>NC_136429.1:299364064-304164064 GCF_052849685.1 Lactuca virosa | reverse complement strand
AGTTCGACCCAGCCATGTTCCAGGCTGCGGTAGCGGCCGCAGTGGCAGCCGTGATAGCCCAAATCAACCCCAGTAACTGAGGAGGTGCAGGCAGTGGTGCCTCGAATTCTAATAACGGGGACGGCCATGGACGCTCGAGAGAGTGTACCTACAAAGACTTTACTAACGCCAAGCCCAAAACCTTCAACGGAAGCGGAGGTGTCATAGCGTTGCTACAATGGTTCGAGAAAACCGAGACCATTTTCGAAATATGCGCATGCCCTGAAGCTAGCAAGGTCAAATTTGCTTCATGCACATTCTCCGAAAGAGCCCTCACCTGGTGGAAGGGTCACGTCAAGGCACTAACGCTCCCGGTGGCTAATGCGATAACATGGGAAGATCTGAAAACCATGTTAATGAAGGAGTACTGCCCTAGGGGTGAGATACAGAAGCTGGAAGAAGAATTTTGGGGTCTTAAAATGACAGGCTCTGACATCCTGTCGTACACCTCAAGGTTCAGCGATCTAGCCATGCTGTGTCCCGGGATGGTTCCTACTGAAAGCAAGAAGGTGGAAAGATACGTATGAGGATTATCTCAACAACTCCAAGGACACGTATTGGCCTCAAAGCCAACTACCTTCGACAGTGCCAAGGAACTGCCACAGCAACTCATCGACCATAACGCCAGCCATGGCACTGTAACGACCACCTCCGAGCAAGCAAAAGGGGGAAACAACAAAATAAAATTCTGGAATAAGAAAAAGGGCCATCCTACTCAAGACCCTGCCAAGAAACAACAAGTGGTTGCAGTGCACGCCGCCACAACCACTGCCAACCCCACTCCGATAAGGCAATACGCCGGGAACCTGCCTAAGTGCAACAAATGCAGCTACCACCACAACGGTGCATGCCGTGAAATGCATTGCACCAAATGTAACAAAAAGGGGCACACCGCCCGATTTTGTAGAACTCCAGCCCAGTCGAACGCACAAGCTGCCAACGCCGGAGCAAGCTGAACCTACTATTGATGTGGAGAAGCAGGACATCTCAAACGTAACTGCCCGAAGGCAAGAAACCCCAACCCCGGCGAAGTGGGCAGAGTTCTGGCGATAGGTCATGAGGAAGTCGTCGCAGACCCAACTGTGGTTACCGGTACGTTTCCCCTCAACAATACCTACGCATGGATTCTTTTCGATAGTGGCGCGGAGAAAAGCTTCGTGAGCCACCAATTTAAACGCTTCCTTAATCAAACACCACAAACACTAAAAGACACATTCACCGTAGAAATGGCTAACAGAAAAACAGAGAACACTAACGATATTTACACCGGGTGTACCCTCACCTTAAACAATCACTCTTTCCAAATCGACCTTATGCCGGTCACCATAAAAAGTTTTAACTTTATCATTGGCATGGATTGGTTATGCCCTCACCATGCGGAAATCCTATGTCACGAAAAGGCCGTTCGCCTTAACCTGCCAAGTGGCGAAGCTCTTGTCGTTTATGGCGACAAACCTAGCTCAAACTTCCCGATCATCTCTTGTATCAAGGCTCAAAAGTATCTCCGCAAGGAGTACCACGCCTTGCTAGCCCACGTCGTAGATAAGGGTCAAGGAATGAAAGACATCAAGGACATTCCGGAGGTCTGCAATTTCCCCGATGTATTCCCGGAAGACCTTCCAGAAGTGCCCCCTCCTCGACAAATCGAATTCCGAATCGACTTAATTCCCGGAGCTATCCCCGTAGCCAAATCGCCATACCGTCTAGCCCCAGCCGAGATGCAGGAACTGTCCAGTCAACTGAACGAACTACTAAGAAAAGGCTTCATTAGACCAAGCTTCTCGCCTTGGGGAGCACCGGTTTTGTTCGTTAAAAAGAAGGACGGATCGTTCTGTATGTGCATTGACTACCGCGAATTAAACAAACTCACCATCAAAAACCGATACCCTTTACCTCGAATCGATGACCTCTTCGACCAGCTCCAAGGAGCGAGTTTCTTCTCGAAGATTGACCTTAGATCTGGGTACCATCAACTACGAGTTCAAGAGGAGGATATTCCCAAGACAGTGTTCAGAACGCACTATGGTTACTACGAATTTGTAGTGATGCCTTTCGGCTTAACAAATGCACCCGCAGCGTTTATGGACCTGATGAATCGGGTGTGTCGACCTTACTTAGACAAGTTCGTAATTGTTTTCATCGATGATATACTAGTCTACTCCCAAAGTAAGGAAGAACACAGCCAGCATTTACGTCGAGTCCTGGAGACGCTGAGGGCGGAGAAATTGTACGCAAAGTTTTTAAAGTGTGAGTTCTGGATTCGAGAGGTGAATTTCCTCGGGCATGTAGTCAGCAAGGAAGGAATCCATGTGGACCCTTCAAAGATCAAGGCGATTGAAAGTTGGGCAGCACCAAGAACACCCACGGAGATCCGAAAATGTTTAGGACTCGCCGGTTACTACCGGAGATTCATTCAAAACTTCTCCAAAATCGCAAAACCACTCACCACCCTGACTCAAAAAGGGGTGACATTCGTCTGGGGAGATAAGCAAGAGGCTGCATTCCAAACACTAAAACGAACTCTATGCAGTGCTCCGATCTTGTCCCTACCAGATGGAACCGAAGACTTTGTGGTTTACTGCGATGCATCAAACCAAGGTCTAGGGTGTGTGTTAATGCAACGAGGAAAGGTCATTTCCTACGCCTCAAGACAACTGAAGACGCATGAGGTAAACTACACGACGCACAACATTGAATTAGGAGCAGTGGTTTTCGCCCTAAAAATTTGGAGGCATTACCTTTACGGCACCAAGTGCACCATCTTCACCGATCACAAAAGCCTCCAGCATATCCTCAATCAGAAGGAACTCAACATGAGATAGAGGCGATGGGTGGAATTACTAAACGATTACGAATGCGAGATTCGTTATCACCCTAGAAAGTCTAATGTGGTTGCAGACACTTTAAGCAGAATGGAGTACCCGGGCCGCCGAGTAAAGGCATTAACCATGACCATCCACTCACACCTGTCCGCACAAAACAAGGAAGCTCAGGAGGAAGCCTTGAAGCCAGAGAACGTGACAGGTGAAGCATTGAGAGGAATGGACAAAAATCTTGAAGTCAGGGAGGACGGAGTTTGTTGTCTCATAAACCGGATCTGGACACCAAAATTTGGTGGATTCAGGGACGTTGTCATGAACGAAGCTCATAAAACTCGCTACTCCGTGCATCCCGGCTCAAACAAGATGTACTTAGACCTCAAGAAGATGTATTGGTGGCCGAACATGAAAGATGAAATAGTTACCTTTGTGGGCAAGTGCCTGACTTGCGCCAAAGTTAAGGTAGAATATCAAAAGTCCTCGGGACTACTCCAACAACCAGAGATACCCGACTGGAAGTGGGAGCGAATTACGATCGATTTCATTACCAAGTTACCTAAGACCGCGGGTGGACTTGACACCATTTGGGTAATCATCGACAGATTGACCAAATCCGTACACTTCCTACCAATAAGGGAAACAGACAGAATGGAGAAGCTGACAAGGATCTACATTAGAGAAATAGTGCGCCTTCACGAAGTACAAATATCCATTATCTCCGACAGAGATAGTAGGTTCACATCACGATTCTGGCAGTCACTACAGAAAGCTATTGGAACTAGGTTGGACATGAGTACAGCCTACCACCCACAGACTGACGGTCAGAGTGAAAGAACCATTCAGACGGTAGAGGACATGCTAAGGGCTTGTGTGATGGACTTTGGTAAAGCTTAGGATACTCATTTGCCTCTTATTGAGTTTTCCTACAATAATAGTTATCACACTAGTATCAAAGTTGCTCCGTTCGAAGCCCTCTACAGCCGTAAGTGCAGATCACCCCTGTACTGGGCCGAGGTGGGCGATACGCAACTAGCAAAAGGGCAAGTCCCTAACAGTGCACTCACTGGCCCGGAGATCATAAGGGAAACGACCGAGAAGATCGTCCAAATTCGAGAGCGAATGAAGGCTTCGCAAGATCGACAAAAGAGTTACGCAGATAAGAGATGAAAACCTTTGAAGTTCCAAGTTGGAGATCGAGTACTTCTAAAAGTATCACCTTGGAAGGGATTAATACGTTTTGGGAAATCCTCGCCAGGATTGGCCCGGTGGCATACAAGCTACGATTACCATAGGAACTCAACCACGTCCATCCTACCTTTCATGTGTCAAACATGAAGAAATGTTTGTCTGATGAGACCCTCGTCATTCCTTTGGAAGAAATTGAGATCAACGAGAACCTCCACTTTGTAGAGGAACCTGTTGAAATCATGGACCGAGAGGTCAAATCGACGAAACAAAGCCGCATTCCCATCGTAAAGGTCCGGTGGAACGCCAAGCGAGGACCCAAATTTACTTGGGAACGTGAGGACCAAATGAAACAAAAGTACCCACATCTATTCCCCAACCCTTGAAGTCCCACTCAAAATGCAAATTTCGGGACGAAATTCCTTCTAACGGGGGGATGATGTGACAACCGTCAAATTCAAGCCAAGGTCAACAAGTCAAACCAGTCAAACTTAATTTGTACTTGAATGTTAAAACTTATTCTATGTATAAAAATGTACATTTGTATGTCAAGGATTCAAATGTCTCGAAGAATCTATGTGTTATCAATGTAAAAACCCTAAAAAGGGAGTTAAACGCATCAAAACACGACTAAGGACCCTTTCAGGGACTTAAAACAATCATAAACGAAGCATAACGGGGTTCACGAACCTTGCATTACGAGATTATACGATAATAATGGCTAAGATGAAATCTCTCCAAGTATGTGAAATCTCTCCCAAATCTCTCTAAGTATGTGAAATCTCTCCAAGTATGCGAAATCTCTCCCAAATCTCTCCAAGTATGATAAATCTCTCCCAAATCTCTCCAAGTATGTGAAATCTCTCCCAAATCTCTCCAAGTATGTGAAATCTCTCCCAAATCTCTCTAAGTATGTGAAATCTCTCCAAGTAGGTGAAATCTCTCCCAAATCTCTCCAAGTATGTGAAATCTCTCCCAAATCTCTCCAAGTATGTGAAATCTCTCCCAAATCTCTCCAAGTATGTGAAATCTCTCCCAAATCTCTCCAAGTATGTGAAATCTCTCCCAAATCTCTCCAAGTATGTGAAATCTCTCCCAAATCTCTCCAAGAATGTGAAATCTCTCCAAGTATGTGAAATGTCTCCCAAATCTCTCCAAGTATGTGAAATCTCTCCAAAATCTCTCTCAAACTTTTTATAGTCATCCGGGTCATCCCGACCCTCAACTTGGTCAAAAATCACGCAAAACGGAAAGATTTCTCGAAAAACAGCCATATAGAACCGAAACTCCTCTTAGGAACAGAAACGCCTCTTAGGAACCGAAACTCCTCTTAGGAACAGAAACCCCTCTTAGGAACCGAAACTCCTCTTAGGAACAGAACCTCTCAGGAGCCGAACCTCTTAGGAGCCGAAAGTGTCAGAGTCGAAAGTGTCAGAAGCTCCTCGGACTGAAGCCAGCAGCAAGGACCGAAGTTCGGCCCCCATGCGAGACCTCGGACCCTCGCACCCCCCACTTCGGACCTTCGGCCTACTCTCGGTTCTTCCTTTCCCTACTCTCGGTTCTTAGCTCCTTAGAGCCGAACCTCGGAGGTTCGGTCCCTAATGCCGGTTTTTGACTACTTTCGCCTCCTAAGCCCGTTTTTGACGTTTTTGACGGGATTTTTTCACCAAATTCATATTTTTACCATTTTTAACTCCCAAAACTCATATTTTATTTATTTTTCAAGGATTTTTAATTAAAAATCATTATTTTATTATAAGAGGAGTATTCTACCCCACAAGTGGGTCAAGTGTGCCCACTTGCCCTCCATGTGTCACCCTCTCATTTTCCACCTTATCCACATCACACAAACCAATGCACACATCACTTCAAACTCACAAGTTGCTCCAGCAACCTTCTATATAAAGAAATCTCTGGAGGATTTCTTGATTTACTTGCTCATTTCAAACATACACACTTCTCATATCACCTCAAGAAACCTTCTTTCTCTCTACTTTCCACCACCTTGTGCAAGTGTTCTTGAGTTGCTACTGCACTTTTTGGTAAGTATTCCATCTAAACTCAAGTGTTATTCCATAATTTCATAACACTCTTGGATCATTGACTCACATCTTAACGCCAAAAATCGTTCTTAGGATCATCCAAGTCTTCACGTGTCCACCAAGTGCTCTTGACTTGATATTCATTAACTTCAGCCTCCCACTCTTCAAGTCATCACTCAAGGTGAGTTCATACCCCTACATTTTCTAGTTTTCTTCAGTTTTCAGGGGGGGAATACAAGTTAAAACACCAAAACATATTCAAAACTCAACTTGACAGCTTACAACAGAAAAGTTGTGACCTGTTCACGAACTGTTTTACCCAACTTCAACTTAATGCTTTTCAAAACTGTATAATATGCAAATATTTAAGGTTTATACCTTTAAAATGACTACTTGCACATCTTCATACGTTTTTTCTACAATTTATGGTGATTTTTACAAAACTGCCTATCACTGCAGCAACAAAATCAGACCAGGTTGTGAAAATGAACATTTTCACACTAGTTTGGGACCACCAAAAATTATGGGAAAATTTATGAACAAAGTAGACAATTTTTCCAAATACCCAGAGTTTGCGGATTCAGTTTTCGACCTACGATGATTTTTCTATAATTACTCAAAAACAGTGACAGTTAAGGGTAAAACTATCAAATACATATTTAAGAGTTATTCACACCTTGTAACATGTTGAGCAACGTGTGTAAGATTTACACTTAGTATTTCCAATGTCCTTTATTTGAAATACATATACATGCGTAACAAGGTTTCATACCATCATACGACACTTTTGATAAACTATAATACGTATAGTTTTGAACACTTCATTTAACAAAGAAAAGAATAACATTATCGATTTACAAAACAAACCCTCACTGCACACTACGTGAACTCGTTAATGAATAATTGTGAGACATTCTCCTTCGGGGTACTCCAATTACCACAGAAAAGTCCTTTAGTTATAATCAGAATCTCCTGGAGTGAGAACGTGATAGTTGTGTATAGATCTATACCGGGTCCGACAAACCCGCACCTGAGCTGCTTGCAACAGCTAGACCGACAGGTCTGTGGTGACAAGTGTCATAACTTTCCGATGCCTGAAGAACGTCGCATTCAAGGCCATCTAGTCTTTAGTATTATTATAACATCTCACATGGAATATTAACACAACATACAGTTCACGGAAATTCTAAGGCTTTATACCAAGGGGTTTTATTTAAATATAAAACACACACATAAGTATGACGATTTACCTGCACATACTAAGCCTTGTTTCATTTCAGTTTACAACAAATCTTTTAGAAAATATTGGATTTTCTGGAAACAAACCCGTAACAAACATTAAGGAAGCCACATTCATTTTTATAAAATACTTATGAATTCACCAGCTTAGTGCTGATACTCTCTTTTCAAAATAACTTGTATTCTCAGGTAATCAGTAATACAGGTAATCGCAAGATTTCTGAAGTCAAGACGCTAAGGCGTAGATTCTTTTGCTACATTTTATCATCATATGTAATTTAAATTGGGAACATGTATTTTTTTGGAACATGTATTTTGGAAACAATGTAATCTTTTTAAATTATATCTATGATGGTTGTATTTTACTTTCTTCACTATGGTTATGATACTGAGCATGACGTCATCCGCCCCCGAACGTTTCCGCCGTTCTGGTTTGGGGGTGTGACAAAGAGGAAATTAGATCCCGAGGCACAAATTGACAAATTTTTTCAAAAAATAAGAAGCATGTCAGATTTCCAAAGTCCAAGAGTCCAGAAAAATTTGTTTTCTCACACTACTTTTCGAAAAACTCTCCCGTCAAGAAAACATACAAAAAGGAATATCCAACTTCAAAAGTCATTCCTATTTCATCTGACACAACCCAAAGGAGTGTAAAGTCTTTTCGAAACAATGGTTTTCAGGTCTATTCCTCAAATGATCAAAAATGGAAGGGTATCTTACCCACTCCAACACTTTTAAAGTCACGTCAAAGTTTCAACAAGTGGAAGGGTATTCTACCAAATCCATCAAAAAGGACTCAAAGATCTACACGTGCTAAATCTTTTCAAAAACAAACTTTTTCAAAACCCAACAACACTCATGTCAGATTTTACCAACCTCGGACCGGTCACAAGCCCAGCTCATCCTTTAGACCGCTGACCAAATCAGGTGTCAGAACAAAAGACAAAATCTCAACCTGTCAATGTCAATGTAGCTGCCAAAAGGATTCATCCTATGTCAAATCTAGTTGGAGTCAGAAACCTCGTACTTTTTCAAAAACACACAACACTCCAAAACTGCACAAACACCTAGGACTAGGATTAAAAGTTGACAACAAGTTTGTCCCTGTAACCTCGGTCCATGCATCATTCAGAAACTCATCTATTGTCCCAGGCTCCAAACTAGTTTGGATGCCTAAACTAACCGTGTAATTCTCAGGCTTTGTGCAAGGAGGAACAAGAAGAAGAATGGTTAATCGACAGTGCCTGCTCCTTGCACATGACCGGAAGGTTAGAATACCTTCGGGATTTCAAGCCAATTTGCAACGGTGGAAATGTTACATTCGGCAACAATGCGTATGGGATCATCCGAGGTTATGGTGTTCTCACTACGGGGAACTTCTCTATTCAAAAGGTTACTTACGTAGAAAGCCTTAAACACAACCTCATCAGTGTTGGCCAACTATGTAAGGCAGGCCATCGAGTTGAATTTGATGATCAATTTTGCTATGTAATGACAAGTGATAGGAACACATGTTTGATCAAATCTCGATCCGAAGGTACTATGTATCCTCTGGATGTCTCTCTGATCATAGGCAAACTGCAGTTATGTTTCCTATCCAAAGCAGTATCCGAAGTCAGCTGGCTATGGCACCGCAAGCTAGCTCATCTCAACTTCAGATACATCAACAATTTGGTCACTGGAGAACTAGTCAGAGGTCTCCCTATTCTCAAGTTCAGCAATGATACTCTCTGTCCGGCTTGTGAATGTGGAAAGCAATCCAAAGCAAGTCACCCCATGGTGATTGACTCTTCAATTTCTGAACCACTAGAGCTCTTGCACATTGATCTCTGCGGTCCATCCACCGTAGCCAGTCTCCATCACAAGAAATACATACTGGTTATTGTAGATGACTTTACACGCTTCACATGGGTCTTCTTCCTTAGACTCAAGTCAGAAACACCACAGATTCTCATCAATTTCATCAAGAAGATAGAACTTCAGATCAAGCTACCCGTAAGACGTATCCACAGTGATAATGGAACCGAGTTTACTAATCATCTTCTCAACAGTTTCTTGGTGTCCAAAGGCATCACTCACAACTTCTCAGCTCCTTATACACCGCAACAAAATGGGGTAGTAGATAGAAGGAACCGCACTCTAGTAGAAGCAGCCAGATCCATGCTCAACTTCGCACACCTTCCTCTCTACTTCTGGGCTAAAGCAGTAGCAACCGCATCCTTTGTACAAAACCGAAGCATTGTGTGCAAACGCCTCAATAAAACACCGTATGAGGGCCTTAACAACCGCAAGCCAAATGTTCCCTTCTTTCATATCTTTGGGTGTAGATGCTTTTTGATCAACAACAGAGATCATCTTAACAAGTTTGCACCGAAGTCTGATGAAGGCATCTTCCTTGGTTACTCCACTAACAAGGTTGCTTATCGAGTTCTCATTAGACGCACAAGGTTGATCATTGAAAGCTTCGATGTGAAATTTGATGACTATCACATCCGCAACACCCCTCCATCCACTGAAACCACCGCAATCCTAGAAAGTGATATTTCTGCCTCTTCGGGTCCATTAAACTTAGTTGAAGTCAACTATGACGATCTCTTTGACCCTGTAGAAACAGCAAAATTATCCGAAGTTCTTGTGTCTCAAGAAGCTCAACAGCAGCACGCTGATGTATCTGGTCCATCTCTATCCGAAGTAGCATCTCTCAATACTTCCACCTCGCCGGTTGAGGGGGAAAGCTCTACTCTGGATCAAGCAACAACCATCGTGGTTCCAGTACTTGATATAGCTCAAGTTCCCATCCGTAGAGAATCATTACCCTCAAACGTCTCTTCGGACTCGGATGATGAAAACATAGAGAACATTGACACAAGAACAGACTCTAGGATTATCACTCTTCCATCCGCAGTCCAGGGGGAACCTTCTCAGGTTCCAGAGGAACTCCCATCAGCAATCCAGGGGGAACCTCTTCCGACTGCTCAAGAAAATTCCATTCTCATTCCAACAAACCAAGATGATTTCGCAGGATGTTCTCAAATCCAGGGGGAACTGCCATCTCCAACCGCAGAATCTTCTGACATTGATGACATTCCCTCTACCGCAGCTGCTGATCATCTGCAACCCCGTCTACACGTATGGACGAAGGACCACCCACCAGGTCAAATCATTGGCAACCCATCCGCAGGTATCCAGACTCGATCTTCAAAGGACTTATCTGATCATTGTCACTACGCAGCATTTATGTCCTCAGTCGAGCCCCGATCGATCAAAGAAGCATTACTAGAACCTGATTGGATATCCGCAATGCAAGAAGAGCTAGAAGAATTCAAAAGAAACAAAGTGTGGCAGCTCATCCCGAAACCACATGGTCACACCATTGTTGGTACTAGATGGGTATTCAAAAACAAGCTGGATGAATCTGGTGTGGTAGTCAGAAACAAAGCAAGGTTAGTTGCAAAGGGCTATAGTCAACTTGAAGGTATTGACTATGATGAAACGTATTCTCCGGTGGCACTAATGGAATCAATCCGAATCTTCTTAGCATACGCAGCCCACAAAAACATCAAGGTACACCAAATGGACGTAAAGAGTGCATTTCTCAATGGGGAATTAAAAGAAGAGGTTTATCTTCAGCAACCTCCAGGTTTTGAAAGTATTGAATTCCCAAACTACTGCTAGAAACTTGAAAAAGCAGTCTATGGTCTGAAGCAAGCCCCAAGAGCGTGGTATGAGACTCTCTCTGAATTTCTTGTCTCATCCGGATACAAAAGAGGAGTGATTGACCCCACTTTATTTAGAAAAGCAAATGGTGATCACCTCATGCTTGTACAAATATATGTGGATGATATCATCTTCGGATCAACTGATCAAGGAATGGTGGATGAATTTGCTAAGCTCATGACCAACAAGTTCCAAATGAGCATGAATAGAGAGATTAACTTCTTTCTAGGACTTCAAGTGAAACAAGTTCCGCAAGGGATATTCATTCATCAGGAGAAATACACCACTGAACTATTAAAGAAATATTCTATGGACAACTGTTCTTCGGCTAAGGTACCCATGGCCTTCGGATATAAGATCTATGCTGATCCCTCAGGTGAATCTGTGGATCACAAGACTTATAGAGGTATCATAGGCTCTTTGATGTACCTCACCGCAAGCAGGCTAGACATTGTCTTTGCTACAGGTGTATGCGCAAGGTACCATGCTGATCCAAAAGTGTCACATATGACCGCAGCCAAACAAATACTACGGTACCTGAAAGGAAGCAAGTCTCTTGGATTATGGTACCCCGCAGGCAATGACTTCAGTCTTCAATCATTCACAGATGCGGATCACGCCGGATGCAGACTAGATCGAAAAAGCACCTCTGGTGGATGTCAATTTCTGGGTGGAAGACTCGTCAGCTGGTCATCAAGAAAACAAAATTGTGTATCTCTGTCTACCGCAGAAGCTGAATATGTGGCCGCAGCCAGCTGTTGTTCACAAGTACTATGGATCAAAACACAACTTATGGACTACGAATATAGAATACTGCGGATACGTATTCACTGTGACTCTGAAAGTGCCATAGTGATTTCTCACAATCCTATTCAGCACTCCAAGACCAAGCATATTGAACTACGATATCACTTCATCAAAGACCACATCCTGAAAGGTAACATTGAACTCATCTTTGTCCATACTCATGAAGAGATTGCTGATGTTTTCACAAAGGCACTTGACTCTATAAAGCTCAACACTTTCCTGCAAATGTTAGGAATGATGAATCCGGACCCACAATTCTTCTTGAATTGATAGGTACCGCAGACCATCTTTGGTCTCTGTTGCGGTCCTAACTGAAGTTACTTATGATAGATGGTTTTGGTATATCCTGTGTACCGCAGTCTATGTACCACAACCATATATCATATTTATCTTTCACTGGTCCTTACTATTTGTTATTACTAATTTCTTATACAAGTGTTCTCCTCAGTTACTCTTCTAACAGACATTCATCTAGTCATCCGCAATGACATCCGGTCATCCACAATAACAAAGAGTCATCCGCAATGAAACCTTCATCCGCAGCCACCTTGATATTTTCTCAACTGTTCTATTAATCTTTGAATCATGGTGTGCTATTTAGTGATCCTTCATTAAATAAGAATACATTAAATAAAAAAAACAGTCCTTGGAGAAACTGTCCCCTCACCTTTTGAATAAACCTTGTGTCAAACCTATTTTAGGTATGATGACAAAAAGAACGCTTTTCATAAACAAATCCTTAATCTGTCTTTTCCTCTTACCCAACACGTCCAATCCGTTACAACTTCTCTTTGCACAACTGATTAAATCAACCCCATCCACACGATCACCTGACGTGATGTTGTACGACTGACATTTCATTAAATGAAAACCCCTTTTTGGCAAAATCTCAAATTTTAAAACCGTTTCATATTTTGTGGCTGAGATATCACCTCCCAAAATCGAAAGAACCCCCAATTTTTTTTACCTTATTCCTTTTCACCTAGGGTAAATAAAAGATAAACGTTTCCCACTCCCATAAGCCCCTATAAAAACCTTTCTTCTTCCCCAAGAACAGTTTACGCTCTCTGAACTCTGAATCCTTTCTCCATTTTCGCACTCTGTTTCTTCACCTTTTCTCAAAACTGTTACAATGGTGAAATCCGGTGTATCCAAGAAACAATCAAAAGCTTCTGGATCAGTGAACCCTACTGGTTCAGACTCTTTCAAGACATCCCGCTCCCACGATAGCTTCAAGCAATTTCAGAGCCGTGTTCGAAGACCATTCATCTTACAATGCTCCGATCAAGCTGATGATCAAGTTCTTGCACAATCACCCCCTGTTTGGCCCTTTCGATTCTTTTACAGACGTTGTTCCCCTCTCTACCCTATTCAAATGTGCCTTTTCAGCCTATCGACCACTCGAGAACCCACAAGAAGTGCATCTAAACCTAGTTAACGATTCTTTAGTAATTCTGTCTAAAGAAAAGTTACTTTCTGCCATTAACCTTCTTGTTCATCCTTCCATCAAGGTCTTTACTCCATCCATGGAGGACATCACTTCTGCACTTTACCAAATGGGATATTAGAAGAAAATCAAAGGCATTGGAGAATTCAAGAAAAACCAACTGCCTTCGGTCTGGCAATTCGTTTGCCATTTTGTCATCCGCAGTCTATCCGGCAGAACCGGAGGCACGGACAATATGGGACTCAAACTCCTGGAGTTAGTATGGAGCATCTTCACAGGCCATGACGTAAACTACGGTCAGATTCTATGGGATGATTTTCTACAATACATTCCCAAGGATAACCCAAGGGAGAACCCTACCGAGCTCACGTTTACAAGATTCTGGTCCCTCTGCATTTCAGACCTCCATGCGGACGCAGGGATCAGCATGGTCAACGACATCAACTACTTTGTCACCAAGGATCTCAAAAGGTACAATCCCTCATCTGATCAATCTGTCTTTGGACCAATTAGAATACTTCCAACCCACATTCTCACCACTCTTGGTCTTGAGACTGCTGATGTCTCAGATCATATTGAGGCTACGGAAGGTATTGCCCCATACCTTCCTACCCCGCCTTTTCAAAACCCATCCGCAATCATTACCCCTGGAAGTACCGCAGTCCCATCTTCCACTACTCTCTCAAATCTTTCTCAAAGAAGAAAGAAATTGGACTCAACTCATCAAGGCCCCCGCAATCTCTCAAAGAAACAAAGAACCCCACAGAAAGATGCTCCCAAACCAACCGCACCCTCAAAGAAACGCAAAACCAAAACAACCGCACCCACAAATGACAGTGACTCTGATGAGGATGCGCAACCAATTGCCATCCTTAAGAAAAGAAAAACCAATCCCACTGGCCAAATACGTGACCGGACTGATACCTCAGCCTCTCAAAAGGCTCCGATAATCCTTGGGGTGGCCGCAGACCCATTCAACTCCACAATCGAACACCACTCCGGCTCAGAAAGTGAGTCTGTTTCATCTCATCATGGAGACTCCCCCCCCCCCCCCCAGTTCAATCCCAAGAGGATAACACTGGTTCTCACCCTAAGGTCTCCAGGGCTTCCCGACTGCATTTCTTTTCTCCTGAGGAGTTGAACACCATCCTCTTGAATGTCACCCATACACTTCAAACACCTTCCCAACCGCAGGGCACTTCTTCCGCCCTTGCCGAAACTGAGCCGAGGCCAAACTTGACTACGGGTCAAGGAGACCGAGGAAGCTCAGGAAATCCTACTCTGCTTACATCAGTAACAGGTGGTTTAGGCACGGTGAGCACAAATGTGCAAGGATCCGTGGACCCGAAGGACACTTCGGTGCGATACCAAGGATTTGACGGTGACCAATCTAATGACTCATGGTTGAACTACACTCCGGTATCTGAAGCCGACATTCAGAAGTATGCCGCTTTCCGTAGGGCATTCCAAGCACGAAAAGATCAACAAATCAAGCAACAGCAGCAAAAGGAACAAGAAATCCAAGCTGTGGCTAAGTATTGGGCAGATGCAATTAACAATGCCAATACCGTAGCCACCATACTGAAAGTTCAAGACTGGATGACAGAGATGGCTGAGACGATTCTTAAAGCTTAATCCACTGCTGAAGGTGCAGGCCCCTCCAAATTCAGTCCAACTCCAACTCCAACTCCAAATCCAATTCCAACTCCCACTGTTCAAGAATCACAAGACGAAGGAACCGCAATCGAAGTCAGTTCTGCTCCCACCTTCGGTTTTGATGATGTTGATCTACAAGAGGTAAACAAACCCTCTCCCTCTGATGATGATCTTATGATGTTTGATGAAGAAGAAGAATTCAGTGGCTCTCATCATTCAACTTCTAAGCCCAAAGAGAAGAAGAAAAAGAAGAAGAATGTGGTATCAAGGAAATAATTTTTAAGTCTTCAAGCAAAGGTTGATCAAATTCTTGTTGCGGTCAAGCCAACTCAACCGCAACCAGAAGACATGCCCGGACCGCAGTCATTGATCGAAAGGATCGAGAGATTGGAAACTCGTGAGAGATTGGCTGCTGAACGAATTTCTCTCAAGGTCGAAATAGGAATTCGATCCCTGGATAACAATCGTCAAGCAGATCACAAGGACTTCATGGCTGCTGCGGAACGCCTCATCTCTGAGGTGACCGCAATCAAGAAAGATCTACAAGCAGCCATTGCAGATCAAGCCACCCAATCTCAAAATCTGATAGCTGAGACTCACACTACATATGAGTCCACTATCTCAGTCCTTCAAGCTACTATCAACCGACTGCAACGCTCCTTGTCAACCAACTTCTATGGTCCTGAAATCCTTCAACTCACCAAGGAAATTCACAGGCTGCTCTTCAACTCAACCATCCCCAACAATCAACAACTGGCCGATGCCCTCAAAGCTCAATTTCAAGAAGTCTATGCCAAAGTTGATGGCCTTAAACAATGGCTTGAGGAAGCTCCTGGGTTGCATTCCTCAAGAGGGGGAAGTGAAGAAGAAGTTCATCACTCCAATCACTCCATCTCACAACATCAAAGTCCCCCCATCATTATAGAAAAAATTCATACACCGCAACCCTCACCAACACCATCTCATCAGACTCCCCCCATCATTACAGAAATAATTTCTACACCGCAACCATCTCATCATACTCCATCACAAAAGGAGATCACTCCTGAGAAACCAGAGACTCCCCCTCACTTCAAAAATCTGGTTGATCACATGTCCTCTCCAAGCTCAAATGACTCTCCTACCACCACCCAAAAGAAAAAAGACTGGAAAGCAGCTAAACTTGCTGAGCTTATACGGAGAGAATGCGGTTTTGACACTATCATGGATGAATCCTTGATAAACTCTTGGATCAATCCCCACCGCAGACTGCTGGATGATGACTACAAGCCATATCTCACATATGTTGAACCCCCTTCGGATGGCTACTGGGATGTTCCAATCTCCCCAAACGCTAAATACTTCACGGTGTTTGAGCAGTTCGACCGCAGCCTTCCAGATCACAAAAGACTGCCAATGGAATTCGAGAGACTTAACCATTTTTATGCAAAGCATGCCTCTCCCATTGAAAAAATATGGTCTAACGATAGACCATCCGCAGTCAAAAACTACAAGCTCCGGAAATTCATGAAGGCTGACTTCATCCAATACACTCTCACTAGAAGGGAACACGACTATGTCCGCACCTAAGCTGACTTCCCCTACATGAATCCTGAAGAAGTCTTTCTCATAGCTAAGGTGTTCCAGAACAAGTCGGAGAAGGATACGAAGATGAAGATAGCTCTTGAAAGGGCTAGTACGTTTTTGAAGGAGACTGTCTGTGATTTTGCTAAAATCGATGCAGACATCTACCCCACCATTGCCAAGAAGATCAATCTACCACCACTCGATCCTGCACCAATGCCTACCGAAGGCTATCAAGAAAGATCCTTAGGTGCAACCAACTTTCCCGAGCTCGGAGTCATTTTCAAAAGGAAGACCGATAAAGTCCAATACTTTATTCCTATGACTGCCATGAATCGCCTCACCAGGAAGCAACGTGAAATCTGTCGAACCGCAGTCGAAAGATCAAAGCATACAACTGCCGAAGTCAACTTCGAGATTTTAAGAAGGATCACTTGGTTGGAAAACATCAGGAAGTTTTGGTGGATCCTGATCAAGTTTCTTAAACTTGATAGCTGAACAAAAGTTAAAGAGGTCACTTAGGGGGAAATTGTTGAATCATGAAAAAGTGACCCTCTTGAACTTCAGCTATTGCAGCCAATAAGCTACCGCAGTCAAACTCCCTCATCAGCAACCGCATCCGAAGTCATCTAGTCAACCGCAGTCATTCTTACTTAGTCTATTTTGTCTTTCTGTAATACTCTCTATTATCCAGTATGCCTTGCATGGCTACTCTTAGAGAAGTGATTCAAATGTAACTTCTTGAGTCTCTATAAATAGAGCTCATTCTCACTTATCTATAATCAATGAATCTATCTATGAATCAGAATACACATCTCTGAAGTTATCTTCTCTATTTCTTTCTCTACGCATCACTTCTCACTCTCAAATCCTACTAGAATATAACTGATTACAATCTCTCTTCGGAGCAAGTCTCTTGTGACTTAATCACTAAGTTTGATCTCACTTATTAACTTGGCTTGAATGCATTCCTCGTTATGTATCAACTTATGTGTATTCTTGATATAACAATTGTTGTCATTTCATTTCTTTACCTTTCCGCAACTAACTCTCTAACTATCTAACTCTAACTTATTAATATTATTGTTGAGCTTTTAGATCCTTCGAGATTAACTATTCCGCAATATACTTGTTCTAACGTTTGATCAAGTGTGTCTCAAAGTTTTTCTCTCAATAGCTCCGTTCGATGCCCTCTATGGTTGTAAGTGCAGATCACCCCTGTGCTGGGCTGAGGTGGGCGATACGCAACTAGCAAGAGGGCAAGTCCCTACAGCGCACTCACTGGCCCAGAGATCATAAGGGAAACAACCGAAAATATCGTCCAAATTCGAGAACGAATGAAGGCGTCGCAAGACCGACAAAAGAGCTACACTGATAAGAGACGAAAACCTTTGGAGTTCCAAGTTGGGATCGAGTACTTCTAAAAGTATCACCTTGTAAGGGACTAATATGTTTTGGAAAACATGGGAAACTAAATCCAAGGTATATCGGACCATTCGAAATCCTCGCCAGGATTGGCCCGATGGCATACAAGCTACGATTACCACAGGAACTCAATCACATTCATCCTACCTTTCATGTGTCAAACCTGAAGAAATGTTTGTCTGATGAGACCCTTGTCATTCCTTTGGAAGAAATTGAGATCAATGAGAACCTCCACTTCGTAGAGGAACCTGTTGAAATCATGGACCGGGAGGTCAAATCGATGAAACAAAGTCGCATTCCCATCGTAAAGGTCCGGTGGAACGCCAAGCGAGGACCCGAATTTACTTGGGAACGTGAGGACCAAATGAAACAAAAGTACCCACATCTATTCCCCAACAAAATTCAAATTTCGGGACGAAATTCCTTCTAACGGGGGGATAATGTGACAACCGTCAAATTCAAGTCAAAGTCAAAGTCAACAAGTCAAAGTCAACAAGTCAAACCGGTCAAACTTAATTAGTACTTGTATGCTAAAAGTTATTCTATGTATAAAAATGTGCATTTGTATGTCAAGAACTTAAGTGTCTCGAAGAATCTATGTGTTTAGCAATGTAAAAACCCTAAAAAGGGAGTTAAACGCATCAAAACACAACTAAGGACCCCTTTCGGCCAATATATGTTCATGTATTGAACCTTGCGTTACGAGATTATACTATAATAATGGCTAAGATTAAATCTCTCCCAAATCTCTCCAATTATGTTAAATCTCTCCCAAATCTCTCCAAGTATGTGAAATCTCTCCCAAATCTCTCCAAGTATGTGAAATCTCTCCCAAATCTCCCTAAGTATGTGAAATCTCTCCCAAATCTCTCCAAGTATGTGAAATCTCTCCAAGTATGTGAAATCTCTCCCAAATCTCTCTCAAAATCTCTCTCAACTTTTTATAGTCATCCCGACCCTTAACTTGGCCAAAAACCGCTTGAAACGGAGAGTTATATCGAAAAACAGCTAATTAGGGCCGAAACCCTTCTTAGGAACCGAACCTCTTAGGAACCGAACTTCTTAGGAACCGAACCTCTTAGGAACCGAACCTCTTAGGAGCTGAACCCTTCTATTAGAACCGAACCCTCTCAGAACCGAGCTTGTCAGAAGCGAGCCGTCAGAAGTGAGTAACCATCTCGGACCGAACTGCAGCCGAACCAAGCCCTGATACAACCGAAATAGACCGAGGGCTCGGTCTATTTCGCTTCCTTCACAATTTCGGACCGAGCCTCCACCTTCGGTTCCTTCCCTGCCACCTTCGTTCCCTTCTTTCCCCTTCGGCTCCTCCTCCCCTTCTCTCGGTTCTCACACTCCTAAGAGCCGAACCTCGCAAGTTCGGTCCTTAATGTCGGTTTTCGACTACTTTCGCTTCCTAAGCCCGTTTTTTACGGGATTTTTTCACCAAATTCATATTTTTACCATTTTTAACCCCCAAAACTCATATTTTATTTATTTTTCAAGGATTATTAATTAAAAATCATTATTTTATAATAAGAGGAGTATTCTACCCCACAAGTGGGTCAAGTGTGCCCACTTGCCTCCATGTGTCATCCTCTCATTAGCCAACCTTATCAACATCACACAAACCAAGGCAAACATCACTTCAAACTTACAAGCTGCTCCAGCAACCTTCAATATATATAGAAATCCCTGGAGGATTTCTTGGCTTACTTAATCATTTCAAACACTTACACTTCTCAAACCACCTCAAGAAAGCTTCTTTTCTCTCTACTTCCCACCACTTTGTGCTAGTGTTCTTGAGCTACTACTTCACTTTTTGGTAATTATTTCATCTAAACTCAAGTGTTATTCCATAATTTCGTAACACTCTTGGATCATCGACTCATATCTTAACACCAAAAATCGTTCTTAGGATCATCCAAGCTTCCACGTGTTCATCAAGTGTTCTTGACTTGATACTCCTCGACTTCAACCTTCCACTCTTTTAGAAATCACTCAAGGTTGGTTCATACCCTTACATTTTCCCATTTTCTTTAGTTTTCAGGGGGGGGGAATACAAGTTAAAACACCAAAACATATTTGAAACTTAATTTGACTGCTTACAACAGAAAAGTTGTGACCTGTTCACGAACTGTTTTACCCAACTTAAACTTAGTATTTTTCAAAACTTTTTAATATGCAAATAGTTCAGGTTTATACCTTTAAAATTACTACTTGCACATCTCCATACGATTTTTCTACAATTTATGGTGATTTTTACAAAAAGGCCTATTACTGCAGCATCAAAGTCGGACCAAGTTGTGAAGATGAGCATTTTCACCCTGGTTTGAGACCACCAAAAATTATAGGAACAGTTATGGATACAGTAGACTCTTTTTCCAAATACTCAGAGTTTACGGATTCAGTTTTCGACTTACGATGATTTTTCTATAAATATTCTAAAACAGTGACAGTTAAGGGTAAAACTGTCAAATACATGTTTAAGAGTTATTCACACCTTGTAACATGCTGAGCAAGGTGTGTACGATTTACACTTAGTATTTTAAATGTCATTTTATGGAAATACAAAGACATGCATAACAAGGTTTCATTCAAACACACAACACTTTTGATAAACTATAATATGTATAGTTTGAGCACTTCATTTGACAAAGAAAACAATAACTCAATCGACTTACAAAACAAGTATTTCATTACACACTACGTGAACTTGTTAATAAATAAATTTGTGAGACATTCTCCTTCGGGGTACTCTTAAGTACCACAGTAAAGTCCTGTAGTTATAATCATAATCTCCTGGAGGGAGAGCGTGATAGTTGTGTATAGATCTATATTGGGTCTGACAAACCCGCACCTAAGCTGCTTGCAACAGCTAGACCGCCAGGTCTGGGGTGACAAGTGTCATAACATTCTGACGCCTGAAGAACGTCGAGTACGAGGTCTTCGATTTTAGTATGGTTATAACATCTCACATGAGAAATTAGCAAAACACACAGTTCATGGGAATTTAAGGAGTTTTATTTAAATATAAAACCACACACACACATAAGTATGACGATTTACTTACATATACTAAGTTTTGGTTCAGTTAAGACTATAACAACCCTTTAGAAAATATTGGATTTTCTGGATATAAACTTGTAACAAACAAAAAGGAACATCATTCATTTTTTTCATTCATAAATTGCTTATGAACTCACCAGCTTTATGCTGATACTCTTTCAAAACAACTTGTATTCTCAGGTAATCAGTAAAACAGGTAACCACAAGATTTCTGAAGTCAAGACGCTAAGGCGTAGATTCTTTTGCTATATTTTGACATCATATGTAAATTATTTGGAAACATATACTTTTGAAACGATGTAACCTTTTAAATTATATTTATGATGGTTGTGCTTACTTTCTTCACTATGGTTATGATATTGAGCATGACGTCCTCCGCCCCCGAACGTTTCCGCCGTTCTGGTTTGGGGGTGTGACAGCTGAGCCACCCGGTCGGAGTCTAGGGCGGCGGCTGAGCCAAGGGGGAAGATCCCACTCCATGGAGGAGATACTGTTCACTTTATAGGGGACAATTAGGTCAAGGGTAATTAGTTTAGGCCTTGAGTCAGCCCAATTCAGGGCCAGCTAGCAAGGAGTTGGGCAAGACTGTCCGGAGGCGCCGGGCGAGGCTAGCGGGCGTGTACTAGGAAAGGCTGGCAAGGGAACGCCAGGTCGGGCCAACAGGAGAGTCCTAGGCAAGGTTGGCAAGGGAGTGCCAGGCAAGGCTTGCAAGGGAGTCCCCAGCAAGGCTGGTAAGGGAGCATCAGGCAAGGATGGCAAGGGAGTCCCGACAAGGCTGAAAAGGGAGCGTCAGACTAGGCTGGCATGCCAGAGCTGTCTAGGCCATGCTAATGGACCATATATCATCAAGTACCCCTAGTCCAATGTTATTGGCACATGGCCAATGAAATTGGACTGGACTCAGTCATATAAATTGTATGTCATCAAGCCCTCCTAGTCCGATGTGATTAGATTGCTAGCATTCAGATCGGACTAAACAAAGCACCAATGCACCAAAAATAAAAAGAATGACCGAACCTTTCCTACGAGAACCGTGGAGATGCATAATGAGCCAAGAATGGACTGGCTAGATGATCTTTCCTTGTTAGGAGTACGATACGGTCGGGGAGATGCAACTTAGTTGTTGTTGTGATCATGCAGATCAAGGCTGTTGACAATGTTATGCAGAGCGGGGCTGCTACACGACAATGATGTCGATGAGGCATCGGGCCAAGGTAGCTAAGAAGCGTAGGCTCGCGATTTAGTCCCTAAGACTGTAATCCGACGTAGTTGTTGTTGTAGTCATGTGCTGATGAAAATAACCATATACATAGTCTGTTTTGCCTGAGCATTAATAACCGTCCTGAAGGTGTTTCCTACTTGGTCTATACCTTGATGGATTCCCCCCAGTCTGATGTGGGTAGCGTCGGTAGCCATATCAGACTATGGTGAATAAGGCAGGGTTACACAACGAAGTTGTTGGCATAATAAAAGTAGCAAAACTCTTGTCCGAGATGTTGTCAAACTGATAAGTCGTAAGGTTGTTGACCGAAATATGTGGCAGAGGTTCTGGGAGTTGGGCGATTAGGTTGCTAATAGGTGTTACACAACGAGGTCATAGGTAGGGTTTTCACATAATGACCATTTCTGAGAGCCAGACAACATAGGTGCTGAGGGATAAGTAGCGAGGCAATAGGTAGGGGTTATGCAGCAAGACCGTTTCTGAGTTCTAGGCAATAGAGATGCTGAGGGGTACGCGGTGAGGCTATAGGTAGGGGTTTCACAGCAAGACTATTTCCGAGAACCAGGCAATATAGATGTTGAAGGATAAGCGGCGAGGCTATAGGTAGGGGTTGCGTAGCAAGACCGTTTCCGAGAGCCAAGCAACAGAGATGTTGAGGGATATGCGGCGTGGCTATAGGTAGGTGTTGCACAGCAATACCGTTTCCGAGAGTCAAGCAACAGAGATGTTGATGGGTACTTGGTGAGGCTATAGGTAGGGAATGTGCAGCAAGGCCATTGCCGAGGTCCAGGCAACGGAGATGAAGAAAAGTGTTGTAGGTAGTAGGGTTGCTGTCACGATAACATTCTTGTTGACAGGTAGCCTCACTATAGTAAGATGTAATGTGGAGCACGCTTTGTTGATTGTCAGAGCACAAAGAAACGATGATGATTGTGGCAGAAGAAAAACCAAGAGCGTGGTGTTAGGCATAGTACAAACTTATGATGCGTGACTTATGTTGCTCGGCTATACGCGACTTAGAAGAATAGTACAGGCTTAGCTTGCAGCGATTATGGAGACGTCACGCGGGAGAGCGTTGTGTGGAACAGATTGGGCTTAGCAGCCATCGATCGCGTATACATCATGCGAGAGAGTATAGCACATAATATATCGGGCATAGCTGCCAGCGATCGTAGATACATCACACGGGAGAGTGTCGTGTGGAATGGATCGGGCTTAGATGCCAGTGGTCGTAGATACATCACGCGGGAGAGCATCGTGTGGAATGGATCGAGCTTAGCTTCCAGTGATCGTAGACACACCACGCAGGAGAGCATCACGTGGAATTGATCGGGCTTAGCTACCAGCGATCGTAGATACATCACGTGGGAGTTGATCGCGTGGAATCATATTAGCTAAGGTTGTGATCCTTTGAGCCTTGTTAGCGGAGCATGCCGCTAGAGTCGGGCCAAGAAGCCAGGCGACTCGTGGCAAAGGTACTGAATTTGTAGGCGGAGCTTGCCGCTATAATGGAGTCGGGTTGAGAAGTCAGGCGACTCAAGGCAAGGGTGTTGAACCTCGCATGTGGAGCTTGCCGCTATAATGGAGTCGGGATGAGAAGCCAGACGACTCAAGGCAAGGGTGCTGGACCTCGCATGTAGAGCTTGCCGCTATAATGGAGTCAGGCTGAGAAGCCAGACGACTCAAGGCAAGGGTGCTGAACCTCGCATGCGGAGCTTGGCGCTATAATAGAGTCGGGCTGAGAAGCCAAGCGACTCAAGGCAAGGATGTTGAACCTTGTAGGACTGGGAGCAGCAATATGCAATCTTTTGTGTCTGGCCCGGGTGATCATTCCGGGCTGAAGTGTGATGGCACATGAAGCTTTGCAACATCATCAGTCTTAGTGATAATCGGTGCCTCGATGTCTTGGTTGTTTGCCGAGAGCTGAGGCTACTGAGAGCTATGTAGCGAGGCTATTTAGAGCTGAACAGCAGAGCTACTGAGAAGAGGCGTGTAGTGGGATTACTGTCGAGAGCCGGACAGCAGAGCCGCTGAGAACTAGTCAGCGAGCTGCCAGCGATGGATGAGCATCATGACTATTGAGAGATGGGAAATGAGACTACCGAGGGTTGAACCACAAGGTTACACTTTCGATCTAACGTCACCTCGGGAATGCAGTATCATGTATAGCATCAGCTCTTCATGTACTTTAACTTTGCCCCTTCGGAATAAAAATCACTTCTACATAGTGCCTTGTCAACCCTTCCCCCCCTCCCCAATTTCTTAGAGGAGGTGAAGAAAGGGAAAGATGGATGCATAGTTACTGGAACTTCGGCGACACGGCTGCTGAAAAAGCTAGGCGACACAAGTACTAACAAGAACTGCGTAGCGCGGCTGCCGAGAGCTGGACATCACAACTGTTGGGAGTCAGACAACATAACTACTGATGATTGGCCTTTGTGACTGTTGAGCTGGGTCGCATGGCTATTGAGGGTTGGGTTGTGCGACTACTGAGATCCAGGTAGCGCGACTTTTGAGAGCTTAGCAGCGAGACTAGGGGGTCGGTCAACATGAATGGTGAGAGCTGAGTAGTGACACTACCTGAAGTTGGTCAATATGGCTGCTGATAGTCAGGTCGCACGATTGATAGGGGCTGTTTCGAAATGATTCACGAGTAGTAGTAGTGTACTACTCTTCTCCTCCTCTTCCTTCTTTTTTTTTTTAATTTTTTTTTTTTGAAAACCTCAAGTGTATATGACCGCACAGCATCTTCGGGGATTGAATTTTTTGGACAAAACCGCAGTATTCGAGTGTTGACTGTTTGAACTTTAATTAGCTAAGATGGCCCATTTTTTTTGGGACAACCTAATAATATGTACAAGCCTAAAAGAAAATCCAAAGTGAATTCGATGCAGCCTATCTAAAAAGTAGTCAAATCTCAAGTGTATAAATATAGCCATATGAAAATTATGAGTCCACTTAACAAACGATTAGCCTAAACTCCTTCCTCTCTCTTCTTCTTCTTCTTATTCTTTTTGAAAATGTCGAGTGGTATGATCGTTAACGCATCTTTTCAATTTGAATTATGTTGGGTGAGATCGCATCATACGAGCATTGGGCGGCCACTCGATAAAATATTTTTTTGTAAAAATGACCCAGTTAATTGTTGAGGTAGCCAAAAAATGTGAGATAACCAATTTGAGAGGAGCCCAACACGAAATTGCAGTCTATTAGTACCTCCTCTCCCTTTTTTCTCTTTTTTTTTAAATATTGTGTGGTTCGAGTCACAATGCGTATTATGAAAGCGTATTATGTTGAGCGGGGCTTGCGACACATCCACGTTGAGCGGTTAATCTTTGTTTTGTAATATTGTCCCAATTTATTGTTGTTGAGATAACCTAATGTGAACGCCAAGGGAGCCCAAATTGAGTGTTTTGTCCATTTTCGAGCTATAGGCTCGACTTCTTTTATATATATATATATATATATATATATATATATATATATATATATATATATATATATATATATATATATATATATATATATATATATATATATATATATATATAGGGAAAGGATCATATGAGAACACCTAAAAGGTTGAGAACGCGAGAACACTTCTGTGCCAATCATTTTATAAGAGTAATTAGACATTTTTCATTTAAATTAGATTTTAACATATTAATATTAAATTATGATTTCCTTAAATCTAGCGATAATTAAAGTAACTACCTAAAAAGTGAATTAATCATTTTTTTTCTTTTTTCGTTAATAAAAATATTTTTTTATCAGATTTCTTTTTTTAAAACGAGACTTTTGAATATTCATTCTTTTTTTAACTAACTATTTTTAAAAAAAAACAATATTTTTTCATTTGATTTATACAAAATCTCATTTAGAAGTGAACAGTAAACAATATAAATTTACCAATTTATTGAATTAGTTTTCTTTAATCATATTTTTTATGGTTATATTCAAACATGAATAAATATATATTGTTGTTTATGAATACAATTGTTATCATAAATTAATACAACAAAATATGGAAATCAAAAATCAAACACAATTGTAACTATAAAAGATTAAAACACTTCAATTATATTCAGAAAACAACAAACAATGTGGTGAATAAAGTACTAATGCTATATTCATAAATGATGAAACACTTCATAAATGACTATATATATAAAACAATTATATTCATAAATGATTAAAACATTTCGTACATGACTATATATATATATATATAATAGTTATCTTCACAAATGATAAACACACTCCAGAAAAAAAAATCGCAACAGGAAATATAAAAATAGAGATCCCAAATGCCCATCTAACACATGAAAATTCATCACGTTGGTTGCACTTCGTTCTTCCTGTTACATAGTGAATAAGCCAAAAAACAACAAATTAATACTCAAATGAAAATGATTATAATCAAATACAAATGCAAAACCACAAACCTAATGTATTTTCGTTCATTTTAATCGTTAGTGAATAAGATTATAAAGAAATCACTTGCCATACATTATTCCAAATTCTAATTCATGTTTTAATCATCTATGATTATATAAGTTAATACAAGAGAAGAGATGTTTGGTTTTTTATGAACATCTACATATTGTTATAAACTGAAAAGCAGCAGAAGCACCAAAAGGCAAACATGTTGATTCCTCTTTTCTTAATTCACAACACCCAAAACAAAATGCATCAATTCAAAATACACATTCTATTAGCTTAGTAATCAATCCTACGATATTTTAAAAACAGATGCTAACTAAAATCAATGATGCAAATTCAGGTGGGCCTTCCAAAATTATAAAATTAAAAATGAAGAAAATAGGATGTGTGTATACCGGTGACGGGAAGGACGGGGGAATAGGTCTGATAGTCGGCGAACCTTGGGTGTAGGAAGATTTTAACGAATGGCGAGTCACAAAAAACCCTAGTTCCTCAATTCTTTTCAGATTATCGTTAGGGAAAAAGGAACAATCTATCACTGCGATTAAATGGGTTGGGGTGATACACACACCACCATGGTGCGATGGTCTGAATATGAATGCAACAAACGATGGTTGAGGGAGGAAGAGATCACAGTATGTAATCGGTGA
The DNA here is from genome assembly GCF_052849685.1 of Lactuca virosa. NCBI lineage: Eukaryota > Viridiplantae > Streptophyta > Magnoliopsida > Asterales > Asteraceae > Lactuca > Lactuca virosa. The sequence continues at coordinate 304,136,744 of NC_136429.1, read as the reverse complement.
CTAGAGTAGAATCGATGCACGACTAGAAAAGCTGATTAAACCATAAACCCTTGAGTTGGCGACTTGTGATGGTATGATTAGGGCTGTGACACATGATGGTGCTATGGAGGGAGGCTGTGAGAAGAATAAATTATGGAATGCAGACAATGAGGCGGATTATTGATCGAACCCTAGGTTTAGAAAGAAAGAGAGAGAGGCGGAGAGGGGGAAGTAATTTGAACGGCATTATGAGAGAGATTGAGAAATTATAGGAACGAGTTAAAATTGCAATTATCATTATAGTCTTATGACCTTTTACAAGTTACACTTTAATACCAGTTGTTTCAACATTTTACACAAATGACCCGTTTGATAATAGCCTCAGATCTGAATATTTAGATGGTCCAGATCTGTTCTTGCGTTCTCAACCTTTTAGGTGTTCTCATTTGATCCTACTCTTATATATATATATATATATATATATATATATATATATATATATATATATATATATACTAGTCGTTACCCGCGCAAAGTGGCGGCGGCGAATAGTTTGTTTCGGTGATAAGTTTCTTTTACTAAAATGTTATGTCCCAAGGAAAATACATGTATAAAACAATAGAATCCAACTTTGATATGAAATGATATCCACGTCAAATAAGTTCAAGTCGACAAAAAATATGAAATGTATCTATTTCATGAAATGTGAAGGTTTAAGTGTGTATTTATAGTGGTTGGAAAGAATTTTTTTGAATTTTATAAAAAACAAGGGTAAATTATATATATATATATATATATATATATATATATATATATATATATATATATATATATATATATATATATATATATATATATATATAGGTGGGTTCAATTGAGAAAATAAAAAAGGTTGAGAATGGGGGGAATCATTCTCAGCCACTCATTTAATCTAAGCATAAAAAGACACGGTGGCAAACTTGTAAATATGATAATAACCTTCAATCTCAAATACGCAAATGTAATCGATCGTTCATCATCCAAATTTCTCCTCCAACCTTCAACAATCATCAAGATTTCTTCAATTAAACCATCATCAACATCATCCAGTGCTAATCAATCATCGATCTTCGTCAATAACATGTTTATCAACACGATTCAACAGTTAGCAACAAAAATTCATTTTTGGTTTTTTTAATCCAACCTTCAATTCCGCTTGAATAAGATCAGATCTTCAACATCTACGATTAATTATACTCCCAGCGTCATTAGATCAACATCATCGATAATCAACAAAAAATCCACTTCATATCATTCATTCAACATCGATTATCAAATAAAACTTCAAAATTGAGGTTAGAAAAAGATCAAATCGTTTTTTTTTTTGAAAAATTTCATAGAATTCTCTATCAATCTACTATTTTGTAAGATTTAAATAGTCAAAGTATCATGTTTTTAACATTTTTAAAAAAGTTAAATTGTATGCACTCCAGCTGTTTGATGAAATGCATAAACTAAATTACCACGTTATATTCATATATGAATATGTTTTCTCACCTGAATCAGGATATGATTATTAAAACAAAAAAACAAATATGCAAGTCTGTATGTTATTCATATGTGAATAACATATAAAAATTATATATATTTGTGAAAATACCTTGTAATATTCATATGTGAATATACTGTGTAATATTCATAAGTGAATATATCATCTAATATTCACAAGTGAATATACTATGTAATATTCACATGTGATATACCATGTAATACTACGTAATATTCAGATATGAAAATCTTATCTAATATTCATAAGTGAATATACCATCTAATATTCACAAGTGAATAAACTATCTAATATTCACAAGTGAATGCATCGTCTAATATTTAAATATGAATATACTATGTTTATTATATGCTATATTCATATATGAATGATACTTAAATTGTAAAAAAAATTAATCATAGTTTTTATTCATAAGTGAATAACGGATGTACTGTAGTAAAAACCTGATTCATTTTTATTCACTTATGAATAACGATAGCTGAAAATATAAAAAAAATAAATTTTTTATTTTATCTTAAAACTATATCAATATGGATGTCTATTTGTAGAGAATAAAAAATCATGAATTTTGGTATATTTAAAATCATTTTTCCATAAAAATAGCTTTTTAAAAATTAAAAAAAACGAAAAAACTATGTTTTTGTATATATTAAGGTAATGCTTAGCATAGTTTAAGGAAACATGTTTTGTTGGAAAACACATGTCTATTCCTTTCCCATTTCTCATTTCCGCTGGTACGATGGAGGCTTTTGCGGTGGCTGAGAATGATTCCTCCATTCTCAACCTTTTTTTTTTCTCAATTGAACCCTCTTCTATATATATATATATATATATATATATATATATATATATATATATATATATATATATATATATATATATATATATATATATATATATATATATATATATATATATATATAAAAGGCCCATCATAACTCTTTTATCTCTTCAAGTCATATGTATACAACCTAACCAAAGCCGGTGAGTCGGCATGTGGCACATGTCATCTATCTCCATTGGAGCTAACACCACCGCTACCATTCATCCTTATAACATTTTACCAATTTGAGTATTTACAAACGCATAAATCGTTTCATCAATTTTTATACCAATTTGAATATTTACAAACTCATAAATCGTCTCAACAATTTTAGTTATGTATAAAGTTAGAAAAAAAAATGAAATGTTATCAAAGCTTATGGTGTATCACCCCATGTACCATTCACCCTTCATAGAACTTACATGAAATATCACATGCAATTTATAAAATATATATCAACCTCGATTTAGTAACTCAATTTCATTCTCACCAATATGCAATTTTCCCAAAACTCATAGTCATCAACCTGGTCAAAATATGAGTCTCTTTGGGAATTCTTTTGCTACAATTTCAAGCCCATACATGCAGTAGGAACTATTGCCCTCCCACTTTTCGTGAAAAACATATTGCAATTAGCCAATGGACATTTAAAGGAAAACAATATACTAAAAACAATTAAATACAACAAATAGTAACATACTTTCATTTGTTTATTTATGATAACACCCTACTTCAATATATACCAATTACAAAATTTATAATTTGAGAAATCAACCCAATTATAACAGCATCATCCAAAGATATCAAAACTTTAACTAATAAAATTGGATAATACGAAAAAACAGAAAATAATGAAAAAGGATGTTATAATAAACAATAAACAATAAGTGTGTTGTTATTTCAATTCTTGCAGAAAATGCAAGACAAAAATGAAAGTGTAATTGCATACTCTACTATTCTCTCCCTAAGATCTTCTGTAGTTTTGTTACCTGGAGAGCCACCTTAGCATGTTCTTTTGGTTGTTAAACTCGTCTTTTAATTTTATTCCACAAAGCAGTCCATTAAGCTACCTTTAATATTACAAAAAGAATCATCAGAATTTTTGTTACATGGCACAGAATATGACATGAATGTATAAGCTTTTTTGCGCTAACTTTGATGATGAGTATGAGGAGGGCATTTACGTTTTTTGCATAATTTTAAAACTTGCAACAATCACTGAGATTATAAAGGTATTTTAAGCATTCCAACAAAAAATAGTAAATGTGCTTTTTAGTCATTTAAATGCAAGAATCAGGCTTAAAGAAACCTTACCGTGCAACCCATAGTACTTAAATCATAGGGTTTCAAGTGATTCGAACAAATCTGTCACTTCCTTCTATTATCCTTTCCGATAACGGATAATCGGTAAATTTCCTTGAAATTGAAAACACATAGAAATAACGATTCTTTCCAACATTGCAATCTAAAAAAATAAACTATTTAGGGTCGAGATCTTGCAAGGTAATGTACTAATTAATAGAATATATACATTTTTTTTCATATAATTCATTGAGGAATTAAAAGGTGGGTCTAACCCATTAATACAGTTTCAGCAAGTTTAGAAATTCACCTTTACTTTCAGCCGCCAAACACTGGACACATCATCATGCTTCTTCTTTGCCCTGTTATGAGTCCCCAAATTATGAAACCAACTTTAAAAGAATCATACTCAATAACATATGCTAAGTTAAAAAACAATTTTTATTGATTTTAATACTTAATACAACTAAATACTCTCACTTCCATTCCCTACACACAAGAAGTCAACTTGGCTTACCTGTGTAGACCTCCACATGGTATTGGCACGTCATTCTCCAAGTTTTCTCTAGTTATCTGTATTGGCCTAGACATTATGTGGACAGTTGTTGCTTCAAAAACAGACCTTGATTCACCAATCTGTAAAATATCAATTGAATACTTTAGTTTTGCTCTTACTTATATTAAAAATAGTCAAAATGTGCCATGACCAAGTTGGCTGGAATTATTAGACCAAATAATGAAAACAAAACCTTCGGAAGTATGGTTGAGTTTGTTTTCAGAGCATTTTTAAGTCAACTCATCAACCACAATTCTGTTTTTTTAAACATGGCAACATTCAATCCAATAAGTTGACAAATAACGTCTTTGAAATCAAAAGTTAAAGATAGCATGTATGCCTCATCCAAATGCAAAACCAAATGGAAGGAAATTAACTCTTGAGGAAGAAGCATGGACATACACTGTTCCTTTTCACCATTTCTAGACTGTAAAAGCTCATTCTGAAACAACTAAAACTTGAAAGATCAAAACAAAATTAGGTTAGGCTATATAAATTTGAAAAAACTTTTAACTTCCAAATTATAGTTTGCAACATATATAACCAATGTTTTTTTTGTTTTTTTTTGTTTCTATTAAAAAGTGACTAAAATTAAAAATTACATGTTTCTTATCAGATCTAATTATCGCACATATTTCTCACATGCCTGGTCGGCTGGTCCCAACTCTTTGGTCGACTGCCATATAAGCCAAAATGTGGATTTTAATGAACAAAAGAATTTGCAAGGTGTATCAAAGTAACATCAAGAAAAGTAACTAAAAAGAATGAAACATGTGTCTGAGAAATCAGCAAATGGCTCCATTTTGACTCCACATTCTGAACTTGATAAACTCTATAGGACTTACAAGATACAACAATGCAATTACCATTATGAATGTCCAAAACATCGTTCAGATGTAGCATATGATATGATCCAATGAGAGAAATATTACCTTAAGTAGTTAAAGATTTAGGCGACATGAACACCGTTCCAATCTCTTTCACCCTATGTTGTTTAGGTCACGTGTAATCTCAATTTTATATCCATGTTTTCTGGACAAAGCATACATACAAGAGCACCATATATGCTCCTAAATATTCAATAAGTTTCTTCCCACATGCCTTCTACGAGTGCTATTTTCAATTTAAATTTTAAAAATTACGATTGACTATTTCTAGTCTATTTCTAGTTAAAAGGAACATATTTTTAAAATTTAAATGTTGTGCTATCCTCTATATTGTGAAAGATAAAGAGTTACGTTTGAATGTTTGAGTATGTATTAAATATTTGTACTTATTGTATTGTATTTTGTAATGTAATGTTAGTTTGTTGTACTATTAGCTTAAACATTTGGACGTCTTAAATTTATTTTTAGAAATAGTAAGGTTTGTATAATAATATAGTAAGATATATATATATATATATATATATATATATATATATATATATATATATATATATATATATATATATATATATATATATAGGGAAGGGTTATTTGGAAAACAAAAAAACCTTAAAAAAATACTAAAAATCATAAAAATGCATAAAAAAAAATACCTAGACATTACAAAACTTTTTTTTTGAATTCTTTTATCAAAAAATCGCAGCCTTTTTGACAATTTCGCTGAAAAAAAAAATAAAAAATCAATTTTTTTTTTTTTGTAAAAAAAAAAAGTTTCAGCGATTTTATGTTAAAAGCTGCGATTTTTTGATAAAAAAATTCAAAAAAAAGTTTAGTAATCTCTAAATATATATTTTTTTATGCATTTTTATGATTTTTAGGGTTTTTTTTGTTTTCTATAGAACTAAAACTATATATATATATATATATATATATATATATATATATATATATATATATATATATATATATATATATATATATATATGGGTTGATCCGGGTATAATAGCATACATGTGGACCACCTTCTTTTTATTAGGTTTGAAAGAGAGACAACTAGGTCTCGATCGATCTTATGGAGCTGCCAAAAAAGAAACGTCGACTAGAGATATTCTTCTTCCTCTTTTTTTTTTTTTTTGGAGAAACGTCAATTACAGCAGCAGATCAGAACAGCAAACTTGTCGACGGCGCGGACCTGTTGAATCACTGGAGCTTTTATTGAGTCGTTGCTGAGGGTGAACGCCGAGGGCATGTGGTATGTTGGCGATGGTTGCCATTGTTGTAGCTGTCAGGCTGCAACGGTTGGAGAAGCTGCTCCGCGACTGGGGATTAGCGGGTGGTCTGCGGTCACTGGTGATGGAGATTGATGTCCGTTGCAAGTCGTCAGAGGAAACGGAGGTTGTCGGCTAGCTTAGAGTGGCTGGTGAACGTTGGGAGCGGCCGGAGACACTTTATCGGAGGTAGCGGTGATCGGTGGTGGGTTTGCTTAAGCAATTGTTAGCGAATAGAGAAATAGAAGCTGACCTCCACTGCCGGTGGCGGGGGTGCGAGCCAATGTCGGAGGAGTCATTTTGGAGGCACCGCTAGATAGTTGGAGAAGACTGGCGATTTTTGGGTTCCGACCGCCGGCGAGCTAGAGGTCTGAAGGTTGTTGTCGGCTGTTTGCATTTGCTTCCATAGAAAATTAGACCCGGTGGGATCCACCTGACATGTTTTGTCTTTTTGCTCTTGTATTTTGTTTGTAAACAGTGGAACCAACCACCTTTGCCCTTTTCTTTTCTTTGTTTTTCAGGTCAAAAGAGACATAAGCAACAGAGGCGTTTTCCTTGTATTGTTTGTGCAGTAATGGACTAATGGTAAGTCGTGAGCTGTAAACCGTAAAGGTGGTAGGGTACGGTGTTTTTTTTTCTTACTAGATAGTAAATTCTAAATTGATAGGGTAGGGTGTATTTTTGAGTTTGGTAAATAGAATATGATATACTTTTGTAAAAGGCACACGATTTGATTTTTGGTGATCTTCTAACATGTACAAGTAAAACATCAGTAAGTGAAGTAGTATACAGAAAAAGCTCAATCTGTAAACATTTTATGGTTATGTATGGATGTGAAATGAGTTAAAATCTTATAGAAATTTCTTTTCTCCTCAAGCTGGATGTGAAATGAGTTAAAATCTTATAGAAATTTCTTTTCTCCTCAAGCTATTGAGTAAAACACCAAAATATGATTGAAGATGTGGTAAAAACTTATATAAATAGGGCCTCTTGAGACTATAAATAGGGTCTTTGCCCATATGAAATAAACAAGTTAAGTTTGAGTGTTTAAGACTTGAGTTGATCTCAAAGTTCTTCCTCTGTTGAAATAGTTGTTCTATTTCTGAATAGCAGAGCTATATCCAAACATATTCATATAATCATTTATGTAATTTAAACAATCCATCGTCAATCCATCCCGACGCATCATTCAGATATAATTATATTCTAATTTTTTTATTTCCGTCATGTCGTTAATTTTGGTATCAGAACTACGCACTTACTTTTTCAAATTGGTATCAGAGCTAAGTTTCGTTCTTATCATATTTATTATAAATATGAAGATTTTCTTAAATATATGAACTGAAGGTGGGGTAAAAACCCATAAAAACTTCATTCTCTTTTTCCAAACTTCTAAAGAAAATACCAAATAAAAAAAATTTCTTATCAAACTTGCTGAAAAAACATGAAGATGTAAACAAAAACGGATCTGATAAGGTTTTCTTTTCATAAAACTTTCTTTTCTCTTCAACTTGCTCAACAATCCATCAAAATATGAACAAGAAACAAATATAAGCACAATTTTGCAATCTAAAAACATGTTTGAAAAAAAAAATGAAGCAAATCATTAGATCGGACGGATTTTGATGAAGGCATAAACGATTTTTTTTGAAGGTTTTGAGAAGTGTACAAGTATCACAGCTTTGTTTACGAACAAATATTGCAGGGTGAGGTTATACACAGAAAATCTTAACTAAAAAATGAGTTTATGGTAATATGAACTTGATAAAAGGATAAAAAGTTGTAAAAATTTCTTTTTCTCGTCCCTCAAGTTGCTGAAAAACCACCAAAATGTAAACAAAAATAGATCTAAAATATCTTTGCAAGCTTAATGAATGCTCAGATGAGCTAAAAACTGAACAAATCTTGAGATCTGAGCTTAAAAACGAAAACATATCTACAGATCTAATCGTAACAACGAAAATATATCTAGAGATCTGAATTGAAAATGAGGAAGATCTTGAGATCTAAGCGATAGTAAAACATATTTGAAAAGATCTTGGCAAGAACCAAGTGGATCTGATCAGATGAGGGTAGGTATGAACAAACCTGATGTGAACTAACAACATATCTGAACAGATCTAGGTAAGAACGAGCTTGAAACGTTGATAGACGATAGCTACTCGTTCAAGTCGGGGATGGCGCCAAATGATGCGACATCGGATCCGACCACCTACTCTAAGTGTGTGCTTCTACGCCGGAGGGAATCTGCGAGGTCACAACAGACATGGTCATTAGAACCGCCCTAGGGACTATGCCCTGGGAGCAGGCTCCGACGATCAAGTTAGATCGGTTGGTAGATATGAGATACTTCTCCTTAGCTAGAGAGAACCATCTTGGTGTTGGGGGTAGTGTATGGTAGCTGACAGCGGAGGGTGGTGGCTGAGCCACCCGGCCGGAGTCTAGGGTGGCGGCTGAGCCAAGGTAGAAGATCCTTCTCCATGGAGGAGATACTGTTAACTTTATAGGGACAATTAGGTCAGGCCTTGGGCCAACCCAACTCATGCCCAACTAGCAAGGAGTTGGGCAAGGCCCAACTAGCAACCCCGTTCATTTAGGGGTTTCACCCCTAAATGACAGTCTACTTCGAATCTTGAACAAGCTCAAACAAATGTGCACTCCGCACCTCCCTTACTTGGTTAATGTTTGTCAAGATTAATTTTGGTCAACAAATTAATCAATTACAATTAAATACATATTGGTAATACAAATCACCAACAATAGTCTTATATGTATAGATTGAGGGGGTAATTGTGTAAGTATAATGGTGGGGGGTGGCGGTAATGTATATGTTGGGTGTGGTTAGGGTGAACATATGGGTGCGGGTGGGAAGGGAGGGTCCAAACTTATGGCTTATTGCTTATAGCTTATAGATTATGACTTATGGTTTATGGTTTATAACTTATGGTTTATGGTTTATGACTTATGGATTTATGACTTAGGTTATAGGGATCGGTTGCTAGTATGAGCAATAAACCCTACTATTTAAGCCCTAAATCATAAGCTTTAAGCCTCAGACTTTAAGACATAAGCTGAAATCCATAATCCTTAATCTATAAGCACTAAACCATAAGTATAAGACAAAAGCCAAAAATATTAAGTCAAAAACCCTAAGATATTTGACCTAAACCATAAGTCATAAGCCTTAAGCCATATAGCCCAAGCCATAAACCTTAATCCCTAAGCCAATAACCATAAGCCTTAAGCCATACGAAATGAGCCATAAACCATACATCATAAATCGCTATCAATAACACATAATAAGCATTTATCCATAAGTCCTAATTCTTGAGCCATACTCTTTAAGCCATAAACCCTAAGCCCTAAGCCATTAACCCTAAACCTCTTAACATAAATCCTAAACCCTAAGCCATAAGTAATAAGCACAAAGCCCTAACCGATAAGCATCAATGTGACAACCCGAAATTTCTATTCTGTACAACCATTCACTTCAATAGAAGTCAGAACTGTTTCTGTTAACTTTTAAGCTTTTTGGAGTCAGTTTGAGTGTTTTAAAGCTTAGTACTTCAGGAGATAACTGGAGAGAGGATACCCTAGGGTTTATTGTGCATCAATAAAGTCTCAAAACTCCAAGAGTTTGGAGTTTACGGCCCAAACATGGTGTTTACGGCCGTAAACTCTAAGGAGTATAAATATGACACTTAGTCATTTTTATCACTTTTTCACAATTTCAAGACTAGAACTCGAAATCCTCTCAAGTATCATCCGATTTTCCTTCTTGATCTTCAACTTTGTAAGTGTTTCTTGCCTTAATTAGTTGATATCCTTCATCATCTAGTGATCTTACATGATTTCATCCATGAAATCATTCCATTTGTGTAGATCTTCAAGTGTTCTTCATTTCACCAAGAACACCAAGAACACACACTAGTGTTCTTGGACTGTAAACACCCTTACAAGCTTCTATATTGTAAGTACTCTTACCCTAGTGTGTTATAAGGCTTGTTTCACATCTTAATCAACTAGAAAACACAAAGAAACACAAGATCAAAGGTGTTTACGGTCAAGACATGTTCTTGAACCGTAAACCCTAATGAAAGGGCCATTGTGAGCCCTAGTCCCTTACCAAGCCTTGGATACTAGTCTAGATCACATCCTTGAAGTGTTTAGGACCTTAAACATCAAAAAGATCAAGAACCATTAGAGTTTACGGCCGTAAACTCATGGAGAAATGGTCCATGGGCCGTAAACTCTATAAAGTGGTGCAATGGTGCCACAATCACTTCCTAAGGCTTAGACTTGAAGTTAGGATGCTTCTTTATGACTTATAAGACCTTAAATCACCAAATGGTAGAAATTACCATGGGTTTACGGCCGTAAACCCATTGGGACCGTAAACCCAAAACCGTAAACTCCAAAAGAGTTTACCCTTGGACCTTAAACTCAAAAGCAAGGCCCTACAACCCTTAGATGCAATCCTCGGTACTTATAGCACTTGAATCAAGTGTTTTTCATGTCCTAGGATGTCTTAACTTGGTTAATTAGTTGTTTAATGACTAATTGGATACATATATGTGTTATTATATGTTAACTAGGATCCTTGTGTGTGCTCAAGTCTTCAATTGACACTTAGCATCCTATAACATCCGTTCATCCAAACCACTCACTACAGGTGAGTTCATACCCCTTAATCAACCTTTTAAATGATTTTAAATGCTTTTATGGGGGGGGGGGGGATACAAGTTGAACTATTATAGTTATTATATCAATCACATGTGATTAATAACTACCAAACAAGTGGATTTCTTACTTTTCAAACCGTGTTATCAAACAAACTACTTCAAACTGTTTTTACAAACTCTTTTACATGTCAAATACTTTTATTAAACTCTTTTAAACTTATATTCTGTTAAATGTGTATCTATATAGATATAGTTATATAAGTAGGATTGAAAGGACTTATGACTGATAGCTCACCTTACCTCCTGTTCCTTGTTTGGTGGTGGACTTAGGGTATCGGTTATTTGTCCGAAGGTCGTTTGAATCCTAGTTATATATTATGTATATGTATATAGATATAAAAGTTCCTTCTTTCTATTCAATACCTTTGGGTAGAAAAGGTATACAAACATGTTCATACATACAAACAACATTACTAGTAAATTATAATAGGCATAGTTTAGGAAGTTACTAATACTATTACTAGAACAATGAAACATACAAGGAATCAGTTCATACATACATACTAGACAGAGAGAGAACACACAATACAACTAGTACATACTATACATTACAATACAGCTAGTACATACTATACATTATACAAAGGAACATACTATTATGAACAACAAAGAGAACATACATACATACTAGACAGGGAGAGAACACACAATACAACTAGTACACACAATCCATATACAAGAATACTACTACAGTTATGTGAGCCAAGTAACGGGGCATGGCATCACCTGTCATGGCTTGTTTTGTATCCAGAATCTCCTTAAGTGGAGAGCGTTGAGTTTGTGCATAGATCTATACCGGATTGACTATCCTACACCTTGCTGCTCGCTACAGTGGGACTTGCAAGTCTACGGGTGCCAAACATCATTCCTTCCGACGTCTTACATCGTCGTGTTTCTATTCGGTAGTATGGTACAGGCCGATCACATGATACTTTAAATAACAAATGGTTTAAGGTAGTTAGTACAGCAGTAGTTACTTAATACAACACTACAGTACTATTTTATTTCCCATTGCATTCACTTTGTGATCTTCACACAATGAACAGTAATGTAAAAACTATATTTTTGGTTAATGATAGTCAGATTTGGGAAAATACATTCTCTTACAAGAGACACACATACAAACACTTGATGCCTTGGTAGAAGGCTACTTTTAGTAGTAAAACATAGGGTTTTCTAGGAGATTCGAACATTTTACAAACATACATAAACTTTTACAAACTTACACATCACATACTTACAAACACAGACACTAAAATACTTATGATCTCACCATCTTTAAAGCTGATAAACTCTTTCAAAATAACTTGTATTCTCAGGTCACCAGTAGACAGGTACCGGTGCCAGGTTTTGAGAAGATGGAGCTCGTTGAAGACTCATCTTTTATTTTGATTCATATTTTTGGTGTCTATTAACTTGACAGAACACACTTGTATTAAATTATATTATTAATGCAATGGATGATGTTGTTTCTTGTTTACTACTATTCATTGTTGTGATACTGAACATGACGTCCTCCACCCCCGAACGATTCCGCCGTTCTGGTTTTGGGGTGCGACAGATTGGTATCAGAGCATTGTTTATAGTGAATCGAGTATATCAACCCATAAAAGATATACGAACTATAAACATAGCGGGATTTAAAAATACTCTGATAAAGAGTTTATACTTTTAAATAATAAAATATTTAACCAAGTATACATACCTGCATTCATACTAAAATCAGTGTCACTAGGACAGAACAAAAGTATTACGATTGTAGGGCAGCACAAGTAGACTTAGAGACAAATAGTCAAATCTGGGAAAATATAGCCTGATCAACTATATTATCCAAGGATTGACTAGCATGTGCGTAAGTGTGGTTGTAAGGTTGCAACAAGTCCAAAAACTTACCAACAATACCACAACGAAAACCTTAGAACAGAACATAAACCTAAAACACTATAGGAGTATTTTGTGTTACTATAAATTACTTATGTGCTTATTTCTTATATCCCTTTTCTCGCGTAGATAATATGGTTGGATTCCATCCCCACGACGACATGTACTTCCCTAACCAAGGTAATGGAGGAGGGTTTGAAGCAGAGCCAGAAAATGATCACCAAATCCCTGTGGATGATCACCAGGCTGAAGGCTTTGCAGATGGTTCTGACTCCGAGCCTGAAGTTGAGAACCTACCCCCGATGGCTCCTATCCCAAATCCTAACCCTCGTCCGGCCTTTCAAGGCCCGACGCCTCCGTGGGTGGAAAGATTGGAAACATGGAACCAAGAACAGAATCAGCCCATACCATTCGACGGAGACCAAAGCTTTTATGACTTGAGCGAAGGAGGCTCAGCAGACAGAGTCTTGCCAATTCTGGTCCGCAGAGAGGCCCGAAACGAGATTCAGGGCAGGACAGCTCTCCATCGAATCATGGAAGTTGACACCAAAGCGAGAATGCATACCATCCGCACCATTCGTCTGGAAGATGCTCGTGAGAGATATAGGGGAGACCATGAGACCCTGCAGCAAGAGCTAGCTGAAACTCAAGCTGAAGTCATAGAGCTCCGAGTACGCCAACGGGTGTACGAAAGGTACCTACTGGATATGGAGCGTCAGCTGGCTGAACTAAGGGTTCACCCAAGGGAATACCGTCACCAGTAGGAGATATTCTACATTTCTTCCTTGGTTGAAAGAATATTCTTCCTATCTATGCTCTAAGTACGACTTTTCTAAGTAACTACCCCTGTACTTTAAGTACTTGTAGTTAGGCCTTTATGCTGTCAAAACTTTTCTACTTCGGATATGATGTAAGACCTACTCTAAGGTCATTTTTCCCAAACGTATTACATCTTGAATATCAATGTTATTGACAGTCGACTAATTTCTGTGCAAATCCTTTTCCAAATACTTTCGTTTTGCTATCATTAGAATCCTATCTAAACACTCACTTCGTCAAATTATTGAGCTGTGGTGAATTAGCTCAATGATTTCTTCCAATTCTTGTCAAAGGTTGGATCCGGTTATCCACCAACCAATGATAGTCTAATTCAAAATAGCAATTTTCTAGTAAACATTCTACGAACTTACTTCAACTCTTTTCCAGTACTGCATCATAGGGATGTAGGTCAAACCATCGAGGGCAGTTTAACGAAACAAAAACTTTACAATTACATGATTGAGTAGAATACATCTAGGGCCGACCATAATCACTCACGAACTCCTTTTCTTGTCATATAACAGAATCATGTCGTCATCCAGAAATAGTCAGCCGAACGACAAAACTCCGATCCTTCATATAAACGCTGCCACCTTCCAAGCAGCGGTAACAGCTGCCGTTGCAGCTGTCTTTGCACACTACGACTCTGGTAACGCAATCGAGGTTGGGAAGGGTGTTGACAGTTCAAATTGTTGTAACAATCCGGGAAATCAACAAACGATAACTGTTACAAACACCTGAGGCCCCAAATCTGAGGGTAAGAAGCGAAGGCGTCAAGCCTATAAGGAGCGCAAGCGATCACAAAAACTTGCCACACAACAACAACAAGTGGCGATCCCTACCACTCCAGCCCCGATCAAACTATATAAGGGGACACTCCCGAAGTGTGGCAGGTGTAATTTCCATCATCACGGAGTCTGCCGTGATTTAAAATGCAGCAATTGCAACCGTGTGGGGCACACTACTCAATTTTGTAGAACGCCAGCGCAAAACATCTCCCAAGCCACTAACATCAGAGTCAGTTCGACTTGCTATGGTTGTGGTGAAGCCGGGAACTATAATAGGAATTGTCTAAAAGGGAGGAACAACGAAAACAACCGTGTCCACATAACTCCGACCCGACACTTCACTTCCACCACTAATGCTGGTACAAGCCAGATATGTCATTTATGTGGTGAGATAGGACATCTCAAGAAGGATTGTCCAATAACAGAGAACTCTGGCGCAAACGGGAAGATACTAAGGATCACTGCTGCAGGAGAGACTACTCCGAACCCACGTTGAAATATTAGGGCGTTTCGTTTTTGTAGACTTATAAACTGTTAAAAACTAGTGCAACTCGAGTCTTATCTTTTTGCGAGACCCTGTCAGACAAGGGACTCTCGTGCTGCATGTACTTGCTTTTTGTAGTATACCTTCTTCGCAGCAGTAGTCTTATAGGTAAAACTAAAGTGCCGAAACTCTGTAAAAGTTGCACTATTATGTATTTGTAACACCTTTATGATCTAGTCTAACGCCTTTTATTCCGAGTAGTCCGACAGTATCGTGTAACAAGAGTCAATTCGATCCTCACAATGCCAGTCTCGTGCGGAAATCCTTTTCCCCATAGTCTCCTTTCTAGCGAAACCGCCATTCCAGAACTCCGAGGTACTCATGCAGAGAGTACCTTATATTTCGTATCCTTCCCAAAGACACCTCAGCAAACCTCCCCGGAGTAGCACTCGTACAGTACGTCAAGTTCAACCCGAAGACCCATACGGTTGATCTATCGCTGGAGAAGGTATACGCAAGGGTGGTATATAATCAAGGTTCTACAGGCTTAGAATTGATGATTCCGCTTTAACTTCTTTTCCTTGTTTGGATGTGAGCTTAAAGAAGAATCATTTATTCGACTGCCTTTTCAGTCTTAATTATATACGACTCGTATACACGAAGCTGTGATTGATGAACTAAATATGACTTCTGATATGAACTTTAGGACGAAGACTGCCCAAGACTACGAGTGATCGTACTGCCATGCGGATAAACTTAGAATCCAATCAAATGCCTTCTCACCGACCGAGACAATAGATTCAGATATAACAGAAAACTCCCAGGATTACCTCCGCAACGTCAAGTCGAATTTAGGATCAACTTAGTTCCAGGGGCTACCCCAGTAGCCAAACCGCCCTATCTTCTAGCACCTGCATTGATGCAAGAACTGTTCGATCAAAGTAACGAACCGCTCAGCAAGGGCTTTATAAGACCAAGCTTCTCACCCTGGGAAACTCCGGTCTGGTTCGTCAAAAAGAAAGACTGATCACTTCGAAAATGCATCAATTACAGGGAGCTCAACAAGCTAACCATCAAAAATCAGTACCCTTTGCCTATCATAGACGAATTATTTGATCGACTGAAAAAGGCGATCTTCGTTTCAAAAGTCGTTCCAAGATCCGGGTATCACCGACTACCAGTGCTAGGGGAGGATGTTCCGAAGACAGCCTCCCGAACTCGTTATGGGCACTACGAATTCGTAGTGATGCCGTTCGGATTAACAAACGCGCCCGCAGCATTCATGGATTTAATGAATAGGGTGTGTCGTCCTTACTTGGATCAGTTCGTCATCGTCTTCATCGATGACATACTTATCTACTCTCGTAGTAAGGAGGAGCATAGTCAACCGCTTCAGCAGGTCTTGGAAATATTTCGATCAGAGAAGCTCTACGCGAAATTCTCTAAAATGCGAGTTTGGATTCGAAGGGTCAAATTCCTATGTCACATTGTTAGTGAAGAGGGAATTCAAGTAGACACTTCCAAAATCCAGGTCGTTGAGAATGGTCAGATCCGAAGACACCTACAGAAATTCGTAAATTTCCAGGTCTCGCAGACTACTAAAGTAGGTTCTTTTAGAACTTCTCACGATTCGCGAAGCCCCTTACAACTTTGACCCAGAAGGGCGTGGCCTTTGGCTGGGAAGAGAAGCAGGAAAGAGCATTCCAAACGCTAAAACGAGCCTTGTGCACCACGCCAATGCTATCCCATCCAAAAAGAGGAATAAAAGACTTTGTAGTCTATGGCGATGCGTCCAAATCCAGGGCTCAGTTGCATTTTGATGTAACGAGGTAAGGTCATTACCTAAGCCTCCCATCAGTTGGAAACCCTCAAGCTGGCTATGAAATTCACGATCTAGAGTTAGAGGGCATCATTAGAGAAGATCGTTCAGATTAATGGACGATTGAAAGCCTCTAGTGACCGATAGAAAAGTTATGCAGGGCTTTTCGAGATTCTCGCTAGAATCGGCCCTGTAGCTTACAAGACTTAACTTACCCCGCGAACTCAGTAATGTACATTCTACTTTCCACGTCTCGAACTTGAAAAAGTGTCTGTCCGACGAGACTCTTGTAATCCCACTCGACGAAATCGAGATCAACGAGAGCCTCAACTTCGTGGAAGAACCTGTAGAGATCATGGACCGAGAGGTCAAGAAAACAAAGCAAAGCCGAATCCTGATAGTGAAGGTTCGCTGGAACGCCAAGCAAGGACCTGAATTCACTTAGGAGCGAGAGGATCAGTGGAAACTGAAATATCCTCGTCTTTTTAATTAGTTATTTGTAAATACTTATTTGCTTAAACTCTAATTTCGGGACGAAATTCCTTCTAACGGGGGGATGATGTGACAACCTGAAATTTCTATTGTGTACAACCATTCACTTCAATAGAAGTCAGAACTGTTTCTGTTAACTTTTAAGCTTTTTGGAGTCAGTTTGAGTGTTTTAAAGCTTAGTACTTCAGGAGATAACTGGAGAGAGGATACCCTAGGGTTTATTGTGCATCAATAAAGTCTCAAAACTCCAAGAGTTTGGAGTTTACGGCCCAAACATGGTGTTTACGGCCGTAAACTCTAAGGAGTATAAATATGACACTTAGTTATTTTTATCACTTTTTCACAATTGCAAGACTAGAACTCGAAATCCTCTCAAGTATCATCCGATTTTCCTTCTTGATCTTCAACTTTGTAAGTGTTTCTTGCCTTAATTAGTTGATATCCTTCATCATCTAGTGATCTTACATGATTTCATCCATGAAATCATTCCATTTGTGTAGATCTTCAAGTGTTATTCATTTCACCAAGAACACCAAGAACACACACTAGTGTTCTTGGACTTTAAACACCCTTACAAGCTTCTATATTGTAAGTACTCTTACCCTAGTGTGTTATAAGGCTTGTTTCACATCTTAATCAACTAGAAAACACAAAGAAACACAAGATCAAAGGTGTTTACGGTCAAGACATGTTCTTGAACCGTAAACCCTAATGAAAGGGCCATTGTGAGCCCTAGTCCCTTACCAAGCCTTGGATACTAGTCTAGATCACATCCTTGAAGTGTTTAGGACCTTAAACATCAAAAAGATCAAGAACCATTAGAGTTTACGGCCGTAAACTCATGGAGAAATGGTCCATGGGCCGTAAACTCTATAAAGTGGTGCAATGGTGCCACAATCACTTCCTAAGGCTTGGACTTGGACTTGAAGTTAGGATGCTTCTTTATGACTTATAAGACCTTAAATCACCAAATGGTAGAAATTACCATGGGTTTACGGCAGTAAACCCATTGGGACCATAAACCCAAAACCGTAAACTCCAAAAGAGTTTACCCTTGGACCTTAAACTCAAAAGCAAGGCCCTACAACCCTTAGATGCAATCCTTGGTACTTATAGCACTTGAATCAAGTGTTTTTCATGTCCTAGGATGTCTTAACTTGGTTAATTAGTTGTTTAATGACTAATTGGATACATATATGTGTTATTATATGTTAACTAGGATCCTTATGTGTGCTCAAGTCTTCAATTGACACTTAGCATCCTATAACATCCGTTCATCCAAACCACTCACTACAGGTGAGTTCATACCCCTTAATCAACCTTTTAAATGATTTTAAATACTTTTATGGGGGGGGGATACAAGTTGAAGTATTATAGTTATTATATCAATCACATGTGATTAATAACTACCAAACAAGTGGATTTCTTACTTTTCAAACTGTGTTATCAAACAAACTACTTCAAACTGTTTTTACAAACTCTTTTACATGTCAAAACTTTTATTAAACTCTTTTAAACTTATATTCTGTTAAATGCGTATCTATATAGATATAGTTATATAAGTAGGATTGAAAGGACTTAGGACTGATAGCTCACCTTACCTCATGTTCCTTGTTTGGTGGTGGACTTAGGGTATCGGTTATTTGTCCGAAGGTCGTTTGAATCCTAGTTATATATTATGTATGTGACAACCGTCAAATTTCGGTCAATTCAAAGTCAACAAGTCAAACCAGTCAACTCCAATAACCCTTGTATGCTAGGGTTTACGTTATGTAATCACTATACAATTCGCTATTTTAATGAGAAATCCTCATTTGGAAAGTTCATGTGTTTGATTTTCCTTAGCCTTAACAGTGCTAAACAACGAACCAAAGCGATAAAACACTATTGCACAATCATCGGGATTGTGTACGACACTAAAACACGGTTTAATGGGGTTTACGAACCTTGCGTTGTGAAGCCGGACACTCAAATTAATCACAAACGAAACCTCTCTAAATCGTTTTCACTCTATCTCTTTCTATTTGAAATCTCTCCCAAATCTCTCCCAAATCTCTCTCAAAAGTTACTTTAACTTTTTGTAATCATTTGGGTCATCTCGACCCTTGACCGGGTCAAAAAAATCGCTTGAAACGGGGTAAAAACGAGTAAAATAGCTTTAAGGATCCGAAGTGTCCGAAGCCAGGGTCCGAAGTCCGAAGTGTCCGTGTCCGAAGTCCGAAGTGTCCGTGTCCGAAGTCCGAGGTCCGAAGCCAGTGTCCGAAGTCCGAGGTCCGAAGCCAGTGTCCGAAGTCCGAGGTCCGAAGCCAGTGTCCGAAGTCCGAGGTCCGAGGTCCGAAGCCAGGCCCTTTTTACCGGTTTTTCGACTACGACTTCGTTTTAACTCCGTTTTTCATTATTTTAACGTGGGATTTTCACCCAAAACTTTATTTTATAAACTAAGGCCCCAAAATATATAAATCTCCAGGGTTTTTATAAAATATATTAAAAGAATTGGTGATTGAACTAATTATTGAGGGAATATTTGCTTTTCCTTAATTTATGGCAAAAGCAACCCACTACCACCTCACTCTATGACCAGCCACTCCTTCCCACTACCCCTTGTCTCCTTAGTGGACCTTTACAGCCAATCTCCAGCTCTTCCCACGTTCTAAGAGCTGGAGGATTGATCCTCTCTCCTCATCCTCCATAAAACTCTTTCATTCTACACTTAGCAACCAAGAACACTCTCCAAAATTCTCTCATCTTTTCTCTCAACTTCAAAAAACTTCAAGACCCTCTCCAGGGATTTCTTTCTTCAATTAGTAAGTATCTTCATCATTCACATAATTATTAAACTCCATTCTACTCAAATCATTGATATCTTACACAAGTTCCATCTTATTCGGTGTTAGATTCTCGAATCATCAATACATCTTCTTAGTGTTCTTGAGTTGAACACTTCCTCTCTCTCACTTTCATCTACTGAAACCACATAAGGTGAGTTCATACCTATACATTTACATCTTTTTCTTAAGTTTTAAGGGGGAAATACAAGTAAAATCATCAAGAACACAATTAAACTTTTTCTAACAGATTGCATCAGAAAAGATGGACGTTAATCACAGACTGTTTTGGTCAACTTAAAAATTTTAGTTTTCAAAACTGTTTCAGGTGCAAGTAGTTCAAACTCTTAGCTTTAAAATGACTACTTGCACATCTCCAGATGATTTTTCTACAATTAATAGTGATTGTTACAAAACTGCCTGTCATTTCAGAGGCAAACCCGGACCAGTCTGTGATTATGAACATTTTCACCTCTGTTAGAGATCACTAAAAATCATGAGAAAATTTACGAACAAACTAGACTCATATCCCAAACTCTCAAAATTTGCGGATTTGGATTTAGAGCTGTGATGATTTTTCTATAAATTTTCTAAGAAAGGTAACAGAAACTGTTTTTAACGAAAAGTTGCTGTTAATTTCATTTTACCTTGTAACATGTTGAGCAAGGTGTATATCTTTATGTGACTATATGTTACTGCAACATATGACATTTTATCTTAATATTTAGACACACATCAGTTTACAAATGGATTTGGTCATGAAAAATATAAAGAATAACAAGTGATTATAATCAAAGTACAATCGATACATTCAAACATTAAATAAACTATTTTGAATATAGTTTGCATACATTACCACGTACTACCCTTGGTTGATAAACTATAATAGGTATAGTTTATGATACATTACATAACACATACATTTAAAAAGGGTACATTTATACAAAGGATATTTTCATTAAGCAAGGTACGGCCATACGGTACCAAGTTTTCATAACACGTAATTCCGTTAATGACTTGTGAGACAACTGCTTCAAATTACCATTAAGTCCTGTATTGTAACCAGAGTCTCCTTGAGGGAGAGCGTGATACTTGTGTATAGATCTATATTGGGTTTGACAAACCCACACCTAAACTGCATGCAACAGTTAGACCGATAGGTCTGGGGTGACAAATGTCATAACATTTCCGACGCCTGAAGAACGTCGTTTTAGGCAACCTTGGTCATAGTATGGTTATAATAAACTCACATAAAGTATTAACAAACATTGGAATTTACGGGGACTTCATTAAAATTTAACGAGTTTATGTCGATTTAAACTTGCATTGTTTTACTATAAATATGACAAATTACTTGTACATTTCGGTCTTTGGGTTTTAAGACTACATTTACACATTAAGGAAAATATTGGATTTTTCTAACACAAATACTACTTTTACAAACGAAAAGCTTATGAACTCACCAACCTTTGTGTTGACACTTTTTCAAAAACTTGTATTCTCAGGAAATCATTAAACAGGTAATCAAGTGCTTTTGAGGATGGGACGCTAAGGCGTCTACTATTTCATATTTTATCAACATATTGTGATTTATTCGTAAACATGTAATTCATACAATGATGCAAATTTTTTTATATATATGTTGGTTGTGTTTGCTTGAATTACTATTACAATTGTTGTTATGATACTATACATGAAGTCCTCCACCCCCGGACGTTTCCGCCATCCTTGGTTTGGGGGTGTGACAGATTGGTATCAGAGCGCAGTTTATAGTGAATTAAGTATATCAAACCACACAAGATATACAAACTATAAACACAATTGGGACTAATAGTCTCTGATTTGTGCATTTTTCAAATAAATATACCTTTAGAAAATAAATGATTCTTTTTATTAAAAAGTATAAATACATGCATACATGCTCACATAGTGTCATAACTAGAAGAACATAAAATAAAAGAAGAGGAGTTGTACATTATGGGTATGCCTTGGTATATGTAAATCAAGTCTGGGAAGGATATAGCCTGATCAACTATATCTGTCCGGGAATTGACTTGCATATACCGGGGGATGGTCAGGATGGACAACAAATCTAACAAACTCGTCTTACCGCTAGTACGCCTCATTCACGAAGCCGGTCTATAAGGGGGGTATAAGGTTGTTGCCTGTAAAATGGCAATTTAATGGGTGTCCACTCTCACCCACCGCTTCCTTGATCGGTGGAGGGTCGTTAGCCGAACGGGTAAGACAAGGACTTATAAATTCTCATTAAAAGTATGATGAATATTATAAAGTAACTAAATGCTTTAAGAACTCAAAACTAAACATTTACAAATACTATAGGAGTATTTTGTGTTACTATAATAAAAATATTTTATACTTTCATTTTACCTCATAACCCAATGTATTGGGTCAATAAAAAGTATAAAATCGTATGTATCGTAAACATACCGGAAAACAACGTAATAATATACTTTATGTATAAAAGATTTCTCTCCCTATAAATACACTTTTACTAAAAGTACATTGGTTTACGACTTATGACAGAACCATGCCGCCAAGAAGAAGACCAAGACCTTCCAGCAACACAGCAACACCTCCTCCGCCGCCGCCTCCACAGTTTGATCCCGCGATGTTCCAGGCTGCAGTAACAACAGCCGTAGCAGCTGCAATGTCACATATAGGGACCAACGGAGCTGGTGGTTCGGGATCGGGAGCTACACACTCTATCCACGGAGACAGTACGTGGCGTGCAAAAGAGTGTTCATACAAGGACTTCACAAATGGTAAACCCGACAACTTCAATGGAAGCGGGGGAGTCATCACGTTGATGCAATGGTTTGAAAAGACCGAAGTAGTCTTTCAGGTGTGCTCCTGCCCCGAAGCGAGCAAAGTTAAGTTCGCAACCTTAACCTTCACCGGCCGGGCCCTTACTTGGTGGAACTGCCGGGTTAAGTCACTTACTCTCGAAGTGGCTAGCTCCATAACCTGGGCAGAACTAAAAACGTTGATGATGAAGGAGTACTGCCCGAGAGGTGAAATTCAAAAGCTGGAACAAGAACTCTGGAACCTCAGGATGACGGGCTCTGACCTTGAAACCTACACCACCCGATTCAATGAATTGGCTCTCCTCTGCCCAACAATGGTTACTCCGGAGGAAAAAAAAGGTGGAGCGATACCTTTGGGGACTGTCTCTCCACGTGCAAAGTAGTGTCCTAGCTTCAAGGCCAACTACTTTTGACAGTGCCAGGGAGCTGGCACAACAACTTGTTGACCACCGAGCCGGTCATAATACTACAACCACCACCACTGATAAATCAAAAGGGGGAAACAACAAAAGGAAGTTCTGGAACGAAAAGAAGAGCCAACCAGCACAGGACCCCGCTAAGAAGCAACAAATTGTTGCTGTCCATGCTGCCACTAATGCTGCCACTACTGCTACCACTCCAGCACCACCGAAGCCATATGCGGGAAAACTACCTAAGTGCAACAAGTGCAACTTTCACCACAATGGTGCTTGTAGGGAGATGCACTGTAACAACTGCGACAGGAAGGGGCACACTGCTCGTTTCTGTAAAGCGCCGGCTCAACCAATCAACCAAGTCGCCAGTACGGGGGCAACCCGGACCTGCTACAACTGTGGAGACGCAGGTCACTTCAAAAGAGACTGCCCCAAAGCACAAGCCCCTAATGCTGGTGGAGTAGGAAGAGTCCTGGCAATAGGACATGGGGAAGCAGTCGAGGATCCCACGGTGGTTACCGGTACGTTTCTCCTCAATAACTCTTATGCATGCGTACTATTCGATAGTGGAGCGGAGAGGAGTTTCGTGAGCCACCAATATAAACATTTACTTGAACAAAATCCCCAATCACTAAAGGATACTTATGTAGTAGAAATGGCAAATGGGAAAGTAGAACGCACTAGCGACATATACTCAGAATGTACTCTCACTCTAGACAACCATACATTTAAAATTGACCTGATGCCGGTCACCATAAAAAGCTTCGACGTAATCATCGGGATGGATTGGTTAGTTCCTCACCGTGCCGACATTCTATGTTACGAAAGGGCCGTTCGCCTTAATCTACCAAATGACGAAACCCTTCTTATCTATGGTGACAAACCTAGTGCGAATTTACAAATCATCTCATGCATCAAAGCCCAAAAGTATCTCCGGAAGGAGTACCACGCCTTCTTAGCCCATATAGTAGACAAGAAACAAGACGTGAAAGACATCAAGGACATCCCCGAAGTGTGTAACTTCCCGGATGTGTTCCCAGAGGATCTTCCTGGTGTACCACTCGCACGACAAGTCGATTTCAGAATTGACTTAATACCCGGAGCTACCCCCGTAGCCAGAGCTCCATACCGCCTCGCACCATCAGAAATGCAGGAGTTGTCCAGTCAATTAACCGAGCTTTTGAACAAAGGGTTCATCAGACCAAGCTTCTCACCTTGGGGAGCACCAGTCCTTTTTGTAAAGAAGAAGGACGAATCCTTTCGCATGTGCATCGACTATCGGGAACTAAACAAGCTCACCATCAAAAACCGATATCCTCTGCCCCGAATCGACGACCTTTTCGACCAACTCCAAGGAGCAAATTTCTTCTCAAAGATCGACCTAAGGTCAGGCTACCATCAGCTACGAGTTCAAGAAGAAGATATTCCCAAAACTGCATTCAGAACTCGCTATGGGCACTACGAGTTTGTGGTGATGTCCTTCGGCTTAACAAACGCACCTGCGGTATTCATGGACCTAATGAATAGAGTGTGTCGACCCTACCTAGACAAGTTTGTAATCGTATTCATCGACGATATCTTGATCTACTCGCGAAGCGAAGAAGAGCATCGCCTACATCTACGCCAAGTGCTAGAGACGCTAAGAGCGGAGAAGCTTTATGCTAAGTTCTCTAAGTGTGAATTCTGGATTAGAGAAGTGGATTTCCTTGGACATGTGGTAAGTGAGAAAGGCATACATGTGGACCCCTCCAAGATCAAGGCAATCGAGAATTGGTCAGCACCCAAGACGCCAACCGAAATTCGACAATTCCTTGGGCTTGCTGGCTACTATCGAAGATTTATACAAAACTTCTCCAAGATTGCGAAACCACTCACCACCTTAACGCAGAAAGGTGTGATATTCAAGTGGGAAAATAAACAAGAAACTGCTTTCCAAACGTTAAAACAAGCCCTATGCAGCGCACCGATCTTGTCTCTCCCAGAGGGAACCGAGGACTTCGTAGTGTACTGTGATGCTTCGAATCAAGGCCTCGGATGTGTGCTCATGCAGAGAGGGAAGGTTATCGCGTATGCATCAAGACAGCTTAAGACGCACGAGGTTAATTATACTACGCACGACCTGGAATTAGGAGCAGTGGTTTTCGCTTTGAAGATCTGGAGACACTACCTCTACGGCACGAAATGCACTATCTTCACTGATCACAAAAGTCTTCAGCATATCCTCAATCAGAAAGAGCTCAACATGCGACAGAGGAGATGGGTGGAGTTGCTGAATGACTACGAGTGCGAAATTCGTTATCATCCGGGCAAGGCCAATGTAGTGGCCGATGCTCTAAGCAGGAAGGAGTACTCGGGCCGCCGAGTAAAATCCTTAACAATGACAATCCATTCCCACCTGACCATACAAATCAAGGAAGCTCAACTGGAAGCTTTGAAACCAGAAAAGGTGGCAGGAGAGACATTAAGGGGAATGGATAAAAACTTAGAAGTCAAGGAGGATGGAGCATGTTATATCATGAACCGGATTTGGACACCGAAGTTCGGTGGACTCCGAGATGTTGTCATGAATGAAGCACACAAGACTCGATACTCCATCCATCCCGGGTCGGATAAGATGTATCTAGACCTCAAGAAATTATATTGGTGGCCGAACATGAAAGCTGAGATTGCTACCTATGTGAGCAAGTGCCTGACTTGCGCTAAGGTCAAAACAGAATACCAGAAACCATCCGGGCTATTACAACAGCCGGATATACCTGAGTGGAAGTGGGAATGAATAACAATGGACTTCATAACCAAGCTGCCTAAGACATCGGGCGGTCTTGACACAATATGGGTAATTGTAGACAGATTGACCAAATCAGCACACTTTCTACCAATAAAAGAAACCGACAAGATGGAGAAGCTGACTAGGACGTACATCAGAGAGATTGTACGACTCCATGGTGTGCCGATATCCATTATCTCCGATAGAGATAGTAGATTTACCTCACGGTTTTGGCAGTCTCTACAAAAATCATTGGGAACTAGGCTTGACATGAGTACGGCCTACCACCCACAAACCGACGGACAGAGCGAACGAACCATTCAAACGTTGGAAGACATGTTAAGAGCTTGTGTGATAGACTTCGGTAAAGCATGGGATACCCATCTACTGCTTATCGAATTCTCCTACAATAACAGCTATCATACTAGCATCAAAGTCGCTCCATTCGAAGCTCTTTACGGTCGCAAATGCAGATCACCCCTGTGTTGGGCTGAGGTGGGGGATACACAGCTAGCTAGAGGGCAAGTCTCTAATAGCACCCTCACTGGCCCTGAAATCATAAGGGAAACCACAGAAAAGATCGTTCAAATTCGAGAGAGACTGAAAGCGTCTCGCGATCGGCAAAAGAGTTACGCAGACAAACGACGCAAACCCTTGGAATTCCAGGTGGGTGATCGGGTACTACTACAAGTTTCCCCTTGGAAAGGAATGATACGATTCGGCAAACGCGGGAAACTAAATCCAAGGTACATCGGGCCATTCGAAATCCTTGCTAGGATTGGGCCAGTAGCATACAAACTTCGATTACCTCAGGAACTTGACAAAGTACATCCCACGTTTCACGTGTCTAACCTAAAGAAGTGTTTGTCTGATGAGACACTCGTAATACCACTCGACGAAATCAAAGTTAACGAAAATCTCCACTTCGTGGAGGAACCAGTCGAAATCATGGATCGGGAAATCAAACGAACGAAACAAAGTCGTATTCCCATCGTGAAGGTACGTTGGAACGCTAAACGAGGACCCGAATTCACCTGGGAACGCGAGGATCAGATGAAACAAAAGTATCCACATCTCTTTCCAAACTCTTGAAATCCCAGTCAAAATGAAAATTTCGGGACGAAATTCCTTCTAACGGGGGGATGATGTGACAACCGTCAAATTTCGGTCAATTCAAAGTCAACAAGTCAAACCAGTCAACTCCAATAACCCTTGTATGCTAGGGTTTACGTTATGAAATCACTATACAATTCGCTATTTTAATGAGAAATCCTCATTTGGAAAGTTCATGTGTTTGATTTTCCTTATCCTTAACAGTGCTAAACAACGAACCAAAGCGATAAAACACTATTGCACAATCATCGGGATTGTGTACGACACTAAAACACGGTTTAATGGGGTTTACGAACCTTGCGTTGTGAAGCCGGACACTCAAATTAATCACAAACGAAACCTCTCTAAATCGTTTTCACTCTATCTCTTTCTATTTGAAATCTCTCCCAAATCTCTCCCAAATCTCTCTCAAAAGTTACTTTAACTTTTTGTAATCATTTGGGTCATCTCGACCCTTAACCGGGTCAAAAAATCGCTTGAAACGGGGTAAAAACGAGTAAAATAGCTTTAAGGATCCGAAGTGTCCGAAGCCAGGGTCCGAAGTCCGAAGTGTCCGTGTCCGAAGTCCGAAGTGTCCGTGTCCGAAGTCCGAGGTCCGAAGCCAGTGTCCGAAGTCCGAGGTCCGAAGCCAGTGTCCGAAGTCCGAGGTCCGAGGTCCGAAGCCAGGCCCTTTTTACCGGTTTTTCGACTACGACTTCGTTTTAACTCCGTTTTTCATTATTTTAACGTGGGATTTTCACCCAAAACTTTATTTTATAAACTAAGGCCCCAAAATATATAAATCTCTAGGGTTTTTATAAAATATATTAAAAGAATTGGTGATTGAACTAATTATTGAGGGAATATTTGCTTTTCCTTAATTTATGGCAAAAGCAACCCACTACCACCTCACTCTATGACCAGCCACTCCTTCCCACTACCCCTTGTCTCCTTAGTGGACCTTTACAGCCAATCTCCAGCTCTTCCCACGTTCTAAGAGCTGGAGGATTGATCCTCTCTCCTCATCCTCTATAAAACTCTTTCATTCTACACTTAGCAACCAAGAACACTCTCCAAAATTCTCTCATCTTTTCTCTCAACTTCAAAAAACTTCAAGACCCTCTCCAGGGATTTCTTTCTTCAATTAGTAAGTATCTTCATCATTCACATAATTATTAAACTCCATTCTACTCAAATCATTGATATCTTACACAAGTTCCATCTTATTTGGTGTTAGATTCTCGAATCATCAATACATCTTCTTAGTGTTCTTGAGTTGAACACTTCCTCTCTCTCACTTTCATCTACTGAAACCACATAAGGTGAGTTCATACCCATACATTTACATCTTTTTCTTAAGTTTTAAGGGGGAAATACAAGTAAAATCATCAAGAACACAATTAAACTTTTTCTAACAGATTGCATCAGAAAAGATGGACGTTAATCACAGACTGTTTTGGTCAACTTAAAAATTTTAGTTTTCAAAACTGTTTCAGGTGCAAGTAGTTCAAACTCTTAGCTTTAAAATGACTACTTGCACATCTCCAGATGATTTTTCTACAATTAATAGTGATTGTTACAAAACTGCCTGTCATTTCAGAGGCAAACCCGGACCAGTCTGTGATTATGAACATTTTCACCTCTGTTAGAGATCACTAAAAATCATGAGAAAATTTACGAACAAACTAGACTCATATCCCAAACTCTCAAAATTTGCGGATTTGGATTTAGAGCTGTGATGATTTTTCTATAAATTTTCTAAGAAAGGTAACAGAAACTGTTTTTAACGAAAAGTTGCTGTTAATTTCATTTTACCTTGTAACATGTTGAGCAAGGTGTATATCTTTATGTGACTATATGTTACTGCAACATATGACATTTTATCTTAATATTTAGACACACATCAGTTTACAAATGGATTTGGTCATGAAAAATATAAAGAATAACAAGTGATTATAATCAAAGTACAATCGATACATTCAAACATTAAATAAACTATTTTGAATATAGTTTGCATACATTACCACGTACTACCCTTGGTTGATAAACTATAATAGGTATAGTTTATGATACATTACATAACACATACATTTAAAAAGGGTACATTTATACAAAGGATATTTTCATTAAGCAAGGTACGGCCATACGGTACCAAGTTTTCATAACACGTAATTCCGTTAATGACTTGTGAGACAACTGCTTCAAATTACCATTAAGTCCTGTATTGTAACCAGAGTCTCCTTGAGGGAGAGCGTGATACTTGTGTATAGATCTATATTGGGTTTGACAAACCCACACCTAAACTGCATGCAACAGTTAGACCGATAGGTCTGGGGTGACAAATGTCATAACATTTCCGACGCCTGAAGAACGTCGTTTTAGGCAACCTTGGTCATAGTATGGTTATAATAAACTCACATAAAGTATTAACAAACATTGGAATTTACGGGGACTTCATTAAAATTTAACGAGTTTATGTCGATTTAAACTTGCATTGTTTTACTATAAATATGACAAATTACTTGTACATTTCGGTCTTTGGGTTTTAAGACTACATTTACACATTAAGGAAAATATTGGATTTTTCTAACACAAATACTACTTTTACAAACGAAAAGCTTATGAACTCACCAACCTTTGTGTTGACACTTTTTCAAAAACTTGTATTCTCAGGAAATCATTAAACAGGTAATCAAGTGCTTTTGAGGATGGGACGCTAAGGCGTCTACTATTTCATATTTTATCAACATATTGTGATTTATTCGTAAACATGTAATTCATACAATGATGCAAATTTTTTTATATATATGTTGGTTGTGTTTGCTTGAATTACTATTACAATTGTTGTTATGATACTATACATGAAGTCCTCCACCCCCGGACGTTTCCGCCATCCTTGGTTTGGGGGTGTGACAATGTATATGTATATAGATATAAAAGTTCCTTCTTTCTATTCAATACCTTTGGGTAGCAAAGGTATACAAACATGTTCATACATACAAACAACATTACTAGTAAACTATAATAGGCATAGTTAGGAAGTTACTAATACTATTACTAGAACCATGAAACATACAAGGAATCAGTTCATACATACATACTAGACAGAGAGAGAACACACAATACAGCTAGTACATACTATACATTACAATACAGCTAGTACATACTATACATTATACAAAGGAACATACTATTATGAACAACACAGAGAACATACATACTAGACTGGGAGAGAACACACAATACAACTAGTACACACAATACATATACAAGAATACTACTACAGTTATGTGAGCCAAGTAACGGGGCATGGCATCACCTGTCATGGCTTGTTTTGTATCCAGAATCTCCTTAAGTGGAGAGCGTTGAGTTTGTGTATAGGTCTATACTGGATTGACTATCCTACACCTTGCTGCTCGCTATAGTGGGACTTGCAAGTCTACGGGTGCCAAACGTCATTCCTTCCGACGTCTTACATCGTCGTGTTTCTAGTCGGTAGTATGGTACAGGCCGATCACATGATACTTTAAATAACAAATGGTTTAAGGTAGTTAGTACAGCAGTAGTTACTTAATACAACACTACAGTACTATTTTATTTCCCATTGCATTCACTTTGTGATCTTCACACAATGAACAGTAATGTAAAAACTATATTTTTGGTTAATGATAGTCAGATTTGGGAAAATACATTCTCTTACAAGAGACACACATACAAACACTTGATGCCTTGGTAGAAGGCTACTTTTAGTAGTAAAACATAGGGTTTTCTAGGAGATTCGAACATTTTACAAACATACACAAACTTTTACAAACTTACACATCACATACTTACAAACACTTTCGTACAAACACAGACACTAAAATACTTATGATCTGACCAGCTTTAAAGCTGATAAACTCTTTCAAAATAACTTGTATTCTCAGGTCACCAGTAGACAGGTACCGGTGCCAGGTTTTGAGAAGATGGAGCTCGTTGAAGACTCATCTTTTATTTTGATTCATATTTTTGGTGTCTATTAACTTGACAGAACACACTTGTATTATATTATATTATTAATGCAATGGATGATGTTGTTGCTTGTTTACTACTATTCATTGTTGTGATACTGAACATGACGTCCTCCACCCCCGAACGATTCCGTCGTTCCGGTTTTGGGGTGCGACAATCAAACCGTAAGACTTAAGCCTTACGACATACTCTATAAGCCTTAAACTTTAACGCTTAAGCCTTGATCCATACTCCACAAGTGGTAATCCGTAAAATCTAAGCTATAAGTCTTACACCATAAGCCCTAAACCTTAATCCATAAGCCATATGCCCTACTGTGACATCCCCATTTTCACGGCCAGAAAAGACCGATTTTGTTTATGCTTTATAAAAATCAGAGTACTTCTTTCAATAAAAATGTTGTGGAATTTGTTCCCAGTAAAATATGATAAATACGATATCAAAGCATTTCTAAAGAAAAGTATTTTTATTCACTTTTAAAACATTTAGGATGTCATCGTCAATACCGAAGCATAAGCATAAACAGAACTTACATTCATTTACACTAGTGATTTATATCTCCTTAATCTCTCAGTGCAATGTGACTTCATATCAACACCTGTGATATAAATAAACCGAGTGGGTCAGGTTGGGAAACCTGGTGAGTACATAGGGTTTTCAACCCATAATAATATAATTATTATGTTTAAACATAAAATAATCAACCCAATTACCCATCCCCATTATCTTTCTTACTCTTAAGGGTCTACCCTAAGAGTCATCTATCTTGCATTCGTTCATTCCGAAGTCCATTACTTCCAGGGTTTGTATAACAGGCACTAAGTCCATAGCTGCCAATGTTCGTTCGTAAAGCACTAATTCCATAGTTGCTAAAGTTCATTCATCGGGTACTAAATCCATAGCTACCAGTGTTCTGCTAATAGGTACTAAATTCATAGCTACCAACGTTTATTTAACAGGTACTAAGTCCATAGCTACCAACGTTTATCTAACAGGTACTAAATCCATAGCTACCAACGTTTATTTAACAGGTACTAAGTTCATAGCTACCAACATTTATCTAACAGGTACTAAGTCCATAGCTACCGGCGTTTATCCAATAGGCACTAAGTCCATAGTTGTCGATGTTATTTATTAGGCACTAAGTCTATAGCTGCTAATGTTCACTCATATCATCTTTCATCTCTCATCATTCATCTACCCATATTTTACCCAACTTATTTGTAGATATAAAATACGTATACAGTTTAAATCATTTAAAACTTGTATAAAATCGTTCATCCAGCATAGAAAGCAAGTATTCAAATAATATGCATACATACCACGTAATTTATATAAAATACTTCATATCTATGTGTAAGATGAAAGTAACTATGCAGTCACCTCATAAGGTGGTGATTCTGAATTCGGACAGCGCTTCGTTACTTCTTAAAACAATTTCCCTCGACAAAACCTAGTATCATTACCACTAGGGTTTAGCTCAATATTCACCGAGACTAATTAATAGTCTAGCTATTATTATTATATAAGCGTTAAACAACACTATATAACTCATAATAATAGCCCAAATAATTATTATAATGTCCTAATAACATTACTATATTAAAACATAAGCTATACTAAAGATAGGTTAGGCGTAGCGCACTTAGAACGGATTTTTCTCAAAACCGGGCTTCGCTGGAGCAGCGTTTCTGATCCGAAAGGCTATTTTCTCGGGACTCCGGGAGCCTCGGGGCTTCCTTCGGGTGCTAGGGGGTTTACCTAGACTTTAGGGGGGGGGGGTTTGGGGGCTAGAGAGAGAGTCTAGAGAGAGAAAGAATGGTTTGGAAAGGTGTGAAGAATGAGGGAACCCGACACCTTCTGGTGGCTTGCCTTGGGGAGAAAGCCTTGGCCCATAATCAACCACGTCACCCCTTTTGCAGCAGCACCCTGCCGACTTCTAAACCCCGTAAATTTCGCATACGAGCTCCATTTTCGACGTTCTTTTTTTCCACGCGTAGGTAAAAACAAGATCTACAACTTTCATTTAGACTCCATTGGCTAATTCTTGACCGATCTTAAATTTAACAGTAGGATGAGATTAGACTGTTAAATGACCATAAAGAATTCGTAACTCCTTCATACGGACTCCGTTTTCGTCTGTCTTTTTACCGTTGAGTTCCTATTAATGAGATCTTCAACTCTCATTTAGGTTGCCTAAGCCAAAAACCGCTCGAACTAAAATTCGAGTTTCGGGTCGTGCACTGCTATGCCAAATCTTAGAAAATTCATAACTTCCTCACACGAAGTCAGATTTGGGCGTTCTTTTTATGGATATTCTCGGTTTAACATATACTACAACTTTTGTTTAGATCACTAAGACTAAAAAGTCCTCTATTGTAAATTCACTATTTACGTCTCCCTGTGCCGTGCCGGTTTTGCCGAAAACTTCGACGGGCCATAACTTCTTCGTTATAACTCAGATTTCGGCGTTCTTTATATGTACGGAACCCTTGAGACATATTCTACAACTTGGTTAAGATTATTTATTGTAAATAATCTTTTGTCGAAAAGTCGTTTTCGACCCCTATTATCTCTAAATTGACTAGCCCGGATCTACGGGCGTTACACCTACATCTTAAGGCCTACAACGTAAGTCATAGTCCTTAAGCAATAATCCATAGATTGTAAGACATAAGACATAAATCACATGCCTTAAGAATTATACCTTAAACCCTAATCTACATGCTGTGACAACCCGAACCTTTTTCCGTTTCCATTAACCGATTTCCGTTAATAAAATTTGAATTTTAATTAAGTTTCCGTCAAACTTCTTGGTTTAGAAAATCATCTAGTTTTATATAATTAAATTTATATACGATTCGGAACCAAAAATCGCGCGAAAAACCCGAACCTTCTTGAAAAATCAAATGGTTTTCGGCCTGACTGAGTTTACGGCCGTAAACTCGTGTACGGCCGTACACTCGTTTACGGCCAGCGTCGGCTGGACCCCACCACCGACCACGAATACCCCTATAAATACAAGACCCTTCCCCTCATTTACACTTTTCTGGCCGAATACTCACTCATTCTCTCTCTAAACTCTTGACCGTACACCCCTAAAACACCCTTGTTCTTCCGGGAAACATCGAGAATCACCATTGGGGGTCATTTTGGATCATCTAGAACTCTGTTTTTTGATCGATTCCAACACCCTTGTTCTTGAGTATACGGCCGTACACCTGTCTATGGCCGTACACCTGTTCACGACCGTAAACCCCATTCACGGCCGTACACACTTCCTAAGCAGTAAATTAGACTGAAAACCCACTTTCCTTGATTCAATCAAGTCCCGGTAACATTCCTTAACCGAAAGCAAGTGTTTTTCTAACACTTTATCTAACGAAATCGCTAATTTAGATACATATATGTATTTAATTGTTAGGATTCCGTTAAGTGCCACACTACAACTCGAGGGTCTACATTTCAGCCCGTTGAATCGACGCTTGTACACAACTAACGGTGAGTTCATACCCCTACGCTTTTACGATTTTTAATGTTTTCAGGGGGGAAATACAAGCCAAACACAAATGATTTTAACAAGTTTTAAACTTATGCAATTGATACAGTCAAACGATTTCCACGTTTTATAAAATATTTAGATATTTTATCCCTTTTGTACTATGTTGAGCATAAGGGACACTTTTATTTTTGAAACCAAATTGCATAGTTTTCAGAACAATTTACAAACCAAGTACATAAGATTTCAAGCAAATTATAATGGGTATAGTTTGGGGAATTCAATACACAGCTTTTACCGATTCAGATTTCATACATGGGTAAACATATAAACTATGACAGATTTAGTTTATGATATACATTACTACAAGAGTACAGCATTTAATAATTATTTAAGTATAATTATTACCTTATACAGTATATAACGGTTTCAAATACAAGAGAACAATACAGAATTACATGTAAACTAGATTATACAGAATTATGAGACTCTACTTCAAAACTGTACCCTTAGGTGTACTGAATTAAATCCTATCATAGTATAACCAGAGTCTCCTGGAAGGAGAGCGTGAGATTTGTGAATAGATCTATTCGGGTCTGACAATCCCACACCTGAACTGCTAGCTACAGTTAGGCAGGCATGCCTGGGGTGACAAATGTCATTTAATCGACACTTGAAGAATGTCGTAAAGGTCACTAGGTCATATGAAGCATGGTTATACGACTCACAATAGTATAAACTAACCATTTGTTTACATGATTTCATTCTTCATTAGTTTTATTTTTAAGTAATGAAACTACTATACATACTAGTGGCAGTTGGGGTTTTCAAACAAAACATACTTTACATACTAGTTGTAGCTAGGGTTTTCAAACAGAACATACTATACAAAGGTTTTGTACAAGAATACACTCATACTACGATTGATAGTAACCAGGCATACAAACTAATGTTTTTCGTATACTACAACAGGATACAGTAACAAACATTCATAGTTAATTCTATAATTAATTCGTTTAGGAATCAGGGCCACGTATGGGGAATATTCGATAGACTGTGGAATGTGTGGTTTCCGCCTCATTTCCTGTTCCTTGTTTGGTTGTGGACTTAGGGCAGATCCACATAGTCAACTGTCTGTTCGATATTGGTTTACACATGGCTAGCATGAACTAAGTAGTTATAGATAGAACTGATATTATCACATGCGAACATTCATACAGAGTCATCAACAGGTTTTCATTAAAAAAACATCGCTTATGAACTCACCAGCTTTATGCTGAAACTCTTTCAAAACTGCTTGTATTCTCAGGGAATCAGTAGACAGGTACCTTCTGGAGTTTTGAGAAGACGAGGCGTATAGAGTCACGTCTTTTTCTTTTGATTATACTTTTGATGTATAAAAACAAGAATCAAACTGATGTAAATACTTTTCATATATATATCCAATGTAATTGTTGTGTCTACTATGATTACTATGATGCAATTGTTGTGATACTACATATGACGTCATCCACCCCCGAACGTTTCCGCCGTTCCGGTTTGGGGGTGTGACAGATTGGTATCAGAGCTCTTGTTTATAGTGAACTAAGTATACCAAACCTTACATGGTATACAACTATAAACACTAAGGGGTCGAAGTGCTCTGAACTAAAAGTATACTTTTAAAAAATATAAGTATTTTATAAGAAGTATACAAGTATGCATAAGTACCAGAAACAATATCGTAAGTAGAACAAAACAAAAGTATTTGGATGTTGGACACTGTGGTTAAACCTGGATAGTT
This sequence comes from Lactuca virosa, assembly GCF_052849685.1. NCBI lineage: Eukaryota > Viridiplantae > Streptophyta > Magnoliopsida > Asterales > Asteraceae > Lactuca > Lactuca virosa. Next base: position 304,100,140 of record NC_136429.1, on the reverse strand, counting down.
ATGTAATCATGTCTGGGATCAATATAGTCTGATCAACTATATTTATTTGAGACATGACCAACATGTGTTTGGGAGTGATCATGGTGTTGCAGCAAGCCTAAAACTTACCAAGCTATATACATCAAGATATTGATAGAACAGAGCATACAACTTAAAATACTATAGGAGTATTTTAGCTAGAGTCGAATATAGTATAGAGATTCATTCCAAGTGTTGCTACTTATTTCTTCCTAGCGATAGTTTACTTGCAATAGTAACCATTCTCTGTTTATCGCTTAGTGGAACACTTTATCTATCAGAATGAGATATATCTTGTTTCATATCTCTTGATTTAAAAATCTAGGGGACTTACCATCCTCTTCTTCCTGGTTATTTTTAGAAAAATATGCCTCCCAGAAAGAGACCCAACAGGAAGAACAACGACCATCCACCACCACCACCTCCTCAGTTCGATCCTGCCATGTTCCAGGCAGCAGTTACAGCCGCCGTGACGGCAGCAATTGCGCAAATAAACCCCAGTGGGGCTAGCGGATCCGAAGGTTGTACTCATCCTCAGAACCTCGGCAATCAGGGACATCAAAAGGAGTGTTCCTATAAGGATTTCATGAATGCGAAACCCAAATCCTTCGATGGCAATGGAGGAGTCATTGCCTTAACCCGATGGTTCGAGAAGATCGAATCCATCTTCGAGATTTGCGCTTGTTCCGAGACAAACAAAGTGAAGCTCACCGCATGCACCTTCACCGACTAAGCACTAACCTGGTGGAATGGTCGAGTCAAATCCCTAACCTTGCCGATAGCGAATGCCATGGGTTGGGAAAGCTTAAAAGAACTCATGCTAGCTGAGTACTGCCCAAGGGGCGAGATGCAGAAGTTAGAGCACGAGCTCTGGAACCTGAAGATGAAGGGTTCCGACATTTCCGCCTACACAACTAGATTCTGTGATCTGGCTCTTCTATGTCCGGGAATGGTCACCCCAGAAAGCAAGAAGATAGAAAGGTACATTTGGGGATTGACGCCCCCAACTCAAGGGAATGTTTTGGCTGCTAAACCTTCTACATTTGACAGCGCCAAGTGCCTGGCGCAGACCCTGATAGATCACGGGGTTGATCTTGATGAAGTAACAGCCGCTCCCGAACCACCAAAGGCAAGTGGTGGAAAGAAAAAGTTTTGGAACAAACGAACGGGCCAGTCTTCGCAGGAGCCCTCCAAGAAACATCAAACAGTGGCAGTCTACGCTGCTACTACTCCTGCTGCTGTTCCAACCACACAAGCACCTGCCAGTAGGTATGCTGGTACTCTTCCAAAGTGCGACAAGTGGAACTTCCATCATCATGGGCAGTGCCGGGAGTTGTGGTGCAACAGCTGTGGTAAGAAGGGGCACACAACTCGATTCTGCAAGGCACCCATCCAACCAACAAATCAGGCTCCTGGAGCAGGCGCTGGTCAAGCCTGTTATGGCTGTGGGGAGGTTGGGCATTTCAAGAGAAATTTCCCCAAGGCAACAACAGCTGGAATCACGGGGAGATTGCTAGCGATGGGCCAGGAGGAGACAGTTGCTGATCATACCGTTGTTACGGGTACGTTCCTCCTCGACAACTCTTATGCATGCATTCTTTTTTATTTTGGTGCGAAGAGAAGTTTTGTTAGTCATGCATTTAAACATCTACTCGAGTGTCAATCCCAACCTTTAACCGAAACATTTATCGTCGAGATGGCTAACGGAAAGAAAGAGAGCACTAACGACATATTCATAGGCTGTACCCTTACCCTAAACGATCATTCCTTCCCAATCGACCTTATGTTGGTTTCCATAAAAAGCTTCGATGTCATCATTGGTATGGATTGGTTGAGCCCCAATCGTGCCGATATCCTTTGTTATGAAAAAGCCATTCGCCTCAATCTGCCCTCGGGCGAAGCTCTCATAGTTTACGGCGATAAACTCAGCTCGAACCTTCGTATCATTTCCTGCATCTAAGCCCAGAAATACTTGCGAAAGGAGTGCCATGCATTCCTAGCTCATGTCATTAACAAAAAGCAGGAAGTTAAGGACCTCGAGAGCATCCACGAAGTCTGCGACTTTCCTGATGTCTTCCCCGAAGATCTCCCCGGAATCCCTCCCGTGCGCCAAGTCGAGTTCCGTATCGACTTAATCCCCGGAGCTACTCCTGTAGCTAAATCTCCATACCGTCTAGCGCCGGTAGAAATGCAAGAGTTATCCAACCAGCTCAATGAGCTGCTCAGCAAAGGATTCATAAGACCAAGTTCCTCACCCTGGGGAGCCCCGATCTTATTCATGAAAAAGAAAGATGGATCCTTTCGGATGTGCATTGATTATCGAGAACTGAACAAGCTCACCATCAAGAACCGTTATCCCTTACCCATAATCGACGACCTTTTCGATCAACTTCAGGGAGCCAATTACTTCTCAAAAATAGACCTAAGATCAGGGCACCATCAGTTGCGAGTTCATGAGAATGATGTTCCCAAGACAACATTCCGAACTCGTTATGGACACTACGAGTTTGTAGTAATGCCCTTTGGTCTAACCAATGCACCGGCGGTATTCATGGATCTGATGAATCGGGTGTGCCGCCCTTTCCTAGACAAGTTCGTAATCGTGTTCATTGATGATATACTTGTCTATTCCCGAAACGTGGAAGATCATAGACAGCACTTGAGACTAGTGCTAGAAACACTAAGGGCGGAGAAACTCTAAGCAAAGTTTTCAAAGTGCGAATTCTGAATCCGAAAAGTAACTTTCCTCGGTCACGTGGTAAGCGAGGAAGGCATACACGTGGACCCTTCCAAGATCAAAGTGATTGAGAATTGGTCAACACCGAAGACGCCCACAGAAATCCATCAATTCTTGGGTCTCGCTGGCTACTATCGCAGATTTATCCAGAATTTCTCCAAAGTTGCTAAGCCTTTAACCACCCTGACTCAGAAAGGTGTAACCTTTAGTTGGGGAGAAAAGCAAGACACTGTATTTCAGACATTGAAGCAGGCCCTATGCAGTGCACCTATCTTGTCCTTGCCCGAAGGGACGGAGGACTTCGTTGTATACTGTGATGCATCCAATCAGGGCCTAAGCTGTGTGCTCATGCATCGAGGAAAGGTTATTGCCTATGTCTCGACACAGCTGAAAACACACGAAGTCAATTACACAACTCACGGGCTAGAGTTAGGAGCAGTGGTCTTTGCGTTTAAGATTTGGAGACATTATCTCTACGGAACCAAGTGCACTGTCTTCACCGACCATAAGAGCCTACAACATATCTTCGATCAGAAAGAGTTGAACATGAGACACCGGTGATGGGTAGAGCTACTCAGTGATTACGAGTGCAAAATATGCTACCATCCCGGCAAGGCCAATGTGGTAGCGGATGCCCTCAGCTGAAAAGAGCATTCAGGTCGTAGAGTGAAGGCACTGACAATGACCATTCATTCCCATCTATCCGCTCGAATCAAAAAGGCTTAGTTGGAAGCCTTAAAACCAGAAAACGTGTCGGACGAAGCCTTGAGGGGAATGGAAAAGAACCTAGAGGTCAAGGGAAACGGAGTTTACTATTTCATGAACCGGATCTGGACCCCGAAGTACGATGGTTACAGGGAGGTTGTCATGAATGATGCTCACAAGACTAGATACTCCGTTCACCCAGGTTCAGATAAGATGTATCTGGATCTCAAACAACTCTATTGGTGGCCAAACTTGAAAGCAGATATCGCTACCTTCGTGGGCAAGTGCCTGAGTTGCACCAAGGTGAAAGTGGAATATCAAAAGCCCTTAGGACTACTTCAGCAGCCCGAAATACCCGAGTGGAAGTGGGAAAAGATTACTATGGATTTCATCACTAAGTTGCCCAAGTCTCCGAGTGGGCACGATGCGATCTGGGTAATTTTCGATCAACTAACTAAATCCGCCCACTTCCTGCCAATCAAAGAAAACTTCAAAATAGAGAAACTGACACGAATCTATCTTAGAGATATAGTCCGTCTGCATGGTGTAGCTGTATCCATTATCTCCGATCGAGATAACAGGTTTACATCGAGATTTTGGCAGTCACTGCAGAAGGCTCTTGGAACTAAGCTGGAAATGAGCACAGCTTACCATCCACAGACAGATGGGCAAAGTGAGAGAACCATTCAAACATTGGAACATATGTTGAGAGCCTGCGTCATCGACTTTGGCATGTCGTGGGACACTCATTTGCCCTTGGTCGAATTTTCCTACAACAACAGCTACCATACCAGCATCAAGGTTGCGCCGTTCGAAGCCCTCAATAGCCGTAAGTGCAGATCCCCTCTGTGCTGGGCTGAGGTGGGTGACACGCAGTTAGTCAAGGGTCAAGTCCCTGATATCACTCTCACATGCCCAGAGATCATCCGAGAGACTACCGGAAAGATCGTATAAATCCGAGAACGAATAAAGGCTTCAAGAGATAGACAAAAGAGCTAAGCCGATAAAAGACGAAAACCCTTGAAGTTCCAGGTTGGTGACCGTGTTCTTTTGAAGGTCTCACCCTGGAAAGGCATGATACGCTTCAGAAAGCGTGGAAAGCTAAATCCAAGATACATTGGACCATTCGAGATCCTCACTAGGATCAGTCCCGTAGCATACAAACTTCGACTACCACGGGAACTTAGCAACGTACATCCCGTCTTCCACGTGCCGAACACTACAAACAAAATTACATTTAGTGGCACAATTTATTAGTGGCATATTTTGTTTTGTGCCACTATAGTATGCTTTTAGTGACACATATTTTTTTATGCCACTATAACTAAATTAAACTTATAATTTTCTTATTCCCGCTAAGAATAAAAGTTTCGTCCAAGTAAAAATTTCTAATTTTCATATTCCCGCTTAAGTTAAAAGTTCCGCCACTAGGGTTTTATTGATAACGCAGGGGGCCGACTCTCAACACTCAAACTCTCATTCTACCAAAATCAGAACAAGGAACAAAACCATATCGACAGTACACACAACCTTACGCCATCGGCCATCGTCAACCCCAACCTTCCATCTCCGACATCTCCCATCGTCAATTATTTTGCCGCCCCACCGTCAACAATTTCGCTGTTGGACGACATCACCATAGCGATTTCTATCTCTCTGTTAAAATTAGATACTTAAGCCACTGCAACCATCGACCATCGTCAATCCTTATGTCATCAACCTCCATACCTGGTAAGCTATGTTTCTCAATCTCTCATTCCGTAAATGTATTTCAGATTCTTATAATACTCATAAACCAAAAAGTAATTCCCATAAAAATTAGATGATTTCAAGAGTTTAATCATGATATTTGTGTACTTTATTAATTTTCTTAGGGTTTATTTATTTGATGATGGTTTTTGACAGAATAAATTTCTGAACAGTTGTGTTGTATCAGGGTCTACAGAGCTTTCAATACAAGTTAAACATCCTAGCCATTTTCAAGAAGATAAATTCCACTATCATTAGCTTGATCATTTGAGAGAGGAATAGCAACCTGAATCACATATTGATCTGTTTCATGTAGCCTCAGAAACAAAAAACCACATAAGACACTGTATAGAGAATATTAAAAGTTAAAAACACAAAATTTATTATTTACCATTGAATTAAGGACACATGCACTTACCATTGAAGGGTACACAAATATATATCACTTGTTTGTTTTAAGTTACAAATATGGTTTTCTTTGTTGAGGATGTTCACCTTCTATGTAGGAAAGAACTTTTTTAATTTGTTAATATTATCTTGGATAAGGTATCCTCATCCTGCTGTTAGTGTGTCCTCTTTGACCTGTTAATGCTAATTCACTTGCATTTTGCTGTTAAGTTACAAATGACTATCTTTTGGATTTCAACCATCGTATGGACTGTAGATGCCCCTTATCGGTCCCCTATGAGGTAACTGGATTTATTCTATTGCTCTCCAGATATTCCTATTTGTGGTTTTGGCTATCCTTTATTCCTGTTTCTATTTGACAAGATGCCCTAAGTGTAATCAGTGATCCGATTGGTGAGGATTTTTAGTGTGTTTGCCTTACTTATTTTGTATCTTCTTTTAATAGAAATCCATCCATTTAAAACCCTTTTTTGTATCATTTTATCTATTTAAACTTATTTTTGTATCATTTTATCCATTTAAAACCCTTTTTGAATTCTCTATAAAAGATTAGGCTGAATGTCAAGTTGTTATTATATAAATTATACTTGAGAACCCATTGTTAGGAAGCTTTGAATGGGCTCACAAACAACTCACTAACTAAAACATAGTTTTATTACAAACTCAGAGAATACAATGAGCTCCTGCTTTATTTCAACTCTTATTTCTTACATGCTTCATCTATAATTCTATATATAGAGCTTAAGCTGAAGCTTTCCTTGACTTCAACAAGTAACAACCACCATAACAGTAGGTTACTTGGATAATTTGGGTTTGTATTCTAACACCCATTAGAGGATTTGGGTTTTGAAAATTTATAAAATTGCTACTTGGAGAAAATTATTTTGTATATTCAATAATAATAGGTACATGTTGCACTAAAGGAGTCAGCGAGTCTACAAGAATGCAAAATTTACACTTTGGTAGTTTGGTTACAATTTTCTCTTAGCTAAAAGTCATGCCTTGTGTGTTTTTTCATGTAAAACTAATAATAATTTGTGCTATAAGAAACAACACTAGGACACATCCTAATCCAATAATGATAACTCGATAAAGGAATAATCGGGTTCAGTTAGTCAATTATAACATATTTTGATCTTTTATTAGTTATTTGATGCTTTGCAGATTACCAAAATACATGTGGAGGAGCTTGGTAATCATGATGGAGAAGTGACAGAATAATCAATGTTCCAATGGATGCCTACTCGTTTGGTTTATGCTCCAATAGATGGAATGGAACAAGAAATGAAACAAGAAACGGAAGACCATGGATATTGATCACCACAATAAAAGTTTAGTTTGATAGCATTATGTTTTGAATAACAGCACAACATTTAGATTTATTTAACTTTAAAAGACATTTGTGTTTTAAATACTAAGAATATTGTTGTTAGACAAGTTTAAATTGAAATAATAATATTGTGTTTTCCATTTACTATTTTAATTGTCTTATTATTTTTTTATAGTCCATTTAAAATTAAAAAAAAATCATACCTCATTTTTCTATATAATTTTTTGTGTTAAAAAAATGTCATTAAAAACATGAAACTAATTTTTATTTTAGAAGTTAAATAGTGGCATAAAAATCGTGCCACTAAAACCTATTAGTTTTATAGTGGCATAATAGAAAAGTGCCACTAAAACCCAATAAAGCTGCAGCGGCACAACAAAAAAGTGTCACTAAAGGCCTTTAGTGGCAGCGCTTATAGTGTCACTATTTTTTTGTACCGCTGATTGCCTCGGGGGCCTTTAGTGGCACTTTTTCAGTGTTTAGTGGAACTTTTTCTATGCCACTAAATGTCATTTTATTTGTAGTGGAACCAACCTTCCATCTCCGACATCTCCCATCGTCAATTATTTTGCCGCCCCACCGTCAACAATTTCGCTGTTGGACGACATCACCATAGCGATTTCTATCTCTCTGTCAAAATTAGATACTTAAGCCACTGCAACCATCGACCATCGTCAATCCTTATGCCATCAACCTCCATACCTGGTAAGCTATGTTTCTCAATCTCTCATTCCGTAAATGTATTTCAGATTCTTATAATACTCATAAACCAAAAAGTAATTCCCATAAAAATTAGATGATTTCAAGAGTTTAATCATGATATTTGTGTACTTTATTAATTTTCTTAGGGTTTATTTATTTGATGATGGTTTTTGACAGAATAAATTTCTGAACAGTTGTGTTGTATCAGGGTCTACAGAGCTTTCAATACAAGTTAAACATCCTAGCCATTTTCAAGAAGATAAATTCCACTATCATTAGCTTGATCATTTGAGAGAGGAATAGCAACCTGAATCACATATTGATCTGTTTCATGTAGCCTCAGAAACAAAAAACCACATAAGACACTGTATAGAGAATATTAAAAGTTAAAAACACAAAATTTATTATTTACCATTGAATTAAGGACACAGGCACTTACCATTAAAGGGTACACAAATATATATCACTTGTTTGTTTTAAGTTACAAATATGGTTTTCTTTGTTGAGGATGTTCACCTTCTATGTAGGAAAGAACTTTTTTAATTTGTTAATATTATCTTGGATAAGGTATCCTCATCCTGCTGTTAGTGTGTCCTCTTTGACCTGTTAATGCTAATTCACTTGCATTTTGCTGTTAAGTTACAAATGACTATCTTTTGGATTTCAACCATCGTATGGACTGTAGATGCCCCTTATCGGTCCCCTATGAGGTAACTGGATTTATTCTATTGCTCTCCAGATATTCCTATTTGTGGTTTTGGCTATCCTTTGTTCCTGTTTCTATTTGACAAGATGCCCTAAGTGTAATCAGTGATCCGATTGGTGAGGATTTTTAGTGTGTTTGCCTTACTTATTTTGTATCTTCTTTTAATAGAAATCCATCCATTTAAAACCCTTTTTTGTATCATTTTATCTATTTAAACTTATTTTTGTATCATTTTATCCATTTAAAACCCTTTTTGAATTCTCCATAAAAGATTAGGCTGAATGTCAAGTGGTTATTGTATAAATTATACATGAGAACCCATTGTTAGGAAGCTTTGAATGGGCTCACACACAACTCACTAACTAAAACATAGTTTTATTACAAACTCAGAGAATACAATGAGCTCCTGCTTTATTTCAACTCTTATTTCTTACATGCTTCATCTATAATTCTATATATAGAGCTTAAGCTGAAGCTTTCCTTGACTTCAACAAGTAACAACCACCATAACAGTAGGTTACTTGGATAATTTGGGTTTGTATTCTAACACCCATTAGAGGATTTGGGTTTTGAAAATTTATAAAATTGCTAGTTGGAGAAAATTATTTTGTATATTCAATAATAATAGGTACATGTTGCACTAAAGGAGTCAGCGAGTCTACAAGAATGCAAAATTTACACTTTGGTAGTTTGGTTACAATTTTCTCTTAGCTAAAAGTCATGCCCTGTGTGTTTTTTCATGTAAAACTAATAATAATTTGTGCTATAAGAAACAACACTAGGACACATCCTAATCCAATAATGATAACTCGATAAAGGAATAATCGGGTTCAGTTAGTCAATTATAACATATTTTGATCTTTTATTAGTTATTTGATGCTTTGCAGATTACCAAAATACATGTGGAGGAGCTTGGTAATCATGATGGAGAAGTGACAGAATAATCAATGTTCCAATGGATGCCTACTCGTTTGGTTTATGCTCCAATAGATGGAATGGAACAAGAAATGAAACAAGAAACGGAAGACCATGGATATTGATCACCACAATAAAAGTTTAGTTTGATAGCATTATGTTTTGAATAACAGCACAACATTTAGATTTATTTAACTTTAAAAGACATTTGTGTTTTAAATACTAAGAATATTGTTGTTAGACAAGTTTAAATTGAAATAATAATATTGTGTTTTCCATTTACTATTTTAATTGTCTTATTATTTTTTTATAGTCCATTTAAAATTAAAAAAAAATCATACCTCATTTTTCTATATAATTTTTTGTGTTAAAAAAATGTCATTAAAAACATGAAACTAATTTTTATTTTAGAAGTTAAATAGTGGCATAAAAATCGTGCCACTAAAACCTATTAGTTTTATAGTGGCATAATAGAAAAGTGCCACTAAAACCCAATAAAGCTGCAGCGGCACAACAAAAAAGTGTCACTAAAGGACTTTAGTGGCAGCGCTTATAGTGTCACTATTTTTTTGTGCCGCTGATTGCCTCGGGGGCCTTTAGTGGCACTTTTTCAGTGTTTAGTGGAACTTTTTCTATGCCACTAAATGTCATTTTATTTGTAGTGGAACCAACCTTCCATCTCCGACATCTCCCATCGTCAATTATTTTGCCGCCCCACCGTCAACAATTTCGCTGTTGGACGACATCACCATAGCGATTTCTATCTCTCTGTCAAAATTAGATACTTAAGCCACTGCAACCATCGACCATCGTCAATCCTTATGCCATCACCCTCCATACCTGGTAAGCTATGTTTCTCAATCTCTCATTCCGTAAATGTATTTCAGATTCTTATAATACTCATAAACCAAAAAGTAATTCCCATAAAAATTAGATGATTTCAAGAGTTTAATCATGATATTTGTGTACTTTATTAATTTTCTTAGGGTTTATTTATTTGATGATGGTTTTTGACAGAATAAATTTCTGAACAGTTGTGTTGTATCAGGGTCTACAGAGCTTTCAATACAAGTTAAACATCCTAGCCATTTTCAAGAAGATAAATTCCACTATCATTAGCTTGATCATTTGAGAGAGGAATAGCAACCTGAATCACATATTGATCTGTTTCATGTAGCCTCAGAAACAAAAAACCACATAAGACACTGTATAGAGAATATTAAAAGTTAAAAACACAAAATTTATTATTTACCATTGAATTAAGGACACAGGCACTTACCATTGAAGGGTACACAAATATATATCACTTGTTTGTTTTAAGTTACAAATATGGTTTTCTTTGTTGAGGATGTTCACCTTCTATGTAGGAAAGAACTTTTTTAATTTGTTAATATTATCTTGGATAAGGTATCCTCATCCTGCTGTTAGTGTGTCCTCTTTGACCTGTTAATGCTAATTCACTTGCATTTTACTGTTAAGTTACAAATGACTATCTTTTGGATTTTAACCATCGTATGGACTGTAGATGCCCCTTATCAGTCCCCTATGAGGTAACTGGATTTACTCTATTGCTCTCCAGATATTCCTATTTGTGGTTTTGGCTATCCTTTATTCCTGTTTCTATTTGACAAGATGCCCTAAGTGTAATCAGTGATCCGATTGGTGAGGATTTTTAGTGTGTTTGCCTTACTTATTTTGTATCTTCTTTTAATAGGAATCCATCCATTTAAAACCCTTTTTTGTATCATTTTATCTATTTAAACTTATTTTTGTATCATTTTATCCATTTAAAACCCTTTTTGAATTCTCCATAAAAGATTAGGCTGAATGTCATGTGGTTATTGTATAAATTATACTTGAGAACCCATTGTTAGGAAGCTTTGAATGGGCTCACACACAACTCACTAACTAAAACATAGTTTTATTACAAACTCAGAGAATACAATGAGCTCCTGCTTTATTTCAACTCTTATTTCTTACATGCTTCATCTATAATTCTATATATAGAGCTTAAGCTGAAGCTTTCCTTGACTTCAACAAGTAACAACCACCATAACAGTAGGTTACTTGGATAATTTGGGTTTGTATTCTAACACCCATTAGAGGATTTGGGTTTTGAAAATTTATAAAATTGCTACTTGGAGAAAATTATTTTGTATTTTCAATAATAATAGGTACATGTTGCACTAAAGGAGTCAGCGAGTCTACAAGAATGCAAAATTTACACTTTGGTAGTTTGGTTACAATTTTCTCTTAGCTAAAAGTCATGCCTTGTGTGTTTTTTCATGTAAAACTAATAATAATTTGTGCTATAAGAAACAACACTAGGACACATCCTAATCCAATAATGATAACTCGATAAAGGAATAATCGGGTTCAGTTAGTCAATTATAACATATTTTGATCTTTTATTAGTTATTTGATGCTTTGCAGATTACCAAAATACATGTGGAGGAGCTTGGTAATCATGATGGAGAAGTGACAGAATAATCAATGTTCCAATGGATGCCTACTCGTTTGGTTTATGCTCCAATAGATGGAATGGAACAAGAAATGAAACAAGAAACGGAAGACCATGGATATTGATCACCACAATAAAAGTTTAGTTTGATAGCATTATGTTTTGAATAACAGCACAACATTTAGATTTATTTAACTTTAAAAGACATTTGTGTTTTAAATACTAAGAATATTGTTGTTAGACAAGTTTAAATTGAAATAATAATATTGTGTTTTCCATTTACTATTTTAATTGTCTTATTATTTTTTTATAGTCCATTTAAAATTAAAAAAAATCATACCTCATTTTTCTATATAATTTTTTGTGTTAAAAAAATGTCATTAAAAACATGAAACTAATTTTTATTTTAGAAGTTAAATAGTGGCATAAAAATCGTGCCACTAAAACCTATTAGTTTTATAGTGGCATAATAGAAAAGTGCCACTAAAACCCAATAAAGCTGCAGCGGCACAACAAAAAAGTGCCACTAAAGGCCTTTAGTGGCAGCGCTTATAGTGTCACTATTTTTTTGTGCCGCTGATTGCCTCGGGGGCCTTTAGTGGCACTTTTTCAGTGTTTAGTGGAACTTTTTCTATGCCACTAAATGTCATTTTATTTGTAGTGGAACCAACCTTCCATCTCCGACATCTCCCATCGTCAATTATTTTGCCGCCCCACCGTCAACAATTTCGCTGTTGGACGACATCACCATAGCGATTTCTATCTCTCTGTCAAAATTAGATACTTAAGCCACTGCAACCATCGACCATCGTCAATCCTTATGCCATCACCCTCCATACCTGGTAAGCTATGTTTCTCAATCTCTCATTCCGTAAATGTATTTCAGATTCTTATAATACTCATAAACCAAAAAGTAATTCCCATAAAAATTAGATGATTTCAAGAGTTTAATCATGATATTTGTGTACTTTATTAATTTTCTTAGGGTTTATTTATTTGATGATGGTTTTTGACAGAATAAATTTCTGAACAGTTGTGTTGTATCAGGGTCTACAGAGCTTTCAATACAAGTTAAACATCCTAGCCATTTTCAAGAAGATAAATTCCACTATCATTAGCTTGATCATTTGAGAGAGGAATAGCAACCTGAATCACATATTGATCTGTTTCATGTAGCCTCAGAAACAAAAAACCACATAAGACACTGTATAGAGAATATTAAAAGTTAAAAACACAAAATTTATTATTTACCATTGAATTAAGGACACAGGCACTTACCATTGAAGGGTACACAAATATATATCACTTGTTTGTTTTAAGTTACAAATATGGTTTTCTTTGTTGAGGATGTTCACCTTCTATGTAGGAAAGAACTTTTTTAATTTGTTAATATTATCTTGGATAAGGTATCCTCATCCTGCTGTTAGTGTGTCCTCTTTGACCTGTTAATGCTAATTCACTTGCATTTTGCTGTTAAGTTACAAATGACTATCTTTTGGATTTCAACCATCGTATGGACTGTAGATGCCCCTTATCGGTCCCCTATGAGGTAACTGGATTTACTCTATTGCTCTCCAGATATTCCTATTTGTGGTTTTGGCTATCCTTTATTCCTGTTTCTATTTGACAAGATGCCCTAAGTGTAATCAGTGATCCGATTTGTGAGGATTTTTAGTGTGTTTGCCTTACTTATTTTGTATCTTCTTTTAATAGAAATCCATCCATTTAAAACCCTTTTTTGTATCATTTTATCTATTTAAACTTATTTTTGTATCATTTTATCCATTTAAAACCCTTTTTGAATTCTCCATAAAAGATTAGGCTGAATGTCAAGTGGTTATTATATAAATTATACTTGAGAACCCATTGTTAGGAAGCTTTGAATGGGCTTACACACAACTCACTAACTAAAACATAGTTTTATTACAAACTCAGAGAATACAATGAGCTCCTGCTTTATTTCAACTCTTATTTCTTACATGCTTCATCTATAATTCTATATATAGAGCTTAAGCTGAAGCTTTCCTTGACTTCAACAAGTAACAACCACCATAACAGTAGGTTACTTGGATAATTTGGGTTTGTATTCTAACACCCATTAGAGGATTTGGGTTTTGAAAATTTATAAAATTGCTACTTAGAGAAAATTATTTTGTATTTTCAATAATAATAGGTACATGTTGCACTAAAGGAGTCAGCGAGTCTACAAGAATGCAAAATTTACACTTTGGTAGTTTGGTTACAATTTTCTCTTAGCTAAAAGTCATGCCTTGTGTGTTTTTTCATGTAAAACTAATAATAATTTGTGCTATAAGAAACAACACTAGGACACATCCTAATCCAATAATGATAACTCGATAAAGGAATAATCGGGTTCAGTTAGTCAATTATAACATATTTTGATCTTTTATTAGTTATTTGATGCTTTGCAGATTACCAAAATACATGTGGAGGAGCTTGGTAATCATGATGGAGAAGTGACAGAATAATCAATGTTCCAATGGATGCCTACTCGTTTGGTTTATGCTCCAATAGATGGAATGGAACAAGAAATGAAACAAGAAACGGAAGACCATGGATATTGATCACCACAATAAAAGTTTAGTTTGATAGCATTATGTTTTGAATAACAGCACAACATTTAGATTTATTTAACTTTAAAAGACATTTGTGTTTTAAATACTAAGAATATTGTTGTTAGACAAGTTTAAATTGAAATAATAATATTGTGTTTTCCATTTACTATTTTAATTGTCTTATTATTTTTTTATAGTCCATTTAAAATTAAAAAAAAATCATACCTCATTTTTCTATATAATTTTTTGTGTTAAAAAAATGTCATTAAAAACATGAAACTAATTTTTATTTTAGAAGTTAAATAGTGGCATAAAAATCGTGCCACTAAAACCTATTAGTTTTATAGTGGCATAATAGAAAAGTGCCACTAAAACCCAATAAAGCTGCAACGGCACAACAAAAAAGTGCCACTAAAGGCCTTTAGTGGCAGCGCTTATAGTGTCACTATTTTTTTGTGCCGCTGATTGCCTCGGGGGCCTTTAGTGGCACTTTTTCAGTGTTTAGTGGAACTTTTTCTATGCCACTAAATGTCATTTTATTTGTAGTGGAACCAACCTTCCATCTCCGACATCTCCCATCGTCAATTATTTTGCCGCCCCACCGTCAACAATTTCGCTGTTGGACGACATCACCATAGCGATTTCTATCTCTCTGTCAAAATTAGATACTTAAGCCACTGCAACCATCGACCATCGTCAATCCTTATGCCATCAACCTCCATACCTGGTAAGCTATGTTTCTCAATCTCTCATTCCGTAAATGTATTTCAGATTCTTATAATACTCATAAACCAAAAAGTAATTCCCATAAAAATTAGATGATTTCAAGAGTTTAATCATGATATTTGTGTACTTTATTAATTTTCTTAGGGTTTATTTATTTGATGATGGTTTTTGACAGAATAAATTTCTGAACAGTTGTGTTGTATCAGGGTCTACAGAGCTTTCAATACAAGTTAAACATCCTAGCCATTTTCAAGAAGATAAATTCCACTATCATTAGCTTGATCATTTGAGAGAGGAATAGCAACCTGAATCACATATTGATCTGTTTCATGTAGCCTCAGAAACAAAAAACCACATAAGACACTGTATAGAGAATATTAAAAGTTAAAAACACAAAATTTATTATTTACCATTGAATTAAGGACACAGGCACTTACCATTGAAGGGTACACAAATATATATCACTTGTTTGTTTTAAGTTACAAATATGGTTTTCTTTGTTGAGGATGTTCACCTTCTATGTAGGAAAGAACTTTTTTAATTTGTTAATATTATCTTGGATAAGGTATCCTCATCCTGCTGTTAGTGTGTCCTCTTTGACCTGTTAATGCTAATTCACTTGCATTTTGCTGTTAAGTTACAAATGACTATCTTTTGGATTTCAACCATCGTATGGACTGTAGATGCCCCTTATCGGTCCCCTATGAGGTAACTGGATTTACTCTATTGCTCTCCAGATATTCCTATTTGTGGTTTTGGCTATCCTTTATTCCTGTTTCTATTTGACAAGATGCCCTAAGTGTAATCAGTGATCCGATTGGTGAGGATTTTTAGTGTGTTTGCCTTACTTATTTTGTATCTTCTTTTAATAGGAATCCATCCATTTAAAACCCTTTTTTGTATCATTTTATCTATTTAAACTTATTTTTGTATCATTTTATCCATTTAAAACCCTTTTTGAATTCTCCATAAAAGATTAGGCTGAATGTCATGTGGTTATTGTATAAATTATACTTGAGAACCCATTGTTAGGAAGCTTTGAATGGGCTCACACACAACTCACTAACTAAAACATAGTTTTATTACAAACTCAGAGAATACAATGAGCTCCTGCTTTATTTCAACTCTTATTTCTTACATGCTTCATCTATAATTCTATATATAGAGCTTAAGCTGAAGCTTTCCTTGACTTCAACAAGTAACAACCACCATAACAGTAGGTTACTTGGATAATTTGGGTTTGTATTCTAACACCCATTAGAGGATTTGGGTTTTGAAAATTTATAAAATTGCTACTTGGAGAAAATTATTTTGTATTTTCAATAATAATAGGTACATGTTGCACTAAAGGAGTCAGCGAGTCTACAAGAATGCAAAATTTACACTTTGGTAGTTTGGTTACAATTTTCTCTTAGCTAAAAGTCATGCCTTGTGTGTTTTTTCATGTAAAACTAATAATAATTTGTGCTATAAGAAACAACACTAGGACACATCCTAATCCAATAATGATAACTCGATAAAGGAATAATCGGGTTCAGTTAGTCAATTATAACATATTTTGATCTTTTATTAGTTATTTGATGCTTTGCAGATTACCAAAATACATGTGGAGGAGCTTGGTAATCATGATGGAGAAGTGACAGAATAATCAATGTTCCAATGGATGCCTACTCGTTTGGTTTATGCTCCAATAGATGGAATGGAACAAGAAATGAAACAAGAAACGGAAGACCATGGATATTGATCACCACAATAAAAGTTTAGTTTGATAGCATTATGTTTTGAATAACAGCACAACATTTAGATTTATTTAACTTTAAAAGACATTTGTGTTTTAAATACTAAGAATATTGTTGTTAGACAAGTTTAAATTGAAATAATAATATTGTGTTTTCCATTTACTATTTTAATTGTCTTATTATTTTTTTATAGTCCATTTAAAATTAAAAAAAATCATACCTCATTTTTCTATATAATTTTTTGTGTTAAAAAAATGTCATTAAAAACATGAAACTAATTTTTATTTTAGAAGTTAAATAGTGGCATAAAAATCGTGCCACTAAAACCTATTAGTTTTATAGTGGCATAATAGAAAAGTGCCACTAAAACCCAATAAAGCTGCAGCGGCACAACAAAAAAGTGCCACTAAAGGCCTTTAGTGGCAGCGCTTATAGTGTCACTATTTTTTTGTGCCGCTGATTGCCTCGGGGGCCTTTAGTGGCACTTTTTCAGTGTTTAGTGGAACTTTTTCTATGCCACTAAATGTCATTTTATTTGTAGTGGAACCAACCTTCCATCTCCGACATCTCCCATCGTCAATTATTTTGCCGCCCCACCGTCAACAATTTCGCTGTTGGACGACATCACCATAGCGATTTCTATCTCTCTGTCAAAATTAGATACTTAAGCCACTGCAACCATCGACCATCGTCAATCCTTATGCCATCACCCTCCATACCTGGTAAGCTATGTTTCTCAATCTCTCATTCCGTAAATGTATTTCAGATTCTTATAATACTCATAAACCAAAAAGTAATTCCCATAAAAATTAGATGATTTCAAGAGTTTAATCATGATATTTGTGTACTTTATTAATTTTCTTAGGGTTTATTTATTTGATGATGGTTTTTGACAGAATAAATTTCTGAACAGTTGTGTTGTATCAGGGTCTACAGAGCTTTCAATACAAGTTAAACATCCTAGCCATTTTCAAGAAGATAAATTCCACTATCATTAGCTTGATCATTTGAGAGAGGAATAGCAACCTGAATCACATATTGATCTGTTTCATGTAGCCTCAGAAACAAAAAACCACATAAGACACTGTATAGAGAATATTAAAAGTTAAAAACACAAAATTTATTATTTACCATTGAATTAAGGACACAGGCACTTACCATTGAAGGGTACACAAATATATATCACTTGTTTGTTTTAAGTTACAAATATGGTTTTCTTTGTTGAGGATGTTCACCTTCTATGTAGGAAAGAACTTTTTTAATTTGTTAATATTATCTTGGATAAGGTATCCTCATCCTGCTGTTAGTGTGTCCTCTTTGACCTGTTAATGCTAATTCACTTGCATTTTGCTGTTAAGTTACAAATGACTATCTTTTGGATTTCAACCATCGTATGGACTGTAGATGCCCCTTATCGGTCCCCTATGAGGTAACTGGATTTACTCTATTGCTCTCCAGATATTCCTATTTGTGGTTTTGGCTATCCTTTATTCCTGTTTCTATTTGACAAGATGCCCTAAGTGTAATCAGTGATCCGATTTGTGAGGATTTTTAGTGTGTTTGCCTTACTTATTTTGTATCTTCTTTTAATAGAAATCCATCCATTTAAAACCCTTTTTTGTATCATTTTATCTATTTAAACTTATTTTTGTATCATTTTATCCATTTAAAACCCTTTTTGAATTCTCCATAAAAGATTAGGCTGAATGTCAAGTGGTTATTATATAAATTATACTTGAGAACCCATTGTTAGGAAGCTTTGAATGGGCTTACACACAACTCACTAACTAAAACATAGTTTTATTACAAACTCAGAGAATACAATGAGCTCCTGCTTTATTTCAACTCTTATTTCTTACATGCTTCATCTATAATTCTATATATAGAGCTTAAGCTGAAGCTTTCCTTGACTTCAACAAGTAACAACCACCATAACAGTAGGTTACTTGGATAATTTGGGTTTGTATTCTAACACCCATTAGAGGATTTGGGTTTTGAAAATTTATAAAATTGCTACTTAGAGAAAATTATTTTGTATTTTCAATAATAATAGGTACATGTTGCACTAAAGGAGTCAGCGAGTCTACAAGAATGCAAAATTTACACTTTGGTAGTTTGGTTAGAATTTTCTCTTAGCTAAAAGTCATGCCTTGTGTGTTTTTTCATGTAAAACTAATAATAATTTGTGCTATAAGAAACAACACTAGGACACATCCTAATCCAATAATGATAACTCGATAAAGGAATAATCGGGTTCAGTTAGTCAATTATAACATATTTTGATCTTTTATTAGTTATTTGATGCTTTGCAGATTACCAAAATACATGTGGAGGAGCTTGGTAATCATGATGGAGAAGTGACAGAATAATCAATGTTCCAATGGATGCCTACTCGTTTGGTTTATGCTCCAATAGATGGAATGGAACAAGAAATGAAACAAGAAACGGAAGACCATGGATATTGATCACCACAATAAAAGTTTAGTTTGATAGCATTATGTTTTGAATAACAGCACAACATTTAGATTTATTTAACTTTAAAAGACATTTGTGTTTTAAATACTAAGAATATTGTTGTTAGACAAGTTTAAATTGAAATAATAATATTGTGTTTTCCATTTACTATTTTAATTGTCTTATTATTTTTTTATAGTCCATTTAAAATTAAAAAAAAATCATACCTCATTTTTCTATATAATTTTTTGTGTTAAAAAAATGTCATTAAAAACATGAAACTAATTTTTATTTTAGAAGTTAAATAGTGGCATAAAAATCGTGCCACTAAAACCTATTAGTTTTATAGTGGCATAATAGAAAAGTGCCACTAAAACCCAATAAAGCTGCAACGGCACAACAAAAAAGTGCCACTAAAGGCCTTTAGTGGCAGCGCTTATAGTGTCACTATTTTTTTGTGCCGCTGATTGCCTCGGGGGCCTTTAGTGGCACTTTTTCAGTGTTTAGTGGAACTTTTTCTATGCCACTAAATGTCATTTTATTTGTAGTGGAACCAACCTTCCATCTCCGACATCTCCCATCGTCAATTATTTTGCCGCCCCACCGTCAACAATTTCGCTGTTGGACGACATCACCATAGCGATTTCTATCTCTCTGTCAAAATTAGATACTTAAGCCACTGCAACCATCGACCATCGTCAATCCTTATGCCATCAACCTCCATACCTGGTAAGCTATGTTTCTCAATCTCTCATTCCGTAAATGTATTTCAGATTCTTATAATACTCATAAACCAAAAAGTAATTCCCATAAAAATTAGATGATTTCAAGAGTTTAATCATGATATTTGTGTACTTTATTAATTTTCTTAGGGTTTATTTATTTGATGATGGTTTTTGACAGAATAAATTTCTGAACAGTTGTGTTGTATCAGGGTCTACAGAGCTTTCAATACAAGTTAAACATCCTAGCCATTTTCAAGAAGATAAATTCCACTATCATTAGCTTGATCATTTGAGAGAGGAATAGCAACCTGAATCACATATTGATCTGTTTCATGTAGCCTCAGAAACAAAAAACCACATAAGACACTGTATAGAGAATATTAAAAGTTAAAAACACAAAATTTATTATTTACCATTGAATTAAGGACACAGGCACTTACCATTGAAGGGTACACAAATATATATCACTTGTTTGTTTTAAGTTACAAATATGGTTTTCTTTGTTGAGGATGTTCACCTTCTATGTAGGAAAGAACTTTTTTAATTTGTTAATATTATCTTGGATAAGGTATCCTCATCCTGCTGTTAGTGTGTCCTCTTTGACCTGTTAATGCTAATTCACTTGCATTTTGCTGTTAAGTTACAAATGACTATCTTTTGGATTTCAACCATCGTATGGACTGTAGATGCCCCTTATCGGTCCCCTATGAGGTAACTGGATTTACTCTATTGCTCTCCAGATATTCCTATTTGTGGTTTTGGCTATCCTTTATTCCTGTTTCTATTTGACAAGATGCCCTAAGTGTAATCAGTGATCCGATTGGTGAGGATTTTTAGTGTGTTTGCCTTACTTATTTTGTATCTTCTTTTAATAGAAATCCATCCATTTAAAACCCTTTTTTGTATCATTTTATCTATTTAAACTTATTTTTGTATCATTCTATCCATTTAAAACCCTTTTTGAATTCTCCATAAAAGATTAGGCTGAATGTCAAGTGGTTATTGTATAAATTATACTTGAGAACCCATTGTTAGGAAGCTTTGAATGGGCTCACACACAACTCACTAACTAAAACATAGTTTTATTACAAACTCAGAGAATACAATGAGCTCCTGCTTTATTTCAACTCTTATTTCTTACATGCTTCATCTATAATTCTATATATAGAGCTTAAGCTGAAGCTTTCCTTGACTTCAACAAGTAACAACCACCATAACAGTAGGTTACTTGGATAATTTGGGTTTGTATTCTAACACCCATTAGAGGATTTGGGTTTTGAAAATTTATAAAATTGCTACTTGGAGAAAATTATTTTGTATATTCAATAATAATAGGTACATGTTGCACTAAAGGAGTCAGCGAGTCTACAAGAATGCAAAATTTACACTTTGGTAGTTTGGTTACAATTTTCTCTTAGCTAAAAGTCATGCCTTGTGTGTTTTTTCATGTAAAACTAATAATAATTTGTGCTATAAGAAACAACACTAGGACACATCCTAATCCAATAATGATAACTCGATAAAGGAATAATCGGGTTCAGTTAGTCAATTATAACATATTTTGATCTTTTATTAGTTATTTGATGCTTTGCAGATTACCAAAATACATGTGGAGGAGCTTGGTAATCATGATGGAGAAGTGACAGAATAATCAATGTTCCAATGGATGCCTACTCGTTTGGTTTATGCTCCAATAGATGGAATGGAACAAGAAATGAAACAAGAAACGGAAGACCATGGATATTGATCACCACAATAAAAGTTTAGTTTGATAGCATTATGTTTTGAATAACAGCACAACATTTAGATTTATTTAACTTTAAAAGACATTTGTGTTTTAAATACTAAGAATATTGTTGTTAGACAAGTTTAAATTGAAATAATAATATTGTGTTTTCCATTTACTATTTTAATTGTCTTATTATTTTTTTATGGTCCATTTAAAATTTAAAAAAATCATATCTCATTTTTCTATATAATTTTTTGTGTTAAAAAAATGTCATTAAAAACATGAAACTAATTTTTATTTTAGAAGTTAAATAGTGGCATAAAAATCGTGCCACTAAAACCTATTAGTTTTATAGTGGCATAATAGAAAAGTGCCACTAAAACCTAATAAAGCTGCAGCGGCACAACAAAAAAGTGCCACTAAAGGCCTTTAGTGGCAGCGGTTATAGTGTCACTATTTTTTTGTGCCGCTGATTGCCTCAGGGGCCTTTAGTGGCACTTTTTCAGTGTTTAGTGGAACTTTTTCTATGCCACTAAATGTCATTTTATTTGTAGTAGAACCTAAAGAAGTGTTTGTCCGATGAAACATTTGTGATACCCCTCGATGAGATCGAACTAGACGAGAGCTTACACTTCGTGGAAGAACCCGTAGAAATCATGGATCAGGAAGTCAAACGAACGAAACAAAGTCACAAAGCGATAGTGAAGGTCAGCTGGAATGCCAAGCGGGGACCTGAATTCATTTGGGAGCGCGAAGATTCAATGAAATAGAAATACTCTCATCTTTTTCCGAGTCCATGATTTGTATTCTGTGTCTGAATTTCAGGACGAAATTCCTTCTAACAGGGGGATGATGTGACAACCCGAACCTTTTTCCGTTTCCATTAACCGATTTCCGTTAATAAAATTTGAATTTTAATTAAGTTTCCGTCAAACTTCTTAGTTTAGAAAATCATCTAGTTTTATATAGTTAAATTTATATACGAGTCGGAACCAAAAATCGTGCGAAAAACCCGAACCTTCTTGAGAAATCAAACGGTTTTCGGCCTGACTGAGTTTACGGCCGTAAACCCGTGTACGGCCGTACACTCGTTTACGGCCAGCGTCGGGTGGACTCCACCACCGACCACGAAGTCCCCTATAAATACAAGACCCTACCCCGCATTTACACTTTTCTGGCTGAACACTCACTCCTTCTCTCTCTAAAATCTTGACCGTACACCCCTAAAACACCCTTGTTCTTCCGGGAAACATCGAGAATCATCATTGGGGGTCATTTCGGAGCATCTAGAACACGTTTTTGATCGATTCCAGCACCCTTGTTCTTGAGTATACGGTCGTACACCTGTCCACGACCGTACACCTGTTCACGGCCGTAAACCCAATTCACGGCCGTACACACTTCCTAAGCAGTGAATTAGACTGAAAACCCACTTTCCTTGATTCAAACAAGTCCCGGTAACATTCCTTAACCGAAAGCAAGTATTTTTCTAACACTTTATCTAACGAAATCGCTAATTTAGATATATATATATATATATATATATATAATTGTTAGGATTCCGTTAAGTGCCACACTAGAACTCGAGGGTCTTCATTTCAACCCGTTGAATCGACGCTTGTACACAACTAACGGTGAGTTCATACCCTTACGCTTTTACGATTTTTAATGTTATTAGGGGGGGGGGGGGGAATACAAGCCAAACACAAATGATTTTAACAAGTTTTAAACTTATGCAATTGATACAGTCAAACGATTTCCACGTTTTATAAAAGATTTAGATATTTTATCCCTTTTGTACTATGTTGAGCATAAGGGACACTTATATTTTTGAAACTCAATTGCATAGTTTTCAGAACAATTTACAAACCAAGTACATAACATTTTAAGCAAATTATAATGGGTATAGTTTGGGGAATTCAATACACAGCTTTTACCGATTCAGATTTCATACATGGGTAAACATATAAACTATGACAGATTTAGTTTATGATATACATTACTGCACGAGTACAACATTTAATAATTGTTTAAGTATAATTATTACCTTATACAGTATATAACGGTTTCAAATACAAGAGAAAAATACAGAATTACATGTAATCTAGATTATACAGAATTGTGAGACTCTACTTCAAAATTGTACCCTTAGGTGTACTGAATTAAATCCTATCATAGTATAACCAGAGTCTCCTGGAGGGAGAGCGTGAGATTTGTGAATAGATCTATTCGGGACTGACAATCCCACACCTGAACTGCTAGCTACAGTTAGGCAGGCATGCCTGGGGTGACAAATGTCATTTAACGACACTTGAAGAACGTCGTAAAGGTCACTAGGTCATATCAAACATGGTTATACGACTCACAATAGTATAAACTAAGCATTTGTTTACAAGATTTCATTCTTCATTAGTTTTATTTTTAAGTAATGAAACTACTATACATACTAGTGGCAGTCGGGGTTTTCAAACAAAACATACTTTACATACTGGTGGTAGCCAGGGTTTTCAAACAGAACATACTATACAAAGGTTTTGTACAAGAATACACTCATACTACGATTGATAGTAACCATGCATACAAACTAATGTTTTTCCTATACTACAACAGGATACAGTAACAAACATTCATAGTTAATTCTATAATTACTTCGTTTAGGCATTAGGGCCACCTATGGGGAATATTCGATAGACTGTGGAATGTGTGGTTTCCGCCTCATTTCCTGTTCCTTGTTTGGTTGTGGGCTTAGGGCAGATCCACATAGTCAACTGTCTGTTCGATATTGGTTTACACATGTCTAGCATGAACTAAGTAGTTATAGATAGAACTGATATTATCACACTTTTACTAAAGAAAATATTGGATTTTCTTGGAAACATGCGAACATTCATACAGAATCATCAACAGGTTTTCATTACAAAAACATTGCTTATGAACTCACCAGTTTTATGCTGAAACTCTTTCAAAACTGCTTTTATTCTCAGGGAATTAGTAGACATGTACCTTTTGGAGTTTTGAGAAGACGGAGCGTATAGAGTCACGTCTTTTTCTTTTGATTATACTTTTGATGTATAAAAACAAGAATCAAACTGATGTAAATACTTTTCATATATATATATATATATATATATATATATATATATATATATATATATATATATATATATATATCAAATGTAATGGTTGTGTTTACTATGATTACTATGATGCAATTATTGTGATACTACATATGACGTTATCCACCCCCGAACGTTTCCGCCCTTCCGGTTTGGGGGTGTGACACATGCCTCCATCCCTACACATACTCCATAAGCCATATGCCTTACACCCTAAGCCTACACCATAAGACATAATCCTTAAGACATGGAAATTCTACTACCGTTTTAAATATATATTAAAATAATTTACTATAATATTATTAATATTCTTTAATAATTAATTTTTTTAGTTAAATACCAACAACGTGTATGATTAATTTTTATGCATATAATTAATATACATACACAAAATTTCATTTCTTTATATAAGCCTTAAGCATCAATCCTTAAGCCATAATCCATAAACCATAAGCCATAAGCCATAAGCCGTAAGCCATAAGTCATAAGCCCTGAGCCCTAAACCCTTAGCCATAAGTCAAAAGTCACAAACCATAAGCATTACACACTAAATCTTAATCTGTAAGACAAAAGTCATAAGTCATATGCCCTAGGCCCTTAGACACAATCCATAAGGGTTAACCCATAAACCATAGGTCATAAAACAAAGGGTAAATGTCACTATAGCCCAATTAACTATCGTCATTTATCCAATTTGGTAAAGTATTTTTTTATGCAATAGGTCATTAAACTTACAACTTACCTATCTATTAAGTCACTTTCGTTAGTTTTTAACATATCCTCTGTTAACCAGTTATTATAAATTACACGAATGGTCCCTATGATTTCAATTTCTTTCGTGGTTTGTCCCACACCAACACAATTCATCATCGACATCACCACCGTTCAATTCCGGCAACAACCACCCTTCACCTCGGGCAACCCCGTTAACCATTATTCTAACATACGATCACTCACAAAAAATCTCAATCGATTTTAATTTTTATAAAAAAATAATTTCAGCAACTTTCAGTTATAAAGAATGCAATTTAAAAAAATATATGTTCAGAATGAACATTGAATGAAAGTGTAACAATGTCTATTTGCTAAATAAGAAATTAATTACCAATAAGATATTTGTGAGTTAACTTTTTCTTACAGAATATGCATCAATATTCCTTTCTTTCACAAAGTATATACATGACATACCTATTTGAATTGGATTATCCGAATAAAATTGTTACACCATGCAACACTAAATGCAATTCACTAACTACCAACGTACACATTTTTATTTGTGACAAGAATCCGATATTAAAAACTGATCATTTTTAATGGAACTATTTCACCAAATAATATGAAATGCAGTTTGCAAACTTCTACGATGATCCTTTTTAGTGATCTAGCATATTTTTGGTTGATTTAAGGGATTTCAGTGGTTGGAATTTCCACAAAATGTATTGTATTTTTACTTAAAATCGATCGGTAAACTAAACTTTAAATAAAAAATCATGGGGGTTGCTCGAGGTGAACGTTGGTGGGCGCCAAAAGTGAATGGTGATGGTGTAGGTGATCAACGATGCTCGTAAAGGACCAACCACAAAAGAAATTGAAACCATAGGAACCATTCTTGTAAATTATAATAACCGGTTAATGGAGGATCTGTTAAAAACTAACGAAAGTGAGTTAATATGCATGTAAGTTGTAAGTTTAATGACTATTGAGCAAAAAAATATAGTGACCAAATCGGATAAATGACGATAGTTGATTGGGTTATAGTGACATTTACCATAAAGAAAAATCCTTAAGTTATAAACCTTATGCCCTAAACCCCAAGTCATAAGCCTTAAGCCTTAATCCCTAAGACATATATCATGAGAGATATTCCATATTTAATCAATACACCATAAAACCTAAACCACATGCCATAAGCCTTATGATGTAAGTTATAAGTCCTACGCTCTAAGCCTTAAACTATAAGGTCTAACCCTCAAGTCATACTTTTAATCCCATAAGCTATAAGTCCTACACCCTTAACCCTAAAAAAATATCTTAAACCTACACAGGTCATCCGCCCATAAAAAATGTTTCAAAATTAAAATCCATAGCTAAATCACTAATTTTTACTATGAAAGTTACTATGGTTAAATACATGTGGTCAATTAGTGATGAAATCATAAAATTAGAACAATTTTATATAAAGAAAAATATGAAAAACACTAATACAACCAAATCATAAAATTAGTAACATATTAGGAACAATTTTAGACTTTTATTTTTTATTACATAAAAAATAAAAATTTAAATAAAATCAATTAATTACTAGATTCATAAATTTAACAAGTTAGAATAAAAATTACAATTTTCGACTTATATTCACCCCCCCCCCCCCCCAAAAAAAAAATTTGACCTAATTCACCCCATCGGAAAATGAAAATCATATTTTTCCCTTTTTTTCCCTCGTTTACAATTTTCAACTTATCTTTTCATTCTCTCCAAAATTTGATAATGTGATCTCATTATTTTTATTTCAAATATCTTATCTTGCAGTTTTGATTATACTAGGATTTGTGATTTGCTAATCTATGAAATAAGAAAATGGCATTGAATTTTGAGAAAATTACAAAAATAGCCTAATCCCTTAATTACTTTGAGGAAAATCCCAAAAAAAAACCCCCGAAATTACAAAAACACCCATCAAAGTCACAAATGGATTAAGCCCTTTTACGATTTTAACATTCCATCCGCGAACGTACAAGTCGCTACAACACGGGTACGTTTTAGTGACTTGTACGTTCGTAGGTGTTTTTTTATTATTTTTTTCTTTTTTCCCGTATAAATACCTGCCATCTCAGACTAAAATCGTAGATGAACTAAGTTCATCTGCGATTTCCTCTCCATCCACCTACGATTTAGCATTTTTTTTTATTTTTTTATTTTTTTTTTATTTTAACTACGAAATTGATAGGGTTTGACACGAAACAACCTTATTATATATAAAGTTTTGCAAAAAATTATCACTTTAGTTGTTATTTCTTTGGATAATTTGTTTAAAACATCTCTAATAAAATGAATTCTCCAACAAAAAGCTTGAAAAATATTTGAAAATTAAAATCGTCCATAGTCCCTCCAAAGAAAGAGTTCTCCAACAAAAAGTTTGAAAAATGAAAAAAATATTATGTTTGTATACCCCTGAAAAAAGGGAAATCGCAGATGGACGCAAAATCACAGATGGACTGAGTCCATCTGCCAACCTACAAGTCGCTAAAGCACGGATGTGCTTTAGCGACTTGTATGTTCACAGATAGACAAGTAAAATCACAGATGGACTGAGTCAATCTGCGATTTTGGTGTACGGATGTCAACGAGACCAAACGGGAGCGGAAATAGCTGCCCCCGCCCCCAGATCCCCCGTTTACATAGCCCTTGGTCCCACCCCCGGTTACTTCCATCACCCCCGGTCCTGCCCCCGGTTCCCTCGGCTTAAAATTGGATTTTTTTGCTAAAAAACTGCTTTGTTTTAGGCTAAAAGGACTATTTTTAATAACTTTAAAAGCTTAAAACCTAATTTTTTAGAAATTATAAAATTAAAAATCCAACATTACGAATCCAACATTAAAAAACGACAATTCCAACAATCTTACAAAGACAAATCCAACATTATAAATGTAAAATACGACAAATCCAACATTACAAATATAAAATACTAACATGTCAAAAAATATATGACGAATTCACTACATCTTTAATATCCATTAATTGCCTTCAACTCTTCATTCATTGACATTTGAATATCCTCCTTAAATAAATAATCAAAAATAATAATAAAATAAATTGGTATATTAGTTTATTCAATACAAAACGACAAATTGAACAATCTTACCTCAATTCCCTAGTCGTCTTCATCGGAATGTAAATCACCGCTATCAATAACACAACCTGACAAAGAAAAAAATAAATAAAGGTAATAATAAAAATATATTAAAATGAATAAAACAAATAATCATTCAAGCAAAGTCATACACACCTTGTTTACCCGCCCATAGCCAATTTTGAGTGCATATGATAGCTTCAATTGTTGACGGAAGAAGTCTGCTCCTATGTGGACCAACGATTCTACCACTTGTAGAAAAAGAGACTCTTAAGCGACAGTGGAGATAGGAATGACTAATATGTCTTTTGCAATCAAACACAATGTAGGATACTTAACCCCATTTAACTTTCACCAACCTAACACATCAAACTCATGAATCAGGGGTAAAGTGTCTTCCTCTAAGTACCTTTCTAATACATTTTTTACAAAAACTTTAGTAGTAGAAGAATTACATGAAAAGAAAGCATCTAATCAGTCCATGTCACTTCCGGGAGCTGCATCTCAACCAGAAGTGGGCTTACTAGTAATATCATCATTACTCGCTTGACTCATATCGTGTGTGTGTGTGTGTATATATATATATATATATATATATATATATATATATATCTTCACAAATTTGACGCACTTTCTGAATTTCATCTTTTACATTATCTACTCCACAGATAATAGGAAAAAAAATACTCTAGGAGCTTCATCTTAAACCTTGGATCCAATATCGTCGCCATAGCCAACACCTCCTGGCTTTCTTACCAATACTCATCAAACTTTGTAATCATATTTTCGAACATTTCACTTATATCAATGAAACTAGATGTATCCTATTTCTTTAGAGCAATCTTTATTTCACATATTTTGGGGAAAAATGTTGGTTGTTGGATATTTTGTTTCCGAAAATAATTTTGTGACATTATAGAAGATTTTTTAGTCTATCACAAAGCTCACTTGCCAAAGCCCGCTCTTTCTCATCAGGCGCACTCTTATATTGGGGCTTACGTTGTTGTAACCGATAAAACACCTTCTTGTATTTCAAAGTCGTGGAAAACATTAAATAAGTAGAATTCCATCATGTCTTACAGTCAACAACTAGGTTTTTTTCACAAGAAATATTCTCAAACTTTGCATTTTTTTGAAATGTATCAAGTCTTTTTGGTGTAGCTGTCCAAAAACTACAACTGTTACGCATTTCTCAATCCCATGTCCAAAAACATCCAACCCACTCCTCACAATTAAATTCAAAATATGCGCAACACATCACATATGAAATAAGCTTCTACCCAAAATCAAGCTATCAAAAGGAAGTTTGTCTACCATCAAAACTATAATGCAATTATTTGTTAAACAATTTTCAACAGTTAAAGTTGATAATTTTCTATCTATGTTCCAGTCTAACAAACTATCCATCAACACATTAGTTAGTTTCTCAGCAGTTTGGGGATGTGGCACATATATAAACCTATCGGTTAACAAAAATAAATTTAATTTAATTAAAGAATGCTACTAATAGATTAAATAAATTAATATAAATTAAGTATTACCTCAAAAGACGACTTTGTAATTGCCAAGAATGATCAATGAAATGGGCTGTCACTGTCATATATTTTTTTTTGGTAGTTAGCAGTCCACATGTCGGTAGTTATTGCAATCCTGCCTTGAATACTCTCCAAAAAATGCATCATCCTTGCCTTTTCCTCACCGTACAACTTCATGACATCAGATCTAGATCTAGCTGTGTTTCTACAAATTGGCCTAAAAAGTGCTTGGAGCCCCCGACAAAAATCTCTAAAGCCTCCGTGTTGAACAATTCTAAGTGGGTAATAATGTTTTGTGATCATTTTAGCAAGATCAGTTCGCGAATCATCATTATTAAACCGATGTCTTACTAAAATTGATCCCCCACTTTCATCTGTCTTAGATCTTTTTCCGATTAACTGACTCTGAAAATCATCAATTTTCTTTTGCCGATTTCGTATTTTGCATGACTTATGGTGAGTATGCATCCTCTTGGTTCCATTTTTGGTTGTATAAGTAATTTCCTTTCTACAATACTTACATACAACCTTTTTAGTTCCATTAAAATCTTCATAGGTAAAATGAGGCCACATTAGAGATTTAAATTTCATTTGTTTCTCGTTACAGTCAACTGCAGAATTTGCGGTATCATTAACCGTGTTTGAATCATTGGGTTGATTCGGCTCTGAAGACATGATTACATAAATCTAAAAATGGTCTAGGTTCACACAAAAATAGAAAATCAGCATTACCATATCAACATTACACAAAAACAGAAAATCAGAATTACTAATTTACCATATCAGCATTAGATAAATAAGCATTATCATATCATCATTACATACATCAACATTACCATATGAGCATTACATAAACCAATTACAAGTTCAACAACAAATTCTGAGAAACTCAAACCCAAAACATATGACATAACTAAGAAACTCAGTGATAGGTTCAGTTATAATTAAATCACAAAACTGTGAAAGAATCAAACCCAATACATAAACAATAAATCTGAAAGAAGAATTGTACTGTAGAAGAACTCTTATGAAGCCAATATACTCATATATGACACCCAAAACATAAACACCGAACCAAACTCAGTTGAAATCGATAGAAATCATTGACTATTCGTTGAAATCGACACAAATCATAAACAATAAACCAAACTCAGTTGAAATCGACAGAAATCATAAACAATAAACCAAACTCAGTTGAAATCGAAAGAAGAGGAAGCCTGGAAGAGGAGAAATCAGAAATCAAGCTAACCTATTCGTGTAATCGTGTTCGAATTGTGGAGGCTGGAGAGACGAAGTCGCTGGCTCGTTGCGCTCGTTCTTCATTGGACGTTGAAGATGACGTCAGTCGATTAAGACCGGAATAAGTCGACCAGCAGCAGTGGGCACTCCAGGCACTCCGATTTCGTCGATGGGGTTGTTCGATTGGCCGATTGGGACAGCGTCTTGGCCTTTTGGGTGAAGTCGTCGACTCGTCTCACAGTGAAGTGAACGAACGAAACGGGAAAGTGGAATTGGAAACGGGAAATGGAAAGTTGAAACCTAACCTAAACATAAAATTGGAAAATATATTTTGTATATATTTTTTATATTAAATATATATTTTTTACATAAATGTACAATCGGGGCCTCCGCGGGAGTACGGGACGAAAATACCGACTCCCGACCCCGGTCGCGAAAAAAAACGGGGTCTAATTCTGCCCCCGCCCCCGCTCCCGCTCCCGATTTTTTTTTGAAGATTTAGTCTCGTACGGTATCAGGGTCCTACGGGAACGGGGTCCCATGATAGATTTTTACATCCGTATTTTGGTGGCTATATTTGTAATTTGGGTTTTTTTAACTATTTTCCACAAAATAATTAAGGTATTAGGCTATTTTTGGAGTAATTAGGTTTGTTTATTATTTATTACAAAAAATAAAATGAATTAAAATAAACATATAGCCAACCTAAATGGTTCTTTAGAACAGATGCTAGAAACCACGATCTAAGGTTTTGATTTCACGATGGATGCTTTAGGCAGTCTAGGAATGGTTCGATACACCTGATTGAGAATGAGGAAGGGAAGGTTGATATCACGATGTCTTATTTTCTACATCTTAGGGGGTGTTTGGGATAGCTTTTTAAACTAAAAAGTCCATTTTAGAAAAGAACTTTTTGATTCATGTATTTTTCCAAAAGATAAATTTTAAAATGTGTTTGTTTAAACTTTTGAATGGGCAAAGGGAAAAAAGGCAAAAGTTGCTAAAAGTCACAGATTCATGACTTCTTGACCCCTCCTTTTTCTTCTTCTCAAAAAGATAATTTAGAAGATCTTTTCAAATTACCAAATAACTTTTGAAACTTTTGACTTTTTGGAAAAACCAAAAGTCCCAAAAGTCATTTAAAAAGCAAAGCCAAACACCCTCTTAAAGTCGAAACGGAAGACGATGATCTAGGGGTTTAGGCGGGCGATGTTCCGATGATGGTGGTTTCCGCCAACGACGGTGGGCTACGAATGATGGTCCGATCATGTGAATGATTTGGGCTTTTGTTCTTTTTATGTGTGATGAGAGTATAGAAAATGCCGATGGAAACATTTAGACCCGTCAATCTACACTTGAAAGTCATCGATCTGCACATGAAAGTCGCCAATCTGCATTTCAAAAACATCGTCGTCTGCTCCACCGATCAGTACCACTGCCGAACCATCGGAAACCACCACCAACACTACCCACCAGTTGATATATCATATTATCTTTACATCTCTCTCTTCTATAGAATTGGAAGTCTTGAACCATAAATCAGTACACAATGGAGGCACTGGAATGCTCCATACCTCGTCAGCACCCTTCAACGCCCTTTAACATCTTTAGTAGTCACCATATTCTCTCATCTACCATAAAGATATGTCGGAAATGTAATTTTGGGTCGATTATTGTTTGAATGTATTGATTCTAGTTTTGATTTCTAATTTAAATTTATCGTTTGATCTGTATTTT
The DNA here is from genome assembly GCF_052849685.1 of Lactuca virosa. Taxonomy (NCBI): domain Eukaryota; kingdom Viridiplantae; phylum Streptophyta; class Magnoliopsida; order Asterales; family Asteraceae; genus Lactuca; species Lactuca virosa. The sequence continues at coordinate 304,066,983 of NC_136429.1, read as the reverse complement.
TTGATTTTTTTTCGCGTGGGAGACGATGAAGATGAAGATGAATCTCGTTGGGAGAAAAAAAATACGAAAGATAAGTTAATGGAGAAAATGTGCAAAGATCCAAACCAGGTTAACTGGGATACAGTCAACAAGTATCTGCATAATTCGATGTTAACCCAGGTCTCAGTGGACACATGCCAATAAACGTATGGAAGAAATGTCACCTGAATTTGGATTGATTGAATTAGTATTTCTTATGGAAAAATTGTAATTGACAATTGAAATATGTTTTTTGTAATGCAGAAAGCTAATTGATTTATGTTGATTTCAATTCCTGGACCATTTGGTATGATGTTTTGATTGTTAATGATTTTTTCCCTAAGACTTATGTTTTTTAAGGGGATTAGGGATTAATTTGATCATGTTTTGAGCTATTTGGTATATCTCGTTAGTAACATGAGTTTATGGCTAGCTATCGATTGATTCTATATGTGGTGATGTTTGGAATGCTTGAAATGCTGAAATCATATGTGGTGATGAAGTGAATTAATTAATGAGCTTAAAGATTGTATATTTAGTTGATTAACCACATATCATTGATTTGGAATAACTATTAAGACTTTTTTTAAGAATGTGTTTTTACTTGGCATGACTGTAAGGTATAGCAATATACTAAAGGTGTGGTGATGTAATGACTATTCTGCCATTGGATGTAATCTCATCTTTAAAGAACAATATGTTAAAAATGACAACATACACAAATAACATTATTGATTATATACATTATTTAAATAAGCATTTACATTAGATGATGTTTTTAGGATTTAACAAATGTGATTTATCATTTACGTTACAAATATCTTACATTTGTCGGGATCTCTGTCACCAAGCCCCAAAATTTTGTCGAAGTGTTGATTGGAAAAATTGATATCAATTATCAATTTTTTGGTCTAAGAATAGAACATGACTCAAAAACAATATCAATTATGTATAAAAGACTTGAGTTTAAAAAAATACATGAAATATTTTTGAATTAAAAAAATAAAAAAGAGACTTTTGTAATTTTGTACAATTGAGATGTAAATAATAACAATTTAACTACAATTCACGTAATATAATGTAGCAGATATTTTCACAAAAGCTTTACCGGAGTTAACATTTAATAGGATTCTTCAAGGATTAGGAATGATGGAAGCAGAATTTGTTCCTAATTTTTCTTCAAATTGAAATTGCGAAAAGCTATTGTTCAAATGCGAATGAATGCGACCAGTCGCGACAAGTCACAATGGGTTTTTGTTCTCTGTTCTAGTGTTTTATTTTATGTTTTTACTATTTATTTGTGCAGTTTTTGTTCATAGTCATGTTTTTATTTTCAAAAATTTTCAAAAATTCAAAAAGATTTTTATTTTCAAAAATATTCAAAAATACAAAAAGATTTTGTTTTCTTCAAAATTTTGAAAAATCCAAAAATATATTTTTTCGTAAAATTTTCTAAAAACCCAAAAATATTTTTCTCTTTATATTTTTAATCAAGAACACTTGTTGTTCTAGCACGCAACAAAAGAATTGACAGAGATCTCTTGTTTCACAATACAAATTATTAGTTAAGTGTGCGTAGAAGCATGCTACAACATGTTGTCCGAAGCCTCATAAACTCTTTGTTTGTGAAGCCTTAATCAAAATTTATTGTTCTAAGAATTTCTTTCAAATAGGTTGTATTAACAAAAGTCATCGAGCTACATTTCTCTACTTATTTCGGAGTTTAGAGATGTCTGCTTGGTCACTATTTCATAGCAGGGGTACTATGGTTCTTTTTATCCAATCTTGGAAACCGATGATGGCTTGGTTATATACAAACCTATACATATGGTTCCTATTCTAAAATAAAAGGCATTGATGGTGAATTCTTTATAGTGAATTCGTTTACACATTCTAGTATGCAACTATGAATTGACGACATGAACAATCTATGTTTTAATGTACCAACATCATTCCATTAAATTCTTTTGTCCATATCTCACTCACATTTCACATAGCACCCCTAGGTTTCGGGTAAAAACATCTCAGAACATATGTGTTATAAAAATATGTGCGATGATCGTCGTACTGTCACCTTGGGATACGTGATGCACCACCAACCTTTCCTATTTTGTAAAATCTCATTTCTCTTGCAAAATCACACTCGTCACTCGAGTTCCACAAGGTTTTGAGTACAAAACAACCCGATCCATGACTTCGTAAAGACTGGGCTTATGATCATACATCAATTTTACCATGGTATGTATGAGGTCGCTATCAACATGTACTTCTTTCTAAAATCTTCTCTCGCATTTTCACACGCATTCAATTGGAATCCTTGAGGTCTTAGATCAAACCAACTCGAACCAAGATTTCATAAATTCTAGTTTATGATTCTTCTAAACTTTAGTTAGTGTTCCGAAAAGCAACATTGTAAGAAGGTAACCATGGTTGTAATTTCAATGGACTCTATTTCAATATATGCAATATTGGAGGGTGGATCAGTGATTACGAAACTGCATCAAACTGAATTGGCATATTTCTTTCTTACGGATAGACTTATTGATGTTAATGTGAAGATTCTGTTGTGAACATGTTTGTAACACCCGTGTTCTAGCCCGGTTAGCTTTATATGTTTAGGGGATAAAGATGGAGTTTTGAAAAAAAAAAACTATGTGCCACGGCATGGAGCAAGGATGACCACATCGTGGTATCGAAAGAAAGCACACATTTTTTATTGGACCGCCACGGCGTAGCAAGGGTTACCACGGCGTGGCAGTTATTCTGGCCCAAGCCCATGATTCTTTTAGGTTTCCCTTCGTATTTAAACCCCTCTAAGTCATTTCTAAGGTTCATTACCAGCCTTTAACACCCTTTTACCTAAGAGAAGCCCTAGTCGTAATTCCCTTGGTGATTTGTGATCTTTTGGATCATTTTTTGGCTTAGAGAAGAAGAAAAGAAGGAGAAGAAGGTGCTCTAGTGGTGGATCCTACAAGGAAACAACATCATCAACATATCACATTGCTTCTAGACCTTTGTAAGTGTCAAAGGCTCAAACTTTATGGCTTGAAGTGGTTAGATCTAAGATATTGTCCCATGTTCTTAATATCTAAGCAAGTTTGAATGGAAGGAACACATAAAGTTGGCAACTTTATGACTCTCCTAAGTCCCATGAGAAACATATATTGCAGATCTAGACGTTGGTTCGGGTTTCTTGACCTTGCAGATCTTGACGTTGGTTTGGGTTTCTTGACCTTGCATGAGTTTTCTTAACCTAAAATGAACTCTACACATGTATTGGACGTGCATGTCTATAACACTCCCATCTTTATGCTAGATCTGGTATTAGAAACGCTTATGGAGGGGTTTGGTTATGGAATTTTTCGAATTAAGGGCTTAATGGTTAAGATATTATTGTACTTAGCTTTATTTATACCTAAGGTTTGAGATCTTGATCTCTTTGGGTGTCTCAATGGATAAACTTGGAAAATTTATCCATCTAGACCATAGAAAGGACCAGATTTGAGCTATGGTTTAGCTAATTCGTGAGTCAGGTGAGTCTCTTCACTATACATGTGGGTCGAATGAACTAATGCCGACCTACTAGAATGTGTTATGTAGGATGCTAGTTGTCTTTGTGACTATTGCATTGTATGTTGGGTTGGGCCCATTAACATGCTTGTAGGGTTGGGCCCATTTATACGAGTGGGCTAGTCCCATTAAATGTTGGGTCAGGACCATAGTATGTTGGGCTAGATCCATTGTTTGTTGGGATAGGCCCATTTGTATGACGGGTTCGACCCATTTATTAAGAAGGGCTAGGCCCAGTAAAATGGCTTGGGCCTAATGTATAAGCTAGGCCTGATGTTATGTATGGTATGTGGTATCTTGGGGAACTCACGAAGCTTTATGCTTACGGTTTTATGTTTATGGTTGTAGGTACTTCCGACACGAAAGGGAAGGGACCGACATGACTGCACAACATCCCCTAGAGTTTCCAGCATTGGCTATTTATGATTTTTTCTCTGCTGTTTAAATGAGATAATTGTTGGCTTTTGATACGAAATAAAAGTTTGTTTTTCACAAAAACCAGCAACGGCAGACTTTAAAAATAACGAGTTTAATTTTAGTTCATAAGAAAACCAAACCATCATGGATTCATTTATAGAGATTAGAATGAAATAAAACAAACCATAGGATGTTTTAGAGATAACCTTTGAAGCTTTTGAACCCACTTGGTTTTGGGGTGTTGATGAAGATAACAAAAGATCAAAGTGTATGATCTTCTCTACAAGTATCCACCATCAAGAGTAAGGCACCATGAAATGCTAGTTTCCTTCTTGTATAACTTTGATCTTCAAGCCTTAAGTGCTTAAACGATTAAGCACTAAAGGGAGACACAAAGTGAACACTAAAATGCAAGCACCATCTTCAAAAGATAGAGAGAAAGGTCTCTCTTGGTGCTCACGGTTTTGGGAGAGAAAAGGGAGAAGAATATGAACAAAAGAACTTGCCAAAATGAACTCCCAATACTATTCTTAATTACACCATGTAAAGAAACACCTTTTGATTATAATACTCTAAAGTATTATAAAGCAAAAAGTCAAAGGGGACAAGGCATGGATTATAATATTCTAAAGTATTATAATGCATAAAGTAACAAGGGACAAGTGTGGGAATGAAGACAAAAATTTGTCTCCAGCTCTTTTAATCATGGTAGAGTAAGTTCTTAACTTATCTATGGTTAACCAAAAGGTCCAAAACTTTGTACATGACTTATAATATAATATAATATCATATAATAACTAGTTTGTTCTTTCTTTCATTATTATTTTCATAAAACAATAATTATTCTCTAATTAAATACAAGAGTTGAATTATTTATTAATATCAAATACATAATAAATATTCAATAAGTGCCAAGTTGATAAAGGCGTGACCCTATATGATCATATATTATTAGCAATATCACTCAATAATGATTCTTAGGCATATAGATTCAACAATCTCCCACTTGCACAAGATTCATTAAAGACTGATATAGAGAGTAGCTGACGTCTAACAACAGGCTACTGCCCCTAACAACATATGAAGGGTGCCATCTCATCAACAACCAATTCCAGGAGCTCTATGCTGCAATTGTTACTAAAGGTGTGGTATCTATTATTCCTTTGTCTCAGACATCATGTTGAAACATGAGATATGGATCGCGATCAATCTTATTTAGTGTTCAACTTTAACTAAGGCCTTAGATGCCATGCTCTCAACGAATAAGAGGGACAAATCCCATCTTGACTACATACGCCTATCAATGCAGTTCATGTCATACCCAACGATGTCCTTTTTGACGGCCTTTTACGAAACAACGTTGAACCATGTCTTAGCACAACAAGCCTTACACTTCAAGTCCCAAATATGCATCTCAGGTCTAAGAATACAAAGATCATATTGACTACATATGCCTATCAATGCAGTTCATGTCATACCCAACGATGGATTTTATGAAAGTCCCTTTACGAAACAATGTTGAACCATGTCTAAGAACAACAATCCCTACACTTCAATTCCCAAATATGCATATCAGGTCTAAGATTAAAAGATACAACCTTGATCAAAACATCACTCTTGACTACGATCCATAAAGTGTTTTTGATGCGGGTCAAGTCTAATACTTATTCTCCCAATCAAGTACCTATGAAGTTGGTAGCAGCTCTTTGCTATTCTCATCTCCATGAGAATCCACCAATCCACTCATATTAGACTTACCTCATAGATGCTCCCGCAACTATGAACGACTATAGACATTTAGAATAACCTAGTTATTCAAGGATTTAAACATGCTAATATAGAACACAACTATTATTTAATGAAAGACACATATCCAATATATAATTCATTACAATATATGTTGCTTTATTTTTCCAATATCCAAATACTAAATTTCAATCAAATATATCTACTTGTGTCAATAATGCTCTATAGCACCATCTTGACTTTCATGCTTTAGCTAATGAAGCAATTTTGTTAAGTAGATTTGAGAAACTTAATTTGTGTAAACTTTGCGAATACAATCATTTTCGGTTTTATATATATAACTCATATATAAAGAAAAAATATTGAGAATGAATTAGATGCTTGAATATGACTTAGATACTAATACTTACGTAATGGAATTACTCATAGTCATAACGAACTATACATTAAGCATCTTTGTACGTGGTTTTCCAAACCACGAGGTACTCTAACTCTTATGTGTAACTGTAATTGAAATCTACATGGAACTACTATCCATGTAACCATCTATTCATTTATAATGAGGACACGCACGATTGTGACTGAGAGTCATCTCAATATATTTGAAAAATTAGCACATGTGTAACAACTTTAAACATAGCTCTCTTTCAAATACTCTGTAGACTAGGAATATTTCTCTAGTTCTCACAAGTACTTTGGAATTTTCCTATAAGTCACACAATGACTTGTTCTCAGATTATAATGGTATCATTCGACATGCTCTAAGTGTCACACCCCAAAACCGGAACGGTGGAAACGTTCTGGGGCGGAGGACGTCATGTATAGTATCACAACAATGCATAATATTAAACAAGCAACAACATCATCCATTTCATTAATAGTAATAGTTTTAATACAAGTGTTCTGTGTATAGTTTTGAAGACACCAAAAATGAATAAACAAACTAAAGATGAGTCTGAAAGCTACTCCGTCTTCTCAAAACCTGCCATCGGTACCTGTCTACTGATGACCTGAGGATACAGGTTATTTTGAAAGAGTTTATCAGCATTAAAGCTGGTGAGTTCATAAGTATTTTAGTGTCATTGTTTGTATAAGTTTGAAGCAATATTGGTAACAGTGTAATGTACAAGTTTGTAAGTGTTTGTAAATGTTTGAACTTCCTAGAAAATCCCATATTTTCTACTAAAATGCAGTCTTCTACCAAGATCCGACTGTTCTGTTCGTTTGTTCTTTGTAAAAGAGTATATTTTCCTAAATATGACTATCATTATCAAAATATGTTTACATTGTCGTTTATGTAAGAAGATTACATAGTGAATGTAATAGGAAAATAATGTTGTACTGTAGTTTTATCTAGGTAACTACTCATGTACTAACTACCTTTAAACTTGTTAGTTAATTAAGGTAAAATGTGATATGATTGTACCATGCTAACTGTTGGGTTTTGAGCATTCTAACACTCCTATGGTGTACATGCAACCGTATAAACCTTGGATCTATCTTTTCTCTATTATACATGCAAATTTTAACTATTCCAAGGTTTCATCCTAACTAGCATATTATGAAGCACCTATACTACAAAGTTCTAGTTAGATGACATACCTTTTGATGTAGCCTGATGTCTTCAAGCTTTAAGAGCTTAGCCCCAATAGTGTGGAAGCCTCAAATGGAATCACAAATCACCAAAACACCTTAGAAGAACTTGAGAGAATATGTATGCACACTAAAATCGACCCACTTTTATTTTCACACACTTGTGCCAATTTTGTGAGCCAAGGACCCCTTTATATATTATGGAGGATTAGGGTTACATCCATGTAAACCCTAATACCTATGACCTTTCATTTACATAGGATCCATGGGTTAAAAGCTCCATGGACCATCCATGAAAGCTTAGCCCAACCTAAATGAACTTGGCCCATTCCATATATATAAGAGTCCATATTTAATTAGTTCTTTTTGATCACTTAATTAATTCTAAATTAATTCTTGATCAATACTAATTAAATAATACGATTCCATATTAATATATTAGAACTTATAATATATTAATATAAATCATAAATATACTATTCTCAAAAGACTATCCATATAAATTGTGCCGGTGAAGTGCAACCCAAATGGACCATGCCGGGTCGGGTCAAGTACATACCAAATATAGTTATGGACTTAGACATTAATCCAACAGTCTCCCACTTGGATAAGTCTAAAACTATTATTGAGTATGACTTCAAAACCTAACTGGCAATCGTAGCTCTTAAAGCCGCTGTCGAACTCTGACCTTGTCAATGACTTGTCCATTAGATAAGGGATCATATATTCCTCCATTTTAGATATCATATGGACTGAGACATGGATTATAATCATTCTCTCTGTCCATTTGTTGTTTCCCGATTTTCGATTTATGATGACTGACTGATTGAACAAATCAAATCAGTCCTGGCTTGGCCAAGCACTCACATGTGTCATCGCTAAATCATCGAGGGGCCCACAGATATCGCTTTTATCCCGAAGGTAAAAGGAATGGATAAACTTCGACTCATATGGCTTGTTCTACTACTTGTTGAATCATACACAAAGGCACGTTTTATAACATCGAGTTACCAAATGCGTTTTCGTGCAATCAATGTATAACCAACTCATAGTAACAACTCATATCTCTAGGTTTGAAGAATATAAGATATTATCGTCTCATGATCACTCGTGATAAAATCCATGAAGTGATTCAAATGAGCGCGGGTTGAATCCAATACTCAGAAATTATGAGCACTCATGAGTGTTGTAGCACTACTTTGTCCACGAACTTGGACCTCTACAAACCAACCCATGACAGTCTTGATTCATATCTAGTTCCAACATATGACCGACTGTGGATGGTTTGAATAACTTAATCATTCAGGAAGAGCGATTTAGTTATTCTGGAAGTCAAAACATGCAAAGTGAAACACAAGAATAAATGAATCAAATATGGTATCAAACCCTATGAATATAAATAAACACTTTTATTTATCACCATACTGATTACTCATTATTCATTGTTTCGGTTTTATCAACTTTATACTTGAATTAAAAACACTAGTTGTCCCATGCTCCAAGCATGTACACTATGTTTTTCTTAAACAATAGCTTTGCCATACACCAAGTATGCACTCTATGTTTGTCTATGATCCTTACTTTGTGAAATAAACCAATTGAACATAATTTCAATGATTCTAATTTCACACTCCCAAATCCTTATCGAAAAATGTGAGAATTTCAAATTCCTATCATTTATCGAAATCTGTTTAGATTTTAAACTTATATGCACTGAACCTCCTGTAATGAATATGTACAAAGTCACAAAGACTTGTCAATAGTCATTATAAGGTATTCCAATGGAGATCAACTCCATGGAAACTAAGTCTCATATTCAAAGTACATTTCTTTGGACATGCTTCTTGCATTAATTTTTCTAATCTTACACAGATAACTTCCACCTATGGAGACAACTCCATATTCTCATTTTGACTATCACTTCTGAATAAGAGATGCCTTTTTTCAGAATATGTCAATATGGTCCTTCCAAAATTAGCACTACACTTCCAACTGTCCCTGAGCAACCAATCTTTGGTAAACCTCAGATTGTCCTCGACAATTGCTTAATCATTTTAGTCATATCTAATTCTATACCTTTTCCCTTCTTAATGCCTCTCGGCATTTGAAAAATTTAGAAATGACAAATATTATAGCACATGCAATCGATCCTGTACCCAAAGCAAATGGTACACGATTCATGATGTCTCACATAAAGACATGATTCTAGACCAGTCTTTTGCTACAATATTTTTATTTGCCATGTTTTCAAAATTTGACTATGAAGAGGGATGTCGTAATCATAATCGAATTTTGAGAACACAATATATAGAACTGAAATGAAGTATATCCTCTCCCTTAATTATAGCAAAACAACTTTTTCAATCCCTGCAGCCTCACGAATTGAAACTTTTTGCTTTCTATAATTAACATTGCTAACTTGCAACACTAACAATAATTATCATGCTCCCACTAACATGATGATTATTAGCATAACACTTATGCTCCCACTAGCTTTGACATGTACTCAGAAATCAGCTGGACTTCTAGAAATCAATACTTTATTGACTTTCTTACCAAAGTTCAGATTTCTGATACGAGATGCTTTGATAAAACTTTATCAAAATCATACACCTTTCCTTAGATAGCATGCATGTGTGTCTAAAAAATTTCAGAACTATGAAAAGGGATGCCGTAATCATAGTCTCAATTGTTTAGACCTTTTGCCATCTGCTTCAAATCTACTTGGTGGAAGTGTTCCTCACCATCATTTTCATGAATCGGAGAGAAACCTTATGACCCTTAGATTTTATGGTGTATGTGTTCTTATCTATGTGAATCGTCAAAACCATAGTCACAAGACAAGGATAATGAGAAATCCAAACTCATATGGACTGAACTTATGCAATCTTAACTTCTTGCCACCTGGCAGTACAGGGCCTGCCATTGCTTCCAAGTTGTTATGCAACCAATTGAGAACTTTCAGAACTCCTATGCAAAGCCAACTTTAACTGGAATGGGCACAGAATATGTCAACACGATAGGTTATAAACCTCAAGTCGTGTGCTAGTGAAGAACCTCAGGTTTTATTCTTGATTAGTTCTTGAAATTCTTTTTAGGATCTTTAAGACTCCCACTATCCTCTTGACATATAAGACTATCTTGCCAAATATTCAAGAGATAGTGCGGATTCTTTATCAAGACAAACACTTCACATAATTGGCCTTAGTTGGTCTTTGTTTTATCCAAAACATCACAACTTACCAATTTCAAATGTACAAGAGTAGGACACTTTTACTCTTACATTTGACAAGTGTTTTAAACCTTTCTTTAAGATATGTCACTCAAGTTACAATCTTGGAGTATGACTCTAAGAATTGTTTTGGAACGAAGTATGACTCATCTTCCTGATCTAACTATTTCAACAATTCATGACTTCTCTTCTTAGTCATAAGAATGCACTAAGATGACCTTTAGAGGACTAATTGTGATATGATTTCTAAATCATTAAGATGATCACAAACATGATACTAAAGTACTCTCCCATCTTTTCAGATTTGAGAAACTTTTATCTTTATGCCTAATTTGATTCTTCCCATTCGTTCTGCCATACATTGAGACTTTTCCAATGTTTCAGAATTATACTTAAACTTGTAAGTATAACCATATTTACTAAACTTTAGTAAATCAAATAGTCTTAACGAGCTTTGTGGTGGACATGACCAGTGCACAAGAATGTGTACTCGATCCCTTTAGTCCTTCACTTGACTCATACATCCATGTGAACAAGTAATTAGTCTTGATTTTCCAATGCTTGAAAGTTCTCATTCATCATACTATTCAACTTGCATGATTCTATGTTTCGGTCCAATTGAAACTTGGTCGATGAGGAACTTTCCTGATTTGGTAAATTTAGACACTACCACAAATGAAAGAATCAAATCCATTTTCCAATATTGTTGTCAGTGGAATCATATAAGCAACAATTTTTTTCACAAATGCTATTGTAAGGATACTTCAAATAAATAAAATTAAACAATTTTCTTTTATTTTAAAACTTTGCGGAAAAACTTATCCTTACAATCCACATGGAAAATTGTTGTTATCTATTCCTTAGCAATATATCATAACTTCTTAAGCAACTGCTCAAAATTCTGATGCTATCGAAATCCACCTTTGCGATCAGAATCAACATATACTTCCTTTAAGATTTCCTCTATTCTTTGATTCTTAAAACATCAACATGTGACCCAGTCACATCATGTAATGAGGATCTCAGAATAGAACTTAACAGAGTTAGATAATGGGCTCTACCTGATGTAGAGTCAAACTTGTTGACTTTAACATCCTTAGGTAAATTTGGCAGCTTTGCAATCAACGCCCCTTCCTTTGGCAAAATAAACATATGGACCCTTTGGTAATGGGACTATCTCAGACTTAGCCTTTCTCTTTACCATTTGGTCAACCAGGTTGACTATGGCCAATCCCTTTCCATTGGGAAGAGAATGCTTTTTCTGGATTTCCAGTGTCACCATTGTCACTGTCCATAAAGTTTTTGGGAAGTTGATCTTCTAATCAAATTTGCTTTACTATCGTTCCAAATCATTGCTGATTCAGCAGCACCAAGCAAATAGATATGATCATTAAGGTTCATGTCATAGTCTGTTTCATAGTAGTCCCAAAGGAACTCACTATGTGACTTAGAAAGTGATTGAACATCCAACTTTCTCAAGACTTTGACACCCAACTCTCCCGGCTTGTCAATAAGTGACTTCATCTCTAAGATGTGATCACACATAGACCTTGCTTGCCATTAGGGATTGAGTGACCTTGAACTTGTGGGTTAGGGAGAATAATTGGAGGAGGTGGAGGAAGTAAAGTTCTAAGAGATTTGGGAAGATCATAGATGTCTGAACTAGACATCTTTTGGGAGATATTCAAGATAGTTGATCTAAAGTCCTTAATATAACACCCAATATGAAATATTAAGGCTATGATCCAACAACCTATTTATAACTGGAAGAGGGATGCCGTAATCCGAGTTATAAAATAGTTGAAGGTAGGTAAATGACGATTTACTAATTTCCACCATGAAAAACGAAATAATTTAATTACTTGGATTTGAAACTCCTAGATCTTTTGAGATTCATTGAACTTTTCAATGGCATGTTTCAATATTGAGTGTGCCCTTCAGGTTTTGTGACTGGGATGCCGAGGATCACAAAACAAGGTGTGAAGTAACCATGCAAATATACTTGGTACCCTTAATATTTACCCATCAATCGATGTGCCGGTTAACCACACAAGCTCCACCGATACTATGATAAATATTAAGTTACCCTTTGCCTACTTTGTTAAATCCAGGTTAGTGTGCCGGTTAACCACACACGCTCCACTAACGGTTTAAACAAAGTGCAAAGTGTAATTTCATGGATTAGCACCTTATTCACATTTTCCTAAGTAACTAAGATTGGGAATTAATAAAAGGTTTAGTCACGTAGTATTTATCATTAATACTTTTAATGAAGGGAGAATTATAGTCCTTGTCCTACCTGTTCGGCTAACGACCCTCCACCGGTCAAGGAAGCGGTGAGTGAGAGTGGACACCCATTAAACTGCCAATTTATAGGCAGTAACCTTATACCCCCCTTATAGACCGGCTTCGTGAATGAGGCCTACTAATGGTAAGACGACTTGCTCTTATACATATAATATATTAAACTTTTAATATTATAATAGTATAAGGGTGTATTTTAGACATTTAAAATACTTGGTGGTTTAATTTATTAATTAAACTAGACTTTTAATTTAATTAAACTCAAACCATATATTTATGGATTAATAATACTCTTTTAATTAAACGCTTTAATTAACTATTAATAAAGTCCATAAGAGTTAATTTGAACTATTCAACAAAACATCATAATTTCAATTATTAAACTCAAAATTAAAACCATTTAATTAATTGTTTAAGTTATGAACCCAAGAGTTTTAGAATTCAATTCTTTTTTTCATAAAAAACTTTTCTCAAATTCCAAAACTTGAGGACAAGTTTTGTAATTCTTGAAAACCTTTGGATTCCATAACTTATGGAAATAATGGTGTTTTATGATGAAACTTTCCATGTTCCATAACTTAAGAACAAGTTATGGAATTCTTTAAAACATTAACACCAAATTTTGTAACTCCATAAAAACTTTGAATCATTTTTTTTAAAACTTTCATATCCATAACTTATGGAAGTTTCAAAAACCCTTAAGATCACAACTTTAAAAAAAAATTTTGAGCTCCAAAATTTTATGACAAAATATGTAACTCCTTAAAACATTTAGATCAAACTTTTAAAACTAATAAAATAATCATATCATTTTATCTTTTACTAAATTTGACCTAATTCAACTCATATAACAAATGATTCAAATTTTACAAATAATTCGTTTTTCACAAAACAAGTAATTATCTTAAAATTTGACAAACGTCATGTTTTTTTTTTCGTTTTTTTTCCAACTTGAAAATAAAACATTTGCATCAATATAACAGAAAACAACCCATGGCTCTGATACCACTGTTGGGTTTTGAGCATTCTAACACTCCTATGGTGTACATGCAACCGTATAAACCTTGGATCTATGTTTTCTCTATTATACATGCAAATATTAACTATTCCAAGGTTTCATCCTAACTAGCATATTATGAAGCACCTATACTACAAAGTTCTAGTTAGATGACATACCTTTTGATGTAGCTTGATGTCTTCAAGCTTTAAGAGCTTAGCCCCAATACTATGGAAGCCTCAAATGGAATCACAAATCACCAAAACACCTTGGAAGAACTTGAGAGAATATGTATGCACACTAAAATCGACCCACTCTTATTTTCACACACTTGTGCCAATTTTGTGAGCCAAGGACCCCTTTATATATTATGGAGGATTAGGGTTACATCCATGTAAACCCTAATACCCATGACCTTTCATTTACATAGGATCCATGGGTTAAAAGCTCCATGGACCATCCATGAAAGCTTAGCCCAACCTAAATGAACTTGGCCCATTCCATATATATAAGAGTCCATATTTAATTAGTTCTTTTTGATCACTTAATTAATTCTAAATTAATTCTTGATCAATACTAATTAAATAATATGATTCCATATTAATATATTAGAACTTATAATATATTAATATAAATCATAAATATACTATTCTCAAAAGACTATCCATATAAATTGTGCCGGTGAAGTGCAACCCAAATGGACCATGCCGGGTCGGGTCAAGTACATACCAAATATAGTTATGGACTTAGACATTAATCCAACACTAACTAACTAAAACACGATGATGAAAGACGTCGGAAGAAATGACATTTGGCACCTGTAGACTTGCAAGTCCCACTGTAGCTAGCAACAAGGTGTAGGATAGTCAATCCAGTATAGATCTATACGCAAATTCACGCTCTCCCTCTATGAGATTCTGGTTACAAAACGAGCCATAGCAGTTATGCTATGCGCCGAAGTAGTATCTCACATTAATGTTATAGTATTCTTGTATTTGTATAGTATGTACTAATGTAGTGTATGTTCTCTCTGTCTAGTATGTAGTATGTTCTCTAGTGTATAGTGTGTAGTATGTGTTGTTTCTCGTAATAGTATTCTCTATCTGTTTCTCTTTATAGTGAGTATTGTCTCTCATAATAGTATGTATTGACTCATGTATGAACTGACTCTTTGTATGTTTTATTGTTCTAGTAATACCATTAGTAACTTCCTAAACAATACCTATTATAGTTTACTAGCAATGTTGTTTGTATGTATGAACACGTTTGTATACCTTTGCTACCCAAAGGTACTGAACTGAATGAAGGAACTTTTATATCTATACACATATACATAATATATAATTAAGATTCAAACGACCTTCGGACAAACAACCGATACCCTAAGTCCACAACCAAACAAGGAACAGGAAGTAAGGCGAGCTATCAGTCCTAAGTCCTTTCAATCCCACTTATATAACTATATCTATATAGATATGCATTTGACAAAATATAAGTTTAAAAGAGTTTAATAGAAAGTATTTAACATGTAAAAGAGTTTATTAAAACGATTTGAAGTAGTTTGTTTGATAATACAGTTTGAAAAGTATGAAATCCACTTGTTTGGTAGTTATTAATCACATGTGATTCATATAATAACTATAATAGTTCAACTTGTATCCCCCCTCCATAAATGCATTTAAAATCATTTAAAAGGTAAGTTAAGGGGTATGAACTCACCTGTGGTGAGTGGTTTGGATGAAAGTGTGGTGTAGGATGCTAGGTGCCAAGTGAATACTTGAGCACACACACGGATCCTATTTAGCATACAATGACACATATATGTATAAGATTAGTGTTTATAGCAACTAATCATGCAAGTAAAGACACCCTAGGACATGGAAAACACTTTGATTCAAGTGCTAGAAGTACAAGGGTTGCATCTAAGGGGTGTAAGGCCTCACATAGGAGTTTACGACCCAAATGGTAAGAACCGCATGAGTTCACGGCCCATGGGTTTACGACCCAATGAGTTTACGACCGTAAACTCATGGTATTTTGTACCATTTTGTGTGTTAAGGTCCTATGATCTTCCTTGAAGTGTTTCTAGACTTGGTTCCAAGGCTTAGGAAGGAGTTGTGGCCACATTGCACCTCTAATTAGGGTTTACGGCCAAGGGAGATTGCCTTGGCCGTAAACACCCTTTCGTTCATGATTTCTTGATGTTATCAAGGTGTTTAACAACCGATTTAAGTATATAACAAGCTAAGGGTAGTATACTTACGATTTGAAGGCAAATAAGGGTGTTTTCGGCCCAAAACACTTTAGTGTTCTTGATGTTCTTGATGATCTAGACCCGAAAGATGAAATTTGTGGATGAATTCAAGAGTGAATCAAGAAGAAGTGATGTATTAACTCACAAAGGGAAGGATTCGCTTAAATTTTTGAAGTTTGGAAGCAAAAGCCTTATGATCCTTGGGAGAGAAAATCGAGTTCTAGGCTTGGAAATGTGAAAAGTGACTGAAAAATGACTAAGGACCATATATATATATATATATATATATATATATATATATATATATATATATATATATATATCATGGAGTTTACGGCCACCATGAGTTTACGGCCGTAAACTCATGTCTCCTGGCCGTAAACTCCTCTTTTGAGGGTTTATGGCATGCTTGATAGTTTACAACTTCAATGGACACTTCCTATCACTCATTCTTTGGATGTACTAGGCTCGGAATGTTCAAACAGACTCAAAATAGTGCTAGAAGGTAGTAGATATGAGTCAGACTTTGATTGAGTTTAAGTGTTGTACAAGATAGAAATTTCGGGTTGTCACATCATCCTCCCGTTAGAGAGAATTTCGTCCCGAAATTAGAGTTTAACAAATAAACTATTACAAATAACTAAACGAAGAGATGAGGTTATTTCAGTTTCATTTGATCCTTGCGCTCTCAACTGAATTCGGGTCCTCGCTTGGCGTTCCAGCGAACCTTCACTATCGGGATACAGCTTTGCTTCGTTTGCTTGACCTCTCAGTCCATGATCTCTACAGGTTCCTCCACGAATTTGAGGCTCTCGTTGATCTCGATCTCGTCGAGTGGGATTACAAGAGTCTCGTCAGACAGACACTTTTTCAAGTTCGAGACGTGGAAAGTAGAGTGTACATTACTAAGTTCGCGAGGCAGTTTGAGTTTGTAAGCTACAAGGCCGATTCTGGCAAGAATCTCGAAAGGCCCTACGTATCTTGGATTTAGCTTTCCACGCTTTCCAAAGCGTATCAAGCCCTTCTAGGGTGAGACTTTCAATAGAACACGGTCGCCCACCTGGAATTCCAACGGTTTCCTTCGTTTGTCTGCGTATCTTTTCTGTCGGTCTCTAGAGGCTTTCAATCGTTCACGAATCTGAATGATCTTATCTGTCGTTTCCCGAATGATTTCCGGACCTGTGAGAGTGCTGTCAGGAACGCGTCCTTTAGCTAACTGCGTGTCGCCCACCTCGGCCCAACACAGAGGGGATCTACACTTATGGCCATAGAGGGCTTCAAATGGAGCGCCTTTATGCTCGTGTGATAACTATTGTTGTAGGAAAATTCGACAAGGGGTAAATAAGTATCCCATACCTTACCGAAGTCGATCACACAGGCTCGCAACATATCTTCCAAGGTTT
The DNA here is from genome assembly GCF_052849685.1 of Lactuca virosa. NCBI lineage: Eukaryota > Viridiplantae > Streptophyta > Magnoliopsida > Asterales > Asteraceae > Lactuca > Lactuca virosa. The sequence goes on along the minus strand of NC_136429.1, from coordinate 304,049,449 downwards.
GGATAGTTCTCTCACTTTGTCTGTCGGTCTGTGGATGGTAGGCTGTACTCATGTCCAGCCTCGTTCCTAGGGAACTTTGTAGCGACTGCCAGAATCTCGAAGTGAATCTACTATCCCTATCGGAGATAAAAGATATAGGAACACCATGCAGTCATACAATCTCCGTAATATAAGTTCTTGTAAGTTTCTCCATCTTGTCAGTCTCCTTGATGGGCAGGAAGTGTGCGGATTTTGTTAACCTATCAACGATCACCCAAATGGTATCAAGTCCACCCGTTGTCTTGGGCATCTTGGTTATGAAGTCCATTATGATCCGCTCCCACTTCCATTCCGGTATTTCTGGTTGCTGTAGTAAACCGGAGGGTTTCTGGTATTCGACGTTAACCTTGGCGCAAGTAAGGCATTTACTCACAAAGGTAGCAATCTCTGCTTATTGTGAGCTTCGGTCATGACCAGGTCTCTGAAACCACCGTGCTTCGGTGTCCAGATCCGATCCATGAGATATAGGGCTCCGCCACCTTTGACCATCAAGTTCTTATCCATCCCTCTCAGGGATTCATTCGCCACATTTTCAGGTTTCAAAGCTTCGAGCTGAGCTTCCTTAATTTGTGTGGACAAGTGTGAATGGATAGACATAGTCAATGATTTGACTCTACGACCAGAGTATTCTTTCCGACTTAGGGCGTCAGCTACTACGTTGGCCTTGTCGGGATGATAATGAATTTCACATTTGTAATCACTGAGTAGCTCGACCCACGGTCGTTGTCTCATGTTGAGCTCCTTCTGGTCGAATATGTGTTGTAGGATTTTGTGGTCTGTAAACCTAGTGCTTTTTGTAGCATACATGTAGTATCTCCAGATCTTTAGAGCAAACACCACTGCTCCTAACTCCAGATCGTGGGTGGTGTAGTTGACCTCGTGTGTCTTCAGCTGTCTTGATTGAATCGTGGGTGGTGTAGTTGACCTTTCCTCGTTGCATCAGAACACAGCCAAGCCCTTGGTTGGATGCATCGCAATAAACCACAAAGTCTTCTGTCCCTTCGGGGAGGGATAGTATCAGTGCAGTGCATAAGGCTTGTTTTAGCGTTTGGAACGCTTTTTCTTGTTTCTCTTCCTAGGCAAAGGCCATGCCCTTCTGGGTCAATGTCGTAAGCGGTTTCGCAATCCGTGAGAAGTTCTGAATGAACCTGCGATAGTAGCCAGCGAGGCCTAGAAATTGACGAATTTCTGTAGGCGTCTTCGGTGCTGACCAGTTCTCAATGGCTTTGATTTTGGAAGGGTCCACGTTCCCTAGGAATTCGACTCTTCGAATCCAAAATTCGCATTTCGAGAACTTCGCATAGAGCTTCTCCGATCGTAGTGTTTCCAGAACCTGTCGAAGATATTGACTATGCTCCTTCTTACTATGAGAGTAGATAAGTATGTCATCAATGAAGACGATGACAGACTGATCCAAGTAAGGACGACACACCCTATTTATTAAATCCATGAATACAGCGGGCGCATTGGTTAATCCGAACGACATCACTACGAATTCGTAGTGTCCATAACGAGTTCAGAAGGCTGTCTTCGGAACATCCTCCCTTAACACTCGTAACTGGTGATACCCGGATCTTAGGTCTATTTTTGAAAAGAGGTTCGCCCCTTGAAGTTGGTCAAACAGATCGTCAATGCGAGGAAGAGGGTAACGATTCTTGATGGTCAGTTTGTTAAGGTCTCTGTAGTCGATGAACATTCGGAACGATCCGTCTTTCTTCTTGACGAACAAGACCAGTGCTCCCTAGGGTGAGAAGCTTGGCCTAATGAAGCCCATGCTGAGTAATTCGTTAAGTTGGCCGGACAGCTCCTGCATCTTAGCTGGTGGTAGACGATAGGGCGATTTGGCTACGGGGGTATCCCCTGGAACTAAGTCGATCCTGAACTCGACTTGACGTTGCGGAGGTAATCCTGGAAGTTTTTCTGGAAAGATATCGGGAAAATCGCGTACTACTGTAATGTTCTTTATGTCCTTTGTCTTTTGGCTCACATCAACCACATGAGCAAGAAATGCGCGACACTCCTTTCGCAAGCATTTCTGGGCTTGGATGCTCGAGATGAGACGAAGGTTGGTGCCGGGTTTCTCGCCGTAGATTACTATAGTTTCTCCAGACGGCAGATTAAGGCGAACAACCTTTTCGTAACACATGATGTCGGCATGATGAGAACTCAACCAAGACCGGCATGAGGTCGATAGGGAATGAATGGCTATCTAGCGTTAGTGTACAACCTATGTATATGCAGTTAGCGCTTTCTATTTTCCCGTTAGCCATTTCTACAGTGAACGGTTCTTTAAGTGCATGCGATTTATTTTTAAGCAAGTGAGCAAATTTCCAGTTCACGAAACTCCTCTCCGCTCCACTATCAAACAGAAAGCATGCATAAGAGTTATCGAGGAGAAACGTACCAGTGACCTTTGTGGGGTTAGCAACTGCTTCCTCGCGGCCTATAGCCAAAACTCTTCCCACTCCGCCGACATTTCCTGCCTTCGGGCAGTTCCTCTTGTAGTGGCCCACTTCGCCACAACCGTAGCAAGCTTGGCCCACACCAGCGCTGGGGACTTGAGCAATTGGCCTCGCCGGAGCCTTGCATAAATGGGCAGTGTGCCCCTTCCTATTGCAGTTAGAGCACTGCATCTCCCGGCAGGGTCCATTGTGATGGAAGCTACGTTTATTGCACTTGGGCAAATTGCCCGCGTACTGATTCACTGGCACAGCAGTGGTAGGTGCCACCGCAGCATGAACAGCTACGACCTGTTGCTTTTTGGCAGTTCTCTTCTTCTTCTTGTCATCCCAGATCTTCCGCTTGTTGGCAGCGGGTTTGGAGGGTTCTGAGATGGCTAGGGTTGTTGTTGCTGACGGGGTTCAGACCCCATGGTCAATGAGCCGTTGTGCCAATCGCTTGGCACTATCGAAGGTGGTGGGGTTGGAAGCTAAAACGTTCCCCTGAAATGGAGGCACCAAGCCCCAAATATACCTCTCCACCTTCTTTGCTTCGGTGGGGACCATTGATGGACATAGCGCCACCAAATCGCTGAATCTGGCAGTGTAAGAAACTATGTCGGAGCCCTTCATGGTTAGGCTCCAGAGCTCCTGCTCCAACTTCTGGACTTTGCCCCTCGGGCAGTACTCTTCGATCATTAGCTCCTTAAGAGATTCCCAGCCGATGACATTTGCCACTGTAAGAGACAATGACTTGACATGGCTATTCCACCACGTTAAAGCTCGGTCCGCGAAAGTGCAAGCGGCAAACTTAACCTTGCTCCCTTCCGGACAGGAGCAGATCTCGAAGATCGACTCCGTCTTCTCGAACCATTACGAGAGGGAAATGACTCCGCCAGTTCCATTGAAGGCCCTGGGTTTGCAGTTGGTGAAGTCTTTGTACGAGCACTCTCTAGAGCGCACAGGAGTCTCAGCAACAGTGGGAGGTACATTAATCCCGCTCCCGCTGGTACCAACAGTGTTGAATTGAGCTAGGGCCGCCGTGACAGCCGCATTCACGTCAGCTTGAACAGCCGTTGGGTTGAATTATAGAGGTGGAGGTGGAGTTTGATTACGAGCAGTGCGCCTCGTTACTCTGCGTGGAGGCATCTTGTTGCTAAAAGATCACAAAGATGAAGATACAGATGAGAACTAAATAGAGAGTATGATGAGAGTGACTCATGGACTAACTCTTCATAGCCCAACAACACAGCTGAAAGTATGATTGAATAGATCTTGAGTAATAGAAAGATGAAAGCGTTTGGATAATAATTTTCACAAGATTAATATCTGTTAATAATACTGGTATCACAGATGCAATTAGTTCGGGAAAAACGACCTAAAAGTAGGTCTTACATCAAACCAAGATGAGAAAATTTTGACAGAATAGAGACCTATCAATCGAAAGTTCAAGGTCTTAACATAGACAGGAAAGCTAAAAATAGAGCTTTTACATAGTCCTAATTTATATCCAAAAGAGAAAATTGAGTAGACTCTATCTGCGACGAGAACTACTAGAGTGAGTTCTTGATCCAGACAGAAGACGTTCCATGTCCCTCATGCGCCTTTCTGATCTTGCTTGCCGAGCTCGAAGTTCCATGACTTCGGCTTAGGTCGTAGTAAGTTCTCTCTGCAGGGCCACGTTCTAGTCCTGAATTCTTGCGTGAGTAGGCTCCAGATGGAGAATGCGGACAGTGTTGACTCCAGTATCGACATCAACCTGTATGATTTGGTTGATGGCCGCTCTACCCTGCTCATCAGTACGAGCAACCCTGCGGACTAGAATAGGCAAGATTCTGTGTGCTGAGCCTCCCTCGCTCAAGTCATAGAAGCTTCGATCCCCGTTGTAAGGTAAAGGATGACCCTGTTCGTGGCTCCATCGGTTCATGTTTGCTGCCCACAGAGCTGTGGGGCCTTGAAATGCTGGACGAGGGTTAGGATTTGGGTTTGGATTTTGAGCCACTGGGGGTAGGTTGTTGACTTCTGGTTCAGAGTCAGAACCACCCGAGAAGCCTTCTGCGAGGTGATCATCCAAAGGGATTGTGTGATCCTCTTCTGGCTCTGCTTCAAGCCATCCAGCATTGCCTTGATTTGGGAAGTACGGGTCTCCGGGGATATGGAATCCCGCCATGATATCTAGGCGAGAAAGGGGTAAAAGGAATAATTAATAGACGTACTAATTAAGATAATTATAAGATGACCCTTACTAGTTACTCCAACATTTGTGTAGTGCATACCAGTCATATGTAACCAAGACAGGATAGACCTTCGAATAAGTGACCCTAACTCTAAGCCCACAACCAAACACGGAACAAGAAGTAAAGCAAAGGTCACAGATTCTAAGTCTATAACACCCTAGTCACATGTAACCTTAGCGTATCCACTCCGCAACTATTGACATACTAATAAAGACCTTTTTAGTTTGCACGTAAGTAAATTATAGTAACACAAAATACTCCTATAGTATTTTAAGTTTATGTTATGTTCTCATGTTTTCGTTGTAGTAGTGTTGGTAAGTTTTTAGACTTGTTGCAACCTCACAACCATTCTTAGGCATATGCTAGTCACACCTCGGAAGATATAGTTGATCAGGCTATATCACTCTGAGATTTGACTATATGTCTCTAAGCCTAATTGTGTTGTTCAACAATCGTAATACTTTTGTTCTATCCTAGTGACACTGATTTTAGTATGAATGCAGGTATGTATACTCAGTTAAATATTTTATTATTTAAAAGTATAAACTCTTGGTTAGAGTATTTTAATCCCGTTGTGTTTATAATTGTATATCTTTTGTGGGTGGATATACTCAATTCACTATAAAGAATGCTCTGATACCAATCTGTCACACCCCAAAACCGGAACGGCGGAAACGTTCTAGGGGGGAGGACGTCATGTATAGTATCACAACAATGCATAATAGTAAACAAGCAACAACATCAACCATTGCATTAATAGTAATAGTTTTAATACAAGTGTTCTGTGTATTGTTTTGAAGACACCAAAAATGAATAAACAAACTAAAGACGAGTTTGAAAGCTGCTCCGTCTTCTCAAAACCTGCCATCGGCACCTGTCTACTGATGACCTGAGGATACATGTTATTTTGAAAGAGTTTATCAGCATTAACGCTGGTGAGTTCATAAGTATTTTAGTGCCATTGTTTGTATAAGTTTGAAGCAATATTTGTAACAGCGTAATGTAAAAGTTTGTAAGTGTTTGTAAATGTTTGAACTTCCTAGAAAATCCCATATTTTCTACTAAAATACAGTCTTCTACCAAGACCCGACTGCTCTGTATGTTTGTTCTTTGTAAAAGAGTATATTTTCCCAAATATGACTATCATTATCAAAATATGTTTACATTGTCGTTTGTGTAACAAGATTACATAGTGAATGTAATAGGAAAATAATGTTGTAGTGTAGCTTTATCTAGGTAACTACTCATGTACTAACAATCTTTAAACTTGTTAGTTAATTAAGGTAAAATGTGATATGATTGTACCATGCTAACTGACTAAAACACGACGATGAAAGGCGTCGGAAGAAATGACATATGGCACCCGTAGACTTGCAAGTCCCACCGTAGCTAGCAGCAAGGTGTAGGATAGTCAATCTAGTATAGATCTATACGCAAATTCACGCTCTCCCTCCAGGAGATTCTGGTTACAAAACGAGCCATAGCATTTATGCTATGCCCCGAAGTAGTATCTTACATTAATGTTATAGTATTCTTGTATTTGTATAGTATGTACTAGTGTAGTGTATGTTCTCTCTTTCTAGTATGTAGTATGTTCTCTAGTGTATAGTGTGTAGTATGTGTTGTTTCTCGTAATAGTATTCTCTATCTGTTTCTCTTTATAGTGAGTATTGTCTCTCATAATAGTAGGTATTGACTCATGTATGAACTGACTCTTTGTATGTTTCATTGTTATAGTAACTTCCAAAACTATACCTATTATAGTTTACTAGCAATGTTGTTTGTATGTATGAACACGTTTGTATACCTTTGCAACCCAAAGGTACTGAACTGAATGAAGGAACTTTTATATCTATACACATATACATAATATATAATTAAGATTCAAACGACCTTCGGACAAACAACCGATACCCTAAGTCCACAACCAAATAAGGAACATGAAGTAAGGCGAGATATCAGTCCTAAGTCCTTTCAATCCCACTTATATAACTATATCTATATAGATATGCATTTGACAAAATATAAGTTTAAAAGAGTTTAATGGAAAGTATTTAACATGTAAAAGAGTTTATTAAAACGATTTGAAGTAGTTTTTTTGATAACACAGTTTGAAAAGTATGAAATCCACTTGTTTGGTAGTTATTAATCACATATGATTGATATAATAACTATAATAGTTCAACTTGTATCCCCCCATAAAAGCATTTAAAATCATTTAAAAGGTAAGTTAAGGGGTATGAACTCACCTATAGTGAGTGGTTTGGATGAAAGTGTGGTGTAGGATGCTAGGTGCCAAGTGAAGACTTGAGCACACACACGGATCCTATTTAGCATACAATGACACATATATGTATAAGATTAGTGTTTATAGCAACTAATCATGCAAGTAAAGACACCCTAGGACATGGAAAACACTTTGATTCAAGTGCTAGAAGTACAAGGGTTGCATCTAAGGGGTGTAAGGCCTCACATAGGAGTTTACGGCCGAAATGGTAAGACCCCCATGAGTTCACGACCCATGGGTTTACGGCCCAATGAGTTTACGACCGTAAACTCATGGTATCTTGTACCATTTTGTGTGGTAAGTTCCTATGGTATTCCTTGAAGTGTTCCTAGACTTGGTTCCAAGGCTTAGGAAGGAGTTGTGGCCACATTGCACCTCTAATTAAGGTTTACGGCCAAGGGAGATTGCCTTGGCCGTAAACACCCTTTTGTTCATGATTTCTTGATGTTATCAAGGTGTTTAACAACCGATTTAAGTATATAACAAGCTAAGGGTAGTATACTTACGATTTGAAGGCAAATAAGGGTGTTTTCGGCCCAAAACACTTTAGTGTTCTTGATGTTCTTGATGATCTAGACCCGAAAGATGAAATTTGTGGATGAATTCAAGAGTGAATCAAGAAGAAGTGATGTATTAACTCACAAAGGGAAGGATTCGCTTAAATTTTTGAAGTTTGGAAGCAAAAGCCTTATGATCCTTGGGAGAGAAATTCGAGTTGTAGGCTTGGAAATGTGAAAAGTGACTGAAAAATGACTAAGGACCATATATATATATATATATATATATATATATATATATATATATATATATATATATATATATATATATATATATATATATATATATATATATATATATATATATATATCATGGATTTTACGGCCACCATGAGTTTACGGCCATAAACTCATGTCTCCTGGCCGTAAACTCCTCTTTTGAGGGTTTATGGCTTGCTTGATAGTTTACAACTTCAATGGACACTTCCTATCACTCATTCTTTGGATGTACTAGGCTCGGAATGTTCAAACAGACTCAAAATAGTGCTAGAAGGTAGTAGATATGAGTCAGACTTTGATTGAGTTTAAGTGTTGTACAAGATAGAAATTTCGGGTTGTCACACTAACCATATGACTTATTTGGCCTTTATGCATAATCATGACATAAGTGATTAATCTAAATGCATCAGCATACGGAATACAATCATATTATCTAGTTCAAAAACATTTGTACTAGGATTTTTCTCAAAATCATGTCATATGGTATTTGACAAGATGACTCTCTCAGAGTCCTTTATCTTAAGCTCCTTTAAGATCCTTGACAATTAATGCAATTTTACTTAATCCTTTAAGTTTACATAATCTATCTGTTGGGTTTTAGTATACTACAACATCCTATGGTGCACATACAACCCTAAATGCCTTCGATCAATGTTTTCTCTAATTATACATGTAATGGTTTTTCCAAAGCAATAAGCTTATAACTAGCATGCAATTGACCTAAACAATATATAATACTAGTTAGGATGACATACCTTTTATGTAGCTTGAAACCTTGTTGTATTTGGCCTTAAGAGCTTAGCACCAATAGTATGAAATGCCTCAAATGGCTCACAACACACCTAGGACAAAGGTGGCTATTGAGAGAGGATTTAATGTTGGATTAGTGACTACGTCCATAACTATAATTGATATATACTTGACCCGACCCGGCATAGTCCATTTGGGTTGCATGGCATCGGAACAATTTGGATAGACCTTTTGTGAGAAGAGGATATTTGTGACATATTAATATATTATAAGTTCTAATATATTAATATGAAATCATATTATTTAATTAGTATTGATCAAGAATTAATTTGGAATTAATTTGGTGATCAAAAGAGACTAATTAAATATATGGGGGTTGATTGTGTAAATCATTCATTCTTATATATGTGGGCTTATGATCCATGATTCCTTATTGTAACAACGTAAATTTTCAAAACGATTTTTCATTTTTCAACATAAATAAACTCATATAATATTCCCAAAAATCTCATGAATATCAAATGTCATCACAATAAACATATCCCAGAATCTCAAAACATCATCCCCTGCCAGTGTGTACAAATCATGTCGGCGCCTTCCTGCGATCCTCACTGGTACCAGAAACCAAGGTTGTAGCACTCGTTACTCGGTACCTGTTTGGCCGACTACCGAGTAGTGAGTACTCGGGGAGTACTCGGATTCGGTAATTCATGTAAAAGTATTTTTAAGGAAATTATATATGTCAAAATCATACGTTAAAATCATAAGTTGATTGATATATATATATATATATATATATATATATATATATATATATATATATATATATATATATATATATATATATATATATATATATATATATATACATAAAACAAAATCAGATACATGTGAACACATAAAAACTGAAAATCACATAATGGTCTCACTTCGTGAATAATTACTGAAAGTTTAAGTTATATATGTAGTAATAATCACATGTGTGTGTGTTAAATAATAAATCATTTAGTATATTATATATATATTAATCACATAGTTGACCGATTTTTACAACACTACTCAGTTCAGTAAGAGGTCGATCGGGGAATACTCGGGATTTTGTAACTTACCTCGGTAAGGGGCCGAGTAGCGAGTACTCAGAGGAGTACTCGTCCAACTCGACGAGTTTTACAACACTACCTGAAACACATAACACATAACACGGTAAGCATAAATTCTTAGTGAGTTCCCCAAAATAACACATACAAAACATAAGCCACTCGAGGCTATAACTCGGTAAGACCCTCTGGTCAATGTGTCTCAGCGGGACCCTCTAGTCCCATAGCTCGTTCGACCCTCCGGTCCGGTCTAGCTCGTTGGACCCTCCGGCCCGGTCTAAATCGTTGGACCCTATGGTCCGGTCTAAATCGTTGGACCCTCCGGTCCGGTCTAAATATCACATAGCTTACATAAATCACAATACATATAATCTCAAGTAATAACATAACTCATAAGACCCTCTGGTCTGCACATAGATACCACTCTAGGTAATGTATAGTGAGAAGACTCACCTCGGTAACTCGGATAAACTAGAACTCGAAATACTGATCTAGCCTCCGCCTAATTACATAAAATAATTATCTCTAATTAATACGGCTCTCAAAGGCTAGACTAGTCCCTCCCTATATCCTCTCAGAAGGCTAAAAGACCATTTTACCCTTCTAATGGTCCAAAAGTCCAAATGTTGACTAAACCCTAAAAGTTAAAGAAAGTCAACCCTCCGGAGTACGCGGCGCATACCAGCTCTGTACGCTGGACATATTCGAAGGCTTCACAAAATCAGGGAGCTCGACACCGTACGCTGCGCGTACTGAGATTACGCCCAACGTAAGTCCCAGTTTCACTATTTCCTCACTTAAGGTCTTAATCAGTTAAGATCTTGGCTCAAAATACAGATCTGGACCCCCTACAGCCTCCTAATCCATAAAGTCGAAGATTTTACCCCTTTGCATGGCTGTAATGGTCATCAACACCCAAAACATATCACTTCCTTCACTAAAGAGCTCATATCTCATGCATGGCTCACTTCTAACATCCAAGATTGGATTTTTATGACTCTATAACATGAAATACACTAACAAGGGACATATCTCAGATTCTTGGGGCTCATCAACTCATAAAGTCATCAACTTTAGGGACAAAAACCCTAAAACACCCCATACGTTTACCAAAGAAAAGAGTAAGAAAGCGTGAAGCTTTATACCTCCAAATGAAGCTTCCCACACTACCAAGCTCAGATCCAAGTGCTTGAGCTCTCACTCCTTCTCCAAAGCTTCCTTTCCACTTCTAATGTTCAAGAACACACCAACAATCTCTCAAGGCACTCTCTAGCTACAAGAACGAGGATTAGCTTTTGGTGGACAAGTCTCTGGAAATGGTGGCTAAAAGTGAGGCCATAATATTCCTTATATAGGGCTCACCCTCACAATTAGGGTTTCAATCTGACCCTAGTACGCCCAGCGTACACTGTGGTACGCCCAGCGTAACGGGTAGACTCCGCGTCAAGAACACGCTCATGAGTACGCGCAGCGTACTCCTCCTTATGCCCAGCGTACTCAAAAGCCAAACTTTTCACTTTAAGGACTGATTTTGACAACTTGGGAAAGAAAAGGATCAAAGGAATATACCTGAATTCCGGGATGTTACACTTATGTTGGGTTTAACCCATGTGGTGACCCATGGATACTCCATGGAGGTTAAAACCCATGGAGCATAAGGAATGGGTAAAGTCATGAGTTACATGGTGTAACCCTAATGAAAACACTATATAAAGAACCCATAAGCTCAAGAAATCGGCACTAAGGATTCGAAGTGAGGGCTAGCCGATTTGGAGCATAAGAACTCTTCTCTCATGGTTATTCTGATTGTTGGTGTTGTTGTGTGAACCATTTGAGGTGTCACACTTGGGGCACTAGGCTCTTAAGCTCCATGGAATCAAGCTACAAGGAAGAGGTAGTTAATTCTACTAGTTTTTATATTACATGTTGTTCATATTATGCTAGTTAGGATAATACCTTGGAAAAATTGATATTTGCATGTATAATAGAGAAAACATAGACCTAAGGTATTTAGGGTTGCATCTACACCATAGGAGTGTTAGAATGCTCAAAACCCAACAGTGGTATCAGAGCCTAGGCTTGTTTTCAAGTTATACATGCTGAAATAGCTTAAAAATCGAAAATTTTGGCTTCCTGGGCACTAGAATCGCCGAATCCACTGATGGACTCGCTGAGTCCATGAAGAAATTCATCCTACTCGTCGAGTAGGTTCATACACTCGACGAGTAGAAGCCCTTGACAACATATTTTCGACTTTTAAGGCTGGAATTGGTCTAGAATCATTACCTTAAACTGTTTTGGACTTATAAAAGCTGTTTTTGATGTGGTAATGATTATGGTAAACCAATTTCAAAGTTATAATCAAAGTTTCAAGTTTTATAAAAGTTTATATGATTCTTGAAAATTGTTGATTATGAATGTTCATGCTTATGAGTTTTGGTAGATCATAGGAATTATGTGCAAATTGTTTGTTAGTGTAATTCTTGATCTTAATGAAATTGTATGGACTCCATAACTTGTCCTCAAGTTATGGATTACCAAAAGTTTTTGTGTGTTACCTTGTTTTATGAGTTAATTTAGATTAATGGAAAAATTATGTGTTAGTTGTTTTCAATCCAAATTGATCTAAAAGTAGTTCATAAAATGTGTTTTTGTAACTTGTCCTCAAGTTATATGAAAAGTCACATTCATGAATCTTAAAACTTATAAAAGTGCCATAGTTTTTTCATAAATAGTTTTATGAACTCCATAACTTGTCCTCAAGTTATGGATGTTCAAGAGTCTCTTTATTAAAGTTTTTTTTAAACTTTAATTAAACTCATAAGTTATGAAAATCCAAGAGTTTTGAAAAGTTTCAATACTTGCCCTCAAGTTTTGGAATGTGTAAACTTTTGCTTATGAATGCTTCAATTCCAAATCAAACCCTAGAATTTTAAAAGTTTAAAATTCAACCCTTATACTATTATTATAATTTTAATTATATAGATATGTATAAGATAAAGTCAATCTTATCGTTAGTAGGCCTCATTCACGAAGCCGGTCTATATGGGGGGTATAAGGTTACTGCCTATAAAATGGCAGTTTAATGGGTGTCCACTCTGACCCACCGCTTCCTTGACTGGTGGAGGGTCGTTAGCCGAACGGGTAGGATAATGACTATAATTCTCCCTTCATCAAAACTATAATGATAAATACTAAGTAACTAAACACTTATAAATTCCCAATCTTAGTTACTTAGGAAAATGTGAAAAGGTGCTAACCCATGAAATTGCACTTTGCACCTTTGTTAAGTCGTTAGTGGAGCGTGTGTGGTTAACTGGCACACTAACATGGGACTGACAATGTGTGGCAAAGGGTAACTTAATGTTTATCATAGATTGGTGGAGCGCGTGTGGTTAACCGGCACATCAATTAGGTGATAAAGTTAAGGGTACCAAGTAAATTTGCATGGTTATTCACACCTTGTTTGTGATCCTCGACATCCGAGTCACAAACTTGAGAGGGCACAATCAAGATTTAAACATGCCATTGAAAGTTCAATGAATCTTAAAAGATCTAAGAGTTTCAATCCAATTAAAACTTAATAATTTATTTTGTTTTTCATGGTGGAAATTGGTAAATCGTCATTTACCTACCTTCAAATATTTTATAACTTGGATTACGGCATCCCTCTTTCAGTTATAAATAGTTTGTTGGATCGTAGCCTTAATATTTCATATTGGGTGTTATATTAAGGACTTAAATCAACTAAACTTGAATTTCTCCCTCATAAATGTCTATTTCAGACAACTATGGTCTTCCCAAATCTTTAGGAACAAGACTTCCTAATGAAGATGATATCCCACATGGCAATCAAGGTGAAAGATTAATCCCTTTGTTGTGCATTAATGGGACTGGAAATTATGCTTCACTTCCTCCACCTCCTCCAATAATTCTCCCTATCCTACAAGTTTCAAGACATGAAAACTTCTAAGTCACTCAATCCCTATTGGCAAGCAAAGACTATATGTGCTTACATCTTGGAGGTTAAGTCACATATTGGCAATCCGGGAGAGTCGGGTGTCGAAGTCTCGAGGTAGCTGGCTGTTGACTTGGTTCTTCAGTCACTCCCGGATGACAGATCACGACATGACCCTTAGTGATCTTACCTATTTGCCTGATGCTGCTAAATCAGCAATGATTTGGAGCATTCGTAAAGAAAATTAGATTGGAAGATCTACTTCCTAAACCTAGTTGGACATTGATAATGGTGACATTGGAAGTCCAGAAAAACTTTCTCTTCCCAATAGAAAGGGATTGGCCATGGTCAAGTCATTTGACCGATGATAAAGAGAAAGGCTAAGTCTGAGACAATCAAGTGTACCATTTCCAAAAGGTCCATATGTTTCTTTTGCCAAAGGAAGGGACATTGTTTGCGAAGCTGCCGAATTTACCTGAAAAGTTTATAAGGATGGTAAAAGTCAAAAAGGTTTGACTTTGCTTCAGGTTAAAGTCCATTATCTAACTCTATTAAGTCTGTTTTGGAGATTCTTAATACATGATGTAATGTAATTACATTTTGATGTTTTGGAAGAATCAAAGGAAGCTTAAAGAAAGAGTGTGTTGATTCTGATTGCGAAGATGGATTTCGATCGCATGGTTCGATGATCCGAATTTTGAGCTGCTGCTTAAGAGTTATGATATGTTGGTTAGGAATAGATAACAACATGTTTTTCATATGTATTTGCATTGTAAGGATAAGATTATTCCGCAAAGTTTTAAAAATAAAAGAAAATTTTGATTTATTTATTTTACGTATCCTTACAATGGCATTTGTGAAAAATTGTTGTTTATATGTTTCCATTGATAAGCAATATTGGAAAATGGATTTGATTCTTTCATTTGTGGTAGTGTCATAATTTACCAAATAAGGAAAGATTCTCATCACCCAAGTTTCAGTTGGATACAAACTTGGAATCATGCAACTTGTATTGTGTCATGAATGAGAATTTTCATCTTTGGGAAATTAAGACTAAGTCCTTGCTCACATGTATATGTGAGTCAAGAGAAGGACTAAAGGATCGGGTGTACTAGGTTGTGCGCTGATGAGGTCCACCACAAACAATGATAAGATTATTCGTCATGATTTACTAAAGTTTAGTAAATATAGTTATGCTTACAAGTTTAAGTGTAATTTTGAAACATTGGAAAAGTTTCAATGTATGGCAGAACGGATGAGAAGAATCAAATAAGGCATAAAGATAAAAATTTCTCCAATCTAAAGAGATGGGAGAGTACTTGAGTATCTTGTTTTATGATTATCTTAGTGATTATGAAACCATATCACAACTGATCCTCTAAGGACACCTTAGTGCACTTATTTGACTAAGGAGAGGAATCATGAATTGTTGAAATGGTTAAATCAAAAGATAAATCATACTTTGTTCCAAAATCAACTCTTAGAGTCATGCTCCAAGATTGTAACTTGAGTGACATAATCTTTAGAAAGTTTATAACACTTGTCAAATGTAGAGTAAGATGTTTCCTATTCTTGTAAATTTGATGTTGGTTAGTTGTAATGTTTTGGATAAAACAAAGACCAACTAAGACCAATTGTATGAAGTGTTTAACTTGATAAGAATCTGCACTAACTCTTGAATATTTGTTTTGTCAAGGAATGGTTCTTGACAAGAGAATCTTATATGTCAAGAGGAGAGTGGGAGTCTTAAAAGATCTTGAGAAAGTTTCAAGAACTAATCGAGAGTATTGTTAATCACTAGCCCACGACTTGAGGTTTGTAACCTATCGTGTTGACATATTCTTATTTCTGTGCCTATTCTAGTTAAAGTTGACTATGCTTGTGAGTTCTATGAGTTCTCAATTGTTTGCATAACAATGTGGAGGAAGCAATGGTAGGCCCTTGAGCTGCCAAGTGGCAAGAAATTAAGATTGAACAAGTTCAGTCCATATGAGTTTGGGTTTGCCACTAACCCTGTCTTGTGATTGTGTTTTTGATAAATTCACATGGATAGGAATACATACACCATAAAAAATCTAAGTGTCAGAAGGTTTCTCTCTGATTCATGAAAATGATGGTGAGGAAACGCTTTCACTAAGTATATTTTAAGTAGATAGCAATTGTGATACTTGCATTCTCATGTCGTTAGTGGAGCCTGTGTGGTTAACTGGCACACTAACTAGTGAGAATGGCAATAGGTCTAGACAAACATGTGAGCTATCTAAGGAAAGGTGTATGATTTTGATAAAGTCTTATCAAAGCAATCTTGTATCAGAAATCTGAACTTTGGCAAGAAAGTCAATAAAGTATTGATTTCTAGAAGTTCAGTTGATTTCTGAGTACATGTCAAAGCTAGTGGGAGCATAAATGTTGTGCTAGTAAGATAATAATCATTGTGCTAGTGGGAGCATGATTATTATGGTTAGTGTTGCAAGTTAGCAATGTTAATTATAGAAAACAAAAGGTTCAATTCGCTTTGAAAAGTTGTTTTGATATAATTAAGGGAGAGGATTTATACTTCATTCCAATTCTAAAAGCTTAGATTGAGATTTTAATCAACTTTAGTCAAGGATATATAAGAATGTTATGTTGGAATGGTTCAACATAAGGAACTTCTATGTATGTTGCATTCTCAAAATTCGATTATGATTACGACATCCCTCTTCATAGTTTGAATTTTGAGAACATGGAAAATATAAAAAATCTTATAGCATGAATCGGGTCCCATGTGCTTCGGGTATAGGATCGATTACATGTGCTATGATATTTATCATTTCTAAATTTTCCAAATGGATGGGGGCATTAAGAGGGAAAAAGAAATAGAACTGGATATGACTAAAAGATTAAGCAATTGTCGAGGACAATCTAAGGTTTACCAAAGATTGGTTGCTCAGTGACAGTTGTAAGTATAGTGTTAAACTTTGGAAAGGACCATTTTGACATACTCTGAAAAGAGGCAACTCTTTTTCACAAGTGATAGTCAAAATGGGCATATGGTAATGTTTCCATAAGTGGAAGTTATTCTTTAAGTCTGTGTAAGATTAGAAAACTTAATGCAAGAAGGATATTCAAAGGAATGTACTTTGAATGTGAGACTTCGTTTCCATGGAATTGTTCTCCATTGGAATACTTTGTAATGTTTGTTGCCAAGTCTTTGTGACCTGGGCATAGTCATAACAAGGGGATCATTGCATATAAGTTTAGAATCTAACAGATTACAGTAAACGGTAAGAGTTTGGTATTCTTACATTTACAATAAGGATTGGGATTGTGAAATGAGCATCATTGAAATATTGTCAATTGATCTATTTCACAAAGTAAGGATCATAAGAAAAACATAGTGTGCATACTTGGAGTATGGCATAGCTATTGTTTAGACAAACATAGTGTGCATGCTTGGAGCATGGCATGGCTATTGTTTTTATTCAAGTATTAAGTTGATAAATCGAAACATTATGCAATGAATAATGAGTAATCAATATGGTGCTTAGATAAAAGGTGTTTTATTTACTCTCAAAGTGTTGGGGCCATATAGGATTAGTATTATTCTTGTGTTTCACTTTGCATGTTTTGACTTCCCGAATAACTAAGTTATTCAAACCATCCACAGTCGATAATACATTGGAAGTAGGTATTAAGGCAAGACTGTCATGAAGTTGGTTTGTAGATGTCCAAGGTAGTGGACATAGCAAGAGTTGTTGCAGCATTCATGAGTGTTCATAAGTTCTGAGTATTGGATTAAACCCAAGCTCATTTGAATCACTTCATGGATTTTATCACGAGTGAATCATGAGACGATAATATCTTATATTCTGCAAACCTAGAGATATGAGTTGTTGACTATGAGTTGGTTATACATTGATTGCACGAAAACGCATTGGTAACTCGATGTTATAAAATGTGCCATTGTGTATGATTCAACAAGTAGTCAGTACAAGCATATGAGTCAAATTTTATCCACTCCTTTTACCCTTAAAGGGATAAAAACGATATCTATGGGCCCCTTGATGATTTAGTGATGACACCCTAAATGCTTGGCCAAACTTGGACTGATTTGATTTGTTCAATTAGTCAGTCGTCATAAATCAAAAATCGAGAAACAACAAATGGACAGAGAGAATGATTATAATCCATGTCTCAGTCCATATGATATCTAGAATGGAGGAATATATGATCACTTATCTAATGGACACGTCAGTGATTTATTCAGAGTTTGACTGCAGCTTTTAAGAGCTACGATTTCTGGTCAGGTTGAAGTCATACTTGCAATAATAGTTATTAGACTTATCCAAGTGGGAGATTGTTGGATTAGTGTATAAGTCCATAACTATAATTGATATATACTTGACCCGACCCGGCATAGTCCATTTGGGTTGCATGGCATCGAAACAATTTGGATAGACCTTTTGTGAGAAGAGGATATTTGTGACATATTAATATATTATAAGTTCTAATATATTAATATGAAATCATATTATTTAATTAGTATTGATCAAGAATTAATTTGGAATTAATTTGGTGATCAAAAGAGACTAATTAAATATATGGGGATTGATTGTGTAAATCATTCATTCTTATATATGTGGGCTTATGATCAATGATTCCTTATGTTGGGTTTAACCCATGTGGTGACCCATGGATACTCCATGGAGGTTAAAACCCATGGAGCATAAACAATGGGTAAAGTCATGAGTTACATGGTGCAACCCTAATGAGAACACTATATAAAGAACCCATAAGCTCAATAAATCGACACTAAGGATTCGAAGTGAGGGCTAGTCGATTTGGAGCATAAGAACTCTTCTCTCATGGGTATTCCAATTGTTGGTGATGTTGTGTGAACTCTTCTACTAGTTTTTATATTACATGTTGTTCATATTATGCTAGTTAGGATAATACCTTGGAAAAATTGATATTTGCATGTATAATAGAGAAAACATAGACCCAAGGTATTTAGGGTTGCATCTACACCATAGGAGTGTTAGAATGCTCAAAACCCAACATTTCCAAGCACCAAAAACACCTCCATGAACTCCAAGAACTAGAAGTATCGTTTTTAGGTTATGGAGCTTATATTTATATGTAGGATTCCAAGAGTCATGGGTATAACCCAAATCCATACCCATGGGTTTTATGATTCATGGTTCATGTGGCCCAACTCTTTATGTATCCATACATAAACTTAGTCCAATATGGATCATAAGCCCAACACATATAAATTTAACCAATTACCATAATTAGTCCCCATAGATTTAATTAGTCTCTTTTGATCACTAAATTAATTCGAAACTAATTCTTGCTCAATACTAATTAAATCATATGATTTCATATTAATATATTAGAACTTATAATATATTAATAAATCATATATTACCTCTTCTCAAAAGTCTATCCTAACAAATTGTCCTGATGTTATGCAACCCAAATGGACCATGCTACTCTCGGATCGAGTACATACCAATAATAGTCCTCTTGTAATGACTATGCACAAAAGTCACAAATACTTGGCAACAGACATTACACAAAAGTCACAAATACTTGGCAACATACATTACACAAGAGGATCATTGCATATAAGTTTAGAATCTAACATAGTTAAAAAGAAAACACGGCAACGGACATTACAAAGTATTCCAATGGATAGCAATTCCATGGAAACGAAGTCAAACATTCAAAGTACATTCCTTTGAACATCCTTTTTGCATTAAGTTTTCTAATCTTACACAGATTTAAAGAATAACTTCCACTTATGGAAACATTTCCATATTCCCATTTTAACTATCACTTCTGAACAAGAGTTGCCTCTTTTCAGAATATGTCAATATGGTCCTTCCAAAATTAACATTATACTTCCAACTGTCGATGAGTAAACGATCTTTGGTAAGCCTCAGATTGTCCTCGACAATTGCTTAATCATCTTAGTCATATACAGTTCTGGTCCCTTTTCCCTCTTAATGCCCTAGGAATTTGGAAAATTTAGAACACATAGAAATATTATAGCATGATCACTTGTGATAAAATCCATGAAGTGATTCAAATGAGCGTGGGTTGAATCCAATACTCGAATCTTATTCCAGGAGAATTCATGAACACTGCAGCCACCTTGTCACAGACAAACTACAGACCCATTCATGACAGTCTTGCCTCAATACCTACTTCCAAAGTATGATCGACTGTGTATAGTTTGAATAACCTAGTTATTCGGGAAGTCAAAACATGCAAAGTGAAACAGAAGAATAATACTAATCCTATATGGCCCAAACACTTTTGATTCATATTGATTACTCATTATTCATTGTATGATGTTTCGAATAATCAACTTAATACTTGAATTCAAACAATAGATATGCCATGCTCCAAGCATGCACACTATGTTTGTCTAAAAAATAGTTATGCCATGCACTAAGCATGTACACTATGTTTGTCTATGGTCATTAATTTGTGAAATAGATCAATTCAAAAACATTTCAATGATGCTCATTTCAAAATTCCAAATCCTTACTGGAAGTGTAAGAATTCCAAATTCTTGTCACTGCTAGAAAGTGTTAGATTCTAAACTATCATTTAAAGATTATTTTGAAATGTCTAGGTGCCAAAAGTCACAGAGACTTGACCAATGATATTACAAAATATTCCTTTGGAGATTATTACAAGATAATTCCATGGAAATGAAGTCTCAAATTCAAAGTACATTCCTTTGAAGATCATTCTTGCATAAAAGTTTATAACTTTTCCATCTATTCTTCAACTCCCAATATGGAAACATTCCATATTTTCCATCCGACAACTCATTATTAATAGACTCTTGTTTATTCATAATAATGTCAATATGGTTCATCCATCACTATACTTCCAACTGTCCTTAAGCGACCTATCCTTGGCGAACCTTAGATTGTCCTTAACAGTTGTTTAACCACTTTAGTTATATCCAGTTCTATTCCTTTTTCCCTCTTAATGCCCTAGGCATCTGGAAAATTAGAACACGAGAATATTATAGCATATGCAATCGATCCTATACCCGAAGCATATGGGATACGATTCATAATGTCTAACATAAAGACATGATACTTAATCAGTCTTTTTCTATAATATTTCTATTTGCCATGTTCTCATAATTTTGAATCATAATCAAATTTTGAGAATGCAATTAACATTTCTATATACAGAATTTCCTTATGTTGAACCATTCCAACATAACATTCATATATATTTGACTAAATTTGATTAAAATCTCACAATTTAAGCTTTTAGATTTGAAATGAAGTATAAATTCATCCCCCTTAATTATAGCAAAACAACTTTTCAAACTGTGCAACTTGCAAATTGAAACTTTTGTTTTCTATAATTAACGTTGCTAACTTGCAACACTTTCCATAATAATTATGATCCCACTAGCATAATAATTATTATCTTACCAGCATAACACTTATGCTCCCACTAGCCTTGACATGTATTCAGAAATTAGCTGGACTTCTAGAAATCAATATGTGACAACCCGATATTTTGAATCAATATAATGTTCAAAAAGTCAAATATTATAATCTATTTTGGAATCAATAAAAATAGCGTTAAAAACGAATTGTTCAAAAGTCTCAATTGGGTTACATAAAATGTTAGATATCATATCAAGATTTTCAGAAATATAAAGAACACTCAAACCCGAGTTATAACGAAGATGTTATGACTAATCAAAGTTTCGCGACAAAAATGGTAAAACACTATCAAGTGTAAAAAGTGAAATTTCAAGAAAATACTTTTGTGCCTTAGGTATCTAAACGAAAGTCGTAGATTATGTTAAACCATAAACGTTTATAAAATGAACGTCCAAATCTGACTTCGTATGAGGAAGTTATGATTTTTCTAAGTTTCAGATATAACAATAGACAGCTAAAAACTCGAAATAGAGATCGAGTGACTTTTAGCCGACGTGACCTAAAGGAGAATTGAAGATCTCGAGAACAGTAATACAACAGTAAAAAGACAGACGAAAACGGGCATCGGATGAAGAAGTTATGAATTTTTAATGGATTTTTCCTGTCCCGACCTACTAAAAATAAATATAATAAAAATTAGTTTCAAAATTAGCCGACGAAGTCTAAACGAGAGTTGTAGAGCATAATCTCACCTACGTATCGATATAAAGAAAATTGAAAACGGAGTTTGTATGCAAAAGTTATGAATTTATGAAGTTTAGGGCGCGAACCCCGACACTGTGTTAGAGTTCACGACGTGAATACACTGTTCACGACGTGAACTCAGTATTAATGACTTCTGGAGCCTGACAGACGCAAGTTGCGATGACGCACCTGATGACTACTAAACTCATGACGTGAATATTTGAGATTCACGACGTGAACCCTGAATTTCCACCCTATAAATAGAAACCGAAGGTCTCGGGTTTAGGCTGCTCAAATCTACTCTCCTTGCTACTTTTACTCTGTTTCAAGCATCCCGAGACTACCCCGAAGCCCCAGTAACAGCCCTAAAGCACGACGCGAGTGACGACTCCCCGAAGTTCCCGAGAAAAACATTCTTTCCAGTCGAAGTGCTGCCCGCGTGAAGCTCGTTTCTTCACCAGAAACCCGCGGTTACGTCAAGAAAGATCATTCCTAGAAACGACACGCTGCCCGATTCACCACTTATCAAGTGAGTTCATACCCCTACGTTTTTCTTTGTTTTTCATGTTTTCAGGGGGGAATACAAGCAAAAGCATAAGGAATCTTGTGCTCAAAGTATATTATTATGTTTAAGATAATTATATTTTCAGTATTCTTTTAACTTGGAAAACAGTTTTACCAACCGATTAAGAAATCAACTTGTAGAAACAGTTTTCAAAACTAGGGTAACGAGTTTAGGAATCAGGAAGTAAAATGTATCATTTTATAAAGGATTCATGTTAATCACAAAAAGGATTTTCTATATTATTACTTGTAAATTTGTTAGTCTAGGTTGGAGACACGTCCTTGGTAACACTCACCACCAAAACAAAGTGTAGGACTAGTACTTATGATCAGAATCTCTTGTAGGGAGAGCGTGACTGTTGTGTATAGATCTATACGGGACTGACTATCCCGCACCTCGCTGCTAGCTACAGTGGGACCGACAGGTCTATGGGTGACAAAGTCATAAAGGATACTGGCCCCGATACGTGCCATATGAAGTTTATGTATGATCGTAAAGCTCGCAACGTAGATAACAAGGATTTACTTTTGTAATAATGAATCAAGTGAACTAACCTGAAAGTAATAACTGATAGATTACTGGAAGGTATTAATAGTACCTTCAGGATTTAGTTCATCACGTTTTCTTTTATTTAGTTTTATTTATGTAATAAGGCTAATATACCTCACTGGGTGTAACCATGATTTTAAAAGAAAACTGATTTTATCGATATAAGTATGGTAGATACTTGTACACCTCAGTTTAGAACGGATAAGCAACCATCAACTTTTAGGGAAAATATAGGATTTTCCCGAGATAACCCGGCTATTCAAAAACAGATTGTTTAACGTGTAACCAACGGATATTCATATTCATTCCACGACACCTTGGATTGTACATATCTTGTATGAATCTGGAAGTCATGGAAGGAATGGGTTTTCAAACACGCTTTTCATAAGAAAATATAGGATTTTCTTGAAGAACACTTTTCAAAAGAATCAAAGAACATTTTTCCACCAAAACTAAATGCTTATGAACTCACCAGCTTTATGCTGATATTATTTCAAAACTGCTTGTATTCTCAGGGGATTCAGTAATACAGGTAAAACATCAGCTTTTGGAGAAGAGACGCTAAGACGTCAATCTTAAAACTTATCGAATCATCATATTGTAATTCTTTTGGGACATGTATTGTAAGCAACAATGTAACTTTTAAATTATATATATGATGGTTGTGTGTACTTTCTTTACAAATATTCAACTGTTATGATACTACGTGAAGTCATCCGCCCCCGAATGTTTCTGCCATTCTGGTTTGGGTGTGTGACACAATACTTATTGACTTTCATTACCAAAGTTCACCTTTCCTTAGACAACTCACATGTGTGTCTTAAAATTTTTAAAACTTATAGACATAAGTCTGAAATGTTTAGACCTTTACCATTTCTCACAATTTGAATTATGAAGAGGGATGCCGTAATCATAATCAAATTTGAGAACGCAATATCACAATTGATATCTCCTTAAAATATACTTAATGAAATCGTTTCCTCACCATCATTTTCATGAATCAGAGAGAAACCTAATGCCACTTAGATTTTATGGTGTATGTGTTCCTATCCATGTGAATTTGTCATGACCATAATCACAAGACAGGTTAGTGACAAATCAAAACTCATAAGGAATGAACTTGTTCAATATTAATTTCTTACCACCAGGCAGCATAAGGGCATACCATTGCTTCCAGGTTGTTATGCAACCAATTGAGAACTCATAGAACTGCATATTCAACTTTAACTGGAATGGGCACAGAAAGAAGAATATGTCAACACGATAGGTTACAAACCTCAATTCGTGTGCTAGTGATAAATAATAGGTTTTATTCTTGATAAGTTCTTGAAACTTGTCAAGATCCTTAAGACTCCCACCGACTTCTTGACATATAAGTCTCTCTTGTCAAGAACCATTCCTTGAAAAACAAATATTCAAGATTTAGTGCGGATTCTTATCAAGACAAACACTTCACACAATTGGTCTTTGTTGGTGTTTGTCTTATCCAAGACATCACAACTTACCAATTTCAAATGTCCAAGAGTAAAAAAAAAAACTTTTACTCTACATTTGATAAGTGTTTTAAACATGTCTTAAGATTATGTCACTCAAGGTTACAATCTTGGAGTGTAACTCTAAGACTTGATTTTGAAACGAAGTATGACTCATCTTCTTGATTTAAACTATTTCAACAATTCACGATTCCTCTTCATAGCCATACAAATGCACTAAGATGTCTTTAGAGGATCAATTGTGATATAGTTTTTTTTCCATAAACATTAAGATGATCATAAAACATGATACTAAAGTACTCTCCCATCTTTACAGATTGGAGAAACTTTTATCTTTCTGCCTAATTTGATTCTTCTCATTCGTTCTGCCATACGTTGAACCTTTTCCAATGTTTCAGAATTATACTTAAACTTGTAAGCATAACCATATTTACCAAACTTTAGTAAATCATGACGAATAGTCTTATCGATCTTTGTGGTGGATCTTGACCAGCGCACACCCAGTGTACCCGATCCCCTAGTCCTTCACTTGACTCACATATACATGTGAGCAAGGAATTAGTCTTAATTTACCAAAGATGAAAATTCTCAATCATCGTACAATACAACTTGCATTATTCCAAGTTTCTGTCCAATTGAAACTTGGGTGATGAGAATCTTTCGTTATTTGGCAAATACCCGACACTACCACAAACGAAACAATCAAATTCATATTGCGAACATAGAAACATACAAACATCAATTTTAACAAATGCCATTGCAGGGAGATATAAAATAAGATAAAATCAAAAAACAATTTATTTATTTAAAAAATGCGGAAAAGACTTTTCTTTACAATGCAATTACAAATGAAAACTATGTTATTACATATTTCCTAGCAATCTATCATAACTCCTAAGCAGCAGCTTAAAAATCCGATCTTCGAACCATGCGGTTGAAATCCATCTTCGCGATCAGATTCAACATACTCTTCCTTTAAGCTTCCTTCCCTTTGCATGATCCTACAAAACATCAAAATGCAACCTTGTGACATCATGTATTAAGAATCAACAATTAGGAACTTAATGGAGTTAGACAGTAGACTTACCTGAAGCAGATTCAAACTTTTCGATTCTACCTTTTTTTCTCAGATCTTTCAGGTAGTCAGGGAAGCTTCGCAACCAATTCCCCTTCTATTGGCAACAGAAACATATGGACTATTTGGGAATGGTACACGGGACAATCTCAGACTTAGCCTTTCTCTTTCCCTTGGAAAGAGAAATCTTTTCTTGACTTCTAATGTTTCCATTATCAATATCCATGGAAGTTTGAAGAGTAGATCTTCCCATCAAATTTGCTTTTCCAGTGCATCAAATCATTGCTGATTCAGCAGCAACACACAAATAGTTAAGATCAATAAGGGTCATGTCGTGGTCTGTCACATAGTAGTCCTTAATGAACTCACTATATGACTCAGGAAGTGATTGAAGAACCCAATCAACAGCCAACTCTCTTGAGACTTCGACACCCAATACTCTCAGCCTGTCAATATGTGACTTCATCTCCAAGACGTGAGTACACACATGCCTTCCATCTTGATGTTTCATTGCAATTAGGGCTTGAGTGACCTTGAATTTTT
Source organism: Lactuca virosa (assembly GCF_052849685.1). Lineage (NCBI taxonomy): Eukaryota > Viridiplantae > Streptophyta > Magnoliopsida > Asterales > Asteraceae > Lactuca > Lactuca virosa. The sequence continues at coordinate 304,023,486 of NC_136429.1, read as the reverse complement.
CAAGTCTTTGAATTTGTGGGATAGGGAGAATTATTGGAGGAGGTGGAGGAAGTGAAGTATGACTTCCACGATCCAACCGCGGGACATCATCTTCAAGAGGAAAGTTTGTTCCAAAAAATTTGGGAAGACCATAGTTGTCTGAACTAGACATCTACAATGGGAGAAATTCAATTTTAGTTGACTTAAGTCCTTAATATAACTCCCAAATGAAATATTAAGGCTAGGACCCAACACAATATTTTACAATTTGGAAGAGGGATTCCATAATCCAATTGCAAAATATTTGAAGGTAGGTAAATGACGATTTACCAATTTCCACCACGAAAAACGAAAAAGAGTTTTAGGTTTTAAGTGAATTGAAACTCCTAGATCCTTTGAGATTCATTGAACAATTCAATGGCATGTTTAAATCTCTATTGTGCCATTCAAGATTGTCACTGGGATGCTAAGGATCACAAACAAGGTGTGAATAACCATGCAAATTAGCTTGGTACACCCAATGTTACAACCACCTAATCAATGTGCCGGTTAACCACACACGCTCCATTGGTCTATGATTAAGATCAAGCTACCCTTTGCCACGCACTGTCAGTCCAGATTAGTGTGCCGGTTAACCACACACGCTCCACTAACGACTTAACAAGATGCAAAGTGCAATTTCATGGGTTAGCACCATATTCACATTTTCCTAAGTAACTAAGATTTGGGAATTTATAAGTGTTTAGTTACTTTATATTTATCATTATACTTTTAATGAATGGAGAATTAGAGTCCTATCCTACCCGTTGGGCTAACGACCCTCCACCAATCAAGGAAGCGGTGGGTGAGAGTGAATACCCATTAAACTACCATTTTATAGGTAGTAACCTTATACCCCCCTTATAGACCGGCTTCGTGAATGATGCCTACTAACGGTAAGACCGACTTTACTCTTATACATATGTATAAATATTAAAGCTATAATATTATAACAGTATAAAGGTTGAATTTTAAACTTTTAAAATTCTAGGGTTTGGAATTAAAGTATTCTAAAGTGACTTTACAAATTCCAAAACTTGAGGGAAAATGTTGAAACTATTCAAAATCTTTCAACTTCATAACCTATGAGTTTAATGGTCTTTTAAAACGAGACGCTTCATTTTTCTATAACCTATGACTTTTAATAATTCATATAAATGGAAAACCTTTTGGAATTCCATAACTTGAGGACAAGTTATGGAGTCCATTAAAAGACATTCAGATCAACAATTAAACTAACAAGTAAGTGTCAAATAATATGATATACCAAAAACTCATAAGCATGGATAATTCAAATCAACAATTTTCAAGAATCATATAAACTAATATAAAACTTGAAACTTTCACAATTATCTTTGAAATTGGATTAGCATGAACATTACCATATAAAAAAAACAGATTCCATGGTTAAAAAACAGTTTAGGATAATGATCCTAATCCAATTTGGCCAAAAAACTCGAATTTTTTTCCACTGAACCGTCACCACCTCGTGGTAATTTTGACCACCTCGTGGTGATCAGGCAGAACCAAAAAAATGAATTTTTTTCTTGCTTTAAAAACAATAAGCATCAAGTATAATAGAAACCAACCCTAGGCTATGATACCACTGTTGGGTTTTGAGCATTCTAACACTCCTAAGGTGTACATGCAACCCTAAATACATTGGATCTGTGTTTTTTCTATTATACATGCAAACTTGAACTTACCAAGGTATTACCTTAACTAGCATACAAAACATTGATACTTGGGTAATAAAATAAGTTAGATGATATACCTTTTTGTTGTAGTTGGAAGCCTTGGACCTTTAAGAGCTTAGTGCCCCAAGTGTTGCACCTCAAACGGAATCACACAACACCACCAACAATTGGAATAACTTGAGAGAAGAACACTTGCACTAATAAAATCGACTTACCCTCTTGTCTTTCCACTAGTGCCAATTTCATGATCGTTGGGGTTTCTTATACATTGTGGCAAACTAGGGTTACACCATGTAACTCGTGACTTTCCATATTCCTCATGATCCATGGGTTTTAACCTCCATGGAGTATCCATCGGTCACCACATGGATTTAGCCCAACATGAAGAACTATGGATCATAAGCCCACTTTATAAGAATGAATGATTTACCAAATCAATCCTCATTTATTTAATTAGTCTCTTTTGATCACAAAATTAATTCCAAACTAATTCTTGATCAATACTAATTAAATAATATGATTTCATATTAATATATTAGAACTTATAATATATTAATAAATTATAAATATCCTCTTCTTACAAAAGTCTATCCAAATTGTTCTGATGTCATGCAACCCAAATGAACCATGCTACTCTCGGGTCAAGTACATACCAATAATAGTTATGGGCATAGACACCGTATCCAACATGATTAACATCAAGCTACCCTTTGCCACACATTGTCAGTCACAAATTAGTGTGCCGGTTAACAACACACAGTCCACTAACGACTTAACAAGGTGCAAAGTGTAATTTCATGGATTAGCACCATTTTTCAAATTTTTCTAAAGTAACTAAGATTGGTAATTTAATAAAAGTTTAGTTACTTTATATTTATCATTATACTTTTAGCGAGAGTTAATGTCCTATCCTACCCGTTCGGCTAACGACCCTCCACCAGTCAAGGAAGCGGTGGGTGAGAGTGGACACCCATTAAACCACCATTTTATAGGCAGTAACCTTACACCCCCCTTACAGACCGGCTTCGTGAATGAGGCCTACTAACGGTAAGACTGACTTGTCTTATATATATATATATATATATATATATATATATAATTAAACTTATAATATTATAAACAATAAGGGTTGAATTTTAACTTTTAAACTCTATGGTTTGGAATTAAAGTTTCATTAGTGAGACTTTACAAATTCCAAAACTTGAGGGCAAGTTTTGAAACTTGTCAAAACTCTTCATTTTTATAACTTATGAGTTTAATTGAATTTTAATGGATGAGACCTTTCATTTTCCATAACTTGAGGAAAGGTTATGGAGGTCAGTAAAAGCATTAAGATCAACATTTTAACCAACAAAAATTATCAAGTAATTTATCTATGATCTAGTTAAACTCATAGGTCAAGATAATGCATATCAACAATTTGTAAGAAATTAGCCTAATCATATAAACTAATACAAATCTTGAAATTTTGACAATTATCTTTTAATTGGATGAACATGATCACTACCATGTCAAAAAACAGATTTTATGTTTCAAAAAACAGTTTGTGGTAATCATCCTAATCTAATTTTGGCAAAAAACTCGAAATTCTGCACCCAGAGCCATCAAATCGACGAGTGCATGAACTGGACTTGTCGAGTTGCTCTTTTACTGAGTGGACTCGTCGATTCAGTTCATGGACTCGGCGAGTTCATCAGTCAGAAGCCAGAAAATCGATTTTTTTTTCAACTTTGAAAAATAGTAAGCATCAAGTATAACAGAAAACAATCCTAGGCTCTGATACCATTGTTGGTTTTTAACCACTATAACACTCCAATGGTGCACACGCAACCCTAGATGCTTTGGATCTATGTTTTATATAATTATACATGCATTTTTCAATTTTCCAAAGCATACATCCTAACTAGCATACAAATTCACAATTGAACAATACAACTAGTTATGTAACTTACCTCTTAGTAGGACTTGTAGTTCTTGACTTTTGAAAGCTTGAGCACCTCAAGTGTGATGCCTCTAATGTGTCACAAACACCAAATGCAAGAGGAGGCTTGAGAGAATAAGTTACTTAGCACAAAATATATATCACTATCTTAGAATGATGGTGTAGCCGATTTTGGTTCTAGTGGAGTCCTTTTATAATGTATAAAATGCTAGGGTTACACCTTGCAAACCCTAATGACCTTTCATATTACTTAGGCTCAATGGGTTAAACCTCGATGGACTATCCATGGACTATCTCATTGGTTTAGCCCATCCTAAATAACAATGGATCATTAGCCCACACTATAAGAATCATTGATTTACATAATCAATCCCCACATATTTAATTAGTCTCTTTTGATCACAAAATTAATTCCAAATTAAATCTTGATCAATACTAATTAAATAATATGATTTATCAATTAATATATTATACTTATAATATATTAATAAACCATGAATAACCTTATTCTCAAAAGTCCATCCTATCAAATTACACCGGTGAAGGCAACCCAAAAGGACCATGCTACTTTTGGGTCAAGTACATCCCAATTATAGTTATGGGCTTAGACACCTATCTAATAGTATTTGCCCCTTGACAATGGCCACACCCTCCTTATGGAGAATCTCCCTAGTCCTGTCCTCTGACGTAGTTGGCCCACCCTGACTGCTAGCTCCCGATCCAGACCCGGATCCCAACTCAAATCATATTGTCGTCACCATACTAAAAAATATATCACGGAGATATCAGATAACACACACAGATCAAAAGGGGAACCAGCTCCCAACAAAGCCCAGGGTTGTAACTTCCTTGTTACGCGTACGGGTCTTGTGCTTTCAGTAGTACATGCCCATACTACCTTCCACACCTACTCGTATTTGTCTCAAGGATCATCACAACAATCCTAACAATATATACTCACATACGCACATATGAAATCCTCACATCCTAGAGGAAGACTACACATCTCGAGACTGGACGGCTGACTTTACACAACTCATCCTACTATTAACTGCCATACGACCCTCCATTGGTGCCAGATAACTATCACATGAATATAATCACATGCCGCACAGTTTAAACAATCTTAGACTAAAAGATTTAATCCCACAACGGTTGGACTCAGACAAGAGCTGCGCATCAGGACCAAATCCCTTATGCTAAGATCATTTAAACCATGTAGCATGTGACTTAGTGTATTGACTGAATAGCTAGTTCATACGCGAAAGAGTCATACAACAATCAGTCAAGTACTCTACAAGAGATAAGGCATCATGTATTAGTCAATTCTATCATGCAGTTCCTGAAGATCCTTATCCTATTACTAGCATGTTGTTCTAACACATCATAACATAAGCTCAATTAACTGTGTGGTAATTTGGGGTCTATTTACACGAGTGTTCCTCCAATTCCCTCAAACCAAGGCTCTGATACCAACTTGTAACATCCATAAAATTAATGAAAAATTTAAACTTTTAAAACCAACCCACAAATCATCATTGTTTACAATTTAGTTTTCAAAACATGTTTTATATTAGATTTTTTACAAAATCATAAATCAAAACACGAGGAGGTGCACGATCACTCCTTCGCCTTCCCGCGATCATCTGAGGTACCTGAAACATAACCCAAAACTGTAAGCCAATGCTTAGTGAGCTTTCCCTCAATGTAGCAACACACAAAACATATGGAAATAACAAACGTCATGCATACAGAGCCTTCAACATGACTGGACCGCCTTACAGGCCTTCAGCCTATCTGAACCGCTCTCTGGGCTTTCAACTTGACTGAAGCGCCTTGCAGGGCCTACAGTCTATCCCACCCTGGGTGTCTTGGCCTTCAGCATAAAGTAGGGCCGCCTCAACCAAACCAACCATGACATGTCGACATACACATAACTAATAAACAGTTAACCATACATCAAACAAACAGGAAGATTCAAAGATCACAACTGCATGCTAACACCCTATCTACCAGGATACAAATCTAACAGATCACTACAATACACGATCATACGACAAACCGGGAAAACAATCCAAAGGGCTGGCCTTGGTGACTTCAACTCCTAAGTATAGTGAGGAAAACTCACCTCGCAAGATGAACGTAACTCAAATCTCTAACCGATACCTAATTCCATCAAATGACCAATTCCATCAAAATCCCAAAATACCCTCAAGGTCAAACTTGGTCAAAGTCAAAGTCAAAGTCTACTGGTCAAACCCACTAAGCGAAATGAGTCAAACCGATCGAGTCAACTCAACCGAGTCACTCACAAAGCTAACCCATGCGAGTACGCGGGTCGTACCCTGGAGGTACGCTTAGCGTACGTGAAGCCTCACATTGACCACCATCGGGGTGGTTAACCGAGTACACGGGGTGTACTCCCACTTACACAGGGTTTAACCTCGCAACCCCAAATCTTCATTAAGTGTGTAATGGCTTAAGCACTCAAGCCCATATTTCAGATCCACGATTGAAACACACCCTAGAGTCATAGAGCTTCCAACTTTATGACATCACACACCTAAGAAGAGCTTAACACAAGGTCTCAAACCATTAATACCTCCTACAAGATGCATGGAGAAAAACTAACCTTGTATGGCTAAGAACCCTTACTAGGGTGTGAAAGGTTAACTCAAAACGTCTAGAACATGCAATGCTCAAGATGATACTTTTGGGACCAAAAAGATAACATAAAACCCCCATAACTAGATCTACAAGATTAAGAGACAAAGGTGCAAGCTTTATACCTTGAAAGGCTTGCAAATGAAAGATAAATCCCAAATTTTAGGTGCTTCTTTCTCCAAGTTAAGCTTGATCTTCTTCCTTCCTCTTCAAATCACACAAACACACTCTTTAATGCTTGAAATGTCCTCACAAGGTGCTTCTAGGGTTTCAAATCACAAAGAAAGGGTAGAGGCTGTTTAGGTGAAGATAAATGAGGCCATAAAGATGCTTAAATACCATCCAAACCCTAAAAATTAGGCTTTCCATCTTTCTTTATTACACCCCACGTACATGAGTGTACACCAAGAATACTAGGGCGCACCCTAGTATGCTCAACGTACACACATGTACGCTTAGCGTAGTCCTCCTGCCCAAATTACAAGAATTTCATTAGGGCTCAAGGCACATTCTCTTGGACTTAAGGACCAAAATGTCATATAATAAACCTAAAGGGATAAATTTAGAAATACCTGAACATCAGGATGTTACACCTACCTCAACTACATACATAACTAACCCATATACTTTCCAATATTAGGGTTAAAAACTAATTCATACATCCACACCCCTACCTCAACCACATTCACAAGTAATTAACCCGTACCACTAACCTTGCCAGCTATAACCCACATACCCCATATACACCTATTATGGTCGCAAATCCGCACCTTTACCTCAGCTACATTCACAACTCACCCATATAGTTTTCAATATCAATGTTTACAACTAATTCATACTTCCACACCCCTACCTCCACTACACTCACAAGTATTTAATCCGTACCACTAACCTACCCGTCAATAACCCATACATCCTATATACACCTTTTATTGTAGTAAATTACACCCTACCTCAGCTACAATCACAACTCACCTGGATACATTCCAATATTAGTGTTTACAATGAATCAACCCATTTGTGTTGTGTATGTGTTACATAAACTCTTTTAGATATATAGTATTATACAAATTAAAAATTAATTTTTAAATTTTAATTCTATTTTTAATAAAAAATTAAAATAGGTAGACATATAGTATTATACAAATTAAATCTAAACTTTATTAACAAATTTTTAATTGTTTCATTGAAAGAATAAGTATATCATCTAATAACAACTGGATTAGAAGTGTTTTAATTGATTTGTTTTTAATATTAATTATAGTTATAATTTTACTTATAAGGTCTTCTTTTTTCATAACCAAATATATCATCTACTCAAACTCAGCCTAGTTGGTACATGGACATGGAGTTACCGCATATTCTGAAACATCATGTACAACGTTTTTATTTATTTTTATAACTTACATGTAATTTAACTTTGTCACATGCTCAAACTATCATTACATAATTTCCATTTTTTGCTCAACTTTTAATTAAGTAATGTGCCTTTTTTCGATATCTCGTTGATGATCCATACCTAATGATTCAATATGACTTTTCATTCAATATGAATTTCCATTGCCTCATTCTCTGGTTACTATAAATTCCTTGATAATATAGATTTACTTCAACAAGAAATTGATATAGGTACACATACATCATCTTTATATAATTTTTAGGGAACATAATAAGTAACCCTCAATATAACAATATTTTATGTTTGGTCTAATAATTGATTGAATTATTATGCAGATATGCTCTATTCTCAAATTAACGTTGATTTAGTTTCCATGTACTGCGTTTATTTTTATTGTGTTCTTTTGCTTTATGTACACCAACTCTTTGATAAAATACATCAATGAACAGGGAATAGTTGATCCTACTTATTGAATTCATTAATGGTTATTGTAACATCAAGATGCGTAAGTGGTGGATGGGAGCCTATAGAACCATATAGATTTATATAAATAGTGTTGCAGAATTTTTGAAATAATTGGTACGAAACTACAAGATTTCTAGGAATATCGATCCTCTAGATACTAAAAAAGCAGAAATAAAAAATTCCATTTCCATGTATCATGTGTGTAAATCACATACTAAATTTGGTTGGTGTGGTAGATGCTAACCTATTCAATAATGGGATTGATCAAACCTATACAAACTGGACTAAGCAAGGAGAAAATGAGGAAACACCAAGAACTTATGTTTATGAAGAGGATTTTTCCATGGACACATCATACGTTGTTGAATCCACAAGCTTCACAAGAGAAATACAAAAAGATGTCACAGAAACAATAGAGATGGTTGAAGCTACAAAAGAAATTTTCAGTGGGGACCCTGAAAAGTTTAGAACTGATAGAAGATGCTGGGAAGCCCATATATAAAGGGTTTGCTAACTCCACAAGGTTATCTGCAATCATACAACTACTCAACTTGAAGAGTAAGTATTAAGTATCAGATAAGTACTTAACAAAATTATTAGTTTTGATCAAAAATATGTTACCAGAAGGAAACCAAATGTATAGTAGTAAATATGAGGCCAAGAAAGCTTTCAAAGAAAGGGGTCCAGGGTATATGAAGATACATGCATGTGTCAAGAACTGTATCCTTTATAGAAACAAATATCAGGACACGATAGTATGTCCCACTTGTGGTAAATCAAGACGGAAGGTAGATGAAAAAAAATAAAATTTCCATGAACAAAACGACTGTTTCATTCAAAGACTACTGCAAAAGATTTAACATGACACATAACCGATAGAAAGACGGATATCGGTGTTTTACGTCACCCAACAGATTCACCAGCATGGGCTGCCATATTTGACAAATTTCCTGACTTTGCTAGCGAACCAAAAAATTTAAGGCTAGATATTTCGGCTGACGGGGTCGATGTGAATAGAGGAAATAGGATTCATAGTGTATGGCCTATTTTAACTATCATTTACAACCTTCCACCATTGTTGTGTATGAAGAGAAAGTTTATCATGCTTCCATTATTAATATCGGGAACACCAGGAAACGATATTGATGTATTCCCTGTATCCTTGGCTGAAGATCTACAAATATTATTTGATAATGGAGTAAAAACATATGATACATATGCACAAGAAAATTTTAATCTACATGCAATTGTGTTGTGGACGATTATGATTACCCTGCTCTTGGTACATTATGTGGTTGTCCTTACAGTGGGTTAAAAGATAGTGTTGTGTGTGGCAAACAAATGCACTGTATTAGACTCCCTGAATCAAATAAGAAAAATTATGTTGGTCATAGGCGACATATACCGTATGACCACCCGTTCAAAAGACAAAATAAGGCATTCAATGCAGAACAAATGTTCTCACCATCTCAAATACCTATGAATGGGGAGGAAATATATAACACAGTCAAATTTATAACTAATAAAAGGGGAAAAGTATTTAAGGGCAAAAATCAGAATTCCAACAAATTTCTACCGCAAGAGGTGGGAAGAAATAAAAGAGAAAATCAAAGCAAGTTGGTTCTTCATATGTTAGCCAACAATTTACCACATAATGGAAGAAATTTAATAATGGTATAGATGGCTTAGCTATTGGAAACACAATTTGATTCCACATTGTATAGATATTTTGCATATCGAAAAGAATGTGGGCGAGAGTCTAGTCGGAACAATGATGAACGTTCCCGGGAAGACAAAAGATGGTTATAAAGCTCGATTGCATCTGGTGTATTATAGTTTAAAACCAGAGTTGCATTCTATGAAAGATGGGAATAACACCACACTACTCCCAACAGGTTGCATAATGACAAAAGAGGAAAACGAAAAGTTATTAGAAACTTTATACCACTAAAGGGTTCCATAAGGGTATTATTTTAATTTTTCTAGTTTGGTGAGTCTGAAGGATATGTAGCTAATTGGACTCAAGTAACCTGACTATCACATGCTCGTGCAACAGTTTTTGCACATAACAATTCAGTCTATTATGCATCCACTTACTAGAGTTGCTATTAATAACTTTGGCTTCTTTTTTCAAAAGAATATTTAAGAATGAAATCAAAGTGGATGATCTCTATAAGTTGGAAGAAGAGTTGTGTGTGACCTTATTCCTTCTTCAACAACAATTTCCACCATCATTTTTTGAGGTGATGATTCATTTAACCGTTTACCTTACTAGGGAAGTAAAATTATGTGGTACAATATTCATTCGATGGATGTACCCGTTTAGAAGGTGTATCAAGTTTATTAAGGGGAACGTATGAAACAAAAATACACCCATTAGTTGCATTGGGGAAGAGAATAACTCAAAAGAGATGATTGTGTTTTTTAGTGAATTCCTAAAAAACATGGATATTGTTGGTATTCCACCTGAGAAGCATAACACATGTGGAATTCAGAAAGGTGAAGATACGAGTTCTGTTATGGATGACTGATATTGCCATATTTATACATATATTTAGGCAATATTTTAGTATATTTATGCTAGATTTTGGTAAAATATAAAAATATTTGGTACTTATTAAGTTAATTATATTTTGCAGCCAAAAAGGACATTCTGGAAGAAAAAGGACTGAAAACTTCAAAAGTTGGATACTTGGAGGAATGGAGCTTAAAGACGCAACAATAACTCGCACGAAGTGACTTTAAGAATACCACGACATGGAATTTGGAAAGTTCTTGATAATATACGTGAAATAGAAGCTTACGATGTGAAAAATACTCCTTCATGTCGTGACCATGATTTCCCCCGAAGATTCCTAACATGGAGAAGCAAGTTTCCTTGTCGAATACGGATAATTACTGAGTTCACATCGCGACACCCTTATGGTCACGATGTGAGGAATGAAATTTAGGAATATATATATATATATATATATATATATATATATATATATATATATATATATATATATATATATATATATATATATATGTATCGATTATGACATCGACTTAAAGAGGATTAGAGAGAATTATGAGATTTTTTAGATGACTTTTGGGACAGAAAAGCTGCGAAAATCAACCCTTGAAAGGAGAAGAAGATTGTAGATTAAGTGTTTTGAAGATTGTAGAAAGAATTCACACAATACATTCAGTTTTCATTTGATTGATTATGTCTCGTTTAAATTCTTATGTTTTTATGTGTTTATTTTATGCAATTATGAGGTAAATCATTAGGCATTCGTTTAGTATAGATGAACCTTAATACTATGTGTTAGTTTCTCTTTTCATGAATTTTATGAAGTTGGTTTAGCTTGTGTTTGATTTATCAATGCCTAGCATGTTAAAGGTTTTAATCTTTGTAGCTTAGATTCAAGTTATGTGTAGTTGAATGATCACTTTAATTGCATGAACTTGTCTACCTAGTTGTTTATGATAATTAAATTCCTAGAGCTAATGATTAGCAAAATCCTATATTAGGTAATAAAGGTTAAAAATTTAACTATGTTAGAGAACATAATTTGATCATAATTGAGTTGGTTATTTGTCTTGATGATAGATAATTAATCATAGATATATCTTACACATCCTAGTGATCTTAAATAATCAATTATATGTCCACTTGTGTATGATCATTGCATAGTAGTTCATGAAATGGTGAAAACATTAGGAGATCAGATCAAGATTCTTAATCATACCTCCTTATAAAGCTAGCATTTTTTTCTTGAATCTCATGCATTTTTAAACCCCCATAAAAATTTGCCAACACCTCATGCATTTGAAACTCCCACACCCTTTCACCTTCTAAGTAATTAATTACACATAATCACATTCTAAGAAAATCACACACTCTATAAGTTCAACACCTCATGTGTCACACCCCGACCGTCGGTGGAAACACCGGGCAGTGTAACATCATTTCTCGTATCATAGTTATCAACTTCCTGAAAACACATGCAATTTAAAAATACGTCAACATAAAGTTGGTGAGTTCACAGGTTTTGACTCCATAAAATAATACATTTTCCATGTTCAAAAGTATAGTTTTGAAAGTATCATTTTGACTCTCCAACATTTAGTATGTATATTAGGTATAAAAGTTTACTTACCAAATAAGTAGTTTACCTATAAGTCTCATATACTATGAATATAAGTGTTTGTAATTCCATACAAACGAAAGTTGCTACGTATAAACCTTATTTCAATTCTATACGAGTAAAACCGCTACGTATAAATCTATTTCAATTCTATACGAGTATGTGTGTTAGGTATAATTATCTACTTAATATACAAGTAGTACCTAGGGTATAAGTAGGGGGAAACTTATACTTAACATTAATACTTGTATAACGACAAAGTATAATGCTTCTAACAATTTGCTACCATGAGTCCGTAACCGCTGCTTGACAACAAAACCTCTGACAAAACAATACACTCATGATTTACCATGAGAAACAATACACTCATGATTTACCATGAGAAATAACACCGCGCGCTTCATCGACGCCGGAATAAAAATAAAAGGAACGAATCGTCACTCGCTTGTCTTGGGTTGTAATTAACAACCACGAGTGGGGTCGTCAACCCGTATCTTATTCATACACGACTTCCTTGCTCACACGGGATTAATGGTTACAGGTCAGAGGAATTCCACTAAGATCCCCAATCTTAGTTGATGAATGAGGTAGCTCATGTAGACTTCGACGGCTTCCTATAGATCTAACAACAAAAACATTTTCATGTTTAAAACCCTAAGTCACTAGACTATGCTTTTAAACATTACTCCTAACTTCATAACATTTAGGCAGTATAACAGCTATATCTTGGAGTAAAACCAGGTTTTATATTGACCAAAAACCAATAATAACAACATATAACGTTCCTAGTTTTATCTTGACATAAAACTATCAATAGCAATACTAAGTTTTATCTTAACATAAAACTAACAATAACAACATATAACATATCCAGTTTTATCTTGTCATAAAACCAATAACAACAACATATAACATACATGGTTTTATCTTGACATAAAACCAATAACAACAACATATAACATACATGGTTTTATCTTGACATAAAACCAACAATAACAACATATTTATCAATTAACATATAGAACTTCCGAGTATAACTCTGGAGCTATATCGCACACATAATATATATAGAATCCTAAGTATAACTCAAGATCTACATTAGTACACTACTATAAGAATAACATACTAACAACTTTACGATAGTTGTATAATTTCATATACAAAATAACTATATCCCGGTTATTATAACTATCTACGTTGATACTAATATACTATCATATAGACATAATAATAACGTATATATAATATTTAGCATGTGTTTCCCCCCGAAATATTAGAAAGTGGGGCCGTGAAACTCACCTTATTAGCGTGATTATAGAATCTAAACGGTCAGAGGCTCGTCGTTATCAGGCTCGAGAAGGGAAAACGGCCTTCGGAAACGAGAGAGAATGAAAGGAGAAGGTGTAAGGATTGAATGAGCTTTGATCGCTATTTATAGGGTGTTCTGGGGCCATTCACGTCGTGAACATGATAGGTTCACGTCGTGAACTTCCATGAGTCACCCCATAGCCTTAACGCATGTTTTCTAGCTCCGATTAGTGTCTGTTGACTCCTCACATCATGAATTTTTGATGCTTACGTCGTGAGTTCAGTCAAATTAGGGTTTCTGACAGCTGCATCTTCGGAAGGCCATAACTTTTACATACGAACTCCGTTTTCGGCGTTCTTTATATGCACGCGTAGGTAATTCCGAGTACTACGACTTTCTTTTAGACTCCAATAGATAATTCTAAGTCTATTTTAAATCCCTCTTGTTATAAGGCATTATAGCGTTAGAATTTATCATAACTTCTTCACGCGAAGTCAGATTTAGATGTTCTCTATATTTTTGTAATCGTATGAACGTATACTTTGAGTTGTATCATGAAAGTTCATACTTTAACATGAATTACATAGTAAGTTTATCACATTACTAGTTTAACAAAATCACATTACATGATTGGCATAATCACATGTGATTGTTATTGACCTAACTTTGACGGGTGTTACATTCTCCCCCTGTTAGAATAATTTCGTCCCGAAATTTATCTTGTGGATGGGGTTTTGCTAAATAGTTGGGGGTATTTTTGTTTCATCTGATATTCACATTCCCAAGTATATTCAGGTCCTCGTAAAGAGTTCCATCGAACTTTCACTATGGGAATACGACTTTGTTTTAATCGTTTGGTTTATCGATCCATGATTTCGACAGGTTCTTCTACAAAGTTGAGTTTGGTATTGACTTGTATCTCGTTGAGAGGTACAACAAGAGTGTCATCCGAAAGACATCTTTTGAAATTTGATACGTGAAAAACATCGTGCACATTACTTAGTTCTTGAGGCAACTTGAGTTGGTATGCGACAGAACCAATGCTTGTCAGAAAAAGGTCCTATATACCATGGGTTTAGTTTGCTTCGTTTCCTGAATCGATTTATGGCTTTCCAAGGAGAGACCTTCAACATTACTTTATCTCAAACTTGGAATTCTAAAGGCTTACGTCTTACGTCAGCATAGCTCTTCTGACGATCACGTGCTGCCTTGAATCGATCCTTAATTTGCACGATCTTTTGAGTTTGTCTTGTGGATTATTTCTGGCTCGGCACATAAGGTATCACCTATATGTTCTCTGGCCAATTGTGTGTCTCCAACTTCTGCCCAACACACTGGGGAACGACATTTTCATCCATAAAGAGCCTCAAATGGCGCAGTCTTGATGCTGGTGTGATGACTATTGTTGTAGGAAAACTCAATTAATGGTAAATGAGAATTCCATGCATTTCCAAAGTCAATAACACAGGCTCGAAGCATATATTCTAATGTCTGAATGGTTCTCTCACTCTGACCATCAGTCTGTGGATGGTAAGCTATACTCATATCTAAGGATTTTTGTAGAGATTGCCAAAATCGTGAAGTGAATCTACTATCTCGGTCAGAAATAATAGAATTTGGAACTCCATGCAATCTGACAATTTCCTTAAGATAAACTCTAGTCAGCTTCTCCATCTTGCCGTTCTCCTTAATTGGTAAGAAATGGGCGGACTTAGTCGATCTATGGACTATTACCAAAATAGTGTCGAACCCACTAGGAGTTTTGGGTAACTTAGTGATGAAGTCCATTGATATCTGCTCCCATTTCCATTCAGGTATTTTCGGTTGTTTGAAGTAAACCTGAAGACTTTTGATGTTCTGCCTTTACTCTAGAACAAGTAAAGCATTTTCTCACATAAGTAGCAATTCCAGCCTTCATGTTTGGCCACCAATAATGTACTTTTAAATCTAAGTACATTTTGTCAGATCCTGGATGCACGGAATATATGGACTTGTGGGCCTCTTCTAAGACCAAGTCCCTGACTCCACCGAACTTAGGTGTCCAAATTTGGTTCATAAAGTGTCGTGTTCCGTCATCTTTTTGTATAAGTTGCTTTTCCATTCCTCGCAAAGCTTCGTTCTTGATGTTTTCTTTTTTTTTTCAGGGCCTCAAGTTGAGGTTCTCTAATTTGTGTGGCAAAGTTAGAATGGATAGTTATGGTTAATGCTCGTACCCGTCGGGTTTTAATATATTCTTTCCGGCTCAAGGCATCTGCTACCACGTTTGCCTTTCCTGGATGATAACGAATCTCACATTCGTAATCATTCAACAATTCGACCCATCTTTGTTTTCTCATATTAAGATCTTTTTGGTTGAAGATGTGTTTGAGACTCTCGTGGTCGGTAAAAATAGTACACTTAGTACCGTATAAGTAATGTCTCCAAATTTTTAGTGCAAAACTACAGCTCCCAATGCAAGATCATGGGTAGTGTAATTATTCTCATGCACCTTAAGTTGTCGTGATGCGTAGGCGATAACCTTTCCTCATTACATCAACACACATCCCAATCCTTGATTTGATGCGTCGCAGTATACAACGAAATCTTCGGTCCCATATGGAAGAGATAGGATTGGTGCACAACACAACATTTGCTTCAGTTTCTGAAAAGCAGCTTCTTGTTTTTCTTCCATGTTGAACTTCATATCTTTCTGGGTTAGTGTTGTAAGTGGCTTGGCTATTTTAGATAAATTCTCTATGAATCTTTGGTAATAGCCATCAAGTCCTAAGAATTGATGCACTTCTATTGGCGTCTTTGGTGCTTCCCAATTTTTGATTGCTTCAACTTTGGAGGGTTCGACATGAATCCCTTTTGTTGCGAACCACATGTCCTAAAAATTGTACTTCTCTAATCCAAAATTCACATTCGAGAATTTGGCGTACAACTTTTCTTTTCTTATTAGTTCCAAGATTATTTGCAAGTGTTGACCGTGTTCTTCCTTGGTTCGTGAATATATCAATATATCATCGATGAACACTATCACGAATTTATCCAAGTACGGTTTGCAAACACTATTCATGAACATTGTTGGAGCGCTGGTCAATCCAAAGGCTTAACTAGGAACTTAGATTGAACATACCGAGTCCTAAATGTTGTATTCGGAACATCGTCTTCTTGTACTCCGAGCTGATGGTATCCTGATCTGAGATCTATCTTGAATCTTCTAAAATCTTCAAGTGTTTTAGTCTATCAACCACCGTATCCAAGTTTAGTTGTGCATCGGCATGACCATAACTAAACATAGGTGATCAGTCTACGTTTAGTCGTGGTTCGTCCCATGTACAATAAAACTCGACTAAGTAGTTTGACCTAAAACATTGTGTTGAATTCTTATCAAGGGTTTGGGTTTTCTATATTTTGGGTTATATACATGTGTTCTCATCGCGGAACTGAGTTCATACATAACTCTATATCTTTGTGTTTGTTGTATTCACGAGTATTATTAATTATTGTTTGTTACTTCAGGTCTAGCTGATAAGGCACCGGCCAGTCAGGAGAGTCGGTGGGCAGGATCATTTTAGCATATAGTCGTTCTGAAATCCAGCAACCCAAATCGACATGTCTGTCCTTGTCACCGCTCCCGTAAGTAGTCCTTCAGTAGTATAATTTAATAATACTTTTTATTTGTAAGTTAAGGGATATACCTAAACCTAACAGAGTAAGCCCTAAACTATAGTCGTGCTTTCCTAAGAAAGTACTAATTCACTATAGTTAATAGTTCTGATACCAATCTGTCACACCCCGGCCGTCGGTGGAAACACCGGGCAGTGTAACGTCATTTCTCGTATCATAGTTATCAACTTCCTGAAAACACATGCAATTTAAAAATACGTCAACATAAAGTTGGTGAGTTCACAGGTTTTGACTCCATAAAATAATACATTTTCCATGTTCAAAAGTATAGTTTTGAAAGTATCATTTTGACTCTCCAACATTTAGTATGTATATTAGGTATAAAAGTTTACTTACCAAATAAGTAGTTTACCTATAAGTCTCATATACTATGAATATAAGTGTTTGTAATTCCATACAAACGAAAGTTGCTACGTATAAATCTTATTTCAATTCTATACAAGTAAAACCACTACGTATAAATCTATTTCAATTCTATACGAGTATGTGTGTTAGGTATAATTATCTACTTAATATACAAGTAGTACCTAGGGTATAAGTAGGGGGAAACTTATACTTAACATTAATACTTGTATAACGACAAAGTATAATGCTTCTAACAATTTGCTACCATGAGTCCGTAACCGCTGCTTGACAACAAAACCTCTGACAAAACAATACACTCATGACTTACCATGAGAAACAATACACTCATGATATACCATGAGAAACAACACCGCACGCTTCATCGACGCCGGAATAAAAATAAAAGGAACGAATCGTCACTCGCTTGTCTTGGGTTGTAATTAACAACCACGAGTGGGGTCGTCAACCCGTATCTTATTCATACACGACTTCCTCGCTCACATAGGATTAACGGTTACAGGTCAGAGGACTTCCACTAAGATCCCCAATCTTAGTTGATGAATGAGGTAGCTCATGTAGACTTTGACGGGTTCCTATAGCTCTAACAACAAAAGCATTTTCATGTCTAAAACCCTAAGTCACTAGACTATGCTTTTAAACATTACTCCTAACTTCATAACATTTAGGCAGTATAACAGCTATATCTTGGAGTCAAACCAGGTTTTATATTGACCTAAAACCAATAATAACAACATATAACGTTCCTAGTTTTATCTTGACATAAAACTATCAATAGCAATACTAAGTTTTATCTTAACATAAAACTAACAATAACAACATATAAAATATCCAGTTTTATCTTGTCATAAAACCAATAACAACAACATATAACATACATGCTTTTATCTTGACATAAAACCAACAATAACAACATATTTATCAATTAACATATAGAACTTCCGAGTATAACTCTGGAACTATATCGCACACATAATATATATAGAATCCTAAGTATAACTCAAGATCTACATTAGTACACTACTATAAGAATAACATACTAACAACTTTACGATAGTTGTAGAATTTCATATACGAAATAACTATATCCCGGTTATTATAACTATCTACGTTGATACTAATATACTATCATATAGACATAATAATAACGTACACATAATATTTAGCATGCGTTTTCCCCCGAAATATTAGAAAGTGGGGCCGTGAAACTCACCTTATTAGCGTGATTATAGAATCTAAACGGTCAGAGGCTCGTCGTTGTCAGGCTCGAGAAGGGAAAACGGCCTTCGGAAACGAGAGAGAATGAAAGGAGAAGGTGTAAGGATTGAATGAGCTTTGATCGCTATTTATAGGGTGTTCTGGGGCCATTCACGTCGTGAACATGATAGGTTCACATCGTGAACTTCCATGAGTCACCCCATAGCCTTAACGCGTGTTTTCTAGCTCCGATTAGTGTCTATTGACTCCTCACGTCGTGAATTTTTGATGCTCACGTCGTGAGTTCAGTCAAATTAGGGTTTTTGACAGCTGCATCTTCGGAAGGCCAAAACTTTTGCATACGAACTCCGTTTTCGGTGTTCTTTATATGCACGCGTAGGTAATTCCGAGTACTACGACTTTCTTTTAGACTCCAATAGATAATTCTAAGTCTATTTTAAATCCCTCTTTTTATAAGGCATTATAGAGTTAAAATTTATCATAACTTCTTCACGCGAAGTCAGATTCAGGTGTTCTCTATATTTTTTTAATCGTCTGAACGTATACTTTGAGTTGTATCATGAAAGTTCATACTTTAACATGAATTACATAGTAAGTTTATCACATTACTAGTTTAACAAAATCACATTACATGATTGGCATAATCACATGTGATTGTTATTGACCTAATTTTGACGAGTGTAACATTCTCCCCCCGTTAGAATAATTTCGTCCCGAAATTTATCTTGTGGATGGGGTTTTGTTAAATAGTTGGGGGTATTTTTGTTTCATCTGATATTCACATTCCCAAGTATATTCAGGTCCTCGTAAAGAGTTCCATCGAACTTTCACTATGGGAATACGACTTTGTTTTAATCGTTTGGTTTATCGATCCATGATTTCGACAGGTTCTTCTACAAAGTTGAGTTTGGTATTGACTTGTATCTCGTCGAGAGGTACAACAAGAGTGTCATCCGAAAGACATTATTTGAGATTTGATACGTGAAAAACATCGTGCACATTACTTAGTTCTTGAGGCAACTTGAGTTGGTATGCAACGGAACCAATTCTTGTCAGAAAAAGGTCCTATATACTGTGGGTTTAGTTTGCTTTGTTTCCTGAATCGATTTATGGCTTTCCAAGGAGAGACCTTCAACATTACTTTATCTCAAACTTGGAATTCTAAAGGCTTACGTCTTACGTCAGCATAGCTCTTCTGACGATCACGTGCTGCCTTGAATCGACCCGTAATTTGCACGATCTTTTGAGTTTGTCTCGTAGATTATTTCTGGCTCGGCACATAAGGTATCACCTATATGTTCTCTGGCCAATTGTGTGTCTCCAACTTCTGCCCAACACACTGGGGAACGACATTTTCATCCATAAAGAGCCTCAAATTGTGCAGTCTTGATGCTGGTGTGATGACTATTGTTGTAGGAAAACTCAATTAACGGTAAATGAGTATTTCATGCATTTCCAAAGTCAATAACACAGGCTCGAAGCATATATTCTAAAGTCTGAATGGTTCTCTCACTCTGACCATCAGTCTGTGGATGGTAAGTTATACTAATATCTAGACGTGTATCTAAGGATTTTTGTAGAGATTGCCAAAATCGTGAAGTGAATCTACTATCTCGGTCAGAAATAATAGAATTTGGAACTCCATGCAATCTGACAATTTTCTTAAGATAAACTCTAGTCAGCTTCTCCATCTTGCCGTTCTTCTTAATTGGTAAGAAATGGGCGGACTTAGTCGATCTATGGACTATTACCAAAATAGTGTCGAACCCACTAGGAGTTTTGGGTAACTTAGTGATGAAGTCCATTGATATCTGCTCCCATTTCCATTCAGGTATTTCCGGTTGTTTGAATTAAACCTGAAGACCTTTGATGTTCTGCCTTTACTCTAGAACAAGTAAAGCATTTTCTCACATAAGTAGCAATTCTAGCCTTCATGTTTGGCCACCAATAATGTACTTTTAAGTCTAAGTACATTTTGTTAGATCCTGGATGCACGGAATATATGGACTTGTAGGCCTCTTCTAAGACCATGTCCCTGACTCCACCGAACTTAGGTGTCCAAATTTGGTTCATAAAGTGTCGTGTTCCGTCATCTTTTTGTATAAGTTGCTTTTCCATTCCTCGCAAAGCTTCGTTCTTGATGTTTTATTCTTTCAGAGCCTCAAGTTGAGCTTCTCTAATTTGTGTGGCAAAGTTAGAATGGATAGTTATGGTTAATGCTCGTACCCATCGGGTTTTAATATATTCTTTCCGGCTCAAGGCATCTGCTACCACGTTTGCCTTTCCTGGATGATAACGAATCTCACATTCGTAATCATTCAACAATTCGACCCATCTTCGTTTTATCATATTAAGATCTTTTTGGTTGAAGATGTGTTGGAGACTCTTGTGGTCGGTAAAAATAGTACACTTAGTACCGTATAAGTAATGTCTCCAAATTTTTAGTGCAAAACTACAGCTCCCAATTCAAGATCATGGGTAGTGTAATTATTCTCATGCACCTTAAGTTGTCGTGATGCGTAGGCGGTAACCTTTCCTCTTTGCATCAACACACATCCCAATCCTTGATTTGATGTGTCACAGTATACGACGAAATCTTCGGTCCCATATGGAAGAGATAGGATTGGTCCAATACACAACATTCGCTTCAGTTTCTGAAAAGCAGCTTCTTGTTTTTCTTCCATGTTGAACTTCATATCTTTCTGGGTTAGTGTTGTAAGTGGCTTGGCTATTTTAGATAAATTCTCTATGAATCTTTGGTAATAGCCATCAAGTCCTAAGAATTGATGCACTTCAATTGGCGTCTTTGGTGCTTCCCAATTTTTGATTGCTTCAACTTTGGAGGGTTCGACATGAATGCCTTTTGTTGCGAACCACATGTCCTAAAAATTGTACTTCTCTAATCCAAAATTCACATTCGAGAATTTGGCGTACAACTTTTCTTTTCTTAGTAGTTACAAGATTATTTGCAAGTGTTGACCGTGTTCTTCCTTGGTTCGTGAATATATCAATATATCATCGATGAACACTATCACGAATTTATCCAAGTACGGTTTGCAAACACTATTCATGAACATTGTTGGAGCGCTGGTCAATCCAAAGGCTTAACTAGGAACTTAGATTGACCATACCGAGTCCTAAATGTTGTATTCGGAACATCGTCTTCTTGTACTCCGAGTTGATGGTATCCTGATCTGAGATCTATCTTGAATCTTCTAAAATCTTCAAGTGTTTTAGTCTATCAACCACCGTATCCAAGTTTAGTTGTGCATCGGCCTGACCATAATTAAACATAGGTGATCAGTCTACGTTTAGTCGTGGTTCGTCCCATGTACAATAAAACTCGACTAAGTAGTTTGACCTAAAACATTGTGTTGAATTCTTATCGAGGGTTTGGGTTTTCTATATTTTGGGTTATATACATGTGTTCTAATCACGGAACTGAGTTCATACATAACTCTATATCTTTGTGTTTGTTGTATTCACGAGTATTATTAATTATTGTTTGTTACTTCAGGTCTAGCTGATAAGGCACCGGCCGGTCAGGACAGTCGGTGGGCAGGATCATTTTAGCATATAGCCGTTCTGAAATCCAGCAACCCAAATCGACATGTCTGTCCTTGTCACCGCTCCCGTAAGTAGTCCTTCAGTAGTGTAATTTAATAATACTTTTTATTTGTAAGTTAAGGGATATACCTAAACCTAACAGAGTAAGCCCTAAACTATAGTCGTGCTTTCCTAAGAAAGTACTAATTCACTATAGTTAATAGCTCTGATACCAATCTGTCACACCCCGGCCGTCGGCGGAAACACCGGGCAGTGTAACGTCATTTCTCGTATCATAGTTATCAACTTCCTGAAAACACATGCAATTTAAAAATACGTCAACATAAGGTTGGTGAGTTCACAGGTTTTGAATCCATAAAATAATACATTTTCCATGTTCAAAAGTATAGTTTTGAAAGTATCATTTTGACTCTCCAACATTTAGTATGTATATTAGGTATAAAAGTTTACTTACCAAATAAGTAGTTTACCTATAAGTCTCATATACTATGAATATAAGTGTTTATAATTCCATACAAACGAAAGTTGCTACGTATAAATCTTATTTAAATTCTATACAAGTAAAACCACTACGTATAAATCTATTTCAATTCTATACGAGTATGTGTGTTAGGTATAATTATCTACTTAATATACAAGTAGTACCTAGGGTATAAGTAGGGGGAAACTTATACTTAACATTAATACTTGTATAACGACAAAGTATAATGCTTCTAACAATTTGCTACCATGAGTCCGTAACCGCTGCTTGACAACAAAACCTCTGACAAAACAATACACTCATGACTTACCATGAGAAACAATACACTCATGATATACCATGAGAAACAACACCGCACGCTTCATCGACGCCGGAATAAAAATAAAAGGAATGAATCGTCACTCGCTTGTCTTGGGTTGTAATTAACAACCACGAGTGGGGTCGTCAACCCGTATCTTATTCATACACGACTTCCTCGCTCACACAGGATTAACGGTTACAGGTCAGAGGACTTCCACTAAGATCCCCAATCTTAGTTGATGAATGAGGTAGCTCATGTAGACTTTGACGGCTTCCTATAGCTCTAACAACAAAAGCATTTTCATGTCTAAAACCCTAAGTCACTAGACTATGCTTTTAAACATTACTCCTAACTTCATAACATTTAGGCAGTATAACAGCTATATCTTGGAGTAAAACCAGGTTTTATATTGACCTAAAACCAATAATAACAACATATAACGTTCCTAGTTTTATCTTGACATAAAACTATCAATAGCAATACTAAGTTTTATCTTAACATAAAACTAACAATAACAACATATAACATATCCAGTTTTATCTTGTCATAAAACCAATAACAACAACATATAACATACATGGTTTTATCTTGACATAAAACCAACAATAATAACATATTTATCAATTAACATATAGAACTTCCGAGTATAACTCTGGAACTATATCGCACACATAATATATATAGAATCCTAAGTATAACTCAAGATCTACATTAGTACACTACTATAAGAATAACATACTAACAACTTTACGATAGTTGTAGAATTTCATATACGAAATAACTATATCCCGGTTATTATAACTATCTACGTTGATACTAATATACTATCATATAGACATAATAATAACGTACACATAATATTTAGCATGCGTTTTCCCCCAAAATATTAGAAAGTGGGGCCGTGTAACTCACCTTATTAGCGTGATTATAGAATCTAAACGGTCAGAGGCTCGTCGTTGTCAGGCTCGAGAAGGGAAAAAGGCCTTCGGAAACGAGAGAGAATGAAAGGAGAAGGTGTAAGGATTGAATGAGCTTTGATCGCTATTTATAGGGTGTTCTGGGGCCATTCACGTCGTGAACATGATAGGTTCACATCGTGAACTTCCATGAGTCACCCCATAGCCTTAACGCGTGTTTTCCAGCTCCGATTAGTGTCTATTGACTCCTCACGTCGTGAATTTTTGATGCTCACGTCGTGAGTTCAGTCAAATTAGGGTTTTTGACAGCTGCATCTTCGGAAGGCCAAAACTTTTGCATACGAACTCCGTTTTCGGTGTTCTTTATATGCACGAGTAGGTAATTCCGAGTACTACGACTTTCTTTTAGACTCCAATAGATAATTCTAAGTCTATTTTAAATCCCTCTTTTTATAAGGCATTATAGAGTAAAAATTTATCATAACTTCTTCACGCGAAGTCAGATTCAGGTGTTCTCTATATTTTTTTAATCGTATGAACGTATACTTTGAGTTGTATCATGAAAGTTCATACTTTAACATGAATTACATAGTAAGTTTATCACATTACTAGTTTAACAAAATCACATTACATGATTGGCATAATCACATGTGATTGTTATTGACCTAATTTTGACGAGTGTAACATTCTCCCCCCGTTAGAATAATTTCGTCCCGAAATTTATCTTGTGGATGGGGTTTTGTTAAATAGTTGGGGGTATTTTTGTTTCATATGATATTCACATTCCCATGTATATTCAGGTCCTCGTAAAGAGTTCCATCGAACTTTCACTATGGGAATACGACTTTGTTTTAATCGTTTGGTTTATCGATCCTTGATTTCGACAAGTTCTTCTACAAAGTTGAGTTTGGTATTGACTTGTATCTCGTCGAGAGGTACAACAAGAGTGTCATCCGAAAGACATTATTTGAGATTTGATACGTGAAAAACATCGTGCACATTACTTAGTTCTTGAGGCAACTTGAGTTGGTATGCAACGGAACCAATTCTTGTCAGAAAAAGGTCCTATATACTGTGGGTTTAGTTTGCTTTGTTTCCTGAATCGATTTATGGCTTTCCAAGGAGAGACCTTCAACATTACTTTATCTCAAACTTGGAATTCTAAAGGCTTACGTCTTACGTCAGCATAGCTCTTCTGACGATCACGTGCTGCCTTGAATCGACCCGTAATTTGCACGATCTTTTGAGTTTGTCTCATAGATTATTTCTGGCTCGGCACATAAGGTATCACCTATATGTTCTCTGGCCAATTGTGCGTCTCCAACTTCTGCCCAACACACTGGGGAACGACATTTTCATCTATAAAGAGCCTCAAATGGTGCAGTCTTGATGCTGGTGTGATGACTATTGTTGTAGGAAAACTCAATTAACGGTAAATGAGTATTCCATGCATTTCCAAAGTCAATAACACAGGCTCGAAGCATATATTCTAAAGTCTGAATGGTTCTCTCACTCTGACCATCAGTCTGTGGATGGTAAGTTATACTAATATCTAGACGTGTATCTAAGGATTTTTGTAGAGATTGCCAAAATCGTGAAGTGAATCTACTATCTCGGTCAGAAATAATAGAATTTGGAACTCCATGCAATCTGACAATTTCCTTAAGATAAACTCTAGTCAGCTTCTCTATCTTGCCGTTCTTCTTAATTGGTAAGAAATGGGCGGACTTAGTCGATCTATGGACTATTACCAAAATAGTGTCGAACCCACTAGGAGTTTTGGGTAACTTAGTGATGAAGTCCATTGATATCTGCTCCCATTTCCATTCAGGTATTTCCGGTTGTTTGAATTAAACCTGAAGACCTTTGATGTTCTGCCTTTAGTCTAGAACAAGTAAAGCATTTTCTCACATAAGTAGCAATTCCAGCCTTCATGTTTGGCCACCAATAATGTACTTTTAAGTCTAAGTACATTTTGTCAGATCCTCGATGCACGGAAATATATGGACTTGTGGGCCTCTTCTAAGACCAAGTCCCTGACTCCACCGAACTTAGGTGTCCAAATTTGGTTCATAAAGTGTCGTGTTCCGTCATCTTTTTGTATAAGTTGCTTTTCCATTCCTCGCAAAGCTTCGTTCTTGATGTTTTATTCTTTCAGAGCCTCAAGTTGAGCTTCTCTAATTTGTGTGGCAAAGTTAGAATGGATAGTTATGGTTAATGCTCGTACCCATCGGGTTTTAATATATTCTTTCCGGCTCAAGGCATCTGCTACCACGTTTGCCTTTCCTGGATGATAACGAATCTCACATTCGTAATCATTCAACAATTCGACCCATCTTCGTTTTATCATATTAAGATCTTTTTGGTTGAAGATGTGTTGGAGACTCTTGTGGTCGGTAAAAATAGTACACTTAGTACCGTATAAGTAATGTCTCCAAATTTTTAGTGCAAAACTACAGCTCCCAATTCAAGATCATGGGTAGTGTAATTATTCTCATGCACCTTAAGTTGTCGTGATGCGTAGGCGGTAACCTTTCCTCTTTGCATCAACACACATCCCAATCCTTGATTTGATGCGTCGCAGTATACGACGAAATCTTCGGTCCCATATGGAAGAGATAGGATTGGTCCAATACACAACATTCGCTTCAGTTTCTGAAAAGCAGCTTCTTGTTTTTCTTCCATGTTGAACTTCATATCTTTCTGGGTTAGTGTTGTAAGTGGCTTGGCTATTTTAGATAAATTCTCTATGAATCTTTGGTAATAGCCATCAAGTCCTAAGAATTGATACACTTCTATTGGCGTCTTTGGTGCTTCCTAATTTTTGATTGCTTCAACTTTGGAGGGTTCGACATGAATCCCTTTTGTTGCGAACCACATGTCCTAAAAATTGTACTTCTCTAATCCAAAATTCACATTCGAGAATTTGGCGTACAACTTTTCTTTTCTTAGTAGTTACAAGATTATTTGCAAGTGTTGACCGTGTTCTTCCTTGGTTCGTGAATATATCAATATATCATCGATGAACACTATCACGAATTTATCCAAGTACGGTTTGCAAACACTATTCATGAACATTGTTGGAGCGCTGGTCAATCCAAAGGCTTAACTAGGAACTTAGATTGAACATACCGAGTCCTAAATGTTGTCTTCGGAACATCGTCTTCTTGTACTCCGAGCTGATGGTATCCTGATCTGAGATCTATCTTGAATCTTCTAAAATCTTCAAGTGTTTTAGTCTATCAACCACCGTATCCAAGTTTAGTTGTGCATCGGCATGACCATAATTAAACATAGGTGATCCGTCTACGTTTAGTCGTGGTTCGTCCCATGTACAATAAAACTCGACTAAGTAGTTTGACCTAAAACATTGTGTTGAATTCGTATCGAGGGTTTGGGTTTTCTATATTTTGGGTTATATACATGTGTTCTCATCGCGGAACTGAGTTCATACATAACTCTATATCTTTGTGTTTGTTGTATTCACGAGTATTATTAATTATTGTTTGTTACTTCAGGTCTAGCTGATAAGGCACCGGCCAGTCAGGACAGTCGGTGGGCAGGATCATTTTAGCATATAGTCGTTCTGAAATCCAGCAACCCAAATCGACATGTCTGTCCTTGTCACCGCTCCCGTAAGTAGTCCTTCAGTAGTATAATTTAATAATACTTTTTATTTGTAAGTTAAGGGATATACCTAAACCTAACAGAGTAAGCCCTAAACTATAGTCGTGCTTTCCTAAGAAAGTACTAATTCACTATAGTTAATAGCTCTGATACCAATCTGTCACACCCCGGCCGTCGGCGGAAACACCGGGCAGTGTAACGTCATTTCTCGTATCATAGTTATCAACTTCCTGAAAACACATGCAATTTAAAAATACGTCAACATAAAGTTGGTGAGTTCACAGGTTTTGACTCCATAAAATAATACATTTTCCATGTTCAAAAGTATAGTTTTGAAAGTATCATTTTGACTCTCCAACATTTAGTATGTATATTAGGTATAAAAGTTTACTTACCAAATAAGTAGTTTACCTATAAGTCTCATATACTATGAATATAAGTGTTTGTAATTTCATACAAATGAAAGTTGCTACGTATAAATCTTATTTCAATTCTATACAAGTAAAACCACTACGTATAAATCTATTTCAATTCTATACGAGTATGTATGTTAGGTATAATTATCTACTTAATATACAAGTAGTACCTAGGGTATAAGTAGGGGGAAACTTATACTTAACATTAATACTTGTATAACGACAAAGTATAATGCTTCTAACAATTTGCTACCATGAGTCCGTAACCGCTGCTTGACAACAAAACCTCTGAGAAAACAATACACTCATGACTTACCATGAGAAACAATACACTCATGATATACCATGAGAAACAACACCGCACGCTTCATCGACGCCGGAATAAAAATAAATGGAACGAATCGTCACTCACTTGTCTTGGGTTGTAATTAACAACCACGAGTGGGGTCGTCAACCCGTATCTTATTCATAC
Source organism: Lactuca virosa (assembly GCF_052849685.1). Taxonomy (NCBI): domain Eukaryota; kingdom Viridiplantae; phylum Streptophyta; class Magnoliopsida; order Asterales; family Asteraceae; genus Lactuca; species Lactuca virosa. The sequence continues at coordinate 303,994,822 of NC_136429.1, read as the reverse complement.
ACGACTTCCTCGCTCACACAGGATTAACGGTTACAGGTCAGAGGACTTCCACTAAGATCCCCAATCTTAGTTGATGAATGAGGTAGCTCATGTAGACTTTGACGGTTTCCTATAGCTCTAACAACAAAAGCATTTTCATGTCTAAAACCCTAAGTCACTAGACTAGGCTTTTAAACATTACTCGTAACTTCATAACATTTAGGCAGTATAACAGCTATATCTTGGAGTCAAACCAGGTTTTATATTGACCTAAAACCAATAATAACAACATATAACGTTCCTAGTTTTATCTTGACATAAAACTATCAATAGCAATACTAAGTTTTATCTTAACATAAAACTAACAATAACAACATATAACATATCCAATTTTATCTTGTCATAAAACCAATAACAACAACATATAACATACATGGTTTTATCTTGACATAAAACCAATAACAACAACATATAACATACATGGTTTTATCTTGACATAAAACCAACAATAACAACATATTTATCAATTAACATATAGAACTTCCGAGTATAACTCTGGAACTATATCGCACACATAATATATATAGAATCCTAAGTATAACTCAAGTTCTACATTAGTACACTACTATAACAATAACATACTAATAACTTTACGATAGTTGTATAATTTCATATACGAAATAACTATATCCCGGTTATTATAACTATCTACGTTGATACTAATATACTATCATATAGACATAATAATAACGTATATATAATATTTAGCATGCGTTTTCCCCCGAAATATTAGAAAGTGGGGCCGTAAAACTCACCTTATTAGCGTGATTATAGAATATAAATGGTCAGAGGCTCGTCGTTGTCAGGCTCGAGAAGGGAAAACGGCCTTCGGAAACGAGAGAGAATGAAAGGAGAAGGTGTAAGGATTGAATGAGCTTTGATCGCTATTGATAGGGTGTTCTGGGGCCATTCACGTCGTGAACATGATAGGTTCACGTCGTAAACTTCCATGAGTCACCCCATAGCCTTAACGCGTGTTTTCTAGCTCCGATTAGTGTCTGTTGACTCCTCATGTCGTGAATTTTTGATGCTCACGTCGTGAGTTCAGTCAAATTAGGGTTTCTGACAGCTGCATCTTCGGAAGGCCATAACTTTTGCATACGAACTCCGTTTTTGGCGTTCTTTATATGCACGCGTAGGTAATTCCGAGTACTACGACTTTCGTTTAGACTCCAATAGCTAATCCTAAGTCTATTTTAAATCCCTCTTGTTATAAGGCATTATAGCGTTAGAATTTATCATAACTTCTTCATGCGAAGTCAGATTTAGATGTTCTCTATATTTTTGTAATCGTATGAACGTATACTTTGAGTTGTATCATGAAAGTTCATACTTTAACATGAATTACATAGTAAGTTTATCACATTACTAGTTTAACAAAATCACATTACATGATTGGCATAATCACATGTGATTGTTATTGACCTAATTTTGACGGGTGTTACATCATGCATTTGAAACCCCCACATCCTTTCACCTGCATTATATATGTAGTTATATTAGTACATTTTTCTTACAAAAAGTCGTCATTTGGTTGAAGATATTATGATTCAAAAGTTTTCATATAGTTGAAGCATTCAAGATCCAAATATGATGATTTGAAGAAATGGGTTATGTCGCATCGATGGTATTTGTAATATGATTTTTTCTTTCAACAAAAAAAAAATGAAGCTTTTCTATTCTTTCTTTTTATTTAATTTCTCATTTGATCTTTATATGTGATTTGTATGTATTACTCAATCTTGAATGTGACTCTCCAAACATCAATGTTTTGCATGAAATATCTTTCTCATTCTTCTTTTTCAAGAAAAACATTTTGATTGCAGGTTAGTGAAGAATTGTCATCAAATTTCTATGGTTGAATGGTGTTAAATAAAAAAAGAAGATTCAGAAAACGGATATAGGTTTTTTTTTTGTTTGAGCAAAGTAGAAGAATGTTAGTTTTTTCTTTTGATTAAAACGTATATGTATGTAACATTTTTATTTATATATTCAACCACCCAATTTTGTTATTTATTTGTTTGTAGTTTTTCTATTTTGATTATGTTTATTTTCTATTATTTTTTTGTTGGGTTATCCTACACAACATATTTACAAGACAATATTTAAAAGATAACATAATTTTTAACATTTGATATGTAATTATGATGACTTATCATGATATGTTCTTCATATGAAAGTAATGTATCCATATTACTACGACAAGAATTACATATGAAATTTACGAAAATATATATTATATGTGATTTGTTTAACATATATATGCACCTATGTATGTTATAAATTTATAATTAAATATCTTATGTTTAATAATTGAAGGGATTAAAATGATGCATCAAAACCAATTATTTAGACGAATATAATAATAATAATAATAATGATAATAATAATAATAATAATAATAATAATAATAATAATAATAATAATCATAATAATATTAATTACACATTTCCAACTGTCGTATTCATTTGAAACTCACACTACAACTCAAGAGTTTTCTAATTTATGTATATTTATTAGTTACAACTCAAGAGTTTTTAACTTATGATTATTAATTAGTAATCACTAATAACTTTTTATTTTCCTTTCTTTTATAAGGTTGTAAAGTTTTTCTCATTAAAACCATTAATATATTTGAAGAGATTTGTGATTTAAAAATGAAAAGTAAATATAAATGTTATAATAAATGTTTTAGTGTTTTTATGTTATTAAAAGTTGTAGTGTTTACTTTTCATATTTTTTTATTATTCGTTGTATATATATCTTTTTTAATAAAAAATTTTATAATAGATGTTTTTGTATTTTTATGTTACTAAAAGTTGTAGTTCATATTTTTGTTCATACATTTTGTTACCCGTTATATATAGATTAGCATACGTTTGATGTATAATTTACACAATTTTAAACGGTTTATAAAATTATCAAATAATTATATATATCACAATGACTTCAAAAATTAAAACTATAATCATATATTATCATACTATATTATACAGGAAACATTTTTTTCTTTCACCATATTCATTTGAAACTCCCAACTTTTCATATTTCCATACAATATACTTAATTTATTAACTTAAATATGCTTTTAGTTGTAAACATTATCATAAATGGAAGAATTTGTGACTTATCAATATGATATACTTAATTTGTTAACTTCAATATATAGTTAAATAAATAACCTACATTAACATATCAAATAAGCTTAAAAATTTAGTGTAAAATTTAAAAGCTAAAGTAAAATATCAAATAATGTTGAAAAAAAATTCAATATATATTTTTTAACATAGTTAAAAAGAAAACATTAAATATAATAATAATAAAAGAACCTAAATTGATGAATCGAATTAACTAAAAGGTGTCTGAAAACTATATTCTAACAATATATTTTTAATCTGCACCGCACAACGCGCATGAATTCGTCTAGTAATATTTATATTGGTAACGAACTGAATTAATCCATGTATTAAAACTAACCATAGAAAAAAAGGGAATTCATAGCTAAAAGAAAGTATCTTCATTATCTTGATTACAATAATCTTTAGTTACTTGTTTACTTAGTTCTGAATTAATTAAGTAGTTAACTTAATTTGAACATGCAAAATCAGATAAAACACCCATATTAGTTATTATTTTAGGTTAATTTTTAGTAGTTATTTTATTAGTTAAATATCGTTCCCTGAGTTCGATACCCGACTTACTTTTTTATATTATAAACTGACTAGGTACAATGCTTATAAGTGCATTAGTAGTTAAAGTTTAGTTAGGTTTAAAATTTAAAACTGGTAGGTAATTCTATGTGTATCAATGACATTCTCCTACCAACTGCTAAACCGACAGAAGTTTCTCTAGCACTCTTCAGCAAAGCACATTTCTTTGTATTGCAACATACATATGAAGTACTCCTATATATCAAGTAAGTTTTTTTACATTTATGTAATTTTTTGTTATTATACACTATGGTGTTCCTTTTATAATAACACTTACGTATTTAAAGATGACACATGGAAACAACCGACTAAATGAAAAGAACAATTAGAGCAAGAGCAAAGTAATACATTTGGTCATTGATTATGACACGAGGTAAGTTATTTTCATATATGTTGTTTTTTCATTTAATTTATTGGGGATGAGCATAACCTGTCTTAAGTGGCACCGTAACCCATTAGGTGGTTGTTATAGCAATGCATCATGGCATGTTTTAGCAATGTACTCTTGCTCATCCATTTATACCTTAAATTCACATTCTAATATTATTCATGTAGAGAGGGAGTTAGGGGTCTGCATTGAAATGCAACATAGATAATGAAATGGATTTCACATGGACCAAACAAAAACATTATTATATATGATGTATGTTCTATCAATGGATATACTTTTCGTAAAAAAAACTCATGAAGGAAAAATTTACCAAGAAAGTGAGGTTAGTGTCGTTGCAAATAACACACACATAATTAGTAAAAAAATTCTAACGTATGTCAAAAACACTTATTATGGTGTTTTACAAGATATATGAGTACTAGATTATCATTGTAAATAAATTCCAATTTTCATGTGTGATTGGGTTGCCAATAAGCATGTGGTCAAGAAGGACAGACTAGGGTACACACTAGTTGAGCTAAAAATATTAGGTCATAAAGGTGATCCCTTCATATTCGCCCCATAAGCCCAACAAGTATTTAATGTGACAGACCCGCTCAATCAAAAAATATCTATTGTCTTTGACACAACTCTTAAAAGTTATAGAGATCTGTATGAGGTTATCGATGAAGAATTTAGTATTGTAGTTTTTCCTCATAATGATAATATATATTGCCAAGTTTAGACCCACTTGACTTGCATAAGGAAAATGATTACTTTCGGACTATCTGTCAATGTATTGTTATGCGTACTGTATGCGTTTCTTAATAATATCCTAATATTTACATATATTTTATGTTAACCTTAAAGATTCCATGTTTGAATTTTTATCAATAATATTATTCCTTCTTTTAACATATTCTAATCTTTACTTATCTTTGTAGAATGCTAAGGACAAACCTTGATCCCAGTGTTATGTCGTGAATGGTTTTTAAGTAGTATCTTATTTGAAGGTAATTTCAACCCAAAAACATATAACCTCCTTGACTCTTATGGTGATTTCCAATATAGAGGTTCATTTTATTAGTTTTGTTCAATATTAACAACATAATCACTTTGTCGATATGAACAAAATGAATCGGTTTACTTCTATTAACCTTTTTCACCTATACTTCGCATGTTGGTCAAAAATACCAATATTGTCACTTTGAAGTATTATATTGTAATGATTTACTATGATTAAAATAAAGATAAACCATTTCTATGTTGGTCTGGGCAGATGCATTCAATACTTTGTGTTTGCCTGTCGAGTGTTCAAAAAAGGATAGTTACTTTCATAAAAGAGAACAATGTGTTTCTTGGGAGTATGATTGGAAGTTTGCTTCAGTGTGCATGCTAGTAAATACTCTATATGGTGTTTCGCCCCCAAATTGACAATATTACCCTTATTGCTTTTTTTAGTTCAAAAAATTTGTATTTAGATATAAAAAGATTTTAGTATATGTTTTTATCCTTTCATTGTTTTTTTAATTGTATGATCAGAAGTCGAAAAGGTTCCCTTTAAAGTTGAATGTTAGTGTTAGTATTCTTTATGGGAAACTGGGATAGTTTTACTACAAAAGGACAATATGGTCTTTTACTTTTTTGGGGTTCTGATACAAAAATTGTTACAGATCTTAGCAACGATTTATGTCCCCTTTTAGATGGTATTTTGGTCGACTTAAAGGAGCCTTTCAGATGCAACTTTAGCCATTTTTTTTACATGTGTTATATGACCAAAATAGTTCCCCAAAGTTAAACTTATATATGACCAAAACCCATTTGATGTAGACAACTTAAACAGTCATTAAACGTAAAACATGACATTTTTTTTTAAAAAATTTATCCCAAAGCCTAATAATACGTTATGTAGTCTGGGTGGGACTCAATGGGTCTATATAAGTCAAATGGTTGACTAGTCAATATATATTTAAAATTATTCATTAAATTTATACATACACTAGTACAAGGAGAATGATCATTATATACTCATAATCACACATTCAATGACCATACTATAATTATAATGATCATACATTACATTTCCTCTATAACTAGATTTACCTATAGATACACATAATAATTGTAAACATAACCAACTGCTACTTATACTCAAAATATTTGTTTTTTTCAAATCCACTTCAACATATTTTGAAAGACATAATAAATGGCACATGGCCATAAACCACTAAAAGTAACTTGTTGACTTAATATTCTGAATATATGATTATGGTTGAGAATTTAGGTGAGATAGTAGAAGTGTTCATGAGGGTCTCTCAATTTTTTTTCCTTTTCCTTTTGTTTTATAAAAGTTTCCAGAGGATCTCTCTATCCAAAAAAAAACAATGCACAAAATATATTAATAAGTCACTAGTAAATACGTACTGTAACATATTTTCGTTTTATGAAGACTATTCATTAAGTTTATACATACACTTGTACAAAAAGAGTGACATTTATATAATCATAGTCACACATTCAATAACAATACTATAATTATACTGATCAGACATTATATTTATTCTATACCTAGATTTACCTATAGACACACATAATAATTGTAAACATAACCAAGTGCTACTTACACTCACAATATTTGTTTTTTTTCAAAGCCAATTCATCATATTTTGACACACATATTAAAAGGCACATGACCATATATCACTCCAAGTTACTTGTTTTCTTGCTTTTACTAAGTCACTAGTAAACACCACCCTATGGACACACAAATATTTAATGTGGTCATGTGTATTACATGTTAGCTACATTAGATTTCATGTGTCTAAATAGGCACCATGATACAAAAATAGATACAATTGCCTCATGTCATCATATATTTATCTATTGTCTCATATAGAAAAAAAAGTATCATTATGTTAATCGGTAATCATGGGTGATGGTGACATATGGCCATAATGTTTCAGTGTGACAAATAATTGTTACATATGGTATAACTAAGTGTGCTTAAAGTTTTGATTATCTATACAATTGCCACACAAACTAATTTAAATGTATACAAAAATAGTCTCTAAATATTTTTAGTGACATGCCATTTTTCGAAAGGTGTGACCATAGATCATTCTTGTACTAGTGTGCATATTGCAAGAAATACTGAAATTCTTTATATTTCTTTTTTTTTTCTTTCTAAATCGCCATCTGTAACATATGTTTTCCTGGTCGGACCTAAAAAAGATTTAAGGAGGTCAAAGATGTGGTTTTTGGGAAAAACGATATGCCATGACGTGGTGGGTTGATGACTACGACATGGCATAAGACTTAAGTGAAACGCGTATCCTCAAGGACAACATGATGTGGCAAGAAGGATGCCAAGATGTGTGATATTGCTTTATTTATACATTTATTTATGCATTATTTCAATACATTTAAGTTATAGTTTAGTTAAATACAAAGATGTTTGGTACTTATAACATATAAATTCTATTTTGTAGCCAAAGAAGGACATTTTCAAGAAAAAAGCTCTAAAACTGGAAAAAGATGGAAACATGGAGGCGGAGCATGCATAAAGAAGAAAAGAGAGAAGAAAATATGCATTTACTGAATGCCATGTGGTGGTCATTATATTCCCACGACGTGGTGGCTTACAAGATTCTCGATGATTCGCATGAAGTCTTGATGCCAACGGAAGGAAATTGATTTCCACGACAGGTTGAGCATTGTGCCACGTTGTGGAATCTGTAATATGGCAAGTATAAATATCGACTTTTAGGTCATATTTTGAGAGATCCAGAATGGAGTCGCGACTAAAAACGAAAGAATAATTATGAGAAACCCTTAGGAGACTTTATTTCCATTAGAGAACAAGGATTAGGAAGATTTAGAGCGAAGAACAATAAAAATCATTCGGTTTTCTAGTTTTAACAATGTTTAATCTAGTCCCATCTATGCTTATGCGTGTTTTTTACTTTGATCATGGGCTAATAACCCTTTACTTTCATTTAGATTAGATGAACCCCGAATACCGTGTGTTAATTTCATATTTGATGGATATATGAAGTTGGTTTTTACTTGTGTTTGATAAATTGTATCCTAGCATGTTAAAGTTCTAATATTTATTACCTATTGTTGAGTTATATCTAGTTGATAGGACCAATCTAATTACATATACTTGAATCTTAATTAATTTATGATCATTATATAGTTAGGACCAGTAATTTATCAAATCCTAGGGTTAGGTGATAAAGGTAGTTTCTATAACTGTGTTGATCATAGATAGATAATTCTTAGATATATTCATTTATAGTCCAAATATATCTGAAAATTAATATGGTGTTCTAAATTTGCATGATCATTGTGGTTAAAGTTCATAAATTAACATATGCAAGCTAATCAGACCAATATAAATAGTAGTATCTAATTTTATAACCAACAAAATTAATCTAATGTCATGAAATTAACCATAGGAAAAAGGGGGAATTCGAGATAAATAGAAGTATCTTTTATTCTTGATGTTAAATCATTTTCTAGTTATTTGCTTTTGTTTTAGTAATTAATTAAGTGTTTTAATTTAAGTTTTTCTAAACTTGAAAAATCAGAACCAACCCCAATATAACGTTATTTCTTATTTGATTATTAGCATGTAATTTTAGTTTGAAATTATGTTACATGTGTTCGACCCCTTACTTGCTCTACTATACTACCGTGGTTAGGTACACTGCTTATTGTGTTTTAGCCTGTAAAATTGGCTAGGGTTATAAATTTAAATCTTTTAAGTGATATAAATATAACACATCAAGTTTTTGGTGTCGTTGCCCGAGAACGGTTTAATTTTAGTTAAAATTATTTGTTAATAGTTAATTTTATATTATTTTTATTTTTGTGTTTACAGGGACCACGACATGGCGGTCTCTCTGCCACGACTTGGAAACTGGAGTTTTACAGTTTTTTTACTTTCTTATATTATGTATTTTTCAAACCTCGATGCTCCTGATGCTTTTCTTGAGGAAGTGGAACATGAATCAGATCTTGAAGATGAGGGATATGACTAAGACAAAGATTTGAAGAAGCTGGGAAGATGGCTAGAAAACATATGGCCTGACAAACCAGAACAAACTAAGTTACAAGAGCTAGAGGTAGAAGATGAGGAATTTAATCCAAAAATATATTTGGATGAGTTGGAAAGATTGCTAGCAGAAGGCTCGGATGAAGAACAAGAACAATCTGCATTTCAGGAACCATGCCATGGTTTGATCATTGATGAAGAACAAGAACAATCTGCCTTTTAGGAACCATGCCATGGTTTGATCATTACCACAACACAGTTTCTTGATTTTTTGGATGGTATTTTGAAGCATGGTGGTGACAATTCCATATTTGAAGAAGATTCTGAATTGCGATCCTTTTCTAACAAGTGTCCAACCGGTCCCCACCATTGTCAATTTTCTTGAATTTAATAGATACACGCTCGACTGGCCGATTTTCGAAACGAAGAGTCAAATTTTACAAATTGATCAAAAAAGAGTATTCAAAGAAATGGATGGATTGACAACAAGCAAATTAATAGTTTACTAAGTTGGGAGTATATCTCAAGACTAGCACAAAATGAAGATATTATCGGGAGGCAACATATTGTTTGCATTTTCTTTTCATTGTCTTTAGTTTACGTTTTGTTTTTACTTTTAAGTTTTTTTCAGGATAATTCGTTCTCTTGTCTTTTTTTTTTACTTTATTCAAGTGTGGGGTTATTATAGCATGTTGTGGTTTTATTATAAAGAAAACTTTAAGAAAAAAGTGGGTTTTTGGAATTTAACTACACACACGACGTGCACATCACATGCCCACGACATGGGATTTGAATTATCCCAGATAAAAATGAACTTTCTACATATCACTTTCACCCAAAATCCACGACACGAGTTCTGCATTCCTGTCCCACACTTCAAGTTTTCTACAAAATCACCAATTCCTTCTACTTTTCGTGTCTAGTCCAATTCAAAAGGTATGATTTCTTGACCTATTTTTTTTTCTATTTTCATTTGTTTGTGAATGATAGATACGATTTTAGTTGAGGGTTTAAAATAATTTGGAATTAAATTGTTAAATCATCGTGCCGACTATGATTAATGTGTTAAGAAGCACCCTATAATGGTAACCGTTAGATTAAATGGACAAATTCGACCTTAATGATTCCCGATTCGATCATGCCTATTGTTGAAGGCTACATCGTAGTGAATACCTTCCTACGCCGTGCAAACTGGGGATCCCATTTTTTATGTGTTGTGGGTTTGTTTTGCTCATTTTGTTTGCTTATTGTTTTGCAGGAAATGTCAAGAAGAAAAGCAGCCCATGAACCCCAATGAGATGTCTTCAATTTACACCAGTTTTATCAATCTTTGCAAACTGTTTCAAACGAGCTAAGGAATTACAACAACCGACTTGGGTAGTTATATAACAGACACTTTTCCATTACACCTGTCATAAATTGGCATGGTTAATAAATAATGGGATTATGGATCGGGTTGATCAATATCAAATAAATTATATGTCAGGGCAGATTTTCATTCTCGTGTAATAGTTGGATGAACTTATTTGGTATTAAAGAACCCGTTTATCGGGAATTATATGTTGACTTCTTTACCTTAATGAACTTTGAAGAAAACATGGTGGACCCGCGCTACGAACAAGCACTTACTTTTAGACTCGGAGCGGAATATCGGGTGTGTAGTTTGGCAGAATTTGCATGGAGGATGGGTTTATATGAGAGAAATAAAGCTATGTCTCCTTCATTTCTATGTTCTCACAAGCTTCTTCATGGGATTTTTCAACGGGGGTCCAATATTTTGTGTCTTGGCAAACAATTGCGAATAAGTTATATCCGATCTCCTATTCATCGCTTTTTACACTTCCTTATAACTTTTAGCATCAAACATAAAAGGTATGGTAATAAGGTCCCAAGCCAAAATCTTTTCTCTTTGTGGACAATTATCACTCCTGAAGTTTTGTACAACATGTCGTACATTTTGGCTAGATTTTTAGGAGGGAAGGCGGCAAGTTCAAGAGCGAGAAGTCTAATTACTTGGGGGACCTTTTTGATGGTTTTGGAGTCTCACTAGATCAAATATAATGCAATAGAAACTATAAAGAAATCAGATCTAAACTCGAATTCTAAAAAATCCAATCTCTCTAGTCTATGCAACTTAGTAGAACTCTAAAGAAAACATACCTTTGACTTATTAGTTTGTTTCTTCTTTTGTCGAGCTAGTTGATTGAAATAAAGACCCCAAAGGATAGTTCCTCTTCTGCGATCGCACCCAAGATGCAAAAAAGAACCAAATCCAAGCAATCCTCGAACCTCGGTTTTGTTCTTTGATTACATCGTGACAATCTGTTGGTCACGATATGAAGATGGTGATTCAGGATTCTTTAGGGTTTGAGTATTATGAATTTTTTTAGCTTAGTGGTGTATTCCTTATCTTCTAAAACCGTAAATAGAGCCCTCTATTTATATGGAGATGATTTGAAACCCTAGAGTTAAATACCTAATTTAACTGTAATTATGTATGGTATTCAAATCATTATGGATTATTCCATATTCCATTTATTTACTATTAATTAATTAATCTATTAATTTAACAAAAAATACCCTAAAATAAATATCTTTACAAATATGCTTCTTTTTGTTCTTGTGTGTAAACCAAAAGGACATTGTATTTATAGTAATATTTTCGGGCTATGTTATGGCTATGGGCACTAATCTCCATCAACTCTTACTTGCACTTATACATCAACAACTAATAAGTATAATACTTACTAGGAACAAGAGTGAGTGGTAGTTCAATGCAACTATTGTACTTATAGCTACTTTGCTGTAAACAACCCTAAGACTAATAAATTCATATTCCTTTGATCTTCATAATATCTGATTATGAATTAGAGACATGGATCAACTGTGAATCTCATGATTCAAGATTATGTTTCCTGATATTGACTTGTGGTGACATTTCAGACTTACTATTGAATTTATTCAAGTTAGTCTTAGCTTGGCAAAGCATTTGTTATCAACACCAAATTAATGAGCCTAAAGATATCCACTTCTCCATTTCAGCCATAAGGATCAGATAAATTTTGGCTACATAGGTTAGTACTATTCCTCATGAAATTACTAGTCAAAACCTATGTAGAAGCCAATTAGGGACAACGTTGGGGAGACACCAAGATACAACTGATTGTAGAACAAAACGTCATGCATCTCCATTTGAAAATTATGGAAAATAGTCATCTTAATTTACTCATGACATGATCCATGAAGTAATCTTTAAGCGTGGTTACTCCAATACTTAAAATATCTATTTTTCAAGTACTCATTAGTATTGGTCGTAGGACTTAGCTATGTTCATCCATATGAACAATCTACCAATACTATGACAATCTTAATTCACTATCATATGAAGAAGATAGGATTGATTATGGAATGTTTGAATAATAAATTATTCTGGAAGGAGTTCTAAACATGAAAACATGAGAACAAGGATAATATGAAAAGTTAAAGTAACTTATTATTAATAATTACCAAATCAAAAAAATATCTAATACGTTTAAAAGGAGATCAAACTAAAAATTGTGTTATCAAACCAATTCAATAGAAAATATAATACCAATAAACCTAGTATGAGCATCATGCTTAATTTGTGACAGCGGTTTGGTGAGTGGAGCATCTGGATTGTCATCAGATGAAACCCCACTCACAATAATGTCTCCATCTTCAACAAGCTTTCTTATAAGATGGAATTTTCTCTTAATATGCCTTGTCTGCTTTTGGTCCCGAGATTCTTTGGTTAAGGCAACTGCACCCTCATTATCACGAAAGATCTCAACCGGTTCATCTATGTTGTGACCAACACCTAAATCATTTATGAACTTCTTTAGTCGCTTCATTTGTTGCAATGTACTTTGACTCTATTTTTGAAATAGAAATTGTTTCTTTCTTGGAACTTATCCAAGTTACTTCTCCTCCATTTAATATAAACACAAACCCAGGTTGAGATCTTGAATTATCTCTATCAGTTTGGAAACTTGCATCCACATGTCCATTGACTCTTAGCTCATCTTTACCACCATAAACAAAGAACCTATATTTAGTTCTCCTAAGATACTTCAGAATGTTTTTGACAACAGTCCAATGACTTTCACCAGGATTGTCCTGATAACGAATCGTGATACTAATAGCATATGAGACAGCTGGCCTTGTGCATATCATGTCATACATGATCGATCCTATAACAAAAGTATATGGGATGCAACTCATTCGGTCCAGTTATTTACTAGTACTAGGACATTGGTTTTTGCTTAAAACCCTAGCACGTTGCATACGTAGAAATCCCTTCTAATATTTTTCCTTCTTGAATTTCTTCAAGATTTTACCTAAGTATGTGTTTTCGCAAAGTCCTATTAGATGTCTAGATCTATCCTTATAGATCTTGATACCAAGTATGTAAGTAGCTTCTCCCAAGTCTTTCATTGCGAAACTACTTCTAAGACATGCTTATACACTAATAATTGTAGAGATGTCCTTTCCTATAAGTATAATGCCATCGACATACAATACAAAATAGAAAACTACCCTCCCACTAGATATAAAATAGACATAATGTTCGTCTTCATTTCATAAGAAACCAACCTGCTTGAATTTCTTATCAAAAAAATGTTCTATCAAGAAGGTGCTTGTTTGAGTCCATAAACAGACTTTTCATGCTTACATACCATATTAGGAGACTTAGATTGTACAAAACCTTATAGCTGAGCCATGTAAACATCCTTAGTCAATTTCTTGTTAAGGAAAGCAGTTTTTACATCCAATTGCCATATTTCATAATCATGAAATGAAATTATGGAAAGCAGTATACTAATAGACTTAATCATAGCTTCTGATGAGAAGGTTCCGTCATAATCAATTCATTGAGTCCGAGTGTAACCCTTCACAACCAGTCGAGCTTTATAAGTTTGTATGTTCCCATCGATGCTAGTCTTCTTCTTGAAGACCCATATACATCCAACGATTTTAAGACCAGGTGTAGGATCAACCAGGTTCCATAAATGGTTATAATACATGGACTGAATCTTGTTGTCTATCACCTCATTCCATTTAACATCCTTTGGGCTCGACATGTCTTCCTAATAGTTATGCAGCTCATTATCGCATAACAGGTTGTCATCCTATGGATTAATATGAAATCCATAGAACTCAGGTTGATGAAATTCTCTATCAAATCTACGAGGTCGTGGTGGAAGTATATTAGATTCCTCAACAGGTTGTTTAACCTCTTGTTAGGTTCTATTGTCAACTTCAGGTTCTTCATTGGTTAACCCTTGAATCTCATCAAGATTAATTGGACTCCTACTAGTTTCTTGAGATATCATGTCTCTTTCACGAAAGACTGTCCTACAAGCAACAAAAAAATTGTTCTGAATAGACTTATAGAACAAGTATCCAAAAGTGTCTTTCGGATAACAAATGAAGTAACATCTTTCGGATATGGGTTCAAGTTTGTTAAGCGCTTCTCGACGAACGAAAGCCTCAAACACCCAAACCTTAATTCGTGTCAGAGAAGAATGAGTCCTTTTCCACATTTTGAATGGTGTTTTCTCAACCTTCTTAGTTGCTATAAGGTTTAGAATATAAGCGACCACTTCTAGAGCATAACCCCATAAACTAATTGGAAGTGTAGCACGAGTCATCATAGAACGAACCATGTCAAGCAAGGTTCGATTTCTCCTTTCTGACACACCATTATGTTGTGGTATTCTTTGTGGAGCTAGTTGTGAGACTATTCTACAACTTCTAAGATGATTGTAGAAGTCATCACTCATATACTCTCCACCCCTATCATTACAAAGTATCTTGACTTTCTTACGTAGATGGTTCTCTACGACACTTTGGAATTTCTTAAATACTTCAAATGTCTCAAACTTATGTTTAATCAAGTAAACAAATCAATATCAACTGAATTCATTAGTAAATGTAACAACGTATCTTTCACCATGTCTAGCGAAGTGTTAAACGAGTCACATACATCTGAATGGATGATGCACAACAAATTTGCTCCTCTCTCACAGTATCCTATAAAAGGAGATTTTTTCATATTTCCAAGTAGACAAGCTTCATAATCTCCATTAAACTTTAGGTCGAATGGTTCCAAGATCCTATCTAATTGAAGCTTGGTGATTCTCTTCTTGTTGATATGGCCAAAGACACAATTGCATATACGTGATTTATCCAATGAAGTTGAATTAACATTTAAAATTAACTTGTTGTTACTAATTACACCAATCATATATTCATATATGCCATTGGAAGATCTTGCTTTAAAATAAAGAGCATTATCTTTGTAAACCAAAAGAGAAGCTTCATTATTATCAAAACCAATAGTAAAACCATCCATACACAATGCATAAAATTAAATAATGTTTCTTGCCATGTAGGAATAAGAGAAACAATCTTTTAAAATAGCTGAAAACTGGAAGGAAATGAAAGCTTGTAATTTCCAATCTTGGTAATATCTACTCTGATCTTGTTCCCCTTGATCAAGTCAAGCTCTCCATGCCTTAGCTTCCTAATTTGACTTATTTTTTGTACATCAGAACAAATGTGGTTTCCACATCCTATTTCAAGTATCCAAGTATTAGAAGTAAAAGTCGCATGTAATTCAGTTCTAAACATAACTGATACCTTTGTCCATGTTCTTCTTAAGATTCTCTAGATACTTTGGAAAACTACGTTTCCAATGGCCCTTTTCTTCGCAATAGTAGCATATAGCCTCTTTAGGGTCATTTACAAGTGCTATGTTTGGAATTTCCTTCTTAGAGTTGGAATTTGGATTACCAACATTCTCTTTCATTTTTCCCTTAGGATGAGGATGATAGGACCTTTTTCTTTTGGCACTACATTCCCTAATAGCTAGTATAGGAGTGGTTTAGCTAGCTTTATAAGTGGAACAATGCTTTCTTCAGAAGTCTTGAGCATCCCATGTAGCTCCATGATACTCTTATCCAAACCATTCACATAGTAGCTCGTAGGGAACTGCTTGTATCCACTAGTAAAAGAGTTAATGATTACATCAATAACCAATGATTGAGTAAATGGGAATCCAAGATGATCGAGTCTGTCAAAGTACCCTTTCAATTTTAACACTTGCGCACTCATAGAACCATTCTCCTGTTGCTTTCAAGCTAGAATAGATTGCATCGGTTTGAGTCTCTCTATACAAGCTTGCTCTTAGAAAATGCCTTTAAGCTGCTCATTCATGTCGTACGCCCGATGATTCTCACAACTTCTTTGGATTTCAAAATACATGGTGGCCAACATTATCCATGAGACTTCAACCGAGTGATAGCGATTCTTTTCATATTTGGCTGCATCTTCATCACTAGCATCGTTAGGAAGTTCCTCTTCAAGCTCTTCATCCATAACATACTCGTTTTCGTACCTCAAAGTGATCCTTAGGTTACGAATCCAATCTAGATAGTTAGGACTTGTGAGCTTGTCTCGCGAGAGGAGTTGGTCTAGTGAGAAGTTTGATGAAGAAGTTGGTGTTGGAGGAGGAGTATCACCCGAACCATGAGACATCTATTAAGAAAGAAACATAATTAGTTCGATAAAGAAATCCTTTTATTATAATTACCCAATATTCTTAATCAAAAGGGCTAAGATCCATATTTTTCTTCACAATGTAAAGTGGATTAGCAGTAAATTACAAGCCGAAGTTAGTTAGGTAGACAAACTATTGTCGATCTCAATCTCTATGAGATTCCTAGATCAAGATTTATTGACTTATATCAATAGCATGTTAATCTCTTCTAAAGCTCATTTATCATTCATGAATGGATTAGTCCAGGATCGTGAATCTAAATGGTGAATCAATCATGCAAAGTTACAATGAGATTCAGCTCAAGTATCGCTGGAGAATCGCGATCAACATATACCTTTCTTTGACTATGGTTTTCTTTTGATGAGCCGGGAAACCACACATGCTTACACCAATAAGATCATATCACAAGGCGTAATCTCCATGGGAAGCATAAGATTAATATTCTTTATATAAAACATGATTATGGTTTTGTTACTTATAGAGTTAATACTTTTAACTTTGCAAAGGTGTTCTATCAAGCCCCTTTGGTAACTCTACTTCAAATGCAAGAAGGTGGTGAGGGAGGCGAGCAATGAATGACTCTTAAAAGCATACCTCAATAAGAATCAAAGAGACCTAACTTAAACCTCCCTTACTGTGACAACCCGAAAACTTCAATCTTGTACACTTAGTTAATTCAATCAATATTCAACTTGTTTTGTCGCTTTCTGGTACTATTTAAGGGTTCATTTAAGTGTTCTAAGCTTGAAATTGACCAAGGTTGAGTTTAGGAATGAGTCATCATGTCCCATAGTGAGAAAACCGAGCCATACACCCCTCTTGGAGGAGTGTACGGCCGTACACATGGGTGTGCGGCCGCACACCCACTCCCTTGGCAGCACACTCACTTTTGAGCAGCACTCTCACCCCTATATAAAGGGTAGACTCCCTTCCTTCATTCCTTTGACACCTTGGCAGCACACAACACCATTTCCTCTCAAGTTTCTTCAACCGCAAATCCTCCAAAGCTTCAAGAACGTGAGTAATTCTTTCTCTAACTTGATAACCATGAAAGACCACTCTATCTAGACCTTAAGTGTGCAAAATCGACATGCTCTTCGTGTATGGGAGAGAGTGTGACCGCACACCCCCTTTAAGGTGGCCGCACACTCTTAAAACACCCTCCAAAGTGAGAGTTTGACTTCCATATTAGAGATAGACATGCCCCTAGCCTTGTTGTACCTTGGAAATGGCATTTTGGACATTTTTGTGTGGGGTGTACGACCGCACACACCTGTGTACGGCCACACACACACTTGCGCGGCAGCACACTCCAAGTGTGCGGCAGCACACCCAAGTGTGCGACCACACACTCAAGTGTGCGACCACACACTCATTCTAGGACCATAAACCCACTTCTAAGACCCTAAGCTTGTACTACAACTAAGTTTGGACCAAGAACACTTCATGGATGCAAGTGTAGGCCTTGAAAACACCACAAGAACACCTTTCATCATGAGCGTACGGCCGCACACCCATGGCCGTACACACCTTTAAGGTGGCCATACACTCCCCTCATGCAACCCTACAAGGTCCTAACACTTAGTGCAAGTAGATCCAAGTCTCTAGAGTGGTTTTCCATCACTTATAGTGGTGAAATACCTTCATTTCACTCATTTATGTGTCATTGCATGTTAATTAGGATCGAGTCGTGTTCAAGGCTTCACTTGAACACCCAGCTTCCCGTATCGATCCTTCAATCAAACCACTTACCCGAGGTGAGTTCATACCCCTACACTTTCCGTGTTTTTAATGTTTTTCAGGGGGAGAATACAAGCCAAACATATATGCTTTTAACAATATAAAACTCATGCAATATTCATATTTAACCCTTTTGTACTGTGTTGAGCATATGGGACGTTTTCACCAAAAAATGCATAGTTTTCCGGACACGCTATTCACTACGTTATACGTACAAACTATAATCGGTATAGTTTTGGATTTTCTAAACATAACAAGTACAAGAATTTTCACTACTAAACATATGCACTAAGACATAAATAGCTTACGGTTTACATCACTACTTTATCATGGTATTCATAACTGTAATTATCACTACATACGGTATACATACGGGTTTTCACTATGGTAGAACGCTACTACACTACATGTAAACTAGATTATACGATACTGTGAGGCGCTACTTCAATACTGTACCCTTAGGTGTATAGGGATAAATCCTATCATAGTATAACCAGAGTCTCTTGGAGGGAGAGCGTGAGATTTGTGAATAGATCTATTCGGGACTGACAATCCCGCACCTGAACTGCTAGCTACAGTTAGGCGGGCACGCCTGAGGTGTACAAATGTCATTTAACTCGACGCCTGAAGAACGTTGGAGAGGTCTCTAGTCATATCAAGTATGGTTATACGACTCACAATATGTATAAATCACTCTTAGTTTACAAACTGTCATTCTTCAATAGTTTTATTTTGCTAAATAGAACTAATACACACTATAACTGGAGAATTTCCAGGGTTTCTAACGAAATCGGTCATACAATGGTTTCACGTACGAAATAATTATACATCATGATTAGCATTAGCTAGTTACATGAAGTACTATTTTCGCATATCACTATAGTTTTCAGTAATGAACATTCATGGTTTTATACAGAATTGCAAACACTACATTTTCACTAAAGAAAATATCGTTTTTTCTTGAAACTATACGAACACCTTTACGAGCTCATCAAGTTCTCATTACAAAATACCGCTTATGAACTCACCAGCTTTATGCTTATATTTTCAAAACTGCTTGTATTCTCAGGAAATCAGTAGACAGGTACTTGCTGGATTTTTGAGATGCTGGAGCAATAAGAGTTTTGTGCTTTACAAACCATTTGATGTAATTCAAAAAAATTTCAGACAAAGTTGCAAACTGATGTAAACATTTTCATTTATGTATTAACTGTAATGGTTGTGTTGCTATGATTGCTATTATTCATTGGTTGTGATGCTACACATGACGTCCTCCACCCCAGAACGTTTCCGCCATTCTGGTTTTGGGGTGTGACAGATTGGTATCAGAGTCCTTGTTTATAGAGAACTAGTATCCCGAACCTTACGTGGTATACAACTATAAACACTAAGGGGCCTAAGTGCTCTACACACTAAAAGTATACTTTCAAAAATATAAGTATTTTTATAAAAAGTATACGAGCATGCATACATAACAGAATTCGTGTCATTAGTAGAACAAAACAAAAAGTATTTGGATGTTGGGGCACTGTGGTTAAACCTGGGCCGTTATGTAATCATGTCTAGGGTCAATATAGCCTGATCAACTATATTCATTCGAGACATGACCAACATGTTCTTGGGAGTGACTGTGGTGTTACAACAGGCCTAAAACTTACCATAAACATCCCACGTAAAATGCTATAAGAGTATTTTAGCTAGAGCCAAACTCAATATATATATTCATTCCAAGTGTTTCTACCTCTTCTTTCTTAAGCGATAACTTACTTGCATTAGTAACCTTCCTGTGCTTATCGCTTGGTAGAATACTTTTATCTTCAGGATGAGATATATCTTGTTTCATATATCTTGAGGACTTACCATCCACTTCTTCCTGATTGTTTCTAGAAAAAGATGCCTCCTCGACCAAGACCCAACAGAAGGAACAACACTCCGCCACCACCACCACCTCCCCAGTTCGACCCCGTCATGTTCCAGGCAGCAGTTACCGCCGCTGTAATCGCAACAATGGCACAAGTAAACTCTGGTGGGGCTGGAGGTGGAACCGACACACAAAGACAAGACAGAAGTCAGGGACATCAAAAGGAGTGTTCCTACAAGGACGTCATGACTGCAAAACCCAAGTCCTTCGACGGGAATGGAGGTGTCATCGCTCTGACTCGATGGTTCGAGAAGAGCGAATCCATCTTCGAAATTTACGCCTGTCCTGAAACCAACAAGGTGAAGTTCACCGCCTGCACCTTCACCGACAGAGCCTTGACCTGGTGGAATGGTCGAGTCAAAACCCTAACCTTGCCAGTGGCTAATGCCATGGGTTGGGAAAGACTGAAGGAACTCATGCTTGAGGAATAATGCCCGAGGGGCGAAGTGCAAAAGTTGGAGCACGAAATCTGGAACTTAAAGATGAAGGGTTCTGACATCGCCGCCTACACCGCTAGGTTCTGTGATTTGGCACTCCTCTGTCCGGGAATGGTCACCCTGGAAAGCAAGAAAATCAAGAGGTACATCTTGGGACTGACGCAGCCAACCAAAGGAAATGTCTTGGCGGCGAGGCCGACCACATTTTAGAGTGCCAAGGATCTGGCTCAGACTCTGATCGATCATGGAATTGATCTGGATGAGGTGGCAGCTGTCTCCGAGCCACAAAAGGAAAGTGGTGGGAAGAAGAAGAAATCATGGAACAAGCGGAAGGGTCAGTCTTCGCAGGAGCCCCCCAAGAAACAACAAACAGTGGCAGTTCATACTGTTACTGCTCCTGCTGCTGCTCCAGCTACTGTTCCAACCACCCAAGCTCCTACCGGTGTTTATGCCGGGAAACTACCTTTGTGCAACAAGTGTAACTTCCATCATCATGGACCCTGCCGTGTTTTGAGTTGCAACAGCTGTAGAAAGAAGGGACACACGGCTCGATACTGCAAGGTGCCAACCCAACCAACCAACCAGGCTGCGGGAGCAGGTGCTGGTCAAGCTTGTTATGGATGTGGAGAGGCTGGGCACTTCAGGAGAAACTGCCCCAAGGCAACAACTGGTGGCAATACAGGAAGAGTTTTGGCGATGGGCCAAGAGGAAGCGGTCGCTGATCCTACCGTTGTTACGGGTACGTTTCTCCTTGACAACTCTCATGCATGCATTATTTTCGATTCTGGTGCGGAGAGGAGTTTTGTTAGTCATGCATTCAAACATCTAATCAAAAGTAAATCCCAACCTTTAACCGAAACGTTCACCGTCGAGATGGCTAACGGAGAGAAAGAAAGCACGAACGACATATTCATAGGCTGTACTCTTACCTTAGGCAATCATTCCTTTCCTATCGATCTTATGTCGGTATCTATTAAGACTTTCGATGTCATTATCGGTATGGATTGGTTGAGCCCCAATCGTGCTGATATCCTTTGTTTCGAAAAAGCCATTCTCCTCAACCTTCCCTCTGGCGAAACGCTCATGATTTATGGTGATAAACGCAGTTAGAACCTTCGTATCATCTCGTGCATCAAAGCTCAGAAGTACCTGCAGAAGGAATGCCATGCGTTTCTAGCTCATGTTGTTGATGAGACACAAAAGGGTAAAGACCTCGAGAGCATCCCCGAAGTCTGCAACTTTCCTGATGCCTTCCCTGAAGATCTCCCAGGAATTCCTCCCGAGCGTCAAGTCGAGTTTCGTATCGACTTGATCCCCGGAGCTACTCCTGTAGCTATGTCTCCTTACCATTTAGCGCCAGCGGAGATGCAAGAGTTGTCCAGCCAGCTCAATGAGCTGATCAGTAAAGGGTTCATAAGGCCGAGTTCCTCACCTTGGGGAGCTCCGATCTTATTCGTGAAAAAGAAAGATGGATCCTTTTGTATGTGCATTGACTACCGAGAACTGAACAAGCTGACCATCAAGAACCGATATCTCTTACCCAGAATCGATGATCTCTTCGACCAACTTCATGGAGCCAGTTATTTCTCAAAGATAGATCTAAGATCAGGGTACCATCAGTTGCGAGTTCACGAGAATGATGTGTCCAAAACATCATTCCGAACTCGCTATGCACACTACAAATTTGTAGTAATGCCCTTTGGTCTGACCAACGCACCGACAATATTCATGGACCTGATGAATCGAGTGTGCCGCCCTTTACTGGAAAAGTTCGTGATCGTGTTCATCGACGATATACTTGTCTATTCTCGGAGTGAGAACGATCATAAACAACACTTGAGGTAAGTGTTGGAAACATTAAAGGCGGAGAAGCTATATGCAAAATTTTCAAAGTGTGAGTTCTGGATCAGGAAGGTGAATTTCCTTAGTCACGTGGTTAGCAAGGAAGGTATACACGTGGACCCTTCCAAAATCAAAGCGATAGAGAATTGGTCTGCACCAAAGACACCCACAGAAATCCGGCAATTCTTGGGTCTCGCGGGCTATTATCGCAGGTTTATCCAGAATTTCTCCAGAATCGCTAAGCCTTTAACTACCCTGACACAAAAAGGTGTAACCTTTAGTTTGGGGGTCAAGCAAGACACTGCATTTCAAACATTGAAGTAGGCCCTATGCAGTGCACCTATCTTGTCCCCGCCCGAAGGGATGGAAGACTTCGTGGTCTATTGTGATGCATCCAATCAGGGCCTAGGCTGTGTGCTCATGCAGCTAGGAAAGGTCATCACCTATGCCTCGAGGCAGTTAAAAACACACGAAGTCAATTACACAACTCACGATTTAGAGTTGGGAGCAGTGGTATTTGCGTTAAAGATCTGGAGACATTATCTCTACGGAACCAAGTGCACTATTTTCACCGACCATAAGAGCTTGCAGCATATCTTTGATCAGAAGGAGTTAAACATGAGACAGCGACGATGGGTAGAGCTACTCAGTGACTACGAGTGCGAAATTCGTTACCATCCCGGCAAGGCCAATGTGGTAGGAGATGCCCTCAGCCGAAAGGAGTATTCAGGGCGTAAGGTGAAGGCACTAACAATCACCATCCATTCCCATCTGTCCGCGCAGATCAGAGAGGCTCAGCAGGAAGCCTTAAAACCCGAGAACATGGCAGATGAAGCCTTACGGGGAATGGAAAAGAACATAGAGGTCAAGGGAGACGGAGGTTACTATTTCATGGATCGTATCTGGACCCCGAGGTATGGTGGTTACAGAGAAGTTGTCATGAACGAAGCTCACAAGTCTAGATACTCCGTTCACCCAGGGTCAAATAAGATGTACGTGGATCTCAAACAACTCTATTGGTGGCCAAACATGAAAGCAGAAATTGCAACCTTCGTGGGCAAGTGCTTGACTTGCGCCAAGGTAAAGGTGGAATATCAAAAGCCCCCAGGTTTACTTCATCAGCCAGAGATACCTGAGTGGAAGTGGGAAAGGATAACGATGGATTTTATCACCAAGTTACCCAGATCTCCGAGTGGGTACGACGCCATCTGGGTAATTGTCGATCGGTTGACTAAATCCGCCCACTTCCTGCCAATCAAATAAAACTTCAAGATGGAGAGACTCACACGGATCTACATTCAAGAGATAGTACGCCTTCATGGGGGTACCTGTATCCATTATCTACGACCGATATAGTAGGTTTACCTTGAGATTCTGGCAATCACTGCAGAAGGCTCTTGGAACTAAATTGGATATGAGCACGGCTTATCATCCGCAGACTGATGGACAGAGTGAGAGAACAATTTAGACATTGGAAGATATGTTGAGAGCCTGCGTCATCGACTTCGGCGCGTCATGGGACACTCATCTTCCTTTGGTTGAATTTTCCTACAACAACAGCTACCATATCAGCATCAAGGCTGCACCGTTTGAAGCCCTCTATGGCCGCAAGTGCAGATCCCCTCTGTGTTGGGCTGAAGTGGGTGACACGCAGCTAGTCAAGGGTCAAGTCCCTGACAACACTCTCACTGATCCTGAAATTATCCGAGAGACGATTGAAAAGATCGTGAAAATCCGAGAACGACTGAAAGCCTCACGAGATAGACAAAAGAACTACGCCGATAAGAGACGAAAACCCTTGGAATTCCAGGTCGGTGACCGCGTCCTTCTGAAGGTCTCGCCTTGGAAAGGCATGATACGTTCCGGAAAACGTGGAAAGCTAAACCCAAGGTACATTGGACCATTTGAGATCCTTGCTAGGATCGGTCCCGTAGCATACAAACTCCAGTTACCACGAGAGCTCAGTAAAATCCATCCTGTCTTCCACGTGTCGAACCTAAAGAAGTGTCTGTCCGATGAGACACTTGTGATTCCTCTCAACGAGATCGAATTAGACGAGGGTCTACACTTCGTAGAAGAACCTGTCGAAATCATGGATTGGGAAGTCAAACGTACGAAACAGAGTCGCATCCCGATAGTGAAGGTCCGATGGAATGCCAAGCGGGGTCCTGAATTCACTTGGGAGCGCGAGGATTCAATGAAGCAGAAGTACCCCCATCTCTTTCCAAGTTCATGATTGTACTTTATTCTTGAATTTCGGGACGAAATTCCCTCTAACGGGGGGATGATGTGACAACCCGGAAACTTCAATCTTGTACACTTAGTCAATTCAATCAATATTCAACTTGTTTTGTCGATTTTTGGTACTATTTAAGGGTTCATTTAAGTGTTCTAAGCTTGAAATTGACCAAGGTTGAGTTTAGGAATGAGTCAGCATGTCCCATAGTGAGAAAATTGGGCCATACACCCCTCTTGGAGGAGTGTACGGTCGTACACATGGCCGCACACCCACTCCCTTGGCAGCACACTCACTTTTGGGCAGCACTCTCACCCCTATATAAAGGGTAGACTCCCTTCCTTCATTCCTTTGACACCTTGGCAACACACAACACCATTTCCTCTCAAGTTTCTTCAACCGCAAACCCTCCAAATCTTCAAGAACGTGAGTAATTCTTTCTCTAACTTGATAACCATGAAAGACCACTCTATCTAGACCTTAAGTGTTCAAAATCGACATGCTCTTCGTGTATGGGAGAGATTACGGCCGCATACCCCCTTTAAGGTGGCCAAACACTCTTAAAACACCCTCCAAAGTGAGAGTTTGACTTCCATATTCGAGATAGACATGCCCCTAGCCTTGTTGTACCTTGAAAATGGCATTTTGGACATTTTTGTGTGGGGTGTACGACCGCACACACCTGTGTACGGCCAAACACACACTTGCGCGGCAGCACACTCCAAGTGTACGGCAGCACACCCAAGTGTGCGACCACACACTCATTCTAGGACCATAAACCCACTTCTAAGACCCTAAGCTTGTACTACAACTAAGTTTAGACCAAGAACACTTCATGGATGCAAGTGTAGGCCTTGAAAACACCACAAGAACACCTCTCATCATGAGTGTACGGCCGCACACCCATTGGGTCACACACCCATGGCCGTACAGACCTTTAAGGTGGCCATACACTCCCCTCATGCAACCCTACAAGGTCCTAACACTTAGTACAAGTAGATCCAAGTCTCTAGAGTGGTTTTCCATCACTTATAGTGGGGAAATACCTTCATTTGACTCGTTTATGTGTCATTGCGTGTTAATTAGGATCGAGTCGTGTTCAAGGCTTCACTTCAACACCCAGCTTCCCGTATCGATCCTTCAATCAAACCACTTACCCGATGTGAGTTCATACCCCTACACTTTCTGTTTTTTTAATGTTTTTCAGGGTAGAAAATACAAGCCAAACATATATGGTTTTAACAATATGAAACTCATGCAATCTTCATACTTTAACGCTTTTGTGCTGTGTTGAGCATATAGGACGTTTTCACCAAAAGTTGCATAGTTTTCCGGACACGCTATTCACTACGTTATACATACAAACTATAATCGGTATAGTTTGGGATTTTCTATACATAACAAGTACAAGAATTTTCACTACTAAACATATGCACTAAGACATAAATAGCTTACGGTTTACATCACTACTTTATCATGGTATTCATAACTGTATTATCACTACATATGGTATACATACGGGTTTTCACTATGGTAGAACGCTACTACACTACATGTAAACTAGATTGTACGATACTGTGAGGCGCTACTTCAATATTGTACCCTTAGGTGTACAGGGATAAATCCTATCATAGTATAACCAGAGTCTCTTGGAGGGAGAGCGTGAGATTTGTGAATAGATCTATTTGGGACTGACAATCCCGCACCTGAACTGCTAGCTACAGTTAGGCGGGCACGCCTGAGGTGTACAAATGTCATTTAACTCGACGCCTGAATAACGTTGGAAAGGTCTCTAGTCATATCAAGTATGGTTATACGACTCACAATATGTATAAATCACTCTTAGTTCATAAACTGTCATTCTTCAACGGTTTTATTTTTCTAAATAGAACTAATACACACTATAACTGGAGAATTTCCAGGATTTTTAACGAAATCGGTCATACAATGGTTTCACGTATGAAATAATTATACATCATGATTAGCATTAGCTAGTCACATGAAGTATTATTTTCGCATATTACTATAGTTTTCTGTAATGAACATTCATGGTTTTATACAAAATTGCAAACACTACATTTTCACTAAAGAAAATATCGGATTTTCTTGAAATTATACGAACACCTTTACGAGCTCATCAAGTTTTCATTACAAAATACCGCTTATGAACTCACCAGCTTTATGCTGATATTTTCAAAACTGCTTGTATTCTCAAGAAATCAGTAGACAGGTACTTGCTGGATTTTTGAGATGCTGAAGCAATAAGAGTTTTGTGCTTTACAAACCATTTGATGTAATTCAAACAAATTTCAGACAAACATGCAAACTCATGTAAAAAATTTCATTTATGTATTCACCGTAATGGTTGTGTTGCTATGATTGCTATTATTCATTGGTTGTGATGCTACACATGACGTCCACCACCCCAGATCGTTTCCGCCATTCTGGTTTTGGGGTGTGACACTTATAGCAATAAAGTGGATGAGCCTAGTCTTCGTAAGACTGGCAATATACATTAGAATGAAAAATGCAAGAACACCTTGCTTATTTTTGTGTTATACATATAAATACTGTTTTTTTACTATATATATATATATATATATATATATATATATATATATATATATATATATATATATATATATATATATATAAACAAAATTGAGGTTTATATTTCTTTTAATTCTTTTGACACGAAGTCAACAATTAAATTATAAAAGTTCTAATCATTTTTCCTTTAATTAATCTTATAATTAAATCAAATGTAACTTTATTTTTTATTATAAAGGTTAGTTTGTATGTGATTAAAATTGAAAATTTGAGCAACCAGAAAATAAAAGGGAATTTAGAGAAATCTAGAACTTCGGGTTTTACGACGTGGGGTAAGAGTTGCAAGTGATGACACCTAGAAAACATGTAAGTTAGATAAATTATTATTTAGGTTCTCAGATAAAAGCCATGGCGTGAACATGAGATGATCATGTCGTGGCAAAAAAGTCGGTCAAATCGACTTAGTTGTTGATTTTTAATGCATTACGAAATTCAATTTCAATCAAGGAAAATTTCTTGACATTTAAACAATTTAAAAGAGAAACACTACACATACAAAACCTAACATACTCAAAAGACAAAGTCTAAGTGAAATAGACTTCAGTTAACCTATCTCTAATACCATTGATGGGTGTAGAGCCTTACTAGATCAAATATAGGGCAGCGGAAACTATAAACAAGTCTGATCTAAACTCGAATTCTGAAGAATCAAAACTCGCTAGTCTATCAAACACTCTAGAACTCTAAAGAATACATACATTTGACTTCTTGGTTGGTTTGTTCTTTTGTTGAGCCACTGGATTAAACTAGAGAACCCAAATGAGAGTTCCTCTTTTGTGGTCTCACCCAATATGCAAACAATGTCACACCCCCGGCCGGTGGCAGAAATGCCAAGAGGCATATACAGATTATACTTGAATTTATACATAGTTCGATAAGATAAATATCACTTCTATTTATCAACTAATTGATTACATAAGGAATATAATTCATTTTGGTACTTATGCTTCTTGGTAGACTGCTAGTCATCTCTTTAGACATTATTGTAAGATCATCTATTTCCATTTGATTTTTTAGCAATACATGTGTTTTGAAAGGTCAACAAAATGATCGTTAGTTCATAGATTTTATTTATTTTAAAATAGTTTGTAGACTTTGTTATCTTAGCATTATTGTATTCCTAAACTTGTGTTAGTGGGTTTATGTATGCCAAACTGTTTTCTTAGGGTTATTCTAGTACTAGTTTGGATAGTTTAGTGTTTATATTCGAGATCTGGATCTTTCTTTTAATAGGATAATGTATATTATGATTTACTATTCTTTAGTTCTTGATATTTTCCCCAAAATCATGTATAGTTTAGTTTCTTGTAGTTACTAGAGAAATACCATCATAGTATTCTTTTACTGTTTTACTTGGTGTGTGCTACTACTCCTTTCGAGGCCTACCTTAAAGAGTAGTAGTTTGAGTTTAACAATGTTATTATGAGTTCCTATAATCGATCTCTAACTATGTAGAATAATCCTTGAAAACCACGACGCTTCATCGGGTGTCGAAAGTAGTTTACAAAATATGACTGCTTCGACTTGCCATTAGGTTGTAGCTAACAACCAAAGGTGAGAGTGTTAATCCCATATAGATCTATACATATCTTTCCCTCTTACTTAATATTTAACGATTATAGGTCGGGGCTAGATAAAGTTTACTTAGCTAGGAGATGAATTGTGTCTCATCTAACACTTGTTTGTGGGAGCCTTCCCTGGTCGATCACGTTGTTGTTCTTTGTTGTACTTATACGAGATACTTATTGAACATATATACATTAATCATATATATATATATATATATATATATATATATATATATACATATATATATATATATATATATATATATATATATATATATATATATATACATATATAAGTTAGCATCTCGTGTAGCTCCTTACATTAAGATCTTCTTCTAAACTGATTCTCTTATGTACATTCTCATATTTCTTCTTAAGTACTCGAAGAATGTCCTTATAGTCATCCAGTGACTTACCATATGTCTAATTGGTATTTTATGATATGTTCCTAACATGATCATATACCTAGTTTTGTGCATAATATGGCATAAATGATGGATTCATTTGTCAAGGAAAATAGAATATAGGTCATCTTATCTAGCTCAAACATATATGCTAGGTACTTTTGAGGCATACTTAGACTGGTGCCACATGGCAATGCAAAAGTTCTCCAAAGGAATTTTGTATCTTGATATCCTTTAAGATATTTCCAACTTATGCATAATGATTTATGTCACACCCCCAAACCAGAACGGCGGAAACGTTCGGGGTCGGAGGAAGTCATGAAATAGTAATTGATTATAACATATGTTTAACAATTTATTATGGAAACTAGTGCCAACTGTTGCTACATCAAGCTATGGTTTTTGAGCTTCTTCAAGTTGCATATGCCTCCTACTTGCTTTGTCATTAGAAGCTTGCTTTCTAATAACTCATATTTAGAGGACTAAGAGAACTTATTCTAGGTTGATTTTTATAAATAGTCTAAGCAACATTTTGGTGTATTCTACAAATATCTAATTAGTATATTTTTGGTTTAAAAGCTTTAGTCTAACATATGCATTAAATCCACAAAACATTAAGTAAGATAAGGATCGAAAATCTAAATACAAAATCTTATAAATTATTTATCCACTTCTTAGTTCGCGTTTGTATTCAAATTACAAGTAATAATGATTAAGGCATAATCCCACAAAGAATCAAGGAAATTAATTTCCACCGATTAGAAAGTAAATCATATCTAGTAAGGTTTAATTCATCATTTATTATCACAAAGGCTTTATAAGGTATTTCTGGTTTATATCTCAACTTTATATTTTAAAACTAAAACAAAGGTTCAATAATTATATTTTAACATGTAAAATATAATTACAACAACTATAGTTGTTAATAAAGTTGATTTTGTATTTTGTGCTAAATCTTAGACATTTATTTGAAAGAAAGTCATATATCATAGTGTCTACTTTCTTAATAATTATTTTCTCTACACTTTAAAAATCAAGAGAAGTAACAAGTTCTTGAAGACTTATTTGATGGTTACCACTTGATTGACCTTGTTGTTGAGGTTGTTGGTAATACGGAGGGGGTGCGATGTTTATGGTGGTTATTGTGGTAGAGCATGTTTGTTGATATGGAGGTTTTTAGGATGGGTATTGGGAAAATTGGGGTCTCATCATAACATTTGGTGGGTTTTGCTTTAGTGGGTATGGGTTGTTTGGGTTATTCCTATAATTTGGGTCATACATGTTTTGAAATCTCATGGGTCTTGGTTGAACTTGATATCATTCCATTGCATTCACATCATCCGGTTCATTTCCAAGTTTGGGACATTTATCCGTATAATGCCCCGTCATTGCACAAGTACCACAAACCATCAATTGTTGACCACTTCCCACCACCATTTGACTTAACACATTAGTTAAATCTAAGAGCTTTGATTCCAAGTATTGGGTGTTGCTAACTTCACCAACCACTTGTGGAGAAGTTCTCTTCATGTCATTTTGAGGCCCGAAGTTTCTTTGATTTTGAGAAATGGTACCAAAAAGTGATCTTATCTCTTGAGGTGTCTTGTTGAAGATGTCACCACGACTTGAAGCATCAATCATCCTCCGATCTTTTTCATTCATACCATCATAAAAAATTTTAAGAAGTAACTGTTTGGCTATATTGTTTTGAGGACAACTTGTAGAGAAGTTGTTGAATTGCTCCCAAAAATCATGAAAAGTCCCATTCTCCCCCTAACAAGTCCCCAAAATGTCACTCCTTTGACCAGATATTCGAGAAGTGGGATAGAACTTGCCATTGAAGGCTTTCAGTAAATATTCCCATGTGTGAATAGATCTTGATTAACCACTCTCTAGCTTTATCTTCCAAGGTGAGTGGGAAGGCGGTTAGCTTGAAATCATCCAATGTCACATGTTCGGGCAACATGCTAACACATATTATATTAAACGAATTCAAATGCCTTTGAGGATCTTCTCAATTCGAACCATGGAACTTGGTGAGTTGATGTATGAAACTTGACTTCAATTCAATCCCCCAGCGGTTTTCGGGATAAACAATACCAAGAGGTGTGTGAGTGACATCCGTCTCCATCATTTTTCTAACTGTCAACTCTTAAGAGGGAATGGATGGATTGAGATTTTGTTTCATGTAATTGGGAAGTTGTTGGTAAGGTGTGTGTGGGTATTTTTTGTGATTGTACATTTGTGATGGATAAGGTTAGTAGTTAGGATATTGGTTGTAGGGGGTTGTTGTTATGGGTACATTTTGTATTGGTACATTGGAGGTTCTTGGTAATTGGGTTGTAGTCGTTGATGTGCTTGTTGTTGTTGATATTGAAGAGCATTGTTTTGAGGTTGGTTCTTTTGGTGGAAATTTTGATTTTGTGGTTGTAGTTTTTGGTAATTGGGTTGATTTGGGTGAGGAGTGGTTGATTCCAAGGTGGCATATCAAGGATATGTTCTTGGTGTTTTTGTTGTTGTCTTGGTTGTTAGGGTGGAGTATTGGCATCTTGATTGTTTGGGTTTGGGTTGGGATTGTGAGGTGGAGTGTGGTTCATGGATATGTAGTTTTCAAACGAAATGTCTTCAAAGGAATGATAAACAATTGGAGAACTCGGTTTGGTGTCGGTATCACTTGATGCATGAACTTGGTCTTGTATGGTGACTAGTGGAGAAGTGGAAGAAGCTTGAACGAGTTGTTGTTACTTTGATTGTTTGACTAACTCTTTCAACCTTTTTCTTCCTTTTCAATCTTCGGATTGTAGAGTAGTTCACCGGTTCTTTTATACCTAGGCATAAACAATCAAATAACAATAAGCAATTTCCCCGGCAACGGAGCCAAAACTTGGTGGGATGTCAAGTTCACCAAGCAAACTACACCCGCTACTTACAAATAAAATGTAATATAAAGGTAAAAAGGGGTATCGATCCTCGGGGAAATGGTTGTATTCAATCACCAATGCAATCCAATAGAACTAGTGTATTAAAACTAACTAACTACAATTAAACTAAAGCAGGGGGGTTGTGATTGTTTGAAAACTAAAAGACTTGAAGAAATAAAATACTTGCAATTAAGCAAGATGGTAAGATGCTCAAATATTGGAGAGAATTGGTCAACCAAGGCAAATCAACACAATGAACATTTGTGTGTTTATCATTAAGATTCAATATGACGCTTATCATTCATCCCAAATTGTTTATAGCAATCATGAAGCATGATATCCCAAGATTCCTCATAGCTAGTATGGAGGTTGGCGAAGCCCACAACACACCTTCTGAATCAAAATCAAGGATTCAATTGAAGCAATTGAACCCAAGAAAATTCATTAGCCTTAAGAATGAACGAATCCCCAATTCCTAGAGGATGTCAATGCTTACACATCCATCAAGGAGGCATGATCCATAATCTAGAGATGATTTCTACCATCATAAACCCCTTGTTCTAAGCAAATTCAATGATTCATTTATAAATCAAAGAAATAAACCAAAATTTGCTGATTCAAGTACCAAGTTCGTGATTGAAGTATTAAACAAGCATAAGAAATATAAATTAGAATCATAAACATAAGATAAATTACAATGACACATGAATCCTTCCAAACCCACAAATATTCTAGGGTTTTAGCCAAAGTCCACCAAAATAAAGATATTAGCCACTCATGGCAACAAGATAACAATCACAAAAGTATTTTTGCAACAAGAAACTAACAATTACTAGAAGGATGAGAATAATGTAGATCAAGCTCTAAAAAATCGCTCCCAATGTGCACTAATGGTGGAAAATCGAAGTATATGATGCAAGACCTAACCCCGAAGGTAAATGATGAGCAAAATGACCAACATGCCCTAAAGTGTGGAGTTGCGCAGGTACACTCGCAAGTGTTGCGCGACTGAGACTCCACCCTCGCAAATGATGTTGGAATGATATTGGCTATTTTTCTCCACTACACCACCCCATTACTCAAGATTCCCTTGCACCCCTCCACACCTCACATGATTCAAATTTGGCCAATCATCTTCAAGCTTCAAATGTGGATAGTCCAAGCCCAAATAAAAATCCAAGACCCATCTTCATAAGCCCAATTCATCCAAGTTTTCAACATTTTAAGCCCAAATCTTATTTGATAGATCTGTATAGCCCAATGACGCCTCTAAAGCCCACAATGCCCGTCTCCAAGCTAATACACAACCTCAACGAGCTCCAAAACCCAACAAAATACCTCATGTAGAATAGAAAGTACACGGCACGATCTATGATAAAGAAAATAAAGAATATATGCGAAAATACTAATAAAAATGGTTAATACTTATAAAATAAACTATAAAAAAGAAGATGATAAAATAAACTATCAAATATGGCCTGTAATAATGTTATTATTTCAATAAGTTAAATTTGATGCATTGTTATGAGACTAGATTTTGTTTTCATCAACAAAATTTTAGCAAAATTCATTTAGTATTTTCAATATTAAAATCTTTAATAACTAATACATTTTTAGTTTCTAAGATCATTAATTATCAAAGTCTACCATCCAAGTTGGAAAACAAATAAATGGCTAGGTGACCTTTATCCCATCTATTTGGATTCAACTAGGTCGATATCAATTATCAATTATATACTAATATATAATTCCTAGATTTATGGGATCATTAATAACAAATTTTAATAGACATGTTTGATCTCATCTATGCCTCAGATCTCTATTGCATTGGTGACCTTTATCACAGTAGGTTTCCGATCAAATCATTGAGTTTGAAGAACTTGTGTAATCAGCCTATAACTAGGTTATAAAAATCACGAATACATGTCGGACATCAAAAGATAACACTCGCAATTAGGTATTCTTTATCCCACTAGCAATGATGTTCGTGTGATTTAAAACTTGATTTCATATATTTGAGATTAATAATGGGTCTTTTATTTTTTTATAATTCATGTTTTAAAAAACATAATATATCATGGTAATTTCATGCATCCTATAAGTCATTGTATATGTTTATTTAAAATTTCATTTTCATAAATTTATTTTATAAATTCCAAAATTTTATATTATCTATATGATTAAATTTTAAAATTAATAACTATTATTAAGTTTTACCGTTAGAGCACTAAAAAACATTTATCAAACTTTTAATAAAGCTTCCTTTTATAAAATAAAGTTTGGAGTTTGATAAGTTTCTAAAATCTCGATTTTAAACTTATATAATTATAATCGCAAAATTTACTATTAGCTAGTTTTGACAATAAAACTAATTTAATTTTAAAATTATTTTTACCATCTTATGTTAAAAGGTAGGTTTCATTAAAACCAAAGTTTTTGTGATGTTATTTATGTTCACAATATTATTTTACATGTGGAATCTAAATTGAACAATTATAAATATAATATCAACATAAACTTAGACAACACAAGCATGCAAAACATATGTGCATAAACAACCATAAAATAAGGATATTTCTGTGAGTCATTACAAAAATATCAAGTCCAATCCTAAGGGACATAAAGGAACCAAAAAATCGTCAACTTGGTGAATTTTGTCCTCCCACATGCTTTGACAACTCCAAGTTCAAAAACTACATAATTTTATAAAACTCATGAAAAGTTTACAAAATCATAGGGTGAACTCTTGATCCTCCAAAATGGTCTTCATCTTCGTCTTGTAACGTTTTTATGAAAAAATATTTCTAAAAGTAATATATTACTTCAAAAAATGAACAAAATGAAAACTAACGTATTTAATTATTACATATCATACGAATAAATAAATACTACGACCATTTCATCAACTCAACAAATGCAACAACATAAGAGACCCATGACTAGTTTATGCACATCAAACATAAATATACTCATAAATATATAAAACAAAACTTTTTTTTCTAAGACAACTTTTATGACTAAAAATATGCATGTAAACTTCTAGTCATAAAAATAACAACTATATACATTTTAAAGTTGTCATAGAAAATATGTATGAAATTTTCTTACAAAAAGAAAACCATCCATATTTTCCATAAACAAAGATAATACCAAATTATCAAATAATCTAACCAATCTTGCAAAAATGGCTCTAATTCCAGTTGTTGAGATTTATTCAAAACACGGCTTCTAAATATACTAGAAACGGAAACACAATCTTTAAATTTATGAATAAACTTAAAACATTTTTAATCCACCAAAGTTCATTTTGAAAACATGGAAAGATTAACACAACCATAGGAAGAAAAGAATACAAATTTGAAGACTTTGGTTCCTCTTGTGAGGTTGGATGTTGATGAAGTGATGCATTAGGTTCCAAAATGAGAAGCTCTCTATGATGTATCCACCAAAGAAAAAATCAACTACTAAAACATGCTAGTATTCTCTTGTATGTATGTTGTTCTTATGCCTTAAAGTTTATACCAAATAAACCTTAAGGAGAAGCAACATATAAACACTTTATCTTGCACCAAATTGCAAGACAAAAAGGAGAGGAAAGGGGCTTCTCATTCTCAGAAATGGCATCCCTAACGAAGAGATAAAAGAGCCAAAAAGAACGATCTAATATACTATTAAATCTCTATTTATATACATACTTACATGCCTTAATGTACCACGCCTTTAATCATACAATATAACATCATGTAAGAAGCATAAGATGAATAAAGTAATCATAAAACACCACCTCCCACCTCTCCTAGAAACTTATGGCTTTATGAGAGGGCATGTGAGTGATTGTGTAATATTTACTCAACCTAGTAACTAACTAGTTTTATACTAACTAGATTAATTTCTCAAAGTTTACAAAACGTTTTACATAACATTATATATATATATATATATATATATACATACATACATACATACATACATACATACATACATATGTACATACATACATACCTTATGTATATAGCTAGTTATTGTTCTCTTTTGTGAGAACTGTCAACATTTGAGATAGTTCTATATTTGAATAAACTTAGTTGCATGTGTAGGCACGACAAATTCTAGACTTAGTAACTAGAAGCTAAGTTAGAACGTACTAGAAAGTTGGAAACACGTAGAAACCGGGGGTAATGTACTTAGAATTCACATTGATACGTGAATTCTATAACTAGTTTAACTGTTTCAACTATCAAAATTTGGGTCATTCCTGAACTGAACATCTTTGCATGAATCATGTAGACATATCATGCACTTGACCTAGCAGTATGTCACACCCCCAAACCAGAATGGCGGAAACATTCAGGGGTGGATGACTTCATATAGTATCATAACAGTTGAATATTCGTAAAGAAAGTAAACACAACCATCATAAATATAATTAAAAAGTTACATTGTTACATGTAATACATGTCTCAAAAATAAATTACAATATGATGATTTAATAAGTTTGAAAACTGACACCTTAGCGTCCCTTTTCCAAAAGCTGATGTTTTACATGTATTACTGAATCCCTGAGAAATACAAGTAGTTTTGAAAAAAGTGTCAACAATTAAGTAGGTGAGTTCATAAGCGTTTTTGTATTAGAATTTTATGCCTTTCTGAATAGAATAACTGAGTTTGTTTCTAGAAAATCCAATGTTTTCCATAAATGTGTGGTAGTTGAAAAGTTTCAAAGACTGGGATGTGTAAGTATCTTTTATACTTAAAATAGCGTAAGTGGGTTTATATATACGTATATATATAATCACTAATGCATTTGATAGCCCCGTCAATCAAAATTTTTTGATACTCCGTGTGAGTTTTATAACCATGCTATTGACCCAGACTGCCTTTAACAACGTTCTTCATGCGTTGCTGTGTTATGAAATTTGTCACCCCAGACCTGCCGGTCTAACTGTAGCTAACAGTTTAGGTGCGGGATTGTTAATCCCGTATAGATTTATACACAAGTATCACGCTCTCCCTACAAGAGATTATGGTTTATAATACAGGACTTGAAATGCGTACTTGAAAGTACGGTGAAGCCAAATGTATCACAAAATTTAGTATCAATAGATTTACGAAATGAAAAGTCTGTTTTCTTGTAAATATAAAGAATTCCTCTTTATAGTGTATATAGTATGTAAAAAGTCATGAATAACTCGTAAACTATACCTATTATAGTTTTTCGAAAAGGTGCCCCATTGAAATGATAATACTTGGTGTATTACTGACTTCGCATGTAAAGTGTGACATTAGTAGTAATGTTGTTTAACATTAAACAAAATGTAGATGAAATATCTGAAATCCTATGTAACGATTTGTATTTTCGCATAATTTTTCTTGTGTTTCACTTATATCCCCCCCAAAGTACAGTAAAAACGTGAAACTAAAGGGGTATGCACTCACTTGGAAAGTGTGGTGATTTGAAGAAAACGAGATTTTTCTCGGGCAGCACTTCGACTGGAAAGTGGTAAGTTTTTCGGGAATCTCGGAGCTTCGGACCTTCGTCGGAACTTGGATACGGAATCGGCGCGTCGGGGGAGTCTCGAGGGGCTCGGAAGTGAAAAAGTGAGAGAGAAATGGAGAATTTATGCAAGAGAATCCGGAACCCTTGCACCTATTTATAGTGAGGCTGCCTGGCCTCGTACGCTGGGCGTATGCCGAAGTACGCGGGGCGTACCTCGTACGCTGGGCGTACCCTCGTATGCGGGGCGTACGTCAGCGATAACGTCATCGGTCGCCCGTCTTCGGATGGGACAGGAGTAGAAGCATATGGGCGACATGGCCGATCCGAGGCCTTGCATTGGGTACGCTGGGCGTACTCCGAAGTACGCGGGGCGTAACCCTTCGGATAAGCTTCGAAGTGTGTGCCCAAATCTTTGAAAATCCGTAACTTTCGCATATGAGCTCCGTTTTTGACGTTCTTTATATCCACGCATAGGTGAGAATATACTCTCCAACTTTCTTTTAGATTTCGTCGGCAAATTTTGAATTTATTTTTAATTATATATCTTTTAATAGGACGGGACAGGAAAAATCCGTGAAAATTTCATAACTTCTTCTTCCGATGTCCGTTTTCGTCTGTCTTTTTACCGTTGTATTACTATTCTCGAGACCTTCAATTCTCATTTAGGTTGCGTCGGCTAAAAATCGTTCGCTCTTTATTTTGAGTTTTTAGCTATCTACTGCTGTTCTGAAACATAGAAAAATCATAACTTCCTCATACGAAGTCAGATTTGGACGTTCTTTTTATGTACGCTCACGGTTTGTTATTATCTATGACTTTCATTTTGATACTTAAAGCTAAAAAGTTTTTTATTGAAATTTCACTATTTACGCTTGACAGTGTTTTACCGGATTTGTCGCGGATCTTTGATTGGTCATAATTTCTTCGTTATAACTCGGATTTGAGTGTTCTTTATATTTATGAAAACCTTGACATGATATCTAAAATTTTATGTATCCTAATTGAGACTTTTGAACACTTCATTTTTGACGCTATTTTTATTGATTCCAAAAATAGATTATAATATTTGACTTTTTGAACATTACATTGACTTGGAACATCGGGTTGTCACGTCATCCCCCCGTTAGAGGGAATTTCGTCCCGAAATTAATTTTATATTAAGTATTTATGGACTAGGGAAAAGATGCGGGTATTTTTGCTTCATCTGATCTTCGCGCTCCCAGGTGTATTCAGGTCCTCGCTTGGCATTCCAACGGACCTTCACAATGGGTATGCGACTTTTTTTTTGTTCTTTTAATTTCCCGATCCATGATTTCTACTGGCTCTTCTACGAAGTGGAGACTCTCGTTGATTTCAATTTCGTCTAGAGGGATGATGAGGGTCTCATCGGACAAGCATTTCTTTAGGTTTAACACGTGAAAGGTAGGATGTACGTTATTGAGTTCTTGTGGTAATCGAAGTTTGTATGCTACCGGGCCAATCCTGGCAAGGATCTCGAAGGGTCCGATATACCTTGGGTTTAGTTTCCCACGTTTTCCAAAACGTATTAATCCCTTCCAGTGGGAGACTTTCAATAGTACTCGGTCCCCAACCTGGAATTCCAAGGGTTTCCGTCTTTTGTCCGCATAACTCTTTCGTCTGTCTCTTGAAGCTTTTAATCGTTCTCGGATTTGGACAATCTTCTCGGTAGTTTCCCTTATGATTTTCGGGCCAGTGAGAGTGCTGTCAGGTACTTGTCCTCTAGCTAGTTGCGTGTCACCCACTTCGGCCCATCACAGAGGTGATCTGCACTTGCGGCCATAGAGGGCTTCAAATGGGGCAACCTTGATGCTGGTGTGGTAGCTATTGTTGTACGAGAACTCAACCAATGGTAAATGGGTATCCCATGCCTTACCAAAATTGATCACACAAGCTCTTAGAATATCTTCCAAGGTTTGAATGGTCCACTCACTCTGTCCGTCAGTTTGTGGGTGGTAGGCGGTACTCATGTCTAGTCTCGTTCCTAGACATCTTGTCTGAACCTGGATGTACGGAGTATCGAGTCTTATGGGCCTCATGTTGGATTAGATGTCTAAGCCCATAACTATTATTGGTATGTACTCGACCCGAGTGTAGCATGGTCCATTTGGGTTGCATATCATCAGGACAATTTGTTAGGATGGACTTTTGAGAGAAGGTAATATATGGTTTATTAATATATTATAAGTTATAATATATTAATATGAAATCATATGTTTTAATTAGTATTGATCAAGAATTAATTTGGAATTAATTTAGTGATTAAAAGAGACTAATTAAATCTATGGGGACTAATTATGATAATTAGTTATATTTATATGTGTTGGGCTTATGATCCATGTTGGATCAAGTTTATGTATGGATACATATAGAGTTGGGCCACATGAACCATGTATCATAAAACCCATGGGTATGGATATGGGTTATACCCATGATCCTTGGAATCCACACATATAAATACATTCTCTTAGCCTCAAAAACGCCACTTGAGTCATTCTTGGAGTTCATGGGTGTTTTTGGGTGCATGGAATTCTCTCTCAATTTCTACCTTTGTCCATGATGTGTTGTGACTTCATTTGAGGCTTCCACACTATTGGGGCTAAGCTCTTTAAGGCCAAATACACCAACACTTCAAGATCCATCAAAAGGTATGTTATCCTAACTAGTATCTTATATGGTTTATGTCAAATGTATGCTAGTTATAGGTTTAATGCCTTGGAAACCATTTGTATGTATAATTAATGAAAACATAGATCCAAGGTATTTAGGGTTGTATGTACACCATAGGATGTTGTATTATACCAAAAATCGAACAGTGGTATCAGAGCCATGGGTTGTTTTCTGTTATATTCATGCAATTGTTTGATTTTCAAAGTTGAAATAAAAAAACATGAAGTTTGTCAAATTTTAAGATAATTACTTGTTTTGTGAAAAACTAATTATTTGTAAAATTTGAATCATTTGCTATATGAGTTGAATTAGGTCAAATTTAGTAAAAGATAAAATGATATGATTATTTTATTAGTTTTAAAAGTTTGATCTAAATGTTTTAAGGAGTTACAAATTTTGGAGCTCAAAAGTTTTTTTTAAAGTTGTGATCATAAGTGTTTTTGAAACCTCCATAAGTTATGGATATGAAAAGGTTTTAAAAAAAATTGATTCAAAGTTTTTATGGAGTTACAAAATTTGGTGTTAATGTTTTAAAGAATTCCATAACTTATTCTTAAGTTATGGAACATGAAAAGTTTCATCATAAAACAAGCATTTAACTCCATAAGTTATGGATTACCAAAGTTTTATGTTTCCTTGATTTATGAGTTAGTTTAGATTAATGGAAAAAAAAATTTGTGTTTTAGTTGTTTTCAATCCTAATTAATTTAGAGGTAGTTCATAAAATGTCTTTTTGTAACTTGTCCTCAAGTTACATAAAAGGTCACATTTATGAATCTTAAAACTCATAAAAGTGCCATAGGTTACATAAAAAAATGAAGAGTCTTTTTCATTAAATAGTATTATGACTCCATAACTTGTCCTCAAGTTATGGATGTTTAAGAGTCACTTTTTGAAAAGTGTTATTAAAGAATAAGAGGTTACATAAAAATGAAAAGTCTTCATTTTAATGAACCATTAAACTCATAAGTTATGAAATGAAATGTTTTGAATAGTTTCAAAAACTTGCCCTCAAGTTTTGGAATTTGTAAAGTTTTCACCTATGAATATTTTAATTCCAAGTTAAGCCCTTAGAATTTTAAAAGTTAAAATTCAACCCTTATACTTTATAATATTATAAGTTAATAATATTTATATATATGTATAAGAGTAAAGTCGTCTCACCATTAGTAGGCCTCATTCACGAAGCCGGTCTATAAGGGGGGTATAAGGTTACTGCCTATAAAATGGCAGTTTAATGGGTGTCCACTCTCACCCACCGCTTCCTTGACCGGTGGAGGGTTGTTAGCCGAACGGGTAGGACAAGGACTATAATTCTCCCTTCATTAAAATTATTAATGATAAATACTAAGTAACTAAACTCTTATTAATACCCAATCTTAGTTACTTAGGAAAATGTGAATTTGGTGCTAACCAATGAAATTACACTCTGCACTTTGCTTAAGTCAGTTAGTGGAGCGTGTGTGGTTAACCGGCATACTAGCTTGATTTAACAAGGTAGGCAAAGGGTAACTTAATGTTTATCATAGTATCGGTGGAGCGTGTGTGGTTAACCGGCACATCGATTGAGGGGTAAATATTAAGGGTACCAAGTATATTTGCATGGTTATTCACACCTTGTTTTGTGATCCTCGGCATCCCAGTCACAAAACCTGAAGGGCACACTCGAGATTGAAACATGCCTTTGAAAAATTCAATGAATCTCAAAAGAATCTAGGAGTTTCAAAACCAATTAAAACCTAATAATACATTTCGTTTATCTTGGTGGAAATTAGTGAATCGTCATTCACCTACCATATTTTATAGCTTGGATTTTGGCATCCCTCTTCCAAGTTATAAAATAGTTTGATGGGTCCTAGCCTTAATATTTCATATTGGGTGTTATATAA
Organism: Lactuca virosa; assembly: GCF_052849685.1. Classification (NCBI taxonomy): domain Eukaryota; kingdom Viridiplantae; phylum Streptophyta; class Magnoliopsida; order Asterales; family Asteraceae; genus Lactuca; species Lactuca virosa. The sequence continues at coordinate 303,952,312 of NC_136429.1, read as the reverse complement.
AGGACTTTAGATCAACTATCTTGAATATCTCCCAAAAAGATGTCTGGTTCAGACATCTATGATCCTCCCAAATCTCTTGGAACTTCACCTCCTCTACCTCCTTCAATTATTCTCCCTAACCCACAAGTTCAAGGTCACTCAAGCCCTATTGGCAAGCAAGGTCTATGTGTGATCGCATCTTGGAGATGAAGTCACATATTAACAAGTCGGGAGAGTTGGGTGTCAAACTCTTGAGAAAGTTGGTGGTTCAATCACTTTCTAAGTCACATAGTGAATTCCTTTGGGACTACTATGAAACAGACTATGACATGACCCTTAATGATCTTATCTATTTGCTTGGTGCTGTTGAATCAGCAATAATTTGGAGCACTGAGAGAGCAAATTTGATTAGTAGATCAACTTCCCAAACTACCATGTACATTGACAATGGTAACATTGGATATCTAGAAAAGCCTTCTCTTCCCAAGGAAAGGGATTGACCATAGTCAAGTAGGTTGACTAAATGGTAAAGAGAAAGGCTAAGTCTGCGATAGTCCCATGTACCATTCCCAAAGAGTCCCTATGTTTCTCTTTCCAAAGGGAGGGGCATTGATTGCGAAGCAGCCTATTTACCTGAAAGATCATAAGGTTGATCAAGTCAAGAAGATTGACTCTACTTCAGGTAAAGTCCACAATCTAACTCTGTTAAGTTCCTATTCTGAGATTCTTGTTACATGATGTGATTGGGTCACATGTTGATGTTTTAAGAATCAAAGAAAAGTGAAGAAACTTAAAGGAAGTATATGCAGATTCTGATCGCGAATATGGATCTCGATCGCATGGTTCTGTGATCAGAATTTTGAGCTGTTGCTTAGGAGTTATGATATATTGCTTAGGAATAGATAACAACAAAGTTTTTCATGTGCTTTTGCACTCTAAGGATAGTTTTTCCGCAAAGTTTTTAAAATAAAAGGAAATTTTTTTTTTAAAATATCCTTACAATGACATTTGTGAAAAGGAAAAAAATTGTTGCTTATATGATTCCATTAATAGCAAGAGTGGAAATATGAATTTGATTTTTTCATTTGTGGTAGTGTCTAAATTTTCCAAATAAGGAAAGATTCTCATTACCCAAGTTTCAGTTGGATAGAAACTTGGAATCATGCAAGTTGTATAGTATGATGAATGAGAACTTTCAAGCATTGGAAAATTAAGACTAATTACTTGTTCACATGGATGTGTGAGTCAAGTAAAGGACTAAAGGATCGAGTACACATTCTTGTGCACTGATCAAGCCCACCACAAATGTAACTTGAGTGACACATCTTAAAGAAGGTTTATTAACACTAGTGAAATGTAAGAGTAAAAGGTTTTCTACTGTTGTACATTTGAATTTGGTAAGTTGTGATGTTTTGGATAAAACATAGACCAACTTAGGCCAATTGTGTTAAGTGTTTGTCTTGATTAGAATCCACACTATCTCTTGAATATTTGGCAAGAAAGTCTTATAGGTCAAGGAGACAGTGGGAGTCTAAAAGATCCTGAAAGGGTTTCAAGAAGTAATCAAGAATAAAACCTGTATTTCATCACTAGCACACAACTAGAGGTTTATAACCTATCGTGTTGACATTTCTGTGCCCATTCCAGTTAAGTTGGCTATATATATTTGAGTTCTACATGTTCTCAATTGTTTGCATAACTACTTGGAAGCAATGGCAGGCCCTTGTGCTGCCAGGTGGGAAGAGGTTAAGATTGCACAAGTTTAATCCATATGATTTAGGATTTGTCACTAACCTAGTCTCGTGATTATGGTTTGACAAATTCACATGGATAAGAACACATACACCATAAAATCTAAGTGTCATAAGGTTTCTCTCCGATTCATGAAAATGATGGTGAGGAAATTCTTTCACTAAGTAGATTTTAAGTAGATAGCAATTGTGGTATTTGCAGTTCTCAAAGTCGTTAGTGGAGCGTGCGTGGTTAACCGGCACACTAACATTGACTTATGAGAAATGGCAAAAGGTCTAAACAATTGAGACTATGATTACGGCATCCCTTTTCATAGTTCTGAAATTGTTTAGACACACATGTGATCTATCTAAGATAAGGTGTATGATTTTGATAAAGTCTTATCAAAGCAATCTAGTATCAGAAATCTGAACTTTGGTAATAATGTCAATAAAGTATTGACTTCTAGAGGTCCAGCTGTTTTCTGGATACATGTCAAAGCTAGTGGGAGCATAAGTGGTATGCTAATAATCATCATGTTAGTGGGAGCATGATAATTATGATAAGTATTGCAAGTTAGCAATGTTAATTATAGAAAACAAAAGTTTCAATTCGTGAGGTTGCAGGGGTTGAAAAAGTTGTTTTGCTATAATTAAGGGAGAGGAAATTATACTTCATTTCAATTCTAAAAAGCTTAGATTGAGTTTATAATCATTCTAAAGAGCTTATATTGAGACCTTAATCATCTTTAGTCAAGAATATATATATATATATATATATATATATATATATATATATATATATATATATATATATATATATATATATATATGAATTTCATATTGGATTGGTTCAATTTAAGGAAATTCTATATATTGTGTTCTCAAAATTCGATTATGATTACGGCATCCGTCTTCATAGTCAAATTTTGAAAACATGACAAATAAAAATATTGTAGCAAAAGACTGGTCTAGAATCATGTCTTTATGTGAGACATCATGAATCGTGTCCCAATTGCTTTGGGTACAGGATCAATTGCATGTGCTATAATATTTGTCCTTTCTAAATTTTCCAAATGCCCAGAGGCATTAAGTAGGGAAAAGGTCTAGAATTGGATATGACTAAAATGATTAAGCAATTGTCGAGGACAATCTATGGTTTACCAAAGATTGGTTGCTCAGGGACGGTTGGAAGTATAGTGCTAATTTTGGAAGGACCATATTGACATATTCTAAAAAGAGGCATCTCTTGTTTAGAAGTGATAGTCAAAATGAGAATATGGAGTTGTCTCCATAGGTGGAAGTTATCGGTGTAAGATTAGAAAACTTAATGCAAGAACTATGTTCAAAGCAATGTACTTTGAATATGAGACTTAGTTTCCATGGAGTTGATCTCCATTGGAATACCTTATAATGACTGTTGACATGTCTTTGTGACTTTGTACATATTCATTACAAGAGGGTCAGTGCATATAAGTTTAAAATCTAAAAAGATTTCGATAAATGATAGGAATTTGAAATTCTCACATTTTTCGATAAGGATTTGCGAGTGTGAAAAGAGAATCATTGAAAGTATGATCAATCGACCTAGTTCACAAAGTAAGGATCATAGACAAACATAGAGTACATACTTGATGTATGGCAAAGCTATTGTTTTGAAAAACATAGTGTACTTGCTTGGAGCATGGGACAACTAGTGTTTTTTAATTCAAGTATAAAGTTGATAAAACCGAAACAATGAATAATGAGTAATCAGTATGGTGATAAATAAAAGTGTCTTATTTATATTCATAGGTTTTGATACCATATTGGATTCAATTATTCTTGTGTTTCATTTTTCATGTTTTGACTTCCAGAATAAACTAGGTTATTCTTCCCGAATGACTAAGTTATTCAAACCATCCACATTCGGTCATATGTTGGAAGTAGATATGAATCAAGACTGTCATGGGTTGGCTTGTAGAGGTCTAAGATGTTGGACAAAGTGGTGCTACAACACTCATGAGTGCTCATAAGTTCTGAGTATTGCATTCAACCCACTCTCATTTGAATCACTTCATGGATTTTATCACGAGTGATCATGAGACAATAATATCTTATATTCTTCAAACCTAGAGATATGAGTTGTTACTATGAGTTGGTTATACATTGATTGCACGAAAACGCATTGGTAACTCGATGTTATAAAACGTGCCTTTGTGTATGATTCAACAAGTAGTAGAACAAGCCATATGAGTCGAAGTTTATCCATTCCTTTTACCCTTAAAGGGATAAAAGCGATATCTGTGGGCCCCTCGATGATTTAGCGATGACACATGTGAGTGCTTGGCTAAGCCAGGACTGATTTGATTTGTTCAATCAGTCAGTCATCATAAATCGAAAATCGGGAAACAACAAATGGACAGAGAGAATGATTATAATCCATGTCTCATTACATATGATATCTAGAATGGAGGAATATATGATCCCTTATCTAATCGACGTGTAATTGATTTGTTCAGAGTTCGACAGCGGCTTTAAGAGCTACGATTGCTAGTCGGGTTATGAAGTCGTACTTGCAATAATAGTTTTAGACTTATCCAAGTGGGAGACTGTTGGATTAGATGGCTAAGCCCATAACTATTATTGGTATGTACTCGACCCGAGTGTAGCATGGTCCATTTGGGTTGCATATCATCAGGACAATTTGTTAGGATGGACTTTTGAGAGAAGGTAATTTATGGTTTATTAAAATATTATAAGTTATAATATATTAATATGAAATCATATGTTTTAATTAGTATTGATCAAGAATTAATTTGGAATTAATTTAGTGATCAAAAGAAACTAATTAAATCTATGGGGACTAATTATGATAATTAGTTATATTTATATGTGTTGGGCTTATGATCCATGTTGGATCAAGTTTATGTATGGATACATAAAGAGTTGGGCCACATGAACCATGGATCATAAAACCCATGGGTATGGATATGGGTTATACCCATGACCCTTGGAATCCACACATATAAATACATTCTCTTAGCCTAAAAAACGCCACTTGAGTCATTCTTGGAGTTCATGGGTGTTTTGGGGTGCATGGAATTCTCTCACAAGTTCTACCTTTGTCCATGATGTGTTGTAACTTCATTTGAGGCTTCCACACTATTGGGGCTAAGCTCTTTAAGGCCAAATACACCAAGACTTCAAGCTCCTTCAAAAGGTATGTTATCCTAACTAGTATCTTATATGGTTTATGTCAAATGTATGCTAGTTATAGGTTTAATGCCTTGGAAACCATTTGCATGTATAATTAGTGAAAACATAGATCCAAGGTATTTAGGGTTGTATGTGCACCATAGGATGTTGTATTATACCAAAAATCCAACACCTCATTCATGACCACTTCTCTGAATCCGCCAAACTTCAGCGTCCAAATCCGATTCATGAAGTAACGAACTCCGTCATCCTTGACTTCAAGATTCTTATCCATTCCTCTTAAGGCTTCACCCGCCACATTTTTGGGTTTCAAAGCTTCCATCTAAGCTTATTTGATTTGTGTGGATAGGTGTGAATGGATCGTCATGGTTAAGGATTTCACTCAGCGGCCCGAGTATTCCTTTCGGCTGAGGGCATCAGCTACTATAGTATCTTTTCCAGGATGATAACGAATTTCACATTCGTAATTGTTCAGTAGCTCTACCCATCATCTTTGCCTCATGTTGAGTTCCTTTTGATTGAGGATGTGTTGAAGACTCTTATGATCGGTGAAGATTGTACATTTCGTGCCGTAGAGATAGTGTCTCCAGATCTTTAGAGCGAAAACGACTGCTCCCAGCTCGAGATCGTGCGTGATGTAGTTGACCTCGTGCGTCTTGAGCTGTCTCGAGGCGTATGCGATGACCTTTCCCCGTTGCATTAGAACACATCCAAGGCCCTGGTTTGACTCATCACAATAGACCATAAAGTCTTCTGTTCCTTCTGGCAAAGATAAAATAGGTGTGCTGCATAGAGTTCGCTTAAGTGTTTGGAACTCAGCGTCTTGTTTTTCTCCCTAACTGAAGGTTACCCCTTCTGAGTCAGGGTGGTAAGTGGTTTAGAAATCTTTCAAAAGTTTTGTATGAACCTTCGGTAATACCCAGCAAGACCCAAGAATTGTCGGATTTCCATTGGAGTCCTTGGAGTTGACCAGTTCTCGATTGCCTTGATTTTGGAAGGGTGCACGTGTATCCCTTCTTTACTGACCAAATGGCCCAGGAAATCTACTTTCCGAATCCAAAATTCGCACTTTGAGAATTTCGCGTATAGCTTCTCTGTCCTTAATGTTTCCATGACATATCGGAGGTGTTGGCTATGTTCCTCTTTCCTCCTTGAATAGATGAGTATATCATCTATGAACACGATCACAAATTTGTCCTGGAAAGGACGACATACTTTGTTCACCAAGTCCATGAACACCGTTGGTGCATTTGTCAATCGAAAGGGCATCACTACCAACTCGTAGTGATCATAGCGGGTTCGAAAAGCCGTTTTGGGAATGTCTCCTTCCAGAACTCGCAGCTGGTGATACCCATATCTCAAATCGATGATTGAGAAGTAGCTCACTCCTTGTAGTTGGTCGAACAGATCGTCTATGCGTGGTAAGGGATATCGGTTCTTGATCGTGAGCTTGTTCAGTTCCCGATAATCGATGCAAATGCGAAAAGATCCATCCTTCTTCTTTACGAACAGAACCGGTGCTCCCCAAGGTGAGAAGCTCGGCCTGATGAATCCTTTGCTGAGAAGTTCGTTCAGCTGGTTGGATAATTCCTGCATCTCTGCCGGTGCGAGATGGTACGGCGATTTTGCTACTGGTGTAACTTCGGGAATCAAGTCGATTATGAACTCGACTTGACGTTCTGGTGGGACTCCTGGAAGATCTTCTGGGAAAATGTCGGGGAAGTTGCAGACTTTCGGGATGTCTTTAATGTCTTTAGTTTCTTGTTTCTTATCTACTACGTGGGCTAGGAAGGATGATATTCCTTGCGCAGATATTTAGGGGATTTGACACAGGAGATGATTTGTAATTTGATATCGGGTTTGTCACCATAAATGACAAGAGTTTCGCCATTTGGCAGATTAAGGCAAACGACCCTTTCGTGACACAGTATATCGGCATGGTGAAGGCTTAACTAATCCATACCGATGATGACATCAAAACTCCTTATAGTGATCGACATTAGATCGATTTGGAAAAAGTGTTCATTTAGAGCTAGTGTTCAGCCTACATACAAATCGTTTGTGCTTTCTGTTTTACCATTTGCCATTTCTATTGTAAATATCTTATTAAGTGATTGGGATTTTTGATTAAGTAAGTGTTTGAATTTATGGCTCACGAAACTTCTCTCCACACCACAGTCAAAGAGTATGCATGCATAAGTGTTGTTGAGGAGGAATGTACCCGTAACCACCGTGGGGTCGGCTATTGCTTCCTTCTGCCCTATTGCCAGCACCCTTCCTACGCCGCCCGCATTCTTTTTCTTAGGGAAATCCCTCTTGTAGTGCCCAGTTTCCCCACACCTATAACACGCCTAGCTCATTCCGGCACCAGGAACTTGGGTGATTGGTCGTGCCGATGCCCTATAGAAAGGGGCAGTGTGCCCTTTCCTGTCTCAGTTTTTACAGTGCTTCTCTTGGAAATTTCCCTTGTGATGGTAATTGCATTTGTCGCACTTTGGTAGGTTCCCAACCTATTTTTTTGCCGGCGCAGGGGTAACGGGAACAATAGTGGGGGCAGTAGCGGCATGGACTGCCACTATCTGTTGTTTCTTGGAAGATTCTTGTGAAGATTGACTCTTCCTCTTATTCCAAAACCTCTTGTTGTTGTTGTTGTTGTTGTTGTTGTTGTTGTTATTGTTGTTGCTGGCATTGTTGTTATTGTTGTTGCTTCCTCTGGTTGGTTTTGGGACGACGGTCATGACGTCTTGGCAGATTCCATGGTCAACAAGGGACTGTGCCAGTTGTTTGGCACTATCGAATGTAACGCGCTTGGAAGCTAGCACACTTCCTCGAAGTTGGGGTGACAGTCCCCAAATATATCTTTCTATCTTCTTGCTCTCTAGTGTCAACATTCCCGGGCAAAGTATTGTCAAGTCACTAAACCTATTTGTATAGGTTGTGATGTCCGAGCCCACCATAGTAAGGCCCCAAAGCTCCTGTTCGAGCTTATGATTCTCGCACCTTGGGCAGTACTCTTGCATTAGCATTTGATTCAGGTTCTCCCAACCCATGGAGTTAGCCACCACCAGAGTTAGGGACTTAACGTGGCCATTCCACCATGTTAGGACTCGCTTGGAGAAAGTGCAGGCAGTAAATTTTACCTTGCTCCCTTCTGGACATGAGCAGATCTCAAAGACTGCTTCAGTTTTCTCTATACATTGGGATAGAGCCAATACTCCCACAGTTCCATTAAAGGGTATGGGTTTGCTGTTGGTGAAGTCCTTGTAAGTACATTCCCCCGGAACGACCTTGGTTTTGGCCATTAGTAGAGCTATTTATTCCTCCTCCTGATCCGTTGTTACTCATTTGTGCCATTGCTGCGGTTATGGCAGCCGTTACAACAACCTGAAAGGTAGCAGCATCCATTGATGGAGGTGGTGGTGGTGGAGGAAGTGTTCATGTAGTATTGACGCTTCGTGGATTTCTCCTTAGCGGCATGATTCTGCCATAAGTGAAAATTCGAATTCTTGATAAGTCTTCAGAAATGGTTATAGATAGTTCTTATGGGTTTTATGTTCTGAACATTATTGAATTTGTAAGTTGATTTCTAAGATAAAATAAGTACATGATTTCTTAGTGATTAATGGGAATACTTAAGGAGTTTGATAATGCGTGTCAATTTCATTGATATTAATATTAGATACAACGATCAGGAAAATTTGACCTTACATAGGTCTAGGGTACATCAATGAAAGTGGGAAAATTTGACGGCATTTAGACCCCCGAATTGTGTACTTACAATCCGTCGGGTTTACATTCATAAAAGAAAGAGTAGCACCAACGCTCACTCGATAAGTCTAATCTATAACATAGTGCAAGAAGTACGTGTTCTACACCGAACGGGTGGTACGCTGCGTACCATGGTATGTGGTTGTGGAAGTCTGAGCTCGGGCTACTTGATTTTCAGCCTCGATGATGCGCCTTTCCATTGCGGCTTGGAATTCCCTTACTCCGGCTCTAGAAGCAGTAATGTATTTCTGAAGGGAAAATATGTGCTCTGTTGTTCGCTCATGCTCTTCGTCCAGATGACGAAGACGTACTGTAGTGACAGCAGCGGTGGCGCCAATGTCCAAGAGTCGGTCGGTGTTCGCTCTTGGTTGCTCGCCTTGGTTGGCGATGCGACGAACCATGAAAGGGAGTGCCCTGTCAGCCGAACCTCTGTTCCTGAGGTTATAAAAGCCTCGTTCCATGCCATAGGGTGGGCGTTGTCCTTGTTCCCTGCTCCATCGCTTCAGATCCACAGCCCAGCGGGACGCCGGGCCCTGAAAGTTCCTTCGGGGATTTGCTGCTCCTCGGGGAGGATTGTATATCTCTGGTTCCGAGTCAGTGCTCCCTCCATCTCCTTCCTCTTCTGAATCCTTGTTTGGGTCTTCCTCGGGATCCTCTTCGGAATCCTCTTTGGAATCCTCTTCTGGCTCTTCCTCGGGAACCTCTTTGAGGTCTTCTTTTGGGTCCTGCTCGATCCAGCCTCCATTTCCTTGGTTGGGGTAGTAGGGATCCCCGAGAATGTGAAATCCTGCCATTTCGTCTGATTCGAGAATAGAGGTAAGAGAATTTTATATAAAGCTTGAGAGTAAAAACGGTAATTTTCGATAAACATAATTCTACTTATTTGACGATTCCTAGTTCTAACTAAATTTCGAGGTTCGCACGTTTATTACAGTTCTTATAGTAATATGAAAAACTCCTATATTATTTGAAATTTGTAAGTTTGATTCTAGTAGTTTCTTTGGTAAGTTTTTGACTTGTTGTTCACTATTACTATTCCTCGACGTACGTTGGTCACATCTTTGATAAATATAGTTGATCAGGCTATATTCATCCTCGATCTGATTACATACCTCGAGGCCTAATCTTAGTGTCCAACTTGTCTTACTACTTTTGTATAGTTTTGACTACGATACTTGACCGATTCATGCATGTACTTATACTTTTATAAAATAATATATATATATATATATATATATATATATATATATATATATATATATATATATATATATATATATAATTTTAATTTATTAAAAGTATAGTTTGTGAAAACGTTTTGTCAGAGGGTTTTAGTCCCTTTGCATTTATAGTTTGTATATCTTATGTGGTTTGATATACTTAGTTCACTATAAACAATGCTCTGATACCAATCTGTCACACCCCAAACCAGAATGGCGGAAACATTCGGGGGTGGATGACTTCATGTAGTATCATAACAGTTGAATATTCGTAAAGAAAGTAAACACAACCATCATAAATATAATTAAAAAGTTACATGGTTACATGTAATACATGTCTCAAAAATAAATTTCAATATGATGATTTAATAAGTTTGAAAACTGACGCCTTAGCGTCCATTCTCCAAAAGCTGATGTTTTACCTGTATTATTGAAGCCCTGAGAAATACAAGTAGTTTTGAAAAAAGTGTCAACAATTAAGTTGGTGAGTTCATAAGCGTTTTTGTATTAGAATTGTATGCCTTTCTAAATAAAATAACTGAGTTTGTTTCTAGAAAATCCAATATTTTCCATAAATATGTGGTAGTTGAAAAGTTTCAAAGACTGGTATGTGTAAGTATCTTTCATACTTAAAATAGCGTAAGTAGGTTTATATATATGTATATATATATATAATCAGTAATGCATTTGATAGCCCCGTAAATCAAAATGTTTTGATACTTCATGTGAGTTTTATAACCATGCTATTGACCCAGACTGCCTGTAACAACGTTCTTCAGGCGTTGCAGTGTTATGACATTTGTCACCCCAGACCTGCCGCTCTAACTGTAGCTAACAGTTTAGGTGCGGGATTGTCAATCCCGTATAGATCTATACACAAGTATCACGCTCTCCCTACAAGAGATTATGGTTTATAATACAGGACTTAAAATGTGTACTTGAAAGTACGGTGAAGCCAAATCTCTCACAAAATTTAGTATCAATAGATTTACGAAATGAAAAGTCTGCTTTCTAGTAAATGTAAAGAATTCCTCTTTATAGTGTTTATAGTATGTAAAAAGTCATGAATAACTCGTAAATTATACCTATTATAGTTTTTCGAAAAGGTGCCCCATTGAAATGATAAAACTTGGTGTATTACTGACTTCGCATGTAAAGTGTGACATTAGTAGTAATGTTGTTTAACATTAAACAAAATGTAGATGAAATATCTGAAATCGTATGTAACGATTTGTATTTTCGCATAAGTTTTTCTTGTGTTTCACTCGTATTTCCCCCCTAAAGTACAGTAAAAACGTGAAAGTAAAGAGGTATGAACTCACTTGGAAAGTGTGGTGATTTGAAGAACACGAGATTTTTCTCGGGCATCACTTTGACCGGAAAGTGGTAAGTTTTTCAGGAATCTCGGAGCTTCGGGCCTTCGTCAGAACTTGGATACAGAACCGGGGCGTCGGGGGAGTCTTAAGGGGATCGGAAGTGAAAAAGTGAGAGAGAAATGGAGAATTTATGCAAGAGAAGTCGGAACCCTCGCACCTATTTATAGTGAGGCTACCTGGCCTCGTACGCTGGGCGTACCTCGTACGCGGGGCGTACCTCATACGCTGGGCGTACCCTCGTACGTGGGGCATACGTCAGCGATGACGTCATCGGTCGCCGGTCTTCGGATGGGACGGGAGTAGAGGCATAGGGGCGATGTGGCCGATCCGAGGCCTTGCATTGGGTACGATGGGCGTACTCCGAAGTACGCGGGGCGTAACCCTTCGGATAAGCTTCGAAGTGTGTGCCCAAATCTTTGAAAATCCGTAACTTTCGCAGATGAGCTCCGTTTTTGACGTTCTTTATATCCACGCATAGGTGAGAATATAGTCTACAACTTTTATTTAGACTTCGTCGGCAAATTTTGACTTTATTTTTAATTATATATCTTTTAATAGGCCGGGACAGGAAAAATCCGTTAAAACTTCATAACTTCTTCATCTGATGTCTGTTTTCGTCTGTATTTTTACTGTTGCATTACTATTGTCGAGACCTTCAATTCTCGTTTAGGTTGCGTCGGCTAAAAATCGTTCGCTCTTTATTTTGAGTTTTTAGCTGTCTACTGCTGTTCTGAAACTTAGAAAAATCATAACTTCCTCATACGAAGTCAGATTTGGACGTTCTTTTTATGTACACTCACGGTTTGTTATTATGTATGACTTTTGTTTTGATACTTAAGGCTAAAAAGTGTTTTATTCAAATATCACTTTTTACGCTTAAAAGTGTTTTACAGGTTTTGTCGCGGATCTTTGATTGGTCATAATTTGTTCGTTATAACTCGGATTTGAGTGTTCTTTATATTTTTTAAAACCTTGACACGATATCTTTCCATGTTATTTTACATTCACTTTACAATTGTAAGGTTCTATAATCCTCATATACAACATCTTGTAATCTCTATAGTAGTAAAATCTGTACAACTACCAATAACATGCCAAACATCTAACAAACTTTGATCATTTGTACAACTTCCATGCTGACATGGCATAAATACAAGTATTCCGGTGTATCCAAACACGATTCTTTCAGTGTATTTCAATATCCATTCACTGCCACATCATCACCATTACTCCTACACGATTCTTTCAGTGTATTTCAAAATTTTATGTATCCCAATTGAGACTTTTGAACATTTCATTTTTGACGCTATTTTTATTGATTCCAAAAATAGATTATAATATTTGACTTTTTGAACAATACATTGACTTGGAACATTAGGTTGTCACACAGTAGAAATTAGGTCAGTGCCTCATAGGAAGTTAAGTCAAAGTTGAAAACTAGGACTAGTACACTTCATTCTTCAACTTCACTTAAACCTCAAAATCACTACATAGATATTCAAATGAAATGACAAAACAACGAATTTCAAGACTTATTATAACTGGAAAAGAGTTATAACATTAAAATAATTTGAATTCTCAAATATTCAATTTATTTTTATATCGAAAGATTTATTAAATCCCAAAACCCTAAAAGCTCTAAAAACCTGAATTTTATAAATTTGACATCAAAATCCTATAAAATGGTTAGGAACTTTATAGTATTATCTTAGAATAATCAAAATCAGGAGAATATAATCAAGAAAAAAATAAAAACATTTAACCTTATTTTATAAGCCAAAAATACAAGATTTATGAACAATTTTATGTAAAATGCATATTTTATATAATTTGGAGGAATTTATATAAATCAAGATCGGACTAAAAAAAGAGAAGATGTCCACTCTCTCATTCAAAATCTCAGCCATATATCCCTTTTCCCGACCCTTCATATCCCAAAAATTCCATCATTTTAACCAACTCCACACTCCTCACTTCTCTTTCACTTTTTCTCCATCACACTCCACCACCAATCAAACTCTCTCCAACTCTCTCTTTCTCTCATTTTTGGAATCCACTAGCCAACAACATCTAGATTACATGAAATTATCACTATTTTAGAGTGCTCTTCAAGATAAAACGTTTTTCCTTCACTCTTCCCTTCAAGATTTCATATTTTCTTGCATTTTCTTCCTCTTCTTCTACACCATTCTATTGTAAAATCATGAAAACTTGCATAATCATGGTTTTGATGATGATGGTGGTTGGACTTCACCCAAAAACATCATACATGTTGCAAATCGTGAAGTCTCATGACCTAAACTCATGTCAAAATCAAGGTAATGCACTTTTCTACTAGTTTTGGTGGAAAAGCACCACATGCACTAAGGATTTTCTTTCAAAAACGATTTTTGCAGATTTCAATTCCATGCAGGGCCTTAAAACCAACATACATGTGATGATCTTCAAGCTTAGATGCTAGATGATCAAAGTATGTTCTTAAAAGCATCAAAAATGTTCATAGAAGATGTTAATCCACAAAAATATTTAAAACACTTTTTCTAGTCAAACATGATTTTTCTCAGGAACTGAGTAACATAATATGATGATCTGGAAATTTTGAAGTGATAAATCATTTTTTTTATTTATTATAATTTTGGCAAGAAACTAAGCAATAAATCAAGTAAAATACTTCTTCATGTCAATAAATCTTAGATAAATTCTGGGATGGCTTGTACACTGAATAAATGTCTTTCATGAAGTTTCACTTATTTGTGTTACTGTTTGCTATGGTGATTATTTTCTTTGTACTTAACTCAAATAAATCATAAAACCAGTTTATGAAATATGAAATGAACATCTAAGAATTTTCACAGCCTCTATACCTTGTGCAAAATATAGATAAATATTTCTAGAAGTTTTCATAACATGTTTCTATTTTTCCATGATTTTTGTGTATTTAGTGGGGTAAATCAAGGAAAATTAGCTATGCTTATACAAAAATCATGAAAATATACCAAGACATCCGTTATTACCGTAGGAGCTTAAATAAAAATTTTAGAAAATTTTATTTACTGTTTACTAATTTTCACGAATTAAATGCCTATTTAAGAGAATAAATAAAGGAAAAATAGTCAAACCATTCTAAAAATCATGCAAACTATCCAGAACATATTTGATTATAGTTTGATAAAAAGGAAAAAAGTTTGATTATTTTTACTTACTGTTTACTATTTATTTCGAATTTCTTGGCATTAAATACATCTAAAATCATAAAAATGGGTCTTACAGTTTACAAAGTTTATTAACCATTTTCCTAGCTTTAAAATACTGTAAATAAGTTACCCAAAAAGTTTGAGGATTTATCTTAACTGTTTACAATTTATTTTGATCTTCTTTGAATTAAACACACATAAATCATAAAATCGGACTCTACTGCTTAGAAACAACATTTGACATTTTTCCCAACTTATGTACATAATATAACTATATTAAAAAATATTGAGGATTTATCTTTAACAGTTTACTATTTTTCCATGAATTTGTGTTGATTCAAATGATTAATTATAGGAAAAATAGATAGACACATCTAAACTCATGAAAAATTATCTGGATGTATTTGACTACATTTGGATCACAAATAAAAAGTTTGGCGATTTTTACTTACTGTTTACTATTTAATTGGAATTTCTTGGTGTAAAACACATTTATATGAAAAAAATCGGGTATTATGTTCAAAATTGGCATGTAATATTTTTCCTAGTTTATGGACACTGAGAAACAGTTATTCAAAAATTCTAAGAATTTGTTATAATCAATTACTATTTTTCCATGGTTTTATGATTATTCAAGGAATTAAAATGGTAAAAAATATACTTTGGCACATCAAAAATTCATGAAAAATTACAAGGAGGTTCTTATTTACAATAAACACATAGATATAAAGTTTGGAGATTTTTAGATCAGATTTGATTGGGATTTTGAATATCTAATCTTTGGAACACCTCCTAAAATGCTAAATTTTAACATTTCAAAAATGGGAATATTTCCACTTAAATTGTTATGTAACAAATTGATTCATGAGAATCAAAATTTCATAGAAAAATATTTGTAACATAACAATATCACAATTTTAACACAATGTTGGCATTGCTCTATTGTAGAAGTTAAGTATAGTAGTGTTTGAGTTAAACAGGAGACGCATTAGTGTGTAACATCATTCTAGGAACCGGTAGTTCCTATTTTCGGTTTTACATTTTAGGGTGGAAAAGCATGTCCAAGATTTATTTATGTTTGTTGTATGTAATTTAACTTGTATCAATTTGGTTGCTAAACTTTCAAGTATATGTATGCACTTGTGAAACATGAGGCCTTGTCATCTAAGTCCCTTACACTTTACTTCAACCATTAACTCTTTGAGCCAATTTTCATTATGGATAGAGCTATTAGGAACATGACAATAACTCACTCAGCCGATTATGGAGTGCATTTTATCATGTCTATCTATGGAATGATAAGCATAGATCTTGATAGGGTGTATGTCATAGGCTTGGTTGAGAACTCATGGTTTGTGCATTATACACATACACACTCATTCACTCATTTGGGCAATGAACTACTGTTTATGAAAACTTATTTACTCATTTTAGCAACGAACTACTTTTTATGCAAATTTGTTTACTCATTTCAGCAACGAACTTCCATTCATGGAAAATTACGTTAAAAATCTGATTATGACTTGTATACTACTATTTTTGTAAACCCATGAACTCACAAACTATTTCTATAGTCGACACTCATTTTACATGCTTTTTCAGGGATCCTCTAGTAGGTGGCACATAGAGACACATCACTTGTAGAAGCATTACGCATGTGTTATTTTTCAAACGCATTGTAACTTCTCTAAAAGTTGTTCAAAAAATATTGTAAATTGTAATGTTTTTAATACTATGGTTGGTGTTGTCTTTGAACTTTGCAATGAGACTTGTTGTACTACCACACCTCGTGTTTTCGCGTTAGTGGTGTGTGACATGTTTATTATTATTTTACTAGAAACAATAATTCCCAAATTGATGGTAAAATATTATTTTCATAAAATCATGTCCAAGTTAAATACAAGTGTTGAGAATTATTAATATTAATATTTACTATAATAAATAATAAATTAGTAGTAACTTTCTATAAGGTGTGAGCAAATAGGATCATGTGTCATTACCAATCATTCTATAATGACTCTTCGACATAAAGATCTTTCAATATATATATATATATATATATATATATATATATATATATATATATATATATATATATATATATATATATATATATATATATATATATAGAGAGAGAGAGAGAGAGAGATCAAGTTGAGCTATCAAGTATCGGTTAAAAAGTCAACAAAAAAACATTATAGAAATGACAGCCTCATTAAGAAGGTGACATGGTTGTTAAATTTAAATGGAGTGAGGAGAGAAACAAGATGTAAGAATGAATAAAAGTAAAAAGAGTCCTACACAAACTTTCAAACTATTATAAATATGAAAGATTCCTAAATAAATATGATTTGTTTTATGAAAATAATAACTCCTTAATAGGTATTCTTTTCGAAACATGCATATGAAAATAAACATGCAATAATAGGGTTTTAGAACATATTCAATAAACTCTCATTTGAATAGAATTTGATCTTTAACAAAAGAAAATTTAAACTTCAGAACACATAAGTCGAAAAATAATCTGTGCGAAAAGTTCTAAAGGACAAAACTGTCTCAAACGACATAAATGGTTAAAGATGGTGATATAATGAACCATCCAAACAACGCATGATAATAAACTTAAAACTCAACACAAGTAACTCAATATTTAAATTCATCAAGAGAATTGAAACGATGCTAAACCGTTTGTGACAAATTGGTCTTCATACCAAAGGATATAACATGCTCTGTATGCACATGCGAACTAAAATAGTATATTCCTCAAATAAGGCTCTGTCCAAGTGAGAGATGAAATATTAGAGAAGTAAAAACTTGAAACACAATGTTTTGTGTGGTATATACGTCTGTCAACCAAAATTACGTAATGGGCAAGATACTATACGACATTAAATAACGCTAAAATACCTTTCGGTATCATGATTCTTGAAAACTACCCTTCGTATCATAGTTTACTGAATTTATTGGCCGTTACAAGTTGATCGAGATTTTACTAATGGATTTCTTCTTGTGTTGATATTATTATATAAACGTCTTTGATTACACTTGTTATAATAAGATCAACACAAAAATAACCATACAAACACCACGGTATAGAATGGAAACCCAAACCGTGGAAACCCATTATGAAAACAACACTTTTATTAAGAATGTTACATGGTTTGTTGATGAGTTTATTTCTCCACTAGTTTTATATTTATAAATCCTAATTTATCATTTCTAAATTAATACATACACTAGGCAGTGAAACTAATCATATTGTAGTATAGTTTTGGTAAGAAATGGTGTCGAACACCACGTGAACGGAAATTGTTTAGATCAAATTACTTAAATGTTGATTAAATTAATAACAATAAAGTAAAGGGGGGGTCATTTAAACTAAATTAAACTTTCCTTAACACTCAATTAATCAAACGAAGTAAACAACTAAATTAAAACAATAGATAAAAAGTACTTTCACTACAATATGAATCCCCCAAGTTTCTTTGTTTAATTTATTACAAGTGTAATGGATTAATAAGTTGATTACCAAATTGTAATATGACTAGTTCTCTTAGTGGGATTCCAATTACTAATAATTAATGAACTACTAACATAAAGATCACGCAATTAGTGAAGACATAATTAATTAAATATATTCGAAATATGAACGATTTGATCTAGTGATTTTGTAACGTCTGGTTCCTGACATGCATTTAAACTTAGAGATTATTCAATTTTATAGAGCAACTCGACGAGTTAGAAGCCCCAAACTCGTCGAGTAGACATGTTTTGGACCGCGTGTTTTGGTGACCAACTCGACGAGTTGGGAGGTCTCAACTCGACGAGTTGGTTGGGTCAAATGAAACCCTAATCCCGGGGTTTTGCACCCTATTTAAACACCTTCAACCCTTCATGTTGGTCTCATTTCCAGCCTCCACTGTCCAAACCCTAAATCTTGAAACCTAAGCTACTTTGAGTGATTGTGAGCCATTTTGGGATGTTTTTGGTGTGTGTTGAAGCCATTGGAAGAAGAAAAAGCTTGAAGCACAAGAAGGAGCTTATAGATCTAGAATCCTTGCCTCATCCACGACATTTTGCTGGTATAAAACTTGAACCTTGCCTTGTAGTTGATTAGATCTTCTTTTAGGGTTATTTTGCTTGGTTTTGTCCAAAATATCATGGTCCTTGGGAGTTAGGCGTCCCCAATGGGTTAACACTTCAGATCTAGGGTTTTGAGGGGTTTTCATTGCATAAAGGTGCCAACTTGATGGCCATGGAAGTCCCATGCAACCTTTAGACCATCATTTTGGCCTTTTGGAGCTTCTTATGGCCATGCATGAAGAGAAAGCTGGAACTTTATGTGATCTATTAGTCCCTAGAGTCCAGATCTATGACCTCATGGTCTATATTGTAGTTTTGGTGATTTTTGGATTAAGACTTTGGTCTTTTTGGGTTAGGGTTTGAGCCTAATCCCTTTAGGAGGGATATTAATGGGTAAAGTTAGAAACATTACCCTTCTAGAGGCATTTCCAATCGAGATCTGAAGTATAGGGTTTAGATCTGAAGAATAATGGCTTAATGAGTTACATAGGGGTTAACAAAATGAGGAACTCGACGAGTTAATTTGAAATGTCCCGATTCTATTGATAAGGAAGAACTCAACGAGTTGGATCGTGAAATAAAGATTTTGGGATTCATGGAAACTCAGCAAGTTGAAGGGTAACTCGACAAGTTGAGTCAACTCGGACGTTGACTTTGACGTTGACTTTGACTTTGATTTTGACCAAAGTCGATCCTTAAGGGGTTATGAGTATGAAGGGGTACTTAAGGAAATCTTTTATGTTTAGGGGATTGAGTTGGGTTGATATTCGGAGCAGGGGACTATTCAGCTACTTTCCAGTATTCGAGGTGAGTTACCTTCCCGGTATCAGTGGGTCAAAGGCACCAATGTCGGTCCACTTATTATTGTTTATAGTGAGATGATTGTCTTTGTGATAATTTTCTGGAATGCCACTATCTGTTGCGACTTATATGTTTGTATGCTATGATATTATTGATGGGTTTTGAGCATTCTAACACTTCCTAAGTGTACATGCAACCCTAATAACCTTGGATCTATGTTTGTCTAATAATCATGCAAAGTTGAATTCCAAGGTTATATTCCTATCTAGCATACATGGGGAACATTTTTAACTTGAATGAAAGATAGAATAACTTACCTTGTTGTTGATTATGATCCTTGAAACCTTGTGAGCCTAGCACCCCAAGTGTGATGCCTCAAATGCTTCACACAACACCAAATGCAAAGGAGTAAACTTTGAGAGAATCTTACACTTGCAAAATCGGCTCTAGCCCTCTTGTTTCTTATGTGTCGCCAATTTTGGTGGAGAATGGGTTTCTTATATAGTGTTGACACATCTAGGGTTACACCATGTAAACCCTAATGTGTCATGACTCTTCATTTCCATGACCCATGGGTTTGTAACTCCCATGGAGCATCCATGGAGCATCCTATGGGTGGAACCCAACTTGATAATCCATGGAGCCTCTTAGCCCACTATATAAGATATGGAAGATTTACATAATCTACCCATATATTTAATTAGTTATCTTTTGATCACTTAATTAATTCTAAATTAATTCTTGATCAAACTAATTAAATAATATTATTAATATATTAGAACTTATAATATATTAATAAACCATAAGTGTTATTTCTCTCATTTTAGTTTATCCAATTGCATGGTGCCATGCAACCCAAATGGACCATGCCGGGTCGGGTCAAGTACATACCAGAAATAGTTATGGACTTAGACACCTTATCCAAAAATTATGTGGTAGTGGTAGGGAGGGGTGAAATAGATCCCGTAACCGGTTGAAAGTGGCCGAAGGGGTAAGCCAACACCCAGATATGATAGGCAGTATGTGATGTATGTGCTAGGATAATATGTGGTAATGGTAGGGGTGAAATAGACCCAATAGCCGGTTGAAAGAGACTGAAGGGGTAGGCCAGCACCCAGATATGCTCGGTAGTACTGGTTAAAATAAACCGAAATGGTTGAGACATGCCCAATATCGGTTGGAATAGACCGAAGGGGTTGAAATATACCTAGTACCGGTTGAAAGAGACCAAAGGGGTTGAAATATACCCAGTACCGGTTGAAAGTGACCGAAGGGGCTGCAAGCACCCAGATATGCTTGATTGTTATGTATGTATGGTATGTGGTATGATGGGGGAACTCACTAAGCTTCGTGTTTACGGTTTTCAATTTTGGTTTCAGGTACTTCTTCTTCGAAAGGAAATGATCTGACATGATCGCAGCGCATCACACTATGTTTTTCCGCACATGAGATCTTCGGGAGTTGTACTCTAATATTATTTTCCTATGACATGTTTTGGCTATTGACATATTGGTTTTGATTATGATATGGGTTGGCACTGTGGATGTTTTCAGACATATGTTTTTATAATTACTTCGTTAAAAATGAAATTTTTTGTCATGAATTTTGGGATGTTACAGATTTTATGTTAATCGTCATGAAAAGGAATTTGTAACAGCCCAATTTTTTCCAAATAAAATTTTCATTTTTAAATAATCAAAAAATTCCCATTAACCATAAAATCTCAATGACAATTGTTTTCAAATTCATAACATCAACACTTTATTTCAAATATCAGAGTGTCCTCATAAAAATGCCTGGGAGAGTGTATGTCGCGCCATCAAACTTTGCCCTTGCCCTTAGGCTCTGAAGTACCTGAAACAATCAACAAACTATAAGCTAATGCTTAGTGAGTTCCCCAGAGCATACCCCATACAATCCACATAATCACATAATCCATACTAGCTATATAAGCTATGTAAACCACAAGCCATGCATACAAACATATAAGGATGTCGTGGGCTCCTCCCAGGGTCGTACTCCAGGAGGTCATGGGCTCCCCAACATGGTCTTACACCTAGGTGCCATGGGCTCCCCATGGTCTTTTCCTGGAAAGCCAATGGCTCCCCCACATGGGCTGACATCCAAGTGTCATGGGCTCCCCCATGGTCTTTACCTAAAAAGCCATGGGTTCCCCCACATGGTCTTACATCCAAGCGTTATGGGCTCCCCCCATGGTATTTCATACAATTATCACATATACAACTAGCATACCACTTAGCATATAACCAACTAGCATTACATATATCACTACATCAACTAGTATACCACATATCACAAAATGGGCTGGCCTTGGTGCCTTAGACCCATTGGTATCGTGAGGAGACTCACCTCTCAAGAATGCTGAATTGATAAGATAAGATAAGTCCCAACCCGCAGCTCCAACTCAACAGCCTCAAGTGATGGGTTTTGAGCATTCTAACACTCCTATGGTGTACATGCAACCCTAGAAACATTGGATCTATGTTTGACTAAGATACATGCAAATAATTATTTTTCCAAGGTTCTTATCCTAACTAGCATGGCATGGGGTACTTGAATCAAATAAAACTAGTAGAATTACTTACCTTGTAGTAGCAGTTGATTGCTTGGAGTTTGAGAGCCTAGCACCAATAATGTGGATGCCTCAAATGGAAGTCACAAATCACCACAAACTTGGAAACCTGAGAGAATAGTCACAAACATCTTGAAATCGGCCCTCTTAGTTTACACACATCAACTAGTGTTATTTCAAGAACCAAAGCCTCCTTTATATAGTGTGGTGGATTAGGGTTACATCCATGTAAACCCTAATACCCATGTCTTTTCATTTCCATGAGATCCATGGGTTAAAGCTCCATGGAGTATCCATGGACTTTCCATGCAAGCCTAGCCCATTCCAAATAAGCATTAGCCCACACTATATAAATACAAGAGCCCATATTTAATTAGTCATACTTTTGATCTCTAAATTAATTATAGATCAACACTAATTAAATAATATGATTTTATATTAATATATTAGAACTTATAATATATTAATAAATCATAAATTATACTATTCTCAAAAGATTATCCGTAAATTGTTCGGGTGAAGTGCAACCCAAATGGACCATGCTGGGTCGGGTCAAGTACATACCAAATACAGTTATGGACTTAGACACTATCTCCAACAGTCTCCCACTTGGATAAGTCTAATAACTATAGTTGCAAGTATGACTTCAGGAACCGATCAGCAATTGTAGCTCTTTAAACTCTGTTGAACTATGAAGCGCCATTTTAGATAAGTGATCATACAATCCTCTGTTCTAGATATGAGCCGGACAAATACATGGAACAAGGTCTTGCTTATTGTCCAACATTTGTTTCCCGATTTCCGATTTGTTTGACATAGAACTTAACTGAACACATCAATTTAGTTCTGACCGGGCCCGGTACATAGGTCAAAACAAAATCATCGAGGGGCCCAGATATCGCTTCTAATCCAAGAAGGAACAGATAAACTTCGACTCATATGTTTGCTCTACTACTTGTTGAATTACACACAAAGGTACGTTTTATAACATCGAGTTACCAATGCGTTTTCGTATAATCAATGCATAACCAACTCATAGGTAACAAATCATATGTCTAGGTTTGAAGACTTATATGATATTACCGTCTCACGATCACTCGAGATAAATTCCATGAAGTGATGCCAGTGAGCGTGGGTTGAATCCAATACTTAGAACTTATGAGCACTCATGAGTGTTGTAGCCCCGCTTTGTCTAACATCTTAGACCTCTACAAGCCAACCCATGACAGTCTTGATTCATATCTACTTCCAACATATGACCGACTGTGGAGAGTTTGAATAATATGATATAAACCATAACATAATTATTCTGGAAGTCAAAACATACAAAAAGAAATATTAGTAAACGATTGACAAGAGATAGCAACACTTTACTCATAAATAACAGCTTTTATTTATCATCAAATGTCAATTACATTTTACAAATTTCAAGACTATCTAACTACTAAAACTAATATCATCCTTCAGCCCTATGCTCTGAGCATGCTGGAGATGCTTAACCGGAGTCAGTCCCCTCGTGAGGGGATCTGCTGGATTCTCATCCGATGATACCCTCTTTGCCACGAGGATTCCTTCTTCTATTCGATTTCTGATGAAGTGATATTTTCTGTCAATGTGTCTGGATCTCCCATGATCTCTTGGTTCCTTGGCTAAGGCAACCGCACTATTGCTGTCACAGAAAATCTCCATTGGCTCCTTTATAGCTGGTACAACTCCAAGGTCTCCGATGAAGTTCTTTAGCCATATAGCCTCCTTTGCTGCCTCGCTTGCTGCTATATACTCTGATTCACAAGTGGAATCAGCCACTGTCTCCTGCTTGGAACTTTTCCAAGTAATTGCCCCTCCGTTTAGAGTAAAGACCCAGCCCGACTGAGAGCAGAAATTATCCCTGTCAATCTGGAAGCTAGCATCACTGTACCCTACAACTCTCAAGTCCTCACTGCCACCGAGGGTAAGGACCCAGTCCTTAGTCCTCCGTAGGTACTTGAGGATATTCTTTACCGCAGTCCAGTGTGCCTTGTCAGGGTTCCCCTGATACCTGCTAACCATGCTCAAAGCAAAGGCTACATCAGGTCGAGTACACGTCATAGCATACATGATCGATCCTACAGCTGAAGCATAAGGTATTCGACTCATTTCTGCTATCTCAGCCTCAGTATTAGGGCTTTGTGTCTTACTCAATCTGGCGTTACTCTGGATGGGTAACTCTCCTTTCTTGGAGTTATGCATGTTGAACCTTTTCAACACTTTGTCCACATAAGTGCTTTGAGTAAGTCCAATTAGTCTTTTACTCCTGTTTCTCAAAATCCTTATCCCTAGGATATAGGCAGCTTCTCCAAGGTCCTTCATAGCGAAACACTTCCCAAGCCAGGACTTTACTTCCTGCAGGGTTGGGATGTCATTTCCTATGAGTAGTATGTCATCCACATACAGTACCAAAAAGCTGACTATACTCCCACTAGCCTTGATATAGACACAAGATTCATCTTCACTCCTTGAAAAGCCAAATTCTTTGACTTTCTCATCAAAGCAAAGATTCCATCTGCGAGGTGCCTGTTTTAATCCATAAATTGATTTCTCGAGCTTACACACTCTACTGGGGTACTCTGTACTGACAAAACTCTCTGGCTGAACCATGTAAACATCTTCAGCCAACTTTCCATTAAGGAAAGCGGTTTTGACATCCATTTGCCATATTTCATAATCATGAAATGCAGCAATGGCTAACAGAACCCTAATAGACTTAATCTTGGCCACTGGTGAAAAGGTCTCATCATAATCAACTCCCGGAGTTTGAGAATAACCCTTTGCAACCAGTCGGGCCTTATAAGTGTGTACATTACCATCCATGTCGGTCTTCTTCTTGAAGATCCATTTGCACCCAACTATCTTACGATCAGGTACATTGTCAACCCAGTTCCAAACTTGATTGTCATACATGGACTGTATCTCGCTATCCATAGCCTCTTTCCATTTAGCAACCTCAGGGCCTGCCATGGCTTTCGTGTAGCTGTTAGGCTCATCCATATTTACCAGTGTGTTATCACTGATAAGTGTCTCACCTTCTGCAGTAATATGAAAACCATAATAATGCTCAGGTGCATTCCTAACTCTGGTGGAACGCCTCAGAGGTATAGATTCTTCAGTCGGCTTAACAGGAGTTTCCTCCTCAGGTTGAGGGCTAGGGTTTGAGGTTCCTTCACCACTTGACTCTTGAATTTCCTCAAGGTCAATTTGCCTCCCACTGTCTCCTTGGCTCATGAATTCTCTCTCGAAAGAATCCTCTTCTTGCTACAAAGACCACATTATCACTGGGTCTATAGAAGATGTAACCAAAGGATTTCTGTGGGTAGCCGATGAAAATACACCTTTCGCTTTGGGGTTCGAGCTTATCGTGAGTCTAGCGTCTCACGAAAGCCTCGCAACCCCAAATCTTGATGTGGTCTAGATTGGGAACTTTTCCAGTCCACAACTCGTGAGGTGTTTTGGCAACGTTCTTTGTAGGGACTAGATTAAGGATATGGGCGGCAGTCTCTAAGGCATACCCCCAAAATGAGATTGGTAGCGAAGCTCGACTCATCATGGAACGAACCATGTCCAACAAGGTCCGATTGCGCCTCTCAGCTACACCATTCAACTGTGGTGTCCTAGGAGGTGTCAATTGTGAGACAATCCCACATTCCTTAAGATGGTCAAGGAACTCAGTACTAAGATACTCACCACCACGATCGGATCGAAGCATCTTAATGTTCCTGCCCAACTGATTCTCCACTTCTTGCTTAAACTCTTTGAATTTCTCAAAGGTTTCTGACTTATGTTTGATTAGGTAGACATATCCATATCTACTAAAATCATCAGTAAAAGTCACATAGAACCGATTAGCATCTCTTGTGGCGGTTCTGAAGGGTCCACACACATCCGTGTGTGTGAGGTCCAACAAACCATCACCCCTAGCACAAGTGCCAGTAAAAGGTGACTTTGTCATTTTACCAAGCAAACAAGATTCACAACAATCATCTGACTTTAGGTCAAATGACTCCAAGACTCCATCCTTTTGGAGTTGGCCTATGCGTTTCTTGCTTAGATGTCCAAGACGACAATGCCATAAGGATGCTTTATCTAAGCTAGTGGAAGAGTTAATACACAATACATTATTTCCTAGATTATCTACAACAGATACAGTTTCATACACGCCATCACAAGGTAATGCTTTAAAATAAAGAACATTATTAAAGAAAGCATCAATACTACCATTATTATTATCAAAATAAAAGGTAAAACCTTGTTTATACAATGCATGAAAGGAAATAACATTTCTTGCCATTTCTGGCGAATAATAACATTTATTCAAATCTAATGTAAACCCACTATTTAGCACTAAGGAATAAACTCCTATCTTGGTGACAGGTGAAGCTTTCCTGTTTCCCATGATCAAGTTTATCTTTCCTTGCTCCACATTCTCACTTCTTCTTAGTCCCTGCAAATCACAACATATGTGAATACCACAACATGTATCAAGGACCCAAGACTTAGAATGAGGTGAGTTATTAGACAATATAGTGTATATACATGCATGGTTGGGTTTTACTTTCCCATCCTTCAAATCTTGCTAGTACTTTGGGTAGTTTCGCTTCCAGTGCGATTTTTCATGACAATAGAAGCATTCAGCCTCATTAGGGTTAGCAGAAGGAGTGACAAAACCTTTCTTGGTTTTGCTTGAAGAGGAGCCTTCAAGGGTCTTACCCTTGGTACCCTTAGAAGGGTTCTTTCTCTTCTTCCCTTTGCCATGCCTGATTTCCAAGACATTGGCCGCAGTTGGAGTAGGAGTAGGAGTAGTAACGACCGACTTACCCTTTAGACCTCTTTCGGCGGTCTTCAAGAGTCCTTGAAGTTTGCTGAGGGTGACCTCTTCCTTGTTCATGTGATATGTCATGCGGAATTGATCATAACACGATGGTAAGGAGTGTAAAATAATGTCTATTGCTAACTCCTCGGGGAAGTTCACATTCAGCTTCAGTAAACGGTCCACATACCTTTGCATTTTCTGCATGTGGCCCGTGATGGGTTCACCATCCTTCATTCGGGTTGTTATCATGCAGGTGATTATTTCATATCGCTCTTGATGAGCACTTTGATGGTAGCGGTCCATCAAGTCCTGGTGCATGTCAAAAGGATAATAGTCCTCATAGGACTTTTGGAGCTCGGCTGTCATGGTGGCCATCATGATGCATGCCACTTTTGTAGCATCTCTTTCATGTACCTCATATTCAGCAAGCTCTTCAGGAGTAGCAGTTGGCTCGGGTACCTTCAGCTCCTTGTCGAGAACATATTCTTTGTTCTCATACCGAGTGACCATCTTGATGTTTCTGATCCAATCTGTAAAGTTGGACCCATCAAAGATGACTCTCCCACAAAGATTCATGAGAGAGAAGGAGCAAGTAGGGTTTGAGCCAGAAGCATTGTTATTGGAAGACATCTTAAAAGAAGAAGGAATATATTAGATTAGATATAGAGATAGTCCTTAACAAAACACCCAAATGTAATATTAAGGCTAGGATCCAACACAATATTTTATAACTTAGAAGAGGGATGCCGTAATCTAAGCTATAAGATATTTGAAGGTAGGTGAATGACGATTCACCAATTTCCTCCATGAAAAACGAAATATTTAATTAGGTTTTAATTGGTTTAGAAACTCCTAGATTCTTTGAGATTCATTGAACTTTCTTCAATGACATGTTTCAATCTCGAGTGTGCCCTTCAAGTTTTGTGACTGGGATGCTGAGGATCACAAAACAAGGTGTGAAGTAACCATGAAAATTACTTGGTACCCTTAATGTATTACCCCTCAATCGATGTGCCGGTTAACCACACACGCTCCATCGATACTATGATAAACATTAAGTCACCCTTTACCTACCTTGTTAAGTTCAAGTTAGTGTGCCGGTTAACCACACACGCTCCACTAACGACTTAAACAAAGTGTAAAGTGTAATTTCATGGATTAGCACCTTATTCACATTTTCCTAAAATAACTAAGATTGGGAATTCAATAAAGTTTAGTTACTTTAGTATTATCATTATACTTTTAATGAGAATTTATAAGTCCTTGTCCTACCCGTTCGGCTAACGACCCTCCACCGATCAAGGAAGCGGTGGGTGAGAGTGGACACCCATTAAGTTGCCATTTTATAGGCAACAACCTTATACCCCCCTTATAGACCAGCTTCGTGAATGAAGCGTACTAGCGGTAAGACGACTTGATCTTATACATATATAAATATTATTAAACTTATAATATTATAAAGTATAAGGGTTGAATTTTAACTTTTAAAATTCTAGGGGTTCGAACTAAAGTTTTTAATATGACTTTACATGTTCCAAAACTTGAGGGCAAGTTTTGTAAACTTTCAAAACTTTTCATTTCTCATAACTTATGTGTTAATGGTTATTAAAAATGAAGACTCTTCATTTTTTGTAACCTATGTGTTCTTTTAATGGTTATTTATAAATGTGACTTTTGGTTATCCATAACTTAAGAACTAGTTATGGACTCCTAAAACACATAAAGATCAAGAATTAATCTAATCAATTATTAGCACGTAATTTCTATGATCTTCTAAACTCATATGTTTATGAATGTTCATATCAAAAATTTCAAGAATCATAAGAACATATACAAAACTTGAAATTTTGATACGAGCTTTTGAACAAAACTTCGATTTTCAAGTTTTTTTTTTTTTTTTTTTTTTTTTTTTTGTTTGCATCAAGTATCAAATAAACAAAGCAGGCTCTGATACCACTGATGGGTTTTAAGCATTCTAACACTCCTATGGTGTACATGCAACCCTAGAAACCTTGGATCTATGTTTAACTAAGATACATGCAAATAATTATTTTTCCAAGGTTCTTATCCTAACTAGCATGGCATGGGGTACTTGAATCAAATAAAACTAGTAGAATTACTTACCTTGTAGTAGCAGTTGATTGCTTGGAGTTTGAGAGCCTAGCACCAATAATGTGGATGCCTCAAATGGAAGTCACAAATCACCACAAACTTGGAAACCTGAGAGAATAGTCACAAACATCTTGAAATCGGCCCTCTTAGTTTACACACATCAACTAGTGTTATTTCAAGAACCAAAGCCTCCTTTATATAGTGTGGTGGATTAGGGTTACATCCACGTAAACCCTAATACCCATGTCTTTTCATTTCCATGAGATCCATGGGTTAAAGCTCCATGGAGTATCCATGGACTTTCCATGCAAGCCTAGCCCATTCCAAATAAACATTAGCCCACACTATATAAATACAAGAGCCCATATTTAATTAGTCATACTTTTGATCTCTAAATTAATTATAGTTCAACACTAATTAAATAATATGATGTTATATTAATATATTAGAACTTATAATATATTAATAAATCATAAATTATACTATTCTTAAAAGATTATCCGTAAATTGTTCGGGTGAAGTGCAACCCAAATGGACCATGCTGGGTCGGGTCAAGTACATACCAAATATAGTTATGGACTTAGACACTATCTACAACATCAAGATGGTTGCTAAAATAGAGTAGATGTCAGATCTACTGATTCTCCCTTTACTCCAACCTCTTCAAGCTCCAAGTTTCTGAAACAAGCGTTACAAATCTCCCCCACTTGAACTAGACTTCTTCCTCGAAGTTTGTTGATGTAAACAAATCCAAGTAGTGGTCTTGCATCTCATCTTCCGGCTCCCATGTCCATTTGGAGCCTCTTCGGTGCTTCCATTGCACCTTCACTAGTTCACTTCCTTATTGCGAAGGACCTTAGTCTTCCTATCCAGAACTGCAATGGTCCTCTCAATGTAGTTTAGGCTCTCATCCACCTGAACTTCGTCTAGAGAAATAACTGCAGCCTCGTTTGTGACACACTTCCGAAGCTGACACATGTGTAAGGTGTTGTGTATTTCGCTAAGCTCGTCTGGCAGATCCAAACGAAAAGCCACCTTGCCCACTCGGGCAGAAATCCTGAACGGTCCAATATATCGGTGCCCTAGATTTCCCCTCTTCTGAAATCTAATGACACCCTCCCATGGTGACACTTTCATCAAGACGAAATCCCCCACCTGAAACTCGTGGTCCGATCGGCGCCGACCAACATAGCTTTTCTGACGGCTTTACGCAACTCGCAGCCTGCCGCGCACCTTCTGAATCAACTCATTAGTCTTGAGCACCACCTCGGTGCTCCCCGTGACTCGATGCCCTACCTCACCCCAGCAAACATGGGTCCTACACCTCCGACCATACAACCTCTCAAACGGTGGTCGGTCGATACTAGAATGATAACTATTGTTATATGAATACTTTGCTAGTGGGAGGTATGTATCCCAACTCCCTCCAAAATCCAGCAGGCATGCTTGAAGCATATCCTCGATTTTCTGGATTGTTCTCTCACTTTGCCCATCTGTCTGGGGGTGGTAAGCCGTGCTGAAATGTAACTGAGTGCCCAGTTCCTCGTGGAACATTCTCTAGAATCTGGATGTAAATCGGACATCCCGGTCAGAGACCACCAACACTGGCACCCCATGCCTAACCACCACCTCTCGCACATAAATATCCGCTAGTTTCTCAGTGGAGATGTGGTCGGAGATCGAAATAAAGTGGGAAATCTTCATCAAACTATCCACAATAAGCCATATGACATCCTCACCCCTCGCCGTCCTCGGTAACTTCGTGATGAAGTCCATGGTGATCTCTTCCCATTTCCACATAGGAATGGGTAACGGCTGAACCTTGTCATGAGTCCTCTGATGTTCGGCCTTGACCTTCCTGCAGGTCAAGCACCGCTCCACGAACCACGCAATCTCCCGCTTCATCCAGGGCCACCAGTAACTCAACCTCAGATCCCTATACATCTTCGTGGCCCCCGTGTGAATAGAGAACTTGGATATGTGTGCCTCCTCCAAGATCTTCTGCCTCGCACCCCCCGTTTACCGGCACCCACACCCGACCATACTATGTCAGAAGACCTCGACTATCCCAAACAAACTGGGGAAACTGACCCCGAATCCGCTCTATCTTCCAATTCTCTTTCCTCAAATCCTCCACATGAGCTTCCTTGATCATATCCAACAGTGGAGATATCACTGTCATCCTCAGACAGACATACCTAATCGGAATACTTGCCGTCTTGTGGCTCAAAGCATTGGCCACCACAATGGTCTTCCCTCGGTGATACAAGATCTCGCAATCGTAATCCTTCAGTACTTCCAATCACACCACTGCCTCAATCTTGGCTGGATCAACCAAAATACCCTCTTGGTTGATGATGTACCCCAAAAACTGCACCTCTGTCAACCAAAAATCACACTTTGATAACTTGGAATATAGCCTTTCCGTCCTCAGTGTCTCTAATACCTCCCTCAGACGCTCCTCATGCTGTCCCTTGGTCTTAGAATATACCAAGATATCGTCGATAAACACGATCACTATCCGATCCAACATCGGCCTACACACCCTGTTCATGAGATCCATGAATGCAGTTGGGGCATTGGTGAGCCCAAATGGAATCACCACAAATTCATAGTGAACGTACCGTGTCCTGAAAGTTGTCTTCAGTATATCCTCATCCCTAATCCTCATCTGATGGTACCCCGACTGAAGATCACTATTGGTAAACCAAGATGCACCTTGCAGCTGATCGAACAAATCATCAATCCTCAGGAGCGGATAACGGTTTTTCAGCATTAGCTTGTTCAGCTCCCGATAATCAATGCACATCCTGTGTGACCCATTCTTCTTTTTCACGAACAGGATCAGTGCTCCCCACGGGGAACTACTTGGACGAATAAACCCTCGGTCTAGTAGCTCCTGAAGCTGCGTAGACAGCTCCTACATCTTGGGCTGAGCTAGCCGATACGGTGTCTTAGCTATTGGAGTGGCACCCGGCACCAAATCAATGCGAAACTCCACTTGCCTCTCCGGATCCACCCGTGTCAACTCATTAGGAAAGACATCACAAAAATCTCGTACAATCGATACACTTCCCAAATCTATCGTGGGCTCAAACCTCGTATCCGAGATGTATGCTTAAAATCCCAAACAATCCTGATGGAGAAGTCTCCTAACCCTCGCAGTTGAATACAGGGTTGGCCCCTGCGAGGTCCTCTCCCCATGAATAAGTAGTTCTCCCCCGCTTGGTGTTCAAACTGTCACCAGTTGGCGCTGGCAGTCTATCATGGCCCCATTGGCCCCCAACCAGTCCATCCCGACAATCACCTTCAGCCCTCGCAACGGTATCGGTACCAGATCAACCCGAAACCCCTCCTA
Organism: Lactuca virosa; assembly: GCF_052849685.1. Lineage (NCBI taxonomy): Eukaryota > Viridiplantae > Streptophyta > Magnoliopsida > Asterales > Asteraceae > Lactuca > Lactuca virosa. The sequence goes on along the minus strand of NC_136429.1, from coordinate 303,920,054 downwards.
AAATACATTCAGGACACAGTCCCGATATACCCTCGCAACACTCACAGTGCGGTCATCTATAATCTCAACCTCAAGCGGGGAATCCAAAGTCCCTGGAGCATCCCAGAACTTCTTGCTAAGTGCAAGAGATACGAACGATCGGGTAGCTCCTAAATCGAAAAGAACATGAGCGGACATACCGTTAACCAAAAAGGTCCCTATACAGGAGCACATATATACACAAAAGCAATACAAATAAATATCAAGCAGGAAAAATAAAATACGTACCAGCTACAAAGTGTGGCGCTGCCCGAGCCTCCTAGGTAGTCAACTGAAATGTGCTGCTCTTCACCGCAGGAGCATCCGCCTTGGCAGGGCGGCCGTCAGTGATCCTCATTATGGCGAGTGCGGGCACCGCCACTGCTCCCCCTCCTCCCCGCAACCTCGGATAATCGTCCCATTTATGGCTGGTCTGGTTGTAGTGGAAACAAATCAAGCCTTTCTTGGGACAATCCCTGCTCACATGACTTGGCTGGCCATATGCCTAACATCCAGAGCCTGCCGCCCAACAAGCCCCACTGTGCGGCTTCCTGCACTTGGCGCACCGGCCCCGGCCCTGCTGGCACCTACCAGAAGAATCAGAGGTCTTAGGCATTTTACCCTGACCGACAGCTGTCTGAGCCTGCTCTGGTTTCCGCTTGGTGCGGAACTCCAACGCCATCTCCCGCTCACGGGCCTTCTCCATCATCTCAATCAGGTTTTTGCACCCTGTAAAGCTCACAAACTCTCAGATACCATCCCTAAGCATGGAATGATATCTCTTCCTCCTAATATCCTCATCCGTAGCACACTGTGGGATCAACAGTACTCATTCCCGAAACTTGGCGGTGATCTCCGCCACAGTCTCGGTAGTCTGCTGGAGCTCCTGGAACTCCCTCACTAACCATTTCACCTCAATGGGTGGTCCAACTCCAGATCAAATCATCTGACAAACTCTGCCCATCTCATCTCACCCACACCAGCTGCCCCCACCAAACTGGTCACTTCTCCCCACCAGTCCTGGGCTCGGTCCCTCAGCATACACGAAGCAAACCCCACGTTTGCTGCATCAGGGCAAGAGCTCGTGTGATGGGCGTTCTCCATGTCTGCCACCCAGCGTCGGCTAACTATGGGGTCCCTGACCCCGAAGAACTCCGGCGCCCCATACGCCTTGAACTCCCGAACGAGGGAGTTTGGGTCCCAACCTGGCCCACAGGAATCTCAGCTCTGAACGACCTGATCTACTCCTCCATGATGTACATCATCCCTTCCTTGACTGTCCTAAAAATCACTGGGGTAGCTTCAAGAATGCCCCTCGTAACCTCGGCTGCAATAAGCTCGCACAACCTCTCGTCAATGGGCTCGGTATCGTCGCCCCACCCAGATCTGGATCCTGATCCTGATCCTGATCCCCCTGCTCCAAATCATGTCACCACAATCCTGATAAGATAGAATGATCAACATAATCAAAAAGGGGATCCTCCCACACCGGTTCTCCATAGAGCTTCCAGATCTAACATCGGTTCGGGTACATGTCATGTTCTTTCACTAGTACGGGCATAATACTACCTTCCACACCTACCTGTACCTTCCCCAAAGCTCTACCTGATAACTCTAATTCGTTCCAGAACAAATCATATCTCCCGGGCTACTCCATAATTCAAATCCTAGGCTATCCTAAGATTTGCTCGATCTCAGCAAACCAAAAATCAAATCAATCATAACAGGTTGCCTTATGCATGCAAATTGTACACATAATAGGATCAAATAGACTTTCTAATAATAGACTCTTCCCTAGGACCACAACCAGACGAGGAACAGGAAATATGGCCAAATCAATCATTCTAAGGCTATAAGATCGTAACCGTATACAATTTTTAAAGCATATACATAGCAAAATCCATCCAACTATCATAATCCAAATATCAGTATAACGTGGCAACCATATTGGGGAACTACTTACTTGAGCTCGGTCGATCACGCGCATTGCACTCTCCCCTTTTTCCATCTTAAGAAGTTTTTAAATTTTGCTTTTTGAAAACAAATTTACCATTTCCTTAGTTTGAGTCCTGACACACCCGAGAGTGTGTCCGAATCCGTCCAACCAAGGCTCTGGTACCAACTTGTAATAGCCCAATTTTTTCCAAATAAATTTTTTATTTTTAAATAATCAAAACATTCCCAGAAACCATAAAATCTCAATGACAATTTTTTTCAAATTCATAAAATCAACACTTTAGTTCAAATATCAGAGTGTCCCCATAAAAATTCCTGAGAGAGTGCATGCCGCGCCATCAAACCTTGCCCTTGACCTTAGGCTCTGAAGTACCTGAAACAATCAACAAATTGTAAGCTAATGCTTAGTGAGTTCCCCAAAGCATAACCCACACAATTCACATAATCCATACTAGCTATATAAGCTATATAAACCACCAGCCAAGCATACAAACATATAAGGATGTCGTGGGTTCCTCCCAGGGTCTTACTCTAGGATGTCATGGGCTCCCCCACATGGTCTTACACCTAGGTGCCATGGGCTCCCCCCATGGTCTTTTCCTGGAAAGCCATGGGCTCCCCGACATGGTCTGACATCCAAGTGTCATGGGCTCCCCCATGGTCTTTACCTGAAAAACCATGGGCTCCCTCACATGGTCTTACATCTAAGCGCCATGGGCTCCCCCATGGTCTTTCATGCAAGTATCGCATATACAACTAGCATACCACCTAGCATATAACCAACTAGCATACCACATATCACTACATCAACTAGTGTACCACATATCACAAAATGGGTCGGCCTTGGTTCCTTAGACCCATTGGTATAGTGAGGAGACTCACCTCTAGAGAATGATGAACTGATAAGATAAGATAAGTAACAAACCCGCAGCTCCAACTCAACGGCCTCAAGATGGTTGCCAAAACAGAGTAGATGTCAGATCTACTGCTTCTCCCTTTACTCCAACCTCTTCAAGCTCCAACTTCCTAAAACAAGCGTTACACAATCGAAGCATAACATTGATAACTAATACTCTCTAACACAGTCAAGTCACTGATTAATATCACCTACCCCTAGGATTAGATCAATCTCTAGTCCTAATAGTTTAATGGGCATAAATTAGTTAAGATTCAAGTTAATGTAATAAGATTGGTCCTCTTAACTACACACAACTCAGCAATAGGCAATAAAAATAATAATTTAAACATGAAGGGTAAAATGATCAATCGAACACAAGTATTAACAGAAATCACATAATCCTACTAACGAAATCAAAACATATTAATGAGGGTTCATTTGCATCTAGCAAAAGTAAAGGTTTTTACAGCATATTCAGTAACCTAAAGCAGAAAAACATCACCAAAATATTTCAAGATACGATCATCAAGCAACCCAAAGTGAAATCTTGATGCACATAGCTCTCGAATCATCAAATCATGGCTCCAATTGAACCTGTAGCTTCAAAATTGACCCTTAAATGATTTATGTACGGAAAAACAAAGTAAAAGACGTAACTATAGGCTGCCAAAGGCTGCACCACGATTAGGGAAGGAAATGTCGAATTTTTATAGATATAACGGCGCCACGATGTGGTAGAGATCTCACCACGCTGTGGTGATTAGTTTAGTTGTTACACATAAAGATATAGATAGACACGAGGATTTTTCAACATTTTCTGATATTTTACTCAGGATACGGCTCATCTATAGGAGGGTGTGGCATGACTTCAACTTATATTTCCATATTGGCCGATTTTTCATCCGTTTCAGCTCCGTTTCCTCCTTTTGCATCCCAACTCTAATTTTAACTATAACTTAACATTTCAAAGCATATTAAGTATCATATATCTTAAAATATAACATTCTTATCAAATATATTAAGATAATGGCCTAAAATATATTACTGACTAAGGTCATATCAAAATACCCCCCACTTATCTTTTTCGTGTCCTTAAGCAAACTAGATTGTTATTATATCATATCAAAACTTTGGTCACCAACATCACATAGATTAACCCAATTTGAATTTGCTAATTATGTCTCGCCTCAATGCATATATTTGTGTCTAATTTCTAAATACTTTCCAAATCCTAAATACTCACAATCCTCATAAACGTGCCCACTTATTTTGAATAACATTCATTTATGCATCCCTCTGAATACATACTTAGAAAATTTCCTTAACCTCAAGGTATTTTTATTAAATAACTCAAGCATACATATGCTCTAATAACCTTGAAAGAAAAATTACAACTTGACTGATAAGGCTTTGGCTTTTGACAATTTGCCTTATTTCTTCACTTTCTTCAAGATATTCAAACTTTGATAGCTTTCTTCACTTTTCTTCATGATATTCAACCTCAACATTTATTGGTTAAAGATATTAGTCAAATGTGCAAAGACTATATAAATTTTCCTAGCTATATTTCAGTACACGATGCAAAACTTTTTATATCCCTCAAACTACACAAGTTTGCGTTTTTGATTCATGATTTCACTAAAACTGGGAAGGAAAAAATATATTATAACATATTAGCTAAACAAAACCTTTAAATTATCATCAAATTATCCTACACAACACTAGCAAACTTAGCTCTAACACAATAATTTTTTTTAATATACTATATTTTTCTATACTAGACCATTTTTCAAGTCTATATATTTATCTTTTTTTAATCCAACATTTTCCTTTTTATTTCAATCTAACATATTATTTTTCCTTATATTAAATCCCTACCCACACTTCAATTATACAATGCCCTCATTGTATAAATAGCAGTTAAAGCATATAAAACTAAAGAAGGAGAAAAGGAACGAACTCTCCATGGTATGATGTCGCGAGACTGAATTGGCTGTCGTGGGTTGCTTAACAATACTAAGCTTGAATTTGTCTGTTGGAATACTTCTGGAACTGAACATCCTTGCTGAAATTGGTGGACTCTTGGGAAATAAATATGAGGTAGAAAACTAATCTTCCAATCTCAAAAATAATACATTGTATAGGGCATTTCTACGTCGTGGCAAGTAATACGCCATAACATGCGTGGTGTCGAATCAAAATTTGGAACATCAATCGCGAGAAAATCTTTGTCACGACATGCAGTGAGAATTGGCACGACGTGACTTTCAAATGTTGGGAAAAACCATTTACGCCATGTCACGAGTTAGCAAAGCTCGCAGATCGATTTCTCACTAAAAGTAATCAAACAATCAGAAGGTGATTAGGCTCTCGTCTAGTCTCTCATATTTTCATCCCTTATGTAGCATTGAAAGCACAATAGACTCCTCAGTTTTGCTCCATGTCGAATGTGTACCCCACATTTATTTGTATGTGTCACACCCTCGGCCTACGGCAGAAACGCCGAACTGTGCAACGTTATAATGTTGGATCACAGATGTTGACCATACATTGAACAATACAAAAAAATATAAATATAAATATCACTTACATTATGGATAAAAATATTACATCGGGATATTTTGGAAATACTTTAATTTCTAATACAAATGGTGCTTTAATAGATGAGCATAACTACCCTACATTTATTCGTCAATCAACTGTTGCTTTTAGAGGTGCAATCCTCCATCTTGCGGTTTCCTAGGAATACATATGGTTTTGAGAACGTCAACGTAATGTTGGTGAGTTCACAAGTTTTGTATTTTATACTTAGAAAATATTTTTTGTTTATAACTTTGTTAATTTTAAAAGTATTTTGATTCCTTGAAAATTCTATTATTTATAAGTACTATGGCTTCTGAAATTCTTACTCCTTATATGCATTATTCGTGTATTAATTCTTTAGGAGTGTATTTTACGGAAAGAAGCGTATTCTTATCTATAGGGTAGGGTGACTAGGAGTGAACTTCCGTACTCCATATAGGTTAATCAGATACCGTCTAATCTTAACCTATATAACAGTATAGTTATGAAAACATTAGAATCTTAATGGTTTTGTAATTATCATTAATATATAATTATATTTAAAGTAGATATTCTTAGCAAGGCCAAATTGGTGGAGTGACAATATAACCATTTGAAAAGATGGACATACTAACACACTACTATTATACGTTTAATGCGGTCGTGGAGACTGCATAATCTATTACCGGTATTCGATAATAACGATTCGATGTAATGTTAATCCTTTGGCCAATAGTAGGTACCATGTTACACTATAGAAATGGCTTAGCATAATGATTAGATATATAATATTATTTCTTTAGATTCGGTTGGGTCTACCCCAGCGTAATGACTAGGTATTTTATTATCCGAGAGGTTCTGGCCAGAATAACGGATAGGTACTAATTTATCCTAGGGATTTTGCCAGTATAACGACTAGGTATAATATTATTTATGAAGATTGGGCAGAGTATCTACCGGGCATAATATTATATCCTAAGAGTTAGCAGAATAACTATATAAAGTATATTTATATAGAATATAAATTTATATAACGCAATGATAATGACAATATAATTATTAAAGTAATTATTCATGTATTCCGCCCCCCCCCCCCCTTATATTTGATAAAAATATGAAAAAGGGCCGTGAAACTCACTCTTGAAGTGTGCGTTAATAGACTTTAGACTGTGGCTGCTGGCGTTGGGGGCTCGGGATTGACCGAACATGAGAGGAAAGCAAAATGATAATTTAATTATAAACTAAATATATTTCCAAGTTCTTACAGAGAATTTTTCGAAGAAAAAAGAGAGAAGAGTAAAAGGATTCAACGTAAGAATGGAAGGGGAGATAACACTTTATATATGGCCAAAATGGAAAAGCATGGCGCGCAAGGGGAGGGGCGCGGTGCGATTTGATGGCGTGGCTCCTCCCATGACGTGACATAACTTTCCTTTAGGTTACACTGACAATCTTTCCAGCTCCTCCAAAAAAATTTCCGGATCATATCCCTCACCTTCTAGCTCAAGTTCATGTACCACTTCCTCAAGAAAAACATCAAGATCATCGAGAATTGGAAACTACATAATATAAAAAAATTTAAAAAATTAAAAACTAAACTATATAAGAAATTTAATAAACAAATAAAAAATCTGAACTAAACACAATTGTTCCTCGACAATGACACCAGAAGCTTGATGTGTTTATTATCCACTAGTTTTAAATTCATAAATCATAATTTATCACTTCTAAACTAGTACACACACTAGGCAGTGAACCTAATCATATGGTAGTATAGTTATGGTAAGAAAGGGTGTCGAACATTAGGGAATGTGAATGGTTTGGATCAAATAATTCAAATGTTGATTAATTAATAACAGTAATGTAAAAAAAAGGGGGAGGGTTAAACTAAATTAAACTTGCTTTAACACTCAATTAATAAAATGAAGTAAATAACTAAACTAAAATAATAGATAAAAAGTACGTTCACTAGAATACGAACACAAGTTTTTATGTTTGATTTATTAGAAGTGCAAATGATTAATGAGTTGATTACCGAATTGTAGTATGACTTGTTATCTTGGTCGGATTTGCTACTATTAATAATTAATGAACGACTAATACAAAGATCATGCACTTAGTGAACACATAATTAATTAAATTTATTCCATCTATGAAGAATATGATAAACTGATTTTTTTTCTTAATGGTCATAACAATCAATCGAAGCATTACATGGATAATTAATACTCTCTAACACAGTCAAGTCACTGATTAATATCACTTAACCCTAGGATTTGATCAATTCCTAGCCCTAAGAGTTTAATGGTTATAAACTAATTAGGATTTACGTTAATGTATTTAGATTGGTCATTTTAACTACATATAACTCAACTATATACAGTAAAAATCATAACTTTAACATGAAAGGTAAAGTGATCAATCGAACACAAGTATTAACCAAACTCACAAAAGCCTACTAACAAAATCATCAGATATTAACGAGGGTTCATCTATATCTAGCGAAAGTAAAGGTTTTTACAACATATTCAGTAAACTAAAGCATAAAAACATCACCAAAAGATATTGAAACATGATCCTCAAGAGAACTCGAAGTGAAATCTTGATGCAAATAACGCTTGAATCTTCAAATCCTTGCTCCAATCAAATCTCTAGCTTCGAAATCGACTCCTAAAGGGTTTCTAGACGTCAAAACGAAGTAAAAGTCACAACTATAGGTTGCCAAAGGTTGCACCATGATTAGAGTTGGAAATTTCACATTTTTGTAGATTCAGTGACGCCACGACGTAGTTGAGATCACACCATGTCTTGGTGATCGGTTTCCTTGTTCTACACGAATGCATAGAATGACACTGGTAGTTTTCAAGATTTTCTGACATTCTACATAGGACACGGTCCATCTAAAGGAGGGCGCATCGGCCCTTCAACTTATTTTTCCGGATTTGTCAATTTTTCGTCCTTTCCAGCTCTGTTCTCCTCCTTTTGCATTTCAACTCTGATTTTAACTGTAAATGAACATTTGAAAGCATATTAAATATCATATATCATAAAATATAACATTTTTATCAAATACATTACGATAATGGCCTGAAATATATAGTTAAATAAAGTAATATCACTTGTAAATCTTTACGGAGATAGGAGATAAAGAATATGTAAGAATATAGAAAATTAACATCTAAATGGCTATACAAAATATCTTTACAAAAAGTCCTAAACAAACTATAAAACTCTTATAAATTAAGAAGAAATCATAAATAAAGATGAGGCTAATTAAATTAATACATGTTATTTACGGAACCTATATATAAAACTAAACATGCAATAAAAGGGTTTCGGAACATCTAAAAAATTATCAGTGTATGTGATATCTATAGGATACCATGTATAGGGTCAGATATGGTTCTAGTTGGTGGAGAATGAGAAATAACTTGTAAGGCTGTAGTTAGTTCAAGAATTTCAACATGCTCAAGTTTCTGATTCAAGGTTTTCTGATTCAACGCCTAAAACCTCAGGTGGTCAAAACGTTGGATTACTTGTGGAGTCATTCGACATTTGATTATTGACTAGTTAATAGTTAGATATGTAATTTAGAGTCTACGTGTTTTGTCGGGTTTGAATTTTATTGAGTATTCGGGTTGCTCTCGTTTTGGATTTTTCCATTTCTTGCAATGTATGCCTTTTTTCATATACTAAAACTACTGTTTCCAAAAAAAAAAAATAATAATAATACCGACTATCGATATATGATTTTTATACATTATTAGTTAGAGAACAAATTAAACTCATGTTTGGTTCATGGATTGCAAAGGAATTCAAAAGAATTGAAGTAAAAGATTCGGTGGTTGACGTATTTAGCTGACAAATGGATGAAAGTTAATTTGGTTAAAATACATCTAAATACACAATTCACAGATTCTATCATTTTTTGACACAAGGCCAATAAATCATGTAAATTCCATTCATAAATTATGTTCCCTTTTCAAGTAAACGTTGATGTTACATTTTCATTCACTTTAATAAAACTAATTGTCTCTAGCAAAGATATATGTCCTTTTTTTTTTTTTACTTTGTCTTTGTTTAAACACATTCAAAATCAAGATTCTATCATTTCTATGACACATCGCCAATAAGTCACTTTAATTCCATTCCTAAATTATATATATGTTCTATTTAAGTAAATGTTGATGCTACATTTTAATTAAGTTTTTAATAAAAAAATATTGTCTCTATCATTGTCTTAAGCCCACTTTGTTGAGTAGACACATTCCACATTGCCATCTATATGTATTCATTTATATATTATATATTCATGTTTACGTGCAGCCAGGGAGTTCAATCTCTATATATTATGAAACCTATGTATCATCATTTTCATATTAATTCTTTCCGGACGTAGAAAACATGGAGTTCTTTCTCCCATTTTCAGCGACTATCGCAGCTATTGTTTTTTCTTTTCTACTAAAATTCCTGCTGCAAAGCATTAAAGGAGAGAGAGTGAAGAACACAGAACCACCTCAAGCAAAGGGCCGATGGCCGGTAATCGGACACCTGCGCCTTCTTGGTGGACCCGAATTACCTCACAGGGTCTTAGGTGGATTGGCTGATAAATATGGCCCCATCTTCACCATCAAGCTTGGTGTTCACAATGTTTTGGTGGTGAGTAACGCTGAGATGGCGAAAGAGTGCTTTACCACAAATGATAAGGTCTTTGCAAGTCGACCCAAGTCAATGGCAGTAGAACACATGGGCTATAACTATGCCATATGATAAATCAGGCCGAGTAATGGTCCAATACTACCAATGGACGTGAAGATCTCATGGGAGGCTACAGGTGTGCCTATCGGTTTAGCATGGAGAATATTTGATCGGTCTAGAATGTCATGCGCATATTTACGCATATTTAGACTGGCTAAGAAATAAGCCATCATCCGTATATGAAACTTCAAGACCCAAGAATTAGTTTAGGTCACCAAGATCCTTAACTGCAAATTCTCGATCGGGTTTAGTAATAAACGAAGAGATAACTTGTTCGTTGTTGCCGGTTAAAATGAGATCATCAACATAAACAAGAAGATAAATAATGCACGCTTCCCGTTTAAAAACATAAAGAGAACTGTCTGACCGAGCACACGTGAAACCGTTTGCAATAAGAAATGAACTAAGACAATGAAACCATGCTCGCGGAGCTTGTTTTAGCCCATATGATGCTTTCTTTAACCTACAAACGTGATTAAGAAAACGAGGGTCGACAAAACCAGGTGGTTGTTCCATAAATACAGTTTCATTCAAACAACCATTGAGAAAAAGCATTTTTGACATCGAGTTGATGAATATGTCATTTATTGATAACAGCAAGAGACAAGACAATACGTATCGTGGCTGTCTTACCTACGGGATTGAATTTAAGAGAATAATCAAGACTGGGAACTTGATAAATCCTTGAGCCACAATTCGTACTTTGAGACGTGCAATCGATCTATCTAAATGATAATTTATGTGAAACACCCATTCGGAACCGACGACATTTCCAGTAGTAGGGCGCGATACTAAAACCCAAGTATCATTTTGTTGAAGAGATGTCATTTCTTCATGCATTGCTAACATCCACTTTCAGTTTTTAGCAGTGGATTCGAATCCAATTTGGATCCTTTTGAACAAATAAAGCTGAGTAAAGTGCATGAGAAGATGTATGAGCTAAATCCAATTGGTGTCGAGGCTTGAAAATCCCAACTTTTGCTCGTGTGGTCATCTGATAAGTTGAAATAGATTGTTGATTTGTATTCAACGGTTGTTGTGGTTGTGGTATTTGTGACAACCGTCAAAATTCGAGTCGGTTCTAGATTTGACTAGACTTAGTTGCACATATAGGCACAACACATATTAGGCTTAGTGATTAGAAGCTAAGTTATAACCTAGTAGAAACTTGGAAACATATAGAAACAATGGATGGTGTACTTAGATTTCACATTGATATGTGAATTCTATAACTACTTAACTGTAGAGACTATCCACATTCAGGTCACTCTTTGACTCGAACACCTTTTCATGAATCATATACACACATTATGCACTTGAGCTAGTAGTAGAAATTAGGTTGGAGCCTCATAGAAACTTAAGTCAAAGTTGAAGACTAGGACTAGTATACTTGATTCCTGAATTTTGCTTGAATATCGGAATCACTACATAGATTGCCAATAAACCGATAAAATAAATTACAAACATTAACTATAAAAGAGTTATAATACCATAAGTTAATTTGAAGTCTCAAAGATTCAATTTATCTTAATATCCAATGATTTATTAAACTCAAAAACCCTAAAAGCCATAAAAACTCATATTTATAAACTTTAACCTTAAAAACTTGATAAAAATAATTATGAACCTTATAATATTATCTTATAATAATGAAAATTATGAAAATGTTTCAAGAAAAATAAAATTTCGGTCATTGATATTTAACCTTATTCCACAAGCTAAAAACTCAAGAGTTATTAAAGAATCTTACTTAAAATACACATTTTATAAAATTTGGAGGAATTTTTATAAAAGAATTGAGAAGTTTATAAAATTAATGGAAGGAAAATTTAATATCCTCTCTCCTCCCTCATAAATTCGTGCATCCTCACTAACACCCCATTTCCCCAAAGTTTGAATGATTTTTCTCTTCCCCACACTCCATCTTCATCACTTTTCTCTCTCACTCTTCAAATCCCCAACACCATTTTCTCTCTATTCCCCTCTCTATAACCACGAAAATTTTCCAGAAAATGAAGCCAAAAACACACCTTAAACTTTAAATCTTCATCATCTAGGGTTGTTCTTCAAGGTAATCACAAAAATCCTTCAATCTACCTTCAAAATCTCAAGTTTTCTTGCATATCTTCTTCTTCTCCACCATTCTATGCATGGATTATTCACATGCATGTTCATGTGGTTATGGTGATATTATTTCACCCAAAAACCAACATGCATGTGATGATCTTCAACCTTAGAGGCTTGATCATCAAAGTTTGTTATTAAAAAGCATTCAAATAGGTTCATAAAGGATTTATTCCCAAATAAATATCTATAACAACTTTTCTGATCACATCCGATTTATCCCAGTATTTCCATAACAAAATGAGATGTTCTACAAATTTTCATAAAATAATTCATTTTTATCGAATTATTATAAATATTGCAAGAAAATAGGGCAATACCTCATATAAAATACTTTCTGAGGTCTATAAATCCTAGGTAAATTCGCGGATGACCCCTAAAGTGAATGATGACATCTCAGTGAGTTTCATCGATTTTTGTTATAGTTTTCTATAGTTTTGAATTTTCTTTTTGTTTTATCCAAATAAATCATAAAACCACTTTAAGTAATTTGAAAAGTCTATCTAATGTGGAGTACTCAGAAAAGTATTTTCAGAATTTTTCATGATTCATTCCTATTTTTCTCCGATTTTTGTATTTATAATGGACTAATAATGGGAAAAATATTTGTACTCATCCAAACTTCATGAAAATTTACCATAAGACCTTAAACGATATTAGAATACTAAATAAAAATTTTGATGATTTTTCTATTCAGTATACTATTTTTCTCCTATTTTCTAAGACTAAATAACTTAAATCCACAAAATCAGATTACACTATATAAAAATCACCATTGGTATTTTTCCCAGATTATGTACGCTGTAAATGAAATTTACAAAAATTTTGGTAATTTAATTTAACAGTTTGATAATTATTCACCATTTAATGATTATTCAAGAGCATAAAACAAAGAAAAATAGCAAAACTAATTGAAAAATATCTTTTATATTTTTCACAGCTTCTATATGTATAGTAACAGTGTTAAAAAAAGGTTGGGCAATTTTTTAAACCATTTTCAATTTATTTCAATTTTTATTAGATTAAATGCACAAAAATCATAAAAATGGGTTCAACAGTTTAGAAATCCATTTTTACATTTTTCCCAGCTTACGTATGTTCAATTGTAGTATTATAAAAAGTTTGAGAATTGCTATCATCTGGATACTATTTTTCACGAATTTATATTTTTATGAAGGCTTAAAAATTTGGAAAAATAGTTAATCACATCAAAAATTCAAGGCAAAAATTCTGGAAGACCTCCACTGTATTTGGAATGAAAATGCAAAGTTTGATAATTTTTGGAAACTGTTTGATAATATTTTAAATTTTTAGGAGCTTAAAAACACATTTAAATGGGTTGAAATACCCTCAATTAATATTATAAAAATCTGGAAATTAATATCCAAAATTTTCTTAATCACATGAGTTATAAATTTTCACCATTTCAGAAAAATGTTTTTAACTTATCAATATTAAAATTTGACACAATATTGACATATTTCTATTGTAGTGGTAAGTATATTAGCACTAAATTTCGACTAGAGACTCACTAGCAAATACCATTATTGTAGGAATCGATAGTAGTAGGAGTGGAGCATAGTCAAGGCACCATTTGCATCATCTCAATGTATTGTGAGTATTCACTACTCCCCCTATTTTTGGTTTTTAAATGTTTTGGGGAGGAAAAGCATGTCCTAAACTATTTATGTTCGTTGTATTTAATTGACTCGTATAAACTTGGTTACTATATTTTACATATTGTGAGTATTCACGACTCCCCCTATTTTCGGTTTTTAAATGTATTGGGGTGGAAAAGCATGTCCTAAACTGTATATGTTCTTTGTATTTAACTGACTCGTATAAACTTGATTACTATATTTTGCATATTGTGAGTATTCACGACTCCCTTTTTTGGTTTTTAAATGTTTTGGGGTGGAAAAGCATGTCCTAAACTATTTATACTCATTATATTTATTTGACTTGTATAAACTTGATTGCTATATTTTGCATATTGTGAGTATTCACCACTCCCCTATTTTTGGTTTTTAAATGTTCTGGGGTGGAAAAGCATGTCCTAAACTTTTTATGTTCGTTGTATTTATTTTGACTCGTATGAAACTTGGTTGCTATATTTCGTAGGTATGTATATGTTACTTTAATTGATGAGGACTGTATCGCGGTTAAGTCCTTGGAATCTCTAGACACAACTCATTAACTCTTTTGAGCTTATGGTTATTATGGTATCAAGAGGTAGACAAGTCCTCACTCGCACGATTCGCTTGAGTGCATTTTAACATTTTATACACTATGTTTTCGATACACATAGTAGTCAATAGGGCACGATTCGTTTAATAGGCTTGGGTTGTGAACTCATGAATGGAAACTTGATGCACATACGAATCTTTATGCACAAATGAAACTTTGTTTCTCATTATAGCAATGATATTTTATTACTGAAGACTTATATACTTATCTAAGCAATGAAATTGTTTGCTCCTTGTAACAACGAATATTATTTCGATTCGTGAAAACTCATTTTAGAAATATACTTCTATTTATGGAAACTTTTCTCAAAACTTTTATTTCGATTCTTGAAACCAATATTAGTTTAATCTGTGAGTACTCACCAACTATTTTTATAGTTGACGCTCGTTTTACATGCTTTTTCTGGAATCATCTAGTAAAAGGCACGTAGAGACACACCACTTGTAGGAGCATTTGCATGTGTTGACTTTGAAATACACTGTATTTTCTTTTAAAAAGTTTTTCAAACTCATTGTAAATTTGTAATGATTTTTAATACTATGGTTGTGTTGGATTAGTGTCTAAGTCCATAACTATAATTGGTAGATACTTGACCCGACCCGCCATGGTCCATTTGGGTTGCATGGCATCAGAACAATTGGATAGTCCTTTTAATGAGAAGAAGATATTTGTGACATATTAATATATTATAAGTTCTAATATATTAATATGAAATCATATTATTTAATTAGTATTGATCTAGAATTAATTTGGAATTAATTTAGTGATCAAAAGAGACTAAATAAATATATCGGGATTGATTGTGTAAATCATAGATTCTTATATATGTGGGCTCATGATCCATGAATCCTTATGTTGGGTTTAACCCATGTGGTGGCCCATGGATACTCCATGGAGGTTAAAACCCATGGAGCATAAGGAATAGGTTAAGTCATGGGTTACATGGTGTAACCCTAATGTGCACACTATATAAAGACCCCATTGTTGGTGAAATCGGCACTAGTGTATTACATAGAGGGCAAGCCGATTTCATAGAGATATAAGACTAATATCTTCTCTCATGGTTATTCCAAATGTTCATGGTGTTGTGTGAACCATTTGAGGTGTCACACTTGGGGCACTAGGCTCTTGAGCTCTATGGAATCAAGCACCAAACAAGAGGTATATAATTCTACCAGATTTTATATTATATGTACTTTATATTATGCTAGTTAGAACAATACCTTGGAAATTGATATTTGCATGTATAATAGAGAAAACATAGATCCAAGGTATTTAGGGTTTCATGTACACCATAGGAGTGTTAGAATGCTCAAAACCCAACAGTGGTATCAGAGCCTAGGCTTGTTTTCACTTATACTTGATGCAAACTGCTTAAAAATCGAAGTTTTGTGCTGTCTGAACAGGGGACTTGACGAGTCCATTAAGGGACTCGACGAGTCCAAGACAAAATGCATCCAACTCGCCGAGTTGGTTCATGCACTCGACGAGTTGGACCCCCAAACAGCATATCTTCGAGTTTTGGTGCTGGAATTGGTCTAGAATCATTACCTTTGATTGTTTTGGTCTTATAAAACCTGTTTTTAATGTGGTAATGATTATGTTAAACCAATTTCGAGGCTATAATCAAAGTTTCAAGTTTTATATATGTTTATGTGATTCTTGGAAAATTGTTGATTATGAATGTTCATGCTTATGAGTTTTGGTAGATCATAGGAATTATGTGCAAATTGTTTTGTTAGTATAATTCTTGATCTTAATGAAATTGTATGGACTCCATAACTTGTCCTCAATTTATGGATTACCAAAAGTTTTTGGTGTTTCCTTGATTTATGAGTTAGCTTAGATTAATGAAAAAAATTGTGTTTTAGTTGTTTTTAATCCAAATTAATCTAGAGTTAGTTCAAAAAATATGTTTTTGTAACTTGTCTTCAAGTTATATGAAAAGTCATATTTATGAAACTTAAAACTCATATAAGTGTCATAGGTTACATAAAAGTGAAGAGTCTTTTTCATTAAAAAGTATTATGACTCCATAACTTGTCCTCAAGTTATGGATGTTAAAGAGTCACTTCTTTAAAAGTTGTCATTAAAAGATAAGGAGTTACATAAAAATGAAGAGTCTTCATTTTAATGTACATTAAACTCATAAGTTATGAAATGAAAAGTCTTGAATAGTTTCAAAACTTACCCTCAAGTTTTGGAATTTGTAAAGTTACTCTTCATGTATACTTTAATTCCAAATTGAACCCTTAGAATTTTAAAAGCTAAAATTCAAAGTTTATGGACTTCATTAAATTAATTAAAGTGTTTAATTAAAAGAGTTAATAATTCCATAAAGACATGGTTTAAGTTTAATTAAATTAAGAGTATAGTTTAATTAATAGATTAAACCACCAAGTATTTTAAATGCTTAAAATACACCCTTATACTATTATTATAATTTTAATTATATAGATATGTATAAGATAAAGTCAATCTTACCATTAGTAGGCCTCATTCATGAAGCCGGTCTATAAGGGGGGTATAAGGTTACTGCCTATAAAATGGCAGTTTAATGGGTGTCCACTCTCACCCACCGCTTCCTTGACTGATGGAGGGTCGTTAGCCGAACGGGTAGGAAAGGACTATAATTCTCCCTTCATTAAAAGTATAATGATAAATACTAAGTAACTAAACACTTATTAATTCCCAATCTTAGTTACTTAGGAAAATGTGAAAAGGTGCTAACCCATGAAATTACACTTTGTACCTTACCAAGTCGTTAATGGAGCGTGTGTGGTTAACCAGCACACTAATAAGGACTAGTAAGAGTGGCAAAGGGTAACTTGACTTTATTATAGATCGGTGGAGCGTGTGTGGTTAACCGGCACATTGATTAGGTGATAAAGTTAAGGGTACCAAGTCAATTTGCATGGTTATTCACACCTTGTTTATGATCCTCGGCATCCCAGTCACAAACTTGAGAGGGCACAATCGAGATTCAAACATGCCATTGAAAGTTCAATGTATCTCAAAAGATCTAGGAGTTTCAAATCCAATTAAAACTTAATTAGATTTCGTTTTTCATGGTGGAAATTGGTAAATCGTCATTTACCTACCTTCAACTCTTTTATAATTTGGATTACGGCATCCCTCTTCCAGTTATAAACAGGTTGTTGGGTCCTAGCCTTAGTATTTCATATTGGGTGTTATATTAAGGACTTTAAATCAACTGACTTGAATTTCTCCCTTATAGATGTCTCCTTCAGACAACTATGGTCTTCCCAAATCTTTAGGAACAAGCTATCCTAATGAAGATGATATCCCAAATGGCAATCAAGGTGAAAGATCAATCCCTTTGTTGTGCATTAGTGGGACTGGAAATCATATTTCATTTCCTCCACCTCCTCCAATAAATCTCCCTATCCCACAAGTTTCAAGACTTAATAAGTTCTAAGTCACTCAATCCCTATTGGTAGACAAAGTCTATATGTGCTTAGGTCTTGGAGATTAAGTCGCATATTGACAAGCCGGGAGAGTCGGGTGTCGAAGTCTTGAGGTAGCTGGCTATTGACTTTGTTCTTCAGTCACTCCCTGATGACAGATCACGACATGACCCTTAAATGATCTTATCTATTTGCTTGGTGATGCTGAATCAGCAATGATTTGGAACACTGGTAAAGCAAATTTGATTAGAAGATCGACTTCCCAAAACTTCATGGACATTGACAATGGTGACACTGGAAATCCAGAAAAACTTTCTCTTCCTAATGGATAGGGATCGGCCATAGTCAACTCGGTTGACCAAATGGTAAAGAGAAAGGCTAAGTCTGAGATAGTCTCATGTACCATTCCCAAAGAGTCCATATGTGCTTATTGGCAAACGAAAGGGGCATTGGTTGTGAAGCTGCCGAATTTACCTGAAACCTTATAAGGATGGTAAAGTCAAAAGTTTGACTCTACTTCAAGTAAAGTCCGTTATCTAACTCTATTAAGTCTCTTTTGGAGATTCTTAATACATGATGTAATGTAATTACATTTTGATGTTTTTTTGAAGAATCAAAGGAAGCTTAAAGAAAAGGTGTGCTGATTCTAATTGCATGGTTCGATGACCAGAATTTTGAGCCACTGCATAAGAGTTATGAGATATTGCTTAGGAATAGATAACAACAAAGTTTTCATATGAATTTGCATTGTAAGGATAAGTTTTTCCGCAAGTTTTAAAAATAAACGAAAAGTTTTTATTTATTTTAAGTATCCTTACAAAGGCATTTGTGAAAAATTGTTGTTTATATGTTTCCATTGATAAACAATATTGGAAAATGAATTTGATTCTTTCGTTTGTGGTAGTGTCATAATTTATCAAATAAGGAAAAATTCTCATCACCCAAGTTTCAGTTGGATAGAAACTTGGAATCATGCAAGTTGTATTGTGTGATGAATGAGATTTTTCATCTTTGGCAAATTAAGACTAATTCCTTGTTCACATTCGCATGTGAGTCAAGCGAAGGACTAAAGGATCGGGTACATTAGGTTGTGCACTAGTCAGGTCCACCACAAAGGTTGATAAGATTATTCGTTATGATTTACTAAAAGTTTAGTAAATATGATTATGCTTACAAGTTTAAGTGTAATGCTGAAACATTGGAAAAGTTTAAATATATGGCAGAATGAATAAGAAGAATCAAATAAGGCAGAAAGATAAAAGCTTCTCCAATCTGAAGAGATGGGAGAGTACTTGTGTATCTTGTTTTATGATTATCTTAGTGATTATGGAACCATATCACAATTGATCCTCTAAGGACACCTTAGTGCATTTGTTGGCTAAGGAGAGGAATCATGAATTGTTGAAATGGTTAAATCAAAAGATAAATCATTCTTCGTTCCGAAATCAAATCTTAGAGTCATACTCCAAGATAGAGGCTTGAGTGACATAATCTTAAGAAAGGTTTAAAACACTTGTCAAATGTAGAGTAAAATGTTTTCTTACTATTGTACATTTGAATTGGTAAGTTGTGATGTTTTGGATAAAACAAAGACCAACTAAGGCCAATTGTGTGAAGTGTTTGTAAAATAATCCTCACTATCTCTTGAATATTGGGCAAGAGAGTCTTATATGTCAAGAGGACAGTGGGAGTTTAAAAGATCCTGAAATAGTTTCAAGAACTAATCAAGAGTTTTGTTAATCACTAGCCCACGACTTGAGGTTTGTAACCTATCGTGTTGACATATTCTTATTTCTGTGTCTATTCCAGTTAAAAGTTGACTATGCTTGTGAGTTCTATGAGTTCTTAATTGTTTGCATAACAACCTGGAAGCAATGGTAGACCCTTGTGCTGCCGGGTGGCAAGAAATTAAGATTGAACAAGTTCAGTCCATATGTGTTTGAATTTGCCACTAACCTTGTCTTGTGATTATGGTTATGACAAATTCACATGGATAGGAACACTTACACCATAAAATCTAAGTGTCATAATGTTTCTCTCCGATTCATGAAAATGATGGTGAGGAAACTCTTTCACTAAGTAGATTTTAAGTAGATAACAATTGTGAGAATGACAAAAGGTCTAAACATTATGATTACGGCATCCCTCTTCATAATTGTTTAGACACACAAGCGAGCTATCTAAGGAAAGGTGTATGATTTTGATAAAGTCTTATCAAAACATCTCGTATCAGAAATCTGAACTTTGGTAAGAAAGTCAATAAAGTATTGTTTTTCTAGAAGTCCAGCTGATTTCTGGGTACATGTCAAAGCTAGTGGGAGCATAAGTGTTATACTAGTAAGATAATAATCATTATGCTAGTGGGAGCATGATGATTATGTTGCAAGTTAGCAATGTTAATTATAGAAAACAAAAGTTTCAATTCACTTTGAAAAGTTGTTTCCCTATAATTAAGGGAGAGGATTTTATACTTCATTCCAATTCTACAAGCTTAGATTGAGATTTTAATCTACTTTAGTCAAGGATATATAAGAATGTTATGTTGGAATGGTTCAACATAAGGAAATTCTATATATGTTGCGTTATCAAAATTCGTTTATGATTACGGTATCCCTCTTCATAGTTCGAATTGTGAGAATATGGCAAATAAAAATTTATAGCATGAATCGAGTCCTATATGCTTCGGGTATAGGTTCGATTACATGTGCTATAATCCATTCTAAATTTTCCAAATGCCTAAGGCATTAAAATGGAAAAGGAATAGAACTGGAAATGACTAAAATGATTAAGCAAATTGTCGAGGACAATCTGAGGGTTACCAAAGATTGGTTGCTCATGGACAATTAGAAGTATAGAGTAAGGACCATATTGACATATTCTGAAAGGAGGCAACTCTTGTTCATAAGTGATAGTCAAAATGGGAATGTGGAATTGTTTCCATAGGTGGAAGTTATTCTTTGAATCTGTGTAAGATTAAAGAACTTAATGCAAAGAAGGATGTTCAAAGGAATGTACTTTGAATTTGAGATCATTTCCATGGAATTGATATCCATTGGAATTCTTTGTAATGTCTGTTGCCAAGTCTTTGTGACTTGTGTGCATAGTCATTACAAGGGGATCGTTGCATATAAGTTTAGAGTCTAACAGATTACAGTAAATGGCAAGAGTCCGGTATTCTTACATTTACAAAAGGGATTGGGATTGTGAAATGAGCATCGTTGGAGTCGTGTTCAATCGATCTGTTTCACAAAGAGAGGACCACATGTAAACATAGTCTGCATACTTGGAGTATGGCATCGCTATTGTTTGGACGAACATAGTGTGCATGCTTGGAGCATGGCATGACTATTGTTTCAATTCAAGTATTAAGTTGATTAATCGAAACATGAATAATGAGTAATCAATATGGTGCTTAGATAAAAGGTGTTTTTATTTACACTCAAAGTGTTGGGGCCATACATGATTAGTATTATTTTTGTGTTTTACTTTACATGTTTTGACTTCCAGAATAACTAGGTCATTCTTCCCGGATGACTAAGTTATTCAAACCATCCACAGTCGGTCATATGTTGGAAGTGGATATGAATCAAGACTGTCATGAATTTGGCTTGTATGATTTGTCTAATGTGCATTAGACATAGCAGTGGTTGCTATAACATTCATGAGTGCTCATAAGTTCTGAGTATTGGATCCAACCCACGCTCATTTGAATCACTTCATGGATTTTATCACGAGTGAATCATGAGACGATAATATCTTATATTCTTCAAACCTAGAGATATGAGTTGTTGACTATGAGTTGGTTATACATTGATTGCACGTAAACGCATTGGTAACTCAATGTTATAAAACGTGCCTTTGTGTATGATTCAACATGTAGTAAGTACAAGCATATGAGTCGAAGTTTATCCATTCCTTTTACCCTCAAAGGGATAAAAGTGATATCTGTGGGCCCCTCGATGATTTAGTGATGACAAAATGTAAGTGCTCGGCCGGGCCTGGACTGATTTGATTTGTTCAATTAGTCAGTTGTCATAAATCGGGAAACAACAAATGGACAGAGAGAATGATTATAATCCATGTCTCAGTCCATATGATATCTAGAATGGAGGAATATATGATCACTTATCTAATGGACGCATCATTGATTTGTTCAGAGTTCGACAGCGGCTTTTGAGAGCTACCATTGCTAGTCGGGTTATGAAGTAATACTTGTAATAATAGTTTTAGACTTATCCAAGTGGGAGACTGTTGGATTAGTGTCTAAGTCCATAACTATAATTGGTATATACTTGACCCGACCCGGCATGGTCCATTTGGGTTGCATGGCATCAGAACAATTGGATAGACCTTTTAATGAGAAGAAGATATTTGTGACATATTAGTATATTATAAGTTCTAATATATTAATATGAAATCATATTATTTAATTAGTATTGATCTAGAATTAATTTGGAATTAATTTAGTGATCAAAAGAGACTAAATAAATATATCGGGATTGATTGTGTAAATCATAGATTCTTATATATGTGGGCTCATGATCCATGATTCCTTATGTTGGGTTTAACCCATGTGGTGGCCCATGGATACTCCATGGAGGTTAAAACCCATGGAGCATAAGGAATAGGTTAAGTCATGGGTTACATGGTGTAACCCTAATGTGCACACTATATAAAGACCCCATTGTTGGTGAAATCGGCACTAGTGTATTACATAGAGGGCAAGCCGATTTCATAGAGATATAAGACTAATATCTTCTCTCATGGTTATTCCAAATGTTCATGGTGTTGTGTGAACCATTTGAGGTGTCACACTTGGGGCACTAGGCTCTTGAGCTCTATGGAATCAAGCACCAAACAAGAGGTATATAATTCTACCAGATTTTATATTATATGTACTTTATATTATGCTAGTTAGAACAATACCTTGGAAATTGATATTTGCATGTATAATAGAGAAAACATAGATCCAAGGTATTTAGGGTTTCATGTACACCATAGGAGTGTATTTTCATTATCTTGTAATTATTACATATTTTGATAATAGTGTGATTAATTATCATTTCTAAACACACATTTTGATAACAGTGAGATTTTTATCACTTCTAAACACTTAAAATGTTATCTACACAATGTGATTTAATCGCCTCCATTTGTAACATTGACTCTCTAAATATATACATTGTTCGAATATATTTCTATTATTGTAAGAGTAACCGTAGTAGTAATTATAGCCTCCGAGATCCTCAATCATTTCGTAATTTATTTTGTAGACGACACTTAAATAGTATCTACATTGGAGATGTACCAAAACTTCGTTGCCTACCCTTAGTACATTTTTTTAAGAACTTACGCTCGATCGTTTCCCTTTCATTCGTGTTACCCCTTCTTATTTCGGAATATATATTTTCCAGATATAGTAGCCAACCCGGA
This sequence comes from Lactuca virosa, assembly GCF_052849685.1. Classification (NCBI taxonomy): domain Eukaryota; kingdom Viridiplantae; phylum Streptophyta; class Magnoliopsida; order Asterales; family Asteraceae; genus Lactuca; species Lactuca virosa. Next base: position 303,896,630 of record NC_136429.1, on the reverse strand, counting down.
AGTGAACAAATTGTTCCTAATCTCTTCTTTATTAGGCGGCGAATTTACACTTAGTGCTAATTTAGAATGCGACTTCAGGATCAATGCGGATTTAACGCTCAATGTAGTTGGTGCTTCAGCAAAACTTATAATGTTCTTTTAAGTTAGATAATATCTAACTGGATAATATTTTCAACTAGGTCGCCATGGTCGGATCATGATTTCCATTATCCTAGTTTCTCGCAATCTAGACTGTAGAACTTGAATTAAGGAAACATTACTTTGATTATAGCTAAAGAATTGGGCTCTTCCCTTGGAGAATTAACCCAAAATAATCAAAGAGTTCTCCAAGTCACCACCTCTCCAATTGTACAATTGCATCCGATTGAGTTCTAATAGAATTTGTCACGAATTTAATTTCGGGACGAAATTCTTTCAACCGGGGGAGACTGTGACAACCGTCAAAATTCGAGTCGGTTCTAGATTTGACTAGACTTAGTTGCACATATAGGCACAACACATATTAGACTTAGTAATTAGAAGCTAAGTTATAACGTAGTAGAAACTTGGAAACAGATAGAAACGATGGATGGTGTACTGAGATTTCACATTGATATGTGAATTCTATAACTACTTAACTGTAGAGACTATCCATATTCGGGTCACTCTTTCACTCAAACACCTTTTCATGAATCATATACACACATTATGCACTTGAGCTAGTAGTAGAAATTAGGTTGGAGTCTCATAGAAACTTAAGTCAAAGTTGAAGACTAGGACTAGTATACTTGATTCCCCAATTTCGATTGAATCTCGGAATCACTACATAGATTGCCACTAAACCGATAAAATAAATTACAAACATTATTTATAACTATAAAAGAGTTATAATACCATAAGATAATTTGAAGTCTCAAAGATTCAATTTATCTTAATATCCAATGATTTATTAAACTCAAAAACCCTAAAAGCCATAAAAACTCATATTTATAAACTTTAACCTTAAAAACTCGATAAAAATAATTATGAACCTTATAATATTATCTTATAATAATTAAAATTATGAAAATGTCTGAAGAAAAATAAAATTTCGGTCATTGATATTTAACCTTATTCCAGAAGCTAAAAACTCAAGAGTTATTAACGAATCTTACTTAAAATACACATTTTATAAAATTTGGAGGAATTATTATAAAGGAATTGATAAGTTTATAAAACTAATGGAAGGAAAATTTAATATCCTCTCTCCTCCCTTATAAATTCGTGCATCCTCACTAACACCCCATTTCCCCAAAGTTTGAATGATTTTTCTCTTCCCCACACTCCATCTTCTTCACTTTTCTCTCTCACTCTTCAAATCCCCAACACCATTTTCTCTCTTCCCCTCTCTATAACCACGAAAATATTCCAGAAAATGAAGCCAAAAACACACCTTATACTTTAAATCTTCATCATCTAGGGTTGTTCTTCAAGGTAATCACGAAAATCCTTCAATCTTCCTTCAAAATCTCAAGTTTTCTTGCATATCTTCTTCTTCTCCACCATTCTATGGATGGATTATTCACATGCATGTTCATAACCACGATTTTTATGGTTATGGTGATATTATTTCACCCAAAAACCAACATGCATGTGATGATCTTCAAGCTTAAAGTCTTGATCATCAAAGTTTGTTGTTAAAAAGCATTCAAATAGGTTTATAACGGATTTATTCCTAAATAAATATCTAAGACAACTTTTCTGATCATATCCGATTTTTCCCAGTATTTCCATAACCAAATGAGATGTTCTACAAATCTTCAGAAAATAATTCATTTCTCTCGAATTACTATTATTATTGCAAGAAAATAGGGAAATAATTCATATAAAATACTTTCTGAGGTCTATAAATCCTAGGTAAATTCGTGGATGACCCCTAAAGTTAATAATGCATTCCTATTTTTCCCCGATTTTTTTATTTATAGTGGACTAATAATGGGAAAAATATTTGTACTCATCGAAAATTCATGAAAATTTACCATAAGACCTAAATTATATTAGAATACTAAATGAAAATTTTGATGATTTTTCTATTCAGTATACTGTTTTTCTCCTATTTTCTAAGACTAAATACACTTAAATCCACAAAATCGGATTACACTATATAAAAATCACCATTGGTTATTTTCCCAGATTATGTACACTGTAAATGAAGTTTACAAAAATTTTAGTAATTTAATTTAATAGTTTGATAATTATTCACCATTTAATGATTATTCAAGAGCAAAAAACAAAGAAAAATAGAAAAACTAATTGAAAAATATCTTTTATATTTTTCACAGCTTCTATATGTATAATAACAGTGTTAAAAAAAGTTTGGGCAATTTTTTAAACAATTTTCTATTTATTTCAATTTTTATTAGAATAAATGCAAAAAAATCATAAAAATGGGTTAAACAGTTTAGAAATCCATTTTTACATTTTCCCAGCTTACGTATGTTCAATGGCAGTATTATAAAAAGCTTGAGAATTGTTATCATCTGGATACTACTTTTCACGAATTTATATTGTTATGAAGGCTTAAAATTTTGAAAAAGTAGTTAATCACATCAAAAATTCAAGGGAAAATTTCTGGAAGACCTCTACTGTATTTGGAATGAAAATGCAAAGTTTGATAATTTTTGGAAACTGTTTGATAATATTTTGGATTTTTAGGAGCTTAAAAACACATTTAAATGGGTTGAAATACCCTCAGTTAATATTATAAAAATATGGAAATTAATATCCAAAATTTTCTTAATCACACGAGTTATAAAGTTTCACCATTTCAGAAAAATGTTTTTAACTTATCAATATTAAAATTTGACACAATATTGACATAATTCTATTGTAATGGTAAGTATATTAGCACTAAATTTCGACTAGAGACTCACTAGCAAATACCATTATTGTAGGAATCGATAGTAGTACGAGTGGAGCGTAGTCAAGGCACCATTTGCATCATCTCAATGTATTGTGAGTATTCACCACTCCCCCTATTTTCGGTTTTTAAATGTTTTGGGGTGGAAAAGCATGTCCTAAACTATTTATGTTCGTTGTATTTAATTGACTCGTATAAACTTGGTTACTATATTTTGCATATTGTGAGTATTCACGACTCCCCCTATTTTCGGTTTTTAAATGTATTGGGGTGGAAAAGCATGTCCTAAACTATTTATGTTCGTTGTATTTAACTGACTCGTATAAACTTGATTACTATATTTTGCATATTGTGAGTATACACGACTCACTTTTTTTTTTGGTTTTTAAATGTTTTGGGGTGAAAAAGCATGTCCTAAACTATTTATGCTCATTGTATTTATTTGACTCGTATAAACTTGGTTGCTATATTTTCCATATTGTGAGTATTCACCACTCCCCTATTTTCGGTTTTTAAATGTTCTGGGGTGGAAAAGCATGTCCTAAACTTTTTATGTTCGTTGTATTTATTTTGACTCGTATGAAACTTGGTTGCTATATTTCGTATGTATGTATATGTTACTTTAATTCATAAGGACTGTATCGCGGTTAAATCCCTGGAATCTCTAGACACAACTCATTAACTCTTTTGAGCCTATGGTTATTATGGTATCAGGAGGTAGACAACTCCTCACTCGCACGATTCGCTTGAGTGCATTTTAGCATTTTATACACTATATTTGCGATACACATAGTAGTCAATAGGGCACGATTCGGTCATTAGGCTTGGGTTGTGAACTCATTGAATGGAAACTTGATGCACATACGAATCTTTATGCACATATGAAACTTTGTTTCTCATTATAGCAACGAAATTTTATTACTGAAAACTTATATACTTGTCTTGGCAATGAAATTTTTTGCTCCTTGTAACAACGAATATTATTTCGATTCGTGAAAACTCATGTTAGCAATATACTTCTATTTATGGAAACTTTTCTCAAAACTTTTATTTTGATTCTTGAAACCAATATGAGTTTAATTTGTGAGTACTCACCAACTATTTTTATAGTTGACGCTCGTTTTACATGCTTTTTCAGGAATCATCTAGTAAGAGGAATGTAGAGACACACCACTTGTAGGATCATTTGCATGTGTTGACTTTTAAATACACTGTAATTTCTTTTAAAAAGTTGTTCAAACTCATTGTAAATTTGTAATGATTTTTAATACTATGGTTGGTGTTGTCTTTAAACTTTTGCTATGAAACCGTTTATACTGTCACGCCTCGTGTTTCCGCTTTAGCGGGGTGTGATAGAAAATGGTATCAGAGCCGATGGTTATAGAGAATACCGGTTTTCCTTTGGAGAACCACAACTATAGCCAAAAAATTTCTAAACGTTTTTAAAATATAGAACATACTAATGGTATAACTAATTCGAGTATGCATTATTGGACTTTAATTAAGTATATCCTGGCCAACTATGTTTAATTAAGGAATGTTAATGTGAGGCTGGAAACGGTTATAGTGGAATTATGTTCAAAACAATTTTCAACTTAAACTTTTGAAAAACAAAATTTTCGGTGTGCGTACGGGCATTGCATATTCTAGGCATTCATCTAGATACACTTAGAAACTAAGTGCACTTTTACAACAATACCTTTATTTAGAAATAATTTTATCCCTTATCAATTGCTAGGTTAACCACTTAGGTTATATCACTAGCCACTCTAGGAGCAATGCACTTAGTACTGAGAATGTAAGGTTAGTAGCTGTTGACTTTAGATGTAAGGTTAGTAGCTAGATATACACTAGTAATAATCTTAGCTCGAAACCTATTCCAATTATTCCTCAATACCTCTTCATCGTCTTCGTACTATAGTTACAAATAGGAAAGCGTTCCGATACCGACACGGATGAAAATTGGAGCATCACGTAAGGAGGTAGATGAGTCTCCACTAAGTAATCACTTGGATACCATTGGCAGGCATTCCGAGTTCGACTCACGAGGAGACACGGAGGTTTAACCCATACGTGAGACTTCTCTACTACGCTACGAATTTTGCTTAAGGTTGTTTCCACCTTGAGCTTAAAACTTAACATAGGATATCCCTTTGACCTCTATAAAAGGTCGAAAATTGCATTGACACTTAAAAACGTTTACAAACAATTTTTTTTCTTATCCTTTATTTTTGGGAAAAGACATCGTTACTTGCCTTAGTATTTAGGTACGATCAGCTACACTAATCTACCTGTTGCTTCTTAATCTTCCATCAAAAAGATATTTCACTTCATCGGTTTTATTTAACTCACTAAAATCTTTTGACAACTTGCTTTAACTTAACACTTTTCTTCAAAACTCAATTTAACCAATATTGGTTTTAACATTACTATTTCAATTTCATTTCAAATCCATTTCAATGGATAGATGTGCTTTTAATGGCATATAAACCATTTTCAACCTTGCTTACCATTTTATCTTGTTTTCGAAAAACTTAGAAACATTTTATTTTATAAAAGTATTGAGACTTTATTCTATAAAACTTAAATATATGACATCGATGTTCATGACATGGGTAAAAGCTTCATCGGATCTTTAAACCACTTTTGTTTTGACTTTTTGACCACTTTCTCAGTTAGACATTGTACTTTACTTAAATGTGTTTTCTTGAAACCCAACATGGTATTTTTACAACTTTCTAATTTAAACATGTTTATAAGAAATCTCTAATTCCTACATTTCCAACATACCTCATTTTTTTTTATTTTTTTTTCAAATTAGTTTTATAATATGTAAAGTTTCTAAAATTTAAAGAATTGAAAAACGTAGTGTTCACTTTTAAAATTCCAGTGACGCCCTTTCGACAATGCACAATTATTCATCTAAATATGTTAAGTCTTTACATTATCTGTTTTAACAATTGTTGGACCCCAATCAAAAAGTTCAAAACTGTCTGATTTTCAAGTACAAGTTTTAGTGTTTCTTCTTATTCACAAATGGAGTTTAATTTAATAGATAACTCATAAATTTTTAGGAAACACTTTAAAACTCCCACATGTCTATTTAATTATCAACATACATCAAATATTTAAGTTTGAAATATAACTCAACCTGGTTTTAAATCTACCTATAGGTATTGTTCTTATAATTTTAACAATAACAATCATTGTCGCCGCTATCTTCCTTTTTCTTTCCCCCGAACTTGATTTCTTGCTCTCCTTCTGATTTTAGATCTCGCACGCCCATGATAGTATCATAATACATTGTCTAACTTTGTTTCTGTCTATTTTGCTTCTCCTGGTATCATGTTCGTACACATAAAGACTAGAAGTCTACCCTTTCGTTTTGAGCGATTAATACGTGTATAGTCGTGAGACATAATTTTGATTTAGTCAACTTTGATATATTCAATTACGCCTTTTATCATATACATCTTATTTTTATTTTGAAATCTACTATAAACAAGTGATCCTTATTTACATTTGTTCTTTCGTTCTAAATTCGGAAACTTGATTTAAAATATAATTTTCATTGTATTTTTCTTACAATTAATACACAAGATGAATACCATTGTTCTTATCATTTTTCTAAATCCATAAAATATATGTGAAAGAATACATTTTCTTATGCTTCTTCTTTTCTTTAAATACATCAAAAGTATTGAATTTTACTGTTATATATTCTTTAAATGATTGTTTTTGTAGAAACACTAAATTAAGAATCCACTATTTTCAATGATCGATATTTTTACACCTTTCTTAAAATAGCATTCTACTTTGTAATTTTCATTGAGTTCCTAAACTCTCAACTTTGTTTTCATAAATATTCTGACTCGTAAGCTTGAATTTGTCCTGACTTAGACAATTAGACAATTTTTCAAAAGAGTAATCAAAATATTTTTGTATAAATTCTCTTATTGATGACTTAAACCTGTAACCTTAATTAATCTTTATATTATTTACTACTTCGTTTGATCGCCACACATGTATTTTCATTATCTTGGAATTATTACATATTTTGATAATAGTGTGATTAATTATCATTTCTAAACACACATTTTGATAACAGTGAGATTTTTATCACTCCTAAACACTTAAAATGTTATCTACACAATGTGATTTAATCGCCTCCATTTGTAACATTGACTCTCTAAATATATACATTGTTCGAATATAGTTCTATTATTGTAAGAGTAACCGTAGTAGTAATTATAGCCTCGGAGATCCTAAATCATTTCGTAATTTATTTTGTAGACGACACTTAAATAGTCTTTACATTGGAGATGTACCAAAACTTCGTTGCCTACCCTTAGTACGTTTTTTTAGGAACTTACCCTCGATCGTTTCCTTTTCATTCGTGTTACCCCTTCTTATTTCGGAATATATTTTTTCCAGATATAGTAGCCAACCCGGAAGTGAACAAATTGTTCCTAATCTCTTCTTTATTAGGCGGCGAATTTACAATTAGTGCTAATTTATAATGCGACTTCAGGATCAATGCGGATTTAACGCTCAATGCAGTTGGTGCTTCAGCAAAACTTATAACGTTCTTTTAAGTTAGATAGTATCTAACTGGATAATCTTTTCAACTAGGTCGCCATGGTCGGATCATGATTTCCATGATCCTAGTTTCTCGCAATCTAGACTGTAGAACTCGAATTAAGGAAACATTACTTTGATTGTAGCTAAAGATTTGGGCTCTTCCCTTGGAGAACTAACCCAAAATAATCAAAGAGTTCTCCAAGTCACCACCTCTCCAATTGTACAATTGCATCCGTTTAAGTTCTAATAGAATTCGTCACGAATTGAATTTCGGGACGAAAATCTTTCAACCGGGGGAGACTGTGACAACCGTCAAAATTCGAGTCGGTTCTAGATTTGACTAGACTTAGTTGCACATATAGGCACAACACATATTAGACTTAGTAATTAGAAGCTAAGTTATAACCTAGTAGAAACTTGGAAACAGATAGAAACAATGGATGGTGTACTGAGATTTCACATTGATATATGAATTCTATAACTACTTAACTGTAGAGACTATCCATATTCGGGTCACTCTTTGACTCGAACACTTTTTCATGAATCATATACACACATTATGCACTTGAGATAGTAGTATAAATTAGGTTGGAGCCTCATAGAAACTTAAGTCAAAGTTGAAGACCAGGACTAGTATACTTGATTCCCCAATTTCGCTTGAATCTCGGAATCACTAAATAGAATGCCAATAAACCGATAAAATAAATTACAAACATTATTTATAACTATAAAAGAGTTATAATACCATAAGATAATTTGAAGTCTCAAAGATTCAATTTATCTTAATATCCAATGATTTATTAAACTCAAAAACCCTAAAAGCCATAAAAACTCATATTTATAAACTTTAACCTTAAAAACTCGATAAAAATAATTATGAACCTTATAATATTATCTTATAATAATTAAAATTATGAAAATGTTTGAAGAAAAATAAAATTTCGGTCATTGATATTTAACCTTATTCCACAAGCTAAAAACTGAAGAGTTATTAACGAATCTTACTTAAAATACACATTTTATAAAATTTGGAGGAATTTTTATAAAAGAATTGATAAGTTTATAAAATTAATGGAAGGAAAACTTAATATCCTCTCTCCTCCCTTATAAGTTCGTGCATCCTCACTAACACCCCATTTCCCCAAAGTTTGAATGATTTTTCTCTTCCCCACACTCCATCTTCTTCACTTTTCTCTCTCACTCTTCAAATCCCCAACACCATTTTCTCTCTTCCCCTCTCTATAACCACGAAAATTTTCCAGAAAATGAAGCCAAAAACACACCTTAAACTTTAAATCTTCATCATCTAGGGTTGTTCTTCAAGGTAATCACAAAAATCCTTTAATCTTCCTTCAAAATCTCAAGTTTTCTTGCATATCTTCTTCTTCTCCACCATTCTATGGATGGATTATTCACATGCATGTTCATAACCACGATTTTTATGGTTATGGTGATATTATTTCACCCAAAAACCAACATGCATGTGATGATCATCAAGCTTAAAGGCTTGATCATCAAAGTTTCTTGTTAAAAAGCATTCAAATAGGTTCATAAAGGATTTACTCCCAAATAAATATCTAAAACAACTTTTCTGATCACATCCGATTTTTCCCAGTATTTCCATAACCAAATGAGATGTTCTACAAATCTTCAGAAAATAATTCATTTCTCTCGAATTATTATAATTATTGCAAGAAAATAGGGAAATAATTTATATAAAATACTTTATGAGGACTATAAATCCTAGATAAATTCGCGGATGACCCCTATAGTGAATGGTGACATCTCAGTGAGTTTCATCGATTTTTGTTGCAATTTTCTATGGTTTTGAATTTTCTTTTTGTTTTATTCAAATAAATCATAAAACCATTTTAAGTAATTTGAAAAGTCTATCTAATAATTGTCGCAGCTCCTACCTAATGTGGAGTACTTCGAAAAGTATTTTCAGAATTTTTCATAATGCATTCCTATTTTTCCCCGATTTTGTATTTATAGTGGACTAATAATGGGAAAAATATTTGTTCTCATCCAAAATTCATGAAAATTTACCATAAGACCTTAAATTATATTAGAATACTAAATGAAAATTTTGATGATTTTTCTATTAAGTATACTATTTTTCTCCTATTTTCTAAAACTAAATACACTTAAATCCACAAAATCGGATTACACTACATAAAAATCACCATTGGTTATTTTCCCAGATTATGTACACTATAAATGAAGTTTACAAAAATTTTAGTAATTTAATACAATAGTTTGATAATTATTCACCATTTAATGATTATTCAAGAGCATAAAACAAAGAAAAATAGAAAAACTAATTGAAAAATATCTTTTATATTTTTCACAGCTTCTATATGTATAATAACAGTGTTAAAAAAAGTTTGGACAATTTTATAAACATTTCTATTTATTTCAATTTTTATTAGAATATATGCACAAAAATCATAAAAATGGGTTAAACAGTTTAGAAATCCATTTTTACATTTTCCCAGCTTACGTATGTTCAATGGCAGTATTATAAAAAGTTTGAGAATTATTATCATCTGGATACCATTTTTCACGAATTTATATTGTTATGAAGGCTTAAAAATTTGAAAAAATAGTTAATCACATCAAAAATTCAAGGGAAAAATTTTGAAAGACCTCTACTGTATTTGGAATGAAAATGCAAAGTTTGATAATTTTTGGAAACTGTTTGATAATATTTTGGATTTTTAGGAGCTTAAAAACACATTTAAATGGGTTGAAATACCCTCAATTAATATTATAAAAATCTGGAAATTAATATCCAAAATTTTCTTAATCACATGAGTTATAAATTTTCACCATTTCAGAAAAATGTTTGTAACTTATCAATATTAAAATTTGACACAATATTGACATAATTCTATTGTAGTGGTAAGTATATTAGCACTAAATTTCGACTAGAGACTCACTAGCAAATACCATTATTGTAGGAATCAATAGTAGTACGAGTGGAGCGTAGTCAAGGCACCATTTGCATCATCTCAATGTATTGTGAGTATTCACCACTTCCCCTATTTTCGGTTTTTAAATGTTTTGGGGTGGAAAAACATGTCCTAAACTATTTATGTTCGTTGTATTTAATTGACTCATATAAACTTGGTTACTATATTTTGCATATTGTGAGTATTCACGACTCCCCCTATTTTCGGTTTTTAAATGTATTGGGGTGGAAAAGCATGTCCTAAACTATTTATGTTCGTTGTATTTAACTGACTCGTATAAACTTGATTACTATATTCTGCATGTTGTGAGTATTCACTGACTCCTTTTTTTGTTTTTAAATGTTTTGGGGTGGAAAAGCATGTCCTAAACTATTTATGCTCATTGTATTTATTTGACTCGTATAAACTTGGTTGCTATATTTTGCATATTGTGAGTATTCACCACTCCCCTATTTTTGGTTTTTAAATGTTGTGGGGTGGAAAAGCATGTCCTAAACTTTTTATGTTCGTTGTATTTATTTTGACTCGTATGAAACTTGGTTGCTATATTTCATATGTATGTATATGTTACTTTAATTCATGAGGACTGTATCGCGGTTAAGTCCCTGGAATCTCTAGACACAACTCATTAACTCTTTTGAGCCTATGCTTATTATGGATAGCGCTATCAGGAGGTAGACAACTCCTCACTCGCACGATTCACTTGAGTGCATTTTACCATTTTATACACTATGTTTGCGATACACATAGTAGTCAATAGGGCACGATTCGGTCATTAGGCTTGGGTTGTGAACTCATGAATGGAAACTTGATGCACATACGAATCTTTATGCACATATGAAACTTTGTTTCTCATTATAGCAACGAAATTTTACTACTGAAAACTTATATACTTGTCTTAGCAATGAAATTGTTTGCTCATTGTAACAACGAATATTATTTCAATTCGTGAAAACTCATTTTAGCAATATACTTCTATTTATGGAAACTTTTATCAAAACTTTTATTTCGATTCTTGATACCAATATTAGTTTAATATGTGAGTACTCATCAACTATTGTTATAATTGACGCTCGTTTTACATGCTTTTTCAGGAATCATCTAGTAAGAGGCACGTAGAGACACACCACTTGTAGGAGCATTTGCATGTGTTGACTTTTAAATACAATTTAATTTCTTTTAAAAAGTTATTCAAACTCATTGTAAATTTGTAATGATTTTTAATACTATGGTTGGTGTTGTCTTTAAACTTTTGCTATGAAACCCTTTATACTGCCACGCCTCATGTTTCCGCTTTAGCGGGGTGTGACAGTATTGGATCTGAAGTGTTATACATATTGATGGCCTTATCGTCCTGAAGTGGGCTAATAGGAGAATGTGGTCTATCATTGGGCTGCGGTTGGGCTATTGGGTCTGAAAAGCAAGGCTGCTCTGTAATAGAACAAGAGGAACAAGGCTGTCTGGAGGGCATAGTCGGCTCTATTGATACTTTTTCAATACCAGGTGAGGATGCCATACTAGAACTGTTATAAAAAAAGTTATTAAGTCCAACAAGGTTTGATCCTTAGTTGTGAGGTTTCCTGAAAAAGGGAAACAATCTTTATCAAAGCGAGCATGACGTGTCACATAAATACGAGAAGTGACTGGTCCAAACAACAAAATCCCTTGTATTGAGAAGAATAGACAATAAAGATACACAAGATGCTTCGAGGAGCAAGCTTGTTAGGAGAGTAATCGTGAAGATAAGGATAAACCAAACACCCATAGGTTCGAAAATTATTGTACGTGGGTGGCCGAAGAAAAAGGAGCTCGAATGGAGACTTGTTATTTAATACGTGTGTAGGTAGATGATTTATGATATATGCAGTAGAGCTAAAAGCGTCCACCCAATAAGGTGTCAAAAAATGTGCATTGAAGAGCATAGCGAAACCTATTTCGACAAGATGTCGATGTTTACATTCAGCCCACCCATTTTATTAGGGCGTATACGGACATGAGAGACGATGAAATGTCCCATTAACTTCAAATATGCGACGGACTACATTGTTGACAAACTCACCGCCACCATCACTTTGAAAGACTTTGATTTTCCAGTTAAACTTCTGCACAAACTTAACAAAGGTAGAGAGAACTATATAAAATCCAGATTTCGTGTTTAATGGGTAGAACCAAGTACAACGAGAGAAATCGTCAATAAACACGACATAGTAGTTATAACCATCCTTAGAAATAATAGGTGGAGGACCCCATAAATCACAATGAACCAAATCCAAAGGTCCTGAAGATCGTTTATTATTTATATCAAAAGATAAACGATGTCCTTTTTAAAGTTGACAAGATGAACAAAATATGGGTTTCGGTAAAACAGATGTAACCGATAAATAACCCATATTATTTAAAAAAGAAATAACATCAAATGCAGCATGCCCAAGGCGAGAATACCATAACTCATAAGAAGCATGTGCACGTTTATTTCTGACAGCAACGAAAGCCTGAACATGGAGAGAGTGTAAAAACATTTCATGACTCTCCGCCTGAGAGAGTAAATCACGAAATAAGGGGCGTGTAGAGGATGTCCGAATCGATGTTGAGAAGGTCTCGAAAGAGGCACCCAAGCTACAAAGAAACCAATGAACTTCGTCCATCTCATCGACAGCGTGACCAATAGCAGATACTTGGTCACAAATACCCTTAAATTTTCGACCAAACTCTGAAATGGAAGTAGTACATGTGGTGATTTGCCGGAATTGATCACGAAGATTCTAAATTCGCTCGACAGAAGAGTTACTGTAGGCATTTTCAAGAGCCAACCAAACAGAGTGGGCAACATTAAGGCCAAGAACCTCAGCCACTGCTTCTTCGGAGAGAGAAGCATTGATGAGAAGGAGAGTCTTTTGATCTGCATCGCGCCATATAGAGTAAGCAGGGTTGGGAGATTCTTTACCTTCTGTAACAATAATAGGAGAAGGTGATGGAGAAGACCCATCAATGTGTCCCATGAGTTTCTGAACACTGAAAATTGGAATCATATGATTTTTCCAGAGAAGATAGTTATTGGAGGAGAGTTTAAAAGAAATCATGTGCAAAATAGTGGCCATTGGGAGGCTGTTGTCGGTGGTTGAAGAGGAAGAAAACATGGCAGATTAGTCAAAGTTAGAGAGAGAGAGAGAGAGAGAGAGAGAGAGAGAGAGAGAGAGAGAGAGAGATAAAGAGAGAGAGAGAGAGAGAGAGAGAGAGAGAGAGAGAAAGAGAGAAAGAGAGAGAGAGAGAAAAGGAACTTTTTAGAAAATTTTGGCTGATGCCATGTGATAATTAGAAGGGATACCTCACCAATATGGGAGGATTTGAATATATATTAAAAAAATAAAGTTATTACATGAAGATATACAGAGAATAATTTACAGGATAAAATAAATCAACTATTTAATGTTATTGATTCTGTTGATTTATTCCTAATACAAACTGTTTTCATCGTAATCGTTTCTAGAGAAGAATGGAACATTCTAAAGACTTCGTATCAAGGGTCTGCTATGGTTATCACCATCAAGCTTTAATTTCTAAGAAGCCTAGTAGAGACTATGAAAAGGACCACAACCAAAACACTACAACAACTTCCAGCTAAATCATCTTCATTAAAATACACCCGCTGCTACAGTGTCATCGTCTCTCCATCTCAACAATGGTTTTTTTTCTCTTTTCCTGTTTACGCTGCATCTATTCCGGTCCACTCTGCTGCCATGCTGATCATCAACATCTCTAACTGTTTGGTAACATATAGATAGTACAATCCCTCTACCAGCAGTAAGCAAATGTCTATGTGGAATAGTTTCAAACTAATTGTTGATGGTTAAAAACTTAAGCTTTGGCGTTGTATCTTCCTTGATATTTGTAAAGGTGCTAAGGTTGTTTGGCATATTAATGGAAAGTCTAGTAAACTACAAAACGTCATATAAGACTCGCCATATAAGACACGCTTTACGAAAAAAAAAAGGGATATATTATGGAAAAACCGGGATTTATAAAGTGGGGAGTTATATGACCCGATTTATGGTAAGGAACCGGGATATATAGATGAACTAAACAACCGGGCTTCTAAAGATACGAACGACTCTTTTAGCTGTAAAGTTATATGACCCGGTTTTCCAAATAAAACCGTTACTCTATGGCTTTTGGGCATGCTTTTGAGAGAGTTATAGGACTCGTTTGTCAGTAACCGGGTTTTTACATTGGATTCATCTCGACTTATTAGTCAGCCATATCACCCCTATGTTGATGAGCAAGAAGGGCTCATTTATATTCCAAATAATCAAGTTGATGATCATATCTATTTTCTCATGTTGAACACAAGTAATCACTCAGGTGATGCTTACATATTTTAAATATACCATATTTACATAGACACTACAAGAATAATAGGTATTAGCGGCGACGCTTTTAGTAACGACAGCCACCTTTAGCGGTGACACGTAACTTCCGCGTTATGTGCCGCCGGTAATGCCTATCGACCCCGATCTGCGTCAAAATATAAGGTGAAAACTTATCTGTTGATTTTGTCTTTAATCCAAGGACTGTAAATCAATAATGTATATACCAATAGCGGTGACAATGTCGCCACTAATACTCGAAAATTTTGACCGCCAAAGTTTCCCCCCAAAGGTGTCGCCGATAATACTCTATATGTCGCCGCTAATACTCTTCGCAGATATAACCCCTTGCAACTCATTCTTCTCTCTTTTGTGAACTCTTTTCTCTCTGTCACCACTCCGACAACAACTCCTTTTTTATGTTTTTCTTATTCTTTATCTTCTCCCCATGTGACATACTCATTGGTGGTGTCGGATTGTTTCTGTCCCTTGTCGGAAATTTGCCGGAAAAGTGGTACTATTCCCGGAATACCACCACAAGTCCACCACCACTCTTTTCTGCCGGATTACACAGCACCTCATGTTTTATATCTGTTTATTTTAATTTTTGTATGTAGAATGTAAATCGTTTATATGTATGTGTTTTTATATGTATATCTTGTATGCATTTATATGTGTGTTTTTGTATGTTTATTATGTATTTATTTGTATATTAGCATGTGTATCATGTATGTATATGTGTTTTTGTATATGTATTATATATGTATGTATGTGTTTTTGTATGTCTATTATGTATGTATTTGTGAATGTATGTATGTGGTTTTGGTTATATGTTTTTATAATGTTTATATATTTTTATAACAGTCTTTATAATTTTATAACATTTGTATTGTATATGGAAGGAACGTTTTCAAAAAACTATAAAAAGAGAAAACTCCAATTAACGACGACACTTTTAGTGGCGACGGATAGTATTAGGCGACAGGGCATTAGTGGTGATGGTAAACATTAGCGACGACAAGTTGAGCATTAGCGACGAGCCAACAGTGGCGAACCTTTAGCGGCAAGGCGACGGGTCACTGCTATAGGTGTTAGCGGTGACATTCGGGACCTTTAGCAGCGACGTCCGTCTGCCACTTATGGTCATTATTCTTGTAGTGAGAGCATCCCTACACTATACAATAATATTTGAGTGTATTTTAATGAAGATGCTTTGGCTTGAATTTGTTGTATTGTTTTGGTTCTGGTCCTTTTCATCGTCTCGACTAGGCTTCTTAGCTGTTAAAGCTTGATGGTGAGAGCATCCATACGAAGTCTTTATAATGTTCCATTCTTCTCTAGAAACGATTATGAGGAAAACAGTTTCCTCCATTCCATGTTGGATGAACAACAAAACATCGGTATCTTTCTTTTGGATTTCTATTTGTTGAGCTTCATCAGTTTCGGTGTGCGTAATCATTCTTTAAAAAATCCCATCTCTTTTAGGTTGAAAAGGATATCTTTTTCATGCTCCAAAACTCATAGGAATCTCCTCTGAAAATTGGGATTAGAGGCTAAGCCATGCTAATATATAGTAGTGTTAACTTGTACCATTTTAAAATTGATATAGAGCAACTATTATGCATGCAACACAATGTTCGTGTAATTAAACAACACTAAGATAAGGTGGGAAAATTTTCACGCTAACACTCTGGTATTGTCGATGCTTAAAATTTAAACAAGGGATGGCTCTATATACAGAGCATACAAGCGGATGTAACTAGAAACCATTGCATGAAATAATTAAGGAAAATCCAAAATAAAGTAGTATGATTAATTAACAAGCTGTTGATAAGATAGTATTTCTGATTTTCGGGATTGTCTTGGAATCAATCTTCAATAAGACTAGAGTGTGGGCGCATGGTCGGTGGCAGCGGGGATCGTAGATGATTTGAAGCAGACGTATCATGCACCAACCGGGTACATATCAAGGGATAAACGAGGCGCCAGAAGGACCTCAAGTGGGATCGCTTTGCTGATAGTCACTCCAGCGCTTTCACTCATATCAATGGGTTCATTCGATGGCTTTTTAAGCACAAATTGTTGTAATAAAGTAGCTAAAGTTATATGCAATGACCGAAGAGAAAACGGAATAGCAGGGCATACTCTTCTACCACTACCGAAAGGAAGCAATTCATAATTGTTTCCCCTGACATCAACATGTTTGTAACTTGTCAAGAATCTTTCTGGCTGAAATTCTTCAGGATCTGACCATTTATTAGGATCATGTTGAATTTTCCAAAGATTAGTCAATAAACGTGTGCCTTTAGGGATTTTGTAGCCACCAATAATGCAATCCTCCATGGACTCATGAGGAAGGCTTAGAGGTCCAGGAGGGTATAAACGCAGTGTTTCTTTAACGATTGCGTCAAGGTAAACAAGGTTCTTCAAGTCCGACTCCTCTACTGCTCTCAGCTCTCTTCCTTCCAACATGCTCATCCAATTCATCTTGGGCAATTTTTAATACACTTGGGTTGTTGAGCAACAAACATAAAGCCCATGTTAACGTTGCAGACGTTGTGTCCAAGCCCGCAGCTAAAATAGTCTGCAAGTTTGAAGTTAAAACAAATTTCTTGTATTAGGTTTCAAGCAACATGCAGATAATTTTGTTTATGGCCACTGAAAACTGTTGCAAATATTATAATGAATGTGGAAGAACCTATAAACGATTTTTAAACTTTGGTAATAGTATAGCATTGGTGATGTATAAGACAATTAAAATAATGATGATGAGACAAAGATTAGGCTTACCAAACATGTAGCCTTGATTATGGTATCATGGTCAAAACCACGGAATTCCTCTGGGGAGGCACCTTCAAGAACGGAAATCAGAACATCCATGAAGACTTGACTTCTTTCATGTTGCTGCTTTTCCTCCGCCCTCAATCTCTTGTGATCCTCTAGCCATCCTGTAACAATTTCATACATCTCTTCTCCTGTCATCTTCATTTTTTTCTCGTATCCTCCCAGGTCCAAAGGCTTCAGATATGGAATAAAATCAGACACCACAAATGTGCCCAATAACACAAAGAATTTCCTTATCACTTTTTGAAATCGAACCCCTTCTTTGTCATCAGGTGAAAACCTTTTTCCTGAAACAACCCTGACGACAACATTTAATATCAAGTTCTGAAACCATTGTTTCATATCCACCTTTACCATATCGGAACTTCCACTCTCTTTATTCATTACCCAAGCGTTATATATATCTTCCATGGATGCTTTAACCTCTGAAGCACGAAGAGGTCCAAGCATCTCCACTCGTCTCTGAGAGAGAACCTCAAGCGTCATGATCTTACGCACTTGTCGCCAGTAGTCCCCATAAGGAGCTAGAGCCAATATCGCATAGTTATAGCCCATGTGTTCTACTGCCATTGACTTAGGTCGACTTGCAAAGACCTTATCATTTGTGGTAAAGCACTCTTTCGCCATCTCAGCGTTACTCACCACCAAAACATTGTGAACACCAAGCTTGATGGTGAAAATAGGGCCATATTTATCTGCCATGCCACCTAAGACCCTGTGAGGTAGTTCAGGTCCACCTAGAAGGCGCAGGTGTCCGATTACCGGCCATTGGCCCTTTGCTTCAGGTGGTTCTGTGTTTTTCCCTCTCTCTCCTTTCAAGATTTGAAGCAGGAATTTTATTAGAAAAGCAAAAAATATGGCTGCTATACTTGCTGAAAACGGGAGAAACAACTCCATGTTTTCTACGTCCAGAAAGAATTATGAAAGTGATGATGCATGGGTTTCATAATATATAGAGATGGAACTCCCTCGCTGGCAGTGGCTGCTAACATATTATATATATATATATATATATATATATATATATATATATATATATATATATATATATATATATATATATATATATATATTCAAATTGAATGGTTATGAATAATATAAAAGTCAACAAAGTGGGCTGAAAAGTTTGTTGGATACAATTGTGTTACGAAACTTAATGATCATGTAGCATAAAAATATACTTAAGAAGGGAAAATAATTTAAGAATGACATATACATTTCTTGGTCTTGTGCCAAAACAATGATAGAATCTTTCTGTTGGAATTAGATGTATTTTGACCAAATTAAATTTCATCTATTTGTCACCTAAAAGGCGTTAATGTCAAAATCTTTCATTTCAATTCCTTCGAATTCCTTTACATTCCACGAAACAAACTTGATCTTAATTTATTCTCTAAATAATAATGTATAAAATGATATATCGATGATTCACACTAAATCATGTTTTTTGAGAAGTGCAATTTTATAGAAGCAAAGAGCATCCGCTTCTAGCTGGGCAAAGTATAATGAAAGAAATTGAAAAAAAATAAAAACACAAAACAACCTTAACACATTGTAAAATCCAAATGCCTCAAATAAAGAACCTAGACTCTGAATTACATATGAAAACAAGCCCAGAATCAAATGCCGACAAACTCCATAAGTAATCCAACGTTTGATGACCACCTTAACGTCTCAGATCTGAGCTTTTGATGAAAATGAATCCGTAAATGTTTGAATTGTCAAGGGTATTAAGAGTTGGTTGCATGACCCAATGTTGGAACAAATGATCAATCAATCATAGGGTGACCATGACTTCTCTGGTTACGCCAACTCTCTATCTCCACTAGCATTAGTGACTGGAAAATGAAAGCAGGTGAAAGATTAAATCAAAATTGTTGGGGTATGAAGTCTTGTCCAACATGGAGCACGTAGACCACAATGGAACACTTGAGGTTCACGGAGCATGTGATAAATGAATGGATCATCTAAGAAGGGAATGGATTGTCTGACAAAGGAACGGATCAAGTGTCAAAGGAACGTGTTCTTATAAAGGGGGGTTTGGAGCACCTGGAAGAGGTTTGGAGCACTTGGGAGTTATATGGAGCAACAAGGGGACCATGTTGCGCCATCTGATAAAGGGATGTTCCAAGAAGGATGTTGTTGAGCCATAAGCATTCCTTCCTGCGCCACCTGTATAATGTTCCGCCAACCACGTTCTGTTTTGCCAAGGTGGTGATGTTGGTCCAACCTAAAAGTTCATGTGCCACACTTGAAGCTTGTTGTGCCATCCTTGCACATGTTGCGCCATCATGGGTTAAGATGGGTCATTTTGGTTCCTTGATGAGCCATGGTATCCCTGATGAGACAAATATGCAATGAAGTCCTCTATGATGCTAATGATCATTCAAGGATGCTCAGAAGTTGGTATAGCTCAAGCATTACACCACGTTGTGCCACCATGATGGATATTGGGTCATTAGTGTTCATGATACGCCACTTGTACATCATGATGCTCCACTATGGCACAAGGTGATCCATCATGTGTGTTGATGATGCTCATAGGCTGTATGTCATGGAAGAATGTTCGAGAAGATGTTGCATGACTGAATATGATTGGTTGTGTCCATTCATGGGACTTTGGGCCAACGGGCTTGGCCCATTAGTGTTTTAAGTCTGATCCCTCAAGTATGAATAGGCCCATACCCCCATCATTGTAAATTGCTACATTTCAGTGAAAGATGAAAGTGAGATACAATTTTGAGTACTTGTAATAGTTTTAGAAAGTGAGATACAATTTTGGGGCACTAAGTGTACATGCAACCCTAAATACCTTGGATCTATGTTTTCTCTATTATACATACAAATATTAATATCCAAGGTATTCATCCTAACTAGCATAATAACATTGATTCGTATGAATATATCAAGTTAGAATTACATACCTCTTTGATGTAGAATGACTTCATGAAGCTTGAGTGCCTAGTGCCCCAAGTGTGACACCTCAAATGGTTCACACAACACCAAATACACTTGGAATAACTTGAGAGAATTGGAACACTTCATCAAATCGGCTAGCCCTTTCTATCACCCATAGTGCCCGATTTTCTCCACGAATAAGATCATTATATAGTTAGGGTTACACCATGTAAACCCTAATTGTCATGGCCTTTCATTTCCATGATCCATGGGTACAAATACACCATGGAGCATCTTATGGGTTTTAGCCCAACTTGACAATCCATGGAGCATTAGCCCACTATATAAGTATGGATGATTTACACAATCAACCCATATATTTAATTAGTCTTCTTTTGATCACTTAATTAATACTAGATTAATTCTTGATCAATACTAATTAAATAATCTTATTATTATATTAGAACTTATAATATATTAACCAACCTTAAGTGTTATTTCTCTCATTATAGTCTATCCAAATGCATGATGCCATGCAACCCAAATGGACCATGCCGGGTCGGGTCAAGTCTTACCAATTATAGTTATGGACTTAGACATTAATCCAACAGTCTCCCACTTGGATAAGTCTAAAACTATTATTGCGTATGACTTCAAGAACCGACTGGTAATCGTAGCTCTCAAAAGCTTCCGTCGAACTCTGACCTTGCCGATGATCTCTGACCTTTGTCAATGTCTTGTCCATTAGATAAGGGATCATATATTCCTCCATTCTAGATATCATATGGACTGAGACATGGATTATAAATCATTATCTCTGTCCATTTGTTGTTTCCCGATTTTCGATTTATGATGACTGACTGATTGAACAAATCAAATCAGTCCTGGCTTGGCCAAGCACTCACATGTGTCATCGCTAAATCAT
Organism: Lactuca virosa; assembly: GCF_052849685.1. Classification (NCBI taxonomy): domain Eukaryota; kingdom Viridiplantae; phylum Streptophyta; class Magnoliopsida; order Asterales; family Asteraceae; genus Lactuca; species Lactuca virosa. The sequence goes on along the minus strand of NC_136429.1, from coordinate 303,875,165 downwards.
CGAGGGGCCCACAGATATCGCTTTTATCCCGATGGTAAAAGGAATGGAGAAACTTCGACTCATATGGCTTGTTCTACTACCTGTTGAATCATACACAAAGGCACGTTTTATAACATCGAGTTACCAATGCGTTTTTCGTGCAATCAATGTGTAACCAACTCATAGTAACAACTCATATCTCTAGGTTTTAAGAATATAAGATATTATCGTCTCATGATCACTCGTGATAAAATCCATGAAGTGATACGAATGAGCGTGGGTTGAATCCAATACTCAGAACTTATGAGCACTCATGAGTGTTGTAGCACCACTTTCTCCAACATCTTAGATCTCTACAAGCCAACCCATGACAGTCTTGATTCATATCTACTTCCAACATATGACCGACTGTGGATAGTTTGAATAACTTAGCCATTCAGGAAGAATGACCTAGTTTATTCTGGAAGTCAAAACAAGCAAAGTGAAACACATGAATAAATGAATCTAATATGGTATCAAAACCTATGAATATAGATAAGACACTTTTATTTATCACCATATTGATTACTCATTATTCATTGTTTCGGTTTTATCAACTTTATACTTGAATTAAAAACACTAGTTGCCCCATGATCCAAGCATGTACAGTATGTTTTTCTTAAACAATAGCTTTGCCATACACCAAGTATGCACTCTATGTTTGTCTATGATCCGTACTTTGTGAACTAGATCGATTGAACATACTTTCAATGATTCTCTTTTCACACTCCCAAATCCTTATCAAAAAATGTAAGAATTTCAAATTCCTATCATTATCGAAATTTGTTTAGATTTTAAACTTATATGCACTGACCCTCCTGTAATGAATATGTATAAAGACTTGTCAACAGTCATTATAAGGTATTCCAATGGAGTTCAACTCCATGGAAACTAAGTCTCATATTCAAAGTACATTGCTTTGAACATGCTTCTTGCATTAAGTTTTCTAATCTTACACATATAACTTCCACCTATGGAGACAACTCCATATTCTCATTTTGACTATCACTTCTCAACAATAGATGCCTCTTTTCAGAATATGTCAATATGGTCCTTCCAAAATTAAACACTATACTTCCAACTGTCCCTGAGCAACCAATCTTTGGTAAACCGTAGATTGTCCTCGAAAATTGCTTAATCATTTTAGTCATATCCAATTCTAGACCTTTTCCCTTCTTAATGCCCCATGCATTTGGAAAATTTTAGAAAGGACAAATATTATAGCACATGCAATCGATCCTGTACCCAAAGCAAATGGGACACGATTCATGATGTCTCACATAAAGACATGATTCTAGACTAGTCTTTTGCTACAATATTTTTATTTGCCATGTTCTCTAAATTTGACTATGAAGAGGGATGTCGTAATCATAATCGAATTTTGAGAACGCAATATATGGAATTTCCTTAAGTTGAATCAATCCAACATGAAATTCATATATATATATTCTTGACTAAAGATGATTAAGGTCTCAATCTAAGCCTTTAGAACTGAAATGAAGTATATCCTCTCCCTTAATTATAGCAAAACAACTTTTTCAACCCCTGCAACTTCACGAATTGAAACTTTTGTTTTCTATAATTAACATTGCTAACTTGCAATACTAATTATAATTATCATGCTCCCACTAACATGATGATTATTAGCATAACACTTATGCTCCCACTAGCTTTGACATGTACTCAGAAATCGGCTGGACTTCTAGAAATCAATACTTTATTGACTTTCTTACCAAAGTTCAGACTTTTGATACGAGATTGCTTTGATAAAACTTTATCAAAATCATACACCTTTCCTTAGATAGCATGCATGTGTGTCTAAATAATTTCAGAACTATGAAAATGGATGTCGTAATCATAGTCTCAATTGTTTATACATTTTGCCATCTGCTTCAAATCTACTTGATGGAAGTGTTTCCTCACCATCATTTTCATGAATCGGAGAGAAACCTTATGACCCTTAGATTTTATGGTGTATGTGTTCTTATCCATGTGAATCTGTCAAAACCATAATCACAAGACATGGTTAATGACAAATCCAAACTCATATGGACTGAACTCAATCTGAATTTCTTGCCACCTGGCAGCTCAAGGGCCTGCCATTGCTTCCAAGTTGTTATGCAACCAACTGAGAACTCTAAGAACTCATATGAAAAGCCAACTTTAACTGGAATGGGCACAGAAATAGAAATATGTCAACACGGTCTAGTGTTAAACTACAGGTTTTTATTCTTGATTAGACCTTGAAGCTTTCAGAATCTGTAAGACTCCCACTGTCCTCTTGACATATAAGACTATTTTGCCAAATATTCAAGAGATAGTGCAGCTTCTTTATCAAGACAAACACTTCACACACTTGGCCTAAGTTGATCTTTGTTTAACCCAAAACATCACAACTTACCAATTTCAAATGTGCAAGAGTAGGACACTTTTACTCTTACATTTGACAAGTGTTTTAAACCTTTCTTTAAGATATGTCACTCAAGTTCCAATCTTGGAGTATGACTCTAAGAATTGTTTTGAACGAGGTATGACTCATCTTCTTGATTTAACCATTTCAACAATTAATGACTCCTCTTCTTAGTCATAAGAATGCACTAAGATGACCTTTAGAGAACTAATTGTGATATGATTTCTAAATCATTAAGATGATCACAAACAAGATTCTAAAGTACTCTCCCATCTTTTCAGATTTGAGAAACTTTTATCTTTCTGTCTAATTTGATTCTTCTCATTCGTTCTGCCATACATTGAGACTTTTCCAATGTTTCAGAAATATACTTAAACTTGTAAGTATAACCATATTTACTAAACTTTAGTAAATCATGACGAATAGTCTTAACGAGCTTTGTGGTGGACTTTTGGCTAGTGCACAAGAATGTGTACTTGATCCCTTAGTCCTTCTCTTGAGTCACATATACATGTGAACAAGGAACTAATCTTAATTTTCCAAAAATGAAAATTCTCATTCATCATACTAAACAACTTGCATGATTCCAAGTTTCGGTCCAATTGAAACTTGGGTGATGAGAATCATTCCTTATTTGGTAAATTTAGACACTACCACAAACGAGAGAATCAAATTCATATTTCCAATATTACTAGAAACATACAAACATCAAGTTTTCATACATGCCATTGTAAGGAGATATAAAATAAAGTAAAACAAAACTTTTATTTATTTATCAAAATGCGAAAAAAAACTTTTCCTTACAATGTAACTTGAAATGAAAACTGTGATATTACATGTTTCCTAGCAAACTATCATAACTCCTAAGGAGTAGCTCAAGAATCCGATCTTCAACCATGCGATAGAAATCAAACTTCGCAATCAGATTCAGCATACTCTTTCTTTAAGTTTCCTTTGATTCTATAAAACATCAAGATGTAATTAGATTACATTATGTATTAGGAATCTCCAAAAGATACTTAATAGAGTTAGATAATGGACTTTACCTGAAGTAGAGTCAAACTTTTGACTTTACCATATCTTTCAGGTAAATCTGGCAGCTTCGCTTCCAATCCCCTTTTCTTCACAATGACAACATATAGAGTCTTTGAGAATGGTAAAAAAAGGCTATTCCAAACTTAGACTTTCTCTTTACCTTCCGGTCAACCGAGTTGACTAAGGTCGATCCCTTTCCATTAGGAAGAGAAAGCTTTTCTGGACTTCCAATGTTACCATTGTCCATGTCCTTGGAAGTTTGAGAAATAGACCTTCCATCCATATTTGCTTGACTACTGCACCAAATCATTTCTGATTCAGCAGCAATAAGCAAATAAGAAAGATCCATTAGGGTCATGTCGTGACCTGTCACATAGTAGTCTTTCTATATGACTCAGGAAGTGACTGAAAGACCCAGTCAATAGCCAACTTCCTTAGGACAATGACACCCAACATTCTCAACCTGTCAATGTGTGACTTCAGTCCTAAGACATGAGTGCACACATGACTTCCAATTTTATGTTTATTGTGAGTAGAGATTGAGTGATCTTGAACTATTCAAGTCTTTGAGCTTGTGGGTCAGGGAGAATGATTGAAGGAGGTGGAGGAAGAGAAGTATGATTTCCATGATACAAACTTGGGAAATCATCTTCATTAGGAAAGCTTGATTTGGGAAGATCATTGTTGTCTAAACTAGACATCACAATGGGAGAAATTCAAGTAAGTTGATTTAAGTCCTTAATATGACACCCAATATGAAATATTAAGGCTAGGACCCAACAAACTATTTTATAACTTGGAAGAGGGATGCCGTAATCCAAGCTATAAAATATTTGAAGGTAGGTGAATGACGATTCACCAATTTCCACCACGAAAAATGAAATGTATTATTAGGTTTTAATTAGATTTGAAACTCCTAGATCTTTTGAGATTCATTGAACTTTTCAATGGCATGTTTCAATCTCGAGTGTGCCCTTCAGGTTTTGTGACTGGGATGCTGAGGATCACAAAACAAGGTGTGAAGTAACCATGCAAATTACGTGGTACTCTTAAATGTTTATCACCCAACCGATGTACCGGTAAACCACACACGCTCCACCGACCTATGATAAACTTTAAGAAACCCTTTGCCTACCTTGTTAAATCAAGCTAGTGTGTCGGTAAACCACATGCGTTCCACTAACCGACTAAAGCAAAGTGCAAAGTGTAATTTCATGGGTTAGCACCTTATTCACATTTTCCTAAGTAACTAAGATTGGGAATTTATAAGTGTTTAGTTACTTAGTATTTATCATTAATACTTTTAATGAAGGGAGAATTACAGTCCTTGTCCTACCTGTTCGGCTAACGACCCTCCACTAGTCAAGGAAGCGGTGGGTGAGAGTGGACATCCATTAAGCTGCCATTTTATAGGCAACAACCTTATACCCCCTTATAGACCGGCTTCGTGAATGAGGCCTACTAATGGTAAGACTGACTTGCTCTTATACACATATATATATTATTAACTTATAATATTATAAAGTATAAGGGTTGAATTTTAACTTTTAAAATTCTAAGGGCTTAACTTGGAATTAAAGTATTCATTAGAGAAAACTTTTCAAATTCCAAAACTTGAGGGCAAGTTTTGAAAATATTCAAAACTAATTAATTCCATAACTTATGTGTTTAAAGTAGTTTTAATTAAAAAACTCTTCAAGTTCCATAACTTGAGGACAAGTTATGGAAGACTTTAAACTAATAAAAGAATGTAACTTTTTTTTATTTTTGTAACTTATGGAACTAATTAAGGTTACACATTTTATTACTTAATGAAGTGACTCTTGAACCTCCATAACTTGAGGACAAGTTATAGAGTCATAAAACCATTCAATGAAGACAAGACTCTTCATTTTGTAACCTTTGCCAACTTTTATGAGTTTTAAGAAACTTAAATGTGACCTTTCATGTAACTTGAGGACAAGTTACACAAACACATTTTAGAATCAACTCTTAGATTAAAATGGATTGAAAACACATAATCAATTAACTTTTCTATTAATCTAAGCAACTCATATGAACAAGGATCAAACTTTTTCATGTAATTAGCATAACTTTTAAACTAATACAAAACATGAATCTATTGACAATTATCTTTGAAATTGGATTAGCGTGAACATTACCACATCAAAACAGGGTTACAAGTTCAAAAATAGCTTAGGGTAATGTTCCTAGTCCAATTCCAGCCAAAAACATCAAACAGCAAGCTGTCAGCACCCAAAACTCATCGAGTTCCTTGAGGAACTCGTCGAGTTCATGCCCAAAATGATGAAATCGTCGAGTTTTTTGCATAAACTCGTCGAGTTTTATGGTCTGGATAGTTTCAGCTTTGAAAAAACAAGTTTGCATCAAGTATAAGTGAAAACAAGCCTAGGCTCTGATACCACTGTTGGGTTTTGAGCATTCTAACACTCCTAAGTGTACATGCAACCCTAAATACCTTGGATCTATGTTTTCTCTATTATACATACAAATATGAATATCCAAGGTATTCATCCTAACTAGCATAATAACATTGACTCATATGAATATATCAAGTTAGAATTACATACCTCTTTGATGTAGAATGACTTCATGAAGCTTGAGTGCCTAGTGCTCCAAGTGTGACACCTCAAATGGTTCACACAACACCAAATACACTTGGAATAACTTCAGAGAATTGGAACACTTCATCAAATCGGCTAGCCCTTTCTATCACCCATAGTGCCCGATTTTCTCCAAGAATAAGATCATTATATAGTTACGGTTACACCATGTAAACCCTAATTGTCATGGCCTTTCATTTCCATGATCCATGGGTACAAATACACCATGGAGCATCCATGGAGCATCTTATGGGTTTTAGCCCAACTTGAAAATCCATGGAGCATTAGCCCACTATATAAGTATGGATGATTTACACAATCAACCCATATATTTAATTAGTCTTCTTTTGATCACTTAATTAATACTATATTAATTCTTGATCAATACTAATTAAATAATCTTATTAATATATTAGAACTTATAATATATTAACCAGCCTTATGTGTTATTTCTCTCATTATAGTCTATCCAAATGCATGATGCCATGCAACCCAAATGGACCATGCCGGGTCGGGTCAAGTCTTACCAATTATAGTTATGGACTTAGACATTAATCCAACAAAATCCTCTCTCTCTCTCTCTAATTCGCCCGTGGACGTAGGTCATCTTAACCGAGCCACGTTAAATATAGTGTTCTTTTGATATCGTGTTCTTTTGATTTACATTTTTTTATATTTCACTGAAGTGCTTAACTTGTTTTGTTGTCACCCAACAAACTGATATCAAAGCTATGGATGAAGACGGGAGAGTTAAGATCGAAAAGATCAATGGGAAAGATTTAGTTTCTGGAAGATGCAAATTGAAGACTACCTGTACCAAAAGAATTTACATGAACTTTTGTCAGAAGATCAGTCGTTCCTTATGAACCAGGAGAATTAGGAGTTGTTAGATCGGCAGGAACTTGGTGTGATGCATTTATCACTGACAAAGAATGTTGATAACAACATTATCAATGAGAAGACAAATTATGGTTTGATCAAAGCGTTATCTAACATGTATGAGAAACCTCCAGCAGCAAATAAGGTTCACTTGAGTCGACAATTGTTAAATCTGAAGATGAAAGAAGGTGGCTCAATGATTGATCATGTCAATGAATTTAATTCAATCCTCTCAAGGTTGACATTAGTTGAGATTAAATTAGAAGACGAAGTCCAAGCATGCTACTATTATCATCATTACCAGAAAGTTGGTTAGGAACAGTGACAGTGCAAGTTAGTTGGAGGTGCCAAGCTGACATTCAAAGGCATATGCGACTTAACCCTTATGGTTGGGAGTTATTTGCGTGTTTGATCCCTAACTCATTTTTTATAACTCGAAACTTTCCTACTGATTGTTATTGTTGCGCGCTTGGTCCCTGTCTATTTGTCCTTTGATTTTTTTAATTTATTCAAATAAACACACCCCCAACCCACTCCACCTCACCTTATCTTACCTAAAAAGACTATTTTAATTTATTTAAATAAGCGCATAATAGTCCTTTTAGGTAAGACAGAGACCAAGCACGTAACACGTAAATTACCCGAAACCATAGGGACCATTAATTTAATCTATTTGTCACCTAAAGGCATCAATGTCAAAATCTTTCATTTCAATTCCTTCAAACTCCTTTGCATTCCATGAAAAAAGATTGATATTAATTCTCTGAATAATAATGTATAAATTGATATATCGATGATTCGCACTAAATCATGTTTTTTGAGAAGTGCAATTTTATAAAAGAAAAGGGCATCCGCTTCAAGCTTTGGTAAAGTATAATGAAAGAAAATAAAAAAAAATAAAATCACATAACAACCTTAACACACAATAAAATCCAAATACCTCAAATAAAGCACCTAGACTCTGAATTACATATCAAAACTAGCCAAGAATAAAAGGCCGATAGACTCCATAAGTAATCGAACGTTTGATGACCACCTTAACGTCTCAGGTACGAGTTTTTGATGAAAAAGGATCCTTAAATGTTGGAAATGACGAGGGTATTAACAGTTGGCTAGATGACCTAATGTTGGAACAAATGATCAATCTATCAAAAGACAACCATGACTTCTCTGTTTACGCCAACTCTCTATCTCCACTAGCATTAGTGGTTGGAAAATGAAAGCGAATGAAAGATTCAATCAAACGTTACGGGTATGAGTGGTAAGACCATGGGCGGTGGTCATGGAAAGATAGGAGTGCTATAAGACTGTGGGGTGGCCGTAGCAATCACTGGGGCGGTAGATAGATTAGAGTGTTGTAAGCCTGCGGGGGTGGCCCGTAGCATTCACCGGTTCTTGAGTAATTGTGAGGGTATGACAAATCTATGATTTGTCATGTGGATTTCTTCAGGTGGGGATTTTACTAGGGTAGGTCAGGATGTGAGACCATGGGAAGGCCACATCTTTTTTGGGATTAAGGGAATGGTGGGCCGTATGAGGCCGGTTGTGATATAAGACTACAGATGGTCATGTAGAATTCACTTTTAGCATTGGATTTGGTGACGTCAGGTTTGACGGATGATTATGATCGGTTGGATAAAAAAGGTTGCTGGAGCCATAGTGGTGAGATAGCTAGGGAAATTCTTGTCAGATGAGGCTTCGTTCAGAATTCGTATGGTGCAACTGTGTGAGCTGAGATGGTATTAGTGATTTGGTACTTGAGGGTGGAGTCGCTTGCTATTCGGTAACTCTGTTAAGTCACATGTAACTTGGATAAAATAATCTCAGAGTAATTGATTCGACCCTACTGACCAGATCTCGTATGAGTCTAACCATTGCAAGGATGATTCTTCTACTCGAAGCATTAACTAATCATTTCTGTCAGGTAAGAGTATTCTGCAACAATGAAGGGTCAATGATTCGTAGTGGGCTGTCTGTCAGGGAGTCAGAAAGGGTTTTGAAACTTCGAATTTCGGACAAGTTGGTAAGGATTATTCCTTGGGGGTTAACTTTAGATATGTGAAGATGTGTTCCTTCAGTCTGTATCAGATTTATGGATAGGCTATTCGGGTTATCTGGTGTGGCTTGGTGTTATTAAGGAGCGATTTCGAGGACAAAATCTAATTTAAGTGGGGGAGAGTTGTAACACTCGGTTTTAAATCGATTCATTATTCAGGGTCGTGGCCCAAATCATCAGTTATCATAAGGCTTCGGGCCTTGGGGGAAGAGAGAAATACCCCTTTTTGGATGAGGGTATTATAGATTAAGTGATTCGAGTGTTCGATTGTGTTTCGGAGCCCAATGGTATATCGGTGATTTGGCCATTCGGGTCATTATGAATTTTGGGTTTTCTTCGGGAAGTATTAAGGCGAGGATGAGTTGATAGAAGTGTAGAGCTTCTTATTACATTTCCATGGATATAATGAACGTCGAAAAGGGACTTAGAACGAAGGAGTTAGGCTGATTTAAGTGTTGTGGTGCTTGATCGAGTACCTCATGCATACTAAGGGGTACGCATGGTATACACCCTTCAGATAGAAACCCTTATTTATTGTGTTTTACCTCTATTTAAGCTTCTTTCATTCATTGAGTGTTGCCTCTTGTCAGCCTCCATGCCTCCTAAACCCTAATCTCGACCCCTAGCCACCATCTTGGAGTTCTTCAGCTTTTGTGAGGAATCTTGGGGTGTTTTTGAGCATTTTCAAGAGATTGGAGCTTGTTGAGAAATCATCACTTGGAGTGGAGCTTGGAGATCCAGTCGTTACTCATCTTTTGCAACCTATTGAAGGTAAAAAGCTTTAATCTTGTCATCTCTTTTGGGTAAATCTAGTTTGGGGTGGTTTGTGGCACATTTTGGTCTCTTTGGGTTGCCTTTATGAGAATGAGTTTGCTCCAGGATTTTGGTCCCTAGATCTGTGTTGGGTTTTGCATACTACAACATCCTATGGTGCACATACAACCCTAAATACCTTAAATCTATGTTTTCACTAATTCTACATGCAAATGGTTTCCAAGGTATTACACCTATAACTAACATGCAATTGTCATATACCATACAAAATACTAGTTAGGGTAACATACCTTTTATATAGCTTAGAATCTTGATGTATTTGGCCTTAAGAGCTTAGCTCCAATAGTATGGAAGCCTCAAATGAAGTCACAACACATCATGGACAAAGGAGGAACTTGAGAGAGAATTCCATGCACCCAAAACCACCCATAAACTCCAAGAATACACATCTAGGGGTTTTTTAGGTTAAGATCATGTATTTATATGTTGGATTTCAAGGGTCATGGGTATAACCCAAATCCATATCCATGGGTTTTATGATCCATGGTTCATGTGGCCCAACTCTTTATGTATCCATACATAAACTTGGTCCAACATGGATCATAAGCCCAACACATATAAATATAACTAATTATCATAATTAGTCCCCATAGATGTAATTTGTCTCTTTTGATCACTAAGTTAATTCCAAATTAATTCTTGATCAATACTAATTAAAACATATGATTTCATATTAATATATTATAACTTATATTATATTAATAAACCATAAATAACCTTCTCTCAAAAGTCCATCCTAACAAATTATCCTGATGCTATGCAACCCAAATGGACCATGCTACTCTCGGGTCAAGTACATACCAATAATAGTTATGGGCTTAGACATCTAATCCAACAGTCTCCCACTTGGATAAGTCTAAAATTATTATTGCAAGTACGACTTCATAACTTGACTAGCAATCGTAGCTCTTAAAGCCGCTATCGAACTCTGAACAAATCAAATCACGCGTCCATTAGATAAGTGATCATATATTCCTCCATTCTAGATATCATATGGACTGAGACATGGATTATAATCATTCTCTCTGTCCATTTTTTGTTTCCCGATTTCTGATTTATGACGACTGACTAATTGAACAAATCAAATCAGTCCAGGCTTGGCCAAGCACATAGGGGTGTCATCACTAAATCATCGAGGGGGCCACAGATATCGCTTTTATCCCTTTAAGAGTAAAAGGAATGGATAAACTTCGACTCATATGGCTTGTTATACTACTTGTTGAATCATACACAAAGGCACGTTTTACAACATCGAGTTACCAATGCGTTTTCGTGCAATCAGTGTATAACCAACTCATAGTAACAACTCATATCTCTAGGTTTGAAGAATATAAGATATTATCGTCTCATGATCACTCGTGATAAAATCCATGAAGTGATTCAAATCAGCGTGGGTTGAATCGAATACTCAAAACTTATGAGCACTCATGAGTGTTGTAGCAACTCTTGCTATGTCCAACATCTTAGACATCTATAAGCCAACTCATGACAGTCTTGATTCATATCTACTTCTAGCATATGACCGACTGTGGATGGTTTGAATAACTTAGTCATCCGGCAAGAATGACCTAGTTTATTCTGGAAGTCAAAACATGCAAAGTGAAACAAAAGTATAATATTAATCCTATATGGCCCCAACATTTTGAGTGTAAATAAAATCACCTTTTATCTAAGCACCATATTGACTACTCATTATCTATGTTTCGATTAATCAACTTAATACTTGAATAAAAACAATAGTCATGCCATGCTCCAAGCATGCACACTATGTTTGTCCAAACAATAGATATGTCATACTCCAAGTATGCACACTATGTTTGTCTACGGTCCTTACTTTGTGAAATAGATCAATTGAACATGATTCCAATGATGCTCATATCACAATCCCAATACTTATTGTAAATATAAGAATACCAAACTCTTTCCATTTACTGTAATCTGTTAGATTCTAAACTTATATGCAATGATCCTCTTGTAATGACTATGCCCAAGTCACAAAGACTTGGCAACAAACAATACAGAGTATTCCAATGGAAAGCAATTCCATGGAAACGAAGTCTCACATTCAAAGTACATTCCTTTGAACATCCTTCTTTGCATTAAGTATTCTAATCTTACACAGAGTCAAAGAATAACTTCCACCTATGGAAACAATTCCATATTCCTATTTTGACTATCACTTGTGAACAAGAGTTGCCTCTTTTCAGAATATGTCAATATGGTCCTATCCAAAGTTTCACTATACTTCCAATTTTCCATGAGCAACCAATCTTTGGTAGACCTCAGATTGTCCTCGACAATTGGTTAATCATTTTAGTCATATAGGACACGAGTCATGCTACAAAAAATTTTATTTGCCATGTTCTCACAATTCGAACTAATAAGAGGTATGTCGTAATCATAATCGAATTTGAGAACGCAACATATATAGAATTTTCTTATGTTGAACCATTCCAACACAACATTCATATATATACTTGACTAAAGTTGATTAAAATCTCAATCTAATCTTGTAGAATTGAAATGAAGTATAAAATCCTCTCCCTTAATTATAGCATAACAAATTTTCAAAGCGAATTGAAACTTTTGTTTTCTATAATTAACATTGCTAACCTGCAACATTTAACATAATGATCATGCTCCCACTAGCATAATGATTATTATCTTACTAGCATAACACTTATGCTCCCACTAGCTTTGACATATACCCAGAAATCAACTGGACTTCTAGAAATCAATACTTTATTGACTTTCTTACCAAAGTTCAGATTTCTGATACGAGATTGCTTTGATAAGACCTTATCAAAATCATACACCTTATCTTAGATAGCGCACAGGTGTGTCTAAACAACTTTAGAACTATGAAAAGAGATGTCGTAATCATAGTCTCAATTGTTTAGACATTTGTCAGTTCTCATAAGTCCATGTTAGTGTGTCGGTTAACCACGCACGCTCCACTAACGACATTGAGAATGCAAAGATCACAATTGCTATCTACTTAAAATCTACTTAGTGAAACTGTTTCCTCACCATCATTTTCATGAATCGGAGAGAAACCTTATGACACTTAGATTTTTATGTGGTATAAGCGTTCCTATCCATGTGAATTTGTCATAACCTTAATCACAAGACATGATTAGTGACAAATCTAAATTCATAAGGATTGAACTTCTGCAATCTTAACTTCTTCCCACTTGGCAGCACAAGGCCTACCATTGCTTCCAAGTAGTTATGCAAACAACTGAGGACATGTAGAACTCCAATGCATAGACAACTTTAACTGGAATAGGAACAGAAATAAGGATATGTCAACACGATAGGTTATAAACCTCTAGTCGTGTGCTAGTGATGACTACAGGTTTTATGCTTGATTAGTTCTTGAAACTATTTCAGGATCTTTTAGACTCCCACTGTCCTCTTGACATATAAGACTCTCTTGCCAAATATTTAAGAGATAGTGTGGATTCTAATCAAGACAAACACTTCACCCAATTGGCCTTAGTTGGACTTTGTTTTATCCAAAACAACACAACTTACCAACTTCAAATGTACAAGGATAGAAACATTTTTATTCTTACATTTGAGAAGTGTTATAAACCTTCTTTAAGACGTGTCAATCAAACTACAATCTCGGAGTATGACTCTAAGAATTGTTTTGGAACGAAGTATGAATCATCTTTTTGATTTAACCACTTCAACAATTCATGACTCCTCTTCTTAGCCATCAGAATGCACTAAGATGTCCTTAGAGGGTGAATTGTGATATGGTCTCTTAATCTTTAAGATGATCATAACACATGATACTAAAGTACTCTCCCATCTTTTCATATTTGAGAAACTTTTATCCTTCTTCCTAATTTGATTCTTCTTATTCACTCTGCCATACATTGAAACTTTTCCAATGTCTCAGAATTATACTTAAGCTTGTAAGTATAACCATATTTACTAAACTTTAGTAAACATGACGAATAGTCTTATTGATCATTTGTGGTGGACTTTGGCTAGTGCACAAGAATGTGTACTTGATCCCTTAGTCCTTCACTTGAGTCACATATACATGTGAACAAGGACTTAGTCTTAATTTCCCAAAGATGAAAATTCTCATTCATCACACAATACAACTTGCATGATTCCAAGTTTCTATCCAACTGAAACTTGGGTGATGAGAATCGTTCCTTATTTGGTAAATTATGACACTTCCACAAATGAAAGAATCAAATCCATTTTCCAATATTGTTATCAATGGAAACATATAAACAACAATTTTTCACAAATGTCGTTGTAAGGATACTTAAAATAAATAAATCAAAACAGTTTTTTTTTATATTTTAAAACTTGCGGAAAATCTTATCCTTATAATGCAAATACATATGAAATCTATGTTGATATCTATTCCTAAGCAATCTATCGTAACTCTTAAGCAGTTGCTCAAAATTCTGATCACCGAACCATCTTCGAGATCAGAATCAGCATACTCTTTCTTTAAGCTTCCTTTGATTCTCTAAAACATCAAAATGTAATTAGATTACATTATGTATTAAGAATCTCCAAAAGATACTTAATAGAGTTAGATAATGGACTTTACCAAAAGTAGAGTCAAACTTTTGACTTTACCATATCTTTCAGGTAAATCTGGCAGCTTCGCAACCAATGCCCCTTCTTTTGGCAAAAGAAACATATGGAATCTTTGGAAGTGGTACATGAGACCATCTCAGACTTATCCTTTCTCTTTACCATTAGGTCAAATGACTTGACCATGGCCGATCCCTTTCCATTGCGAAGTGAAAACTTTTCTGGACTTCTAATGTTACCATTGTCAATGTCCATGGAAGTTTGGGAGGTTGATCTTACAATCAAATTTTGCTTTACCAGTGCCCCAAATCATTGTTGATTTAGCAGCATCAAGCAAATATGTAAGATCATTAAGGGTCATGTCTTGATCTGTCATCAGGGTGTCACTGAAGAACCAAGTCAACAGCTAGCTACCTCGAGACTTCGACACCCGACTCTCCCGGCTTGCCAATAGGGATTGAGTGACCTTGAACTTTTCAAGTATTTGAACTTGTGGGATAGGGAGAATAATTGGAGGAGGTGGAGGAAGTGAAGCATGATTTCCAGTCCCATTAATGCGCAACAAAGGGATTAATCTTTCACCTTGATTGCCATGTGGGATATCATCTTAATCAGGAAAGCTTTTTCCTAAAGATTTGGGAAGACCATAGCTATCTTAACTACACATCTATAATGGGAGAAATTCAAGTTTAGTTGATTTAACGTCCTTAATATAACATCCAATATGAAATATTAAGGCTAGGACCCAACAACCTATTTATAACTGGAAGAGGGATGCCGTAATCCAAGTTATAAAATAGTTGAAGGTATGTAAATGACGATTTACCAAATTCCACCATGAAAAACGAAATATAATTAAGTTTTAATTGGATTTGAAACTCCTAGATCTTTTGAGATACATTGAACTTTCAATGGCATGTTTGAATCTCGATTGTGCCCTCTCAAGTTTGTGATTGGGATGCCGAGGATCACAAACAAGCTGTGAATAACCATGCAAATTAACTTGGTACCCTTAACTTGGTACCCTTAACTTGATCACCTAATTGATGTGCCGGTTAACCACACACGCTCTACCAATCTAGGATAAACTTAAGTTACCCTTTGCCACACATTGTCAGTCCCATGTTAGTGTGCCGGTTAACCACACACGCTCCACTAGCGACTTAACAAAGGTGCAAAGTGCAATTTCATGGGTTAGCACCATTTCACATTTTCCTAAGTAACTAAGATTGGGAATTTATAAGTGTTTAGTTAGTTAGTATTTATCATTATACTTTTAATGAAGGGAGAATTATAGTCTGTATCCTACCCGTTCGGCTAACGACCCTCCACCAGTCAAGGAAGCGGTGGGTGAGAGTGGAAACACATTAAACTGCCATTTTATAGGCAGTAACCTTATACCCCCCTTATAGACCTAGTTCGTGAATGAGGCCTACTAATGGTAAGACTTACTTAATCTTATACATATCTATATAATTAAAATTATAATAATAGCATCAGGGTGTATTTTACACATTTAAAATACTTGGTGGTTTAATTTATTAATTAAACTATAGTCTTAATTTAATTAAACTTAAACCATCTCATTATGGAACTATTAACTCTTTTAATTAAACACTTTAATTAATTTAATGAAGTCCATAAAGTTAGAATTTTAACTTTTAAAATTCTAAGGGTTGGAATTAAAGTGTACATGGGGGGTAACTTTACAAATTCCAAAACTTGAGTGCAAGTTTGAACAATTCAAAAACTTTTGGTTTCCATAACTTATGAGTTTAATATGGTTTTTATGGAAGACTTTTCAAGTTCCATAACTTGAGGACAAGTTATGGAAGACATAAAACTATTTTATGATGTCATTAAAATTAAGAGACTCTTCCATTTTCATAACCTATTAGAGTTAATGTGCATTTAAAAAAAACTCTTCATTTTCCATAACTTGAGGACAAGTTATGGAGTTCATAAAAACCATTAAGGTCAAAAAATACCAATTAACACAATAATCAATTAATCTTTCTATGATCTAGATCAAACTCATAAGTAAAGATAATTCATATCAACAATTTCCATACAAATTAGCTTATCTTATAAACTAACTAAAAACTTGAAATCTTGACAACTATCTTTTAATTTGGATGAGGATAATTATTTTTCATAACATAAAAAACAAATTTTTATCAACAAAACAATTTATAGTAATTATCCAAATCCAAATTAAGCCAAGAAAAACGAAATCTGCCATCAGGTCTGTCACCACCTCGTGGTGAACATGCAAATTCCAAAAAAAAACAATTTTTTTTTAGTTTATGAAAAATAAACAAGCATCAAATATAATAGAAAACAACCCATGACTCTGATACCACTGTTGGGTTTTGCATACTACAACATCCTATGGTGCACATACAACCCTAAATACCTTGGATCTATGTTTTCACTAATTATACATGCAAATGGTTTCCAAGGTATTACACCTATAACTAACATGCAATTGTCATATACCATACAAAATACTAGTTAGGGTAACATACCTTTTGTGTAGCTTATAATCTTGATCTATTTGGCCTTAAGAGCTTAGCCCCAATAGTGTGGAAGCCTCAAATGAAGTCACAACACATCATGGACAAAGGAGGAACTTGGGAGAGAATTCTATGCTCACAAAACCACCCACAAACACCAAGAATACACATCTAGGCGTTTTTTAGGTTAAGAGCATGTATTTATATGTTGGATTTCAAGGGACATGGGTATAACCCAAATCCATATCCATGGGTTTTATGATCCATGGTTCATGTGGCCCAACTCTTTAAGTATCTATACATAAACTTGGTCCAACATGGATCATAAGCCCAACACATATAAATATAACTAATTATCATAATTAGTCCCCATAGATTTAATTAGTCTCTTTTGATCACTAAATTAATTCCAAATTAATTATTGATCAATACTAATTAAAACATATGATTTCATATTAATATATTATAACTTATAATATATTAATAAACCATAAATAACCTTCTCTCAAAAGTCCATCCTAACAAATTGTCATGATGATATGCAACCCAAATGGACCATGCTACTCTCGGGTCAAGTACATACCAATAATAGTTATGGGCTTAGACATCTAATCCAACAATCTGGACGTTTTAGGTGTCCCAAATACATAAAATTTCAATCTTGATGGATAATATCGACCCATGCATGAGTCTTAGTTCCTTTGTTGAAGTTGTAGTGTTAGGACTTGGATTTGGGACCCTTCGAGCCATACAAAAGCTCAAAGTCAACAACTTTAGATAAGGGATTATATATTCCTCCATTCTACAAGATATTGTGTAGACATGAGACATGGATTGAAATCATTCTCTCAGTCTATGTGTCGTTTCCTGATTTCCGATTTATGACGACTGACTAATTGAACAAATCAAATCAGTCCTGGCCCGGCCGAGCACTTTCCTTTGTCATCACTAAATCATCGAGGGGCCCACATATATCGCTTTTATCCCACCTTGGGTAAAAGGAATGGACAAACTTTGACTCAAATGCTTGCTTGCACCTACTAAACGAATCACACACAACAATAAGTTTTATAACACCAAGTTACTTGTGCGTTTACTTATCATCAATGTGCAACCGACCAGCAAATAACAACTCACACGTCTCGGTTTCAAGAATATACAATGTTATCGTCTCACCAATCACTCGTGATAAAACCATGAAGTGATTGAAGTGAGCATGGGTTTAATCCAATACTTTAATCTTATCAAAGCACTCATGAACTCTGCAGCAAACTTGTGCTATGTCTAAACATTTTAGACAATCTACAGACAGATTCATGACAGTCTTCCTTCATACCTACTTCCAACGTATGACCGACTGTGGAGGTTCGAATAACCTAGTTATACTGGAAGTCAAAACATGCAAAATGAAACGCAATAATAATATTAATCCTATATGGTCCCAAAACTTTTGAGCGTAAATAAAAACACTTTTATTTAAACACCATATTGATTACTCATTATTCATTGCTTGCTGTTTCAGAAAATCAACTTATTACTCGAATTATAACCACAATTGTCCCATGCTCCAAGCATGCACACTTTGGTTTCCTATGGTCCATACTTTGTGAAATAGATCAATTGAAAAACTTTTCCAATGAAACTCATTTCACAATCCCTAATTCTTATTATTAGTATAAGAATACCAAATTCTTGCCACTTTTAGAATATGTCAGATTCTAACATTTTATGCAATGATTCTTTCGTAATGTCATAGCACAAAAGTCACCAAGACCCGGCTAATGAAATTACAAGGTATTCTATCGGAAATTGTTACAAGACAATTCCATAGACGTGAAGTCTCACATTCAAAGTACATTCCTTTGAACATCCTTCTCGCATAAAAGTTTCTAATCTAGACATATTTCTTAATATCCAACTCCCATTAATGGAAACATTTCCATATTTTCCATATGACAACTCATTCTTAATAGAATCTTATCTATTCATAATAATGTCAATATAGTCCATCCAGTACTATACTTCCAACTACTCACAAGCGACAAATCCTCAGTGAACCTCAGATCGTCCTTTGATAGTTGTTTAATTATTTTAGTCAAAACCAGTTCTAGTCCCTTTTCCCTCTTAACGCCCTAGGCATTTGGAAAATTTTAGAATGGTCAAATATTATAGCATATGCAATCGATCCTATACCCGAAGCGTATTGGACACGATGCATAATGTCTCACATAAAGACATGATACTTCATCATCCTTCTGCCATAATATTTTATGTGCCCTGTTCCCACAATTCGAACTATGAAGAGGGATGCCGTAATCATAATCGAATTTTGAGAATGCACTATGTATCCTTGACTAAATTTATTAACATTTCTCGATCTAAGCTTTAGAATTTTGAAACGAAATATAATATTCTCTCCCTTAATTATAGTAAAACAACTTTTCAACCTTTGCAACTTTGCAAAATGAATCTTTGTTTTCTATAATTAATATTGCTAACTTGCAATACATACCATAATAATCATGCTCCCACTAACATGATGATTATTTTCTTACCAGCATAACACTTATGCTCCCACTAGCTTTGACATGTATTCAGAAAACAATTGAACTTCTAGAAAACAATGCTTATTGAATTCCTTAAGTTCATATTTCTAATACCTAATGCTTTGATAAGCCTTTATCTAAGCTTTTTAAGCTCATACACCTTTGCCTTAGATAGCTCACACGTGTGTCTAAACAATTCAGAATTTATGTTACTAAGTCCCAAATGTTCAGATCAATTGCCAAATCTCACAATTCGAACTATGAAAAGGGATGTCGTAATCATAATCGAATTTGAGAATACAATTTTCACAATTGCTATTATCTTAAAATCTCTCTTAATGAAAGCATTTCCTCACAATCATTTTCATGAAGGAGGGAAACATCACGACACTTAGATTTTAAAGTGTATGTGTTCCTATCCATGTGAATTTGTCAAACCAAAGTTTGCAAAAAATCCAAACTCATATGGACCGAACGTGCTCAATCTCGATTTCTTGCCTCATGGTAACACGAGTGCCCACCATGTCTTCCAAATAGTTTAGCAACTCACCCTTACATATCAATGTACCTTCCATTGATCAAGGTGCTTGCCTTTATGCATACAAATGAGAACTCATAGAACTCACATACATATTTAGCTTAATTGGAATGGTACAAAAACAAATAATGTCAACACGATAGATTATAAACCTCAAGTCGTGCGCTAATGATGATTAACTAGGTTTACTTTTGATTTGTTCTTGAAACTTTTCAAGACCATTAAGACTCCCACTGACTCCTTGACATATAGGGTTCTCTTGTCAAGAAACATTCCTTGACAAAACAAATATTCAAGAGTTAGTGTAGTTTTTATCAAGACTATCACTTCACATAATTGGTTCTAGTTGGTCTTTGTCTTATCCAAGACATCACAACTTACCAATCTCAAATGTGCAGGAATAAGAAGACTTTTTCCAATTCCACATTTGTTGAGTGTTATAAACCTACTAAATACTTGTCACTCAATTCACAATCTTGAAATATAACTCTAAGACTTGATATTGGAACGAAGTATGATTGACTTCTCGATTTTAACCATTTCTACAATTCTCGATTCCTCTTCTTAGACATACAAAAGCACTAAGACTCACTTCGAGGATCAATTGAGATATGGTTCATAATCATTAAGACTTATCATAAAACACAATAAAAGGTACTCTCCCTTCTTCTTAGAATGGAGAAACTTTTATCTTTCTGCCTACTTGATTCTTCTTATTCGTTCTGCTATTGATTGAAACTCTTTCAATCAACTCAGAATTATACTTAATCTTATAAGTATAACCATATTTACTAAACTTTAGTAAATCATGATGAATATATTTATTACTCTTGTGGTGGACTTGATCAACGCACAACCTAGTGTACTTGATCTTCTAGTCCTTCTCTTGACACTTTGTCAAAAATAGTCTAATTTCCAAATATGAAGTTTCTCATTGATCACGCAACCTAGTTGTATGATTCCAAGTTTTTGTCCAATTGAAACTTGGGTGATGAGAAACTCTCCCTATTTGGTAATTTCTCGACATTTCCACAAATAACACAATTAAGAATCAAATCCATTATTGCTAATAGAAGAAACATTCAAACATCAATTTTTCATACACACCATTGCAAGGATAAATAAATCAAAATTTATTTTGTTGCAGAAAAACTTTGTCCTTACAATGCAATTCAACTGAAAAACTATGCTATTACATATTTCTTAGAAATCTACCCTAACTCTAAAGTAGCAGCTCAAAAATCTGATCCTCGAGTCCATGCGATCAAAATCCTTTTCTTCATGATCTGATTCAGCACGCTTCTGCCTTAAGCTTCCTCTCTTTTCTTCGATCCTGCAAAAACATCAAAATGTAATCTTATCACATCATGTATTAAGAATCAACGAATAGGAACTTATAGAGTTAGTTAATAGATTTTACCTGAAGTAGAGCCATACGTCTTGACTCTCCCATCTCTTAGATCTCTCAGGTAAACAGGGCAGTTTCGTCTCCAATGCCCCTTCTCTTGGCAGTAGAAGCAGATGGACTCTTTTGGAATGGCACAAGGAACTATCTCAGAATTTTCCTTTTCTGGATTTCCAATGTCACCATTTTCAATGTCCATTGAAGTTTGGGAGTTTGATTTGCCAGACAAATTTGCTTGATCAGCACGCCAAATCATTTCTGATTCAGCAGTTATAAGCAAATAGGTCAAATCAATGAGGGTCACGTCATGGTCCATCATATAGTACTCTCTAACGAACTCACTATATGATTCAGGAAGTGACTGAAGAACCCAGTCAACAGCCCATATTTCTGAGATATCGACACCCATCATCCTTAACCTATCAATGTGTGACTTCATCTCTAAGACGTGTGCACACACAGGTTTCCCATCTTCGTGTTTATTTGCCAAAAGGGCTTGAGTGAGCTTGAACTTTTCAAGCCTTTGAACTTGTGGGTTAGGGAGAATAATTGGAGGAGGTGGAGGATGTGAAGCATGACTCTCATTTCCTGGATCGTATCGTGGAACGTCATCTTCATTTGGAAAGCTTGTTCCAAGGGACTTGGGAAGACCATTGTGAGATTTAGACATCTACACAACGGGAGAAAATTCAAGTTAGTTGATAAGAGTCCTTGATGTGACACCCAAATGAAACATCAGGGCTAGGATCCAACACAATATTCTACAACCTAGAAGAGGGATGCCGTAATCTAGTTGCAGAATATTTGAAGGTAGGTAAATGACGATTTACCAATTTCCACCATGAAAAACGAAAAAGACTTTTAAGTTTTAAATATTGAAACTCCTAGATCTTTTGAGATTCATTGAACTTTTCAATGGCATGTTTAATCTCGATTATGCCCTTCTATTTGTGACTGGGATGCCGAGGATCACAAACAAGGTGTGAATAACCATACGAATCACGTGGTGCACCCAATTGCTACTTTCACCTAATCAATGTGCTGGTTAGCCATACACACTCCATTGATCTATGATAAACATCGAGCCACCCTTCGCCATCAATGTCAATCCCAAATTAGTGTGCCGGTTAGCCACACACGCTCCACTAACGTTTGACAAGGGTACGAAGTGTAATTCTATGGATTAGCTTACAAATTCACATTTTGCCCTAAAGTAACTAAAATTGGGAATTTGTAAAAGCATTTAGTTACTTTGTACTTCATTATACTTATAATGGAAGGTTTCGTCCTATCCTACCCGTTCGGCTAACGACCCTCCACTAGTCAAGAGTGCGGTGGGTAAGAGTGGATACCCATTCAATCGCCATTTTATAGGAAATTTCCTTAAACACCCCTTATAGACCAGCTTCGTGAATGAGGCCTACTAACGGTAAGACCGACTCTTTACTCATATATATAATTTTAGACTTTTAATGTTACATATATATAGTATAGGGTGTATTTTAGACTTTTAAAATACTAGGTGGTTTTATTAACTTTCTCTTTTAATTAAACATTTAATTAACTTAACAAAACCATGAGGGGTAATTTGAACTTTTTCAAAACACTAGAGTTTTAGAATTTAAATATTACATAATTAAACTATTAATCAAAATTTTAAATTCCAAAACTTGAGGGCAAGTTTTGAAACATTTCAAAACATTAGGTTTTAGAATTTAAATATTTCAACATTAAACTTTTAATCAAAATTTTAAATTCCAAAACTTGAGGGCAAGTTTTAAAACTTTTCAAAACATTAGGGTTTAACTATTTAAATTTCAAAAACAAAACTTCTAAGTTCAAATTTAAACTATAAAACCTAAAGGGAGTAATTTGAAACTATTCAAACTTACTAGGGATCAAATAACAAATAATATAAATCAAACAATTAATTTAGTGATTATCTATATTTGACCTAATCCAATTTTAGTCACAAGATAATTACCAAATAATTTGAATCATCTATATTTATCATATAAAGAAACTATTATTCAAAAGATTTGAAATTATCTTTTGTTTTGGTAAGGATAATCATTTACATACAATAAAATTCGGATTTTATTATCAAAAAACGATTTTGGCATCAATCCTACAGCAAAACAGCAAGTAAATCCCGAAATATCCTACGCAGACTCCCGGACTCGCCGAGTCAGACCTGAACTCGCCGAGTAGGGCCAACTCGCCGAGTCCAGATACTGACTCGCCGAGTTAAGTCGGGAAGAGGCAAAAAAATTGATTTTCAGCAGAAAAATGACAATTGCATCACATACAACAGAAACCAATCAAGGCTCTGATACCACTGATGAGCTTTATACATAAGAACAATCCTATGTGCTCATACAAACCCTAATGCTTGGATCTAGGTTTCTCTATTGTACATGCAATTAACTTCCAAGACTTACAAACCCTAGATCTATCAAATAAGAACTGAAATAAGGGTTTAGTAATTACCTTTGATTGTTATATGGCAATAACAATCAATCCTTGCTTTAATTGGCTTCAGAAAACTTAGTGCCTCAAGTGTTGCACCTCTAATGGAGTCACAAACACCACTAAGCAACTTGGATGAAGAGGGAGGAGAGAGGAGGCACCAAAAAAACGTCTGGAAACCCTAAAGGATTACTTGTCCATGTTTTTGGGGCTTAAGGGTCCTTTATATACATGTAGGCTATTAGGGTTTACAACTAGGAAACCCTAATATGGCTGCTTAGGCCCTAAGCAGCCCATGGACTCCTTTAACATATCCCTTGGACGATTTCTAATGGGCTTCCCATAGAATTCGTCCAACCTATATATTATTAGGTGATCCATAGCCCAATCGTAATTATTTTATAATTACAAATCCAGTCCCCTAAGTTTAATTAATCTCTTTTAGCCACAAAATTAATTCTTAATTAATTCTTGACTAATATTAATTAAACTATATGATTTCTCCTTTAATATATTATTCTTATAATATATTAATAAATCATAATTAAACCTTTCTCTCCTTAATTCATCCTACATATTCCTATGGTGAAGGCAACCCAAAAGGACCATGCTCATAATCGGGTCAAGTACATACCAAAATAGTTATAGACTTAGACACTAATCCAACAGTACCAACAGAGTATGCAGGGAGTACTCTATCTGTTTGGGCTTTCTTGATTTGTTGACCTTTTGAACATTGACCATTGGCTACAAGTTTGACTAGAGTTTACCAATGGATATTTTGGGCCTTCTCGGATTAGGCCCATGATGGGTTTTGGGCCCAATATAGAAAATTGGGCCATATTTGGGCTTTGGGTGATTATTTTAGAATTTGGGCTTTTGCACAAGTAGATTGGGCATTGGCCTAGCGCCAAGTTCAGGCAAGGGTGAAAAGGTTTTTTACCCTAATTTGGACTCTTAGTGTGAGTCGGGATCCAATTGTTAACTAGATGTTATTTTGTGATTGATAGCGCAGGGGATTTTAGCGGATCTGCAGGCAGATTTTTATCTGTGGGTTTCAGCAATCTGAGGTGAGTCTCCTCACTATATCTATGGGTCGAAGGAACCAGTGCTGGCCCATTGTCTTATGTTGTTGAAAGACCAAGGCGTGGCCCTTCGCATTGTATGAAAAACCCGGAGGTGGCTCCTACCAAATCTGTATGCAAGACCACATGTTGCATAGGTTAACTAATCTCAGAGTGATGGATTTGACTCTATTGCGTAACTATTATCTAAGTCCAACCGTTTTAGGGTTGATTATTTTACTCGAAGGATTATCTGATCTTTGTTGCATGTGGTTGTATTCATGAGGTAGTTAGTTGACATTGATGGGAGTCTTTCATCAGCTGATGGTAGGGTGAGTTTAGGAACCTATGGGAGCCTATGAAGTGCTTTTAGTGGGATGGTCACGCTGTGTAGCGAGTATTTGGGTATCAGTTTGAGAATGTGACTTAGAGGATTCAGGATGATTCTTAAGGAAAGTATGGATAGGTGTGGAATGTGGTATTGGGCCCGTACTACTGAAAGCACATGATCCGTACTCGAATCGGGGAGAGTTTCGGGGAATCTAGAAAATCTGTGGGATGAGGATTCTTGGATATGTTCTGATCATTTTCATGTTGATTTTCAGTTGGGGATGAGCACTCAGGAAGGGGGTTCAGGTTCTGATTTCGGCTTAGGTACAGGTACTGAACCAATTTGCAAGCAGATGCGGCAGGTCATCTCGTTGGAGATTACCCGAGGTATTGTGGAGCAGACTCCTGTAATCTTTGGTACGGTCAAGGAAGGGATTTTGTAGATTATGGACGAGCATATGGGCACGTTCTGTGCTGAGGTTATGGCTATTGTCGGGGCTCGCACTCTTTCTTTTTGTGGCTTCCGTGCTTGTGGAGCTTCTGCGTTCTTTGGGGATTAGCCATATCTACTAACCATTGCCAGTACGAGATGGTTAGTAGATATGGCTAACGCGTTCAGGACGAGTTTCTACCTCGAGGGGTCGAAGGTTAGATTTGCCTCATGTGTTCTGAAGGATAGAGCCCGGGATTGGTGGGAGGAGGTAGACTTAACTTTGGGAGGCGAAGCCCTTGAGATAATGACTTGGAATGCATTTGTGACTCGGTTTAGGGCTGAGTTCCCATCGGCTATTGAGGTACAATAGTTGTTGAGGGTATGAAAAATCTATGATTTTGCTTGTGGATTTCTTTAGGTAGGTATTAGATCAGGGTAGGTCAGGATGTGAGACCATGGGAAAGCCACATCATTTATGGGATTGAGGAAGTGATGCGTCGTATGAGGCCGGTTTTGATATAAGACTATAGATGGTCATGTAGCATTCACAAAACCAGTAGCGATTTTAGACTGGAAAACAAAAGCCCTGCGGAACAAGGAAGTGAGAATTATGGTGCAATGGCAGTACCGAAGAGGCTCCGAATGGACTTGGGAACCGTAGGAGGAGATCAGGGAGAATTATCCAGACCTTTTCACATCAGCAGACTTCGAGGTCGAAGTTTAGTTCAAGTGGGCGAGATTTGTAACACTTGGTTCAAGAATGAATTAATTCTAATTATTTTCAAATATTAGAAGGAACTCGACGAGTTGGGAGGCTCCAACTCGACGAGTAGAAAGCTTTCTAGCCACGTAGATTGGAGGACCTACTCGACGAGTTGGGGAGCCCCAACTCGACGAGTTGGCACAGGAAAGGAAAACCCTAATTTTCGGGTATTGCACCATATTTAAAGGACTTAGCTCCTAGGGCTTGCCTCCTTACCAGCCTCCTTGCCTAGAGAAAACCCTAGAATCGCCTTCCTCCTTGTTCATTGAGTTTTGTGAGTGTTTGTGAAAGACCGTAAATATTCAAACAAAATTTTCATTTAAATCACATAATTCTCATAACACATTTCACAAAAATCTCATTCACTTAATTCACAAATCGCAACTCCATAATTGTTTAATTAAGACTCTAGGATCCTCAAACCATAACTCTTTCTCTGGTGTGTACAATCAAGATGGCGCCTTCCCGCGATCCTGAGAAAAACCTGAAACACATATCACATACCACGGTAAGCACGAAGCTTAGTGAGTTCCCCAAAATACCACACACATCTCATTAGCCACTCGAGGATATAACTCAATAAGACCCTCCGGCCAATGTGTCTCAGTGGGACCCTCCGGTCCCACAACTCGGGTGGGCCCTCCGGTCCTAACTCAGATGGACCCTCCGGTCCTAACTCAGTAAGCTCAGAATAATACACATCATAAATCACATGGACATAATGCAGGATATCACAGTAGTCAATATAAACACATAAGACCCTTCGGTCACATATAGATACCACTCATGGTAAAGTATAGTGAGAAGACTCACCTTGCATGCAAGCAAGCAATTATCCTCGAACTCAAATCTTGAACTAGCCACCGCCTAACACATAGGATAAATATCTTTAATTAATACTCGATTCTCGACTCTAATTAACCAAATGTTACTCATCTCTCTCTAATTCTTGAATTGGGAAAAAGACCATTTTACCCCTCCATGGTCTCCATTACCCATGTTGACCAAGCCCTAAAGTCATCAGAAGTCAAGCTCGAGTCAACAGTCTGTGTTTTGACCCGACTCGTCAAGTGCACTCCTGCAACTCGTCGAGTCCCCTCGTTTCCTCAGAAGTCTCAAGAAGGTCCACCTCAAATCGTCGAGTTGACCCCAAACTCGTTGAGTTATGCACGATCAAACTCATCGAGACAAACCCTCACCGACTCGTCGAGTCAGCTCACGGACTCGGCGAGTTCTTTCAAT
The DNA here is from genome assembly GCF_052849685.1 of Lactuca virosa. NCBI lineage: Eukaryota > Viridiplantae > Streptophyta > Magnoliopsida > Asterales > Asteraceae > Lactuca > Lactuca virosa. The sequence continues at coordinate 303,847,431 of NC_136429.1, read as the reverse complement.
CTGATTTCTCATTCTGACATCTAAGGCCAGATCTATCACACTAAACTCTATATCTAGCCCTTAAATGCACAAAAGCTGCGTAAAGTCTCGACCTTTACATTCATGCATGGCATATATGCCCAAAATGCCAATACAAAGTTTAACAAAGGGTTAGGTGCTCAAAGTCTGGTCTCCAGCTCAATAAAGTTTAGGTCTTTGGGCTCTCAAGACCCTCCACACTTCAGATCTGAGGTTTCAACCTCAAATCATACACAAAAGGCTCAAAGACTCTAAGCAATGGAAGAAAACCCTAGAAAAACTCCCATTTCAATATCTCCCTAGAAGATGAGCAAGTCAGCATATTTACCTCAAACAAACACTGCTGAACCTGTGGATCCAAGGCTTCCTCTTGCCCCAACCTCAATACTCTTCACTTCTCCTTCAAAGAATGCACCAACAACCACCAACTTAGCTCCCCACTCACTATCTAGCTCTAATGGCGATTAGGGTTTTCTCTCAGGGATGTAGGGTAACTGGTGAGGCAGAAATGGGGCATAAGTTCCCTTATATAGGCCCCCAAACCCTGGGGAATTAGGGTTTCTCTGCCCAGCACCTACTTGGCGAGTTTACTCACTGACTCGTCGAGTCCAGTCATTAATGTCACGCAGACAGCTCGACTCTACTCGACGAGTTGGATTCACAACTCGCCGAGTCACTCCATGAATCTTAAAGTTAAACACACATTAATGCACCTAAAAGTCTGGATGTTACAATTCTCCCCCACTTGAACTAGATTTCGCCCTCGAAATCGCTTCTCAACGTCACATAGATCGAACACAAAAACCCAAAAAGTACCACCGAAAGGATCTCATACCACACAACCAACTACCTCTAGGGACACCTGAACCCAAACAGGAACTCCCAATCCTCGAAGAGGACATACCCTTTTGCCGCTACGATACCCCCTTCTGACTTTCAAGAATCTGGAAACTCTAGTGGTCTGTCTCACTGCCAGACCGCCCTCTCAAGCTATCACCATGTTATTCGCTCCTCGAATAACGGACCCTGATAACTCACTGACCCTCTGATTTTCTCGTTGCGACTGATAGAAACAAGTCAAAGCCCAAATACATTCCACCGATCACTCGTACCCAACGTACTAAGCGCTCCATATCATACTCCAAGGAGCGAAAGGGTCACATTACACCAGAGACCCATCCACTGTACTGCAATCAAAATCTCATCTGAACAAAGAACTCTCAACACCCTGCCCTCAACACAAGAAAATGTTCATGCTTTCTCAAAAGCATCCTCTGACATCTAACAATCATAAGCCACAGCTCCCTCCCAGATATCCCCTTCAATACTGAGCACCCGGTCAACTCTCGGCCCCACAGTTGAACCTCCAAATGTTACCCATAGCATGCCCTAGAACGTGTCAGTGACTTCCTTCTCACAACAACTATCTTGGCCCATTGTGACACACAATTCACGAAGTTCGCTTTACCCCAAGCAGATACTACAATCCCAACTGAAATCGTCTCACCCTCGACCTCTGCCGTCTACTACTCATTTGTTCCATGCGTCTCGTGGTCCTTCCCATAAAAACAAACTGACCCACTCAGGTCTAAGACATCAGATGACACACAATACCCCTCAAGATGAAACCCATCTCTAAATATGCAACCTCATTCGCCTACTCAATTCACCACCAAGCCAAACTCAAACTCGGGAGTCTGGTCCGACCCAGAATTGGAACCACTCGTCCCAATGAAGCACTCAACTCATGACCCATGACCTGCAACTCACGCGTACATCACTTCTCCAATTCCTTTCGATTGTAATAACCACAACTTAACTCAGAATATAACGATTCCTAACAAATATGGAGACATCAGTCTCGCCTCTGGTCTGACCACCAGGTTCCCGAAACTCAAACAATAAGGCTACCCAAGCCTAAAACTCTTCTGCGTAATGCTCTTACTAGTGGATAATACGGATCCCCGTAGTATCAAAACATTCCTTCTCACTAACCTGTAAAGGCTACGGCTCCCTGCAGGCCTACGCCACTTTATCACTGACTCATGGATAATACGGCTCCCCGCAGTATCCTAACACTCTCTCGCTAACTGGTGAACACTACGGCTCCCCGTAGTATCACAACACTCTCTTACAGACTGGTGAACAGTACGGCTCTGTGTAGTATCACAACACTCTCTCGCTGACTCGCCATGGCTCACTCCATGGTCTTCCGTTGTTAATTCGAAGTGATTACTCCCACTCGGAGTCACTCACCCTCTTATCCCCAATACTCTCCTCCTCGAGTCATCACCCCACTGATTTCACTATGGAATACTCCACGGCTTAACATAGATAGGTACACACACCCACCCAGGTTATGCACCACCACTCCTGATGTAAGTTCTCGTAGGCAAGGCAATTTTTTCAGCACATATACACCCTTAGACAGTCCCACTCTGACGACAATTAACTGAAGGGTTCCCACTGGAACAAAAGTCACTCGGTACTCCACTCGCCATCTCACAACTCGAGTCTCAACATGACTAAAAATTAGGACATCATACACGAGTACCTCGGTACACCATCACAGCATCTCACGATGTCTTGCCTCAACCACTGATCTTCCACTCATACGAAACTACTCATACCGACTCTGAAATTGGTTGACAAATCAACTGCTGCCCATCCTGGAGTATATATCACAACCTATACCAATACCCATAAATCTCAGCAATTGCACCCTGAACTCAGTGACCCAAACGCCTCGAACTCAACATTTGCAAACCCGAAAAATCCCTGGCCACAATAAATTCTCTGACCAACGTCCACCTGCCGTGGATTCACCCATCCTTTCTTAAGCATATACACATACATCATCTCACCTTGCACCTCGCCTCATCCACCAATAACCCAGGTCTCATGTGTCCGCACCGCAGATCTCCATAACCAGTTCTCTAACCGTACTTGAACAGATCGCTGATCGTCTCAATAGAATACCCAGGTCTCCCCCACTCAGGGTTCGAACCATCACCAATTGGCATACCAACAATCCACTCCATAGACTTTTTCACCAGGTGCATCACACTTGGCTCTTGGAACGTACCACGGAATCACATCAATGATCTTCCCGATGGAAACCAAGCAACTCCAAATATCCCGTAACTCAGACAAAAATCTCAGAGTCCTCTCGATGCGACAGCCTCTAGTCATCTCGAAGCCTCAGACCGACACATCGCCGGATACCCCAACTGTTCCAAATTAGTCTTGACTCTCCATCTGGAAATAATGCACTATCACACACCTCGTCTCTGATTCCTCGACCGGCCTCCCATCGCAGAAATCATCATGGAAGCGAGAGACCTTAGTCTCACAGTCGATACACAACGTAGACAACGAGGGCTACCGCCCCAGTATACTCCTCTTGATCGCTTGAAACCGCTGCTAAAAGCATGCCTGACTCGACTAAGGCATCTCTTTGTACTCATCTCAGTCTCCACTAATAGCTCTCTCGTGGTATAAGGAATACCTGGCAGCAAACATACTGCCCAAATACTCTGGTGAAAAGGTTGCAACCCTATGCTACCCCACGGGGTTTACCTCCAACTCTGAAACTGGAAGCTTAATATCCCGTTTGGCTTCTCCCAGGAAACGGGAACAGCACAACTCTTGTCACAGAAAGTGACATCTCAACTATCGGCCGATTGCTCAACTCATGCCACAATTCTCCATAAAGTCTCATCTCTACTCATTCATGTGTCTTGCGACTCAGAGTGGCATCTCACCAATGAAAAACTCTCAAAAATAACTCGATTCCCTCTCCAGGTATGCTCCATTAAAACTCGCTCGACATGGCCCTCTAGCCCCACACTCTATCACATCTGATCTCAGTCTGATCAATCACAACGGGATAACTGGTAACCCATAAACACTAACCTCCACGAATCATGGTACTCGAACAATGTTATCACCTCTCGATCTGCTATGAATCATGGTAATCGAACCATGTTATCTCTATTCTCAATCTGCTACTTAGAACCTCTGGAATTCTCCCCGTTTCGAGTATGGGTCCGCTGCTTTCAATAGTACGGGCCCATACTACCTGCCACATCTACCCATACTTTCCACACGGATCGTCCCGGATTTACTAAGTAGTTGCTCAACCTTCTCGATCACCAATCCCGCTACGCATGTTCTCCCTCCAGCGAATACCCTCCTCTATCAGCGTACTCATCTAACTCAAGTCACTTCCTAGGCTCTTCCTAGGTTCTTACACTTCTCTACCATCAGCTGCTGAAGAACTCCTCATGATGCCAGCCACCTACCTCCTGAATATCGTCATATTCACTCGGTAACTGACTCCCATCATCAAGAGTTCCACAAAGGACAAAGCAAGCAACATTCGGGCATCGAATAATCCTCATCAACATGTAAACCTCTCTAGCTTACAACTCTATTTTGCTCTACTCACACTCAAAAGGTGTCATCGAACTCAAGTAACTCTACCCCACGTGGCAATTTAACTACTCTCTCAGTAGGCTCCTCCACTACTCATCTAGGTATCTCGCCTAGATTACTCCTCTTGTCAAAGCGCTCTCTCTCTCTCTCTCTCTCTCTCTCTCTAAAAGATTCATGTTGGATACTCTTACTCCGCACATACTCAAAGCACGTCACAGATAGCAAAATTCCTAGGCTAAGGCATCACAAGCCTAGCCTATCTTCTAGCATGCATCACTAATATCTCAATAATAACTCATAACACAAATAAGTAAGGGTATTTTGGGAAATCACCGTTCGGGCTCTGACTGATTGTACACACTGCTCCTTCTCGTTTTTGTCTTAAAAACTCTTGCTCATTTTAGAAAAATCATTTCTTTTGAAAAATTTTCTCAAATCCTCAGTTTGATTCCATATATACTCGAAGGTGCATCCAAATCCCTCAAACCAAGGCTCTGATACCAACTTGAAACATTGTAAATATTCAAACAAAATTTTCATTTAAATCACATAATTCTCATAACACATTTCACAAAAATCTCATTCATTTAATTCACAAATCGCAACTGCATAATTGTTTAATTAAGATTCCAGGATCCTCAAACCATAACTCTTTCTCTGGTGTGTATAATCAAGTCGGCGCCTTCCCGCGATCCTGAGAAAAAACTGAAACACATATCACATAACACGGTAAGCACGAAGCTTAGTGAGTTCCCTAAAATACCACACACGTCTCATTAGCCATTCGAGGATATAACTTAATAAGACCCTCCGGTCAATGTGTCTCAGTGGGACCCTCCGGTCCTACAACTCGGGTGGACCCTCCGGTCCTAACTTAGTAAGCTCATAATTATACACAACATAAATCACATAGACATAATGCAGGATATCACAATACTCAATATAAACACATAAGACCCTCCGGTAACACATAGATACCACTCATGGTAAAGTATAGTGAGAAGACTCACCTTGCAAGCAAGCAAGCAATTATCCTCGAACTCGAATCTCGAACTAGCCATCGCCTAACACATAGGATAAATATCTCTAATTAATACTCGATTCTCGACTCTAATTAACCAAATGTTATTCATCTCTCTCTAATTATTGAATTGGGTAAAATACCATTTTACCCCTCCATGGTCTCCATTACCCATGTTGACCAAGCCCTAAAGTCATCAGAAGTCAAGCTCGAGTCAAGAGTCCATCTTTTGACCCGACTCGTCGAGTGCACTCCTACGAATCGTCGAGTCCCCCCATTTCCTCAGAAGTCTCAAGAAGGTCCAACTCAACTCGTCGAGTTGACCCCAAACTCGTCGAGTTATGCACGATCAAGCTCATCGGGACAAACCCTCACTGACTCATCAAGTCAGCTCACGGACTCGGCGCGTTCCTTCGATCTGATTTGTCATTCAGACATCCAAGGCCAGATCTACCACACTAGACTCTAGATCTAGCCCTTAAAATGCACAAAAGTTGCGCAAAGTCTCGACCTTTACGTTCATGCATGACATATACGCCCAATATGCCAATACAAAGTCTAACAAAGAGTTAAGTGCTCAAAGTCTGGTCTCTAGCTAAATAAAGTTCAGGTCTTTGGGCTCTCAAGTCCCTCCACACTTCAGATCTGAGGTTTCAACCTCAAATCATACACAAAAGGCTCAAAGACTCTAAGCAATGGAAGAAAACCCTAGAAAAACTCCCATTTCAATATCTCCCTAGAAGATGAGCAAGTCAGCATATTTCCCTCAAGCAAACACTGCTGAACCTGTGGATCCAAGGCTTCCTCTTGCCCCAACCTCAATACTCTTCACTTCTCCTTCAAAGAATGCACCAACAACCACCAACATAGCTCCTCACTCACTATCTAGCTCTAATGGCGATTAGGGTTTTCTCTCAGGGATGTAGGGTAACTGGTGAGGCGGAAATGGGGCATAAGTTCCCTTATATAGGCTCCCAACCCCCAGAAAATTAGGGTTTCTCTGACCAGCACCTACTCGGCTAGTCGACTCACTAACTCATCGAGTCGATTCATTAATGTCACGCGGACAGCTCGACTCTACTCGACGAGTTGGACTCACAACTCGCCGAGTCACTCCATGAATCTCAAAGTTAAACACATATTAATGCACCTGAAAGTCTGGAAGTTACAGTTTGAGTGATTGTTGAAGATCTCTGAAGGAGGTTTTGAAGAGAGAAGTATCAAGCTTGGAGGAGTGAACTTGGATCCAGAAACTCTACATCTTAGAGGTATAAAGTCCAAACCTTGACATGTAGCTTATTAGATCTCATCTTTTGTAGTTTTGGGATTGGTTTTGGGACTTTGGCTTAGATATCCAAAGAAAATAGATTTCCAGAGGTTGAGGGTGTAGATCTGGCCTCTATAAGACCTCTAGAGGATTAATGTTGCAAACTTTAATAGCCTCCATGTCCCATTCATGCAATATGCCCATTATGAAGCCAGAAATGAACCTTCACTACTAGAAAAACAGCCTTTTACGACGCGCAAATGCGTGTCAACGAAGGCTCTGTCATAACGAGAGACGACACGCTTTTGCGCGTCGTCTATTTACGACGCGCATTTACGATGCGCATTTACGACATGCATTTACGACGCGCAGTTACCACACGCAATGCGTATCAAGGAAGGCCCTGGCATAGACTGATAAAGGAAGACGACACGCATTTGCGTGTCGTAACCTGACGACGCACGTTTAGGACACGCATTGCGTATCATTAAAGCCCTTGTCATAAATGAAGATGACACGCATTTGCGTGTCATAAACATCAGCAACCATTTACAAAGTTTATTTCACTAATTTGTCAAATACAAATAATTATTCCAATAATACAAAATAAAATACCATAAATAACAAAGATAATTCATTTCACTAATATGTCAAATACAAATAATTATTCCAATATTGAGTAAATGTAATAAAAAAATGAACTCAAGAGAAACAGAGTTTATATACAGTTGCATTATCTAGCTTACTATGTGCCAACAACTCTCTGTGTGTTTGCTTGAGTCTCGTTTCCTCCAAAGCTTCTAGCCATGCCAAAGTATGATATCTTAGGGTTTATGTCCAAATCAAGTAAAACATTGCTAGCTTTAAGATCTCTACGGATGATTCGTAATCGTGAATCTTGATGCAGATAAAGAAGTCCTCGAGCAATTCCTTTGATAATGTTAAAACGTGTTGTACGTCCAATCAAGTTGAGAACTTCGTGTCTTATTTGCCCAACATGAAGATGTAGTCATATTCAGTTTCGGTGAATGCTGACCAAATAAACACAAGTCTAAGCTTCTGTTTGGCATGTACTCATAACAAGTTTTAATCTCCCTATATGGCAATTATGGGCCTTTTCTGGGCTTTTTTTGGACCGGGCGGGCTTTATCCCAAGGCCTCTTATTTTTTTAGTTTTTTACAATAAACTGATAAGAAACAGAAACAATACCTGTGCTATGGATGTGAAGCACTCCAAAAGTGGAAAAATATATTTGTTTGAGTTTGAAAGCTGCTGCCATTTTAGGCTGCAAATCACAATCATGTTTACCATGTAAATGAAATTAGATGAGAAAATTTAGAAAAAATATAGCCAACAATTGAAATCCAGTGTAAATCTTTGTCAAAGGACTGTACAGAAGGTCAACTACCTGAATACCAAAACGCTATATGGTGGTTGTTATTTTGACCCTGAAATAAGGTGAACCTTCGTTTCAATTGAAATAATTCGATAAATTAATGTTTTCATTTTTAAACTATAAGTTGCAAAACAAAAGAATAAATACTAAGAGGACATAAAATAAGATATGACCAGATTAATGTTTACAGTTAAGGAACTTATCTGGATAGTGCTTTGTTCACCGTTGTCTAAGGAATTACCTCAGTTGCTAAAATAATAATCTGAACAATTTGATCAAACAAGCTTGTTTTTTCTTCTTCAAAATATTTCCAATGGAGAAGGCATTTGTATAGGGTAAATTCTGAAATAGGTTCGCCTTGACCTGCTATTTATACCAGCATCTAGATGACTCTGCTGTCAAAAGACCAAACTGCCCTTGACAGATTTAGTGACTTTTTACTAAACAGAATACTACAGATCAAAAAAGTAAATAGAAATTCAAAAAATAAAATAAAATGGTATTTGAGATGCTATTTGGAGTTCAAAAAAACATAAAGATTACCTGTTAAGGAGTAACGAAAGGAGACGCAATAGAAATCTTCAAAATTGTTTGGCTTAGCAACCTTCATAAAGAACATGGACAACAAAAAGTTAGATACTATATACTTTTTGGAGTTGAAATATAAATATTTATACAAATGATTACGAGGGGTAAACATGTAAAAATACCTCTCTCTCCAACTCAGAGAGTTCTTTGTTTAGTTTTTTAAGAGTGTCCGCACGAAGAGATTTGAGGCCTGTTCTCCATTCTTCCTGATAAGATAAATTGAGAAGCATTTTTCAAAAAACACCATTTTTTTAATTATTAAAACACGTTAGGAAAGCTTTATACTCTTTGATGTAAGAAGCTAAGTAAACTATAAGAAATCCACAACAAAAAGAATGAAAGATCCAATAAAAATTTGCCAAAAGAGTTTTTAATAATGATGATGGTAAAGATAAATAGTTAACAGAAAAAAATTTATACTTAATAAATTTAACATGGATTTTTAGGAGATCAATTTCTTCCTCGTTTTAGTGATTGGTTATGATCCTACACTCCACATTCTCCATATATCCTTAACAAATAATTCTATTCAAATCCTTTTTAATACTTTCGACTACAAGAAAAGCACCAGCCATTCCATCTGCAATGAAAACTGGTCCTGATACCTGTCACATTGCAACCAACTTAAGATTAAGATTATCAGATACTCCTCAAAGCACATGACATGGACAATATTTGCTCATGGTAATATCATTGTTTTTGAAGTACGAAGCACTGTATATATACAACACTAAAAAAGAAAAATAATAATAAAAAAGGAAATCATACTTCTGCCATTTCATTTCCTCTTTATCCACAACCAACGTAAACAACAGTGTCCGCATTTGACTACTGCATAACAATTAATGGTGGGAGTGAATATAATAATAATAATAGTTTCAACATATAATATTTAGAATGAGTAATTGACAAAAGATTTGAAACTTACCTGTCCAGTAAGAAGAGGGGTATCAGCAGCAAGCTTGGAAGCAACAGACCTTGGAGTACGCACAGGCCAAGCCTGCAAATAAAAGGTGCATCAAGTATAAAAAAGAACAGGGCAACTGATATTAAAAACAAAAACTTTTATCATTAGAAAAAAAAAGAGAGAAAAATAGAGAGGGAAGAAATGGAATGGAATGACTCATTCCATTCCATTCCATTCCATATTCCAACCTTTACCTTGTTTTCTTATCATTATCAGTTGTATCTGCACCTCTTTCATTTCCTGCAAGATCTATAAATGAAAGTTTTCTAACAACTTTAGCAGGTTTTAATTCACTTCCATCAATAGATCTCTTGACACAAAGTTGAAGAATGCCCTTGTTGTCCGTGTGATCCTTGTTGAATTCTCTCTATCAATTAACTCCTTGATTGTTTCCACATTTGAGACTCTGTATTCTTGCAACCCCACTATCCATACTTTGTTGCTTCCATCTTCTCTCATGCGGATAAAAAGGAGCAAGAAATCACAGCAAGAAATGTAGCTGCTCATCAACAGAAAGCTGATGCCATCAAAAACATTATTGTTGATACGAATCTGCAAAAGGAAAATGAAAAAGAAAAATTTGAAGTTGATGAAGGTTTGTTTGTATGATTAAATTTAGAGATTGATTATAGATAAAAGTTTTGTATGATTATCTGATTTGTTATTGTTAAAATTGTAACAAAATAGATGGTGAGGTCATGGATCCTCCAATAGATGAGAATGAGAATGAAAATGAAATTGAAAATGAAAATGCATACCTCAAGACGTTATGTATTCGCTTCTTCTGACAAAAAAACAATATAAACAAAAATTCAAACAAAATATATTCTTTGTGAAGAAAAGAAACAAATAGTTCAAGGAATCATACCCTGAGGCGCAACAAGCCAGGTGTTGAAGCATCACCTTCCTCTAGTTTTTCAATGAATAATGGCAATATTGTGTCAATCACTTCAGTTTTATTAACTTGTGCATTTAGCTCTGCAAGCAAGCGGATGACATTCAGCTGTATGGTAGGAACAACCTTCTTATCTTTAGCATCCTGAAGTAATACATACAAGTGGTAACAATTACACATAATGCTGCTATTCCAATGTCCAATATATACAACTTTGAAGACACAATACATAAAAACCAAACCTTTTCCTCATAATCATTGTGTTCACGAATGCTTGTAGCTAATCCCATGATAAATGTATCCACAGGAGCCCGATCTTTAGTCCATCCATATTCAATTATCTCACAGCTTGTCCTTAAAACACTATCAAACATAACTCCCGGACTACTTGCCACAGTATCATTCTACTTAAACAATCATAACAAAAATAAGCAAATCATCAACAAGAATTAACCAAACTAAGATGAAGACAATAACTAGTAAAAAGTAAAAAGTATCTATCTACCTGGGCACATGTAATTAGCACAATTTGTTTGAATCGAATTAGTAGAACCCTTAGTAGATGACCTCCACGTGAAAAAGCAATTTATGAGATGCCATCAAGGAATGAGATGAAAAGATCTTCACTGAAACTACAATAATCTGATTTATATCCATACTGCTTGAAAACAAAACCAAGTCAATCATTTTATTAAAAACTCATTTCCAAATTAACATATAATAAAGGAAAAAACCAAAAGAGAAATATACAAATGTCAATATGGAATCGTAGACATGGATAATCAAAAAAGAAATCGTAGACATGGATAATCATTGATAAAGGAAAAAACCAAAAAAGAAATATCCAAATATCAATGCAAAAGTGAAAGTAAAGAACTTGAGTAACATAAGGAATCGTAGACATGGATAATCATTGACGTGGAAAACCAGGAACCATTAATGGAAAAAAGTTTTTATTTACCTGTCATCAAGTTGGAGGTTTATAACCAGCTAGCTTCTTTGTCTCTTATATTCATGGTAGAAATTTATCGATTAGGCGAGAAGGAATGAGAACGAAGTCGCAAGGAAAAAAAAGAGACACTGGTGTCTGAAATTAGGGTTCAAGCGTAATAGAGATATGTAGAGGATGAAACGAACCCTAAATCACTTTGCAGTCTTTTAGGAGCATTCAAGAGCTTTCATGAACCCTAATCTGAGAGAAATTGAGAGAAGGGGAGGGTGGAGTTTGCTTTGGCGTCATTGATGGATGACCTTGCTTCACTTGTTCCAGTGGTGTGGAAATAAGGCGACGAAGAAGAAGGAGTTGCACAAAATTGGTGATTATAATACTTTTGCAGAAAATTGAGAGAAGGGGAGGGTGGAATTTGCTATAGGATTTCTCTATTTTTCAGATTAGATAAATCATAGTTGGGAGATGAAGAGCGGAGACGGAAGCAACCAGAAGGATGGAATGAACCCTAGATCGCCGAGGCGGGGTTTTCTAATTTTTTGGATTTGATTTCCCCCTACGGAGAACGCGCGTTTGATGAAAACTTTATAAAACGACACACTTAGACGACATGCCTTTTATGCTGAGTGCCTTCAGTGTTTTTATTTTTATTGTTCTGGCACTAATTTTAAGGGCACGCAAAAATGCGTGTCCTATATCCTTTAAATTTTAGATGAGATGACATTATTTTTAGGACGTACGCTTTTGCGTATCGTAAATCACTGCGTGTCGTGGTTTGCACGTCATTAAAGGCCTATATTCTAGTAGTGCTTAGAGGGTGTTTCTAGCATGCATGGATGTAAAGTTTGAAACTTTACATGATTAAACCACCTTAGGGCCTCGGATCTGTAATATGGGACGTTGAAGCAAGGGTTAGAGGCTTAATGGGTAAAGACCCTCCTCAAAGGAACTAGGGTTTGGGTTTAAAGCTTATTAGATGATCTTTGGGGGTAAAGTTGGAAACTTTACCCTTTTAGACCTCTCTATGGTTAGGGATCTGAAGTTTGGAACCTTTGGTTTCGAGAAAAAGGGCTTAATGCATTAAGTGAGTTGATATACTAAAGAACTCGACGAGTTGGGTTGAGGTTACCCCGATTCTGTTGGAAAACGGCGGAACTCGACGAGTTATAGGAAAACTCGACGAGTTGGATCACAACATCGTGATTCTGGATTTGGGATGGACTCGACGAGTTACAGGGATAACTCGACGAGTTAGGTCAACTCAGAGCGTTGACTTTGACCTTGACCAGAGTTGACTTTTAAGGGTTTGAAGGTTTGAGTTGTATCTAACGAGTTGTTTATTATTACGGAATTCGCAGAGCTGATACTTAGAGTTTGGACCTACTCATCTACAGTTCGCATTTGAGGTGAGTCTTCTCACCATACCAATGGGTCGAAGGCACCAAGGCCGGCCCATTATATGTTATGTGGAATGTTATTTGATTACGTGATATGTGATATGCTAGTTGTCCTTGTGATACTCGCATGGAAGACCCCAGGGGGGTTCCGTGGCAGTGGACTAAGACCATGTGGGGGTCCCATGACATTCAGTGTAAGAACTTGGAGGGTTTCCAAGGCATCCTAATATGTTTGCATGTTTACTTAATATGGCATTTATGTGGTTAGCTACGACCATGTGGGGTTTCCCATGGCACTTAGGGAAGACCATGTGGGGGTTCCCATGGCAAGTAGTTAAGACCATGTAGGGGTTCCCATGGCAGTGGGTTAAGACCACGCGGGGGTTCCAGTGGCACCCAGAGTAAGACCTTGGAGGGTTTCCATGGCATCCTTATATGTTTATATGCATTGCTTATGTAGCTTATACGACCGATATGGTTTATGTGATTATGTGGATTGTGTGGGGTTTGTTTTGGGGAGCTCATTAAGCGTTAGCTTACAGTTTGTTAGTTGTTTCAGATACTTCAGGATCTAAGGGCAAGAGCCCGGCGTGATAGCGCAGCATGCACTCTCCGACATTTTATTTGGGGACACTCTGATATTATGAATAAAATGTTTGATGTTATGGATTTGGAAAATAGATGTCATTGAAATTTTATATTTTATGGAAATGATTTCGTTACATAAAAATAAAAAATTTTATTGGAACTTTGGTCTGTTAGAATTTGGTATCAGAGCCTTAGTTTGAGGGATTCGGGCATACTCCCGATTGTGTCAGAACTCAAACTAACGAAATGGTAAAATTGTTTTTTTTTCCAAAATCAAAGTTAAAAAGTTCTTAAAACTTATTTCTTGTAAGAAAAAGGGAGAGTGCAATGCGTGTAATCAGCCAAGCTCAAGTAAGTGTTTTCCCCAATATGTTAGCCATGCTATATTGATATTTGCAATGTGATAATCGGATGGATTTTGCTATGTATATGCTTTAAAAATTATATACGGTTAGCATCTTATAGCCTTAGAGTAATTGATTTGGCCTTATTTCCTATTCCTTTTTTGGTTGTGGTCCTAGGGTAGATTCTGTTGTTCGACAGTCTATTTGATCCTATACTATGTATAATTTGCATTCATAAGGCAACATGTTATGACTGATTTGAGTTATGGTTTGATAGGAATGGAGCAAATCTTAGGATAGCTTAGGATTTGAGTTAAGCGCCGGTTTGTGAGATATGTTTTGTTCTAGGACAAATTAAAGTTATCAGGTAGAGCCTTAGGGAAGGTACAGGTTGGTGTGGAAGGTAGTATTGGGCCCATACTGCTGAAAGCACAGGACCTGTACCCAAACTAATGTTAGATATGGAAGCTCTAAGGAGAACCGTTGTGGAAGGATCTCCTTTTTGGATATCTTGATCATTCTGTCTGATGGTATTTAAGATCAGAATGGTGGTGAAACATCATGGAGCAAGGGGATCAGAATCAGGATCAAGATCAGGATCCGCATCTGGGTTGGGCTATGCTAGAGCCGATGGGTTTTGAGCATTCTAGCACTCCTATGGTGTACATGCAACCCTAGAAACCTTGGATCTATGTTTTCTCTATTATACATGCAAATATGATTTGTCCAAGGTTCTCATCCTACGTAACATACAATGGAGCAACTATACTACAAAAGTCTAGTTAGATGACATACCTTTTGATGGAGCTTGAAGTCTTGAACCTTTAAGAGCTTAGTGGCCCAAGTGTTTCACCTAATATGGTTCACACAACACCAAAAACATTTGGAATAACTAGAGAAGAAGAATACTTAGGTTCACTCTATGAAAACCGGCCTTGCCCTCTTTTTTTATGCACCAGTGTCAATTTCATGAACTACAGACCTCTTTATATAGTGTGGAGGATTAGGGTTACATTCATGTAAACCCTAATACCCATGACCTTTCATTTCCATAGGATCCATGTGTTAAAACTCCATGGACTATCCATGAAAGCTTTAGCCCAACCTAAATGAACTTGGCCCATCCTATATATAAAAAAGAGTCCATATTTAATTAGTTCCTTTTGATCACTAAATTAATTCTAAATTAACTCTTGATCAATATTAATTAAATAATATGATTTCATATTAATATATTAGAACTTATAATATATTAATATAAATCATAAGTATCCTTTTTCTCATTTTGTCTATCCAATTGTTCTGATGCCATGCAACCCAAATAGACCGTGCTACTCTCGGGTCGAATACATACCAATAGTAGTTATGGGCTTAGACATCTAATCCAACAGTCTCCCACTTGGATAAGTCTAAAACAATTATTGCGTATGACTCCAAGATCCCGACTAGCAATCGTAGCTCTTAAAGTCGCTGTCGAACTCTGACCTAGTTAAATGACGTGTCCATTAGATAAGGGATCATATATTCCTCCACTCTAGATATCATATGGACTGAGACATGGATTATAATCATTCTCTATGTCCATTTGATGTTTCCTGATTTCCGATTTATGAAGACTGACTAATTGAACAAATCAAATCAGTCCAGGCTTGGCCAAGCAGTTCGGGGTGTCATCACTAAATCATCGAGGGGCCCACAGATATCGCTTTTATCCCTCCAAGGGTAAAAGGAATGGATAAACTTTGACCCAAGTGTTCGCTTGTACTTACTCATCAAATTACACACAACGATATGTTTTATAACAACCAAGTTATTGGTTGCGTTTTCATATGTCAATGTGCAACTGACGCACAACTACAACTCACACGTCTCCGTTTGAAGAATATAAGATATTATCGTCTCATGATTCACTCGTGATAAAATCCATGAAGTGATTCAAATGAGCATGGGTTGAATCCAATACTCGAATCTCATTCCAGGAGAACTCATGAACACTGTAGCCACTTTGTCCCAGACAAACTACAGACCCTTCATGACAGTCTTTCCTCGATACCTACTTCCAAAGTATGATCGACTGTGGATAGTTTGAATAACCTAGTTATTCAGGAAGTCAAAACATGCAAAGTGAAACACAAGAATAATCAAATCCAATATGGTCTCAGGACTTATGAATAGAAATAAAACACCTTTTATTTTTCACCATATTGATTACACATTGTTCATTCCATAATGTTTCAAATAATCAACTTAATACTTGAATTAAAATAATAGTCATGCCATGCTCCAAGCATGCACACTATGTTTGTTCAAACAATAGTTATGCCATACACCAAGTATGCACACTATGTTTGTCTATGATGATTACATTGTGGAATAGATCAATTGATCATAATTCCAATGATTCTCATTTCACAATCCCAAATCCTTATCGTAAATGTAAGAATTCCAAATTCCTGCCATTTACCAAAATCTGTCAGATTCTAAACTCATATGCATTGATCCTCTTGTAATGACTATGCACAAAGTCACAAAGACTTGGCAACAGACATTACAAAGTATTCCAATGGAGATCAATTCCATGGAAACGAAGTCTCAAATTCAAAATACATTGCTTTGAACATCCTTCTTGCATTAACATTTCTAATCTCAAACGGATTGAATAAATTCCACCTATGGAGACATTTCCATATTCCCATTTTGACTATCACTTCTGAATAAGAGTTGTCGTAATCATAATGTTTAGACCTTTTTGCCATTTCTAACAAGTTCATGTTAGTGTGCCGGTTAACCACACATGCTCCACTAACGACTTTGAGAATGGAAATATCACAATTGCTATGTACTTAGAATCTACTTAGTGAAAGCGTTTCCTCGCCATCATATTTATGAATTGGAGAGAAACCTTATGACACTTAGATTTTATGGTGTATGTGTTCCTATCCATGTGAATTTGTCAAAACCATAATCACAAGACAAGGTTAGTGACAAATCCAAACTCATATGGACCAAACTTGTGCAATCTTAACTTCTTGCAACTTGGCAGTCCAAGGCCTACCATTGCTTCCAGGCTGTTATGAAAATGATTGAGAACTTGTAGAACTCAGATGCATAGTCAACTTCAACTGGAATGGGCACAGAAATAAGAATATCTCAACACGATAGGTTACAAACCTCAAGTCGTGCGCTAGAGATAAACTACAGGTTTTATTCTTGATCAGTTCTTGAAACTCTTTCAGGACCTTTTATACTCCCACTGTCCTCTTGACATATAAGACTCTCTTGCCAAGAACCATTCCTTGACAAACAAATATTCAAGAGATAGTGCGGATTCTTATCAATACAAACACTTCACACAATTAGCCTTAGTTGGTCTTTGCTTTATCCAAAACATCACAACTTACCAATTTTAAATATACAAGAGTAGAAAAAATTTTACTCTTACATTTGACAATTGTTATAAACCTTCTTTAAGATGCATCACTCAAGTTACAATCTTGGAGCATGACTCTGAGAATTGTTTGGGAACGAAGTATGACTCATCTTCTTGATTTAACCACTTCAACAATTCATGACTCCTCTTCTTAGTCATAAGAATGCACTAAGATGTCCTTAGAGGCTGAATTGTGATATGGTTTCATAATCATTAAGATGATCATAAAACATGATACTAAAGTACTCTCCCATCTTTTCAGATTCGAGTAACTTTTATCTTTCTGCCTAATTTGATTCTTCTTATCTGTCCTGCCATTCACTGAAACTTTTCCAATGTTTCAGAATTACACTTAAACTTGTAAGTGTAACCATATTTACTAAATTTTAGTAAATCATGATGAATAGCCTTATCGTTCCTTGTGGAGGACCTGACCAGCGTGCAACCAAGTGTACCCAATCCCTTTGTCCTTCACTTGACTCACATATACTTGTGAACAAAGAATTAGTCTTAATTTTCCAAAGATTAAAATTCTCATTCATCATACAATACAACTTGCATGATTCCAAGTTTCAGCCCAATTAAAACTTGGATGATGAGAATCTTTCCTTATTGGGTAAATTTAGACACTGCCATAAAAGAAAGAATCAAATTCATATTTCCAATATTGCTAGAAACATACAAACATCAACTTTTCATAAATGTCATTGCAAGGAGATATAATAAAATAAAACAAATTTTATTTATTTATAAAATGCGGAAAAAACTTTTCCTTACAATGCAACTTTGAATGAAAACTATGATATTACATATTTCCTAGCAATATATCATAACCCCTAAGTAGTAGCTCAAAAATCCGATCTTCGAACCATGCGATTGAAATCCATCTCCACGATCAGATTCCGCATACTCTTCTTTTAAGCTTCCTTCCTTTTGGATGATCCTGCCAAACATCAAAATTCAACCTAGTCACATCATGTATTAAGAATCAACAATTAGGAACTTAACAGAGTTAGAAAATGGACTTACCTGATCTAGAGTCAAACTTTTTGATTCTTCTTTCTCTCATATCTTTCAGGTAGTTAGGGTAGCTTCGCAACCAATTCCCCTTCTCTTGACAATAAAAACATATAGACTCTTTGGGAATGGTACATGGGACTATAACAGACTTAGCCTTTGCCTTTACCTTTTGGTCAACCGAGTTGACCAAGGCCGATCCCTTTCCATTGGGAAGAGAAAGCTCATCTGGACTTCCAATGTTACCATTTTCAATGTCCATGGAAGTTTGAGAAATGGACCTTCCACACAAATTTACTTTTCCAGTGCGCCAAAACATTTCTGATTCAGCAGCAACAAGCAAATAAGAAAGATCAATAAGGGTCATGTCGTGATCTGTCACATAGTAGTCCTTAATGAACTCACTATATGACTCAGGAAGTGACTGAAGAACCCAGTCAATAGCCAACTTCCTTGGGATAACGACACCCAACATTCTCAACCTGTCAATGTGTGACTTCATCTCTAAGACATGAGTACACACAGGTCTTCCATCTTTATGTTTCATTGCGAGTAGGGCTTGAGTGATCTTGAACTTTTCAAGTCTTCGAGCTTGTGGGTCAGGGAGAATAATTGGAGGATGTGGAGGAAGAGAAGTATGATTTCCATGATCCAATCGTGAGAAATCATCTTCATTAGGAAAGCTTGTTCCAAGAGATTTGGGAAGATCATAGTTATCTGAACCAGACATCTACAATGGGAGAAATTCAAGTTAGTTGATTTAAGTCCTTAATAGAACACCCAATATGAAATATTAAGGCTAGGACCCAACACAATATTTTATAACTTGGAAGAGGGATGTCGTAATCCAAGCTACAAAATATTTGAAGGTAGGCGAATGACGATTCACCAATTTCCACCATGAAAAACAAATTATTAGGTTTCAATTGGATTTGAAACTCCTAGATCTTTTGAGATTCATTGAACTTTTCAATGGCATGTTTAAATCTTGATTGTGCCCTCTCAAGTTTGTCACTGGGATGCCGAGGACCACAAACAAGGTGTGAATAAGCATGTAAATTAACTTGGTACCCTTAATTTTATCACCTAATCGATGTGTCGGTTACCCACACACGCTCCACCGATCTATGATAAACATTAAGTCACCCTTTGCCACTCTTACTAGTCCATGTTAGTGTGTCGGTTACCCACACACGCTCCACCAACGACTTGGTAAGGTACAAAGTGTAATTTCATGGGTTAGCACCAAATTCACATTTTCCTAAATTAACTGAGATTGGGAATTTATAAAATGTGTAGTTACTTTATATTTATCATTATACTTATAATGAGAATTATAGTCTTTGTCCTACCCGTTCAGCTAACGACCCTCCACCAGTCAAGGAAGCGGTGGGTGAGAGTGGACACCCATTAAGCTGTCATTTTATAGGCAACAACCTTATACCCCCCTTATAGACCGGCTTCGTGAATGAGGCCTACTAATGGTAAGACTGACTTTCTCTTATACATATATATATTATTAACTTATAATACTATAAAGTATAACGGTTGAATTTTAACTTTTAAAACTCTAGGGTTTGGAATGAAAGTGTGTATGAGACTTTACAAATTCCAAAACTTGAGGGCAAGTTTTGAACAATTCAAAAATCTTTTGGATTTTCATAACTTATGAGTTTAATTAAGGTTTTAAAAAACTTTAATGAAGAGACTCTTGAACATCCATAACTTGAGGACAAGTTATGGAGTCCATAAAACTATTTATGAGAAAGACTCTTCAATTATGTAACCTATGAGTTTTTAATGGATCTTTAAAAGAAATGATTTTTGGTAATCCATAACTTGAGGACAAATTATGGACTCCTTTAAAAAAAACATTTAGATCAAGAATTAACTAACAAACAATTTGCAAATAATTCATATGATCTACCAAAACTCATAAGTGTATGAACAATCATATCAACAATTTCAAGAATCATATAAACACATATAAAACTTGAAATTTTTTATAATAACCTTGAAATTGGTTTAGCATAATCATTACCATATCAAGGAATCATACCCTGAGGCGCAACAAGTCAGGTGTTGAAGCATCACCTTCCTCTAGTTTTTCAATGAATAATGGCAATATTGTGTCAATCACTTCAGTTTTATTAACTTGTACATTTAGATCTGCAAGCAAGCGGATGACATTCAGCTGTATGGTAGGAACAACCTTCTTATCTTTAGCATCCTGAAGTAATACATACAAGTGGTAACAATTACACATAATGCTGCTATTCCAATGTCCAATATATACAACTTTGAAGACACAATACATAAAAACCAAACCTTTTCCTCATAATCATTGTGTTCACGAATGCTTGTAGCTAATCCCATGATAAATGTATCCACAGGAGCCCGATCTTTAGTCCATCCATATTCAATTATCTCACAGCTTGTCTTTAAAACACTATCAAACATAACTCCCGGACTACTTGCCACAGTATCATTCTACTTAAACAATCATAACAAAAATAAGCAAATCATCAACAAGAATTAACCAAACTAAGATGAAGACAATAACTAGTAAAAAGTAAAAAGTATCTATCTACCTGGGCACATGTAATTAGCATAATTTGTTTGAATCGAATTAGTAGAACCCTTAGTAGATGACCTCCACGTGAAAAAGCAATTTATGAGATGCCATCAAGGAATGAGATGAAAAGATCTTCACTGAAACTACAATAATCTGATTTATATCCATACTGCTTGAAAACAAAACCAAGTCAATCATTTTATTAAAAACTCATTTCCAAATTAACATATAATAAAGGAAAAAACCAAAAGAGAAATATACAAATGTCAATATGGAATCGTAGACATGGATAATCAAAAAATAAATCGTAGACTGGTGGGAGGAGGTGACCCACCAGGTTGGATCAACTGGAGTGGCTGAGATGTCATGGGAGGAGTTTATCAGGTGTTTTAACTTGGAGTTGCACCATCTATTCAGGTGCAACGGTTTGTAAGGGAGTTTCAGGAGCTACAGCAGACTACCGAGACTTTGGCGGAGATCACCGCCAAGTTTCGGGAACAAGTACTATTGATCCCGTAGTATGCTGCGGATGAGGATATGAGGAGGTCAAGGTATCATTCCATGCTGAGGCATGATAGCCGTGAGTTCGTCAGCTTTTCAGGGTGCAAAACCCTGAATGAGATGGTGGAGAAGGCCCGGTAGCGGGAGATGGAGTTGGAGTTCTGCACCAAGCGGAAGCCAGATCAGGCTCATACAACTGTAGGTCAGGCTAAAAAGCCTAATACCTCTGCTTCTTCTGGTAGGGGCCAGCAGGGCCGTGGCCAGTGTGCCAAATATGGGAGATCACAAAGTGTAGTTTACCGGGTGATGGGCCCGGTATGTTATACTTGTAGTCATCCAGGCCACGTGATCAGGGACTGCTGTAAGAAGGGCTTGATTTGTTTCCAATGCAACCAGACCAGCCATAAAAATATCGATTGTCCGAGGTTGCAAGGAGGAGGAGGAGCGATGGTGACGCCTGCGCCCGCCACATTGAGGATCACTGATGGCCATCTTGCTAAAGCGGATGCTCCTACGGTGAAGAGCCGCGCATTTCTGTTGACCATAGAGGAGGCTCAAGCAGCGCCAGACGTCGTGGCTAGTACGTAATTTATTTTCCCGCTCGATCTTAATTTGTTATGCTTATGTATGTATGTACTCTTATATAGTGGACCTTTTTGGTTAATGGTATGTCGGCTCATGTTCTTTTCGATTCGGGAGCTACCCGATCATTCGTATCTCTTGCTCTTACAAAGAAGTTTTGTAATGATTCGGCGACTTTTGATTCCCCGCTTGAGGTTGAGATTACGGATGTCCGCACCGTGAGTGTTGCGAGGGTATATCAAGACTATGTCCTGAATGTGTTTGGGGAGAGGTTCTGTGTCGATCTGGTTCCGATACCGTTGCGAGGGCTGAAGGTGATCATCAGAATGGACTGGTTGGGGGGCAATGGGAGAGAGGGCCTCGCAGGGGCCAACCCTCTGTTCAGCTGCTAGGGCTAGGAAACTTCTCCATCAGGGTTGTTCGGGATTTTTGGCATACAACTCATATACGAGGGTTGAGTCCACAATAGATTTGGGCAGTGTACCGGTTGTATGGGATTTTCGAGATGTCTTTCCTGAGGAGTTGCCAGGGGTGCCTCCGGAGAGGCAGGTAGAGTTTCGTATTGATTTGGTACCGGGTGCATGAGGTGCAATTTTTGCCAAGTTCTCAAAGTGTGATTTCTGGTTGCATAAGGTGCAATTTTTGGGCTACATCATCAACCAAGACGGTATTATGGTTGATCCAGCCAAGATTGAGGCAGTGATGCGATGGAAGTACCAAAGAATGCATCGGAGATCCGTAGCTTCTTGGGCCTAGCGGGGTATTACCAGAGATTTATTCATGATTTCTCCAAGGTTGCGGTACCTTTGACTCACTTGACCAAAAGAATGTGACATTTCGGTGTGGCCCAGATCAGCAGTCGACTTTTGAGACTTTGAGACAGAGACTATGTGAGGCCCCGATTTTAGCACTACCCGAGGGGTTGGATGACTTGGTGATGTATTGTGATGCGTCTATTACAGGTTTAGATGTTGTTTTGAAGGAGAGGGGGCATGTGAGTGCATACACCTCGAGGTAGCTAAAGCCTCATGAGGCAAACTACCCCACTCACGACCTAGAACTGGGGGCAATGGTGTTTGCCCTCAAAATCTGGAGGCATTAGCTATACGGATTTTGGTGCACCATCTTTACTGACCACAAAATTTGGAAGTATTTGATGGATCAGCAGAACCTTAACATGCGGCAGAGAAGGTAGTTGGATGTACTGAAAGATTATGATTATGAGATTTTGTACCACCCAGAGAAGGCCAATGTGGTGGCCGATGCCTTAAGTCGCAAGGCGGCGAGTACTCCGATTGGAGATATCATTTTAAGGACGACGGTGATTTCCCCCTTGTTGGATATGATCAAGGAGGCTCAGGTGGAGGGTTTGAAGAAAGCGAACTGGAAGATAGAGTGAATTTGGGGTCAGATTCCCTTGTTTGTTCGGGATGGTCGAGGTCTTTCGATACAGTGTGGCCGGGTGTGGGTACCGGTATCTAGGGAATGAGGCAAAAGATCTTGGAGGAGGCGCACAAGTCCAAGTTATCGATTCATCCGGGGGCCATGAAGATGTACAGAGATCTGAGGTTGAGTTATTGGTGGCCCTGCATGAAACAGGAGATCACATGGTTTTTGTAGCGGTGCTTGACCTGCTGGAAGGTCAAGGACGAACACCAGAGGCCCCACAGGAAGGTTCAGCCGCTACCCATTCCCATGTGGAAATGGGTAGAGATCACCATGGACTTCATCACGAAGTTACCGAGGACGGAGAGGGGAGTGGACTCCAATTGGGTCATTGTGGACAGATTGACGAAGGGTGCCCATTTTATTCTGATCCCCGAGAGTATTTCTGCTGAGAAATTAGCAGATATCTATGTACGAGAGGTGGTGTTCAGGCACGGAGTGCCAGCATCGGAGGTCTCGGACCGTGATGTTCAATTCACCTCCAAATTCTGAAGGAAGTTCCACGTGGAACTGGGCACACAGTTACACTTCAGCACTGCGTACCACCCCCAGACAGACGGCCAGACCGAGCGAACGATCCAGACGCTCAAGGATATGCTACGGGCATACGTATTAGATTTCGGAGGGAGATGGGATACATACCTCCAACTAGCAGAGTTTTCATATAACAATAGTTATCATGCTAGTATCGACCGACCCCCTTTTGATATGTTGTATGGCCGGAGGTGTAGGACCCCAGTTTGTTGGGGTGAGGTTGGGCACCGAGTCATGGGAAGCACCGAGGCGGTGCTTAAGACTACCGAGCTTATCCAGCAAGTGCGCAACAGGCTACGAGTCGCGCAGAACCATCAGAAGAGTTATGCTGACCGACGTCGCTCGGATCTTGAGTTCCAAGTGGAGACTTCGTTTTGCTGAAAGTGTCACAATGGAAGGGTGTCATTAGGTTTCGGAAGAGGGGCAAGTTAGGGCCCCGATTTATTGATCTGTTTAGGATTTCTGCTCGGGTGGGCAAAGTGGCTTACCATTTGGATCTACCGGTCGAGCTTAGCCAGATCCACAACACCATCCACGTGTCCCAGCTTGAACTACGTGGAGAAACCAATAGCGATTTTAGACCAGAAAACGAAAGCCCTGCAGAACAAGGAAGTGAGGTTGGTTAAGGTGCAATGGCAGTACCGAAGAGGCTCCGAATGGACTTGGGAACCGGAGGAGGAGATGAGGGAGCATTATCCGGACCTTTTCGCATCAGCAGACTTTGAGGACGAAGTCTAGTTCAAGTGGGGGAGATTTTTAATGCTTGGTCCAGGTATCAATTAATTCTAATTATTTTAAAATATTAGAAGGAACTCGACGAGTTGGGAGGCTCCAACTCGATGAGTAGAAAGCTTTCTAGCCGTGTAGATTGGAGGACCTACTTGACGAGTTGAGGAGCCTTAACTCGACGAGTTGGCACTCGAAAGGAAAACCCTAATTTTCGGGTATTGCACCCTATTTACAGGACTTAACTCCTAGGGCTGGCCTCCTTGCCTAGAGAAAACCCTATAATCGCCTTCCTCCGTATTCATTGAGTTTTGTGAGTGTTTGAGTGATTGTTGAAGATCTTTAATATATAGTAGTGTTGACTTGTACCATTTTAAAATTGGGATTGGAGGCTAAGCCATGGTAATATATAGTAGTGCTGACTTGTACCATTTTAAAACTGATATAAAGCAAATATTAGGCGTGCAACCTAGCTCTAATACCGCAATATTCGTGTAATTAAACAACTGTAAGTTTTGAGAAGGTGAGAATATTTTCACGCTAAGACTCTCTATTATTATTGATGCTTAAAATGTAAACAATGGAGCAATCAAGCGGAAGTAACTAGAAACCATTGCATGAATTAAGGAAAATCCAAAACAAAGTAGTATGAGTAATTAACAAGCTCTTGATAAGATAGTATTTCTGATTTTTCGGGATTGTCTTGGAATCATTCTTCAATAAGACTAGAGTGTGGGCGCATGGTCGGTGGCAGCAGGGCTCGTAGATGATTTGAGGCAGACTTATCATGCACCAACCGGGTACATATTAAGTTGATTACCGAATTGTAATATGACTAGTTATCTTGGTGGGATTTCCAATTACTAATAGTTAATAAACAACTAAAATAAAGATCACGCAATTAGTGAAGACATAACTAATTAAATATATTCGAAATACGAATGATTTTATCTAGTTATTTTTTTTTAATGGTCATGAAAAGCAATCGAAGCATAGCAATGATAACTAATACTCTCTAACACAATCAAGTCACTGATTAATATCACCTACCCCTAGGATTAGAGAAATCTCTAGTCCTAATAGTTTAATGGTCATAAATTAGTTAAGATTCAAGTTAATGTAATGGTCCTCTTAACTACAGACAACTCAGTAATAGGCAATAAAAATTATAAGACTCAGTAATAGGCAATAAAAATTATAACTTTAATATGAAAGGTAAAACGATCAATCGAACACAACAATTAACAAAACTCACATAATCCTACTAACGAAATCAAAACATATTAACGAGGGCTCATCTACATCTAGACAAAGTAAAGGTTTTTACAGCATATTCTGTAAACTAAAGTAGAAAAACTTCACCAAAATATTGCAAGATACGATCATCAAGCAACCCGAAGTGAAATCTTGATGCAAATTGCTCTTGAATCTTCAAATCATGGCTCCAATCGAATCTGTAGCTTCAAAATTGACCCCTAAATGGTTTATGTACGACAAAACGAAGTAAAATAGGTAGCTATAGGCTGCCAAAGGCTGCACCACGATTAGGGAAGGAAATCTCGTAGTTATAGATATAACGGCGCCACAATGTGGTAGAGATCTCACCACGACGTGGTGATCAGTTTCTTTGTTGCACAAAAAGATATAGACGAACATGAGGATTTTTTCGACATTTTCTGATATTTTACTTAGGACACGGTTCACCTATAGGAGGGTGTGGCACGACATCAACTTTTTTTTTCCATATTTGCCGATTTTTCATCCATTTCAGCTCCGTTCTCCTCTTTTTGCATCCCAACTCTAATTTAAACTATGATTGAACATTTCAACGCATATTAAGTATCATATATGTTAAAATATAACATTCTTATCAAAATACCCCGCATTTATCTTTTTCTTTTCCTCAAGCAAACTAGATTGTTATTATGCCATATCAAAACTTTGGTCACCAACATCACATAGATTAAGCCAATTTGAATTTGCCAATTATGTCTCGCCTCAATGCATATATTTGTGTCTAATTCCTAAATACTTTCCTAATCCTAAATACTAACAATCCTCATAAACGTCCCCACTTATTTTGAATAACGTTCATTTATGCATCCCTCTGAATACATCCTTAAAACATTTCCTTAACCTCAAGGTATTTTTATTAATTAACTCAAGCATACATATGGTAAAATAACCTAGAAATAAAAATTACAATTTGACTGATAAGGCTTTGACTTTTGACAATTTGCCTTATTTCTTCACTTTCTTTATGATATTAAAACTTTGATAGCTTTTATTCACTCACAAACTTTTGATAAATAAATTATTTCCAATTTTTTCTCTTTTTTTTTGTTCTTTTTCACAACTTTTTTTTACCTTTTTTTTTCTTTGTTTGACAACTCACTTTTTTCACTCAACTAAAAACCTAAAGGAAAACCAAATACTTAAGCTTTAAAATTCAACCTCAACCTTTATTGGTTAAAGATATTAGTCAAATGTGAAAAGACTATTTAAATTTCCCTGGATATGCAAAACTTTTTATGTCCCTCAAACTACACAAGTTTGCGTTTTTGTCTCATGATTTCACTAAAACTGAGAAGGAAAAAATATATTTTAATATACTGGCTAAACAAAACCTTTAAATTAGCATCAAATTATCCTACACAACATAGCAAACTTAGTTCTAACACAATAAACATTGTAAATATACTAGATTTTTCAAAATTAGACCATTTTTCAAGTCTATATATTTATCTTTTTTTTAATCCAGTATTTTCATTTTTATTTCAATCTAACATGTTATTTTTCCTTATATTCAATCCTTACCCCACACATAAATTATACAATACCCTCATTGTACAAATAACAGTTAAAGCATATAAAACTAAAGAAGGAGAAAAGGAACGAACTTGCCTTGGTATGTAGTCGCGAGACTGAATTGGCTGTCATGGGTTCCTTAACAATACTAAGCTTGAATTTGTCTACTGGAATACTTCTGGAACTGAACATACTTGCTGAAATTTGTGGACTCTTGGGAAATAAATATGAGGCGGAAAACTAATCTTCCAATCTTGAAAATAATACATTGTATAGGGCATTTCCACGTCGTGGCAAGTAATACACCACAACATGCGTGGTGTCGAATCAAAATTTAGAACTTCAATCGCGAGAAAATCTTTGTCACAACGCACAATGAGAATTGGCACGTCGTGACTTTCAAATGTCGGGAAAAACCATGGAATGGTAAGCCATGTCACGAGTTAGCAAAGCTAGCAGTTTCATTTCTCACTAAAAATAATCAAACAATCAGAAGTTGATTAGGCTCTCGTCTAGTCTCTCGTATTTTCATCCCTTATGTAGCATTGAAAGCACAATACACTCCTCAGTATTGCTCCATGTCGACTGTTTACCCCACATTTATTTGTATGTGTCACACCCTCGGCCGACGGCGGAAACGCCGAACTGTGCAACGTTATGATGTTGAATCACAGATGTTGAACATACATTGAACAATACAAAAAAATATATATAAAACATAAATATCACTTCCATTATGGATAAAAATATTGCATCGGGATATTTTGGAAATACTTTAATTTCTAATACAAATGGTGGTTTAGTATATTAGCATAACTATAACGATAATAAGTGTACAGTAGCTTCGTCAATCAACTGCTGCTTTTAGAGGTGCAATCCTCCATCTCGCGGTTTCCTAGGAATACATATGGTTTTGAAAACGTCAATGTAATGTTGGTGAGTTCACACGTTTTGTATTTTATACTTTGAAAATATTTTTTGTTTATAACTTTGTTAATTTGTAAAAGTATTTTGATTCCTTGAAAATTCTATTATTTATAAGTACTATGCCTTCTGAAATTCTTATTCCTTATATGTATTATTCGTGTATTCATTCTTTAGGAGTGTATTTTATGGAAAGAAGCGTATTCTTATCTATAGGGTAGGGAGATTGGGAGTGAACTTCCATACTCCGTATAGGTTAATAGATACTGCCTAATCTTAACCTATATAACAGTATACTTATGAAGACATCAAAATCTTAATGGTTTTGTAATTATTATTAATATATAATTATATTTAAAGTAGATATTCTTAGCAATGCAAAACTGGTGGAGTGGCGATATAACGATTATAAAAGATGGATGGACTAACACACTACTATTATACATTTAATTCGGTCGCGGAGACTGCATAATCTATTACTGGTATCCGAGAATAACGATTCGATATAATGGTATTACTTTGGCCAATATTAGGTACCATGTTACCCTACAGAAATGGCTTAGCATAATGATTATATATTTAATTATATTTCCTTAAATTAGGTCAGGTCTATATATTACCCCAGAGTAATGACTAGGTATTTTATTATCCGACAGGTTTTGGCCAAAATAACGGATAGTTACTAATTTATCCTAGGGATTTTGCCAGTATAACGACTAGGTATAATATTATTTATGAAGATTGGGCAGAGTATCTACGGACATAATATTATATCCTAAGATTTAGCTGAATAACGATATAAAGTATATTTATATACAATATATTATATCCTAAGAGTTAGCTGAATAACGATTTAATTATTTTTTGTTTATAACTTTGTATTCTATATTATTATTTTTTATGTTGCAGGGCATTTGGCACAAATAGTTTTAATGGTTGGTTGGTCTATTGAGTATAGTTAAAAGATAAGTGGCCCACAAAGAATCGTAATATGTAATTGCTATTACAAGAAGAAGAAGAAGAAGAGGAGCAAGCCAAGAAGAAGGAATATGTCGAAAATGAGAAAGATGTGACATGATTATAAGAGGAGATGATCAATATAACAGCCTTAGAAGCACAAGAAGGGGAAAAAACAAGAGCAACTCTATAAAGTTAATGAAGCTTTGGCTATATTAGCTTCTGCATCTGTAAGGATAAACTAGGAACAATTTGATTAATCTGTGCAATTTTTGTTTTTCTTACTTTTCTGTTGTTATTTTGTCCGGTGTTTGCGAGTAGGCAGAGAGAATAGTTTTTTATGCTTGTTGACAAAGAGGTGTGTGTGTGTATATATATATATATATATATATATATATATATATATATATATATATATATATATATATATATATATATATATATATGGGAATGATCAAATGAGAACATTTAAAATGTTGAGAACGCGAGAACAATTTTGGACCAATCAATATATAAGGGCATGTTAGTAATTATATATTTTAATTAAATTAAAATAAAATAAAATTCAATCAAATTCCCTTAAATTTAGGATCAGTTACCAAAAAATAAATAAATATTCGACTTTTTATTTTTCTTATTAATGAAATATAAAAACTGAAAAAAGAATTATTTTTTTCTTAAAAAAATCAATTTTTTTCTCCTATTTCATGTTTTTTTAGCGGTCAAAAAAATGAATAGAAATCGAACCCCAAATTAATACATTTGTATTCATAAATGATTTTTTTTTCAAAAAACCTGATACTACTCCAATCACAAATGAATACACATCAATTTACAAGTAATCCAATTCCTTTTTTCAATCAACTGAAAATAAAAAGAGTGTAAAAATTATCATTTCTTCATAAAAAATACATCTAATCATAAATAAATACACTAATTAACACATGATTACACTGTTATTCACAAATGAATACACTGCTATTAACAAATAAGTACCCTGTTATTCAGAAATGAATATATGAATACCTCTAATCATAAATATATATTCATTCACACATGAATGCACTGCTATTCACAAATGAATACACTGCTATTCATAAATAAATACACATTCTAACATAAATGAATTCATCAAAATATAATATAGCATACATCTAAAAAATATATAACATAATACAATTTTTCATTATCCTCTAGCTCAAATTCTTCACCTTTCATCTTCTCAAAAAATCCAAAGGACCTCCACAAAACCCATATGGAAGAACTCTCAGAACCTTCATAGTCAGTTCAAAACTTTATCTCGCATCTCTCTATTAGCAATAAAGCATTGGATATTGACCATATTGTTTACCTTTATCGAGCATTCAAACGTAACAGAAAAATTCAAAGAATTTCCCATGAGGAAGGTTGGCCTGCTATCAGATTGCACAAAAAATTCATCCATACTCACAGGTTATTTGCAAGCACAGATTTAATGAAAACATGATCAACTGATAATCAGAATTACAAAAGGAGATTACAATTTTTGGACAACAATACCCTTGTTGTCCAAATTTTGGACAATAATAATTGGATAGATAGATTTCAATTTAACACAAAAAACTTGCAAGTCAGATTGCTTGAGCTAATAAGACATTAAACCATGTGCCTAAACAGATGTTAGTAAAAAAAGGAGTCAAAAGTAAAATTACCTTGTTTTGTCTCTGATTGAAGTGCCTCCCGGCCAAAAAAACGTGTATGTTCTGGGACAGGATCCCACCTGAGCCAACCTCTACAATAAAATTGTTGCAATTCATCATAAGCTCTTCTTTTTCATTCCTCTATATGCACCTGTTAAAAAGATGATGAGAAAAATGACATCTAAAGGTTGAGTAGTTCCAACAGTTAGGGCTTTAAAGTGAAAGAGATGGAGATCAAAAAGAAATTGAATTTGAGACTTGTTAAAATGGAAGCAATCACGTGAAGAGAAAACAGAAGGTATGGTGTTGTATCGAAGAAACGTGAGATATCAATGAATCGATTATGAATAAATGAAAGATAAAGGAAAGATAAAGGAAGCCCCAAGCGTACCCGTCATTATCATCATGACATGCCGACAACCTTCACCCTTCATAACCAGGAAACGACCATTGAAATAGCCTCCATCATCAGCCTTTATCTTCACAGCAACATTCAAGCAAAATCGAGACCATACCTTCCAAATTGAAATCGATTCGCTGGTCTAGAATCCCCAATGAAAACTAATAAACTAAAATCGAGTTGTATGAGTGCTCTTTCGCTGATTTTATGGCCTCCTCCGACTCTATGTTCTTGGTCGGCTTCTGATACGTTCTATGAGATGAGGCGGTGAGATGATGATGTCGATTGAATGTTCTTTGAGATTAGGTCAACAAAATAGAGTAACACAGAGTAATTATAGGAGTTTACCAAGTTAGGGTAATGCTTATTTACCTTAATAGCCTTTATAATTTTCTTTAATTTAAAATTTAAAATTTAAATGTATTAATAATTAGAAAAATAACAATTAATTATAGCCACACATCTTAAGAATTAGATGGTCCAGATATGTTCTCGCGTTCTCAACCTTTTAGGTATTCTCATTTAATCCTACTCCTATATATATATATATATATATATATATATATATATATATATATATATATATATATATATGCATGTACTTCTATATAATACAATGTTGTGATGAATTTGCGTACATCTGTTTTCCACTAAATTTACCTAACAATTATCTTTTTGTGACATCTCTAATAAAAAACCTTACCCAAAGTTTTTTTTATAAACATAAATAATTTATACTCAGTAAATTTAAATATTATAAGGTATTTATTACATTATTGCTGAATTTTTCTCATATAATTTGTCTGAAATGTATTCAATAGTCCTTTCTTAATAAACAAAGTTTATTGAATTATAATTTATATGAATTTTTCTCAGTCACTTTTTCCCACCCTTGTGTGTTTTCACTCAGGATTGTAACTTTTTATGCATATGCCATTTGATTAACCAATAAATGATCAAACATTGATGATTTACGAAGGTAGAAGTTGCTTATGTACAAGGTCAATTTCTATCATACTATTTGCAGACTGACAAATCCTTATGTAAATTACTGAAAATTGGTTTCCCAAGTTGACAGCATGTTCTGAATTTGTTAAAACTCTAATTAGTATGTTCCTATTTTATGTATGCAGATCTGATGAGAAGTCAACATGTGTAGCAATTTGTGAATACTTCACTTTCCTAAAAAAAAACATGGTTACGATAATATATTTTTAACTTATTTACATTTTTGAGGGCATAATTAGATGCAAGGAGAGCTAAAGTTCTAGCAACAGCAACAAGAAGAATCCAGAGACAAATAAGAACATATCTCGCACATAAAGAATTCATTGTCCTTAAAAAGGCCAAAATCAATACACAAAAGAACTAGAGAGGTAAGTAACCATTTTATGCAAAAATTTAGAAACTTTTTTTCTCTATACGTATGAAATAAGAAATGACAAGTTATTTTTTTTATCAAAAAAACAGCAAGACTTGCGCATATGCTGTATGAGTAAATTATAGTTCAGGTACTATGGGTAAATTATGTTTATAAAGTATTTAAGAAAATGATTAGAAACAAGGGTGAATTTGTAAAAAGTAAAAAGTATGGATAAACCCTTTTTCTCTAACTTTTCAAGAAACTCATTCTTTCTGGATTAAGTCAAAAAGAAACTCAAGGGAAAAAATGACTTTTACATTGATTTGCAGACTGAATGGAGGAGATCCCATGCATGTTATGAGTATAAGAACAAGCAAAAAGCAACTCTTACAATTCAATGTCTATGGAGATCAATGGTAGCAAGGAAAGAACTAAGAATGTTGAAGCTGGTGAATGCATTTTTATCTCTAAAATCTAAGTATTATATAATACAACTTGACTTAAATACTTTGAATTATAAGAATACATATAGCAATTGAAAATTATAATATGTTCTCACAGGTTGTAACAGAAACTGGAGCCCTTAGAGAAGCTAAGGACAAATTGGAGAAGCGAGTTGAAGAGCTGACATGGAGATTAGACTTTGAAAAGCATTTAAGGGTAAACTAAATTTTTTATAGTATTTATAATCACATTTAACACATTACGAAGTTATGAAGTTTATAATTGTTGCAGTCGTCTTTCTTGAGTCGAGTGTCAAACCATTTTTCATAGCTAGTCAACTTGTTATATCTTATGTTGATCTGATCAATTAGTTAATAAAATATTTATATAACAACTCTATCAGGTAGCTAAACTTGATTGTGTTATTAATAAAAGCTTGTTTGTTTCATCTAATGTTCAAGTCATGACTTGCCATCCACGCCCGGTGGACAGCATCCCGGTACACCAGGTGGCAAACCAATGATATGGAGGATTTTTTTTTGACATGATATCTGAAACAAGAAGGTGCCTCTTAATAGCAATGTAGTATTAGGTTATATAGTTAGGTAAAACCTCTTAATAACAATGTACAATCAGATCCCCTTAATATCAATGTATTACAATTTTTGACATGATGTTATTGAATGAAATTGATTGTTTTGGTATATATTTGTTTCTATATTTTTGTATTATGCGTAAATGAGTATTGCAAAGGAACGTCGTATATGCATATCGTAAATGTCTGAAGTTTATGACATGCAAATGTGTGTCATCTTCATTTATGACAGCTACTTTAATGATACGCAATGCCTGTCCTAGCGCACGTCGTAAGGTTACGACATGCAAATGTGTGTCGTCTTCCTTTATGACAGGGCCTTCCTTGACACGCAATGCATGTCGTATGTTTACAACCCGCAAAAGCGTGTTGCCTTCCTTCATGACAGGGCTGTATTCCTTCATGAGAGGGCCTTCCTTGACATGCATTTGTGTGTCATCTGTACCCTTTTATGTACCCTTTTATGACACGCAATGTGTGTCATTAAAGGGTATTTTTCTAGTAGTGAATAACGGATAGGTACTAATTTATCCTAGGGATTTTTCCAATATAAGGACTAGGTATAATATTATTTATAAAGATTGGGCAGAGTATCTACCGGACATAATATTATATCCTAAGAGTTAGCAGAATAACGATATAAAGTACATTTTATACAATATAAATTTATATAAGGCAATGATAATGACGATATAATTATTAAAATATTTATTCATGTATCCCCCCCCCCCCTTATATTTGATAAAAAGATGAAAAATGTGTCGTGAAACTCACTCTTGAAGCGTGCTTTACTAGACTTTAGACTGTGGTTGGTGGCATTGGGGGCTCGGGATTGACCGGACACGAGAGGAAAGCAAAATCATAATTTAATTAGAAACTAAATAGATTTCCAAGCTTTTACGGAGAATTTTTCGGAGAAAAAAGAGAGAATAGTAAAAGGATTCCACGTAAAAATGGAAGGGGAGGCAACGCTTTATATATGGCCTAAATGAAAAGGCGTGGCGCGCAAGAGGAGGGGCGCGGTGCGCTCTGATGACGTGGCTCCTCCCATGACGTGACATAACTTTCCTTTAGGTTGAACTGGCAATCTTTCCAGCTCCTCCAAACACTTTTTTCGGATCATATCCCTCACCTTCTAGCTCAAGTTCATTTACCACTTCCTCAACAAAAGCATCAAGATCATCGAGAATTGGAAAATACATAATATAAAAAATTAAAAAAATTAAAAACTAAACTATATATGAAATTAATAAACAAATAAAAAATCCGAACTAAACGCAACTGTTCCCCGACAATGGCACCAGAAGCTTGATGTGTTTATTATCCACTAGTTTTAAATTCATAAATCATAATTAATCACTTCTAAACTAATACACAATCTAGGCAGTGAACCTAATCATATAGTAGTATAGTTATGGTAAGAAAGGGTGTCAAACACTAGGGAACGTGCACTACTACAAAAAAGCTTATAGGACCCGGTTAAATCAATTAAAAGACCCGGTTGTTAACAAAACCAGGACATATAAGAGGAATATAATGCCTAATGTTTGATCATATATGAAGATTAGGACGCGGTTCAACCATACAAAATCAGGTCATATAAGAGGAATATAACGCCTAATGTTTGATCATATAAGTCTCGGTTCTATTTTTAAAAAAACGGGTCATATGATAATCACATAATTCGTGCTTTATATTCAGATAGAACCCGGTTGTGTTCTAAAAACCAAGTCACAAAACCCTACAGCCAAAAGGCCCGGTTGTTTCAAGAGGAACTAAGTTCTTTAAGTATACTATAGAGCCAGGTTTTTTCCTTGAAGTCGGGTCATATGGTACTCTCCTTTATCAAACGCGGTTTTTGCATAATATAACCCGGTTTTTCCCGAAACCGGGTCATATTAAGCGAGTCTTATTTGCCTTTTTGTAGTAGTGGTGAATGGTTTGGATCAAATAATTCAAATGTTGATTAATTAATACCAGTAATGTAAAAAAAGTGTGTGTATGTGTGTGTGTGTGTGTGGGGGGGGGGGCTAAACTAAATTAAACTTGCTTTAACACTCAATTAATAAAATGAAGTAAATATCTAAACTAATGCGACTTGTTATCTTGGTCGGATTTGCTAGTATTAATAATTAATGAACAACTAACACAAAGATCATGCACTTAGTGAACACATAATTAATTAAATATATTCCATCTGTGAACGATATGATATACTGATTTTTTTTGTTAATGGTCATAACAATCAAATCGAAGCATTACATGGATAACTAATACACTCTAACATAGTCAAGTCACCGATTAATATCACTTAACCCTAGGATTTGATCAATTTCTAGTCCTCAAAGTTTAATGGTCATAAACTAATTAAGATTTAAGTTAATGTGTTTAGATTGATCATTTTAACTACACATAACTCAACAATATACAGTAAAAATCTTAACTTTAACATGAAAGGTAAAGCGATCAATCGAACATAAGTATTAACCAAACTCACAAAATCCTACTCACAAAATCAAAAGATATTAACAAGGGTTGATCTATATCTAGCGAAAAGTTTTACAACATATTCAGTAAATTAAAGCATAAAAACATCACCAAAAGATATTGAAACACGATCATCAAGAGAACTCGAAGTGAAATCTCGATGCAAATAACGTTTGAATCATCAAATCTTTGCTCCAATCAAATCTCTAGCTTCGAAATCGACCCCTAAAGGGTTTCTGGACATCAAAGCGAAGTAAAAGTCACATCTGTAGGTTGCCAAAGACTGAACCACAATTAGGGTTGGAAATCTCACATTTTTATAGATTTAGTGACGCCATGACGTGGTAGAGATCTCACCATGTCTTGGTGATCGATTCCTTGTTGTACACGAATACATAGAACGACACGGGTATTTTTCGAGATTTTCTGACATTCTATATAGGATGCGGTTCATCAAAAGGAGGGCACAGCGGCCCTTCAATTTATATTTCCGGATTTGCTAATTTTTCGTTCGTTCCAGCTCCGTTCTCCTTCTTTTGCATCACAACTCTGATTTTAATTGTAAATGAACATTTCAAAGCATATTAAGTATCATATATCATAAAATACAACATTTTTATCAAATATATTACGATAATGGTCTAAAATATATAGTTAAATAAAGAAATATAACTTGTAAATCATTAAGGAGATATATAGGAGATAAATAATACGTAAGAATATAGAAAATTAACATCTAAATGGCTATACAAAATATCTTTACAAAAGTCCTAAACAAACTATAAAACTCTTATAAATTAGGAAGAAATCATAAATAAAGATGAGGCTAATTAAATTAATACATGTTATTTACCGAACCTATATATAAAACTAAACATGCAATAAAAGGGTTCTGGAACATCTAAAAATTTATCAGTGTATGTGGTATTTACAAGCCAGGGTACCATGTATAGGGTCTGATATGGTTCTAGTTGGTGGAGAATGAGAAATAACTTGTAAGGCTGTCGTTAGTTCGAGAAGTCCAACATGCTCAAGTTTCTGATTCAAGGTTTTCTGATTCAACGCCTAATCCCATTGATTGTTATTTAAAAGACATCAGATCATACACGTGTAAGTTCAAAGATTCATTTACATCAAAATACTCAGACTAAAGGTGGTCAAAACGTTGGATTACATATGGAGTCATTCGACATTTGATTATTGACTGGTTAATTGTTTAGATATGTAATTTAGAGTACGTGTTTTGTCGGGTTTGAATTTTATTGAGTATTGGGGTTGCTCTCGTTTCCAAAAACTACTGTTTCCATTTCTTGCAATGTATGCCTTTTTTCATATACTAAAACTACTGTTTCCAAAAAAAAAAAAAAAAAAAAAAAAAAAAAAAGAAAAAAACAAACCGAGACTATCAATATATCATTTTATACATTATTAGTTAGAGAATAAATTAAACTCATGTTTGGTTCATGGATTGCAATGGAATTCAAAAGAATTGAAGTAAAAGATTCGGTGGTTGACGTATTTAGCTGATAAATGGATGAAAGTTAATTTGGTTAAAATACATCTAAATCCACAATTCAAAGATTCTATCATTTTTTGACACAAGGCCAATAAATCATGTAAATTCCATTCCTAAACTAAATTATGTTCCCTTCTCAAGTAAATGTTGGTGTTACATTTTCATTCACTTTAATAAAACAAACTGTCTCTAGCAAAGATATATGTCCATTTTTTATTTTTATTTTTACTTTTTCTTTGTTCAAACACATTCAACATCATGATTCTATCATTTCTTGACACGTCGCCAATTAATAAATCAGTTTAATTCCATTCATAAATTATATATGTTCTATTTAAGTAAATGTTGATGCTACATTTTAATTAAGTTTTTAATAAAAAAATATTGTCTCTATCATTGTCTTAAGCCCAATTTGTTGACTAGACGCATTCAACATTGCCATCTATATATATTTATTTATATTTTATATATTCACGTTTACCTGCAGCCCGGGAGTTCCGTCTATATATTATGAAACCTATGTATCATCATTTTCATATTATTTCTTTCTGGACATAGAAAACATGGAGTTGTTTCTCTCATTTTCAGCGACTATCGCAGCAATTGTTTTTTCTTTTCTACTAAAATTCCTGCTGCAAAGATTTAAAGGAAAGAGAGGGAAGAACACAGAACCACCTCAAGCAAAGGGCCGATGGCCCGTAATCGGACACCTGCGCCTTCTTGGTGGACCCGAATTACCTCACAGGGTCTTAGGTGGATTGGCTGATAAATATGGCCCCATCTTCACCATCAAGCTTGGTGTTCACAATGTTTTGGTGGTGAGTAACGCTGAGATGGCGAAAGAGTGCTTTACCACAAATGATAAGGTATTTGCAAGTCGACCCAAATCAATGGCAGTAGAACACATGGGCTATAACTATGCCATATTGGCTCTAGCTCCTTATGGGGACTACTGGCGACAAGTGCGCAAGATCATGACGCTTGAGGTTCTCTCTCAGAGACGAGTGGAGATGCTTGGACCTCTTCGTGCTTCAGAGGTTAAAGCATCCATGGAAGATATATATAACGCTTGGGTAAAGAATAAAGAAAATGGAAGTTCCGACATGGTAAAGGTGGATATGAAACAATGGTTTCAGAACTTGATATTAAATGTTGTCGTCAGGGTTGTTTCAGGAAAAAGGTTTTCACCTGATGACAAAGAAGGGGTTCGATTTCAAAAAGTGATAAGGAAATTCTTTGTGTTATTGGGCACATTTGTGGTGTCTGATTTTATTCCATATCTGAAGCCTTTGGACCTGGGAGGATACGAGAAAGAAATGAAGATCACAGGAGAAGAGATGTACGAAATTGTTACAGGATGGCTAGCGGATCACAAGAGAGTGAGAGCGGAGGAAAAGCAGCAACATGAAAGAAGCCAAGTCTTCATGGATGTTCTGATTTCCGTTCTTGAAGGTGCCTCCCCAGAGGAATTCCGTGGTTTTGACCATGATACCATAATCAAGGCTACATGTTTGGTAAGCCTAATTTTTGTCTCCTCATCATTATTTCGTCTTATACATCACCAATGCTATACGACTACTATTACTAAAGTTTGTTAATCGTTTATAGTTTCTTCCACATTCATTATAATATTTGCAATAGTTTTCAGTGGCAAAGATAAGTTATGCGAAAAACAAAATTATCAGCATCTTGCTTGAAACCTAATACAAGAAATTTGTTTTAACTTCAAACTTGCAGACTCTTTTAGCTGCCGGATTGGACACAACGTCTGCAACGTTAACATGGGCTTTATGTTTGTTGCTCAACAACCCAAGAGTATTAAAAATTGCCCAAGATGAATTGGATGAGCATGTTGGAAGGAAGAGAAAAGTAGAGGAGTCGGACTTGAAGAACCTTGTTTACCTTGATGCAATCGTTAAAGAAACACTGCGTTTATACCCGCCTGGACCTCTAAACCTTCCTCATGAGTCCATGGAGGATTGCATTATTGGTGGGTACAAAATCCCTAAAGGCACACGTTTATTGACTAATCTTTGGAAAATTCAACATGATCCTAATAAATGGTCAGATCCTGAAGAATTTCAGCCAGAAAGATTCTTGACAAGTCATAAACATGTTGATGTCAGGGGAAACAATTATGAATTGCTTCCTTTCGGTAGTGGTAGAAGAGTATGCCCTGCTATTCCGTTTGCTCTTCGGTCTTTGCATATAACTTTAGCTACTTTAATACAACAATTTGTGCTTAAAAAACCATCGAATGAACCCATTGATATGAGCGAAAGCGCAGGAGTGACTATCAGCAAAGCAATCCCACTTGAGGTCCTTCTCGCCCCCCGTTTATCCCTTGATATGTACCATGTTGGTGCATGATATGTCAGCTTGAAAGCAACTACAAGCTCCAATGACACCTGCCTATAAGCCCGCACCCTAGACCCATCGAAGATTTATTGGGAATCCACTCCTAACTAGCCTTATCAATAACTTGTTTTGTCATACTAAGTTTATTTTCGATCATCCGTATCTTATGAATGGATTTTACTTACTGTTGTTTGTAATCTCTTTATATATAGAGCCCTCCTTGGTTTATCATTCAATCATCGATAATAAATAATTCTTAGCATGCAAATATTATTTTCATATTTACTTAGTACTGTTGTTTACACGAACTTTTTTCAAGTAAAACGTGTGTAAACATGGCAAGAATTCGAGTAACTAAGAATAATATCAATTTAAAAATAAAATTAAGATATCAAACAATCGCCAACAATAATAATAATAATAACGACGTAGTGAATAAAAGATTGTAAGGTCACACCTTATGATCTGATGAGTCAAAAACACAACACGCTGATAGATCAGCGTCAACGTCTACTACATCTACAGCACCATCGTATGAAGCTTATCACCGTCAACTTACAGTTCAGTTATCCGATTGTAATATTTTGTATATTAGATAATGATATAGATAAGTATAGAATAGATCACATATCCGATATCTTTGTGATAAGATCGTATCTTAGTATGGATGTAACACCCCAACACTAATATGACCATAAAGCCAAAAATATGTTACATGCATATTCATAACTACAATTCACATCAGTGGTCCAAATACAAAGGCATGGATACAAACCAACTAATAGGGTTTTACAAAGTTTCTTAACTAGTTGTATAAATACATGATTACCCAGGAATTTTGTAATACATATACATATATGTATACCAAGTACAAACGTAGTAGTGTTAACTACTTTAAGTCCTCCAACAAAGCCTATCTACTATGGCTGCTTATCACCTGAAATAGTTAAACACTGAGAGGAATAAGCGGGTGTCGCTTAGTGGGTTCAATAATAGATACAATATAATGCTATGTGTAACACCCAGAATCTAGAAGGCCAATTAAGGAAAGATAATCTAAGAGGTCAACTCGTCGAGTTCAAGGGGGAGAACTCGACGTGTTGGAATAATTTGGCACCCGGGAATTTAAAAACCAACTCGACGAGTTGGGGAGGACCAACTCGACGAGTTGGACGGGGTTTGGGAAACCCTAAATCCAGGATTTTGCACACTATTTAACCAACTTAAGCCTCTCATGTTGGCCTCATTTCCAGCCTCCAATGTCCTAACCCTAAATCTCGAAACCCTAAGCTACTTTGAGTGATTGCGAGCCATTTTGGGGTGTTTTTGGTGTGTATTGAAGCCATTGGAAGAAGGAAAAGCTTGAAGACACAAGAAGGTGCTTATAGATCCAGAATCCTTGCCTCATCCACGACATTTTGCTGGTATAAAGCTTGAACCTTGTCTTGTGGTCATTTAGATCTCCATTTTAGAGTTCTTTGCTTGCTTTTGGTCCAAATGACATGGTTCTTGGGATGTGGACGTCCCAAATGGAGAATACTTCAGATCTAGGGTCTTGATGGGTTTTCATGGCATAGAGGTGCCAACTTTATGGCCATGTAAATCCCATGCAACCTTCAGACCATCATTTTGGCCTTTGGGAGCTTCTAAGGGCCATGCATGTAGAGAAATCTAGAACTTTACGTGATCTTTTAGTCCCTAGAGTCCAGATCTATAACCTCGTGGTCTATCTTGGTGTTTTAGTGGTTTTGGGATTAAGACTTTGGTCTTTTTGGGTTAGGGTTTGAGTCTAATCTCTTTAGGAAGGATATTAATGGGTAAAGTTGGAAACTTAAATGGGTAAAGTTGGAAACTTTACCCTTCTAGAGGCATTTCCAGATGAGATCTGAAGTATAGAGTTTAGATCTGAAGAATGGCTTAATGAGTTAAGAAGGGGCTAACAGACAGAGGAACTCGACGAGTTCATGGAGGAACTCGACGAGTTGATTTGAAATGTCCCGACTCTGTTGATAAGGAAGAACCCAACGAGTTCATGGAAGAACTCGACGAGTTGGATCGCGATATCACGATTCTATGATTCATGGAAACTCGGCGAGTTGAAGGGTAACTCGACGAGTTAACTCGGAACTTTGACTTTGACCTTGACCAAAGTTGACCCTTAAGGGGTTATGAGTATGAAAGAGTACTTAAGGAAATCTCTTATGTTTAGGGGATTGAGTTGGATTGATATTCGGAGTCAGGGACTATTCAGCTGTTTTCTGGTATTTGAGGTGAGTTACCTACCCTATGTGAGTGGGTCGAAGGCACCAATGTCGGCCCACTAGTAGTTGTTTATAGTAGAGATGATTGTCTTTGTGATAATTGTCTGGTATGCCACTATCTGTAGAGATTTATGTGCTTGTATGTTATATTATTATGTGCTAGTGGTAGGTGGAGTGAGATAGACCCCGTAACTGGTTGAGATAAACCGGAGGGTAGGACGGCCAACCAGATATGCCTGACAGTATGTTATGATATATTGTTATGTGGTAGTGTAGGGGTGAGATAGACCCCGTAAACGGTTGAAATCAACCGGAGGGTAGGTTGGGCACCCACATATGCCTGACAGGGTAGGTCGAGCACCCAGATATGCTTGGCATGGGTAGGTCGGGCACCCAGGTATGCCTGACATGGGTAGGTTGAGCACCCAGGTATGCTCAGTAGGGTAGGTCGAGCACCCAGATATGCTTGGCAGGGTAGGTCGGGCACACAGATATGCCGGACAGGGTAGGCTGGGCACCCAGATATGCCTGGCGGTATGTGATTATGTGGTATGATGGGGGAACTCACTAAGCTTTGTGCTTACAATTTATGTTTTGGTTTCATGTACTTCTTCTTTGAAAGGAAAGGAGCTGGCATCATCGCAGGGTATCACACTATGATTTTTCGTGTTATGAGATCTTTGGAACTAGTACTCTGATGTTGTTTTCCTATGACATGTTTTGGTTGTTGAGGTATTGGTTTGACTTATGTATCACATGAAGGGTTTTCCAGATCAATCAACGGTTAGATTCAAGGGATTACAATCAATGAGACACTTTCAGCATTACAAAATCACCCACCTAAAATTCTATGGGTCGTCTGCTCTTTTCTGCATAGGACTTTTGTCAATCCTGGGCCGCTTTCATTCTTTCTCGTACAATTTGAATCTTATCAGTGGTGTCTTGAATCATTTCAGGCCCACCAAGGATTTTCTGTCCTACATCATGCCAACATAATGGAGTACGACATTCACGCCCATACAGTGATTCATATGGTGGCATTTTAATTGAAGTGTGGTAACTATTATTATATGAAAATTCAACAAGAGGTAAGTATTAGTCCCAGTTACCACCAAACTGCAACACACAGGCATGAAGCATATCTTCCACTGTTTGGATTGTTCGCTCAGTCTGACCATATGTTTGGGGATGATAACTTGTGCTAAGAGCAACACGAGATCCCAATTCACGTTGCATACTCGCCCAAAAATGAGAAGTGAAGCGAGTATCACGATTTGAAATAATTTTTAGTGGCACACCATGTCACACCCCGCTAAAGCGGAAATACGGGGCGTGGCAGTACAAAGGGTCTCATAGCAAAAGTTAAAAGACAACACCAACCATAGTATTAAAAATCATTACAAATTTACAATGAGTTTGAACAACTTTTTAAAAGAGATTACAATGTATTTAAAAGTCAACACATGCAAATGCTCCTACAAGTGTTGTGTCTCTACGTGTCTCTTACTAGATGATTCCTGAAAAAGCATGTAAAACGAGCGTCAACTACAAAAATAGTTGGTGAGTACTCACATATTTAAAAATAATATTGGTTTCATAAATCGAAATAAAAATTTTGATAAAAGTTTCCACGAATAAAAATATATTGCCAAAATAAGTAAATAAGTTTGCATAAACAAAGTTCGTTGTCATCATGAGAGATAAAGTATGTTGCTCAAATGAGATGCAATGTTCATATTCTCATGGGAAATAAAGTTCGTTACTAAAACGAGTAAACAAGTTTCATTGCTAAAATGAGTATATAAGTTTCGTTGATAAAATGAGTATACAAGTTTCGTTACTAAAATACGATATAAGATTCGTATATGCATCAAGTTTCCATTCATGAGTTCACAACCCAAGCCTAATGACCGTTCCTGCCCCCATTCCATCATGTCCATGGTTCTCATGATGTCAGTTCATGGAAATATGCACTCGCGGTTCCGGGCGAGTGGGGGCTGTCGACCCCAAATAGAGCTATCCATAAGACCATCGGCTCGAATATGAGTTTATAGGTTGTATCGGTTCTCCGGGGACTTAATCGTACAAGTTCATAACACCAGATTCATAGTACAAGTTCATAATACAAGGTTCATACAACAAAGTTCATATCATATAGTTCATAGCACAAGTTCATAAAATAATGTTCATAGAAATTGTAGCATGCTTTCCACCCCAAAACATTAAAAACGTAAAATATGGGCTATGAATACTCACAATATGCAAAATATAGCAACCAAGTTTATACGAGTCAAATAAATACAATGAACATAGATAGTTTAAGACATGTTTTCCCACCCCCAAAACATTTAAAAGAAACCGAAAATAGGGGAGTCGTGAATACTCACAATACATTGAGATGATGC
Source organism: Lactuca virosa (assembly GCF_052849685.1). Classification (NCBI taxonomy): domain Eukaryota; kingdom Viridiplantae; phylum Streptophyta; class Magnoliopsida; order Asterales; family Asteraceae; genus Lactuca; species Lactuca virosa. The sequence goes on along the minus strand of NC_136429.1, from coordinate 303,802,555 downwards.
TATTGGTGCCTTGAACTACGTTCCACGTGTACCACTCCCGATTCCTACAATAATGGTATTCGCTAGTGAGTCTCTAATCGAAATCTAACACTAGTATACTTACTACTACAATAGAATTATGCCAATATTGTGTCAAAATTTAATAATGATAAGTTACAAAAATTTTTCTGTGAAAATTAAATTTCAATGAATCAATTGTTATATAACAATTTAAGTGGAAAATTATCATTATTGAAATGTTAATATTTAACATTTTAAGAAGTGTTCTAATGATTAAATATTCAAAAACTAAATCAATTTAGTTCTAAATTTCCCAAACTTTGTATTTCAGTTTTAATTGAAGTCAAAGACTTTAAGATAAATTTTCTTGAATTTTTGATTTGTCTAACTATTTTTCACCATTTAATTCCTTGAATAATCATAAAATCATGGAAAAATAGTAAATTATCATGAAAAATTCTTATAATTTTTGTGTAACTGTTTTACAGTGTACATAATCTGGGAAAATTATTAATATGTGTTTTCAAAAAGTTTAACACAATTTTTATGATTTTTGTACATTTAAGTGTATTAAATCTTGGGAAAATAGAAGAAAAATAGCATACAGAAGATAAAAATCATCAAAATTTCTATTTATCATCCTAACATATTATAAGAGTTTCTGGTAAATTTTTATTAATTTTGGATGAGTAAAACTATTTTTCCTGTTTTTAATCCATTATAAACACAAAAATCATGGAAAAATAGATATACATTTTGAAAAATTCCCAAAATATTTTTCTGAGTCTTAAATACAGGGTACAAGCTGCGAAAAATAAGAAAGAATATTTTCACATTCCCTAAAGTGGTTTTATGATTTATTAGAGCTAAATAAAAAGAAAATTAAAAACCATACTAAACAGTAACAAAAGTCATTGAAACTTCATGGGGAATGTTTATTAACTTAAAGGATCATCCAAGAATTTTTCCAGAACTTATTTACTAGTGTAAGTATTTTATATGATTTAACACTCTGTTTTCTTATTATTTTCATATAAAAATAAAAAAAATATATATTGAGCTGAAAATTTCCAGAATGCATCTTCATACAATTTAATAACAATGAAAAATTGTTTTCTTATTTTTGATGTTGAAAACCATGCCTAAAGGCTCAATAAATTATAGAGAAAACTTGGTTCTTGTAATTTATGTAAAGATTATTGATGTTACTATGACAATTTTTGCAACATGTTACAAAGACTTTTGAATCAAGATCTTTTTGTACCTATTAATACATGATATTAAGAGTTCAAAATAATTTTTGAATGACTTTTAGTGATGAATAAGTCCTTTGAACATGCAACACAAAACAAATGTTCATAAGGAAAGTGCTGTTTGAGCAACAGTTTTGTAAAAATTGGTAAAAATCGAAATATTGGAATTTTCCAGTGAGGTCAGATGGGTTTGAAAGCTAACTCAAAATATTATATTTTCGAAAACGAATAACGAATTTTGGTTAAGAAATGAGTGAGATATGGCAGTTTAAAGTCAGGTAAAGAAATCTGGCAGATTGCATGCATGGTGATTGGTTAGAAAAATGAGTTTTCATCATTTCTTTGAGTAAATCTTTTGAAATATTTTAAAAGATATCATGATAAACTTATATTCTAGTCATGTTTCCAGAGATCAAAAGATTAAAACTTATCAAAATGTATACATTCATTTATGAACAAAATTTTGTTTCTCAAAAACTCTTAACTTGAGTTTGATGTTTTAATCCTTAAAATCGATTTTTGCACTAAGATCATGAACATGCAACCTTGTTTATCATACATGCATGGTGTTAAAACACATCCATGATGTTCTAAAAACCATTTTAACAAAAAGAAAACAAGTTTGAAGAAGATGAAGAAGTAGAAGTCGATTTTTGACGTAAAATGCACATGCATGGCTTAAATCATTGTTGTGGATCTTCAAGAGATGTATGTTCTTTACCTTAAATTTATTTGTGGCTTGAAAAACCCTTATGAATCTCCATAATTTCGTGGTTAATAGGCTGTGGTTGTGGTGTTTGGAGAAAAAAAAAATTAGAGAGAAGGTAGAGAGAGAAAGAAGAGAGATGTGTATGTGTGTTGGAGAATGAGAGTGTGAGAGAGAGATATGGGAAGAGAGGGGTCCGAAATTTTGAGCATAATAACCCTTTCTCATTCATTTTGTTTTATAAAATTTAAGTTATTTTATAAAATATCTAAATTTTATATAAAATGTGCACTAAAATCAAGTTTTTATTCATGAAACCTTGATTTTTGACTTATAAATTAAGGATGAATGTTAATGACTTAAATTTTTATTTTCCTTGATTATATTTCCCTGAATTTAATTGTTTTAAGATAATATTATGAGTTTCATAACTATTTTTATAGAATTCTTGATGTCAAATTTTATAAAATTTAGGTTTTAGGGTTTTTAGGGTTTTGAGAATTAATAAATCTTTAGATATCAAAATCAATAGAATCTTTGAGACTTCAATTTATCTTATGGTATTATAACTCTTTTATAGTTATAAATAATATTTGTAACTTATTTTATCGGTTTATTGGCATTCTATGTAGTGGTTTCGAGATTCAAACGAAATTGAGGAAATCAAGTATACTAGTCCTAGTTTTCAACTCTGACTTAAGTTTCTATGAGGCTCCAACCTAATTTCTACTGCTAGGTCAAGTGCATAATGTGTGTATATGATTCATGAAAAGGTGTTTGAGTCAAAGAGTGACCCAAATATGGATAGTCACTACAGTTAAGTAGTAGTAGAATTCACATATCAATGTGAAATCTAAGTACACTATCATCCGATCCTACTTGTTTCCAAGTTTCTAGTAGGTTATAACTTAGCTTCTAGTTACTAAGTCTATTATGTGTCGTGCCTATATGTGCAACTAAGTTTATTCAAGTCTAGAACCGACTCGAATTTTGACGGTTGTCACACACCATATCTCGCAACAATTTCATCTAAGTATACTTGTGCATATTTCTCCATTCCAGTTGTTTCACGCATGTCAAGAAAATGTGCACTCTTAGTCAGCCGGTCGACAATTACCCAAACGTTATCATTCTGTCTTGCAGTATTTGGCAATTTGGTAATAAAATCCATGGACAGCTATTCCTATTTCCACACGGAGACACTAATACCTTCTGGACTTCCGTGTGGTTTTTGGTGCTCCGCTTTGACTTGTAAGCATACTATACATTCCTACACATATCTTCCAATGTCTCTCTTTATCCTAGGCCACCAATAATCATCATGTATATCATAGTACATTTTACTAGTACCAGGATGTATTAACAATTTAGACTTATGTGCTTCGTCTAAAATCTTCTTTCTCAATCCACCAATCTTTAGGACCCATATTCGATTCTTAAAATACTTTCAGTCTGCATGGATCATCAAGTAAAATATCAGCATAATGTAGCATCCATTCTTTCTTCACATTTTCTGGCTTTAAGGCCTTTACTTGCCATTTTTCTAGCTCATCAAGACTAGTGAACTTTATGTTTCAGGTACTTCGGTTTTCAAAATGGAAGAGCTCGGGATGATTGCAGAGCAAACACCACATGTTTCCGCTTTCTGTGATTTACTCTAATTGGTGATGTTTTAACGAATCTATGATTTACTCTGATTGGCGATGTTTTCCACGAGTTGCAGAAAGCGAATCATTTAAACCCGTCAAGAAATTCATAATTTGTTCAGATTGAAAATATTTTCCAATTTTGTTCACACCATCGCATTCACACTTTCCACATGAGCATTTTGGTCTAAAATTCTCAAGTTCTTCGGATAACACTTTAATTTGGTGAAGTAAACGCCAACTGAATCTTGATTTTGATTGAGATTCATAATTTTTCAGCGAATTTGGAAGATCCGAGGCGCGTTGCTCTGTTGATAGCGATCCTTGAGATCTTCCCAAATTTTTTGAGCAGAATCAGTAAACATGATGCTCGTTGAGATTTCCTTAGAAATGGAATTGAGAATCCATGAAATCACAAGTTGATTATTTTGCGTCCATGAACTGTGATTGATGATTTGAGAAAGAGGAGGTTCAGGTAAGGATACATTAATGAATCCGACCTTATTTTTAACAGAAATAGCAATCATCGTGGATCTACTCCATGCTTACTAGTCTGTGGCGGCTGAGAAACAACAATGAAATCGGGATTATCTGAATGATGAATGTAATTAGTCGACATTCTATCATCAATCGGTGAAATGCTCTGATGTTGTGAACTCAAGATCAAACGAAATCAAAAGAAGATCAAATGGTGAATCGATTTCAGAAATCAAAGATCCAAAGAAGAATATGACGGGAATCGATCAAGAATTGAGCGAAAACGAACTATAGTTGCTCTGATACCATATCAAAGAATAGAAATGAGGAAAGAAACATCTCGAATTTCATTGAATCGATCAACAGATTACATATATGGAAGAAGAAGAAATAACAACTAACTACCATAACTAACTTTGACACATAATTACACTTTAAACCTTCTACTAATACTATTTAGATTTCTAACCCTGTGATACGTGGAGAATGAGAAATAACTTGTGAGGCTGCAGTTAGTTCAAGAAGTCCAACATGCTCAAGTTTCTGATTCAACGCCTATTAATCCCATTGATTGTCATTTAAAAGACATCAGATCATACACTTGCTAGTTCAAACATTTAAGGATTCATTTAAATCAAAATACTCAGACTAAGACATCAAGGTGGTCATCAAACGTTGGATTACTATGGAGTCCACGTGTTTTCTCGGGGTTCAATTTTATTGAGTATTGGGGTTGCTCTCGTTTTGCTTTTTCCATTTCTTGCTATGTATGCCTTTTTCATATATAAAACTACCGTTTCAAAAAAAAAACAAAAAAACAAAAACAAAAACGACTACCGATATTTCATTTTATAGATTATTAGTTAGAGAATAAATTAAACTCATGTTTGGTTCATGTATTGCAAAGGAATTCGAAAGAATTGAAGTAAAAGATTCGGTCGTTGACGTATTTAGCTGACAAATGAATGAAAGTTAATTTGGTGAAAATACATCTAAATCCACAATTCAAAGATTCTAACATTTTTGACACAGGGCCTATAAATTCCATTCCTAAATTATGTTCCCTTCTCAAGTAAATGTTGATGTTACATTTTCATTCACTTTAATAAAACAAACTGTCTCTAGCAAAGATATATGTGCATTTTTTTTTTTTTTGACTTTTTCTTTGTTCAAACACATTCAACATCATGATTCTATCATTTCTATGACACATCGCCAATAAATCACTTTAATTCCATTCCTAAATTATATATGGTCTATTTAAGTAAATGTTGATGCTACATTTTAATTAAGTTTTTAATAAAAAAATATTGTCTCTATCATTGTCTTAAGCCCACTTTGTTGACTAGACACATTCAACATTGCCATCTCTATATATTTATTTATATATTATATATTCATGTTTACCTGCAGCCAGGGAGTTCAATCTCTATATATTATGAAACCTATGTAACATCATTTTCATATTATTTCTTTCTGGACGTAGAAAACATGGAGTTGTTTCTCCCATTTTCAGCGACTATCGCAGCAATTGTTTTTTCTTTTCTACTGAAATTCCTGCTGCAAAGATTTAAAGGAAATAGAGGGAAGAACACAGAACCACCTCAAGCAAAGGGCCGATGGCCCGTAATCGGACACCTGCGCCTTCTTGGTGGACCCGAATTACCTCACAGGGTCTTAGGTGGATTGGCTGATAAATATGGCCCCATCTTCACCATCAAGCTTGGTGTTCACAATGTTTTGGTGGTGAGTAACGCTGAGATGGCGAAAGAGTGCTTTACCACAAATGATAAGGTATTTGCAAGTCGACCCAAATCAATGGCAGTAGAACACATGGGCTATAACTATGCCATATTGGCTCTAGCTCCTTATGGGGACTACTGGCGACAAGTGCGCAAGATCATGACGCTTGAGGTTCTCTCTCAGAGACGAGTGGAGATGCTTGGACCTCTTCGTGCTTCAGAGGTTAAAGCATCCATGGAAGATATATATAACGCTTGGGTAAAGAATAAAGAAAATGGAAGTTCCGACATGGTAAAGGTGGATATGAAACAATGGTTTCAGAACTTGATATTAAATGTTGTCGTCAGGATTGTTTCAGGAAAAAGGTTTTCACCTGATGACAAAGAAGGGGTTCGATTTCAAAAAGTGATAAGGAAATTCTTTGTGTTATTGGGCACATTTGTGGTGTCTGATTTTATTCCATATCTGAAGCCTTTGGACCTGGGAGGATACGAGAAAGAAATGAAGATCACAGGAGAAGAGATGTACGAAATTGTTACAGGATGGCTAGCGGATCACAAGAGAGTGAGAGCGGAGGAAAAGCAGCAACATGAAAGAAGCCAAGTCTTCATGGATGTTCTGATTTCCGTTCTTGAAGGTGCCTCCCCAGAGGAATTCCGTGGTTTTGACCATGATACCATAATCAAGGCTACATGTTTGGTAAGCCTAATTTTTGTCTCCTCATCATTATTTCGTCTTATACATCACCAATGCTATACGACTACTATTACTAAAGTTTGTTAATCGTTTATAGTTTCTTCCACATTCATTATAATATTTGCAATAGTTTTCAGTGGCAAAGATAAGTTATGCGAAAAACAAAATTATCAGCATCTTGCTTGAAACCTAATACAAGAAATTTGTTTTAACTTCAAACTTGCAGACTCTTTTAGCTGCCGGATTGGACACAACGTCTGCAACGTTAACATGGGCTTTATGTTTGTTGCTCAACAACCCAAGAGTATTAAAAATTGCCCAAGATGAATTGGATGAGCATGTTGGAAGGAAGAGAAAAGTAGAGGAGTCGGACTTGAAGAACCTTGTTTACCTTGATGCAATCGTTAAAGAAACACTGCGTTTATACCCGCCTGGACCACTAAACCTTCCTCATGAGTCCATGGAGGATTGCATTATTGGTGGGTACAAAATCCCTAAAGGCACACGTTTATTGACTAATCTTTGGAAAATTCAACATGATCCTAATAAATGGTTAGATCCTGAAGAATTTCAGCCAGAAAGATTCTTGACAAGTCATAAACATGTTGATGTCAGGGGAAACAATTATGAATTGCTTCCTTTCGGTAGTGGTAGAAGAGTATGCCCTGCTATTCCGTTTGCTCTTCGGTCTTTGCATATAACTTTAGCTACTTTAATACAACAATTTGTGCTTAAAAAACCATCGAATGAACCCATTGATATGAGCGAAAGCGCAGGAGTGACTATCAGCAAAGCAATCCCACTTGAGGTCCTTCTCGCCCCTCGTTTATCTCTTGATATGTACCCTTTTGGTGCATGATATGTCAGCTTCAAAGCAACTACAAGCTCCAATGACACCTGACTATAAGCCCGCACCCTAGACCCATCGATGATTAATTGCGAATCCACTCCTGACTAGCCTTATCAATAACTTGTTTAGTCATACTAAGTTTATTTTCGATCATCCGTATCTTATGCATGGATTTTACTTACTGATGTTTGTAATTCAATTATCAATAATAAATAATTCTCTTTATATATAGAGAATTCCTTGGTTTATAATTCAATTATCAATAATAAATAATTCTTAGCATGCAAATATTATTTCCATATTTACTTAGTATTGTTGTTTACACGAACTGTGCTCAAGTAAAACGTGTGTAAACATGGCAAGAATTCGAGTAAATAAGAATAATATCAATTTAAAAATAAAACTAAGATATCAAACAATCGCCAACAATAATAACAATAATAACGACGTAGTAAATAAAAGAATGTAAGGTCACACCTTATGATCTGATGAGTCAAAAACACGACACACTGATAGATCAGCGTCAACGTCTACTACATCTACAGCATCATCGTATTAAGCTTATCACCGTCAACTTACAGCTCAGTTATCCGATTGTAATATTTTGTATATTAGATAATGATATAGATAAGTATAGAATAGATTACAGATCCGATATCTTTGTGATAAGATTGGTTCTTAGTATAGATGTAACACCCCAACACTAAAATGACCATAAAGCCAAAAATATGCTACATGCATATTCATAACTACAATTCACATCAGTGGCCCAAATACAAAGGCATGGATACAAACCAACTAATAGGGTTTTACAAAGTTTCATAACTAGTTGTATAAATACATGAATACCCAGGAATTTTGTAATACATATACATATATGTATACCAAGTACAAACGTAGTAGTGTTAACTACTTTAAGTCCTCCAACAAAGCCTATCTACTATGGTTGCTTATCACCTGAAATAGTTAAACACTGAGAGGGATAAGCGGGTGTCGCTTAGTGGGTTCAAAATAGATACAATATAATGCTATATTTAACACCCGGAATCTAGATGGCCAATTAAGGAAAGATAATCTAAGAGGTCAACTCGTCGAGTTCAAGGGGGAGAACTCGACATGTTGGAATAATTTGGCACCCGGGAATTTAAAAACCAACTCGAAGAGTTGGGGACGACCAACTCGACGAGTTGGACGGGGTTTGGGAAACCCTAAATCCGGGATTTTGCCACTATTTAACCAACTTAAGCCTCTCATGTTGGCCTCATTTCCAGCCTCCAATGTCCTAACCCTAAATCTCGAAACCCTAAGCTACTTTGAGTGATTGCGAGCCATTTTGGGGTGTTTTTGGTGTGTATTGAAGCCATTGGAAGAAGGAAAAGCTTGAAGACACAAGAAGGTGCTTATAGATCCAGATGCCTTGCCTCATCCACGACATTTTGCTGGTATAAAGCTTGAACCTTGTCTTGTGGTCATTTAGATCTCCATTTTAGAGTTCTTTGCTTGCTTTTGGTCCGAATGACATGGTTCTTGGGATGTGGACGTCCCAAATGGAGAATACTTCAGATCTAGGGTCTTGATGGGTTTTCATGGCATAGAGGTGCCAACTTTATGGCCATGTAAATCCCATGCAACCTTCAGACCATCATTTTGGCCTTTGGGAGCTTCTAAGGGCCATGCATGTAGAGAAATCTGGAACTTTACGTGATCTTTTAGTCCCTAGAGTCCAGATCTATAACCTCATGGTCTGTATTGGTGTTTTAGTGGTTTTTGGATTAAGACTTTGGTCTTTTTTGGTTAGGGTTTGAGTCTAATCTCTTTAGGAAGGATATTAATGGGTAAAGTTGGAAACTTTGCCCTTCTAGAGGCATTTCCAGATGAGATCTGAAGTATAGAGTTTAGATCTGAAGAATGGCTTAATGAGTTAAGAAGGGGGTAACAGACAGAGGAACTCGACGAGTTCATGGAGGAACTCAACGAGTTGATTTGAAATGTCCCGACTCTGTTGATAAGGAAGAACCTAACGAGTTCATGGAAGAACTCGACGAGTTGGATCGCGATATCACGATTCTATGATTCATGGAAACTCGGCGAGTTGAAGGGTAACTCGACGAGTTGACTCGGAACTTTGACTTTGACCTTGACCAAAGTTGACCCTTAAGGGGTTATTAGTATGAAAGAGTACTTAAGGAAATCTTTTATGTTTAGGGGATTGAGTTGGATTTATATTCGGAGTCGGGGACTATTCAGCTGTTTTTTCCAGTATTTGAGGTGAGCTACCTTCCCTGTATAAGTGGGTCGAAGGCACTAATGTCGGCCCACTAGTAGTTGTTTATAGTAGAGATGATTGTCTTTGTGATAATTGTCTGGTATGCCACTATCTGTAGAGATTTATGTGCTTGTATGCTATGTTATTATGTGGTAGTGGTAGGTGGAGTGAGATAGACCCCGTAACTGGTTGAGATAAACCGGAGGGTAGGTCGGCCAACCAGATATGCCTGACAGTATGTTATGATATATTGTTATGTGGTAGTTGTAGGGGTGAGATAGACCCCGTAAACGGTTAAAATAAACCGGAGGGTAGGTTGGGCACCCACATATGCCTGACAGGGTAGGTCGAGCACCCAGATATGCTTGGCATGGGTAGGTCGGGCACCCAGGTATGCCTCACATGGGTAGGTTGAGCACCCAGGTATGCTCAGTAGGGTAGGTCGAGCACCCAGATATGCTTGGTAGGGTAGGTCGGGCACCCAGATATGCCTGACAAGGTAGGCTGGGCACCCAGATATGCCTGGCAGTATGTGATTATGTGGTATGATGGGGGAACTCACTAAGCTTTGTGCTTACAATTTCTGTTTTGACCAAGCAACTCCAAATATCCCGTAACTCAGACAAAAATCTCAGAATCCTCTCGACATGACTGTCTCTAGTCATCTCGGAGCCTCAGACCGACACACCACCGGATACCCCAATTGTTCCGAAATAATCCTGACTCTCGGTCCGGAAATAATGAACTATTACCCACCTCGTCTCTGACTCCTCGACCAGCCTCCCAATACGGGAATCATCATCAAAGCATGAGACCTCACTCTCACGGCCGATGCACAGCATAATGACGAGGGTCACTGCCCTAATATACTCCTCTTGATCACTTGGAACCGCTGCTAAAAACATACTTGACTCGACTAAGGCATCTCTTTGTCCTCATCTCAGTCTCCACTAATAGTTATCTTGTGGTCTAAGGACTACCTCGCAGCAAACATACTACCCAAATACTCTAGTGAAAGGTTCCAACCCTATGCTACCCCACGGTGTTTACCTCCAACTCTGAAACCGGAAACTCTTATCTCCTTCGCTTCTCTCAGAAATGGGGACAGCACAACTCTTGTCTCAGAAGGTGACGTCTCATCTATCGGTGGATTGCTCGACTCAGATCGCGATCCTCCAATAAGCATCACCTTTACTCATCCCTGAGTTTTGCGACTCCAACTGGCATCTCACCAAATAAATCTCCCATAAACTAACTCGATTTCCCTCTCAAGGTAGGCCCCATAAAAAAACTCGCTCGACATGGCCCTCGGGCCCCACACGTTATCACATTTGATCTCGGTCTAATCAATCACAACGGGATAACTGGTAAAACCAGAAGCACTAACCGCCACAAATAATGGTACTCGAACCATGTGATCAACTCTCAATCTGCTACAAATCATGATAACAGAACCATGTTATCTCCTCTCAATTTGCTACGAATCATGGTACTTGAACCATGTTATCTCTCTTCTCAATCTGCTACTTAGAACCTCTGGAATTCTCCCTGTTTCGAGTATGGGTCCTCTACTTTCAGTAGTACGGGCCCATACTACCTACCACATCTACCCATACTTTCCACACAGATCGTCCCAGATTTCCTAAGTAGCTGCTCAAAATATGAAATACCTAGCCTATCTTCTAGCATGCATCTCTAATATCTCAATAATAACTCATAACACAAATAAATAAGGGTATTTTGGGAAATCACCATTCGGGCTCTGGCTGATTGTACACACTGCTCCTTCTCGTTTTTCTCTTAGAAACTCTTGCTCGTTTAAGTTAAATCATTTATTTTGAAACTTTTATCAAATCCTTAGTTTGAGTCCAGATATACCCGAAGGTGCCTCCGAATCCCTCAAACCAAGGCTCTGATACCAACTTGTAACACCGTAAATTTTCAAACCAAATTTTTCAATTTAAAAACACATTTACCTTCTTTATAAAATAACGAAAGGTCATAATGTCAATTCATCAAATCTCATATCCAAAAACTGTATATATCAAAACTCCAGGATCCACTCAATACATAGCTCTTTCTCCGGTGTGTGCAATCAAGCCGGTGCCTTCCCGCAATTCTGAGAAAAACCTGAAACACATAACACATAACGCGGTAAGCACAAAGCTTAGTGAGTTCCCCAAAACACCACATACAACTCTTTAGCCACTCGAGGCTATAACTCTATAAGACCCTCCGGTCAATGTGTCTCAGTGGGACCCTCCGGTCCCACAACTCTGATGGACCCTCCGGTCCTAACTCTGTGGACCTTCCGGTCCTAACTCTGTAAACTCTGAATAATGCATAGCATAAATCACATAGACATAATGCAAAATATCACAGTACTCAAATAAACACATAAGACCCTCTGGTTACACTACTCTGATTACCACTCTAGGTATATATAGTGAGAAGACTCACCTTGCAAGCAAGCAAGCAAATATCCTCAAACTCGAATCTCGAACCAGCCACCGCCTAACACATAGGGTAAATATCTCTAATTAATACTCTTTTCACGACTCACATTAACCGAAGGCTATTCTTCCTCTCTCTAACTCTTTGCAGTGGATAAAATACCATTTTACCCCTCCATGGCCTCAATCACTCATGTTGACCAGAACCCCAAAGTTAACAGAAGTCAAACTCAAGTGAACAGTCCATGTTTGACCTGACTCATCGAGTGCACTCATGCAACTCGTCGAGTCCCCTCTTTTCCTCAGAAGTCTCAAGAAAGTCCAGCTCAGCTCGTCGAGTTGACCCCCAACTCGCCGAGTTATCGCATGATCACACTCATCGGGACAAACCCTAACCGACTCGTCGAGTCAGGACATGGACTCAGCGAGTCCCTTCAGTTTGTTTTCTCATTCAGACGTTTTAAGGCAGATCTACTACCCTAAACTCTAGATCTAGCCTCCCAAGGCTCGACTGTCACGTAAAGCTTCGATCTTTACGTTCATGCATAGCATACTTGCTCCATAATGCCAATACAAGTTCTAACAAAGGTTACATGCTCAAGGTCTTGTCTCTAACTCAATAAAGTTTGGGTCTTTGGGCTCACAAAGCCTCATACAACTCAGATCTAAGGTTTCAACCTCAATCATGCTCAAAGATCACAATGACACCAAAAAGAATGAGAGAAACCCTAGAAACTCCCTAAACCAAAATCTTCATAAGGAAATGACCAAGTTAGCATCTTTTTACCTCCAACCGAAGCAAAACTTTGAAAACCCTCTAAATCCAAAGCCTCCTCTTGAACCAAGCTTTGATGCTCTCCACTTCTCCTTCAACAATGCACTAAACTCCACAAGATTAGCGTCTTTCTTACTCTCTAGCTCAAATGGACGATTAGGGTTTCTCTCAAGGAAGTAGGGTGACTGGTGAGGCGCAAATGGGGCTATAAGTTCCCTTATATAGGCCCCAACCCCGAGAAATTAGGGTTTCTCTGCCCAGCACCTACTCGGCGAGTCGGCTCTCTGACTCGTCGAGTCCATTCATTAATCCCACGTGGGCACTCAACTCTACTCGACGAGTTGGGCACACAACTCGCCGAGTCACTCCATAAATCTCAATATTAATCACACAATAATATACCTGAAGGTCCGGATGTTACAAATCTAGTCCCCTCGCCATAGACCGTAAGCACTCCCCCACTAGGGTCTCGTATCGTCACCATCTGACGCTCGCAATCAATCACGTCTCCAAACCGGCTCAAGCAATTTATGCCCACTATGACACATACATCCCCAATCGCTATCGGCACCAGATCTATCGGAAACTCAACACCGAAAATCTATAACACACATCCCCGAAATACATCAGTGGCAAAAACTGCATGCTCGTTAGCTATGGAAACCCTCAGCGGTCGACTCGTAACCTCGTGTCTAACAGTAATGCGACGACTAAAGGATAAAGACACGAAGGATCGACTCGCACCCGAGTCAAACAATACCAAGGCAGGCATAGAATTCACAATAAAAGTACCTCTATGAACACAGTATAAGCATAAGAAATCTCAAAATAACATGAATAAGGAGATACGTACCAACAAGAACGTCAGGTGCTGTGCGGACCTCCTCCGTAGTCAGCTGGAAATCTCTCCCACAAGCTCTCGGAGCCTCATCCTTCTCTGGTGACCAGCCTGGTTTCAATGAAAGCAAACCGAAAATCCCTTGGGGCAGTCCTTCGCCATATGCCCCTCCTTGCCATATTTGTAGCAAATCCCTTCTCAGCTAGATCCCTCATGAATCTTGCGGCACTTGCCACAAGTGCGGCCCTTCTGGCCTCCTACTCTCGAATGAACGGGCTTAGCCCGCTTCATCATCGGATGCGACTGGACTGGTCTCATGTCTTTCCCCTGAGACTCTCCCTCCTCTCTGGTCTGAATCTCCACCTCAATCTCTCTCCTCCTGGCATTGGTCTGTAACTCATCCAATGTCCGATATGACGAATTCGCCATGAACTCCCGAATATCTTTCCTCAAAATGCTCAAGTACCGGCTCACACGTGCCCGCTCCGTAGAAACATGCTCAGGGCAGAACAACGCCCTCTCGTGAAACATCCTCGTAATCTCTGTCACTGTTTTTGTCTTTTGCTTGAGAGACATAAACTCATGGGCCAATCGTTCCCTCTCCACCTGGGGAACATACTCGTATCTGAATAACTGGGTAAACCTATCCCAAGTCACTGCAGCATGTTCTGCAGGAGTAAAATCAGTCGTCACGAACTTCCACCGGTCCTTCGCTCCCAAGCAAAGCTGGTTCAGTGCAAACCGAACTCTCAAGTTCTCCGGGCATGAACATGTATAGAAACATCCCTAGATGTCGGAGATCCATCTCATAGAAGAAATCTGGTCCTGGGTCCTGTCAAACTCTGGTGGCTTCGTGTTGCTGAACTCTCGAAACAACAACAAGTCACCCCCTGTGGCCTCGCAGCTGCCAGGGTTGCGGTGGCTGCAGCAGCATCAGCCTCTGTGATAGCAACATATCGCTCATCAAAAGTCTCAATCAGCATGGTCTTAATAGACCCGAACATCTCTGGAATGACCTCTTTGATAGCTATAGCCACCTCCTCATCAATGATCCTGCGGATCTCCTCGTCACCAGTACCACCACCCCCGGGGTTGTTGCGGGTATTCACCATAGTCTCTCTGAAACACGAACACGTAAATCATCAGGGCTTGGCTAAGGTGCACACTCAATTACCCACCCCTAGATGATGCTTAGTATCCTAAGGTTCTTACTTGTGTCGCATACGGATTCGGTGCTTTCAGTAATACGGGCCCAATACTACCTTCTACACCAACCCATAGTCGCCCCAAGTCCTCCTCCTAGGATCCTAATTCACAAGTACTCTATCCCTCATGGATATCAAACCACTCTCTCAGTAGGTTCCTCATATGCACATCTAGGTATCTCTCCTAGATTACTCATTGACTCAAAACTCTCTCTAAAAGATTCCTGCCATGTACCCCTACTCACACACACACTGAACAAATAGCAGATAATGTTAATCAATAGCATCCCTCTAGGCTAAGGCATCATGAATCAGGCAACTCTAGCTCTAAATTCCTGAAATACCTAACTTATCATCTAGCATGCAGCTCTAATATCTCATAAGTATCTCATCTCATAATATAAACAAGTAAGGGTATTTTAGGAAATCATCGTTCGGGCTTTGGCTGATTGTACGCGCTACTTCATCTTGTTTCCTCTTAAAATCATTTGCTAGTTTAGAAAATCATTTCTTTTTAAAACAAATTCTCAAATCCTCAGTTTGAATCCAGACATACCCGAGGGTACATCCGAATCCCTCAAACCAAGGCTCTGATACCAACTTGTAACACTCTAAATTTTCAAACAAAATTTTCATTTTTAATCCCACACAAAACACGGTTTAATATCTCATACTCAAATCATAATTGTCTCAAAACACAATCACAAAAACTGTTTGACTCATATCCTAGAATCCTCAAAACATAAATCAATAAGCTGGTGTGTACAATCATGTCGGCGCCTTCCCGTGATCCTGAGATGTACCTGAGACACATTTCACACAACACTATAAACACAAAGCTTAGTGAGTTCCTCAAAATACTACACACAAATAGTTAGCCTCTCATGGCTATATCTAAATAAGGACCCTTCGGTCATGTGTCTCAGTGAGGACCCTCTAGTCTCATAGCTCGGGTCGCACCCTCCAGTCCAATATCTCAGTGAGGACCCTCCGGTCTCACAGCTCGGTTCGGACCCTCTGGTCCTAACTCAACAAGGCACAGAATAATATACAACATAAATCACAAAGACAGAATGCATAATATATCACATAACTCAGTATAAGCACATAAGACCCTCTAGTAAATAACTCAGGTAAGACCCTCCGGTCATACAATATTACCACTCAGGTAAGTATAGTGAGAAGACTCACCTCGTAGGTAAAGCAAGTATGTCTCGTACTCAACGGTCGGTCTAGACTCCGCCTGCATATATCATAATCACCTCTAAATAACACTTTATAATAACAACTCTAAAGGTGTTAAGCTAACCCCCCACCCCCCCCCCCCCCACGCCCCTTTACTAATTCTCGGAAAAGGGTAAAAGACCATTTTACCCCTCCATGGTCTCCAAAATCCATAACTTTACCAAACCCTTAAAGTCAACGGAAGTCAACGCTTAAGTCAATAGTCCACATTGACCCAACTCGTCGAGTGCATCTATACGACTCGTCGAGTTCCTCCTGTTCACAGAAGATCAGGAAAATCAACTCAACTCACCGAGTTGTCTCACCAACTCGTCGAGTTTGCACATCGTCCAAGATAAGGGGGAAAACCCTAACCAACCCGTCGATTTGGCTAACCAACACGTCGAGTTCCTTTAGCCTTCTCCCTCATTCAGATGTTATTAAGCGAGATTAGAGCCCCAAACTCTAGATCTAGCCTTCTAAGGCTGAAATACCATGTAAAGCTGCAAGCTTTACATCCATGCATGGCATCTAGGGCTAAGTGTGCCAAAACAAAGCTCAAACAAAGGGTTTAAGGCATGGGACTTGGCCAAAGCTTGATAATGCTTAAGTCTTTAGGCCTAAAAGGCCTAATAATGTCTAGATCTGAAATCTTAGCTTCAAGGTAATCTCCAAACCACTAATGACTCAAGAAGATGCTAAAAATGACCATAAACTCTCTAATGGAGAGTTCTAACAAACAAGTGGTCAAGATAATGGCTTTTTACCTCCAAATGGTCGTAAACACTGAATGGATGCCGGATCCAAAGACTGCTTCTTGTTCCAAGCCTTTTACCCCACAAGTTCCTTCAAAGAATGCACCAAAACACACTCTCTTAGCCTTACTCTCTCTCACAGTGGAAGATAGCTCGATTAGGGTTTGTCTCAGGGTGATAAGGTGATGAGGGAGGCAGGGTAAAGGACTTAAGGTCCTTTAAATAGGGTGCAAACCCTAAAAATTAGGGTATTCTCACTCATATCCAACTCGACAAGTTCGGTCCACCAACTCGTCGAGTTGGCTCTAAAACCACGCAACCAATCTCAACATCTACTCGACGAGTTGGGGCCTTCAACTCGTCGAGTTGCCCTGACAATGTGCATAAAATAAATATTTAAATTTATTCCTGGGAGTCGGGATGTTATTGTCTCTTATGTGAAAGGTCTTCAGCATAATCTCATTTGTATCAGCTAACTGTGTGACGCTGGCTATGAAGTTCTCTTTAACAAGAGCGAAGGAAAAGTTGTTGATCAAAAGAGAATCATTGTTCTGCTGAAAACTCTCTTCGTCGCTGCTTCTTCTCTCGTGCTCAGTCTCATCTAAATTGGTTGTGGCACAAAAGGCTATCATATCTGAACTTCAAGAACATCTCAAGGATGGCAGGGAATCAGCTCGTGAGAGGAATTCCTAAGATGCAATTTGTCAAGGACAAACTGTGCTTAGCATGTGAAAAAAGGAAGAAAACCAAGTCTTCGTTCAAGCCAAAGTCTTGTTCTTCAATAATCAAACCTCTTCATCTTCTTCATATGGACATTTTTGGACCAATTCCAATTAAGTCAAGAGCTGGGAAGAAATATACTCTTGTCATTGTGGATGAATTTTCAAGGTTTACGTGGGTATTCTTTTTAAGAAAGAAGAGTCATGTCGATGATGAAATCATTGCTCTCATTTAGCAGTGGGAAGTCATTTATGATCACAAAGTAAGGTAATTACGTAGTGATCGTGGAACTGAATTCAGAAACTCCTCTCTGGAAGATTTTTGCTCAGTCTTAGGAATCTCTCGGAACTTTTTGGCAGTTAGAACTCCCCAACAAAATGCTATTTTACAAAGAAGAAACAGCTGTCTAATTGAAGCTGGAAGAACGATGGTTGTTGAAGTTGGTCTTTCGTTGTCATTTTGGGCTGAAGCTTTCAACACAGTGTGCTATACCCAAAACCGGTCTATTATTGTTAAACATCATGGGAAAACTACTTATGAGCTACTGAAAGAAAGGAAACCAGACATCTCTTATTTTCATGTGTTTGGATGTGTTTGTTACATGTTGAATCAAAGAGATCAGCGTTCAAAGTTTAAGGCTAAAGCTGATGAAGGAGTGTTCCTAGGATACTCCAGCATATCCAGGGTTTTCAAAGTATATAATGTTTCAAGCAAAATTGTTGTTGAAACAATTCATGTCACCTTTTATGAGGACTCCTTAATTCATGATGGAGTTGATCACCCCTCGTCAATTCTGAATGAACTTACTTACAGTCCTTCAGACCTTGTTCCTGAGCTCTTGTCAAATGACGTTGATCCCATTGTTCCCAATGTTGATCAATTAATCAGTTCTCAACCCATCTCTGAAGATCAGCTTGTTGTCCCTGAAGAAGTTGAATCATCAAATCAAGAAGTCTTTGTCCATAGCAATACAAATGAAAGTTCTAATCCAAGAATCCTTCAAGATCATCCTGAATCTCAAATCATTGGAGATGTAAATTCTGGGATTCTCACTCACAGCAGAGTCGGCAGAAACTTCTACATGTTTGTAAACTTCTTCTCAATGATCAAACCAAAGAATATTGTTGATTCCTTGAAAGAATCTGACTGAATTAAGCCCATGTAGGATGAGCTAAATGAATTCGAACGTCATCGTGTGTGGACCCTTGTTCCCAAACCTCAAGGAAAGACTATCATTGGCACTCGTTGGGTTTTTAGGAATAAAATGGAGGAAGATGGAATTTTCCTAAGAAACAAAGCTAGGCTTGTAGCTCAAGGGTTCTGTCAGCTTGAAGGGTTAGACTATGATGAAACATTTGTTGCGGTTGCAAGACTTGAAGTAATTTGTTTGTTTCTAGCTTTTTCCTCTTTCAAAAACTTCAAAGTCTACCAAATGAAAATCAAGACCGCCTTTCTACATGGAGATCTTCAAGAATAAGTCTTTCTAAAACAACCTCCAGAGTTTGAAAATGAAGAGTTTCCAGATCATGTGTATCGTCTTGATAAAGTTGTCTATGGCTTAAAGCAGGCTCCTAGGGCATGGTATGACAAGTTGGCAAGCTATCCTCTCTCAAGTGGATACAAACGATGAAATATCGATAACAATCTGTTCATAAAGCAATCAGGATGTCATATCATTCTTGCTCAAGTGTATGTGGATGATATCATCTTCAGATCCACTAATGAAAAGCTAAGTTCAGAATTCGCGGAGGTCATGGCCAAGAAATTTGTGATGAGCATGATGGGTGAACTAACTTTCTTTTTGGGCTTGTAGGCCAAACAACTAACTGATGGTATCTTTTTTTGTCAAGCTAAATAAATTGCATATATGCTGAAGAAGTATGGTTTCTCTGATTGCAAACAGGAAAACACTCTGATATCTTCATCAGCGTCTATTGGCACTTATCCAAGTACCACTGATGTGAATGTAACTCTATTTCAAGGAATGATAGGCTCTCTACTCTATCTTACAGCCAGTCACCCTGATATTATGTTTGCCACCATATTGTGTGCTTGCTATCAAGCCAGTCCTAAGGAATCTCATCTTCACGTTGTCAAAAGGATTTTCTGGTACTTAAAACATATACCCAATCTTAGGTTATGGTATCCTCGTGGCTCTGAGTTCAAGAAAGTGGGATACACTGACTCTGATCATGGTAGGTGTGGCATTGATTGTAAAAGCACTTCAGGAGGAGCTCAAATGCTTGGAAATAGAGTGGTAAGCTAGTCCAGCAAAAAGCAGACATCAGTGGCTTGTTCTACTGCTGAAGCTAAATATGTTGTTGTTGGAAGGTGTTGTGCTCAGATTCTATGGATACAGAATCAGCTCTTGGATTATGGTATAAACTTCTCGAAGACACCCATTTGCTGTGACAACACCAGTTCCATTCAGATGATACAAAATGTAGTGCAACATTCCAAGACCAAGCGCATCAACATCCTTCATCATTTCATCAGGGACATAGTTTAAAAGGGAAAAGTTGAATTGTTCTATATTCCATCCACTGATCAGCTGGCTGACATCTTCACAGAGATATTGGAAGAAAAGAGATTTGAACAAATTAATTGCAGATCTTGGCCTGATTTCAATGTCTTAATCGTTTTCTAACTGTTTTCTGTCTTATGAAAAACTCAAAAACAAGTGTTTCTTTTATTATGAATGCAAAATCTTACATTTTGTATTTACATGTATTTTCTTTCAAGCCTATCTAAGATTTATCTGCATCTTATTGCTTCAAAATTTGTAAGGACTGGAGCTTTCTTGAAAGATCTCAATGCTCTTGGTGTTAAGAAAAAGAGTGACATCATGTCCTCTTCTTCTTGAGGATACCTTCTTTCTCCTTCACTCACTGTTATGGATGCAAAGAGCAACCATCAATGCAGTAAGTCTTGTTTTCATCTACTGAATCATGATCCTATAAAAACTCAAATGCCCTCATGTTGATCTTGAAGACACGATGGTTTTATGGATTCGAGCCAGTTAACTCGTTGGTTACAAAGGCTAATCTTCATTTATTCTCTTGCTCCTAATGAACATGAAGCTTGGAATCGTTCTGTAACGCTTCAATAATAAAAGGCTACATCTCTTGTGATATATTCTATTTTTTTGTGTGATATGGTTAATCTTGTTTGTTGTCTTTTATAGCCAAAAATTCAAGGGGTGGATATCTTGGAAAATGGAAATGCATTAATGGCCATTCAATTCCAAAGATTTAATGGAACGAGTCTTTATCACCTTTCTGAAAAAGCTGCACATTTTTCCTGTTTAAACTATTTCCTTGTTTAACTAATTCTTTTGTTTGTATTCTTATATTGTATATTCTTTTGTACCATTTTGGAAAGGAATCCGACAGTGACAATTTTGAGCCTAGTATGCAAATTTTGACACATCATCGTCCCTAGAAGCATGTTGCTGTATGTGGCAAAATCTCTCTAAGTTTCTCATCAGCAAGACCATTTGTTGAGAACATTGAGCCACCCTCTCACGCTGATTGTCTAGCATTGTCTAAACTCTCAAAGTGAGATTGTCTGGTCCAAATAAAAAAATATTGCTAAAGAGGTCGGGGTGTTTATTTTTACTTTAATCATCTTTATCTGACCCTGTCCCTGGAAGCATGCTTACCGTATGCATCAAGTCTCATGTTCTGTTGAAACGTTGAGCAAAACCCAATGGCTTACCCTGAATGCATAGTCATCAGCGTAAAAGATACTTGTCAGGTCCTTAAATGACAAAGGGTTGTTCATGTCCCTAACCTCCTAGTTTAAGGTATGACATGGTACCATTATGAATTAATGGTGAATCTTTGATTCTAGATTCCAACATACTCTATGATACGAAAGTTTAAACCACTTCTTGTTGATGTGTTAAACTATTAATGATTCACGCCGATTTCACCTCAGTGTGACTGAAACAATCCATTCTCTCATTTATCTTCTTAATAAAACTTAACGATTCACTGTTATATACCACACACTGATGAAAGTTTGAAACTCTGTTTCGATGGTTAGTCTATGTACCGTAGGTTATCACACGCACCAACCCATTCCTGCTGTAACACCGGATTACTGGTATGTATTTTATTTATGAATTTTATGTATTTTCTCTGGGACTCGACGAGTTGATGGCCCAACTCGTCGAGTAGAGACGGGATCCGCGGGAAGTTTAAGTGACCTACTCGACGAGTCGGGGACTGACTCGGCGAGTAGGTGTTGTTTGGGTGAAACCCCAAATTTGAGGGTTTGCACCCTATTTAAACGACTTATTGCAGCCTCCATCGTCCCTTATGCTCCCAGAACACCTCATATCGAAACCCTAGCCGCTTTGAGTGATCTAAGGCCATTTTTGGTGCTTTTGGGTGGTTTGTGAAGCTTGAAAGGAAGGAAGAAGCTTGGGAATTCGAGTTGGGGCTTGTAGATCCAGAGATCTTATTCCATCTTCAACTCAACCAAGGTAAATGCCCCCTGTTTTGGTCTTCCATTTGGTTGTTCATCTTTAGAGCTTAGGTTATGGGTGCATTTAGGGCTTTCTAAGCCATTTTCGGATTTTTAAGGTGGTTCATGGGGTTCTACTTTCAGATCTGAGTCATTGGAGGGGTCTCATTGCATAAAGGTGCCAACTCTATGGCCATGAGAGCCCCATGCACATTATAGAGCACCTTTTATGGATTCTTGAGCCAAAAACCCCATGCATGTGCACCAAGTTTGGAACTTTACGTATAAAATGGGCATTAGGAGGCCAGATCTATGGTTTTAAGGTGTTAAGACCCATTTAAATCGACTGGATAGTAATGGTCATCGATGGACTCGGCGAGTCGTTCTTGGGACTCGGTGAGTCGGTGTGTTTTAACCACCAAATCCCTTCTGTGATTGGACTAGTGGTTCGGGAAGGAAGTCCCGTAAATGTTTAGACTCGTAAAGGGGCCTGGAGATCATGGGACTCGACGAGTGTATGAACAGACTCGGCGAGTCCAAGGCAATCTCCCAACCTTGAAGATGGACTCGACGAGTTGTTCATACAACTCGGCGAGTCATAGACTGGACATGTTCTTATGAGGGCGATGAACTCGCCAAGTTGAAGGAAGAACTCGGCGAGTCGGATGAAGATGGTCTTGATGGCTTGAATGAAGGAGAACTCGACGAGTTCTCGCAAGGCTCGTCGAGTGGTGATGGGGTTGGATCGGGTTATTGGAGCATGGACTCGACGAGTGGGTGGACCAACTCTGCGAGTCAGGTCAACTGGGCGTTGACTTTGACCAATGTTGACTTGCCTACTTTTGGTATCGACCCTGGTTGGGTTGTATGTTCGGTTTAATGACTCGAAGGTTGTCGTGTAGGGATTAAGGAGTCGAGGAGAGCCGACCTTCGCGCCAAGGACAGTTCAGACAGTACACGACATCGAGGTGAGTTACCTTCCAGTAGCGGTGGGTCTACGGCCACAATGTCGGCCCATCAGTAGGAGTTATGTTAGATGATTGTCTTTGTGATATTCATCTAGGTGTGCTACTACGTGGGATGTTTATGTGCTAGTATGATATGTGTTATGTGGTAGCGGTAGTAGGAGGGGAATAGTCCCCATGTTCGGTTGTTAGGACCGAGGGGTAGGTCGGACACCCCGGTATGTCTGACAGGGGTAGGTTGAGCACCCCGGTATGTTCAGCAGGGTAGGTCGGGCACCCAGATATGCCTGACAGTATGTTATAGTATGGTATGTGGTATGACGGGGGAACTCACTAAGTAATGGTTTATGAATTAATATAAGTAATGGTATGATGGGGGAACACACACACTGGGTTCCGCACTATGAGATCTATGGGATTGTACTCTGATTTTATTATTAACAGATGATATGTTTTTGAGATACGAAGTAATGGTTTATGAATTAATATAATATTAGCAATGTTTTGACAAATGATCTTACATGTTACCTAATTGAAAATGAAATTGTTAGCCTTGAAAATTTGGATGTTACACCTGCCCTGATATTCTTCTTTAAAACTTTATGATTCAGTGTAATGTGTCATACACCGATGAGAGTTTGAAAAATCTTTTCCTACGTGTACATTTCATTTCGGAATGTATTACACGCATCATACCACTATTGTCTATTTTTCTTCTAATAAAAGTGATTTATGATTCAGAGTATTAAACCACACGTTGATGAGATCTCGAAATACTATATCAGTGAATGGTAGTTTAAGCCCACGCTATCAGGAGACATCACAATCTTACTAGACTACAATTTGAAACTCTATTATGCTCGACGTTAGCTGTTGATGTCAAAAATAGGGAGAAAATCTTGGTAAAGCTGAAAATCTCGCTACTATAACTACAAAAAAGCACATTCTAAGGGGGAGTCTAGTCAACCTGATGCCAACGTTCCATATCATTATCTATTCGTCGTCCGTCATCTGCTGAAATTCATAAATGTTTGATAAGTCATTCATCTTCTCACGGGGAGCATTTGTTAAAACTGCAAGAGTCAAGATTTCATTCTTACTCTCAGAGGGAACACGAGCCAAAATCATTTTGCTTATATTCAAAAGAAGTTTAGTTGTGGCATCATCAGATAGGGGAGATTGTAAGGTCACACATTGTGATCTGATGAGTCAAACACACAACACGCTGATAGATCAGCGTCAGCGTCTACTACACCTATAACGCGAGCGTATCAAGCTTATTACCGTCAGCTTACAGTTCAGTTATCTGATTGTAATATTTTGTATATTAGGTAATGATATAGATAAGTATAGAATAGATCACAGATCCGGTATCTTTGTGATAAGATTGATTCTTAGTATAGATTAGACGCATTCCCTTCAATCAAGGGATATACATGTATAGATTAGTATATATACAATAATAGGGAAAACCCTAATGTTGTGATTGTAGGTTTGTGTCAATCGTCTTTGTGACAAACTCGTTTTCTTGGTGAAAAAACAATTTGGAGAACTTTTGTGTTATTTAATTTTTGTTTTTTATTTTGCTTAGATTAGTTTTACGTTTGTTATTCATACTTGAAGTGTATCCGATCGATACAAACCTTCAAAGAGACATGGAGATTTACGTTGAAACCAAAAACAGAAAACTCAAATAATCAATTCATTAAAATTTGAAGTGTTTACAGGGTTGAGAAAAAAAATTACAATGACCTTTTAATGCGGATTGAAATATGAGGGTTAGAACCCTTTTTCTTGTTGTCGTAGGGTACACTTGCCAAAATCAATAAAATAACCTTAGGTATTGCAAATTAAGAATCATGTCACTTTAATATATAAGTATTTGGTTTCTTGAAGAACCATTATATATATATATATATATATATATATATATATATATATATATATATATATATATAGAGGTAAGTTCATTTGAGAAAATAAAAAAGGTTGAGAATGTAGGAATCATTCTCAGCCACTCATTTAATCTAAGCATAAAAAGACACGGTGGCAAACTTGTAAATATGTTAATAACCTTCAATCTCAAATACGTAACTATAGAGAATTCGATAACAGTTCGTTTATCATCAAAATTTCTCCTCCAACCTTCAACAATCATCCAGATTTCTTCAACTAAACCATCATCAATGTCATCCAGTGTTAATCAATCATCGATATTCGTGGTTGGGAGGTTCGCCGTTCAAGACAGATTTGCAACCCAAATTCATCAATTTCATCGATTTCTTTGTTGAATACTCCGAATGTTTGTAGCTTGCAAGCATCTGTTAAAGTTCATAACGGATTTGGAACTGGAATTTTCCAGATTCGCAAACGAACTGAGTTGGAATCGGAATTTCTTCGTTGTTCATGAAATTGGAATCGGAGTTTTGGACTCGCAGTCATAGTCGACATTGAAGGACTCGGAATCGGTACTCATAGGTTCCCAATCAGATTTTCGGAAATCAAAATCAAAATGAGAAATCGATCAGACATAGGATGTCGCATCTGAAGTCGAAATTGGAAGTATATGATGATTTGGAATTGATAACTTGAATTGGAAGTATCATGTTTTTAACATTTTTAAAATAGTTAAATTGTATGCACTCCAACTGTTTGATGAAATGCATAAACTAAATTACCACGTTATATTCACATATGAATATGTTTTCTCACATGAATCAGTATATGATTATTAAAAACACAAAACAAATATGCAAGTCTTTAACATATGCAAATTATATATATTTGTGAAAATACCTTCTAATATTCATAAGTGAATATATTCACAAGTGAATACACCTTGTAATATTCATATGTGAATATAGTGTGTAATATTCATAAGTGAATATATCATCTAATATTCACAAGTGAATATACTATGTAATATTCATATGTGATATACCATGTAATACTATGTAATATTCACATATGAAAATATCATTTAATATTCATAAGTGAATATACCATCTAATATTCACAAGTGAATATACTATGTTAATATTCACAAGTGAATGCATCGTCTAATATTTAAATATGAATATACTATGTTTATTATATGCTATATTCATATATGAATGATACTTAAATTGTAAAAAAAATTAATCATATTTTTTATTCATAAGTGAATATCGATGTACTGTAATTAAACCTGATGCATTTTTACTCACATATGAATAACGATAGCTGAAAATATAAAAAAAAAAAATTATTTTATCTTAAAACTATATCAATATGGATGTCTATTTGTAGAGAATATAAAAAACCATGAATTTTGGTATATTTAAAATCATTTTTCGATAAAAATAGTTTCTTCAAAATTAAAAAAAAACGAAAAAAATTATGTTTTTGTATATATTAACGTAATGATTAGCGTAGTTTAAGGAAATATGTTTTGTTGGAAAACACATGTCTATTCATTTCTCATTTCCGCTGGTACGACGGAGGATTTTGCGACAAAAATAAATGAGTGACTGAGAATGAACCTTTTTTTTTTCATTCTCAACCTTTTTTTTTCAATTGAACCCTCCTCTATATATATATATATATATATATATATATATATATATATATATATATATATATATATATATAACCGTATGTACTAAAAATGGAGGAAAGTGGGTCTTGAGATTTAATAGGGATTTTTTGGCTGATTTATGCTTGAATTATGGTGATTTTTTTGGAGTTCCACCTCAGCATCAAGACAAAAGTGGATCCTTGTTCAGTGGGGTCTTCGGTTACACGTTCCCATGCCATTCTTCATGATACGTGGCAGCTTCTTGGAATCTACCTACACGTGCACACTATGTTGTCTTCCCAAGACCAGGCTTCTTCCCCAAGATATGTCACCACCAGTTTCTCACATCTCCATTAAGTTAATCCACCACCACTATCATATCTCTCTTTTTCATAGCACACAACGATTTCTTACCTGCTTCAACCTCCCCCCATCCCTAACTCAGAGTGAAGTAACACTAAGTTCCAACAAACGTAGTTGTTCACCGGCTGAGAGGTAGCTGTCTGCTTGCTTCCGGTTATCCTGACCTCATGCTGAAGCAGAAAACTTGGTGATCGGTTTTCCTTCTTGTCGGCGGGGTTTCCCCCAAAGCTCCACTCTTGCATACCGCTGGAAACTATGGTCTGCTTCTCCTTCGGTTCCACCTTCTCATGATTTTTCTTGTGTATTTATCTCATCCCTAAAAAAAAGGTATCGAGTTCATCAAACACGAATGTTTGGAGCCCTAAATCGGTTTTCTTCTCCTCTATTTTCTGTTATTTGTTGTAGATTCTAGATATTGTTCTTGTTTGGTAATGCGATCATTTTGGCTTGAATTTTCAATTACCAACAGGAATATTCTGGGTTTTTGGTGATTTGTAGAAATTGCTTCATGAATTGAAAGGGGTAGATTTCCTTATCGTAAGACCTGAAGCTGCTGAATCATCAGGTAACTATTTAGTATCTATAAGGCCTGCAACCCTCTCTTATTATTATTTTTTTCTCTACGCAAGTTAATGGGTTTCTTCTACGTTTAGGCACTAACAACTCAAGTTAGTTGTAAATTTAAATAGTGAAAGGCTCAAACTTTGATGATAATGTTAAATTTTTGGCTGATTTTGTAGATGGGTTTTCTTATGGCGTGGTCCATGGTGATAACAAATATGTGAAGGAAGATTGATTTGAGGAAGTTAACGTATCAGTTACAGATCAGGTGTTCGATGAAAAGCTTTGATGTTTTTTTTTTCTATTTTTCTTTTTTTTTCTTCTCAAATCAGTTATAGATGCCAATGCTTTTAAGTTCAAAGTTTGTCGAGAACATTGTGTTTGTCCAGATGTTCCCTCTACAAGGTTCTTAAATTTTTATAACATCCTAATATCAAAAAAAGAAAATAATAAATAAAGAACACAGTTTGAAGCTTTTGAGGGATTTTACTTGATCCTGGTGAAATGGAGAAGAAAGTGTTGCTCACTTTGATTATTTTGATTTTGGGTGTTTCAAGTTTGTCTATGGTGAAAACATTGGATCCGAATAAGCTCTTTACTTGGACTGTTATGGAACTCTTTCTCTTCTTCGTGTCCCTCATCAGGTTCTTATTTATTTAAAACTCCAAATGTTTCTTACTTCTGATTTCTAGTTTCAACTAGCTTAAAATTAATTTTTAATCAATGGTCAAGTTCATGGTTCTAAGCTTGATAATGTCACAAATGACAATATTATCCTCTGTCTCATCAATAAACTTAGGTGCTAAGCAAAAATTCATGAAGTCTGCGGACCACCTCTGCAACCCTCTACAGTAGCAGAGGTGGACTAAACGGCTGCAGACTGTAATAAGAAGCGTGTTTGTTTTTTTAACATTTGCATACTGCTGCAGATATTAAAAATTTAAAATAAATTAATTTTATAAACCGAAAAAAGTTTTTTAATACGTAAAATTTAATAATGTATAACATTTCGGCAAGAATTAATGATATTTCAGTAAAAAATAATAATATTTCACCAAAAAATAAAGATATTTTAGTAAAAAATAATGATATTTCATCAAAAAATTATTATTATTGAATATAAAAAACGAAAAAAAAATTCAACAATAATAAACAAAAAAACGAAAAAAAAAGATGAAATAAAATTTCAACAAACATATAATCAAAATTTTAACAAGAAAAAAAGAAGAAGAAGAGGTTGGAAGAGGTTGGAAGAGGCAGTACAAGTGCTGCGCCAAACAAAGCACGCGCAGAGGTTTTTGACTCCGAAGACTTCGAAAAAACAAACAGCTGCGAGATGAAAAGTGCTGCTCGTGTGCTGCGCCGCACAGCAATAAAAGGTCTGAAGAGGTTTTTTCCAAAAAACAAAAAGCACCTTAATCTACCTTTTCCCTTGACATGGTGAGTATTTTTTTCATTTATGTTTCTTCTTTATATGCAATTAAAAGTTTACATTAATAAATTATAAATGCAAGGCTACTGTTATAGAAATCGAGGAAAACAACATTCCTAAGACTATGTTCATGATTTGCAATAGAATTCTGCTCAATCACATATGTGCTTTCAACAAATCTTAAGTTAAAGGTTACTTAGAGAAATCTTTTTGAATATCTAATTTATGGTGTTTTGGTACCGCAAAGGAAGAACGAGTTGGAACACATGTTATAAACCTCGGGTGAGTTTCTTATCCACATTGAATCTACCTTTAGGAGGAATAATTAATCACAAACACAAAAGATTTCTCCAAGTAACCTGCATCCGAATTTAGGGCTCATTATATGGGGAGACCTACATGATAACAAAGGTGATCTCAGAAACATCCTTTTAAATTATTTTTTATATCTGACTGAATCTTTTTGAAAACCCAACATAAATTGGGTTTTTTTTTTTTCTTTTTTGTGGTTTCGGTTTGTGTTTCTATTTATGAATTTGAATCAGAGGCGACTGTTATCGGTAAACTTAAACATTGATTCTCGTTGCGATTTTCCAAATACGAATGAATAAGGTGCAATTGATTTTTTTTTTTTTTTATTTTGCAGAAAAATCTACAAACACTTGTGCAGGGTCAAATAATGATAAACATTGGTTCTCTTATCACCGTAAGGTTTTCCCCTATCTTGAAATATTTTAGATCATTTTAAGATTGGGTTTCGGATTTCTTTTGATATATTGTTTGAGATCCAGTGTTTTATCGTAATTTTAGATTGTCGGTTTAATGTTCTTTCTCTAAGGTTCTTGATAGAGGAGAGGCAATAGCTGGTGTCTTTTGGTCTTCTGCAAGAAAACTAAGCAAAAAGCACATAATGGGCCATGTCATTTTTAAATTGTTCAGGTTTTCCCTTTAATGGGTGTGGATGCCTTGTCATATGATAAAAAATGTGTTTGAATCTTCCACTGGAAGATAAATGGACATCTCCAAATGCACAACAATTTGTTTTCTGCACTAAATGAACTATTTGAAGGATCACTTTACCCTATATTTGGAGTACTACCATATCATAAAAAACTAAAAATTTATTTAGTAACAAAAACTGCAAATCTTAGAAATACCTATTTCATACAAAAGGATAGAAAGAGCAGAACAAGGGCCACCTGTGAGATAAAACATGAGAGATAGTACTTTTACATGTAATAGATATGCAGGGGAAAACATACATCATGTTTAACCACGGAGAATAAGAAGACAAACCATCAATTATCCGAAGCTTGTAGATTTGTTTACAATACTGCTAAATATTTGATGAAAGAGATATAAATGACATATTCTTGAATTCATGATAGTACCTTTTTCCATAGTCAAATGTTAGGATTGTTTTTATAATTTACTCTTTTTTTGTTATGTAAACTATCTTGGTGCTATAAGCATTTGCTAACATGTTGCACTAAAATGTCATTTGAAGAACTTTCGGTTCATTTTCTCATATTTTCATGATTTGTACTTGAATTTGCTTGCTTTTTGAGCATTAATTAAAGAAAACAAATAATTGCTTCCAGTACAATCTTTTGCTATATTTTTAATGGATGAAGCAATCGTGCAGACAATTCTTTCATGTACAATGCAAGTGAAACATTACAAAACAAAAGAAAATATATAACAAATCATTGTTTTGTCCTTTATAATATACATATGGTTTAATAAAAGTTCCACTAAAGACCATTATAAATCTACATGTTCTTGCATAATCCTTTTCCAAGGATAGAATACATTCTGTAGTTCATGATTTTAATTACTCAAAAAACAAATTTGTTCATTTGGAATAGGTTCATATCTGTCAATTAGTCATGGACAAAAAAAAGTTAAATGTTATCACGGGGGAATATTGTTATGACATAAAGAGGCAAAAGAAGTCCATCATATTATCTCATCATAAGGGATATCTTGTGAACCTGTTTTTTTTAATTTCTTTGTTACTCGTGATAAGAAAATTACAGAAAAAAACACATTATATTTTCGGCAATTTTGCATTTTAATCTCTTATAATTTTATTTTTTCCAACTAAATCATAAATGTTTCAAACATGTTCCATTTTGACCTGTCAAAATTGTTGCTTTTGAAATTTTTGAGTAAATTACACGAATGGTCCCTATGGTTTAGGGTAATTTGCATGTTTGGTCCCTAACTTAATTTTTTTACTCGGAAGGTCCCTACTGTTTGTTTTTGTTACGCGCTTGGTCCCTGTCTTATCTAAAAAGACTATTTTGTCATTGATAACACACCCTCAACCCCACCCCCGTCATCTTACCTTACCTACCTCACTATTTTTCCCTATTTAAATAATAGTCTTTTTAGGAATGATAGGGACCAAGCGCGTAAAAAAAACAAACTGTAGGGACCAAGCGTGTAACAAAAACAAATAGTAAGGACCTTCCGAGTTAAAAAAATAAGTTAGGGACCAAGCGTGCAAATTACCCCAAACCATAGGGACCATTCGTGTAATTTACTCGAAATTTTTCGGTGAAATGGTAAAAATGGTTAGTTTGGAGAACTGTCTAAATGTTTATTAATTTAATCAGAAAAATAAAGTATCAATGTTTAAATGCTTTATAATTTTATCAGAAAAATAAAGTATCAATGTTTAAACTGCTAAGGGTTTATTTTTGTAATTTTCTCCTCTATTAGTATGATTTTTGTATCTTGCTATCATTGTAAAAGTTTAGAAATTTGTCTAATGTAACCACTATTACATGTTTTAACAAATTAAATCATTTGATATGATTTAACAGGTCAAGATGTAAATATGCTTCCAGGTTTGTTTTAAGGACAAAAAAATGTCAAACCTGATTCCAATTCTGTTATTTTATAGACAACAAAGAGGTAAATTTTTCTCAATTTCCATTTCATGGCCTTTTTGGTATAAAGTACGGTGTTATATGCAACAAATAGCAGTGTACTTCCATTTTGACAGTTATGATATATCTATATTGTTTTTGTTAGATCTTGTGGATGAAGGAGTTATGCACGATACTAGACGAAAATGATCTGCAACACTCCGGTGTTAATATATTTATTGTATTAATACCATCAAACAAGGAATTATATTTTTTAAGATCTACTTAATTATAGCATTGCACATTGAAGAGCCTACTAAATAATAGCATTGTACTTTCATATTTCTTCTTAGTACCACATTAGAAATTTGCTTTAACAATACTCGTGGGCCGTGCTTAGCACGGCTTGTTCACTTCACTAGTGTGTGTGTATATATATATATATATATATATATATATATATATATATATATATATATATATATATTAAAGATACATGATTCTCAATTTGCAATACCTAAGGTTATTTTATTGATTTTGGCGAGTGTACCCTACGACAACAAAGAAAAAGGGTTCTAACCCTCATATTTCAATCATCACTAAAAGGTCATTGTAATTTTTTTTTTCTCAACCCTGTAAACACTTCAAATTACAGTGAATTGATTAATTGAGTTTTCCGTTTTTGTTTTCAACGTAAATCTCCATGTCTCTTTGAAGGTTTGTATCAATCTGATACACTTTTGTTGGGTCTAATTGTGTTGCGTCATGGGCTTATGTTTTGTATCCGGATTGGGCATGTCCATCCGTGATTAGCTGGTAGGGTTAGTCTATAAATAATGCATGCATGTATGCATTAAAAGGTTAACGTTCTTGATTATCGATTATTGTTTTGTAACCCTAAACACCTCTACAGTCGAAGTTCTTAATCGAGCTCTTCTGAGGTGTTAAAGCATTAATCATACGACATATTCAAAGCCATTCTTGTGTTCATAATTACGTTCTTAATTGTTTGTCTGCATAGAATCTATCAATCCTAACTGAACTTTGTTTCAACAATTGGTATCAGAGCAGGAGACTGTGTGATCAATACACATTCCTTCTGTATTCATAATTCTTTAGGGCCGCTTTTATCGTATAAATAGAAGTCGTCTTCTTCATATCGACGACAACTCTGTTTCTGATAAAACCCTAATCTCAAGTTTACAGGTCTGATTCTAGCAGCTCACCATGTCTCACGAAGATTCGCAAACAAATCCCATCAACATCTCAAACAACATTGGATCCACTACCAGGATTCCCATTCTTTACACTCAAGACTATGAAGTATGGGCGCATCACTTTGAAGATTACGTGGTTGGATCTGAAGACAATGGTTATCTCATCTGGGAGGCTATCACGCTTGGGCCGTTTGTTCACTCAGGAACGAACACAACAGTTAAGTCCCAAAAGGAATATAACAAGCTGGTGGCGGATGTAGAGAAGATGTCACAGGATGAGAAAGACAAGTTGCTGTGTAATGTGAAGGCCATGAGAATGATCAGATTCGCCTTGCAATCTGACACTTTTCGGTTGGTTGGTTCATGCACGACGGCCAAAGAAATCTGGGATAGGTTGAAAGAACTTTATTCAACCGATGAAGATCTAGAACACTCCATTCAAACCTTGCTGCTGTCAGAATTTGGAGTTTTCGAACAGAAACCAGAAGAAAAAATCATACAAACTTTCGATCGGTTCAATCATCTCCTAAGTAAGATGATCAAGCATGGAATAGAAAGAAAGTTGATCGAGCAGAAGGTGACCTTCATGAACGGTCTGAGACCAGAATGGATGGCTGTGGTTTCAACCGTGAAAGCACATGAACAATTTAAATCTTACTCACTAGCGAAACTTGTGGGAATACTTAAGTCCCATGAGAGTGTAGTAACCAAAGAAGCGAAGGTAGTTTCTGGTGTGGGATCGCTGGCCCTTGTCTCAAAAGGAAAAAGCATTGCAGAAGAAGAAGAAGAGTCTGATATGTCTGAGTGTGACCTTACAAGCGAGGAGTATGCTATGATGGTCACCAATCCAAAGAAGTTTGCACGAAGAAAATTTCATGTCAACAAGAACCGAAACTGGCAGGGAAGTTACAGTTCTGAGAAGGTGAAGGATGAAGCGAAAAATTCTTCTCAAAAGGATGAAGACAAGAAGGAGAGCAAGCTTGCAGGAGACTCTGGGTTCGACTGCAATTACTGTCACAGCAAGAACCACTTTGCCAAATATTGCATGCTGAGGAAAATGGCTGAGAAAAGAGATGGTGAAGACGATGAGGCGTACTACATGCGCAAGTTGGAAGAGATCAAGAAAAAGAAGGCGACTAACAGTTCTATGAATGCCTTGATTGTGCAGGAGAATGCAGATGAAGATGAGTTTGGTGGCGTTGAAGTTTGGTCAACCGATTCTGAAGATGAAGAGGTGAGAAATCCCACTCATGGAAGAGCTTATGTGGCAAAGGATGTAGGTTCGGCTGGAAGATGTTTGATGGTCACAGCTGGTGCATCAATCGAAAGTGCAAGTGAGGAACCGAACCTGATTGAGGACAAATGTTTTGCAACCAAGCCCGTAAGTGAAAAGATCAACGACTGCGATCGGCTGATCAAAAAGGTACAATCCATCCTTGAATCACTTAAAGTTCCAGTAATAGATTATGAAGAAGAATTAAAAGAATTAAAATTTAAATTTTCTAACTTAAGTGGTAGTCTCATGCAAACTCGCTTAGCGAATTCTAACCTAACTGACCAACTCAGTAGGGTGTCTTCAAAAAGTGAGGAGAGAAGGATGTGGATTGAGCTGAAGGAGGCGGAATTAAATAGAGCTAGGGATGAGAGTAATTATTTGCAAAGAGACAATTTAAAGTTTTTAAAACAAAGGAATGTTTTTTGTTTGATTGCTAAGCGCTTATATACTAATATTGCTCAATTGCATTTAAGTTGTGAGATAGGGAAGAAGATTCACAAGATGATCTTGCCCTTCCTTGAATTTAAGGAGGATGAGGTCATCGCTGAGTGTGAATCAATAGTGTCCTCAGAAGAGACATCCATGTCTTACAAAATCGGACTGGACAAGATAGAGACCTCCATTGACTCTAAGGACATAAATGTATGCTAAAAAAAATTTTAGATGAAAATGATAGGTTAAAAATAAAGTCCGAAACTATTCAATCGTTTGACTCGTCTAATGCCAAATTAATTTCAGAAATAAAATGAACTTAGAAAACACGTCTGAATTTGATGAGGAAAGTGAGATGAGCGAAATCTCAGTAGAAGACGTTGTTGATTGCTCTGAGTTTATGAAAAGCGAAACCGAGAATGAGAAACCCCTCATATCTGAAAATTCGGTTGAATTCGCTCGCCTGTCAAGAGACAAGCCACGGAAACTCAAAGAGAAAGCCATGGTTTATCAAAAAGTACAAACTGTGCGGAATCAGGTCTATGCAGTTACCGGTGTCACTGCAAAACAAACAGCAGAGTTGAAAATCTTGGTCGACAAAGACAATGTTGAAGGGTGTGACGATTACTTATGGTCAGCCCCTATTGACAACGCAGATGAAACCATAGGCTTATCTGAGCAAACTTCATGGAGGGTTAAAGGAAGATATGTTGCTGAACCCATCAACAAACCCTCGAGTTTCGACAAACCAAGCACAAGTGGGACTAAAGAAATCCCTGAAGAACCAAAGAAAGAACCGATAGTTCCAACTAGGACAACCGAAACTCAAAAGGAGAAGCCAAAGGCTAGCTTCAATATCCACAAATCGCAGAAGGAGTTAGCTGAACAGAAACGCTTAAGAAATCAAAGATACATGAAGAATCTGAATGAGCGAAAACGTCATTGGCAATCTCAAAATCCCAACTACGTTCCTCCAAAGAAAGAATCAATTGATAAAGGAAAGGAAAAACTGAAAGGAAAAGAAAATTTCGTCCAAATTCCTACTATTCCAAATCTCAGAACCGAACATCAACTTTCGGTCCCAACAAAGGCACTCAGAACCAAAAGTCAAGTCTCGGTCCAAATGTCAAGGCTAACAACCAAACGCCAACTTTCGGTCCCAACAAAGGGACTCAAAACCGAAAGTCAAGTTTCGGTCCTAAGTCAAGTTTCGGTTCTAAGACAAGTTTCGGTCCTTCCAACTCACAAAGCAAATTAAAATCAATAAAGGATATCAAAGGCAAGGGAAAGCTTGATTCTGAGTTCAATAATAAGAAAAAGTCAGCTAACCCTAGGATTCAAAAGAAAACTCCAAAAACATCTAACAACACACCATCTAATACACCAAAGTTTAAACCAGATAAAACTAAAATCAAGGTGTATACCATCAAAAGAAAAGATCAAACCACTTTAGTAAAACAAACATATTTGGTTGATGTTTCTACTGGAATTCCTTTTTCTGTGAAAAACTCACCAGGACCCAAGAAACTTTGGGTTCCTAAATCTGCTTGAATTTGCAGGTGATATGTGACGAGCAGTTCGATGACGAATGGTATATAGATAGTGGCTGCTCGCGTCACATGACAGGAAGGAAGGAAGAGCTGAGGGAGTCGGTCCCTAAAGGATGGTGGATGTGTGAAGTATGGCAATAACTCGTATGGAACAATCAAAGGATATGGGATGATAACCAACGAAGATTTCTCGATTCGAAAAGTAGCGTATGTGGAAGGATTGCAGCATAACCTCATCAGTGTGTCACAATTAGTTGTGGGAACAGGTTTGAAGGTTTCATTTGATGATGAGGGCTCTGAGATAATTGAGAAGCAATCCAAA
Source organism: Lactuca virosa (assembly GCF_052849685.1). NCBI lineage: Eukaryota > Viridiplantae > Streptophyta > Magnoliopsida > Asterales > Asteraceae > Lactuca > Lactuca virosa. Next base: position 303,765,928 of record NC_136429.1, on the reverse strand, counting down.
AAGGTTTTGTTAAAGTCTGAACGCAAGGGAGAGATGTATCCTTTAAATCTCAACCCAATTCGAGGAAAACCAGCAATATGTCTGCTATCAAAGGCGAATACTGATGAAAGCTGGTTGTGGCATCGACGTCTATCGCACCTGAACTTCAAAGACATTAATAAGTTGGTGCTTGGTGATCACGTTCGAGGCCTTCCTCTTCTCAAGTTTGACAAGGAACATCTGTGTGCAGCGTGTGAGATGGGCAAACAGAGCAGAAAGAGCCATCCTACACGAATCAATACAAAGATTGTTGAAGCTCTTGAACTTCTGCACATTGACTTATGTGGACCTTCGGCTATCGAAAGCTTCGATGGTAGTAAGTTCATTCTTGTCATTGTAGATGATTTTTCTCGCTTCACCTGGGTTTTCTTTCTTAAACAGAAATCAGATGCAACTCCCAAGCTGAAGACGTTCATAAAGCAAGTGGAAGTACAACTACGAAAGACAGTGAGGAATATCAGAAGCGACAATGGGCTGGAATTCAAGAATAAAGATTTTGAGGATTTTCTGGCAGACAAGGGGATATCTCACAACTTTTCAGCCCCATATACTCCACAACAGAATGGGATTGTTGAAAGACAAAACCGTTCTTTGTGTGAAGCAGCCAGAACTATGCTCAGCTTCGCCTCTCTTCCACTATACTTTTGGGCTGATGCAATTGCAGCCGCGTGCTACACTCAGAACCGATCTTTGCTCAACAAAAGATTCTCAATCACTCCATATGAGATCTTAAACAATCGAAAGCCCAACGTCAAATTTTTCCACGTGTTCGGTTCAAGGTGTTTCATCTTTAATTCAAAGGAGAACCGAAACAAGTTTGACGTCAAAGCAGATGAGGGAATTTTTCTTGGTTATTCACTCACTTCAAAAGCATACAGAGTTTTGAACAAACGCTCCAAACGAATTGAAGAAACATATTATGTAACCTTTGACGATAATTACATGAAGAAAGTTCAAAGGAGTGAAAGTGACTTAGGTGAAATATTTCCTGAATCAGGACAGGTCTCGGTTCCAATATCCAACTTCTTTGATGAGTACATTCGGTTATTTGATGAACCAGAGAAAGCAGCACACTCATAGGCGAAAGCAGCAGATAACAAAATTGATAATCTCAAAAAGATCATAGATGAAGCTGCCAAAGAAATGGAAAGTGAACCTCCTAAACCGACAGGTGGTCAACCCTCAACTGACTCTCCAAACAACGGCTCAATGTTCAAGGGGGAGAGTTCATCAACACCAAAGACAACCGAAATGTCTTTCGAAGGGGAGAATCCTATTCCATCCCCAACTCATAAAGGTTCAGGCGAGGGTGAGCATACAGCTCCAAACCCACCCAATAATAGTCCAATCGAGGGGGAGAGTCCGACTTCCACAAAGGATGACAACTTTGATCCTGACATGGGTTACACTTCGCCAGTCGAGGGGGAGAAAGAGACTACAACTGACGAAGGTGATCAATCAGAACTTGAAGAGGAAGTAAATGCAAAGTTGGATCCAGCCTATGACCCAAATTATCCTCCATTAGTGAAATGGACCAAGGATCATCCCAAAGCACAAATCATTAGTGAATCATCTGAGAAAGTACTTACTCGCTCTCAATTGAAAACAAAACAAACTACATTATTCTCTAAAGTTGAATTCTGTATGTTTAATTCGTTTGTCTCCAAAGTCGAACCAAAAACAGTTAATGTTGCACTTGATCATTCTGATTGGGTTCAAGCAATGCAAGATGAGCTTCATGAATTCGAACGAAATCGAGTTTGGAGGCTGATTCCCACACCAAAGGATGCTTCAGTGGTTGGCTTGAAATGGGTCTTCAGGAATAAATTGGACAAAGAAGGGAATGTTATTAGAAACAAGGCTCGGTTGGTAGTTAAAGGATATTGCCAAGAGGAAGGGATAAATTATGAGGAAACCTTCGCTCCAGTAGCTAGGTTGGAATCGGTTAGAATCTTCCTGGCATATGTGGCTCATAAAAACTTTGAAGTTTTCCAAATGGATGTAAAATGCGCTTTCTTGAATGAAGAACTAGAAGAAACAGTGTATGTTGAGCAACCTCCCGGGTTCGTGAACGAGAAATTCCCTGATCATTGCTATGTGCTGGATAAAGTGGTATATGGTTTGAAGCAAGCACCGAGAGCCTAGTATGAAACTTTAACTCGCTTTCTAAAAATGTCGAAATTTAAGCAAGGTTCGGTTGACCCAACCTTCTTCCGAAAGAAAGAAGGCGAACATCTAATGATAGTTCAAATTTATGTCGATGACATCATCTTCGGCTCCACGAATCCTAGCTTAACGGCTGAATTCAGGAAGTTGATGGAGACTAAATTTGAAATGAGCGCAATGGGTCCGATTAATTTTTTCCTTCGTTTGAATATTAGACAAGGACCAGAAGGTATCTTTATCAACCAGGAGGCGTACACAAAGAACCTGCTAACAAAATTTGGCATGACAGGAGACTCAAAAGTGAAGGTTCCTATGGTGTTTGGCACTAAGTTAACACCTTCTCTGGAAAAACCTGCTGTTGACATAACACTATATCGACAAATGATAGGGTCCCTTATGTATCTAACAACTAGTAGACCGGACATTATGTTTTCTGTTTGTTATTGTGCCAGGTTTCAAGCTAATCCAAGAGAACCTCACATGGTGGTGGTGAAAATTATTTTTCGTTAGCTAAAGCGAACCTCATCTCTCGGTCTCTGGTACCCTGCTAGATCTGGATTCTTCATTCAAGCTTTTTCTGATGCTAATCTTGGAGGATGTGGTCTGGACCGAAAGAGAACTACAGGTGGATGCCAATTTCTTGACGGTAAACTTGTTAGCTGGCAGTCCAAGAAGCAAACCTGTGTGTCACTTTCAACAGCCGAAGCTGAGTACATAGCTGCAGCATCTTGTACCTTACAAGTAATATGGATTCAAAGTCAACTAAGAGATTATGGGCTAAGTATTAAGAAGATTCATCTCTATTGTGACTCAGAAAGTGCAATAAGGATTTGTCACAATCCAGTGCAACACTCTAAGACTAAGCATATTGCACGTAGATATCATTTCATCAAGGACCACGTAGAAGATGGGAACGTGGAAGTACATTTCGTTCGGTACTCTGATCAACTGGCTGATATATTCACAAAGGCCTTGCCTGAAGCAAGCTTCAATAAAATTTTACAAGGTCTTGGAATGATGGAAGCAGAATCGGTACCGAATCCTCAAATCTCTTACTAAAAATTAGACAAGCGAAATAGAGCGAACGCTCGGTCTATTTCGGCTCCATAATTTGCGGGAACCGAAATGAACCGAACGCTCGGTCTATTTCGGCTCTGGAATTTTAAGGAACCGAAATGAACCGAACGCTCGGTCTATTTCGGCTCATTAATTTTCGGGAACGGAAATGAACCGAACGCTCGGTCTATTTCGGCTCTAGAATTTTAAGAAACCGAAATGAACCGAACGCTCGGCGTATTTCGCTTCATTCTTTTAAGATAAGGTTTCGGTTGTACATTTTGTTTAAAGAGTGTTTTATGCTACTTTATTTTCTTTTTCTGTTTTTATTATTTTTCAGAAAACTTCAAAAATCCAAAAATACTTTATTTTCTTTTTCTGTTTTTATTATTTTTCAGAAAACTTCAAAAATCCAAAAATACTTTATTTTCTTTTTCTGTTTTTATTATTTTTCAGAAAACTTCAAAAATCCAAAAATATTTTCTTTTTCTGTTTTATTATTTTTCAGAAAATCTCAAAACTTCAAAAAAAAAATTTGTTTGGTTTGTTTGTTTGTTTTGTTTGTGTGGTGTGTTTGTTTGCTTGTTCTTTTAATTAGGTCACAAATATACCAGTACAATAGAATTTGGAGCTAAGGCAGGTATGATCATTTCCATCTGAACTAGTTAAGGGTCCCTAGAAGCATGCTGCTGCATGTTGACCAAAGCCTCTACAACTTAGAGCAAGGCCTTAATGATTCGATCTATACCCATCGTTTCTTCCCAATCAGGCTGTTAAAATCAACTCAAGTCAAGAGCTACCTTACTCTTCTCAAATGAGTTAAGAGTTTTTCTGCTTAGTCATGTCTTTATAGCAGAAGGTACTTTCGGTTCTTTAGCCACCCTCCTTATATTCTCCATCAACTTTCGGTTCACCATTGTAACCCTTGAGACTCTCTGTCTTTACCACTGAGGTTTATGGTTGCACAAAATCTGTTTTTGTGATCTTAGATACGTATACCACGTGCTGAGTGAAACCCACAATCCAACACCAACAACGAATTGACGGTGAATTATAATATTCAAGATCTTACTGGTTACCTAATGAAATCTCATTTTTATTTTTGAGTGATCTTTTATGAAATTGTCTAACACCAAGGCTTTTCTTCCCAAAAAAATCCAGTTTATTTTTGTTTTTGAGATTTCTATCACTTCTTTAGTCACTATAAATTATATCCCACCTACTTATTCAACAGACCACATCGGCCTCACAAGTACTTCTTCCAATGTTCGGTCTTATGTTAAGAATCGATGTTCGGTTGAAGATAAGCCGCCCTAAGCCTATGAATTAAAAGGAAGCCTTTCAATGTTTCTCTACAAACACTTGATCGTTATTTCTCGGGAACCCACACAAGCACTTCAAGTCTCTCTTGACTTTGAAGGAAGCGATTCTTGCACGGAATCACCTGCTTTCTGTCTTCTAATAGACATCACTCACATCAATACACATTTTGCTTTATTTCTTTATCTTTTGTCACACTATTGCACGAAATTTTTTATTTTCCAACCTTCTGGTTGCTGTTGGTTCGATTTTTGTTTATCTTTTGGAGCAACAGGGGTTATCTTAAATCTTGGAGCGAAACTGAATTTCAAACGTCGAATTGAGGATAAGATTTTGGGCGCGTGAATTTGAACGGTCTCTACACCCACGCGTGCTGACGTATACCTGGGAGTAACCAACCTGTCACATCGCGCTTTTCCAGGCGACGTTTTAGTGACCGTGTCATTATCATGATGATTTTTCTCTCTCCTGACAACGGTATATAAAGGGTTTCTAATCTTATTTGTCTTTTACCAGCAACAAATTCTCTCAAATTACAAGGCAAGTTGAAATTGTTCATCTTCTTTCTTCAATCAACAATGGCGACTTCTTCATCGGTTCACGATCAAACTGCTTCGTCCACATTGCTCTCAATCAAGCCAAATCAGAACATGATCATTGAACTCAATCCGTTTCTGTACGACTCGTATATGCTACAAGTGGTTGAGTGTTTGAAATATTCACCACTGGTTCTAGCCCTAACACAGGTGGAAGCCGTCCCTATGTCACTCTTATCATAGGTTTACTCTACTGCCTCATATGACAAGAACAAGGAACGAATCTACTTCCAAATCCATTCTCATAAGGCTTCTATTTCAAAAGGGAGATTTTGTTCCCTATTGCACCTGGCTGTGGATTCATCTATAATTTCACCAGACTTCATCACCACTACTCAACTATTCTCGATGCTCTACGAAATGGGATATACTGACGTGCTTACCACGGTAACGAAGGTTAAGAAGTCATGCTTACCGTCCCAATGGAATGGAATGCTTACTCTTGTCATCAAGAGTTTGGCGGAGAGAAGTGGTGGATCTGATGGCACCATTAAGGGTTTCCTAACCCTTCTCTACCGCCTTTACAATGGTCTCAATCTCGATTATGGGACGATTATCTGGTCTCAAGTGGTGCAAAGCCTCAACACTTCAACGAGGCATTCTGAAATCTCGTGTGCACAATTCTGGACTCTCATTACACGAAGGGTGATTAATTCTTTGGAAATTCCGGTAATGAAGGATGCCCTATTCGCGTCTATTACTACGTTTCACACCAAGAAAATCATAATTTCCGATCCTAAGAAGTTCCCTCACATTGGCTCTATCCCAGAGACAATGTACCGGTGTGTCACAACCGAGAGTAAAGTCAAGGCTGATTATCGCAAGCTTCCTCCCAAGGAACCGAGAGTCCTATCTCCTGAACAGCAGGCTGCCTTAGATGTTGTGGACAAGCCTGGTAACCGAGGGAAACAGACTACTACCAAGAAAGAGCCAACAGAGGATGATAAGTCTAAGTCTGCCAAGTCCAAGAAGCAAAAGTCTGAGAAAGGGGATTCTTCTAAACCAAAGAAGATTAAGAAGATGGCAAAGAGGTCCAAGAGTCCCACTCCTCCCAGTTCAGAACATGATGAGGAGGATGAAGAAGAGGAAATTCATCATGAATCACTGAGAGGTAACAATCCTCCCCGATCTCCTACTCCAACCGAATCTCTTCATGACAGACTTCCAACACCACCTCTATCACCAAAACAGACAGTTCCAGTTTCGGTTGCTCCTGTTCCCCCACCTACCACATCTCAAACAACAACTTCTTTTTCACCACCACCACCACCAGTTACTTCTATTCCTATTTGTACAATTCCCTTACCACCTCCTATTATTTCTCAATCAACTTCCACTACTATTCCTGAACCGACAGTAAAAGTCAACGTATCTGATACGGGGACGACTACTAGAACAGAACCACCCATTACTTCCAAACCACTCTCACCCTCACCTTCAACCGATTCCGGTGCCACTCTCGGTGGTGCTAATGATGAGTTTGATTCTACATACTACAGTCCCTATCGGCTTCCTACCGATGAGGATGATGATGCTCCAGTCACACGCCAACACTTGCAGAGCATTAATGAGAAACTGGATAAATTGCTTGATGACAACAAGTCCTACAGTGGTGTTGTGCTCAAAGCCTTTTTGGACACAGCTCTTGAGCAATACACTGACTCCATTGACAAATCCACTAAGGCTGTTAATGAGTCTACTTCCTCTTGCAAAAAGGCCACTGCTGATGCTGATGATATTGTTCATACTACTCAGATCTTTCTCGAGTCACTCAAAGGGCATGCTGATACAAGTGCAGCCAAGGTGCAAGCCTCTGTGGATTTATTTTCCAAGTCCCTTCAAGAGGAGCAAACAAAGTTTGAGGCTTTTCGTTCTTCCATCCAAGCAGAGAACACTTCACTTATCAGTTCTGTGTCTTCTTGGCTGGAATCTCTTCACGCTGATTTAGCAAAAGAAAGTACTTTGAAGGAAGATCTTGCCCGACAAGCATCCACAATTGAAGTTCAGAAGGTTCAGCTCGTTCAAGCTGAAAAGGAACTTACTTTGTTGAAGACGGAGAGAGCTGTTTTTCGAAGCTGTGCAGGGGATGTCAAGGATATGCTGACCAATATTGTTGGTGCTTATGATGCTATCCTTACTTTAACCATAAGGAATCATCTAACTACAAAACTTCTTCCTGCCCTTGCGTTGTTACACGAGATGAAGGGTGTTTCGGAGAGATTCATTCCTCTGAAACAAGGGGGAGAAGGTGCTCAACTGAAGGTTCCTGTGAAAACTGAGACCAAATCTGCTCAGCCGAAAGTCAAAGTTACAACCGAACTGAAGGGTAATGAAGCTTCAGGTTCTGGTTCTCAAGCTAAGAAGAAGGAGATTGATGATGATAGTAATGACGAATCTGATGAAACTATTGTTGAGGCCCTTAAACGAAAGAAGAGGGATAAAGAGTTGGATGAAACCTTGAGGGTTGCAAGGGAAGCAGAGGAGAGGGAAAGGAGGAACAAGGAAGAAGAAGAAGCCTTAAACTGCAAAAAGGCCTTGTTTCCCCTGTGGACAAAAGAGGCACTTATCAATCAAGCTATAGAGTTTCCAAGTGTTTACTGGTTAGAACCTGTTGCTTCGTTTGATTGTGACAATTCTAAGGACTCGCAGTTCGACATGCCGATAACACGAAAGGCATTCACGTTTCATTGTTTCGATTCGACTGTTGAGGTTCCTTTTCCTCATCCAAAGGTTGATCGTGAGCTTATCGACTTTTATCTGAAGTATGGTCAACCGCAGTACTTGACATGGAGCGCACAGAAGATAATTACTGTCAAGGTACTAAAACCTACGCCTGCTGGGAAGTTCATAAATGTTAATTTTAAAGTCACACGAGGATCAGCAAACTCGGTGTCGATTATTTCCCTGGCAGATCTTCCAAATCTAAATCCTCATGAATGGATCCTATTGTTTAACATTCTGCTCACCAATCCTAAGGAATATGAGCCCATACTGGATCACTTGAAGAGGATGTTAGCCTCCTACATCCATGAGGTTGCTGCTATGGATCAGGAGATAGCGAAAGTCATGAACAAGAAACCGACCATCAAGCCAGCACCGAAACCAGGAGATGTGAATAAGATGAAGATGGGGCAAATCGATTCTACACATCTTACTGTGATGTTTACAAAAGGCGAAACACACAGATTTTTATTCGCTCTTGTTGATAAACATCTGTTTTCAACAGACTGCTTGGAGCACATCATCAATATCATTCATCGGTGCAAGCGGAACTCAGAAGCGGACAAGATGAACTTCACAGACATGCTTCGGTGGTACATAACGTTTCGTCATCATCTATTGGCCATCATACCGAAGGTGTTCAAAACAATAAAGAAGTCTTCTGCAGCTCAACCAAAGTGAGCTTTCGGCTCCATTGACGCAAAGGGGGAGATTGTTGGGTCTAATTGTGTTGCGTCATGGGCTTATGTTTTGTATCCGGATTGGGCATGTCCATCCGTGATTAGCTGGTAGGGTTAGTTTATAAATAATGCATGAATGTATGCATTAAAAGGTTGACGTTCTTGATTATCGATTATTGTTTTGTAACCCTAAACACCTTTACAGTCGAAGTTCTTAATCGAGCTCTTCTGAGGTGTTAAATCATTAATCATACGACATATTCAAATCCATTCTTGTGTTCATAATTACGTTCTTAATTGTTTGTCTGCATAGAATCTATCGATCCTAACTAAACTTTGTTTCAACAACTTTAAGTATGAATAACAAACGTAACACTAATCTAAGCAAAATAAAAAACAAAAAGTAAATAACACAGAAGTTCTCCAAATTGTTCTTTCACCAAGAAAACGGGTTTGTCACAAAGACGATTGACACAAACCCACGATCACAACATTAGGGTTTTCCCTAATATTGTATATATACTAATCTATACATGTATATCCCTTAATTGAAGGGAATACGTCTAATCTATACTAAGAATCGATCTTATCATAAAGATACCGAATCTATGATCTATTCTATACTTATCTATATCATTACCTAATATACAAAATATTACAATCGGATGACTGAACTGTAAGCTGACGGTGATAAGCTTGATACGCTTGCGTTATAGATGTAGTAGACGTTGACGCTGATCTATTAGTGTGTTGTGTGTTTGATCTATCAGTGTGTTGTGTGTTTGACGCTGACGGTGATAAGCTTGATAAGCTTGATACGCTTGTGTTATACTAGTAGGCGACCCGCGCGATGTCACAGCGGCGATTGTTTGAGTTAAGCAAGTGTTTTGGGCGGCGATTTGTTTCCATTCTTCGGGTGCCGTTATACAATCCATTTGATGGGTCGAGATTCCATAACAGCATTATCGTGCATCCACATTTCAGTCGTAGGTAATGAGAGGGTAAACCGCTAACACTAAGCGTGTTAAAGAATTTCACGGGATAAAAGTGATTTATATGGTCTACAACTTCATCAAAACTACAGTAATTATCAATTGGAGATTGGACAATATTTTGAAAATATAACATTTTTATAAAGCAAAACAAACTTTGAGATTACCATTTGTTGCTTTCAAAGCATGTTGTTTTATAGTCTATATATTAAAATGTATCATTTTTTTCATGAAATTTAAAAACAAATAATTATTGTTTTAGTTTTCGTGTAATTGTTTTAACTTTTAATAAATTATTTATTTAATAAAATAATTTTATGTAAATTATAAACAAAAAGAATCTCATTAACATCTTAAAGTAACCATGGTATGAAACCCACACTGATCACAATATATATTCTCTAAATCATGTTTATACTAAAAACTAAATAATGAATGGTATTTTGTAAATTTTTTTCGAACATTACGTTTTGTCGTATATAAATTTGATGATTGTATAAAGTAAAACTTTTAAAAAACTGTAAGGGTTATTTAAAGACATTTATGTAAATAGAATGGTTGAAAAATAAGTTTCTAAAACTCTTAAATGAATGTTGGAAGTAGAAAAGTCTATACACCTATTTACGATGCAAAGTCATAATATACTCTAGTCCTAAAGTGCTAGCTGTATACCTCTATGAAGACCTTTGCCCTGGACACATCAAAGTCCTATATCACCTTCTTTTGAATTTGAAAATTACTTCCAAAGTTACTCATCTTATCTATTCCTCTCAATTTAATATACATTCATTTTATAATTTTAATAATTTATTCGTTAAGCCTTACTTTATATTAACTACTATTTTATTTAAACTCTAAGTCATACTATCATCTTATCTTGGTTAAAGTCCATAACACCAACATTCAAAAAAATTATCGTGTTTTCCATTAAGAAAAATAAAAAGAAACATATATTTATTTAGTAATTTAACATTCTCCAACTTTAGTAAAGATAAATGCATTTTATCCAATTTTGTTTATTTAAATTAGACTCTATCCCGATAATAATTATCATAACATCAAAAATTCCAACATTCAAGAAAAATAGTAATATACCGCTATTTCTTGATTAATTATGAAATATTTTATTCAAAATATTAAATATAAAACACTACTAATAAACGTTCTACCTAATAATTTAAATTGTAATGATTAATAAAGAAGCCATATTTTTATTATATTATTCCACCAACAAAAAAATATCAGTCATTTCAAGAGTATTTTGCACCCTATCTCATTTATTTGAAGTTTTTCAACAGATCATACAAACATAGTTAAAAACCTACATACACACAAAATATCATACAAACATAATTGATCAAACAAACATATTTTTTTTTTTGAAACGGTGAATATATATATTAATAGCGCCACACGATTAGCAAGTGACTAAATCGAGGGCAATATAAAAAAACAACAGGTACATGAAATAAAAAAGATCAGAGTTTTAACAAAATGGTGAAATGCTCCAATCTATCCATTTACCCTTCACCTTCGATGTTCTAAATTTGAACCAAGAGAACGATCACTACTACAAAAAGGCTAAAAGGACACGGTTAAATACTATAAAGAACCCGGTTTGCAACCGTGTCTTTTATGGGGCGAGTCCTATAAGTGAAATCTAATAGAACCCGGTTTTAGAATCGGGACTTATTAAGCTAATACAACCCGGTTTTCTGATATAAAACCGGGTTTTTTTCTTGAATGACAAGTTGTTCTATATGACTATATAGCCCGGTCCACATGCATACAACTGGATTCTATCGTGCAAGTCAGAAACAGATCTTGTATTGTTTTATATTTTTTCTATCAAATCTATAAACCCAATATCAAGACGATTAATGTTACAATTGTTACATTTCAATTTTTGCACTTAATATAACCAAATAAAGAAATCATTTTATTAATTTGTAATGAATTTTTACATATTTACATCCACTAACACTAGTATCCAACCTTAACACGATGTTCACATATGTACACCAGTTGAAGGAATTTGACACCAATCTCATTGCCACACCCCACTTCCCACAATCATCAATTTGTTAATGTTGGTAACTTGAATCACCCCAATATATAAGAACGGATCAAACTAGATGTGCACCCAAAGACTCATGCTTCTTGTTGATAAATGTCCATCAAGCTTATCAAAAACTACCAAGAGAAAACAGAGCATATTCAACATAATATTAGTGATAACAAAAGCAAAAGGACCAATTAGATTCTTACAATTTTTCGGCACTCATAACATCCTACTTATCTTCTCCATGTCTACATTCACTTATGGGGAAAATAATATAAGTAGGATGTTATATCAATAGAAATGAAAAAATGGAGAAAAAAATGAAAACCTAAACAAACATTGGACATTACTTTCTACTGCATAGGAACAGGGAGAAGAATGCAATATTGAATAGCTAAGCCAACAGATAAATCAGAAGAAAAAAAAAAAAAAACCAATATTGGACAGAAAATATAAGTAGGGCGCTAATAAGTAAATTGAGAAACAAAAGTTAAACCAAATAATACATTAAAAAGTAAACCACAATAAATGGAAGTAGGATGCTACACTGGACAGGACTGGAAATGGAAGCCTGATAAAAGCCATACCAATATATCAACCTAGATATTTCCTGAAAGGACTAGTGGACAAACTTGTCAAATGATTGTATGTAAGAAACAATAGATAGAGCCTATTTACTAAGAACATTGTAAAAAAAACACCGATATTGTAAAGCATAATAGAAAACATACCATAGAATGTGGAAGTGGGATGCTACACTGGTCGGCGTTCTTTAACCATATTCTGTGGAAAAATATTGTCATGAGCTTATTAAGATGGAAAATAAAAGTAGGCAACCATAAACAAATATTCAATCATGAGTAAAACAAAGTCTTTAATCAATCACCTTGTAATATTGATACTTTTTCCTCCAAGACCATAAATGATGTTTCTCACGGTGTTGTTTCCATCTGATTCGGGACTCCTATGTATTTAAAAAAGAAATAACTTATCAGGAATATGTAATGGTTTTTCTTATAAGTTTTCACTTGTTGAGATGTATTGTTCATTCAACCTTTTGACAACATTTTAGTTCATATCCTCATAAGGAGACACCAATTTAAAAGGGGTAGGCACCTGTAAACATATTGCATTTTCTAATTTTTTTTTTTTTTGGTAATTCTTACAATTGCATTGATTAGAAAAAGAAATCAAACCCAAATAAACTATATTAAAGCAATTTGTAGAATTGTAAGAATAAATAAGAAATAAAATACCACTTGAGAAAAAAATATATTTTAAGAACACCATAAAAGTTGCATATACACAAGAAAAAATAAAGTAATGGGTTTTTTTTTTTTTGGTTTAAATCCCTTGGAAACACAATTGAAAATAAATAATTTTGAGAGATTTTTAAAACACATTGTATATCTATTATAGGCCTAGTTGTGAGCATGAAATTTATTGCAAAAGGAACCCTAAACTGTCATGCAGAAGGAACCCTAAACTGTCTGCAATGACGACAAAGGTTAAACCCATTAAAACCAATTTGCAATTTTGAAGCGACTATTAACCCATACAATTGCAAACGTATAGAAACTAACAATAAAAATGGGAAAAAAGAACCAGAGTGATGATTAGCACAAGAGACTAAAGACTGAAGTTTAGCCATAAAGATTAAAAATAAAAGGGTTAAAGTTACGCCAGAAGTAGTGCAACAGTGGACAGGAGGCGGCACGACAGTGGTTTTGCACTTTTTCTCCGGTGATGGTCGTAAGGAGGAGAGAAGATGGTGACTACGGCTTACTCGTTTTTTTTTCTGTGGGAGATAAATTAAAGGTGTAAAAGGGCGATAAGGAAATGGCGCTATTTTTCAAAATAATTCACGAAAATTGGGCGGGCTGTGGATTTATGATGTCTCGTATACTCCCTGATACGAGCCCATGCTAGAAAGGTTATTAGTGGCTAGACTTGTTCTCTTTAGTAGTTTGTAGTGAATAGGAATATTGCATATTATCTAGGACCACGTTTCCATTTTTGCATGAGATCCATGATCTCCTAGATTCTAGTATAGCTTGCATATTTATTTTAGTTGTAATTGGTTTTGACTAAAGATATAGAACCAGAAAATTACTCCACTGTTATTTGTTTCTCTGTTATATTCAAGGAGATTCACCATCTCAAATAGGTGTCTATCAACGGTGCTTTCATTCCCGTTCATCATGTCTCCCCATCAAGATCCATCCACCGATGTCACAACGCCAAGTATCCGCGAGCAACTCTCCACATTCATCGCTATTTCCACCGCTAATGTTCACCGTCTTGATGTCATTATCACACAAATGGCCACCGTCAACACCCTTTATCGGTGTTCAAACGGGAACCATGGCCAACCTCATCCCACCTCCACCTCCGCTTCCACCACCGAATCAGCAACCAAGGCCGCCGCCGACATCCACACTTCCACTGTCGCCGCCACAACAGTCATTATTGTCACCGCTGCCTCCAAAACCATTGCAGTCGCCCATGTCAACCCAACAACCACTTCTACTGTCACGACCGCCGTCGTCATTAACCACGACAGCTTGACCACAACAACAATTTCTACCACCGTTGATGCCATCCTTGAAAACTACCTACATAAAACCACCGAAAACAATTCCGACCAACAAAAACTACCGAAAACAGTTCCAAAAAAATTCACCGGGCCTCAAGCACGGGGTCCTTTTTAAGCGGAGACAAACTGATACGGATCTCTGGCCATACCTAAGGCCGCCTCCATTGCCAGATCCTTCCGTCCACAAGTACGAACCAATTGCTACCGGAAATCGGCATAAATCGAACTTGAGAACAAGGCCATTTTTCAGGGGCGGAGTATTGATACGAGCACATGCTAGAAAGGCTGTTAGTGGCTAGACTTGTTCTCTTTAGTAGTTTGTAGTGAATAGGAATATTGCATATTATCTAGGACCACGTTTCCATTTTTGCATGCATGAGATCCATGATCTCCTAGAATTTAATATAGCTTGCATATTTATTTTAGTTGTAATTGGTTTTGACGAAAGATATAGAACCAGAAAATTGCTCCACTCTTATTTGTTTTCTCTATATTCAAGGAGATTCACCATCTCAAATAGGTGTCTATCACTCCCCCAAATTGGTGCTAGAATTAATGTAGTAATTCTTTTCCTATAATTGAAATTCGATGCAATTAATAAAAACATAACTTTTATGAATTGGTGGTTGAATTAATGTAGTAATTCTTTTTTTTTTTAACATTTAGAAGTGAAATATTAAGAAAAAAGAAAAGACTAAAGATGCTCTGTGTTTTCTTATTTTTTTAAACTCCGTAAAAAAAATCACTAGTAGGAGTATAATTTTTGTAATTTATGTAAA
Organism: Lactuca virosa; assembly: GCF_052849685.1. NCBI lineage: Eukaryota > Viridiplantae > Streptophyta > Magnoliopsida > Asterales > Asteraceae > Lactuca > Lactuca virosa. The sequence goes on along the minus strand of NC_136429.1, from coordinate 303,750,921 downwards.
ACTTAAAATTGCTATTATACCTTACTAATTTAATATTTTTATTTTTTTGTATTTATTATAATAGTTTTATAACTAAGAAACATAAACAAAACCTACAACACTCACCCACCCACCCCTCTCGGTTTTAAGAAGTGGATTATCTCCATCTCTCTCAATATTCATGTCGGTATGCTCTAATACAAATGTTGTCATGCTCTTTGTTGTAAGTACCTTTACCCATCATCTCCTTTCCTCCTCATTCTCGAACCCTCCTACCTCTCCTTTTTGTTACCATTGAAACTACACATTGTTGTCACTCACTCTCCCCCAACCATACAACCCTAACCTTTGCCAGCAAATTGTATCACCCTTTGATTTTGTAACATCAGGTTTCGGATGCTAGAAATTTCAAGCAAATTTAACTTTACTCTAAATAAAGGAATTAAACGTAAAGAGCTAAATAGTGATAAAATAATACTTAAAAGCAATGTTGATAGAAACAACATTTTACAAGGGTGTCCGTTTTGGGCACCCGACACAAAATTTTCCTAGTAGGTCACCATGTTAGGTTATGATGATTGATCACAAATATCACAAGGGAAGCAAAATAGAACATCATAACGCATCAACGATCTAGCTCTAGGAACTTTTAGCAACAAAAAATAATAAGAAAAACATGGATCGAATATACCTCTTATTATGCAATGTGTAGATCTGAGTTTTTTTTCCTATCTTGGATGTTTAAGACCAAACATAATCTCTCTCTCTCTCTCTCTCTCTCTCTCTCTCTCTATATATATATATATATATATATATATATATATATATATATATTATGGTCGCACTACAATACTATGATGCTTCAAGATGACACTTATTTCTTCTCTTTTGGTAGCCATAATTCAAAACATAGCTAGTTAGGGAGGAAGCTATAAGGATCAAGGTTATAAATGGAATGAGGCGTGGCGTGGCGGCAAGGCCAAGGCTCAAGCTTAACGAACATGGCGAGCCATGGCATTTTTCAAGGTGTGATGTAAGGCGGCGATTTTGTATTAATTTAAATTTATATTACCACATAAATATAAATTTATATTAAATATAACTACTTTTTAGAATTGTTAGATCAATAACTAATAACAAAAAGTTAACAAAAATGTAACATCCCGACTCTCATGTATGAAATTTTAAGGATTTTTGTGCATTTCATAAGACCTACTCGACGAGTTGGAGGCCCCAACTCATCATGTAGAAACTAATAAGGTCGCGTGAATTTTGGAAACTACTCGACGAGTTGGAGGACCCCAACTCGACGAGTTGACGTTGTGCATGAAAACCCTAATTTTTAGGGTTTGCACCCTATTTAAAGGACCTTAAGTCCTTTAACCGGCCTCCCTTACCACCTTATTGTCCAGAGAGAGAAACCCTAGTTGTGCTTGAGTGTGTGTGGGCTTTGGAGAGTAAATCTTGTGTTCTTTTGGAGGAAAATAGAAGCTTGAAGAGATTGGAGTGAGAAGGAGGCTATAGATCCGACATCTACTTTGTTTTGGCATCCATATTGAGGTATAAAGTTGTTACCTTGAATCCTTCTTGCTTATATCTTCCCTTATGAATGAATATGGTCATTTTTGGTGCAAAAATGGAGTCACTTTCAGATTCGAGCTTGTTATGGGAACATGGTTTCAGATATGGACTCCTCTAGGCGTCCTTAGGCTTAAAGACTCAGGCTTTATCAAGCTATGGCCATCCTCCATGCCCTAAACCTCTTATTAGGCTTAGTTTTAGTATTTTAGCCTCTTGAGGCCTTGCATGCACGTAAAGTTGGCAACTTTACGTGGTAACTTCACCTTAGAGGGTTAGATATGTAGTTTGGAGCTTTGGATTAGACTGGAATGAACTAAATGTGTAAAGACTAAAGGAACTCGACGAGTTGAGTCAGGTTTTCCCGCTTTCTGGGTTCTGAGTGAACTCGGCGAGTTGACGAGATAACTCGACGAGTTAGCTAGGGTTTTTTCTGGATTTTTGAGTTCTGAAGGAACTCGACGAGTCAATAGCTGCACTCGACGAGTTGGGTCAACATGGACTGTTGACCGTTGACTTTGACTGTGACCATGGTTGACCAAGTTTGACTTCTGAGGGTATTTTGGTAATTTAGGTCTTGATGGAGTTGGTTCTGTGATGGTTGTAGGTGTTTGAGTTTGGAGTTGTGATTCGAGATCTTGATCTTTCTAGTTCAACATTTCTTGTGAGGTGAGTTTTCCTCACTGCCTCCCAGGCTTTTTATGGCTCCATAAAAAGTTAAAACTACAACTGTGGAAATAGAGGTCAAAGCGGCTCTTACCGAGGAAACTACAATCACAACCAAGTTGACGGTACTCGCCCATTTAGTTGGGCCTCAACCCAAAGTGGATATGGCATTGGTCACCTGCCATCGTAATTCCCACATCGCGATCCATCAACCATTGTTGATTGTAAGTAGGTTTACAAGGTAAAACGTGATAAAGACGACGCTATCACACGCTACAAAGCAAGATCTGTAGCCAAAGGCTTTCATTGGCAACTGGACATTGAATTTCACGAAACTTTCGGCCTCGTAGTCAAGTCAACAAAAATTTGGGTCGTGCTTTCTCTTGCCATTACACAATAATGGCCATTATGACAACTTGACGCCCATAATGCTTTCTTACATGGCACACTCAACGAAATTGTCTACATAAAATAACCACCACGTTTCGTTGATCCACAACCTCCTGATCATGTATGTCTACTTCACAAATCCATTTGACGGTCTTAAACAGCCCCATGGGTCTGGTTCCAACATCTCAATCAGTTCTTAGAAACCATCGGTTTTCAGGGCTCCAAAACCGATCCCTCTCTGTTCATTTACTCTTTTGCTGGTACTACCCTTTACATGTTGATCTATTGATGAAATCATGATTACTAGAAACAATAATGATGTCATTGAAAAATTCATTCAACAACTCAGTGCAACCTTCGTAATCAAAGACCTCAGTACTCTCTCCTACTTCTTAGGAATTGAAATCGTCCCTCACGGATCATACATCATTTTATCTCAAAGAAGGTATATTCTAGAACTTCTATAGATGGTTGTTATTTAGGAATCCACACCATACTCCTCACTGATGACCACATCCAATCCCTTATCAACTAATGACATCCCCTTTTCTCGAATCCAAGTCGGTTTCTTCAGATTGTTGAAGCTCTCCATATCAAGATCTGACATCACATTTGCAGCCAATAAAGTATGTCAATTCATGCATGCTCCAACCGAAAATGTAACATCCTGATGTTGAGATAATTCCAAGTTTAAACCCTAATCATGGAGGTTATTGCATTTTAGCCCTTTTTACGAGAAATGTTGCAAAATGGCACATAATGGCATTTTTGTAATTTTTGGGGCATGAGCACGTATGTTGGGCGTACGCATTGTACGTTGGGTGTACGTGGTGAGATACCAAACCCTAATTTATAGGGTATGGACCTTATTTATGCATCTATATGGCTCCAAGTCTATTCTCTCATCAACCCCTAGCACCTCCATTCGACCTTAGAAAACCCTAGTCCCTTGTTTGAGCATTCTTGACCTTTTTGTGTGCTTTTAGTGACCTTGAAGGAGAAGGAAATAAGTAGAACCACCTTGGAAGCTTGAAGAAGCTTTGTATTTGGAATCTTCATCTGCCTAGCAACCTCCAAGAGGTATAAAGTTATGATCTTAGCTTGTAATTCAGTAGATCTTGGTAGCATGTGCTAGGATGCCCTAATGGATTAAGAGTTTAGGGTTTGTTGGTATTAAGCATGTTTAGCCATGCAAAGTCATGAAGCTGGAAACTTTATGACTTGTAATGTTATTTTTGGCTTAGATTTGGATTTTGATGTAAGGTCTTGAAGTATTAAGTTCTTAATAAGAAGTGAAAGTGATCAGGTGCGCACACTAGGCGTACCAAATGGTATGTTGCGTGTACGCGGTCAAGCCCCCAACTTCTTGGTCAAGGGGAGTACGCATCACGTTCAACTGGGAATGTCCGTCGTACTTGTTTGGGTTGACTCGACTAGTTTGTTGACTTTGAACTTCTGACCAAGGTTGACCTAAGAGTAGTTTGGATATCAGGGTTTTGGGTACACGCTATTAGAGGATTTTGATTTGATTATTTTGTATAATAATCAAAAGGTATGTAAACGCTAACTATATGCAGATTTCGATTTTTCTAGCCTTCATATATGGTTTCTTGATATTCATTGTTTGTTGCTATCAATAGAGAAAACATAGATCCAATCTAGGTTGCATGTGAACTTAAGGCTTAAGTGTTTTTCCGCTCATATGTAATTTTATAGCCTAAAAAACCCATCACTTATACCTCCACACCCTCATATCCGTGACCTTGTCCTCAGAAAGACCCAACTCCTTTAAGTCTAGCACCACTCTATTTATATAGTTCCATAGCAGGCGGATTCTCCTCATCTAACAATGTATTTTGTCCACCATCATAACGAGTTTATGATTGTTGATTTTGGAAACCAACCCAACAGGGTTATACTACATATCCACTGTAGCGTTTTTATTTATGTGACCTGCATGTTCCTTTCGTGCTTCTTCTTAATTGTCTGACATTCAAATCTATACAACATAACTGATCTTACTACCACCTTATCAAAATTTCCTTTATCCTCTAACGAGACATTTTTGTCACACAGAACTCTAATTTCCACTCTCAATTTAATCCGTCACATTTTTATATGATGGGTAACATCTTCCTCAACGTCCTTAATCCTTATAAATTATAGACAATAGGTTCTTGATCCTTATTATTTTCAATTAATTTGTTTTTATGATTCAATAAGTTTCAACAAAAAGTTATGTGATATATCAAAAGAAAAAAAAAACAAAAAAAATAAAATAAAAGTTAATGACTCAAAAGACAGTACAAAATATCATCACATATTTGATGAATAATATAATTACTAAATACAGAAAACTTATTTTATTGAATATATGTAATAAATTAACCAATATTACTTTTCCCTCCAAAACTAATTTCTTTTTCCCGCCAATCCCGCCAATGAATTTTGCATTCCCTCCGAGTCAGAGTATACATATACGCACGTAACTCTTTGCCTATTTTGCTTGTGTTTTGATTTTACCTTATTCTCCCACAAAAAACTTAGATATATAAAAAATAGTCTTATACCAAGAAAATGTAAATCGAACGGAGTAAACCCTATCAAATTCTCATCTCTGCCAAAAAGAGTTAAAATTTTGCAGCCCCATGCGTTCCTTAGAAGGATTATCGAAAAAGCAAGACTGATATTGGTTGGCTGCATATTAGGTATTTCACGTTTTTCATTTTGATTATATGAAATTCAAATTCAAAAGTTAAAATTCTAAATCATTCTCATTGGCGATAAAGTAGTCAGTATGTTTTAATTTTGTTAAATTGATGTTAAATCATGAATTTCTCTGTTTTTTGGTTTTACTTGACAAAGGTGCACTTAATTTCATCTTTTTTTTTTTTTGTATGTATTTTGCAATTGTGCGTTACATGATCTTACTTTAGATTACACCTAGATTTTGCTGAAAAAAAATCATAATTGATTTTTGTGGAAAATGTTGCCTCCAAAATTAGCAAGTGACAAATAGTTCAGGGGTTATTTCTGTAACTTATCATTTACTATTCATAGTTTGACTATGAATAGTAATATATATGTGAAATGTTTGAAGAATTGGACCGCACATGTGAATTTGGAGATTTGTTATTCAAAAGTTTGTAGGCGGAGTGTTTGGTCATGAATAGTATTCAAATTTGAAGGCGCAACATTTTTTGGACGACGGCATTTTTTATCCTTTCATATGTTCTTTTCTTTGGCTATAAATAGCCTAAGCCATTTCATTACGAATGAACCAAAACAATCAAATATATATATATATATATATATATATATATATATATATATATATATATATATATATATATATATATATATATATATACTGATACACCACCATATATTTTAGCTCTCTCACTCTATTTGTAATCTCTTTCATAATCCCTGTAAACACTGCAAATTATAGTGAATTGTTTCTCGGCTTCCTCCGCCCGTGGTTTTTTCCCGATTTGGGTTTCCACGTAAATTCCTGTGTCTCTATTCTATTTATTTTATTCGTATTTCGTTGTGATTATTACGCTTTGATAATTTTTGATCCCATTCCGCATTGAGTTAATATTATTTAAGTCTATTCGGATCCTTCGTATTTCACAACAATTGGTATCAGAGCATCCGGGTTGTAATATTAGCTCATTGGGATCATTTTATCAAGTAATTAATCATGTCTTCGGTAAAATACGATATTCCACTACTGGATCGTAACACCCGATTTCCGTTGTGGCAAGTAAAGATGAGAGACATTCTTATTCAGATGAATTTACACAAGGCGCTATTGGGTTTCAATAAGATGCCCGATACATGGACCGAAGAAGAAAAGGAGATGAAAGATCTGAAGGCTTTATCCCAGATTCGTTTGCACTTGTCAAACGATGTTTTGCAAGATGTTCTAAAAGAAACGTCAGCGGCTTCTTTATGGCTAAAGTTGGAGCAACTGTTGATGACCAAGAGCTTACCAAACAAGTTGCATTTGAAGCAACGGTTGTTCAATCTCAAGATGATTGAAAGAGGCTCTTTAACTGAACATATATCCACATTTAAAGAGTTAGTAAATAACTTAGAGAATATGGATGTTCAGTATGAAGATGAAGACTTGGCTCTATTCTTACTATCGTCGTTGCCAGAATCCTATAGCCATTTTCGTGATACTATTATCTATAGCCGTGACACTCTAGTTTTAGATGAAGTCTATACAGCTTTGGATTCCAAAGAGAAGATGAAGCATATTACTGGTGGTGGTTCAAGTGATGCTAAAGCCGAAGGTTTGAATGCCAGAGGAAGAACAACAGAGAGAAGTAGAACTTCTCAATCTTCCAACAGAACCAGATCCAAATCAAAAGACAAACGAAAGTTTTGCAACTATTGTCACAAGAAGGGACATGTGCTTGAAGAATGCTTCAAGTTGAAGAATAAAGAAAAAGAGAAGACGGCAGCAAATGGTAAACAAGCTAGCACTTCGGGTGAAGCCGATGTAGCTGAGGTGGAAGGTATTGGAGAACTTTTGACAGTTTATTCAGATAAACTGGATTCCACTGGTGATTGGATACTCGACTCTGGTTGTACTTTTCATATGTGTCACAACAAAAGTTGGTTTTACACATTTGAAAAGGTTAACCAGGGCTATGTGTTGATGGGTAACAATACTACATGTCCAGTTCTTGGACATGGTTCAGTCAGGATCCGTATGTTTGACGGAGTTATTCGAACCATGGGGGATGTTAGATATGTTCCTGACCTCAGAAGAAACTTGTTATCTCTCAGTTCTTTTGACAAAAGGGGATACGAGTTTGCTGGTAAAGGTGGAGTTCTCAGGGTATTCAAAGACGGCTCCGACAAACTGAGAGCCAAACGAAAAACCTCAGATCTTTACTTTCTTGACAGGCAAACAATTTCGAGTGATGCTGCTGTTGTTTCAAAGTCTCTTTCAGATCCAGATCAGTCCCGTCTTTGGCACCTTCGACTCGGCCATATGAGTTTTCAAGGCATGTCAGAATTGAGTCGAAGAGGTTTACTTGGTCAACAAAAGATTGTTGATTTGGATTTCTGTGAAGACTGTGTATATGGCAAGGCAAAACGAGTGAGGTTTGCAAGTGGCATCCATACAACGAAAGGACCACTTGATTATGTTCACTCGGATTTGTGGGGACCGGCTCGAGTTGCTTCAAAAGGTGGAGCTATTTATATGCTCACTATTATTGATGATTTCTCCAGGAAGGTGTGGTCTTTCTTCTTAAAACATAAAGGAGACGTTTTCTATACCTTCAGAAATTGGAAAGTTCAGGTTGAAAAGCAATCAGGTCTGTTGGTAAAGTATCTTCGTACGGATAATGGACTTGAGTTTTGCTCAGAAGAGTTTAATGTCTATTGTCAAAAGGAAGGCATTACTCGAGATCGCACAGTAGTCCATTCACCTCAACAAAATGGTGTAGCTGAAAGGATGAATCGCACCATTATGGAGAAGGTCCGGTGTATGCTTTCTAATTCCAAATTGCCAAAGTCTTTTTGGGCGGAGGCTGCTTCGACTGCTTGCTATGTTATCAACCGATCACCGTCACGAGCAATCGAGAAGAAAACTCCGTTTGAGTTATGGTCCGGTAAACCTGCCAATTATTCAGATTTAAAACCATTCGGATGTCCAGCGTATGCACGAGTTGACAATGGGAAGCTAGAACCAAGAGCAATCAAATGCGTTTTTCTTGGGTACAATCAAGGTGTAAAGGGTTACAAGTTATGGAGCTTTGATTTGAAGAAAATTATCATCTCAAGAGATGTTACTTTTGATGAGTCTGCTATGATTCAACCAGTTGCTGACTCTTCTAAAAGAACAGATGCATCAGATGTATCATCCGAAGCAAATAAAGAGTATGCTCAAATGGAGGTGGAGCTTCCTACTTCACCTACCACTAATCAGAGTACAAATCAGCATCAAGATTCTTCTTCGTCGTATGAGCATGTTGTTGGTGAAGATTCAACACCTTCACAACCACAAGCTACTACTCCAAGCATTGCAAGAGATAGACCGAGAAGACAGATTATTCCTCCGAAGAGGTATGCTGAATCTGATTTGGTTGCCTATGCTTTTACTGTTGCTGATAATATTGAGTACGCAACGGAGCCTGCGAATTATGACGAGGCTATCAAATCTGAAGACTCAAATGATTGGATGCTCGCTATGCAAAATGAGATGGAATCCTTGCAGCGAAACAGTACTTGGAATTTAGTTCCTATTCCGAACAGGAAGAGACCAGTTAAATGCAAGTGAGTCTATAAGCTCAAGGAACCTGTTAACCCCAATGATAAACCAAGATACAAAGCTCGGTTAGTAGCTAAAGGCTACAGTCAGATTCCTGGTATTGATTACACTGACATTTATTCCCCAGTTGTCAAACATACTTCCATTCGTGTATTGTTGGGGTTGGTTGCTTCTAACGATTTTGAGTTAGAACAACTTGATGTCACTACAGCTTTCCTAAATGGTGAGCTTGAGGAAGAGATTTTTATGCAACAACCTGAAGGTTTTGTAGTTCCTGGAAAGGAGAACTACGTATGCAAGTTAAACAAATCTCTTTATGGCCTCAAGCAGTCTCCTAGACAATGGTACAAGAGGTTCGATTCTTTCATGACCAGTCACAAATTCAGCAGGTGCACCTATGATAGCTGCGTTTATTTCAAGAAAGGTGACAATGGTTCAAAGATCTACTTACTCTTGTACGTGGATGACATGTTGATTGCAGCAAAAGATATGAAGGAGATTCAGAAGTTAAAAGACCAGTTGAAAGCTGAATTTGAAATGAAGGACTTAGGAGCTGCCAAAAAGATTTTAGGTATGGAAATTATTCGTGACAGGAAGTCTAGGATCTTGCATCTTTCTCAGAAAAGTTATATTGAGAAAGTCCTAAGACGCTTCAATATGCACGAAGCAAAGTCTGTCAACACACCTTTTGCAGCTCATTTCAAGCTATCATCCGCTTTGAGTCCTACTAATGAGACTGATATGGCTTACATGGCACGTGTTCCATACTCTAGTGCTGTTGGATCTTTAATGTATGTTATGATCTGCACACGCCCTGATTTGGCTTATGCTGTTAGCATGGTTAGTAGATACATGGCGAACCCGGGGAAAGAACACTGGAAAGCAGTTCAGTGGATTTTTCGTTATTTACGAGGTACGTCTTCCATGTGTTTACGTTTTGGCAAATCTAACACTGGGGTGTTCGGATATGTTGATTCAGATTATGGAAAAGATTTGGATAAACGAAGATCAATTACAGGGTATGTGTTTACACTAAATGGTTGTGCTGTTAGTTGGAAAGCCCAGTTACAGTCTACAGTTGCCCTGTCTTCTACCGAGGCAGAGTACATGGCGATTACAAAAGCAGTTAAGGAAGATATCTGGTTGAAGGGGTTATTCGGAGAACTCGATGATAGAATAAAGGTGACCACAGTTTTCTGTGACAACCAGAGTGCTATCTTCTTGAGTAAAGATCAAATGTTTCATGACCGAACAAAGCATATTGATATTCGTTATCATTTTGTGCGGGATATCATTGAAAAAGGTGATTGTGTTGTGGACAAGATTCATACAGATTATAATCCCGCTGATATGTTCACTAAAAGTCTTCCTATAGCCAAGTTCAAATTATGTTTGGACATGGTGGGTGTTTCTGATCGCAGTTGAGCCTGAAGGCTCGTAGGTGGAGGAAGTATTATTTATTTTTCGGAAACAATTTTTCTCTATATAATTTTGCAGGTTCTTATGGAAGTTTTAGAGTTTGATGAGCTATAGTTTTTTGACTAATCGTAAAGCATGACTTGCTTAATTTTGATGTCAAGGTGGAGATTGTGGAAAATGTTGCCTCCAAAATTAGCAAGTGGCAAATAGTTCAGGGGTTATTTCCGTAACTTATCATTTACTATTCATAGTTTGACTATGAATAGTAATATATATGTGAAATGTTTGAAGAATTGGACGGCACATGTGAATTTGGAGATTTGTTATTCAAAAGTTTGTAGGCGGAGTGTTTGGTCATGAATAGTATTCAAATTTGAAGGCGCAACATTTTTTGGACGACGGCATTTTTTATCCTTTCATATGTTCTTTTCTTTGGCTATAAATAGTCTAAGCCATTTCATTACGAATGAACCAAAACAATCATATATATATATATATATATATATATATATACTGATACACCACCATATATTTTAGCCCTCTCATTTTATTTGTAATCTCTTTCATAATCCCTGTTAACACTGTAAATTATAGTGAATTGTTTCTCGGCTTCCTCCGCCCGTGGTTTTTTACCGATTTGGGTTTCCACGTAAATTCCTGTGTCTCTATTCTATTTATTTTATTCGTATTTCGTTGTGATTATTACGCTTTGATAATTTTTGATCCCATTCCGCATTGAGCTAATATTATTTAAGTCTATTCGGATCCTTCGTATTTCACAACAATTTTAGCTGCATTCAATTTTATAAATAGTTTTTTTCGGGGTGGGTCATTATTAATGATAAGTAGTGAATTTGATAATGACGAATTGTGATGCTTAGGGACATTTGATTATTGAATTTATGTGGTGCTATGAATTACTTGATTATTGAATTTCTGCCATGCTACAATTTTGTGCGGATTTGACTTGACTTGATTCTTGAAGTTTGATTACATCACTTTGAGTTTCTTTTGCTGTTAGGAAATGAAGGCAAATAAATAAGATTAAGATTAACTGGTTTTCCATTTCCCCTCCCTTGTTAGCAGGCCCCTGCTCCAAGGTATCATGTGGTCCCCGCCCTCCTCATGTTGTTTGCTCTTCTCCTGCTTTGGGTCGTTTACAAGTATATCTATTCACTTCTTTTCAATTCTATCTTGAACTTATAGCACATAATGGCTATGTTTTGCTTATGCTCCTTATAAAAAAAACATATATAACTGTTTGTGTTGTGTGTTTGTGTGTGAAAGAGCACTTATTTTCTTAAGCTGTACATTACTTAGTTGTTAGATGTACTTTGAATAATCTAACCCAATTATGTCATTTGTATTGTCATTTTTTTATAGACATATTACTTTGAAAGATATACCCGATTCTAACAATAATAATATTTTATTTTGGATGTCATTGCCTTAATATGGTAGATACTACAAAGTACAATGTCACAATTGGATGAAATGAAAGGAAGGTGCTATAATAAGCATATGAAAGTATATACATTTTGTCTGTTGTAATATCTATGTCTTGTCATTTATAGTACAATTTTTAGCATTGAACTTCCATTATTTTCCTATTAGAACATTATTCTTTGAAAAATATACCTAAATATAGCAACATAATATCTTTGTATACTTATGACATTGGTATAATTAGGAAGATGCTTCATAGTACAATGCTATAATACAAAAAATAGAACTATGATATTATAATAAACAAATATATGAAAGTACGTTAGTATTTCTTAGATTTAACTCTTGTTAATATTCTGTGTTTAATAATTAAATGAAGCACCAAAATGAGATATGGATCGTCAAAGTACATATATTGTATTGTCTAGAGCTTGTTTGTTTATATTTTATACTTTGTATATGAGTTTAACTAACATATACTTGTATTTTTGTTGCTGCTGGTAGCTTCAAAAAGAGTCAACACCAGAAGACATCAAGCTAGTTGGAGTTCTTAGACAAATGAAAGATAATTTTGAAGTCATGCTAGAGCTTGTAGGTTTTAATGATGTAATGCCTTAACAATCATGCATAGCTTTGGTGTTTTTATTGATGTAATCGGCTAATCATAATTTTTCTTGCATGTTATCTTATTTATTTATTAGGATCTGATAAAAGAAATAATTGAAACTTCAAGAACAAAGTTGATGTTGATTTTTTGGGCTCAAGGCTCTTAGTATTTACATGTTAATCTTATCGACTAAAGTGCATTTAATGGTAGTTTTCACTTAAATGATTTTGAATTTAAGTCTATTTCAATTATTGTTTTTGCTGAAATAAATTTTAAAATTATTCTTATTTTACTTCTCTGAAAAAGTATATTTTTTGCATTTGTTAATACATAATGGATCCAAGCTTGAAACTAATGATTTCTTCAACAAGTTTTAACAAAAAAAATTAAGGCTAGGCCGAGTTTGAGCATCTAGTTATTATTTGAAATTAGCTTTGAGGTTCACAGTATATCTATCAACTTTATTGGCTTGAATACACAATTAGACCAATAAACTATGATGTTTCCATAACTCATATGTCAAAAAAATTGGTCGTCAGAAAGTAGCTAGGTCCTATAATCCCTTCACAATTTGTGGCGCCTACTCATAAAACTCGGGTGTATTCTAAAAACCGGAACATATTAATGTAAAACTAAAAGTACCGTTTGTTTCTTTAGAATCCGGGTTATTTAAGGAGTACATATGGCCCGGTTCCTTACCTTAAGTCGGGTCATATAATCTTTCCCATTATAAAACCCGGTTTTTACATAATATAACCCGTTTATTTCATCAACCGGGTCCTATAGTGATATCACCTCGTCTGCTATCTTAGTTGGACTCGTATTTATCGCCTTGAACAATCTATTATTTCTGGCCACCCAGATATACCATAATAGACCATAAAATACCGCATTGATCCTCTCCTTTTGCTTTGGACAATTACTCCATGTAGCAGCAAAGTTAATAAACTCCTTGACATTATCAAAATTAGTATTGGGTATACCACACCATCTTAAAATCCAATATCGAGTTTCCTTTGCCACACGACAATTAATCAGTAAATGATCTCCATGTAGCAGCAAAGTTGATTGTACTTTCACCCCTTTTCTTACAAGATTTAATGCCACTGGGAGTCTGTCTAACACTGCTCTCTATGTAAAGCAACGTATTTTGAGTGGAACTACCTTAGACCAATTGATTTTTATTCCCGTAAAAGGGGTAGGGACATAATCAATCTTGTGACGTAGAATGTGTACCTTGTACTCTCCATCTTTGCTTAACTTGAATCTAAAACCATTTTGTACAGGTTGTGTGTTAACCCCTTGCAGCATAGAGCATAAGTTCTCCAAATCTTCTAGAATATCCCCCCTTTGATTTGCGACCTCCATCTCCAGTGTAATCCTGAGTTGGTAATTCTGTCAGAGACCAGACAAAATTTCCTAGTTTCCAACTCAAAGAGGCGTGGAAATCGTTCTTGCAGAGTTAGAGAGTCGCACCAACGATCTTTCCAGAAGAGTATTGCTACATTTGATCCGGGAACCAATGAAAAGAGCTCATGGTAATTGATATCAAATTCCGGAAGAGCTTTAATAGCCTTGGCTATGTTATTCCAAACCCCACCCATTGAGATTTTTGCAATTGCAGTGACAGGTTTTTTATTAAGATTATGAATACTATTTATGCATTATTTCCATAGTCCTCCACATCTTTCTTTGAGTTTCCACCACCACTTAGTAAGCAATGCTAGGTTTTGAGCTTTCAATGTCCCAACACCTAGTCCGCCATCTTTTTTGGAAGCAATGATTTTTGACCAAGATACCCAATGAATCTTGGATTCAAAGTCTTTTTCCCCCATAAGAATCTCCTCCTCATCTTTTCAAGTTCCCTAAGGATTCCATTCGGAGCCTTGAATAGAGAGAAATAATATGTGGGTAAACTATCGAGTACTGATTTATTAAAATGAGTCTACCCCCGAAAGATAGCGTTTTTGCCCTCCATACAGATAACCGAGATTGAAACTTCTCAATTACTGGCCTCCAGTTTTTCTTCAGCAACATATTTGCACCAACAGGGACTCCAAGATACATGAAAGGGAATGTGCTTTTGAGACATCCAAGCACATTCGACTGATATTGAAGATCCAAATCAGTGACACCAATGCCAAAAAGGCGCGACTTATGAAAATTGACCTTCAAACCGGAGCAGATGTGGAAACATTTGAGTATTCTTGCTAAGTTTTTGATGCTCCCAGTGTTCCATTTACCTATGAAGATCGCGTCATCTGCATAGAATAAATGCGATACGATAGGGCCACCATATGGTAAAGGAAGACCTTGTATGAGGGATTTCTTTATAAGGCACCATATACAAACACAAAGATATTGGCAAGAACAACGACAACGAAAAAAAAGAGCAAACACATAGTTTATATCACAACCCAGAAAGGGAGATAACGAAATAGAGTTTATAACCCAATAAAATTAAAAAACTTTCGGTATCGATATCCAAAATCTTTTTTCACAAATATCTGAAACCCCCTTTTCATACAAGATCCGAAAACTATCCATGTATCCTACTCAAACTTCGTATGTCTCTCTCTTTCATTCGTTTGCTCAGATCTGAATGAGGCGAATGTAACTACATCCTCATCCCTACATAGATCTGACTGAGATCTAAAAAATCATCTCCTTCTTTTATCAAAAAATAAAATTTACAAGACTTGACTAAAAAAACTCATATAAACACATATCTACAAACTCATGCCTTTGTGCCTTTTTGTTTTTACTTTGTGACAATGATGGAAGCTGGAACAATGGGACTATGGCAATGGTAGAGGCTAGGTTATAGTGGTTGTGTAGGATTCATGTTGTGTTTTAGGATAAAAATTGGGGTTACAGAGAAGGAGGAGAGAATATCGGGTAGTATAAGGTTGGTGAAGCAAGGTGGTGACTCTTTGCAGTGGCAGTGGGTCGTTGAGATAAAGGTGATGAGGTGGCCAGCATTGGAGATGCTGATTGTGGTAGCTAATGGTATGTTTGAGTGTGTGGTGGTAGAAGAGAAATAAGATGGGGAAGTCCGACAAACATGAAGAAAGAAATGTGACTGCTTCCTTTAAAGAAAGAGGGTTTCAAAGAGTTGAGGTAAAATGTTTGTGGTTATGGGTAGTTGAAAGCAAATTAGTGAAAGACTTTTATAGTCAAACACGGAAGAGGGATGGTTTTTTAAGAAGAGTAACTGATACATGTGGCAATTCGGGAGTCCGAAGAATTGGCAATTCGTGTGTTTAAAACATAGCAACACCCTTGGATTAAATTTATGTTTGTTAAATTATTTCCATCCATTAGATTAGGACATATGATTCATGACTTGTACCTCTTAGTCTTAAAATTAAGACTTTATGTATCAATTGTTTGTAATTTATGTATGTATTATAAGTAGTTATAAATTATACTATTATAGAATATATATATATATATATATATATATATATATATATATATATATATATATATATATATATAATATACCTTAATATACATATTTGGTCAAAGGCTAATTTTTAAGAGGTACAAATAATTACTTCATCATGTACAATGATTTTATGCATTAGAAAAATACTAATATTATCCGGTCATACATTTGAAAAGGTCAAACAAACTAATATGCTGATTTTTGAAAGCATATTGTGACGAACAAAGTTTTTGGAAGTCTCCAGGACCGTGTTGAAAATGTTGGAACAATAAAGAATACACGAGGAGTCTCCGAAATAATCAAGACAACACTAGGCGAAACTAGAATGACTCGGAAGACTCAAGAACGGTCTAGAAAATGCTAGATCATGCAAGAATAACTTGGATAATATGATAACATCCTAGAGATATCTAGAACATTATAGAATAGTGTATCATATTATGGAGTCTTGTAAAGATAATGTAGATATTAATAGAACACTCTAGAATAGTCGAGAATATACGGGACCTAGAAACTTCCCATGAGGAGGTGTAATGTCCCTATAAATAGGGAGGAGGTCTCATTTGTAGAGACCATCGATAAGTCGTTGTAATCTCTTGAGTTCTTATAATACAAGCACTCTTTGTATTCTTGAAGTGTTAGTCTCTTACTTTCCAATTTCGTTATTACATTTAAGATCGTTGAAGTAGCCTGACTTAGTCGTAGAAAAACTAAGTGGCACACGAGATAGACTAGTCGTAAGAGTCATCCCGTGACACATGGTATCACATGACAGAGTTCAAGCAAGCAAGAGACCATAAACGATGGAAGGAGCAAGTGAAGTAGTAAACATTCCCCCTTTCGTCGAAGAGAAAGGAAGGAAGTCCAGGAGGAGGGACCAATCCGTTGACCCTTTGGCAAGCTTAGAAAACAAGCTTACAAAGGTGGAGATTAGCTTCGGTGAGATCCTTGAGTGGAAGGATATCGTCGATCAGTTCGTTGCAGAGATAAGTGACACGAGCGATGGTGTAACGCCCCGATTCTCAGGTATTGAATTAATATAAGAATTTTCTTGTTTTCAAGGTCTACTCGACGAGTTGGTTGCCCTACTCGTCGAGTAGCAGCAAGTTGGGTCGCGTGTTTTAGTGACCTACTCGCCGAGTCCAATAAGGGACTCGACGAGTAGGAGCTGGCAGATGAAACCCTAAATTTCGGGGTTTTTCACCCTATTTAAGGATCACTTATCCCCCCTTAGCCTCTCTTACTGCTCCCCTCGAATCCAGAAACCCTAATTCGTGTTGTTCTCTTTATTGGTGTGCTTCTTAGCTTGGAAGAGGGATTTTGGTGAGGAAAGGTTTGAAGATCAAGAAGCTTTAAGCAAGGAACAGCTGGAGATCTGAAGTCCACCTCAGTTTATCACAATTTGGAGGTATCAGGTCATCACCTTGAGCTTCTTCTAGTTAATCCCCTTTATATATTGAGTTTTGAGACCATTTTGGGCATTTGGTGTTGCATTTCGAGTGATGAACCAAGATCTGAAGTTGCAACTTCAGATCTAGGCTCATCTTCGCCCTTATCATCATAAAGTCTCAGTCTTTAGCATGTTGGTGGAGCTCTTTTGCCTAGAACCCCTTCTTTAGCTTGTTTTAGGTCATTATCACCTTGCATGCACATAAAGTTTGCAACTTTACGTGATAAACATGCCTTGGGAAGCTGGATCTACAATATGGAGCCTTAGCATGACTTAAAAAGCGTCTGTATGAATGATGGATTGAAGGGACTCGGCGAGTCGCAAGGTCGACTCGGTGAGTCATATGAAGATGGTTATGAACTCGTCGAGTTGATGAACAACTCGGCGAGTCCGATGAAGATTGCCTTGGGCTCGGCGAGTCAGTCGAATGACTCGACGAGTCGGCTAGGGTTTTTCCCAATCTTTGAACACGTATGAACTCGACGAGTTAAAGGAAAACTCGACGAGTCAACCAAGGATTTCACGACTTCTCGAGTTTAGGAAGGACTCGACGAGTCGGTGAACTACACTCGACGAGTCGAGTCAACATGGACTGTTGACTTTGACTGTGAACTTTGACTTTGACCAAGAGTTGACCAGTTAACTTCTGAGGGTATTGTGGTAATTTGGAAATTTATGAAAAAGGGTTTTATGGTAACTATAGGTGTGTAGTTCGTGTTGGGGATCCGGGAATTGAGCTTTCTAGTTTCAGGCAATAGTTGCGAGGTGAGTTATCCTCAATATACTCAAGGGTCTAAGGCACCAAGGCCAGCCCTTCGGATTGTTATATGGTTATGTTATGCTAGGATGATCTGTTAGATCGGTGTCCTAGAGGGCAGGATAACATTATATGATATGTGGTATGATCTGTTAGATCGGCATCCCGGTAGATGGGATGGTGTTATGTGCTATGTGGTATGATCCGTTAGATCAAGTATTGTCTATAGACTGTTATGTGATTATTTGTTATATGTGCAAATGTTGTTTGGCGGTTAAGGCTTATCTGCTTTGTGCGAAAGCCAATAGACTTGGGCACTCCAACCTGTTGGTTGTGGGCTGTGAGTATTCCATCCCGAGGATGACTGGACTCATAGTATGTGGGCATTCCAACCTGTTGGTTGTGGGCCTGGGGTATTCCATCCCGAGGATGATTGGACCCATAGTATGTCGGCATTCCAACCGAATGGTTGAGGGCCTGGGGTATTCCAACCGGATGGTTGATTTCACACCCCGATCCTTGTCGGAATCGATCAAGGCGTGATATATTGTTCAAAGTCTCATGACAACTAGGTTATAATGTGATTAGATTCAATTAAGTACTAAGTATGCAAACAAGATCCACAACATACAAGTACAAATACAAATGCAAACCACATTTATTACATCAAATTTAAATTGTCTTGTGGATTTCTAAGGCACAACCTATTTTTCATCATTCTTCATTCTTCAAATCTGCATCATGGGTAAAAACAGGTCAACTACGAGAGTTGGTGAGTAAACAAATTTTAGTAGAGAAAATTGTGAATTTGAAACATTTATAATTTGAAATCTGTTTTCTTTTGAAGTCGCCAAACAATTGTATTTGAGATAACGGTTTATAAATCAAAAATTGATTAACAATTGATAACAACAACAATAAGTCCTCACCCTATATATATACATATGTATATATATAAATATATATAGGATGGAGCATCTAATCATCATACACACTCAACCACGTGTGATCAATCACCTTAGCGTCCCAAGGCGGGGTGGTCAACCCAATAGCGCTATTATTGTCCATAACGTACCTCAAGAATACGGGCATAGTCATGGAGATTAAACTAAAAATGGTAATGCACTACAAGTACATGTAGCGTAAACAAACAATAGTTATACAATTAATGACTCACGTATAAATGTCCCAACAATGTCTCAATTGTGATAAAACAATAAAATGAAGTTGGAATATATTAGAACCACATGATACACCCCAAAAGTATTGAAAATTATAAAGTATGGGGTAGATTACTCACTTTAGTCCCAAAACGAAATGCGTGTGTCGTACGATAGACGATTCGGGTCAAAATGGCGTAGAACCTAATATAATTAATAGTTTTGGTTTAGGAACTGCTAAACAAGAATGGAGTATTAATACAAATAATTAGACACGTATTCTTATATTAGATGAATTAACAATAATTCATTTTGATTATAATATTAAGGTATTTATTTGTTAAATGAATTTTAAATTGAATTACTTACTTTGCATAATTAATTTATATTTTCAATTTAGGCCAGATTTCAATAATTTCTAATTAAAATAATAACTTGCCCAATTATAATTATTTACAGATTTTAACAATTATTTATATGAAATAATCATTAAAATGCATTTTTACATGCTTAAATACTTAGGAAAATAGTTTTAAATAGTAAACAGTATTGAAAAATTATGAAATTATTAGGAAATCATTATTTCATACAATATGAATTACTATAAAATTTGTATATTTTTCTGAACTGTTTTAGTATTTATTTAATATTTTAATGATTAAACAACACAAAATTCGGGAAAAATAGTAAATGATTCTCAAAAAATCTGTAAAATTAACCATAGTTTTATAACATGATGTAGAGCCCAGTGTATAAGTTTCAGATATTTGTGACTATGGGAAGTATTTTTTATATATTTCATTATTAATTAATCAATAAAATCATAAATAATAGTAAACAGTAATATAAATGCATGAAACTTCATATATCATGTTTAATCAGTATACAGGTCATCCCAGAATTTTCTCAGAATTTATTGAATGCAAAAAGTATTTTATGTGAATTATTGCCCTACTTTATTGAAATAATTATGATAATTCAATAAAAATAAGTTATTTTCTGAAAATTTCCAGAACTTCTTATTTTATTGATGGTATTCTGAGAAAAATCAGGTTTATGAAAAAAATGAGTTTTAGATATTTTGGTGGATTTAATTTGTTTCTTGTATGAATTTGAAACTTTTAACAACATACCTTGATGAATGCTTCAAGAGGGATGAAGATTTGAGTATAATAGATTGTTCTTGGATGGAATATGAGTATTCTTGGAGGAAATTTCGAGATTGAGAGTGAGAGCAAGAATAGAGAAGATTTAAGTGGTGAAGAGAATAATGTGTTGGGAGAAAAAGGAAAGGAAAGTGGATGGGAGGTGTGAGTGGGAGACCATGGGAATAATCTTTTTGCTTTTGGTGGTCTTCATAATTTCCCACTAACACAAGCATCTTTTACATAATTAATATATGAGTTTTATAAAATTTAAAGTAAAGTTTATAAAAAATAGAGTTTTATAAAATTTAATGTAAAGTTTATAAAAATGGAGTTTTATAAAAGATAGGTTATTATTTGATTATAACAATCTACTTTGATTTGAAGTTTAATTAGAGAATTCAAGTTTGATTCTTTTAATTTAATTAGAGCATTATACTTTGATTTGATTTTAATATGGTATCATAATTTACTTTGATTATAGTTATAACGTTGTACAATACTATGTTGCTATTAACGTCAAGTTATATCGTATTGTATGGGTTTTGATCCTATTAGCGTCAAGTAATCTTGAGTAGGGTTTATTAAATTTCCAATTGGGTTGGGTTGACCCGAATCCATTTTAGGCGGATGTCACAGTCTCCCCTACTTTAGGAAATTTCGTCCCGAAATTTAAGAAGAGAGTACCTTAAGAGAAAAGTTGTGGGTATTTGGTACGCATATGATCCTCACGCTCCCATGTATACTCAGGTCCACGTGCCGACTGCCACCTGACCTTAACCAGGGGAATGCGACTTCTTTTGAGTTGCTTTTCCTTTCGGTCGGCAATTTCCAAGGGTTTCTCGGTAAATTGCATTGTCTCGTCGATTTGGATATCCTCGAGAGGAACATGAAGGTTCTCGTCTGCTAAACACTTCTTGAGGTTGGCTATATGAAATACTGGGTGAACTTTCTTAAGCTTTGTTGGTAGATCCAACTCGTAGGCTACTGGTCCGATCCTTTTTATGATCTTAAACGGGCCTACGTAGCGTGGTGCCAATTTACCCTTGCGTCCAAATCGAACCACACCTTTCCAAGGGGACACTTTTAACATGACCATGTCACCTACGGTAAATTCAAGCGGTTTGCGTCGCTTGTCGGCATAACTCTTTTGTCGGCTACGAGATGCGAGAAGGTTATCGCGAATCTGAGTGATTTTGTCGGTTGTTTCCTGGATAAGCTCAGGACCAACGATTGGAGAATCCACTGTTGCGCGAATCACGTGGGACTCACCGATTTCATGCCAGCAAATAGGAGATCGGCATTTACGGCCATACAATGCCTTAAATGGTGGCATCTTGATGCTAGAATGATAACTGTTATTATAGGAGAATTCCACCAACGGTAAATGAGAGTCCCAGTTTCCTCCGAAATCCAAGACACACGCCCTCAACATATCTTCGAGTGTTTGAATTGTCCTCTCAGATTGACCATCGGTCTGAGGATGATAGGTGGTACTGAGATCGAGGCGGGTTCCCATGGCTGTTTGAAGTGATTGCCAAAACCGAGAGAGAAATCTCCCATCACGATCTGAAATGATGCTGAGAGGAATGCCATGCCGACTAACTATCTCGTTGATGTAAATCCGAGCAAGTTTTTCGACTTTGAAATTTTCCCGGATGGGAAGGAAATGAACGGATTTGGTCAAACGGTCAATGATTATCCAAATGCTGTCGTGTCCTTTTGTGGTACGGGGAAGTTTGGTTACGAAATCCATGGCGATCGCTTCCCATTTCCACCTGGGGATTTCTGGTTGGACCAATAGTCCAGAGGGTCGTTGATGTTCTACTTTGACCCTGGAACATGTAAGACATTTGGCCACGAATAAATCAATATCCTTTTTCATTCCCGACCACCAATAATTGGTTCTCAGGCCATGATACATCTTGTCAGTGCCCGGATGAATGGAATATCGGGTTTTATGGATTTCTTCCATCAGGAATATGCGAAGATTGTCACGATCTGGGATCCAGATGCGATCTTGATAATAGAAAATACCATCAGATTTGGTTTCCAACTCCCCATCAATTCCCGTGGGCATGTCATTTTCGGTAATTGCCGAGTGTTGGGCTCCTCGAATTCGGTCGCTGAGATTGGACAATATAGGAGAACATATTAGATGAAATGCATGGGCATGTTCTTTTCGGCTTAACGCGTCGGCTACGACGTTTGCCTTGCCCGGATGATAGCGTATTTCACACTCGTAATCATTTAGGAGTTCGACCCATCGTCTTTGCCTCATATTGAGTTCCTTTTGATTAAGAATATGTTGCAAGCTCTTGTGGTCGGTGAAAATTACGCATTTAGTGCCGTAAAGGTAATGCCTCCAAATTTTAAGAGCGAAAATCACGGCACCGAGCTCCAAATCATGAGTCGTATAATTCCTTTCGTGGATTTTGAGTTGTCGTGATGCGTAAGCTATAACCTTTCCCCTTTGCATCAAAACACAACCTAGACCGAGATTGGAGGCATCGCAGAATACCACGAAATCTTCGGATCCTTCAGGGAGTGTAAGAATCGGAGCGTCACACAAACTTTGTTTAAGGGTTTGGAAAGCGTATTCCTGCTTGGGTCCGCAATCAAATGGTGTACCCTTGCAAGTGAGAGAAGTAAGCGGTAAAGCAATCTTTGAGAAATTTGAAATGAAACGCCGGTAATAGCCGGCTAAACCAAGGAAGGACCGAATTTCCTTGGGGGTACGGGGGGCTTTCCAATTCTGAACTGCTTCAACTTTTGCGGGATCGACTAAAATACCCTTGTCACTTACAATATGACCAAGGAATTGTACCTCATTTAACCAAAACTCGCATTTCGAAAATTTGGCGTAGAGCCGATTTCCTTGCAACGTTTGGAGAGTTAGGCGAAGGTGTCTTTCATGCTCTGCCCTTGTCTTTGAGTAAATGAGGATGTCATCAATAAAGACGATAACAAAACGGTCGAGATAAGGTTTAAATACCCGATTCATCAAGTCCATGAATACGACAGGGGCATTTGTTAGGCCGAAAGGCATAACGGTGAACTCGTAATGACCATAGCGGGTTCGGAAAGCGGTTTTGGGGATGTCTTCTTCCCGTACTCGAAGTTGGTGATAACCCGAGCGAAGGTCAATTTTTGAGAAGCATGAAGCTCCTTGAAGCTGATCAAAAAGGTCGTCGATCCGAGGTAACGGATATCGGTTCTTGATGGTTAATTTATTTAACTACCGATAATCGATACACATACGAAACGAACCATCTTTCTTTTTAATGAAGAGAACCGGGGCTCCCCAGGGTGAAGTACTAGGGCGGATAAATCCCTTATCGGTTAGTTCTTGGAGCTGACTTGCCAATTCTTGCATCTCGGTTGGAGCCAACCGATATGGAGACTTGGCTATGGGAGTAGCCTCAGGAACAAGATCGATGCGGAACTCTAGCTCACGTACTGGAGGGAGTCCAGATACGTCATCGGGAAAGATGTCGGGAAAGTCTCGTACTATCGGAATATCTTCAATCTTCTTTTCTTTGACCTTTGTTTCCACCACATGGGCTAAGAAAGCCATGTATTCTTTTCGTAGATATGATCGAGCTTGAGTACATGACATAAGACTAAGCTTTTTCGAATGAGTCTCGCCATAAATACGAAGACTTTGACCGTCGGCGAGAGGAATACGAATGAACTTATCGTAACATACTATTTCAGCATGGTTTTGGGATAGCCAATCCATTCCTACGATGATGTTTAAGCTACCAAGTTCCGTAGGAACTAAATTGACAGAAAATTTATAACCGGAAAAATCGAAAGTGCAATCATGGATGACTGCATTGAGTGAAACGTATTTTCCATCGGCGACTTCTACGGTAAAGTACTCATTAAGAATCTTTCGAGGTGTGTGAATTATGGGCTCAAATTCCAAAGACACAAAACTTTTATCGGCACCTGAATCAAAAAGTACTGACGCGTAGCAGTTATTTATGAGAAACGTACCATTTACGACCTTGTTATCGGTCTTTGCTTGGGTTGCGGTAATGACAAAGGCTCGGCCTTTGGGAGCTGGAACCTGCATTGTTGGATTTGCCTGGGCTTGGGTGTTGATGATATTGACTAACCTAGGACACACGTTTTTGAAATGGGTGGGGTCACCACAGTTGAAGCATGTTCCAGTTGGATACCGGGTTTGTGTTTGCTGATTTGAGGGTAGATAGAGTGGTCGCTGAGTTTTTGGTGCACGACATGTGTCCGCCAAGTGGCCATAGCGACCACAATTCGTATAGAGGTGACACGGGCTAGTGGTCATATGGTGATAGTTACAGTGGTTACAGAGGGGGTGAGGTCCGGTATACGACTTTTTATTTGGTTGGGCTGGTGGGGTGACTTGGGTGATAGGAGTAGCAGGGGTAATAACAGCATGGTTGTGGTGATGACTTTTCCGCTTCTTTTTGTCATGTCGGTGGGAGGACTCGGACTTGACAATTTGGGGGGTCTCAGGGGTCGACTTTTCAGTTGACATCTTTGAACCCTTGCGTGGGAGGACACCATCGTTCACATTGTCCTCGTTGAGTTGACCTGCTAATTCAATGGCGGATTCTAGGGTAGATGGCCTGCTGCTGGTCACCGAATCACGGATCTGGCGTGGTAACCCTTTGATGTAGCGGCGTATTGCAGTTTTCATAGGTTGAACCATGTGAGGTAGGAGTCTCGAGAGATCATGGAATCTATTGGTGTAGGTCGCGTTGTCGCCTCCCTCCTGTTTCAGATTCCAGAATTCATCCTCGAGAGTTTGCAATTCGCTGTCAGGGCAGAACTTCTCCATCATGCGTTCTTTTAGTTTTGACCAGGTCATTCCCAAGGCAACAGCCTCTCCCTTTGCCCGTTTTTCTAGGTTCCACCATGTGAGAGCATGACCTAGGAGGCACCCTGTAGCATGACGGACCATCAGGTCCTCAGGACACTCGCTATGGATGAAAGTACTCTCCATTTCTTCAATCCATGTGAGGAGTGCGGTGGCACCATCGGTGCCTTTGAAGTAAGGCGGATTGCAGTTACGAAAGTGCTTGAACGAGCAACGAGGAGTTGTTGCTGGAGCTTGTGGCTGAAGAGAATGAAGTTGGGTTGCAATTGTTGGGATGACGTTTGCTACCTCCTTGGCGACCAGGGCAGCTAGCCTTCTGTTGTTGCGAGCAGCGTATGGGGGTCGTAATGCCATCTACGAGAAACACGCATATGGACTTGTGAGTTATTTGTAAATTGATTATGGAAATAAAGTTTTTAGACATTGTTGGGTAAAATAATTGTAAAACACTTGTTGGGCCATGGTTAGGAGTGTTGGGCACCTTTTGGGCTTTCCATGGTTACTAAATGTGAAACATGTAGCACTTGCGTGGGCCCCCACAAAACTAAGTTTTCACATTTCTTTCCCACTTCTAGGCCCATTAGGGAACTTAATAGTCCAATGAGTTGGCCATTTTGGAGTGTATCCTTTCAGATACGTTTGATAAGGTCGGGTATTTTGATGGCTCAAAAGTAATGTGAATGACGCGCTTTGGCCTATAGGTTTGGGAACTCTCGCCTTTGGTCCCCAGATAAGCAAACTGGTCCCTCAGTTGATTGGGATGTATACGAATGCTTACCTAGTCAGCACTTTCGGGCTACCGGCACCTCCCCCTTCCAGTTACTACGCGTCGATTACTATGATCCTACCCAACTAGAGTGGATGACTTTGAATTTCCTATGAGCTCTAAGGAATAAATATATGTATATACATTTTGTTAAACAACTTGAGTATGTGTGTGATTTTCAGAGAAAGTGGAGAATATTCACAAGTGTATGCACACATATAAGTGTCAGGAGTAATACGTATGCACATAAGGGAGCAATTAACACACAAAGGTATTCCTAGGATTTTCTAAGTGCGAATTGCATACAGTTGTGTGTGCATTTTATAAACTAGCATACGAGAGGACCCTAGACGCTATAGACTAGGTCAAGGCAATTAACCTAATTCCCTATAGTCAAGGGCTCTGATACCAATCTGTCACACCCAGATCCTTGTCGGAATCGATCAAGGCGTGATATATTGTTCAAAGTCTAATGACAACTAGGTTATAATGTGATTAGATTCAATTAAGTACTAAGTATGCAAACAAGATCCACAACATACAAGTACAAATACAAATGCAAACCACATTTATTACATCAAATTTAAATTGTCTTGTGGATTTCTAAGGCACAACCTATTTTTCATCATTCTTCATTCTTCAAATCTGCATCATGGCTAAAAACAGGTCAACTACGAGAGTTGGTGAGTTATCAAATTTTAGTAGAGAAAATTGTGAATTTGAAACATTTATAATTTGAAATCTGTTTTCTTTTGAAGTCGCCAAACAATTGTATTTGAGATAACGGTTTATAAATCAAAAATTGATTAACAATTGATAACAACAACAATAAGTCCTCACCCTATATATATATACATATGTATATATATAAATATATATAGGATGGAGCATCTAATCATCATACACACTCAACCACGTGTGATCAATCACCTTAGCGTCCCAAGGCGGGGTGGTCAACCCAATAGCGCTATTATTGTCCATAACGTACCTCAAGAATACGGGCATAGTCATGGAGATTAGACTAAAAATGGTAATGCACTACAAGTACATGTAGCGTAAACAAACAATAGTTATACAATTAATGACTCACGTATAAATGTCCCAACAATGTCTCAATTGTGATAAAACAATAAAATGAAGTTGGAATATATTAGAACCACATGATACACCCCAAAAGTATTGAAAATTATAAAGTATGGGGTAGATTACTCACTTTAGTCCCAAAACGAAATGCGTGTGTCGTACGATAGACGATTCGGGTCAAAATGGCGTAGAACCTAATATAATTAATAGTTTTGGTTTAGGAACTGCTAAACAAGAATGGAGTATTAATACAAATAATTAGACACGTATTCTTATATTAGATGAATTAACAATAATTCATTTTGATTATAATATTAAGGTATTTATTTGTTAAATGAATTTTAAATTGAATTACTTACTTTGCATAATTAATTTATATTTTCAATTTAGGCCAGATTTTAATAATTTCTTATTAAAATAATAACTTGCCCAATTATAATTATTTACAGATTTTAACAATTATTTATATGAAATAATCATTAAAATGCATTTTTACATGCTTAAATACTTAGGAAAATAGTTTTAAATAGTAAACAGTATTGAAAAATTATGAAATTATTAGGAAATCATTATTTCATACAATATGAATTACTATAAAATTTGTATATTTTTCTGAACTGTTTTAGTATTTATTTAATATTTTAATGATTAAACAACACAAAATTCGGGAAAAATAGTAAATGATTCTCAAAAAATCTGTAAAATTAACCATAGTTTTATAACATGATGTAGAGCCCAGTGTATAAGTTTCAGATATTTGTGACTATGGGAAGTATTTTTTATATATTTCATTATTAATTAATCAATAAAATCATAAATAATAGTAAACAGTAATATAAATGCATGAAACTTCATATATCATGTTTAATCAGTATACAGGTCATCCCAGAATTTTCTCAGAATTTATTGAATGCAAAAAGTATTTTATGTGAATTATTGCCCTACTTTATTGAAATAATTATGATAATTCAATAAAAATAAGTTATTTTCTGAAAATTTCCAGAACTTCTTATTTTATTGATGGTATTCTGAGAAAAATCAGGTTTATGAAAAAAATGAGTTTTAGATATTTTGGTGGATTTAATTTGTTTCTTGTATGAATTTGAAACTTTTAACAACATACCTTGATGAATGCTTCAAGAGGGATGAAGATTTGAGTATAATAGATTGTTCTTGGATGGAATATGAGTATTCTTGGAGGAAATTTCGAGATTGAGAGTGAGAGCAAGAATAGAGAAGATTTAAGTGGTGAAGAGAATAATGTGTTGGGAGAAAAAGGAAAGGAAAGTGGATGGGAGGTGTGAGTGGGAGACCATGGGAATAATCTTTTTGCTTTTGGTGGTCTTCATAATTTCCCACTAACACAAGCATCTTTTACATAATTAATATATGAGTTTTATAAAATTTAAAGTAAAGTTTATAAAAAATAGAGTTTTATAAAATTTAATGTAAAGTTTATAAAAATGGAGTTTTATAAAAGATAGGTTATTATTTGATTATAACAATCTACTTTGATTTGAAGTTTAATTAGAGAATTCAAGTTTGATTCTTTTAATTTAATTAGAGCATTATACTTTGATTTGATTTTAATATGGTATCATAATTTACTTTGATTATAGTTATAACGTTGTACAATACTATGTTGCTATTAACGTCAAGTTATATCGTATTGTATGGGTTTTGATCCTATTAGCGTCAAGTAATCTTGAGTAGGGTTTATTAAATTTCCAATTGGGTTGGGTTGACCCGAATCCATTTTAGGCGGATGTCACAGTTGACTGGACCCATAGTATTGTTTATGATTATATGTGTATTGTTGCGGGTATGGGTATTTTGGGGGAACTCGCTAAGCTCTCGGGCTTACATTTTCAGTTTATTGTTTCAAGTACATCAGGGG
The DNA here is from genome assembly GCF_052849685.1 of Lactuca virosa. NCBI lineage: Eukaryota > Viridiplantae > Streptophyta > Magnoliopsida > Asterales > Asteraceae > Lactuca > Lactuca virosa. Next base: position 303,721,965 of record NC_136429.1, on the reverse strand, counting down.
ATCGCGGCAAGGCGAAGGCGTGATCGTATAGCTCCTCATGTCTTGATTATGTTTATGGGAAAACTCTGATATTATACATTTTGAAAACAAAGTTGTAATGATTTTAATGGTTTGAAATGTTTTTAGAAGTTTAAATTGGCTTGAATTTTTCGGGTGTTACAGATGGATTGAAGGAGACCATCAGTGTCATCAAGGAAGAAGCCCTTGGACTAATCAACACCTTGCGGAATGAGTTCCGTGAGAAGGTAGACGCATTACAAACCAAAGTAAACTTGTGCAAGGCAGCAATCGTCGGAGGGACCATTGCGAGAATGTTGCCGCACACAAAAGCACCCAAACCATTGAAGTATGGAGGTAAACGCGACCCCAAAGAACTTGACGAATTCTTTTGGTCGATGAAATGCTACTTCAATGCTAGTCAAGTGAAGGACGACAAGACGAAGGTAGATACAACCGTCCTTTATCTATGCGAGAGTGCAGCTCTATGGTGGCGAAGGAAGCACGGTGACATTGAAAAAGGATTATACACCATAGACACATGGGAGGAATTCAAGAGGCTACTTAAGAGACAATTTTGCCCACATAATGCTGAAGACATAGCAATGAAGAAGCTACGTGGGCTAAAGCATATTGGATCCATCCGAGACTATGTAGTCGAGTTCACGAGCTTGATGCTAGAGTTACCCGACATGCAGGAGAAGGACAAACTTTTTTATTTCATGGATGTACTACAATCTTGGGCCTACAACGAGCTCAAGAGAAGAAATGCTAGAGAAATCCATGAAGCTATCGCCATAGCAGAAGATCTAATGGAATTTCGAAGAGAAACCACTGTTAAGAAAAATAGTGGGGGAGATCAATCGACACTGGAATCACACGCAAAGCAAGACACACTCCAACCCTCGAATTCGAAGGGAAAAGAAATAGAAGGAAGAAATAAAAAAGGAGAATGGAAGGAAGTCAAGTGTTACCTATGTGATGGTCCTCACTTGATCCGAGATTACCCGAAGAAAAAGACCTTCTATGCGATGGTGTTGCAAGAAGAAGAAGACGAAGCACAAATAAGCTCAATGTGTTTCCTAAACTCAATATCGAAGGATGAGATAAAATCATCTAAAAGAGAAGAAAATAAAGGAGGGAGTCTCATGTTCGTCGAAGCCAAAGTGAATGAAAGGAAGACTAAGGCGCTAGTAGATTCCGGAGCAACACATAGTTTCATCGCAGAGGAGGAAGCCAAGAAGTTGGATATTCAGTATACAAAGGAGTTAGGTCGGTTGAAGGTTGTCAACTCTCCATCTAATTCGATCCTTGGAGTTTCTCGTGGAATACCCATGAAGATTGCAGAATGGGAAGGAACCATTGACTTGATAGTGGTTTCGATGGACGATTATCGCATGGTACTAGGAATGGACTTCCTAGATAAGGTACGTCCTTGGTCGTTCGAAAGAGACAACACCATGCGTATCACCAAGGGATCAACGATCTATATCATTCCCTTGGAAAGAAGCAAGACAAAAGCTCGAACCCTTTCAATTATGAAGTTTCATAAAGACCCCGAGAGAGGAGGAAGTATGCACATCTGTTATGGACAGAGTAATAAGATTAAGGAGAATATGAAGCCAAAAAGGGAAGTTCGAGTAAACGAGACACATTCGAAGGAACAGGGATCCATATCCCACTTGAAGATTTACTCAATATTTTACGAGGTTGAGAGAAGAAGTAGGATTCAAGGTACGTTGAGAAATAAAAGCATGCCTTACTCGATGAGATACTTTGGAGAAAAAGAAAAGACACGAAGTAGCTCCATGACAAGATCAAAACATATGTATAAAAGACTTGACGAGGACGTCAAGGGTTTAAGTGTGGGAGGGAGTCACGGACAAAGTTTCTGGAAGTCTACGGGACCGTGTAGAAAATGTTGGAACAATAAAGAATACACGAGGAGTCTCCGAAATAATCAAGACAACACTAGACGAAACTAGAATGACTCTGAAGACTCAAGAACGATCTAGAAAATGCTAGATCATGCAAGAATAACTTGGACAATATGATAACATCCTAGAGATATCTAGAACATTATAGAATAGTGTATCATATTATGGAGTCTTGTAAAGATAATGTAGATATTGATAGAATGTGACATCCCCAATTTCACGGCCAGAAAAGACCGATTTTGTTTATGCTTTGTTTGAAAATCAGAGTAACATTTTTAAGAAAAGTGTTGCGGAATTTGTTCCTAAAATAAAATATGATAAAGATTTATCAACGCATTTCCGAAGAAATGTATTTCATTAAAAACCACAGAATGTCATGTTCGATACAGATCAAAAGCATAAACAATACAATATAAGCCTTACTACATTATTTCATATCTACAAGGCTATATCCGTAATCCCTCATCCAAAACATCACATCTATGCTCGAGCGCCACTACCTGTAATACATGAAACTGAGTGGGTCAGGATTGGGAGCCTGGTGAGCACTTAGGGTTTTCAACCCACAATAAATAAGTTATTTAATTTCATCAACTAGAAATAATCCGATTACCCGTTCCCGTTATCCCCACTTTACGTCCCTAAACACCTATCATAAGGGACCTATCCTAAGGATCATGATCGGGATGGACACTACTGCTAAGGGGGTTCCTCAGCAATAAATGTCCTAAAGGCAACCATGAACTGGCTTGGGCACCAAGTCACAGCCTGGTGTTGACACGTGGCATCGCACATAGGGTGAAAATCAGGTGATTTTCAAAAATTCATAACCTTTGCATACGAGCTCCGTTTTAGACGTTATTATATCCACGCGTAGGTAAAAATAAGATCGACAACTTTCATTTTGACTCTGTCGGCTAATTCTCGACTGATCTTAAATTTAACAGTAGGAGGAGATTAGACTGTTAAATGACCGCGAAGAATTCGTAACTCCTTCATACGGACTTCGTTTTCGTCTGTATTTTTACCATTGAGTTCCTATTAATGAGATCTTCAACTCTCGTTTAGGTCGCGTAGGCCAAAAACCGCTCAAACTAAAATTCGAGTTTCGGGTCGTGCACTGCTATGCTGAATCTTAGAAAATTCATAACTTCCTCATACGAAGTCAGATTTGGGCGTTCTTTTTATGGATGTTCTCAGTTTAACATATTCTATGACTTTCGTTTAGATTACTAAGGCCAAAAAGTCTTCTATAGTAAATTCACTATTTACACTTCCCGGTGTCGTGCCGGTTCCGTCGCGAAACTTCGACGGGTCATAACTTCTTCGTTATAACTCGGATTTTGGCGTTCTTTATATCTCCGGAATCCTTGTTTCGACCACTACAACTTTATGTAAACATATCGTACTTATCTCACACATTAACTTTGACGCTTATTTTTATCATTTATTTATTATACATTTATAAATAAGTAATAAGCACATAAATGAACATAATTCACATAATACTCAAATAATTCATCTTTATTACTTCAAAAAGATTTACAATAGTTGACCTAGACTATCACATCATCTATTAATGCTTAGCCCTGAAACACAGGTGTTACAATTCTCTCCCCTTTAGGATGATTCCGTCCGGGAATCATGCATCAGCAAACAGATGCGGATAGCGACTCGTCATGTCACTCTCTGTTTCCCAAGTGAGATTCGGCCCATTCGAATGCTTCCAACGGACTAGCACTAAATCGACCATCTTGCGTCGCAACTTTTTAGTCTTAGTGTCAACAATTGTCTCGGGCTCTTCGATTAGCCTCTTATTCTCATCCATCCTTAACTCTGAGATTGGAATTATGTCGGGAACTTCTCCCATGAAATTCCTTAGATAACACACATGGAAGGTGTTATGAATACTATCTAGTTCTTCTGGTAATTCGAGCTTGTAAGCTTGGTTCCCAATTTTCCGAAGAACTTTAAATGGTCCAATAAACCTTGGACTTAGATTTCCTCGTGTACCGAATCTTATAAGTCCCTTCCACGGTGAGACTTTAAGCAAAACCGAATCCCCAACTTCGAAGGTCATCGGTCGTCTCTTCTTATCAACATAGCTCTTCTGACGATCCTGAGCTCCTAACATCCTTTCCCTGATCACCTTCAGCTTCTCAGCAGTCTCATGGACTATCTCGGTGCCCATAACCTGCTTCTCTCCGGCCTCAAGCCAACAAGACGGCGTACGACACTTCTGTTCGTACAAAGCTTGATAGGGTGCCATCTTGATGCTCGAGTGGAAACTGTTATTGTAGGAAAACTCTACCAGAGGTAAGTGCTCATCCCAGTTACCTTGGAATTCCAGGGTACATGCCCTCAACATATCTTCCAGTGTTTGAATCGTTCTTTCGCTCTGACCATCAGTCTGCGGACGGTAAGATGTACTCAAACACAACTTCGTACCCAATTCCTCTTGTAGACTTCTCCAAAACCTTGACGTGAAACGACTATCACGATCTGATACAATAGTTAGAGGGACACCGTGAAGTCTTACCACTTCCTTCACGTAAGTATTAGCGAGCTTATCCATAGAACACCTTTCGTTGGCTGGTATGAAGTGTGCACTCTTAGTGAAACGATCCACGACCACCCAAATCATGTCGTGACCGTTCGTCGTCCTGGGCAGTTTAGTCACAAAATCCATGGTGATGTCTTCCCATTTACCCATAGGTACGGGTAAAGGTTCTAAACTGCCATACGGATTCTGATGTTGTGTCGTAACTCTCGCACATGTCACACACTCGGCCACATACTTCGCAACATCGAGCTTCATCGTCGACCACCAGTAGTAGGGTTTTAGGTCTCTATACATTTTAGTGCTACCGGGATGAATCGAGTACATGGTTTTGTGCGCTTCTTCCATCAGAAGATCTCTAATTCCTCCCGTCTTAGGTACCCAAATTCTATCTTGGAATACCTTCAGTCCTTGACTATTTGTACCGAAGACTAAAGTTTTGCCCAAATGTTCTTCCTTTCGGTCATTCTTCTCTGAAGCTTCTTCTTGGGCTTTCTTTATACTTTCCATAATTGTCGAGACAACTTCAATTCTCAACGCTCTTGGCCTTTTCCTTTCAAGGTTGACTTTTCAACTGAGCGCATCAGCGAAAACCTTCGCTTTACCGGGGTGGTAAAGTATCTCACAGTCATAGTCCTTGAGTAACTCTAGCCAGCGTCGTTGCCTCATATTCAATTCCTTCTGATTAAAGAGATACTGGAGACTCTTATGATCAGTGAAAAGCTTGCACTTCGTGCCATAGAGGTAATACCTCCATATCTTCAAGGCAAAAACTACCGCTGCCAACTCCAGATCATGAGTGGGGTAGTTCTTTTCATGCTCCTTCAATTGTCGAGATGCATGTTGATGAGATTATTGCGCTATTATATCGATAGATTCAAAACAGATAAACAAGAATGAATCAATCAAATAATACAAGGATGGATCAAAAGATGTCGAATGATTAATATCTCACACCTCATAAGAGCTCGATGAAGAACTTCGACTGTAGAGGTGTGTTTTGGGTTACAATGCAAAAGCTATTAATGAGAACGTGTAACCTAAAGCTATACATGCATGCAAAATATATAAGCTAACCCTAATGCTTAAACCACGGTTGGACAGGCCCAAACCGGGTAATCAAAATATCAACATTAAGCCCATATGACGCAACACTCTAGACCCAACAATCTCCCCCTTTGTGTCAATAGAGGCGAGAGATTAGTTCGGTTGAGAAAGAGCAGACTTCTTCACTGTCTTGAACACCTTCGGTATAATGGCCAAAAGAGTGTGATAAAAAGTTATATACCACTGAAGCATGTCAGAGAAGTTCTTCTTATCCGAATCACTGTTCTGTTTACACCTGTGAGTTATATCAAGTACGTGCTCCAAGCAGGAAATAGAGAACAGGTGTTTGTCAACAAGAGCGAAAAGGAATTTTTCACCTTCGCTTCTAGTGAACATAACAGTGTGATGAACTGGATCTATCTTGCCCAATTTCATCTTATTTAGATCACTCGGCTTCCCGATACTCTTCACAATCGGCTTCTTTCTCAAAACGTTCGCAATCTCCTGATCCATCTTAGCAACTTCATGGATGTAGGAAGCCAACATTCTCTTAATGTGATCGTGGATCGGCCCATACCGCTCTTGATTTGTAAGCAGAATATTGAACAGCAGAATCTAATCGTGTGGGTTCAGGTTTGGAAGATCAGCTAACGTAATCATATGAACTGAGTTATCAAAACCTCGGGTCACCTTGAACTTCACGTTAATAAATTTCCCAGCAGCATTCGGTTTCAATACCTTGACCGAGGTTATTTTCTGAGCACTCCATATCAAGTATTGGGGTTGGGCAAATTCAAGATAATAATTGATTAGATCTCGATCAACCTGTGGGTGAGGAGAAGGGACTTCAACCGTTGAATCAAAACAATGGAACACGAATGCCCTACAGGTGATGGGCATGTCAAATTGAGAATCCCTTGTGTTTTCACATTCAAACGAGGCAACAGGTTCCAGCCAGTGAGTGCTGGGAGACTCAATCGCTTCTTTGATTAATCTTTCCTGGGTCCAAGTGGGAAAGAGAGCCTGCTTGCAAACCAGAGCATCTTGATCTGCTTTCTGCTTTCGCTCTTTCTCTTCTTCCTCTCTGGCTAATCTCAAATTTTCATCAATATCTTTATCCATTTTCTTCCTCTTTAAAACCTCCACAATCGTTTCTTCTTCTTCATCATCACTATCTTCCACAACACCCTTCGATTTTTCCTGTCCACCAGAACCCGAAGCTATATTAACCTTCGATTCGGTTTCGATAATAACTTTGGGTGGAATTGGAGGATTTTGATCAGCTTCTCCCCTTGTTGCGGAGTGACCATGGGCTTCGTAACACCCTGAATCTGACTCAATATCTGAATAGCAGGAAGAAGTTTAGCTGTCAAGTGATTCCTGATAGTAAGGGTGAGAACAGGATCATGAGCATTGACAAGATTACTGAGAATCGAGAGAACATCCCCAGCACTACTTTTAAGAACTGCCCGCTCAGTCTTGAGTGATGCAATTTCCTTCTGGGCGTGAGCAAGATGAGCTGACTGGACTTCAATTTGTGTAGTCTTTAGAGCAAGTTCGTCCATAATCTTGTTTTCCATGGCCAGGTCAGCCTGAAGCTTATCAAGGCGAGAGTTGACCGAAGTGAGAAAAGAAGTGTGATCAGCTTGGAACGCAGTTCGAACAGAATCAAATTTTGCTTTCTCTTCTTGAAGGGACTTTGAGAGAGAATCAACAGAAGCATTAACCTTTTCAGCATTGGACTCGGCATGGCCTTTGAGTGATTCCAAAAAGATCTTTGAATCATGAACGAGATCTGTTACTTCTGTTGTTGCTTTCTTGCAGGTAGATGTGGAGGCATCCACAACCTTTGTAGATTTGTCGATTGAGGTTGTATATTGCTGAAGAGCAGTGTCAAGAAAATATTTTAAAACAACATCTGAATAAGTTGCTGAGGAACCAAGCAATTTGTCAAACTTATCATGAAGATCTTTTAAATGGAGCTTTGTCACCGGAGCATCATCATCATTACTTGGAAGTCGATAAGGACTATAATAAGTGGAGTCAAAATCAAAGTTTTCACCTCCCAGAGTAGGCTCAGAGTCTGTTGAAGGTGATGGTGAGAAAGGTTTGGTGGTAACAGGGGTGTCAATGCCAACGGTATGTGCCCCCGTATCAGATACGTTGACACTCACCGAAGGTCCAGTTTTTGTGGTTGTTATAGCTTGAGAAAAGATTGGTGGTGGTAGTGGAGCAGTAGTAGTAGGTTGAGAAGTGACAGGTGGTGGAACGGGAGCAACCGAGATTGGTATTGTGGTTTGTTTTGGAGAAGGAGGAGGAGTAGGAACGTGAACCTGTACCTCAGGAGTTGGAGATCGGGGAGGAGTATTTCCCCTTGGTGAGCCTTCGTGTTGAACTTCTTCGTCTTCATTAGCTAGTTGGTCCTCTGCATTGGAAGCAGAAGACGTCGATGCCTTCGGTCGCTTAGCCATCTTCTTGACCTTTTTCTTTTTGGAAGCCGAAGGTGCAGCTTTATCAGCCTTACGCTTTTTAGGAGATGAGGGACCTTCGGTCTCGGCTTTCTTAGACTCCGGTTTCTTCCCCCTCTTGGGAGGTTTTTCAGCTACCTCCAAAGCACTCTGCATCTCAGGAGTGAGTTGGCGTGGACCCGAAGGAGGCAATTTCCTATAATCAACCATGACTCTACTTTCACTAGAGACACACCGACTCATTAATTTAGGAATAAAACCGATGTATATGAATTTGTAGGGTCAGTTACAATAATTTTGATCGTGTGAAAAGTAGCAATAGAAGACCGTAGAGCATCCTCCATGACAGGAATCTGAAAAGTCTCAATGGCTCTGCGAGTGACTAATGTCCAGAAACGACCGCATGAAATCTCAGAATGTTTGGAGGAGGAGTTGAGACTCTGAACCAGTTGTGACCAGATTAGTGAACCATAATCCAAATTGATTCCATTGTAGAGACCATAGAGAATGGTCATGAAACCTTTACTCGCCCCATCTGACCCTGCAACCCTTTATGCTAACCCCTTGTAGATAAGTGTAAGCAGACCATTCCATTGAGGTGGTAAACATGACTTCTTGAATTTCGCCACCATAGTTAGAACGTCTGTGTATCCCATGTCATAGAACATCGAAAACAACTGAGTTGTTGTTATGAAATCCGGTGAGATGACAAAAGCATCTGCAGCATGCCCTAGCAGTGAACAAAAGCGTGCTTTGGATACAGATGTCTTGTGATCATAGATATCGAAGAAGATCCATTCCTTGCGTTTGTCGTAGGAAGCAGTGAAATAGACTTGTGATAGAAGGGACATGGGAATTGATTCGACTTGTGTGAGAGCAATCACCAATGGAGAATACTTGAGACACTCTACAACGTGAAGCATGTACGAATCATAAAGGAAAGGGTCCAATTGAATGATGAGATTCTGATTAGGTTTTATCGTAAGAAAAGATGATGAAGCTGTTTGATCTTGAAGAGAGGATGATTCTGCCATTGTTGTAGTGAAGAAGAAGATGAACAGTTGTATATCGCATGTTGTTTTCAAGAGAGAGGTTGAAGAAGGTAAGGAGGTACAGTAGGTGTGAGAACCCCCTTTTATACCGTTGCCAGGAGAGAGAAAATATCCGCTGTGATGATGATACAATCTCTGAAACGTCGCCAAAAAAAAGCGCGATTTGACAGCTTGGTTTCCCTAGATATATGGTAGCAGGCGTGGCTGTAGGAACCGTTTCAAATTCACGCGCCCAATCCAAATTCTTATCGTATGAGTCATGTGGAATTCTTATCCAATTACCGGCTCTTTAATTTTGAAAATGCGTCAAAGTTAAGTACAACAGCTACAAACGAGACTCATTCGTTTGCTTCATGCTAAGTAACCTTCGCTCCTCCATAAGAAAGGGAACCACCATATCTGTTAGAACCGAAAGCACAAATCTGAAAAGTGCCATTAGTACCACAAACAAGAGTTTGGAAAATCATAAAGATCTTCGTGCAAGAGTGTGCCAAAGAAAAATAAATAATGCAAGATGTGTATGGGATATAAGTGATGTCTTTGAAGACATGAAACGAATGATCCCGGACACGAATCTCTTCCTTCAAAGTCAAGAGAGACTGAGAAGTGTCTGTGTAGTTTCCCGTGAAATACGATCAAATGTTTGTTAAGAAACATTGAAAGGCATCTTTTTAAGTATAGGCGTTAGTGGGTGGTTTAGCTTCAACCGAACTTCGATACTTAAAATAAGACCGAAAGAAGGATAAAGTACTTGTGAGACTGATGTGGTCTGTTGAACAAGTAGGTTGCAGAATTTATTTTGTGACTGGATAATAATAAGAAATCTCAAAAACAAATCTGAAACTGGATCTTATGGGTAGAAACGTCTTGGTGATAGACAATATCATAAAGATCACGCAAAAATTAAAAAGGAGATTTCTTGAGGTACAAGTTATAGCTTGAACATTTTAGCTTTCACCGTCAATTCATTCAAGGTGTTGGATTTTGGGTCTCACTCAGCACGTGGTGAATGTGTCTAAGATCATCAACACAGATGTTGTGTAACCATAAACCTCAGTGGTAATTGCTGAGAGTCTCAAGGGTTACGATTGTGGAGCGAAACGTGATGGAGAAAAATGAGGTGGTTAAGGAGCCGAAAGTACCTCTGCGAATTAAGAATGACAAAGCAGAAAACTCTTAACTCACTGTGAGAAGAGTAAGGTAGCTCGTGACTGGAGTGAATTTAGCAGCCTAATTGGGAAGAAACGATATGTGTCGATCAAATCATGAAGGCTTCACTCAGAGTCTAGGAGGCTTCGGTCTACATGCAGCAACATGCTTCTAGGGACACTTAACTAATACAAAGATAAGAGTGTTATACCTGCCCCAGCTTCAATTGTAATTGAGATAGCATCTGTGATCGTCAAACAAAAAAAACGAAACGAAACAAACAAAAAAAATATTTTTGAAGTTTTGAATATTTCTGAAAAAGAATAAAAACAGAAAATAAAAATATTTTTGGAGTTTTTGGAATGAAAATAAAAGAGAAATAAAAATTAAGCAAAAAGATAGACAATATATACTAAACATACAACCGAAATCAAACTTCAAAAAGATGAAGCGAAATGGACCGAGCGTTCGGTTCATTTCGGTTCCCGAAAATTCTGGAACCGAAATAGACCGAGCGTTCGCTCTATTTCGCTTCTCCAATTTTTTTGTGAAACTGAAGAGGTTTCGGTACCGACTCAGCTTCCATCATTCCCAAGCCTTGTAGAATCTTATTAAAGCTTGCTTTTGATAGGGCCTTAGTGAAGATGTCAGCTAGTTGATCTGAGGACCGAACGAAGTGAACTTCAACGTTACCATCTTCCACATGGTCCTTTATGAAGTGGTATCTTAGTGCAATATGTTTAGTCTTCGAGTGTTTCACTGGATTGTGACATATTCGAATCGCACTTTCTGAGTCACAGTAGAGAGGAATCTTCTTCATGCATAAGCCATAGTCTCTAAGTTGGCTTTGTATCCATATGACTTGTGATGTACAGGATGCTGCATCGATGTAATCAGCTTCAACTGTGGAAAGAGACACACAAGTTTGTTTCTTTGATTGCCAGCTGACTAGTTTACCATCGAGAAACTGGCACCCACCAGTTGTGCTCTTTCGGTCCAGTCCACACCCACCAAGATCAGCGTCCGAGAAGGCTTGAACAAAGAAGCCAGATTTTGCAGGATACCAAAGACCGAGAGACGAGGTTCGCTTCAGATACCGGAAGATGTTTTTCACTGCAACTGTGACAACCGTCAATTTCTGGTCTAGTCAAAGTCAAATAAAGTCAACAAGTCAAACCGGTCAACTCAATTAACCTTGCATATTAGGGTATACATTATGTTACTACTGTACAACTCGCTATTTTAATAAGAAGTTATCACTTGAAAAATCCATATGTTGAGAATTCTCAAACCCTAATTAGGATAAGTGATGAAAGTACTTGGTAAAACACTATCCCGTACCCCTCGGGGGCGTATAATATTCATAACGAGGCTTAACGAGGTTTACAAACCTTGCGTAGCGAAGCTAAACATCCAAAAAGGTCACAAACAAAGTCTCTCTCAAACCTCTCTCGCTCTATCTGAAATCTCTCCAAGTATGTGAAATCTCTCCCAAATCTCTCTAAGTATGTGAAATCTCTCCCAAATCTCTCTAAGTATGTGAAATCTCTCCAAGTATGTGAAATCTCTCCCAAATCTCTCTAAGTATGTGAAATCTCTCCAAGTATATGAAATCTCTCCCAAATCCCTATAAGTATGTGAAATCTCTCCAAGTATGTGAAATCTCTCCCAAATCTCTCTCAAAATCTCTCTCAACTTTTTATAATCACCCGGGGCATCCCGACCCTTAAATTAGTCGAAAACAACTCGAAAACGGAAGTTTAAGCGAAAAATAGCTTTATAGAGCCGAACCCTCTTAAGGAGCCGAACCCTCTTAGGAGCCGAACCCTCTTAGGAGTCGAACATAGCCTTAAGAACCGAACATAGCCTTAAGAACCAAACCTGCATAAGACTGAAACCCCATATGGGCCCGAACTCACCTTTCGGTTCAGATCAGGCCTCTCGGTCTATTTCGCCCCAATCAAGCTTCGGTCCATTTCGCCTCCTTACCCCTTCTCGCATGCGAAACCACCCGGATCAACCCCTCTCGGTTCTAATACACCAACCGAACCAGTCTTCGGTTCTAACCCTCTCAGGACCAAATTCTCGGCCAGACTTCGGATTTTTCCATTTTCTTCCCGGTTTTTGACCCCAACTCCGTTTTAAACCCGTTTTTCGTGATTTTAACGCGGGATTTTCATCCAAACTCATATTTTGGCATATAAGACCCTAAATATTCATTTTTAATCATATTTTGGGGGGAAATCCTTGTCCAAGAATAAAATCTATTAAGTTAGATTTTGTGATAGAGTGTTGACTTTCTATAAGTTTATTACACAAGCAACCCCCCATACCTTCATAGTACAACCCTCAGTCACTATTCCCCCTACCTAGTCAACTATTTGTCCTTTGACACCCCTCCTCCAACTGTAAAGGTTCATCAAAATCTGAAAAATCTCCTCTCTCCTTCCACTTTACTCACTCTCTCTCTCTCTCCAAAAAGCAAACACCCCTCTCTCTCTCACTTTCCCTCTCTAGAACTCGAGATTTCAAGGCTGTTCTTGAGCTTTTCACTTCAGTCTTGGTAAGTATATTCATCCTACATTTGAATACTCTACACTCCTTTAGTCAAGTCATGAATCTCTTATACAAATATCGTCATATTTGTGCTTAGGATCTTCGAATCTTCAAGTATCTCACAAGTGTTCTTGACTTGGAAACCTTTCTTCTTCCACCTTCATCTCAGGGAATAACCCAAGGTGAGTTCATACCCCCACATTTTCATGTTTTCTTCAAGTTTTAGGGGGGGGGGGGGGGAATACAAGTTAAAATACTAAAAACTTAACTAAACTCAAACATCAGCTTTCATCAGAAAAGTTTAGTTCCATTCACGGACTGTTTTGACCATCTTAAACTTAATATCTTTCAAAACTGTTTAATATGAAAATATTTCAGGTTCATACCTTTAAAATGACTACTTGCACATCTCCATATGATTTTTCTACAATGTATGGTGATTTTTACAAAACTGCCTGTCATTTCAGAAACGAATTCGGACCAGTCTGTGAATATGAACGTTTTCACACAAGTTAAAGACTTCTAAAAATCATAATAAAAATTATGAATAAACTAGACACATTTTCTAAACTCTCAGAGCTTACGGATTTAGTTTTCGACTTCGTATGATTTTTCTATGATGTTTTTAAAACAGTGTAGAAGGGTTAAAAACTAGTTACATAGCTTACAATATTAACAACACTTTGTAGTATGTTGAGCAAAGTGCATAACAATAAGTTTCTAAATGTTGAATGCATTTCTTGTTAGTTTATCATCATAAACAGAAATTTAGTCATTCACGATAAGGATTCTTCATTCATTTCGAACACATACAATAAACTAAAATAAGTATAGTTTATGGATTTTACGATAGAAGCATACTACATGAAGAAGGTTTTAGTCTCAACACAAATGGGTTTTCCATATACTACATGATAAACTGTAATAATAATAGTTTATGGATTTCATATCACTAATTTATTTTCATAAAAGGTGATTTCACTTCCACCGCGGAAGAGGTTTTATACTCAAAATATATGTAAACTAGTTAACGTAAGTTGTGAGACAATACTTCCATCGTACTCTTAGAGTACGAGTTCAAATTCATGTAAGTTATAACCAGAGTCTCTTGTAGGGAGAGCGTGATAATTGTGTATAGATCTATATTGGGATTGACACCCCACACCTTGCTGCTAGCTACAGCGGGACCTGTAGGTCTACGGGTGACAAAAGTCATAACAAATCTTAACGTCTGAAAAAGGTTGTAAAAGGTCATCCGGTTGTAGTATGGTTATAACGACTCACATAGGGAGTTAACAATCTTTCAAGTTTACAGGGAAAATTCTACTTGAAAAGGGGTTTTAATCTATTTAAAACTACAAACACGTTATAAGTATAAAACACACTCATACTCTCGGTCTTGGGATTTAGGGCTAAATGACTTTTATAAGGAAAATATTGGATTTTCCTTGGAAACACATCTCTATTAAAACTACGTTTCATCTAGAATTGTTAGACTTCAGCTATAATTGCTAAGTGTACATGTTATAGTTATATATGAGTTTAGTCGCAATCGACTTAGAATTGGTGGGCTCGTCTTACTTCCTGTTCCTTGTTTGGTTGTGGACCTAGGGCAGACCCATTATATTCGACAGTTTATTTAGCAATCTAAACGAAAGTCGTAGAATACGTTAAACTGAGAGCGTGCATGAAAAGAACGCCGAAATCTGACTTCGTATGAGGAAGTTGTGGTTTTTTTAAGTTTCGGCTTAGCGGTATATGTAAGAACAAGATCTTTGCGCAGGGACAAGGTTTGAGAACTCAAACTTTGAGTGAATGCTTGAGATCAATGTCTGCTTGATAATGGATGTTCAAGTCGAGACTGGATAGACCATTCAAGTCTTAGATAATCAGTTCAACAAATGATCAAGACATTAATTAAGAACACGAAGATAATGATCAAGGTAAAGTCAATTAATGAAGAACAAGAAGAATGTTTTTAATGTGATAAGAGTAAATGCCAAAAGTAAGTGAAAGATCCGTAGTTGGCTTTTATTGAATGCTCCTATATATAGGAGAGAATGTTACAGCGAATTAACCCAAGTGTTTACATGGGTCTGGACAAAAGACACAAGTCTGACATTCTGATTGTCATAAATCAACTTTAAACTATGTCCTATGAAACGTTACATCACAATACAAGACAAAAGTAATAAATGCACAAAAGACATAAAGACTTCATTCCGGACAAGTAATGTTCCGGAGATGAAGGTTTGGTCCGGATCAGCATACATTTCGGACTTCAGGATCAGCTCCGGAATGTGTTCCTCTACAAAATACTTCACTCTCCTTTTCTCCAGCTCCGGACAGGTTCCAGATCACATCTTCTTCGGAACCAACAGCCTTCGGAATATGTACTTAGGATTGCTAGAGGTTCACTTTCAGGTTCCAACAATCTCCCCTTAAGTGAACTTAGCAATCCATCAAGCTTAGTTCATTTCTTCCTTGATGAAGGTGTATGCTTGGAACAACCATTCACGCACCGCAATGTACCAAGTCAGTTGACTTACAAACTTTGCCTTAACCTATTCCGGAGCATCAGACTTGGACGCCCGGGATCTGAACTTCTGCAGAGCTTTGGTAGGAACTAGGTGTTTGTCAAGGACTCGGAAGAAGTCCTTGTTTGTTCTTCTGGTGGTGTAGACAAACCCTAGAACTGGTTCTTCGATCGGACCATCTGCAAGAATTTCAGCTTCCGGAAGAACAAAGTCTATTTTAGCAATGAATTGTTCGGTTCCGTAGAGGTGAGCAAGTTCGTAATCACAGCGGCAGAACTCAGCAACATAGTCCTTGAGGAAGACGAGAGTTGCGTGGTAGGCACCCATACTGATGTCATCCTTTTGATTTTCTCTGAAGTAAGCAGCAAGAGTAAGGATGTCGTTCGGATTCATTGAAGGAAAATCCGCATCAGTAACAGTCCTGGGAGTCGGTTTGTTCCGGAGAAGATGGAAACGGAACAGAGGACAGTTCAGCTCAAATTTTACCAAAATTTTTCTTCCAAAGCCTTGAACTTTGGTGATCCTCTTCCTTGTCCATACTTGCTTGAAGGGTTGAGCATTCTTGGCGTAAAAGGTTTTGAGCCTTTCACGCTCTGTCCGGATGATCACTTCCAGATTATCGGTTGGGTGGAGCGGAGCAAACTTCGTGTAGAACTTGCTAAAAGGAGAGAGATGAAGATCCAGTTGATCAATGTCATTTGAGGGAAGGTCATAGTAGAGAGTTGGGATGATTTCCTTGGCTTGAAGGATGCCTTCTCGACACAGAGGAGAGATGCCACGCATCGGATCGGGATGGTCTTTTAACGCTTGAATCTGGATGCTGTCCTCTAGTGCCTTATGAATTTCTTCCTCAGACCATCCAAATTTTTGTTTGAGGGGAGGTCCGCAGTGAAAGGCTTGTTGTTCGGAAGTCATTGGTTTCTTCCCTTTGTCTCTCTGAAGAGCATCAATAACCATCTTCATATTCTCGTCAATGACGAATTCCGGAGTAGGAGTTGGGAGCGGTTCTTCCGGAATTTCATCTGGAGTCCGGAGATGAGAGCCCTGGTCAATTGGGGCTATTTTTGGTTCCAGAATGGGAGTGGGAGACATCACAGAGGGAGTGGCTCGAAAGGCTTGAGCTGTAAGGAAAGATTTTGCCTTATCCATTTTAACGACCATTTCAAAGGCATACGGAAGAGAGGATGGCCAGGAGACAGCGGACCAGATCCTCTTTTGTTCCTCTGATAACACCTTCGGAGCAGTCAGCTTGGAGCTTGAAGACCAAGAATTCCTTTGGGAGCTTCATCCGGAATGTAAATTTCATAATCTTCATCTCCTTCGGTTCCCTCAGTGATTCCCAGAATTCCGGAGACAATGTGAACATCTTCATCTTCGGAATCGAGGTCCTTATCCCGGAGTGTGAATTCCGAGGCTGGCTTCCATCTTCTGCTTGGGCCTTCTCCCCCTCTTGCATCGGTGACACTTGAAACCGGTGCAAGCGACAAGTCCTCTTTGATATCGTCAAGTTTGGAGAAAACTTTCTTAAGACCTGTAGAGAGTTGAAGGGTAAGAGTGTCATAGGCTTCAGCAGTGGGAGCTTGTTTGGAGAGATGCTTGAATGTGCTGCTAAGGATTGCAATCGTCTCATCAAATTTCCTGTTCGGAACATCCACAATGTTCCAAGTTGAGCGCAGGAGTTTGATGAGGACTTGTTGAATGATCAGATTCATCTCATCCTTCTTCCGGATCTCCTTCTCCAAACGTTGAATTTGTTTCTCATGACGAACATGAGTCTGCTTGATTAGATCATTGGTAGCAGACACAAGATCGTTATGAACCTTGAGCATGGAGGAGATGGTGTTGAGATAATTGTCGACAAGAGCATCATACTTGGAATCAAGTTGCTCAACAGTGTGTTTCAGCCGGATGGAAATCAGCTGGTCAAGTTGGGCTTCTCTCTCTGCTACTGATGGTCCGGACTGTTGGGAGAGAGACTGAAGAATGACATCAAGTTTTGAATCAAGTCCGGAGACTTTTTGATCCAGTTTTGAATTCAGTTCTGTTACAGATGTCTCTACAGATGACACTTTAGCCATAGTGTCTGAGACATTGTTGCGGATCTCCAGTAAGGCAAATGGGTCAACATGTTCACCAGCTGAGGATTCGGAATCAGAATCCGAGTGATGCGGAGGAGGTTGGTAAGCATCTGGATTGAAGGAGGGACCCGGTTTGGCAGCATCATCGTCTTCTTGAAGATTTGAGTTGGAGCCGTCGTCCGGAGTGGTAGTAGAGGAGGATCCGAAGTCAAAGGCAGACTTGGATACGGATGCTTTGGATTGATAGTGAATAGAGGTCTTGAGATGAGCATCCTAAATGGTTGTTGCTTCTTCATCCAACATAACTTCTTTAGATATCTCTTCTTCCGGATCAGTGTGGAAGATGCTCTGATGAGTGGTGATTGGGGTAGCTCCGCAGTGAGTTCATTGATGGGGTCATCGTCAGAAGGATGGACATAGGGTATATTGCTTTGGATAGCCCGGTTCTTCATGGAGATGATAGTGGATTCAACTTGAGCACGAATCAGGTCCAGACGTCTTGATGATGCCCTGTTCACATAATCTTCCCACAAAGGATCATTAGAACCTGGTCGTCCTGTACGCCTTCCGGGTATCAGACCAGTTGTGGCATCAGAAGTTGGAGAGACTGCTCCTCCTTCCGGATGCTTGGGTTCCGGAACAATGGTTCCGGAGTGTGTGCGTGTGGAAGAGATAATGGGAATATCAAATGTGATACGTGGGTGTGTTCCAGGGGGCCGCAAGGAACTTTGTTCAACACCGGCATCACCCTTTTGGGAGGGTGAGGGTGGAATATGTGTAGACTCTCCGTGAGTGTGTGCTTGTGAGGATGAAAAATTGAGGGGTTCCTCAGATAAGTGGGCAGGAGGGGTGTGTGGACGGCCAGAATCAGTCGGAATGTCATGGGTGCCCTCCTGTTGAGAGGGGGCACTAACTTTGGATTTCTTTTTGGCCTTAGGTTTGGTGGGTGAAGCCTTTCGTTTGACTGGTTGCTTAACTTTGGGTCCGGACTTAGTATGAATGGCCTCTTCCGGAGTTGGATCAACAGAGACCGGGGCAGGTTGTGTTGGGTCGAACACAACCGAGGTCTCAACATGGTGTTTCAAAAAGGGAGATTCGGAAGGAATGAGGGCCAACATATTGTCCGGAAGTCGTCTGACCGGACCAAAAGATGATTGGTCCGGAATTCTGTAAGCCTTAACAAGTTTAAAAGATACACATACCTCTGGAGGAATGGTGCTCACCGGAATGGGGATGTTAAGTTCCTTGAAGATATGTTCAATCGTCAGGGCCCAAAATCTAGGGCTCGAAATCTCGTTCGGTTTGCTCTTGATGGCAAATTTGCAAAACTCTTGCCACAGGACTTCCGGAAGGTCCACAACGTTGTTGCGTCCGGAATAGATGCTGAAAACCACATTTAGCCAGTCTTTGCTCAAAGTATCCGTACCGCCATGCTTGCCAGATAGCCCACGGATGATAAGATGCATAAGGACGGTCCAGATCCCTGAAACAACAGTTTTCTTGAAATCTTTTGCCCTATAGTCTTGCGTGTACCCGATAAAGTTCAGAAATGTCTGAAACTCTTCAGACGTTGGTTCCACCACTTCGAAAACAGTAGGATTTGGTGCAACTCCAATTACCTTGAGGAAGGTTGCTTTGTAGACAGGAATGGTACGATCTCCAATAATGGTGGTTAACAGAACACCATCTTCGAGCTTGATTCTCGGGAAGGCACGATGAAGATGAGAGATTGGGAGAGGAGGATCAAGGATTTTGGTAAGTGGAATGGAGAGGGGATGATGTGCAAGGAACTCAATCATTATTCTGATTGATTCTTCGTAGTCAAGGGGGTTCAAGGAGAACAGTTGGGTAGTGTCCCTAAGAAAAGGTTCTTGATCGGCAGAAGATGATGAACCCTTTGATCCTTTGGATGATTTCTTCCTGGCTATGGATTTCTTGGGAGTTGGATCAGTTGAAGCTTGGTTCTTGGAGGACTCCATTGATGAAGATGAAGAAAGCTTGAAGAACACGAAGAACTGTGAGGGTTTTTGGAGGTTTAAGAGTTAATAGAGCGTAAAGAGGTAAAGGTAAATGCGAAAAAGTATTTATAGGAAGGGAAAGATGGGTCGGGTCGAAAAAGGTAATGATGAGGATCCGAGATCCATCGGGTCGCATTTAATGTTGGGAAATTGAGATTAGACAAGTGAGGTGAAAGGGCAAGGCAATTGGTCTAAAAGAGGAGAATGTAACCGTCACTTCGTTTTCCAGTTTAGAGGGCGTGCAATCGTGTCACGCAAATCGAGGAAGATTGGATAAGGATCTTCCTAAAAAGTAACCGTTGAGAAAAACCGTTTCACCTTATTACCTTTTGGTATTCCGGATGAATTGTTCCGGACAGTTCATGATCCGGAGGATAAAGGTTATGTTCCGGAACATATATGATAAAAAGGGTTTCCGGAGAAAATTTTGAAAATTCCGGAGCATTTTTGAGAATTCCGGAGCAGTTTGAATTTCTGGAGCAAATGTTGAAAATTCCGGAGCATTTTGGAGAATTCCGGAGCACTTTGAATTTCCGGAGCAAATTTTGAAAATTCCGGAGCACATTTTACAATTTCGGAGCGATTTTGAAAATTCCGGAGCAAGTTTGAAATTCCGAAGCATTTTTGAGAATTCCGGAGCACTTTGAATTTCCGGAGCAAATTTTGAAAACGCCTTTCCGGAGTGGATTTTCCGGAATTCCTTTGTGGAGAGAGTTCCGAAATAGAGATTCGGATGATGGTTGATCTTGATAGTCGTGATGAAGAGAATGAACTGTACAGCTTAAAAACTCAAGGGATAATTAGTAAAAAAGACAGGCAAAAGAATCCTATGTATTTAGAGGGAAAATAGTTCCGAAGCAAAAATAATTGAGTTCAGAGCATATTTTTCTTCTGAATACTTCTATCAAAGAGAACATGTCTCCTGAAAGAATTGAGGATCAGGCATCATCATACCCATTTTGTTCAGAAAACCATTAAATTTGGTTTCGTCTAATGCCTTAGTAAAGACATCAGCAATTTCATCGTCAGATGGAACAAAAATAAGTTCGATGTCACCATTTAGAACATGATCTTTAATAAAATGTTACCGAATGTCAATGTGCTTCGTCATGGAGTGCTGAATTGGATTGTGAGAGATTGCAATGGCACTTTGAGAGTCACAGTAGATAGGAATGTGTTGAAATCGGTAACCATAATCCAAAAGTTGAGATTTCATCCAGAGAACTTGAGAGGTACAGCTGGCAGCAACAATGTATTCAGCTTCAGCTGTAGAGAGAGCAATGCAGTTATGTTTCTTGGATGACCAGCTGACTAAACGACCACCTAGGAATTGACATCCTCCTGATGTACTTTTCTTTTCAAGTTGAAGACCACCATAGTTTGAATCAGAGTAAGCTTGCAGAAGGAAACTTTCATTTGCTGGATACCAGATTCCGAGGCTCTTTGTACCTTTGAGGTATCGAAATATTTGTTTCACAGCCAAAAGATGAGACATCTTCGGATTGACTTGAAATCTGGCACATAAGCATGTTGAGAACATAATGTCCGGACGGCTTACAGTGAGATAGAGTAGAGATCCAATCATTCCACGATACTTCTTTTCATCAACGGAAACACCCGAAGGGTCGGCAAAGATTTTGTGTCCGAAGCCCATGGGTACCTTTGCTGAGGCACAGGTGTCCATTGAGCATTTCTTGAGAAGTTCAGAAATATACTTCTGTTGGTGTATGAAAATACCTTGGCTAGTCTGTTTGACTTGAAGGCCAAGAAAGAAGCTTAATTCACGGTTCATGCTCATTTGGAAACGACTGATCATAAGTTTGGCAAAATCAGCAACCATAGATGAATCCGTAGATCCAAAAATGATGTCGTCCACATAAATTTGTACCAACATGAGATGCTTTCCATTTGATCTTCAGAATAGAGTGGGATCAAGTATACCTCTTTGAAAACCTGAGCGTTTGAGAAAATCAGTGAGGGTCTCGTACCAAGCCCGAGGAGCTTGTTGGAGTCCGTAGATAGCCTTTCGGAGTTTATAACAATAATTTGGAAAGGAAAGATTAATAAATGCGGGGGGCTGTTGAAGGTATACTTCAGTGTCAAGTTCACCATTAAGAAAAGCAGTCTTAACATCCATTTGATAAACTTTGAATCCTTTGTGGGCAGCATAAGCAAGAAAGATTCTGATAGCTTCAAGTCGTGCAACATGAGCAAATGTCTCGTCGTAGTCAAGACCTTCAATTTGAGTAAAACCTTTAGCTACCAATCTTGCCTTATTTCGGATGATAACTCCTGCATCGTCTAGCTTGTTGCGAAACACCCATCTTGTGCTGACAATGGGGTGATGTTGAGGAGGAGGTACGAGAGTCCAGACTTCATTTCGGTCAAATTCTGCCAGTTCTTCTTGCATGGCTGTAATCCAATCAGCATGCTCTAATGCTTCCTTGATGGATTTAGGTTCAACCATGGATATGAATGCTGAAAAATGGCATTCATTTTGGATGTTGGTAGCTGAGCAAGTTTGTACACCAACATTCGGATTGCCTATCACTTGGTTCAGAGGATGATCCTTCGTCCAAACATGCAATCGAGGGAGTTCTTGTGCAGCCGAAGATCCTACATCAACAGTGGAATTGATTTGCTCCCCCTGAATGATTTGAATGTTGGGATGATGCTCCCCCTAAACTTCTGAACCGGAGAGGTTGACATCATCATCAGAAGGAAACTCAAAGAAATTTTCGTTTTCATCAATGTTGAGAGGATTAGAGTCATCGAAATCAGCAGCTGCATCTTGGAAGCCATCCACATTTGATTCAAGAGAGGGATTTGCATTATTATTCTCCCCCTCAACCTGAGAAGGTTGAAACAGTTCGGAATCAAATGGAGGTAAGCTCAGAAGTGGACTGGAGAGGTTGTGAGAAACTGGGGCTTCCGAAGGAGGAATTGGAATTAGAGATGATCTTGAGCGAGATTCGGAATCAAGAGCGGTCTCAGAAGGACCAAAGAGGGTTTCAAAGTCAACCTTCTAGAATGGTTTGAGGGTTCGGACATCCTGGCGGAGGAGCATCAGACTCCATGATGTGAGTGGGGCCAGAATTCCGAACAATGTTATCATCAAAGGTAATATCAAAACTTTCTTCCAGAACATGAGTTCTTCGGTTGAGAACTCTATAAGCCTTTGATTTGGAAGAGTACCCAGGAAAGATAGCTTCATCAGCTTTAGGTTGAAACTTGGTAAGCTGATCACGGTTGTTTTTGATGAAGCATCTGCATCTGAAGACATGTAGGAACGAGATCGTTGTCTTTCGACCATTAATTGCTTCGTATGGTGTCATGTTGAGACGTCGATTTATGATACTTCGATTTTGAGTGAAGCAAGCAGTGGATACAGCTTCAGCCCAAAGATAGAGTGGTAAGTTTGCATAGTTCAGCATTGATCGAGAGGCTTCAACAAGTGTTCTATTGCGTCTTTCAACTACACCGTTTTGTTGTGGAGTGTAGGGAGCTGAGAAGTTGTGATCGATTCCTTTTTCTGTGAGAAACTTCTCAATGGTGGAATTAACAAATTCCGAACCATTATCACTTCGGATCCTTCTGACTGGGAGTTTGATAAGAACTTCTATTCCTTTGATAAAATTGATGAGCTCAGAGGCTGTTTCGGATTTCAGCCTTAGGAAGAAGACCCAGGTGAACCTTGTAAAGTCATCAACAATCACAAGAATGTATTTCTTATGATGAAGACTTTCTACAGTAGATGGTCCACAAAGATCGATGTGTAGAAGTTCCAATGGATCTGAAATGGATTTTTCGATGATAACAGGATGACCCTTCTTTAATTGCTTACCACACTCACATGCAACACATAAATGATCATTTTCTAACTTGAGAAGAGGTAAACCTCTTACCATTTCGCCTGATACAAGATCATTCATGTACCGAAAGTTCAGATGTGCGAGCCTTCGGTGCCATAACCAACTGACGTCAGGAACAGCTTTGGAGAGAAGGCAGAGTTGCGGTTTGCCAATAATCATGTTGATGTCAAGTGGGTACATGTTTTTGTTGCGAAGAGACTCTATCAAACATTCTTTTCGGTCTTCAGTCATCACATAGCTATACTTTTTGCAAAATTCCACACGTCGGCTTGAGTCAGTGAGCTGAGCAACACTTATCAAATTATGTTTCAAGTCAGCTACATAAGCAACATGTGAAATAGAGAAGTTTCCATTGGTGAGAGTTCCATAACCACGAATTTGAGAATTGGAGTTGTTTCCATATGTCACGTAACCAGCATTTGGAGAAAGCTTTAAATCTCGCAGAAAATCCTTCTGCCCCGTCATGTGCATGCAGCAAGCACTATCAATATACCATATTGTTTCTTGCTATGAAGCACAAAGTGCCTGCAAAATTAGTGAGCAATGGAGCTTTTAGGCTCCGAGTTAGACTTTGGGACGTAGGCATGGACTTTGGACTTTGATTGTGACTTTGGAACAACTTTGTGTTTCTTGGTGATATTACTGGAGTTCTTTGGAAACAGACAGAATGCTAATGTTTTTTCATCTATCCAGTAGTCATATTCAACTACTTGTGGGTTTGGAGCTAACTTCTTCGGAACTTTGGTATCCGAAGGATTGACAATTTTTGTTATCTCCGAGACAGTTGTTTTGTTAACAGATGTTTTGATTTTCCACACAAGATTTTTGTTTGAAGATTTTGAAACAGTAGCTTTGAACTTGTGGATTTGTTTGATGACACATTGTTCTTTGAAATTTTCGGTTTAAAAATTGTGCCATCAGATTTTGCAATAAAGACAGATGAAACATTTCGAGGTGCCGGCGAAGTATTTCAGATGTTTTTGACATTGACATTAACATGAGCTTGAGGTGATTTGAAGTCAAGGACTTTCTTAGGTTCCAAACGAACAAGAGGATCGGAAGGTCTTTTCAGGATTCTTGTAGGAACAAAAGAATTTTGACTATGAGTGGAGACACGAGGATTCCGGGATGAATTTGGTTTAGAGTTAGCAAGGAACCTGAAATTTTGTCTAGTCATAACTTCCTTTTTGAAAGCACTTCTAGCTTCTACTTTGGGATCTACAACATCTTTTCTATTCAACATTGGTTTTCTCTTAGGATGAGGAGAGGATCTAGAAGTTTGTCCTTTGGATGGATTTGAAAACGTAGGAGTAATGGGAACCAATTTGGTCTTTGAAAGAACTAATGAGTCCGATTCACATGAATCAGAGGACACATTGCTTGAGACTTCAACTTTATCATCTAAAGATGCCCATACAAATTCCGAGGCATTGACTTCAGTTGTTTCCGGAATAATTTCCTCAATCAGACAGTTGTTCACGTGATTGCTTTTAGGAATATAGTCTACACAATTTGGAAGACTATAATGATATTCCGTGGTCCGATTCAGGTCCAGGTTTATCAGAGGCGGAAGAGGCGTGGAATAAGGACATTTGACAATTATTGGTTGGAACTGAGGAATTAGGGACTCAAAAGATCTTTTAGCCTCCGGAAGAGGTGACAAGGGAGAAACAGGGGTGTCCGAATGTTTGATGTTCGGAACCTCTCCCATGAATGTCAAAATTTTCAATTCCTTCAGGGGTCTAACAATTGGTTTCGGAAACTCGCTTCCGAGACCAGGAGCTTTGGACCATGGATGACGAAAATTGTGAGTCATCCGAATGTCAGCTTCAAGCATGTCTACAGAGTTATGCAAAGCATCTATTTTGGCATTGAGACGTTTGTTATCAGAAATCAAAATATTTCATTCAGAATAAGTGATTTCACATTTATCTTTCAAAATGATACATTCATCTTTTGACATTACAAGTTCATGCTCTAGAGACTCGATTTTCAATTTCTTATCCTCAAAACGTAATCTAAGACGACTTAGTTCACAATCCTTCTTCTCACTGGCTTCTATGGCAGACTCATAGGCTTTATAGATAGTGTTCATATCTGTTTGGATATGGGTCAGATAAGGTTCACATAAAGTGAAATCAAAATTATTATCAGAGATCATGGATTTTACCCGCTGAACAATGCTTCAACCTGGTGGATCGTTAGTGGCCATGTAGCAGTAGTGAGGTTCAGCAACATCATCTTCATCTTCGGACCCAGAAGACCAATAAACTTCATCACATTCAACCGTTTGTCTTGCCATCAAACACATGTTTCTTCCAGTCACCAAATCTTCATCATCTACGGATGACCAATATCCTTCGACATCTCTTGAAACCGTAGTGACAAATGCCTTCTCACTTTCAGCCATTTCTTGTGCTTTTCGGACATAATAAGCTGAGTCTTCGACTTTTGGTTTTTGTGGAGCATCAGCTAGACAATCTTTGGCAAAATGGTTTGCATGACCACATTTATGACACAAGATTTTTGGTTTGTCTGAGTTGGAATTTTGAGAAGATTCCGGAGCTGAGTTTGGTTTAGTGAGGTTAGGCTTGTATGCAGGAGGATTTTCGGAGGTGTGTTTTGGTTCAGGAGCTGAATATGGTTTAGGGTAGTTTTGGTGAGGAGCGTTGAATCTGTTTTGGTATGGTTTGTAAGAGGGATTGAAAGGACGTTTGTATTTCATTGAGAGTAAGGCAAACTCTTGTTGGAAACGGAGTTCAGAATTCAAGGTTTCAGAATCATCGTCAGGGTAGATGTGTGTGGGTAAGGAGGTTAAGGATGATTGAGTCAATGGAACAGTGGGTTTGTAAGGTTCCGGAGTAGGTGGGTTCGGAATGGTTGATTCAAAGGAACTGACAAGTGCAAGTGGTCCTCCGGAAAGTTCTCTTATGGTTTGAGCAACGTTTGATTCATGTCCTTGAAGCTCATCAAAAAGTTGATAGAGTTTCAATTTTTTTAAGGAACCATTGCTTTGAAGACAGGACTTTACATTTCCCCATCCTTTACCAAGACTGTTAATGAACTTGAGATTGTACTCGAGAGGAGTTCGAACAATCCCATGAGCAGTCATGTTGTTGACAACGATTCGATATCGGTTGGAGGCTGAGGCTACGGATTCACCTGGAGTAGTGGTGAAGGTGTCAAAGTCATTAACAACCAAGGTGATGCGTTTGTCCTTCATATTTTCGGAACCTTCAATCAGATCCTGAAGAGTGTCCCAAATTTCTTTGGCTGATTTGCATAGCTTGATGTGCTCAAAGAGTGATGAAGGAACACCAAACACCATTTCCGAGAAGGCAACTTGATCAGCATGTAGCTTTTCAACATCATCTGTAATTAGAGGGGCTGGACGAGCTTCATCCTCTCGCATGAGTTGAGCAGCTGCATCTCTTACAACTGTTCTTACTGGAACATGAGGGCCTTTTTTGACGGATCTCCATATTTGTTCACCTTTCTCTTTGGCTAGTAAAAACCTTTCCATTCTAACTTTCCAATGATCATATTCTTCCACAACTAACAATGGGGCACGTGTAGGGCCACCCACGCTATTTGCGAATTGCATTGAAATCATTTGTTGAGGATTTGAAGCAGCCATTGAAGTCAAGATATCTTCAAGCTTAAGTGGTATATAGAAGAACTTTTATCCTTAACACAGAAATGGTTGAAATACCAAGGTAAATTCAAACCAACTATAATCCGATCTTATGGATTCAAAGGATAACCACTCAAGCTCTGATACCAATTGTGAGAACAAGATCTTTGCGCAGGGACAAGGTTTGAGAACTCAAACCTTGAGTGAATGCTTGAGATCAATGTCTGCTTGATAATGGATGTTCAAGTCGAGACTAGAAACACCAGTCAAGTCTTAGATAATCAGTTCAACAAATGATCAAGACATTAATTAAGAACAAGAAGATAATGATCAAGGTAAAGTCAATTAATGAAGAGCAAGAAGAATGTTTTTAATGTGATAAGAGTAAATGCCAAAAGTAAGTGAAAGATCCGTAATTGACTTGTATTGAATGCTCCTATATATAGGAGAGAATGTTACAGCGAATTAACCCAAGTGTTTACATGGGTCTAGACAAAAGACACAAGTCTGACATTCTGATTGTCCTAAATCAACGTTAAACTATGTCCTATGAAACGTTACATCACAATACAAGACAAAAGTAATAAATGCACAAAAGACATAAAGACTTCATTCCGGACAAGTAATGTTCCGGAGATGAAGTTTTGGTCCGGATCAGCATACATTCCGGACTTCAGGATTAGCTCCGGAATGTGTTCCTCTACAAAATACTTCACTCTCCTTTTCTCCAGCTCCGGACAGGTTCCGGATCACATCTTCTTCGGAACCAACAGCCTTCGGAATATGTACATAGGATTCCTAGAGGTTCACTTTCAGGTTCCAACAGTATACAGCCTAAATCTCGAAATTGAGATCGAGTGATATTTGGCCGAAACAATCTAAATGAGAATCGAAGATCTCATCGTTAGTAGTCCAACGGTAAAAAGACAGACGAAAACGGACGTCGGATGAAGAAGTTATGATTTTATAACGGAGTTTTCCTGTGTCGGTCTACAAAAAATAATATAATAAAAATAAAATCAAAATTAGCCGACGGAGTCTAAATGAAAGTTGTAGAACATAGTCTCACCTACGTGTGGATATAAAGAACGTCGAAAACGGAGCTCGTATGTGAAAGTTATGAATTTTTGAAGTCCGAGGCACGCATACCAAAGCTTATCCGAAGAAGACGCCCAACGTAACCGAAGTACGCCCAGCGTACTGCTTGTAGAGGCATTACGCCTAGCGTAATTAGGATTTACGCCTAGCGTAAATCGGGGTTTCAGCCCCTATAAATAGAAGTCGTGGGCTGCCGAATTTGGTTGCTCATTTCTTTCTCTCTCACTCGTTTTACCTTGTTTTACGTGCAAGATTTACCCCCGAAGCCCCGGTATCATTCCCGACACCCGAAGCAAGTCCCGAAGCCCCGAGGATCCCGAGGAGCAAAGTTTCTGAGCCGAGACTCTGCCCGCGTAAAGCCCAGTTTTGGAGAAAACGACCCGGTTTTATCGAAAAAATATTATTTTAAGAGACGAGGTGCTGTCTGATCATCGTGTTATCAAGTGAGTGTATAGTTACTTTCTTCTACCGCACAAATATGAAGTATTTGCTACGAAATACGTGTTATGTGTTTATATGTTGTTTTTTTACTTGAGATGGTTGTTGAATGAATGTTTTATACAGGTTTTTAAATGATTTAATGTGTATATATATATATATATATATATATATATATATATAATTTTTATCTACAAATATGTTGGGTAGAACATGGGTAGACGAACTAGTTGGTGTGTGATGAAGGATGAGTTTGAGAATGAGACGAAAGATGATATAGATCGTGAGATGAGGGTGACAGGTGAAAAAATGAGTGAAACCTTTACCCAAACGATGGCCCCCTTCATTCAGCAGAGTAGGGATGACAACCACGGACTATTCTAGACAGTCCTGTGGAACACTAGCAAGCTCGCAACTTGTAGGTGTTGTGGACTTGATGTTCACCGGTGTACTCTAAAAACCCTGGCAGCTATAGATTTAGTGCCTTATAATAAAACGATGGTAGTTATGGATTTAGTACAGTATCGATGAACCTTGGTAGCTATGGATTTAGTACTGTATGGATGAACCTTGGTAGCTATGGATTTAGTACTGTATGGATGAACCTTGGTAGCTATGGATTTAGTACTGCATAGATGAACCTCGGGCAGCAATGGACTTTATGCCAATTCCTTAGGTCAATCCTTAGGAATGAATGAATGAAGGATAGTTGATTCTTAGGGTAAAACCTTAAGAAATAAAGTAGATAACGGGGATGGTTAATTGGGTTGATTGTTTGATGATTAAATATAATAATTATTTATTGTGGGTTGAAAACCCTATATGCTCACCAGGCTCCCAAGCCTGACACACTCAGTTTATTTGTATCACAGGTATCGATACGAAGCTGCTTTGCACTGAGAGATTAAAGGAGATGTAAATCACTAGTGTAAATGAATGTATGTTCTGTTTATGCTTTTGGTCTGTATCGATGTGGACATCCCGAGTTTTGTAATAAATTGGAAATACATTTCTTTAAGAAATGCTTTGATAATTATTTATTACATTTTGTTTTGGGGACAAATTCTGCAACACCTTTTGAAAGATTACTCTGATTTGATTTTAAAAAAAAAAAGCATGAACGAAATCGGTCTTTTCTCGACGTGAAAATGGGGATGTCACAGTTGGTATCAGAGCATTAGTTTAAGCGAACTAGGAATTTGTAGGAAATTTCTAGACTTAAACTTAGAATGCTAAGTAATGATCGTGAGGTGTGTGTCTAAAATATGTTAGGTAGTACACCTAAATTGACACAAGCACTAGTATATTTTAGGAAAGATGCCTAAAATGCCTTTATGTGCTTAATGCTATATGCTATTATTTGTTCGGATCTATGGTTTGTTGCCGACCGGATCTGGAAATTTTATGTGCTCAGGTTTCTAAACGTTTAATTACGATATTAGAACTGGCATGTAATTTTTTCGAAGTAATGAGGAGGAATATGCGTCTAAATCTTCCTCTATCTATATTCTCGTCTCGATACATCGAACGACTGCTTTGGTGTGCAGAACATTATGGTGAAGACTCGAAGAGAATTGAGAAAATGGAGGAAATGAAAAGGCTTATGATGATGAACGACACCTATCGGAAGATATCGATGACGAAACGATTGGTGTAATTCTTGAATTTGTCTCATCATCTGGTATTTCCATCACCAAATCGAGTTGAAGTAGAATTGATGATTGAAGATACGCAATGAAGAAGTCCTAGTAGAGTCTAGGGAAATTTTTATGATTATTTGGACACGTTCGTATTTGTTAAATTGTTTTGTGATTTTAGGACTTGGGGACTGCGAGACAATACTTGGGATGAGTATGAGTAGGTGTGAAAGGTAGTAGATGCATATACTACCGGAAGCACAAGACTCACACTTGGATCAGGGAAAGTCACAAGGTTACCAAGAAGCTAGTAATTGATTCCGTTTTGTTCATGTATGTCATTACCATTGTTTAGGTAATGACTAAGCAGATGATTGTTATTCTGACCCTAGTGGTCATATCAAATTGAGTCCGACTACGATGAGTTTGTTTCGTGGTTCCGAGAACCGAGTTCGATGTAGCATTTGACGGAAGTCGGAAGATTGAAATCAATGCGATCATTGGTAACGCGCTCATTATTAATGAAGTTTGTAGTTGGAAATGCTACATGTTCAAATGTGGTTATATCGCATTAGAATATGAAGGAAGGTATATTCCATTCTGGAATTTAACTCTAAAAGACATGAGTCTAAGCGTTGCATCATGCGATGAGAGGTCATTAGAGCACGGCCCATCGTTCTGTTACAATAGATAAAGGAAAGTATTTATCCTAAGAAGAAGAAGGAGTCCACAATAAGGACTTATTTTGTAACTCGAAGGTTACGACTGAAAGTTCAACATAATACGAAAAGCATACGGAAGATTGGGCATCGTCTGTAGTCAGGAAGCCCTAGAGTTATATACTCTTCCGAGGAAACATAGAAGTTACGGTTATTACCTAGAATGAAGAGATAACGTATGGAATCATTATGCAAGCCCTATTTCGTTGATGATTTCGGGACGTAATCATCCTAAGGGGGAGATAATTGTAACGCCCGTAGATTCGGGCTAGTCAATTTAGAGACAATAAGCATCAAAAAATGACTTTTTGATGAAAGATTATTTAGAAGGATTAATCTTAACTAAGTTGTAGTATATGTTACAAGGATTCCGTACATATAAAGAACGCCGAAATCCGAGTTATAACGAAGAAGTTATGACCTGTTGAAGCTTCGCGACAGAACCGGCACGACACAGCGCGACGTAAATAGTGAATTTACGATATTGCGATATTTAGATTTAGCGATCTAAACGAAAGTCGTAGAATACGTTAAACCGAGAGCGTGCATTGAAAGAACGCCCAAATCTGACTTCGTATGAGGAAGTTATGATTTTTCTAAGTTTCGGCTTAGCGGTATACAACCTAAATCTCGAAATTGAGATCGAGTGATATTTGGCCGAAACAATCTAAATGAGAATCAAATATCTCGTCGTTAGTAGTCCAACGGTAAAAGGACAGACGAAAACGGACGTCGGATGAAGAAGTTATGATTTTATAACGGAGTTTTCTTGTCCCGTCCTACTAAAAATAATATAATAAAAATAAAGTCAAAATTAGCCGACGGAGTCTAAATGAAAGTTGTAGAGCATAGTCTCACCTACACGTGGATATAAAGAACGTCGAAAACGGAGCTCGTATGCGAAAGTTATGAATTTTTGAAGTCCGAGGCACGCATACCAAAGCTTATCCGAAGAGTACGCACAGCGTAACCGAAGTACGCCAAACGTACTGCTTGTAGAGGCATTACACCCAGAGTAATTAGGATTTACGCCCAGCGTAAATCGGGGTTTCAGCCCCTATAAATAGAAGTCATGGGCTGCCGAATTTGGTTGCTCATTTCTTTCTCCCTCACTCGTTTTACCTCGTTTTACGTGCAAGCTTTACCCCCAAAGCCCCGGTATCATTCCCGACCCCGAAGCAAGTCCCGAAGCCCCGAGGATCCCGAGGAGCAAAGTTTCCGAGCCGAGACTCTGCCTGCGTAAAGCCCGGTTTTGGAGAAAACGTCTCGGTTTTATCGGAAAAGATTATTTTAAGAGACGAGGTGCTGTCCGATCATCGTGTTATCAAGTGAGTGTATAGTTACTTTCTTCTACCGCTTAAATATGAAGTATTTGCTACGAAATACATGCTATGTGTTTATACGTTGTTTGTTTACTTGAGATGGTTGTTGAATGAATGTTTTATACAGGTTTTTAAATGATTTAAAGTATACATATGTAATTTTTATCTACAAATATGTTGGGTAGAACATGGGTAGACGAAATAGTTGGTGTGTGATGAAGGATGAGTTTGAGGATGAGACGAAAGATGATATAGATCATGAGATGAGGGTGACAGGTGAAAAAATGAGTGAAACCTTTACCCAAATGACAGCCCCCGTCATTCAGCAGAGTAGGGATGACAACCACGGGCTATTCTAGACAGTCTTGTGGAACACTAGCAAGCTCGCAACTTGTAGGTGTTGTGGACTTGATGTTCACCGGTGTACTCTAAAAACTCTGGCAGCTATAGATTTAGTGGCTTATAATAAAACGATGGTAGCTATGGATTTAGTACAGTATCGATGAACCTTGGTAGCTATGGATTTAGTACTGTATGGATGAACCTTGGTAGCTATGGATTTAGTACTGTATGGATGAACCTTGGTAGCTATGGATTTAGTACTGCATAGATGAACCTCGGGCAGCAATGGACTTTGTGCCAATTCCTTAGTTCAATCCTTAGGAATGAATGAATGAAGGATAGTTGATTCTTAGGATAAAACCTTAAGAAATAAAGAAGATAACGGGGATGGGTAATTGGGTTGATTATTTGATGATTAAATATAATAAATATTTATTGTGGGTTGAAAACCCTATATGCTCACCAGACTCCCAAGCCTGACCCACTCAGTTTATTTGTATCACAGGTATCGATACGAAGCTGCTTTGCACTGAGAGATTAAAGGAGATGTAAATCACTAGTGTAAATGAATGTATGTTCTGTTTATGCTTTTGGTCTGTATCGATGTGGACATCCCGAGTTTTGTAATAAAATGGAAATACATTTCTTTAAGAAATGCTTTGATAATTATTTATTACATTTTGTTTTGGGGACAAATTCCGCAACACCTTTTGAAAGATTACTCTGATTTGATTTTTTAAAAAAAAAAGCATAAACGAAATCGGTCTTTTCTGGCCGTGAAAATGGGGATGTCACAGCAACCATATGAGGTTCTCTTGGATTTGCTTGAAACCTTGCACTATAGCAGACTGAAAACATTATGTCCGGTCTACTAGCCGTTAGATACATAAGGGACCCTATCATTTGACGATAGAGAGTCACATCAACAGCCGATTTCTCAATAGATGGAGTCAGTTTCGTGCCAAATGCCATTGGAACCTTTACTTTGGAATCTCCCGTCATGCCGAACTTCGCCAACAGAGTCTTCGTGTACGCTTCCTGATTAATGAAGATGCCTTCTGGTCCCTGTCTTATATTCAATCCAAGGAAAAAGTTAATCGCACCCATTGCGCTCATCTCAAATTTAGTCTCCATCATCTTCCTGAATTCAGCTGTTAAGCTAGGATTCGTGGAGCCGAAGATGATGTCATCGACATAAATCTGAACTATCATTAAGTGTTGGCCCTCTTTCTTGCGAAAGAAGGTTGGTTCAACCGAACCTTGTTTGAATTTTGACATTTTGAGAAAACGTGTTAGAGTTTCATACCAGGCTCTCGGGGCTTGCTTCAAACCATAGACTGCTTTATCCAGAATGTAGCAGTAATCAGGATACTTCTCGTTCACAAATCCAGGTGGTTGTTCAACATATACCGTTTCTTCTAGTTCTCCATTCAAGAAAGCACATTTTACATCCATTTGGAAAAATTCGAAGTTTTTATGTGCAGCATATGCCAGAAAGATTCTCACTGATTCCAACCTTGCTACAGAAGCGAAGGTCTCTTCATAATCTATTCCTTCTTCCAGACAATATCCTTTCACCACGAGCCTCGCTTTGTTGTGAATTACGTTGCCTTCTTTATCTAACTTATTTCTAAAAACCCATTTTAAACCGACTACAGATACATCCTTTGGTGTGGGAATCAACCTCCAAACACGAGTTCGTTCAAACTCATGGAGTTCGTCTTGCATAGCTTGCACCCAATCAGAGTGATCAAGAGGAACATTTACCGTTTTCGGTTCAATTTTGGAGACAAACGAATTAAACATGCAGAATTCTACTTGAGAGAATAAAGCAGCTTGCTTCGCCTTCAGTTGAGAGCGTGTGAGAATTCGCTCAGATGATTCACCATAGATTTGAGTTTTAGGATGATCCTTTGTCCATTTTATGAGAGGAGGGTAATTTGGATCACAGGCAGGATCCAGCTCAGCATTTACTTCTACTTCAAGTTCTGATTCATCTTCATTCTCCCCCTCAAATGGCGAAGCATATCCCATGTCAGAATATGGATTCTCCCCCTCGAATGGACCTTCATGGGTTGGGCCTTGTGATGGATTCACCCCCTGATAAGGCAATTCGGTTGTTTTTGGTGTAGACAAACCCCCCTGGAGTATAGAGCTTTCTCTTGGAGGGTCATTGGTAGCTGGATGATCACCTGTTGCAGTAGGTTCGCTTTGAGTCTGCTTCTCGGTTGGTTGTTGAGTTTCGCTTTCCATGTCTTTAGTAGCTTCATCAATGATTTTCTTCAAGGTATCGATATTGTTATCTGCTGCTTTCGCTTCCAAGTGGATCGCCTTCTCTGGTTCATCAAAGAGTAGCATGTACTCTCCAAACAGATTGGAAATGGGAATTGAGACTTTACCTGATTCCGGAAAGATTTCCTCCGTTGAACCTTCGCTTGCTAGAATCTTCTTCATGTAATTATCATCAAAAGTTACATAGTAGGTTTCTTCAATTTTCCTTGAGCGTTTATTCAGAGCCCTATATGCTTTTGAAGTAAGCGGATAGCCAAGAAAGATTCCTTCATCTGCCTTTACATCAAACTTGTTTCGTTTGTCTTTGGAGTTAAAAATAAAGCATCTTGAACCGAACACATGGAAAAACTTTACATCGGGCTTACGATTATTCAAAATCTCGTATGGAGTGATGGAAAATCGCTTGTTGAGGAAGGACCGGTTCTGTGTGTAACAAGCAGCAGCTATAGCATCTGCCCAGAAGTATAATGAAAGAGAAGCGAAACTCAGCATGGTTCGGGCGGCTTCACACAATGAACAGTTTCGCCTTTCAACGATCCCATTCTGTTGTGGAGTATAGGGAGCAGAGAAGTTGTGCGTTACTCCCTTTTCAGCCAGAAACTCTTCAAAGTCTTTATTTTTGAACTCTAGACCATTATCGCTTCTTATGTTTCTTACCACCTTTCGCAGCTGCAATTCCACTTGCTTGATAAAAACCTTTAGCTTGGGAGTCGCCTCTGATTTCTGTTTAAGAAAGAAAACCCAGGTGAAGCGTGAAAAATCATCTACAATTACAAGTATAAACTTACTACCACCGATGCTTTTGATAGCCAAAGGGCCACATAGGTCGATGTGCAGTAGTTCAAGAGGTTCGATGATCTTTGTATTGATACGAGAAGGGTGACTCTTTCGGCTTTGCTTGCCGATCTCGCATGTTGCGCATAGATGTTCCTTGTCAAATTTGAGAACAGGAAGTCCACGCACGTGATCCCCAAGCACCAGCTTATTAATATCTTTGAAGTTCAGGTGCGAGAGTCTTCGGTGCCACAACCAACTTTCATCTGAGTTCGCCTTTGTCAGCATGCATACAACTGGCTTTCCTCTTATTGGGTTGAGATTCAGAGGATACATCTCGCCTTTGCGCATGGATTTCAACAGGACTTTCTTAGTTTTCTTCTCGATGATCTCTGAACCCTCGTCATCGAATGAAACCTTTAATCCAGTTCCCACAACCAGTTGACAGACGCTGATTAGATTATGTTGCAATCCTTCCATGTAAGCTACTTTACGAATCGAAAATTCGCCATTTGTAATCATCCCATATCCTTTGATCGTGCCATATGAGTTGTTTCCATATTTTACACATCCACCATCCTTAAGGGACCGAAACTCCCTAAGCTCTTCCCTCCTTCCTGTCATGTGACGAGAGCAGCCACTGTCAATATACCATTCGTCGTCAAACTGTTCGTCATTAATAACCTGCAAAATTAAGCAGATTTAGGAACCCAAAGTCTCTTGGGCCCTAGTGAGTCTTTTACAGAATAGGGAATTGCAACAGAAAGATCAACCAAATATGTTCTTTTTATTAATGTGGTTTCATCTTTTCGTTTGATGGTGTAAACTTTGATTTTATTTTTATCTTGCTTCAATTGGGGTGTGTTATTGGTAGTTGATTTTTCAGTTGAGTTTTTCTTTGGAGTCCTAAGGTTAGCTGACTTTTTTTTAACTTGTGCTTCATTATTAGAGATGAGCTTTCCCTTTCCTTTGATATCCTCCACCGGGTTTGGTTTTGGTTGCGAGTGAGGAGAATGGGATTTAGGAACGAAAATTGACTTTCGGTTCTCGGCGTAGTAAGAGTTGGGACCGAAACTTCCTTTTCGGTTCTTGGCGTAGTAAGAGTTGGGACCGAAACTTCCTTTTCGGTTTGTCTGACTACTTGTGTGGCAATTATTGCTTGAAGGAGATTTGTCCCTTGATTTGTCATTTGCTTTGGGATTGGACGCCCTTTTAGAGTGAACATAATTAGGGTTTTGGGATTGCCAAAACTGTTTTCTCTCATTGAGGTTCTTCATGTATCTTTTGTTCCTCTGGTGTTTCTGTTCAGCAAGTTGCTCTTGAGATTTATGAATATTCGCTCTTGGTTTCGGTTTCTCCTCATGTTTTTCGGTTGTTGTTGAAGATATGCTTGATGCTTTCATTGGTTCGTTTGGTATCTCTTTCGTGCCGCTTAAACTTGGCTTATCAAAACTTGAAGGTTTGTTGATGGGTTCAACCACGTATCTACCCTTGACTCTCCATCAGGTTCGCTCCGACAGGCCAACCGTTTCGTCTGCATTGTCTATGGGTGCAGACCAGAAGTAGTTGTCACAACCTTCAGCGTTATCTTTATCAACCAAGGAGGTCAACTCTGCCGTTTGTTTCTTAGTTATTCCTTCAACAGCATATACTTGGTTCGACACTGTTTGCACCTTTTGATAAACTACCGCCTTTTCTTTGAGGACCTTGGACTTATGCTTGGAAATGCAAGCGAACTCAACGGAATTTTCAGATACAAGCGATTTTGTTGTTTCGGATTCGCTCTTGAGAAATTCTGAAAAGTCAATCTCGTCCTCTACAAAAATTTCGCTCATTTCACTTTCTTCATCAAATTCAGAAGTGGTTTCTAAATTCATTTTATTTTATGAACTTAATTTGACATTGGATGAGTCAAACTTATGTATGGTCTTGGTTTTGATTTTTAATTTATCATTTTCGTCCAACAAATTCTTTAACATACATTTATGTTCTTTGGACTCAACAAAAGCCTCAATTTTGTCTAGTCCATATTTGTATGTCACTGAAAGCTCATCTGAGGACATTATAGATTCACATTCAGCAATGACTTCGTCCTCCTTAAATTCAAGGAAAGGCAAAATCATTTTATGAATCTTTTTACCTATCTCACAATCTAGATGTAACTGGGTGATATTAGTATATAAGCGTTTAGCAATCAAACAGAAAACATTTCTTTGTTTTAAAAACTTCAAATTGTCTCGTTGCACATAAATAAGTTCATCCCTAGCCCTAACTAACTTTGACTCCTTCTGCTGAATCCACATCCTTCTCTCCTCACTCTTGGAAGACTCCCTGCTGAGTTGGTCAGTTAGGTTAGAATTTGGTAAGCGAGTTTGCATAAGACTGCCACTTAAGTTAGAAAACTTGAATTTTAATTCATTTAATTCTTTTTCGTAGTTTGTTACTGGTATTTTAAGTGATTCTAGGATAGATTGTACCTTCTTGATCAACTGATCGCAATCGCTGATCTTTTCACTCACAGGCTTGGAAGCGAAACATTTGTCTTCCTTAAGCTTCGCTTCCTCATGCTTACTTTCGGTTGTTACCATTAAGCATCACCCAACCGACTCAGTAACTCCTTCTCTCGCCACATAAGCTCTTCCATGCGAGGGTCTGCGTACCTCTTCATCTTCAGAGTCTGTAGACCAAACTTCTACTCCACCAAACTCATCATCAATAACATGTTCCTGCACAATTATAGCATTCATAGAAATGTTAGTTGCTTTCTTCTTCTTTATCTCCTCCGACTTTCGCATGTGGTAAGGTTTGTCATCTTCATCATCCTTTTTCTCAGACATCTTTCTCAGCATGCAATCCTTAGCAAAGTGGTTCTTGTTGTGACAGTAGTTGCAGTCATATCCTGAATCTCCCACAAGCTTGCTCTCCTTCTTCTCATCGTCCTTCTGAGTAGTGTTCTTGCTCTCCTCTTTCGTCTTTTCAGAGCTATAGCTTCCCTGCCAGTTTCGGTTCTTGCTGACAGGGAACTTTTTACGAGCAAACTTCTTTGGGTTCGTTACCATCATTGCATATTCTTCATTAGTCAGATCGCACTCTGACATATCAGATTCTTCCTCTTCGTCTGCCACACTCTTTCTCTTAGAAACAAGGGCCAGAGAACCCACACCCGAAACCACTTTCGCTTCCTTAGACACCACGCTTTCATGAGATTTAAGTATACCCATTTGTTTTTCCAGCGAGTAGGACTTAAATTGCTAATGTGCCTTCACAGTCGAGACCACTACCATCCATTCAGGTCTTAAGCCATTCATCAACGTCACCTTTTGTTCGATCACCTTCCTTTCAATACCATACTTCATCATTTTGCTAAGCAGATGGTTGAAACGATCGAATGTCTGAATGAGTTTCTCTTCAGGTTTTTGTTCGAAAGCACCGAACTCAGAGAGCAATAGGGTGTGGGTCGAGTGATCTAGATCCTCATCAGTCGAATATAATTCTTTCAACCTATCCCATATTTCTTTAGCTGTAGTGCATGAACTTACTAAACGGAAAGTATCGGCTTGCAAAGCGAATCTGATCATTCTCATGGCTTTAACATTGCATAACACCTTGTCTTTTTCATCTTGAGGGATCTTCTCTACATCCACCAAGAGTTGGTTATACTCTTTTTGAGTCTTGATCGTTCTGTTCGTTCCAGAGTGAACAAACGGACCCAATATTATTGCTTCCCAGATAAGATAGCCATTGTCTTCAGATCCAACGACGTAGTCTTCAAAGTGATGCGCCCATACTTCATAATATTAAGTATAGAGAATGGGAACCCTCGTAGTGGATCCTATACTGTTGGAGATGTTGATTGGATTGACTTGAGAATCATCGTGAGACATGATGAAAAACTTCTTCTTTTAATCTGATTGAATCAGACTTGTAAAGTTGAAACTAGGGTTTTATTGAACACCAGATACACCGTCGACAAGAAGAAGACGGCTTCTATATATTCGACAAAAGCGGAAACCCTAATGGATTCTTCAAACAGAAGAGATACGTATATATTACACAGTCTCCTGCTCTGATACCAATTGATGAGATTATTGCGCTATTAGATCGATAGATTCAAAACAGATAAACAAGAATGAAGCAATCAAAGAACACAAGGATGGATCAAAAGATGTCGAATGATTAATATCTCACACCTCAGAAGAGCTCGATGAAGAACTTCGACTGTAGAGGTGTGTTTAGGGTTACAATGCAAAATCTATTAAAGAGAACGTGTAACCTAAAGCTATACATGCATGCAAAATATATAAGCTAACCCTAATGCTTAAACCACGGTTGGACAGGCCCAAACCGGGTAATCAAAATATCAACATTAAGCCCATATGACGCAATACTCTAGACCCAACACATATGCTATCACCTTTTCTCTTTGAGTTAGAACACATCCCAACCCGACTCCAGATTCGTCACTATAGACCGTGAAGTCTTCAACTCCATCGGGTAGAGAAAGAATCGGTGCTTCACATAATTTCTTCTTTAGCTTCTCGAATGCTTCTTCGTGCTTCTCACTCAATGTATAAGTAGCTCCCTTATGGGTCAAAGCTGTTAATGGAGCAGCTATCGAAGAAAAGCCGTGGATAAACCTTTAGTAATATCCAGCTAATCCCATAAAGCTTCGAATCTCCGTGGGACTTTTCGGTCGTTTCCATTTCATCACAGCTTCGATCTTTACTGGGTCAACCATTATTCCTTCTTGGTTAACCACATGACCCAATAATTGGACTTCTCGGATCCAAAAATCACATTTGGAGAACTTTGCATACAGCTTCTCCTTATTTAATACTTCCAATACTTCTCGCAAGTGTCTGCCATGCTCCTCCTGGCTTTTCGAGTAAATCAGAATGTCATCTATGAACACTATCACGGATTTATCGAGGAATGGTTTACAAACCCTGTTCATCAAATCCATGAATGCTGCTGGAGCATTGGTTAGTCCAAACTCCAAACGACATAACCAAGAACTCGTAGTGTCCATATCTTGTTCTGAATGCAGTTTTCTCAATATCCTGCTCTCTCACCTTTAGCTGATGATATCCTGACCTAAGGTCGATCTTTGAGAAATAGCTCGAACCTTGTAGCTGATCGAAAAGGTCATCAATCCTTGGCAATGGATACTTGTTCTTCACCGTTGCCTTGTTCAGATCTCGGTAGTCTATACACATTCTCATGCTTCCATCCTTCTTTTTCACGAATAACACCGGAGCTCCCCAGGGCGATGAACTAGGTCGAATGAAACCGTTGTCCAACAACTCCTGAAGTTGCATCATAAGCTCCTTCATCTCCGTCGGTGCTAATCGGTACGGTGCTTTTGCTATTGGTGTCGTTCCTGGTAACAAGTCTATTCAGAACTCTATTCGTCTATCAGGCGGTAATCCGGGAAGATCTTCGGGAAAGACTTCCGGATAATCACACACCACTGGTATACTCTGCACCTCCTTTTTCTCCTTCTTTGCATCAATTACGAATGCAAATATGATGTGCATCCTTTGGAGAAACATTTCCTGGATTTCATCAGGGAGATGATTCCAGAATTCACTTTGCGTTTGTCCCCGTACACCATAAATGACTCCTTTCCAGGGGGATTTACCCTTACTATCTTCTTTTGGCATAATATCTCGGCATCGTTGGCGCTAAGCCAATCCATTCCCAGAACGATGTCGAATCCGTTCAACTCTATGGGCAACAGCTCTTCGTGGAATTTGTTTCCGTTTAAGTCGATGACGATGTTCTTAATATGATCACTAACAGGTAGGAACTTTCCACTTGCAACGTCTACAATCAGGGCATTATCAAGTTTTTCTACGGGCAATGCTAGTTTCTTACCAAACTTATGTGATACAAAGGAGTAATTTTCTCCAGAATCAAACAGTATATTGGCAGGCAAACCATTTACAAGAAAGGTACCTGAAGCGACATCTGCTGCCTCCTTTGCAGCCTCGAGCGTCATCTGGAAGGCTCTTGCCTTCGGCTTTGGTGGAATGTTGGGTCTTCCTGCCTCCTTCTTCCTCGGGCAGTCCCTCGAAATGTGCCATTCCTCGTTGCACTCATAACAGACCTTCTTAGTGAACGTGCACTCATTGGCATAGTGCCCATGCTTTCCACACTTGAAACAGGTGACCCCTCCGTCACATTTTCCCTAGTGCTTCTTCTTGCATTTTTCGCACCATTTTGCTTCGGCTCCTCCTCCTCTCGAACCAGACTTCGAGAATTTACTCTTCTTGTTGGACCTCGAGGATCCATCGAATTTCCTTTTCTCACCAACCTCGGCCCTCTCCAGACCCCTTTCCTTCTGCTGGGTCTCCACATTCTTAGATGCTCGAACAGCTGATTTCAGAGTGGTTGTCATCTCGACCGTCGGGCCAAAGTCGGCTGGTAGTCCATTTGCGAACCTCTCAATTTTGGAGAGTTCGGTTGGCACCAGGTATGGAAATAACTTCATCTTCTCAGTGAATGCAGTAGCATAGTCGTCAATGCTCATTCTCCCATTCTTCAAGTTTTGGAACTCATTGTTCAAATCAATCAGATCTATCTCTGAACAATACTGCATCTTCAGTTGTTCCAAGAACTCTTCCCATGACATCTTCAGGGCTTCTCCTCGTGGCATCGTATCTGCAAATAACTTCCACCAGTTCAAGACTCTGGTCTTCAGTTGCCTAACTGCAAAGACAGTCTTCTATTTCTCGCTACAGTTGCAGCTCTCGAACACCATCTCTATTTCGGAAATCCAGTCCATAATCTCAACAGGCTTTGGGCTTCCTGAAAGACTTGGTGGCTTGGCACCCAAGAAATTCTTATACATCCACCCATCCTTGTCGTTTCCCCTCTCCGGGTCATTCCTTCGTTCACCTTGAGTCCCAAATTGAGTCACATGGTGGCTATAGTTCCCTTCCTCTGATTGCTCGGGAATCAGCTCGGGATGCTCAATGGGCATGGTAGGTTCGTCCCTACTTTCGTGCAACATCTTCCTCATTTCCTCCGTTTGTTCTGCTAACATAGCCCAAATCATGGCTTGTACTCCAGCCATGGTGATTGGCTCGGGTGCAACTTCTACTACAACAGGTATTTGTTGAATCACTGGGGGTTGATTCCTATTCCCATTCACATTCCCATCTCTACTGCGGGTTCTTGCCATTTTGATCTATACACCGAATAAGCTGAATTTAGATCTTTATTTAGGATAGACGTTTAAATCATCCTTATCTCTCCGAAACGTTTACATGCTAGTTCTAATATCGTAGTCGTACGTTTAGAATCCTAAACACATAAGGTTTCCAGATCCGGTCGGCAACAGACCATAGATCCGAACAATTAACAGCACATAAGGCATAAAGCATTTAGCACATAAAATCATTTTAGGCATAATTCCTAAAATAAGCTAGTGCTCACACCTCACAATCATCGCTTAGCATTCTAAGTTTAAGTCTAGAAATCCTACAAATTCCTAGTTCGCTTAAACTAATGCACTGATACCAACTGTGACATCCCAAATTTCACGGCCAGAAAAGACCGATTTTGTTTATGCTTTGTTTGAAAATCAGAGTAACATTTTTAAGAAAAGTGTTGCGGAATTTGTTCCCAAAATAAAACATGATAAAGATTTATCAAAGCATTTCCGAAGAAATGTATTTCATTAAAAACCACGGGATGTCATGTTCGATACAGATCAAAAGCATAAACAGTACAATATAAGCCTTACTACATTATTTCATATCTACAGGGCTATATCCGTAATCCCTCATCCAAAACATCACATCTATGCTCGAGCGCCACTACCTGTAATACATGAAACTGAGTGGGTCAGGCTTGGGAGCCTGGTGAGCACTTAGGGTTTTCAACCCACAATAAATAAGTTATTTAATTTATCAACTAGAAATAACCCGATTACCCGTTCCTGTTATCCCCACTTTACGTCCCTAAACACCTATCATAAGGGACCTATCCTAAGGATCGTGATCGGGATGGACACTACTGCTAAGGGGGTTCCTCAGCAATAAATGTCCTAAAGGCAACCATGAGGGGGATGGAGTACACCGGTGAACACATCGTTCACAAACACCTACAGGTTGCGAGCCTGCTAGCGTTCCACTGGACTGTCTAGAAGAGTTTGTGGTCGTCATCCATACTCCGCTAGATGACAGAATCAACAACAACAACATCGAGGCCTCTCATCATTTTATCACACATCGTCTATTACATCTACCTATGTTTTACCCCAACATTTTTGTAGATATAAAATACATATACAGTTTAAATCATTTGAAACATGTATAAAAATATTTCATCAGGATAGACAGCAAGTATTCAGACAATATGCACACATAGCACGTAATTTATATTAAATACTTCATATCTATGTGTAAGATGAAAGTGATTATGCACT
The DNA here is from genome assembly GCF_052849685.1 of Lactuca virosa. NCBI lineage: Eukaryota > Viridiplantae > Streptophyta > Magnoliopsida > Asterales > Asteraceae > Lactuca > Lactuca virosa. The sequence goes on along the minus strand of NC_136429.1, from coordinate 303,678,004 downwards.
CACCTGTTAAGGTGGTGATTCCGAACTCAGACAGCGCTTCGTTACTCTTAGAACAATTTCCTTCGACAAAACCTAGTATCATTACCGCTAGGGTTTAGTCTAATATTCACTGAGACTAATTAATAGTCTAGCTATTATTACTATTATATAAGCGTTAAACAATACTCTTCACCCACTATGTACAGACAGGGGCCAGACATAAAACACCGGAGGGCAGGACCATTTTGGCATATAGCACTTCTGAAATCCAACAACCCTATGCGGCCCCCTTTAAACCAGATTCCCCGTACCACGAGTGGTTAAAAAGATATTATAAAGACACTTATATAACTCATAATAATATCCCAAGTACTTATTATAAGTTCCTAATAACGTTACTATAATTAAATAAAAGCTATATTAAAAATAGCGTAGGCGTAGCTCACTTACAGCGGGTTTTATAGAAAACCGGACTTCGCTTGGAGCAGGGTTTCTGAACCGAAAGACTCTTTTTCTCGGGACTCCGGGAGCCTCGAGGCTTCCTTCGGGTGCTAGGGGGTTTACCTAGGCTTTAGGGGGGGGGGGGGTTAGAGGCTAGAGAGAGAGATGGCTTCAAAGGTGTGAATAACTCGGCAGCCCTTCATCTCTATTTATAGGCTGAATTGGGGTCAATTCACGTCGTGAACCTTAAATTCACGTCGTGAACTGACTTGGGCACCAAGTCACAGCCTGGTGCTGACACGTGGCATCGCACATAGGGTGGAAATCAGCTGATTTTCAAAAATTCATAACATTCGCATACGAGCTCCGTTTTCGATGTTCTTTATATCCACGCGTAGGTAAAAATAAGATCTACAACTTTCATTTTGACTCTGCTGGCTAATTCTCGATTGATCTTAAATTTAACAGTAGGAGGAGATTAGACTGTTAAATGACCGCGAAGAATTCGTAACTCCTTCATACGGACTCCGTTTTCGTCTGTCTTTTTACCGTTAAGTTCCTATTAATGAGATCTTCAACTCTCATTTAGGTCGCGTAGGCCAAAAACAGCTCGAACTAAAATTCGAGTTTCGGGTCATGCACTACTATGTCGAATCTTAGAAAATTCATAACTTCCTCATACGAAGTCAGATTTGGGCGTTCTTTTTATGGATGTTCTCGGTTTAACATTTTCTATGACTTTCGTTTAGATTACTAAGGCCAAAAAGTCTTCTATCGTAAATTCACTATTTACACTTCCCGGTGTCGTGCCGGTTCCGTCGCGAAAATTCGACGGGTCATAACTTCTTCGTTATAACTCGGATTTCGGCGTTCTTTAAATCCCCATAATCCTTGTTTCGACCACTAAGACTTTATGTAAAGATATCGTACTTATCTCACAGATTAATTTTGACGCTTATTTTTATCATTTATTTATTATACATTTATAAATAAGTAATAAGCACATAAATTCACATAGTTCACATAATACTCAAATAATTCATCTTTATTACTTCAAAAAGAGTTACAATAGTTTACCTAGACTATCACATCATCTATTAATGCTTAGTCCTGAAACACGGCGTTAAATAGAACACTCTAGAATAGTCGAGAATATACGGGACCTAGAAACTTCCCATGAGGAGGTGTAATGTCCCTATAAATAGGGGAGGAGGTCTCATTTGTAGAGACCATCAAGAAGTCGTTGTAATCTCTTGAGTTCTTATAATACAAGCACTCTTTGTATTCTTGAAGTGTTAGTCTCTTGTTTTCTAATTTCGTTAATACATTTAAGATAGTTAAAGTAGCCTGACTTAGTTGTAGAAAAACTAATTGGCACAGGAGATAGACCAGTAGTAAGAGTCATCCCGTGACAATATGCTTCCTTATTTCTGGCAGTTCTTTTGACCTAGTACTTTGATCCCTGTGAGTCATCTTTGAAGCCTTAGATCCAGGAAAAAATCGTTCAATTTTGTTTCATTTTTGATCCCTGTGAGTCATCTTTGAAGCCTTAGATCTAGGAAAAAATCGTTCAATTTTGTTTCATTTTCCCTTATATATGTTGGTGTTTGTCTCTTTCGCTGAAATTATTTTCCGTTTTACTCCCTCAATCGAAAAACCTTAAGACTACACACCACCATCGTTTTCCCTTTCCACGCCACCACTGAACAACCAACACTGCTCTCTCCCTATCTGTCTCTCTCTAAAAAAAGCCCTAAATCCCTATCTTTCTCTTTCTCAGTCGTTCCAGATAAACGAGATGCTCTGCCTCCTTCCGTATAAGTATCTACCTTGTCAAGCCTCAAACGAGATGCCCTCGCTCATCTCACACCCACCCTAATTTTTGCAATCCATCTTTGTGCAATCTGTCATTGAAGCCGATTAATCGACACCTCCACCAATATCATCTGATTTTGTTAAATTTTTATTTATTCTTTTTTGAAGCTGAGTAATCGACGCCGCCAAAAGAAACGCACATCATCTACTCACTCTCGACACCTCCTCAATCATCAGACCAGTAAGAATCCTCTATCTTTAGATTATGACATATATATAACCATTGTAATTTGATTTTACTTGATACAAACTATTGATTGACTATGGCTTGGACATCTTAGTGTATATATTTGCAGAACAGGCTTGGCAAACGGCTCTTTTGTGATGAAATTACCTATCTCTTATTTTTAAATGTTTGTTGGTTTTTCTAAATATTTTATATGAACTTGCAGGTCACATTCAATTTTCAAGCCCACCAAATCATTGCAAATTATAAATTATCACAAATAAGATAAAAGGCAAGATACTAAAAAGGTTCAGGCTACTAAGGTCAACTTATTTAAGAAAACTATTGAAGATTTAGATGATATATGCCCTTGAATTACTTCTCTCTGTTGCACGAGAGTAGAAAATCCGACCCCAATTCAGGAAGGAGCAAAGCTTTGCAATTCTTACATATGTCTTTTATCAGTTTTTCAGGTTGTATTTATCTGGATACAAGTTAAAATTTATTAGATGCGTGTTGGAATGCTTATTTTGGTTTCTTTCATATTTATGATTGTGTCTTTATTCTGGTAAACCTCTCATATGTGTATTATGTAATATTTGTGTAGGCTAATCTATTGGGAGATGGACTTGAGCTTTAAATATGCTTCCATATGTATTTGTAAAGCCCATTGAAGCATATAAATACAGTGAAGTGTGAATGTGGCTGCAAAAGTACTTGGATTATAGAAAAGCAAATGAAATATAGATGTCATGAGGGGATATATATGTCTGGTTACAAATGATCTATAATCGTAAGCCAAAGTGGATTAATGTTTTTTTTCTTGGTCTACAAAGAACACAATGCTCATTTGATTAGTTGGTGATGTCTCTTTTTTTTTATGCTGCTCATATGGCTTTCTACTTGCACTTAAGTTGGTTCATTCAATGGATAGTCTGATTGGCTTGGCTTGGCTTGGCTTGGCGTTGTTACTTCATAATTCTCTCATTTACATCGCCTCTTGAGTTTACTCAGGTCCCCAATGTTGCTCAACCCTGCATGGAATTTCCTCAATTAGTGACTTAATTATCTACATTCTATTGTTGTCTTCTTCAAACTGAATTTGCTTCATGTTTCTGTTTCCTAAGACATATCTCAAGCTCATTATATCTCAGGTTGGATATGTGTTTGGAGTAATTGTATAATTATAAACAGCGTATTAGAGTAAATCACACATTTGGTCCATGTTACATGAATGTTCACGTTTAGTCCAAGTTTTGAACATTTGAAATAATTCGTCCATATTGCCTTTTTGTTATCCTTGACAATATACAGTTGTGTAATAACATTATACTGATAAAAAAAATAACAAAGTTAGTCAACATTTTGTCTAAAATAGCTTAAAAGCAAACCAACAATGAGCTATGGGATTTGATGATTATAGAGTGAAATCATCTAAATTGTAAAATCCTTGCTGCAACTATTTCCTCTAACCTGACATTTGATTATTTCATTGTCTGACCAGGTTGCCCTTAAGAGAAGTATTGAGTCATCACTCACTCACTGCAAGTTCATCATTTGAGTTGCTTCAATGTTTTTTTTGGGAAAAATTGTTGTATCGGATAAACTTATTAATTCAGTTTTCATCTGACTTTTTTGGAATTAAAATGGTGAAACTGTCGTTTTTTTATATGGTCAAATGTTGTCAGATGTAATTAGAGTCACAACCTGATCATACACGATTAAAGTTTTTTGGAAAAATTGTTGTATCGGATAAACTTGAAGACCATGTTTTAGATACAGAGTACAGAGACACAACCTGATCAGGTTGATGTAGATAAATATTTTGAACCATATCTTTCGTACTTGGTTATTTCTGTCGAAATATAGCATTGTACTTTTAATTTTTTTTTAATATAGTCTTAATTTGCTTTTTATAGTAGTAAGCCTCCAAACATTATATAATAAGGAACAAAAGCAATTTGTATGTTTCAGTGTATGGCAAATGAAAGAATCAAAAGCCCATAATCGGAAGAAAGCTATAAAAAAAATACCAAACAATGATCTGTTTAATCTTTGTCAACTATTCATTTTTCTGTATATAACCTTGAGTCACCGTAGTTTTTGTTTTATACTTTGAAATAAATTTCACTATTCTTTTAACTTCATATGTTAATAACCTTAAATATTTGTGCATCATTTATCAAATATGTTGATAAGAGATTGGTACTATTTTTTGTTATAATAAAAAACTTCAACTATTTAAAACATGGAGAACGTCTTATTTCAACAAGTAATTGAACAAACTAAAATGGAAACTAGATACCAAAAGGGGAAAATGCGTTTAATAGCAATAAACTATACTTTGTAAAAAATAAATAAATGAATTATATTTAGAAAAAAAATGACATCTATTTTTTACATAAATTCAACAAATGCGAAACTAAACAATAACAATGTGTGTGTTTTTTTTTTTTTTTGAAATATAACATGTTTATATGGAACATTGACCAAAATATTATAAGTAAAACAATCCCACACGGTATATACATTATGATACTAATTGTTAAAACTTTAATTGAAAAAAACTTGGACTTGTATTTAACCATTCATGTTAATAACAAAAATGACCATAATTATAGGGTTTTTTAACTGACTGACATGTTTACAAAGAAAAATAATCGTCGAAAATAAATTATCCGTTGCCCGCTAAAATAAAGTATTCACCAGCTTGAAAAGAAATTAATCACCGGATGCAATATTTTTATCCCATACTTTTATTATTACCCCGAAACAGCCTACCAAAAAAACTAATCGCCAAAATAAACTATCATGCGCCGCCGCATTGCGCGGGTATCCTACTAGTATATATATATATATATATATATATATATATATATATATATATATATATATATATATATATATATATATATATATATATATATATATATATATATATATATATAGAGAGAGAGAGAGAGAGAGAGAGAGAGCTAGGTTCATTTGTTTAAACTAAGTATTGTGTTATCGTATGCATAAATGTGGGCCAATCAAAATTAAATAAAAAATTAAATAATTAAATAAATAAATAAGGGTAATTTAGTCATTTGTTTAATAACTTCCAAAAATAATCCCTATAATTTTGCTAGCCTTCACTCTTAACCTAATTTATTTTCTTATATACAGCCGTCGATAATGACCTGAAACAAAAAGAAGGGCAGCCGTTATTGACCTTGTACATCGATGAAGGTGATGAAGGGCATCAGGAACGAGAGAATAAAAATGGCGCAGACGCATGGATTGCCAACATTATTTACACTTTCACCCACTAATCCTTCCAATATACGCCTCAATTCTCACTCAAATTCTGTACGAGTGCGTACTTCAAAAATTAGGGCAGATGTCTCACTCGAAGTCGAAGAACACCCTTTTCCTTTTCCCCCAAACGCCATGCGAAGGAAGCTTGATTCCAGGTGGTTGGGTAGATTCAGTCTAGGAATTGATCTTGGGTTGTCTCGTACCGGTCTTGCCATAAGCAAAGGATTCTCAGTTCGCCCCCTCAAGGTTTCTTCCTCACATTCCCATTTTCCATTAATGGTCTTTTTCAATCTTCATTTAATACATAATTTCAATTTGTATAACTAATTCGCACAATCTCAATGGGTTCTTAGGTTTTTGATTTGGATTTTATCATGTGTGTGTCTACTCTAGGTTCTGGAATTAAGGGGCCAAAAGCTTGAGAAGGGCCTGATTGAAATTGCTCAAGAACAGGTATGTTCTTGTTTATTGAAATTCTACCCTTTAGATTCTAAAAATTAAAAAATCAAAAACTGATCCATGTATATTTAACTTTGTAGCTTCAAACTAGTGTGATTTGAATAGACCATATGTTTTTTCTGTATGAACCAAAACAAGTTAACCATCATTTTAATTTGACATTCAAAAGTCAAATATTCAATAGAGGATAACGCACATCATGTTTACAATAGAATAATATCTCCATCTTTTTAAAATGAGTGTAGTAATATACATCAAGTTATGAATTTGTTATCCTTGTGCTATCAACATTCTTCATTTTGTAGTAATATCATGTTTGACTTGAATCGGTCAAATATTGACTTCTTTGACATTGAATTTTGACAAGAATTCTATATTTAAGAATTCCATGCTTTTTAAGATTTTATTTATTTTTTATGACATTCTGTTAGAATATGTGTAATTGTATTAAAATGTACAATTTCATAGCAGTTATTCTTATAGAATGCGTGAAGGAGACATGCTGATCAAGGGCGTGAACGTTGGAATGGAATGACGAATTCCAATTCTGTTGGAATCACAGAAGTTGATGCTTAAAGAACGGACCACATTATTCTTTTAGAATGTATTAGTCGTTGTTAGATTTTGATGTTTCTTCCCCGTTTTGATTGTTTTTTTAGTTTTATTCTTTAACAATAAATGTAATTCATAACAATTGTTACCCGTATTCTATAAGAAATAATGTATTTTGTGTTTTTATTCTTTAATTGATTGTTCAAGATTTTGTTATTCTACAAGAAGTTGTTACTCTTCAAGAAGTTTTTAAAGTCATCATCAAGAAATAGGTTCAAGAATATTTTTATTATTTATGGTTCAAGAATATTATTATTTTTGAATATACTCATAAACATATTCTGTCAGAATGTCCGAATTAAAAGAATTATGATTCGTAAAATCGGATTTTTAAAATTAATAGAATCTATGATCCCTTAAAAAATGCAATTTTTCTTTATTAAATCTATATTAATTAACTAAATTACCCTTGTAATTAATTAAGATGAATTTTTCAATTATATTTAATTCAATAATATATATTAATCACTTTCTTAAAATAAGTAAATTTGATTGGCCCACATTTATGCATACAATAGCATAATAATTACTTTAAACAAAATAACCTAAGCCTATATATATATATATATATATATATATATATATATACATACTAGGTTATAACCCGTGTACTACACGGTTGACAAAGTAAAACAATATTAAAACTTAAAAAAAAACTTAATATTAATCATATATATGCAAACAATTATTTTATAAAATAATTATATGTTTTGTCTGTAACTGATGATTTTGTAAAATGGTTTAAACAGATGAGCAATGTTTTTTATATCTAGATTAGTGATTAAATGATCAAGTTGTACAATGAAATATAACATTTAAAAAATGAAAATAATAATAATATAGACAATCTATGATGAATATAATGTTTATTATTTAAAATTAAAGAGTAAAATAATATAGGAAATATACATGAACACTCTTGCATAGGTCTAAATCATATAATTTTCATAAGAATATAACAAAGTATACAAAAAATGAAATAGAAATATTGTATAATTAGAGCGATCAATGTTTATTCACATAGTTTAACTAAATTTATTAAACATCAATTTCTATAATTTTTAATTTATTAGCCAAATATCAACTATCAAACCTAAAAATTCAATTAAATGAAAAACAGTTAATGAGCAATTAACAGGAAAAAACTTTGAGATTAGCTAAGGTGGGATGAGGTTTGGATTATGATGTGTATTACTTTCATCACAAAGAATAATCAAATGCCAGTATTGCATTCAAAACTATAATTTAGATAGTGACCATACATATGAAGAAATTGAAAAAACAGGACCACAGATTTTGATAAGCACAATTAGTCCATGTTTATTTTTTTACACATAGAGGATGTTTATCTCTTTTTAAAACGACCAAAAATTTGAAAAAAAAATAGAAGAAATTAATAAATTAGAGGCAATTTATAAAAAGATGAAACTTAATGGAAAAGTCTCATTTATCTTTGTTTATTAGTATAAGCATGTCTAAGGAAGTTAGTTGCTTGACAAATATCTAAAAAACCAATAAACATGCCAATGATCAAAATGATTAAGCAATTCAACTAATATTATCAGATGAACTATCAAGTAGATCGACTCATTTACTAAATAAAAAGTGTAATGCCCGTGTTTCTAGGCTACGCATTAATATTGACATGATAGTCTAGGTTAACCTTTATGACTCATTTTGGAGAAATGAAAAGGAATTATGTGAATATTATGTGTTTTATGTGTTTTATGCTTAATTATTAGGGTTTAATTAATTAAGAATAAAAATGAGCGTCAAAATTAAATATTAGATAAAGCCGATATTTATTAAGAAACTTGAAGTGGGCGTGACAAGGATTACAGATATATAAAGAATACCGAAATCCGAGTTATAACGAAGAAGTTATGACCTGTCGAAGTTTCGCGACAAAACCGGCACGGGGCCGAATGAGTAAAAAGTGAGTTTTTGATAAACTACTTTTTAGCCTTAGTGATCTAAACGAAACTCGTAGTGTTCGTTAAACCGAGAAGTTCGATAAAAAGAACGCCAAAATCTGACGTCGTATGAGGAAGTTATGATTTTTCGAAGTTTCAGCTTAGCACTAGACAGCTAAAAACTCGAATTTTAGATCGAGTGATTTTTAGCCGACATGACCTAAACGAGAATCGAAGGTCTCGTCATTAGTAGCACAACGGTAAAAAGTCTGACGAAAACGGACGTCGGATGAAGAAGTTATGAATTTTTAACGGATTTCCTGTCCCGGTCTGTTAAAAATAATAATATAAAAATCAAAGTCAAAATTAGCCAACGAAGTCTAAAAGAAAGTTGTAAAGCGTAATTTTACCTACGTGCGCATATAAAGAACGTCAAAAACGGAGCTCGTATGCCAAAGTTATGAATTTTAGAAGATTTTGGCACAAAATTCGAGAAATTTCGCATGGATGAGCTTCACCCGGAAATGCCACGTCACCTTCGCTCGTAGCGCGCCACGTGTCCGAATTGCTGAGTCTCCCGAGGCCAACTGGCGAGGCGTGTCGCTTCCTGATTCGACCGAAGTCTCGGCCCTCACACCTCCCACGCGTGTACGGTGACGCTTCGTATCCGAGCTTCGCAGGTCAATCCGAGGGCGCCCCGTGTCCGAAGCGTGTCTTCCTCCGGATCCGAGCACGTGGCCTTCGCTGCTGCTGCCACCTGCCTCGCTGACTCGCCCTTCTGATCAACCGACTTCGGACCTCGCAGCCTACAAATAGAAGGCATGCAAGCCTTCCCGGGTAATTTTGGGAAATTGCCCATTTTTACCCCTTTTTCAATATTTTGGTTATTTTGACCACCCCCGATGCCCCGAGATCATTTCCAATGCCCGGAACACGTCGCGGAGTGCCCGAGAAGCCCGGGAAATTTATTTTTTTCGGTTTCGAAGCCCGACCCTCGCAGAGCCCGGTTTCTCAATAAAACTCCCGGTTTTATTAGAAACGATCGTTTTAGGCAACGAAGTGCTGCCCGGTTATCGTTAAAACATGTGAGTGTGTAGTTACTTTCACCTTACACATATATATGAAGTATTTTCTTTAAAATACGTGCTATGTGTAATTATATTGATTGTTTAATTAAGGTGACTGTTGAATAGATGTTTTATACAAGTTTTAAACTGTATACATATTTTTATCTACAAATATGTTGGGTAAAATATGGGTAGATGAATTAGATGATGAGTGATGAGAGGTATAGATGTTTAAGATGATCTAGTCATCTAGTAGAGTATAGACAACGGTCACAGACTATTTTAGATAGTCTAGTGGAACGTTAGTAGACTTGTAATCAGTACGTACGTTTGAACTATATGTTCATAAAGTGTTCTTGAACTATATGTTCATTAGGTATTTTTGAACTATGTGTTCATCCATTAGTTCTTCCTTTTGACACTATTACGTGTCGGGGTACGGGAGCGTACGGGAGTACTTTATCAGTATTTTCCCTATACTTTTATTTGGAAGAGCTTTGGAGTCTTTGTTCTTTTATGAAGTGATCGGACGAGCTTCATGAGTTAGTGATATAGATCATGAGTTAAATAGTGGGTGTGTGATGAAAAGTGAGTTGGATAGATGAGATGATCAGTGATATAGATCATGAGTTGAAAGTGAGTGGAGAAATATGGGAAAAGCTTTTACCCAAACATTGGCGTGAGTGGTGCAATATGAGAAAAGCCCTTACCCAAACGTTGACCCCCGTCATTCAGCAGAGTAGGGATGACAACCATGGACTGTTCTAGACAGTCCAGTGGGAAACATTAGCAGGCCCGCAACCTGTAGGTGTTAATGGACTAGAGTGTTCATTCGCTGTACTCTATTCCCCTCATGATTGCCTTTAGTGCATGTATGGCTGGGGAAACCCCTTAGTATGTTCATCAGTTGTATGGAAAACCCATTGACATGTATTGCGGGGGGGGGGGGGGGGGGACCCGTGGGAAATACCGTCGATGAATAAGAGCTATGGACTTAGCATATGGAAAACCCATTGACATGTATTGCGGGGGGAAACTCCCGTGGGAAATACCGTCGATGAATAAGAGCTATGGACTAGCACATGGTGACGATGTCACTTCGTGCCTATTTGACATAAATTGCTGAAGGAAAGCAATGTTGTCACCTTGTTGGTTGTTTTATGTTAGGATGTATTGTTTGACATAACTTGCTGAGGGAAAGCAATGTTGTCACCCCGATGTTTGTTTTATTTGACATAACTTGCTGAGGAACCCCCAAAGCAATGGTGTCACCCCTTGTGAAAATCCTTAGGCTAGGTCCCTTGTGATAGTTGTTTTAGGGACGTAAAGTGAGGATAATGGGAATGGGTAATTAGGGTTATTTTGGTTGATGAAATTAATAAATTTATTGTTGATTGAGAACTCAATAAGTTTATTATTTATTGTGGGTTGAAAACCCTATATGCTCACCAGGCTCCCAAGTCTGACCCACTCAGTTTATTTGTATCACAGGTATCGATACGAAGTTGCTTTACACTGAGAGATTAAAAGAGAAGTAGATCACTAGTGTAAATGAATGTAAGTTTTGTTTATGCTTATGTTTTTGTATTGACAATGACATCCCAATGGTTTAAGTAAATAAAATACATTTCTTCGGAAATGATTTGATAACATATTTATTATGTTTTTTGGGAATAAATTCCGCAACACTTTTAATCAAATGATTACTCTGAAATTATTTCAAAAGCATAAATTAAACTGGTCTTTTCTGGCCGTGAATTTTGGGATGTCATAGTTGGTGTCAGAGCATTAGTTTAAGCGAACTAAGAAATTGTAGGATTTCTAGACTTAAACTTAGAATGCTAAGTGATGATTGTGAGATGAGTGTCTGCTATATTTTAGACACGAGCACAAGTTTATTTTAGGAAAGATGCCTAAAATGTTTTATGTGTTAAATATTTTATGTTATAGCTATAAGGATGCCTTATATGCTATTATTTGTTCGGATCTGTGGTCTGTTGCCGATCGGATCTGGAAACCTTATGTGTGTAGGATTCTAAGCGTATGATTACGAGATTAGAACTAACATGTAAATGTTTCGAAGTGATAAGGAGATTTATACGTTTATCGTAAATAAAGCTTTCCTATCTTAAATTCTCGCCTGGTACACCGAACGCCTGCTTGGGTGTACAAAACGTTATGGTGAAGACTCGTAGAGAATTAAGTAGATGGAGGAAATGAAAAACTTATGATAGTGAATGATACCTATCAGAAGATATCATAAGAGTGGTATCTTGTCTTAGAATATGTTTGATAAAATAATGAAACGTTTAGAGGAGTATGGTACGTCTGAAGTACACCTTCGATTGGCAGGATGATGGAACGATTGGTGTAATTCCTGAAGTTGTCCCATCATTTGGAATTTCCATCACCAACCAAGTTGAAGTAGAATTGATGACTGAAGATACGCATGGAAGAAGTCGTAGTAGAGTCTAGGAAAATTCTATGATTAATTGGACACATTCGTATGTGTTAAATTGTTTTGTGATTTTAGGACTTGGGGACTGCGAGACAGTACTTGGGACGAGTATGAGTAGGTGTGAATAGTAGTAGAGATCTATACTACTGGAAGCACAGGACTCACACTTGGATCAGGGAAAGTCACAAGGTTACCAAGGAACTCGTAATTGATTCCGTCTTATTCTAGTCTGTCGTTACCATCGTTTCAGTAATGACTAAGAAGATTATTGTTATTCCGACCCTAGTGGTCATATCGAATTGAGTCCGACTACGATGAGTTGGTTATGTGGTTCAGAGAACCAAGTTCGATGTAGCAGTTGACTTAAGCCGAATTGAAGTAAAGGCTGATCAAAGCGATCAATAGAAGTATCGCGTTCGTTGTTGAAGAAGTTGGGTTAGGTTGTGTTCTGACCCAAAGGGATAAAGTGATAGCGTATGCATTGAGGCAATTGAAGGAGCATGAAAAGAACTACCCCACTCATGATCTGGAGTTGGCAGTGGTAGTATTCGCCTTAAAGATAGGGAGGCACTATCTTTATGGTACTAAATGCAAACTTTTCACTGATTATAAGAGTCTTCAATATCTCTTTAATCAGAAGGAATTGAACATGAGGCAACAGCGCTGGCTAGAGTTACTCAAGGACTACGACTGTGAGATACTTTACCACCATGGTAAAGCAAATGTTGTTACTAATGCTCTCAGTCGGAAGGTGAATCTTGAAAATAAAAGGCCAAGAGCGTTGAGAATTGAAGTTGTCTCTACAATTGTGGGAAGTATAAAAGAAAGCTCAGGAGGAAGCTTTAGAGAAAAATGACTGAAAGGAGGAACGTTTGGGATAAAACGTTGGTGTTTGATACGAACGGTCAAAGACTGAAGGTATTCAAAGGTAGGTTTTGGGTACCTAACATGGGAGGAGTAAGAGGTCTTCTGATGGAAGAAGCTCACAAAACCATGTACACGATTCATCCCGGCAGTGCAAAAATGTATAGGGATCTAAAACCCTATTACTGGTGGCCGATGGTGAAGCTCGATGTTGCTAAGTATGTGGCTGAGTGTGTAACTTGTGCTAGGGTTAAGGCACAACATCAGAAACCATATGGGAGTTTAGATCCTTTACCTGTACCCATAGGTAAATGGGAAGGTATCAATATGGATTTTGTGACTAAACTGCCCAGAACAAGGAACGGTCACGACATGATTTGGGTGGTCGTTGATCGCTTCACTAAGAGTGCGCATTTCATAGCAGCCAACGAGAAATGGTCTATGGATAAACTTGCAAATTCTTATGTGAAGGAAAGTGTGAGGCTTCACGGTGTTTCGTTAACGATTGTATCCGATCGTGACAGCCGTTTTACCTCAAGGTTTTGGAGGAGTCTATAAGAGGAATTGGGTACCAAGTTGTGTTTGAATACAGCTTACCATCCACAAACCGATGGTCAGAGCGAACAAACAATTTAAACGTTGGAGGATATGTTGAGGGCATGTACCCTAGAATTTCCAAGGTAACTAGGGTAAACACTTACCTCTAGTAGAATTTTCCTATAGTAATAGTTTCCACTCAAGCATCAAGATGGCACCTTATCACGCTTTGTATGGGGAAAAGTGTCGAATGCTGTCATGTTGATTGGAAGCTGGGAAAAGCAGTTTATGGGACTTGAAATAGTCCATCAGACTGCTGAAAAGTTGAAAGTGATTAGGGAAAGGATGTTAGCTGCTCAAGAGAGCTATGCTGACAAGAAAAGATAACCGATATCATTCAAAGTTGGAGATTCGGTTTTGCTTAAAGTCTCGCCGTGGAAGGGACTTATAGGATTTGGTAGAAGGGGAAAATTGAGTCCAAGGCTTATTGGACCATTTAAAGTTCTTCTGAGAATCGGGAATCAAGTTTACAAGCTAGAATTACCGGAAGAACTAGAGGGTATTCATAACACCTTTCGTGTGTGTTATTTAAGAAAATTTACGGGAGATGTGTCCGACATAATTCCCATTTCTAAATTAAGGTTGGATGAAAACAAGAGGTTGATTAAAGAACCTGAGGCAATCGTTGACCGTAAGACTAGGAAGTTGTGACGTAAAATGGTCGAATTAGTGCTTATATGTTAGAAACATACGAATGGGCCAAATCTCACCTAGGAAACGGAGAGTGACATGATGAGTCGCTACACGTATTGTTTGCTGATGTGTGATTCCGGGGACGGAATCATTTTAAGGGGGAGAGAATTGTAATGCCCGTGTTTCTAGGCTAGGCATTAATATTGACATGATAGTCTAGGTTAACCTTTGTGACTCATTTTGGAGAAATGAAAAGGAATTATGTGAATATTATGTGTTTTATGTGTTTTATGCTTAATTATTAGGGTTTAATTAATTAAGAATAAAAATGAGCGTCAAAATTAAATATTAGATAAAGCCGATATTTATTAAGAAACTTGAAGTGGGCGTGACAAGGATTACGAATATATAAAGAATACCGAAATCCGAGTTATAACAAAGAAGTTATGACCTGTCGAAGTTTCGCGACAAAACCGGCACGGGGCCGAATGTCGTAAAAAGTGAGTTTTTCATAAACTACTTTTTAGCCTTAGTGATCTAAACGAAACTCGTAGTGTTCGTTAAACCGAGAAGTTCGATAAAAAGAACGCCAAAATCTGACTTCGTATGAGGAAGTTATGATTTTCCGAAGTTTCAGCTTAGTAGTAGACAACTAAAAACTCGAATTTAGATCGAGTGATTTTTAGCCAACACAACCTAAACGAGAATCGAAGGTCTCGTCATTAGTAGCACAACGGTAAAAAGTCTGATGAAAACGGACGTCGGATGAAGAAGTTATGAATTTTTAACGGATTTCCTATCCCGGTTTGTTAAAAATAATAATATAAAAATCAAAATCAAAATTAGCCGATGAAGTCTAAACGAAAGTTGTAGAGCATAATTTTACCTACGCGTGCATATTAAGAACGTCAAAAACGGAGCTCGTATGCCAAAGTTATGAATTTTAGAAGATTTTGGCACAAAATTCGAGAAATTTCGCATGGATGAGCTTCACCCGGAAATGCCACGTCACCTTCGCCCGTAGCGCGCCACATGTCCGAATTGCTGAGTCACCCGAGGCCAGCTGGCGAGGCGTGTCGCTTCCTGATTCGACTGAAGTCTCGGCCCTCGCACATCCGACGCGTGTACGGTGACGCTTCGTGTCCGAGCTTCGCAGGTCCAATCCGAGGGCACCCCGTGTCCGATGCGTGTCTTCCTCCGGATCCGAGCACGTGGCCTTCGCTGCTGCTGCCACCTGCCTCGCTCACTCGCCCTTCTGATCAACCGACTTCGGACCTCGCAGCCTATAAATAGAAGGCATGCGAGCCTTCCCGGGTAATTTTGGGAAATTGCCCATTTTTACCCCTTTTTCAATATTTTGGTTATTTTGACCACCCCCGATGCCCCGAGGTCATTTCCAATGCCCGGAACACGTCGCGGAGTGCCCGAGAAGCCCGGGAAATTTATTTTTTTCGGTTTCGAAGCCCGACCCTCGCAGAGCCCGGTTTCTCAATAAAACTCCCGGGTTTTATTAGAAACGATCGTTTTAGGCAACGAAGTGCTGCCCGGTTATCGTTAAAACATGTGAGTGTGTAGTTACTTTCACCTTACACATATATATGAAGTATTTTCTTTAAAATACGTGCTATGTGCAATTATATTGATTGTTTAATTAAGGTGACTGTTGAATAGATGTTTTATACAAGTTTTAAACTGTATATATATTTTTATCTACAAATATGTTGGGTAAAACATGGGTAAATGAATTAGATGATGAGTGATGAGAGGTATAGATGTTTAAGATGATCTAGTCATCTAGTAGAGTATAGACAACGGCCACAGACTATTTTAGATAGTCTAGTGGAACGTTAGTAGACTTGTAATCAGTACGTACGTTTGAACTATATGTTCATAAAGTGTTCTTGAACTATATGTTCATTAGGTATTTTTGAACTATGTGTTCATCCATTAGTTCTTCCTTTTGACACTATTACGTGTCGGGGTACGGGAGCGTACGGGAGTACTTTATTAGTATTTTCCCTATACTTTTATTTGGAAGAGCTTTGGAGTCTTTGTTCTTTTTTGAAGTGATCGGACGAGCTTCATGAGTTAGTGATATAGATCATGAGTTAAATAGTGGGTGTGTGATGAAAAGTGAGTTGGATAGATGAGATGATCAGTGATATAGATCATGAGTTGAAAGTGAGTGGAGAAATATGGGAAAAGCTTTTACCCAAACATTGGCGTGAGTGGTGCAATATGAGAAAAGCCCTTACCCAAACGTTGACCCCCGTCATTCAGCAGAGTAGGGATGACAACCATGGACTGTTCTAGACAGTCCAGTGGGAAACATTAGCAGGCCCGCAACCTGTAGGTGTTAATGGACTAGAGTGTTCATTCGCTGTACTCTATTCCCCTCATGATTGCCTTTAGTACATGTATGGCTGGGGAAACCCCTTAGTATGTTCATCAGCTATATGGAAAACCCATTGACATGTATTGCGGGGGGAAAACCCGTGGGAAATACCGTCGATGAATAAGAGCTATGGACTTAGCATATGGAAAACCCATTGACATGTATTGCGGGGGGAAACTCCCGTGGGAAATACCGTCGATGAATAAGAGCTATGGACTAGCACATGGTGACGATGTGACTTCGTGCCTATTTGACATAAATTGCTGAAGGAAAGCAATGTTGTCACCTTGTTGGTTGTTTTATGTTAGGATGTATTGTTTGACATAACTTGCTGAGGGAAAGCAATGTTGTCACCCCGATGTTTGTTTTATTTGACATAACTTGCTGAGGAACCCCCAAAGCAATGGTTTCACCCCTTGTGAAAATCCTTAGGCTAGGTCCCTTGTGATAGTTGTTTTAGGGACGTAAAGTGAGGATAATGGGAATGGGTAATTAGGGTTATTTTGGTTGATGAAATTAATAAATTAATTGTTGATTGAGAACTCAATAAGATTATTATTTATTGTGGGTTGAAAACCCTATATGCTCACCAGGCTCCCAAGTCTGACCCACTTAGTTTATTTGTATCACAGGTATCGATACGAAGTTGCTTTACTCTAAGAGATTAAAAGAGAAGTAGATCACTAGTGTAAATGAATGTAAGTTTTGTTTATGCTTATGTTTTTGTATTGACAATGACATCCCAATGGTTTAAGTGAATAAAATACATTTCTTCGGAAATGATTTGATAACATATTTATTATGTTTTTCTGGGAATAAATTCCGCAACACTTTTAATCAAATGATTATTCTGAAATTATTTCAAAAGCATAAATTAAACCGGTCTTTTCTGTCCGTGAATTTGGGGATGTCACAAAAAGTATGTTGATATTTCATATATTTAAACATTATTATAAGTATGCATCGTAATGGAAATGTGACAAATAATGAAATCTTTGGTAAAAGATAAACAAATTTCCTACAAAACATTCTAGTATAATCACCAATGTTACTCATCATCTGCAAGCTTGCAAAGTGAAAAGAAAAGCTCATCTTCATAAAAAAATAATAATAAATAATAGACAAACCTCCAATGTTACTCATCATCTGCAAGCTTGCAAAGTAAAAAGAAAAGCTCATCTTCATAAATAAAAAATAATAAATAATAGACAAACCTGAAAATAAATTATAAAGAATCATTAAAAACATATATTTCCGAAAAATTATAAAAAAAACATACTATTATAATTGCACAACACATGTTCATTTAAACAAATAAAAAAGAAGATGAAACCATTTTCACATCCATCGTTACCACAAAAAACGAAAATCACTTAAAAAAACACAACGATTGATAAGAGGACTATAAAAATATCATTAGCACCTGCATAACAATGTAGTCCTTCTCAATTTCATTCTTCTTAAATAAAGACCAAAACGCCCTCATTATATAACTATAATGTACTGAAACTGTATATAAAGTCAATAGGCTGAAACTGTAATTTTAATGCTGAAGTCAGGGACCAAACTATAATATACCCTTTTAGATAATATTTTTCCCATTGTTGCATCAGACCTCTATAGTGCCACTCCAACCATCCTTTTATATGAGGGACGAAACTTATATTTCAATCATCCTTTGATAGAGCCCAAGGAGCAAAACTGTAATTTTAGTGCTGATTGTTTATTAATTATAAATTAAAGATAAAATTCAAGATCATATTTACCTTCTTTCCATTTGAGAAACAATATGGATTAAATGTTTCACCAGGTAAATTTTCTTTGCACCCTTACCATCTATATTGCATAGTCATCAATTTTAAGGACTAATATGCGGTTAAAGTTAATGAGGTAAAAAAAATTACAACAAATAATTCAGAAATAAATTTTAGAATATAACTAAAATTATTACAAAATGTAGCCTTTTTTCCTCTATCTCGGACGGTTTTCTTTTCGTTGGGTTGTTTTTGAAATGGAGCATACCTGTCATGTCGTTTTTCTGTCAGGCATGATTTAGATATCTGGAAAAGAAAAAAATTATTTGCAAAACAAAAATAAATCAGTTTACATTTTAATGTAAGTTGGACATTTTCATCTATTCTTGAACTTTCACAAAGTGGGAAATAGTCTTAATAACATGACATCTAATATAACTCAAATAGCATTTCATTCAAAAGCACTTCATATCAACTGCAAACTACAAATGACTACTTGGAAGAAAAGTTAGATATAAGAGGAAAAACTGGAAAAACGTGAAATCAATGTACATACTTTAAATCCTTAAATAAAGATTTCAATACCTTATGACGAATGAAGTGACAGGCTGGATCAATAAATTATATATATGATTGACAATGGCTAAATATAATCCACGATATATCTGCCTATTGCATGTATTCAATGTTTTATCAACAACTTTAAGAACGTTTTCTCTTCAATGGAAAAAAAAGAGATATGTTTTACTGCAATTTACCAAGAAAAGTCAAATTGCAATTGGTTTGACCTCGTAAGTCAAAACGACACTACCAATGGAATTGATAGGGACTGAAGCATAAGTCATCAACTCCTTGAGCTTGACCAACTTATATACTTGTTGATTGCTTAACTGTTGCCCGTATTATAATGTATGTGTAACTTTAGCTGTTCAAAAAAAATCAAGGATTATTGCAAGTAGAAGATTAAAATTTGGTTAATGTTACCTTCAAAAAGAATTGGAAACTCAAACAGCATACCAACTTTTAGTTGAAGCTCAACAACATCAAGGCCGGTGGATTCTCATAGACCATAAAGTGCTCCTAGCAGCAAGGACTTACGGTTACTCAGGCCTATCATTCCCATGATTTTGCCATTACATACATCTTGACTGACATTTTAAAGAATTAAGACTCCTTTCTCTAAATATATCTTCAAATCCTTCACATGGATATTGGCTTGTGATTCATTAAACTCGTCATCTTCGTTTACATTAATAGTAAATGTTTTTGCACATCAACTGTTTGTTAAAATGTCAAAACCAAATAAAATAGATCAACAAACAATTGACAGAGTTTAAATTACCAAGACCGTGAAAGGGGTAAAACAGAATTAGTCATGAAATTGAAATTACAATGAAGTACATGTATTAGAGCTGTTTTTACCTTCAAATTAAAACCGAACCAAAACAGAATAGTGTGATCTCACATAGTATAATCTTCGTATCTTCATCCATGTAATTCGAGAACTATTTCAAGGGGTAGGAATTCGAGGAGCTTGGTGGGTAAGAAACGAAGAGAAGAAGCGAGGATTAATTCTGACGAGATATGAAGTCGAATAAAGCCCTAGTCTGTAACACCCTGTTTATTTAATAAAATAAATAAACGAATAATATAAATAATAATGGTCGTAAAACCCTGAGATGTATTTTATGTTATTTTAATTTAGCTTTTAAGTGATAGTAAGTTGAGATGAGTGGTTGTTATCGGGACTCGAATGTATTAAAATCTAGAAATGGGGGTTAAAATGTAATTTCTGGACCAATTATGAATATAATTCTGATGCTAGGGGCTGTTTGGCAATTTCTTTGGACTTGTGTTGAAAAGAATATTAGAGTCAGGGGGTTGGAGTGTAAATTTTGGATTAATTTTGAAGGAAAAGAGGGGGAGGAGGGATCGAATCTGTCATTATGGAATACTTGCTTATGGACTCGGGGTATATAAAACCCCTCACCCGTTAACCCTAACCCTAGCTTGAAGGCAGCCACCATCATCGGAAGACCTCCAGCAGCCACCCTCACCTCTTTAACTTCCAGCCGCCGGAGCCAATCCCTCTACGCCGGAAAGTAAGCAAGGCCGTCGGAGGTTGCTGCTATGGATCGTCGCTGCCATTCGCCGGGATGTTGCGACCGCCACTCTCGTCTCTTCAGTTTCCGGCGCCGCACCACCCTCTTATTCCATTGTTCGTCCGCCACCGCATCCCGTGCCGCCTTGCCACTGTCACTGTTGTCTTTCCGACGAGAAGAAGAAGCCGGGAATCGGAGCACCACCGTCGCCGCCGTCATCCTCCTCCATGTTCGAAGTATATATGTGTGGTGGGTGTTCTGTCCATGGGTTTGTACGCGTTTCAATACTTTTGGTGTGTGCTGGTTGGTCGGAAAACCCGAGGAAACCACCATGGCTGCCAACCATGGTGGCTGCCGCCGCTAGTTCCTTTTCTGCCATCCTTAACCACGGTGAAAGGAGGCTGTGGGTGTGTTTATGGGTGTATGCTCGTGTGAAATTGCTGCTACCAGTTTCGTTGGGGTTGTATGTGTGTTTGTGTGGCCGGAGAGTCCACCACCACCACCGTAGGGTGGTGGCTGCCACCATGTGCCGCCATATGTGTGTGTTTATCTTAGTGAGTGGGTGTATGTTTATTTGAGTTTTTAGCATTGTAATTTGTATAAAAAAATAGAATAATGGAAAGAAACTCGAAACCAACACCATAGGGTGGTGGCTTCCGCCTCCTGCCGCCACCGGCCGCCGTGTCGGGTGGCGGTGTGCTTGCCTCGTTGAGTTTGATCCATTTGGGGTGCTTGAAACCATAATGGGTCAAATGGACCCTAATTGACCCAAATAAAACCCTAATGGGCTTAATGATATTCTAGTGGGCCTAATAGGCCCAATAAAGCCCTAATTGACCTAAAAGCCCAACAAATTGATAAATGGGCTAATATTTGGATTAGAAACCCTAATTAGGGTTTGGAAAAAAAAACCCTAATACCAATAAAACCCTAATTTGGGGAATTAACCGGGACACGCGGGAATTATTTAATAACTTGAGATATTAAATAATAATCATTGGCAAAGATTAATCTAAGCGATATTGGACTTAATGGATTAAGTCCTTAGAGGATTAAGTCCTTAATGGGTTAAGTAGGAAACTTAACCCTAATCACCATTTTATGAGAAACCCTAATTTCACTTGGGTTTATCGTTGGGCCTTTCTATTGGGCTTTGATGATTGGGATAATAATGGACCATCCAAGAACAAACAAATGGGCTAAAATAATTTAATGGGTCTAGGGTAAGGCCCATGTAAGGGGTTTGGGCCCAATTTGGAAAATTGGGCCATAGATGGGTCATAGTTTGGGCCTTAATGATTATATGATGTTGGCCTTAGAATAAGACCATGTATAGGCCTGGGCCCAATTTGGAAAATTGGGCCATGTGTTGGGCTTTGATTCCTAATTGACTTTTGGGCCTTGGATTGGGCCTTGGGCTTGCATAAAGCCAAGCTTGGGGTAATGTAGTAATTATCCAAGTATGTACTCATGGTTATGTAGTGGAACCCAATTATTAATTTGGGTGTTATTTTGGTGTTGACAGTTCGGGAATCTGTCAGCCAGCAGCTGGGGTTGAGTCTACGGGACTTCAGCAGTGTGGGATTGTGTCTTCGGGACTTCAGCAGTGCCAGGTGAGTCTCCTCACCATACCTATGGGTCTAAGGCACCAACGCCAGCCCATTATGCATTATGTGATATGCTAGTTGATTGCGTGCTATGTTGTATGCTAATTGATTATGTGGAATGTGATATGCTAGTGGTCTTTGTGATACTTGCATGGAAGACCTCGGGGGGTTCCCGGGGCACTTAGGTGTAAGACCTTGGAGGTTTTCCTTGGCATCCTAGGTCAAGACCTCGGGGGGTTCCCGAGGCACTTAGGTGTAAGACCTTGGAGGGTTTCCTTGGCATCCTAGGTCAAAGACCTCGGGGGGTTCCCGAGGCATTGGGCTAAGACCATGTGGGGGTTCCCATGGCACCCGGTGTAAGACCCTGGAGGGTTTCTAGGGCTTCCCTACATGTTTATATGCATGTCTTGTGTAGTTGATATGATTTACGTGAGTATGTGAATAAGACCTTGGAGGGTTTCCAGGGCATCTTTATATGTGTATGTGCATGCTAATGCGATTGTTACGGTTTATGTAGCTGTTATAGCTGATATGGATTATGTGGTTATGTGGATTGTGTGGGGTATGCTTTGGGGAACTCACTAAGCTTCGTGCTTAGGGTTTATAGTTTTGGTTTCAGGTATTACGTTCAAAGGAAAGGAGTCGGATTGATCGCAGTGCATCACACTATGTTTTCCGTATATGAGATATTTGGGATTACACCCTGATGCGGTTTTATGATAACATGTTTTGATTACTAATACTTTGGTTTTGACATGAGATGTTATTATGGATGTTTTCTTATACTGTTTGTTTTATAATAGCTTAATAAAAATGAAATATTTGGTCTTGAATTTTGGGATGTTACAAGTTGGTATCAGAGCTTTGGTTTGAGGGATTCGGGCACACTCCCGGGTGTTCTGAACTCAAACTAAGGACTTGGTATGAAACATTTTTAAAAATAAAATCATTTTATAAAAAGGAGTTTGAAAAGAATTTGAAAGATAAATGAATCTTGAAAAGAACAAAATGTTTGATGCATGCAATCAACCGAGCTCAAGTAACTTTCCTAGAATACCCGCATATGTTGTCTGTTATGATTTGATTATGAATCTGTGAATCGCATGCTAGTTAGGGCTAAGGGAGATGCCTGTGTATGTTGTATGAGCTGTTAGACTTGCATGCTAGTGTTGAGTAGTCAGCAATAGGTTGGCCTGATATGTGATGCTCTTAGCCGCGAGAATATTGGATGCCATGCTGGAATGAGAATGATAATTGATATTTGTAACTGCTATGTGTATGCTTTTAAAATTGTATACGGTTAGGATCTTATAGCCTTAGAATAATTGATTTAGCCTTATTTCCTGTTCCTTGTTTGGTTGTGGTCCTAGGGTAGAGTCTATTATTCGACAGTCTATTGGATCCTGTTCTGTGTATAATTTGCATGCATAAGGCAGCCGACAGTGAGGATAGATGGATGTGGACAGCGTGAGTCGCGACATGTGGGCGGAATGTTCTATGATAGTTCTTTGGAACGGAGTGCTACTGCACGAATGCTACTTGCTTTGTGCTTTGTGGAACTCTTAAGTGATGGGAGTCAGCTACTAAGTGGATGTGATGATATCCAGGAGGTGGATGGCTGGCATCATGGAGAGTTCTTCGGCAGCTGATGGCATGGCGAGGTCGGGAACCTAGGAAAGCCTAGAATATGATTCAGAAGGATTAGTGAGACTTGGGTGCATCAGTTTGAGGAAGTGACTTGGAGGATTCGGGAGGATTGTCAGTGAAAGTATGGATAGGTGTGGAAGGTAGTATTGGGCCCGTACTACTGAAAGCACATGATCCATACTCGAATCGGTGAGAGTCTTGGAGAATCTGAGAAGCTTCATGGAAGAGTTTGTGACCCAGTTTGGGGACAGAGGATGTTCCAGTTGTTGCAGCTTAGCCATTGGCAATAGAGCAAGTGAGCGTGGCAGTGTATCAGACCCTGAAGGACATGATTTCCAAGAGGTTACAGATGCGAGATCGATTTGGATCACCCTGGAAAGAGAGGGTTGTGCCAGGTGTGTATAGTAGAGGGTGATGGGTTTTGAGCATTCTAACACTCCTATGGTGTACATGCAACCCTAGAAACCTTGGATCTATGTTTGACTAAGATACATGCAAATAATTATTTTTCCAAGGTTCTTATCCTAACTAGCATGGCATGGGATACTTGAATCAAATAAAACTAGTAGAATTACTTACCTTGTAGTAGTAGTTGATTGCTTGGAGTTTGGGAGCCTAGCACCAATAATGTGGATGCCTCAAATGGAAGTCACAAATCACCACAAACTTGGAAACTTGAGAGAATAGTCACAAACTTCTTGAAATCGGCCCTCTTGGTTTACACACATCAACTAGTGCAATTTCAAGAACCAAAGCCTCCTTTATATAGTGTGGTGGATTAGGGTTACATCCATGTAAACCCTAATACCCATGTCTTTTCATTTCCATGAGATCCATGGGTTAAAGCTCCATGGAGTATCCATGGACTTTCCATGCAAGTCTAGCCCATTCCAAATAAGCATTAGCCCACACTATATAAATACAAGAGCCCATATTTAATTAGTCATACTTTTGATCTCTAAATTAATTCTAAATTAATTATAGATCAATACTAATTAAATAATATGATTTTATATTAATATATTAGGACTTATAATATATTAATAAATCGTAACTTATACTATTCTCAAACGATTATCCATAAATTGTTCGGGTGAAGTGCAACCCAAATGGACCATGCCGGGTCGGGTCAAGTACATACCAAATATAGTTATGGACTTAGACACTATATCCAACAGTCTCCCACTTGGATAAGTCTAATAACTATAGTTGCAAGTATGACTTCAGGAACCGATCAGCAATCGTAGCTCTTTAAACTCTGTTGAACTATGAAGCGCCATTTTAGATAAGTGATCATATAATCCTCTGTTCTAGATATCAGCCGGACAAATACATGGAACATGGTCTTGCTTATTGTCCAGCATTTGTTTCCCAATTTCCGATTTGTTTGACATAGAACTTAACGGAACACATCAATTTAGTTCTGACCGGGCCCGGTACATAGGTCAAAACAAAATCATCGAGGGGCGCAGATATCGCTTCTAATCCTAGAAGGAACAGATAAACTTTGACTCATATGTTTGCTCTACTACTTGTTGAACTACACACAAAGG
Organism: Lactuca virosa; assembly: GCF_052849685.1. Taxonomy (NCBI): domain Eukaryota; kingdom Viridiplantae; phylum Streptophyta; class Magnoliopsida; order Asterales; family Asteraceae; genus Lactuca; species Lactuca virosa. Next base: position 303,652,582 of record NC_136429.1, on the reverse strand, counting down.
CACGGTTTATAACATCGAGTTACCAATGCATTTTCGTGCAATCAATGCATAACCAACTCATAGGCAACAAATCATATCTCTAGGTTTGAAGACTTATATGATATTACCGTCTCTCGATCACTCGAGATAAATTCCATGAAGTGATACAAGTGAGCGTGGGTTGAATCCAATACTCAGAACTTATGAGCACTCATGAGTGCTGTAGCCCCGCTTTGTCTAACATCTTAGACCTCTACAAGCCAACCCATGACAGTCTTGATTCATATCTACTTCCAACATATGACCGACTGTGGAGAGTTTGAATAATATGATATAAACCATAACATAATTATTCTGGAAGTCAAAACATGCAAAAAGAAATAATAGTAAATGATTGACAAGAGATAGCAACACTTTACTCATAAATAACAGCTTTTATTTATCATCAAATGTCAATTACATTTTACAAATTTCAAGATTATCTAACTACTAAAACTAATATCATCCTTCAGCCCTATGCTCCGAGCATGCTGGAGATGCTTAGCCCGAGTCAGTCCCTTCATGAGGGGATCTGTTGGGTTCTCATCCGATGATACCCTCTTTGCCACGAGGATTCCTTCTTCTATTCGATGTCTGATGAAGTGATATTTTCTGTCAATGTGTCTGGATCTCCCATGATCTCTTGGTTCCTTGGCTAAGGCAACCGCACTATTGCTGTCACAGAAAATCTCCATTGGCTCCTTTATAGCTGGTACAACTCCAAGGTCTCCGATGAAGTTCTTTAGCCATATAGCCTCCTTTGCTGCCTCGCTTGCTGCTATATACTCTGATTCACAAGTGGAATCAGCCACTGTCTCCTGCTTGGAACTTTTCCAAGTAATTTCCCCTCCGTTTAGAGTAAAGACCCAGCCCGACTGAGAGCGGAAATTATCCCTGTCAGTCTGAAAGCTAGCATCACTGTACCCTACAACTCTCAAGTCCTCACTGCCACCGAGGGTAAGGACCTAGTCCTTAGTCCTCCGTAGGTACTTGAGGATATTCTTTACCGCAGTCTAGTGTGCCTTGCCAGGGTTCCCCTGATACCTGCTAACCATGCTCAAAGCAAAGGCTACATCAGGTCTAGTACACGTCATAGCATACATGATCGATCCTACAGCTGAAGCATAAGGTATTCGACTCATTTCTGCTATCTCAGCCTCAGTACTAGGGCTTTGTGTCTTACTCAATCTGGCGTTACTCTGGATGGGTAACTCTCCTTTCTTGGAGTTATGCATGTTGAACCTTTTCAACACTTTGTCCACATAGGTGCTTTGACTAAGTCCAATTAGTCTTTTACTCCTGTTTCTCAAAATCCTTATCCCTAGGATATAGGCAGCTTCTCCAAGGTCCTTCATAGCGAAAAACTTCCCAAGCCAGGACTTTACTTCCTGCAGGGTTGGGATGTCATTTCCTATGAGTAGTATGTCATCCACATACAGTACCAAAAAGCTGACTATACTCCCTCTAGCCTTGATATAGACACAAGATTCATCTTCACTCCTTGAAAAGCCAAATTCTTTGACTTTCTCATCAAAGCAAAGATTCCATCTGCGAGGTGGCTGTTTTAATCCATAAATGGATTTCTCGAGCTTACACACTCTACTGGGGTACTCTGTACTGACAAAACCCTCTGGCTGAACTATGTAAACATCTTCAGCCAAGTTTCCATTAAGGAAAGCAGTTTTGACATCCATTTGCCATATTTCATAATCATGAAATGCAGCAATGGCTAACAGAACCCTAATAGACTTAATCTTGGCCACTGGTGAAAAGGTCTCATCATAATCAACTCCCGGAGTTTGAGAATAACCCTTTGCAACCAGTCGTGCCTTATAAGTGTGTACATTACCATCCATGTCAGTCTTCTTCTTGAAGATCCATTTGCACCCAACTATCTTACGATCAGGTACATTGTCAACCAAGTTCCAAACTTGATTGTCATACATGGACTGTATCTCGCTATCCATAGCCTCTTTCCATTTAGCAGCCTCAGGGCCTGCCATGGCTTCCGTGTAGCTGTTAGGCTCATCCATATTTACTAGTGTGTTATCACTGATAAGTGTCTCACCTTCTGCAGTAATATGAAAACCATAATAATACTCAGGTGCATTCCTAACTCTGGTGGAACGCCTCATAGGTATAGATTCTTCAGTCGGCTCAACAGGAGTTTCCTCCTCAGGTTGAGGGCTAGGGTTTGAGGTTCCTTCACCACTTGACTCTTGAATTTCCTCAAGGTCAATTTGCCTCCCACTGTCTCCTTGGCTCATGAATTCTCTCTCTCGAAAGAATCCTCTTCTTGCTACAAAGACCACATTATCACTGGGTCTGTAGAAGATGTAACCAAAGGATTTTTGTGGGTAGCCGATGAAAATACACCTTTCGCTTCGGGGTTCGAGCTGATCGTGAGTCTCGCATCTCATGAAAGCCTTGCAACCCCAAATCTTGATGTGGTCTAGATTGGGAACTTTTCCAGTCCACACCTCGTGAGGTGTTTTGGCAACCTTCTTTGTAGGGACTAGATTAAGGATATGGGCGGCAGTCTCTAAGGCATACCCCAAAATGAGATTGGTAGCGAAGCTCGACTCATCATCGAACGAACCATGTCCAACAAGGTCCGATTGCGCCTCTCAGCTACACCATTCAACTGTGGTGTCCTAGGAGGTGTCAATTGTGAGACAATCCCACATTCCTTAAGGTAGTCAAGGAACTCAGTACTAAGATACTCACCACCACGATCGGATCGAAGCATCTTAATGTTCCTGCCCAACTGATTCTCCACTTCTTGCTTAAACTCTTTGAATTTCTCAAAGGTTTCTGACTTATGCTTGATTAGGTAGACATATCCATATCTACTAAAATCATCAGTAAAAGTCACATAGAACCGATTAGCATCTCTTGTGGCGGTTCTGAAGGGTCCACACACATCCGTGTGTATGAGGTCCAACAAACCTTCACCCCTAGCACAAGTGCCAGTAAAAGGTGACTTTGTCATTTTACCAAGCAAACAAGATTCACAACTATCATCTGACTTTAGGTCAAATGACTCCAAGACTCCATCCTTTTGGAGTTGGCCTATGCGTTTCTTGCTTACATGTCCAAGACGACAATGCCATAAGGATGCTTTATCTAAGCTAGTGGAAGAGTTAATATACAATACACATTATTTCCTAGATTATCTACAACAGATACAGTTTCATACACGCCATCACAAGGTAATGCTTTAAAATAAAGAACATTATTAAAGAAAGCATCAATACTACCATTATTATTATCAAAATAAAAGGTAAAACCTTGTTTATACAATGCATGAAAGGAAATAACATTTCTTGCCATTTCTGGCGAATAATAACATTTATTCAAATCTAATGTAAACCCACTATTTAGCACTAAGGAATAAACTCCTATCTTGGTGACAGGTGAAGCTTTCCTGTTTCCCATGATCAAGTTTATCTTTCCCTGCTCCACATTCTCACTTCTTTTTAGTCCCTGCAAATCACAACATATGTGAATAGCACAACCTGTATCAAGGACCCAAGACTTAGAATGAGGTGAGTTATTAGACAATATAGTGTATATACCTGCATGGTTGGGTTTTACTTTCCCATCCTTCAAATCTTGCTGGTACTTTGGGCAGTTTCGCTTCTAGTGCGACTTTTCATGGCAATAGAAGCATTCAGCCTCATTAGGGTTAGCAGAAGGAGTGACAAAACCTTTCTTGGTTTTGCTTGAAGAGGAGCCTTCAAGGGTCTTACCCTTGGTACCCTTAGAAGGGTTCTTTCTCTTCTTCCCTTTGCCATGCTCGATTGCCAAGACATTGGCCGCAGTTGGAGTAGGAGTAGGAGTAGTAACAACCGACTTACCCTTTAGACCACTTTCGGCGGTCTTCAAGAGTCCTTGAAGTTTGCTGAGGGTGACTTCTTCCTTGTTCATGTGATATGTCATGCGGAATTGATCATAACACGATGGCAAGGAGTGCAAAATGATGTCTATCGCTAACTCCTCAGGGAAGTTCACATTCAGCTTCAGTAAATGGTCCACATACCTTTGCATTTTCTGCATGTGGCCCGTGATGGGTTCACCATCCTTCATTCGGGTTGTTATCATGGAGGAGATTATTTCATATCGCTCTTGACGAGCACTTTGATGGTAGCGGTCCATCAAGTCCTGGTGCATCTCAAAAGGATAATAGTCCTCATAGGACTTTTGGAGCTCGGCTGTCATGGTGGCCATCATGATGCATGTCACTTTTGTAGCATCTCTTTCATGTACCTCATATTCAGCAAGCTCTTCAGGAGTAGCAGTTGGCTCGGGTACCTTCAGCTCCTTGTCGAGAACATATTCTTTGTTCTCATACCAAGTGACCGTCCTGATGTTTCTGATCCAATCTGTACAGTTGGACCCATCAAAGATGACTCTCCCACAAAGATTCATGAGAGAGAAGGAGCTAGTAGGGTTTGAGCCAGAAGCATTGTTATTGGAAGACATCTGAAAAGAAGAGGGAATAGATTAGATTAGATATAGAGATAGTCCTTAACAAAACACCCAAATGTAATATTAAGGCTAGGACCCAACACAATATTTTATAACTTAGAAGAGGGATGCCGTAATCTAAGCTATAAGATATTTGAAGGTAGGTGAATGACGAGTCACCAATTTCCACCATGAAAAACGAAATATTTAATCAGGTTTTAATTGGTTTAGAAACTCCTAGATTCTTTGAGATTCATTGAACTTTCTTCAATGGCATGTTTCAATCTCGAGTGTGCCCTTCAAGTTTTGTGACTGGGATGCCGAGGATCACAAAACAAGGTGTGAAGTAACCATGCAAATTACTTGGTACCCTTAATGTATTACCCCTCAATCGATGTGTCGGTTAACCACACACGCTCCATCGATACTATGATAAACATTAAGTCACCCTTTACCTACCTTGTTAAGTTCAAGTTAGTGTGCCGGTTAACCACACACGCTCCACTAACGACTTAAACAAAGTGTAAAGTGTAATTTCATGGATTAGCACCTTATTCACATTTTCCTAAAATAACTAAGATTGGGAATTCAATAAAGTTTAGTTACTTTAGTATTATCATTATACTTTTAATGAGAATTTATAAGTCCTTGTCCTACCCGTTCGGCTAACGACCCTCCACCGATCAAGGAAGCGATGGGTGAGAGTGGACACCCATTAAGTTGCCATTTTATAGGCAACAACCTTATACCCCCTTGTAGACCGGCTTCGTGAATGAGGCGTACTAGCGGTAAGACGACTTGATCTTATACATATATATATATATATATATATATATATATATATATATATATATATATATATATATATATATATATATATTATTAACTTATAATATTATAAAGTATAAGGGTTGAATTTTAACTTTTAAAATTCTAGGGGTTGGAACTAAAGTTTTTAATATGACTTTACATGTTCCAAAACTTGAGGGCAAGTTTTGTAAACTTTCAAAACTTTTCATTTCTCATAACTTATGAGTTAATGGTTATTAAAAATGAAGACTCTTCATTTTTTGTAACCTATGTGTTCTTTTAATGGTTATTTATAAATGTGACTTTTGGTTATCCATAACTTAAGAACTAGTTATGGACTCCATTAAAACACATAAAGATCAAGAATTAATCTAATCAATTATTAGCACATAATTTCTATGATCTTCTTAAACTCATATGTTTATGAATGTTCATATCAAAAAATTTCAAGAATCGTAAGTACATATACAAAACTTGAAATTTTGATACGAGCTTTTGAACAAAACTTCGATTTTCAAGTTTTTTTTTTTTTTTTTTGCATCAAGTATCAAATAAACAAACCAGGCTCTGATACCACTGATGGGTTTTGAGCATTCTAACACTCCTATGGTGTACATGCAACCCTAGAAACCTTGGATCTATGTTTGACTAAGATACATGCAAATAATTATTTTTCCAAGGTTCTTATCCTAACTAGCATGGCATGGGATACTTGAATCAAATAAAACTAGTAGAATTACTTACCTTGTAGTAGTAATTGATTGCTTGGAGTTTGAGAGCCTAGCACCAATAATGTGGATGCCTCAAATGGAAGTCACAAATCACCACAAACTTGGAAACTTGAGAGAATAGTCACAAACTTCTTGAAATCGGCCCTCTTGGTTTACACACATCAACTAGTGCAATTTCAAGAACCAAAGCCTCCTTTATATAGTGTGGTGGATTAGGGTTACATCCATGTAAACCCTAATACCCATGTCTTTTCATTTCCATGAGATCCATGGGTTAAAGCTCCATGGAGTATTCATGGACTTTCCATGCAAGTCTAGCCCATTCCAAATAAGCATTAGCCCACACTATATAAATACAAGAGCCCATATTTAATTAGTCATACTTTTGATCTCTAAATTAATTCTAAATTAATTATAGATCAATACTAATTAAATAAGATGATTTTATATTAATATATTAGGACTTATAATATATTAATAAATCATAACTTATACTATTCTCAAACGATTATCCATAAATTGTTCGGGTGAAGTGCAACCCAAATGGACCATGCCGGGTCGGGTCAAGTACATACTAAATATAGTTATGGACTTAGACACGATATCCAACAGAGGGTCCCGGGAAGAGACCCATGACTTCCGATCATCAGGTGAAAGGTCAGTGCAGCACGTGCAGGACAGTGCACAAGGGAGTTTGTCGCTCCGAGGGTTTAGGCTACTACAGGGTAGCGGGGTTGGTCATGTCAGCAGAAGGTGATTAGTATTCCTCCAGATGTTGCGGGTATGTCATCTTCTATTGCTACTAGATGGATGTTGGGGATACGTATCGCGTTGGAGTTATGAGTGAGTTTGGGTAAGTTAGATCTCGGGTCGGTTTCCTGCTAGTGTTTGGGTTATCAAGGATCATATATGCCATCCTGCATGCCAAAAGGTCCTTGATGAACCCACAGGGGGACACATCTTGCCGAGTGGGTTCTGCGCGTACCGTTAACATTTCAGATCTTTGTCGAGATCTGTGCAGGAGTATTATTTAGAGGATACTCGGTCAGGGTTAGAGTGATGGTTCTCCAGTGAAGTCAGCGTTCATGGGTTCTATCATTATTCGGGTGTGGTCGACAATTATCTATGGATGAACTTTGGAGTTCAAGGAACTACCGTTGCTAGGAGAGGACTGGTAACATGAAGAGGGTAGTGTCAGTTGCGGGTGTTAGGTACATAAGTGGTTGGTCATCGGATGTTCAAGAGAATTGTATTTTTGCATGGACTGTGTTCGGTTAGGGTTCAGTGGTACTGCAAGATTGGAAGTTGGAACGAGGATTCGTCAGCTAGAGTGAAGATTAAGGTCTTCAATTGTCAGCATGTGAGATGGATTGAGGTGTCAGACTGGACCAGATTTCAAGAGTACTCATCAAGATTTCCGAGTATGGGCGATCTTAAGGTTTAACCAGTGATTGATCACTAGCATTGGTGAGAACAGGTTGTCATCAGTGGGATACTAGAGAGCGAGAAGGATTGGGAATCCTTCAATTCTCACGTGTCGTGAAGACCTAGTTGAATCTAAGTGGGGGAGAGACTTTTTATAAAGTCCTCCAAATGTGAGTTTTGGTTGCGCGGGGTGCAATCTCTTGGGCACCCTGTCAACCAGAAGGGTATTCTAGTCGATCCGGCCAAGATAGAGGTTGTGATGCAGTGGAAGATTCCGAGGTCTCCATCTGAGATTCGGAGTTTCCTGGGTCTAGCAGGTTATTACCGGAGATTTATATGGGACTTCTCCGAGATTGTGGTTCCTTTGACCCGACTGACCAAGAAATCGGTGGCCTTTCGCTAGGGGCCTGAGCAGCAGGCAGCCTTCGAGACTCTCAGACAGCGGTTGTGCGAGGCACCGATTCTCACCCTGCCAGAGGGTGTAGATGATTTCGTGGGTTACTATGACGCTTTGATCACGGGCATGGGTACGGTACTGATACAGTGGGGACACGTGATAGCAGGTTTCGGGAACCAGGTTAGAGTTCCGGTTAGGACTCAAGTTCAGTGGTGTGTTAGGTCGGGTGCGTGTTCGACCCGGTTTGGAAGGTGTTGTAAGACTACGGGGGTAGCCGTAGCATTCACTAGTGGTCAGTTAGTAGGGAAAGTGTTGTAAGACTACGGGGGTAGCCGTAGCATTCACTAGTGGTCAGTTAGTATGGAAAGTGTTGTAAGACTACGGGGGTAGCCGTAGCATTCACTAGTGATCAGTTAGTATGGAGAGTGTTGTAAGACTACGGGGGTAGCCGTAGCATTCACAGGTGGTCAGTTAGCATGGGGAGTGTTGTAAGTCTGCGGGTGTAGCCGTAGCATTCACTAGCAGCCAGATAGTGTTAGAGTGTTGTAAGTCTGCGGGTGTAGTCGTAGCATTCACTAGCAGCCAGATAGTGATAGAGTGTCGTGAGACTGCAGGTGTAGCCGTAATATTCACTAGGTTGGTAGATAGCATGAGTGCGTTGTTAGGACGCGGAAGGAACAGTAGTACCCACCAGTTCAGGTGTAGCAGTGAGGATATGGAAATCCACGGATTGGATTTCGGAATTACCCAGACAGATTAGATCTGTTTGAGCCAATGATAAGATTGTAGGAATGTCACTACAGTTATGAGATCAGGGATGCAATGGACCGAATAAGGTCGTTTGTGATATAAGTCTACCATTGGTCAGGTGGCAATCACTTTTAGTTTTGGATTTGATGATGTCAGGATTCGACGCATGGACTCGATCGGTTAGATCAGAAAGTAGTAGAGATGCAGTGGCATGATAACTAGGGGCAACTAGTTCCAGAGAAGGATATCTTTCGAAAGTCGTGTGAGACGACTAAGTGGGAGCCCTTTGGCTCCGCAGCCGGGCTAGAAACCAGTAAATTCAGATGACTGACGGATGAATTGAGACCAGGAAGGTCTCGGTAGATTTTGGAAAGCAGTCATGTAGCAGCATACCGCTTCAGACAGATCAGTGTTCAAGTCGTTTCAGCATTTGGGCGGTGTTGGTATGTGTGTTTTATGTTGCCTATGTGTTGGGTCTAGAAAGGTTGCGTCTTGGGCTCGGTCCTTAGCCCAGTTTTGTTATACGGTTTGGGCCTGTCCAACCGTGTTTTGTTTAATTAGGGTTTTGTATTTAAGGTGCATGCATGCATCCTTTATTGTGAGCGCTTTGATTATTATTCACAGCATTGTACTACAAACCCTAGCTCGCCTCTACAGTGGAAGTTCTTCATCGAGCTCTGCTGAGGCGTGACTACATTTGAATCATTAAGCATTATTTGATTCTATATTGTGTTCATTGTGTTTGTTTGCTTTTATTGTTTAACCTGTTGAAGATCTAATCGATCTAAGAGTTTTTCAACTCATCAATTGGTATCAGAGCAGGAGACTGTGTAATTCATACACATCTCTTCTGTTGAAGAAGATCTTAGGGTTTTTCACTTTGATTGATATTGTTAGAGCCGTCATTTGCTATTGACGTAGTTCTTTAAATTGTCGATCTTACCCTAACGTTATTTACAAGTCTGATCTTAAGCATGTTTTTAAACAAACATCGATATGTCTATGGATGATTCTCAGTCAAACCCAATCAATATCTCCAACAGCATAGGATCGACGACAAGGATTCCTATATTATACACTTAGGATTATGAGGTCTGGGCGCATCACTTTGAAGACTACGTGATTAGCTCAGAAGACAATGGATACTTGATCTGGGAGGCGATCACTGTAGGTCCATTCACTCACTCAAACACTTCAAGAATTGTTAAAACTCAAAAAGAGTACAATCAACTCATCAGTGACATGAAAGATATACCCCAAGATGAGAAGGAAAACTTTCAGTGCAACATCAAAGCTTTAAGGATGATTAGGTTTGCTTTACAATCAGACACGTTTCAATTAGTAAGCTCATGCACAATGGCAAAAGAAATATGGGACAGATTGAAGGAATTTTACTCTACAGATGAAGATCTTGAGCACTCAATCCAAACATTACTGCTCTCAGAATTTGGCGACTTCAAGCAGAAGCCTGAAGAGAAGCTTATTCAAACATTCGATCGCTTCAATCATCTCCTAAGTAAAATGATAAAGCATGGGATTGAAAGGAAGGTCATTGAACAGAAGGTAACATTCATGAATGGCCTTAGATCAGAATGGATGGTTGTGGTGTCTACAGTAAAGGCACATGAACAATTCAAAAGTTATTCTCTAGCAAAACTGGTGGGAATATTAAAGTCGCATGAGAGTGCCTTGACTAAAGAAACGAATGTGGTATCTGGTATGGGATCCTTGGCCCTAATCTCCAAAGGAAAGAATGTTGCTGAGGAAGAAGAAGATTTAGATCTCTCTGAATATGATCTAACGAGTGAAGATTATGCCTTGATGGTGTCAAATCCCAAGAAGTTCATCAAAAGAAGGTTCCCAACAAACAAGAACCGAAACTGGCAAGGCAGCTACAGTGCCGAGAAAGCAAAGGAGGAACCGAAGAATGTTTCTCAGATTGAAGAACCGAAGAAGGAAGTGAAACATGGAGGTGACTCAGGCTTTAACTGTCACTACTCCGGAGGCAAAAATCACTTCGCCAAAGACTGCATGCTGAGAAAGGTGTCAGAGAAGAATGAAGATGAGGACGAGGAAGCGAACCTCACACGGCGTTTAGAGGAAATGAGGAAGAAGAAAGCTGGATCTAATAACACTATAAATGCTCTTATTGTGCAGGGAAATATTGTTGACGATGAGTTCGGAGGTGTTGAAGTTTGGTCCACTGATTCAGAAGATGAAGAAGTAAGGAAGCCTACTCATGGCAGGGCTTTGCTGGTGAAAGAAGAGAACGTTGTAGGAAAGTGTCTAATGGTGACTTCTGGAATGTCACAAGTGAGAATTTGTACCGCTGACGGGGGATTGGATGAGGCAAAGGAGCGAGAAGACAGATGTTTTGCAGCGAAACCTGTCAGTGAGCAGATCAACGAATGCGATGAGTTAATAAAGAAGGTACAATCTATTCTTGTTTCATTACAAATCCCAATCACAAACTATGAAAAAGAACTAAATGGATTAAAATCAAAATTTTCTAGTATAAGCAGCAGTTTATCTCAAACTCGCGTCACAAACTCTAACCTAACTGATCAAATCAGCAGGGTATCGTCGAAGAGTGAGGAGAGACGTATGTGGATTGAGCAGAAGGAGAAGGAATTGATTAGGTCTAGGGATGAAACAATTTATTTGCAAAGAGATAATTTAAAGATTTTAAAACAACGAACTGTTTTTTGTTTGATTGCTAAGCGGTTATATACCAATATTACTCAATTGCATCTTGATTGTGAAATAGGGAAGAAGATACATCGTATGATTTTACCTTTCCTTGAGTTAAAGGAGGATGAAATCGATGCCGATGCTTATAACTGCGAAAACGTTGTTTCTTCTGATGATATTTCTCCCGCCTACAAAATTGGTCTTGACAAAATAGAGTCCTTCATAAAGTCAAAAGACCATAAGGACATGCTCAAAAATTTGTTGGATGAAAATGACAAATCGAAAATCAAAACCGAAACAGTACAGAAATTTGACTCTTTGAATGCCAAGTTGAGTTCAGAAAATAAAATTGATATTGAAAACACTTCTGAATTCAATGAGGATGATGATATGAGTGTTATATCTGTTGAAGATGAGGTTGACTGTTCTGAATTTGTCAAGAGCGAACCCGAAACCAGTAAAAATCTTATTTATGAAAACTTTGTTGAATTCGCTCATTTATCCAAAGACAAAACCAAAGTCCTCAAGGAAAAAGCAGTTGTGTATCAAAAAGTTCAAACGACTCCAAATCAAGTTTACAAAGTTCATGGAGTTACTCAACAACAGACAACCGAACTGACAGCATTAGTAGCAGAAGATAATGCTGATGGCTGTGATGAGCTTTTCTGGTCAGCACCAATTGATAACGCCGATGAAACGGAAGGTCTGTCTCAGAAAACATCATGGAGAGTAAAGGGAAGGTATGTACCAGAACCGCTCAATGATCCAGCACGCTTTGATGTGCCCAGTACAAGCGGTACCAAAACTCCTTCAAGCGAACCGAAAAAGGTGTCAAGTGAATCCTTTTCACCAAAGAGAGAGCATCATACTCAAAAACCAAAGAAAAGGCCAACATACACAGCATCCAAAACAGGTGTTAGATTGAAAACACCAACGGAATTTGAGGTATAAGAAGAATCTCGTTGAAAGGAAACAGTTCTGGCGATCTCAAAACCCGAATTATGTTCGCTATGAAAAGCCTTCTAAGTCAAAGGAAGAAGGAAAAGCAAACTCCAGCTCTTGTGCTCAACATGGCGAAAACAACCGAAAGAAGAGTTTCGGTCCTCAGAACCAAAACAACCGAAAACAGGGTTTCGGTCCACAAAGGCATTGCAACCGAACAAGAGGTTTCGGTCCTCAACATGAGAGAAACCAAAAGGGTGGTTTCGGTTCAAGACCAACCAGTGAGAGGAACCGAATGGAAAGTAGTTTCGGCTCTCAACCACGAACGCGCACTAACTAAAAGTTCAACTCCGATCCCAAATCTCATCTCTCTCGTTCTAACTTTCACTCACAAAATGATCAAAAGGGAAAAGGAAAGCTCTCTCCAGAAAATGCAAAGAAGACGTATTTTAAACCTGATGTTGAGAATCGAAAGTCTGCTAACGTCAAATTCTCAAATTCAAAAACTCCACCTATAGTACTCAATTCAGATAAAATCAAAGTTTTCACCTTAAAAAGAAAATATGAAACAACTTTAACAAAAAGAACCTTTTTAGTTGATGTTTCTCTTGCAATTCCCTGTTCTGTAAAAGGCTCACAAGGACCCAAGAAACTTTGGGTTCCTAAATCTGCTTAATTTTTGCAGGTTATACGTGACGAGCAGTTTGACGATGAATGGTACATAGACAGTGGCTGCTCACGTCACATGACTGGAAGAAGGGAAGAGCTGAGGGAGTTTCGGTCCCTTACAAATGGTGGAAGTGTTAAGTATGGTAACAACTCTTTTGGCACAATTAAATGTTATGGTATGATCACCAATGGCGAGTTCTCGATACGAAAAGTGGCATACGTTGAAGGTTTACAACACAACCTTATCAGTGTTTCTCAACTGGTGGTTGGTACCGGGTTAAAAGTTTCATTCGATGACGATGGCTCAGAGATTATAGAAAAGAAGACGAACAACATTATGCTGAAATCAAAGAGAAAAGGAGAGATGTACCCTCTGAATCTCAATCCCATACGAGGGAAACCAGCAATCTGCTTACTAACAAAGGCACAATCAAACGAAAGTTGGCTTTGGCACCGAAGACTCTCGCATCTGAATTTTAAAGACATCAACAAACTGGTGCTTGGGGATCATGTTCGAGGTCTTCCTATTCTGAAGTTCGATAAAGAACACTTGTGTGATGCATGTGAAATGGGAAAGAAAAGTCGACAGAGTCATCCTTCTCGAGTCAACACAAAAATTATTGAACCACATGAATTACTTCACATTGATTTATGTGGTCCATCTTCAATCGAAAGTATTGGCGGCAACAAGTATATTCTTGTCATTGTAGATGACTTCTCTAGGTTTACTTGGGTGTTCTTTTTGAAGAAGAAACTACTCCTAAACTTAAACTTTTTATCAAGCAGATCGAAGTTCAACTGAGAAAGGTAGTTCGCAACATAAGAAGTGACAACGGGTTGGAGTTCAAGAACAAAGACTTTGAAGATTTTCTTGCAGAGAAAGGAACAACTCACAACTTCTCGGCTCCATATACTCCACAACAGAACGGGATTGTCGAACGACGAAACCGATCTTTGTGTGAAGCAGCCCAAACGATGCTGAGCTTCACCTCACTACCTCTATATTTCTGGGCTGATGCCATTGCTGCTGCGTGCTTTACACAGAATAGATCATATCTCAACAAACGTTTCTCTATCACTCCTTATGAGATCTTGACCAACCAAAAGCCTAATGTAAAGTTTTTTCACGTGTTCGGTTCAAGATGCTTCATCTTCAATTCAAAGGAGCACCGAAACAAGCTTGATGTGAAAGCAGACGAAGGAATCTTTCTGGGTTATTCCTTAACCTCCAAAGCATATAGGGTTCTCAACAAACGTTCAAACAAAATAGAGGAGACCTATTATGTAACCTTCGATGATAATTACGTCAAGAAACTGAAGACAACCGAAGGTTCTGTGGAGGAAATATTTCCAATCTCTGGTAAAGTGACGGTACCCATTTCAAACCTTTTTGAATAGTACCTGATGCTGTTTGATGAACCAGAAAAGGCTATTCATTCTGAATCTGAAGCTGCAGATAATAAGGTAGATACCTTGAAGAAGATAATCGATGATGCTGCGAAGAAAATGGCAGAAGAACAACCAGTATCACCCGAACAGCCACAAACAAGCGAACCTCCAAAAGACTGTTCTCATACTCAGGGGGAGGGTTCGTCTTTTCAACATAGCCAAGATTCACCATTCCAGGGGGAGAGCTCATCATCATTCATTCCAACCGAAAGACAAGTCCAGGGGGAGAATTCTGAGCCTGAAACTGAAGAAGTATCATCATTCGAGGGGGAGAATGCGAACTCAAATGATGATGATACTCAATCTGAATTTCAAGAAGAAGTAAATGCTGAACTGGATCCTTCATATGATCCTAATTACCCTCCACTCACCAAATGGACCAAAGATCATCCACAAGCACAAATCATTGGTGATTCGACTGAAAAGGTTCTTACACGTTCACAACTGAAAGAGAAACAAACTGCACTTTTCTCTAAAGTTGAATTTTGCATGTTTAATTCGTTCGTCTCCAAAGTCGAAACCAAGACAATCAATACTGCACTCGATCATTCCGATTAGGTACAGGAAATGCAGGACGAACTCAATGAGTTCGAGCGAAATAAAGGGTGGATACTGATTCCAACTCCAAAGGATGCTTCTGTGGTTGGATTGAAGTGGGTTTTTCAAAACAAGATGGATAAGGAAGGGAATGTGATACGCAACAAGGCAAGACTAGTTGTGAAAGGTTACTGTCAAGAAGAAGGCATAGACTACGAAGAAACCTTCGCTCCAGTAGCAAGGCTGGAATCAGTTCGTATTTTTCTCGCCTACGCTACACAGAAGAATTTTGAAGTATTCCAAATGGATGTGAAGTGTGCCTTCCTAAATGGAGAACTGGAAGAGACAGTATATGTTGAGCAACCACCGAGTTTTGTGAACGAAAAGTATCCAGATCACTGCTACATTCTGGACAAGGCAGTCTATGGTCTCAAGCAAGCACCGAGGGCATGGTATGAAACTCTAACTAGATTTCTGAAAATGTCTAAGTTTAAACAAGGTTCGGTTGACCCAACCTTCTTTCGTAAGAAAGAGGGTAACCACCTTATGATCGTTCAGATTTACGTTGATGATATCATCTTCGGTTCCACAAATCCTAGCTTAACAGCTGAATTTAGGAAGTTGATGGAGACTAAATTTGAAATGAGTTCAATGGGTCCTATTAACTTTTTCCTTGGCTTGAATATAAGACAGGGACCCGAAGGCATTTTCGTTAATCAAGACGCTTACACGAAGACCTTGCTCGCCAAGTTTGGAATGATGGGAGATTCGAAAGTAAAGGTTCCTATGGCGTTTGGCACAAAGCTGACACCTTCTTTGGACAAACCGGCTGCTGACATGACCCTTTATCGTCAGATGATAGGGTCTCTCATGTATCTAACAGCAAGTCGACCAGACATAATGTTCTCTGTGTGTTATTGTGCCAGGTTTCAAGCTAATCCACGCGAACCTCACCTGCTGGCTGTGAAGAACATCTTTCGATACCTGAAGCGAACCTCGTCTCGCGGTTTGTGGTACCCAGCCAAATCAGGGTTCTTTGTCCAAGCCTTCTCAGATGCTGATCTTGGGGGATGTGGACTGGACCGAAAAAGTACCACTGGAGGATGCCAATTTCTAGACGGAAAACTCGTTAGCTGGCAATCCAAGAAACAAACGTGTGTATCTCTCTCCACTGCCGAAGCAGAATATATAGCAGCAGCATCATGCACATCTCAGGTCATCTGGATACAAAGTCAACTTAGAGACTACGGCCTGAACATGAAGAAAATTCCATTATATTGTGACTCAGAGAGTGCAATTAGGATTTGTCATAACCCAGTGCAGCACTCAAAGACGAAACACATAGCACTGAGGTATCACTTTATTAAAGATCATGTGGAAGATGGTCACGTAGAAGTTCATTTCGTAAGAACCACTGATCAATTGGCTGACATCTTCACTAGGGCCTTGCCTGAAGCAAGTTTTAATAAAATCCTTCAAGGCTTAGGAATGATGGAAGCTGAATCTGTACCGAAATTACTTTCGTCTCAATAAAAGTTGGAAGCGAAATAGAGCGAACGCTCGGTCCATTTCGGGTTCGGTTCTTCTGGGAACCGAAATGCACCGAACGCTCGGTCTATTTCGGGTTCGGTTTCACCGGGCTCGGTTCGCCTCTCAACTCTAACTGATGGTTTCAGTTGTATACTATGTATACTCTTTTCTCGCAATTTATCTTATTTTTTTCATTTGGTTTTCCTAAAATTCAAAAATATTTTTCTTTCTGTTTTAATTCTTTTTCAGAAAATCTTATAAAATTCAAAAATATTTTTTTTCTGTTTTAATTCTTTTTCAGAAAATCTTATAAAATTCAAAAATATTTTTCTTTCTGTTTTAATTCTTTTTCAGAAAATCTTATAAAATTCAAAAATATTTTTTTTTCTGTTCTAATTTTTTTTTTGAAAATTTTATAAAATCCAAAAATATTTTTTTTATTTACTTAATATAATTTGTATATAAGGATTATTCTCACTGATGGAGCTGGGGCGGGTATAATTCTCTTTCTATGTACTAGCTAAGTGTCCCTAGAAGCATGCTGCTGCATGTTGTCCCAAGCCTCAAAAGATTTTGAGTGAAGCCTTAATGACTTGATATATACAAATCATGTCTTCCCAATCAGGCTGTCACTTTCACTCTAATCATGAGCTACCTTACTCTACTCAAATTGAGTTACGAGTTTTTCTGCTTAGTCCATCTTTTGTAGCAGAGGTACATTCGCTTCTTTATCCACCTCCTATCTATTCTCCATCATACTTCATCTCATACACGTAACCCTTGAGACTCTCAGCTTTACCACTGAGGTTTACGGTTACACAACTTATGTGTTGATGATCTTGGTTTTGTGCCACTACGTGCCAAGTGAAACCCAAAATTCAAAACCTTTAACGCATTGACAGTGAACAATTAAATGTTCTAGATTTCACCCTTTGAATTAACGAAAATACTTTTTGTGCATGCTCCCAGAAATCTCCTTTTCTTTTTGCGAGATCCTTATGAAAAGGTTTTCACCAAGACTTTTCTTCCCAAAGGATCCAGATTTTATTTTGTTTTTGAGATTTCTAATTAACAGTTTTTCAACAAATCACTGAATATGTTCCAAACCTACTTGTTTAACAGGCCACATTGGTCTCACAAGTACTTCGTTCTATTTCGGTCTTATATCAAGTATCGATCTCAAGAATTGAAGCGAAAGCCATCCTTAATAGCCTTATATATATAAAAGATGCCTTTCAATGCTTCTCAACAAGCACTTGATCGTAATTCAACGGGAATCCAACCAAGAACTTTGAAGTCTCTTTTGACTTTGAAGGAAGAGATTCGTGCCCAGGATCCACTGCTTTGTGTCTTAAATGACATCACTAATTCCCACAAATAGTTTGCTTTATTTCTTTATCTTTGACACTATCTTGCACGAAAATCTTGCATTTTCCAAAAGTCTTGTTTGGTAATTTTTAAGTTGTTCCTCAATATATACCTTTGGTTATTAACGATGTAATGCAGTTGTTTTAAAACAAAGAGATGTGATTGACGATTCAAGTGGTGACTTAGCAGGAAGTTTAATCGCTTGGGAATTTGAATAGTGGATAAGTTTGGAAGGCGCGAGAATTTGAATCGTTACTTTATCATGCGTCATCACTGCTTTATCGGGGTTGCCAGTTGTCAAATCACGTCTTTTTCGGCGTCGTTTCCCAAATTCAAGGAATCATTGCTTGTGATTTTTCTCTCTCTAAAAAATCGTATATAAGGGTTTGATCTCTGTGGAATTCCTCTTTACAACTCTTCAACTCTCAAGCAAAAGAAAGCGCCCTAATTTTCACTGTTCATCTTCTTCTTCGACAAGCTTCAACAATGGCAGAATCTTCCTCTGTTCAAGAAACCACAGCACGCTCCACTCTTCTTGCAATCAAGACCAATCAGAACTTATTGATCGATCTTACGCCGTTTCTCTACGATACTTACATGTATCAAGTGGTGGAATGCCTCAAATATTCCCCACTCATCAAAGCTCTATCGACGGTGGAAGTCGTTCCAATGGCTTGTCTCTCTCAAATCTATTCTACTACCACGTACGGCAAAGGGGAAGACAAGATTTACTTCGACATCCTCAACCAGAAAGCTTCAATCTCAAAGAATCGTTTTTGCTCGTTGCTAGGGCTTCCTTATCAAGAATCCATGGTGAATCCTAATTCCATCTCTACAGGTCAGCTTTTCTCGATGTTCTATAACATGGGGTACACTGAAACCCTAACTACTGTGACCAAGTTCAAAAAGTCATGCCTTCCTCCTCAATGGAATGGCCTCTCCACTCTTCTCTTCAAAGGGCTTTCTGAACGCAGTGTCGGATCTGACGGTGCTAGCAAGTCTTTTATGACTCTGCTTTATGGGTTGTACCATGGTCTCAATCTTGATTATGGCCTAGTCTTGTGGCTTCAACTTGTCCAAAGTTTATCATCTTCTTCTCGCCACACTGAGATTTCATGTGCCCGCTTCTGGACAATTATAGCTCAATGGGTTATGGAGCGTTATCATCTTCCAATCATGGCGGACTCACTGCTTTCCTCTATTGCTACTTTTCATACCACCAACATCATTGTCACTTATCCGTCGAAGTTTCTCTTCATTGGCTCCATTCCTGAGACAATGTATGCTTGTGTGTCTCCTTCGAGCAAGCTTATTCAGGAGTACAAGAAGCTTCCCTCTTCTGGTCCAAGGGAACTCACTCCTGAAATAATCAAATCAATTGAGGAAGCAGACAAACCTGCTAAACGGGGTAAAAAGCAAGAAGCGAAAAAGGGGGATAAAGGCGGTCAAGTCTCAAAGGCTCAGACTCCAAAGAAGCGAAAGTCTAAGAAGGCAGCACCTTCCCAGCCCAAGTCGAAGAAGGCAAAGAAACATGCTCGGAAGCTAATTCTTCAATCATCAAGCGACTCTAACTCTGAGTACGTGCCTCCTGGTCATCAATCAATTATTCCGAGCAAATCTGAGAGCGAAAGCTCAGAGGATGAAGGTTCAGCTCGTGGTGATACACCACCTCGTTCGCCTACACCAGAGGTACTTGTTCGCTCCAAAGCACCTTCCCCTCTACCTGTTTCCATTCCTATCTCCTTACCTCCCACTTTCCCTATCATCACATCACAACCATCCTCTACCATTCCCATATCTACCCCTATTTTCACTGATACTACCACTACCACCACTACTGGAGTCCGGACCAACGTATCTGATACGGGGGCTCGTTCTTCAGCACCCGAAACCCCTGTTACCACCAAACCTTCATCTCCTACCCATTCGACAGAAACCAACACCGTCCTTGGCGGTGAGGACTTGGAGTTTGATTCTACTTACTTCAGTCCATATCGTGTCCAAAGCGATGATGATGCTGATGCTCCCCTCACCAAGCGACATCTTAAGGTTGTGACTGATAAGATTGATCAGTTACTTTTTTCATCCACTGCTGGTGCTTACTCAGAAGCAGCCCTCAAAGCCTTGTTCTCTTCAGTGGTTCAAGAACATGCTTCCTCTATCTCCGATGCTGCAAAGGCTATTGATGCTTCTACCTCTCAATGTCAGAAGGCTTCGCTTGTTGTTGAAGCCTCAACAAAAGACTGCAAGGAAGCGACCGCAAAAGTCGAAAAACTAATTTTAGAGGCTCAACTCTTCCTGGATTCTTTGCAAGCTGCTGCTCAGAAAAACACCCAGACAGTGAATGCTTCTGTTGACCATCTCACGCGTTCACTGGAAGCGGAGGAGAAAAATCTCGAAGACACTCAAAAAGCTATTGAAGCTGCTAACGAAGAGCTTCATACTAAAGTTGATGATCGCTTAACTCAGCTTGAGGTTGAGCTTGCAGTGGAAAACAGAATAATGGATAAGCTAGACAAGCGAACCTCCCAGCTCAAGATTCAGAGTTTAAAGCTCCGAACTGCCACAAAAGAACTTGACGATTTGAAGTCTGAACGAGAGGTGATTTGCAGCTCAGTGGGTGATGTCCATTCCATCTTGTTACATCTTCTGGACGCCCATGACTCTATTTTGACTATCTCCATACACCGCCACTTAGCTGAAAAGTTAAGACCTGCTTTGGATATCCTAAGTAGGATTGAAGGTGTTCCGGAGACTAGTGTTCGTCCGAAACAAGGGGGAGAGAAGGACTCACAAGGCAAACCTGGCATGGCTCCATCTCAACCTCCTTCAGAACCAAAAACCGTTGCTGAATCGAATGATAATGTAGCTTCGGTCAGTAAGAGGGATAAGAAAAAGAAGAAGATTAGAGAAGACGATGAAGATGATGATGATGATATTGATGACATCATGGTAGGCAATCCTCCTAAACTCAGTCATAAAATTAAGCCCACTGATAAAGAACTTGACGAGAAGCTTCAGAAGGAAAGAGAACTTATTGAGAAGGAGTTGAAAGAAAAAGAACTCTTAGAGAAAAAGAAGTCCATGTTTCCAGAATGGACCATTGAATCGCTCCAGAGGGAAGTCATAGATGAACCGAGCACTCATTGGCTCGAACCTGTTATGTCGTTCGGTCTTGAGAACTCGAAGGATGCTCAATTCGATATGCCAATCACTCGAAAGGCATTTATTTTCCATTGCTTTAACTCAACCGCTGCCGTTCCCCTCTCCAGACCCGAAGGTAGATCGGGATTTATTGGAGTATTATCTGGAGTTTGCTCAACCACGATACTTGACCTGGAGCACACAGAAGATTACAACGGTCAAGGTATTGAAGCCCTATTCGGCTGGGAAATTCGTTAATGTCAAATTCAAAGTGACCCGAGGCTCGGATAGCTCGGTCCATACTTTTTCCCTGGCTGATCTACCGAACTTTAACCCACACGACTGGATACTCCTCAACAATATTCTGCTGTCCAATCCTCAGGAGTATCAGCCGATCATTGATCACGTCAAGCGAATGCTTGTTTGTTACATTCACGAAGTAGCAAAGATGGATCAAGAAATCACATCTGCCATTCACAAGCGAACTACGATCAAACCAATCGGAAGGACTGGCAATGTGAATACGATGATCAAGGGCAAAATCGATCCTAAGTTTCACACCGTAATGTTCATTAGGGGAGAAGGTCAAAAGTGGCTGTTTGCTCTTATTGACAAGCACCTGTTCTCAACTGCTTGCTTGGAGCACATTTTGGAGATCATACAAAGGTGTAATTAGAATAGTGAAGCCGACAAGAAGTTGTTCACCGATATGATTCGCTGGTACATTTAGTTTCGGCAGACTCTTCTTGCGATCATCCCTCGGCTATTCAAGGTTGTGAAGAAGGTTAAGGTTACTCAACCGAAATAGTCTCTCACCTCATTTGACGCAAATGGGGAGATTGTTGGGTCTAAAAAGGTTGCGTCTCGGGCTCGGTCCTTAGCCCAGTTTTGTTATACGGTTTGGGCCTGTCCAACCGTGTTTTGTTTAATTAGGGTTTTGTATTTAAGGTGCATGCATGCATCCTTTATTGTAAGCGCTTTGATTATTATTCATAGCATTGTACTACAAACCCTAGCTCGCCTCTACAGTGGAAGTTCTTCATCGAGCACTGCTGAGGCGTGACTACATTTGAATCATTAAGCATTATTTGATTCTATATTGTGTTCATTGTGTTTGTTTGCTTTTATTGTTTAACCTGTTGAAGATCTAATCGATCTAATAGTTTTTCAACTCATCACTATGCGCAGGGAATAACGGGTTTATTGGGGAGTGACAAGTCACCCACAGCGGGATCAGCTTGGCCTTGGCCCAGTATAAGTTATCTGCAGGAATAAATAGGCCTGTGATCCTATTTTATTGTGAGAACCTAGGGCTATTAGAAGTTGAGTAGTCAGTCGAGGGATAAACGGACTGGGTTCAACGATATTGATTCAGTATGAGTGGTCTGTCAGGGATTTAGACCATCTCGAGACAGCAGATTTCGGACCAAGTACATGTGATTTGGTGACGAGGACTTTGTTCGCCTGTGAATTTTTGGGGCTTTACGAAAATTGGTCACGGCTACCCTGGGAAGGCTAGGGTGTGCCCAGGATGGTGACCATGTTACTAGAGTGGTTGTGTGTGTAAGGAAGGATAAGGAATGATTTCGAGGACGAAATCTAATTTAAGTGGGGGAGAGTTGTAACACCCTGTTTATTTAATAAAATAAATAAACGAATAATATAAATAATAATGGTCGTAAAACCCTGAGATGTATTTTATGTTATTTTAATTTAGCTTTTAAGTGATAGTAAGTTGAGATGAGTGGTTGTTATCGGGACTCGAATGTATTAAAATCTAGAAATTGGGGTTAAAATGTAATTTTCGGACCAATTATGAATAGAATTCTGATGCTAGGGGCTGTTTGGCAATTTCTTTGGACTTGTGTTGAAAAGAATATTAGAGTCAGTGGGCTGGAGTGTAAATTTTGGATTAATTTTGAAGGAAAAGGGGGGGGGGGAGGAGGGATCGAATATGTCATTATGGAATACTTGCTTATGGACTCGGGGTATATAAAACCCCTCACCCGTTAACCCTAACCCTAGCTTGAAGGCAGCCGCCATCATCGCAAGACCTCCAGCAGCCACCCTCACCTCTTCAACTTCCAGCCGCCGGAGCCAATCCCTCTATGACGGAAAGTAAGCAAGGCCGTCGGAGGTTGCTGCTGTGGATCGTCGCTGCCATTCGTCGGGATGTTGCGACCGCCACTCTCGTCTCTTCAGTGTCCGGCGCCGCACCACCCTCTTATTCCATTGTTCGTCCGCCACCGCATCCCGTGCCGCCTTGCCGCTGTCGTTGTTGTCTTTCCGATGAGAAGAAGAAGTCGGGAATCGGTACACCACCGTCGCCGCCGTCATCCTCCTCCATGTTCGAAGTATATATGTGTGGTGGGTGTTCTGTCCGTGGGTTTGTGCGCGTTTCAATATTTTTGGTGTGTGCTGGTTGGCCGGAAAACCCGAGGAAACCACCATGGCTACCAACCATGGTGGCTGCCACCGCTAGTTCCTTTTCTGCCACCCTTAACCACGGTGAAAGGCGGCTGTGGGTGTGTTTATGGGTGTATGCTCGTGTGAAATTGCTGCTACCGGTTTCGTTGGGGTTGTATGTATGTTTGTGTGGCCGGAGAGTCCACCACCACCACCGTAGGGTGGTGGCTACCACCATGTGCCGCCATATGTGTGTGTTTATCTTAGTGAGTGGGTGTGTGTTTATTTGAGTTTTTAGCATTGTAATTTGTATCAAAAAAATAGAATAATGGAAAGAAACTCGAAACCACCACCGTAGGGTGGTGGCTGCCGCCACCGGCCGCCGTGTCGGGTGGCGGTGTGCTTGCCTCGTTGAGTTTGATCCATTTGGGGTGCTTGAAACCCTAATGGGTCAAATGGACCCTAATTGACCCAAATAAAACCCTAATGGGCTTAATGATATTCTAGTGGGCCTAATAGGCCCAATAAAGCCCTAATTGACCTAAAAGCCCAACAAATTGATAAATGGGCTAATATTTGGATTAGAAACCCTAATTAGGGTTTGGAAAAAAAAAACCTAATACCAATAAAACCCTAATTTGGGGAATTAACCGGGACACGCGGGAATTATTTAATAACTTGAGATATTAAATAATAATCATTGGCAAAGATTAATCTAAGCAATATTGGACTTAATGGATTAAGTCCTTAGAGGATTAAGTCCTTAATGGGTTAAGTAGGAAACTTAACCCTAATCACCATTTTATGAGAAACCCTAATTTCACTTGGGTTTATCGTTGGGCCTTTCTATTAGGCTTTGATGATTGGGATAATAATGGACCATCCAAGAACAAACAAATGGGCTAAAATAATTTAATGTGCCTAGGATAAGGCCCATGTAAGGGGTTTGGGCCCAATTTGGAAAATTGAGCCATAGATGGGTCATAGTTTGGGCCTTAATGATTATATGATGTTGGCCTTAGAATAAGACCATGTATAGGCCTGGGCCCAATTTGGAAAATTGGGCCATGTGTTGGGCTTTGATTCCTAATTGACTTTTAGGCCTTGGATTGGGCCTTGGGCTTGCATAAAGCCAAGCTTGGGGTAATGTAGTAATTATCCAAGTATGTACTCATGGTTATGTAGTGGAACCCAATTATTAATTTGGGTGTTATTTTGGTGTTGACAGTTTGGGAATCTGTCAGCCAGCAGCTGGGGTTGAGTCTACGGGACTTCAGCAGTGTGGGATTGTGTCTTCGGGACTTCAGCAGTGCTAGGTGAGTCTCCTCACCATACCTATGGGTCTAAGGCACCAACGCCAGCCCATTATGCATTATGTGATAGGCTAGTTGATTGCGTGCTATGTTGTATGCTAATTGATTATGTGGAATGTGATATGCTAGTGGTCTTTGTGATACTTGCATGGAAGACCTCGGGGGGTTCCCGGGGCACTTAGGTGTAAGACCTTGGAGGGTTTCCTTGGCATCCTAGGTCAAGACCTCGGGGGGTTCCCGAGGCACTTAGGTGTAAGACCTTGGAGGGTTTCCTTGGCATCCTAGGTCAAAGACCTCGGGGGGTTCCCGAGGCATTGGGCTAAGACCATGTAGGGGTTCCCATGGCACCTGGTGTAAGACCCTGGAGGGTTTCTAGGGCTTCCCTACATGTTTATATGCATGTCTTGTGTAGTTGATATGATTTACGTGAGTATGTGAATAAGACCTTGGAGGGTTTCCAGGGCATCTTTATATGTGTATGTGCATGCTAATGCGATTGTTACGGTTTATGTAGCTGTTATAGCTGATATGGATTATGTGGTTATGTGGATTGTGTGGGGTATGCTCTGGGAAAAGATAATAGCGACTTATTATAAGGAGGACACGTGGCATATAAGGATGTAGAAAAATTGACACGTGGCAGTCTAAAGAGTGTTTTATTAGAAAAAGAAGAGAAGATATAATATATATATATATATATATATATATATATATATATATATATATATGGGGATAGGGAATATACATTACAGCCCCACTTAAACTTAGGTACTAAACCTCTAAAATATGTCGTTTTAACTTGCTAAATATACCCGGTTTGGTTTCACTTGGTACATATACCATCCTCCATAACATTTCTTTCTTTCATTATCGTTTTACCATCTCTGTTTTCTTTCCTCCATTATCGTTTATTACTTCACCCAAGTGAAAATTACTAAACCCTAAACCTAAACCCTAAACCCAAAACCCCTAAACCCTAAACGCTAAACCCTAAACCCTAAACCTAAACCCTAAACCCTAAACCCTAAACCTAAACCTAAACCCTAAACCATATTCTGTCGATCTTAAATTTACATCTTGAAGTATTAATCGTGATACCATTAACCGTAATCTTTATATAGTAAAACAATGTATTTTCAAGAGGTTTAGTACCTAAGCTTAGGTGGGCTGTTTATATATATATATATATATATATATATATATATATATATATATATATATATATATATATATATATATATATCATTATTATATAAAGAAACCCTTTTTTTCTCGTGCCTTATACATCAAATTCACCCCCTTCCGGCTACGCCACGTACCCTATCTTCTAATCGACGCAACGTACCTTCCACAAGACACAACGTGTCTTCTTCTGTTCTCCTACAACATTCCACCTTCTCTGATCCAATGACTCATCGATTCTGCTTCTCTTCCAATCACAAGTTCATCTTCCTCCCTAACAGGAACACCGACAGCATCATGGTGTGCATTTGGTGGGGTTTGATGTGAATCTATAGGTATCGTCGCTTTTTAAGGGACATCGTCTTCCTTCAAAGTGATGCACACAGCTTTATTTTGGACTCACATATATGCCTAGAAACACAAATACCCTTTGCATTCATCTATCGATTCCCTTTATTTAACCGAAGTACTTTAATTGTTCAGAGTTTTTAGCGGTTGGTGATTTATGCGCCTCCCTCCTCCCGCATCAGAAAATTGGCAGCCTCCGAAACCACAATATTTTGTCATGAACTCTTGTTTGAGACGGGTTTAGAGAAAGGAAAATGTCGCCGTGTTAAAGTTTAAGGGATCATGGTGAATCGACACGGTTTTAGCCACCGCTTCCGGAAAACGACGCATCGGAATCGTCACGACCTCTCATACGCTTCTTGAAGACAGAAATACGGTATATATGTCATATTCTTTCCATTCAAACATCAGTCTATCATCATCGACAACGTGCTTTGTTTCTTCAGTTTTCCATACGCCTTCTCTCTACCTCATCGTCTATCATCATCGACAATGTGCTTTGTTTTTCCAGGGCATAATGGAGATACTCGAAAGCGGAGCAGTTCAGGCCCGAAGATGAAGAATCTTTATTGGATTACATCGAGGGTTTTCAGGTGTTGCGACAATGGGGTTTCATAGCATCTGGTCTATTGTTCTTCAAATTGAAAATTAGGTGGGATTGCTTTTTATTTCAAGCATCATGGTTGATTAGAATTTTTCAAGGTTCTTAATTGAACCTGCATCATCATCTCCTTTTTTTATCTTTTCTAACGTTAGGGCTTCTTAATTTCAAGAACAACTATCTTGTTGCAGAAGGTAAAGTGGTAAACCTTTGATTTGAAGTTTGTGTAATAATATTTACATTTTATCATTATATTCATTTAAATGTGGCAATTAATAATATGAATGCATCGTTGTTAAGAAAAATTCATGGATAATTGATTAAATGATATGCAAAAGGGAAGCATTAAAGATTGCAAATGTGGAAGTTAGTCACTTTCTGATTTGGACATATATAGGAGCTTTTGTTGGATTCCTATAACCTGTTTGATGAAATGTTTGAAAGAAATTTTTTAGTGTTGAATGCGCTGATTGATGGATATGCTCATATTAGTTGGTTCATGGAGAATCATATTGTCTGTTTGCTTAAAGTTAGGACACTCGGATTGAAGATATGCCTCAAGAAACCGCAAATCCGAATCTATTATATTTATCATGGGTCCACATAGTGGTGTAAATATGTTGATGGACCAAATTCCAACTCAAACTTTAAAGTTTAAGAGTTGGGCTTTAATAAGAATCTGAAAATGTTAAAGATTGTTGTTCATAGCTACTGAGATTGCCGTCAAAACTATTGAATAAAGTAAAAAAAAAAAAGATTAAAATTTGTTTAGATACTAAATGGAAAATTACAGATGTAAATGCCAAGCAAGCAAAGTGTATCATCTTAGTCATTTGTTATATTTAATTCAAGATTTAAGTGGGTATCTCTTATTTCTCAATTCATTTTATTTTCTAAGTAGAAAATGCCCATTCTTTTATCTTTTAGGGATGTTTTGATGTGCAATTAAAGCCATTATTGCTTCTTTAACCATGATAAATTTTAATTGTTTACAGGTGCAAATATTTTATCGGAAAAGTTTTTGAGCCCCGTACACCGGCTTCCTCGATTAGGACTAGTGCATGAAATTGTTTGAAGAACTTAATAGATAGAGGCAACAACTTTTTTTATTTTAATTATTGGAATGATTCACAGGCCTTTTGAGCATTCTTCTATTTATCACTTCTTTCCACGGCTTTACCAAAAATATCAAGAGAAAACTTTGAGTTGCTATTTGGCAAAGCCGTTTATTCATGGAATTGCTAAAAATATGTGGACTCATGATAAATATAACTTTGAGTTGCTATTTGGCAAAGCCCAACTCTTAAACTTTAGAGAAAACTCTCATGGATTTGTCATGGGTCCACATATTGGAATGATTCACAGGCCTTCTGAACATTTTTGGCAATTCCATGAATAAACGGCTTTTTAGTGTAGTTAAAACTTGTGGTTTGCAATTTTTATTTCAACCACTAAAAAGCCGTTTATTCATGGAATTGCCAAAAATATCAAGAGAAAACTTTGAGTTGCTATTTGATTCATTGAATTACACTTACGATTTTAAGGTGGTTTCGGTTTATAACCTCTTGTTGGCTGTTGGCTGTTGGTTGTCTTATTCCGTTCTCATATTTTAAACTCAGATTAATCCATCAGATTTCAAAGATCTTTGCAATGCAATTGCCTAAAATTTCAAGAGGATAGACTTAAGTTTCTATTCATGTGTATAAAGAACCTAACAAACACAATAATGTCAAATTTCTTCTTCAATGTAACATCTTGATGTCGTTAAATGCCACAATTCACTATGTTAGGTCGAAAATGAAAAGACAAGTTGTGACTAAGATAAATGAATTATTTCTTCTCTATATGTTTATCTTCTTTTGGGAAATATTTCCGAAAACCAAGGTGTTTGTATGATAGACAAGGAATGAATGGAATGGTTCCCTCCTACGGAATGAGATTGTTTTATTCAATTAAAATGGAATGGACAATTTTTGAAAGAGTGTGATTTTTTTTTTTTGTTAATTTTCATTACTTAGCTAAGAGGTATTTTTTTATTAATTCATTTCCATAAATTCCAATATAACTGGTTTTAATTCATATTAATGACAATTTTTTTATTTTATAATTTTTTATCAATATTCAACCGAACATGATCAGGCAATGTAATAACTTGCTCATTCAACTCAATTCTTTCTCACAAACAAATTTTAAAATCGCAAGCATGAAGTTTCAAGTACATTTTTGTTACGTATAAGAATTATATGTTCATAAAAAATTCTATTTCTTCATGTTATTTCCCCCCTTTATCTTGAAAAAGGTATTCATAAAAAAAATCATATTTCTATTATTACAAACAAGTATAACATAGGAATACAATAAAAAAACATATGTATATTTCATTGTTTCAGCAGGTTATATCTATTGTTGCAAATCAGATAGTTAGCGCAGACATGGGAGAACTTTATCACATTAATTTTATAAAGAAGACCTCTTGCATATACTGATATACCCCATTTGTCATAATAATAATAGGAATAGATGATTATTGGTTTTGCAGACAACTAAGTTTTTGAGTAGATTACATTTTTGGTCCCCAATTAGATTACATTACATTTTTTAGTAGATTACATTCAAGCAAGATCCATGAAACAAAGAATGAGGGTTCTGAATTTTCATTTTAAAATATATTTTCAAACTTTTGGTAGGATTTCTAACTATGAATAAATAACCTTATTTAGAATGAAAAACAAGACATCAAGATTGCTTGAAATCAACTTCTCTAAATAGTAATTTTTTGTAGCCATGGAAATAATGTTGAGTATATCTTCATACATTTTACATAATATCACCGCTTTCCGAAAAAGATTTTAAACTCACAAATTCATCTAATTTATTAGGTTATGTCGAACCAAGAAACAATGGACATAGCAAATTAGCAATAAAGATCAAGGGGCAACCAATGAATAAGTGGTTCAAGCCTCAAATAAAGAAATCAAGATGATATTTCATGATTAATCGCAATAGCCATTTATAGGCTTTCCATAAGGCGAAAAACTCATATAAGGAAATAACAATCAACTTTCAGTATTTGTTGATTATAACAATGTACTTTCATTTCCTTTTTCTTATTCATGCATAGTTCATGAAAATTCACCAATTTATTGCATTGTAGTTTTACCTTTTTGGTTATTAGCACAATATACTTTACACAACTGTAAAAAAAACCCAAATTACCTTTCGTGGACCGTGCTTAGCACGGGCCTCAAATATTTCTATTATATATATATATATATATATATATATATATATATATATATATATATATAGTATCGAGTGAGGATTTAAAAAATAATAAGGATTGCGAGTACAAATCTTAACCGCTAATAGTTAATTGGATGGTATAGATTTAATCTACAAAAATTGAATAAGTCTTAAGAAACGAGGGGCTATTGTTGTAACTATCAGAAAAGCCAAAGGACCATTTTTGTATGTTGTAAGGGTAGAAATGTAGATGGAAAAGGGTATAATCGTTAACCTCGTCCGCACAAGTCGTCTCATATTTCTCCCGTGTGGCACGTGTCGGCCTCAAAGAGCTGGGTTTTTTTTTTTTTTTCAAAAATGGTTTTTTGTTTTTAACTTTTTTTTTTTAGAATAAAAAATCTAAAAAAATTAAAGTTCTTAAAATATTATTCTCTACAAAATGAATACAATTATAACAATTTGAAAAAAAATTTATTTTTATAAAAATCCAAAAAATAAAAATATTTTTCAAAAATTATAAAAAATTGAAGAATACTTCTACTTACTAGACTAATGACTTTGTAAAAAGATTTTTTTTTAAATAAGTTTTTAAAGTGTATATATTTTATTTTTAAGAAATATTTGTTTTTATAAAATATAATGAATTTCTTTTTTGCAAATTAAAAAAAAATGATAAAGTTCTTTGTAATACTACTTTAGTGAGTTTGTAAAAAAAATTCAAAAATAATATTCCCTCCGTCCCAAAATTATAGTCCATATTTTTCCTTTTTGGTTTGTCCCAAAATAATAGTCCACTTCTAAAAATAAATAACATTTTTACCAAAATACCTTTCATTATTACTTAACCAACTAAAAATTTAATAGAACATTAAATACAAAGTAATGACAAAACTGTCATTTTATCATATAAAGTTAATGATAATTAATGTTTCCTTAATCTGTGTGTTTTTTTGTCTGTAGACAATAATTTTGGGATGGAGGGAGTATTGTTTATGATATGAACGTTTTATTTAAATGATTATAACTCTATAAAAAAAATAAAAAGTAAAAATTTTCGTTCTCTAAATTAAAAATCATTTTAAAGGTTTATTATATATCATATATTATGAACTTTTTGAAATTAAATTTTTAAAAATAAGGTTGTTTACATGTTAAACTTTATTTCAAAAAATTATATTGTTTTTTTTAAATGTTGAACACAATATGATCCAAAATGAAATTATTCAAAATATTTTTGATTCAAAAAAGTTATGATTCAATCTCAATATGATCATTTTATTATAATCTAAAAATATTTTGATTCGTATATTTTATGATATTTAATTATATCTTTTATGGATCAAAATTAAATGATTCAAAATATATAATGATGTAAAAGATTTTACGAACAAAATGTTTATTTAATTAAATATGTTATTGATCGAAAATTATATGATTCAAAAATATTAAGCAAAATAATATGATATAAAATATTTTGATGTAATATATTTTGCAAAAAATTGTTATTATCTTTAATTCTTAAGATCCAAAACTAATTTAAAAAATAAAAATCTTATATAAAAGACTATTGAAGAAAACAAAAATAATAAGTAAAGGAAATAATCATAAAAAATAAGTATATCTTGTTTTGTATGAATGATAATATATAAGATTGTTATAATAATTTTAAAATAAAAAGATTAGATCTTCATCTTAATAAAAACCTCTCCCACATGTCCCCCTCTTAAACCTCCTTCATTCCACGTGTCACTACCACAGCTATGACATGCCTTCTTTTCCCGCCCACTCCTTGCCTCAAATCTCGAAATTATCAGTTCCTACTAATCAGCAAACCAATTTCAATACTCCAAATTTACCTGCACTTAAATCATTGAATTTACGTGTTATTTTTATACATACAAAAATAATAGAGATATGATATCCCTAAAAATCAGCTATTGATATTCCAATTACTTTATCTTATACCAAATAATCCTCCAACATAATAGGAATGATAGTTAAATCACGCAGATTATGAAAATTTTAATTTTGATTTGGATTATTTTTGTTTACCTTGTCATTATACATATAAATATCGATCCCCTAAAATTATTTTCTTCATCGGCGTTTTCAAAGCTTTCAATCGATAATTCTTCTGCATCTCTGCAAACTGCCATCTGCATTCACACATTTCAATCGATCGGGTTAATATATAATAAATAAATTTTCACTGCTTTCTGTTTATACCTCTAAAACGCCTATTCACTGTCAAAATTTTATACAATCTTCCTCCTAATTGTAATCTTGCGATTCTGCTTTGCTTATTCACCTTCCATCACCACGAAATCACTAAGAAAAACAGCAAAAAAAAAAAACACCAGGTTAGTACTTGCTATTTGGTTTTTTTATGTTGATTACTTTTATCCTTGCATTATAAACATATATGGTACTCTTATTTGGTTCCATATGTTGATTGGTTTTATATATATACATAACAACAAGGTTGAAATCATAAAAACTTTAAATTACGTTGCTATTTCTCATTAAAATTTTGAGTTCCATCCTCCTTTTTTTCTGAATCAATAATCATAGAGGTTAAATTGTCTCACTATTTTTTTTAATATTCATGACATGTGTTTGGGTACATAAAAACTTTATATGTACATTGCTGTCATCTACTTAATTTTTTTGTATACTGTTGGTTTTTAAGCTTTTATAATCATGGTTAACTTAAAAATATAAATACAAAAATACATAATATAATGTACATTGTTGTTTATCTTTTTAACTTTTTGTAGTATATTCTTGGTTTTTTAAGTTTATATAATCATTGTTAATTTAAATATATAAATACAGAATACAATGTACTTTAATAAGTACAATTTCTGATAAGTTGTTACTTTTACGTTTGGATGTAGAAAAGATCATGTAATATACATTAAATGGAAACATACTTTGAAAGTACCATGCCATTTTATGTATATTACATTCTGATGATAGTGTACTTTAATAACAAACAAAATATTGCATATTTTCACATCAGGGGTGAGTGGTGTATTATTTTGATTTTTGTCAATGTACTTTCCTATCATGGTCTATTTATGTAATTTCTATTACTTAAGCAAAAAATAAGGACCATTTGTGAAAAAGAAAAGTAACAATGTGTGTGTGTTTGTAATATGTATTAAAGTACATAGCTATTTACTTTTAATATGGACAATTTCAGTAAATTTTAAAAAACAGGGACCGTTTCTGTAAAATATATTTTCACCTATTTACCAATTTATGCAATTGACATGACTTATGAAATGTTTCATATATTGGTCTTAAATGAAATGTGTTTTTACAAATATAGCAATGTACTTTGAAAGTACATTGTTGTAATTTTTGTTACTTAGAAAAAGCTTTACAACTTTACAAAAGAAAAACATCTTTACAACTTATAGCAATGTACTTTGAAATTACATTGCTATAAATTGTATATATATATATATATATATATATATATATATATATATATATGCATATTTCTAATGTTGGACAATTTTACCCTTTATGCCATTGTATGCCATAAGTGGGCAACTTTAAGCGTCGGTTCAGAAAAAGACCATATAATATATATAAAATGACTAACACATTTTGAAAGTACCTGTCATTTCAGGTAAAGAACATGTTTATTTACCACTTGGATAATTTTACCCTTTACGTAATTGTAAACCATAATACTTACTCACCATTAAGTGGCATTTGACGAATTTTTAATTTTGAAAAAACAGGGACCATTTTTTATAAAATAAAATTTCTGTGATTTTTTATACTATTTACCCTAAAAGTAAAAGTAATTTCTGTTACTTTTAACAAAACAACAACCATTTCTGAATTTTGCTGTCATTTATTAAAAAAAACAGTTTTATAACTTATAGCAATGTACTTTCAAAGTACATTGCTATAAATTCTAAAAAAAATGTTTTCTTTTTAAGTAAAAGAAAATTTTCCCCTTTCATTCAATTTTATTTCTTATATCAATGTATTTTATGTCTAATACAAATTTGTAACATATTCCACACATGGCAGCTACAAATATTACTTTCATAAAAGATATTGATCCTGTCAATCCTAATTTCACCATCAAGGTTAAAATATGCATCCTTTATGTTGAGTTTCACCATTTGAAATAGCAACTTCACTCTTAATAGCCGAACTGAAATATCATCTTTTAATCCAAACCTAAGTTGCTTATCTCCAAGTAACATACTAAATTTTATAAAATTCAATTCAATCTCCAACTAATTCCAATATGATAAACACAAATTTAGGCACATCCAAATACGTTTGCCCTAAAAAACATGACCCTTAACAAAGGGGTTATGCGTAAGTACCTCATTTTACTACAAGAAAATTAAGGCATTATATCAACTATTTGGACTTTTAAACACACCACAAAAAAAAAATTATATACTTAACTGTTACAATCTTTTTTTTTTTTTATTTATCATCAATAATTGTGTTTATCAGAACATGATTGCCAAAATTAAACAAACACCCATTTACCAAATGTATAACCGGGTTTTTACCCAAAATCATATATCAAATCCCTTAAATACATAATAGAAGCCTCTTATTTTCCAAATTAATCACAATATCCTAATTATAACTTAATTGATGTGAACTGATTTCTATCCTATACTAAAAAAAAAAAAAAAAACGGTAATTTCACCAAAAAATGAAATACAGGAACGGGAAATTGATTTTTTTGAGAGATACCATAGATAATTCAGGATTCAATTTCGCCGAAAAATCAAGGAATAAATACTTACATTCTACATGTCGAAACTTTTGTACTCCATAAGCTGTTCATCTTCTCAAAAAAAAGCCCTAATTCTTTACCGGTTCTTAATCGTCGTCGCCACTTCATCGTTTCAATATTTGATAGGGCCGCCAATTAATATAGCAAAATTAGATTACGGCGGTGTTTCGGATTACTTTTTAGACAAAATTGCAAAAATGGTCATGTGGTATGTATTTTTTGGGGTTTTAGTCCAAACCACGACTTTTTTGGATTGGTGGTCCTTTTGAGGTAGTTTTGTTGCGTTTTTGGTCCCTCGGTAAACTGAAATGACTGTAATGCCCTCATGTATTTATTTTTCATTTTTCTTTCATTTTTTTTAATTTAATATACATTTATCTATTTTAATAATTAATAAATAAAGAGAGGGCCCACCTCTCTCTCTTTCTCTCTCGATCTCTCTCTCTCTCGATCTCTCGATCTCTCGACCAGTTAACGTTCCATTCCTTTCAAATCCATAACTAAAATCTGAAGTTTCAATTAATTGTCTTCTCCCAAACATAGTTTTCGTAGATTCACTTGAAACTTGGTGAAAGTTCAAGGTTGCAGCTCTTTGTATTCAACCGATCTCGGAGGCAGTAATCCAATGAGTTATCGCCCGCCTCTTTATTCAACTCCACTCCATTTCCTTTCACCTGTAGATGGACTTTGAACAACAACAGGTGTGTGTGCTTTAATCAATGATGCACAAAAACCCTTATGTATGTGGGTTTGTTCGATTGAGAAGCAACAACACACACACACACATTCAATGTGGTGTCGATCACATACAAATGTGATGAGCACGAGAGATCTTTAGAGAAATTAGATGCATTATGTTTGTAAAGAGAATAAGAAGATGCAGGAAAGAAAGGTTGTGACCTCCAGATCTGAAAACCACTGAAGACAACGACGTCTATGGTCGATCTGAAAAGCGAAGACAAAAAAGCAGTGATCGACCTTCTCCAGCTCGAACAACCACGAGATCTATCATCCTCTTTCTTCGGTTGTTCTTCTTGTTTGAGCTTGCCAACCCTCGTTTTAGATTTGGAACAACAACAGCATCATCATCTTCGTATATGGGTTGAGATAGTCTGTAGCTCGATCTCTATTTGTGAAAGGGAACAATATTGGAGCAGAGAGTACCAGTCGCTATCTCTCCTCTCTTACCTGAAAAGCGTCAGCCACAAAACCCCATCCATATTGTCGGAAATTTTAACAAATCGCCACAACACAAACTATGGGTACGATTTTAACAAATCACCTAACTTTCGATAAACAATGCCCCATAATTAGTTAAGCATCAATTGTAAATTTGATTAGAATCATTAATTCTTAAATCGGATTTAAGGGTTTAGGGTTTTATTTTACCTCGATTTGTTCACTGAGATTGATGAAGCATGAATGACACATGGGTGAATCATCGATTTTCAGGTTGCAATAGACGAGGGAGAAATGGTAAACTCACCATTTGATTCACAGTGTGTAAACGATGATGATGATGATGAATACGGGTAGAGAAAGAGATGTTTAATTGTGTCTTTGTGTGTTTTTTTAGTTTCAGAGAGAGAGAGAGAGAGAGAGAGAGAGAGAGAGAAAGAGAGAGAGAGAGAGATGTGGGTCCACTTTAATTATTTATTTTCTTTTCTATTTAAATTAAATAGAAAAAACATAAAAAAAATCAGAAGGGTATTAAAATCATTTTAGTTTACCGAGGGACCAAAAACGCAACGAAACTACCTCAAAAGGACCACCAATCCAAAAAAGTCGTGGTTTGGACTAAAACCCCAAAAAAATGCATACTACAGGGACCATTTTTGCAATTTTGTCTACTTTTTAAGCCTAAAAGATCTTTTTGTAAAAGTTCTTTTTGTGTTTAGCTCTTGAGGAAACAACAAGACAAAAGTTGTTTTTAAAAAGTGTTTGGGTAGTAATTTTTGACTTTTGAGTGTGATTTAGCTTTAAAGGTTCAAAAGTTACAAAAAGCTACACTTTCTTAACTTTTGAAAACTCATTCTTTTCTTCTTTACAAAAAGTTATTTTGAAAAGAACTTTTGCATCTTCCAAACATCTTTTTAACTTTTAAAAAAAATTAAAATGCAAAAGTTATTTAAAAAGTATTCCCAAACACCCTCTACAAACGACACCGACACGCCATTTTTATTCGTAACCCTTTGAGGAGTTCGATCTCCTCGCCGGTATGATTCTTCTATATAAAAATGAAACCCGAATGCTTATGTTTTTCAATAACACGCTTTCAATCACTCCTACATCTAACATACAATTTACTCCCTGTAGTTTTAGTATTATTTTTTCTTAGTCCCTCTATTTTATTGAATATTTAAGTTATGCCTGTAGTTGCTTTTTAAACAAAGTCACCTTAACAATTCTTTTTTCATTTATACGCTAATTACTAAATTATTCTAATTTCAACCATAATTATGTTTTTAATTTTTATTTAACAACTTTAATTAGGTCGATTTTTATAAATATACTATTATATTTACTTTACGTGATTATGTAAGATGATATTCATTTAGTTTGAACCAAATATAAGCTTTTAATATTTATTTAACAAAAAAAACATTCTAAATATTTATTTAAAAAATTAGTATGATTTATCACTCACATGTTATATAGGCAAAAACAAAGAAATTTTTAAATAGGTAACTACTTATAATTAATAGTAAATTAATTGATAGTTATCGGTGCATTGGTGGGGTAACTTATATGGTCTGTTTATATTTATTTTTAAATGTCATATTATATAATTAATTTCTTAAACAAATAAATATAAGAATTTACATGGTCTATAAAATCGGTCATACAAGTATCTTTTTAATGACAGAGCTTAAAGAAATTAAAATGCGAACCAATTACAAGTATCTTTTTAATGACAGAGCTTAAAGAAATTAAAATGCGAACCAATTACAAAAACATTACGCATAACGTCTAAAAAAGATATATAAATACTTTTAAACATGATTATGCAAACAATGACCAAATTTATATAAATTAACAAAATTTAATTACAATGATATTATATTTATATTACAATGATAATAAAAATGATTCATTATGATATAAATCTTCATAACACAACATATTCATATTTTAATCTTTTTAGTTAAATACTATTGTTTTGCAAATTTATAAAACGTCATGGATAGTAAAAAGATGGGAAAAATTAGAAAATTATATCTCGATAAAAGATAATTCAAAAATATTTCTACATCGATATCTCGAATTTCACATAATACACATGTTTCAAACATGAATGTTAACGGTGATACTTTTAATTTGTTTTTTTTATGACTTAAATAAATTAAAAAAAATTATATTGGTTATTTTAATTTATAATTACGGTTACTTATAACATTTAACTCTCTATATTATTATCGTTTTATATAATTACGGTTACTTATAACTATACTAACATAGATAGAGAAGAAAGATTAGAAAAATATATTTGGGTAATAAAAAATCCAAAAAAGTTTCTACCATATTCTAGTGTTCAAAGGTTGGTTTGTTTTTGCAAAAACAAGTATTCACATACGACCAATTATACGTTGCTTTATCCAGAATAAAAAACAAAGAAGAATTGAAGTTGTTGATTTAGAAAACTTCCAATATAGTTTACAAAGAAGTATTTCATAATTTATGTTAAACTATTATGTATATTTGACTTTCATATTATTTAATGTTTCTTACAATCAAAGTTATGTTACTTTTTTTGTTGATAATTTATTTTATTTTTTGTCTATATAATTACTTATAAAAATAACAATCGTGGTTTCCACGGGTTATAACCTAATTATGATAATATTATAAAAAAAAGGTGGATTGCGTCAAATGTTAGAGTCCATTAAAAAAAAAAAAAAAAAACACAAACTAACTTGTTCAATTTGATTTTACGTTTGCAAGTGCATAAAGGCGCTCACAATTTAATTATGTATTTGTACAAGGATATATAATGGACGCAACAGAATTCAATCCAAAAAATGTGGAAGTAGCCCAGCTTTGGTGGCGCACATTATTTGGCCCGAAATGGAAAACTGGCCAGTTTTGCCGGTGAAACATATGACCCAATTGTGTTTAATTAGTTTGACAAATTCGCCTTTAATAAAAATTTTCCTTGCGGTCCTCTGTGAAATTAGATTCTTCATCGAATTCATACCCTAATGCGCAGAATAAAACTTTATAGTTAAAATTAGACAAAGTATACGATTGAAAATAGTTAACAATATTGACTATGAAATAATAACTTTTTACACTAATTTTTTTTTAATATAAAACTCTAATGATTTTGAACCATATGATAATATCTATTAAAATCATATAATTTAATGGACGCTACCCACGACTATTGTAAATCAAAGTAAGGGAAAACTTTAGAAAAACTCAAGATATTTTCATAAAATCCTTAAATAAACCTATATATATATATATATATATATATATATATATATATATATATATATATATTGTACGTTAAAACCTTTATATTTTTTTAAAATATCTAATTTAAGGCTTTAAGTTTGGTAAACCGTAGATAGCAAAAAATGGTAGTTAATCGATTCTCAACAGTTTAATGGTTATAATCTATTAGATTAAAAATTTTCAATAAATAAAAGGGCTTTGATGCACTAAAAAAATAATATAGTGGTTTTTTTAATGCTTATATAAAAATAAATTGAGTTTTTCTAAGGTCAAAAAAACTTAAATAAAACTTTCAGAAAATATAAGAGTTTCAGTGCACTAAAAATAATATAGTTGTATTTTTAAGAATTAAAGAAAAATATATTGGGTTTTTTATGTTGTTTTCCTTAAAAGTTAATACGATTCTCAATTTAGTGTTATTTTTAAAATTATGTATAATTAATTTAGAAATTATTTATTTGACCTTATATAGTTTTATGTAAGGTAATGTCAAGGTTCTAAATAACGTAAGGTGTGACTTGGCGGCAATGCCAAGCCTCAAGCTTTTCCGAGGCTTGGCGAGCCACGTCGTTTGTAAGGCGTGACTTAAGGCGGCAATTTTGTATATAATTCATATTTTTATATGTATTTTCTACTATTATTTATTTTTA
Organism: Lactuca virosa; assembly: GCF_052849685.1. NCBI lineage: Eukaryota > Viridiplantae > Streptophyta > Magnoliopsida > Asterales > Asteraceae > Lactuca > Lactuca virosa. Next base: position 303,612,664 of record NC_136429.1, on the reverse strand, counting down.
TATACATATATGAGTCATGTCGGCGTTTTGGTAAAGCTTGGCGGCACATACAAGCCTTGGAGCCATGGCGTGCCATGGCGAAGCCATGACGAGCTTTTTAGAACCTTGGGTAATGTAATGTAATTTATACTTTATATAATTTATAATTATTATTGTTGTTAATTAAGTTAAAAATTATTTATTTGGAAAAAATTCAATTATTATAAAAAATAGTTTTAGATATTTGTTAAAATGACAAAGTTCACTAAATTTTGCATAAACAACAAATCCCAATCAAATTACTCATAGAAATCCAAATCGTATTACATATAATTTCCTTATATAATTTCCTTCTAGGCATACAATGAGATTAAAAAAATATATATATTAAGATAATATGACATACGCCACTTTACAATTACGAAGCCTAACTAACAACAACTAAAATATAGAAAAAAAATCAATGAAATAGATAACATATGAACTAAGAAATGCCAAATTAAATGCATTGAAACAAATAAATTGTAAATTGTTCTTTAATTTGTAACAATTTGCATCCGACAAATGCATTGGAAAGTTAAGACATTTGAGTATAAAAAATTGGTTCTATTTGCATACTCATCAGATACTTCAATTAATTTTAACTCTTTTCTTCCACTATAACAACAATGATACAATCAGAAATATTTCATGAATTTGTCAAAAGATACTTATAAATAAACCTATACATGTCCATAGCTTGGTTCTTGAGCACTAGATTGCAGCCTCTTTAATTTCTTTACTCCTTTTGGATCTTATAATACTCAATTTCTTTATTTCGTGTTTCTTAAGTAAAACGAGGTAATAGGAAATTAAAATAAAATAAAAAAACCTCGGAATTTTGATAGCAACCTAGGAGTAAACTTTTAAAGATACTTTTATTTAGAATAATTTATAAGGACGGACACATGACCTTACATAAGTTATGTTTCTTCTTATTGTAGCTTTTAGCAATTTTGTTGCAAGAACTACAAAATAAAAAACAAAAATCTTAAAAAAATTGAAGTATCTACATCAGAAATCAAAGCTTATTCACCCATGCATGCAAGATATATATGAACATCTCATATTAACATTCTCTCAAAAATAGAAACTCCAATCGAGAAAAAGTTGTGGCTTACCTACCACAACCAAGCATAACTTTGAGCCTCCTTAAACCACATGTTACCTGCAAAAATAATAATAATAAAAAAAATACAAAAATGAGTTGTCCATAATCAAAATTATAAAGTATTTTTAAATAACTTAATTTTATATGGCCTAGCTTTGAGAGTATTTCTAAAATTATATGTAAATGTTATGGAAACCTGAAAACAAATAATCATGGGATGATTTTCTTTCCTGCATCTTTTTGTTTCCTCCATCTATAACATCAAGGTGAGAACATATGATGAAATTCATGGATCTATGCAAACAAACTATATATATATATATATATATATATATATATATATATATATATATATATATATATATATATATATATATATATAATAATAATAATTAATTGGTGTTATAAGTATATTTAAGTATCATAAGTTAAAAGACTTTTGAATGATTATTTTTTATTAAGTGAAAATGACTAGTCAATAGGGTTTCAAATGAATGTGGTACAACAAAAAATGCCTCTTATATATATATATATATATATATATATATATATATATATATATATATATATATATATATATACTTGTTTGAATCGTAGAGTAGGTTTCCAGCGATGATTAATTCGTTATGTTTTTAGGTTAAAAGCAAAATATGTTTTTGTATATTTGGTAAAATAAAATTATGTTTTCGCTTAACAAAATATATGTTATATTCAAATAACACGTCCTGAATCTGACAAATCTTGTCATATTTCAACAAATAACATATTGCGGAGGTTGCCGATTTGTTGCATTTTGACTATCACTTTAATTTCATGGTGGTAAATTGTTTTTCTTACGATGATTTGTTATAAACATGTCATATTTTAAATAACGTGAAATCCATCGACCAATTATGGGTTAATATGAAAGGGATGTTGTTTGAGGTTAAAAATTAAAGTTACATTGTTTTTTATTAAAAAAAAATACATTGTTGTTTTGGGGTAAATCAAATTATGTTAAGGTTTTTCGGTAAAAAAGAATATAAATATGATTAAGTTTTGTGTTACACGTTCTAATGAGTTTGATGTTAATCTAAAATTCTATATTAAGTTACGTTTTGAGAAACATAATGGCTTCTATGACTCGATAAGTTATTAAAATTTCAAAATTATTAATGATTAATGAAAAAGTTGGGTGCGATTAAAAACATCAAACACTAAATTATCATGTGTTAATTTCCTACAATTACAAAAGTTAAAGCGCTGACATACAAAAAAAGTACAAAAGTTGCTATTATTTTCTAATTTAGCCGTTACTCTCGACAAAACACAAAAAATAATTATATTTTTTTTATCATGATTTAGCTTTCATTATTAAGCATCAAATGATTTTTTATTGATTGAACACATTAAAAGTCATCAAGGATTCATTGGATGATTTTATTGATTCAAAATATTAAAATAACTTGAATTTTTAATCATCAACATGAAAATTAAAATAAATAAATACAATATTGTATATGTTTTAAAAATATGTCACAATTTACATAACAGTAATAACGATAAAAAATAATATTTAATGAAACATGATCATATAATAATAATAATAATAATAAGTTAAAAAGATCACAAAACCTTTAAGAAAAATTATAACATTTCTACAAAATATTTATAGATAGTTATAACATAAAACTCTTCAAAATATGTATTTTAATGTCATTAAACTGTACTTTTTAATTATTTTTAATAGATTTACCTAAATGGTAATGTCTTTGGTTTTCCGGTTCATGCTTTATGTCAAGCGTGGTTAAAAGATTAATGAGTTTATATATTAATGGTTATACCTAATTTGATTTTTATAAAATAAAAAATAATGCATGCAATGCAATGTTATAAAAGAGGATTAAAATGGACAGGATGTATCAAAGTCATTTGTATGGATCATTCTTTAGCTGTAATTTTAGGACATAGACATTTCTTAGCTGCAATAGGAAAAACTACAATAAAAAACTAAATCGGCATAAGGAAAGTTATTTTATAAAAAGTAAATTTATAAACTAATGATGTGGACGGTTACTCGTTTTCTAAATCATCCCTAATAAATAAAAATTTTTTTTGTCACATGTCCTCTTATCCTTCATTTGGACACATGACATTTTCTAGAATTTTTGAATTTTCTATTTTCCACTTGTCATTTTATTGTATTTTCCATTTTATTAAATTAAAATTTCACATTCAATATGTAAGGTAATATATATGTTAAGTATTTATTAGAAAAGATTTATATATGTAATGTATTCAATGTATTAACGTCTCATTAATTTTAATAATTTAAATTTTTTCTCATTTTTCTTATAAATTCAAACTTCTCAAATTGTTAAATTTTCATATTTTAATTTTTTTTAAATAAACTCATGTAATACATGGGTCTCACACCTAGTTATATAATAAATTAATAATTATAATTCACGCAATTCAATACTATAATTCATTCCATTAATTTGAGATAAATTTAACAAAAAAGGATTCATATATGTATAAGCATGCTTCATTTGACGCCCATATAATGAGTAAACCAAAGTAAGCAATACTTCTCTAAAATCCGATGCATGTATATGCATTATCTATATAGGTATAGTTCCCAAACTACTCATTCCTACTAAACATCATAAAAACTAATTTTGCTTTTCTTGCAATTCTTTTAAAATAAACCAATTAAACATTGGATACAGCCTGGCAAACCAAAGTTTCCTCATTACCAAAGACTTCTTTAAGTACTCAAAAAAAATCTGATGCAACCCAACTTTCTACATAATACACACAATGACACAATACAATCACATACACACATATATAGTTTCACACATAGTAACTTACACATACACAATCCCACTCACATAGTCATACATATCGCTGTCACGACCATTTTGGCATAGAATTGGGTAATAGTTAGGAGGAAAGAGTTACTTTTGAAGAGTGTCACAATGGTTATGGCTAAAAAGATATAAATTATTGCAAATTACAACAAAAACCATTGAATGACCGCTTTCAAAACTCATTCCATTTTTTTTAATTGGGTAGATGTTTTGAGTACCATGCTAGATTAGGAAGTAATGAAACCCCGATTATACACATACACATACACACATATACACATAAACATACACATACACATACACATTCAAATACACACATACACATACATATACACACATATACACACATACATATACATAAGCACATACATAAAGTCGAAGGTGCACATGACTTTATGGATGATATTAATTGCTATAAGTTTGTGAAAGTATAGATATACTTTCACCAACTTATAGATATAAGTTCTAATTACATATGCACATACATACACACATACATACATATACATCATTATGTGGCATTTGCTTTTGATTGGACATGCAATGATGACATTTCTTATATCCAAAGCTTTGAAAAACTATGTTCCTATTAGTGCAACCCCGATTATACGAACTGATACCAATAATAATAATGACATTGGCAATAATAATAATAATAATAATAATAATAATAATAATAATAATAATAATAATAAAAACAACAACAACAACGACAACAACAGCAACAATAATAATAATAATAATAATAATAATAATAATAATAGTAATAATGAAAACAACAACAACAACAACAATAATAATAATAATAATAATAATAATAATAATAATGAAAACAATAATAATAATAACAATAATAATAATAATAATAATAATAATAATAATAATAAAAACAACAACAACAACAACAACAATAATAATAATAATAATAATAATAATAATAATAAAGGAAATGAAAGGAAGTCGATATTGTGTTAAAAAATTTATCGATCCCATATAATCGGATGTGGCATGCCCGACCGTATGGTAGGTTCTTTAACATTATATGCTCGTGGCCCGAGTTCGAATCCCCTGCCCATCTTTTTTTTTCCGTTTTTGTCTTTTGCAATTAGGGCTGTAAACGAACCGAACGAACATGAACGGGGCTTGTTCATGTTCGTTCGTTTAAGTTAGCCGAACACGGACGAATAAACGAATGAGTTTTCTTGTTCATGTTTGTTCGTTTAACAAATTACATTGTTCATGTACGTTTGTTATGTTCGTGAACATGCTAAACGAACATAAACAAACGAAAAAAAAAATGAACAAAGATAAAAAAAAACATAATTGAAGATATATGAACATAAATGAACATATAATACACTAATCTAATCAAACACAATTAAGCATATGTGAACATAAAATGAACTTATATGAACGAACATAAACAAACGTAAACGAACAACATAAACAAACGTTCATGAACATAATTGAACGAACGAGACCATTGTTCATGTTCGTTCGTTTATTAAATAAATGAATATAAACGAACTTCCCGCCAAATGGTTCACGAAGAGTTCGCTGAACGTTCAGTTCGTTTACAGCCCTACTTGCCATCACATATTCCACATATGTGTTTTTTTGCTAAAAAAAGATCGATTCCGTTTCCTTCTTCCTCCCTTATCTGTCTTCTGTGAACGCTCCAAAAAAAAACCCTCACGGCTCGCGTTCATCACTTCTCCAGCGATCGTCTCCTTCTCCGCTCCGTCGCATCCTCCGTCGAACCCTCTTTGTTCGATTTCTTCTCCCACTTAAAACCCTATATTTTTCTAACAGATTTGCATTGCACGTGAAGTTCGATTTCTTCTCCACACACACACACATACACACACACATACACACACACACACACACTCTCTCTCTCTCTCTCTCTCTCTCTCTCTCGACGGACCACCATTTCCACCCACCAAGAATGATTTGCTGGTGAAACATCGATTTTCAGGTGAAGCATCAAGCTCGATTTGCAGGTCAAACATTGATTTGTAGGTCAAACATTGATTTGTAGGTGAAGCAAGTCGACCACCATTGCAACTCTCAAAGATCGATTATCAGGTAAAAAAGATAATTCTATTTCATATTTCCTTTAGTTTTTGTTCCAATTTTTATCATTGCATTGATTTTGCCATTATTTTAAGGGTTTCTCTTCAGTTTTGGATTTTGAATTTCTGATAATTGAAAATTTAGGCGTAATGGTGGCTGATTTGGAGTTAGGGATGAATTTTGAGGTTATGATATTCACTTTCTTAATCTCTCGCAGGTGATTGGTTTCACTCTTCAACTGAAGATAGTTTATGCCTCATGTTATCAATGTTGTGGATTCTATAAAAAAACCCAATGATAATACATTGCTATTTCTTGCATTTGCAGAAGAAATTTAACGGCACCTCACAAAGTTAAGTACCTAATGGAAATGTAAAAAGTGGCTTAATTTTGCATGTTTATTTCAGAATTCAAGGTTGCTTCCAATTTTAAAGAGAAAATGCAGTCGTAATCTAGAATATTGCCTGGTTTTGGTTAAACTAAACATGATCAGATTGAATCATATATGCTTTTTGCTGCTCAAAAGTAATATTTGAGTGTGTGTGTGTGTCTAATCAGATATGTATGTGTTTATGTATATGTCATCTGATTTGTATGTGTATGACTTAGCCTTATTATGGTTGTTTCCAATTGCAGACCAAATTACATACAAATTTGAGTGAAAAGGTCCATGCTGCTATTAAATCAAGATGACAACAAAGTTTTGAGAGATTTAATGGTACCAATATTGTTTTGACATTATTACCCTTTGTAGAATAGGATTCTACTTACTATATTGGAGATATCTATATTTGAAGCTACTTACTATATTGGAGATATCTATATTTGAAGCTAAAGGATGCCAAATTTATTGTAAATTGTTATTTCATTAGTAATATGTATTTGTATTTGATACTTTTTAGGTTTATTAGGTGTATTGTAATGTTATTTGTTTTGTGGTTGAATTTCAATATTATTATTAGTTTAATGTTATGAGTTTTTTCAATATTTTAGACAGAAAAAATTGGATTTTTTTATAATTTTTTGCTATTTTTTTTTTTTAAAAATTAAAAGTAATTTCCTACGGATTACCTACGGAAAATCCGTAGGTAATTTGGGCCGTAAGAAATCCGTAGGTAATGAAGTCAATGTTAGTCAAAGTGGGTCCCTTCGGTAATCCGTCGCAATTGCTTTCCGTCGATAATCTGTAGGTAAGTAATAGTCGTCGATAATCCGTCGTAATTCCATCGCAATGGTTTTCCGTAGGTATTCCGTCGGTAATTAACGGAATAGGGTCGTCGGTATTCCGTAGGTAATCCGTTGCAATTCCATCGCTAAAAATTACCCACGAGTGATTATGCTACGACACATATTTCGTCACAATTCCGTAGGTAAACCGTATACCTACGGATCTTGCTGTAGGTATTTTGTGATTTTCTAGTAGTGGGTATTCCACTTCTCCTCCCTTGCCTATAATTTTATACGGGAAATGATTTTTTTTTAATTTTTTTTTTGATAAATTTGGGTGTACCTTGGTAGAAAAATCTGGGCGTTACATTTCGCCAACCCTTTTTCCTCTCCCTTTTCGGGACGATTTCTAACCCTCTTAGGATATTTGAAATTGACTATTCTCCTATTTATTTTATTCCACTCTTTGGTGTCATTGGGTGTGATACCATTAGAGGGATTCTCGTTTGGGTCCTCTCATCCAAACAACTTCATGGAGGAATAAGATCTCAAGCATGGAAATCAAGGGCTATATAAGAAGTATGTTTTTCTTATTTGTATTTTTTCTAGGGTAAATTTAATTAGCATGAAATCATAGATCCATAGGTTGCATGTTGTCACACCCCCAAACCCGACGGCGGAAACGTCCGGGGGCTTGTGCGTGACTTCATCTTGACATATCATTACAATGAATATAAATGAAACATAACATCATCATCACCATGCATAACATAATACAACTGTCATTGTTCACATCAAGTACAATATTTTAAATATTATGACCATAACATTCAAAGTACAATGTTTAATAGTACACAAAACAAAATCCATATTCTTGTTGATTCTTCCGCTTAACGAGTTCCTGAGAATACAAGTTATTTTGAAAACGGTCAACATAAAAATGTTGGTAAGTTCATAAGAGTATTTTAAATGAGAAGTTTTGTATGGATAGTACAACACCAAAAAATCATATATTTTCTGCAAAAGAGTTTGAAATGATGTATCAAATCAAGTATTAATGCATGTGTGGTTTTCATTGTAGAAAATTTGTAAAAATAAGTTCCCAAAAATCATGTTTGTTGTAAATTTAAGGCAGTGTGCAAATGTATATTTTTCCCCCAGAAAATACAATATTTTCTGATTATAAAAGTAATGTAGTCTTAAAACCCTAAGACCAAGTATTAGTGTATGTACGTTTTGTGTCGCCACGATTTGTATTTGTATTCCGTAATATTCTGATGGTATTGATCTTTATGTGAGTCGTTACAACGATGCTTAATAAAGACTAATTTGCCTGTCATGGCGTATCAAACGCCGGTTTGTCGAAGGTAAGGTTTGTCACCCTAGACTGGCCTAGTCTAGCTGTAGCGAACAGCTCACGTGTGGGGTGTCACCCCATATAGATCTATACACAAACTCCCGCTCTCCCTCTAGGACACTCTGGTTATAACTACAGGCTACGATCATACACTCAGAGGTGTCAATCGACAAGTCTTACTAGATCCTCAACTTGTTCACGAGTAATGTATTACAAGTATATTGTCTTACGCTGTATAATATTTTACGTATATGTTTTAAATTTTCAAATCCAAAGTATGTATTCGAATGTACGAGACCCATTAACAAGTATATGGGCCACCAAGACCCAATAACATACATTGAATAACTCAGGCCTAATTAGCATGTATATGGGCCACTAAGGCCCAATTAACGTGAAATGCTTAGTTTAAGCCCAAAAAGCATGCATATGGGTCACTAAGGCCCCATAAACATGAAATGAACATATTAGGCCCAACAAACATGTATATGAGCCACTAAGGCCCAAATGAACATGTAATGGATATATTAGGCCCATTATTTCGAAATTTACATTTATGGTCCAAATGTATATAAAATGATGTTTTTGGCCAATTTTTATCGAGATTGACACTTTTGACCCAAAATATATAATAAATTTTATTTTCGGCCCATTGTAGTAAGGATTCGTATTTTTAGCCCATTTTTAAGTAAAATGACGTATTTGACTATAGTTTTATAAATATGACATTTTTTGGCCCATGATTATAAAAATTTACATTTTTATCTCACTTTTTATAGGAATTATGTTTTTGGCCCAAACTTTGGAAAATTTTCATTTTTAACCCATGAAACCGTAAGTTTACATTTTTGGACTCAAACTTGAGTCAAATGAAGATTTACTCCTTAAAAACCGTGATTTTTACATTTTTGGCCCATTAAAACCGAAAAGCCCATTTTTATGGCCCAATGTTCAAATTTTACATTTTTGGCCCCTTTCCCCCAAAAAAATATCATAGTAACTCATTTTTGTATAAAAGTGACTCTTTTAGTCCTTGTAAAACCGAAAGTGTCATAAAATCTCATGTTTTTGTTTATTTGTTCAAAAATGGCCATTTTTCAAGATTTTTGCTTAACTTCTTATGAATCTTCACATGTTAAACCCATCTAACTTCATAGTATGTTGTTTGAAGTGTTTTAGTTACACATATCACAACTTTTGGTTATAATTTTCGAGATCTATAGTGTTTCATCAAATAATCACAATTTAAACCAAGATAAACACACATAACATGCACAAATACATAGATCTAACACATAATGACTTGTATCCTCCCCTAAAAACAAGATAAAACCGAAAACAAGGGGGGTATGAACTCACCTTGCTTTGTTGTTCTCGGTTTGAAGAAGAAATGGAAGAAGACGATGTGATTCTCGGCCCTAGCAAGCTTCTTGAGAGGTTTTTGGGCTTAGATGGGTTCTAAGAAGCAAGATCACGAAATGACATGAGTTAAGAGGAGATTTTTGGAGTAGTCAAGAAAGTAAAGCATGGAACTAAGCAAAAACTTACCAAGGATGATGATATTGGTGAAGAATCCTCTTGAAAGCACCCACAAATCTCGAAATTTTGATGGAAGAAAGAGGAGTTCTAGAGAGTGTTTTGAAGTAGCTTGAAATGAGAAAATTGAGGTGAGTGGTGGGTGTCTCGGCCGTGAGTAGAAGAAGGAGGGGGAAGAGGAGAGAGATTTGAGGTGATGTTGCATGGAAATCCACCATGCAACAATGAGGTGTCAAGGGAGGATAATTCTTTTTTTCTTTTTTTTGTTTAAATAACTATATGGGTCGAGAATGGGCTAAGAGGAAAGAGGATGAGATGGTTTTGGGCTCCTTTTTCTTGGCTTGCTCGAATTTATGAAGCTTAACAATGTTTTTCGGCTCATTGGGCTCTTAAGGTGGTTCACGGCCCAATATAGTATAAAGGAATGGGTTTATGGCCCATTAAGGCTAATTAATTTATTTATAGCCCAATAAGGCCCATTAGGGTTAGACTGAATCATTCTAGACCCAAATGGTCCAAAATGTTAAGTTTTATGAATGCGGGTCCAATTAGAACCCAATTAGGGTTTCTAAGCCCAAAATAGTCTAATTGAAGATTTATTGGCCCAAAAGGCCCAATAAGAGGATCCTAGTCCATAATAAATTTGAACCGGGATTTCTAGGGTTTCCAACCCTTAGTTGAACATGAGAGATGTATTTGAATGAGCATTAAATGATATTCACTTAGGGTAAATGATTTACAATAGTTGAATGATTACATGAGAATAGAATTTCCTAGCTAAAATGCTAGTTGTGACATCATCCCCCCGTTAGAGGGAATTTCGTCCCGAAATTCTTTCGAAGGATAGTTTCATGAATGAGAGAATAGGTGAGGGTACTTCTGCTTCATCTGGTCTTCACATTCCCATGTGAATTCCGGTCCACGCTTGGCGTTCCATCGAACCTTCACAATCGGAATGCGACTATGCTTCGTACGCTTCACTTCCTTATCCATTATCTCGACTGGTTCTTCGACGAACAGGAGATTCTCGTTTATTTTGATTTCTTCTAAGGGAATGTCAAGGGTTTCATCAGATAAGCACTTCTCCAAATTTGAGACGTGGAACACGGGGTGTACATTGCTGAGCTCGACAGGTAGCTGCAGCTTATAAGCCACTGGACCAATCCGGGCAAGAATCACGAACGGTCCAATATATCGCGGGTTCAGTTTCCCCCGTTTCCCAAAGCGGATCATCCCTTTCCAGGGAGAAACTTTCAATAGCACCCGATCTCCGACTTGAAATTCCAGAGGCTTTCGCCGTTTGTCAGCATAGCTCTTCTGTCGATCTCGCGATGCTTGAAGTCGAGCTTTGATTTGGACTATCTTTTCGGTCGTTTCCCGAATGATCTCTGGCCCTGTGAGAGTGCAGTCTGGTGATTGTCCTTTCGCTAGTTGGGTGTCACCCACCTCAGTCCAACATAGAGGCGATCTGTATTTACGACCATAAAGAGCCTCGAAAGGAGCAGCCTTGATACTCGTGTGATAATTGTTGTTGTATGAGAATTCGACCAAGGGCAAGTGGGCATTCCATGACTTGCCGAAATCAATCGCACAGGCTCGTAGCATGTCCTCAAGTGTTTGGCCATCAGTTTGAGGGTGATAGGCAGTACTTATGTCCAATTGCGTTCCCATTTCCTTCTATAGTGACTGCCAAAACCTTGAGGTAAACCTAATATCTCGATCCGAGATGATAGACACCGGTACTCCATGAAGTTTTACGATCTCTTTGATGTAGATTCGTGTCAGCTTTTCCATCTTGTAGGATTCTTTTATTGGTAGGAAATGAGCGGATTTTGTTAACCTATCGCCGATTACCCAGATAGCATCCAATCCGTATGCTGTCTTTGGTAATTTGGTCATGAAGTCCATAGTAATCCTTTCCCATTTCCAATCGGGTATCGCTGGCTGTTGCAATAGTCCCGAGGGCTTTTGGTATTCCACTTTCACATTGGCGCAAGTGAGGCACTTGCCCACTTAAGTGGCTATCTCTGCCTTCATATTCGGCCACCAATATTGCTGCTTTATGTCTAGGTACATATTATCTGAACCCGAATGGATGGAATATCGCATCTTGTGAGATTCATTCATGATCATTTCTCTGAATCCCCCAAATTTAGGGACCCAGATTTTGTTCATGAAATAGTAAGCTCCGTCCTCCTTGATTTCGAAGTTCCTGTCCATTCCACGCAACATTTCATTTGCGACGTTCTCCTGATTCAATGCATCTGTTTGGGCTTCCTTGATTTGAGTGGTTAGGTGGGATTGAATGGTTATTGATAGGGTTCTCACCCAACGACTTGATTATTCTTTTCGGCTCAGGGCATCGGCCACCACGTTAGCCTTACCCGGGTGGTACTTGATCTCGCACTCGTAATCATTTAGCAGCTCAACCCATCTTCGCTGCCTCATGTTTAACTCTTTTTGTTTCAGAATGTGCTGGAGACTTTTGTGATCGGTGAAAATGGTGCACTTTGTACCGTAGAGGTAGTGCCTCCAAATCTTTAGGGCGAAGACCACCGCTTGCAGCTCGAGATCATGAATGGTGTAATTTACCTCGTGCGTCTTTAGTTGCCTGGATGCATAAGCTATCACCTTTCCGCGCTGCATGAGGACACAACCTAAACCTTGGTTCGAAGCATCGCAGTAGACCACGAAATCTTCGGTTCCCTCTGGTAAGGATAGTACTGGTGCGCTACAAAGGGCTCGTTTTAGGGTTTGGAAGGCTGCTTCTTGCTTTTCTGTCTAGTCGAAAGATACACCCTTTTGTGTCAAGGCTGTAAGGGGTTTGGCGATCTTAGAAAAATTCTGGATAAACCTCCGGTAGTAGCCTGCGAGACCCAAGAATTGACGGATTTTTGTTGGGGTTCTCGAGATAGCCCATCCTTCAATGGCCTTTATCTTGGAAGGATCTACATGAATCCCTTCTTTGCTGACTACATGACCCAAAAAGTTTACACTGCGGATCCAGAACTCGCACTTGGAGAGCTTCGCATACAATCTTTTAGCCCTTAGAGTTTCCAAGATTTGTCGAAGGTGTTGACCATGCTCTTCCTTGTTTCAGGAGTAGATAAGAATATCATCGATGAAGACAATCACGAAATTATCAAGAAATGGGCGGCATACTCGATTCATGAGGTCCATAAATGCAGCGGGGGCATTTTTCAGACCGAAGGGCATCACGACAAATTCGTAATGACCGTACTGTGTTCGAAAAGCAGTTTTGGGAATATCCTCTTCCCGAAATCGGAGTTGATGATAACCGGATCTCAGATTAATTTTTGAGAAATAACTAGCTCCTTGAAGCTGGTCAAATAGATCGTTGATTCGTGGGAGTGGGTACCGATTTTTGATGGTAGGTTTATTTAGTTCCCTATAATCGATGCACATCCTAAAGGATCCGTCCTTTTTCTTGACAAAAAATACCGGAGCTCCCCAGGGTGAGAAGCTTGGTTGGATGAATCCTTTGTCCAACAACTCGCTTAGCTGGCTTGATAATTCCTGCATTTCAGCGGGAGCCAACCTATAGGGTGATTTGGCAATTGGAGTGGCTCCTGGTGCAAGGTCGATCCGAAATTCGACTTCTTTCTGGGGGTATTCCCGGAAGATCTTCTGGAAATACATCCGGGAAGTCGCATGCCACTGGGATGTCTTGAATGTTCACTTCTTCTTTGGTCTTATCCACCACATGAGCAAGGCATGCGTAGTTCTTCTTGTGTAGACACTTTTGTGCCTTGATACACGAGATAAGGCGAAGGTTGGCGCCAGGTTTATCACCATAGATTATTAGGGTTTCGTGATCGGGGAGATGAAGGCGAACGACCTTCTCGCAACACATAATATCAGCATGGTGAGGGCTCAACCAATCCATGCCGATTATCACATCAAAACTCCTAATATTTACTGGCATCAAGTCTATTTGAAAGGAGTGATTGTTTAGTGTTAATGTGCACCCTACATAGATATATTTGGTTGTTTCAGTTTTCCCATTAGCCATTTCCACCGTGAAGGCTTCGTTGAGCTTCTGGGGTTGTTGATTTAGTAAGTGTTTGAATTTATTACTAACGAAACTTTACTCCGCCCCACTATCAAATAAGATGCATGCGTACGAGTCGTTAAGTAGGAACATACCAGTAACAACTGCTGGGTCCTGCACAGCTTCGCCTTGACCCATTGTCAACAGTCTTCCTGTTGCTCCTGCCCCTTGATTGTTTGCTTTAGGGAAGTTGCGCCGGAAATGGTCGGTTTCTCCACACCCATAGCAGGTGTAACTGGCCCCAGCATTGTTGTTGTTGTTGTTGTTGTTGTTGTTGTTGTTGCGATTGTTGTTGTTGTTGTTGTTGTTGTTGTTGTTTGACTATTAGTTTTGTTGCGGATATGTTCTGCAGTACCATGCAGTGTGACCCCTTCGGTTGCAGCTTGTGCAGTGCATCTCTCTACATTCTCCCTGGTGGTGAAAATTGCATTTGCTGCACTTAGGAAGGGTCCATGAGTATTGCTTGGGATTATTTGGTGTGGATAAGGATGGAGCATGTGGTGTGGTGATAGCTTGAGTTGCAACATTGATAGTCAGAGTTTGTGGTTTCTTTGATGATTTAGAGTTTTGTTTTCCCTTTTGCTTGTTGTTTTTCCCTTTCTTGCTCACACCTTCTTTCTTAACCTCATATTCTCCTGTTTTTGCACCCTTTTTGTTGCCATGATCATACAATTTCGTGGCCAGCCTCTTTGCACTATCATACGTCTCAGGGTTTGCCACAATGACATTACCTTGGATTGGTACGGTCAATCCCCAGATAAACCTCTCAATCTTTTTCCATTCATAGGTGATCATTCCGGGACACAAGAGAGACAGCTCACTAAACCTGGATATGTATGCGTCGATATCGGAGTTTTGAACCGTGAGGTTCCACAGCTCTTGTTCCATTTTCTGAATTTCGCCTCTTGGACAGTATTCAACCAGCAACATTTCCTTAAGCTCTTCCCATGGCATCGCGACCGGGAGGGTCATGGACTCAACGTGACCATTCCACCAGGAGAGAGCTTGATCAATGAAAGTGCAGCCCGCAAACTTGACCTTGCACCCATCTGGACACCCGTAGATTTCGAAAACTGATTCCGCCTTTTCAATCCATCGCTTCAGGGCTATTACGCCTCCTGTTTCATTGAAGGTTCGAGGTTTGGCGTTGGTGAAGCCCTTGTAGGTGCAGGTTCGTGTGGTTCCGTGGTTTGTTCCTTGATTTGTGCTTCCGGTTCCCTATCCGTTGCCTTCTCCGTTGTTCCCGTTGCGGATCTGCGCAAGTGCTGCAGTGACCGCAGCAGACACTGCTGCTTGGAATGCCACTGAGTTTATTTCAGGTGGGGTCGGTGTTGTGTTGTTTCCACGGTTGGGTCTTTGAGGCATCTTTCTGTCAAAGAGTGGAAAGATGTTGAGTACATATCACATTCCGAGTTTAGATTGTCACAGAATCGATGAATCGATTTTGTGCATATAAGTGATTTCATGTATCAACATTAAACAAGGAAATAGAACACATATCAGATAACAACATCATGATAAAACATAGAACATTTCCATTAATAATCGTTTTTAATACATGAAAATCTGCCAAAGGCATACAGTACATGGGGAAATATATAATCCGACAGCATGACGACCCTATGAGTAGTGTAATCACTTAAACATATGGTCGATAGTACATAGAGTAAAACATAAAAAGAAGATCATAACGATAGTACAGGAACATGCGCTAGCTACGATGAGATGGGTCTGCCCACAATATCATATACCGAAATGTCGCACGACAAGATTAGCCATCTCGGTCATCTCTCTGACTACTTCGTCTCTCTCGTGCTCAGCCTGGACAGCGGGAGCCTTTGTCGCTAAAAGTTGTTGCCGAAGAGTGGCAACCTCCTATTCTAGGGAGTGAGTCCCATCTACGGGATCCCGTGGTGCTGTGGGGTGATCATGTACTATCGCGGGAGTGGGAGGTTCACTAGGTACTTCACTCGTATCTCACTCTCCTCCGTGACCTCATCGGGTTCCTCAAACTCATAGTCCGTTTCTACATATTCGTCAGGTCCGGCACCGGGGGCTGCCTCCATCACGGGGTCTTCCTCAATTTCTCTGTGAGCCATTAGGTTCTGGTAGAAAAGAATGCCCTGATGTGCTCCATCCATGGGGACTGTGCGAGAAACTGGGAGTCAGAAGTGTGTATATAAAATTTCAAAATACTCCTATAGTATTTTAATTATTTGTGTTTAAATTCCTGAGAAGTTTTGGATTAGAGGTAAGTTTCTAGGGCAATTTCCCGCTATGATTACCTCCAAACACATGTTGGTCATATTTTGAATAAATATAGTTGATCAGGCTATATTTACCCCCAATATGACTACATAACTGCCCGGGTTTAATCACAGTGTTCCATCTCCTCCAGAGACTTTTAATGTTATAGTTTTTAATGTATGCACTTTATTCAGAGTGTTTTAGTCCCAATGTATTTATAGTTATGATTAGATATGCAATTCACTATAAACAATGCTCTAATACCAATCTGTCACACCCCCGAACCAGACGGCGGAAACGTCCGGGGGCTTGTGCGTGACTTCATCTTGACATATCATTACAATGAATATAAATGAAACATAACATCATCATCACTATGCATAACATAATACAACTGTCATTGTTCACATCAAGTACAATATTTTAAATTACATGACCATAACATTCAAAGTACGATGTTTAATAGTACACAAAACAAAATCCATATTCTTGTTGATTCTTCCGCTTAACGAGTTCCTGAGAATATAAGTTATTTTGAAAACGGTCAACATAACAATGTTGGTGAGTTCATAAGAGTATTTTAAATGAGAAGTTTTGTATCGATAGTACAACACCAGAAAATCCGATATTTTCTGCAAAAGAGTTTGAAATGATGTATCAAATCAAGTATTAATGCATGTGTGGTTTCCATTGTAGAAAATTTGTAAAAATAAGTTCCCAAAAATCCTGTTTGTTGTAAATTTAAGGCAGTGTGCAAATGTATATTTTTCCCCTAGAAAATCCGATATTTTCTGATTATAAAAGTAATGTAGTCTTAAAACCCTAAGACCAAGTATTAGTGTGTGTACGTTTTGTGTCGCCACGATTTGTATTTGTATTCCGTAATATTATGATGGTATTGATCTTTATGTGAGTCGTTACAACGATGCTTAATAAAGACTAATTCGCCTATCATGGCGTAGCAAACGCCGGTTTGTCGAAGGTAAGGTTTGTCACCCTAGACTGGCCTAGTCTAGCTGTAGCGAACAGCTCAGGTGTGGGGTGTCACCTTGTATAGATCTATACACAAACTCCCGCTCTGTCACACCCCAAAACCAGAATGGCGGAAACGTTCTGGGTTGGAGGACGTCATGTATAACATCACAACCAATGTATAATAGCAATCATAGCAACACAACCATTACAGTGAATACCAAAGTAAAAATGTTTACCTCAATTTGGAATTTATCTGAAACTTGTTTGAATTACATGAAATAATTTGTATGAATATAAGCTTAAAACTCTTATTGCTCCAACTCCTCAAAAATCCAGCAGGTACCTGACTACTGATTTCCTGAGAATACAAGCAGTTTGAAAGAATATCAGCATAAAGCTGGTGAGTTCATAGGCGGTAGTTTGTAATGAGAACTTGTTGATGAGCTTGTAAAAGTGTTTGTATAGTTCCAAGAAAATCCGATATTTTCTTTAATGAAAAATTAGTGTTCTCAATTCTGTATGAAACCGTGAATGTTTGTTACTGAAAACTGTAGTGATGTGCGAAAATAATACTTCATGTGACTAACTAATGCTAATCATGATGTATAAGTATTTCGTACATGAAACCATTGTATGTTCAGTTCTGTTTGAAAACCTTGAAAGTTCTCCAGTTGTAGTGTGTATTAGTTCTATTTAGTATAAATAAAACAGTTGAAGAGTGCCAGGTTGTAAACTAAAGGTGATTTATACATAATGTGAGTCGTATAACCATACTTGATATGACTAGAGACCTTTGCAACGTTCTCCAGGCGTCGAGTTAAATGACATTTGTCACCCTAGGCATGCCTGGCCAACTGTAGCTAGCAGTTCGGGTGTGGGATTGTCAGTCCCGAATAGATCTATTCACAAATCTCATGCTCTCCCTCCAGGAGACTCTGGTTATACTATGATAGGATTTATCCCTGTACACCTAAGGGTACAGTATTGAAGTAGTGCCTCACAGTATCGTACAATCTAGTTTACATGTAGTGTAGTAGCGTTCTACCATAGTGAAAATCCGTATGTGTACCGTATGTAGTGATAATTATAGTTATGAATGTCATGATAAATGTCACAACTAGCAAATTAGGGTTAGATCTTAATCCGTGTACAAGATGAGTGCTCCATGTAAACTTACAAGGACCCTGCTAGAAAGATTCAAACTACGGCGCCATTTAAGTTCATACTTTCATATATTACGATTCAAACCCAAAAACTAGATCCAATAAGCCAAGCCCAGTAATTTTTGGGCCATAACCCATAAATTCTCAACCCAATACCCTTATTGGACCAAGACTTCCTTATTGGGCCCTAGTGGGCCAATAAGCCCTCAACTTAGTTCTTTGGGGCCATAAGACATTCTTATTGGGCCTTTTGGGCCGAAAACGTATACTAGGACCTTAGTTGGGCCGAAAACCTCTTAATTGGACCAAAACCCTTGCATAGAATATTTGTGGGCCAAGCTAAAAATCGAACACCCCTATTTTTGGGCCACCAATTGGGCCCGAGAACCTCCTTGTTTGGTAAGATCTACACTAAACTCAAGTGTTTTGTTTCATATTTATGCTTAGAACATTCAATTTACACACTTTGTTGTGTGTCAAACTTCTTAGAACACCCATAATTTCGAGATCTCTCCAAGTTGTTCAAGCTAGACTCAAAGTTTCTTCTTCATCTCCTCCTACACTTAGAAAATCCCCAAGGTGAGTTCATACCCCCTTGTTTTCGGTTTTATAATGTTTTTGGGGGAGAATACAAGTGCTCTTGTGTTATATCTCTGTATATATGCATGTTTATGTGTTTAACTTTTAGATCTTTACTTGAAAATGAAGTTTATCACTTGGATCTTCATATAAACCTTGAGAAAAGTATGTGTCCTCACATATAATACTTGTAAACTTGTAGATCTGGGATTTATCCACTTAAAATAGCAAAAACAAGTGTTGTGAACAAACTTAGATAACTTAAACTCAAAATTCAGCCCTTGACAGAAAAGTTTTAGTCCAATATCGAACTGTTTTGACCTCCTTAATGGTAATAGTTTTCAAAACTGTTTTACATGAAAAACGTTCAGGTCATTACCTTTAAAATGACTACTCTCACGTTTTCATACGATTTTTCTACTATTTGTGGCGAATTTTACAAAACTGCCTATCGGATTTGAAATAATTTCGGACCAACCTGTGAAGGTGAGCAATTTCACACTTGTTAGAGGCCAATAAAAATTATGAGAAAAATTGTGAAGAAAGTAGACAAAATTTCCAAACTTCCAGAATTTACGGATCCAAATTTCGACTTACGATGATTTTTCTACAAATTTTCCAACAACTAAGTCAGAAAAGCCAAAAACCAGAAAAATGTGTATTCCACAAAAATCAAGCCAAAAATGATATTTTTGACAAAAATGGGTATAAAATGTTATTTTTACCAAAAACTAGTCATAAACACAAGTTTTGAACAAAATGGGGACTAAAGTGTTATTTTTACTATAACTGGGCCTTAATTGAAAACTTTATGGCTTATTGGGCCAAGAACGTCATTTTTACAAAAGGTGGGCTTTTTATATCAATTTTGTAAATAATCGAGCTAAAATAAACAAAACAATAACAAACGGGTTAAAACGATATTCTTATCCTTACTGGGCCTGGAAATAGTATATATGTTTAGTGGGCCTTAGTGTCCTTTTACATGTATATTGGGCTCAGGGTAGACATTCACATTCCTTTTGTGCCTGGAAATAATAGATACGTATAGTGGGCCTTAGTGGTCCACTTACATGTTTATTGGGCCTGGGAATGAGTTTTATATGTGTTCTTCTTTCTTTTTCGTGTAAATTTTCGATTAAGGATCTAGTGAGACCTGTCGGTTGGCACCTTTGAGTGTACAATCGTAGCCTGTAGTTATAACCAGAGTTTGCTGGAGGGAAAGCGGGAGTTTGTGTATAGATCTATACGGGGGTGACACCCCACACCTGAGCTGTTCGCTACAGTTAGACTAGGCCAGTCTAGGGTGACAAAAACCTTATTCTATTCCGGCGGCGTCCCAAAGACGCAAAGACAGGCGAAATTGTCATTATTTAGTATGGTTGTAACGACTCACTTAGAGGAATTAACGTTATAAGATTTACGGGAAACCATTCTATTTTCTTTTTTGGATAAAACAGGAAAACATTCTATTTTCTTTTTGGGATAAAACAGGAAACCATTCTATTTTCTTTTTGGGATAAAACGGGAAACCTTCTTTTCGATAAAATGACAATTTATAAGTACCGGTACTCAACCACCGGGGTTGAGATTCCAGCATCAGCTATCGCAGACAACATCGGGTTGTCTGGAAATCCTTCCCTTTCTATTTTCATAAACATTAACACACATGCATTAATATAAGATCAAACACAAATATTTCAAACCATTTCTTTTTAGAAAATATCGGATTTCTGAAAGCGCTATGAAAACTATTCTAAACAAGTACAAAAACCATTTTTATACAAAACTGCTTATGAACTCACCAACTTTTTAGTTGACGCTTTTCAAAACAACTTGTATTCTCAGGGATCCAGTAACAGGTAGTAAGTTCGACTAGGAGATCAAGTGGTGCAACTTCAAGAAATTTTACTTTCCTACTTTTGTGTGACTGAGGAACAAGTTCAATATGTAAACTATGTAAGTGTGTATTTCTAATGTATGATGTTTGGTTGCTATGCTTCATTTATATTCAGTTGTTATGATACTGTACATGAAGTCATCCGCCCTCGGACGTTTCCGCCGTCCTGGTTCGGGGGTGTGACAGGTTGGTATCAGAGCATTGTTTATAGTGAACTAGTATATCTAACCATACAAGATATACAACTATAAATACAATGGGACTAAAAACACTCTGACTAAAAGTATACCTTAAGAATATAAGTATCTTCTAAAAGTATACATACTTGCTAGAACGTATCATAATACGAACAAAACAAAAGTATTTAGATGTTGAACACTACAGTCAAACCTGGGCAGTTATGTAATCATATCTGGGATAAATATAGCCTGATCAACTATATTTATTTGAGATACGACCAATATGTGCTTGGGAGTGAGGGTAGTGTTGCAACAAGTCTAAAACTTACAAACCCTACATGCAAAGGAGCATTAGAACCAAACCTAAGGTTTAAAATACTATAGGAGTATTTTATGATACTAAACAATAACAACAAGTCTAAAAACGTATCGATTTCGTACATCAGGAAGTCCTAGGATCAAACATGTAATACTATAGTAGCATTTTAGAATACCATATGACCTCCACACTTAAATCTTCTATATGTATCTCATACCTCCACTCTCGTGAAGAAAACATGACTGAGCTTCACCCCGAAGACCCCTACTACCCTGCAGTAATAGCCAACGAATGGACCGAGGGAGAACCAGAGGAAGTGCAAAGGGAGAACCCAGAATTAGGTCCTGAAAAATACCAAGAGAGGAACCCCGAGGGAAAGGATTCTGATGAGGAGTCAGACATGGATGAAGGCGCCAGAGAGATCCTTAGCGAGCCTTACCCCCTTGGAATGCTATACCGAACCAACACGCAGAACAGGAAGACCTTACCAATCATCTCCTCCCTTAGAAGAGGAGGTGACCACCCTAAGGCAATAACTCATGGAAGCTGAGGCTAGAGCAGCCTTAGCAGAGCAGAGAGCGGAAAAGGCCACTCGTGAAATGAGCAAAATGGTTGGACACCTTTACGCTATTTAGACATATGAAGGTCATCACACTAAGTCCTAGGTCTACCATGTAATTCGTCACAACTGGTAGTAGTAAATCGAGAGAGGTACGCCCTACGAGAACTCATGTAACCTGAGCCAACTTAAGGATCAGATATCTATAATCTATTAGGGTAACTTAACATTTGTACAATACCTATTTCTACATACTACCATTAATACATCATAGGGATGTAGGTCGAAACCACGAGAATCGTACAACAAAACATGTGATTCATATGCGTACATGCATAATTTCATATCTATAATCATAGATGAGATACGAATAGATATATAACCGTAGTTACTCACGAACCAGTTTCTCATCATGCAACAAAATCATGTCTTCCCATGGAAACAACCAACTAGCCGGTGAAACACCAGTTCTGCAGATGGACCCTGCAACCTTCCAAGCCGCTGTAACAGCCGCCGTGACAGCCGTCATGGCACAACTCAACGCCAACAATCGAAATGGAAATGGAAATGGTGTCGATAACTCCAACCGTAGTATCAACCAAGGAAACCAACGAGGGACAACCTACCTAGACACCCCAAACTCCAAACCTAAGGTCATGAAGCGAAAGCGGGGGAACAAGAAAGGAAGCGGATCGACTCAAGGGCCTCCCAAAAGGCAACAAGTTGTAGCAGCCCCTAACCCCACAAGCCCCCCAGCACCGAGAAAACCGTATCATGGATACCTCCCACTCTGCAGCAAGTGCCGCTACCATCATCATGGAGTCTGCCGGGAATTGCATTGCAATAGGTGCAACAGGAAGGGGCACATCTCCCGCATTTGTAGGGCCCCGGCCGCATGCGTCACTCCAACCCTCAACCTAGAAGTAAGTCCAGTATGCCTCGCATGCGGTGATACGGGACACTTCAAGAGGAATTGTCTAACAGAGAAGAATGACGAAGGACCAGGAGGAGTTTAACAACAGGACATGATGAAGCAACTAGGAACCCTACTGGATTACCGGTACGTTTCAAAACAACAAAAATTAAGCATCGCATTCTCTCAAAAATTTTGCCAATTAAAAATCATAATCATAAAGTACTCCCTCATCCGAGCTAATCATACCCTTCGTAGGAAAACGAAAGAGCCTTGTGAAAGTTATGATAACTTAGTGTAAACGTAAGGCCGTGTGTAATCAAGATTCTACAAACTTAGAGTACGTGGACCCGCCTTGATTCTTGTTCCTTGTCTGACTGTGAAGTTAGGGCATAACCACTCAGTTTACAACCTTTTCAATCTTGAATTACGTACGACTAGGCTACATCAAACCATCATAGAGAGGTCTAATAGAAATCAGACTACGAAATCACATCATTTATATCATGGCACTCGTATTGCTCGGACACCCAAAAATTCAGAACGCAATAACCACAGTGGTAATACTGAGGACGAAATTGGTAACATTACAAACGTATACATAGAACGCACTATCATTTCAAACAACTACCCCTTTTCAGATCTATCTAACGTCTGTTACAATAAGGAGCCCAACGGTGTCAATTGACATGGGCTGACTTGATCCTCACCATACGAAAGTCATGTACCAACGAGACTCTTCACCTTAACCAATCGATTAACGAGACCCCTACAACTTGTAACGACAATACTCGAATTATCTCAGGGCATCTAGACCCTTAGGTACCTATGCAAGTAATACCACACTCTTTCCTAGCCCTTAATAGGGATAAGGAAACAAGGAGAAAAGGACACCAAGGGTAACCTAGAGATTTATAAACCCCCTTAAGATGTTTCCGAAGCCCTTTCGTAAAGATCACCTACATGTCAAGTTGAGTTCGGAGATCGACTCAACTCAAGGAGCCATTCTCCTAGCCAGACCACCAAGACCACTTAGCACCAACATAAACACCGAAGGTATCCGGTTGGTGGAACGACCCAGTAAGTATGAGGTTATCAAACCAAGACTTGAGCCTTGGAGAACGCCTATCCAACTTATAAATAGGAAAGGCTAAGTGTCCATTGGACCACTGACTACTAAGATCAAACGAAACCATCCTCAAGGATCGATATCCCTTATCCCGAAACGAAGATTTACTCGACCTACTCCTAGAAACAAGCAAAGATCAACCTCCCACTAGTTCAAAATCTCTTAGTAAGAAACTCCCATGGCAACTTAAGAAGTATGAGGCCAACCATACCGCACAAAACTTTAACTCTGGTAACAAACGTGTTCGCCCTAAGGTTTAGAGACACTACTTTTGGGGCGTCAAATACGTGATCCTCATTAACCATGACTATCCATTCACTTCCCCATATAGGATGCAAAGGCAGAATACCTGTGTGTTGGGCTGAGATGACCAATACCCAACTAACCAGAGGAGAAAGGTCAAAGACCAGCAGCAAAGGTCCGCTAGAACACTAAACAAAGACTTCAATTCTCCTAAGAACAAAGAGACTAGACATAACAGAGACACTCACACCTTTTCCTTAGCACTTGGGATGCAGCTTCAGAATGAATTTCGGGACGAAATTCCCTCTAACGGGGGGATGATGTCACAACTAGCAAATTAGGGTTAGATCTTAATCCGTGTACAAGATGATTCCTCCATGTAAACTTACAAGGACCCTGCTAGAAAGATTCAAACTACGGCGCCATTTAAGTTCATACTTTCATATATTACGATTCAAACCCAAAAACTAGATCCAATAAGCCAAGCCTAGTAATTTTTGGGCCATAACCCATAAATTCTCAACCCAATACCCTTATTGGACCAAGACTTCCTTATTGGTCCCTAGTGGGCCAATAAGCCCTCAACTTAGTTCTTTGGGGCCATAAGACATTCTTATTGGGCCTTTTGGGCCGAAAACATATACTAGGACCTTAGTTGGGCCGAAAACCTCTTAATTGGACCAAAACCCTTGCATAGAATATTTATGGGCCGAAAACTCTTGTGGGCCAAGCTAAAAATCGAACACCCCTATTTTTGGGCCACCAATTGGGCCCGAGAACCTCCTTGTTTCGGTTGGCCCATATAAAAAAAAGAGAAATAAGAGATAATGCATGTGCCACCTCAATGTTGTCCATCATACATCTATGCCTTGGACCAACATGTATCAAGGAACACATCTTATCAAGTTTTAAGAAGTCAACTTCTCCTCCCTCCCTTCTCTTATTCACGGCCAATACACACACTCACACACTCCACAAGTCCCATTCTTCTTCACCAAACACTCAAGAAAACAACCTCCTTATTCTCTTCTAATTTTCGAGTTCATCATCTTCAAAGACCAATCCTAGGCTTTTTGGTAAGATCTACACTAAACTCAAGTGTTTTGTTTCATATTTATGCTTAGAACATTCAATTTACACACTTTGTTGTGTGTCAAACTTCTTAGAACACCCATAATTTCGAGATCTCTCCAAGTTGTTCAAGCTAGACTCAAAGTTTCTTCTTCATCTCCTCCTACACTTAGAAAATCCCCAAGGTGAGTTCATACCCCCTTGTTTTCGGTTTTATAATGTTTTTGGGGGAGAATACAAGTGCTCTTGTGTTATATCTCTGTATATATGCATGTTTATGTGTTTAACTTTTAGATCTTTACTTGAAAATGAAGTTTATCACTTGGATCTTCATATAAACCTTGAGAAAAGTATGTGTCCTCACATATAATACTTGTAAACTTGTAGATCTGGGATTTATCCACTTAAAATAGCAAAAACAAGTGTTGTGAACAAACTTAGATAACTTAAACTCAAAATTCAGCCCTTGACAGAAAAGTTTTAGTCCAATATCGAACTGTTTTGACCTCCTTAATGGTAATAGTTTTCAAAACTGTTTTACATGAAAAACGTTCAGGTTATTAACTTTAAAATGACTACTCTCACGTTTTCATACGATTTTTCTACTATTTTTGGCGAATTTTACAAAACTGCCTATCGGATTTGAAATAATTTCGGACCAACCTGTGAAGGTGAGCAATTTCACACTTGTTAGAGGCCAATAAAAATTATGAGAAAATTGTGAAGAAAGTAGACAAAATTTCCAAACTTCCAGAATTTACGGATCCAAATTTCGACTTACGATGATTTTTCTACAAATTTTCCAACAACTAAGTCAGAAAAGCCAAAAACCAGAAAAATGTGTATTCCACAAAAATCAAGCCAAAAATGATATTTTTGACAAAAATGGGTATAAAATGTTATTTTTACCAAAAACTAGTCATAAACACAAGTTTTGAACAAAATGGGGACTAAAGTGTAATTTTTACTATAACTGGGCCTTAATTGAAAACTTTATGGCTTATTGGGCCAAGAACGTCATTTTTACAAAAGGTGGGCTTTTTATATCAATTTTGTAAATAATCGAGCTAAAATAAACAAAACAATAACAAACGGGTTAAAACGATATTCTTATCCTTACTGGGCCTGGAAATAGTATATATGTTTAGTGGGCCTTAGTGTCCTTTTACATGTATATTGGGCTCAGGGTAGACATTCACATTCCTTTTGTGCCTGGAAATAATAGATACGTATAGTGGGCCTTAGTGGTCCACTTACATGTTTATTGGGCCTGGGAATGAGTTTTATATGTGTTCTTCTTTCTTTTTCGTGTAAATTTTCGATTAAGGATCTAGTGAGACCTGTCGGTTGGCACCTTTGAGTGTACAATCGTAGCCTGTAGTTATAACCAGAGTTTGCTGGAGGGAAAGCGGGAGTTTGTGTATAGATCTATACGGGGGTGACACCCCACACCTGAGCTGTTCGCTACAGTTAGACTAGGCCAGTCTAGGGTGACAAAAACCTTATTCTATTCCGGCGGCGTCCCAAAGACGCAAAGACAGGCGAAATTGTCATTATTTAGTATGGTTGTAACGACTCACTTAGAGGAATTAACGTTATAAGATTTACGGGAAACCATTCTATTTTCTTTTTTGGATAAAACAGGAAAACATTCTATTTTCTTTTTGGGATAAAACAGGAAACCATTCTATTTTCTTTTTGGGATAAAACGGGAAACCTTCTTTTCGATAAAACGACAATTTATAAGTACCGGTACTCAACCACCGGGGTTGAGATTCCAGCATCAGCTATCGCAGACAACATCGGGTTGTCTGGAAATCCTTCCCTTTCTATTTTCGTAAACATTAACACACATGCATTAATATAAGATCAAACACAAATATTTCAAACCATTTCTTTTTAGAAAATATCGGATTTCTGAAAACGCTATGAAAACTATTCTAAACAAGTACAAAAACCATTTTTATACAAAACTACTTATGAACTCACCAACTTTTTAGTTGACGCTTTTCAAAACAACTTGTATTCTCAGGGATCCAGTAACAGGTAGTAAGTTCGACTAGGAGATCAAGTGGTGCAACTTCAAAAATTTTACTTTCCTACTTTTGTGTGACTGATGAACAAGTTCAATATGTAAACTATGTAAGTGTGTATTTCTAATGTATGATGTTTGGTTGCTATGCTTCATTTATATTCAGTTGTTATGATACTGTACACGAAGTCATCCGCCCTCGGACGTTTCCCCCGTCCTGGTTCGGAGGTGTGACAATAAAGTAGTGATGTAAACTGTAAACTATTTCTGTCTTAGTGCATATGTTCAGTAGTGAAAGTTTTGTACTTGTTATGTTTAGAAAATCCCAAACTGTACCGATTATAGTTTGCATGTATAACGTAGTGAATAGCGAGTCCGGAAAACTATGCAATTATAGTGAAAACGTCCCTTATGCTCAACACAGTACAAAAGGGTTAAAGTATGAGAATTGCATGAGTTTTGAAAGCATTTATGTTTAGCTTGTATTCTCCCCCTGAAAACATTAAAAACGTGGAAAATGTAGGGGTATGAACTCACAGTTTGACGTAAGACCCGAGCGTAAGGTCGGTGTGGATGCTGAGTGTCAACTGATGTTTCGTACACAAGTGGGTCCTATTAACATATGGTAACACATATATGCATTAGATGAGGACATAACACTATTTGTTATGGAAGGAAACCACCTTAGGGACTGAGAAACACTTGAAACTAAGTGTTAGAATCACTCGTGATTAAAGATGGGGAGTTTGCGGCCGTAATCAGGAGTGTATGGTCAGGGGCTTGCGGCCCAACAGGGTTTATGACCCACGAGTTTACGGCCCAAGTGTTTGTGGTCCATGGGTTTACGGCCTGTGGGTTTACGGCCCATGAGTTTACGGTCGTAAACACTTGGTGAAAGGTGCGATTTTTGGTGTTTCAAGGTCCTTTCTAGCCTCTTGGGAGTGTTCTAAGCCTTGTGCCCCAGCTCAAGGAAGAGCTTAAAGGCCAATAATCGACCAAAAATGGAGTTTACGGCCATTGAAGGGATTACGGCCGTAAATCCATTTCGTGATCATGATTTCGGGTCGATTTCTAGGTGAAAACAAGTGATTCTTAGTAGATAACAAGCATAGGGAGTAGTTACTTACTGTAAGAGGCTTGGAATGAGGTTTTTAGCCACCAAGAACTAGTGTGTGTTCTTGGTGTTCTTTGTGAGAGAGAAGATCTAGAAAAGATGAGATTTGTGAGATGAAACATGGATTCATCACTAGAAAAGGGATTGAAACACAATAGAAGTGAAGAATCACTTACATTTTGAAGATCCTTGAGCAAAACTCGAAAATTGTAGAGAGAGAGAGAGAGTAGAGAGAGAAAGTCCTTTGAGTGCTTAAAGCTTGAAATGAAGGCTACTCATCCTTTATATAGGGGTGAGTTTTCGGCCAAGAAGTGGGGTGGGGGGGTTTACGGCCGTAAACTCGAGTTTGCGGCCGTAAACTCCTCTCGAAGGGGGTGTTTGGCCCGGATGCTACGCTTTGACTTGGAAAACTCATTCTTGGACCCAAACTTCGATTGTACTAAGTTCGAAGTATTAAATTAGACCCGAGGTATAGCTGACAAGAGCAGATATAAATTCCGAATTGATTTATTTTTAACGTTTTGGACGAAAGAAGTTTCGGGTTGTCACGTCATCCCCCCGTTAGAGGGAATTTCGTCCCGAAATTCGAACATAGAATACAATTCATGGATTAGGAAAGAGATGCGGATACTTCTGTTTCATCTGATCCTCGCGCTCCCAAGTGAATTCAGGTCCCCGCTTGGCACTCCAGCGAACCGTCACTATCGGGATGCGACTTTGTTTCGTTCGTTTGATCTCTCTGTCCATGATTTTGACCGGTTCTTCCACGAAGTTGAGGTTCTCGTTGATTTCAATCTCGTCGAGAGGAATCACAAGTGTCTCATCGGACATACACTTCTTTAGGTTCGATACGTGGAAGACAGGATGGATGTTGTTGGGATCCCGAGGTAACTGGAGTTTGTATGCTATGGGACCGATCCTAGCAAGGATCTCAAACGGTCCAATGTACATTGGGTTTAGCTTTCCACGCTTCCCAAAGCGTATCATGCCTTTCCAGGGGGAGACCTTCAGAAGGACGCGGTCACCAACCTGGAACTCCAAGGGTTTTCGTCTCTTATCGATGTAGCTCTTTTGTCTATCTCGGGAGGCTTTCAGTCGTTCTCGGATTTGTACAATCTTTTCAGTTGTCTCTCGGATGATTTCAGGACCAGTGAG
The DNA here is from genome assembly GCF_052849685.1 of Lactuca virosa. NCBI lineage: Eukaryota > Viridiplantae > Streptophyta > Magnoliopsida > Asterales > Asteraceae > Lactuca > Lactuca virosa. Next base: position 303,582,894 of record NC_136429.1, on the reverse strand, counting down.
AGTACTGTCGGGGACTTGACCCCTGGCTAGCTGCGTCTCGCCCACCTCGGCCCAGCACAGAGGGGATCTGCACTTGCGGCCGTAGAGGGCTTCAAACGGCGCAGCCTTGATACTGGTATGGTAGCTGTTGTTGTAGGAAAATTCAACCAAAGGAAGATGAGTGTCCCATGACGCGCCGAAGTCGATGACGCAGGCTCTCAACATATCTTCCAATGTCTGAATTGTTCTCTCACTCTGTCCATCTGTCTAAGGATGATAAGTCGTGCTCATATCCAATTTAGTTCCAAGAGCCTTCTGTAGCGATTGCCAAAATCTCGAGGTGAACCTGCTATCTTGGTCGGAGATAATGGATATAGGTACCCCATGAAGGCGAACTATCTCTCGGATGTAAATCTGCGCGAGTCTCTCCATTTTGAATTTTTCCTTGATTGGCAGGAAGTGGGCGGATTTTGTCAACCGATCGACAATTACCCAAATGGCGTCATGCCCACTCGGAGATCTGGGTAACTTGGTGATAAAATCCATGGTTATCCTTTCCCACTTCCACTCAGGTATTTCCGGCTGATGAAGTAAACCTGAGGGCTTTTGATACTCTACCTTCACCTTGGCGCAAGTCAAGCACTTACCCACGAAGGTAGCAATTTCTGATTTCATGTTTGGCCACCAATAAAGTTGTTTGAGATCCAGATACATCTTATCTGAACCTGGGTGAACGGAGTATTTAGTCTTGTGAGCTTCGTGCATGACAACCTCTCTGTACCCGCCGAACTTTGGGGTCCAGATCCGGTTCATAAAATAGTACATTCCGTCTCCCTTGATCTCCAAGTTCTTGTCCATTCCCCGCAAGGCTTCATCCGCCACTTTCTCTGGTTTCAAGGCTTCCAGCTGAGCCTCTCTGATTTGCGCGGATAAATAGGAATGAATAGTCATCGTTAATGCTTTCACCTTTCGCCCGGAATGCTCCTTCCGACTGAGGGCATCTACTACCACGTTGGCCTTGCCGGGATGGTAGCGAATTTCGCACTCGTAGTCACTGAGTAACTCTACCCATCGTCGTTGCCTGATGTTTAGCTCCTTCTGATCGAAGATGTGCTGCAAGCTCTTATGGTCGGTGAAAATAGTGCACTTGGTTCCATAGAGATAGTGTCTCCAGATCTTTAATGCGAAGACCACCGCTCCCAATTCTAGATCGTGAGTTGTATAATTGACCTCGTGCGTTTTTAACTGCCTCGAGGCGTAAACGATAACCTTTCCTCGTTGCATGAGCACACAGCCTAGGCCCTGACTGGATGCATCACAGTAGACAACGAAGTCCTCCGTCCCTTCGGGCAGGGACAAGATAGGTGCGCTGCACAGGGCCTGCTTCAATGTTTGAAATGCAGTGTCTTGCTTGGCTCCCCAACTGAAGGTTACACCTTTCTGCGTCAGGGTAGTTAAAGGCTTAGCGATTCTGGAGAAGTTCTGGATGAACCTGTGATAATAGCCCGCGAGACCCAAGAATTGCCGGATTTCTGTGGGTGTCTTTGGTGCAGACCAATTCTCAATCGCTTTGATCTTGGAAGGGTCCACGTGTATTCCTTCCTTACTAATCACGTGTCCACGAAAATTTACCTTCCTGATCCAGAATTCGCACTTCGAAAATTTCGCGTATAGCTTTTCTACCCTTAATGTCTCCAACACCTGCCTTAAGTGCTGTTTATGATCATCCTCACTCCGCGAATAGACAAGTATATCGTCGATGAACACAATCACGAACTTGTCTAAGAAAGGGCGGCACACCCAATTCATCAGGTCCATGAATACTGCCGGTGCGTTGGTTAGACCAAAGGGCATTACTACAAAATCGTAGTGTCCATAGCGAGTTCGGAATGCTGTTTTGGGCACATCATTCTCTTGAACCCGCAACTGATGGTATCCTGATCTTAGATCTATCTTCGAAAAATAGCTGGCGCCCTGAAGTTGGTCGAAGAGATCGTCGATCCTGGGTAAGGGATAACGGTTCTTGATGGTCAGCTTATTCAGCTCTCGGTAGTCAATGCACATCCGAAAGGATCCATCTTTCTTTTTCACGAATAAGATCGGAGCTCCCCAGGGTGAAGAACTCGGTCTTATAAATCCCTTGCTGATTAGTTCATTGAGCTGGCTGGATAGCTCTTGCATTTCTGCCGGTGCTAAACGATAAGGAGATTTAGCAACAGGAGTAGCTCCGGGGATTAAGTCGATATGAAACTCGACTTGCCGCTCGGGAGGGATTCCTGGGAGGTCTTCGGGGAAGACGTCAGGAAAGTTGCAGACTTCGGGGAGACTCTCGAGGTCTTTAACTTTTTGTGTATCATAAACAACGTGAGCCAAGAATGCATGGCATTCCTTCCGCAGATACTTTTGGGCCTTGATGCATGAAATAATATGAAGGTTCGAGCTAGACTTATCTCCGTAAATCATGAGGGCTTCACCAGAGGGAAGATTGAGACAGATAGCTTTCTCGAAACAAAGAATATCAGCACGATCGGAGCTCAACCAGTCCATGCCGATAATGACATCGAAACTCTTGATGGATACCGACATAAGATCGATGGGAAAGGAATAATTGTCTAGGGTAAGAGTACAGCCTATGAATACGTCGTTAGTGCTCTCCTTCTTTCCGTTAGCCATCTCGACGGTAAATGTTTCGGTTAGAGGTTGGGATTTACATTTGATTAGAGGTTTGAATGCATGACTAACAAAACTCCTCTCCGCACCAGAATCGAAGAGAATGCATGCATAAGAGTTGTCAAGGAGGAACGTACCCGTAACAACGGTAGGATCAGCGACTGCTTCCTCTTGGCCCATCACCAGAACTCTACCTGTATTTCCACCAGTTGTTTCCTTGGGGCAGTTTCTCCTGAAGTGCCCAACCTCTCCACATCCATAACAAGCTTGACCAGCGCCCGCTCCCGGAGCCTGGTCGGTTGGTTGAGCCGGTGTCTTGCAGTATCGAGCTGTGTGTCCTTTCTTTCCACAGTTGTTGCATTTCAATTCACGGCAGGGTCCGTGATGATGAAAGTTACACTTGTTGCACATAGGTAGGTTTCCAGCATAGCCACCGGTAGGAGCTTGGGTGGTTGGAACCGCAGTGGGAGCAGCAGTAGGAGTAGTAGCAACGTGAACTGCCACTGTTTGTTGCTTCTTGGAGGGCTCCTGCGAAGACTGATCCTTCCGTTTGTTACCAAACTTCTTCTTCTTCCCACCACTCTCCTTTTGTGGCTCGGAGACAGCTGCCACCTCATCCAGATCGATTCCATGATCGATCAGAGTCTGTGCCAGATCCTTGGCGCTTTAAAATGTAATCGGTCTAGCAGCCAAGACATTCCCTTTGGTTGGTTGTGTCAGTCCCCAGATGTACCTCTTGATTTTCTTGCTTTCCTGGGTGACCATTCCCGGACAGAGGAGAGCCAGATCACAGAATCTAGCGGTGTAGGCAGCGATGTCAGAACCCTTCATCTTCAAATTCCAAAGTTCGTGCTCCAACTTTTGCACTTCGCCCCTCGGGCAGTATTCAGCAAGCATGAGTTCCTTCAGTCTTTCCCAACCTATGGCATTAGCCACTGGCAGGGTTAGGGATTTGACTTGACCATTCCACTAGGTCAAGGCTCGGTCGGTGAAGGTGCAGGCGGCGAACTTCACCTTGTTGGTCTCTGAACAGGCGCAAATTTCGAAGATGGATTCGATCTTCTCGAACCATCGAGTTAGGGCGATGACTCCTCCGTTTCCGTCGAAGGACTTGGGCTTTGCAGTCATGAAGTCCTTGTAGGAACACTCCTTTTGCTGTCCCTGACTTCCGCCTTGTCCTTGGAGGTTGGTTCCACCTCCAGCCCCCCAGCGTTCACTTGTGCCATTGCTGCGGTTACGGCGGCGGTAACTGCTGCCTGGAACATGACGGGATCGAACTGAGGGGGTGGTGGTGGTGGAGTGTCGTCGTTTCTTCTGATGGTTCTTGGTCGGGGAGGCATCTTGTTCTAGAAACAATCAGGAAGAAGAGGATGGTAAGTCCTCAAGATATATATATATATATATATATATATATATATATATATATATATATATATATATATATATATATATATATATATATATAAATCAAGATATATCTCATCCTGATAATAAAAGTATACTACCGAGCGATAAGCACAGAAAGATTACTAACGCAAGTAAGTTATCGCTTAAGAGGAAAGTGGTATCAACACTTGGAATGAATCTGTATACTGAATTTGGCTCTAGCTAAAATACTCCTATAGTATTTTATGTCGGATGTTTTTGTTCTTGGTAAGTTTTAGGCTTGCTGTAAAACCACAGTCACTTCCAAGCACATGTTGGTCGTGTCTCGAATGAATATAGTTGATCAGACTATATTGACCATAGACATGATTACTTAACTGCCCAGGCTTAACCACAGCGTCCCAACATCCAAATACTTTTGCATACTAGTATACTTGTTACAAAATACTTTATATTTCAAAAATATACTTTTAGTTTAGAGCACTTAGGCCCCTTAGTGTTTATAGTTGTATACCACGTAAGGTTCGGTATACTAGTTCACTATAAACAAGGGCTCTGATACCAATCTGTCAAACCCCAAAACCAGAATGGCGGAAACGTTCTGGGGTGGAGGACGTCATGTATAGCATCACAACCAATGTATAATAGCAATCATAGCAACACAACCATTACAGTGAATACCAAAGTAAAAATGTTTACATCAATTTGGAATTTGTCTGAAACTTGTTTGAATTACATCAAATAATTTGTATGAATATAAGCATAAAACTCTTATTGCTCCAACTCCTCAAAAATCCAGCAGGTACCTGACTACTGATTTCCTGAGAATACAAGCAGTTTGAAAGAATATCAGCATAAAGCTGGTGAGTTCATAGGCGGTAGTTTGTAATGAAAACTTGTTGATGAGCTTGTAAAAGTGTTTGTATAGTTCCAAGAAAATCCGATATTTTCTTTAATGAAAATGTAGTGTTCTCAATTCTGTATGAAACCATGAATGTTTGTTACTGAAAACTGTAGTGATGTGCGAAAATAATACTTCATGTGACTAACTAATGCTAATCATGATGTATAAGTATTTCGTACATGAAACCATTGTATGTTCAGTTCTGTTTGAAAACCTTGAAAGTTCTCCAGTTGTAGTGTGTATGAGTTCTATTTGTATAAATAAAACAGTTGAAGAGTGTCAGGTTGTAAACTAAAGGTGATTTATACATAATGTGAGTCGTACAACCATACTTGATATGACTAGAGACCTTTCCAACGTTCTTCAGGCGTCGAGTTAAATGACATTTGTCACCCTAGGCATGCCTGGCCAACTGTAGCTAGCAGTTCGGGTGTGGGATTGTCAGTCCCGAATAGATCTATTCACAAATCTCACGCTCTCCCTCCAGGAGACTCTGGTTATACTATGATAGGATTTATCCCTGTATACCTAAGGGTACAGTATTGAAGTAGTGCCTCACAGTATCGTACAATCTAGTTTACATGTAGTGTAGTAGCGTTCTACCATAGTGAAAATCCGTATGTATACCGTATCTAGTGATAATTACAGTTATGAATGCCATGATAAAGTAGTGATGTAAACTGTAAACTATTTATGTCTTAGTGCATATGTTCAGTAGTTAAAGTTCTGTACTTGTTATGTTTAGAAAATCCCAAACTATACCGATTATAGTTTGCATGTATAACGTAGTGAATAGCGAGTCCGGAAAACTATGCAATTATAGTGAAAACGTTCCTTATGCTCAACACCGTACAAAAGGGTTAAAGTATGAGAATTGCATGAGTTTTGAAAGCATTTATGTTTAGCTTGTATTCTCCCCCTGAAAGCATTAAAAACGTGGAAAATGTAGGGGTATTAACTCACAGTTTGACGTAAGACCCGAGCGTAAGGTCGGTGTGGATGCTGAGTGTCAACTGATGTTTCGTACACAAGTGGGTCCTATTAACATATGGTAACACATATATGGATTAGATGAGGACATAACACTATTTGTTATGGAAGGAAACCACCTTAGGGACTGGGAAACACTTGAAATTAAGTGTTAGAATCACTCGTGATTGAAGATGGGGAGTTTGCGGCCGTAATCAGGAGTGTATGGTCAGGGGTTTGCGGCCCAACAGGGTTTACGGCCCACGAGTTTGCGGCCTAAGTGTTTGCGGTCCATGGGTTTACGGCCTGTGGGTTTACGACCCATGAGTTTACGGCCGTAAACACTTGGTGAAAGGTGCGATTTTCGGTGTTTCAAGGTCCTTTCTAGCCTCTTGGGAGTGTTCTAAGCCTTGTGCCCCAACTCAAGGAAGAGCTTAAAGGCCAATAATCGACCAAAAATGGAGTTTACGGCCATTGAAGGGATTACGGCCGTAAACCCATTTCGTGATCATGATTTCGGGTCGATTTCTAGGTGAAAACAAGTGATTCTTAGTAGATAACAAGCATAGGGAGTAGTTACTTACTGTAAGAGGCTTGGAATGAGGTTTTTATTCACCAAGAACTAGTGTGTGTTCTTGGTGAGAGAGAAGATCTAGAAAAGATGAGATTTGTGAGATGAAACATGGATTCATCACTAGAAAAGGGATTGAAACATAATAGAAGTGAAGAATCACTTACATTTTGAAGATCCTTGAGCAAAACTCGAAAATTATAGAGAGAGAGTAGAGAGAGAAAGTCCTTTGAGTGCTTAAAGCTTGAAATGAAGGCCACTCATCCTTTATATAGGGGTGAGTTTTCGGCCAAGAAGTGGGGTGGGGGGTTTACGGCCGTAAACTCGAGTTTGAGGCCGTAAACTCCTCTCGAAGGGGTGTTTGGCCCGGATGCTACACTTTGACTTGGAAAACTCATTCTTGGAGCCAAACTTCGATTGTACTGAGTTCGAAGTATTAAATTAGACCTGAGGTATAGCTGACAAGGTGCAGAAATAAATTCCGAATTGATTTATTTTTAACGTTTTGGACGAAAGAAGTTTCGGGTTGTCACACGCTCTCCCTCTAGGAGACTCTGGTTATAACTACAGGCTACGATCATACACTCAGAGGTGTCAACCGACAAGTCTTACTAGATCCTCAACTTGTTCACGAGTAATGTATTACAAGTATATTGTCTTACGTTGTATAATATTTTACGTATATGTTTTAAATTTTCAAATCCAAAGTATGTATTCGAATGTACGAGACCCATTGACAAGTATATGGGCCACCAAGGCCCAATAACTTACATTGAATAACTCAGGCCTAATTAGCATGTATATGGGCCACTAAGGCCCAATTAACGTGAAATGCTTAGTTTAAGCCCAAAAAGCATGCATATGGTTCACTAAGGCCCCATAAACATGAAATGAACATATTAGGCCCAACAAACATGTATATGGGCCACTAAGGCCCAAATCAACATGTAATGGATATATTAGGCCCATTATTTCGAAATTTACATTTATGGTCCAAATGTATATAAAATGATGTTTTTGGCCCATTTTTATCGAGATTAACACTTTCGACCCAAAATATATAATAAATGTTATTTTCGGCCCATTGTAGTAAGGATTCGTATTTTTAGCCCATTTTTAAGTAAAATGACGTATTTGACTACAGTTTTATAAATATGACATTTTTTTGGCCCATGATTACAAAAATTTACATTTTTATCTCACTTTTTATAGGAATTACGTTTTTGGCCCAAACTTTGGAAAAATTTCATTTTTAACCCATGAAACCGTAGGTTTACATTTTTGGACTCAAACTTGAGTCAAATGAAGATTTACTCCTTAAAAACCGTGATTTTTACATTTTTGGCCCACTAAAACTGAAAAGCCCATTTTTATGGCCTAATGTTCAAAAATTTACATTTTTGGCCCCTTTTCCCCCAAAAATATCATAGTAACTCATTTTTGTATAAAAGTGACTCTTTTAATCCTTGTAAAACGTAAAGTGTCATAAAATCTCATGTTTTTGTTTATTTGTTCAAAAATGGCCCTTTTCAAGATTTTTGTTTAACTTCTTATGAATCTTCACATATTAAACCCATCTAACTTCATAGTATGTTGTTTGAAGTGTTTTAGTTACACATATCACAAATTTTGGTTATAATTTTCGAGATCTATAGTGTTTCATCAAATAATCACAACTTAAACCAAGATAAACACACATAACATGCACAAATACATAGATCTAACACATAATGACTTGTATCCTCCCCCAAAAACAAGATAAAACCAAAAACAAGGGGGTATGAACTCACATTGCTTTATTGTTCTCGGTTTGAAGAAGAAATGGAAGAAGATGATGTGATTCTCGGCCCTAGCAAGCTTCTTGAGAGGTTTTTGGGCTTAGATGGGTTCTAACAAGCGAGATCACGAAATAACATGAGTTAAGAGGAGATTTTCGGAGTAATCAAGAAACTAAAGCATGGATCTAAGCAAAAACTTACCAAGGATGATGATATTGGTGAAGAATCCTCTTGAAAGCACCCACAAATATCAAAATTTTGATGGGAGAAAGAGGAGTTTTAGAGAGTGTTTTGAAGTAGCTTGAAATGAGAAAATGGAGGTGGGTGTCTCGGCCATGAGTAGAAGAAGGGGGGAAGAGGAGAGAGATTTGAGGTGATGTTGCATGGAAATCCACCATGCAACAATAAGGTGTCAAGGGAGGATAATCCTTTTTTTTGTTTAAATAACTATATGGGCCGAGAATGGGCTAAGAGGAAACAGGATGAGATGGTTTTGGGCCCCCTTTTCTTGTCTTGCTCGAATTTATGAAGCTTAACAATATTTTTCGGCCCATTGGGCTCTTAAGGTGGTTCACGGCCCAATATAGTATAAAGGAATGGGTTTATGGCCCATTAAGGCTAATTAATTTATTTATGGCCCAATAAGTCCCATTAGGTTTAGACTGAATCATTCTAGACCCAAATGGTCCAAAATGTAAAGTTTTATGAATGCGGGTCCAATTAGAACCCAATTAGGGTTTCTAAGCCCAAAATAGTCTAATTAAGATTTATTGGCCCAAAAGGCCCAATAAGAGGATCCTAGTCCATAATAAATTTGAACCGGGATTTCTAGGGTTTCCAGCCCTTAGTTGAACATGAGAGATGTATTTGAATGAGCATTGAGTGATATTTACTTAGGGTACATGATTTACAATAGTTGAATGATTACATGAGAATAAAATTTCCTAGCTAAAATGCTAGTTGTGACACATATACACTTAGGTATATCATAGTTTCAAATTTTCCGCTACCTAGTTTAGAGTATATTTGATGCGTAGAAAGCCCAATAATGATATGATATGATATGATATGATATGATATGATATGATTTTCATGTAAATACTTTGAAATGTTTTATAGTCTAAAACCCACGTAACGCATGAGACAGTATTGTCTTACGTTTCTCTTTTTAAGGTCATGTATCATAGGTTGTACTTAAGGATAAAAGATGATAGATGGAAGTTAGAAGTTAAGAGATAGTAGATGAAGTGGAGCTTATCAGGTACCTTATTAATGGTAATGATGTAATTCATATTTGCTTGCTATTATTTGTATGATTCTTAATGGTAACACTTAATGTTTTAATTGTAAATGTTTTTGTGGGACCTAGTTTTTATTAAAGGCGGGGTAATCCCTTAAATGATTTTATAACCATATCGTTTTAAACTTTTAAAGAAAGATTTGGGGGGTTACACTTCTCGGCCATGCCATATGGTGCTTGAGCTAATTCCTTACTCATAATAGGAACATACTTACCGATAATACCAATATGTAACGTATAAAGTATATTTGTCATACTGGTAATTAAATGTAAGTTTGTTCCTATTATAGAAGAAGTACATTAGTCATACCGGTAATTGAATGTAAGTTTGTTCCTATTAAATGTCAGTATGTTGGTAGAATGCATAACAATTCACATATACCCTTATTTCTATCGTCAGTTCTTTTCATACTAAAAATGAATGAAGGAATAAAGCTTATTGTATAAATCTTTATTTAACCTCAAATACTTCAACATTCACCGATACAAATTCTCATAGGCTTTTTATTGCAAGATTAATGGACAAGCACTGCTAAATTATAAATGAGATATTGTGGTTTGTCTATGAGTGTTACTTTGTAGACTAAATTGAAATGTTATTTGGTTTAAATGTAGCCTCACATGGTTTGCCATTAATTATGGTTACTTTTGCTGAAATTCAAGCAATTTTAGTCTTGATTTGCAACAAGTAGCCCCTTATTGATCTTAAAAATTGAATGGATACGAAGTTCAAATTACTAAAGTACTTACTACACTTCTTTTTTAATTTATATGAAATACTTATATCTATGCAAATTTCTCTTAGATTATTTTCAAAATGTGTTTTTGAGGTGGTCTTTAAATATTACAGTTGAATGCAATCTATAAAGAACAATGTTTCCAAATTCTAGTTTTTTATTCATTATCTTAAGTATAAAAGTCTTTTAAGGAGATGTTATTGAATACTTTGATGCTGTAGATAAGGCCAAAATTGACAAGTGGCACCGTCAGATAAGTAAGTTACAACTTGTATATTCTTGCATTTACTTTTTTTATTTTATCTCGAGTGTAATATTAGATGATTTTCAGACGGATATCAGTGAGAAGCTTGTTAAACTTAGGTGGTGTTTGTTTTTTTTTTATTAAAAACCTCTTCAAACCACTTTGTGTTGCGCGGCGCAACACACGCACAACACTTTCTTTCCCGCAACTGTTTGTTTTTTCGCAGACTTTGAAATTAAAAACCTCTTCCCGTCCTCTGCTTGGGACAGCACTTGAAAATTGCTTCTACCCTCTTCTAACCTAAACCTAAAAAAAAAGCGGCCGACCTCCCATTCGTTCCAGGAAATCGATCGCCAGAGAGGCTCTCGTCTCCCACCTCCCGTCGACCACGCTACTGCTCTCAGCCCAGCCACCACCGGCGCAGCCCCCACCGACACCTCTCCTTCCGGCAGCCCCTCATCGCAGGTATGCTGTTTTTCTTCTTCTTCTTTTTTTTTTTTTTTTTTCGTTTTTTGCTGCTGAAGGCAGCGATTCTGCTTAGGTATTTTGAATATTTCGATTTTGTTGGTGGGTTTACTTCATCGTTCATGCTTTATATTAATTGTTTGATTTTTGTTGTTGAATCTTTATTCTTGCTTAATCTTGATGCTAATCTTATCAAATAGTTGATGATGTTGTTTCTATCTTGATTAATGATAAGTTTTTGATGCAATGTCTTCAGTTTGTGCTTAGAATGTCACATATTGTTGCTTAATTATCATGAAATATTGCTGAAATATCGTAAAATTGTTGCTGAATTGTCACTAATTATTGCTGAAATGTCACAAATTGTTGCTGAATTGTCACAAATTGTTGCTGAATTGTTACAAATTGTTGCTGAAATGTCACACATTGTTGCTAAAATGTCATGAAATATTGTTCAAATGTCATAAAATGTTGCTGAAGTGTCATAATTGTTGCTGAAATATGAATAATCTTTGTTGAAATTGGTTATTTTCATCAATACAAGTTGTAATTATGCTGAAAGTTATTGGTATAAGGTTATGTCTGCTAAAGTATGTATTCCATATGTTTTTTTATTAGCAATGACAGATAAACATACATGGACCAATGAGCAAACAAAATTCTTATTGAACACTTGTATTGAAGAAGTACAAAGTGTGGGTAGAAAAGGTTTGAGTTTGCACAAACACTCATGGAACAAATTAGGAAAAACCATTAAGGAAAAGTTTGGTGTGGATTTGAGTCAAAGACAATTGAAAAACGCTTATGACAACCTTAAAGCCAAATACATGGGATGGTTATATTTGAAAAACAAAACTGGCAACCTTTACAATCCTCAAACAAACACTTGTAACTTAACAAATGAGGAGTGGGAGGACTTTAAAAAGGTACATATATATATATATATATATATATACACACACACACACACACACATATTAATATGTATTTTGTTTATATAGTTTCCATTTATTCTTATACTACTTTTGTTACATTGATTGGGTTTAGGGACATCCGAAAGCTTCTTCTTTGAAAACTGTCCCATTGTTGTTTCCAGAGCTTTGTGCAGAACTCTTTGATGGAAATAGTGCCTCTGGTAATCTCAGCTATGCCACATCCCAAACACCATCAGGACATGGACCATCTTCTTTCCATGTCGCACCACTACAACTTATGGACACCCCTTCTGTTAACATAGATGAGGATGATTTGTTTTCCAATCATACTACTCAGCCACCACCTTATGCTGCTTCACCTTCTGTTGCTTCACCTTCTGCTGCTTCACCTTCTGGTAACCCAAACAAAAGAGCTAAACCCTCAACTCCTAGACCTCGAGATGCTAGTGCCTCACCTGATCCACCTTCTAGTGCCTCCCCTAAAGCTTCTATTACTGCTGATGATTTAGCATTGGAGATGCAGAAAGCTCTACGACATTTAACTCAAGGGCCAACAATTCCCCAATGTTTAGAGAATCTAGAGTTACTCGAGTTAGCCTAGTAGACCCTCTACGATTTGCTGCTTATCATATTTTTGGAGGGACCAAGAATATGAGAGAGATGTGGGTAAATTTGCCTAATGATCCACAGATATTAAGAGGATGGATCGAGATGACAACTACAAGTTTAGGAGTATTGAAGGATGGAAAGATTGTCCGTTAGGTTTACATATTTGAATTGTTTAGGTTTTAATTGCATGTGTTAGACCTATGTGGTTATGTTTTTTGGTTATTTGGTACTTGAATGTTATTTGTAGTATGTGGTTATTTGGTACTTGAATGTTATTTGCAGTATTTGGTACTTGAACTATGTGGTTATGTATTTTGGTTATTTGGTTATGTTATTTGGTACTTGAGTTTTATGTTTTTTTTTATTTGGTACTTGTGTTGATTAATAGGTTCCTAATGGATCACGACAAAAAGATACTACTCATAATTCTAATGTACTTGTACGTCCGCTACTTTTAGAAGAGGGGTGTCAAACGAGTGTGGGACAACGATTCGGAAATGACGGGACATGAATTTACGTTAGAGTTACTTCACCGTAATCCTCTACAATGTCTTTAAGTGCTACGCATGTCCCGTGAATCATTTGTCCAGCTATGTGCTCATTTTAGAGTAAACTACGTGTTAAAGGATAGCAAACATGTGTCGGTTGAGGAGAAGATGGCTATGTTTTTGATGATGATCGGTCATAACCAGCGTTATGTGATTATCAAGCGGAGATTTCAACACTCAAAGCAAACAATTCATAAGTTTTTTCATGAAGTGTTGGACAAATGTTGCTTTTCGCACATGACATTATAGTACCAATTTCTTTTAATCCGAATCCAAACATTCCGGGACATAATAGGAGGCTACGGCGGGTGTTCAAGGGAGCAGTTGGTGCACTTGATGGAACTTTGATACATGCTGTTGTCCCTGCAAACAAACAAGATTTATATAGAAGTAGGGGAAAAAGCGATTGTTAACAAAACGTATTGGCAATATGTGACTTCAACATGATGTTTACGTTTGTTGTGGCCGGTTGGGAAGGGATAGCACACGAGTCTAGAATTTTATCAGAAGCATTAGCAAATCCACATGCACCATTCCCGCTTCCACCATCAGGTAAATTTATGGTTATTTAAATAGTTTTATCTTAGTTTGAAAAATAAATGACTTTTTTTTTTGTTTTTTTACAGATAAATATTATCTTTGTGATGCCGCTTATGCAAACATTCGAGGTTTTATGTCACCGTACCGTAATGTGAGAAATAGTTTTATCTTAGTTTGAAAAATAAATGACTTTTTTTTTTGTTTTTTTTACAGATAAATATTATCTTTGTGATGCCGCCTATGCAAACATTCGAGGTTTTATGTCACCGTACCGTAATGTGAGATATTGGCTTGGAGATTTCCGTCGAAGACGTGCATTAACGAATAAAGAAAAATTTAACCATGTACACGCAAAACTTCGGAATGTCATTGAGCGTGCTTTTGGTGTCTTGAAAGCACGATTCCCTATATTGAAGAGGATGACACCATTCTCGTTGGTTACACAACGAAACATACCCTAGCATGTTTTGTGCTTCATAATTTTATAAGAAGAGAGGGACTATGTGATGAGTATTTTGCACGATATGATGAACCAAATGTCCCGGTTCGGAATAACAATGCAGTCGTTGATAATGATGAAGATGAGATTCCAACACATGGTACTGCAGCGAACCGTGAATATATGACCCAATTACGGGATGAAATTGCCGAACAATTGATGCAAAAAATGGAATGAGAATTATTAAAGTTTGGTTGTATGAATTTTATTTAAAAATGTTATTGTAAGACTAATTTGGTTGTTTGAATTTTATTTCAATGTTTTAAGACTACACTTATTAAATTTTTGGTATTAAAAAACTATTTTCGGTTTATTAAATTACTTTATTTTAAATTTTTTAATATCTGTAGCAGCCTGCAGACGTTAAAAAAACAAACATGCTTCTCATTACAGTCTGCAGCACTTTGGTCCACCTCTTCTGCTGCAGAGGGCTGCAGAAGTGGTCCGCAGACTTCATACAGTTTCACTTCGGAAAAACAAACAACACCTTAGTGATGCGGACTATTACTATGACATGTCATGCTTGGTGCATGCCTTATTTAATCTACCAAAACTTACCACATAGGTACAAATCAAACAAATTATATATGTTGAACCGGTCAAAATTAGATTCCAGTGCAAGGTATTCTTCTTATAATGATTGTCTCTAGTATCTAACATAAATCCTTGCTCTAACATATATAGCAGGAGACTCGCACTACCTCTTCGTTGTCAGATAATCGATGAAGTGAATTATTGAACACTTGTATTATGCCGGTAACTTTGTCTAACTCTAAACCCAAAACAAAAGGAAACACACGATGTCTGAAACATGTGAAAGATAAACAAACTGGAAAATACTTCCCGAACCGCAACCGATGACAATGTAGAAAGCTCTCTAATCAAAGCATACCTGGTAGTCACCTATTGAGAATAGTAACTCCTCCACATGCACAAAAAGTAATGGCATAATAACGGGTGACATTCTATACCCATCGACATGTCAATCCACACACCGAAGCAAGAGTCCCTAAACAACGTTGAATGTGAAGAGGTGTGTAAACGGACCATTTATTTCCCTGCCTAAGTGTGGTTTGTAGTTATAACCACTTAATCTATGTTTTCATGCTATAATGAAACAAGGTAAACTAGCCTATGTTGCGTCTTCAAAACTAAAATGTCAGTTGTAAAGACCCAAAAATCCATGGAAAAATTTTCATTTTTAAAATATTAATCCATACACCAATTTGTTCTCAAAACATTCAAGGTGAAAAATAATATTTAAAATATTGGAGTTCTTCGCTGCTAAAAGATGACATATTGTGAATTTGGAGTAGCACAGAACAAGAGAGAATAAGTCTGAAATACTATCCAAAATAGGTGTTCCGGAGAAGCTGTCCGACATTTTATATATAGGATGGACTATAGTACCAGGTAGGATCTTTCGGCCCATTTACCCGATTTGTAATACAGGTCCGGAATGAAGGTTTTTCATAACAGATGGTCATTAAAAAAAAATAAGGGGTTCTTTTTAAAATATACCCTCTATAAATGGTTAGATTATTCAGTTTCCCTATATTATATACACCAAAAACAACCCAAAGCTAAGTAGCATAGCTAATCGATTTACAACAAACTAACTAATTGGTTTACAACAAATTAACTAACTGAATTATTAACACTTTTGTATTATACTTTGTCTTCTGGCCTTAATATTATAAAACCAAGTTGGATTATCGAATAAAAGAACACAGGTAATGTTTTTTTTTTTTTGGAACGAATGTGTTCCCATTGTATTTTCCCATTATATTGGAATGGAGTTATTCAAATTAAATAATGTTTCATTATATTCTAGAATGAGTGTGATAATATTACGTACATATTCCCATCATCTCGGAATAGATCTATTCAAATTAAATAATGTTTAATTCATGATGTTCTAGAATGGGTGTGTTTCCAACTTCCCATTACATTAAATTTCCCATTACTTTTCTCTTTTGCTTTTACTTTTATGTTATTTTTCTCTTTGACCCCAAACGACTTTTCACACGTCAAACAAAAGATTAATTTATTGGACTACCAAATTGGAAGGTACTCGTGATACATACAGGTCGTCTAAACTTGCAAGAATAGGAATAAATCAAAGCGTTGAAATTTTGACTATTCCGTTATAATGCGTTATATAAACTGCTAATCCCTCGATCATTATTTTAAACAAGAAAAACCATAAGAGACAAACAAAATAGAGATTAAAAAATGGAGGAAGAGGGGAAGTCAAATTTAGCGAGAAACATAAGTAGGAGTATCAGCGTTGCTGCAGGGAGTTGGCGGATTGAAGATGCTTTTTCCGGCGGTGCAGGTGGTAGTCATGACGGCCGGAGCAGTCGTCATTCCATGGAAGATGAAGAGGCATTGCGGTGGGCTGCATTGGAGAAACTACCAACTTACACTCGATTACGAACCACCATTTTCAAGTCATATATTCCACCGGGTCAACAGGAAACGCATTCAGCTGATCATCAGATGCTGGTGGATGTACGTGAGCTTGACCCAACTGCTCGACAGAGTTTCATTGATAAGATTTTTGTGGTTCCTGAAGAAGATAATGAAAGGTTCTTAAGGAAGTTTAGAGATCGCGTTGACAAGTAAGTCTTCTTCTCATTCGCCAAAAGTCAACTGACCCTGTGTTTCTTTTTAGTTTCTTCAGTGTTAAATTTGTTGTCTCAAGTACATTTCACGCTTCATATGTAATAAACTTACTAATAAACTTATTTTTGTTATGATTAATCTCAGGGTTGGAATCTCGCTTCCAACAGTTGAAGTGCGGTTTCAAAATTTGAGTATAGAAGCTGATTGTCATGTGGGAGATAGAGCACTTCCAACGCTCATAAATGCTGCTAGAAATATTGTTGAATCTCTTCTCGCTACTGTTGGGATCAGTTTCTCTCAGAAAGCTAAATTACGTATTCTTAAAGATGTGTCGGGAGTTATCAAGCCAAAAAGGTACAATCTCACATTCCAATATCCAAAACATGATTATATATATTGGTTATATGAAATTTAAAGGAAAAAACTTAGGAGGATCGATGTAGCTTTCTCTATTTATTTCAAAATAATGACGTCATATATATTAATAGTCATCATGGTAGAAGACCAAAAAGAATCGTCAAAAAATTTGAAAGAATAAATTGTTGCAATATAATTAAATAATGTGCCTGTATCAACTTATAATTTTTTTTAATTATTCAATCATCTATTTATTATTTTCAACCATTTATTATCTATTGTATATTAACTTTTACCATCTCATTCTAATATATAACATTTCTCTTTTACCTCGTTCATAATATTGTATATCTATAACTTTATTATTTTTTACTATTTATTCTATTTCATTAACTAATTTGATAAAATAACACAAATATAAAATATAATGTACATTTAGAAAACAAAAGATTATATAAAGCAATATACAACATTTTAAATACTAGAGAACAAGTGTTGGATTATTAATAAACTTTTAAAACTGTTTATGTATTAAAGAAAACTTTTAAATATAACCTTTCTAGTTTCTACTTATTTAAAAAAAAAGGTAAGCTTTCTAGATGTTGACGTTATGACGTTATGCTCTATCATGTAATCATCTTCAAGGTCAAATCCACTTGCAACATGTTATCAACTCAATTATATTTATAAAATAATAATAATAATACAATATATAATTTTTAAACTATTAATAAATACATACTTAAATAATTCAATGTCAATAATTTGTATTAATAAAAACGATTAAAAGTAGACTTAACTAAAACCTTTGTAAAACATCTAATTTTATATTGTGTTCGTCTCATATTAATAGTTCATATTTACTTCTTTATTTGTCCCATGATAATAGTCTATTTCTAAAAATAAATATATATTCATTTTTTCTATTATTGGGTGATTAAATAGAATATATGGTTTCACTCGTAGCTGATGCAAGTGTTGTAATTTATTACAGGATGGCACTTCTGTTGGGTCCTCCATCTTCTGGTAAGACATCCCTTTTGTTGGCACTGGCAGGAAGGCTGGATCACAACTTAGAAGTTGATGGAGAGATAACTTACAACGGTTATAAGCTTAATGAATTTGAACCACGAAGGACATCAGCCTACATTAGCCAGAGCGATGTTCATGTTGGAGAAATGACTGTGAAAGAAACTTTAGATTTCTCAGCAAGATGTCAAGGAGTTGGATCTCGTTTAGGTAACTTAACTAGTTAACTTCTTGCTAGTTAGATATGTTTAATATTTGACTTTTTTAACATATATATATATATATATATATATATATATATATATATATATATATATATATATATATATATATATATATATATATATATATATATAGACGAAATATGAAATCATGCCTAGCTAATAATGTGGAACAACGGTTCTTATACGATGCTAGTTAAATATTGATTTTATAAAATTTCTCTTTAAAATAGCATATAGGGATATTGGGTCTAAATAATGTTTCTAGCAGACATAATTTATAGCTAAATAATGTAATACAGAAATGCTAACGGAGCTTGCAAGAAGAGAAAAGGAAGAAGGTGTGAACCCGGAAGCTGAAGTTGACTTTTTCATGAAAGCAACTGCAATTGAAGGAGATGTGAGCAGTTTGATTACTTATTACACTCTAAGAGTAAGTATTCATGACTCTTTATAGTCTTAATCTATCCATACCCAAATCAAAATATTTCTTAGTTACATATGTCGAGTGCCAAATTTTCTCTCCAAAAACGTCATCACTAACAATACTCATATGTTTATTAAACCAAAACAGATATTGGGTCTAGATGTATGTCGTGACACATTTGTTGGAGATCAAATGAGACGAGGTATCTCCGGGGGACAAAAGAAACGTGTAACCACAGGTTGGTTAACTATTTTTTTTTCTCTTTTTTCTTTTTTCCACATTAAGTGGTGTATGGATAAAGTACTTAATGGATATATATGGGTCCCAGGGGAGATGCTTGTTGGACCAGCAAAAACACTTTTTATGGACGAGATATCAACGGGTCTAGATAGTTCCACTACTTTTCAAATAGTCAAATGCTTACAACAAGTTGTACACCTCACCGATTCCACCATCTTCATGTCCCTACTACAACCTGCCCCAGAGACATATGATCTTTTCGATGACATCATCCTACTATCTGAGGGTCAAATCGTTTATCAAGGACCACGTGACAATATTCTTGAGTTCTTTGAAGCTTGTGGATTCGTATGTCCAGAAAGAAAGGGTACTGCTGACTTCTTACAAGAGGTAAGTAATTAAGTACAACACATACCAATCTCAATCTTTACAATTTTGTATATACATCAAATATTAAAACGTTTTTTTAATGTGTTTATGATAGGTGACATCTAAAAAGGACCAAGAACAATATTGGGCAGATAAAAATAGACCATATAGATACATATCAGTCAGTGAATTTTCGAAGCGATTCAAGAATTTCCATGTGGGGGAGAAGTTGAAAAACGAGTTGTCAATTCCATATGATAAAAGCAAAAGCCATCAAGCTGCTTTAGTTTTCAAAAAATACTTGGTCCCCAAAATGGAGCTTCTCAAAGCTTCATGGGATAAGGAGTGGTTACTAATGAAGAGAAATGCGTTCATTTACGTTTTCAAGTCTATACAAATCGTGTTTATAGGATTTATCACCATGACATTGTATTTTAGGACAACTATGCACCAAAGGGATGAACAAGATGGTCGAATCTATGTAGGGGCACTTTTGAACAGTTTGCTCATAAACATGTTTAATGGGCTTGCTGATCTTTCATTAGTTATCATGAGGCTTCCTGTTGTTTACAAGCAAAGGGACCTCATGTTTCATCCTTCATGGGCTTTCACTCTTCCATCCTTCTTGCTTCGTATTCCTATATCTGTGCTAGAGAGTATTGTGTGGTGTGGCATCTATTACTATGGAGTTGATCTTGCCCCTGATGCTTCGAGGTAATTAATTATTTAAAAGTTGTTATTAATTTAATATATATATATATATATATATATATATATATATATATATATATATATATATATATATATATATATATACCACTTTGTTATTTCATATTTTATATGTTAATTGAATATGGTTTACAGGTTCTTCAAGCATCTTCTGTTGGTTTTCTTGATCCAGAATGTGGCATCAGGACTTTTTAGACTCATTGCTGGGGTTTGTAAAACAATGAATATTGCGAACACGGGTGGATCTGTTGTACTTCTTATGATATTTCTTTTGGGTGGTTTTATACTTCCTAAAACAAGTATTCCAAACTGGTGGGAGTGGGCTTACTGGGTTTCGCCTCTTTCTTATGGCTTCAAATCGTTCGCCATAAACGAGTTTCTTGGTTCTAGGTGGACAAGTAAAATGGTAAGTTAGTAATTCTTAACTCAATTAGCTCAATAACTTACAAAATGGGCTATTATATTATGGATCGTTTGCAGTTTAACCATTTATATTTTTAATTTTTTCTTATCAGTGCATAGAAAAGTTACATAAACTTTTCCAAATTAACCATTTGATCCGATAAATGTTAGTTTCGAAAATCATCCGTGAAAATGAGAAAATAAAATCTTATATAACATGTCAAAATCGTTAAATTAGAAAAAAACCAAATTAACCATTTGATCTGATAAATGGTAAGTTTGGAAAATCATTAGTGAAACATGACACAATAAAATCTTATGTAGAACCTTATATAACATGTCAAAATCGTTAAATTACAAAAAAAAAAAAAAAAAAAAAATTGTTTTAATTTTTGTATGATTTTATTGAAAAAAATATATATTAGTGTAAATGGCAAAACTACCCATTTTTTTTTTTTGGTAATTTGCGTTAGAAAAAACAAACAAATTAAATTTAATATATTTGGCAGAGCTCGGACAATTCAACCAACTTGGGCTACGCAGTGTTAGAGAATCTCGACATCCCAACTAAAGAAAGCTCATATTGGATCGGTGCTGCTGCTCTTCTTGGTTTCACATTTCTCTTTAATTTCCTCTTCACTATTGCTCTCGCGTATTTAGACGGTAAGTTTCAATTCACTCCCCTATAGTTTACTCATATATCCACTAACTAACCCTATTAATGATCCTTCTTCTGACTGATTAATTAGCCCCCGGAAAACCACAAGCAATCATCTCCAAGGAAGAAGCTGCAGCCATGGAATTAGAAGGTCAAGATACCAACCAAGAACCAACATTACATTTACATCATGCTAATGGAAATAAAATCGCTTCTGAGGTTACTAATGTTGCTAAGAAGGGCATGGTTCTTCAGTTTACTCCATACGCCATGTCATTCGACAAAATGAGCTATTTCGTTGACATGCCTTATGTAAGCCCATTTCATTAATCTATGTTGCTACTAAATATTTATTGTAGTGGAGACTTAATTAACGATTGTTTTGTGATTAAACAGGAAATGAGAGAGCAAGGGGTGACAGAAAATAGGTTGCAATTACTTAGTCAAGTAACGGGTGCTTTTAGGCCTGGAGTCCTAACTGCATTGATGGGAGTAAGTGGAGCTGGAAAAACTACATTAATGGATGTTTTAGCAGGAAGAAAGACTAGTGGTTATATCGAAGGTGACATAAGAATATCCGGATTCCCTAAAAAACAAGAAACATTTGCAAGAATCTCTGGATATTGTGAGCAAACAGATATCCACTCTCCTACAATCACTGTTCACGAATCTTTAATCTACTCTGCTTTCCTCCGTCTCCCAAAAGAAGTTAGCAAAGAAGACAAAATGGTAAGAATTTTTTTTTGTTAAATTAGATATAGAAAAGAAGCACAAAGTGTTAATTAACTTTTTTACGTTTCAGACTTTTGTGGGTGAAGTAATGGAGCTAGTTGAACTAGACAACATCAAGGATGCGATAGTGGGACTTCCAGGAGTTAGTGGTTTATCAACAGAACAAAGAAAGAGGCTAACAATTGCAGTGGAGCTTGTTGCTAATCCTTCGATTATTTTCATGGATGAACCGACTTCTGGGCTTGATGCAAGAGCAGCTGCCATTGTTATGAGGGCTGTAAGAAACACTGTGGACACAGGGAGAACGGTTGTTTGCACCATTCATCAGCCCAGCATTGATATCTTTGAATCGTTTGATGAGTTATTGTTATTGAAAAGAGGAGGAAAAGTTATCTATGCGGGACCATTAGGCAGACATTCTCAAAGCATCATCGACTACTTTGAGGTATTTTCACTTGCATAAATAAATATATATATATATATATATATATATATATATATATATATATATATATATATATATATATATATATAAACTATAATTTCAAAACATTTGAGACTAATATATATATTTTTCTATATAATCAGGAAGTTCCTGGGGTTCCAAAGATCCCCGAAAAGTACAACCCAGCAACATGGATGTTGGAAGTCAGCTCTGGTTCTGCAGAGACACGACTCAACATTGATTTTGCTGAGCATTACAATGCATCATCTTTGCATCAGTAAGTCCTTTATATTGGGAAAATTATCAATAATTATTACAATCACATAGACTAATCTTTCAATCCAATCCCCTAATTATAAGATTTAACTCACTTTTCTTCGCAAAAACAAGAAAAGATAAAAAAAAAAAAACAATCAAAATTTGTTAAGTTAATTTTGATTGGGATACATTGAAACCAAAGCCTTGGATTAACATATCAACAAATTGTAATTATAACGTGTGTATGCTTGACAGGAGGAACAAGGAGATGGTGAAGGAGTTAAGTGTACCTCCCCCAGGTGCTGTAGATCTTCACTTTGAGACACAATATTCTCAATCAATGTGGGGACAATTCACATCTTGTCTATGGAAGATGTGGTGGAGTTACTGGCGAAATCCCGATTATAACCTTGTCCGTTTCTTCTTCACTTTACTTTGTGCACTCATGGTCGGGACAGTATTCTGGAAAATCGGAAACAAAAAGTGAGTACAAAAAATGAGGCTTAATTTGCTTCTTTTGAAATGACAAATTTGCCCTAATTTTAATATTCTTTATAAATTTCAGGTCGAGTAGTAATGATTTGAGCACAACAATTGGGGCAATGTACGCGGCTATATTTTTTGTTGGTATTAACAATTCACAGACAGTACAACCGGTTGTTGCAACAGAAAGAACAGTCTTTTATCGTGAAAGAGCTGCTGGGATGTACTCATCGTTACCATACGCCATGGCACAGGTTAGATAAATTTTAATTAAAATTTACTTAATTGGAAATTACTAACTTACCCTTTTCGTTGAATAGGTGTTTGTAGAGATACCATATGTATTCCTTCAAACGACATATTACACTTGCATTGTGTACACCATGGTTTCATTCGAATGGACAGCACCCAAATTCTTCTGGCTCTTTTTCATCAACTTCTTTTCGTTCCTTTACTTCACTTACTATGGAATGATGACTGTTTCCATTACACCAAACGAGCAAATCGCAGCCATATTCGCAGCTGGTTTCTACCTACTTTTTAATATTTTCTCGGGCTTTTATATCCCACAACCCGTAAGTATCAAAATTAACTCAATTTTGTATAATTGTATTATATTGTTTAATGTTTATTAAATTGTTGTGTTTTTAGAAAATTCCCGGATGGTGGGTGTGGTACTACTGGATCTGCCCCATGGCGTGGACCGTGTATGGATGCATTGTTTCACAGTATCATGATGTGGATAGCACGATCACAGTGTCTGGCATGGCAACGGATCCCACCCTCACATCGTATCTCAATGACTACTATGGTTTTGAAATGGATTTCATGGGTCCCGTTGCTGCGGTTTTGATTGGTTTTTGTGTATTCTTTGCCTTCCTATATGCCACTTTCCTACGGACTATGAACTTCCAGATGAGATAGAAAGCAAGTTCTTAAGTACGTAATGTTTATAGATTTTTGGATAGATGAAGTAAAATTTATTTCGTTTTTGTATCGACATTGTGGTACTATCATATCTGGAAATTTTTTTTTTTTTCGTTTGAATTGTAGCAAGTGAATAAGATATATATATATATATATATATATATATATATATATATATATATATATATATATATATATATATATATATATATATATATATATATATATATACACGTGCATAGTCTTTTTTAATTTGTGTATCCTTTGGCTAATTTTTTATTTAACGTTGTATCTATATATATTATATTTTTATATATCCTATGTTGATTTGCATTTCATTCAAGTTAAAGTTACTTACTCTTTGCTGGTCATCTTCAACAAAGAGTAAATTGTAGTTTTGATCACTGAGAATGTTTAAAACTTGCATTTTTTTTATCTCAAATAGTTTCCTCTTGTAATTTTGGTGTCTATTTTCAATAGTTGTAATGATTTTGACAAAAAGTGTAACTTATTCTTTAGAAATTTATTGTTTATTGGTACTTGAAACATTTAGAAAAAGTTAATACAATTTTGTTAAATTATGTGTCTAGTCATACAATTTCACTAAGATATTCTTCGAGGATCAATTGTGATATAAATCTACAATCACTAAGATGATCATATAACATGATACTATATGATCATATAACATGATACTATAGTACTCTTCTTTCCTTTTAGATTGGAGAAACTTTCATCTTTCTGCCTAATAGATTCTTCTTATTCGTTCAGTTACTTTTTCAAAGTATCAGAATTATGCTTAATCTTGTAAACAGAACCATATTTACTGAAACATCAGAAAATGATGACGAATAGAGTTATCATCCTTTGTGGCGGATCTGAATAGTCCATATCAACATGTACTAGATCCATTTGTCCTTCACTTGACTCAAATAAACATGTGATCAATGAATTAGTCATAATTTTCCAATGACAAAGATTCTCATGCATCTCGAATTGCATGACTCCAAGTTTCTATCCAATTTGTAACTTGATGATGATAATTCTTATCACTTGCATATGACAATACCACAAGCGATATCATAAGAATTAAATCCACAATTAATATTGCTAAAATTAGAAACGTAATCAACACTTTCATAAATGCCATTGCAAGGAAATATAAAATAAGGCAACCAGATAAAACAAAATTTTACTTGTATTGAAAATAAACGAAAAGTTAGAATTTGTCCTTACAACGCATAAAATGAAAACCGTGTTTCTAGATATAGCAATCTATTAAATTATCTCAAAACCTTAGTAGTAGCTCCAAATTTTAATCTTCGAACCACGTGACCAAAGTCTATTTCTCATGATCAGATTTAGCTCACATTGCTCAAGCTTCCTTCTTTCTCTTAGCTCCTTTAATATCATCAAAATATGATCATCACATCATCTATTAAGAGTCTATGAATAGGAACTTATAAAACAATGGTGTCAGATAATGGATGTATGTGAAATAGAGTCACGCGACTTGAATTTACTATCTCTAAGATCTTTCAGGTATTTTAGGAAGCTTTGTTTCCAATGTCCCTTCAATCGGTATTGGAAACAAATGGACTCTTTGGGGGTAACACTTGGAATGATCCCAAAAATAGCTTTTCATTTTACCACACGATCAAACGATTTGATCTTGGGTGACCCCTTTCCATTAGGATGAGAAATCTTTCCTGGACCACCATTTTCAATATCCATGGAAACCTTGGAAATATAATCAATAAGCATCTTTGCTTTATATGTACTCTTAACCATTTCTGCTTCAACAACTATGAACATTTGGGTCAGATCAATTAGGTTCATGTCGATATTCCTCATATAAAAGTTCTCTATGAATTGATCATATGACTTTGGAAGCGAAAGAAGAACCAAGTCAATGGCGTGCACCCTTGGGAAAATGACATCCAATTTATTCAACTTGTCAATTTATGATTTCATTTTCAGAACATGCGCACACACAAAGTTTCCATCTTGATGTCTACATGCCAATAGGGCTTGAGTTGCCTCATATCTTTCAAATTGAGGAAAATGTAACGTTGGGAGAGTAGCAGGAGGAGGAGATGGAAGAGTAGAAGAAGCATGACGTCCAGTTCCACCAATTCCTGAAAAAGGGAAAACATTTTCACCTTGATCAGAATGTGGAAGATCAACTTCAGAAGAAAGAGGAAAACCATTTCCAAAAGAACAAGAAAGACCATTTCTATATGCATACGACATTTAAAATTTACAAGAAAAGAGAATTCAAGTTACTTGATTTTAATCCTTAATTATTAACCCAAAATTTAAATTAAGGCTAGCATCCATATTTTTTATTCGAACTTTCAAAAGGGATGCAGTAATCAAATTCGAATCTACTTTAGGTAGGTAAGGCTTTTACCAATTCTAATTTTATGAAACTCCTAGATCTTTTGAGATTCATTTAATCTTATCGATGACATGTTTAATCTCGGGTTATGTTCTCACTTTTGTGACTGGGATGCCGAGGATCACAAACGAGATGTGAATAACCATGCAAACCCGCTTGACAACCTCGATGTCATTTATCATCTCACATTGATGTGTCGGTTAGCCACACATGCTAGTCATTTTATTGGTTGCTTCCTTATACCCCCTCCCCCCCCCCCCCCTTTATAGTACGGCTTCGTGACTGAGGCATACTAGTGATTTGACTGACTTGTCTTATACATATAGTAATTAACTTTTATTAATATATATATATATATATATATATATATATATATATATATATATATATAAGGTGTATTTTAAAACTTTTCAAAAAACGAGACTTAAATATTAATTATTTAAATTAAATATGTTAATTAATTAATATTAAACGTATTATGACTTATCTTTATCTTTGAATTAAACAATTAATTAAATTAATTAAATGATTTTTGGATTAAATAATTATTTACTTTTAAACAATTAATAAAATAATTCAAATTTAATCCCAATCGAAAACCTCCTAATTTTCGAAAATATGGCTTATGTTTATCAGGCTTTAATTATTCAAATTTGAAGGCTTTTAAAATAACAATTAAGGAAACAAGATAAACCCTAAAAGGGCTCCATAATTTTTCGAAATAGATTAAGAATGAAACTAGGGTTTTAAGAACCCTAACAAATTTTGAAAGTTGGAGGCTAGGATTTCAAGAACCGTAACAGTTTTCGAAAAATGCCTCCCTTAGGGTTTAATTTCTATAAACCCTAATTTTGATCTATTCAACATTGTACAAGATCAATTGAAAACCTATGACTTTGATACCACTGATAGGTTTTATAGGTTACAAAAAAAATATTTGGCGGAAAAAACTTAACCCTAAGTTCATATGCAACCTATTGGATCTATCTCTCTTGATTTGCAACAAACAATTAAACATCAAGAACCCTAGGAATACCCTAATATTTTTGACAATTTATTAATGTCTTTACTACATACTTGAATATAGTATGTTTTTTTTGATTTTTTTTTATGTTTTTGAATTTTTAGACTAAATATCGGTTTGAATTTTTAATGTTTAAAAATTATAAAATTTTAAATAAGAAGAATATTAAGGATCATAATATTTTTCATCCATACTTTTTTTTTGAATCATATTATTTTTTTATCGTAAATTTTTTTTATCATATTATTTTGAATCATAATGATATCATGCATCATACATTTTTGGATTATATTAATTTGGATCATAATATATTGAATTAAATAAAGTTTTTGTTCAATATAACATTTGGATCGTTATAATTTTTGAATCATTTAATTTTGAATCATAAAAAATATAATAATTAAGAATCATTAAATATTTGAATCAAAATATTTTTAGATCATAACAAGTTAAAGATCATAAACATATTGAATCATAATACTTTTGAATCATAAATATTTTGAATCATCTTTATTTGCATCATATTCTATTCAATATTTTTTTTTAAAAACTTTTAATCTTTTAAAATCATGTTTAGTATCTAAAGCACATTATTTTTTTAAAAATTCTTTTTATAAAGTCATTAGAATAGTGAGTAGAAGTATTCCTTAAGTTTTGATAAATTTTGGAGATTTTTTTCTGGGTTTTTTTTATAAATATAAAAAGTGAAAAAAATATTTTGTTTTTCAAAATTTCATGATTATGCTCATTTTGTAGAGAATTAAATTTTAAGAACTTTGGTTTATTTAGATTTTTTTTTTCAAAGAAAAAAATAGTTATGACAGAAAAACTAAGCGGGTGGAAAAAAACCCACCAACTAATAAAAATTGGACACTGACCATTTTATTTATCGTCAAAATCTCACGAGATGATACGACATTTTTATAATTAAAAGAAAATGAAAATTCGGCCATGGGCCTCAACAGGAGCTGACACGTGCCCCTACCCCCAGCATGACAAGTGTCAAACCTTTATTGGCTGGTGGGGTTTTTTACACTCGCTTAGTTTGTCGGCCGTAACTTTCTTTTTCTTTGAAAAAAAAATCTGAAAGACCAAACTTCTTAAAATTTAATTCTCTACAAAATGAGCACAATAACTAAAATTTGAAAAAAAATAATAATTTTTTTTATTTTTAATATTCATAAAAAAACTCAGAAAAAAAATTCTCCAAAAACTATAAAAGTTTTTAAAAAAATAAGGTGTTTTAGATACCAAACATAATTTTAAAAGATTAAAAGTTTTTTAAAAAATGTTGAACATAATATGATACAAATAGAGATGATTCAAAATATTTATGATTCAAAAATATTTATGATTCAATGTGTTTATGATCCTTAACTTGTTATGATCTAAAAATATTTTGATTCAAATATTTGATGATTATTAATTATTATATTTTTTATGATTCAAAATTAAAATATTCAAAAATTATAATGATCCAAATATTGTATTAAAAAAACTTTATTTAATTAAATATATTATGATCCAAATTAATATGATTCAAAAATGTATGATGCATAATATCGTTATGATTCAAAATACTATGATTCAAAATTTTATGATCCAAAAGTCATATGATTAAAAAAAAGTATGAATGAAAAAATTATGATTCTTAATATTCTTCTTATTTAAAATTTTATAATTGTTAAACATAAAAAACTCAAACCGATATTTAGTTTAAAAAATAAAAAAAATCAAAAAAAAAAACCCTACTATCTTCAAGTATGTAGTAAAGATATTACAAAAAAACAATTTTTTTTAAAAAAACAAAAAAAAATATAAAAACATTAAAACCAAGCATATATCTGTTTAAGAAAAAAATTGAATTTTTTTAACGAAAAATAAAAAAAATAATAAAAAAAACAAAAATAAAAACAAAAATAAATGAAAAAGAAAGGAAAACCCATTTAAAATGACGTTCCATGGACGTTCGTCGTGCATGATTAGTCCCTCGAGTCTGTATTACGTTTCATGCACGTGCGCCGCGTGCGAACGCGTCACAACCAAGTAAATGGGTTTGACATTTGTGCCATTGTCGAACTGATTGGTGGAGAATAGTCCTTGCGGTTCATTTCAATTTTTGGGTTCCTACCGGATATATATATATATATATATATATATATATATATATATATATATATATATGGGTTAGTTATTGTGAGAACTTAAAGATTTATGAGAACTTGAGAACTCCTAATCCCATTATCATTTTTCAAAACCTAGACCACTATTTTTTTTCCAAATGGTGTGTCTAATCCATATCTAGGCTCAAAAAAAGATTTGATAATTTTTTTTGAACTATGCATGTATGCATAATCAACAGGTATATGGATTGTGTCTGCAATCTATATAACAATTAATTATGGATACTAATGCGGATAATCATATGTCAGTAGTCCATATAACTTCTGATTGTCAATATTACTACAGATAATCATACTTCCGATGTTCATATAACTGTTGATTATCAATATTTCTATGGATAATCATTCAGCCGCAGTCCATAACTGTTGATTGTGCATACATGCAAATTTAAAAAAAAAACGGTCATCGAATCATTTTTTGGACCATGGAATCGTCTTAGTCACTAGTTTTGGAGTCCAATGATGTTTTCGGTTTAGAAAAATGATGAGCGAATTAAGAGTTCTCAAGTTCTCACAAATCTTTAAGTTCTCAAAAGAACTTACATCTCTCTCTCTCTCTCTATGTGTGAGTGTATATATATATATATATATATATATATATATATATATATATATATATATATATATATATATATATCCACAAACTCATACACACACTCAATTACTTTCTTCTAATTATTACTATTTATATCTTTTTTTTGGGGGGGGGGGGGGTTGGAGGGAGTGGCTAATACTTTTAGGATATCCTCATACCCTCCGACTGTAAAAAAAAAATATTCTTTTGCTTTATATTTACGATCTCTAAGATGTTTTCTGAAAGCCACATCAAAGTTCTCTAACAACCTAGCATTGTTTGGATCTAAGGAAACCCGATCTAAATAACACTTTGTTTACAAAAACAAAAAATTTAGCTAATTAAAATCCAGTCATTATTAAACATACAAAATATTCTTATATAAAAAATTTACCCTGATATGTTGTTTTCCTGTATCATGTAACGCGGGGGAAACTTTGTTCTAAGTTCTTCTATAAAATATGATTATCCGCCACATTATCTTCCCAATCTCCTGTGCAAATATGTCATTTGTTTCTCCTATGAGATCATATTTAATATCCTTATCAAAGTCCAAATATATTGGTTTGCCCTTATTTTTTAAGAGTGCCTTTCGAGCTTAATGTTTTTGGCTTTTCCTCTAGTTCTCTTCGGTGGACCAGCTACAAATATAACTAAAAATTATTAGAATTGTATTTTATAATCACTGAATAAAAATAGTAAATAAAAAAAATCATAATAAGACTTATCATCGCGCACATGTTGACCAGGACCTCTACCACCTGGGTATGGTGGATCCTCGACTCCATCTCCCCCATGTCCACAACCCATAATATCAACCAAGGTGTAAAGAAATAAGATCAAAATCGATGCCATTACCTGATAATTTATAAGATATATAGATACTGATTCAATTACAAATACACATGACATTGGAATAAACATTTCTACTTTTTTGTTTTTTTCCTTTATAGTGGTGTACGTTAAATACCATTGTCAATAATACCATCCTATTTTATTTCTTTGTTTTCCATTGTAGTAGTTTACTTTAAATACGACTGTCAATAATAGCATCCTACTTTATTTGTTTTTTTCCATTATAGTAGTTTACTTTAACTAACATTGTCAATAATAAAATCCTAATTTTTTTCCATTATAGTAGCTACATTAAATAACATTGTCAAATAATAATATCCTACTTATACCAAATACCCATACTTTCACATACATATACCTAATTGCATACAAATACACATATACATACATAATAAACTAATACCATCCACATTGCATACAAATACACATATAAATACATAATAAACTATACATACATAATAGCATCCTACTTATACCAAATACACATACTTTAACATACATATATCACATATAAACCAAATGCACATACGTTTACATATATCTATCAAATACACAATATCATCATTTTCATACCAAATATGTATTGTCCTGATTTTTTTACGATAAATTTTTTCATATTTATTTATTTAATTAAATCAAAGTATAATTAACTTATGCGGAAAACATGATGCCAAATGCATGTGTGTACAGTCAAGCGTTGCCCTTCTCACGATCTGAAGAAATACTTGAAATTATTTCTAAACAACTAGGTAAGCACAAAGCTTAGTGAGTTCCCCCAAAATCTCATATATCACATTACATATACATGCATACAAACAACGGATCATGACCTTTCGTCGATCCACTGATTGGCTCATGAAATTTCACAGATCCACCAATAATATACAAACAACGACTCATGACTTTTTGCCGATCCACCGATAATATGTGTATTTAGACTTACGACCTACTTGCCATTTCGTCGTTAACGTGAATGTTTATAGGCTTCCGATATGTCATCGTTCCACCATCAACCATTATTCTAACCATAACGAATAGTTCAAGTAAAATAACGTTTAAGCACATACTTTTGGCTCTACTAGTACAGACACATAAAGACTAAGCTTTCTACTCTACTAGCTTCAAGTTAACTAACATTAAGCACCTAGAGACTATACTCGCAACTTTTATATGCTAACATACATGGACATATATTGTAATACATAGTATAGTGAGATAACTCGCCTGATTGTGGTGGGAGATCCTCGGGAATCTAGCTCTTGGGCTAATGCTTCAACTTATCCCTTTTAAACAACCTAAGTACAAATATGATTGTGCTTTAGTATTCATTTGTATATATACTATTTCATAGATTCCTCAACAATGCCAATGAATACATCGAGATCTATCAAATAAGGAATAACATGTCAAATCATATCGAAGATAGGGTCCATTTTGTATACATACTATACTGTTTGGAAAACCCACTTTAAACACCTCACTAAATCTAGCATATACATCATTCTTATAAGTAGATCAATCTGTATTATGACTGAAATATTTGATAAATCTTATTTATATTTTCATAATAACGACTATGAATATAAATATGAAGGTTTGTGTTGACCAGATACACTTCAAGTATAACAAACAAGAACAAAGTTTCTAAGCAATCAAAGAACAGAAAAGTAAATAACACAGAGGATTCACCAAATTGTCTTTCACCAAGAAACGAGTTGTTTTCACCAAGAAAACGAGATTGTCACAAACACGGTCACCAAGACGAATTTGCATTAGGGTTTACCCTAATGTTGAATATATACTAATCTATACAAGTATATCCCTTGATTGAAGGGATTGTATCTAATCTATACTAAGAACCGATCTTTTTAACAAAGATATCGGATCTGCTATTTATTCTATACTTATCTGTATCATTACCTAATATACAAAGGATTACATAAAATAACTAGCTTTACGCTGAAGATGATAGACTTGATACGCTGACACTGACATATTGTCACACCCCCAAACCAAGGATGGCGGAAACGTCCGGGGGTGGAGGACTTCATGTATAGTATCATAACAACATTTTGCAATAGTGATCAAAGTAAACACAACCAACATATATATATATATATATATATATATATATATATATATATATATATATATATATATATATATATATATATATATGAAAGAGTTACATCATTGTATGAATTACATGTTTCCAAATCAATTACAATATGTTGACAAAACGTGAAATGTTTGACGCCTTAATGTCCCATCCTCAAAAGCACTTGGTTACCTGTTTAGTGATTTCCTGAGAATACAAGCTGGTTTAAAAAAAGTGTCAACACAAAGGTTGGTGAGTTCATAAGTGTTTGTATGCAATTATGAAAACCTTTTTCTTGTAAAAGTAGTGTCCGTTCCAGAAAATCCAATATTTTCCTTAATGTGTAAATGTAGTCTTAAAACCCAAAGACCAGAATGTACAATTTATTTTTCATATTTATAGTAAAACAATGCAAGTTTAAATCGACATAAACTCGTTTGATTTCAATGAAATTCCCGTAAATTCTATGTTTGTTAATACTTTAATGTGAGTTATTATAACCATGCTATGACCTAGTTGGCCTGAAACGACGTTCTTCAGGCGTCGGAAATGTTATGACATTTGTCACCCTAGACCTGCCGATCTAACTGTTGCATGCAGTTCAGGTGTGGGTTTGTCAGTCCCAATATAGATCTATATACAACTATCACGCTCTCCCTCCAGAAGACTCTGGTTACAATACATGACTTATTTGTAAAGTGAAGCGAATGTCTCACAAAGTCATTAACGGAATTACGTGTTGTGTAATGAAAATCCTCTTTGTATAAATGTACCCTTTTGAAATGTATGTATTATGTAATGTATCATAAACTATACCTATTATAGTTTATCAAAACAAGGGTAGTAGTAGTAATGTATGTAAACTATACTTAACATAGTTTATCCAAATGTTTGTATGTAATGGATGTACTTTGATTATAACAATTTGTTATTTCTATGCTTTATCCAGCAAAATCCATTTGTTAAATGTTGTATGTCCTTATACTAAGACAAAATGTCATATAATGCAATAACATATAATCACATAAAGATATACACCTTGCTCAACATGTTACAAGGTGTAATGAAATTGATAGCTTTTTTTTCTGTTGTTAACAATTTCTATTACTGTTCTTAGAAAATTTGTAGAAAAATCATCGAAGGTCCAAATTAGAATCCGTAAATTCTGAGAGTTTGGAAAATGAGTCTAGTTTCTTCATAAATTTTCTCACGATTTTTAGTGACCTCCAACTTAGGTGAAAACGTCCATAATCACAGACTGGTCCGGATTGGTTCTTGAAATGATAGGCAGTTTTGTAAAAATCACCATAAATTGTAGAAACATCTTATGGAGATGTGCAAGTAGCCATTTTAAAGCTAAGAACTTGAACTACTTGCACCTTGTACATTTTTGAAAACAAAAATGTTTAAGTTGACCAAAACAGTCCGTGAATGGAGTCCAACTTTTCTGATGAAAGCTGTTAGAAGAATTTAGTTGTGTTCTTGGTGTTTTAACTTGTATTCCCCCCTTAAAACATAAGAAAACATGAAAATGTAGGGGTATGAACTCACCTTGTGTGATTTCAGTGGATGAGTGTTGGAGAAGGGAAGTGTTCAACTCAAGAACACTTGAAGAAGCCTTGAAGATTTCGAGAATCTAACACCAAAGGGATGGAATTTGTGTGAGCAACCCATGATTTGAGTAGAATGAAGTGTAATAATCACAAGGAGGATGAGTTATACTTACCAAGAGTGGAAGAAAACTTGATGATCAGCCTTGAAATCCCGAAATTGAGAGAGAAAGTTGGAGAGAAAAGTTGTGTTTGATCTTTGGTGGAAATGAGTGAAGTGGGTGAAATGAAGAGAGAGAGTGGGAGTCTTTCAGCTCTTTGGACGAGATAATGGCTGAAAAATGATGAGAAAGTACCTTGACATGACCAAGGTAGGGTGGGAGGAGTGGCTGGCCATAGAGTGGGTGAGAGGGGGGGGGGTTGCTTGTGTCATAAAGTAAAGCAATGTCAACACTCCACCTTAATTACTCCAACCACTAAATCTTGGATAAGATTTGCATTAAAAACGTGATTAATTAAGACATACGAGTCTTAATATGTTAAAATAAAGTTTTGGGTGGAAATCCCTCATTAAAATAATTAAAGACGGGCTTAAAAATGAGTCGGGGTCGAAACCGGGTAGAAAATGGCAAAATCCGAAGTCAGGAGGGTGACTTCGGCCTTAACAGCCTTAGATCCGAGGTGAGGCTTGGTCGCGGATGCGGATTCAAATAGAAAAGAAGGTTGCGGTCGGTGGCTGCGGTTGCTGGCTGCGATCGGTGGCTGCGGTTGCTGGCTGCGGTCAGTGGCTACGGTTGCTGGCTACGGTCGGTGGCTGCGGCTGCTGGCTGCGGTTCGTGGCTGCGGCTGCTGGCTGCGGCTGCTCAAGGAGACTCCGGTCCAAGGAGGGTTTGGCCCATATAGGGGGACTTCGGCCTTAAAAGGGGTTTCGGGTCTTTCGGGGTATTTTTCCCGTTCTAACCCCGTTTTAAGCGATTTTTGATCCGGTTAAGGGTCGGGATGACCCGAATGGTTTCAAAAAGTTACGGGAACTTTTGAGAGAGATTTGGGAGAGATTTCAAATAGAAGGAGATAGAGTGAAAACGATTGAGGGAGGTTTCGTTTGTGACCTTTTTGAGTGTTCGGCTTCGCAATGCAAGGTCCGTAAACCCCGTTAAGTCATGTTTTAGTGTCCTACACACTCCCGATGAGTGTGCAATAGTGTTTTATCTCTTTGGTTCATTGTTTAGCATTATCAAGGCTAAGAAAAATTATACACACAAATTTTCCAAATGATGTTTTCTCATTAAAATAGCGAGTTGTTTAGTTACATAGAGTAAACCCTAACATACAAGGGTCAACTGAGTTGACCGGTTTGACTTGTTGACTTTGTTTGACTTTGACTTGACCGGAAATTGACGATTGTCACATCATCCCCCCGTTAGAGGGAATTTTGTCCCGAAATTTGCATTTTGACTGGGACTTCAAGAGTTTGGGAAAAGATGTGGGTATTTTTGTTTGATTTGATCTTCGCATTCCCAGGTGAACTCGGGTCCTCGTTTAGCGTTCCAACAGACCTTCACGATGGGGATACGACTTTGTTTTGTTCTTTTGATCTCTTGATCCATGATTTCGACTGGTTCCTCCACGAAGGTGAGGTTCTCGTTGATCTCGATCTCGTCGAGTGGAATGACAAGAGTCTTGTCGGACAGATACATTTCATGTTCGAGGCTTTGAGGGTAGAACGTACGGTACTGAGTTCGCGGGGTAGGTTGAATTTGTAAGATACGGGGCCGATTCCAACAAGAATCTCGAAGGCATCAATTATCTTGGATTTAGATTTCCATACTTTCCGAAACGTATCAAGTCTTTCCAAGGTGAGACTTCCCAAAAGAATTTGGTCTCTCTCTTGGAATTCTAAAGGTTTCTTTCTCTTGTCTCTCTTCCCAGTTAAGGGTCATTCCCTGCTGGGTCAAGGTCGTAAGAGGTTCCGTAATTCGAGAGGAGTCCTGAATGCACTTACGACAATAGTCTGCGAGACCTAGAATTTGGCGAATTCTCGTAGGTGTCTTTGGTGCTGACTAATTCTCCACGGTTTTTGATTTTGGAAGGGTCCTCATGAATTCCCACCTCACTCATAGTGTACCTTAGGAATTCGGCTCTTCAATTCCCAAAATTCGTATTTAGAGAATTTTGCGTAGAGCTTCTCTGATCGTAATGTTTCCATGGTTTGTTGTAGTTGCTTTTTATGATTTCGTTCCCACTACGAGAGTATTTAAATAAGTCATTTCACAAGGAGAATGATGAACTGGTCCTAGCAAGGATGGCATACCCTATTCATTTAGTTCATGAACACTACGGGTGCATTGGTCTTATCCGAGGGGTATCATTTACGGACTCGTGGCGTCCGTATCGAGTTTGGAAGGTCGTCATCGGGACATCCTTCTTTAACACTCGCAGCTGGGGATATTCGGGTCTCAGGTTCATTTCTGAAAGGTAATTTCGTTCCTTGCGGTTGGTCAAACGATCCTTCTACACGAGGTAGGGGTAATGATTTCTATTGGGGATCTTGTCGAGTTCTCCATTAGGCGATGCTCTTACGAAACCATTCGTCTATCTTTTTGAAGAATAAGACCTAAGCTCTCCTAGGTGAGAAGCTTGGTCTTCAAAATCCATTGCTGAGTAGTTGTTAAGTTGTCCAGACGGTTCTTGCATCTTCGTGGGTGTGAGACTGTAGGCGATCTGGTTACATGAGTCGTATTGGGTTATGAGTTTGTTTGCATGACGATGCGATTACTCGTAGTCTTGGGCAGTCTCCGTCCTGAAGTTCATATTAAAAGTCATACATGGTTCATCAATCACAGACTCGTGTATACGAGTCGTATATAATTAAGGTTGAAAAGCTAGTCAAATAAATGATTCTACTGTAAGCTCACATCCCAACGAGGAAAAGAAGTTAGAGTGGAATCATCAATTCTAAACTTGTGGAACCTTGTTTATATACCACCCTTGTGTATACATTCTTCAGCGATAGATCAACCGCATGGGTCTTTGGTTTGAATTTGACGTACTATACAAGTTGTACTCCGGGAAGGTTTGCTGAGGTTTCTTCGGAACGGTCACGAAACATGAGGTACTCTACGTATGAGTACTTCGGAGTTATGGAGTGACGGCTTTGCTAGGAAGGCGATTTCGGAGAAATAGATTTACGCACGAAACTGGTATTGTGAGGATCGAATGGACTCAAGTTGTATGATAATATCAGACTCACTTAGAAATAACGGCATTAGATTTGATTATAAAGGCGTCACAGACAAAACACAATAGTGCAACTTTTAACAGAGTTACAGTACTTTAGATTAACTACTAGATTGTTGCTGCGAACAAGGAGTACTACAAATAGGCAAATATACGCAGCACGAGGGTCCCTTTACTGACGGGATCTCGCAAAAGATAAGACTCTAGTTGCACTAGTTTTAAACAGTTTTATGGGTTTATTACAATGAAACGCCTTAAGTACTTTAGCGTGGGTCCGGGGTAGTCTCTCCTGCGGCAGTGATCCTTAGTATCCTCCCGTCTGCGCCGGAGTTCTTTGTTATTGGGCAATCCTTTTTGAGGTGTCCAATCTCACCGCATTGATGACATATCTGGCTTGTGCTAGAATTGGTGGTGGAAGTGAGGTGTCGAGCCAGAGTTATGTAGACACAGGTGTTTTCCTTGTTCATCCACTTTGAAGCTTTCCTTTGATAGGGTCTGGTTTTACCACCACCACCCCGTGCAAGGTTGATCCCGCTGTCAGGGACTCGAGTGGTGGGTCGTGCCGGTGCTCCCCAGCTATGGGCATGGTGTCCTAATTCGTGGCAATTGCAGCATTGCATTTCTTGACAAGCCCCATTATGATGGAAGTTACACTTATGACACTTCGGAAGTTTGCTCTTGTATGGTCTGATTGGTGCTGAAATGGCAGGGGTTGCCACTTGTTGCTGTAGTATGGCAAGTCTTTGGGATCGCTTGCGCTCCTTTCGGGCTTGGCGTTTCGTTTCCTTTTCTCGGTTTTACGGTTTTGCAAGTCCGTGGCTGTTGTCGTTTGTTGGCTTCCCGGATCGATACCACAATTGAAATTGTCAACTCCTTTGCCAGTCGTGATTTCGTTGCCAGAGCTGAGGTTTGCAAGGACAGCCGCCACGACAGCTGTTACTGCGGCTTGGAAGGTAGCGGCGTCGATATGAAGGATAGGAGTTTCGTTGCTCGACTGACTATTTCTGAATGACGACATGATTCTGTCCTATGAAAGAAAAAGGAGTTTGTGAGTGATTATGTTTGAACCTAGCTGTATTTTGATCGTTCATGCAAAGAGTGGTATTATGTTCTCGAGGGTTTGACCTACATCCCTATGATGCAGTCCTAGTAAAGAGTATGAGTCAGTTCATAGAATGGTCACAAGACGTTTGCCGTTCGAACCGGGGTACCATTGGGTGGTGGACAACATGATCCAACCCTTGAAAGAGAGTTGGAAATGATCCCGGGGCCAAATTACTATAGTCCAATAGCTTGACAAGAGTGAGTTTCAGATAGACTTCAACGATAGTCTGAGGAAAGTATTTGAATAAAGAGTGAAAAAGAAATTAACCAACCGTCAAAATCATTGATATTCATGATGAAATAAGTTTGGGAAAATTGACCTTATAGGAGGCCTTACATCATATCCGACGCCTGAAGCCTAACTAAAAGTACTTATGGTACGGAGGTAGTTACATAGAAAAGTGCTACATAGAGCATAGACAGGAAAGCGATTCCTTAAAATGAGGACTGAAAGATAAAGCGTCTCCTACTGGTGATGGTCATCCCTCCGGTGAATCCTCAGTTCAGCCAGCTGGCGCTCCATGTCAAGCATGTGTCTTTCATATACCCTCTGGCCTACTCGAAGTTCTATGACTTCGGCTCGTGTTTCAGCGAGTGCTGACAGTAGGGTCTCATGGTCCCTCTCAGATCTCTCACTAGTGTCTTCAAGGCGATTGGTGCGGAGGGTATGCATCCCTGCATTGACATCAACCTCTGTGATACGCTGGAGAGCTGTCCTGCCCTGAATTTCATTTCGGGCAACTCTACGGACCAGGATTGGCAGGACTCTGCCTGCTGATCCCCCTTCGCTTAATTTGTAGAAGTTTCGGTCCCCATTAAATGGCATAGGTTGGTACTGCTCTTCGCTCCATGTTTCCAAGCATTCTACCCAAGGGGGTGTCGGGCCATGAAAAAAAACCGGACGAGGGTTAGGATTTGGAATGGGAGCTACCGGGGGTAGGTTTTCAACCTTGGGTTCGGAGTTAGCTCCATCCGAAAGGTCTTCAACATGGTGATCATCCAAAGGGATTGGATGGTCGTCTTCTGGCTCATCATCAAACCATCCAGCATAGCCTTCGATTGGTAGGTACGGTTTGCCGTGGGGATGGAGTCCAGCCATGTTATCTATGCGAGAATAGGGAATAGAAGGATTTGATAACGGAAGATCTATCTAGGGGAAATATTTTAAGATGATCTTTATCGGTTACTTCAATAGTTGCAAAGTGCATACTAGTCATATGTGATCAAGACATGATAGTCTTTCGAATAGATGACTCTAACTCCAAGTCCACAACCAAACGAGGACAGGAAATGAAGCAAAGATACATAAATTCTGAGTCTA
Organism: Lactuca virosa; assembly: GCF_052849685.1. Classification (NCBI taxonomy): domain Eukaryota; kingdom Viridiplantae; phylum Streptophyta; class Magnoliopsida; order Asterales; family Asteraceae; genus Lactuca; species Lactuca virosa. Next base: position 303,542,508 of record NC_136429.1, on the reverse strand, counting down.
TAGCATCTTAGTTACATATAACCTTAGCGTATTCACTTAGGAGCCATTGATCTATAAATAAAGACCTATTTAATTCTCAGATAAGTTGTTATAGTAACGCAAAATACTCCTATAGTATTTTAAATTTCTGTTCCGTTCTGTTGTCATCATTGTGGTAGTATTGGTAAGTTTGTTAGACTTGTTGCCATATCATGACTATCCCCCAGTATATGCAAGTCACTTCTCGGACAAATATAGTTGATCAGGCTATATCCCTCCCAGACTTGGTTCACATATACCAAGGCATACTCATAATGTACAACTCCTCTTCTTTTGCTTTATGTTTTCCCTAGTCATGATACTATGCGAGCATGTAAAGCATGTATGTATACTTAAATTAAGAAAACCATTAATTTTCTAAAAGTATAGTCATTTGAAAAATTGTTCAAATCAGAGACTCTTAGTCCCAAATGTGTTTATAGTTTGTATATCTTATGTGGTTTGATATACTTAATTCACTATAAACTGTGCTCTGATACCAATCTGTCACATCCCCAAACCAAGGATGGCGGAAACGTCCGGGGGTGGAGGACTTCATGTATAGTATCATAACAACATTTTGCAATAGTGATCAAAGTAAACACAACCAACATATATATATATATATATATATATATATATATATATATATATATATATATATATATATATATATATATATATATATATATGAAAGAGTTACATCATTGTATGAATTACATGTTTCCAAATCAATTACAATATGTTGACAAAACGTGAAATGTTTGACGCCTTAATGTCCCATCCTCAAAAGCACTTGGTTACCTGTTTAGTGATTTCCTGAGAATACAAGTTGGTTTAAAAAAAGTGTCAACACAAAGGTTGGTGAGTTCATAAGTTTTTGTATGCAATTATGAAAACCTTTTTTCTTGTAAAAGTAGTGTCCGTTCCAGAAAATCCAATATTTTCCTTAATGTGTAAATGTAGTCTTAAAACCCAAAGACCAGAATGTACAATTAATTTGTCATATTTATAGTAAAACAATGCAAGTTTAAATCGACATAAACTCGTTTGATTTCAATGAAATTCCCGTAAATTCTATGTTTGTTAATACTTTAATGTGAGTTATTATAACCATGCTATGACCTAGTTGGCCTGAAACGACGTTCTTCAGGCGTCGGAAATGTTATGACATTTGTCACCCCAGACCTGCCGGTCTAACTGTTGCATGCAGTTCAGGTGTGGGTTTGTCAGTCCCAATATAGATCTATATACAACTATCACGCTCTCCCTCCAGAAGACTCTGGTTACAATACATGACTTATTTGTAAAGTGAAGCGAATGTCTCACAAAGTCATTAACGGAATTACGTGTTGTGTAATGAAAATCCTCTTTGTATAAATGTACTCTTTTGAAATGTATGTATTATGTAATGTATCATAAACTATACCTATTATAGTTTATCAAAACAAGGGTAGTAGTAGTAATGTATGTAAACTATACTTAACATAGTTTATCCAAATGTTTGTATGTAATGGATGTACTTTGATTATAACAATTTGTTATTTCTATGCTTTATCCAGCAAAATCCATTTGTTAAATGTTGTATGTCCTTATACTAAGACAAAATGTCATATAATGCAATAACATATAATCACATAAAGATATACACCTTGCTCAACATGTTACAAGGTGTAATGAAATTGATAGCTTTTTTTTCTGTTGTTAACAATTTCTATTACTGTTCTTAGAAAATTTGTAGAAAAATCATCGAAGGTCCAAATTAGAATCCGTAAATTCTGAGAGTTTGGAAAATGAGTCTAGTTTCTTCATAAATTTTCTCACGATTTTTAGTGACCTCCAACTTAGGTGAAAACGTCCATAATCACAGACTGGTCCGGATTGGTTCTTGAAATGATAGGCAGTTTTGTAAAAATCACCATAAATTGTAGAAACATCTTATGGAGATGTGCAAGTAGCCATTTTAAAGCTAAGAACTTGAACTACTTGCACCTTGTACAGTTTTGAAAACAAAAATGTTTAAGTTGACCAAAACAGTCCATGAATGGAGTCCAACTTTTCTGATGAAAGCTGTTAGAAGAATTTAGTTGTGTTCTTGGTGTTTTAACTTGTATTCCCCCCCTTAAAACATAAGAAAACATGAAAATGTAGGGGTATGAACTCACCTTGTGTGATTTCAGTGGATGAGTGTTGGAGAAGGGAAGTGTTCAACTCAAGAACACTTGAAGAAGCCTTGAAGATTTCGAGAATCTAACACCAAAGGGATGGAATTTGTGTGAGCAACCCATGATTTGAGTAGAATGAAGTGTAATAATCACAAGGAGGATGAGTTATACTTACCAAGAGTGGAAGAAAACTTGATGATCAGCCTTGAAATCCCGAAATTGAGAGAGAAAGTTGGAGAGAAAAGTTGTGTTTGATCTTTGGTGGAAATGAGTGAAGTGGGTGAAATGAAGAGAGAGAGTGGGAGTCTTTCAGCTCTTTGGACGAGATAATGGCTGAAAAATGATGAGAAAGTACCTTGACATGACCAAGGTAGGGTGGGAGGAGTGGCTGGCCATAGAGTGGGTGAGGGGGGGGGGGGTTGCTTGTGTCATAAAGTAAAGCAAGGTCAACACTCCACCTTAATTACTCCAACCACTAAATCTTGGATAAGATTTGCATTAAAAACGTGATTACTTAAGACATATGGGTCTTAATATGTTAAAATAAAGTTTTGGGTGGAAATCCCTCGTTAAAATAATTAAAGACGGGCTTAAAACTGAGTCGGGGTCGAAAACCGGGTAGAAAATGGCAAAATCCGAAGTCAGGAGGGTGACTTCAGCCTTAACAGCCTTAGATTCGAGGTGGGGCTTGGTCGCGGATGCGGATTCAAATAGAAAAGAAGGCTGCGGTCGGTGGCTGCGGTCGATGGCTGCGGTTGCTGGCTGCGGTCGGTGGCTGCGGCTGCTGGCTGCGGTTCGTGGCTGCGGCTGCTGGCTGTGGCTGCTGGCTGCAGTTGCTCAAGGAGACTCCGGTCCAAGGAGGGTTTGGCCCCTATAGGGGGACTTCGGCCTTAAAAGGGGTTTCGGGTCTTTCGGGGTATTTTTCCCGTTCTAACCCCGTTTTAAGCGATTTTTGATCCGGTTAAGGGTCGGGATGACCCGAATGGTTTCAAAAAGTTACGGGAACTTTTGAGAGAGATTTGGGAGAGATTTCAAATAGAAGGAGATAGAGTGAAAACGATTGAGGGAGGTTTCGTTTGTGACCTTTTTGAGTGTCCGGCTTCGCAATGCAAGGTTCGTAAACCCCGTTAAGTCATGTTTTAGTGTCCTACACACTCCCGATGAGTGTGCAATAGTGTTTTATCTCTTTGGTTCATTGTTTAGCATTATCAAGACTAAGAAAAATTATACACACGAATTTTCCAAATGATGTTTTCTCATTAAAATAGCGAGTTGTTTAGTAATTACATAGAGTAAACCCTAACATACAAGGGTCAACTGAGTTGACCGGTTTGACTTGTTGACTTTGTTTGACTTTGACTTGACAGGAAATTGACGATTGTCACACAGATAGCATGTGACTCATCAGATCATAAGGTGTGACCTTACAATCTCCCTTATCCAATGATATCAAAACTAATCTTCAACGAAATCTCCAACTCGTTCTCCCCCTGAGAGTAAGATTAAAACTTTAAATTCTTCAACTTTAACGAATGCTCCCCCTGAGAAAGTGAATGAATTCCCATTTTTTATTGTCAAGTAGTTAGGTAGCATTTATGAATCATAGCGGACGGACGAGAGATGATGAGTTGAGAATGTTGATGTCAGCTTGACTCCCCCTTAGATTTTACTTTTATTTAGGTCAATAAAATTTAGTAGTTTCTTCAGCTTTAGCAAGATTTCTTTAGCTTTAGCAAGATTCTCCTCCTTTTTGACATCAACAATAAATATGGACCTGGAGGAAGCGACGAAAGTATCAGAATTGCAGCTTGCAGTCTAGTAAGATTGTGATGTCTCATGATAATATAGGTTTGAACTACCATTTATTGACATAGTCTTGCAAGATTTCATCTGCGTGTGGTTTCATACACAGACTCATTAATCCGTTTTATAAGATGAAAATGGCAAGAGTAGTATGATGCATGTAATACATTCTGGTATGCAATTTATCCATTGGCAAAGATGTTTCGAATTCTCATCAACGTCTGGTATCATACACTAAATCATAAAATTCTAAAGAAGAATATAAGGTCAAGAAGGGGTTGGTGCGTGTGATAGCCTACGGTACATAGACTAACCATCGACATAGAGTTTCAAACTTTTATCAGTGTGTGTATATCACATTGAATCGTCAAGTTTTATTAAGAAGATATTAAGGAAAGAATTTATTGTTTGATTCATGCTGAGGTGGAATCAGCATGAATCATCAACAATGATAACCCATCAGCAAGAAATGGTTCAATCTTTGCATCATAGAGTTAGTTGTAGTCTAGAATCAAAGATTAACTGTCAATTCCTTATGGTACCATGTCAAACCTCAGACTAGGAGGTTGGGGACATGAATAACCCTTTGTCATTTAAGGACCAGACAAGTAATTCTTATGCTGAGAAGTATGCAATCAGGGTAAGCCATTGGGTTATGCTTAATGTTTCAGTAGAACATGAGACTTGATGCATAGGGCAAGCATGCTTCCAGGGACGAAGTCAGGTAAGAGACAAATGACCAAGAGTGAACACCCAAGCCTTTCTAGAATTTTTTTAATTTAGACCAGGCAATCTCATTTTGAAGGCTTAGACTATGCTAGACAATCAGCGTGAGTGGGTGACTCAATTTCATCTCAGTAGATGGTCTCGCTGATGAGATACTTAGAGAGATTTAGGCACATACAATAGCATGCTTCTAGGGACAAAAATTTGTTGATAGTTACATACTTGGCTTGAAAATTGCCACCGTCAACATCAATAAGAACAGTACAAAACAAAAGAATAAATAATATAAGAATACAAACAAAAGAGTTAGTCAAACAATGAAATATTCTAAAAGCAAAATATATGCAACTTTTTCAGAAAGATGATAAAGACTCGATCCACTAAATCTTTTGAATTGAAGGGCCATAAATGTACTTCCATCTTCTGGGATATCTACCTTTCAAAATTGGCTATAAAAGAGAGCAAACAAGATCAACCATATCAACCAAAAACACAATTCATAGTAAACAAAGCGAGAGAATGCCTTTAGTCGTTGAGATATTGCAGATTGATTCCAAGCTTCATCTTTACCATGAACAAGAGAAGAGCATGAACTATTCTTTGTAACCAGCGAGTTAAGAGGATCCAATCTTTGTAACCTTCGAGTTATAAGAGTCACCAAGACAAAAATCAAAGGTTCCAATCATTGTGATTCGTGAAAGAAGAGAAGGTGGGACAACTGTCTTGTTGAAGACGTATCTGGATCTCTGAGGGGATGGTGTTGTAGTAACAGCGTCAACGAAAATTAGACGTGCTACGTCAACTAACTTCACTTCACTCATAGCAACAGAAAGAGGTTGTTTTGTAACGCTTGTTCTAGGTATCATTTATGTTTCAGGTTTTTAGGGTTTTGCACTAGGACTCGACGAGTTCACGAGACCAACTCAACGAGTAGAGATCAATATTGGACGTGGGACTTACGGTCTACTCGACGAGTTGGAAGGCCCCAACTCGACGAGTAGACGCTGTAAGGGAAAACCCTAATTTTTAGGGGCTTGTACCCTATTTAAGGAACTTATGGATCATTTGTGGCCTCCCTCATCGTCCTAACTGTCCAGAGAGAAACCCTAGCCACGTTTTAGTGCTTCTTGTGTGTGTGTGAGCCTTGGAGAGTGAATCTTGTGCTTCATGGAAGGAAACTTGAAGATTAAAGAGATTGAAGTGAGGAGAAGGCCAAAGATCAGGCATCTACTCTGTTAAGGCAACCATCTGGAGGTATAAAGTCGCTACCTTGATCCTTATTTGCTTAGATCTCATCTTATGGAAGTATATTGTCACTTTTGGTGCATAATGGTGTCAATCTTGGATTTGGACTTGTCATGGGGATATGGTTCCAGATCTAGACACCTCTAGGCCCCCATGGACATAAGGTTTCTAAATTTATCTAGTCTAAGCCCTTATCCATGCCCTAAACATTGTATGAGACTTAGTGAAGTATTTTAGCCTCTTGAGGCCTTGCATGCACGTAAAGTTTGCAACTTTACGTGTTATTTCAGTCCTAAGGGACTGGATTTGTAGTTTGAGGTTTGGATTCGGCTGGAAGGACTGAATATGTTAAGACAAAGGAAAACTCGACGAGTTGGATCAGGTTTTCCCATTTTTGGTCTGCAGGGTAAACTCGACTGTAACACCCAAAATTTTCAAACCATTTTTCACATTTTAAAAATATAATTTCATTCACAATATTATAAAAATATCATTGTATCACATAACACTCAAGAAAACATATCCCAAGATCACAAGTATAAAAAGCTCCTCATGTGTGTACTGATAATGCCGGCGCCTTCCCGCGATCCTCACTCGTACCTGAAACACATAACACAAAACACTGTAAGCATAAATGCTTAGTGAGTTCCCCAAAATACCACACACAACACATATTAGCCACTCGAGGCTATAACTCTGTTTGACCCTCTGGTCAATGTGTCTCAGTGGGACCCTCCAGTCCCATAACTCTGTGGGCCCTCTGGCCCTAACTCTGTGGACCTTCCGGTCCCAACTCTGTAACTCTGTAACATACATAGCATAAATCACATAGGAATCACATCATGCAAAAGCATACAAAATACTCTGTCACATAACTCTAATTACTACTCTAGGTAAATTATAGTGAGAAGACTCACCTCGAGTAACTCGGTAAACCCCGAACTCTGAAATACTGCACTAGCCTTCACCTAATCACATAAATAAATTCTCTAATTAATACAACTTCTAAAGGCTAGGCCAACTCTTCTCTATAAGTTCTCTAAGAAGGGTAAAAGACCATTTTGCCCCACTAATGGCTCATAAGTCCAAACACTGACTAATCCCTAAAAGTCAACAGAAGTCAACAGTCAACATTGACCAGACTCGCCGAGTGCACTAGAGTGACTCGGCGAGTACATGCCTGTACTCTTCGTCCCTGGTCCTCCCTGGATTCGCTGGTCAACCCGGTGCTCCATGGGTCGTCACAGGTCGCGAGTCGCGGGGCAACCCGACTCGACTTGTCGAGTCCCTTATGGACTTGGCGAGTTCCTCCCATGAAAACCCTCAAAAGACCTTTTGAGGTCAGATCTGCTTCACCAAACAGTAGATCCATCCTTTTAACACTCAAAAGCCACGTAAAGCTGCAACCTTTACGTGCATGCAACCCATATCAAGCCTCAAATGGAGAAATAACACTAGAAATGGCAACCTAGTCTCCAATCCTCCATGAATCAGCATAAAGCAGAGTGGGAAAGGTTCTCTGGACCTCTATGGGTCCAGATCTGATGTCATAATCCCAAAGTGGACCTCATACTCTCTAGATCTTCCATAAAATGAGGGTAAAAACCCTAAAAGCAAGAAATCCATCAATATAACACGAAATGGGAAAGGTTTATACCTCCAAAGATGATACCACAAGATGATTAGCTCAGATCCAGTCCCCTTCACGTTCTAGATGTGTGCTCCTATCTTCCTTCAAGCCAAACCACACAAAAAGATGGAGAAATAGCCTCCTTTTGCTCTCAACTCTCTTACTGCTCTCTCTAGGGTTCCTCTGGGGTGCATTGGCCGCAAATGGAGGCCATAAAGGCCTTTAAATAGGGCTCAGGCCCCGAGGATTAGGGTTTCACTTAACAGCGCGGACTCGCCGAGTCCACGCATGGACTCGCCGAGTCCATTCATTTAATACAGTCAGCAAACGTCGTTCCTACTCGGCGAGTTTAAGCGTCTACTCGCCGAGTCCCTTTCTAATACTCAATAAAAATACATAAAATAAGACACCTGGGAATCCGGATGTTACAATTCTCCCCCACTAGAATCAGACTTCGCCCTCGAAGTCCTGCTCATCGAACAACTCTGGATGCTGCTCCCGCATCTCCAACTCCGGCTCCCAGGTCAGCTCGGACCCTTTCCGATGTTGCCACTGGACCTGCACCAGGGGCACTTCCTTGTTCCTCTGAACCTTGATCTTCCGATCCCGGATCGCAATCGGCCTCTCAGCATAATTCAGGCTCGCATCCACCTGAATATCCTCCAATGACACCACCGCCGACTCGTCGGCTATACACTTCCTCAACTGGGACACGTGGAAGGTATTGTGAATCTGGCTCAACTCCACAGGTAGCTCCAACCGATATGCTACCTTGCCCACCCTAGCGGTCACCCTGAACGGACCGATGTACCGGAGCCCCAGCTTGCCCCTCTTCCTGAATCGGATCACTCCTTTCCAAGGAGATACCTTCAGGAGTACGAAGTCTCCCACCTGGAACTCAAGATCGGATCGTCGCCTATCCGCGTAACTCTTCTGACGACTCTGGGCCGTCAGTAACCTCTATCTAACCTGATCTATCTGCTATGTCGTCCGAAGCACTATCTCAGTGATACCCATCACACGCTGCCCTACCTTTCCCCAGTAAATGGGAGTCCGACACCTCCTCCCATACAACAACTCGAAGGGAGGCATACCAATACTCGAATGGTGGCTGTTGTTGTAGGAAAACCCAGCCAACGGCAGATACGTGTCCCAACTTCCTCCGAAGTCTAACACACATGCTCGGAGCATGTCCTCGAGCGTTTGAATTGTCCGCTCACTCTGTCCGTCCATCTGGGGGTGGTAGGCGGTACTGAAATGCAGCCTCGTGCCTAACTCCTCGTGGAACTTCTTCTAGAACCTGGAAGTAAAACGTACATCTCGGTCGGATACAATCGAGATTGGTACTCCATGACGCGATACCTCCTCCCTCACGTACAACTCTGCCAGTCTCTCCGCAGAAGAGCTCTCACTGATCGCAAGAAAATGCGCGCTCTTCGTCAGCCGGTCGACGATCACCCAAATTGCATCGACACTTCTCGCGGTCCTCGGCAATTTGGTGATGAAGTCCATGGAAATCTGTTCCCACTTCCACTGGGGAACCTCAAGCGGCTGCCACCTCCTCGTGAATCAGCCTACAGATCTCCTCATCACTGGTACCACTGCCCCCTGGGTGATGGCGCGTCCAGACCATGATGTCTCTGAATTACAACACAAAAGGAATCAGAGACTCGCTCGAGTATATTCGCACTCGACACCCGACCCTACTCGCTCTCTTAGTACCCAAAGGATTCTTACTTAGAGTGCGCACTGCTCCGGTGTCTTCAGTAGTACGGGCCCTATACTACCGTCCACACCGCATCAGTATTCACCCTAAGTCCTCCTCCTTGGATCCCAGGTCACCAGTACTCCATATCTCACTAAACTCAGGCTACTCTCTAGTAAACCACTCATAGGTTTCTCTCTGCTACCTACTTACTCTCGAAGCATCTCATAGCAGTAACTCTTAGGCTAAGGCATCACAGATCAGGCCACTCTAGTCCTAATAATAATACCTAGCCTACTCTAGCATGCATATCATATCACATAATATCTCATAACGCATAATGTAAGGGTATTTTGGGAAATCACCGTTCGGGCGCTGGCTGATCGTACACACTGCTCTGCTCGTTTCAAATCTTTTTACTCTTTTTAGAAAAATTTGTTCTATTTTGAAAATTTTTCCTCAAATCCTCAGTTTGAGTTCAAATGCGCTCGACGGTGCATCCGAATCCCTCAAACCAAGGCTCTGATACCAACTTGTAACACCCAAAATTTTCAAACCATTTTTCACATTTTAAAAACATAATTTCATTCACAATATTATAAAAATCTCATTGTATCACATAACACTTAATAAAACATATCCCAAGATCACAAGTATAAAAAGCTCCTCATGTGTGTACTGATCATGCTGGCGCCTTCCCGCGATCCTCACTGGTACCTGAAACACATAACACAAAACACTGTAAGCATAAATGCTTAGTGAGTTCCCCAAAATACCATAGACAACACATATTAGCCACTCGAGGCTATAACTCTTTTGACCCTCTGGTCAATGTGTCTCAGTGGGACCCTCCAATCCCATAACTCTGTGGGCCCTCTGGCCCTAACTCTGTGGACCTTCCGGTCCCAACTCTGTAACTCTGTAACATACATAGCATAAATCACATAGGAATCACATCATACAAAAGCATACAAAATACTTTGTCACATAACTCTAATTACCACTCTAGGTAAAGTATAGTGAGAAGACTCACCTCGAGTAACTCGGTAAACCTCGAACTCTGAAATACTGCACTAGCCTTCACCTAATCACATAAATAAATTCTCTAATTAATACAACTTCTAAAGGCTAGGCCAACTCTTCTCTATAAGTTCTCTAAGAAGGGTAAAAGACCATTCTGCCCCTCTAATGGCTCATAAGTCCAAACACTGACTAATCCCTAAAAGTCAACAGAAGTCAACAGTCAACATTGACCAGACTCGCCGAGTGCACTAGAGTGACTCGGCGAGTACATGCCTATACTCTTCGTCCCTGGTCCTCCCTGGACTCGCTGGTCAACCCGGTGCTCCATGGGTCGTCACAGGTCGCGAGTCGCGGGGCAACCCGACTCGACTCGTCGAGTCCCTTATGGACTCGGCGAGTTCCTCCCATGAAAACCCTCAAAAGATCTCTTGAGGTCAGATCTGCTTCACCAAACAGTAGATCCATCCTTTTAACACTCAAAAGTCACGTAAAGGTGCAACCTTTACGTGCATGCAACCCATATCAAGCCTCAAATGGAGAAATAACACTAGAAATGGCAACCTAGTCTCCAATCCTCCATGAATCAGCATAAAGCAGAGTGGGAAAGGTTCTCTGGACATCTATGGGTCAAGATCTGATGTCATAATCCCAAAGTGGACCTCATACTCTCTAGATCTTCCATAAAATGAGGGTAAAAACCCTAAAAGCAAGAAATCCATCAATATAACATGAAATGGGAAAGGTTTATACCTCCAAAGATGATACCACAAGATGATTAGCTCAGATCCAGTCCCCTTCACGTTCTAGATGTGTGCTCCTATCTTCCTTCAAGCCAAACCACACAAAAAGATGAAGAAATAGCCTCTTTTTGCTCTCAACTCTCTTACTGCACTCTCTAGGGTTCCTCTGGGGTGCATTGGCCGCAAATGGAGGCCATAAAGGCCTTTAAATAGGGCTCAGGCCCTGAGGATTAGGGTTTCACTTAACAGCGCGGACTCGCCGAGTCCACGCATGGACTCGCCGAGTCCATTCATTTAATACAGTCAACAAACGTCGTTCCTACTCGACGAGTTTAAGCGTCTACTCGCCGAGTCCCTTTCTAATACTCAATAAAAATACATAAAATAAGATATCTGGGAATCCGGATGTTACATCGACGAGTTGATAAAATGACTCGACGAGTTGGATTGGGTTCTTCCTCGATTTTCTGAACACTGAAGGAACTCGACGAGTTGCTAGATGCGATCGACGAGTTGTGTTGACCTTGACTATTGACCTTGACTTTGACCATGGTTGACGAATTTTGACTTTGAGGATATTATTGGTATGTTCGGATTTTGACGAAGTAGTCATATGATGATTGTAGGGAGTTAAGTTGGAGCTGCGCGTTGGGACTTATCTGATCTTATCTTATCAGTTCAGCATTTATGAGAGGTGAGTATTCTCACCATGCCAATGAGTCTAAGGCACCAAGGCCGGCCCGTGTTATGTAGATTATTGATTGATTATGCGTTATCTTGGTATGACATTTGCATGAAAGACCCCGGGGGGTTCCCATGGCAATAGATTGAGACCATGTGGGGGTTTCGATGGTAGGAAGGCCATGTGGGGGTTACCATGGTAGATAGTTAAGACCACGTGGGGGTTCCAGTGACATTAGGTATAAGACCTTGTAGGGTGTCCATGGCATCCTTATATGTTGTATGCATGGCTTATGTGGTTTATGTAACTTTTATAGCTAATATGGTTTATGTGATTATGTGGATTGTGTGGGGTATACTCTGGGAAAATCAATAAGCATTAGCTTACAGTTTGTTGATTTGTTTCAGGTACTTCTGAGCCTAAGGGCAAGGGCAAGGTTTGATGGCGCAGCATGCACTCTTCGGTATTTGATTTTGATAGGAGACTCTGATATTTGAAATAAAATGTTGATGTTATGGATTTGAAAACAATTGTCTTTGATAATTCACATTTTATGGGAATGTTTTGATTAATTAAAAATGAAAAATTTATTTGAAAATTTGGGTTGTTACATGTTCATGACAGAAGAGATATGTGCCCAGAAGAACACTTAGTGGCATAGTTCTCTCTTATATGGTCTCATCAACATGCTGCAACTAGTCAATAAGCGTTGTCATTAGTGTTAGTGAGAGAGCAGTTGGTGCTGAAGAAAAGATGCAGAGTCAGCATCAACTAGCTCTACAAGGAGGGTGATACATTCAAGGAATAACACGCTTATCTAACCAGTTAAGATGATGTCAAGATGGTGACAGAGACTCCTAAAGCATTTAGAAGGTGAGAGAGAAGATCACACATATACAATGTTAGTAGCAAAATGTACAATGTATACTTCTTTGGTAAAATACAAGTTTAAAGTGATATTTTGAAGCAATAATATCATAGAAAATTAAAATCTCAGCAGCTTATGTTCAGAAGATTTAAAGTAGTGAAACATAAAGTCAAAAGCACAAAGAAATATTGTTTAAACATGAAAAAATCAAACCATATATATATATATATATATATATATATATATATATATATATATATATATATATATATATATATATGTTGTTTTCCCTGAGAGTAGTAAGAACAATTTTGTTCTTAGAGTCAAACACCTTTCCTTCAGGGTAATCGAAAAGAACTTTATAACCATTGTCATAAAGTTGACTGGAAGAGATGACATTGCTTTTTAGGACTTTTACATAGAATACCTCCTTCATCTTGAACGCCCTGCACTCAAAAGTTCTAACGCCCATGACTGCTTCTTCATTGTGGTCACCAAAAACCACCTTGGGACCATCTTTCTTCATTGTGGTCGCCAAATTTTAACTTGATACTTGGATAGCTTGAGAGGTATCAGCGTAAAAAACGTTTAGAGTACTATCAGGGGAATCATTGACAAGAGCCATTAGACCCTTAACATTCATCCCCTCATCTTCAGATGTCTCCTCTTCTTCCACCCATTCTTCATGATCCTCTTATTTTGCAATGAGCGCCTTTAGCAGAGAGATGTTTTCCTTCTTCATGTGGGCCAACAACTTCTTGTACAACACTTCACAGTTCTCAAGACTTTAAGCTTCTTTATTCTCTTTGCAATCCCTAGAAAAATGGTCAGGGCTTCCACAGTTAAAGCAATTACATGAGTTCTTCTTTTCTGAAGTGGATCTCCTTGCTGAACTACCTCCCTTAAACTGAGTTCTTCAACCCCCATTTGATCTGATTTATTCATAACGCCTGACAGTAAGTGCAACGTTGGCAACTAGTTTAGCAGTGATATCCTCACCACTCTCTTCACACTGATCTAAGACATCTGAGTTTCCGATGTGCCTCATGGATTCCTTTCAAGAAACCAAGGCTAAAAAAGTTTCCTTGCTTGAGTCCTTCATGATGTCTTTACGAAGAGCTTTTGTCTCTTTGTAATTTCGCAGATTACGAAACAAGAAGTTCAAATCCATGACATTGATCTTTTCACTATTCTTAAGGATATCAACATGATGTTTCCAACTTTTCCCAAGAGAGTCAAGGAACTTTAGAACCAACTGAAAGGAATGCTTGATAATTCCCAGCCTACGCATATCATTAACCAAGTAGTTAAACCAATTAAAGGTTTGGGTTAGAGACTCACCTTGTTGAGCAAAGAAGTGCTCTTATCTCTGATTGAGATTGTTGGTGGTTGTGGCCTGAACTTCCACGATGCCTTCATAAGCCACTGTTAGTGTATCCATCATCTCTTGAGTTGACTAACAGTTCTACACAAGATGGTACACGTGATACGGAAGGGAGTTTCCTATCGCTACTCTAGCTTTCACATTAAAACTAAGTAGTTTCTTGTCATCGTCGTCATAGATACTATCTGGTTTTTGTTCAAAGGACTAACGAGAGCATTGTTAACCATGGGTTGAAACATAGGAACGTGAGGACATTTTTCAACAATATTGTATATCTCATAGTCCATGGTTTCAAGGACAAGCATGGCCTTAGTTTTTCACATTTTGAAGTTGTGCTTATCGAATGGAGGGATCTTGTGGAGACCGAATGATTTGATATTATTGGAAGATTAAATGATCACTTGAGTGTATCAAAAACCCGATCTGATACCAATTAAAGGTTTGTGTTGACCGGATACACTTCAAGTATAACAAACAAGAACAAAGTTACTAAGCAATAAAGAGCAGAAAGGTAAATAACACAGAGGATTCACCAAATTGTCTTTCACCAAGAAACTGGTTGTTTTCACCAAGAAAATGAGGTATCACAAAAACGGTCACCAAGACGACTCTACATTAAGGTTTACTCCTAATATTAAATATATACTAATCTATACAAGTATATTCCTTGATTAAAGGAATTGTGTCTAATCTATACTAAGAACCGATTTTTATAGAAAATATATTAGATCTGCTATCTATTCTATACTTATTTGTATCATTACCTAATATACAAAGGATTACATAAAATAAATATCTTTAGGCTGACGCTGATAGACTTGATACGCTGATGTTGATGGTGATGTAGACGCTCACGCTGACAGATAGCGTGTAGAGAGTTTGACTCATCAGATCATAAGGTGCGACCTTACAAAATATAAGTTACACTTGAAGAGTAGTAGGTGTAGCTTAACATACAAAAATTTCTAGAGAAAACCGAAAAGTCACGGGCAAAATCCCGAACTGAGCTTCTGTTTGTTGGGCTCTATGAAGACCCATGGCTCATTAAAATGCTCAGAAAACTCATAAATTATTAGGCTTGAGGCCAAAAAAGGAATTCCAAAGGATTTAAGAGAGTTGGGAATGAAATGGGTGGTGAAATGAGCTGAAACTATATCCTATTTATATCAGAATAGGGAGACGTGTTGTTCCATAAGCCAGGGGCACGTGCCCAAGTCTAGCATGTCCGGTTCTAGTTAGTACCACGTGTCAGGTCTCTGTTCTTCCATGTCACTTGGTCGACACCGCCACCAGCCAATGCATACGTCTCAACCGCGTGGTGCCATTTCATTTTTTCGGTTGGAATATCGAGCCCTCACTCGGCCACGTGTCGTACTCCAGTGCGTCCATGTCATCACAAGCAAGTATTCTCTAAAATCTTTGAAAGACTATAACTTTCGCATACGAGTATGCTTTCGATGTTCTTTATATCCACACATAGGTAATTTAGAGCACTAAAACTTAACTTTAGACCTCAACAACTAATTCTCACTGTATTTTAAATTCATATTTTTTATAGAGACTAGACTTTTAAAGTCCGTGCGTAAATCATAAATCCTTCATACAAACTCCGTTATTGACTGTTTCTATATCGACGCAATCATATTTACGAGATCTTCAAGTATCTTTTACATTGTTTTGGCTATCAATTAACCGATATATATATTTCAATTTCTGTGTTGCACACTGTTGTTCCGTGTCACATCGAAACTTCGAAAAATCATAACGTCCTTATACGAAGTCAGATGTGGACGTTCTTTATATGCATGCTTTTGTTTTTACGATTACTACAACATTTGATTTGATTACTTAGGCTAATAGGCAACCTATCTTCGATTCACTTTTTATGACATGCTGTCACAACTGGCAATTTAGCTAGGAAATTATGTGCTCATGTAAACATTAACTATGATAATCCTTGTAACCCTAACTTGATAATATGTATGATGCTCATTCAATGACAACAAATTCCATGAAGATTCATTAATGAAGTTCAAAACTCTATACAAAGTACTTCAAATAGTCAATTATGAGTTGGAAACCCTAAAAATCCCGGTTCAAGTTTATTATGGACTAGGATTTTCTTATTGGGCCTAATGGGCCAATAAGCCTTCAATTCGACTATTTTGGACCTAAAATGATTCATTTTATCTCTAATGGGCCAAGTTGGGCCACAACAAATTACAATAGCTCTAATGGGCCATAAACTCCATTTCTTTTATTCAAATGGGTCGCGAACTCTCCAAAGGGCCCAATGGGCCGAAAAATAATTATTTGGGCCTCATTATTTCGAGCAAAGACAAGTTATGGCCCAAATTAATCCACTTCCTTTCTCCTAGCCCAAATTTTCGGCCCATGTGTAAAAAAAATAGAAATAAAAATAATGGAAGGAGGATGAATTATGTAACATCCGGATTCCCAGGTATCTTATTTTAGTTATTTATTTTGGGTTTTATGGAGGGACTCGGCGAGTAGAAGCTCAGACTCGCCGAGTAGGATCGCGAGTTGTTGACTGGATTAATGATCGGACTCGACGAGTAGATACGTGGACTCGGCGAGTCCGCGCTGTAAAGTGAAACGCTAAATCCCCGGGCATGTGCCCTATTTAAAGGCCTTTATGGCCTCCATTTGCGGCCAATGCACCCTAGAGAAACCCTAGAGAGAGCAGTGAGAGAGTTGAGAGCAAGAAGAGGCTAATACATCACTTTTGGTGTAGTTTTGCTAGAAGGAAGAAGGAAACACCCATCTAGAGCGTGAAGGGAGCTTGGATCTGGGTTAATTATCTTGAGAGTTCATCTCTGGAGGTATAATCCCTTCTATTTCGTGTTGATATGATAGATTTCATGATTTTAGGGTTTTTACCTCCATTTTATGTAAGATCTAGTGAGTATGAGGCCCCCTTTGTGTTAATAGCATCAGATCTGGACCATGAGAGGTCCATAGAGTCACTATCCCTCAGCTTTATGCAAGCAAATGAAAGATTGGGGACTAGGTTGCCATTTTTAGAGTTATTTCTCCATTTATGACTTGTTGTGGGTTGCATGCACGTAAAGGTTGCACCTTTACGTGACATTTGAACATTTGAAGGGTAGATCTGATAGTTAGGGAAGCAGATCTGACCTTAGGAGGTCATTTGAGGATGAACATGGAGGCAACTCGCCGAGTCCATAAGTGGACTCGACGAGTCGAGTCGGGGTTGCCCCGCGATTCGTGACAGGTGTAACCCGTCGAGTGGAAGGATGACTCGACGAGCCAAGAGAGGCTGAAAGGATTCAGAGGACCCGCATGGACTCGCCGAGTCGCCCTTGTGCACTCGACGAGTCGGGTCAAAGTTGACCGTTGACTTTCGTTGACTTTAGGGTTCTGGTCAAGACTGATTCAGGAGAGTTCAGGGAAGGGTAGAATGGCCTTCTACCCAATCTGTAGAGATGAGATCATGAGTGAATATTGATCGGAGATGTTATATGAATAATAGGAGGAGGCTAAGTCGGGACGTTGAGCTCGAGAGTTTATCCGATTTCATTGAGGTGAGTCTTCTCACTATACATTACCTAGAGTGGTATTTATGTGTAGACTAGAGGGTCTTGTATGCTATGTGTATATATATGAGTTATATGCATTGTGTTATATGTATGCTATGTGTTGAATAGACCGGGCCGGAGGGCCCAACGATATAGACCGGACCGAAGGGTCCAACGACACAGACTGGACCGAAGGGTCCGACGAGCTTTGACCAGACCAGAGGGTCCAACGAGCTACGGGACTGGAGGGTCCCGCTGAGACACATCGACCGGAGGGTCGTATTGTAGCCTCGAGTGGCGTATGTGTTGCATGTGGTATTTTGGGGAACTCACTAAGCATTTATGCTTACAGTTGTTGTGTTATGTGTTTCAGGTACTAGCGACGATCGCGGGAAGGCACCGGCATGATCCGTACACACTGAGAGGATTTATGTATTTGAGGATCTTGGGATTTGTTGATTGAGATAACATGTGTTACATTGGATTACTATGATATTTTATGAATGAGAGTATGTTTTTAAAATGAATAATTGTTTTGGAAATTTACGTTGTTACAAGTTGGTATCAGAGCCTTGGTTTGAGAGACTCGGATACACCTCCGGGCGTATCTGAACTCAAACTGAGGATTTGAGAGAATTTTTCATAAAAGAAACAATTTTTCCAAAAGAGTAAAGGACTTTTGAGAAAAGCGGAACGGAGCAGTGTGTACGATCAGCCAGCGCCCGGACGGTGATTTCCCAAAATACCCTTACATTATGTGTTATGAGATATTATGTGATATGTTATGCATGCTAGAGTAGGCTAGGTATTGCCTTAGCCTAGGAGTTACTGCTACTATGAGATACTTCGAGAGTAAGTAGGTAGCAGCGAGGAACTTATGAGTGGTCTACCAGAGGGTAGCCTGAGTTTAGTGAGATATAGAGTACTTGTGATCTGGGATCCTAGGAGGAGGACTTAGGGTGAATACCGATGCGTTGTGGAAGGTAGTATAAGGGCCCGTACTACTGGAAACACCAGATCGGTGAGCAGTCCAAGTAAGAATCCTCAGGGTACTAAAGAACAAGTAGGGTTGAGTATCGAGTGCGAGTATACTCGAACGAGTCTCTGATTCTTTTGTGTTGTATTTCAGAGACATCATGATTGGGACGCGCCACCACCCAGGAGGCAGTGGTACCAGTGGTACCAGCGATGAGGAGATTCGTAGGTTGATTCACAAGGAGGTGGCTGCGGCCATTCGAGCTGAGATACCAGAGATGTTCGGGTCTATCAAGACCACGCTGATCGAGACTTTTGATGAGCGGTACGCTGCTCTTACTGAGGCTGCTGTTGCTGCGGCCACCGCAGCTGTCGCTGCTGCCAGGCCCCAGGGAGGTGACTCGTTGCTGTACCGAGAGTTCAGCAACACGAAGCCACCATAGTTTGATTGGACGCAGGACCCGATTTCTGCGATGAGGTGGATTTCTGACATCGAGGGATGCTTCTACACCTGCTCGTGTCCGGAGCATCTGAGGGTTAGGTTTGCGCTTAACCAGCTTCGCTTGGGAGCAAAGGATTGGTGGAAGTTTGTGACGGCAGAGTTCACTACGGCAGAGCTTACTGCGGTGACCTGGGAGAGGTTCACCATGATGTTTCGAGATGAGTATGTTCCCCCTGTGGAGAGGGAACGTCTAGCCCAGGAGTTCTTATCCCTCAAGCAGGGAACTGAGTATGTGACGATGATTACGAGGATGGTTCACGAGAGGGCGTTGTTTTGCCCTGAGCACGTGTCGACTGAGCAGGCACGTATGAGCCGGTACTTGAGCATACTGAGGAGGGATATCCGTGAGTTCGTGGCGAACTCGTCATACCGGACATTTGTCGAGCTTCAGGCAAATGCCCGGAAGAGAGAGATTGAGCTGGAGACTCAGGTCAGGGAGGAGGCCGAGTCTCAGAGGAGGGACAGACGACCGACACAGGCGCAGCCGGCAGCCAAGCGGGCAAAGCCCGCTGATTCGAGATCTGGGGGTCCGAAGGGCCGCACTTGTGGGAAGTGCGGCAAGAGTCACGAGGGGGTGTGCAGAGCTGGGGTGTGTTACAAGTGTGGGAAGGAGGGGCATTTCGCGAGGGATTTCCCCAAGGGATTCTCGGTTTGCTTTCATTGCAACCAGACCGGCCATTGGAAGGCCGAGTGCCCTCAGCTACTACAAGGATCAGCACAGGGGTCTACACCTGCTGCTAGAGCTATCGAGGTCCAGCCAGCGAAGGCCGAGGCACCGAAGGCTCGCGAGAGAGCCTTCCAGTTGACAGCGGAGGAGGTCCGCGCAGCGCCCGATGTCGTGGCTGGTATGTATTCTTTTACTTACCTATTTTGAGTTTGAGATTTTGTGCTTATATTGTGTTATGCTTTGGTACTTTTCTTGTGAGTTCTGTACCTGCGTTGGTGTTATTCGACTCGGGTGCGAGTCGATCTTTCGTGTCATTAGCATTTAGTCAGCACATCAGTGTTCAGCGAGAGGCGTTGAGTCGACCTCTACGAGTTTCTATAGCCGACGAGCGAGCGGTGTATGCTACTGATGTGATCAGAGGATGTGTACTCGAGATCTTCGGCGTTGAGTTTCCGATTGATTTGGTCCCGATTGCGATGGGAGATGTCTGTGTCATCGTGGGAATGGACTGGTTGAGCAGGTTTGGAGCGGTTATCGACTGCGAGTGACAGTTGGTGACCATACGAGACCCTAGTGGGGGAGTTCTTACGGTGTACGGCGAGGGTACCCGTTCAGGCTCAGCATTCTGTTCGGCTGCTAGAGCGAGGCAGAGTCTACAGCAGAGTTGTAGTGGGTTTGTGGCCTACGTGATGGACACACGAGTAGCAGCGGAGAGGCCTAGTTCTGTTGATGATGTGCCGATAGTGCGTGAGTTCCCGGATGTTTTCCCCGAGGAGTTGCCGGGTGTGCCTCCTGAGAGGCAGGTGGAGTTTCGCATCGATTTGGTTCCGGGAGCGGCACCTATTGCCAAGGCGCCCTATCGCCTTGCACCACCAGAGATGCATGAGTTATCCTTACAGCTTCAGGAGTTGTTGGGGAAGGGATTTATCTGACCGAGTAGCTCGCCGTAGGGAGCGCCGATCCTTTTTGTCAAGAAAAAGGATGGTTCACACCGGATGTGCATTGATTAGCGGGAGTTGAACAAGTTAACGGTCAAGAACCGTTACCCACTGCCGAGGATTGATGATCTGTTTGATCAGTTGCAGGGAGCGTCTTGGTTCTCCAAGATTGATCTGAGGTCTGGATATCATCAGATGAGAGTGCATGATGAGGATGTCCAGAAGACGGCGGTCAGGACTCGTTACGGGTATTACGAGTTCGTGGTGATGCCTTTCGGGCTCACCAATGCACCGACAGCATTCATGGATCTCATGAACAGGGTGTGTAGGCCGATGTTGGATCGATCGGTGATCGTGTTCATCGATGACATATTGGTGTATTTGAGATCCAGAGAGCAGCATGAGGAGCATTTGAGGGAGATCCTCGGAGTTCTGAGATCAGAGAGGCTTTACGCCAAATTCTCCAAGTGTGATTTCTGGTTACGAGAGGTCCAGTTCCTGGGACATCTCGTTAATCAGAATGGGATATTGGTCGATCCGGCCAAGATTGAGGCGGTGATGAGTTGGAAGGTGCCGAGATCCCCCACCGAGATCAGGAGTTTCCTGGGGTTGGCCAGCTATTATAGGAGATTTATTAAAGATTTCTCCAAGATCGCCGTGCCTCTCACCAGGTTGACCCGAAAGGGCGTTACTTTTTCATGGGGTCCTGAGCAGCAGGCCTCGTTTGAGAGTCTTCGCCAGAGGTTGTGCGAAGCCCCGGTGTTATCCCTTCCAGAGGGAATGGAGGATTTTGTGGTGTACTACAACGCATCGATATCAGGGTTGTGTGCGGTGCCTATGCAGAGAGGGCATGTGATAGCGTATGCATCGAGGCAGCTGAAGCCTCATGAGACGAGGTATCCCACCCACGATCTGGAGTTGGGGGCAGTGGTGTTCGCCCTCAAGATCTGGCGCTATTACCTGTATGAGGTTCGGTGTACCATATACACGGACCACAAGAGTTTGAAGTATCTAATGGATCAGCCCAACCTGAATATGCGCTAGAGGAGATGGTTAGATGTGGTAAAGGATTACGATTGTGAGATCCTGTACCACCCGGGCAAAGCTAATGTTGTAGCTGATGCACTGAGTCGTAGGGCGGAGAGTGCCCCGATTCGAGACACTTGTACGCGATTGACAGTGATGACTCCGGTGTTGGACACCATTCAGGAGGCCCAGGCAGAGGCCGTGAGACCGGAGAACCGCAAGAGAGAGCGGGTGATTAGGCAGGTACCTGCGTTTGTTGCCGATAGTCGTGGGCTGATGACCTTTCAGGGTCAGATTTGGGTGCCGTATGCAGGCGGGACACGCACCACTTTGATGGAGGAGGCGCACCGATCGAGGTTCTCGATCCATCCCGGGGCCACTAAGATGTATTTGGACCTGAAGAGGGACTATTGGTGGCCCTGTATGAAGAGGGATGTAGCATGGTTTGTTGAGAGGTGCTTGACCTGTCGCAGGGTTAAGGCAGAGCACCAGCGTCCGCATGACAATTTGCAGCCACTTGAGGTTCCCCAATGGAAGTGGGAACAGATTTCTATGGATTTCATCACCAAATTGCCGAGGACCGCACGGGGTGTCGATGCAATTTGGGTGATCGTCGACCGGCTGACGAAGAGCGCGCATTTTCTTGCTATCAGTGAGAGCTCTTCTGCTAAGAGAATGGCAGAGTTGTATGTGAGGGAGGTGGTATCGCGGCATGGGGTGCCGATGTCGATTGTGTCAGATCGAGATGTACGTTTCACTTCCAGGTTCTGGAAGAAGTTCCACGAGGAGTTGGGTACGAGGTTGCATTTCAGTACCGCCTACCACCCCTAGACGGACAGACAGAGTGAGCGGACGATTCAGACACTCGAGGACATGCTTCGAGCATGTGTGTTGGACTTCGGGGGAAGTTGGGACACGTACTTGCCGTTGGCTGAGTTTTCCTACAACAACAGCCACCATTCGAGTATTGGTATGCCTCCCTTCGAGTTGTTGTATGGGAGGAGGTGTCGGACTCCCATTTGCTGGGGAGAGGTAGGGCAGCGTGTGATGGGTAGCACCGAGATAGTGCTTCAGACGACAGAGCAGATACAACAGGTTAGACAGAGGTTATTGACGGCTCAGAGTCGTCAGAAGAATTATGCGGATAGGCGACGATCCGAGCTTGAGTTCCAGGTGGGAGACTTCGTACTCCCGAAGGTGTCTCCTTGGAAAGGAGTGATTCGGTTCAGGAAGAGGGGCAAGCTGGGGCCCCGGTACATCGATCCGTTCAGAGTGACCGCGAGAGTGGGCAGGGTAGCGTATCGTTTGGAGCTACCTGCGGAGTTGAGCCAGATTCATGATACCTTCCATGTGTCTCAGTTGAGGAAGTGTATAGCCGATGAGTCTGCGGTAGTGCCACTGGAGGACATTCAGGTAGATGCGAGGTTGAATTATGTTGAGGAACCGATCACGATTTTGGATCAGAAGATCAAGGTTCTGAGGAACAAGGAGGTGCCCCTGGTTCAGGTCCAGTGGCAACATCGGAGAGCGTCCGAGCTGACTTGGGAGCCGGAGTTGGAGATGCGGGAGCAGCATCCAGAGTTGTTTACGGGGCAAGACTTCGAGGGCAAAGTCTGATTCTAGTGGGGGAGAATTGTAACATCCGGATTCCCAGGTATCTTATTTTAGTTATTTATTTTGGGTTTTATGGAGGGACTCGGCGAGTAGACGCTCAGACTCGCCGAGTAGGATCGCGATTTCTTGACTGGATTAATGACCGAACTCGACGAGTAGATACGTGGACTCGGCTAGTCCGCACTGTAAAGTGAAACCCTAAATCCCCGGGCCTGT
This sequence comes from Lactuca virosa, assembly GCF_052849685.1. Classification (NCBI taxonomy): domain Eukaryota; kingdom Viridiplantae; phylum Streptophyta; class Magnoliopsida; order Asterales; family Asteraceae; genus Lactuca; species Lactuca virosa. Next base: position 303,519,021 of record NC_136429.1, on the reverse strand, counting down.
GCCCTATTTAAAGGCCTTTATGGCCTCCATTTGAGGCCAATGCACCCCAGAGAAACGCTACAGAGAGCAGTGAGAGAGTTGAGAGCAAGAAGAGGCTAATACATCACTTTTGGTGTAGTTTTGCTAGAAGGAAGAAGGAAACACCCATCTAGAGCGTGAAGGGAGCTTGGATCTGGGTTAATCATCTTGAGAGTTCATCTCTGGAGGTATAATCCCTTCTATTTCGTGTTGATATGATAGATTTCATGATTTTAGGGTTTTTACCTCCATTTTATGTAAGATCTAGTGAGTATGAGGCCCCCTTTGTGTTAATAGCATCAGATCTGGACCATGAGAGGTCCATAGAGTCACTATCCCTCAGCTTTATGCAAGCAAATGAAAGATTGGGGACTAGGTTGCCATTTTTAGAGTTATTTCTCCATTTATGACTTGTTGTGGGTTGCATGCACGTAAAGGTTGCACCTTTACGTGACATTTGAACATTTGAAGGGTAGATCTGATAGTTAGGGAAGCAGATATGACCTTAGGAGGTCATTTAAGGATGAACATGGAGGCAACTCGCCGAGTCCATAAGTGGACTCGACGAGTCGAGTCGGGGTTGCCCCGCGATTCGTGACAGGTGTAACCCATCGAGTGGAAGGATGACTCGACGAGCCAAGAGAGGCTGAAAGGATTCAGAGGACCCGCATGGACTCGCCGAGTCGCCCTTGTGCACTCGACGAGTCGGGTCAAAGTTGACCGTTGACTTTCGTTGACTTTAGGGTTCTGGTCAAGACTGATTCAGGAGAGTTCAGGGAAGGGTAGAATGGCCTTCTACCCAATCTGTAGAGATGAGATCATGAGTGAATATTGATCGGAGATGTTATATGAATAATAGGAGGAGGCTAAGTCGGGACGTTGAGCTCGAGAGTTTATCCGATTTCATTGAGGTGAGTCTTCTCACTATACATTACCTAGAGTGGTATTTATGTGTAGACTAGAGGGTCTTGTATGCTATGTGTATATATATGAGTTATGTGCATTGTGTTATATGTATGCTATGTGTTGAATAGACCGGGCCGGAGGGCCCAACGATATAGACCGGACCGAAGGGTCCGACGAGCTATGACCTGACCAGAGGGTCCAACGAGCTACGGGACTGGAGGGTCCCGCTGAGACACATCGACCGGAGGGTCGTATTGTAGCCTCGAGTGGCGTATGTGTTGCATGTGGTATTTTGGGGAACTCACTAAGCATTTATGCTTACAGTTGTTGTGTTATGTGTTTCAGGTACTAGCGACGATCGCGGGAAGGCGCCGGCATGATCCGTACACACTGAGAGGATTTATGTATTTGAGGATCTTGGGATTTGTTTATTGAGATAACATGTGTTATATTGGATTACTATGATATTTTATGAATGAGAGTATGTTTTTAAAATGAAAAATTGTTTTGGAAATTTACATTGTTACAAATTAATATCATGACAACACATAATTATCCAGCAAATATCTAGATAATCACATGTATCAAGATGTTCATTACCCACCATGCAAAATGTTTTTCTCCCCTCTCCTTATTACCCTCGGCCGAACCTTCCACCATACTACCTCCATAATTTTCTTTTAAACACTCTCAAATGCTCTCAAGAACATCTCCTTCTTCCATCAAAAATCTCGAGATTGGTGGGTGCTTTCAAGAGGATTCTTCACCAATATCATCATCCTTGGTAAGTTTTGGCTTAGACCCATGGTTTAATTTCTTGATTTCTCCAAAAATCCCCTCTTAACTCATGTTATTTCGTGATCTATGCTTCATAAATTCCAAAAATCATTCCAAGAAACTTACTAGGGCCGAGAATCACATCATTTTCTTCTATTTCTTCTTCAAACCAAGAACAACAAAGCAAGGTGAGTTCATACCCCCTTGTTTTCAGTTTTATCTTGTTTTTGGGGGAGGATACAAGTCATTATGTATTAGATCTATGTATTTGTGCATGTTATGTGTGTTTATCTTGGTTTAAGTTGTGATTATTGGATGAAACACTATAGATCTCGAAAATTATAACCAAAAGTTGTGATATGTGTAACTAAAACACTTCAAACAACATACTATGAAGTTATGGGTCTAATATGTGAAGATCCATAAGAAGTTAAACAAAATCTTGAAAAAGGGCCATTTTTGAACAAATATACAAAAATGTGAGGTTTTATGGCACTTGCGGTTTTTACAAGGGTTAAAAGAGACATTTCCTTTTAAAAATAAGTCTTTATGTTATTCTTAAAATCAAAGGGGCCAAAAGTGTAATTTTTCACAAAATGGGCCCAAAATGTTAAAATTGTGATTTTTATGGACTAAAATGTCATTTTATACAAATTTGGTTCAAAAATGTAACTTACGGTTTTTATGGGCTGGAAATGACACTTACTTTAAAATTTGGGCCTAAAAAGTTATTTATGCAAAATTTGGGGCCGAAAAGGTCATTTTTATCAAAAATGTCATTCTATCTAAAAGGGGGGCTGAACATGTAAAACATTTTATATTATTGGGCCCGAAAACATTCATTTTTGGTCACTTGGGCTAAAAATGTAAATTTTCATGCAATTGGACTAAGGGTGTAAATTCTCATGTTTTTGGGCCTTATTGGTCCATGTACATGTTTATTGGGCCTTATTAGCCCATATACACGCTTTTGGGTCTAAGTTATGCATTACATGACTATTGGGCCTCAATGGCCCACATACCCCCTAATTGGACCTAAACTATACATTATTGGGCCTTGGTGGGATTTCGTACATTCACATGCATAATCATTGGATTTTCACACATAAAACATATACGTAAAATATTATACAGCATAAGACAATAATCGTGTAATACATTACTCGTGAACATGATGAGAAATCTAGTGAGACTGGTCGGTTGACACCTTTGAGTGTATGATCGTAGTCTGTAGTTATAACCAGAGTCTCCTGGAGGGAGAGCAGGAGTTTGTGTATAGATCTATACGGGGTGACACCCCACACCTGAGATGTTCGCTACAGCTAGACTAGGCCAGTCTAGGGTGACAAAACCTTACCTTAATCCAAACCGGTGCCTGAAAGCGCCAAGATAGGCGAATTAGTCATTATCATGCATGGTTGTAACGGCTCACTTAGAGACTAAATTCATCAAAGATTTCGGTATAATAATACTAATCTTGACGATACTAGAAACATACATACATCCATACACGGTCTTGGAAATGTTATGACATAAATACTCGTATAAGCAAAAAATATCGGAATGGGATCAATACCATTATACATTACCTTCTACTTACAGCAGAAAACACAGGATTTTTATCTGGATTACATTTTTTTATCGATACATTTTAGCAACAGCAAACACACATGCATTAATACTTGATTTGATACATCATTTTCAAACTAATCTACAGAAAATATCGGATTTTCTGGTGTTTTATTAACGATACATAACTTTTCATTCAAACATGCTTATGAACTCACCAACATTATTATGTTAACCGTTTTTAAAATAACTTGTATTCTTAGGAACTCGTTAAGCGGAAGAATCAACAAGAATATGAGATTTTTTTTTGTGTACTGTTAAACATCATGCTTTGAATGTTTGGATATGTAATTTAAAATATTGTACTTGATGTAAACAATGGCAGTTGTATTATATTATGCATGGTGATGATGATGTTATGTTTCATTTATACTCATTGTAATGATATTTCAAGATGAAGTCACGCATAAGCCCCCAGACGTTTCCGCCGTCTGGTTCGGGGGTGTGACACATGCTTTGCTGGATAGGGTTGAACACGAAATTTGAAGAATCATAGCTTCTTCATACGAAGTCAGATTTAAGCGTTCTTTATATGTACGAAAATCATACCGACGTCTACTATAGGTTTATGATGATTATTTTGGCTTGAAAGTAATATATTTCTACTTCGAATTTTATGAAAAAACATGTGTTTTAAATTTTACTGTAAAGTGGAAACGAGGTGTTACAAAATATACATACTTTCATATACATATATAATACATTTCTACTTATACCAAATAAACATACATTAACATACACATTATACACACATATATACACCAAATACACATACTTTCATATACATATTATACACACATGCATTCACCAAATTCACATACATATATCAAATATACACACATATGGAAAATTTCTTATAATATATACAAATACACATATTTTGAAATAAATCTCGACATTCACAGAAAATAGAAACACCGGTGGCCGAAAATAAGCAGATGGTGCAGTGGTGGTTATAGTCCTCGCCGGTGACAACAATTGTTGAGGAGAACTTGTGGAAAACTGAAATCGACAATTTTTTTGCAATTAATCTCATCACTGGTGACAACAACAAAGATAAACATTCGAGAATATGGAATGAAAATGAAGAGAAAAAAGAGGGAGTAGTTTACCTCAATTGTCGCCGGTAATAGCTACCGAGGTCGCCAGTAGTACCTAGTGTTGGTTGCCGGAAGTGGGGTGGTCATATGTGGCCTCGACGGTGAAAGTAACACTAAATCGTCGGTTGAATAATGCAGTCGCCAGAGCTCAATCGAGAGGGAGTGGAACACAAAGTACAGAAAGACTAACCATGAAATAAGATTAATCCTCGATGACAATAATTGGAGACTCTTATTAGCGGGGACCGGTAAGCATTAGGGGTAGCATCAGAGAAATAGCGGAGACAATTTGGAGGGAATAAGTCCACGGTAAGTTTTCCAACTTTAGCGGCTACGGTGAAAATATGACATGAATCTGGAGTCGTTCAATTGATCAAATAATCGAGGACGATGGTGGAATCCTAAAGTTTGATGCGGATCGGGATCTAAACGTAATAGCGGCGCCACAAAACGTGAATGTTTCTGGTTATATATATATATATATATATATATATATATATATATATATATATATATATTGTAACCCCAACGTTTCTCGAAAGGAATTTGTTATAAAATATGTATTTACGTCGGTCAACGATTGTAATCTTTTAAGAACACACGAAAGAGATTTATTTGAATATATGTCTTCATATACTATGTAAGCGGAAAGTGGATAAGTATTATGTGTATATAATATTTGTATAAAAGCATTTTTTAAAATTTAATGAATAAGGCTAAAATATATATTAAAAATAAAAGGTTATCTTGGATAAAATATATAAATGAATGTCATAGTAATCTAGATTACGAACTTGTGCATATAAAGAACGCCAAAATATAATTTCTTATGAGGAAGTTATGATTTTTCAAAGTTACGATGCGACATAGTACAATAGTGTGTGACAAAGAAATCGAGATGAAAATCAGTTGATTGTTAGGCAAAACAATCTAAACGGAAGTCGGAGTTCTCGGAAATAACTACGTGTCGATATAGAGAACATCGAGAACGATGTTCGTATGAATAATTATTGAATTTGCACGGTCTTTTTCAGTGTAATCTTCATACACTGTAAAATTTTAAATAGATTGAGAATTGGCCAACAAAGTCTAAAGGAAAGTTATAGTACTCGTAAATACCTACGCGTGGATATAAAGAACGTCGAAAACAGAGATCATATACGAAGCATATGATTTTTAGAAGATTGTGAAATTTACGTCACAAATGCGACACAACACCACTCCCCCTTCCACCACATGTCAGCATCTTAGAGGAGGGTCATGCTCCCCAAGCCAGAGGGCAACATACCTCCCTTACAGAATCCCTATAAATAACATCCAAATGCACTCCATTTCTCAAAACCTATAAATCATTTCACTTGGGAAATCTCTACTCTTAAATTCCATTTTTTAAAGTTTTAGCCACTTCGGAAAAACTCTGAGGAATCAGAGTGCCCGACAAATAAAAGTGTTTGGTATCGAAGTTTTGCCTACGAACTTTCCGGACTTTCTTCAGAAAACTCTGTAAGTTAAGCTGCATATACTATGCTTTAAGTGTAGCATATATTTATATTTATAGTCATTATTATGAACCTATAAATAATATTTATTAGTGATTCCAAATCATAATATTAATTGATTTACTTACGAGAGTGATGTGTAGGGTAGATTTAGTGAGGTTTTTAAAGTGGATTTTCCAAACAATATGCTTTGTATACCAAACGGATCCTACCTCCGATATGTTCTTACCTAGTTATTCCTTATTTGATAGAGCTTGAAGTATTCATTGAGATTATTGAGGAATCCAAACTATTGTTATTATAGTATCAAGAAATATAAAACAAAATACTAAGAGTTAGTGATATTTATATCTAGGTCTCATGAACGTAAAAAATAAGGTGTTAGACGAAGCGCTGCCCTAATCACAAGTCATCTACTTTTAACAAGTTAGTGCATAGTTACTTTCAGGTTATACAAAGATACAAAGCATTTTTAAATTCTTATATGCTATATGTGCTTATTATATTTTTTAAAGATATTTATGTTAGATGAAATAATGGAGAGAGGTCATGACCAACGTTATACTATTCTTCTACTAAGACAAGTCATCTAGCAGAGTATAGATGACGACCACCGACTATTCTAGATAGTCTTATAGAACCCTGGCAGACTCGTAATTTGTCGGTATTAATGAATCATACACTCTGGGAGTATGGATTGTGTGTTCATTTAAGTACTACATCCCCCTTATAACTGCCTTATTGACATATTGCTAAGGAATCCCTAAAACGGTATTGTCTACTTGTTTCTTACAGTGATCCTTTAGGATAGGTCCCTTGAGATCATTAGTTTAGGATCAGGGAGTGAGAATAACGGGAATGAGTAATAAGGTAAATTGTCTGATGTGAAATATATATTTAAAACAATTTAATTATATTCTTTTGGGTTGAAAACCCTATGTACTCACCAGACTTCCCAACCTGACCCACTCAATTTTGTTTTATCACGGGTAGCGGTATGAAGGCACAACGATAATGATATTAAATTTACTGAGAGATTTGAGGAGTTTTAGGCCATTAGTATAATAAATTGTTGTAAGGCTTGTAATGACTTGCTTATGCTTATGCTTCTGTATCGTTTATGATATCCGAAGTTTTAACTGTTAACGAAAAAGATTTCTTCGGAAATGTTATGATATTAATATTATCTCACATTTTAAATCCTATGGGACAAATCCCGCACTAATAAAAGAATACTATGTTTCAAATAAACATAAAAATGTTTTTTTTTCGGGTTGTAGAATTAGGGATGTCACAGTTGATATCAGAGTATTAGTTTAAGCAAACAAGAAATTTTTGTAAATTCTGAACTTAAACTTAGAATTCTAAGTGATGATAGTGAGGTGTGTGTCTAAAATGTTTTAGGTTGCATACCTAAATTGAAACAAACATTAGCTTATTTTAGGATAAATGCATTAATTGATATTATGTGGTAAATGATTTGTATTATAACATCACTTAGGTTGCCTACTGTAATGCTCGCATTTATCGCTAGGCATAGTTATGAATTAGTATGTATGTCGTTCGACAATTGAAATTTTCTCTCTCTCTCTCTCTCTATCTATATATATATATATATATATATATATATATATATATATATATATATATATATATATATATATATATATAAGTGTGTGTGTGTATGTGTGTTTAGGTGAATTTTATAGATAATAGATTCATATGATATCAGTATGAAAGCTTATGTTGAAACGTAATAAATAGGACTAAAATAGATATTAAAAATAAAAGATTTTTTAGGATAAATAATCCAAAAAAAAGTTTTAGTAATCGAAAAAACAAACGCGTGCATATAAAGAACACCCAAACCTGACTTCGTTAGAGGAAGTTATGATTTTCCGAAGTTTCAGCGTAGCAGTGTGAGACTCAAAAACTAAAATTTAATGGGTCGATCGTTAGGAAAAACAATCTAAACGAGAGTTGAATATCTCTTCGATATGATTCCATATATATAAAAACAATCGAGAACGAATATTGTAAGAGAAAGTTATGATTTTTATACAGACTTTAACGGTCTAATATTGTTAAAAATATAACCTTAAAATTAAACTGAGAATTAGCCGACAGAGTCTAAAAGAAAGTTGTAGTAATCCATGATAGCTATGTGTGGATATAAAAAATGTCATAAATGGAGCTCGTATGAAAAAAATGAATTTTTGAAGAAACTAAAGTTTTCTACATGCACCGACAAGATACACGCGCACACCGATAACCCACAAGTTTTTTTGCCATGTGTTAGCCTACGACTAGAGCCAAGCCAATGCCCTTGGCAAGAGATGCGGTCCACCCATAAATATGCACGTCATGCCCTTCAAATTTCAAGATATATATAGGAAGCCATTTGCAACCACTTCTGACACCATTTCCGTCTAATCTCTATGGAACTCTCTCACCCCATAGCCCCTTTACTCCCTAGTTCCTAACTACTTTAGTAAGGCCCTGTGGCATCAGAGAGTCAGAGAAATAGAAGGTTTCAGGTCAAAGTTATGCCAACGCAATTATCGGCTCTCGTTAGAAAAATCTGTAGGTAAAGCTACACTTACTATGCCTTGAGTGTAACTTATATTTATAGTCATTGTCGTTATTATGAACCTGTAATAAGATTTATCAGTGATTCCAAGTGAAAATATTGATTGATCTACTTTTTGGAATGATATATAGGATGGATTTAGTGAGGTGTTTAAAGTGGTATTTCCAAACAATGTACTTTGTATACCAAACGGATCCTACCTCCGATATGATCCTAACTGGTCATTCCTTATTTCATAGATCTTGATGTAAACATTGGGATTATTGAGGATCCTTGATTATCATTATTATAGTCACAAGGAATATGAAAATAGACTAATACTTAGCTTTATACATCCACGTCTTTTGCAAAGATAAAGTGTTAAGGTGAAACACTAGTCTAACCTCGAATCACCTACTTTTTTCAGGTGAGTGCGTAGTTACTTTCAAGAGAATAAGTTAATATAAATATTTATTAAGTGCTAAATATATTTATTATGCTCTATTTTATTTGTATAACCAAAATAGTATTGGTTATTAGGAATTTTGTTAGAAAAAGATTGCATTTAGGTATAGTCTGGTTTAGTCATAGACTTGTAAAGGGAGCTTACCTCCAAATAAGTTGGATATTAGATAGGTCTCATTTTGGGGTATAGTGTGACATCGAAGCAGATTGTAGTAGTCCTCCTCTTTTAGGATGACCAGAAATAGTGGATCCAAATAAGACAATTGGAAAGTATGCTTGGGTCATCGACCAGAGCAAATGACAACATTTGACTATTCTAGGCGGTCTAGTGAGTTATGTTGCTAGTATGGACTTATAACCCACATACGTAGATAAATGGGATACCATATTTATCAAATAATTTATAAATTAGTTGCCTTATTATAACTTACACTGGCCAAGGATTCCCCTAGCTGTGTACTAAAACTATTGATCAGATGAATCATCTGATAAGGCGATTCTTCCAGATGATCGACAAATTATGATTTGTGAGAATCGATTGTGCATGGTACGTGGACTTACATCAGATTATATACACCTATAATGTTTCTTTATAGGAATGTTATTATGATTTATTAACAATAAAATATTATGGGCTTGAAAACCCTATGCATCTCACCAGGTTTCCCAAACCTAACTGTCACACCCCCAAACGAGATGGCGGAAACGTCCGGGGGTGGAGGACTTCATTTGTAGTATCACAACACATGCATCATAGTAATCAAAGTACAAACAACCATTGTATTTAAAAAGTATAAGTATTTACATGTGTTCAATCATAATATGAATTTTGGGGAAAAATATAAGTTTATAAAAGAGTTTAATGTTTTGAGTATTTTTGATGATTTAATGTCGTTTTATCATGATTTGAAATCATGATTTTATAACACAAGTTCTTGTGTTATACTTGTATTCCCCCACTTAAAACAGTAGAAATTATGAAAATACAGGGGTATGAACTCACTTGATAGGTGGTGATTTGGACATCGTTTCGTTTCTTGGAAATGAGTTTATTTGACGAAAAACCGACTTAATTCGAGCAGAGTTTCGACTGGAGAAAGTTGTTTTTCTTGGGAATCTCGGGGCTTCGAGGGTTTCTTAGAATTTGAGATATGATATCGGGGCTTTAGGGGTTGTTTGTAAGTTTATGGAAGTGAAAGGGGTGAAAAATATGAAGAAAGGTGAAAATTTGGGTGAAATGTGTGAAAAATCCGAGATGTCTCGCAGCTCTTATATAGGCCGAAGCCTCGGATCCGAAGCAGGGAGAAGTTGCCGCGTGTTCGGACAGGTGGCGAGGGATAAGGGCTTGCTTCGGACAGCTGGCTCAGTGGTGTCGGATCAGGAGTGGACCGAACTTCGGTCCAATCAGGAGGAGGCACGGTGCGAGTTCGGAAGCTCCAGGGTGCGAAGGGCGTGTTCGACGGCTACTGGACCGCAAATTCGGTCCAATCAGAAGGTGCCACGAACAACTTCGGTCCAATCAGAAGGTTCCACGAGGCAGACACGGAGAAGCCTCGCATGCGAGGGTGATGTGGCCGAAGGTACACCATGCGAATTTTCCCGGTTTTCAACATTTCTCGATTTTTGTGCCCAAAACTTGCGAAATTCATAACTTTCGCATACGAGCTCCGTTTTCGACGTTCTTTATATGCACGCGTAGGTAAAATTATACTCTACGACTTTTGTTTAGACTTTGTCGGCTAATTTTGAATTTATTTTTAATATTATTATTTTTAACAGCCCGGGACAGGAAATCCGTTAAAAATTCATAACTTCTTCATCCGACGTCCGTTTTTGTTTGTCTTTTTACCGTTGTACTACTATTGACGAGACCTTCAATTCTCGTTTAGGTTGTGTCGACTAAAAATCACTCGATCTTTATTTTGAGTTTTTAGCTGTATACTGTTATACTGAAACTTAGAAAAATCATAACTTCATCATACGAAGTCAGATTTTGATGTTCTTTTTAGGAAAGTTCTCAGTTTAACGTAATCTATAACTTTCATTCAGATTGTTATGGCTGAAAATCCTTTTATTGAAAATTCAGTTTTTACACTGAAGAGTGTTTTGCCGGTTTTGTCGCGGATCTTCGATTGGTCATAACTTCTTTGTTATAACTCGGATTTTAGTGTTCTTTATATTTTTTTAAACCTTGTTACAATCTCTACCACTTGGTTCATCGCAATCGAGATTGTTTAATACTTTATTTTTGAGGGTCAATTATGTAAATATACACAGTATCCTAAAATTTCTCGTAATTATTTTAAAAAGAACTACAAATTGACCTACATTCTTACATAGGTTTGAAATAACGGTTTGTTACATTATCCCCCCGTTAGAGAGAATTTCGTCCCGAAATTAGCATTACAGGTAGACTAGGGAAAAAAGTGTGGATATTTCTATTGCATTTGATCCTCCCGCTCCCAAGTGAATTCAGGTCCCCGTTTTGCATTCCAGCGAACCTTCACTATCGGGATACGACTTTGTTTGGTTTTCTTAACTTTCCTGTCTAGAATCTGTAACATCGTGAAAATTCAAACCCAAATTTTCATTTTTAATTCATAAAAACATATATCATATTGTTCAACACCAATTATTCATTTAACAAAGTTTTCAAAACCATCTCATAAAATCCAGGATCCACAGTAGCTCTTCCCAAAACATAGTGTGTGTGTGTGTACAATCATGCCGGTGCCTTCCCGTGGTCCTTTGAAGTACCTGAAACACATATCACATAAATGGTAAGCACGCATGCTTAGTGAGTTCCCCAAAATACTACATACAGCACATAAGCCACTCGAGGCTGTAGCTCTACGAGACCTTCCGGTCAATGTGTCTCAGGGGCCTTCCGGTCCCACAAACTGAGTAGACCTTCCGGTCCATACCATATTGATCTTCCGGTCCATACACTGATGACCTTCCGGTCCATACTCTGTTGACCTTCCGGTCCATACCATACTGACCTTCCGGTCCATACCATTCTTACTCATAACATACATACCATGTACATATCACATAGAACATGTATCACATACTCGTCATAGCACATAAGACCTTCCGGTCACACATAATTACCACCCTAGGTAAGGTATAGTGAGAAGACTCACCTCGTATGATGCCTAGTAACTCACGTGCTCGATATCCCCAAACTCGAACAATGACCTAGCCCCCGCCTAATCACATAAAGTAATTATCTCAAATCAATAACGGCTCTCAAGGCCAGACCAATCCCTCCCTATATCTTCTCAGAAGGGTAAAAGACCATTTTACCCCTTCTTGAATCCAAAAGTCCATTTGTTGACCGAACCCTACGCCCCGCGTACTGGGATTGAACCCTATGCCCCGCGTACTGGGATTGAACCCTACACCCCGGGTACTACGCTGATATCGGGCTGATTGAACCCTACGCACCGCGTACTGGGATTTACGCTCAGCGTAAGTCCCAGTTTCACTATTTCCTCACTTATGGTCTTAATCAGTTAAGACCTTGGATCAAAATGCAGATCTAGACCCCTACAGTCTCGTAATCTATAAAGTCGAAGACTTTACGCCTTTGCATGGCTGGTTTGGTCTTAAGCACTCAAAACCTTCATCTATTTTCATTCTCAAGCCCATATCTCATGCATGGTTAGCTCTTAATGACCAAGGTTGGATTTTTATGACCTTATGACACAAAATACACTAGCAAGGGACAGATCTAGGTTCTTGGAGCTCATCAACTCACAAAGCCATCAACTTTTGGGACAAAAACCCTAAAACATCCCAAATAAGAACACACAACAGAAAAAGAAGAAAGTTTGAAGCTTTATACCTCCAAATGAAGCTTCTCACACTGCTAAGCTCAGATCCAAGTGCTTGGGCTCTTACTCCTTCTTCTCTAAAGCTTCCTTTCCACTTCTAATGCTCAAGAACACACCAACAAGCTCTCAAAGACACTCTCTTGCTACAAGAACGATGATTAGGGTTTTGGGGAGGTTAAGTCTCTGGAATGGTGGCCAACAAGGAGGCCATAACGTTATTTAAATAGGGGCTCACTTTAAATTAGGGTTTCAATCTGGGCCTGGTACGCCCCGCATACACCTTGGTACGCCCGACGTACTAGGCGGCCCTCAGCGATCAAACACGCGCACGAGTACGCTGAGCGTACACTCTAGTTTTCCTCCGCGTACCCGTCTACCATTATTCTCTTTATCACGGACCAAAATGGACAATTGCTCAAAGATTAGGGTTCACAAGGTATACCTGAGTTTTTGGATGTTACAATTCTCCCCCACTAGAATCAGACTTCGCCCTCGAAGTCTTGCTCCGCAAATAACTCGGGATGCTGCTCCCGCATCTCTGACTCCGGCTCCCAAGTCAAATCGGATCCCCTCCGCTGTTGCCACTGGACCTGAAGCAGCGGCACTTCCTTGTTCCTCAACACTTTGATCTTCCGATCCAAGATCACGATCGGCCTCTCGATGTAATTCAGGCTCGCGTCCACCTGAATATCCTTTAGCGGCACTACTGCCGTCTCATCGGCTATACACTTCCTCAACTGGGATACGTGGAAGGTATCATGAATCTGGCTCAATTCCACAGGTAGCTCTAAACGGTATGCTACCTTACCCACTCTCGTGGTCACCCTGAACGGACCAATGTATCGGGGCCCCAACTTGCCCCTCTTCCTGAATCGGATCACTCCTTTCCAAGGGGATACCTTCAGGAGTACGAAATCTCCAACCTGGAACTCGAGCTCGGATCGTCACCTATGCGCATAACTCTTCTGGCGGCTCTGGGCTGTCAGTAACCTCTGTCTCACCTGCTGTATCTGCTCAGTCGTCTTAAGCACTATCTCAGTGCTACCCATCACTCGCTGCCCTACCTCTCCCCAACAGATGGGAGTTCGACACCTCCTCGCATATAAAAGCTAAAAGGGAGGCATACCTATACTCGAATGGTGGCTGTTGTGGTAAGAAAACTCAGCCAAGGGTAGGTATGTATCTCAACTTCCACCGAAGTCCATAACACATGCTCGAAGCATGTCTTCGAGCGTCTGTATCGTCCGCTCACTCTGACCGTCCGTCTGTGGGTGATAAGCAGTACTGAAGTGCAATCTCGTACCCAACTCCTCATGGAACTTCTTCCAGAATCTGGAAGTGAAACTTACATCTCGGTCTGACACAATCGAGATCGGCACTCCATGCCGCGACACCACCTCTCTCACATATGTCTCTGCCAGCCTCTCCGCAGAAGAGCTCTCACTAATAGCAAGGAAGTGAGCGCTCTTCGTCAGCCGGTCCACAATCACCCAAATTGCATCAACACCCCTCGCGGTCCTCGGCAATTTGGTGATAAAATCCATAGAAATCTGTTCCCACTTCCACTGGGGAACCTCTAATGGCTGCAACTTGCCATACGGACGCTGGTGCTCGGCCTTAACCCGATGACAGGTCAAGCACCTCTCTACTACCCATGCAACATCCCTATTCATACAGGGCCACCAGTAGTCTCTCTTCAGGTCCAAATACATCTTAGTGGCCCCAGGATGGATCGAAAATCTCAATCTATGCGTCTCCTCCAACAGAGTGCTACGTGCCCCGCCCGTATATGGCACCCAAATCTGACCACGAAAGGTCATAAGCCCTTGGCTATCCGTCACAAACTCGGACACCTGTCCAATCACCCGCTCTCTCTTGCGGTTCTCCGGTCTCACAGTCTCTGTCTGGGCCTCTTGAATGGTATCCAACACCGGAGTCATTACCGTCATCCTCATACATATATCTCGAATCGGGGCACTCTCCGCCCTGCGGCTCAGAGCATCGACTACCACGTTAGCCTTGCCCGGGTGGTACAGGATCTCACAATCGTAATCCTTTACCACATCCAACCATCTACTCTGGCGCATATTCAGGTTGGGCTGATCCATCAGATACTTCAAACTCTTGAGGTCCGTGTATATGGTACAACGAACCCCATACAAATAATGGCGCCATATCTTGAGGGCAAACACCACTGCCCCCAACTCTGAATCATGGGTGGGGTACCTCGTCTCGTGAGGCTTCAGCTGCCTCGATGCGTATGCTATCACATGCCCTCTCTGCATGAGTACCGCACCCAACCCTGATATAGACGCATCGCAGTAAACCACAAAGTCCTCCATTCCCTTCGGAAGGGCTAACACCGGGGCTTCACACAGTCTCTGGCGAAGAGTCTCAAACGAGGTCTGCTGCTCTGGTCCCCAAGTAAAAGCGACGCCCTTCTGGGTCAATCTGGTGAGGGGAACGACAATCTTGGAGAAATCCTTGATAAATCTCCGATAGTAGCCGGCCAACCCCAGAAAACTCCTGATCTAGGTGGAGGATATCGGCACCTGCCAACTCATCACAACCTCAATCTTGGCCGGATCGACCAATATCCCATTCTGATTAATGAGATGTCCCAAGAACTGGACCTCTCGTAACCAGAAATCACACTTGGAGAATTTGGCATAAAGCCTCTCCGATCTCAATACTCCAAGGATCTCCCTCAGGTGCTCCTCATGCTGCTCTCTGGATCTCGAATACACTAGGATATCGTTGATGAACACAATCACCGATCGATCCAAGATCGGCCTGCATACTCGGTTCATGAGGTCCATGAACGCCGCTGGTGCATTGGTGAGCCCAAAAGGCATCACCACGAACTCGTAATGCCCATAACGAGTCCTAAACGCCGTCTTCTGGATATCCTCATCACGCACCCTCAGCTGATGATATCCAGACCTCAAGTCTATCTTGGAGAACCAAGACACTCCCTGCAACTGATCGAACAAATCGTCGACCCTCGGTAATGGATAACGGTTCTTGACCGTTAATTTGTTCAACTCCCGGTAATCAATGCACATCCGGTGTGAACCATCCTTTTTCTTTACAAAAAGGATCGGTGCTCCCCACGGCGAGCTACTCGGTTGGATGAATCCCTTCCCCAACAGCTCCTGAAGCTGCAAGGATAACTCCTGCATCTCTGGTGGCGCAAGGCGATAGGGTGCCTTGGCAATAGTCGCTGCCCCCGGAACCAAATCGATGCGAAACTCCACATGCCTCTCGGGAGGCACACCCGGCAAATCCTCGGGAAAAACATCCGGAAATTCTCTCACTATCGGTACCTCACTGACAGAACTCGGCCTCTCTGCGGCAACTCGTGTATCCATCACATAGGCTACAAACCCCATACAGCCCTTCTGTAGACTCTGTCTCGCTCTGGCAGCCGAACAAAATGTTGACCCAGATCGGATACCCTCGCCATACACCGTAAGTACTCCCCCACTAGGGTCTCGTATGGTCACCAACTGTCGCTCACAGCCTGTAACAGCTCCAAATCGGCTCCACCAGTCCATGCCCACGATGACACAAACATCCCCCATCGCAATCGGTACCAGATCTATCGGGAACTCAACACCAAAAATCTCGAGTACACATCCTCGAATCACATCAGTAGCATAAACCGCTCGCTCGTCAGCTATAGAAACTCGTAGAGGTCGACTCAACGCCTCTTGTCGGGTACCGATGTGCTGGCTAAACGCTAATGACACGAAAGCTCGAATCGCACCCGAGTCAAATAACACCAAAGCAGGTACAGAACTCACAAGAAAAGTACCAGCCACAACATCGGGCGCTGCGCGAACCTCCTCCGCTGTCAACTGAAAGGCTCTCCCGCGTGCCTTCGGTGCCTCGGCCTTCGATGGTCGACCCTCAGTAGCTCGTGCAGCAGCAGGGGCAGATCCCTGTGCTGATCCCTGTAACAATTGCGGGCACTCGGCCCTCCGGTGGCCAGTTTGGTCGCAATGAAAGCAAACCATGAATCCCTTGGGGAAATCCTTGGCTATATGCCCATCCTTGCCACATTTGTAGCAAGGTCCTGCTCGACAAACTCCATCATGTCCCTTACCGCACTTCCCACAAGTGCGGCCCTTCTGGCCCCCAGATCTCGTATCGGCGGGCTTTGCCCGCTTGGCTTCCGGCTGAGACTGCACCGACCGCCTGTCCCTACTTTGAGACTCGGCCTCCTCCCTGGCCTGAGTCTCTAGCTCAATCTCCCTCTTCCCAACATTTGCCTAGAGCTCGGCAAATGTTCGGTACGTCGAGTTCGCCACGAATTCCCAAATGTCTCTCCTCAGTATGCTCAAATATCGACTCATGCGTGCCTACTCAGTAGACACGTGCTCAGGGAAAAACAACGCCCTCTCACGAAACATCCGCATGATCACCGTCACAGACTCCGTCGCCTGCTTGAGGGATAAAAACTCATGGGCCAAACGCTCCCTCTCCACCGGGGGAACATACTCGTCTATGAACATAGTGGTGAACCTCTCCCAGGTCACCGCGGTAAGCTCTGCAGGAGTAAAATCTGCCGTCACAAACTTCCACCAGTCCTTCGCTCCCAAGCGAAGCTGGTTCAGCGCGAACCATACTCTCAAATGTTTTGGACAGGAACAAGTGTAGAAAAATCCCTCAACGGCAGAGATCCACCTCATCAAGGCTATCGGATCCTGCGTCCCATCAAACTCTGGTGGCTTCGTGTTGCTGAACTCTCGGTACAACAATGAGTCAAGCCCCTGTAGCCTAGCCGCGACAATGGCTGCGGTGGCCGCAGCAACAGCAACATTAGTAAGAGCAGCATACCGCTCGTCAAATATCTTAATCAGCGTGGTCTTGATAGACCCAAACATCTCCGGTATCTCAGCGCGAATGGCTGCAGCCACCTCATCATGAATCATCATGCGAATCTCATCATCGCTAACACCGCTGCTCTCTGGAGTGTGGCGCGTACCCACCATAATGTCTCTGAAACACAACATAAAGGAAATTAGAGACTCGCTCGAGTATACTTGCACTCGATAACTCAACCCTACTCGTTCCTTAGTATCCTAAGGATTCTTACTTGGACCGCTCACTGATCCGGTGTTTCCAGTAGTACGGGCCTTATACTACCTTCCACAACGCATCGGTATTCACCCCAAGTCCTCCTCCTAGGATCCCAGATCACAAGTACTCTATATCTCGCTAAACACAGGCTACCCTATAGTAGACCTATCATAAGCTCCTCACTGCTACCTACTCACTCTCGAAGTAACTCATAGTAGCAGTAATCTCCTAGGCTAAGGCATCACAAATCAGGCCACTGTAGTCCTAAATATGAATACCTAGCCTACTCTAGCATGCATAACACATCACATAATATCTCATAACACATAATATAAGGGTATTTTGGGAAATCACCGTTCGGGCGATGGCTGATTGTACACACTGCTCCTTTCCGCTTTCTCGAAAATCTTTTACTTATCTTAGAAAATCGTTTCTTTTTGAAAACTTTTCTCAAATCCTCAGTTTGAGTTCAGATATGCCCGAAGGTGCATCCGAATCCCTCAAACCAAGGCTCTGATACCAACTTGTTGTTGGAGATAGTGTCTAAGTCCATAACTATATTTGGTATGTACTTGACCCGACCCGGCATGGTCCATTTGGGTTGCACTTCACCCGAACAATTTACAGATAATCTTTTGAGAATAGTATAAGTTATGATTTATTAATATATTATAAGTTCTAATATATTAATATAAAATCATATTATTTAATTAGTGTTGATCTATAATTAATTTAGAATTAATTTAGAGATCAAAAGTATGACTAATTAAATATGGGCTCTTGTATTTATATAGTGTGGGCTAATGCTTATTTGGAATGGGCTAGGCTTGCATGGAAAGTCCATGGATACTCCATGGAGCTTTAACCCATGGATCTC
Source organism: Lactuca virosa (assembly GCF_052849685.1). Lineage (NCBI taxonomy): Eukaryota > Viridiplantae > Streptophyta > Magnoliopsida > Asterales > Asteraceae > Lactuca > Lactuca virosa. Next base: position 303,500,257 of record NC_136429.1, on the reverse strand, counting down.
ATGGAAATGAAAAGACATGGGTATTAGGGTTTACATGGATGTAACCCTAATCCACCACACTATATAAAGGAGGCTTTGGTTCTTGAAATTGTAGAAGTTGATGTGTGTAAACTAAGAGGGCCGGTTTCAAGAAGTTTGTGACTATTCTCTCAAGTTTCCAAGTTTGTGGTGATTTGTGACTTCCATTTGAGGCATCCACATTATTGGTGCTAGGCTCTCAAACTCCAAGCAATCAACTACTACTACAAGGTAAGTAATTCTACTAGTTTTATTTGATTCAAGTACTCCATGCCATGCTAGTTAGGATAAGAACCTTGGAAAAATAATTATTTGCATGTATCTTAGTCAAACATAGATCCAAGGTTTCTAGGGTTGCATGTACACCATAGGAGTGTTAGAATGCTGAAAACCCATCAGTGGTATCAGAGCCTGGTTCGTTTATTTGATACTTGATGCAAAAAAAAAACTTGAAAATCGAAGTTTTGTTCAAAAGCTCGTATCAAAATTTCAAGTTTTGTATATGTACTTACGATTCTTGAAATTTTTGATATGAACATTCATAAACATATGAGTTTAGAAGATCATAGACATTATGTGCTAATAATTGATTAGATTAATTCTTAATCTTTATGTGTTTTAATGGAGTCCATAACTAGTTCTTAAGTTATGGATAACCAAAAGTCACATTTATAAATAACCATTAAAAGAACACATAGGTTACATAAAAATGAAGAGTCTTCATTTTTAATAACCATTAACTCATAAGTTATGAGAAATGAAAAGTTTTGAAAGTTTACAAAACTTGCCCTCAAGTTTTGGAACATGTAAAGTCATATTAAAAACTTTAGTTCCAACCCCAAGAATTTTAAAAGTTAAAATTCAACTCTTATACTTTATAATATTATAAGTTTAATAATATTTATATATGTATAAGATCAATTCGTCTTACCGCTAGTACGCCTCATTCACGAAGCCGGTCTATAAGGGGGGTATAAGGTTGTTGCCTATAAAATGGCAACTTAATGGGTGTCCACTCTCACCCACCGCTTCCTTGATCGGTGGAGAGTCGTTAGCCGAACGGGTAGGACAAGGACTTATAAATTCTAATTAAAAGTATAATGATAATACTAAAGTAACTAAACTTTATTGAATTCCCAATCTTAGTTATTTTAGGAAAATGTGAATAAGGTGCTAATCCATGAAATTACACTTTACACTTTGTTTAAGTCGTTAGTGGAGCGTGTGTGGTTAACCGGCACACTAACTTGAACTTAACAATGTAGGTAAAGGGTGACTTAATGTTTATCATAGTATCGATGGAGCGTATGTGGTTAACCGGCACATCGATTGAGGGGTAATACATTAAGGGTACCAAGTAATTTGCATGGTTACTTCACACCTTGTTATGTGATCCTCGGCATCCCAGTCACAAAACTTGAAGGGCACACTCGAGATTGAAACATGCCATTGAAGAAAGTTCAATGAATCTCAAAGAATCTAGGAGTTTCTAAACCAATTAAAACCTAATTAAATATTTCGTTTTTCATGGTGGAAATTGGTGAATCGTCATTCACCTACCTTCAAATATCTTATAGCTTAGATTACGGCATCCCTCTTCTAAGTTATAAAATATTGTGTTGGGTCCTAGCCTTAATATTACATTTGGGTGTTTTGTTAAGGACTATCTCTATATCTAATCTAATCTATTCACTCTTCTTTTCAGATGTCTTCCAATAACAATGCTTCTGGCTCAAACCCTACTAGCTCCTTCTCTCTCATGAATCTTTGTGGGAGAGTCATCTTGGATGGGTCCAACTTTACAGATTGGATCAGAAACATCAGGATGGTCACTCGGTATGAGAACAAAGAATATGTTCTCGACAAGGAGCTGAAGGTACCCGAGCCAACTGCTACTCCTGAAGAGCTTGCTGAATATGAGGTACATGAAAGAGATGCTACAAAAGTGGCATGCATCATGATGGCCACCATGACAGCCGAGCTCCAAAAGTCCTATGAGGACTATTATCCTTTTGAGATGCACCAGGACTTGATGGACCGCTACCATCAAAGTGCTCGTCAAGAGCGATATGAAATAATCTCCTCCATGATAACAACCCGAATGAAGGATGGTGAACCCATCACGGGCCACATGCAGAAAATGCAAAGGTATGTGGACTGTTTACTGAAGCTGAATGTGAACTTCCCTGAGGAGTTAGCAATAGACATCATTTTACACTCCTTGCCATCGTGTTATGATCAATTCCGCACGACATATCACATGAACAAGGAAGAAGTCACTCTCAGCAAAGTTCAAGGACTCTTGAAGACCGCCGAAAGTGGTCTAAAGGGTAAGTCGGTTGTTACTACTCCTACTCCTACTCCAACTGCGGCCAATGTCTTGGCAATCGGGCATGGCAAAGGGAAGAAGAGAAAGAACCGTTCTAAGGGTACCAAGGGTAAGATCCTTGAAGGATCCTCTTCAAGCAAAACCAAGAAAGGTTTTGTCACTCCTTCTGCTAACCCTAATGAGGCTGAATGCTTCTATTGCCATGAAAAGTCGCACTGGAAGCGAAACTGCCCAAAGTACCAGCTAGATTTGAAGGATGGGAAAGTAAAACCCAACCATGCAGGTATATACACTATATTGTCTAATAACTCACCTCATTCTAAGTCTTGGGTCCTTGATACAGGTTGTGGTATTCACATATGTTGTGATTTGCAGGGACTAAAAAGAAGTGAGAATGTGGAGCAGGGAAAGATAAACTTGATCATGGGAAACAGGAAAGCTTCACCTGTCACCAAGATAGGAGTTTATTCCTTAGTGCTAAATACTGGGTTTACATTAGATTTGAATAAATGTTATTATTCGCCAGAAATGGCAAGAAATGTTATTTCCTTTAATGCATTGTATAAACAAGGTTTTACCTTTTATTTTGATAATAATAATGGTAGTATTGATGCTTTCTTTAATAATATTCTTTATTTTAAAGCATTACCTTGTGATGGCGTGTACGAAACTGTATCTGTTGTAGATAATCTAGGAAATAATGTATTGTGTATTAACTCTTCCACTAGCTTAGATAAAGCATCCTTATGGCATTGTCGTCTTGGACATGTAAGCAAGAAACGCATAGGCCAACTCCAAAAGGATGGAGTCTTGGAGTCATTTGACCTAAAGTCAGATGATAGTTGTGAATCTTGTTTGCTTGGTAAAATGACAAAGTCACCTTTTACTGGCACTTGTGCTAGGGGTGAAGGTTTTTTGGACCTCATACACACGGATGTGTGTGGACCCTTCAGAACCACCACAAGAGATGCTAATCGGTTCTATGTGACTTTCACTGATGATTTTAGTAGATATGGATATGTCTACCTAATCAAGCATAAGTCAGAAACCTTTGAGAAATTCAAAGAGTTTAAGCAAGAAGTGGAGAATCAGTTGGGCAGGAACATTAAGATGCTTCGATCCGATCGTGGTGGTGAGTATCTTAGTACTGAGTTCCTTGACTATCTTAAGGAATGTGGGATTGTCTCACAATTGACACCTTCTAGGACACCACAGTTGAATGGTGTAGTTGAGAGGCGCAATCGGACCTTGTTGGACATGGTTCGTTCCATGACGAGTCGAGCTTCGATATCAATCTCATTTTGGGGGTATTCCTTAGAGACTGCCGCCCATATCCTTAATCTAGTCCCTAAAAAGAAGGTTGCCAAAACACCTCACGAGTTGTGGACTGGAAAAGTTCCCAATCTAGACCACATCAAGATTTGGGGTTGCGAGGCTTTCGTGAGACGCGAGACTCACGATAAGCTCAAACCCCGAAGCGAAAGGTGTATTTTCATCGGCTACCCACAGAAATCCTTTGGTTACATCTTCTACAGACCCAGTGATAATGTGGTCTTTGTAGCAAGAATAGGATTCTTTCGAGAGAGAGAATTCATGAGCCAAGGAGACAGTGGGAGGCAAATTGACCTTGAGGAAATTCAAGAGTCAAGTGGTGAAGGAACCTCAAACCCTAGCCCTCAACCTAAGGAGGAAACTCCTGTTGAGCCGACTGAAGAATCTATACCTATGAGGCGTTCCACCAGAGTTAGGAATGCACCTGAGCATTATTATGGTTTTCATATTACTGCAGAAGGTGAGACACTTATCAGTGATAACACACTGGTAAATCTGGATGAGCATAACAGCTACACGGAAGCCATGGCAGGCCCTGAGGCTGCTAAATGGAAAGAGGCTATGGATAGCGAGATACAGTCCATGTATGACAATCAAGTTTGGAACTTGGTTGACAATGTACCTGATCGTAAGATAGTTGGGTGCAAATGGATCTTCAAGAAGAAGACCGACATGGATGGTAATGTACACACTTATAAGGCATGACTGGTTGCAAAGGGTTATTCTCAAACTCCGGGAGTTGATTATGATGAGACCTTTTCACTAGTGGCCAATATTAAGTCTATTAGGGTTCTGTTAGCCATTGCTGCATTTCATGATTATGAAATACGGCAAATGGATGTCAAAACCGCTCTCCTTAATGGAAAGTTGGCTGAAGATGTTTACATGGTTCAGCCAGAGGGTTTTGTCAGTACAGAGTACCCCAGTAGAGTGTGTAAGCTCGAGAAATCCATTTATGGATTAAAACAGGCACCTCGCAGATGGAATCTTTGCTTTGATGAGAAAGTCAAAGAATTTGGCTTTTCAAGGAGTGAAGATGAATCTTGTGTCTATATCAAGGCTAGTGGGAGTATAGTCAGCTTTTTGGTACTGTATGTGGATGACATACTACTCATAGGAAATGATATCCCAACCCTGCAGGAAGTAAAGTCCTGGCTTGGGAAGTGTTTCGCTATGAAGGACCTTGGAGAAGCTGCCTATATCCTAGGGATAAGGATTTTGAGAAACAGGAGTAAAAGACTAATTGGACTTAGTCAAAGCACCTATGTGGACAAAGTGTTGAAAAGGTTCAACATGCATAACTCCAAGAAAGGAGAGTTACCCATCCAGAGTAACGCCAGATTGAGTAAGACACAAAGCCCTAGTACTGAGGCTGAGATAGCAGAAATGAGTCGAATACCTTATGCTTCAGCTGTAGGATCGATCATGTATGCTATGACGTGTACTCAACCTGATGTAGCCTTTGCTTTGAGCATGGTTAGCAGGTATCAGGGGAACCTTGGCAAGGCACACTGGACTGCGGTAAAGAATATCCTCAAGTACCTACGGAGGACTAAGGACTGGGTCCTTACCCTCGGTGGCAGTGAGGACTTGAGAGTTGTAGGGTACAGTGATGCTAGCTTTCAGACTGACAGGGATAATTTCCGCTCTCAGTCGGGCTGGGTCTTTACTCTAAACGGAGGGGCAATTACTTGGAAAAGTTCCAAGCAGGAGACAGTGGCTGATTCCACTTGTGAATCAGAGTATATAGCAGCAAGCGAGGCAGCAAAGGAGGCTATATGGCTAAAGAACTTCATCGGAGACCTTGGAGTTGTACCAGCTATAAAGGAGCCAATGGAGATTTTCTGTGACAGCAATAGTGCGGTTGCCTTAGCCAAGGAACCAAGAGATCATGGGAGATCCAGACACATTGACAGAAAATATCACTTCATCAGACATCAAATAGAAGAAGGAATCCTCGTGGCAAAGACGGTATCATCGGATGAGAACCCAGCAGATCCCTTCACGAAGGGACTGACTCGGGCTAAGCATCTCCAACATGCTCGTAGCATAGGGCTGAAGGATGATATTAGTTTTAGTAGTTAGATAATCTTGAAATTTGTAAAATGTAATTGACATTTGATGATAAATAAAAGCTGTTATTTATGAGTAAAGTGTTGCTATCTCTTGTCAATCGTTTACTATTATTTCTTTTTGCATGTTTTCACTTCCAGAATAATTATGTTATGGTTTATATCATATTATTCAAACTCTCCACAGTCGGTCATATGTTGGAAGTAGATATGAATCAAGACTGTCATGGGTTGGCTTGTAGAGGTCTAAGATGTTAGACAAAGCGGGGCTACAGCGCTCATGAGTGCTCATAAGTTCTGAGTATTGGATTCAACCCACGCTCACTTGTATCACTTCATGGAATTTATCTCGAGTGATCGTGAGACGGTAATATCATATAAGTCTTCAAACCTAGAGATATGATTTGTTGCCTATGAGTTGGTTATGCATTGATTGCACGAAAACGCATTGGTAACTCGATGTTATAAACCGTGCCTTTGTGTGTAGTTCAACAAGTAGTAGAGCAAACATATGAGTCGAAGTTTATCTGTTCCTTCTAGGATTAGAAGCGATATCTGGGCCCCTCGATGATTTTGTTTTGACCTATGTACCGGGCCCGGTCAGAACTAAATTGATGTGTTCAGTTAAGTTCTATGTCAAACAAATCGGAAATCGGGAAACAAATGCTGGACAATAAGCACGACCATGTTCCATGTATTTGTCCGGCTGATATCTAGAACAGAGGATTATACGATCACTTATCTAAAATGGCGCTTCATAGTTCAACAGAGTTTTAAGAGCTACGATTGCTGATCGGTTCCTGAAGTCATACTTGCAACTATAGTTATTAGACTTATCCAAGTGGGAGACTGTTGGAGATAGTGTCTAAGTCCATAACTATACTTGGTATGTACTTGACCCGACCCGGCATGGTCCATTTGGGTTGCACTTCACCCGAACAATTTACAGATAATCTTTTGAGAATAGTATAAGTTATGATTTATTAATATATTATAAGTTCTAATATATTAATATAAAATCATATTATTTAATTAGTGTTGATCTATAATTAATTTAGAGATGAAAAGTATGACTAATTAAATATGGGCTCTTGTATTTATATAGTGTGGGCTAATGCTTATTTGGAATGGGCTAGGCTTGCATGGAAAGTCCATGGATACTCCATGGAGCTTTAACCCATGGATCTCATGGAAATGAAAAGACATGGGTATTAGGGTTTACATGGATGTAACCCTAATCCACCACACTATATAAAGGAGGCTTTGGTTCTTGAAATTGTACAAGTTGATGTGTGTAAACTAAGAGGGCCGATTTCAAGAAGTTTGTGACTATTCTCTCAAGTTTCCAAGTTTGTGGTGATTTGTGACTTCCATTTGAGGCATCCACATTATTGGTGCTAGGCTCTCAAACTCCAAGCAATCAACTACTACTACAAGGTAAGTAATTCTACTAGTTTTATTTGATTCAAGTACCCCATGCCATGCTAGTTAGGATAAGAACCTTGGAAAAATAATTATTTGCATGTATCTTAGTCAAACATAGATCCAAGGTTTCTAGGGTTGCATGTACACCATAGGAGTCTTAGAATGCTGAAAACCCATCACTTGTAACATCGTGAAAATTCAAACCAAAATTTTCATTTTTAATTCATAAAAACATATATCATATTTTTCAACACCAATTATTCATTTAACAAAGTTTTCAAAATCATCTCATAAAATCCACGATCCACACTAGCTCTTCCCAAAACATAGTGTGTGGGTACAATCATGCTGGTGCCTTCCCGCGGTCCTCTGAAGTACCTGAAACACATATCACATAAACGGTAAGCACGCATGCTTAGTGAGTTCCCCAAAATACTACATATAGCACATAAGCCACTCAAGGTTGTAGCTCTACGAGACCTGCCGGTCAATGTGTCTCAGGGGCCTTCCGGTCCCACAAACTGAGTAGACCTTCTGGTCCTATTCTGTCGACCTTCCGGTCCATACCATATTGACTTTCCGGTCCATACACTGCTGACCTTCCGGTCCATACTCTGTTGACCTTCCGGTCCATACCATACTGACCTTCTGGTCCATACCATTCTTACTCAATACATACATAACATATACATATCACATAGAACATGTATCACATACTCGTCATAGCACATAAGACCTTCCGGTCACACATAATTACCACCCTAGGTAAGGTATAGTGAGAAGACTCACCTCGTATGATGCCTAGTAACTCACGTGCTCGATATCCCCGAACTCAAACAATGACCTACCCCCCGCCTAATCACATAAAGTAATTATATCAAATCAATAATGGCTCTCAAGGCCAGATCAATCCCTCCCTATATCTTCTCAGAAGGGTAAAATACCATTTTACCCCTTCTTGAATCCAAAAGTCCATTTGTTGACCGAACCCTAAAAGTCAACAAAAGTCAACGTCTGCGAGTACGCTGCGCGTACCAGATTCCTACGCTGGGCGTACTTGTCCACTACGCTAACATCGGGCTGATTGAACCCTACGCCCCGAGTACTGGGATTTACGCTCAGCGTACGTCCCAGTTTCACTATTTCCTCACTTATGGTCTTAATCAGTTAAGACCTTGGCTCAAAATGCAGATCTGGACCCCCTAGAGTCTCCTAATCCATAAAGTCAAATACTTTACGCCTTTGCATGGCTGGTTTGGTCTTAAGCACTCAAAACCTTCATCCATTTTCATTCTCAAGCCCATATCTCATGCATTGTTAGCTCTTAATGACCGAGGTTGGATTTTTATGACTTTATAACACGAAATACACTACCAAGGGACAGATCTAGGTTCTTAGGGCTCATCAACTCACAAAGCCATCAACCTTTGGGATAAAAACCCTAAAACATCCCAAATAAGAACACACAACAGAAAAGGAAGAAAGTTTGAAGCTTTATACCTCCAAATGAAGCTTCTCACACTGCTAAGCTCAGATCCAAGTGCTTGGGCTCTTACTCCTTCTTCTCCAAAGCTTCCTTTCCACTTCTAATGCTCAAGAACACACCAACAAGCTCTCAAAGGCACTCTCTTGCTAGAAGAACGAGGATTACGGTTTTGGGGAGGTTAAGTCTGTGGAATGGTGGCCAACAAGGAGGCCATAACGTTCTTTAAATAGGGGGCTCACTTTAAATTAGGGTTTCATTCTGTGCCTGGTATGCCCCGCGTACACCTTGGTACGACCGGCGTACTAGGCGGCCCTCCGCGATCAAACACGCGCACGAGTACGCTGAGCGTACACTCTAGTACGCCCCACGTACCCGTCTACCATTCTTCTCTTTATCAAGGACCAAAATGGACAATTGCTTAAAGATTAGGGTTCACAAGGTATACCTGAGTTTTTGGATGTTACAGATTCTCTACGGGTTCTTCAACAAAATTGAGGCTCTAGTTTAACTCGATTTCCTCGAGTGGGATCACAAGAGTCTCGTCGGATAGACACTTTTTCAAGTTCGAAACGTGGAAGGTAGGATGAATGTTACTTAGTTCTTGGGGTAGTTGAAGTTTGTAAGTTACAGTACCGATTCTGGCAAGAATCTCGAATGACCCTATGTACCTTGGATTCAATTTGTCATGCTTTCGAAAGTGTATCATGCCCTTCCAGGGTGAGACCTTTAACAAGACACGGTCACCAATCTGAAATTCCAAAGGTTTTCTCCTTTTGTCACTTTAGCTTTTCTGTCTATCTCTGGAAGCTTTAAGTCGCTCCCGAATTTGTACGATCTTCTCGGTCGTTTCTCGAATAATTTCCGGACAAGTGAGAGCACTGTCAGGAGTTTGACCTCTAGCTAGTTGCGTGTCACCCACTTCAGCCCAGCACTGAGGGGATCTGCACTTGCGGCCATAGAGGGCTTCGAATGGAGCAGCCTTTATGCTAGTGTGATAACTGTTGTTATAAGAGAATTCAACAAGGGGTAAATGAATATCCCATGCCTTTCCAAAGTCTATCACGCAAGCTCGTAACATGTCTTCTAGTGTTTGAATCGTCCTCTCACTTTGTCCGTCAGTTTGTGGATGGTAGGCTGTACTCATGTCCAACCTAGTTTCCAGAGAGTTTTGTAAAGACTGCCAGAAACGAGAGGTGAATCTACTATCTCGGTCTGAGATAATAGATATTGGCACACCATGTAGTCTAACAATATCTTTGAGGTAAGTTCTGGTTAGCTTCTCCATCTTGTCGGTTTCCTTTATTGGTAAGAAGTGTGCGGATTTAGTTAATCTATCGACGATTACCCAAATAGTATCATAACCACCCGTTGTCTTGGGTAACTTAGTTATGAAATCCATCATAATCTGCTCCCACTTCCATTCAGGGGTCTCACGTTGTTGTAATAAACCTGAAGGTTTCTGGTACTCTACCTTGACTTTGACACAAGTAAGGCACTTTCCCACAAAGGTAGCGATTTCGGCCTTCATGTTAGGCCACCAATATAGTTTCTTAAGGTCCAGATACATCTTGTCTGAACTTGGATGAATGGAGTATCGGGTTTTGTGAGCTTCATTCATAACCATGTCTCTGTAACCACCAAACTTTGGAATCCAGATCTGGTTCATGAAATAATAGACTCAATCATCCCTGACTTCGAAGTTCTTATCCATTCCTCTCAGGGTTTCACCTGCCACGTTTTCGGGTTTCAGGGCTTCAATTTGAGCCTCTTTGATCTGTGTGGACAGATGTGAATGGATTGTCATGGTTAAAGACTTTACCCGGCGTCCCGAGTATTCTTTTCTGCTAAGGGCGTCAGCTACTACGTTTGCTTTACCAGGGTGATAAAGAATTTCACATTCGTAATCGTTCAGTAGATCCACCCATCGTCGTTGTCTCATGTTCAGCTCTTTCTGATCGAAGATGTGCTGGAGACTTTTATGGTCCGTGAATATTGTGCATTTCGTGCCATATAAGTAATGTCTCCAGATCTTCAGAGCAAACAGCACTGCTCCTAGCTGAAGGTCATGTGTTGTATAGTTGACTTCATGCGTCTTAAGCTGTCTTGAGGCGTAGGAGATAACCTTTCCTCTTTGCATAAGAACACACCCAAGCCCTTGATTTGAAGCATCACAGTACACTACAAAGTCCTCTGTCCCTTCGGGTAGAGACAAGATCGGTGCACTGTACAAGGCTTGTTTGAGCTTTTGGAATGCTGTTTCTTGCTTATCTCCCCAACTAAAAGTTACACCTTTTTGCATCAGGGTGGTAAGAGGCTTAGCTATTGGAGAGAAATTCTGGATGAATCTGCGATAATAGCCAGCAAGACCTAAGAATTGACGGATTTCTGTAGGTGTTTTGGGTGCTGACCAGTTTTCAATTGCCTTTATTTTGGAAGGGTCGACGTGTATTGTAACAAATCGTTATTTCAAACCTATGTAATAATGTAGGTCAATTTGTATTTCTTTTTAAATAATAAAGAGAAATTTTAGCATATTGTGTATATTTACATTATTAAACCTCAAAAATAAATTATTAAGCAATCTCGATTGGGATGAACCAAGTGATAGAGATTGTAACAAGGTTTCCAAAAACATAAAGAACACTAAAATCCGAGTTATAACGAAGAAGTTATGACCAATCGAAAATCCGCAACAAAACCGGCAAAACACTCTTCAGTGTAAAAACTGAATTTTCAATAAAAGGCTTTTTAGCCTTAACAATCTAAATGAAAGTTGTAGTTTATGTTAAACCGAGAACTTTCATAAAAGAACGGCAAAATCTGACTTCGTATGAAGAAGTTACGATTTTTCTAAGTTTCAGTATAGCAGTATACATCTAAAAACTCGAAATAAAGATCGAGTGATTTTTAACCGACACAACCTAAACGAGAATTGAAGGTCTCGTCAATAGTAGTACAACGGTAAAAAGACAGAAAAAAACGGACGTCGGATGAAGAAGTTATGAATTTATAACGGATTTCCGTCCCGGTCTGTTTAAAATAATAATATTAAAAATAAATTCAAAATTAGCCGACGAAGTCTGAACGAAAGTCGTTGAGTATGATTATACCTACGCGTGCATATAATTAACGCCAAAAACGGAGCTTGTATGCGAAAGTTATGATTTTCGCAAGTTTTTGGCACAAAAATCAAGAAAAATGGAAAACCGGGCAATTTCGCATGCATGACCTTCGGACACGTCATCCTCGCACATGTCATCTGCTGATTGGACCGAAGCCTTGCATGGCACCTTCTGATTCGACCAACTCCGCGGTCCACTCATCTTCGGACAACCTCGCATGAGACACATCGGAGACACCCTGGACATCACCCTCTGACACTCCTCGGACACCCCCTTCGCACGTGCCCTTCTTCTTTTGGACCGAAGTCCGGTCCAGTCCGAACCTGCCACCTGCGAGCCTGCTGTCCGAAGCGAGCCCCATTCCTTCGCCACCTGTCCGACACGCGTCAGCCTCGCATGGCCTCGGGTCCGAAGCTTCGGCCTATGTAAGGCATGCGAGGGCTTCCGAGAATTTTACACTTTTCACCCTAAAAATCACACTTTTTCATATTTTCCACTTCCACAAACTTATATACAACCCCTAAAGCCCCGGTATCAAGTCTCAAACCCTAAGCAAGTCTTGAAGCCCCGAGATTCCCGAGAAGTTAACCTCTCTCCAGTCGAAACTCTGCCCAATTTGAGCCGATTTCTCGTCAAACAAACTCCTTTTCGTGAAACGAAACGCTGCCCAAATCACCATCTAACAAGTGAGTTCATACCCCCGTATTTTCATAATTTCTACTGTTTTAAGGGGGGGAATACAAGCATAACACAAGAACTTTGTGTTATAAAATCATGATTTCAAATCATGATAAAACAACATTAAATCATTAAAAATACTCAAAACATTAAACTCTTTTATAAACTTATATTTTTCCCCAAAATTCATATTTGTATATATATGTATATAAATGAGATTTAAAAGACTTAGGACTGATAACTCATTCTGGGTCCTTTTCCTTGTTTGGATGTGGGCTTATAGTACCGGTTATTTGTCCGAGTGTCGTTTAAATTTTACTTATATATTAAATTGTATATGTATATAAATATAATAGTTATTTCATCAGTTTAACTACCTTTGCAACATGCTGAGCAAGGGATTACATGCAAACATAGTTAAATACAGATTCAGAAAGTACATATAAATTATAATAGGTATAATTTATACATAGAATAATAATTCATGATTCAAGTATACTAGAATACACTGTCTTACAAGAAACAAGGGTTTTGATTCAGAACAAATCAAGAGTTTACACATATCAAATACAGGTTCAGAATACTAATACAAGAACATACTGTCAATCATTTATTTCAGAATGATTGGGTTTTGATTCAAGAACATACATGTTCGGAATACTAATTCAAGAACATACTGTAAATCATTTATTTCAGAATGATTGAGTTTTCATAACTAATATACATGTAACGTTTATATGCTTTTTTGAGACATTCAATTCAGGTTGCTTAATTCATTTTAGACAACATAGGTAAAGCCCTGCCATTATAACCAGAATCTCCAGCCGGGGATCGAAACAAGTGTGTGTAGATCTATATCGGGATTGACAACCCCGCACTCAGGCTGCTAGGTACAGTCAGGCATACATGCCGATGAGTGGCAATTGTTATCAACAGTTTAAACGCCCACAAAGCGTTTGTTTCAGGCCATCAGTCATAGTATGGTTATAATAACTCATTAAAAAGATATTAACAATACGCTAGTGTATAAACAACTAAACGAAAGTACACCTTCAAAGTAGCAGTGTACAGAATACAAACTACAATGGTTCAATACAGTTTTCAATAACAGCTGGTGGAGCCAGGCACACTCTCAGTACACGTTTTTCATAAAGGAATACAAATACAAAACATTGATACAAAGAGAACGGTTTTATGGAAATAAAACTACTTTTCATATACAACAGAAAATATAGGATTTTATGGAACAATTTACATATACAAGATACAGAGACAACCTTTAAACATAAACACTTATGCACTCACTCAACTTTATGTTGATACTCTCTTTTCAAATTACTTGTATTCTCAGGGAAATAATACACAGGTGCTCCCCGAGCTTTTTGAGAAGATGGAGCTATGTTGAGTCATATCTTCTTTTGTATAACTATTTTGGTTCAATATACAATGATTGAACACATGTAAATACTTATATTCTTTTTAAATACAATGGTTGTTTGTACTTTGATTACTATGATGCATGTGTTGTGATACTACAATTGAAGTCCTCCACCCCCGGACGTTTCCGCCGTCTGGTTTGGGGGTGTGACAGATTGGTATCAGAGCATTGTTTATAGTGAACTCAGTATATCATTCCATAAAAGATATACAAACTATAAATACATCGGGGCAAGGAGCTCTGACTACAAGTATACTTTTTAAAGATTTAAGTATTTTTATAAGAAGTATACTAACACTCATACCAACAAGTACAGTATCACAGTCATAAGAACACACTCATACTTACAAGTACAATATCACAATCATAAGAACTTAAAAGTATTTTGAATGTTGAACACTATAGTCAAACCTAGGCAGTTGTGTAATCATATCTGGAATTAATATAGCCTGATCTACTATATTGATTTGAGATATGACCAACATGTGTTTGGGAGTGATAGTGGTGTTGCGACATGTCTAAAACTTACCATACACCTACAGAAGAACTATAGAACAGAATACAAAGATTAAAAATACTACGGAGAGTATTTTACTAACCTTACTTCTAATACAGAACCTATGGCTGAACCCAATTTACCGGGAGACCCCTGCAATCCACAGAATGCAGGCTGGATCACAGACTCAGACGAAGAACCCTTTGAGGACAGCGAATCAAGTGGTACGGATACAGAGCCACAAGTCTGTAACCCTGGGGAGCGTCCCCTAAGGCAAGAGGAAGCAGAACCCATACCCGAGTGGGGCCAATACATAAACTATTGGAGTCGACAAGACGACCAACGCCCTCCCTACGGAATGGCACGGGGTTTCTATAACGTCTCAGAAGGAGGAACAGCCGACAGAGCTCTTCCAGTTATAGTGAACCGAATAGCCCGACAATTCGATCAATCAAGGATGTCAATCAATCGAATCCTAGAAGTGAATACGGTTGCGCATACGAACATTGCAAATATCCTTCGTGTTGACGAAATGCAAGATGACACCCAGCACCATACTAAAGCCCTTCAAAGGCAATTTAATGCTGCTGAATCAGAAATAAGAGAATTGAGGGAGCATCAAGCTGCCCAAGAAAGGCGCTGGAAGACGCAGGATGAAGCAGGACCTAGCAATCGTCGTAGCAACCGCCGCAAGTAGTGTTCGCATTACTTCTACTTTCTACTTTCTATATCGAATGTATATACTACTTTTACGATATGTACAAAACCGAGTATCAATAAAACAATAAGCACTTTACTTCAACAAGAGTTAGTACAATTCTCATAAACATCCTATTCCAAAGTTTTGGATCACATAAATGCTCCGGTGTTATTTTTCATACTTTCACTACGACCGCAGAAATGTTATTTTCGGTAGGTCGGTTTGATGTCGACACTTTCTCAGTGTTGGGGTATATTATAATCCTGCTTTAAGGTCAAGTTTTCTGGACCTTATATACTCAATATACCAATACAGTCGACATGTACATTCATACTCTTTGAAAAATAACCATTCAATTTCATATTATCCTGTTGCAAGTTGTACTTGCAGTGGATTGCTATTTCCAATTCTTTGTGAAATTCATGTTGAATTAAGTGTTTAGTTCAGAGATATCAAATTCATATTCATTCTTGATATCTCACTATGTTTTTATCTATTGACTTTTATATCAAGAGATGCCTCCTCGTAGAAATCCAAGACGTATCAACATCAATGAAGCACCAACGCCACCCCCACCATCACCTCCTCAATTCGACCCCGCTATGTTTCAAGCGGCGGTCATGGCGGCTGTAGCGGCTGCCATGTCTCATATCCATACTCCTGGTGTTAGTGGGTCGGGAGTCGGTGCACATCCTTCTAACCATGGCAAAAGTCATGGGTATTCGCGAGAGTGCACTTATAAGGATTTTTCTAATGCCAAACCCAAGACCTTTAATGGGACCGGGGGAGTTATGGCACTAAGACAATGGATTGAGAAGACGGAAGCAATCTTTGAAATTTGCTCCTGTCTGGAGGGTAGCAAAGTTAAATTTGCTGCCTGTACTTTTTCTGATAGGGCTCTAACGTGGTGGAATGGCCACATTAAGTCACTTACTCTAGTAGTGGCTAACTCCATCAGTTGGGAGAGCCTAAAAGCCATGTTAATGCGGGAATACTGTCCGCGAGGGGAGATACAAAAACTGGAGCAAGAGCTATGGGCTCTTACAATGGTTGGTTCTGACATATCAACCTATACTAGTAGGTTCTGTGATCTAGCAATACTTTGTCCGGATATGGTTCCTATGGAAAGCAAAAAGATTGAGAGATATATTTAGGTTATGTCGCCCCAAATTCAGTCAAGTGTTTTAGCTTCAAAGCCTATTACTTTTAACAGTGCCAAAGAGCTAGCACAATCTCTTATCGACCACGGAGCCCGTCAAAACTCTGTGGTTTCTGCTCCAGAACAACCCAAAGAGAACAACAACAACACCAAGAAGAAGGGTTAGAACAAGAGGAAGGGCAAATCTCCTTTGGAACCTGCAAAGAAGCAACAAGTAGTGGCAGTCCATGCTACTACTGTACCTACTACCATACCCGCTACTGTACCTGCTGCTGTCCCTAATAACCTTGCACCAACTAAGCCCTATGCTGGTAGCCTCCCTAAATGCAACAAGTGCAATTTTCACCACAACGGAAATTGTTGAGAATTGCAGTGTCGTAACTGCAACAGGAAAGGGCATACTGCCCAATTCTGTAGAATACCACGCCAACCACTTAACCAAGTACCTGCCGCTGGAGTAGGCCGAGCATGCTACCAATGCGATGATGTAGGGCATTTCAAGAAAGATTGTCCAAAAGCTGGAAA
The DNA here is from genome assembly GCF_052849685.1 of Lactuca virosa. Lineage (NCBI taxonomy): Eukaryota > Viridiplantae > Streptophyta > Magnoliopsida > Asterales > Asteraceae > Lactuca > Lactuca virosa. The sequence continues at coordinate 303,483,477 of NC_136429.1, read as the reverse complement.
TGCCGGTGGAGTTGGGAGCAGTTTAGCACTGGGTCATGAAGAAGCGGTGGCAGACCCTGCTGTGGTCATAGGTACGTTCCTTCTCAACAATACTTATGCATGCATTCTATTTGATTGTGGTGCTGAGAGGAGCTTCGTGAGCCATGATTTTAAACATCTACTAAAACAAAACTCCCAACCACTAAATGAAACGTTTACAATAGAAATGGCTAACGGGATATCTGAATCCATCAACGATATATACATAGGATGTATCCTTACCTTGAATGACTTGTCTTTCCCAATAGACCTTATGCCGGTCTCTATCAAAAGTTCTGACATCATAATAGGTATGGATTGGTTGTGCCCCAACCATGCCGACATCCTATGTTATGAAAGAGCTATTTGTTTGAACTTGCCAACTAATGAAACTCTTATTATCTATGGCGACAAACCCGGAACGAACCTTCAGATCATTTCTTGCATCAGGGCACAAAAGTACCTTCGCAAAGAGTACTGTGCTTTCTTAGCCCACGTCGTAGACAAAAAACAAGAAGTGAAAGATATCGCGAGCATTCCAGAGGTTTACAACTTTCTCGATATCTTTCCCGATGATCTTCCAGGAGTACCTCCCGAACGACAAGTCGAATTCTGAATCGAATTAATCCCTGGAGCTACCCCTATAGCCAAATCCCCCTATCGTCTTACACCTTCTGAAATGCAAGAATTATCCAACCAACTTAACGAACTCCTTAGTAAAGGTTTCATAAGACCAAGCTTCTAACCATGGGGAGCACCGATTTTGTTCGTAAAGAAGAAGAATGGATTATTCCGCATGAGCATAGACTACCGTGAGCTGAATAACCTTACCATCAAAAATCGATATCCTTTACCTCGCATTGACGGTCTGTTCAATCAACTTCAAGGTGCGAACTACTTCTCGAAAATAGACTTAAGATCCGGGTATCACCAGTTACGAATTTTGGAGGAAGACATTCCCAAGACCGCGTTTAGAACTCGTTATGGTCATTACGAGTTTATAGTGATGCCATTTGGATTGACGAATGCACCTGCTGTGTTCATGGATCTAATGAACAGAGTGTATCGTCCATTCCTGGACAAATTCGTCATAGTCTTCATCGACGACATCCTTATCTACTCAACAAGCAAAGAAGAACATGGCCTACATCTTCGTCAAATATTACAAACCTTTAGGACAGAAAAACTCTATGCAAAGTTTTCAAAGTACGAGTTTTGGATTAGGAAGGTTGAATTCCTAGGTCACGTGGTCAGTTCAGAAGGGATACACATGGACCTTTCCAAAATCAAAGCAATTGAAAACTGGCCAGCACCCAAAATACCTACAGAAATCCGTCAATTCTTAGGTCTGGCTGGCTACTATCGCAGATTCATCCAAAATTTCTCCCGAATCGCTAAACCGCTTACCACCCTGACGCAAAAGGGTATAACTTTTAGTTGGGGAGAGAAGCAAGAAGCAGCATTCCAAACGCTCAAACAAGCCTTGTGCAGTGCACTGATCTTGTCTCTACCTGAACGGACAGAGGACTTTGTAGTGTACTGCGATGCTTCAAATCAAGGGCTTGGGTGTGTACTTATGCAACGAGGAAAGGTTACCTCCTACGCCTCAAGACAACTTAAGACGCATGAAGTCAACTATACAACACACGACCTTGAACTAGGAGCGGTGGTATTTGCTTTGAAGATCTGGATACATTACTTATATGGCACGAAATGCACAATATTCACGGACCATAAAAGTCTCCAGCACATCTTCGATCAGAAGGAGCTGAACATGAGACAACGACGATGGGTGGAGCTACTGAACGACTACGAATGTGAAATTCTTTATCACCCTGGTAAAGAAAACGTAGTAGCTGATGCCCTTAGCAGAAAAGAATACTTGGGTCGCCAAGTAAAGTCATTGACCATGATAATCCATTCACATCTATCCACACAGATCAAAGAAGCTCAACTTGAAGCCTTGAAACCCGAAAACGTGGCAGGTGAAACTCTGAGGGGAATGGATAAGAACTTCGAAGTCAGGGATGATGGAGTGTATTATTTCATGAACCGGATCTGGACACCAAAGTTCGGTGGTTATAGAGACGTGGTTATGAATGAAGCTCACAAAACCCGATACTCCATTCATCCAGGTTCAGACAAGATGTATATGGACCTTAAGAAACTATACTGGTGGCCTAACATGAAGGCCAAAATCGCTACCTTTGTAGGCAAGTGCCTTACTTGTGCCAAAGTCAAAGTAGAGTACCAAAAACCTTCAGGTTTATTACAACAACCTGAAATCCCTGAATGGAAGTGGGAGCGGATTACAATGGATTTCATAACGAAATTACCCAAGACTTTGGGTGGTTATGATACTATTTGGGTAATCATCGACAGATTAACCAAATCCGCACACTTCTTGCCAATCAAAGAAACCGACAAGATGGAGAAACTAACCAGAACTTACCTCAGGAATATTGTTAGACTGCATGGTGTACCAATATCTATTATTTCGGACCGAGATAGTAGATTCACCTCTCGTTTCTGGCAGTCTTTACAAAACTCTTTGGGAACTAGGCTGGACATGAGTACAGCCTACCATCCACAAACCGACGGACAAAGTGAGAGGACAATTCAAACATTAGAAGACATGTTGCGAGCTTGCGTGATAGACTTTGGAAAAGCATGGGATATTCATTTACCCCTTGTTGAATTCTCTTATAACAATAGTTATCACACTAGCATAAAGGTTGCTCCATTCGAAGCCCTCTATGGCGGCAAGTGCAGATCCCCTATGTGTTGGGCTGAAGTGGGTGACAGGCAGCTAGCTAGAGGTCAAACTCCTGACAGTGCTCTCACTGGTCTGGAAATTATTCGAGAAACCACCGACAAAATCGTACAAATTCGGGAGCGACTTAAAGCTTCCAGAGATAGACAGAAAAGCTACGCTGACAAACGGAGAAAACCCTTGGAATTCCAGCTTGGTGCCCGCGTCTTGTTAAAGGTGTCACCCTGGAAGGGCATGATACGCTTTGGAAAGCGTGAAAAATTGAATCCAAGGTACATAGGACCCTTCGAAATTCTTGCTAGAATTGGTCCTGTAGCTTACAAACTTTGACTACCCCAAGAACTAAATAACATTCATCCTACCTTCCACGTTTAGAACTTGAAAAAGTGTCTATCTGACGAGACTCTTGTGATCCCACTCGAGGAAATCGAGTTAAACGAGAGCCTCAACTTTGTGGAAAACCCGTAGAAATTCTAGACAGGGAAGTTAAGAAACCCAAACAAAGCCGTATCCCGATAGTGAAGGTTCGCTGGAATGCAAAACGGGGACCTGAATTCACTTGGGAGCGGGAGGATCAAATGAAACAGAATTATCCACATCTTTGCCCTAGTCTATTTGAAATACTAATTTCGGGACGAAATTCTCTCTAATGGGGGATAATGTAACAAATCGTTATTTCAAACCTATGTAATAATGTAGGTCAATTTGTATTTCTTTTTAAATAATAAAGAGAAATTTTAGCATATTGTGTATATTTACATAATTAACCCTCAAAAATAAATTATTAAGCAATCTTGATTGGGATGAACCAAGTGATAGAGATTGTAACAAGGTTTCCAAAAACATAGAGAACACTAAAATCCGAGTTATAACGAAGAAGTTATGACCAATCGAAAATTCGCGACAAAACCGGCAAAACACTGTTCAGTGTAAAAACTGAAGATGTTGGACATGTATTCCTTCTGAACTGACCACGTGACCTAGGAAATCAATCTTCCTAATCCAAAACTTGCACTTTGAAACTTCGCATAGAGTTTTTTGGTTCTAAGGGTTTTTAGTACTTGACGAAGATGTTGGCCATGTTCCTCTTTGCTTCTTGAGTAGATAAGGATGTCGCCAATGAAGACTATTACGAATTTGTCCAGGAATGGACAACATACTCTGTTCATTAAGTCCATGAACACATCAGGTGCATTCGTCAATCTGAATGGCATCACTATAAACTCGTAATGACCGTAACGAGTTCTAAACGCGGTCTTGGGAATGTCTTCCTCCAAAATCCGTAACTGGTGATACCCGGATCTTAAGTCTATTTTCGAGAAGTAGTTCGCACCTTGAAGTTGGTCGAACAGATCGTCAATGCGAAGCAGAGGATATAGATTCTTGATGGTAAGTTTATTCATCTCGCGGTAGTCTATGCACATGCGGAATGATCCATCCTTCTTCTTTACGAACAAAACTGGTGCTCCCCAAGGTGAGAAGCTTGGTCTTATGAAACCTTTGCTAAGGAGTTCGTTAAGCTGGCTGGATAATTCTTGCATTTCAGAAGGTGTAAGATGATAGGGGGATTTGGCTACAGGGGTAGCTCCAGGGATTAAGTCGATTCGGAACTCGACTTGTCGTTCGGGAGGCACTCCTGGAAGATCATCGGGAAAAATGTCGAGAAAGTTACAGAACTCAGGAATGCTCGCGATGTCTTTCACTTCTTGCTTTTTGTGTACCACGTGAGCTAAGAAAGCACAGTACTCTTTGCGAAGGTACTTTTTTGCCTTGATGCAAGAAATGATCTGAAGGTTCGTTCCGGGTTTGTCGCCATAGATAATAAGAGTTTCATTAGTTGGCAAGTTCAAGCGAATAGTTCTTTCATAGCATAGGATGTCAGCATGTTTGGAGCACAACCAATCCATACCTATTATGACGTCAAAGCTTTTGATAGAGACCGACATTAGGTCTGTTGGGAAAGAAAAGTCATTCAAGGTAAGGATACATCCTATGTATATATCCTTGGTGGATTCGGATTTCCCGTTAGCCATTTCGACTGTGAATGTTTCTTTTAGTGGTTGGGAGTTTTGATTTAGTAGATGTTTAAAATTATGGCTCACGAAGCTCCTCTCAGAACCACAATCAAATAGAATGCATGCATAAGTATTGTTGAGAAGGAACGTACCCGTTACCACCACAGGGTCTTCCACCGCTTCTTCGTGACCCAGTGCTAGAATCCTCCCACCTCCACTGGTATTTCCAGCTTTTAGACAATCTCTCTTGAAATGCCCCACATCAACGTATTGGTAGCATGCTTGATCTACTCCAGTGGCAGGTACTTGGTTAAGTGGTTGGGGTGGTATTCTACAGAATCGGGCAATATGCCCTTTCCTGTTGCAGTTACGACACTGCATTTCTTGGCAATTTCCGTTGTGGTGAAAATTGCACTTGTTGCATTTAGGGAGGTTACCATCATAGGGCTTAGTTGGTGAAAGGTTATTAATGACAGCAGCAGGTACAATGGTAGGTATGGTAGAAGGTACAGTAGCGGCATGGACTGCCACTACTTGTTGCTTCTTTGAAGGTTCCAGAGGAGATTTGCCCTTCCTCTTGTTCCAACCCTTCTTCTTGCTGTTGTTGTTGTTGTTGTTATTGTTGTTGTTGTTGTTTCCCTTTGGTTGTTCTGGTAGAGCAACCACTGAGTTTTGACGGGCTCCGTGGTCGATAAGAGATTGTGTCAGCTCTTTGGCACTGTCAAAAGTAACAGGCTTCGAAGCTAAAACACTTGACTAAATTTCGGGCGACATTCCCCAAATATATCTCTCAATCTTTTTACTTTCCAGAGGAACCATATTCGTACAAAGAATTGCCAGATCACAGAACCTACTGGTATAGGTTGATATGTCAGAACCAACCATGGTAAGACCCCAGAGTTCTTGCTCAAGTTTTTTGAATTTCCCCTCGCGGACAGTATTCCCACATTTACTTGGCTTTTAAGTTCTCGCAGCTGATCGAGTTTGCCACTACCAGAGTAAGTGACTTAATGTGGCCATTCCACCATGTTAAAGCTCTATCCGAAAAGGTACATGCAGCGAATTTGACTTTGCTGCTCACCGAACAGGAGCAAATTTCAAAGATTGCTTCTGTCTTCTCAATCCATTGCCTTAAAACCATCACTTCTCCAGTTCCATTAAAGGTCCTAGGTTTGGCATTCGAGAAGTCTTTATAAGTGCACTCTTGCAGGTGCTCATGACTCTCGCCATGGTTAGAAGGATGTGCACCAGCTCCCGACCCACTAGCACCAGGAGTGTTGATATGAGACATGGCAGCAGTTACAGCTTCTGTGACCACCGCTTGGAACATAGCGGGGTCGAATTGAGGAGGTGGTGGTGGCGTCGGTGCTTCATTAACATGTCTTGGATTTCTACGAGGAGACATCTTTTTCTATAAAACTCAATAGATAAAAAGATAGTGAGATATCAAGAATGAATATGAATTTGATATCTCTGAACTAAACACTTAATTCAACATGAATCTTGTAAAGAATTGGAAATAGAAATCCACTGCAAGTACAACTTGCAACAGGATAATATGAAATTGAATGGTTATTTTTCAAAGAGTATGAATGTACATGTCGATTGTATTGGTATATTAAGTACATAAGGTCCGGAAAACTTGACCTTAAAGAAGGAATATAATATACCCCAATACTGAGAAAGCATCGACATCAAACCGACCTACCGAAAATAAAATTTTTGCGGTCGTATTTAAAGCATGAAAAATAACACTGGAAAATTTCTATGATCCAAAACTTTGGAATAGGATGTTTATGAGAATTGTAATAACTCTTGTTGAAGTAAAGTACTCATTATTTTATTGATACTCAGTTTTGTACATATCATGAAAAGTAGTCTATACATTCAGTATCTTAACTAAAAAGTAGAAGTAGTGTAAACACTACTTGCGGCGGTTGCTACGACGGTTGTTGGGTCCTGCTTCATCCTGCGTCTTCCAACGCCTTTCTTGTGCAGCTTGATGCTCTCTCAATTCCCTTTTCTCAAATTGAGCAGCATTGAGTTGCCTTTGAAGGGCTTTAGTATGGTGCTGGGTATCGTCCTGGATTTCATCAAGACGAAGGATATCTGCAGTGTTAACCTGCGCAACCGTATTTACTTGTAGGATTCGATTAATCGAAATCCTTGCTTGATCGGCTTGGCGGGCTATTCGATTTACTATAACTGGAAGAGCTCTATCGGCTGATCCTCCTCTAGAGACGTTATAGAAACCTCTTGCCATTCCGTAAGGAGGGCGTTAGCCGTCTTGCCGACTCCAATGGTTTATATAGTGGCCCCATTCTGGTATGGGTTGTTCCTCACTTTGTATCAGGGGACGCTCCCCAGGGTTGCAGACTTGTGGCTCTGTATCCGTACCACTTGATTCGTTGTCTTCAAAGGGTTCTTTATCTGAGTCTGAGATCCAGCTTGCATGTTGTTGATTGTAGGGGTCCCCAGGTAAATTGGGTTCGGCCATATTATATGTATTAGAGGTAAGGATAGTAAAATACTCCCATATTATTTTAATTTATGTGATATGTTCTATAGTTCTTCTGAATTTGTATGGTTGGTAAGTTTTAGAAATATCGCAACACTACTATCACTCCCAAACACATGTTGGTCATATCTCAAATCAATATAATTGATCAGGCTATATTAATCCCAGATATGATTACATAACTTCCCAAGTTTGACTATAATGTTCAACACTTAAATACTTTTAAGTTCTTATGATTGTGATACTGTACTTGTAGGTATGAGTGTTAGTATACTTCTTGTAAAAATACTTAAATCTTTAAAAAGTATACTTGTAGTCAGAGCTCTTAGCCCCGATGTATTTATAGTTTGTATATCTTTTATGGATTGATATACTAAGTTCACTATAAACAATGCTCCGATACCAATCTGTCACACCCCCAAACAAGACGGCGGAAACATCCGGGGGTGGAGGACTTCATTTGTAGTATCACAACACATGCATCATAGTAATCAAAGTACAGACAACCATTGTATTTAAAAAGTATAAGTATTTACATGTGTTCAATCATTGTATATTGAATCCAAAATAGTTATACAAAGGAAGAAGATATGACTCAAAATAGCTCCATCTTCTCAAAAAGCTCCGGGAGTACCTGTTTATTATTTCCCTGAGAATACAAGTAATTTGAAAACAGAGTATCAACATAAAGTTGAGTGAGTGCATATGTATTTATGTTTAAAAGGATGTTTCGGTATCTCGAATATGTAAAATGTTCCAGAAAATCTTATATTTTCTGTTGTATATGAAAAGTAGTTTTATTCCCATAAAAACGTTCCATTTGTAAACCAATGTTCTGTATTTGTAAAACTTGTAACTGAGAGTGTGCCTGGTTTCACCAGCTGTTATTGAAAGCTGTATTGTACTATTGTAGTTGTATTCTATAAACTGGTACTTTGAAGGTGTACTTACGTTTAGTTGATTATACACTAACGTATTGTTAATATCTTTTTAATGAGTTATTATAACCATACTAAGACATGATGGCCTGAAACAAACGCCTTGCGGGCGTTTCAACTGTTGATAACAATTGCCACTCATTGGCGTGTATGCCTGACTGTAGCTAGCAGCCTGAGTGTGGGGTTGTCAATCCCAATATAGATCTACACACAACTTGTTTCGATCCCTTAACTGGAGACTCTGGTTATAATATCATGACTTTACCTTGGTTGCCTGAACGAATTAAACAACCTGAATTGAATGACTCATAAAAAGCATATAAACGTTACATGTATATTAGTCATGAAAACCCAATCATTCTGAAATAAATGATTGACAATATGTTCTTGAATTAGTATTCTGAACATGTATTTGACAATTGTAAACCCTTGATTTGTTTTGAATCAAAACCCTTGTTTCTTGTAAAACAGTGTATTCTAGTATACTTGAATCATGAATTATTGTTCTATGTATCATAAATTATACCTATTATAATTTATATGTACTTTCTGAATCGGTATTTAACTATTTTTGCATGTAACCCCTTGCTCAACATGATACAAAGGTATTTGAAGTGATGAAATAACTTTTATATTTATATACATACACAATTCTATATATAAGTAAAATTTAAACGACACTCGGACAAATAACCGGTACTATAAGCCCACATCCAAACAAGGAAAATGACCCATAATGAGTTATCAGTCCTAAGCCTTTTAAATCTAATTTATATATATATATATATATATATATATATATATATATATATATATATATATATATATATATATATATATACAAATATGAATTTTGGGGAAAAATATAAGTTTATAAAAGAGTTTAATGTTTTGAGTATTTTTGATGATTTAATGTCGTTTTATCATGATTTGAAATCATGATTTTTGTAACGACCCAATTTTCGAGTCCAAAAATTTCTTTTTGATTAACTGACTCATAAAAACATTCATAAGAAAATACTGTGAAAACACGTCATCTCATAAAACAAAGCATCATGTCTGAAAACCCAAGTGATAAAATAATACATATCATAGTACAATCCTAGAAAGTTCCATGCGGAAATCATGTGTGTGTGTGTGATGCGATGCTACGCCGCCGACTCCTTCCCCTTAGACGAAGAGGTACCTGAAACCAAAACCGAAACCGTAAGCACAAAGCTTAGTGAGTTCCCCCATCATACCACATACCATACAATTCCTTGGTATCTTTCAACCGGTAATCATCGTCGGTATCTTTCAACCGGTAATCATCATCGGTATCTTTCAACCGGTAATCATCATCGGTATCTTTCAACCGGTAATCATCATCGGAATCTTTCAACCGGTAACTGTCATCGGTATCTTTCAACCGGTAACTGGGGACTATTCCACCCCCTACCACTAGCATACAACAACAACATATAAACATACAGTCAGGTATATCCGGGTACTGACCTACCCTTTGGTCCTAAGGACCGCTATCAGGGAAACCAATCCCTATCATACACGTAACACATACAAATAAAACTCATGACCAAAGCATGTAACCAGACCAAGATAATTATCACAAAGACAATCATCTTCTAAATACTCCTCTTTGGTGGGCCGGCATTGTGGCCTTAGACCCACCCCTACTGGAAGGTGACTCACCTCGTACGAGTAGCTGCTGATACTCCGGGCGGGAAACCTCTATCTGCTGCTGCTCCGGAAATCCTCCGGCTACAATCCCCACAAAACACTCAGTCAGAAACTGATATCTACTCTTAGGGTAAAATGACCATTTTACCCCTAACCAAGTCCAAGACAAAGTCAACTTCCAGTTGACCCGACTCGTCGAGTTGGTCCGTCAACTCGTCGAGTCCCTTCCCTTTACTCGTCCTTATCCACGACTTGACTCGTTGAGTTTGGCAACGACTCGACGAGTTCCCCTTCCTTACGAACATCAATGAGCCTTCATCTGACTCGCCGAGTCGTATGAACACTCGTCGAGTTCACCTTCAACTGATGAACAAGTCCTGACCTCGACTCACCGAGTTGTATGAACAACTCGTCGAGTTCATCTTCAAACATAAGGAGATTTCCTTGGACTCGCCAAGTCTGTTGTAGCACTCGTCGAGTCCCATGAACTCCAGGTCTAAAATTAAGTCCAATGCGTTGGGTCACTCTTTCTGTCCTGCTACAACCCTTCTAACACCCAACTGAGTCCTTTTGACCCTCAACAGATATGGGACTCAAAGCCTTGGACTCGTCGAGTCCCAAGAACGGACTCGCCAAGTCGATAACGTCCACTACCAAAATCGTCGATTTCTGATGTACAACACTTGACCAAAATATAGATCTAAGCTCCTTCAATCGTTCTAGCACGTAAAGTTACAAACTTTACGTGCATGCATGGGACTTTGAGCTCAAAAGGACATAAAAGAAGCTCTTATGATGCATGGGGCCTTCCTTGAGTGCAAAAGCAACCCAAATCTGCCTTGTGACCCCTCCCAAAACTTAGATCCGAAGTCTTGACCCCCAACCATGTTTGCAATCATGGTTGGCAACCTCATATGGCTTAAAAAGCCCTAAATCTTCCCCAAAAAGGGATCTAACAAACAAGCAAGCAAGGTACATACTTTATGCCTTTCAAAGACTGCAAATAATGAACAAAACTCGAATCCTTCAGTCTCCTCTTGATCCTTCTATGCTCTTCCTTCTTCCTTGAGGTCAAAACCCACAAAAATCACTCAAAAGCCTTAGATCTTGCACCAAAACACTTAGGGTTTGCTATGGAGGGTTTCTGGGAGCATAAAGGGGCGATGGAGGCTCTATAAGATTGTTTAAATAGGGTACAAACCCTGAGATTAGGGTTTTATCCAGTCAGAGCCTACTCGTCGAGTCCGGGACCCGACTCGACGAGTCCATCACTTAAATCCCGCGCCTCATCCCGCTTCTACTCGGCGAGTTGGGCCTTCAACTCGTCGAGTCCCAGGCCAAAAATGCAAAATCACTGAAATAAAATATATACCAAGAACCATGTGCTACAAATCTCCCCCACTTATTTTAGACTTTGTCCTCGAAGTCTGCTGCTCGATCCTGGAAAAGCTCTGGGTAATGCTCCATCATCTCATCCACCGACTCCCAAGTCCATTCCGAGCCCTTCCGGTGCTGCCATTGCACCTTTACCAGCTCAACCCTCTTGATCCTCAGATCCTTCAACTTCCGGTCGAGAATCGCTACAGGCCGCTCGATGTAATTCAGGCTGTCATCGACCTGAATATCCTCTAATGGTACCACTGTCGAGTCGTCCACCAAACATTTCCGTAGCTGGGAGACGTGAAAGGTGCTATGAATCTGACTGAGTTCGGCTGGCAGATCCAACCTATATGCCACCTTGCCCACCCGGGCTATAACCCTAAAGGGTCCAATATACCTGGGACCCAACTTGCCCCGCTTCCTGAATCGGATGACGCCCTTCCATGGCGACACCTTCAGGAGAACCATATCCCCGACCTGAAACTCCAGGTCCGATCGGCGCTTGTCGGCATAACTTTTCTGCCGACTTTGAGCGGTCTGAAGCCTGCTCAGAACTTGCTGAATCCTCTCTGTCGTCTTGAGCACCACTTCGGTGCTCCCCATGACCCTCTGTCCAACCTCACCCCAACATATCGGGGTTCTGCACTTTCTACCGTATAACATCTCGAAGGGAGGACGGTCAATACTCGCATGATAGCTATTATTATACGAGAACTCCGCCAACGGAAGGTAGGTATCCCAGCTACCTCCAAAGTCTAAAACACATGCCTGCAGCATATCCTCTAATGTCTGGATGGTCTGCTCGCTCTGACCATCCGTCTGCGGGTGAAAGGCGGTGCTAAAATGCAGACGAGTACCCAGCTCGTCATGAAACTTCTTCCAAAACCTGGAAGTGAACCGCACATCCCTGTCTGAAATCACCGATACTGGCACCCCGTGCCGCGCCACTACCTCTCAAATATGGATGTCGGCCAACCTTTCGGCCGAAATACTTTCCTGAATCGGGATAAAATGGGCGCTCTTGGTCAATCGATCGACGATGAGCCAAATCGAATCCACTCCCCGTGCGGTCCTAAGAAGCTTTGTGATAAAATCCATCGTAATGTCTTCCCATTTCCACAGCGGGATATCCAACGGCTGCATCTTGCCGTGTGGCCTCTGGTGCTTGGCCTTGACCTTCCTATAGGTCAAGCACCACTCCACATACCATGCTACGTCCCGCTTCATGCAGGGCCACCAATAGTCAGGACGAAGATCTCTATACATCTTCGTCGCTCTTGGATGGATAGAAAATCTGGATTTGTGTGCCTCCTCTATCAGGATCTGGTGCACGCCTCCATGATAAGGGACCCACACCCTACAGTGAAGAGTCAATAACCCTCGGCTATCATAGTCGAAGGAGGAAACCTGCCCCACAATCCGCTCGCTCTTCCGATGTTCCTCCTTCATGGCCTCCTGCTGGGCCTCCCGAATCTGTTCCAACAATGGAGTCACCACTGTCATCCTCAGACAGATCTCCCTGATTGGTGCTGCCTTGCGGCTAAGCGCGTTGGCGACCACATTGGCCTTCCCCGGGTGGTAGAGGATCTCACAGTCATAATCCTTTACCACATCAAGCCACCGACGCTGCCTCATATTCAGATTTGGCTGGTCCATGAGATACCTCAGGCTCTTATGGTCCGTGTAAATCGTACAACGAACCCCATAGAGATAATGACGCCAAATCTTGAGGGCGAACACAACAGCCCCCAACTCCAAATCATGCGTCGGGTAGTTCACCTCGTGAGGCTTCAGCTGCCTCGAAGCGTAAGCAATGACATGCCCTCTCTGCGTCAATACTGCGCCCAAACCCAAGATGGACGCATCACAGTACACGACGAAATCCTCCATGCCCTCTGGTAGGGCTAAGATTGGCGCCTCGCACAATCTCTGCCTCAATGTCTCGAATGCAGCCTGCTGCTCAAGCCCCCAACGAAAGACCACGGCCTTCCTCGTTAGCCTGGTCAGGGGTACGACTATCTTGGAGAAATCCTGGATGAATCTCCGATAGTAGCCGGCTAATCCTAGGAAACTCCGAATCTCAGATGGAGACCTCGGAACCTCCCATTTCATCACGGCCTCCACGTTGGCCGGATCTACCGAAATCCCGTTCTGGTTGACAAGATGCCCAAGAAACTGCACCTCGTGTAACCAGAACTCACACTTGGAGAACTTAGCATACAAGTTCTCCCTTCTCAAAGTCTCCAGAACCTCTCGCAGATGCTCGTCATGCTGCTCTCGCGTCTTGGAGTAAACCAAGATATCATCAATAAACACTATCACAGACCGGTCTAACATCGGTCTACACACGCGGTTCATGAGGTCCATGAACGCGGCAGGAGCATTGGTGAGCCCGAAAGGCATCACCACAAACTCATAGTGGCCATAGCGCGTCCGAAACGCAGTGTTCTGCACATCCTCCTCTCTGACCCTCATCTGGTGATACCCTGAATGCAGATCAATCTTGGAGAACCAAGACGCTCCCTGTAGCTGGTCAAAGAGGTCATCAATCCTTGGCAGTGGGTAACGGTTCTTCACCGTTACCTTATTCAGCTCCCGATAATCTATACACATCCAATGCGACCCGTCCTTCTTCTTCACAAACAGAATCGGGGCTCCCCAGGGAGAACTACTCGGTCTAATGAATCCCTCATCTAACAGCTCCTGCAGCTGTGTAGACAACTCTTGCATCTCAGGAGGAGCCAATCGATCCTGAACTCCACCTGTCGGAGCCGCACTAGGGACTAGGTCGATCCTGAACTCCACCTGTCGCTCCGGAGGTATTCCAGGCAACTCCTCGGGGAATACGTCCGCAAACTCCTCGGGGAATACGTCCTCGGGGAATACGTCTGCAAATTCCTCGGAGATATTCCAGGCACATCGCCCACCGTCGCCCTACCCGCCTCCCGGGTATCCATAACATAGGCGACATAACCTGCGCAACCCTGCTGGAGGTAGCGCCTAGCCCTCGCTGCCGAACATAAAGTTGGTCCTTGTTGTGGCCCTTCGCCCTGAACCACCAGCTCTCCCCCACTAGGGGTCCTAATCCGTACTGACTACTGCGCGCAGTCAATCACTGCCCCATTGGGGCTCAGCCAATCCATACCGATAATAACCTTGTTCCCCCGCAAAGGTATGGGAACCAGATCTACCAGATAACGCTCCTCAAACAGCCTCAAAACACAATCCTGGTAGACCTCTGACACCCGTACCGACCGGTCGTCCGCAATCTCGACCTCTAGAGGGCAATCCAACATGCCCGAAGACTCTGGAAACTTCTTGCTAAGCGCAAGAGAGACAAATGATCGGGTGGCACCCGAATCAAACAACACCTGAACTGGGATACCGTTCACATGGAACGATCCTAAGCAAGGCACCCAATATATCAAAATCACAGCGACATAACATAACAACATACAAATAAGAAATCATACTCGTCACCACATCGGGTGCAGCGTGTGCCTCCTCGGCTGTCAGCTGAAATGCTCGGCTCCAAACCACTGGAGCCTCCATCTTGGCCTTCCGGCCATCCACAACCCGTGCTGTCGCTGGAGTCGGCGCCACTGCCGGCGCCGCTGCTGCTGTCAATCTGGGGCAACTGGCCTTTTTATGGCCCTTCTGATTGCAATGAAAGCAAATCAGGTCTGATATGTGAATCACAGGAGCTGGGGCAGTGCAATCTCTGCCAAAATGCCTAACCTTGCCACACTTATAGCAGCCTGAACCCAGCCCAGTACGACAAGCTCCCTCGTGTGACCGACCGCATTTCCCACAGCGGTCCCGCCCTGACTGGCCTTTCGGCCTACCATCGGATCCCTTTGGCTTATTCCCCGAAGCCCCCGTCGTCAGCCCCTCCGCTGCCTTCCTCTTTCGGATGTGCTCCAAATCAATCTCCCTCTCCCTAGCCCTAACAATCATGGAATCCAGGGTAGGGCAAGCTGAGAAACTGACATGCTCCCGGATGTCAGCTCGTAACATATCATGGTAGCGGGTCCTCCTCATGTCCTCATCACTCGCATATTGGGGCACCAGCAATGCCCTCTCCCGGAACTTGGCGGTGATCTCCGCCACAGTCTCTGTAGTCTGTCTCATGTCCAAGAACTCCTTGGCCCGCTGCTGAAGCTCCACAGCTGGCGCAAACTCCGCCTTGAACCGGGTCACAAAATCCGGCCATGCCAGAGCCTCAACAGCCGAGGCTCCCAGAGAGTCACCAACCGACTCCCACCAATCTCTGGCCCTGTCTCTCAAGTATCCTGCTGCATACCTCACCTTCGATCCCTCGGGGCAGAAGCTAGTCAACTGTGCAGACTCAATGTCTGCAATCCATCGTCTGGCAGCAATGGGGTCCTTCGCCCCATGAAAATCCGGCGCACCGCTCCCTCGGAAGTCCTTGAAGGACAGTGTGCGCGATCCTGACTGGCTGGCCGCCATGTCACTCCTGAACGCCCTGAGGCGATCCTCCATCAACTCAATGATCCCTTCCTTGATCGACCCAAAGATAACTGGCGTCGCATCAAGGATACCCCTCGTGATCTCGGACGCGATGAACTCGTGTAACCCATCATCCACATGCTCGGATCCTGCGCCCGAGCCCGATCCTGACCCAGATCCTGAACCTCCTGCTCCATTCCGCGTGACCACCATTCTAAAAATAACATACGAATGTCAGGGTCGCATATACTTTCAGAGGTCTCGCACACTTTCCAAGCTTCCAGGGTCCATCTAGGCCCTCCTTGATTCGAGTACGGGTCCTCTGCTTTCAGTAGTACGGGCCCATACTACCTTCCACATCTACCCGTACTTTCATCAAGGATTGCTTCGACTTCACCAAGTCCCTTTTACCGATTCCCTTTCCACTGACCTCATCCTAGGCTTTCCTAGGGCACTCTCCGACCTACCCTCCGCCATCAGCTGCACTAGGAGTCCCCACCACTTCCCCCTAACTAACTTGCGGATATTGTTACATATCCGTTCCTTAGCTAGTTGAAGGTGGCCAGAACCCCCATAGCACAAAGGAAGCAACATTCGTGCATTGGGCAACCAAATCATGCATAACTTACACAGGGCATCCTACTGCTGACTAAACAGTCCTAACATACAGCTCATATAACAGGCATATAAGGCATCCTCCTAGATCCTTAGCGCTAACTAGCATGCAATTCTCAGAATCATATATCAGGCACTCAAGGCATCCTCCTAGATCCTTAGTCCTATTCTAGCATGCAGTTTTCTGAATCAAAACCATATAGCATAACATATCAAGTGTGGGTATCTTGGGGAAAACTTACTTGAGCCCGGCCGGTCGCATGCATCACACACTTCGTCTTTCTTAAAATCCTTCCATTTAGATTTTAGAAAACCATTTTTCCTTGTAAAAACCTTTTAGCCCCTCAGTTTGAGTCCAGACACCCCCGAGGGTGTGTCCGAGTACCTCAAACCAGGGCTCTGATACCAACTTGTAACGACCCAATTTTCGAGTCCAAAAATTTCTTTTTGATTAACTGACTCATAAAAACATTCATAAGAAAATACTGTGAAAACACGTCATCTCATAAAACAAAGCATCATGTCTGAAAACCCAAGTCATAAAATAATACATATCAGAGTACAATCCCAGAAAGCTCCATGCGGAAATCATGTGTGTGTGTGTGATGCGATGCTACGCCGCCGACTCCTTCCCCTTAGATGAAGAGGTACCTGAAACCAAAACAGAAACCGTAAGCACAAAGCTTAGTGACTTCCCCCATCATACCACATACCATACCATATCCTCGGTATCTTTCAACCGGTAATCATCATCGGTATCTTTCAACCGGTAATCATCGTCGGTATCTTTCAACCGGTAATCATCATCGGTATCTTTCAACCGGTAATCATCATCGGTATCTTTCAATCAGTAATCATCATCGGTATCTTTCAACCGGTAACTGTCATCGGTATGTTTGTACCGGTAACTGGGGACTATTCCACCCCTACCACTAGCATACACCAACAAGATATAAACATACAGTCAGGCATATCCGGGTACTGACCTACCCTTTGGTCCTAAGGACCGCTATCAGGGAAACCAATCCCTAGCATACATGTAACATGTCATACAAATAAAACTCATGACCAAAGCATGTAACCAGACCAAGATAATTATCACAAAGACAATCATCTTCTAAATACTCCTCTTTGGTGGGCCGGCATTGTGGCCTTATACCCACCCCTACTGGAAGGTAACTCACCTCATACGAGTAGCTGCTGATACTCCGGGCGGGAAACCTCTGTCTGCTGCTGCTCCGGAAATCCTCCGGCTACAATCTCCACAAAACACTCAGTCAGAAACTGATATCTAGTCTTAGGGTAAAATGACCATTTTACCCCCAACCAAAGTCCAAGACAAAGTCAACTTCCAGTTGACCCGACTCGCCGAGTTGGTCCGTCAACTCGTCGAGTCCCTTCCCTTTACTCGTCCTTATCCACGACTCGACTCGTCGAGTTTGGCAACGACTCGACGAGTTCCCCTTCCTTACGAACATCAATGAACCTTCATCCGACTCGCCGAGTCGTATGAACACTCGTCGAGTTCACCTTCAACTGATGAACAAGTCCTAAGCTCGACTCGCCGAGTTGTATGAACAACTCGTCGAGTTCATCTTCAAACATAAGGATATTTCCTTGGACTCGCCGAGTCTGTTCTAGCAGTCGTCGAGTCCCATGAACTCCAGGTCTAAAATTAAGTCCAATGTGTTGGGTCACTCTTTCTGTCATGCTACAACCCTTCTAACACCCAACTGACTCCTTTTGACCCTCAACAGATATGGGACTCAAAGCCTTGGACTCGTCGAGTCCCAAGAACGGACTCGCCAAGTCGATAACGTCCACTACCAAAATCCTCGATTTCTGATGTACAACACTTGACCAAAAGATAGATCTAAGCTCCTTCAATCCTTCTAGCACGTAAAGTTACAAACTTTACGTGCATGCATGGGACTTTGAGCTCAAAAGGACATAAAATAAGCTCTTATGATGCATGGGGCCTTCCTTGAGTGCAAAAGCAACCCAAATCTGCCTTGTGACCCCTCCCAAGACTTAGATCCGAAGTCTTGACCCCCAACCATGTTTGCAATCATGGTTGGCTACCTCATATGGCTTTAAAAGCCCTAAATCTTCCCCAAAAAGGGATCTAACAAACAAGCAATCAAGGTACAGACTTTATACCTTTCAAAGACTGCAAATAATGAACCAAACTCGAATCCTATAGTCTCCTCTTGATCCTTCTATGCTCTTCCTTCTTCCTTGAGGTCAAAACCCACAAAAATCACTCAAAAGCCTTAGATCTTGCACCAAAACACTTAGGGTTTGCTATGGAGGGTTTCTGGGAGCATAAAGGGGCGATGGAGGATGTATAAGGTTGTTTAAATAGGGTACAAACCCTCAAATTAGGGTTTTGTCCAGTCAGAGCCTACTCGATGAGTCCGGGACCCGACTCGACGAGTCCATCACTTAAATCCCGTGCCTCATCCCGCTTCTACTCGGCGAGTTGGGCCTTCAACTCACCGAGTCCCAGGCCAAAAATGCAAAATCACTGAAATAAAATACATACCAAGAACCAGGTGCTACAATTTTATAACACAAGTTCTTGTGTTATACTTGTATTCCCCCCCCCCCCTTAAAACAGTAAAAAATTATGAAAATACGGGGGTATGAACTCACTTGATAGGTGGTGATTTGGACAGCATTTCGTTTCCTGGAAAGGAGTTTATTTGACAAAAAAACGGCTTAAATCGAGCAGAGTTTCGACTGGTGAAAGTTGTTTTTCTCGGGAATCTCGGGCTTCGAGGCTTGCTTAGGGTTTGAGATATGATACCGGGGCTTTGGGGGTTGTTTGTAAGTTTATGGAAGTGAAAGGGGTGAAAAATGTGAAGAAAGGTGAAAATTTGGGTGAAATGTGTTAAAAATCCGAGAAGTCTCGCAGCTCTTATGTAGGCCGAAGCCTCGGATCCGAAGCAGGGAGAAGCTGCCGCGTGTTCGGACAGGTGGCGAGGGAGAAGGGCTCGCTTTGGACAGCTGGCTCGGTGGTTTCGGATCAGGAGTGGACCGAACTTCGGTCCAATCAGGAGGAGGCACGGTGCGAGTTCGGAAGCTCCAGGGTGCGAAGGGCGTGTTCGACGGCTACTGGACCGCAACTTCGATCCAATCAGAAGGTGCCACGAACAACTTCGGTCCAATCAGAAGGTGCCACGAGACAGACACGGAGAAGCCTCGCATGCGAGGGTGACATGGCCGAAGGTACACCATGCGAATTTTCCCGGTTTTCAACATTTCTCGATTTTTGTGCCCAAAACTTGTGAAATTCATAACTTTCGCATACGAGCTCCGTTTTCGACGTTCTTTATATGCACGCGTAGGTAAAATTATACTCTACGACTTTCGTTTAGACTTCGTTGGCTAATTTTGACTTTATTTTTAATATTATTATTTTTAACAGCCGGGGACATGAAATCCGTTAAAAATTCATAACTTCTTCATTTGACGTTCGTTTTTGTCTGTCTTTTTACCGTTGTACTACTATTGAAGAGACCTTCAATTCTCGTTTAGGTTGTGTTGGCTAAAAATCACTCGATCTTTATTTCGAGTTTTTAGCTGTATACTACTATACTGAAACTTAGAAAAATCATAACTTCCTCATACGAAGTCAGATTTTGATGTTCTTTTTATGAAAGTTCTCGGTTTAATGTAATCTACAACTTTCATTTGGATTGTTATGGCTGAAAAGCCTTTTATTGAAAATTCAGTTTTTACATTGAACAGTGTTTTGCCGGTTTTGTCGCCGATCTTCGATTGGTCATAAACTTCTTTGTTATAACTCGGATTTTAGTGTTCTTTATATTTTTGGAAACCTTGTTACAATCTCTACCACTTGGTTCATCCCAATCGAGATTGTTTAATACTTTATTTTTGAGGGTCAATTATGTAAATATACATAGTATGCTAAAATTTCTCTTTATTATTTTAAAAAGAACTACAAATTGACCTACATTATGACATAGGTTTGAAATAATGGTTTGTTACACTAACCCACTCAATTTATATGCATCACAGGTAGCAGAACTAGGGCAGCTAGAATCTAGGTTAAGATGTTGAGTGAAATAAGAGATGAGCGTGCATTAATATTTCAAGACCTTTTATTATTTACATTGTAACCTATGTTTGGATATTAATGGTAACATCCATGGTATTTTAATATAATTAAATAACTTATGTTATCTCAAACTGTTTTAATTAATCTGGGATTTTCCACAACGCAACAACTTAATGCATAAAGAAAATGTTTTAATCTATTTTGCAAATATGGGGATGTTGTTGGTATCGGTGCATTAGTTTAAGCATACTAGAAATTTTGATACATTTCTAGACTTAAGCTTAGAAGCTAGGTATGACTGATGAGTTTTGTGATAGAATGCTTTAGGTTAGATGTCCAAATTACTATAGACGCAAGCACTAGCAAGCTATAGGAATATGCCATAATAGCTAATATGCCTTAACTGTTATTATGTGCTATATATATATATATATATATATATATATATATATATATATATATATATATATATATATATATATATATATATATATATATATATATATATATATATATATATATATATAGGAGAGGAGTAGGATCAAATGAGAACACCTAAAAGGTTGAGAACGCGAGAACATATCACAACCTTATAAATAATTAGATCTATGGATATTATCAACTGGACCATTTATGAATATTTATAAAACTGATGTGCTAAATATGTAACTTTGAAATGGCAAAAAGGGTACTATAGGAAATCCATATAATTTAATTAAATAGAAATGCCTATAATTTCTCTCTATCTCTCTTTCTCTCTCTCTCTCTACTTAACTAGAAAACCCTAATCTAATTATTTTGAAAAAATCGGCCCCACACCCCCACCTTCTTCACCACTGTTTTCGTTCATTATCTTCTGCCATCCTCCATCGTTGACCATCGCACAATTAAAATCCCGGATAAAACAACAAAACACTAATTGCATTTTGGGTGTGTGTGTGGTCTTAAAAATCAGAAGAGACGAGGATCTGAGACGAGGAGACGGGAGTGGATTCGAAGCATCAAACACAATTTGAGGTAATTTGGTTGAAGGAAATCGAGATACAGAGGGAATAAATCGAACGCACATGGGTTCTCAATCTCCCTGTGTTGCCGTGTGGTCACGAGAACTGAAATAAGAGCAGGGTAGTCGCCGATGGCGGCAACACTGACCACCAGAGAGGCAAACAGCGGAGCTCAACCGGAGGTGGCCGGAAAAAGGTTCGAGTTAAATCAATTTCGTATTTCTGTTGTCCAAGTTCATAATGTCGATTGATATTAAGCCCTTGTAAGATTTCCTTGATTGTCATTTTAACATAAATTCAATTAATAAGCTTCCTTCCTAAGCTTCTGATTTCTCGTTTCCATCCACCAGGTCAACAAAAAAATTAATTGAAATTGCGGATTGTCTTTGTTGGCGTTGTGTGGTTTGAATTTTGAGAAGCGACAACAACAAAAATCAACAACTGGAGCATTTTTTTGTTGCATTTCCAGAATTGCCTTTTGAAGATTATCAATTGCAATCGATAATTAATTGAAATTGAGGATTATTTGTCTTTGTTGGCATTGTGTGGTGTGGAGGGCGTATTTGACATCGGGTTCATTGGCTTTGTATCTGGGAGGATTGGGCTGTTTGATGAAATGCGTGAGAGAGGTATTCATTTGTGAATAGCAGGGTATTCATTTGTTAATAACAATGTATTCATTTGTAAATAGTAGTGTAATCATGTGTGAATGAGTGTATTTATTTATGATTAGATGTAGTCTTTTATTCATTTGTGAATACCAGGGTATTCATTTGTTAATAACAATGTATTCATTTGTAAATAGCAGTGTAATCATATGTGAATAAGTGTATTTATTTATAATTAAAGGTATTCTTTTATGAAGAAATGATAATTTTTACACCCCTTTTATTTTCGGTTGGTTAAAAGAAAGGAATTGGATTACTTGTAAATTGATATGTATTCATTTGTGATTGTAGTAGTATTAGTTTTTTTGAAAAAAAAAATCGTTTATGAATACAAATGTATTGATTGGGGTCAGATTTCTATTAATTTTTTCGAAAAAAAAAAACGTGAAATAGGAGAAAAAAATTATTTTTTAAGAAAAAAAATTAAATTTTTTTAGTTTAAAATTCTTTTTTTGATAAAAATGTTATTTATATTTCATTAATAAGAAAAATAAAAAATTAAATATTTCCTTCTTTTTTGGTAACTGATCCTAAATTTAAGGGAATTTGATTGATTTTATTTTATTTTAATTTAATTAAAATATACAATTACTAATATGCCCTTATATATTGATTGGTCCAGAACAGTTCTCGCGTTCTCAACTTTTTAGGTGTTCTCATTTGATCCTTTATATATATATATATATATATATATATATATATATATATATATATATATATATATATATATATATATATATATATATATATATATATATATATAGTAAAATAATACTATTCTAAAATACTCGTATTCTATGGGTAGAGAACGACATGACGATTACAAGGAGCGGTAGAATCCTCAATAACAAAGGAGGTACAACACCTCAGTACACCGAAGCAGTAGCAACTAAATTTACGATGAATGAAGCACGAACGAAGATGCAAGATCTGCTTGATCAATAACGACGTGAGTGTAGGGATCTCCTAACTCAGGAGCTAGTGAATGCTAGTGGCGCAGCGCCAATGATCAACAAAGTCATGAGTTTAGGGATCTCCTAACTTATTAGTCTTGAAGAAGGAGATAATTTGTATGCAAAGTTCTCCAAGTGTGACTTTTGGATTCGGGAGATACACTTCTTGGGTAACGTGGTTAGCCGGAAGGGTATAATGGTCAACCCAACAAAGATTAAAGTTGTTATGAAATGGGAGCCGCCAAGAGTCCCACTGAATTTTGTAGATTTCCGAGATTAGCAGGTTATTATTGAAGATATATCCAAAAATATTTTCTATTGCGGCTCCAATGAGAACCCTGACCAAAAAGGGAGTTGCCTACACTTGGAGTGAGAAGCAAGAAAAAGCTTTTGGTGAATTGAAGAAGCGGTTGTGTGAAGCACTAATCCTCGTCCTACCGGAAGGAAATGATGACTTTTTAGTTTTTAGTGATTCGTATAGAGTTGGATTGGGATGCATCCTTACGTAAAGAGACAAAGTGATAACTTATGCCTCGAGACAATTGAAGACCCATGAGCAAAAATATCCAACACATGATCTAGACCATGCAACGGTGGTTTTTGCCCTAAAGATTTGGAGACATTATCTTTATGGAACCAAATGAAAACTATTTATAGATCATAAAAGCCTTCAATATATTCTTACACAGAAGGAATTGTATATGAGGCAGAGACGATGGTTGGAGCTACTCAATGAATACGATTGTGAGATACTTTACCACCATGATAAAGAAAATATTATAGCTGATGCCTTGAGTAGGAAGGTGAATCCAAAATGGAAAAGTGCTAGATCGTTGAATATTGAGATGATTTCAACGATTATAGAAAAGATCAAAGAAGCTCAGACTATAGATTTAACCGAAGATGAGAAGAAGGAAGAACGTCTAGGCAAGACGCTAGTGTTCGAAGAAAAGAATCAAGTACTGAAGTTATTCAAAAATTATATTTCGGTGCCAAAGATGGGCGAAATACGGGATATTCTTATTGAAGAGTCCCATAAAACCATGTATTCTATACACCCTGGAAACACCAAGATGTATTTGGATTTTGAAACCCTACTACTGGTGGCCAACTATGAAGGTCGATGTAGCAACTTATGTGGCTGAATGTGTGACTTGTTCAAGAGTAAAAGCACAACCTCAGAAGCCATATGGAGACCTGGAACTTCTACCTACACCCATGGGTAAGTGGTATGAAATTACCATGAATTTCATAACCAAGTTGCCAAGGACAAAGAAGGGCCATGTCATGATATAGGTTATAGTAAACCGATTGACAAATAGCGTGCATTTCGTAGCCATACATGAAAAATTTTCTATGGAGAAGTTGGAAAAAGCCTATGTGAAGGAGATTGTCAAAATTCATGGTGCACCCTTATCGATCGTGTCAGACAAAGACAATGGATTCACTTCCATATTCTGGAAGAGTATGCAAAAAAATAGGTACAATGTTGTGTTTGAGTACTACCTATCATGCAAAAATAGAAGGACAAAGTGAGAGAACTATCCAAACATTGGAGGATATGTTGTGGGCATATGCTTTAGTGCTCACTGCTAGTTGGAAAATCACCTACCATTAGCCGAATTTGCCTACAAAGAGAATCATTGTACGGAAGGAAGTGTTGTACACCATGTTTTTGGTTATAAGCAAGAGAGAAACACATTGCGGGTCCTGAGATGGTTCAACAGACCTCTGTTAAAGTGAAAATCATCCGAGAGCAAATGGTAGTTATTCAAAGTCTTCAAAAGAGTTATCCAGATATGAAGCGACGACCAGTAATGTTTGAGGTCGATGATCAAGTGCTAATTAAAGTATCTCCATGGATGGGATTTATTATATTCGAAAAACGTCGGAAGTTAAGTTCTCACTTTATTGCTTCATTCAACTTACTTCAAAAGATTGGGAAACAAGCTTACAAGCTTGAATTAGCACCTGAAATGGAAGGTATCCATGACACCTTCCATGTTTTTTATTTGAGGAAATGTTTGGGAGAGGAACCCGATATGATTCCACTTTTTGAATTAATAATTGATGAGAATAAGAAGCCAGTCAAAGAGCTTGAAGCAATCATTGACCGCAAGAAGAAGAAATTAAGACCTAAGATGATTGACTTACTGCTAGTGCGATGGAAACATTCGACTGGGCCAAAGCTCACCAGGGAGACAAAAAGCGACATGAAGAGTCGTTATCCAATTTTTTTTGTTGATCCATGATTCCGGAACGAAATCATCCTAAATAAGAGATAATTGCAACGGTCACGTTTATCGCTAGGCATAGTTATAAATTTGTATGTATGTTGTTCGACGATTGAAATCTTCTATGAATAAATAAAAGTAAATTACTCATATATATATATATATATATATATATATATATATATATATATATATATATATATATATATATATATATATATATATATATATATATATATATATATATATATATATATGTGTGTGTGTGTGTGTGTGTATGTGTGTGTGTATTTGTGTGTTTATGTGAATTTTATAGATATTAGGTGTATATGATAGCTATGTGAAATCTTACATTGAAACGTAATAAATAGGACTGAAATAGATATTAAAAATAAAAGAGTTTTAGGATAAATAATCTAAAAAAATTCGTAGTAATCAAAAAAGCGATCTCGTGCATATATAGAACGCCAAAATCTGACTTTGTTAGAGGAAGTTTTGATTTTCCGAAGTTTCAGTGTAGTATTGTGCGACTTAGAAACCGAAATTTAATTAGTCGATTGTTAGGAATAGTAATCTGAACGAGAATTGAATATCTCGTCGATATAAAGAAAATCGAGAATGGATATCATATGAGAAATTTATGATTTTTATATGGATTTTATCAATCTATAGAAGATATGAATATTTGATGAAAATAAACTTTTTATGCATGCACCAACAAGATACGTGGCGCGCACCGAAAACCCACCAGTTATTCGTCACGTGTCAGCCAGCGGTTGGATCCATGCCAATGCCCCCGACAAAAGGCGTGGCGTGCCCAGAAATATGCACGATGTGCCCTTCAAATTTCCAACTATAAATAGGAAGCCATTTGTAGCCACTTCTCACACCATTTCCATCCAATCTCTCTGGAACTCTATCGTACCCTTGGCCCCTTTACTCTCTAGTTGCAACTACTTTAGTGAGGACCTGTGGCATTAGAGAGTCGGAGAAATAGAAGTTTTCGAGTAAGTGTTATGCCCATGTAATTACATGTTCTCGTTACAAAACAATGTAAGTTAAAGGAAGTTTTGATTTTCTGAAGTTTCAGCGTAGTATTGTGCGACTCAGAACGAAATTTAATTAGTCGATTGTTAGGAATAGTAATCTGAACGAGAATTGAATATCTCGTCGATATAAAGAAAATCGAGAATGGATATCATATGAGAAATTTATGATTTTTATATGGACTTTATCAATCTACAGAAGATATGAATATTTGATGAAAATAAAATTTTTATGCACGCACCAACAAGATACGTGGCGCGCACCGAAAACCCACCAGTTATTCGCCACTTGTCAGCCAGTGGCTGGATCCATGCCAATGCCCCCGACAAAAGGCGTGGCGTGCCCAGAAATATGCACGATGTGCCCTTCAAATTTCCAACTATAAATAGGAAGCCATTTGTAGCCACTTCTCACACCATTTCCATCCAATCTCTCTGGAACTCTATCGTACCCTTGGCCCCTTTACTCCCTAGTTGCCAACTACTTTAGTGAGGACCTGTGGCATTAGAGAGTCGGAGAAATAGAAGTTTTCGGGTAAGAGTTATGCACATGTAATTACCGGTTCTCATTACAAAACAATGTAAGTTAAGATGCACTTATTATGCTTTAAATGTAAGTTATATTTATAGTCATATTTGTTATTATGAACCTATAAATAAGATTTATCAGTGATTCCAAGTGCAAATATTGATTGATCTACTTACGGGAGTGATGTCTAGGCTTGATTTAGTTAGGTGTTTAAAGTGAGATTTCTAAATACTATACTTTGTATACCAAACGGACATGACCTTCGATATGATTTTACCTGGTTAATCCTTGTTTGATATATCTTGATGTAAACATTGAGATTATTGAGGAATCTAGACTGTCATTATTATAGTCACAAGGAATATGAAAATATACTAAGACTTAGTGCTTTATACATCTAGGTCTTTTGAAAAGATAAAGTGTTAAGGCGAAGCGCTGTCCCTAACCTCGAATCACCCACTCTTGTCAGGTGAGTGCATAGTTACTTTCAAGAGCATAATTTAATAAAAGTATTTATTAAATACAAATTGTATTAATTATATATCATGTTATTTGTATAATCGTAATAGTATCGCTTATTAGGAACTATGTTAGAAATAGATTACCTTTAGTTATTGTATGGTTTAGTCATAGACTTGTATAGGGAGCTTAGTTCCAAATGAGATGAATACCATATAGGTCTCATTCTGGGGTAGAGTGTGACATCAAACGGAGTGTAGTAGTCCTCCTCTTTTTGGATGACTAGAAATGTTGAGCCCAGATCAGACAACTGGCAAGTATGTCTGGGTCATCGACTAGAGTAGATGACAACATTTGACTATTCTAGGTGTTCTAGTGAATTACGTTGTTAGTATGGACTAATAACCCACAGATGTAGATAAGATGGGATACCATATTTATCAAATACTTTGTATATTTTTTTGCCTTAATATGACTTACATTGGTCAAGTGCTCCCTAGTTGTGTAGTCAAATAGTTAATAAGATAATGATCAGGTAATGTGATTCTTCCAGATGATCATTAAATTAGGATTTATGAGAATCGATTGGGTAGGATAGGTTGTCTTACATCAGATTATATACACGTATAATGTTTGTTTGCAAGAATTTTATTATGATTTATTATCAATAAAATATTATGGGCTTGAAAACCCTATGCATCTCACCAGGTTTTCTAAACTTGACCCACTCAATTCATATGTATCACAGGTAGTGGAACTATGGGTGTTGTTATGTAGTAAAGATGTTGAGTGAAATAAGAGATGAGACTGTATTAGTATTTCAGGACCTTTAGGTATTTACATTGTAACATATGTTTAGATATTAATGGTGACATCCATGGTATTTTAATATAATGAAATAACTTATGTTATCTCAAATTGTTTTAATTAATCTGGTACTTTCCTTAACATGTTAACTTAAAGTGTAAAGAAAATTTTTTAACCGGTTCTGGAAAGACTTAATGTCTGTTGTCGACCTTGATTTGGAAACTTTATTTGTTTTGGATTCTAAATGTATAATTAATGTATTATAACTGGCGTGTAACTTTTTAGAGTGATATGGAGTACTTATGAGTCTAACATAAATAAAATCTTCCCTACCATGAAACAATCGTATTCCGGTACCCTAAACGATTGTTTTAGAGTACCGAACATGATGATGAGAACTCGTAGCGGACTGGGAAATGGTAACGGAAATCAACAGGCTAAGCCTCAATGTGTGATTGGGTGTGTACTATTCGTCGCACCTGCACCCGAACCTATCATGATGGCTAGAGTATAAGCCTTGATTGAGGACATGTTGGACCAACAGATGGAAGAAATAAGACAAATTCTATGGGAAGATATAAGAGAACTCACCACTCTAGTTAATAAACCAGTTATGAATGAAGGACGGTCGGGAGAAGGAAACTATAGCAGAACCTTTGATCAATATGAGTGGCGAGTGGTCAGGAGGAACAAACCAGATGGAGGGATTGTTAGGAACGAATGCCTGTACAGGGACGTCAAGGCCTCCAAGCCACCAAGTTTTTCTTGGAATCTAAGTCTAGTAACTATAATGGATTGGATCTCTGAAATAGACATGGTGTTTAAGAGCTACGACAGATAGAAGACCCTCTTCGCAGTCAGACAACTAAAGAATGGAGTGTTAAGTTGGTGGAAGATGTTTTTTGATACCATGCCAAAGGGACATGAAATAAATATGTCATGGTAAAACTTCCTAGAATATTTATACAAGGAACATTGCTGAAAGAGAGACCTCCTGGAAATAAATAATGAGTTTCAGAATCTGAAAAAGGGGGAAATGAGCATCAGCGAGTATGCTACAACTTTCATTGCAATATATAAAGTTAGTTTTGTATTTGGTCCCTACTAAACTATAAAATATCGAGACGTTTTCTAGTGGACTACCAATAGATTATGGTCTAACTGTGATGCTAGGAACTACTTTGAAGGCAGCCATCTGGGTGGCTAAGAATGTAGAAATCCAAACAAGAGACAATCGTCTACAAAAAGTTGAAACCGAAGAGAAGAGAAAGTTTGAAGGATCTTCAAGGTCCAATAGGAAGAGTAGGTTTTCGAAGTCTAGCCCCAATAACAATAAGACTAGGGGTAACGACGAGGCAAAGTGGTGTGAAAGTGTAAGAGGAAGAATTCTAGGAGATATGATGAAGTAGTGACAAACTTTCAATGTGGAAAGACTGGCCACTATGTTAATGAATGTTCGACCAAGAAGGATGCCTTTTTTTGAATGTGAGAAGAAGGGAATTTCATGAATAACTACACAAAGAAGAAAGGAGCTGCCAAGCCAAACTTACAACGAAAAATAAAAGAGCTAGCATTCCAAGTCACCCTTGAGGCAGCGAAAGATGAAGCAAATGTCGCTTCAAGTACATTTCTAATATTGCCTTTAGAAAAACTAGATAATGCCTTAATAGTCGAAGTTGGTAGTGGTAAGTTTGTACTTTTTAGTGATCGCATGAAAAACATCGTCATCGACTTGAATAGGAATAAGTTTCATGAAGAATTATTGCCCATTAAGCTAAATGGTTTCAATATAATATTGAGAATGGATTGGCTGAGTGCAAGCAATGCTAATATAAAGTGTAGAAAGAAGATAGTGAAAATAAACCCTCCTAGAAGAGAACCATTGATGGTATACAGGGACAAACGCCAAGTGAATTTTGGAATCATGTATATGATGAAATCCAGGAAGTGTTTACCAAGAGATGTACATCATAATGTGTGATTGATGCAAAGAAAGAGAAAAAGGAAATGCAAAGAATACCAACGATGTGTGACTTTCCGGAAGTATTTCCCGAATATCTTTCTAGATTGCCACCTGAAAGACAAGTAGAGTTCTGTATAGACTTGTTTCCAGGAACAACAATAATAGCAAAAGCACCATACCGGTTAGCACCGACGGTGATGAAGTAGCTTATGATGCAAATTTAGGAATTGTTGGACAAAGGCTTCATTAGACATATTCTGTCACCCTGGGGAGCTTTGGTGTTATTCATGACGAAGAAGGATGGAAGCATGAGGATGTGCATCTACTATAGAGAGTTGAATAAAGCTACAGTGAATAATAAATACCCAATGCCTAGAGTTTATGATATGCTTGATCAACTGCAAGGAGCCCACTATTTTTTAAAGATTGATCTCAAATCATGGTATCATCAAATAAAGGTGAGAGAACAAGAAATTGAGAAGATAGCTTTCCGAACAAGATACACACAATACAATTTTCTAGTTATGTAATTTTGACTGACCAATGCTCCATCAACATTTATGGATCTGATGAATCGAGTTTACAAACCTTTTCCTCGATAGATTTGTAATAGTGTTCATTGATGATATTCTGATATACTCAAAGAGCTAACAAGAGCATGGCAAGCGTTTGCATGAAGTATTAGAAGTTCTGAAGAAGAAGAAAGTATAATGGTTGATCAAGAAAAGGTTGAAGCCCTGATTAATTGGGAAAGACCAAAACGTCCCACTGAGATTTGTAATTTTTTGGGATTAATTGGATATTATCAAAGGTTTATCCCATCATTTTCTTCAATAGTTACTCAATTGACAGCCTTGACCCATAAAGGGGCTACCTATACATGGAGTAAGAAGCATGTAGAGGCTTTTAATAAACAAAAGAAACAATTATGTGAAGCGTTGATTCTTGCTTTACCCAATGGAATTGAAGACTTCACAATCTGCAACGTTGCATATGGAGTTAGGTTAGGTTGTGTTCTGGTCCAAAGAGATAAAGCAATAGCGTATGTATTTCGACAAATGAATATCCACGAATAGAAATCCCCCACTCATGATTTCGAGTTGGCAACGTTGGTTTCAGCGCTAAAGATATGGAGACAATATCTTTATGGCACTAAGTGTAAACTTTTCATTGATCATAAGTGTCTTCAGTATCTCTTTGACCAGAAGGAGTTGAACATGAGACAAAGACACTGGCTAGATTTACTCAAAGACTATGATTGAAAAATACTTTACCACCCTGGTAAGACGAATGTCATAACAAATGATTTGAGTAGAAAAATAAACCTGGAGAGGAAAAGGAAAAGAGCGTTAAGAATTCAAATTGTCTCGACAATTGTGGAAAATATCAAGAAAGCTCATAATGATGCTTTCGAAGGAGATAACTGAAAGGAAGAATGTATGGGCAACATGTTAGTGTTAGGAACAAACAACCAAGGGTAAGGTATTCTAGAACAGAATTTGCGTGCCCAAGATGGGTGGAATAAGAGATCTTCTCATGGAAGAGTCTAACAAAACCATGTACTATGTTCATCCACGCAACACCAAGATGTATATGTATCTGAAACCATACTATTGGTGGCCGACGATAAAGCTCGATGTCGCTAAGTATATGGATGCATGTGTGACCTGCACAAAAGCTAAGACTCAACATCAGAAATCATATGGGAGTTTGGAACCATTACCGGTACCCACTGGTAAGTGGGAGGACATTATAATAAACTCCGTAGCCAAAGTGCACATAATGAAGGGAGGTCACGATATGATTTGGGTGATTATGGACCGAGTACAAAGAGTGTGCATTTCATAGCAACCAATGAGTAATTGTCTATGGAAAAGCTCGCTAAAGTTTACGTCAAAGACATAATGAGAGCTCATGGTGTTCCGTTGACGATTGTGTCAGACTCTGGCAATCATTTTACTTCTAGGTTTCGGAAGGGATTACACGAGAATATGGGTACAAAAATATCTTTGAGTATAGTCTATCATCCCTAGACAGATGGTCAGAGTGAAAGAGCGATTCAAATACTAGAGGATATGTTATGAGCTTGTACTCTGGATTTTATAGGTAACTAGGATGAGCACCTACCATTAGTTGAATTTTCATACAACAATAGTTACCATTCAAGAATTAAGATGACACCTTATGATGCGTTGTATGAGCATAAATGTCGTATACTATCTTGTTGGCTTGAGGCTGGAGAGAAACAATTGATGGGGCTTAAGATTCTCCACTAGACCGCCAAGAAATTAGAAGTGATCAGAGAAAGAATGCTAGCAACTTAGAACAATCAAAATAGCTACGTAGATAAGAAGCGACAACCGATTACTTTTGAAGTCGGAGAACAAGTGTAACTCAAAGTCTCTCCATGGAAGGCAATTATCAGATTTGGGAAGCGTGGGAAGCTAAGTCCACGATTTTATGAACCGTTCAAAATGCTTTAGAGAATTGGAAACCAAGCATACAAACTCGATTTTCCAGTTAAACTGGAAGGTATTTATAACATCTTCCATGTTTGTTATTTGAGGAAGTTCTTAGGAGACGTTCCTGATATGAATCTACTTTTGGAATTAAGAATTGATGAAAATAAAAGATTAATTGAAGAGACTGAGGAGATCGTTGACCGTAAGATAAAGAAGTTGCGACATAAGATGGTTAACTTAGTCCCTATGCGATGGAAAAAAACAGCAGGTCCGAACCGCACCTGGGAAACAAAAAGTGACATGAGGAGTCACTATCCACATCTTTTTGATGATGCATGATTATGGGATGGAATCATCCTAACGGGGGAGATAATGGTAAAGCATGCGTTTCTCGTTAGGCATTAGTTATAAAATATGTATTTACATCGGTCGATGATTGTAATCGTTCAAAATAAATGAAAGAGAATTATTTGAATATATGTGTTTATATATTATGTATGTGGAAATTGAATAATTATTATGTGTATATAACATTTGTATAAAAACTTATTTTAAAAACTTAATAATAGGGCAAAAATAACCGTTAAAAATAAAATATTATTTATGATGAGAACTAGCTGACATAGTCTAAAGGAAAGTTGTAGTACTCGGAAATACCTACGCATGAATATAAAGAACGTAAAAAACAGAGCTAGTATGCAAAAATATATAGTTTTTAGAAGATTGAGAATTTTACCTGACAAATGCGATGCAACACCACTCCACTTCCGCCACGTGTCACATTCCAGAAAAGGATTGTGTGTTCCCCACACACACACACACACACACACACACATATATATATATATATATATATATATATATATATATATATATATATATATATATATATATATATATATATAGATAGAGAGAGAGAGAGAGAAAGAGAGAGAAAGAGAGATAAGTTCAATTGAGAAAATAAAAAAAATTGAAAACGAGAAAATCATTCTCAGCCAATCATTAATTTTTGCCGAAAAAAGCTTTGGCGTAACGACGTGATGGATGATGACTAATATTCTTATATGAATATAAATGTATGTGTATACATATGTGAATCCATCACAACCCCTTCGCCATCAGCCGCTACCATCACTAACACCAACCACTATCACCACCTTCGCCACCACCACCACCTCCATTACTAACCACCACCAACCACCGCCACCTCCGCCACCAACCACCATCGCCATATTCATATATGAATAATCACTTCCACTATACTTATTCATATATGAATATACGTATTCATATATGAATATACGTATTCATATATGAATATGATATGTTCCGTCGGCCCGGTACACTAGAGCTTTTAAGCGGCATAGTTGAAATGAGTGGGTCAGATTCATTCCCACATTCTCAACCTTTTTTTTTCTCAATTGAATACTCCGCTATATATATATATATATATATATATATATATATATATATATATATCTATATATATATATATATATATATATATATATATATATATATATATATATATATATATATATATATATAGAGAGAGAGAGAGAGAGTTAGGTTCAAATGTTTCTCACATCTATTGTGTGCTAGAATGCACCAATAGGAATTTTGTATTAATTATATGTATATTAAATGTTATCCATACTTATAACTCATTTTTATGGAAACTAATTAAATTCGTAATTAATGTCAACAATAATATTCTTTCAGAGTGAATTCATATCTAGAAGAATGAGAGTGTATTCCAGCAGAATGAGAGTGTATTCGAGTATAATACACTCTCGTTCTTCATATTCCATGCAACTTTTTTGTATTTTAAGCGAGTAAGTCCTAAAACAAAATACGAACTCACATATAAAAACCTAGATGCGAATTCATTCTGAAAGAATGTTATTGCTGACATTAATGACGGATTTAATTAGTTTCCATAAAAAGAGAATTATAATTATGGATATCATTTAATATACATATAATTATGGAAATCATTTAATATCTATATTTATTTAATTAAATAATTATTTAATTTACTAAATTTCTATTGGTGCATTCTAGCACACAATAAATGTAAGAAACAAAATAACCTAGGCATATATATATATATATATATATATATATATATATATATATATATATATATATATATGGATTCAAATGAATGGAAGTGAATGATTTTGGTTGATAAATAGATGAAAATGCCTTTGGTCAAATCTATAAAATCATTTATATCAAATATTAGGTTGGAGGGAGTGATGTCATACTGCCACATAAGCGCCACATAATCTTTTACCACAAAAGTGTGGTTTCTTACCACACTGAAGGAGTAGTGACACACTCCTTAAAAAAAAATTTAAATCATTTTTAATAATAAAAACATAACATTTTATTGCTTCAAATTAAAAAAAACACATTTAGTTGCATTACATAGAAAAAAACATAATATGACATTAAAAAACACATCAAAATTAAATCGAAATTCTTCAGAAGACGAGGACGATGACATTTTCTACTGATTATGAGAGAAAAAAAATTTGAAAGATATAAGAATTTGGTTTTAGTTTGAGGAAATAAGGATGAAAGGTTTATTTTATAGGTAAAAAAGGTATATATATATATATATATATATATATATATATATATATATATATATATATATATATATATAAAGAGAGCGAGAGAGAGAGAGAGAGAGAGAGAGAGAGATTGTGGGCCAATCAATTTAAAATCATGGATAAGGGTAATTTAGTAATTTGAATTAAAGGTAAAATAAATTCCATAATTAATCTCCTATAATCATGGTGCCATCCTCCTGTCTCTTTAAAACAGTCAACAACCCCCATTCGAAATCCCTAACCCTCTTGCGATCGGAAAAAAATAGGCCAACTCTGGCAGCGATACTGCTGCCTACGAACGTCTGCTACTTTACAATGTTCCTATTATTTTTCTTTTATGTGAACAATCCTCAGTGAAAATCGAGACAACGAATTGGATACTATATAGCATCGCCCTCTTCCACCTCTTTCTTTTCTATTTCCATTTCGCTCAAATAACTGGAAATCAAAGGTAATTTTTTTCGAATTAGCGGCTTACCAATGTGTTAATTGTGTCTTGTACGGATTGTGATGCGAAACTGTGGTGGTGTTAGGGCGTCGTAGGGAGCCAACGATGACTATGGTGTTCGAATATGATAAACGCCAATCGCACATCAGACACTTATGCCCTAAGCCTTCATTCCCGGTGAGCAACAAATACAACCACAATTTTGCTAGAATGGTGATTTTACAATCCATGGCATAAACGCCAGTCGCACGTCAGTAGGGGTTTAATTGGAGTTATGGTTGGTTTCATATACACCAACATCTAGTGGTTTCAGTGACGCCCTATTCCACCTCAAGCACCGCCGTCTACGAGCGTCACCCTATTCCACCTTCGGTAAGATTCAATTCGTTTTTTTGCATCCTCATACAACGCTAGTGTTTCTTATGTTGTTGACTTATTTCATGGAAACTGTAAATACATGTCAGAGACGACTGTTTAATATCTTCCAGTGCTCTACTTCCACAAAGCTGGAGACAGACAAAGCTGGAGACAACTTATCATACCCTTCCATTTTGTTCAGTTTGATCGAATCTTTTGTCAAATTGTTTCAAAAACAAAGGTAAGTCAATGGCTTCTGATTAATGGAATTGGAATAGGAATCCTTTGGTACCTTAGGCTGGAATTAGGATTCAGATTCATATTCCTTTTTGGGAATGGGAATCAAAGGCGACAATGATAGTGTGTTAGCATTTCTACAGATGTCACCAACCCCAATTACATTGTTTTTGTTTATAATAATGTAACATTGTTATTTTTTATATATCAGTCTATTCTATCAAAATTACTACAGTTTGTTTTATTATTTATCATATTTAATCATTCTTACAGATTTTTATTCTACATAATTCAATTTGCAGTTATTTTCATAGAAAGTGTGAAGGGAATGTGATGATCAAAGGCTTCAAGGTTGGATGATGGTGCATGAGATGGACAAGTCTATTCTGTCAGATTGATTAGCAACATATATTCTATTAGAATGTATTAGTGTTTTACTTAGATTTCAATGTTTTATTCTTAAAGAATAAATGTAATTGTTAACCATTAATATATATATATATATATATATATATATATATATATATATATATATATATATATTCTTTCAAAATTAATGTCATGTGTGTATGTTTATAGTTGTAATTGTTAAGAATGAATGTAATTATTCATTTTAAGATATTAAAATTCTTTTCATATAAAATTTGTATTCATTAAAAATTATTAATCTTGACAATATATTTTTAGAGTATTCTGTCAGAATTTAATGTTTTTCTAAAGATAATCATAAACACAGTCTTTTAGAATATCCGAATTAATATATTTATTACAAAAAAAATCATATTTTTAAAGTTTAGAGAATTAATTATTCCTTAAAATCTGTAATTTTCCTTTTTTAAATTTATGTTCATTGATTAAAATACCCTTAGAATGAAATTAGATTGTATTTTTTAATTATCTTTAATATAATAGGATGTATTAATCACTTTCTTAAAATAAGTTAAATGATTGGCCCACATTCACACACACACACACACACACACACACACACACATATATATATATATATATATATATATATATATATATATATATATATATATATATATAAGTAGGATCAAATGAGAACACCCAAAAGGTTGAGAACGTGAGAACAGATCTGAACCATTTAAAGAACTAAATCTAAGGTTATTATCGAATGGGCTATTTATGTAAAATTTTAAAAGTTACAGGTATTAAAGTGTAACTTCAAATGGTGATAAGGGTATTATAGTAATTGGACTTTTACCACCGTTAGTTAATTCCTATAATTCCTCAATCACTCACTTATTTCCTTCCTTTTCCCGTCTCTCTCTTCATCTCTCTATAAACCTAGGTACGCCTCCACCCTACATCATTGATCCACCACCAAAAGGGAATCGATTGGAATCGTTGAAGCCAAAAAAAAGGAAAGGGAAATAGGATCTCCAAATTGTTGTTGATCGGTGGAGAAGGATTCACGAACGGAGTAGGGATCGGGAGGCATAATCGATTGGGGAATGTTCGATCCTCGTCTGATCGAGAAGGGAGATGGTGAAGCAGCGATGTTTGAGGCATATTGCGGCGGTAATCGGGTAGCCATCGAGGAGACGACAACCCTAGTGGTCGGAAGTTGTGGTTTGTTTCTGATTAATGTCACCTAGTCTTTTCATTTTTTTTAGTTCTATACAAATGCTAGGAAAAGTTGTATCTTTGGCTTGAATATGAGTAACAAAATATTCAGCCAAATTAGTAGGAATCTTTTAGTTGCCTTTTGATATTGGGATTGAGTTATTATGTTGACAATTGGAAAAAACAAATTCTTGCAGATTGGCACATCCAGGAGGACCAATGAAGACTAATAAAGCTGCTGCATTAGCCAAGTTTCTGGAACGGAAGTCACAGGAACCTAGTGGATTATCTTCTATTAATCCCAAACTTGTGGAATTGGCTGTGAAAAATGCCAAAGAGACTGTTAGAGGAAGTAATCATCCTCATCCCATTGAAAATACATATTTTGGTGTAGTATCTATCATCTTGTGGTTTATGTATGTAAGTTGTTGTATGCAAGAAATGCTTCAAATTCAGAAAGGAGAATACAACATGTAAAATCATTTGGTGACTATAAGGTGCTTTCTTTATCTATTTCTGAAAAGTCAAAAAGCTGTCATCATCTTTGTTTATATTTCATTGTCAATTTTTAAATCTTTAAGTGAGACTCTGAATGTGGCAGGATATGATTGAAGAAGACCAAGAAATGGAAGTGAAGCCAATCAAACTGAAGAAAAAGAAGAAGAAAAAAACAGAAGGTGCATTTTATTTTTGACCTTTGGTTTTAGTTAAGTTAAATACGAAGAATCAATGATAATGCTAAAGTCATTAATGAATGGTGTGTGTAATTTCCAAAATATTAAAGATTTGATAAAAAAAACTTAACTATGATTGATTGCTAGCCTTCTTAAATTATTTTTTGTAGTTTATTTTTGTTGATTAAATTTGGAGAGTTCGAAACAAAAACCCAATCTCATATAGTTTTGATCGTTTTTTTTTTTTTTTTTTTTTTGTTATTTCTCAATCTTATATACAATTATGTGCCTTCTTCGTTTGTGATTACAATGCACTGGACTTCAGATATTTTTTATGTTATTCATTGATGAATATATAATATAGCTAGCCTTCTTACACGTGGATTTTTTTTTGTATATATAATTTTATATGTCATTCATTGATGAATATGTAATAGAGTATGAAGCTTCTTTCCTCTAACAGTGAAACCTATTAATTTGCTTAATTTTTGATATGCCCTCTAGATTTTGAGGCTGAAAGAGATGCATATAAAGGTACAATAACAATATATTCCTGTTTTGAGTTTCTTATAATGCTTTTTAAATTGGTTTTCTTTATTTTCTTCTAAAAATAAGGTGATATAGATATCATTTACTGTTTTGGTTTTCTTAATATGGAGTAAACACATTAATATTTTGGTTTGTAATTGATCATTTTCATGTAGACCTGGAATTAGATTCACAGGAAAAGGTTGTGAACGGAAGCTAGTTGATGAATTTCGTGAGAGAGATATGGTTCATTGAACTTAATGATTTATGTGTATTTGAATATGGGTTTTTCTGAAGGTCCTTTGGAATTGTTTGAGAAGATGAAAGGTGAAGAATTTGAGCTAGAGGAGAATGAAAAACTATATTATATTTTGTTTTATTCATCTATGATAGAATGTTTATTTAATTATAAATAGTAGTGTATTCATGTGTAAGTGAGTGTATTTATTCATAATTAAAGGTATTGTTAATTCTTACACTATTTTTATTTTGTATTTATTTATGAGTACCGGTGTATTTATTT
Source organism: Lactuca virosa (assembly GCF_052849685.1). NCBI lineage: Eukaryota > Viridiplantae > Streptophyta > Magnoliopsida > Asterales > Asteraceae > Lactuca > Lactuca virosa. The sequence goes on along the minus strand of NC_136429.1, from coordinate 303,443,886 downwards.
GTGAATAACAGTGTATTCATGTGTGAATGATTGTTTTTATTTCTGAATAACATCGTATTCATGTGTGAATGAGTGCATTTATTTATGATTAGAGGTATTCACCTTTTTAAGAAATGAAATTTTTTACAAGTGTTTTGATTGGAGTCGTATTAGGTTTTTTGAAGAAAATTTTCGTTTTTGAATACAAGTGTTTTGATTTGGGATTGAATTTTTATTCATTTTTTGAAAAAAAAAATATGAAATTCGAGGAAAAAAATTGATTTTTTTTCAGTTTTAAATTAAATTTTGGTAAAAATGTTTTTTATATTCCATTAATAAGTAAAATTAAAAATAGAATATATTTTTTTGGTAACTGATCTTAAATTTAAGGGAAATTGATTGAATTTTATTTTATTTTAATTTAATTAAAATATACAATTACCAATATACCATTGTATATTGATTGGTTCAGAATTGTTTTCGCGTTCTCAACCTTTTAGGTCTTCTCATTTGATATTTTGCTATATATATATATATATATATATATATATATATATATATATATATATATATATATATATATATATATATATATATATATAGGGTTAGGTTCATGTGAGACAAAGAGACTAAATCTTGATCACTTATCTCAAATAATTAGTGGCTATGAATAAAACATAAAAACACTATAAAAAGGTTGATGTAGGCGGTGACAATTTTGAAAATACGTCAGAGTTTGTGATTACCTATGGACCAGGAGGGATAGATTTGTCATTTTGCACTCAAATCATATGAGAGCTGATTCTTTTCTTCCCAGTCGTGATTTGCTTCTTCTTTCTCCCCTAAACTTTTCTTGATCTGGATTTTTCTCAAGCGTAATTCCATAGAATATGAAATCGACCCAAATCTTCTCAATCTTATTCCACAAAACCCTAGAAATCTGCTCCATCAACGAGAACTCGCAACAAAAAACCCAAGTTTTGGTTCTGTATCAATTCAACAAAAATCCATAGTCGCATCCCTAATTGATGAGATTTATTTCTTCAATACATCGATTTATTCAGATCAAACATCAATTGTGGTTGTTTCAAACACAAAAATCTCTCCAAATGGGAAAATTACCTCTATCACAGGTTTCTGATTTTAGATTTTGATAAATTAGATCTTATCTTCTATGAATATCTTAATAGTATATGAAATGACTCTTCGATTAATAGTTTGTTTAACTTTTTATGTTAATTTGTTGATTAATCACATAATCTAACACTACATTAGCAAACTAGGGTTTGATAGATTAGTATTATGTTTTGATGAAATTATGGTTTTTAGTTTAAGATACTCTGTGATGGAATCTATTAGTTTTATGCTTCTGACTATAATACGTTTTGAGAATCTGAGGATTTGTTATTCTATTTTGACATAATCGAATTCATCTCTCTGTATTTTTAGTCCGACAATATCACATTTAGATTCATATTCTAGATAATATAGATTATAAATTGTCTCTTGTAATAGGCTTCCAAAATTTGTTATTTTGTTTATTCTAAATTGTGAATTATTTTTCTGAAAATGTTTATTGTAGCTATGGTTTGTATTTGATCCAGATTCACTATAGCTTGAGTTAGGAATGAACTTGTTTATTGTAGTTTCGGTTAAATGTTTTTTGAAATTGTTTACTGTAGCAATGATTAGTGTTTAATACCCATTTAAAGCTGAAATTGTTTGTTCAGGTTGGTAGTGGTTGTTAACCTAAGGTCTGATTAGGTCTATTCTTTTGTATTTTATATAATATTAAATCTTTTGTCTGAATTATATTAGATATAACTAATAGAAGTTAAGTAAATGTGTGCCTGATAACCTGATATTATACATATTCTTAGTTGATAAGTTAGATCTTGATTTTTTTTGTATAAATGTTATTTTGTTAGAAACTACTTTCTTTAAACCTTTTATGATGAGTTAATGTGAAATATTCTGAAATTACGTGTCATATTACGCTTTTAGACATTATGATTTTGTTGGAAACAACTTGCTTTGAACCTTTTTGTTGAATAATGTGTAATATCTTATTTTACAAATTCTTCTTTTGTTGGAAACAACTCTGCTTTGAACCTTTTTGTAAAGTATTGTGATAGTACTTGATTAACAATGAAGGAATGTGATATATTCTGGAATTATGTGTCATATTCTGATGTAAAATATGTAATATTCTAGGTATTATGATTAGTAAAATTGAGTTCTAATGATATTTTGTTGATTAATTAGATAATGCGCTACACATACATTGAAATAAGGTTTAATACATAAATATTCTAGACATTCTGATTTAACACAATTTCTTATTCTTTCTCATTTGGATTTTCTATCTTGTGATTCTAAATATGAAACTAGATCAAGTTCTGGATCGTCAAATATTCCTAAATAAAAGAAATCGAAGCTTTTTATTCCAGGAAATGGTTTATTCTACACAATCGGATTTAGAGTTTGCATCCAGAGTTATTCCACGTAACGTATAATACTATAATTTTTTCACTGTTATATATTTGTGTGTGATTTTGAGTCAATGTATTATAATCATTGATTCTATATTTGTATGTGACTTTGAGTTAATATATTCATCTCTGAGATATTCTATAAATCTATGTGTTTTTATTATAGTACAATTTTAGTCAAAAATCACTGTGTATCTTCAAAGATGTATTATAATCAAGATATTTCACTATATAGTTATCTCTGAAACTTACGACGTAATGTAATATAATATTGTATAACATATAATTTAGAACTACCTCTATTAACATAAAGGTCTGATTAGGTAACTAGGTTATCTGATCTTTTGTTTTTTTATATAATATTAATTCACTTGTTTGAATTATACTACATATTGCTAATCGAAATTAAAGGACCATAAACTTTATTTGGAGTCAGTACCATGTAGACAGTTATGTTTTTTTGTTATTTTATCTCCGATTCTACTTTGTGTATTGTTAATAATGCCTTGATCATATTAGATTTGTGTAAAATTTAATGTGAAAATAAAATAAAATTCTTTAATTGTAAATTATTTATTAAACAATTTTAATATTGTTAGTTATTTGCAGAATGTTAGAATATTCTAGTATAATAAATTGATTATTTATATCATAGTTTTATTGTTTTAATAATAGTATGGTTTATGTTTTGATACAATTGAAATGAAGAAACTACTAAATCAAGGGAAAAATGAGTTTTTGATCCTAAAGGAAAGAATGTTGAACAATTTCTATCATCAGAAATAGATAAAGGCATAAAAAAAGTCATACTTCATGATACTTCGTCTGATAGCTCGTCATCTGATCAAGACGCATCAACAAAATATGAACAAGTACATATGACATTATAGTTGTAATTTTAGAATATATGATGTATAATGTTGATCTTCAGTTATGTATTTACAAGAATAGTACTTGTAATGTTTTAGTTTATTCATGTAATCTCAGTAACATCTTTCTCATATTACATGAGTTTATAATGTTCTAGGATATTCTAAGTTATATGTACAATATCCTAATAAAATAATGTTCTACGTTTTCTATTGAATAAGTTGATTTACTACATGTAAATAATGTGTACATATAGAATATTCTAATATAATAATATTGTATATGACATCTTTTCAAAAGTTATATGTAGAATGTTATGATAGAATAATGTTCTGGATATTTTAAGTTATATATAGAATATTCTAATAGAATATTCCTTGATTAAAACTAGGTTTTTTATACTCTTATAGAATTTCTAGAATACTCTAAGTTATATGTAGAATATTCTAGTAGAATAATGTTCTGCGTTTTCAATTGAAAAAGTTAATTTAATACATGAAAATAATGTGTATATATTGAATTCTAATATAATAATATTGTATATGACCTATTTCCAAAAGTTATATGTAGAATATTATGATAAAATAATGTTCTCGGATATTTTAAGTTATATGTAGAATATTTTAATTAAATATTTCTTAATTCATATTAGGTTCTTTTATACTCTTGTAGAATTTCTAGAATATTCTAAGTTATATGTAGCATGTAGCATATTCTAATATAATAATGTTCTACATTTTGTAGTTGAATAAGTTTATTTACTACATGTAAATAATGTGTATATATAAAATATTCTAATATAATAATATTGTATATGACCTCTTTTCAAAAGTTATATGTAGAATATTATAATAGTATAAGGTTCTCGGATATTTTAAGTTATATGTACAATATTCTAATAGAATATTTCTTAGTTAAAATTAGGCTTTTTTATACTCTTATAAGTTATATGTAGAATATTTCTTAATTAACTTACATTATGTAAGATTCTAATATTTTATGTAATATTATGTAATAGTCTAAATTTACAATTTATAGCGTTATAGGAATATATAGGATAGTCTAGAAAAAAATGATTTATAGAAAAGAAAAGTTTATAATGTTAATGTGTAATAATCCGAAAGATTGTAATATGATGTAATATTATATTATAAGATAAAATATTCTAATTCAGACCATCATTCCCTTCAAGTGTGTAGGAAACCAAATAATATGTAGGAACCTAGACTAATAAACTTTTTAAACGAGTGAAAAACATATAAGTTTATAAAATGAAATGAATACTTTTAGGATAAATATCAAACTTTTCTCTGGAAGTTGAAACGTTTTCTAAAACCTCATAGACTAAAAACAAATTTCAAGTTTGTATTATAAAAAATATATCACAAGGTTACAGTATTTAATAATATGTTGTTAATTTATACGTAATATTATGAAATTGTATGAAATATTCTTATATTAAAGTGTAATATTTTAAATTGTGTTATAACATATAAAATGAACTTATATTACATAAGATTCTAATGTTATATTTAATATTCTGAATATACATACCATTCTAACAGAATAATTTAATTAGGTTGTCTACATTCAAGTTACAACTTAATATTCTTATAGAATAATACTATAGGATGTTTGTATATATAGAACATTCTAAATAGAATGTAACACTAAATGCTTATATGAACATCAAATATCGAACTAGAATATAACAACATATATGTAAGAAAATTAAAATAATGCACAACTTATTTGTAAATGCCAATGTAAAAGTAAAAACTTAGAATATAGTGTTATCGTTTTATTCAATTACCTCAAATACATCACTTGAAACCAAACAAACAAAATATAAGCAAATTTATAACATCCCACTACATTGAATTAGGCACTCCAGACAACTATTATCGAGCCATATTCTCTACAGTTCCATTCAAGACTTACCTAAAAAGTTGTAATGATAGAAAACATGAAAGTTTTAGCTAATTTCATACCTGTATGTACCACTTTAAATTGTGAAAGGGGTTTGATGGGTATTAGGATATATATCTGCTGCAATAATAATGTTTAAAGTTGCACAAATGTAGGGAACAATTTCATCAAGAAAGAAATAAAGAGAGTGCAGGGAGTAAATTAAAACAACATCCTCTTACAGATTTCGATTCTAAAGATGAACCAAGTCCTCATCATCCATCAACTTATTAGCCACTTTAACTCTTTATGGACCAAACACCATTGAAACCAACATGTCAATATGCTTCTTGGAGTTCTCATCATTAATTAATGGTGGCAAGATATGGATGATATGCTTCTTCCAACATATGCACTGAACATTTGCATCGATGACAGTTGTACGTCCTTCAATCAGTGACAAAAAGAAGAAGTACACCAGTCATCACTAAGTTAAGAAAAATCAGCTTGGAATTTGGGGTCAATATCATTAAATAGTAACAAAGTTTAAGGGTGGGAAGGAAAGAGTGATATATCATACTCTACATCATACTCTTTATTCATTCACGACTTTCATCAAACAGGTAGAGTGCATGTATAATGTAAGAGAATTGGCTCAAGAACAATAATAGTTATGTACATACCTCATTGATTTTATACAATGAGCACAAAATAACACGAAGATACGTTGTTTTTGGTTGCTTATCTTCATTTAATATGTGCTCAAATGCACAGAAAAAACCAAAAGCTTGAAATTGATAATCGATGGCTGAAATCAAATACTTGAATTGATAATAGATTTAAGATGAAGTTAAATTGATAAAACACCATATTTGAGAGTAAAATCGAAGCATCGATACGATGGATATCGATATCAGTTGATGAATGGCTAAAAATCGTTGATCAGAAACTCAGGGGAAGAAAAATCAAACCTTGATCAATTGATGAAATCATGATGTAGAGTAAAAAGCACAGCTTGAAAGATCGTTAGCAATTGTTCAAGATGAAGATTACTAGAAATCGACTGAACACTTGAACTTCTACCTTGGATGAAATCGATGATCACAGAGCTGAAATTGATAACAATCTTGTAATGAGTTGTTGATGTCGATAGATGAACATAAACCTCAATCACTCAAATCGAAGCAAATATAAGATTGATTAGCGTGAATCGGAGATTAAGGAATGTTGATCGATTAGTGTGAATTGGTAGAAAGAATCGAAGCAGCTGGGTTTTGTGATAATGTGAAGATAACAGATCTGATGATCTAAAATTTAACCTAGTGACTAATCTACCCCTAATTAACTAATATTTTAGATTAATTAGTGTTAATCACGTTTTCTTATGAGCCACAAGATCAGTTTTGATCAAAGGTTCAGATTTGGTCCCCATGTCTCACAAAATATAGGTGGTCTGAAATGAAACTCTACCTATATATATATATATATATATATATATATATATATATATATATATATATATATATATATATATGTAATGTGCGACCGGTCAACAGCCAATTTTTTCCCCACCAATCAACAATCGTGACATTTGAAGCTAGACGTGAGGCCAAACCACACCCAAAACCGGATGGGGTAGTGTTCCGTGCCTATGCTACTCCCTTTGGGTCTTATATCGTTACTAGGGATGTCAAAAACCCCCGTGGGCCCCCGTTCTCGTGGGACCCCGATACCGTACGTGACTAATTTCTTTAAAAATTCGGGAGCGGGAGCGGGGGCGGGGGCAAGATTAAACCCCGTTTATTTTCGGGAGCGGGATCGGGAGTGGGTATTTCCGTCCCGTACTCCCGCGGGGGCCCCGTTTGCATATATAATAAATAATATAGATTTAATATATAAATATATATAGACATATAATCTGAATTTTAGGTTTGTTTCTTGCATATCCTTTGGGCGCCGACAAAGAGAGAATGAGAGATTCATCTTCACATCTTACACACACAGCTTCAGTTCTTCCTGCTTCCGTCTTGCCCCTTCGCTTCTTCGTCTTTGTCACACCCTCTTAGCAATCTTCGACTATCGTGCCTCTCTCTAGCAATCGAATGACCCACTGTAGTCTGTAATTTTCAACCATCGTGCTTCTTGCGTCTCGCCGTCACCCTCTGCCACTTGCTTTAGTCCGTTTGTTGCCGTCCTCCTGCCGACGACCTAATTTCAGATCTACCACTCCATATCTGGTAATCTAGACTTATGATTTTTAGTTATATGTTTTTAATAATCGATTTAGGCTTCTGATTTGTGGTTAGATATATTGATAATGTGATATTTTGTAATTTGTTCTAGGTTATGTACTGATCTTAGAAAATAACAGTAGACGTTGATCCATGTCGTTGCTTCACCCGTAATTGCAATGTTGGCATCGGTCCCCTTCAGCGACATTATCTTCATAACACCATATGACTTCCCTTTGACCATTATTATTTTTCCTATCTTTAGTTGTAAATGTTAATGGAGGAGTTTATAAACTTTTCAGGATCTGAAGTTTGTCAAGTTTTTAGAAAGCTACAACAAGGACAAGATATCAAAAACTCAGGACATGGTGAGAGATCATTCTTTAATATGCATTTTTTGTCGATCACTAACAAAATTACTAAAATACCCTTTGTAACAGTATTTTGATGAATATGAGATTGTTGAAGATCTAACAGGGTTAGATGATGATGATTCTGCTACAACTAAACACAATCTGTTGACATGTTCATTAATCAATTCATGGAGTAAATCGGTTAAAAATAAGATCATAGTGAGTCAGCTTTGACTAGTCTTGTAAATGCATATCGAGCTGCATGCCCCCTTGGAAATGAAGAAACTGAATTCATAATTAAAGACAATGAGACCTTCTGTAACATATATACATTCATGCTTTCTGAAGCTAATAATGCATTTTGGTGTTTATTAAAGATTCTTTTGAGGAGTACATTATTTCTTTTGAAGCCGGTCACTAACTTGGAGATTTTAGCTTTCTCAATTACTCGATTGAGAGCCTCCATTATATTTTTCGCTGCTTTTCCTTCTTTTCTGAACAGGGTTATTCAGGTAATTGGTTTTTTATTATACTAATCATGCTACACATGATTACAGGGAGTAAATGGTGAAAATGGTGCTATTTTCGAGTAAAATGGTGTTGTATTTTTTATCAGTTCTATGAACTTGATATATGTCTTCATGTCTTCAGCTGTCACTTAGACGTTTTGAATACTGTTGTATTTTATATTTGTAATGTTGGATTTATAATTTTTTTGTTGTATTTTATATTTGTAATATTGGATTTATAATTTTTGTAAGAGAGGATTTATTGTTTTTGTTATGTTGGATTTGTAACTAGATTTTAAGGTGTTATAATTATATAAAATTATTTTTTTAAGCCCAAAAAGCCATTTTTAAGCCCATGAAGCGGGGGAACGTTGGCGGGACCGGGGGCAATAGACACATTCGGGGGCGGGATCGGGGGTTAGGATACCGGGGGATTCGGGGGCGGGAGCGGGGGCGGCAGAAACAACTGAATTCGGGGGCGGGGGCGGGGGAGGCTATTTCCGGTCCCGTTTGGTCCCGTTGATATCCGTAATCGTTACTTGAGATACACCAAGGGATTTAAATTCAATTCCTAATCAGTGTTCTCTTCTTGATAAGTGTGATGGTACAGTTTAATATGTTTAAGAAAAACAAATCGCCGCCAACAAAAGTACCCAGCTGATATTTGTTGGCTTATTCTTTGTTCAAACAGATTTAATATCTTCCATGCATATATATGTTATTGTATAATATATGCATGGTAGATTTAATATCTACCATGCATCTCTATATATTTTGATGTCTCTGTATCGTCAAATTCATAATTCTATCTTCAGGTAGAAAACATGGAGTTCTCTCTCCGGTTTTCAACGAGCACAGCAACCGTCATTTTTGCTGTTGTACTAACATTCCTACTGAAAATCTTGAAACCAAAGGGTGGAAAGAAAGGAAAGAACAGAGCCCCACCTCAAGCAAAGGGCAAATGGCTTGTAATCGGACACCTACATCTTTTAGGTTCATCTGGATTACCTCACAGGGTGTTAGCTAAATTGTCAGAAAGATATGGTCCTATCTTCACCATAAAGCTCGGTGTTCACAATGCTTTGGTAGTGAGTAGCAGCGAGATAGCAAAAGAGTGCTTTAAAGTAAACGACAAGGCCTTTTCAAGTCGACCCAAGTTGATGGCAGTGGAACTCATGGGCTATAACTATGCCATCTTTGCTCTTGCTCCGTATGGGGACTATTGGCGACAAGTGCGCAAGATCATCATGCTCCAGGTTCTCTCTCCAAAACGAGTTGAGATGCTTGCGCCTATTCGAGTTTCAGAGCGTAGAGCATCCACGGCCGAGATATATGAGGCTTGGTTAAAGAATAAAGAGAGTACAGGATCAGTCATGGTGAAGCTGGATATGCAACAATGGTTTGGGACCTTGATATTAAATGGTCTTTTAGGGGTTGTTGCTGGAAAGAGGCTTTCGCTCAATGATGAAAAAGGGGTTCGATTTCAAAATGTGGCTAGGAAATTCTTTCAGTTATTAGGCGCATTTGTGGTGTCTGATTTTATTCCATCTCTGAAGGGTTTCGACATAGGAGGATACGAGAGAGATATGAAGGAAACTGGAAAAGAGATGGACGAGATCTTTGATGGATGGTTAGAGGAGCATAAAAGAAAGAGAAAGTCTAAGCAACAAGATGAAGGCAACCAAGTCCTTATGGATGTGCTGATTTCCATTGTTGAAGGTGCTTCCGAAGAGGAATTCCCCGGTCATGACCATGATACCATAATCAAGGCCACATGTTTGGTAAGCTTCAACTTGATCTATTACTTTTAATTCTTTTCATTATTTGCTCATTTAATTTATACATCTTCAAAGTTTATATGGATATATATTGACTAGATGATATGAACTTCACTACGAGTTTGCAGTTTTTTCAGATTCATTTAATTATTTTCAAGAAACAACATTTGATAAGTTGGGTAAATACGAATATCATTAGCTAATTAATCCAAGAATATTTGTTTTAATATATTCAAAACATGCAGACCATGCTAATTGCTGGATTGGAGACAACAGCTGTGACTTTAACATGGTCTTTGTGTTTGTTGCTTAACAACCCAAGAACTATAAAAGTTGCCCAAGATGAAATTGATGAGCATGTTGGAAGGAATAGGCCTGTAGAAGAGTCAGACCTAAAGAACTTAGTCTACATTGATGCTATCTTCAAAGAAACATTGCGTTTATACGCACCTGGACCTCTAGGACTTCCTCATGAAACCATGGAGGATTGTGTTGTTCAGGGCTACAAAATCCCCAGTGGAACACGTTTGCTGTTAAACCTTTGGAAAATCCATCGTGATCCTAAGATATGGCCAAATCCGGAAGAATTTAAGCCTGAAAGATTCCTGACAACTCATAAAGATATTGATCTCAAGGGAAGCCATTTTGAATTGCTTCCTTTTGGTAGTGGAAGAAGAGTGTGCCCTGGTATTTTATTTGCTCACCACGCTTCGCGTTTAGCGTTAGCTACTTTAATACAACAATTTGAGATGAAAACCCCAGGAAATGAACCCGTTGATATGGATGAAATCTTTGGAGTGACTTGCAGCAAAGCAACCCCACTTGATGTTCTCCTCTCCCCTCGTTTGTCACTTGATATGTACCCTGTTGGTGCATGATATATTATTTTCCTAAAACAATTATTGTTGGTAACAATCGTTGTTTGTGCTATTTTCTGTTGTGATGTTTTTCGTATGTGTACTAGGTTTCTTTGTTTATTTATCTTTGATTTACCTCGTAACTTGACGTCGCCATAGTAGATGTAGATGTGGATGCGTATGGACCACATGTGAAAGTGGGTGACATGTTAAATATTACATAAAGAAAATTAGAACGTGGCCCTCAATTATATGACTTAACGATCCATTTCAGATCTTTTTTATCGGTCTTCTTTGTCTTCTAACCTAACCGCTAGCTCTTCTTTCACTGCCCTGGCTCACCATTTTTGCAAAGGCAAACTTAATTTTTATTTGTTGACTAATTTAGTTGATGCTAAGGTAATTATTTGTAATTGAGTTTGTTAATTGATATTTTTACCTTTTAGGTGCCTTTCGAATCTCGTTTTTTTGTATTTCTTCTTGTTATATGCAAACCCACCCACAAGAAACCATCGTTTTTGATTGTTTGCATTTTACATTGTTGATTGTTAGTTCTATTGTTTTTCTTTTGTTAGTATGTTTTAATTGGTAATGCCTGAAGTTCTGCATCATATCTCTGGAATGACAAGCGTGAAATGACGCACAAAAATTCAAGACCTAGGATTCTATTGAGTTTTCAACCAAACAAATGAGCGTGTCACCTTCAAAATCTTCCATCATATTCATCCTCTTTTGGCCTTTATCTACAATGAGCATTGCATACTGACTTTTAACATGACCATTCTCTTTGCAGTTCCAACATGTCACGTCCTTCTTGTTGTTCTGTCCACCTCTCCTCCTCAACTTTGATCTTCCACTACCCCACATCTTCCGTTGGACTCCCTTCCCTTGTTTTCAGTACTTAGAAGACTATTGGAAGCTTCTCCAACACTTCGTCTGCGTACATCCTTACCAAGGAGTAAATCGTGTATGTTTTCGAATGTCAGCTTAGCATCCTCAGCTGAGTTGCTAACCGTTGTCACGGTACAAGACCAACTATCAGACAAAGATGATAATAGTAATAATGTCATGACTTCATCTTCAAATTTAATCTCAACCGACATCGGCCTTAATAAGATTAAGGTGTTGTTTGTTTTTTTGAAACAAAAATTAATGAAGTCTGCGAACCACCTTTGCAACCATTTACAGCAAAAGAGGTGGACAAAGCGGTTGCAGACTGTAATAAAAAATGTGTTTGTTTTTTAACATATGCATGTGTTGCAGATATTAATCAGTATTCATCAAGATATCAGCAATAAAAAAAGAAAAAGAGGTTGGATCTTTTTGGACTTCAAGAACATCTCAAGGATTGCAGGAAATTGGCTGTGACACAAAAGGCTATCACATCTGAACTTCAAGAACATCTCAAGGATTGCAGGAAATCAGCTTGTGAAAGGAATTCATAAGATGTAACTTGTCAAGGATAAACTGTGCTCAGCGTGTGAAAAAGGGTAGAAAACCAAGTCGTCATTCAAGCCAAAGTCATGTTCTTCAATGATCAAACCTCTTCATCTCCTTCATATGGATCTTTTTGGACCAGATTCGATCAAGTCAAGAGCTGGGAAGAAACATACTGTTGTCATTGTGGATGAATTTTCAAGGTTTATGTAGGCAGTCTTTTTAAGAAAAAAAAGACATGCCGTTGATGAAATCATTGCTCTCATTAAGCAGTGGGAAGTCCTCTATGATACAAAAGTAAGGCAATTACGTAGTGATCAGGCAACTGAATTCAGAAACTCCTCTCTGGAAGATTTTTGCTCATTCTCAGGAATCTCTCAAAACTTTTCGGCAGTTAAAACTCCCCAACAAAATGGTATTGCAGAAAGAAGAAACAAAACTCTCATTGAAGCTGGAAGAACTATGGTTGTTAAAGCTGGTCTTTCATTCTCATTTTGGGCTGAAGTTGTCAATACAACGTGTTATACCCAAAACCAGTCTATTATTGTTAAACGTCATGGGAAAACTGCTTATGAGCTACTGAAAAGAAAGAAACCAGACATTTCTTATTTTTATGTGTTTGGATGTGTTTGTTACGTCTTGAATAAAAAAGATAAGCATTCAAAGTTTGAGGCTAAAGCTGATGAAGGAGTGTTCCTAGGATACTCTAGCATATCCAAGGCTTTTAAAGTGTTTAATCTTTCAACGCAAATTGTTGAAGAAACAATTCATGTCACCTTTGATGAGGAATCATTCATTCATGATCGAGTTGATCACCCTTCGTCAATTATGAATGAACTTACTTACAGTCCTTCAGACCCTGTTCCCGAGCCCTTGTCAAATGGCGTTGATCCCATTCTTTCCAATGTTGATCAATCAATCAGTTCTCAACCTATCTCGAAAGATCAGTCTGTTGTCCCTGAAGAAGCTGAATTATCAAATCAGGAAGTCTCCGCCCATAGCAATACAAATAAAAGTTCTAATCAAAGAATCCTTCGAGATCATCCTGAATCTCAAATCATTGGAGATTTAAATTCTGGGATTCTCACTCGCAGTAGAGTCAACAAAAACTTTTACATGTTTGTAAACTTTGTGTTAGTGATCGAACCAAAGAATATTTTTGATGCCTTGAAAGAAGCTGACTGGATTAAGGCCATGTGTGATGAGCTAAATGAATTTGAACGTCATCATGTGTGGACTCTTGTTCCCAAAACTCAATGAAAGACTATCATTGGAACTCGTTGGGTTTTCAGGAACAAAATGGATGAAGATGGAATCGTCATAAGAAACAAAGCTAGGCTTGTAGCTCAAGGATTTTGTCAGCTTGAAGGGTTTAACTTGTTGGATAAGGTGTCTAAGTCCATAACTTATTTGGTATATACTTGACCCGACCCGACATGGTCCATTTGGGTTGCACTTCACCCAAACTGTTTATGGATAATTTTATGAGAATTGTATACTTACGATTTATTAATATATTATAAGTTATAATATATTAATATAAAGTCATGTTATTTAATTAGTTTTAATCTTGAATTAATTATGAATTGATTTAGTGATTAAAAGGAAGACTAATTAAATCATGGGCTATTATATTTATATGGTGTGGGCTAATACTCATTTGTTAATGGGCTAAGCTTATATGGAAGTCCATGGATGATCCATGGAGCTTTTAACCCATGGATCCTTGGAAAGGAAAAGACATGGGTTATTAGGGTTTCACCCTAACCATGCACACTATATAAACAAGCTTATGTTGCATGAAAAACACCCAAGTGTGTGTGTAATAGTGGTGGCCGAAATCTAAGAGTTAGTATACTCTCTCATACATTTTCCAAGTTTGTGGTGATTTGTGATTTCCATTTGAGGCATTCACATTATTGGTGCTTGGCTCTCAAACTCCAAGGAATCAACAATCAACAAAAGGTATGTAATTCATCTAGTTCTTTTATGTTTAAAAGTACCCATGCCATGCTAGATAGGTTATAAACCTTGGAAAATAATATTTTGCATGTACCTTAGACAAACATAGATCCAAGGTTTATTAGGGTTGCATGTACACTTAGGAAGTGTTAGAATGCTCAAAACCCAACAGTGGTATCAGAGCCTAGGCTTGTTTGTTTGATACTTGATGCAAAATAGTGATAAAAAGTCGATTTTTTGCTGTCTGACTGATTAACTCGCCGAGTCCATGGGGGGACTCGCCGAGTTCATGTGTAAACTCATCCTACTCGCCGAGTAGGTTCGTGCACTCGGCGAGTAAGAGCCTCAGAATGCAGATTTTCGACTTTTGCTGCTGGAAATGGACTAGAAACATTACCCTAAACTGTTTTGATGTTTTAAAACTTGTTTTAGTTGGTGTAATGGTTGTTCTAATCCATTTACAATAGATTATATCAAAATTTCATGCTTTGTATGTGTTCATATAATTCTTGTAACTTTGATGATCATGTTCATGTTCTTATGAATTTAGAAGTTGATAGGAATTATTTGCTGAATTGTTTAGGATTAATTCTTGATCATTTATGTGTTTTAATGGAATCCATAATTTGTCCTCAAGTTATGGATTTCCAAAGGTCACTTCTTTTAAACACACATTTAAAACACATAATTTACATAAAATGAAGAGTCTTCATTTTTATGAACCTTTAATTCATAAGTTATGAAATGAAAATTTTTGGATAGTTACAAAACTTGCCCTCAAGTTTTGGAATTTGTAAAGTTTCACACACTTTAATAAACTTTAATTCCAAACCCTTAGAGTTTTAAAAGTTAAAATTCAACCCTTATACTATTTATAACATTAATGATTAATTATTATATATATATGTATAAGATCAAGTCGTTTTACCGTTAGTAGGCCTCATTCACGAAGCCGGTCTATAAGGGGGTATAAGGTTGTTGCCTATAAAATGGCAACTTAATGGGTGTCCATTTTCACCCACCGCTTCCTTGATCGGTGGAGGGTCGTTAGCCGAACGGGTAGGACAATGACTTTAAATTCTCATTAAAAGTATAATGAATATTATAAAGTAACTAAACCTTTTATAAATTCCCAATCTTAGTTACTTTAGGAAAAATGTGAACTTGGTGCTAGTCCATGGAATTCACACTTTGTACCTTACCAAGTCGTTGGTGGAGCGTGTGTGGTTAACCGGCACACTAACTTGGACTAGTAAGGATCACGAAGGGTGACTTAATGTTTATCATAGATCGGTGGAGCGTGTGTGGTTAACCGGCACATCGATTAGGTGATAATATTAAGGGTACCTAGTGAGTTTGCATGGTTATTCACACCTTGTTTTGTGATCCTCGGCATCCCAGTCACAAAACTTGAGAGGGCACAATCGAGATTGAAACATGTCATTGAAAAGTTCAATGAATCTCAAAAGATCTAGGAGTTTCAAATCCAATTAAAACCTAATAAATTATTTCGTTTTTCATGGTGGAAATTGGTGAATCGTCATTCACCTACCTTCAAATATTTTATAGCTTGGATTACGGCATCCCTCTTCCAAGTTATAAAATATTGTGTTGGGTCCTAGCCTTAATATTTCATATTGGGTGTTATATTAAGGACTTGAATCAACTAACTTGATTTTCTCCCATTGTAGATGTCTGGTTCAGACAACTATGATCTTCCCAAATCGCTTGAAACAAGGTTTCCTCCTGAAGATGATGTCACTCAACATCATGCTTCACTCCCCCCACCTCCTCCATTTATTCTCCCTGACCCACAAGCCCGAAGACTTGAACGGTTCAAGATCACTCAAGCTCTACTAGAAATGAAACATAAAGATGGAAGACATGTGTGCACTCATGTCTTAGGAATGAAGTCACACATAGACAGGTTGAGAATGTTGGGTGTTGTTATTTCAAGGAAGTTCGCTGTTGACTGGGTTCTTCAGTCACTTCCTGAGTCGTATGGTGAGTTTATTAAAGACTACCATATGACAGATCCTGACATAACCCTAATAGATCTTTCTTATTTGCTTGTTGCTGCTGAATCAGCAATGATTTGGCGCAATGGTCAAGCAAATATTGATGGAAGGTCTAATTCTCAAACTTCCATGGACATGGACAATGGTAACATTGGAACTCCAGAAAAGCTTTCTCTTCCCAATGAAAAGGGATCGGCCTTGGTCAACCCGGTTGACCAAAAGGTAAAGGGAAAGGCTAAGTCTGTGATTGTCTCGTGTACCATTCCCAAAGAGTCTATATGTTTTTATTTTCATGAGAAGGGACATTGGAAGCGAAGCTGCCCTGAATACCTGAAATATTTGAAAGCAAGTAGAGACAAAATGTTTGACTCGGCTTCAGGTAAGTCCACTATCTAACTTTGTTAAAGTTCCTAATTGTTGATTCTTATTACATGATGTGACTAGGTTGCATCTTGATGTTTAGCAGGATCGAGCAAAAGGAAGGTTAAAAGAAGAGTGTGCTGAATCTGATCACGAAGATGGATTTCTATCGCATGGTTCGAGGATCGGATTTTTGAGCTACTACTTAAAAGTTGTGATAGATTGCTAAGAAATATGTAATAGCATAGTTTTCATTTAAAGTTGCATTGTAAGGAATATTTTTCCGCATTTTAATAAAGAAATAAAAGTTTTGTTTAGTTTATTTTATATTATATCCCCTTACAATGGCATTTATGGAAAATTGATGTTTGTATGTTTCTAGCAATATTGGAAATATGAGTTTGATTCTCTCATATGTGGTAGTGTCTGAATTTACCAAATGAGGAAAGGTTCTCATCACCCAAGCTTCAGTTAGACAGAAACTTGGAAGCATACAAGTTGTATTGTATGATGAATGAGAATTTTCATCTTTGTAAAATTGAGACTAATTCATTGATCGCATGCATATGTGAGTCAATTGAAGGACTAAGGAATTAGGCACACTGGGTGTGTGCTGGCAAGGTCCACCACAAAGATCAATTCGTCATGATTTACTAAAGATTAGTAAATATGGTTATACTTATAAGGTTAAGTATAATTCTGTAACATTGGAAAAGTTTCAATGTATGGCAGAACGGATGAGAAGAATCAAATTTGGCAGAAAGATAAAAGTTTCTCAAATCTGAAAAGATGGGAGAGTACTTTAGTATCATGTTTTTATGATCATCTTAATGATTATGAAACCATATCACAAATTCATACTCTAAGGACATCTTAGTGCATTGTTATTACTAAGATGAGGGGTCATGAATTGTTGGAATGGTTAAAATCAAGAAGATGGATCATACTTCGTTCCAAAACAACTCTTAGAGTCATAATCCAAGATTGTAACATTGAGTGACATAAAGTAAGGTTTAAAACACTTATCAAATGTAGTGTAAAATGTTTTCTACTCCTGTACATTTGAAATTGGTAAGTTGTGATGTCTTGGATAAGACAAAGACCAACTAAGACCAATTGTGTGAAGTGTTTATCTTGATAAGAATCTGCACTATCCCTTGAATATTTGTTTTGTCAAGGAATGGTTCTTGACTAGGGAAACTTATATGTCAAGAGGACAGTGGGAGTCTTAAAGATCCTGAAAGGATTTCAAGATTTAATCAAGAGTAAAACCTGAGTTTTATCACTAGCACACGACTTAAGGTTTGAAACCTATTAAGTTGACATAATTCTTGTTTCTGTGTCTGTTCCTATTAAGTTGTCTATGCATATGAGTTCTGTTAGTTCTAAACTGTGTGCATAACAGCTTGGAAGCATTGGTGGGCCTTGTGCTACCAGATGACAAGAAATTAAGATTGAACAAGTTCAATCCATGTAAGGCTGAATTTGTTACTAACCTTGTCTTGTGATTATGGTTTTGACAAATTCACATGGATAGAAACTCATACACTATAAAATCTAAGTGTCATAAGGTTTCTCTCCGATTCATGAAAATGATGGTGAGGAAATGCTTTCACTAAGAAGGTTTTAAGTAGATAGCAATTATGATGTTTGCATTCTCAAAGTCGTTAGTGGAGCGTGTGTGGTTAACCGACACACTAACATGGACTTGTGAGAAATGGCAAAGGTCTAAACAATTAAGACTATGATTACGGCATCCCTTTTCATAGTTCTGGAAATTGTTTAGACACACATGTGAGCTATCTAAGAAAGGGTGTACGAATCTAAATTTCAGAAGTCCAGCTGATTTCTGGAAATATGTCAGAGCTAGTGGGAGCATAAGTGTTATGCTGATAATCATCATGTTAGTGGGAGCATGATTATTATGTTTAGTGTTGCAATTTAGCAATGTTAATTATAGAAAAACAAAAGTTTCAATTCGTAAAGTTGTAGGGGTTGAAAAAGTTGTTTGCTATAATTAAGGGAGAGGAAATTATACTTCATTTCAATTCTAAAAGCTTAGATTGAGTTCTTAATCATCTTTAGTCAAGGATATATATATATGAATTTTATGTTGGAATGGTTCAACATGAGGAAATTCTATTGCGTTCTCAAGTTCGATTATGATCACGACATCCCTCTTCATAATCGATTTTTGAAAACATGGAAAATAAAAAATATTGTAGCAAAAGACTGATCCAGTATCAGGTCTTTATGTAAGACATCGTGAATCGTGTCCCATATGCTTCGGGTATAGGATCGGTCACATGTGCTATAGTATTCATCATTTCTAAATTTTCCAAATGCTCAGAGCATTAAGAAGGGAAAAGTCTAGAATTGGATAAGACTAAAATGATTAAGCAATTGTCGAGGACTATCTAAGGCTCTCCAAAGATTGGTTGCTCGGGGACAGTTGGAAGTAGGATATAAATTGTTGGAAAGGACCATATTGACATATTCTGAAAAGAGGTAACTCTTGTTCGGAAGTGATAGTCAAAATGGGACTGTGGAAATTTCTCCATAGGTGGAAGTTATTCAATCTGTGTAAGATTAGAAAACCTTAGTGCAAGAAGGATGTTCAAAGCAATGTACTTTGAATATGAGACTTCGTTTCCATAGAGTTGATCTCCTTTGGAATCCTCTGTAATGACTGATGACAAGGTTTTGGTGACCTTGTGCATAACCATTACGAGAGGATCAGTGCATATAAGTTTAAAATCTAACAGTTTTTTTTGGTAAATGGTAGGAATTAGGAATTCTTACATTTACAATAAGGATTTGGGATTGTGAAATGAGCATCATTGGAATCATGTTCAAATGATCTATTTCACAAAGTAAAGATCATACACAAACATAGTGTGCATACTTGGAGTATGGCATAACTATTGTTTAGAAAAACAAAGTGTACATGCTAGGAGCATGGGACAACTGTTGTTTTTATTCAAGTATTAAGTTGATTATTTGAAACATTATACAATGAATAATGTGTAATCAATATGGTGATAAATAAAAGGTGGTTTTATTTATATTCAAAAGGGTTCTGAGACCATATTGGATTCGATTATTATTGGGTTTCACTTTGCATGTTTTGACTTCCAGAATAGCTAGGTTATTCTTTCCGAATGACTAAGTTATTTAAACACTCCACAGTCGTTCATATGTTGGAAGTAGGTATGAATTAAGACTGTCATGAATCGAGTTTGTAGATGGCTAAATGTGTTTAGTCATAGCAATGGTTGCTACAACATTCATGAGTGCTCATAAGTTATGAGTATTGGAATAAACCCACGCTCACTTGTATCACTTCATGGAATTTATCTCGAGTGATCGTGAGACGATAATATCATATAAGTCTTCAAACCTAGAGATATGAGTTGTTACCTATGAATTGGTTGTGCATTGATTGCACGTAAACGCATCAGTAACTTGATGTTATAAAACGTGCCTTTGTGTACAATTCAACAAGTAGTAGAACAAGCATATGAGTCGAAGTTTATATGTTCCTTCTAGAAATAGAAGCGATATCTGGGCCCCTCGATGATTTTGTGTTGACCCATGTACCGGGCCCGGTCAGAACTAAATTGATGTGTTCAGTTAAGTTCTTTGTCAAACAAATCGGAAATCGAGAAACAACTGCTAGACAATAAGTAAGACATTGTTCCATGTATTTGTCCGGCTGATATCATGAGAGCAGAGGATTATATGATCACTTATCTAAAATGGCGCTTCATAGTTCAACAGAGTTTTCGAGAGCTACGATTGCTGGTTGGTTCCTGAAGTAACATACGCAAATACAGTTATTAGACTTATCCAAGTGGGAGACTGTTGGATAAGGTGTCTAAGTCCATAACTTATTTGGTATATACTTGACCCAACCCGGCATGGTCCATTTGGGTTGCACTTCACCCAAACTGTTTATGGATAATTTTATGAGAATTGTATACTTACGATTTATTAATATATTATAAGTTATAATATATTAATATAAAGTCATGTTATTTAATTAGTTTTAATCTTGAATTAATTATGAATTGATTTAGTGATTAAAAGGAAGACTAATTAAATCATGGGCTATTATATTTATATGGTGTGGGCTAATACTCATTTGTTAATGGGCTAAGCTTATATGGAAGTCCATGGATGATCCATGGAGCTTTTAACCCATGGATCCTTGGAAAGGAAAAGACATGGGTTATTAGGGTTTCACCCTAACCATGCACACTATGTAAACAAGCTTATGTTGCATGAAAAACACCCAAGTGTGTGTGTAATAGTGGTGGCCGAAATCTAAGAGTTAGTATACTCTCTCATACATTTTCCAAGTTTGTGGTGATTTGTGATTTCCATTTGAGGAATTCACATTATTGGTGCTTGGCTCTCAAACTCCAAGGAATCAACAATCAACAAAAGGTACGTAATTCATCTAGTTCTTTTATGTTTAAAAGTACCCCATGCCATGCTAGATAGGTTATAAACCTTGGAAAATAATATTTTGCATGTACCTTAGACAAACATAGATCCAAGGTTTATTAGGGTTGCATGTACACTTAGGAAGTGTTAGAATGCTCAAAACCCAACATAACTATGATGAAACATTTGCTCCAGTTGCAAAATTTGAAGCCATTCGTCTGTTTCTAGCTTTTGCCTCTTTCAAAAACTTGAAAGTCTATCAAATGGACGTCAAGACTTCCTTTCCACATGGATATATTCAAGAAGAAGTGTTTCTAAAACAACCTCCAGGGTTTGAAAATGAAAAAGTTTCCAGATCATGTGTATCGTCTTGATAAAGTTGTCTATGGCTTAAAGCAGGCTCCTAGGGTATGGTATGACACGTTGGCAAGCTATCTTCTCTCAAGTGGATACAAACGAGGGAATATCGATAACACTCTGTTCATAAAGCAATTAGGATCTCATATCATTGTTGCTCAACTGTATGTGGACGATATCATCTCCGGATCCACTGATGAAAAGCTAAGTTCAGAATTCACAGAGGTCATGGCCAATAAATTCGGGATGAGAATGCTGGGTGAACTAACTTTCTTTTTGGGCTTGCAGGCCAAAGAAGTAACTGATGGTATTGTTGTTAGTCAAGCTAAATATATTGCATATATGCTGAAGAAGTATGGTTTCTCTGAGTGCAAACCGGGAAAGACTCTGATGTCTTCATCAGCGTCTATTGGTACTGATCTAAGTGCCATTGATGTGAGTGCAACTATGTTTCACGGAATGATAGGCTCTCTACTCTATCTTACAACATGTCGCCTTGACATTATGTTCGCCACCATATTGTGTGCTCGCTATCAAGCCAGTCCTAAAAAATCTCATATTTATGTTGTCAAAAGGATTTTATGGTAGCTAAAACATACAGCTAATCTTGGGTTATGGTATCCTCGTGACTCCGAGTTCAAGCTGGTGGGATGCACTGACTCCGATCATGACGGGTGTAGCATTGATCGTAAAAGCACTCCAAGAGGAGCTCAAATTCTTGGAAATAGATTGGTAAGATGGTCCACTAAAAAGCAGACATTAGTGGCTTGTTCTACTGCTGAGGCCGAATATGTTGTCGCTAGAAGGTGTTGTGCTCAGATTCTATGGATTCAGAATCAGCTCTTGGATTATGATCTAAACTTCTCGAAGACACCCATCTGTCGTGACAACACCAGTTCCATTCAGATGATACAAAATGCAGTGTAGCATTCCAAGACCAATCGCATCGACATCCGTCATCATTTCATCAGGGACATAGTTTTAAAGGGAAAAGTGGAATTGTTTTATATTCCATCCATATATCAGTTGGTTGACATTTTCACCAAGGAATTGGACGAAAAAAGTTTGAACAAATTAATTGCAGATCTTGGCAAGCTTTCAATGTCGTAATCATTTTCTAACTCTTTTCTTTCTTATGAAAAACTAAAAAAAAAAACAAGTGCTTCTTTTATTTTGAATGCAAAATCTTACATTTAGTATCGACATGTATTTTCTTTCAAGCATGTCTAAGATTTATCTGCGTCTTATTGCTTCAGAATTTTTAAGGACTGCAACCTTATTGAAAGATCTCAATGCTCTTGGTGTTGAGAAAAAGAGTGGCATCATGTCCTCTTCTTCTTAAGGATACCCTCCTTCTCCTCCACTCATTGTTATGGATGCAAAGAGCAACGATCAGAGTAGTAAGTCTTGTTTTCATCTACTGCCTCATAATTCGATAAAACCTCGAATGCCCTCGTGTTGATCTTGAAGATACAATGGTTTTATGGATTCAAGTCAGTTAACTCATAGGTTACAAAGACTGCTTCTTGCTCTTCTCTTGCCCCTGATGAACATGAACCTTGGAAAACATCTGAAACGCTTCAATGATAAATGGCCTCATCACTCTTAATGAGATATTTACTAATGAGTTTATCTTTGCTTGTGCTCTCTTTTATAGCTAAAAATTGATGGGGCACAGTGTTGGGTTTTAGTTAAAAAATAGTTTCATAAACTTGAAAAATATGGCAACGGAAGACTTAAAATTTTGAACATAACATAACATTTTATACCCACCAAGGATCACCTTGCAAGTTGTAGAAAGATCTAAACACCAACCAAAGAAGAGGTGAAGAAATGACAACCTTCTTAGTTCTTTGGGTCCTCTTGGGAGGCTTGGAAGTTGATGAAGAATGTGGAACCTTTGAGACACCAACAATGACTCAACTTGATGTAGCTGCTAGTCCATAAACTCTTAAACCCTTAAGCTTTAAGTTCATAACCAATATGAATTAAAGAGGGCATGAAGGCGCAAGTAATCTTGAAGAAAAAAAGAACAAAAGGGAGAGAGTTACATGCTCTAAGCATGTTATGGTTTAAGAGGCTAGAATGGATGAACATTTCAAGAATGCAAACCTCAAATATATAGTGTCTTAAAGTAAAGTCTTTAACCATAAGGTCTTAGTACTTTAAACAACATTGTCCCTATTTTCATAAGAGTGTCCATGCATGCTACTAAAGCATGATTTCTTTTCCTTTAAATAATCAAAGACCCATAACTTGTATATATGCAAGCATGCTCTCGGATTTTATATAAAAAAGAAAGTCAAACTTGGTAATTTTAAAAACTCTTTTATAAAATATAAACCTTAACCATTATTAAAGACAAAAAGTCATTTTGGTCAAAAATGTTGTACATGACTTAATAAATCATACTATATGATATATTATGTTACTTGCTAATGAAAATTATTATTTCCATGAAATAAATAATTTCCAATTTAATTATAAGAGTTTATTAAATATTTATTAAAATTAATTTTCTAATAAAATCCCTAGTCGAACCCGTTTGCTATTAAACTTTTGGAAAATTCATGGTGATCCTAAGACATGGCCAAATCCGTAAGAATTTCAGCCTGAAATATTCCTGACAACTCATAAAGATATTGATCTCAAGGGAAACCATTTTGAATTGCTTCCTTTTGGTAATGGAAGAAGAGTGTGCCCTGGTATTTTATATGCTCAGCACGCTTCCCGTTTAGCGTTAGCTACTTTAATACAACAATTTGAGATTAAAACCCCAGGAAATGAACGATGAAAACCGCAGGAAATGAACCTGTTGATATGGATGAGCTCTTTGGAGTGACTTGCAGCAAAGCAACTCCACTTGACGTCCTCCTCTCCCCTCGTTTGTCACGTGATATGTACCCTGTTGGTGCATGACCTGTTAGTTTCCTATTGGATTTATTGTTGGTAATAATCGTATATGTTGTGTTGTTTTCTATATGTGTACCAGCTGTCTTTGTTTATTTATCTTTGATTTGCTTCGTAGCATGACGTGGCATTAGTAGATGTGGGTGCGTGTCCACCACATTTGAAAGTAGGTGATACGATTAAATATTTCAACAAAAGAATTGTTAAAAAATCAGAATGTGTCCCTCAATGATATGACTTAATGACCCGCTTCAGAGTTGTGGTAATTATTTGCAATTGAAATTGTTAACTCGTATTTTTACTTTTAAGTTGCCTTTCAAATCTCGATTTTTTTGTATTTCTTATTGTTATTTTTATGTGCTAACCCACCCACAAGAAACCATGGTTTTTATTGTAGCATTTTTGATTGTTGATTGTTATTTATTTATTTATTTGTAATTGTTATTGTTTTCGCTAGACATGTTGTCGATTGTGATTTGTGAGAGAAACTACAATACATGGAATTCTTTAGCGTTGAACGTATCCATCACTAGTGGTTATTCCGACGGATTTCTTTCTGTAGCAAACTGCCTCATGGGGAATTATTTGTGAATTTTCCTTTGGAAAAACAACGAAGGATTAACGCCAGAATGTAGTTTGATAGGTTTAACCAAATATTCCGACGGATTATCGACAAAATCGCTTGTTTGGTTACGTACAATGACGAATCTAAAACCAAAAATTACATGGTTCTTTATATAAATGAAACCGGAAAAATGAAAGACTACAAAATCGTAGTGGCTGTTCGGGTTGCCTTAAAATATTTTTTACATAACTTGAATAGTTATATTAAAGTTCTCACAATTGTAGTCATTTCGATTATCTTATCCAAATCACAATTCACAGTTGATCATGTACACATGCATTTCTCGGAGTCAAAGGTGTTGTTGATGGGTGACATTACACAAAATTTTTTATTATTTTTATTTTTTTTCATTTGTTACAGATTGGGCTATTACCTATTGATTAAATTTTAGATGGATTGAGATATTAGATTAGTTTAAGATCAAACATTTTTACACTATTTTTTTCCAAAAGTTTTGGGTAGGTCCTTGAATAATTTTAAGGTGGATCCCTAATTTTTTTAATATTTAACATATACTATATTTACTTTTATTAGGTGGATCCTAGAACCCTTCTTCACTTTACTTGCCTTCACCACTCCTTACGTATTACCGACAAACTGTTTAGCTACGAAATCGTTTTGATCAAAATGTTGAAAACATTGCCAAGTGTTTAAAACATTATAGTAAAGATCGTTTTCCTAAAATAAACATAATTAACTGTTTAAAACATTACAATAAACATGGTCTAATAGATTACCAGTGTCAAATACATTACTAAGCGTTTAAAACATAAAACTAAGGATTAATATGATCATTACATCGTGGATTACGTAGTGGATTACTAGGTTGTGACAATCCAGAAAATATGTCACCAACCGTCGTTAACATTTAACGATAGGACATAAGAATGTAATAAGGACAACCTTGTAACGACCGATACATTTTAATATATTCAAAATTTTCATAATTAATTACATCAATCTTTAGGCGCAAAAATAAGTGCAAAAAAATTCGCGTCACTTTGAAAACAGTTTAACATATTTAGACTCGTTAATCTACTGCGATTCCATAAATATAAATTTCGTAAGAACCCGGCATAATAAGGGTGAGATATGTCATTTATGGTAAATATATATCTACCGTAATTGAAAAGTTACAACCATGAAAACTACAAGGAGATTGGTTAACTTTTGGAAAAAGTCACCAGTTAGACAATCGTAGTACTACTTGAAGTAGGAATTATGAGGAAAAGAATGCTTAAAACGGACGTCACGTGTGAGAGTTATGATTTTTATAAAATTATAACGGTAATAAAAACACGTCGAAAAATGATATTCAAAACTAGACAAAACGAATAAAAGGAAAGTTGTAGAGAATGACGACACCTACACGGATATATAAGAGTCGTTGCAAGAGTTACGAAAATTTAAAGTTGAATTTTTATCGTTACACGCGCTCGCGCGTAGTGCGTTGCGCGGACACCCAATTGCGTCGAGATACAAGGTTACGTGGCACGTTGAGATGATGACACGTGTCAGCATCGTACGGTTCGCGCGCATTTGTGCGGCGCATGCTCCAAACATGCTATAAATAACATGTCTCATCAGCTCATTCTTCCTCACCTATCCTTTGAATTCTCTCTCTAAATCGTCTCGTGTGCTATCAGCCCGGTCGACTCTCAAAGTGATAACTTGTGGTTTCTACCCTACACTAACGTTTTCAAACTCACAGGTGAGTTTCACGGACACATTTTCCAACTTTTTTTTGGGGGGGGGGAGGGATACATGTCTAAAATACAGCTTTACGTAGTTATCACTAATTATCGTTAGATAATTATGCCCATAACATTAGGATAATATTATGTCTGGTATTTACTCTGCCTAAACTCTTAACTAATATTATGCCTAGTTGTTATGTTGAACCACTATGATACATAAGATCATACCTAGCTGTCGCGCTGGCCAGTTAATAGGAAACACTGAAATTCGTTAGTATAGCCACCTGTGGATAAGCTTAGTACCTAGTGTTAATCTCCCTAAATTCTTGGCTACGCAAAACACACTAAATATATACATATATATCATATAAATACTATAGATAATAAGTATACCATATAATATAAAATGCGAATAAAAACACGGTCGTCCAGGGGAGGCCCCCACGACAAGAGTTAGATGAGACAAAATTCATCAACACACTGTTAGATTTTCAGCTACTGCCAGACCTATAATCGTTAATTCTTAAGTGAGCGAGAGAGATATGTACATATCTATATAGTATTGACACTCCCACTTGTGCTTGCTAGCTACAAACTGAAGACAAGTGGAAGCAAGCATAACTTTCTAAATACAACGACGTCCGATGAAGGGTCGTGGTATTTTCGAGGATCAATACTCATAGCTTGATTATAGGAACTCATCATAACTTTGTCAAACTAAAACTAAATCTCATAAACTACTATTAAGACTAATTAAGTAGTGATAGCACACAAACTCGAGGAAGCGAGTTTAGGTCAACCAACACCTAACTATCTTAGACTACCACTAGGAACCTACCTATGGAAGTAGTGATAGTACTCACCAACTCAAGGAAGTGAGTTTAGGATAGATAAAACAACTAAAATACCCATACACATTTTATAACAATAAAAGTTGTGGACTCACCAACATTATGTTGATCTCTCAAACCACATGTATTCTCAGGAGAATGAACCCGTCTGAAGGAGTAGATAACCCCGATGATGCAGCCCAGAACTTATATGCTTTGCTTTTGTTCTTTGCTTTCGTAACCTACCTATACCTGGAACTATTATGTAATATATTTTATTTAATTAATAAGTAACTATGTTTTTAGTACATCCTGTGTATCATTCAACGCATATATTGGCCTGAAATTCCAACATCCTAACGTCGCACAACCTGACGTTTCCGCCACCGGCCAGGGGAGTGACAGATTGGTATCAGAGTACATATTATAGCGAACTAGTAATTCCTTAGGAAATACAGCTATAATCTAGGACTATAATCTGATTAGGTTTAGCCCTCTAAGCCTAATAATAAGTATTAATATTAATTGCCCTACTTCTTGGCTAATTACGGGAGAGGTGTCTAGATTGAACTATTGCTTGGTTTGTTGGATTTCAGAACGACTATATGCTAAAATGATCATACCCTCTCGTACTTCTCATCTGATAGATCCTTACATGATATTCTTGGAGTACAAAAACCTAAAATATACCTAACCTAAAAAAAAGATTAAGAGCGATATAGATATAGTCATATAAGTATATCTACTACACAACAATACGAACCCACGTAGTCGAAAATCAGGATTTTAGGTCAGAAACCATATTTAGAGTTGGTATATCTACTACACCATGACTAGAACTATAATGTGCAACTAAGTTTTATGATGGTTCGACCGACGCACGATCGAACTCGGATACGGTGGTTGGCAATATAAATGGTTCAGGACTTCTGGATTGAATGCTTAGGTGAGAATTATATACTCAGAAGCTTCTCTGAGAGACTTCTACGTCTTTTTGGGTTTTATTTAAATAAATTTTTTCAAGACTACAAATAATGGCGAACGAAAGACTTGATTTTATAACTAAAATAAACATTTTATCACCCACCAAGGATCATCTTGCAAGTAAAAGAAAGATTTGAAGCAACCACAGAAGGAAGAAGTAACAACAACCTTTTAGGAACTTTGGGTCCTCTAGGGGAGGCTTAATTGTTGAAGAAGATGGATGAACTTTAGGACACCAAGAATTGATCAACTTGATACGAATGCTAGTTCCTTTTGTTAACTCTTAAGATTAGAATCAAATACCCAAGTATTTTATCTAAGAGAACATAAGAACAAGTAAGAACTCCTTTTTGTTAGCAAGAACACTTCTTGCGAGCATATAGAGGGAGAGGTTTTAGACTTTGCATGAATGATGTACCAAATGCAAGCAACTAGTCCTAAGTGATAAAGTAAAGTCCTTAACCATTAGGTCTTAGCACATTAAGACAACCATGTCCGTATGTCATCAACCTGTCTCTCTTAGGGTGATCACTTTGCGTTAAACAAATGCAAAAGCCATGCTCCTTCACTAGTAAACTAGTTTCGGCCCATGCTCACAAAAGAAGACAAATAGTTTAAATTTTATAAACTCAAAGTTTATAAAATATAAACTGTCTTTAGGTAAAAGACAAAAGACTCAACTAGTCCAAAATGGTGTACATGACTTTTTAATTCATTCCTTATGAAATAATGTGTTACTTGTGTTGTAAAATAATTATTTCCATGAAATAAATATTTTCCAATTTATTATCATAAGAGTTTATGAATATTTATTAAAATCAATTTCGAATAAATAATCAATTGCATCAAGTTGTTTTTAGTGTGACCCTTAGTATCATTTGTTATTTAGCAATATCATTTTAATATGACTCGTGAGAATACTTGATCTTTCAATCTCCCACTTGCGCAAGACTCATATCAAATTGATATAGAAAATGGTGAACGTCTAGCAACATTTCACTGCCCCCAACAACATATGACTTTGTGCCATTCCATCAATGACCAATTGGCGTGTAAGGTAAGTCTATCAGTTATCCCTTTGCTAAAGACATCATGTTGACATGACACATAGATCCCAGTCAATCTCATATAAGTGTTCAACATTACATCAGGACTTATATGTCTAACTCTCAACGAATAATAGGAACAAATCCCATCTTGACTACATACACCTGTTGCATGGTTTACGTCATACCCGATAATAGCTTTTATAATTGTCTTTTTAAAGAACAACATTTGACTACATCAAAGCATAACCTTCTCCACACTCAAGCCCCATATGTATCTTAGGTGTTAAGGATATACAGATATTACCTTTATCAAGTATCATTCATGACAACGATCCACAAAATGATCTTGAACGGGTCAGTCCAATACTTTCTCTCTAGCAAGTACCTATGAAACTGGTTACAACGCTTTTTCAACCATTCCAATTCATATTAGTCTAACTTTATTACTGTTCCCACAATAATAACCTACTATAGATTTTAGAGTGAATAAGTTTACTCATGGATTAAACAAGTTAATAAAGAACACCAAATATTTAATGAAAAGATCATATGCCATATATATCATAGTAATTACAATAGATGATGTTACAATGTTCTAATACTCAATACTAATACATAGATCAAAGACAATCACTAGAATAACGAAGTCCTATTCCTCAATCATGACCTTCAAACTTGACTTGAGGAAGGGGCTTCGTGAAAGGGTCCACCAAATTTTGATCAATGTGAACTTTGGGAATACTAATTTCACCTTCTTCAACTTTATAACGGATGAAATTGAATCTTCGGCTAATATGCCTGGTCTTCTTGTATGATCTGGGTTCTTTTGCCAAGGCAATAGCACCCTCATTGTCACAAAAAACATCTAGGGGGTCCTGAATGGTAGGGACTACCCCTAGATCTCCAATGAATTTCTTATTCCAAGCAGCCTCTTGTGCAGCTTCAGAAGCAGCAATGTATTCTGACTCTGTAGTGGATTATGCAACAACACTTTTCTTGGAGCTTTTCCAAGATACCACACACCCATTGATAATGAACACATATCGTGATTGCGATTTGCAATCATCTCGATCAGTTGTGAAGGAAGCATCAGTGTAGCACTTTACACTTATGCTTTCTTCCACGCCTCCATAGACGAGGAACATATCCTTAGTCCTTCGTAAGTACTTGAGAATGTTCTTCACAGTTGTCCAATGACTTTCCCCTGGATTTTGTTGGAATTTGCTTACCATGCTCATAGCATAAGCAAGATCAGGTCTTGTACAGCTAATGTCGTACATGATGGATCCAATTGTAGACCCATATGGAACATCCTTCATCTTGTCTAGCTCAGCCTTTGTGCTAGGACTTTGAGATGTACTTAGTACAGTGCCTTGCGCCATAGGTACAAATCCTCTCTTAGAGTTTTGCATATTGAACCATTTCAAAACTTTCTCAATGTATATACCTTGGCTTAGACCTATTAATCGTTTTGATCTATCTCTATAGATTTTGATTCCAAGAATGTATTGTGCCTCACCTAGGTCTTTCATTGAGAAGCGCTTTCTAAGCCATGTCTTTACGACTTGTAAAGTTGGAATATGATTTCCCATGATTAATATCTCACCGAGCTCCCACTAGTTTTCAGGTAAACACAAGATTCATCTTCATTTCTAATAAACCACACTTTGTGATTTCATCATTGAAATGATGATTTCAGTTACGAGATGCTTGTTTTAACCCATAAATGCATCTCTTGAGTTTAAGCACTTTATTAGGATGCTTTTGGTTGACAAAACCTTTGGGCTGAACCATATAGACATCTTCTTCCAAGTGCACATTTAGAAAAGCAGCTTTGAAATCCATTTGCCATATCTCATAGTAATAATATGCAACTATGGCAAGTAGTATCCTAATAGATTTAATCATAGAGACTGCTGAAAAGGTTTCATCATAATCAACCCCATGATTTTGAGCGAATCATTTAGCAACAAGTCTTGTTTTGAATGTGTGTAAATTGACATCCATGTTAGTCTTCTTTTTGAAGACCCACTTACTTCCAACAGTCTTGCTATTGGGAGGAAGTTCAACCAAATCCCAGACTTGATTTTCTCTCATGGATTCATCTCCGCGTTCATGGCTTCAAGCCATTTGTCAGATTCAGGATCTAACATTGCATATCGGTAGCTGATGGGCTCATCTGCATTCATCATCATGAAGCACTCGTCAATGAGAAATCCATATCTCTCAAGTTCATGACGAGTTCTACCGGATCTGCGAACGCCTTGTGTTTCAACAGGTTGAAGTATAATGATATATTTATCTTGAACAACCTCTTGTTCAGTACTAGTGCCAACTAAGGTTGCATCAGATTGAGGTTCTTGATCTTCTTCAAGTTCCACGTGCCTCCCACTTGCCTCATCCATTAGAAATTTGCTTTCTAAGAATCCAACTTTTCGTGAAATAAAGATGTTATTTTCACTAGGGATGCAGAAGTAATATCCTAAATAATCTTTAGGATATCCTACAAATATGCACTTGGTAGATCTAGGCTCAAGTTTGTTTGAAGTATCCTGTTTAACATAAGCTTCTGTGACAACCCGAAATTTTTTGCCTTGTAAAGCCCAGTCAGTCAACCCAACTGAGTGTCAGACTCATTTCTGCTATCATTTAGTCTCGTTTGGAGTCCGTTTAAAGGTTCAAGCTCAATACATTTAAGACTCGGGTATAGGATTGGGTCGCGTACACTTCTAGCACCAAAATCGAGCCTTACACTCCAACATAAGGAGTGTACGGCCGTACACTAGGGTGTGCGGCCGCACACCCCTCTCCTGGCAGCACACTCACGTGTATAAGGTTGGGACTTAGCCTTCATTCATCCCTTTTCACCCTCCCAAACCTAGAACACGATTTCTCTCTCAACTATCATCCGATTTGCAACCTAGATCTTCGAGTTGTAAGTGTTCTTCCTTAGATTTGTTGTTAATCTTCATAAACTAGTAACATCCTTTGATTTCATCCATTCGAAATCATGTTTTGGCTAGATCTTCAACTCTTCATCCATTTCCCCAAGAACACCAAGAACACATACTTGTTCTTGGCGATTTTGGACCTTCTCGAGCCTCCGGATCGTAAGTACCCTTCCCCTTTGCTTGAATCTTGTTTAGAACACTTGATTTGGTCTTAGAAAATGCCCAGAACTCATAATCACATGGTGTGTGCGGCCGCACACCCAGGTGTGGCCGTACATCCCTTAAAACACCCTCAAATGTCCTCCAAAATGCATTTCCAACTTCAACACTTGCTGAGCATTAGTCCTACAAGCCTCCCTACCCTTGGAAAACGTTTTTGTGCACTCATTACCATGAGTGTGCGGATGTACACTCCCTGGCCGCACACCCATAGCCACACACTCCTCAAAATGGCCGTACACTCCCCTTTGATGAATCGCACGTGGTTCCAACACTTGGTCAAAGTGTTTCCTAGTCTCGTAAGGTGTTTCCTTGCATTTGGTTGCTTCTAAACACTATATTTATCTCAATATATTCCATTATATGTCATTTAGGACTCGTTAAGTCTCGGGACTTCATTCGTGGAACTTCTCATCCTTACGTACATATTCGTTTGAATCACCCACATAAGGTGAGTTCATACTCCTATAATGAATCTTTTAACTGTTTTAAATGCTTTTAAGGGGGGAATACAAGTTGAACACAATGATAATTGTGTAATTGTTTGTTATAAACATCTTTAAAAAGATTTCTTATGTCTTTTATAAGTGATCAAAACATTTCAAAAACTCTTTTCAAGTTATGTTACTCTATAGTTTAACAAAACTCCGTTTTTAAAGTACAAGCATAACTTAGTAGAAAAATGAGTCTTTTCGGTAACAGTTCAAGTAAAATACTAGTAACTATAAGGGGTATAGTTTAGGGGTTCAGTTCATACTATAACTAGTGCAAAGAGGAACATACTATAACTATAACAGAAGGAACATACTATAACTAGTACAGGAAAGAACATACTATAACTAGTGTAGAGAAGGAACATACTATAAGTAGTGCAAAGAGGAACATACTATAACTATGAGAGAAGGAACATACTATAACTAGTGCAAAGAGGAACATACTATAACTATAACAGAAGGAAAATACTATAACTAGTACAGGAAAGAACATACTATAACTAGTGCAGAGAAGGAACATACTATAACTAGTGCAGAAGGAACATACTATAACTATAACAGAAGAACAAATCATCAATTACACATTTATACTATATTTTCCTTGTATTCTAGGAAGAGATTGTATCTTAAACTCAGTACTTTTAACAAATTAAGGTAATACGTCACGCCGGGTTTGTATTAACAATGGTACGAATACCACATACATGGGTTAGCAAACACGATGTCGAGTTTGTATTAACAAGGGTACGAATACCACGTACATGGGTTAGCAAACACGAAGTTAAACATCATACCGGGTTTCAATAACAAAGGTACAAATACAACGTACCAGGGTTAGCAAACACAAGTATGATTTATAAAGGGTACATCTACAAAGTACCGGACAATAATATATACAAAATACAACATACCGAGTTGTTACTAACAAGGGTACAAATACAACGTGCATGGGTTAGCAAACACGAGGTAATAGCACTTCATTCCGGGTTTGTACAAACAACGGTACGAATACCACGTACCAAAATTAGCAAACACGAGGTAAAACATCATGCCGAGTTTTAATAACAAAGGTACAAATACAACGTACCAGGGTTAGCAAACACGAAGTATGATACAAGGAAACATATAAACATATGTAAAACTTACAACAGTATCAACTGAAGCGTTAAGAGTACAAGATTTCAATACTTCTAATACTTGTCCAAACATTAGAATAACGCCACATAACTTACTTGTAACATGAACATTCAGTTAGAAGATGCACCCAGTCTACTATCTATTCGATCTTAACTATATACATATTCCGTATACACCAAGTAATCATAAGGAGTACCAGGTATAGGTCAGGTCATAGTATACAAATTCAATAGATCGTTTTCTAGTACAAACACATATTTTCAAATAGAACATTGAGTAAACTTAACTAGAAACTTAACAGTGAAAGGTTTAATCCATTTTATTAAACCAATACAACTCAAAGGACCTTAATTAGTTAAATATATAATACCTTAGTTTACACATCAGGGTTATATATCTGTAATATCCGACAAATAGTTAGATGTGTATTTTCCGCCTTACTTCCTGTTCCTTGTTTGGTTGTGGGCTTAGGGCATATTCACACAGTTAACTATCTGTTTGATATTAGATCATATATAACTAGTGTAAACTAAGTGATTATAGAAGGAACTATTGTGGTTACTATTTTGACTAAAGGAACTATTACAGTTAACTCCGTGAGTACCTAATTAATGCATCAGAGTTATATACAATGAAGATCTAACAAACAATGGGATGTGTGACTTCCGCCTCATTTCGTATTCCTTGTTTGGTTGTGGGCTTAGGGCAGATTTACACAATCAATTGTTTGTTTGATATATATTCTATATAACTTATATTCATTTAGTATTCATAGAAAGGATTGTAGAGTCATTTATACTTATCTTTCTTCATATCAGAAGGTATAGGATCTTCTGAGGAACAGACGAACTTTTCTAAAAAGAGCTTTCAACTTACTAATACATCACTTAAATACTTATGAACTCACCAGCTTAAATTGTGACAACCGTCAAAATTCGAGTCGGTTCTAGATTTGAATAAACTTAGTTGCACATATAGGCACGACACATACTGGACTTAGTGACTAGAAGCTCAGTTATAACCTACTAGAAACTTGGAAGCAACTAGAAACAATGGATAATGTACTTAGATTTCACATTGATATGTGAATTCTACAACTACTTAACTGTAGAGGCTATCCATATTCGGGTCACTCTTTGACTCGAACACCTTTTCATGAATCATATACACACATCATGCACTTGACCTAGAAGTAGAAATTAGGTCAAAGTCTCATAGAAACTTAAGTCAAAGTTGAAGACTAGGACTAGTATACTTGATTCCTCAATTTCGCTTGAATCTCGGAATCACTACATAGAATGCCAATAAACCGATAAAAATAAATTAAAAACATTATTTATAACTATAAAAGAGTTATAATACCAAAAGATAATTTAAAGTCTCAAATATTCTATTTATTTTGATATCCAAATTTTTACAAACTCTCAAAAACCCTAAAAACCCTAAAACTTAAATTTTATAAAGTTTAACATCAAGAATTCTATAAAAATAGTTATGAAACTTATAATATTATCTTAAAACTATTAAATTCAGGGAAATATAATCAAGGAAAATAAAAATTTAAGTCATTAACATTCATCCTTAATTTATAAGTCAAAAATCAAGGTTTCATGAATAAAAACTT
The DNA here is from genome assembly GCF_052849685.1 of Lactuca virosa. Lineage (NCBI taxonomy): Eukaryota > Viridiplantae > Streptophyta > Magnoliopsida > Asterales > Asteraceae > Lactuca > Lactuca virosa. Next base: position 303,407,806 of record NC_136429.1, on the reverse strand, counting down.
GATTTTAGTGCACATTTTATATAAAATTTAGATATTTTATAAAATAACTTAAATTTTATAAAACAAAATGAATGAGAAAGGGTTATTATACTCAAAATTTCGGACCCCTTTCTTCCCATATCTCTCTCTCTCACTCTCATTCTCCAACACACACACATCTCTCTTCTTTCTCTCTCTAGAAAAACTCTCTCTACCTTCTCTCTAATTTTTTTCTCCAAACACCACAACCACAGCCTCTTAACCACGAAATTATGGAGATTCATAAGGGTTTTTCAAGCCACAAATAAATTTAAGGTAAAGAACATACATCTCTTGAAGATCCACAACAATGATTTAAGCCATGCATGTGCATTTTACTTCAAAAACCGACTTCTACTTCTTCATCTTCTTCAAACTTGTTTTCTTTTTGTTAAAATGGTTTTTAGAACATCATGGATGTGTTTTAACACCATGCATGTATGATAAACAAGGTTGCATGTTCATGAGCTTAGTGCAAAAATCGATTTTAAGGATTAAAACATCAAACTCAAGTTAAGAGTTTTTGAGAAACAAAATTTTGTTCATAAATGAATGTATACATTTTGATAAGTTTTAATCTTTTGATCTCTGGAAACATGACTAGAATATAAGTTTATCATGATATCTTTTAAAATATTTCAAAAGATTTACTCAAAGAAATGATGAAAACTCATTTTTCTAACCAATCACCATGCATGCAATCTGACAGATTTCTTTACCTGACTTTAAACTGTCATATCTCACTCATTTCTTAAGAAAAATTCGGGATTATTTTTCTGAAATATAATACTTTGAGTTAGATTTCAAACCCATCTGACCTCACTAGAAAATTCCAATATTTCGATTTTTAGAAATTTTTACAAAACTGTTGCTCAATCAGCACCTTTTTGTGAATACTAGTTTTGTATTGCATGTTCAAAGATCTTATTCATCACTAAAAATCAAGGAAAATTTAATTTGAGCACTTAACATCATGTATTAAGAGGTATAAAAATATCTTGATTCAAAAGCCTTTGGAACATGTTGCAAAAATTCTCAAAGTAACATCAATAATTTTTACCAAAATCACAAGAATCAAGTTTTCTCTATAATTGTTTGAGCCTTTAGGCATGTTTTTCGACATCAAAAATAAGAAAACAATTTTTCATTGTTATTAAATTGTTTGAAGTTGCATTCTGGAAATTTTCAGGTCAATATATATTTTCTTTATTTTTACATGAAAATAATAATAAAATAGAGTGTTAAAGCATATAAAATACTTAAACTTGTAAATAAATTCTGGAAATATTTGTGGATGACCCTTTAAGGTAATAAACATCTCTCATGAAGTTTCATCGATTTTTGTTACTGTGTAGTATGGTTTTTAATTTTCTTTTTATTTAGCTCTAATAAATCATAAAACCACTTTAGAAAATGTGAAAATATTATTTCTTATTTTTCGCAGCTTGTACCTTATACTTAAGACTCCGAAAAATATTTTGGGAATTTTTGAAAATGTATATTTATTTTTCTTGAATTTTTGTGTTTATAATGGACTAAAAACAGGAAAAATAGTTTTACTCATCCAAAATTCATGAAGATTTACCAGAAACTCTTAAAATATGTTAGGATGATACATAAAAATTTTGATGATTTTTATCTTCTGTATGCTATTTTTCTTCTATTTTCCCAAGATTTAATACACTTAAATGTACAAAAATCAGAAAAATTGTGTTAAACTTTTTGAAAACACATATTAATATTTTTCGTAGATTATGTACACTGTAAAATAGTTACACAAAAATTACAAGAATTTTTCATGATAATTTACTATTTTTCCATGATTTTATGATTATTCATGGAATTAAATGGTGAAAAATAGTTAGACAAATCAAAAATTCAAGAAAATTTATCTTAAGGTCTTTGACTTCAATTAAAAATGAAATGCAAAGTTTGGCAATATATTTTTATTCGTGGAAACTTTTATCAAAATTTTTATTTCGATTTATGAAACCAATATTATTTTTAAATATGTGAGTACTCACCAACTATTTTTGTAGTTGACGCTCGTTTTACATGCTTTTTCAGGAATCATCTATTAAGAGGCACGTAGAGACACAACACTTGTAGGAGCATTTGCATGTGTTGACTTTTAAATACATTGTAATCTCTTTTAAAAAGTTGTTCAAACTCATTGTAAATTTGTAATGATTTTTAATACTATGGTTGGTGTTGTCTTTTAACTTTTGCTATGAGACCCTTTGTACTGCCACGCCCCGTATATCCGCTTTAGCGGGGTGTGACATAAATGCTGATCAACTCTTTCAAAATAACTTGTATTCTCAGGTAACTTGTAGACTAATACACGTGCTGGGATTCAGAAGATGGAGCATAGTAGCTTTATGTCTTGTTTTGTCATTTACTTGTGTAACCTACCTTATGTCAATCACATACTTTGTAAACACTTTCTTCTAATGAAATGGTTGTTTATTACTTTGATTACTATGATGTATGTCTTGTGATACTAAACATGACGTCCTCCACCCCAGAACGTTTCCGCCGTTCCAGTTTTGGGGTGTGACAGATTGGTATCAGAGCATTGTTTATAGTGAACTAAGTATATCAACCTATAAAAGATATACAGCTATATATATAATGGGGCCAAAGTACTCTGAATAATTATATATTTTAAAGGTATACCAATACCTTATAAAAGTATACATGCATGCTTATACATACTAGAACAAGTATCACAAGAAGAACAGAACAGAAGTATTTAAAGGTTGAACATTGCGGTCAAACCTGGATAGTTATGTAATCACATCTGGAATCAATATAACCTGATCAACTATATTCATTTGAAATGTGACTAACATGTGTTTGGGAGTGATGTGGTGTTGCAACAGCCTTAAAACTTACCTAACTCTATTCAAAGGATTTCTAGGTCAGTACATAAAGTTAAAATACTATGGGAGTATTTTTATGATACTATAAGACAACAATAAGTTTAAAACATACCAAGTTCAATACATTAAAATACTATAGGAGTATTTTAGACACTATAAACAACTTATGTGAGAACTTAAAAGACCCTTCTGCTAGGTCTATGATTTCGGAGTGCATACTTCCAAAGTTCTATATAATTGAGAGTTTATAGACTTAGAATTTGTGATCTATTCTCCACTTCTTGTTCCTTGTTTAGTTATGGTTTTGGAGTAAGATCACTTATTCAAAAGTCTATTTAATCTTAAATTATATACAACTTGTATACATTGCACAATTATAGGAGTACCTTGAAAGGATCACCCCATAATGTTACACCTAAATTCATAAGTTCTTTAAACATTTCCATTCTCGCACGACAAACCCAGATAGATGTAACTACTTCTTCATAACGGTCAACAGAAAAGTCAAGGAGAAACAAGAGCAGGTTGATAAGAAGTTTTCTGAGAAGAATCAGCCAGAGAAATTAAAACGTCCTATACTTCACACTAATAAATAAAAACCTTAACTGACTTAGTGAGTTAGTGAATACACTACTCACACTATGTGTTAAGATTATTACTTTTCTTGCAGCCAGTAACATATATTCAGTTCACAGAAGTTCATTCGAGGATAACCACTTGTGATTCATGAAGTTTATTTTATATATAGACTTCCATTATGAATTATTTTCCAGAACCCTATGAAAGTCGGAACCATATACACTAGGAAACAAGGATAACTTAGTTCAAATATCACTCGTACAATACCCACTTCTACTTACTATCATGGACATATCTCAGAAATGTTGACAGAAACACTGAGAGTAGTCCAACAAAGCATGAAATTGTTTAGTACCTTTAAGTTGATGGAATACGAATAGTGATGACCATTATTACTCACGAGATCATTCTTCGCCATGCAACAGAACCATGTCTTCACAAGGAGGAAACCAACCAACAGACGAGCCACCAATTCTGCAGATAGACTCCGCTACTTTTCAGGCTGCGGTCACAGCTGCTGTGATAGCCATCATGACATATTTCGATGCTATTAACGCCAGCGGAAGCAGAAGTGGTGCCAGTTATGCTAATCACAATAACAATCAAGGGAAACAATGAGTGTCGGCTGACAAGGACACCCCAGAACATAAACCTAAGAACAAGAAACGAAAGTAAAAGGGGAAAAAGTCGGCTCAATGTTCTAACAAGAGACGACAGCCTATGACTACCCCTACGGTCGTAACAAAAGTCACGACATCTGGCAATCCATCTGCCACTACAACCCCTGTCAAAAGATATGCTGGAAACCTCCCAAAGTGCAACAAATGCAACTACCACCACAACGGATTGCCGAGAGATGCAATGTACCAATTGCAGCAGGAAGGGGCACACTGGGCGTTTCTGCAGTGCATCGGCATAACCAATCTCCCAAGTAAAACAAGTTTGTTTCAAGTGCGGCGAATCTGGTCACTTCAAGAAATATTTTCCAACGGAAAGAAATGACGAAGGAGTTCGCTTCTACAGAACCCCGACTCAGCATATCACTTCAACCACCGATGTTAGTATAGTTCAGGTATGCCATGCATGTGGTGAAATGGGACATGCCAAGAAAAACTGCCCAACAGAGAAAGGTGACGGAGGAGAAGGAGGAATCTACCGACTTGACATAAAGGAGTATCGAAGGACCCCTCTTTTTAAATTTTGGTACGTCTCCTAAATGGTAATTACTTTAAAATTTTAATTTATATTTATATAAGATTAAAACTTGGGGAAAACATTTAAAAGTAATCATAATAACTTGTTCAAGTCACAGTATTCACAAGAGAACTAAAGATTCGTTCAGGGAAGCTATGATGGCTTAGTATATATACATTAGGGTTGTGCATAACTAAGATTTTGCAGACTTAGAGTGAGTAATTTCGCCTTAATCCCTGTTCCTTGTCTGGTTGTGGATTTGAGGCAGAGTTGCTCAGTCGACCGTCCAATCAATCTTAATTATTCATAACTTGTATATTCCAGGCAATCGTAGTGGTACCAAGGAGGATCATAGTTTAAAGTATCAATACTAGATAACAAAACATTTTCATACTATGTATGCTCACATCGCGGTACGATACGTAGAAGTGTTAACAACAAGGAGAAAACAGAAAGTACTAGAACATTTACAAAGAGTACATTTTCGAGCACACTAGGGAAGTACATCATCGTATAACAAACGTTTCTTTCAAATCGGCCAAAACTTTGTTTAGTAAACAGTCGGTTACTATCATTCGTCATGAGTTGGCGTGGTCCTCACCATACTAAGTTCATATGTTTCTATCGCCCCGACCATCAAATTCACGAAACCTTCGTCATTCGTAACGACAGTCCGACCTAAACCTTAGTTTTTGTCTTTCGTATTCCAAACCCCGAAGTACTCATGCGAAGAGTACTTTGCCCTACGAAACCTTGCCGTCGTATGTTCCAAAGGACTTTCCGAAATACCGCTCGTCCGGAAGACCATGTTCAAGCACAGAGGCTAAGGACGAATACAGCCCACCTATCACTATTCTGTATATATGCGAGGGTGATATATGATTATGATTACGCAGATCTAGTATGTGTGTTTCCGCCCTATCTCTTGTTCCTTGTTTGGTTGTGGACCTGGGGCAAAGTCGCACATTCGACCGTCTAACTAACCTTAGTTATATACGACTTGTATACATGAGGTAATGATAGATGGACCAGGTATGAATCCTATCATGAACAGTAGGGCAAAGTTGCCAGGTCTACGAGTAGGTATTCTGCCAATCAGAGAAGCACAACCCCAATAGTATTGCTAAGAAAGCTAATTTCGGGACGAAATTCCATCTAACGGTGGGATGATGTGACAACCCAACATAAGGAGACCTTGTAAAGCCCAGTCAGTCAACTCAACTGAGTGTCTGACTCATTTCTGCTATCATTTAGCCTCGTTTGGAATCTGTTTAAAGGTTCAAGCTCAGTACATTTAAGCCTCGAGTATAGGATTGGTTCGCGTACACTTCTAGCACCAAAATCGAGCCTTACACTCCAACATAAGGAGTGTACGGCCGTACACTAGGGTGTGCGGTATAAGGTTGTGACTTAGCCTTCATTCATCCATTTTCACCCTCCCAAACCTAGAACACGATCTCTCTCTCAACTCTCATCCGATATGCAGCCTAGATCTTCGAGTTGTAAATGTTCTTCCTTAGATTTGTTGTTAATCTTCATAAACTAGTAACATCCTTTGATTTCATCCATTTGAAATCATGTTTTGGCTAGATCTTCAACGCTTCATCCATTTCACCAAGAACACACACTTGTTCTTGGCGATTTTGGACCTTCTCGAGCCTCTGGATCGTAAGTACCCTTCCCCTTTGCTTAAATCTTGTTTAGAACACTTGATTTGGTCTTAAAAAATGCCCAGAACTCATAATCACATGGTGTGTGCGGCCGCACACCCAGGTGTGGCCGTACACCCCTTAAAACACCCTCAAATGGCCTCCAAAATGCATTTCCAACTTCAACACTTGCTGGTCATTAGTCCTACAAGCCTCCCTACCCTTGGAAAACGTTTTTGTGCACTCATTACCATGAGTGTGCGGCCGCACACTCCTTGGCTGCACACCCATGGCCGCACACTCCTCAAAGTGGCCGTACACTCCCCTTTGATGAATCACATATGATTCCAACACTTGGTCAAAGTGTTTCCTAGTCCCGTAAGGTGTTTCCTTGCATTTGGTTGCTTCTAAACACTATATTTATGTCAATATATGCCATTATATGTCATTTAGGACTCGTTAAGTCTCGAGACTTCATTCGTGGAACTTCTCATCCTTACGTACATATTCGTTTGAATCACCCACATAACGTGAGTTCATACCCCTATAATGAATCTTTTAACTGTTTTAAATGCTTTTAAGGGGGGGAATACAAGTTGAACACAATGATAATTGTGTAATTGTTTGTTATAAACATCTTTGAAAAGATTTCTTATGTCTTTTATAAGTGATCAAAACATTTCAAAAACTCTTTTCAAATTATGTTACTTTATAGTTTAACAAAGAGGAACATACTATAACTATAACAGAAGGAACATACTATAACTATAAGGGGTATAGTTTAGGGGTTCAGTTCATACTATAACTAGTGCAAAGAGGAACATACTTTAACTATAACAGAAGGAACATACTATAATTAGTACAGGAAAGAACATACTACAACTAGTGCAAAGAAGGAACATACTATAACTAGTGCAAAGAGGAACATACAATAACTATAACAGAAGGAACATACTATAACTAGTGCAAAGAGGAACATACTATAACTATAACAGAAGGAACATACTATAACTAGTACAGGAAAGAACATACTATAACTAGTGCAGAGAAGGAACATACTATAACTAGTGCAGAAGGAACATACCATAACTATAACAGAAGAAAAAATCATGAATTACACATTTATACTATATATTCCTAGTATTCTAGGAAGAGATTGTATTTTAAACTCATTACTTTTAACAAATTAAGGTAATACATCATGCCGGGTTTGTATTAACAATAGTACGAATACCACGTACATGGGTTAGCAAACACGATGCCGAGTTTGTATTAACATGGGTATGAATACCACATACATGGGTTAGCAAACACGAAGTAAAACGTCATACCGGGTTTCAATAACAAAGGTACAAATACAACGTGCCAGGGTTAGCAAACACGAGTATGATTTATAAAGGGTACATCTACAAAGTACCAGACAATAATATATACAAAATACAACATACCAAGTTGTTACTAACAAGGGTACAAATACAACGTGCATGGGTTAGCAAACACGAGGTAATAACACTTCATTCCGGGTTTGTACAAACAACGGTACGAATACCACGTACCAAAATTAGCAAACACGAGGTAAAACATCATGCCGAGTTTTAATAACAAAGGTACAAATACAACGTACCAGGGTTAGCAAACACGAAGTATGATACAAGGAAACATATAAACATATGTAAAACTTACAACAGTATCAACTGAAGCGTTAAGAGTACAAGATTTCAATACTTCTAATACTTGTCCAAACATTAGAATAACGCCACATAACTTACTTGTAACATGAACATTCAGTTAGAAGATGCACCCAGTCTACTATCTATTCGATCTTAACTATATACATATTCCGTATACAACAAGTAATCATAAGGAGTACCAGGTATAGGTCAGGTCATAGTATACAAATTCAATAGATCGTTTTCTAGTACAAACACATATTTTCAAATAGAACATTGAGTAAACTTAACTAGAAACTTAACAGTGAAAGGTTTAATCCATTTTATTAAACCAATACAACTCAAAGGACCTTAATTAGTTAAATATATAATACCTTAGTTTACACATCAGGGTTATATATCTGTAATATCCGACAAATAGTTAGATGTGTATTTTCCGCCTTACTTCCTGTTCCTTGTTTGGTTGTGGGCTTAGGGCATATTCACACAGTTAACTATCTGTTTGATATTAGATCATATATAACTAGTGTAAACTAAGTGATTATAGAAGGAACTATTGTGGTTACTATTTTGACTAAAGGAACTATTACAGTTAACTCCGTGAGTACCTAATTAATGCATCAGAGTTATATACAATGAAGATCTAACAAACAATGGGATGTGTGACTTCCGCCTCATTTCGTATTCCTTGTTTGGTTGTGGGCTTAGGGCAGATTTACACAATCAATTGTTTGTTTGATATATATTCTATATAACTTATATTCATTTAGTATTCATAGAAAGGATTTTAGAGTCATTTATACTTATCTTTCTTCATATCAGAAGGTATAGGATCTTCTGAGGAACAGGCGAACGTTTCTAAAAAGAGCTTTCAACTTACTAATACATCACTTAAATAATTATGAACTCACCAGCTTAAATGCTGATCTACTCTTTCAAAATAACTTGTATTCTCAGGTAACTTGTAGACAGGTACACGTGCTGGGATTCAGAAGATGGAGCATAGTAGCTTCATGTCTTGTTTTGTCATTTACTTGTGTAATCTACCTTATGTCAATCACATACTTTGTAAACACTTTCTTCTAATGAAATGGTTGTTTATTACTTTGATTACTATGATGCATGTCTTGTGACACTAAACATGACGTCCTCCACCCCAGAACGTTTCTGCCGTTCCGGTTTTGGGGTGTGACAGCTTCGCAACCCCAAACTTTCATATACGATAAGGATGGAGCTTTTCCATACCACATCTCATAAGGTGTTTTCCCTACCCTTTTAGTTGGTTCCATATTCAATATACGGGCTGCGATGAGTAAAGCATAACTCTAAAATGATAAAGGATGAGTGATTCGACTCATCATAAATCGAACCATATCAAGTAAGCTCTGATTTCTCCTCTCAGAAACACCATTAAGCTGTGGTGTTCTAGGTGGAGTGAGTTTTGAGATAATCCCAGGACTCCTTAGATGATCTTGGAACTCTTGGCTCAAGTACTCGCCTCCTCTATCCGAATGAAGGATTTTGATAGTTTTGTCTTGTTGATTTTCAGCTTCACTTTGAAACAATTTAAACTTTTCAAATGCTTCATGTTTATGTTTCATCAAATACACATAACCAAAACGACTAAAGTCGTCAGTGAAGGTGATATAATATCTTTCACTATATCTAGACATTGTTATGAAGGGTCCACATACATCAGTGTGTATGATGCCTAAGAAAACACTCGCCCTTTCATTTGTTCCAAAGAAACATGATTTTGTCATCTTGCCACATAAACAAGATTCACATATGTCACATGACTCATTTTCATTTGTCCCCAAAAGTCCACTCTTTTGGAGTTGAGATATTCGCTTCTTGTTTATGTGTCTAAGGCAACAATGCCATAGATATGTTTGTTTCAAATCTTGTTTGAGCCTCTTGGTGTTAACATGATAAAGGGACTTATTGTTTGAGGTGTCATCTAGGTTAAATTCATAAATTCAATTTATTGGTCTATCCTCAAAATAGAATATTACATCCAAGAAGGAATGAATACTATCATCAACAAATTGAAAATTAAAACCAGATTTTCTTAAACTGGAAACTGATATAATATTTCTAGTAGTAGAGGTAATCAAACATACATTGTTTAATGTTAAGTACAAACCAGATGGTAATTGTAAATCAAAATTTCCTATCGCTTGGAGTGCAACCCGTGCTCCATTGCCCACATCCAATACCATCTCATATGTCTTCAGTTCCCTACTCTTTCTGAACCCATGCAACGAGTTACAAATATGAGTTCCACAACCAGTATCAAATACCCAAGTGTTAGATTAAAAAGTAAATAGTCCCATTTTAATCATGAAAATGGATATACCTGAAGGGCCTTCCCCGACCTTTTTGTTCTTCAACTCATCAAGGTACTTAGGATAATTCCTTTTTCAATGCCCCACGACACCACACTCAAAGCATGTGTCATCTTTAGCAACCTTTTCCTTCTTCTTTGGTGGTGGGTTTTGGGGAGCTTTCTTCCCTTTTCCCTTTCCAGCTTATGGCTTTCCCTTGAAGTTCTCGCCTTTGTTCTTCTTGACTTTTCCTTCCCTAATCATGAACACTTGGGGGGTTTGCCTTGGGATATTCTTCTCTGCAGTTTTTAGCATCCGTGCAACTCAGAGATAGGTTTCTCCCACCCATTCATGTTGTAGTTCATGATGAAGGTATCATAAGACTTTGGCAATGAGTTCATAATTAAGTCCATGTCCAAGTCTTGTGGATATGGAGAGCTCAATCTCTCGAATTGATCCAGATAGCTTTTCATTTTGATAACATGTGTGCTCACATTTCCACTCTCCTCCATTTTCATGCCATGGAGTGCTCGCACAGTTTTGAACCTTTCGGTTCTAGCTTGCTGACCAAACATCATCTTGAGATGTTCAATCATGTTAAAGGCAGTAAAGAGTTCTAGATCTCGCTGAAGATTGGGAACCATACATGCAAGCATAAGACATGAAACATCAAGTGAATCATCTATATGCTTTACCCATGCATCATGGGCAGCCTTTGGAGAGCAGGTGGTTCATCAGCGGTTTGTTTTTCAAGGACATAGTCTTTCTTTTCTTCTTTCAAAACGATTCTTAAATTTTTGTGTCAATCCAAAAAGGTGGAGTGGTTGAGTTTTTCTTTGTCAAGAATTGACTGAATGTTCATTGGGTGGTGGTGTGTTACAGTAGTTGGTGGAGCCATCTACAAAAGTTTAACAAAGTTTTCATTTAGTATTTAATTCTTTAATAAATAATACCCTTTTGTTTCCAAAAACATTATTTATTTAAAGTCTAGGATCCATGTTACCAATCAAATAAATGGTTAGGTATCCTTATCTCATTTATTCAATTTTAACAAGGTAAATAATTTGTATTAATTACACCATTTTTAATTCCTATATGTATGAGACCCTTAACAATCCATTTGTTAATTTGACATGTTTGGTCTCATTTATACCTTGGAACACTCTTGCTTAGGTGACCTTTATCACAACAGGTTTCCATAAAGTCATCCAATTAGAGAAACTTGTATAATTGGCCTATAACTTGGTTATAGAAATCACAAAAAATACTTTGGCCACCAAAAGATGATAGTAATGGTTAGGTATCCTTTATCCCACTAGCATTATACAAGTGATGTGCAAATTGTTTCTAAAGTTGGATGACATAGACTTGCATTTTGAAAAAGGTATCTGTATGTTTTATTATTCTATTTAAAACATGTGATATCATGACAATTGCATGCATCCAATATGTCATGGTATCAATTTTACAAAAAAACAATCACTTTTATGGTTCTTATAAAAAAACCCGGTTTTTATATTTCGACTTGGTTCATTTTTAAAATTAATACCTAGTATTAAGTTTGTGTTTGAACCATGTAGAACCTTCTAATATTGTTTAATAAAACTAGCATGTATTAAATGATACTTTGGAGTTTGAATAAGTTATAAAAACATGATTTTTACACTTATAATTCAATATTTAAAAAGTTGCCGTAATTAACCATGTTATAAAACCGATTTTTATTTTATGGCTAGAATATGTTACATCCAATGTCCATATTTTATATTTTGAAATCCAAACTCCATGTGATGTTTATTTTGTCCAAAAAATAGTTTGGGTTTGTGAAAAACTAAATTATCAACGACACAAAATATTTACTTGAAAAATAAACAACATAAGCATTCATTTGACATACACAAGCCTTAAACTATATAACACTTTTGTGAGCCAACACAAAAGTGTTAAGTCCTTCCTAAGGGACAAAAGGACCAAATATTACAACTTGTTCTTCATGTGATCTTCAAGCTCCCACTTGCATTGACAACCAACTTTGTTGCAATTTTGTAAAAACTTTATGAAAGTTATGAACTTTTACAAAATCTTTGTAAAACCATGGGTCTCCATGGTTCTTCAAGAAGTGGCCTCCATCTTCATCTTGTTACATTCTTCCTAAAATGAATCTAGTCTGAAACTAATCTATTAGATAAAAAAAATAACAAGAATAAAAATTAGCTACTTTTATTATATACTTTATGAATTAGAGAATATTACAAACAATTTTCAACCAAATCAAACAAACAAGAACAGAAATGGTCCAAGGCTTGTTTATGCACTGTAGAATACATATAAACATAAAACAACCTTTGTTTTTCTAAGACAACTTTAAGTGACAAAAAATGCATGTAAGTTTTTGTCACATAAAATAACAATTATAAATTTGTCAAAGAAAATATGTATGAACTTGTTTTTATACAAAAACAAGTTATCCATATTCTCCAAAAACTAAGATTTCCATAAATCAAAAAATATAACCAATCTTGCAAGGTGGCTCTTGATACCAATTGTTGGGTTTTATTTAAAAAACTAATTTCAAAACTACAAATAATGGCAAACGGAAGACTTGATTTTATAAATAACATAAACATTTTATCACCCACCAAGGATCATCCTGCAAGTAGAAGAAAGATTTGAAGCAAACAAAAAGGAAGAAGTAACAACAAACTTTGAAGAACTTTCGGTCCTCTACGGGAGGCTTGATTGTTGAAGAAGATGTATCAGCTTTAGGACACCAACAATTGATCAACTTGATAAGAATGCTAGTTCCTTTTGTTAACTCTTAAGCTTGGAATCAAATACCCAAGTAGTTGATCTAAGAGAGCATAAGAACAAGTAAGAACTACTTTTGGTTAACAAGAACACTTCTAGAGAGCATATAGAGGGAGAGGTTTCAGACTTTGCATAAATGACGAACCAAATGCAAGCAACTAGTTTTAAGTGATAAAGTAAAGTCCTTAACCATTAGGTCTTAGCACTTTAAGACAACCATGTCCCTTGTTGGGGTACAAGGTTATCCATGTATGACTTTGTAAATGGGTTGACTTTTGTAGACCCACTTGCATGTGGTGAATTAGCCTTGTGACATGAGATAGAGAGTGAGAGAGAGACATGTAAACACCAATATATAAGGTGGGTTCATGCCACTTATGGAGGTGTGCTTGAGAGATGTAAAATTGAGTGTGTAAGTGTGTGTTATTTATGTAGATTTAGATCTAGATCCCTTTTTGTAACACCATACATAATCAAATGCATCTCTTTAACACCGAAATCACCATGCTCTTTGTGTGTTCTTAATTCTGCAAGCCAGACCAAAGCTTATAAGTCACTACAATTGGTATCAGAGCAGGTGTTCAAAGGTCAACATGATTTTCTGAAGAACGATTCTAGGTTTGGTAAAATTTGTCATAATTGGAGCATTTATGGTGAGTCTCTCTCTATGATCTCTTTTAATCTCGATGATTCGTGCGTTGCATTCTTGATTTTTGATCGTTTTGACTCGTTGGATCAATTTTTTTTGAAAAACCCATTTGTTGTAATCCAATAAATTTTTTGTTGATCAAAGTTCGATCCAATCTCATATTTGTTCGTTTGATTTGATTTTCAAATTGCAATCATTCGTTTGAATCAAAATTTGACCTAAAAACATTTTAAATCCATTATTATCATTCATTTGTTTTGAGCCCAGTTATATGGATATTCCTATTCATCGATCTTATTTGGGGCCCAAAATGTGTTTTAATCTGATATCATTTCATTGACCCCAAATCAAGAATACTTACTGTTCATCAATTATGATCCATATATGTTTTTGTGATAAAAATCCTTTATTCCGATTCTTAAATCTGTTGAGATATCTTTATCATGCGCTTAAAAGAGTTGTACATTCATGAGTTATACGTTCTTGACTCTTGTTGTGTTCTTGTTTCCAATGTTCCGATTTCATCAATTTTATCATTCTAGGTGATCGATGTTCGCTTGTTTTGATTGTTAAAATAGTCTTATGAATCGATTTTGTATATTGATTTTGATAAACGAGTCAATATTGTTCATATTGACTTTGAGAAATTGTCAATCAATTCTTTGATTTTGATAAAATTGGTCAAGAACACATGAAGGAGGTGAAGAACAGTTGGTTAGTCACGTTTTTGATCTGAAATTAGGCATTAGATTCATCAATTTGGTGTTATTTGATCTTTGACTTCGAAAAGTCAAATCCAGAAAAAGTCAAAGTCTATTTTCTGGAGATGAATCAATGAATTGGTGACTGAAATCGGTTGTTACAAGTTGAATATGGGATATGAATATCGAAATCATGTTTGATTTGGGTTAAATTTCGAAACTTGGTTGAGTTTGTGTTCTTGTGTCGAACACAGTGACGCAAGTGATATTGATCACAGACAATGTGGACTGATGATGGTTTTGAACGAACATATGTGTTCATGATTAATTTTGAGTTGTAATCAATTTTTGATATCAAATGACGATGACTATTTGTGGCGTAAGAACGATTGTCAATTTTGGGTTGTTAACCAATCGAAGTCAAAACGAATGTCTACTGGGTCTTGGATTTCAACCGTGAACTGGCTTTGATAATCGAAGAATGAAAAGAAGAAGAATACGGTGGCTATGATTTGGATTTGCATTGAATCTATTCACATGTTAATAACGAATGGATAGATTTAAGAATCGAATGCCATGAGGTCAAATTTTACTTTCGATGAATGAAGCCTTGGATCAGAACGATTTTGATTTCAATAGTTTGGATGTCAATTGGTGTAACTCAAAAAGCAAATTTGTTGCTGATTAACAAATAGTCGATGGTTGTTGACAAAGGCAAAGAATTGGGTTGGGGAAATAACGAATCGAAGGATTTAGTGATACCGGGCCTAACGAAAGTTTGTAATTTTCGACATTTCAAGCAAAAGTTTCGTTAAAATGTTGTTGTGGATTTTGTGATTGAAACTAACGAATGGGAAGGAATAAAATTTTTCGATACTGGTTCACGAGATTGGGGAAGAAGAAAACACAAAAGTTTGGACATTGGTCCTCAATGTTTCGACAATTTGGCAGTTTTTACCCACTTTTGAAAGTTGGGGTAATTTTCGATAGTTTGGAAGAAATAATGAAGAATTTTTGAAATTGGTCCCTGAAATTTCGACAGCTTGGCAGCATTACTTCAGATTCGACATCAGGACATATTTTCGACATTTTGGGACAAAAGGCAGAAATTTCGAAACCAGTCCCTGAAGTTTTGAAAATTTGGCTGTTCATACCCAATTTCGAAATTGGATTGATTTTGCTTAGAAATTGAAGAGAATATGTTTCAGGCGCCTGCAGTTTATGTGAATTGACGCTTTCTACCCAGTTTCGAAAAAAGGGGAGAATTTCGCATTTTTTGTTGTTTTGGGCGCACCAGGTCACTGCAGAATTTTGAAATTGAAAATTTCTACCCATTTTTTAGAAATTTTGTCAAAGGCGGTCCGTGAACGAAGCTAAAAATTGATGTTTTTTTTTTGGGTTTTCTGGATTAAAGCACAAAGTTTATGCCACATGTTAAGGGGCAGTTTTGACATGAAAAATTCCGAATAGAGCATGTTCTCTTTCCTTGATGTTTTTATAATCAAAATTTGATTGTAAAAAGGAGAGAAATTTATATGGAAATTCGAAATTAAATTTTTCATATTATGCGGACTTGAAGACCGAAGTGACCTCGATTATTTGAAGCTTATGAAATGACTCGATTGGAAATTCGGAAATTATTTTGGTTCATGATGGGTTTGGATTTATTGAAGATTTTCGGGGTGTGTTTTTATGCTCAACTTTAGGGTGATTATTTGGAGTTTGAGAAGCGCGTTATCATTCGTTGATGCTCGGTTCGTATGGTCTCACATCCTAGAACCCAAATTGAAGAATCATGGAAGAATTGAAGATTTGAAGTTCATCTCTACTTGTGTCAAGCTTAAGGCTCATTCGCGTAGTTGCTCGATTTTGGAAGATTTGAAGTGGGTTATCCATTCCTAACTTTGAGGGGTAGAATGTTGGGGTACAAAGTTATACATATATGACTTTGTAAATGGGTTGACTTTTGTAGACCCACTTGCATGTGGTGCATTAGCCTTGTGCCATAAGATAGAGAGTAAGAGACAATCATGTAAACACCTCTATATAAGGTGGGTTCATACCACTTATGGAGGTGTGCTTGAGAGATGTAAAATTAGGTGTGTAAGTATGTGTTATTTATGTAGATTTAGATCTTGATCCCTTTTTGTAACACCATAGATAATCGAATGCATCTCTTAAACACCGAAATCACCATGTTCTTTGTGTGTTCTTAATTCCGCAAGCCAAACCAAAGCTCATGAGTCACTACATCCCTATGTCATCAACATGTCTCTCTTAGGGTGATTACTTTGCATTAGAAAAATGCAAAAGCCATGCCCCTTCACGACTAAACTAGTTTCGACCCATGCTCACAAAATAAGACAAATAGTTTAAATTTTATAAACTCAAAGTATATAAAATATAAACTTTGTCTTTAGGTAAAAGACAAAAGACTCAACTAGTCCAAAATGTTATACATGACTTATTAATTCATTCCTTATGAAATAATGTGTTACTTGTGTTGTAAAATAATTATTTCCATGAAATAAAGATTTTCCAATTTATTATTATAAGAGTTTATGAATATTTATTAAAATCAATTTCTAATAAATAATCAATTGCATCAAGTTGTTGTTAGTATGACCCTTAGTATCATATGTTATTTAGCAATATCATTTTAATATGACTCTTGAGAATACTTGATCTTTCACGTCTGGGGGTGGCTAACTTAATGACATCTATACTCGAGGATTTTTCCGCACTAGGAAACTCTAACTTACGGCATAGTTATGGGGGGGGGGACTCAGGAGTTACCGATACTACCTAATACATTGTAATGCCCTGTTTCAGATCGTTTCCGTTTCGGTGGTTTTCAAGGATTAGAGCAGGCTTAGGATCCTTGAAGAATTGAGATTTGGAATCATCTGGGGTTGGATAATGTAAATTGGATGTTTCGGGTATTCGGTATGTGTTTTGGAGTCAAAGGGTATCTCAGTAATTTGTTAGCTTAGGCTTTTATGGAAATTGGAGGTTTATTCAGGAAATGGTAAGGCAGGTATGGTTTGATCAAAGTGTAGGGCTTCTCATTAGCTTTTCATGGATATAAGGATCGTCGGAATCGGAGTGTTAATGAGGAAGTTATGACCTTCAGAGTATATCAGGGTTGAGGGGTTAAGCAGTACGTGGAGCATACATATATTTACGCATGACGTACTAGTTCTAAAGTCGTTACGCGGGGCGCATAATGGTGTACACAGGGTGTACAAATGCGAAGCAGGATCATGCCTTCGGGTATGTACGCGGGGCGTACAGTGGTGTACGTGGGGCGTACGTACATCTTAATGAAAACCCTAATTTATATGATGTACCCTATATAAGCTCAGTAGGTCTTTGGGGTTGGCCTCTTTACCAACCTCCAAGTCCCCGAAACCCTAGAAATCGTCTCTAAGCCTCCATGGTTGTGATTTTGAGCTCATGGTGTACATTTTAGTGTTTTAGGGTCAATTCCAAGAAGATGGAGTTTGGTGCAAGGTTGGGGGATCAAGGAGGAGCTTGTGGATCTTGATTATGTGCTTCATTTCTAGTTTGTTTGAGGTAAAAAGCTATGACCTTGTTCATTGTTATCTTAGATCTATGTTGTATGACTTTTGGTTCATTTTTTGTCCCAAGAATGAGATCTAGTGGTTTGGTACCACTCAATGAGCTATGAGTTGCCACTCTTGGGGTTTCTGAGGTTCTAGATGCATAAAGTTGCCTCCTTTAAGGCTTAGAATTCCCCATGCATGAATTTGAGTTCATTTAATCGAAGCAGAATGTTATATTTCAATATTGGGTTCTTTTGGGGCATGCAAAGTCACCAAGTCTGTGACTTTATGGTTCTAGACGTTGTTTATGACTTAGATCTGTGAATTAAGCTTCCAGACTTAAGCATTAAGAGCATAATGTCGAATTGGTTTAATGGATTAGTATGATGGGCGTACAAGTGTGTACGCATAGCGTACAAGCCAAATTGCATGTACGCTTAGCGTACAGCTGAGTACGCCCCGCGTACTCAGTCAGGAGGGTTTTGGCTTTTGGTGTTCATATTGGTCCATATTTGGGCCTTGGTTGGTTATTGGCTTTTGGGCCTTTCAGGATGAGAGTTTGGGCCTTAATTTTGGACCAAGCTAGGTTAGGGGTAAAATGGTCTTTTTACCCAGAGTATGGATTGGTTATAGTTTGGAATCCAATTTTTAATTGGGTGATGTTTTGATATCAACAGTTCAAGGAATCTGTCAGCCAGCAGCCCTGGATCGTCTGTGTGATTCGGCAGTGCCAGGTGAGTCTCCTCACTATGTTTAGCGGGTCGAAGGCACCAATGTCGGCCCATGATTTGTTATTTTTAGTATGCTTATTGTCATCGTGACTCTTGCATGTGTTATGTGTTTTATGATTACCGGGTACGAACCGATGTCAGGCGGGGCCCGAAGGATAGTATGTATGCTATTTATATATGTGATTATGGCATGTGTTGTGCGTTTATATGTTCATATGTTTATATGTTTATAGCTTATACCGGGCGAGGCCCGATGCCAGGCGGGGCCTGATGATTGACAGATCTGGTTGCCGAGCGGGGCTCGATACCTGGCGGGCCCTGATGAAGGGAGGGTCTCATTATGTAATTTTATGTATGTGAGGTGTGAGGTATCTTCTGGAACTCCCTAAGCTTTGTGCTTTTGATTTTCAGTTTATGTTTCAGGTACTTTGGTTTTCAAATGGAAGAGCTCGGGATGATTGCAGAGCAAACACCACATGTTTCCGCATTCTGTGATTTACTCTGATTGGATGATGTTTTGCTAAATCTTGATTACCTTGGTTTTATGGAAGTAATGTGTATTAACGATTTATTAATCTAAAAACAAAAGTTTTATGTCATTATTCTTGGGTCGTTTCAAGTGGTATCATAGCCTTGGTTTAAAGGACTCCGACATAGTCTCGGGTGTGTCTGAACTCAAACTGAGGATTTGGTAATGTTTTCAAAAGAAAAGTACTTTTAAGAAAAGAGTTTTCTAAAGATAAGAAAGGATGTGGTGCATGAAATCAGCCGAGCTCAATTAAGTTTCTCCCAAATTACCCATGCATGTTATTTGATATGGTTGATTTATGAATATGTGAATCACATGTAAGTTAGGGCTAAGGTTCTGCTCAGTTTTGCTTGATAGAATGCTAGGAAAGATGCCTTGTATGCCTATTGTATGGGCTTGTAGACTTGTATGTTTGTTCTGATTAGCCAGTGATAGGGTGGCCTGATATTTGATGCATGGTAGCCTAGTAAGCACGAAATGTTCGATTGGGTTTGATTCGGATGCGTAAGGCAATTAGTAGTGGGAGTGGGAGCTCCTAGTATGAGTTTTAGTATGTGGGATTGGAGTTCTACTTCTTGAATTCTTTTTTCTTTGTGCTTTGGGGAACTCTTAGGTGATGGGAGTCAGCAACTAAGTGAATATGTCAAGTCACATATGACAAAGATTGGATAATCTCAGAGTGACAGATTTGACCCTATTGCACAGCTCTTGTCTGAGTCCAACCATTTTAGGGATGAATATGTTACTTGTAGGATTATTTAAGCTTTGTTGCATGTGATTGTATTCATTAGGTGGGTGACTGTCAATATGGGGAGTTCTTCAGAAGCTGATGGAAATGTGAGGTCGGGACCCTAAGAAAGCCTAGGAATTGCTTCAGTAGGTTTTCTTGCGCGGGTTCCGGCCGAGGAGCAGGTGCTGAGACGATCGATGTGCGAATGCGGGAGTTCATCTCATCGGATCTTTCTCATGGTATTTTGGAGTGAACCCCGATGGTCTTTGGTTCAGTGAAGGAAGGGAATTTGGAGTTCTTGAATGGTCATCTCCGGGCCTTTCGGGCCAAGTTTGTAGCAGGGCAGTTGAGGGCTCATCTGGAGCCCAAAGCATATGAATCTCTAGAATCCTTCAAGAAGGAGTATCCTATTGTTAGTTCTTGTCTTTAGGGATCGGAGGGGAGTTCTGTACCATGTCCTCAGGATGGTCGGGATAACTCAGGAGGAGAAGGTCAAGATTTCTTTGGATGCTTTTGCGGTGTCTGGATTATATTATCCAGAATTGTGATATGCCATTCTGCACGCCGGAAGTCTTCAGTAAATCTTCAGAGGGTTGTATCTTGTTGAGTGGGTTCAGCGTGTTCCGTTGTTGTTTCGGGTCTTTTTTGGGATCAAATCAGGAGTATTTCTTGCAAGATCTTTGGTCAGGGTTAGCAGGTTAGTTCTCCAGTAAAGTCAGTTTTCAGTGGTTTTATCATCTGTTCAGGTATGATCGGCAGCGCCTATGGAAGAACTTTTGGGTTCAAGCACTACCGTTGTTAGGAGAGGAGCGGTAGCCGGAGGATGGTGGTGTCAGTTGCATGAGTTGTTTGGTCATTGAAAGTGCCAGGGGAGTTTTATACCCGCATGGGTTGTAGACGATTAGAGTCCAGTGATTCTTTGAAGATGGAAGTTGGGGGTGAAGATTCGTCAGTTCAGGACGAGGGTTGTGGTTTTAGTTATCAGCATAATAGCTTAATGAATTGGTATGGTACCATGGGAAGTGATTTGGATTATCAGACTGGTTAAGGTTTCAAGAGTATCCTTCATGATTTCAGGAATTGGGTGATCATTGAGTTTGGATAACAATGGAATGTTAGCATTGATAAGCACAAGTCATAGGCAGTTCATCCTATATAAGGTTGATGGGTTGGGAGTCCATCGAATTTAAGGAATGAGAAGCTTCATCGAATCCAAGTGGGGGAGAATCGATCAGGATTTCGGGGGTTAGGAAGCGTGTTGAACTAGGGCAAGTTTCACATCCTGTCTAGGAGGTGAGACGGCTCAAGTGGCCGTTTAGATGGAAGTTGTATAAGTTGGAAGTCCAGGAAGGTTGATGGGTTGGGAGTCCATCAAATTTAAGGAATGAGAAGCTTCATTGAATCCAAGTGGGGGAGAATCGATCAGGATTTCGGGGGTTAGGAAGCGTGTTGAACTAGGGCAAGTTTCACATCCTGTCTAGGAGGTGAGACGGCTCAAGTGGCCGTTTAGATGGAAGTTGTATAAGTTGGAAGTCCAGGAGACTTCTCGCCGCTGGTCAGCGCCTTCTTTGTTATGCATATCAGGTTTGTGGATGGATCCAGGTGAAGGGTTGTATTAGAGCCTCGCTGACTATTCTTGTCTGATGAAGGCTTTGGGGTTCGAAGCACGACCCAAACACTTGATTGGATGCAAGTTTGGGGTTCAAAGTACGACCCGAACACCTGATGAAGGCTTTGAGGTGGTCATGAGGTGTAAAGGGGGAATCAGTTCAATCCTTGGGCACGCTGGCCAGGATTGTCGAGGAGTGTTTCTCTGTTTTGGGTTGAGGACCATTGGGGTCCGAGGGGAGTCGGGCCTGTGTAGCTCTAGGCAAGTGGGAGCCGTGGGCAAGGCTGCTCTGCGGTTTAGTTGGGTGGCACATGTTAGTTAGGCCCATGTGATTATGGAAATACAGGTGGGACCTAGTAGAGACCGTTGGGTCAAGGTTTGGGGATCTTGAGTTGTAGGTTTAAGTGGTTGGTCGGTGTGTGACGCAGAGGGGTTTATAGGTTGGGTAGCCTCGTGATTTGGGAACCTGGTGGTTGGACCAGGTGCGAGACGGGTAGTCTCAGCGAAGATTTGGGAACCTTTATATCGCGGTCTAATAAGGGTTTGTCGTGAATCAAAAGGTTTTGGGTGAAATGCAAATGCAGGTCTGTGGATATCGGGTTATGAGTTTGAGTATCGGGTTGGTTTCTGAGTAAGATCTCGAGTCAGGTATCGCGAGTATCTTGGTGCAAAATTTTCATTTTTGTGGATTAAGGATCGGGGTATCTATAAGTCGATGGAATCGATCGAAGGGTTCAAGGGTAATGAATGGATTCAATTTTGATGGTAGATCAACTCTTGTGATTGTGTCTTGGATTTGTTCTATTTGTGAAGGGCATCAAGATAAGCCAAGGCAGTATTATTGATTTTGAACTTGTTTCTGGAGTAGCTTGTTATTCGGAGGATATGTAAGGTCACTTGCAGTCGGGATTGGATAATCTCAGAGTAGATGATTTGATCCTGTTGCGCAGCTCTCGTCTGAGTCTAACCGTTGCAGGGATGAGTCTCCTACTTGAGGATTATATGATCTTTTGTCAAGTATAAGTGTGCTGCAGGGATAATTGGTTTGTGATTTTTCTTTTCTAAAAGGAACCACAAGTTATCAGAAGTTAGGTAGTTAGTTGAGTGATAAGTGGAATGGACTTAGCAATGGTTCAGTATGGGTGTTCTATCAGGGAGTCAAACCATCTCGATACTTTAGATTTTAGATTGAATAGACATGGTTATGTTGCAAGCGATTATTGTTGGGTGGTGAAAGGATTTGTTCAACTGCGGGTTGGAGAGCCCTGCGAGGGTTGGTTTCGGTTTCCTTGGGAAGGTTGTGGTATGCTCGGGGTTGTGGCCGTGTTGCACAGGTTGTTTGGCATGCCGAGGATGGTAAGGATTGATTTCGAGGAAGAAATCTAATTTAAGTAGGGGAGAGTTGTAACGCCCTGTTTCAGATCGTTTCCATTTCGGGGCGATGATCAAGGATTGGGTATTAGCAGGCTTAGGATCCTTGAAGAATTGATATTTGGACTCATTTGGGGTTGGATAATGTAAATTGGATGTTTTGGGCTTTTATGGAAATTGGAGGTTTGTTCGGGAAATGGTAAGGCAAGTATGGGTTGATCACAGTGTAGGGCTTCTCATTACCTTTTCATGGATATAAGGATCGCCGTAATTGGAGTGTTAATGAGGAAGTTATGACCTTCGGAGTATATTAGGTTAAGGGGTTAACCAATACGTCGGGCGTACATATATGTACGCATGGCGTACTAGTTCTAAAGCCGTTACGTATGGCGTATAATGGTGTACGCAGGGCGTATAGATGCGAAGCAGGGTCACGCCTTCGGGCACGTATGCGGGGCACGTATGCGGGGCGCACGTATGCTAGCCTCTTTTCCTGCCTCCAAGTCCCCTAAACCCTAGAAATCGTCTCTAAGCCTCCCTAGTTATGATGTTGAGCTCATCTTGTACATTTTGGTGTTTTTGGGACATTTCCAAGAAGATGGAGTTTGGTGCAAGGTTGGGGGATCAAGCAACAACTTGTAGATGTTGATTATGTGCTTCATTTCCAGTTTGTTTGAGGTAAAAAGCTTTAACCTTGTTCATTGTTATCTTAGATCTATGTTGTATGAGTTTTTGTTCATTTTTGGTCCCAATAATGAGATCTAGTGGTTTGGTACCACTCCAGGAGCTATGAGTTGCCACTCTTGGTGTTTCTGAGGTTCTAGATGCATAAAGTTGCCTCCTTTAAGGCTTAGAATTCCCCATGCATGACTTTGAGTTCATTTAATGGAAGTAGAATGTTATATTTCGAGATTGGGTTCTTTTGGGGCATGCAAAGTCACAAAGTCTGTGACTTTATGGTTCTAGATGTTGTTTATCACTTAGATCTGCGAATTGAGCTTCTAAAGTTAAGCATAAATAGCTTAATGTCGAATTGGCTTAATGGATGAGCACGTCGGGCATACAAGTCTGTACGCATAACGTACAAGCCAAATTGCATATACGTTTAGCGTATAACTGAGTACGCCCCTCATACTCAGCCACAGGGAGTTTTGGCTTTTGGACTTTGTATTGGGACATATTTGAGACTTGGTTGGTTATTGGCTTTTGAGCCTTTCAGGGTGAGAGTTTGGGCCTTAATTTTGGACCAAGCTAGGTTAAAGGTAAAATGGTATTTTTTTTCCCCGAGTATGGATTTATGGTTATAGTTTGGAACCCAATTGTTAATTGGGTGATGTTTTGATATCGACATTTCGGGGAATCTGTCAGCCAGCAGCCAAGGATCGTCTGTGTGATTGGACAATGCGAGGTGAGTCTCCGCACTATGTTTAGTGGGTCGAAGGCACCAATGCCAACCCATGATTTGTTATGCTTAGTATGCTTGTTGTCTGCATGACTATTGCATGTGTTATGTGTTTTATGATTATCGGGTATAACCCGATGTCGGGCGGGGCCCGAAGGCTAGCATGTATGCTATTTATCTCTGTGATTATGGCATGTGTTGTGTGTTTATATGTTCATATGTTCATATGTTCATATGTTTATATGTTTATATGTTTATATGTTTATATGTTTATATCGGGTGGGGCCTGATGATTGACAGATTTGTTTGTTGAGTGGGGTCCGATGTTGGGCGGGGTCCGATGTCGGGCGGGGCCCGATGAAAGGAGAGGCCCATTATGTGATTTTATGTATGTGTGGTGTGAGGTATCTTGGTGAACTCACTAAGCTTATAGTTTTCTATTTATGTTTCAGGTACTTTTGTTTTCAAATAGAAGAGCTCGGGATGGTTGCAGAACACACACCACATGTTTCCACGTTCTATGATTTATTCTGATTCGATGATTTTTTGCTAAATCTTGATTACCTTGATTTTGTGGAAATGATATGTAGTTACGATTTATTAATCTAAAAACGAAAATTTTATGTCATTATTTTTGGGACGATTTATACGTACTTATAATTTCATATTATATAGTATTTAATTGATCTTCACATCTCTCATAAACATCTTCCTGTTTGATGTCTTATGCAGGTTTGCTAATAGCATGGCAGGCGATGGATCGTGGAGGCAAGCTTCCTCATCAGAGCGAGCGTACGGTATGTAATGACTCAGTCGGTACTCTGGAGGATAGTGATCAATCAGATCCTAATTATACTCCTACTGAGCACCCATCATAGCCAGCCATTTCACAAGAATACACATCGGTTGGGCTAAAGCTTCTTAGTTCCAAGTACGAGCCCCACAAGGATAAGGAGGAAACTGCCACCTCACTGAAGACCTCACCACCCCGACCCACTCCTTCTCCTCGGTCTTACAGGACACCCATGAGTACTCGGGTGAAGCAAACTCCAATGAAGGTTGTTGCTACCCCCACACGGAAGAGGGCGGCGTCCCCACCAGCATCACCACCGACAACAAAGAAATCCCACAGAGACGTTATATAGATACCCTAGACACGAGTCTGGGAAGAGGACGAGGCTTTGGACTCACGGTTCGATGTGGGGGAGTCATCTACTGCACCTCCCCTACCTCGGATACCCTTGTGGAGTAGGCCATCTCTCTCAATTGGTGCCCCGCACCGCCCATATCTCAGACCGTATTGGAGCGATGGACACTAAGCTCTTCTTATTGAGGGTGGCATTGATGCAGCTCACAGAGAGGGTGCATTACTTGGAGGAGGAGACAAAGACGGTGGATATGAGGTCCTTACTCATACAAGATCAACTGTAGGAGGCATGGGATGATGCCCAATTCCATTATCAGGTGCTTAACGAGGTGATTAGCCACACATATCGATTAGATCTCCGTGTGGAGAGGGTGGAGTCTCGAGTCTCTCTTTCTGATATCTGGCTAGAGTATTTATATAGACAGTTAGTCCAGCTGATGGCACTTCTTATAGTGTATTGTGGCTTTTAGTTTTCTTCTGTTTTAGCCCTAGAATGGTACCTTAAGAGGGATATGGATACTTTTATTTTGGGTTAGGATACTGGGAAAATCCTACACACATGTTTTGTAATCACAGGGCTTTTCCTACAAAGATTTCATGAAATGCAAACCCAAGACGTTCTAAGGGAAGTAGGGAGTTGCAAGACTCACTAGGTGGATCGAGAAAACATAGCCTATCGTCGAGATCAGCTCTTGTGCCGAGTAATTTAAGGTAAAGTTCACCGCTTTCGCGTTCACAGACGCGGCTATGTCTTAGTGGAATAGCGATGTCTAGACTCTAGGTCTCGTCAATGCCAATGCTCTGTGTTGGGGGAAATTGAAACAAATGCTCATCTAGGAGTACTATCCTCGGGAGGAGATGCAACAACTAGAGCAGGAATTGTGGAACTTGACCATGAGCGACGCTGGCATCTCGATCTACACCAACAGATTCAACGACCTCGCTACCATATCCCAAACCTTGTGACCCTTGAGTACAAGAAAGTTGAAAGATACATTTGGGGATAGGTTTAACCCATCCAAGGGTTGGTCACGACCTCTCGACCATCGACATAGGATAGTACCAAAAGGTTGGCTTAGAGCCTGACCAACAAGAAATAAGACGAGGCATGTTGGTCCAAAAGACTGACATTCCAAGGTCGAACGAGAACAAGTGCAAATATGGAAACGAATTCAAGGGAACCTACAAGCAAACTCCCAGTAAGAGATAGGAGACTGTCAGGGATTACACCATCAGTCAATCCCCGACAACGGTCGCATCCCCTGCATCTGAATTCTCAAGGATAGTATGCGGGAAGGCACCTGAAGTGCAGTTTGTGTCACTTCCACCACTCTGGAAACTGCATGCATTGTAACAGGTGCAATCGCAGAGCGCATACCGAGAAATACTGCTGCCAGCCCACGACTGCTCCTACTACCACAACCAACCAAGGCATGGCTGCTTTGCTAAATAATCGAGTCTGCTTTAAATGTGGGACTGTTGGGCACATCAACAGAAACGTCCCCAGGCCGAGGAACGAGGGAGGAAACGCTAGAGGAAGAACGTTTGTTATTGGCAGGAAAGATGCCATTCAAGACCTGTTAATGTATCCCTCATGGGAACGTCAAAAAAGAAGTCAAACTAACACCGGGCTTGGCCTGGTTAGAACCTAGTCTAAAGCCAAGTTCGTGCCTTCACCAACGCGAAGAGCACTGGTATGGCGGTTAAGGTGCAGAGCCGTGCCTTAGCCCCTTCTCCGGGAAATTATATCCCGGCAATCAAGGAATGAGGCAAAAGACGTGATGGAGGACCCTCCCGTATGGGTCCGCCACCTTGAAACTCGCGAGGGAATCCTCAACAGAATTAGTTGAGGGACACGCCTCTTGAATAGGTATAAAAGGATCCTTCTTCCTCACAAAGAAAGGGACGGAATTCCCCCTTTCCTGTAAGTCTTCTGTAATCTCTCTTAGATCTCATAGTGACTTGATTGTCGGAGCTCCGTCCTGGGATGTCCTCCCGGACGTCGTCTACCAGTCATCCTCTCTTTTGGACTGTGATAACATGAGACAATATCTGCACGCACTTCCCCCACAGTTCCAACTCAATCCTCTCCAACATATGACAACATTTGGCGCCATCCAGGCGTATCTTTAGAATGATACATCCATAAAGCAAACCCAAAAAGCAACGGTGGCAGGTGACATCCCACTGACATAAGAGGTAGCGGCGAAAAGCGTGTTGCATCCAATGTCATCACTTGATGGCACGCAAACTTCCCTTCAGGAGGAGAACACTTCAAACCGTACACCGGTCTCACAGACACCACTCATTTCTACAGCTGAAACGGAAGCAACTTACATAGCCAATGTAACACCCATAAAAATTGAGCCAAATTAAAACATTTTAATTCATTTCAAAACCATTAAGTTCATACATCTCGTTTTCAAAATAGTTTATTATCAGAGTTTTCCCCCCAGAACCATATCTCATACATCAGAAAACATGAGGAGCGATACGATCACGCCTTCGCCTTGCCACGATCTCCTGAAGTACCTGAAACATAACACTACAACTGTAAGCCCGAAAGCTTAGTGAGTTACCCCCAAAATACCAACCACACATAATCATACTCATAACATATCACAAATAGAACAGCCACACACATCGGGTCTACTATGTGACTGGTCCGCCCGCTCCGGGCCTTCAGTCCACCTGGTCCACCCTCCGAGTCTAGTCATATACATCGAATCTACAGTGTGATTGGTCCGCCCGCACCGGGCCTTCAATCCACTTAGTCCACTCTCTGAGTCTACAGTATGACTGGTCCGCCCGCACCAGGCCTTCAGTCGGCCTGGTCCACTCTCCGAGCCTCGGCACGTCTGGTCCGCCCTCTTGGGGCCTTCAGCCTATCCGGACCGCTCGCTGGGCCTTCGGAACATCCGGTCCGCCCTGGGTATGTTAGCCTACAGCACAAAGCAGGACCCGCCTTAACCCAACCCCAGTCCAACAACCATGTGCACATAAACATATAAACATATACAATCCTCAACCAGACAAACAGTCTAACAGATCACATAGCATATCAATATCCTAACCAGGATTCCGACCTAACCGGTCACTAGGATAACATTACCCTATATCCCGGGTACCGACCTTAACCAGGTCTCTAACACATACCATCCTAACTACCAAGATGCAAACATAGCAAAGCAATATCATAACAACAACTACCCGGATTCCTATCCGATAAAGGGCCGGCCTTGGTGCCGTAGACCCTGTCGATATAGTTAGGATAACTCACCTTGCGGCTGCCGAAATCCTGCAAATCTCTGCCTGCTGACTCACCGGGAATCCCAACTATCACATGCAAATCATCACATTAGAATCCATCATGACTTTCTAGGCCAAGGGCCCACAACACTCATTAAGTCCATCATCCTCTTATTGGGCCAAGACCCAAAACCAAATTCTCATGCAATGCCCAATATTGGCCCAATTCGCTAAATTGGGCCCACCTCACCAAATGGGCCTAGATCCAAGGTCCATAATAATTATTGGGTCTAAATCACTCCATCCATAATGTTCAGTCACGGCCCAAACCCCACTAGCCCATAAACAGCCCAATCACTTAAGGCTCAAAATCAAAAACCCAACAGAGGGCGTACGCTGGGCGTACTCCTCTGGTACGCGGGGCGTACGCTCGTCTGTACCCAAAAATCTTTCCAAGTGCTTAATGGCTTAAGCACTTAAGCCCATATGCTAGATCCAGTGACAAAAAGGGTCTAGGACTCATAAAGTCTAAATCTTTATCCTTTTGGACGTCCATAAAGCTCTTAACTCAAGATCTTAACCCATTAAGACCTTCCTACTTCTTATATGGGACAACCAAAGCCATTGGGACCTCATTTTTCTTACTCAAGACCTCTCCAATGGTCTGAAAGGACAAGTCATCTTAACCAAAACACATCATACATCAAGATGGGGGTTTTGGGGACAAGAATGGTGTCAAAATTTCACCATACATAGATCTACATAAGATAGATGTCAAGCAAGAAGCTTTATACCTTCAAGTGGTTGCAAAGGGGGATGCTATCTCGGATCTACAAGCTCCAGCCACCATGTTTCCTTCTTGCCAACCTCTTCTTTCTTCTTCTAAGCTTTCCTTTTCCAAACTAAGCTCGACCAGGTCAAATATCCACAACAATGGAAGAAGAACGGCTACTTAGGGTTTCTGAGAGTAAGAGGGCAGATATGGAGGCTAGGGTTGGAACCATAATGTTCCTTATATAGTGGCTGGCCCTAAAATTAGGGTTTTAAGACTCTGAGTGTACGCTAGGCGTAACTCTAGTACGCTAGGCGTACGCGTCCTTGCACCCGCGGTCATTCACTCTATTACGCCGGGTGTACCCACGCGTGTCCCAAAGGCATGCATGGCCTTCCTCGTCAACTCTTCCCATTAAGGGCTATAAATGTCAATATCTTCAAAGTGTCATAACTCCTTTATTCTAAGCCCGTTCCCGATGAACTTTATATCCACGCGAAGGTGGCGAGAAGCCCTACGCTTCTATCAACATACCCCGGTCTGAAACCTTCCCGAATGAAACTCATTGCCCACAAAAGACCGAAACGCCCTTACTCTTGATCTCGGAAATTCATAAATAAGTACTTTTCGAACGGGGCGTTACAATTCTCCCCCACTTAAATTAGGCTTCGTCATCGAAGCCTGTGGCAACACAAACTTCCAGATGATGCTCCTAGTGCCTCCGATCTCAGACCGGCTCAGATTCCCTTAAACATAGGTATCGAACCTCTAAAATCCATCTCTTCCCTTGCAGGGTTCCGATCAACTGCTTCAAGCCGGCCACCGACTTCTTTTCTCTGATGAAAACGCTCGTCAACTGAGTGCCACCTGAAGACACTACCTTACTTCTGTCCCACGCATTCGTTCGCAACTTGCAAAACGGGATACCACAACACCCACTGAGCCCTTGCCATGGCACTAATCCATCTTCCTTCGCCCAAAATTGGAGATAACCCTGATAAATTGCAACTTGGAACGAATCTTGTTCCATCCTCGGGTTCTACCCCTTACTCTCTGTCAGGATACTACATCCCTCAGCACCGCTCCAGACTATTCCCGAGTCTGTTTACCTGCTGTCTCACCTTCCTCTGTCCCAATCTCCAATTGGGAATCCCTTACCTTCTCCTCTTCCAAGGAGACCGAAGACATGCATGCGCATCATCCAACATTGCCACAACGGGCATCTCAACGGGCATCCAACCCGTATGCGCTTCCATATACCTGGCACAATCCTAGTGCTTACTACCAAGCACTTTTGACCATCCATTTACTCTGCCGCCTCCCTCTCAGAGGACCCACACTCCTTCCGGAGCTACATACCTTTCCTTTCCAGGAAGTCTACTCCACAACCATAACCGCACCTATAAGTGCCACTGAGCTAAACTCCACTCTACCGATCCACTAACACATACAGAGTCTTCAGCATGACTGGACCGCCCTTCCAGGCCTCCAGCCTATCTGGACCACTCTCAGAACCTTCAGCATGTCTGGACTGGCCTCCGGGGCCTTCAGCCTGTCTGGACCGTTCCCTGAACCTCCGGTCTACTCCGTCATCATGATCAATACTTGGGGCCAGACCATATCGATTACTATTGCACGGCGACATATTCACTCATTCTCCACATACCGGTCTCCTAACACATCCAGAGTCTTCAGTATGACTGGACCGCCTTCCCAGGCCTTCAGCCTATCTGGACCACTCTCAGAACCTTCAGCATGTCTGGACCGCCCTCTTGGGCCTTCAGCCTGTCTGGACCGTTCCTTGAGCCTTCGTCCTGACTGGTACGCCCACCGGCCTTCAGTCTATCCGGACCGCTCAAAGACTGTCGCACATCATCCTGATCCCTTCTTCCCGGGAATCTCTCCTATGCAGACTGTTCTAGCCCTCTCGGGGCTCCGAACTCCAGTTCCATTCCCAGAATCCTTTCCATGGCCTAAACCCAGGCCTCACATCGACCAACTACCTTAACTGAAACCATGGTCTGTTCTTCGCCCCATCGGCCTGTCGCTTACTCATACCAGCCCACACTCTTGGCTGACTGAAACACTGCTGAATCCCAAATAGCTAATCATCCTCTAATGCCTGTCGATCCTCCTGAGAATTTTCCAATTCTCCCCACTTAGAGCACTGACTACCAACCACCGGTGACTCAACCGGCATAAATCAATCATCCCCACTCAACATACTCCTCTTATCCATGAACTGATTTCCTCTTAAACGAGCAACTTCCACATAATCACTTCCCGGCATCACACATCACGAACTCTAAGGGAGTTCGACTCTCCGTTGAACACTTCTCAAATCACAATTTCTATATCTGGCAACAAGACCATACAATCGAATTCTGACCATCAAACCCTTGGATGCTAACCACCTACAACTCCTAGTTACTAACACTCCCAACCAAACCATGAAACACGCAGAACGGCAAATGAAATACAACACTACATAAATAACTAGATAACCAGACAATAACGAAACAAAAACATACCCGCAACCGCATCCGGCTCTGCCCTGACATCCTCTGCTGTGAGCTGAAAAGCACGCCCCTGAGCCCTCGGAGGCTCCTCTCCACCCTGGCCTCCGCCAGTAATCCTCAAAGTGGCCGGTGCTGGAGCCTGCACCGGTCCTGCAACAAGCTGTGGACAGTTGGCCCTCAAGTGTCCAACCTGATGGCAATGATGGCAAATCCTCATATCCTGCACCGGGGCTGACTATCGGTAATCCCTCGCATAATGCCCCCCTCTCCCGCACTTGCGGCACGCACCACCGGACCTACAATCTCCGGTAGGACCCTTCCCGCACTTCTCACAAGTGCGGCCACTCTGACTGCCCAACCTGGAATCAACGGTCTTGGACCGTTTCGGTGCCGGCTGCGACTGCACCGGGGCCTGCCTCTGCTCTCGCAACTGCAACTAAATCTCCAACTCACGCCGCCGGGCGGCCTCCTGCAACTCCTGCAAAGTCTCGCACCTCTACGTAGACACAAACTGCCTGATATCCCTCTTGAGCATACTCGGATATCGGGACATCTGAGCCTGCTCCGAAGCAAACTCAGGGCAAAACATCGCCCTCTCAGTGAACATCCTGGTGATCTCCGTCACCGTCTCTGAATCCTGCTTCAGCTCCAAGAACTCCTGATCCAACCTCTCTCTCTCAACTCGCGGAACATAACGGGCACTGAACATCTCCTGGAACTGATCCCACGTAACCGCAGCCCGCTGCGCATCAGAATAAGATCCCGTAGTCAACCTCCACCAATCCTTCGCCCCGAGCTTCAAAAGGTTCAGAGCACATCTCACCCTCCGATCCGCGGGGCATGAACACATGAAGAAACAACCCTCCACGTCTGAAAACCATCTCATAGCAATGATAGGATCCTGAACTCCATCAAAGGTAGGGGGCTTCGTGTTATCGAAGTCCCAATACTGAAAACCTCGACCGGTTCTTCCCCCTACCGCTGCTACAGCCGTTGTAGCTGCCGCGGCAGCCGTCTCATTAAGAGCTGCATAACGATCATCGAAGTACTCTCTCATAGCGGACTTAATAGTCCCAAACAACTCCGGGATCTGACCCCGGACAATCTCGACCACCTCCTCGCGGATGATCTCCCTGACCCGATCCTCTGTCAACATTGGCTTCTCCTGGCCGATAATCTCAGGTGCCACTAGGCCCTCCGGCTCACCCTGTCCTGATCCCGATCCAGATCCAGTCACAACACGCCTCGTAATCGCCATACTGCAATACACCAACGAGACCCTTAGACACACCACATATCCACCCGAGGAACTATCTCATAGCCGATACCCTAGAGAGTTGTGACTTCCTTGATACGAGTATGGGTCCTGTGCTTTCAGTAGTACGGGCCCATACTACCTTCCACACCTACCCATATTTGTCTCAAGTATCACCACAACACTCTAACCATACATACACACACCCGCTCAATCCTCGCTCCTAGAGGAAAAGCCGCATATCTCATATAAGGAAAACCCTAGGCTAATAGGCATCACATAATCAGGCAATTCTATCATGCAATTCCTGAAGATCCTTAGCCTAGTACTAGCATGCTGTTCTAACATATCACATAATCAAATAAATTGCATGGTATTTTGGGGTCTACTTACTGGCTCTGGCTGATCGTACCCTCTGCATCCTCCTTTACTTATTTCAAAAACCTTTTGAAAACCATTTTGAAAATCCCTCCTTGATTTGAGACTCGATTCACACGAATGTTCCTCCAATTCACTCAAACCAAGGCTCTGATACCAACTTGTAACACCCATAAAAATTGAGCCAAATTAAAACATTTTAATTCATTTCAAAACCATGAAGTTCATACATCTCGTTTTCAAAATAGTTTATTATCAGAGTTTTCCCCCCAGAACCATATCTCATAAATCATAAAACATGAGGAGCGGTACGATCACGCCTTCGCCTTGCCACGATCTCCTGAAGTACCTGAAACATAACACTACAACTGTAAGCCCGAAAGCTTAGTGAGTTACCCCCAAAATACCAACCACACATAATCATACTCATAACATATCACAAATAGAACAGCCACGCACATCGGGTCTACTACGTGACTGGTCCGCCCGCTCCGGGCCTTCAGTCCACCTGGTCCACCCTCCGAGTCTAGTCATATACATCGAATCTACAGTGTGATTGGTCCGCCCGCACCGGGCCTTCAATCCACCTGGTCCACTCTCTGAGTCTACAGTATGACTGGTCCGCCCGCACCGTGCCTTCAGTCGGCCTGGTCCACTCTCCGAGCCTCAGCACGTCTGGTCCGCCCTCTTGGGGCCTTCAGCCTATCCGGACCGCTCGCTGGGCCTTCGGAACATCCGGCCCGCCCTGGGTATGTTGGCCTACAGCACAAAGCAGGACCCGCCTCAACCCAACCCCAGTCCAACAACCATGTGCACATAAACATATAATCATATACAATCCTCAACCAGACAAACAGTCTAACAGATCACATAGCATATCAATATCCTAACCAGGATTCCGACCTAACCGGTCACTAGCATAACATTACCCTATATCCTGGGTACCGACCTTAACAAGGTCTCTAACACATACCATCTTAACTACCAGGATGCAAACATAGCAAAGCAATATCATAACAACAACTACCCGGATTCCTATCCGATAAAGGGTCGGCCTTGGTGTCGTAGACCCTGTCGATATAGTGAGGATAACTCACCTTGCGGCTGCCGAAATCCTGCAAATCTCTGACTGCTGACTCACCGGGAATCCCAACTATCACATGCAAATCATCACATTAGAATCCATCATGACTTTCTAGGCCAAGGGTCCATCATCCTCTTATTGGGCCAAGACCCAAAACCAAATTCTCATGCAAAGCCCAATATTGGCCCAATTCACTAAATTGGGCCCACCTCACCAAATGGGCCTAGATCCAAGGTCCATAATAATTATTGGGTCTAAATCACTCCATCCATAATGTTCAGTCACGGCCCAAGCCCCACTAGCCCATAAACAGCCTAATCACTTAAGGCTCAAAATCAAAAACCCAACAGAGGGCGTACGCTGGGCGTACTCCTCTGGTACGTGGGGCGTACACTCGTCTGTACCCAAAAATCTTTCCAAGTGCTTAATGGCTTAAGCACTTAAGCCCATATGCTAGATCCAGTGACAAAAAGGGTCTAGGACTCATAAAGTCTCAATCTTTATCCTTTTGGACGTCCATAAAGCTCTTAACTCAAGGTCTTAACCCATGAAGACTTTCCTACTTCTTATATGGGACAACCAAAGCCATTGGGACCTCATTTTTCTTACTCAAGACCTCTCCAATGGTCTGAAAGGACAAGTCATCTTAACCAAAACACATCATACATCAAGATGGGGGTTTTGGGGACAAGAATGGTGTCAAAACTTCACCATACATAGATCTACACAAAATAGATGTCAAGCAAGAAGCTTTATACATTCAAGTGGTTGCAAAGGGTGATGCTATCTCGGATCTACAAGCTCCAGCCACCAAGTTTCCTTCTTGCCAAACTCTTCTTTCTTCTTCTAAGCTTTCCTTTGCCAAACTAAGCTCCACAAGGTCAAATATCCACAACAATGAAAGAAGAACGGCTACTTAGGGTTTCTGAGAGTAAGAGGGCAGATATGGAGGCTAGGGTTGGAACCATAATGTTCCTTATATATTGGCTGGCCCTAAAATTAGGGTTTTAATACTCTGAGCGTACGCTGGGCGTAACTTTAGTACGCTAGGCGTACGCGTCCTTGCACCCGCGGTCATTCACCCTATTACGCTGGGCGTAACCCAGCCTACGCTGGGCGTACCCACGCGTGTCCCAAAGGCATGCATGGCCTTCCTCGTCAACTCTTCCCATTAAGGGTTATAAATGTCAATATCTTCAAAGTGTCATAACTCCTTTATTCTAAGCCCATTCCCGACAAACTTTATATCCACGCGAAGGTGGCGAGAAGCCCTACGCTTCTATCAACATACCCCGGTCCGAAACCTTCCCGAATGAAACTCATTGCCCACAAAAGACCGAAACGCCCTTACTCTTGATCTCGGAAATTCATAAATAAGTACTTTTTGAACGGGGCGTTACAATTCTCCCCCACTTAAATTAGGCTTCGTCATCGAAGCCTGTGGCAACACAAACGTCCAGATGATGCTCCTAGTGCCTCTGATCTCACACCGGCTCAGATTCCCTCAAACGCAGGTATCGAACCTCTAAAATCCATCTCTTCCCTTGTAGGGTTCCGATCAACTGCTTCAAGCCGGCCACCGGCTTCTTTTCTCTGATGACACCGCTCGTCAACTGAGTGCCACCTAAAGACACTACCTTACTTCTGTCCCACGCATTCGTTCGCAACTTGCGAAACGGGATACCACAACACCCACTGAGCCCTTGCCATGGCACTAATCCATCTTCCTTCGCCCAAAATTGGAGATAACCCTGATAAATTGCAACTTGGAACGAATCTTGTTCCATCCTCGGGTTCTACCCCTTACGCTCTGTCAGGATACTACATCCCTCAGCACCGGTCCAGACTATTCCCGAGTCTGTTTACCTGCTGTCTCACCTTCCTCTGTCCCAATCTCCAATTGGGAATCCCTTACCTTCTCCTCTTCCAAGGAGACCGAAGACATGCATGCGCATCATCCAACATTGCCACAACGGGCATCTCAACGGGCATCCAACCCGTATGTGCTTCCATATACGTAGCACAATCCTAGTGCTTACTACCAAGCACTTTTGACCATCCATTTACTCTGCCGTCTCCCTCTCAGAGGACCCACACTTCTTCTGGAGCTACATACCTTTCCTTTCCAGGAAGTCTACTCCACAACCATACCCACACCTATAAGTGCCACTGAGCTAAACTCCACTCTACCGATCCACTAACACATACAGAGTCTTCAGCATGACTGGACCGTCCTTCCAGGCCTCCAGCCTATCTGGACCACTCTCAGAACCTTCAGCATGTCTGGACCGCCCTCCGGGGCCTTCAGCCTGTCTGGACCGTTCCCTGAACCTCCAGTCTACTCCGTCATCTTGATCAATACTTGGGGCCAGACCATATCGATTACTATTGCACGGCGACATATTCATTCATTCTCCACATACCGGTCTCCTAACACATCCAGAGTCTTCAGTATGACTGGACCGCCTTCCCAGGCCTTCAGCCTATCTGGACCACTCTCAGAACCTTCAGCATGTCTGGACCGCCCTCTTGGGCCTTTAGCCTGTCTGGACGGTTCCTTGAGCCTTCGTCCTGACTGGTACGCCCACCGGCCTTCAGTCTATCTGGACCGCTCAAAGACTGTCGCACATCATCCTGATCCCTTCTTCCCGGGAATCTCTCCCATGCAGACTGTTCTAGCCCTCTCGGGGCTCCGAACTCCAGTTCCATTCCCGGAATCCTTTCCATGGCCTAAACCCAGGCCTCACATCGACCAACTACCTTAACTGAAACCATGGTCTGTTCTCCGTCCCATCGGCCTGTCGCTTACTCATACCAGCCCACACTCTTGGCTGACTGAAACACTACTGAATCCCAAATAGCTAATCATCCTCTAATGCCTGTCGATCCTCCTGAGAATTTTCCAATTCTCCCCACTTAGAGCACTGACTACCAACCACCGGTGACTCAACTGGCATAAGTGAATCATCCCCACTCAACATACTCCTCTTATCCATGAACTGATTTTCTCTGAAACGATCAACTTCCACATAATCACTTCCCGGCATCGCACATCACGAACTCTAAGGGAGTTCGACTCTCCGTTGAACACTTCTCAAATCGCAATTTCTATATCCGGCAACAAGACCATACAATCGAATTCTGACCATCAAACCCTTGGATGCTAACCACCTACAACTCCTAGTTACTAACACTCCCAACCAAACCATGAAACACGCAGAACGGCAAATGAAATACAACACTGCATAAATAACCAGATAACCAGACAATAACGAAACGAAAACATACCCGCAACCACATTCGGCTCTGCCCTGACCTCCTCTGCTGTGATCTGAAAAGCATGCCCCTGAGCCCTCGGAGGCTCCGCTCCACCCTGGCCTCCGCCAGTAATCCTCAAAGTGGCCGGTGCTGGAGCCTGCACCGGTCCTGCAACAAGTTGTGGACAGTTGGCCCTCAAGTGTCCAACCTGATGGCAATGATGGCAAATCCTCATATCCTGCACCGGGGCTGACTGTCGGCAATCCCTCGCATAATGCCCCCCTCTCCCGCACTTGCGGCACGCACCACCGGACCTACAATCTCAGGTATGACCCTTCCCGCACTTCTCACAAGTGCCGCCACTCTGATTGCCCAACCTGGAATCAACGGTCTTGGACCGTTTCGGCGCCGGCTGCGACTGCACCGGGGCCTGCCTCTGCTCTCGCAACTGCAACTCAATCTCCAACTCACGCCGCCGGGCAGCCTCCTGCAACTCCAGCAAAGTCTCGCACCTCTGCGTAGACACAAACTGCCTGATATCCCTCTTGAGCATACTCAGATATCGTGACATATGAGCTTGCTCCGAAGCAAACTCAGGGCAAAACATCGCCCTCTCAGTGAACATCCTGGTGATCTCCGTCACCGTCTCTGAATCCTGCTTCAGCTCCAAGAACTCCTGAGCCAACCTCTCTCTCTCAACTCGCGGAACATAACGGGTACTGAACATCTCCCGGAACTGATCCACGTAACCGCAGCCCGCTGCGCATCAGAATAAGATCCCATAGTCAACCTCCACCAATCCTTCGCCCCGAGCCTCAAAAGGTTCAGAGCACACCTCACCCTCTGATCCGCGGGGCATGAACACATGAAGAAACAGCCCTCCACGTCTGAAAACCATCTCATAGAAATGATAGGATCCTGAACTCCATCAAAGGTAGGGGGCTTCGTGTTATCAAAGTCCCGATACTGAAAA
This sequence comes from Lactuca virosa, assembly GCF_052849685.1. Lineage (NCBI taxonomy): Eukaryota > Viridiplantae > Streptophyta > Magnoliopsida > Asterales > Asteraceae > Lactuca > Lactuca virosa. The sequence goes on along the minus strand of NC_136429.1, from coordinate 303,368,753 downwards.
CCTCGACCGGTTCTTCCCCCTGCCGCTGCTACAGCCGTTGTAGCTGCCGCGGCAGCCGTCTCAGTAAGAGCTGCATAACGATCATCGAAGTACTCTCTCATAGCGGACTTAATAGTCCCAAACAACTCCGGGATCTGACCCCGGACAATCTCGACCACCTCCTCGCGGATGATCTCCCTGACCCGATCCTCTGTCAATATTGGCTCCTCCTGGCCGATAATCTCAGGTGCCAATGGTCCCTCCGGCTCACCCTGTCCTGATCCCGATCCGGATCCAGTCACAACACGCCTCGTAATCGCCATACTGCAATACACCAACGAGACCCTTAGACACATCACATATCCACCCGAGGAACTATCTCATAACCGATACCCTAGAGAGTTGTGACGTCCTTGATACGCGTATGGGTCCTGTGCTTTCAGTAGTACGGGCCCATACTACCTTCCACACCTACCCATATTTGTCTCAAGTATAACCACAACACTCTAACCATACATACACACACCCGCTCAATCCTCGCTCCTAGAGGAAAAGCCGCATATCTCATATAAGGAAAACCCTAGGCTAATAGGCATCACATAATCAGGAAATTCTATCATGCAATTCCTGAAGATCCCTAGCCTAGTACTAGCATGATGTTCTAACATATCACATAATCAAATAACTTGCATGGTATTTTGGGGTCTACTTACTGGCTCTGGCTGATCGTACCCTCTGCATCCTCCTTTACTTATTTCAAAAACCTTTTGAAAACCATTTTGAAAATCCCTCCTTGATTTGAGACTGGATTCACACGAATGTTCCTCCAATTCACTCAAACCAAGGCTCTGATACCAACTTGTAACACCCATAAAAATTGAGCCAAATTAAAACATTTTAATTCATTTCAAAACCATTAAGTTCATACATCTCGTTTTCAAAATAGTTTATTATCTGAGTTTTCCCCCCAGAACCATATCTCATAAATCATAAAACATGAGGAGCGGTACGATCACGCCTTCGCCTTGCCACGATCTCCTGAAGTACCTGAAACATAACACTACAACTGTAAGCCCGAAAGCTTAGTGAGTTACCCCCAAAATACCAACCACACATAATCATACTCATAACATATCACAAATAGAACAGCCACGCACATCGGGTCTACTGTGTGACTGGTCCGCCCGCTCCGGGCCTTCAGTCCACCTGGTCCACCCTCCGAGTCTAGTCATATACATCGAATCTACAGTGTGATTGGTCCGCCCGCACCGGGCCTTCAATCCACCTAGTCCACTCTCTGAGTCTACAGTATGACTGGTCCGCCCGCACCGGGCCTTCAGTCGGCCTGGTCCACTCTCCGAGCCTCGGTACGTCTGGTCCGCCCTCTTGGGGCCTTCAGCCTATCCGGACCGCTCGCTGGGCCTTCGAAACATCCGGTACGCCCTGGGTATGTTGGCCTACAGCACAAAGCAGGACCCGCCTCAACCCAACCCCAGTCTAACAACCATGTGCACATAAACATATAATCATATACAATGTTCAACCAGACAAACAGTCTAACAGATCACATAGCATATCAATATCCTAACCAGGATTCCGACCTAACCGGTCACTAGCATAACATTACCCTATATCCCGGGTACCGACCTTAACCAGGTCTCTAACACATACCATCTTAACTACCAGGATGCAAACATAGCAAAGCAATATCATAACAACAACTACCCGGATTCCTATCCGATAAAGGGCCGACCTTGGTGCCGTAGACCCTGTCGATATAGTGAGGATAACTCACCTTGCGGCTGCCGAAATCCTGCAAATCTCTGACTGCCGACTCGCCGGGAATCCCAACTATCACATGCAAATCATCACATTAGAATCCAACATGACTTTCTAGGCCAAGGGCCCACAACACTCATTAAGTCCATCATCCTCTTATTGGGCCAAGACCCAAAACCAAATTCTCATGCAAAGCCCAATATTGGCCCAATTCACTAAATTGGGCCCACCTCACCAAATGGGCCTAGATCCAAGGTCTATAATAATTATTGGGTCTAAATCACTCCATCCATAATGTCCAGTCACGGCCCAAGCCCCACTAGCCCATAAACAGCCTAATCACTTAAGGCTCAAAATCAAAAACCCAACAGAGGGCGTACGCTGGGCGTACTCCTCTGGTACGCGAGGCGTACGCTCGTCTGTACCCAAAAATCATTCCAAGTGCTTAATGGCTTAAGCACTCCATATGCTAGATCCAGTGACAAAAAGGGTCTAGAACTCATAAATTCTCAATCTTTATCCTTTTGGACGTCCATAAAGCTCTTAACTCAAGGTCTTAACCCATTAAGACCTTCCTACTTCTTATATGGGACAACCAAAGCCATTGGGACCTCATTTTTCTTACTCAAGACCTCTCCAATGGTCTGAAAGGACAACTCATCTTAACCAAAACACATCATACATCAAGATGGGGGTTTTGGGGACAAGAATGGTGTCAAAACTTCACCATACATAGATCTACACAAGATAGATGTCAAGCAAGAAGCTTTATACCTTCAAGTGGTTGCAAAGGGTGATGTTATCTCGGATCTACAAGCTCCAGCCACCATGTTTCCTTCTTGCCAACCTCTTCTTTCTTCTTCTAAGCTTTCCTTTTCCCAACTAAGCTCCACCAGGTCAAATATCCACAACAATGGAAGAAGAACGGCTACTTAGGGTTTCTGAGAGTAAGAGGGCAGATATGGAGGCTAGGGTTGGAACCATAATGTTCCTTATATAGTGGCTGGCCCTAAAATTAGGGTTTTAATACTCTGAGCGTACGCTGGGCGTACGCGTCCTTGCACCCGCGGTCATTCACCCTATTACGTTGGGCGTAACCCAGCCTACGCTGGGCGTACCCACGCGTGTCCCAAAGGCATGCATGGCCTTCCTCGTCAACTCTTCCCATTAAGGGTTATAAATGTCAATATCTTCAAAGTGTCATAACTCCTTTATTCTAAGCCCGTTCCCGACGAACTTTATATCCACGAGTAGGTGGCGAGAATCCCTACGCTTCTATAACCATACCCCGGTCTGAAACCTTCCCAAATGAAACTCATTGCTCACAAAATACCGAAACGCCCTTACTCTTGATCTCGGAAATTCATAAATAAGTACTTTTCGAACGGGGCGTTACAGCCAATCTATGGCGCGCAACAACCAGCACAACCCCACTAGTAGCAATCGTATCCACAACTCTGCAGATCATTCCAACGCAACAAACAGAGATCTCTGCCTCTCAACAAAAATCCTTCCTGCACGCTTAGGGTACCAAAACATGGATCCCTCACACCATTCAGCCGTAACCGCAATATCCCCCGATGGTCCACCCACACGACACCATGGTAGGGTTGTCTAATGTGCCGAGATTTCTGAAACAACCGCCGATCTTCAGCCAACTTGTACAACAGACGCCAGGTTCAACCCCTGCACTGTCTCAGCTACAAGTAACAAGTGTGCAGACTTCGTCCAGCCAGGGATCTGGCCCTTATGGATCCGGTGTTCAGTTCTCAGTGGCGTCTGAATTTAACCCCCTCATGGCAGCCGATCAACCGTTCAGTCCGTACACACAACAGTACACAGGAGCAAGCCCATATCTGGTTCCCCCGGCAGGGAAATATGCAATCCAGAATTTTGGATTGCAGCTAGACCTACAACAGTATCAACCGTACATCTCACAGGCGTCCATGCATAATTAGATGTATGCGAGCCCCTACCAGATGCAACATCACATGGCTTATGGTGGTATGCCATACTCATACATGGACAACCACACGCGAAGAGCAAGTTCCAACTTCAGCCATGAACTCCTGCAGTACGAGATCCCACACACTGCGATGATACCAAACATGCCAAAGTATGACGACACAACAGACCCAGATGACCACATCGACAATTACGAATGGACGATGATATCCCTTAAGATGGATCGTCGCTTCACCTGCACATATTTCCCCTGCACCCTAATAGGAAACGTAGGCAAGTGGTTCAAGTCTCTAAGGTCAGACAGTATCTCAAGCTTTGAGCAGCTGAAATACCTTTTCCTCAACAGCTTCATGCAATTGCAAAAAGGAAAAGGGGACGCCAACTCTGTGATGGCGTGAAAGAAAAAAAAGAAGGAGAATCGATATGTGACTATTACGACCGATTCATGCTAGCTACCTTGAATGTCCTAGGACATGAAGAGTTCCTGGTGACGGGCGCCTTCGCACAGGGCCTGCTTCCCGGACCCCTATCGAGGAAGATGCAAGGAACAGTTCGTAGATCTAGGGACGAACTCAAGTTTCGTGTGGAAAAATACCTGCGTCAAATCGAGGTGGAAGAGCGAAAAGAGGCCAACCTCAAAGTTGTAGCTAACGCCTATCTCAAATAGGAGGAAATGGTGTACCGGGCATGCCCACCCCAACAAGAGAGGCAAGATGGCAACCAATAGATACACAATCGCCATTCTAGGCACATGTCACACAGGTATAGACCATTCAACAGGGATGATAGCATGATTTGCCACATCGATGTCCACACAATCAATACGACCCCATCTAAAGAGAACAAAGACAAGACCAAGTTTTGTGAGTATCATCGAAGCAAAACGCACGACAGCAACGAGCGCATAGTATTGAAGCGGGAGATTGATGACAAACTACTAGTGGGAAATATAGTCGACATAGCAAAAGACCTCATGGAAAAATTCGATGGGGAGAAGCACCATCCCAAATATCAAAAGGATGGGGGAAAGGATAACAAAAGAAGGGCTGAGATACTTACCATCACGGGGCTCCGCCCATGTGGCAACTCCCGGAGCCAACACGTGGGTACGCAGGTACACCATCAAAACATTCTCAATATAGCATTTTCAACGCACGACCCCCAGCCAGAGCATTAGGATCCGAACGACCCTTTGCGCATCACTGGTTTCATTAGCCAAAACCGCGTCGAGTAAGTGTACATCAATACAGGAAGCAGGGTCAACGTGATTTATGAACATTGCCTTCAGCAGTTACCAATTGAATGGAAAAGGCACATCCAACCACCATTCCAGGGCCCGCTAGTCGGGTTCATCGGTCATGACATATGGCCGACAGGAACAGTCACGCTCGCATTTACATTGATCAGTCAATACATAACCAAACATATAAAAAGGGCGCTCGAATTTTCAGTGGTTAACCGCCCGGCAGATCATAATATTCTATTAGGTCGGCCAGCGTTGTTCCAGCTGCAAGCGATCCCGTCTACTCTTAATGGTGTTCTCAAGTTCGACACAGACGACGGATCAACAACGGTAGCGGCAACCAAGCCGGGTAATGGATATGACGCCCAACGAGAAGGGTAGCGTGCAACCCAATCGTCTTGGAGCAAAAGTTACCAGACGGTGGAAAAACCACAGCAAAAAACGACAGCGGCACAAACACCGACCCACGAGTTCAGGATAATACGAAGAGATGTATTCAGTCGACTCACAACATCTCTCCCACAAAAGGAAGAAGGCGCTGAACTACAAATGAGTCAGCCAGAGTATGAATCGAAAACCGCAAAGCAAAGAAGCTCCTACTCACAGGCAAAGGCACCAGCTAGGCCCACAACCGATGGTCGAGCCGTGCCCAGCCAAAGAGCGATTCGAAATTCAAAGTACATTTTGGCCAATGCAAATTATGAACCAAAACCTCGTGGAATGAGGGAAACATACATCCGGAGCACTGAAGCTAGAGGCAAAATACCAACCCTCCCACCACGCACGCTTTCCTATGGAAGAAAACTAACAGGTGCCCTTGATGCACCGAGCGGCATCCCAAGTGACGGTGTGAGGCGCAAGGTTGATAGACACGCCAGAAAACACGGGTGGCACTCTCACCAAGCCACAGGAAGGCACTTCCCATGGTCACATCTAGCACTATGTCGATAAGAAAGGAAAGTTCAAGCACCCCCAGAGCATACACAACAAAATTCATCTCTCTCACGTTGGGCACCGTTGGCGGAGACAAGAGGAACCCCCTACTTATCAAGACGCACTTGCAGCAGATGAGGCATAGTCGCAATCAGATAGCCATAGCAAAGCACTCAATCAAAAATAAAACGAAGGCCTAGAAAAGGGTGAATGGTTGAACTCCACACATGATAACCATACTCCAGGTGCCAAAGCGAAAACCGGGCATACGCCCTGACACTTAGACATTTAGGGTCTATTGTCTCATGTTTTTCTTTTCCTTTTTAGAGATAATATAGTTTGCATTTTGAAAGAGCATTCCAGAATTCTATATTGCAAAAACGTAAAGTATGGAGGTTGTGCATATTTTCCAAGTAGCAACAACGGCTGATCACCTACGCTACTGAGCAAAATCTGTGCAAGGACGCAACCGTAGGTCTCAAAAGAGTCAAAATATTTACCTACAATGTGCCAATAACATCTCAGAGCTGAGAATATATAAATTAATGGCACGGAACAAGGGGTTCTAAAAGGTTCACAGCCTTTCCCTCATAATACAACAGTAAAAGGCCTTGAGGTGACGATCTCGGCCTATGTAATGACAGCTAGACCATCCAGTACAGTCCACAGCAAAGACTACTATTTCACGACTTAACACAATAAGCCTAACTAAACATACAAGTCAACGAGCATGGCTCAATATCAGCAGCTATACGATGTCTGAAACACACATTAGCTGATTAACACAAACCCTAGAACATGGGAGTGTGCAGAAGCGAGCTGCAATAAAATATCCCGTCTTTACATATACCACAGGACAATTCAAAATACATGTGTACATACAAAGAGAAAAAGGACGATAACACTTCCTTGAAAAGTTCAAAACAAAATGCACAATTTACGGTTATTAACAACCAACATTTTTTACTATACACATATTACATAGAAAGGAAACTTCATTACAGAACAAACAAAAAGGCAAAACAGAAATTAGCCTTCGGAGTCTGAGGAAGAACCTTCCGGACTCGGCCTCCGACAAAACTGACGAAAGCCATCATAATCCAGCTTCCCCAAGCGAAAGAGGCCCGGGAAATCGGTTTCAGCAAAGGACGATATAGTGGCATCCACCTCTTCAGCCCTTCTCGCAACAAGGCCAGGGTCTGGGACTTCAAGTTCTCTGGCACCTGTGGAGAAACCACCTAGTTGCTTCCCCTTTTCAAACCCAAGGGCCTCACATGCCTGACAAACACCCTGGATCCCGTTGGCAAATTCTGTGCTCTCGATAACTTCATCAATTACGCAAACCACCCCTTCTCCAGCATCCATTGCAAACAACCTCGAGCGCCTGCACCATCAACACGAGCACGGGCCAGTTGTCGTTGGCACCTGGCCAACTCACTTGCCAGCACACCTTTCTCCCGATTAAGAGAACTCACTTGGTCTTCAAGCCGCTCTGATCGGTCCTCTAACATAGGCCACAACACAGTTTTGCTCGGGAAGAACTTGGCGCTCCGTCTCTGAATCACGAACTTCCTCCCTAATTCCTACCAAGGCACCCTGCAACACTTTCAACTGCCTCTCATTCGCACCAGCACGGAAAACCCGAACAGCGACAGCAACCATAAGGGCAGAAGTCTAGGTCGCGGCATAACAAATGTCACCAGCCATACGAGCACTTGATTGACTCACAAGCGAACTCCTTGTAGCTGGAGTATGAGCACATCTACTCCACTCCTGGGCGGTAGTGTCTTCAGATAGTAAGGAATCCCTAGTAATCGCCCAACCGAGAGCATAGGCCTCGAAAGACATGGAGTGAGACGAAGTCCCTGCTTCGTCAACCAGGGAAGGCTTCTCGCGCTGAAAAGAAGCTCAATGCGAACTCGGCGCACCCCCAGACATAGAGTCGGAGCCAAGATTAACCATGGGTGAACCAAACAGGGAAGGCTTCTCGCGCTGAAAAGAACCTCCGGCGAACTAGGCACCACCACTATTTCCTTCTGCTCAGGCACTGAAAAATGATCACCAAGAATTCCCCCGATACCACCAAGAAGCCTGGCCACATATACAATCCTACGCGCTTTACGAAGATAAAGACCCGCATCATCGGACTTTGTCTCCTCATCTGACGACGGCACCATGCGAAAACTTCCCCTTTTCCGAATAGGTGCACTACCTCTTCCTGCTTGTACCCCCACAGGCAAACCAGAAGGAGCTAGAACTGGCAAATGAACTGGGGAAACGACCCCAACGTTTGGCTGGGAAGGCGATGCAGGCCCGATAGAACCAATATCTCCCCCTTCCACAAAGAGCAATCTGAAAAGCTCTTGCATGTGCCTTTCAAACACAGGAGGGGGAAGAGCCTTTACAAGATCGACCTCCGGTGATAGAGCCTACCACGATAGTGATCGTGCAGGGCCATCTCCGAAGAAATCTTGGCTTCTGCACCTGCACAAATAAATGCTAGAAAATAAGAACTCATGAGCCAACAAGATACCCTCTTCTTACCCCATTTTCCTTTGAAAAAAGGAGGGAGGGGAGGAGCAAGAGACGAGTGGATACCGCATCTCACAATGTATAACAGCGCCATCTTCCCATGAGCCCTCCAGGCAGCACTCATATCGGCCGCAGCAAGAACGGGATCTTCCCAGTTCTCCCCAACAACTGTGATGTTTCCTAGTCGTTTGCCAAGAGTCAGGTTACTTCCGAACAGTTTGTGAAGGCGGTCAGGAAAGTCTCTTGTTTTGCGAAACCCACGCCATACAAAGTTTCGCTTAACCCAGAGATATTGCCTCTGCCAGTTCTTCTTCGGGGCATCTTGTTCAGAGATTAACTAATGAATGCCCCACCTTTTCGCCAAAGTACGAACACCAGAATTTGTCGTTGAACATAAAAAGTAGTTGAAGACCCAGAAGGTGGGTACATAACCCAAAGATCGACTAATCGGTTCAAAACCGACGATTTTATTGACAGCGCTCGGGGTCAACTCGTTGACGGAAAGGCCATAGTGGTCCACAATCATGTTGAAGAAATCGGATGCGGCAAGCGTAACCCTGCTTCGAATAGAGGGATCGGAACTCCTACCTTCTCTTGAGGGCAGTCGTAGATCGATACCCCCTTTTCCGGAATTACTACACCATCCTTCGGTAAGAAGCCTAAGCGGTCTTGCAGAAATTGGAACATCTTAGCAGTAGGGACTCTACCGTAATGGTCCATTATAGAGAGAAAATAAGCAATCGAAAAGAAAATTTCTTGGAATGCCCAGGTAGATACAATGAAAGTGAAGAAAGGAGGTAAGGATAAAATATCTTGGAAAAGGGGGGTTTTAAAGAACAAATTGGCGTCACGAACCGTCTCACGATGCATTTGACACACATTAACGGCGCTGTGTAAGACCTGACAAACGATAGAACTAATCCCAGGCGTATTGAAATATAGGCTCGAACGGCGACACTGTCAAGCCGATGCATACACCTACAAGCCTAAGGGACTTTTTAACGTATCCCTCAGGAGAACGTCAAAAAAGAAGTCAAACTAACATCGGGCTTTCCTGGTCAGAACCTAGTCTAGAGCCAAGTTCGGGCCTTCGCCAACGCGAAGAGCACTGATATGGCGGTTAAGGTGCAAAGCCGTGCCGTAGCCCCTTCTCCAGGAAATTATATCCTGACAAACGTGGGACCAATCAGAGAGTCCCACTTACCTGTTAGACGATAGCCACGATCTTCGTAAACTTTTAGAAGATCTCCTTCTAGCCAATGAGGGAATGAGGAAAAAGACGTGACGGAGGACCCTCCAGTATGGGTCCGCCACGTCGCACCTCACGAGGGAATCTTCAACATAATCAGTTGAGGGGCATGCCTTTTGAACAGGTATAAATGGATCCTTCTTCCTCACGAAGAAGGGGACAGAATTCTCCCTTTCCTGTAAATCTTCTATAATCTCTATCAGATCTCATACTGACATGATCGACGGAGCTTCATCCCGGGATCTCCTCCCGGACGTCATCTAACGGCCATCCTCTCTTTTGCACTGTGATAACAGGAGACGATATCTGCATGGACACCCTCATAGTTCCAACTCAATCCTCTCAAACATATCACAACATGACCCCACAATTGTGATAGGTACATTTCCTGTTAATGGTTATTATGCATGTATACTCTTTGATTCCGGTGTTGAAAGAAGTTTCATTACACCTAAGTTTAGAAAACTTTTATGCCATAAATATAGGAAATTAGATGAGCATTATATAGTAGAAATGGACAATGGAGAATCTCGTAGTACTCAGAAAATACAAGAAAACTGCCTTCTAACTCTCAATAACTACTCTTTTCACGTCAACCTCCTATCTATGACCATCGGTAGCTTCGATGTCATAATGGTCATGGATTGGTTGTCATTGCACCGAGAGTAAATCTTATACTACGACAAGCTAGTATGACTACACTTACCCAACGAGTAATTCTTAATAATCTAAGGAGATAGTGTTGGGTTTTGAGCACTATAACACTTCCTACGTGCACATGCAACCCTATATGCTTCGGATCTATGTTTTCTCTAATTATACATGCATTTTCTTTTTCTAAAGCATTCACCCTAGCTATCATACAACTGATGTTGTATATAATCAAAACATAGTTAGGATGCTTACCTCTTGAGTAGGGTAGCGTTCTTGACCTTTGGAAACTTGAGCACCTCAAGTGTGATGCCTCTAGTGGTTCAGAAACACCAATATGCAAGAGGAGGTTCTAAGAGAATAAGTTATTTGTCTCTACGGTTGGTTCAACCGATTTTGGTACATGGAGGGGGCTATTTATAGTTGTGGCTAGTGCTAGGGTTACACTTTGCAAACCCTAGTGATCCATGACTTTCCATATTCCTATGATCCATGGGTTTAACCTCCATGGACTATCCATGGGTTATATTATTGGTTTAGCCCACTTGCATAATCATGAATCTCTTAGCCCATACTATAAATATCATTGATTTACATAATCAATCCCTCCATATTTAATTAGTCTCTTTTGACCACAAAATCAATTCCAAATTAATTCTTGGACAATAATAATTCAAAAACCATATTAATTAATTATACTTCAAATATATTAATGAATCGTAAATAACCTTATTCTCATAAAACCATCCTATCAAATTCCACTGGTGAAGGCAACCCAAAACGACCATGCTACTATCGGGACAAGTACATAACAGTTATAGTTATGGGTTTAGACACCAAATCCAACAGTCTCCCACTTGGATAAGTCTAATAACTATATCTGCCTATGCACTTCAGGATCCGACTTAGCAATCGTAAGCTTCCAAAAGTCGTTGTCAACTCTGACCCAGTCAGTGATGCATCCTTTATATAAGGGATCATATAATCCTCTATTCTCAAGATATCAGCCAAACAAATACATGGAACAATGTCATACTTATTGTCTGACAGTTTGTTTCCCGATTTCCAATTCGTCTGACATTAACTTAACTGAACACATCAATTTAGTTCTGACCGGGCCCGACAGATCAGTCAAAACAGAATCATCGAGGGGCCCAAGATATCGCTTTTAATCCTCTTAGGATAAAAGGGAACAGATAAACTTCGACTCATATGCTTGTAATAACTATTCTTTGAATTATACACAACAGCATGTTTTATAACATCGAGTTACCGATGGGTTTTCGTACTATCAATGTACAACCAACTCATAGTCAACAACTCATATATCTAGGTTTGAAGATTTATATGATATTATCGTCTCACGATCACTCCTGATAAATTCCATGAAGTGATTCAAGTGAGCGCGGGTTGAATCCAATACTCAAATCTTATTTCAGAAGTACTCATGAATGGTGTAGCAAACATGTTGCTATGCTTAACTCTTCAGACAATCATACAAGCCAACTCTTGACAGTCTTCTTTCATACCTACTTCCAAAGTATGATCGACTGTGGATAGTTTGAATAATCTTATTATTCGGGAAGTCAAAACATGCAAAGTGAAACACAAGAATAATACTAATCCTATATGGCCCCAAAACTTGCGGGTGTAAATAAAACACCTTTTATTTAATCACCATAGTGATTACTAATTATTCATCGTATTATGTTTCGAATGATCAACTTTAATACTTGAATTAAAACAATAGTTATCCCATGCTCCTAGCATGCACACTCTGACTTTGTGAAATAAATCAATTTGATTTCCAAATAAACTCATTTCACAATTCCAAATCTTTAAGTGTAAGAATACCAAATTCTTTCCACTATTAGAATGTGTTAGTTCTCAACTACTATGCAAATATTCCTTTGGAGATTGTTACAATACAATTCCATGGAGATGAAGTCTCAAATTCAAAGTACATTCCTTTGAACATCCTTCTTTGCATAAAAGTTTCTAAGTTTCTCAATATCCAACTCCCAATATGGAGACTTTCCATAACTGTCATATGACTATCTATTCTTAACATAATCCTATCTATTCAGAATTATATCAATATGGTCCATTTATTACTATACTTCCAACTATCCATAATCAACCAATCCTTAGCGAACCTTAAATTTTCCTTGACAGTTGTTTAACCACTTTAGTCATATTTAGTTCTAGTCTTTTTTTCCCTCTTAATTCCCAAGACATTTGGAAAATTAGAACACATGAATATTATATCATATGGAACGGATCCTATACCTGAAGCATATATGACATGACTCATAATGTCTTACATATAGACATGACACTTGATGAGTCTTTTTCTATAATATTTCTATTTGCGATGTTCTCACAATTCGAACTATGAAGAGGGATTCCGTAATCATAATCGAATTTTGAGAATGCAATTCACATTTCCATATATAGAATTTCCTTATGTCGAATCTTTTCAACATAACATTCATATATGTCTTTGACTAAATTTGATTAAAATCTCAATCTAAGCTTTTAGAATTGAAAAATGAAGTATAAGTTCATCTCCCTTAATTATAGCAAAACAACTTTTTTAAACCCCGCAACTTTGCTAATTGAAACCTTTGTTTTCTATAATTAACATTACTAACTTCCAACACTTACCATAATTAATTATGCCCCCTCTAGCATAACAATTATTTTTTTGTTATTAGCATAACTTTTATGCTCCCACTAGCCTTGACATGTATCCAAAATCAGCTGGACTTCTAGAAATCAATACTTATTGATTTTCTTACTAAAGTTCGGCTTTTTTGATATGAGATGCTTCGATAAACCTTTATCCAAGTTCATACACCTTTTATTAGAAGGCTCATATGTGTGTCTAAACTATTTCAGAACTTACAGCAGTAAGTTCCGAATGTCCAAACATTATTTGCCATTTCTCACAATTCGAACTATGAAGTGGGATGCCGTAATCATAAACGAATTTGAGAATGCAAATATTACAATTTCTAACTCTTAAAATCTACTTAGTGAAAGCTTTTTCTCACAATCATTTTCATGATTTGGAGAGATACCTTATGACACTTACATTTTGTGGTGTATGTTATCCTATCCATATGAATTTGTCATAACCATAATCATAAGACAAGGTTAGTGACAAAATCTACCTCATATGGACTGAACTTACTCAATCTTAATTTGTTGCTACTTGTCATCACAAGGGCCCACCATGTCTTACAAGTTGTTCAGCAGATCACTCTTACTGATCGATGAACTTTCACTGACCAATGTGCTTTGCCCTATACCAACAATTGAGAACTCATCGAACTCACATGCATAGTCAACTTCAACTGGAATGGGCACAAAAACAAGAATATGTCAACACGATAGGTTACAAACCTCAATTCGTGTGCTAGTGATTAGCAATAGGTTTGTTCTTGATTAGTTCTTGAAACTTGTCAAGATCTTTAAGACTCCCACTGACCTCTTGACATATAAGTTCCTCTCTGTGAAGATACAATCTTGACAAACAAATATTCAAGAGTTAGTGCGGATTCTTATCAAGAATAACACTTCACACAATCGGCCTTAGTTGGTCTTTGTCCTTACAAAGACATCACAACTTACGAATTTCAAATGTACAAGAGTAAGAAACATTTTACTCTACATTGGATGAGTGTTTTAAACCTTCTTAAGATGTGTCACTCAAGTCACAATCTTGGAGTATGACTCTAAGACTTGTTTTGGAACGAAGTATGATTCACCTTAATTGATTTAACCATTTTAACAATTTTCTGATTCCTCTTCTTACTCATACGATTGCACTAAGATGTCCTTAGAGGATCAATTGTGATATGGTTTTTATAATGATTAAGATGATCACATAACACAATACTCAAGTACTCTCCCATCCTCTCAGATTTGAGAAACTTTTATCTTTTTACCTAATTTGATTCTTCTTATTCGTCATGCTATACATTTAAACTTTTCCAATGATTCTGAATTATCTTAATCTTGTAAGCATAACCATATTTACTAAGCTTTAGTAAATCATGACGAACAGTCTTATCGTTCTTTGTGGTGGACTTGGGCCAGTGCACAACCAAGTGTACATGAGTCCCTATCTTGACTCTCATATACATGTGAACAAGGAATTAGTCTTAATTTACCAAAGATGAAAGTTCTCATTCATCATGCAACACCAGTTGCATGATTCCAAGTTTCTGTCTAATTGAAACTTGGGTGATGAGAATCTTTCCTTATTTGGTAAATTTTGACACTACCACAAACGAAACAATCAAATCCATATTGCCAGAATATACATAAACATCAATTTTTCATAAATGTCATTGGAAGGAGATATAAAATAAGATAAAAAAACAAAATTTTATTTATTTATAAAATGCGGAAAACTTTTCCTTACAATGCAATTACAAATGAAAACTATGCTATTGCAAATTTCTAAACAATCTATCATAACTCCTAAGCAGAAACTCAAAAATCCGATCATCGAACCATGCGATTGAAATCCATCCTAGCAATCAGATTCAACATACTCTTATTTCAAGCTTCCTTTCTTTTCTTCGATCCTGAAGCAGAGTCAAACTTTTTTATTTTACCTTCTCTTAGATATTTCAGGTAGTCTAGGCAGCTTCGCAACCAATGACCCTTTTCTTAGCAATAAAAACAAACAGATTCTTTTGGAATGGTACATGGAAGTATTTTTTGGACTTTCAATGTTTCCATTGTCAGTGTCCATGGAAGTTTGTGGAGTAGATCTTCCAATAAAGTTTGATTTACCATTGCGCCAAATCATTGTTGATTCTGCCGCAATTAGCAAATAGGTAAGATCGATAAGGGTCATGTCGCGATCTGTCATATAGTAGTCTTTAATGAACTCACTATATGACTCAGGAAATGATTGAAGCACCCATTCAACAGCCAACTTCCTCGAGACAACGACACCCAATACTCTTAGCCTGTCAATATGTGACTGCCTCTCCAAGACGTGAGTACACACAGATCTTCCATCTTGATGTTTCATTGCAAGCAGGGCTTGAGTGACCTTGAACTTTTCAAGCCTTTGAACTTGTTGGTTAGGGAGAATAATTGGAGGAGGTGGAGGAAGTGAAGTATGATATTGTGGAATATCATCTTCATATGGAAAGATTTTTCCAACAGATTCGGGAATACCATAGTTGTCTCAACTAGACATCTACAAGAGAGAAATCCAAGTTAGTTGATTTAAGTCCTTAATATAACACCCAAATCGAAATATTAAGGCGAGGACCCAACACAATATTTTACAATTGTGAAGAGGGAGGCCGTAATCCAATTGTAAAATATTTGAAGGTAGGTAAATGACGATTTACCAATTTCCACCATGAAAAATGAAATAGATTATTAAGTTTTAATTGGTCTGAAACTCCTAGATATTTAAGATTCATTGAACTTTTCAATGGCATGTTTAAATCTCGAGTGTGCCCCTCAAGTTTGTGACTGGGATCCCGAGGATCACAAACAACGAGTAAATAACCATGCAAATTGGATTGTTACACCCAATATTACAAATCACCTAATCAATGTACCGGTTAACCACACACACTCCATTGATCTATGGTTAACATCAAGCTACCCTTTGCCACGCACTTTCAGTCCCAGATTAGTGTGTCGGTTAACTACACACGCTCGACTAATGACTTAACAAGGTGCAAAGTTAAATTTCATGGATTAGCACCATTTTCACATTTTCCTAAACTAACTAAGATTGGGAATTTAATAAAAGTTTATTTACTTTATATTTTTATCATTATACTTTTAATGATGGAGAATTTAATGTCCCATCTTACCCGTTCGGATAACAACCCTCCTCCAATCAAGGAAGCGGTGGGTGATAATGGACACCCATTAAACTGCCATTTTATTGGCACTAACCTTATACCCCCCTTATAGACCGGCTTCGTGAATGAGGCCTACTAACGGTAAGACTGACTTTGTTCTTATACATACATAAATATTAAACTTATAATATTATAATAGTATAAGGGTAGAATTTTAACTTTTAAAACTCTAGGGTATTATTTGGAATTAAAGTATTTAACGGTGAGACTTTACAAATTCCAAAACTTGAGGGCAAGTTTTGAAATATTCAAGAAAACATTTGGAATCCATAACATATGAGTTTAATATAGGATTTAATGAAAAGACTCTTGAAAATCCATAACTTGAGGACAAGTTATGGAGTTCATAAAACTATTTATGGGAAAAAAAAACTCTTCTAATACATAACCTATGACTTTAATGATCTTTTTAAAAGAAAACTTTTCATTTTCCATAACTTAGGGACAAGTTATGGAGTACATTAAAGGCCATCAATAAAACTAACAAGCATGTCAAGTAATGTTCATGATCTAGATTAAACTCATATGAACAAGACAATTCATATCAAACAAATTTAATGTAATTAGCATAATCATATAAACAAATACAATCCATGAAACTTTGCCAATTATCTTCTAAATTGGATAAGCATAATCGTTACCACATCAAAAACAGGTTTATAAGTCCAAAAACAGTTTAAGGTAATGATCCTAGTCCAATTCCAACCTTAAAAGTCGAAAAACTGCACTCTGGAGCACCAAATCGTCAAGTGCAAGAACAAACTCGTCGAGTTGGTTGCATTTGTGCTTGGACTCGGCGAGTCCACTGTCCAGACAGCCAAAAAATCAATTTTTAAAGCATACACAACAATTAGCATCAAGTATAATTGAAAACAACCTTAGGCTCTAATACCACTATTGGGTTTTGAGGACTGTAACACTTCCTAAGTGCACATGCAACCCTAAATGCTTTTGATCTATGTTTTCTCTAATTATACATGCATTTTCTTTTTCCAAAGCATTCACCCTACTTTAATGGTTCATAAACACCAATATGCAAGAGGAGGTTCTAAGAGAATAAGTTATTTGTCTCTATGGTTGGTTCAACCGATTTTGGTACATGGAAGGGGCTATTTATAGTTATGGCAAGTGCTAGGGTTACACTTTGTAAACCCTAGTGATCCATGACTTTCCACATTCCTATGATCCATGGGTTTAACCTCCATGGACTATCCATGGGTTATATTATTGGTTTAGCCCACTTACATAATCATGCATCTCTTAGCCCATACTATAAATATCATTGATTTACATAATTAATCCCTCTATATTTAATTAGTCTCTTTTGACCACAACATCAATTCCAAATTAATTCATGGACAATACTAATTAAATAACCATATTAATATATTATACTTATAATATATCAATAAATCGTAAATAACCTTATTCTCATAAAACCATCCTATCAAATTGCACTGGTAAAGGCAACCCAAAAGGACCATGCTACTATCGGGTCAAGTACATACCAGTTATAGTTATGGGCTTAGACACCAAATCCAACAGATTGGACAAACAAAGTCCTTAGGATCATCTCTTGCATGAAGGCACATAAATACCTTCACAAGAAATACCGCGCTTTCTTGGCCCATATCATGGATAAGAGGGGCGCGAAGAAAGAGATCAAGGACATACCCCAAGTATGTGACTTTCCCGACGTATTTCCAGAGGGCTTTCCCGGACTACCGCCAATTCACGAAGTTGAGTTTCGAATTGACCTATTCCTAGGGGCAGCTCCAGTGGAAAAATAACCCAATCGATTAGCCCATTCGTGAAATGCAAGAGTTATCTGATCAACTCCAAGAGATTTTGGATAAAGGATTTATAAGACCAAGTTTCTCTCCAATGGGAAGCCCCGGTGCTATTCGTCAGAAGGAAAGACGGAACTTTCTGAATGTGCATCGACAACCGAGAGGTGTATAAGTTGACGATCAAGAATAGATATCCACTCCGGGGGATTAATGATTTGTTCGATCAACTACAAGGATCTAGCTTGTACTCAAAGATTGATTCCAGGTCCAGGTACCATCAACTTCGAGTGCAAGAAGAAAACATTCAGAAGACGACATTCAAAACTCATTACGCCCACTACGAGTTCCTAGTTGTGCCTTTTGGCTTAACTAATGCCCCAATAGTCTTTATGGATCTAATGAACCATGTATGTAAACCCTACCATGACAAATTTTTGATCGTATTCTCCAATGATATATTGATACAGTCACATACAGAGGAAGAACACAGTTAACACCTTCGATTCATTTTGGAGTTGTTAAGGAAGGAGAAATCGAATGCAAAATTCTCGAAGTGTGAATTTTGGATGAGAGAAGTAAATTTCCTAGGACACATGGTCAGCAATAAAGGCATTCACATAGATCCTTCCAATATTCAAAGCCATAAAGAATTGGGAAGCACACACAACACCAACGGAGGTGCGACAATTTCTAGGATTGGCAAGCTATTATAGGAGATTTATAGAAAATTTCTCAAAAATAGCAAAACCTCTCACTACGCTTCCGCTTCCGGAAGGAACCGAACATTTTGTCATCTATTGCGACACATCACATCAGGGCATGGGATGCGTACTCATGAAAAGAAACAAAGTGATCGCTTATGCCTCACGCCAACTTAAGACTCACTAGAATAATTACACCACTTATGACCTGGAATTGGGAGTTGTAATTTTCGCCTTAAAATTCTGGCGACACTAGTTTTATGACACAAAGTGTGTGATATACATAGACTACAAGAGTCTTCAGTACATCTTCAACCAAAAGGAACTCAACATGAGACAACAAAGATGGCTTGAGCTGCTGAACGATTACGAGTGTGTGATTTGATACCACCCGGGAAAAAGTTAATGTAGTATCTGGTGCCCTAAGCAGAAAGTAACGAGTCAAACCTCACAAAGTGAAAGCACTCACTCTGAAAATCTCGTCAAAACTTCCTGCCCAAACTTGAAAAGCCCAAGTAGAGGCACTCAAAGTGGAAAACAAGGCAGAATAATGCCTACGAGGCATGGAGAAACATGTCGAGTCCACAAAAAATTGAACTTTTTGTTTCATGGACTGTATTCGGGTACCAAAATTTGGCGACATCAGGATTGTAGTATTGGACGAAACTCACAAGACAATATAATCAGTTCACCCAAGATCTAATAAGATGTATCTTCACATAAATGAAAGGTATTGGTGGCGACTTTTGACGTCAAAAAGCGCGATCTAGGTGAGGAAATGCTTGACCTGCATTAAGGTCAAGGAAGAATACAATAAACCATCAGGTCTACTGCAACAACCCGAAATTCACGAATGGAAATAGGAACAAGTTTCCATGGAATACATCACAAAACTACCCAAGACGCCTAGCGGTTATGACATGATTTGGGTAGTAATCGATCGTCTGAAAAAGTCCGTCTATTTCCTAACTATTATGGAAACGGACAAAATGGAGAAGCTAGAAATGAATTATGTTAAGGAAATTGTCCGGCTACATGGCGTACCAACATCGATCATATCGGATAGAGACATCCGATTTACTTCCTGGTTCTGGAAAACAATGCAGTGAGCATTAGGGACCGAACTCGATATGAGCACCACCTATCATCCACAGACAGATGGTTAAAGCGAAAAGACCATACAAACCTTGGAAGATATGCTCAGAGCATGTGTGATAGACTTTGGAGATGCATGGGATATTCACCCACCGTTGATTGAATTTTCCTATAACAATAGTTATCGAAAGAGCATAAAGGTTGCACCATTTGAAGCACTTTATGGGAGAAAGTGTCGTTTACCATTGTGTTGGGCAGAAGTCATTGACACCCAACTAACAAAGAATCACGCAGGGAACACGTTGCTAACCGGACCTGAGATTATTCATGAGACAACCGAGAAGATCGTGAAAATTAAGGAAAGGTTTAGAATGGCTCGGGATTGTCAGAAGAAATATGCCGACTTTCGATGAAAACCACATGAATTTCAAGTTGGAGATAAGGTCATGCTAAGGGCATCTCCTTGGAAAGGAGTTATAAGATTTGGAAAGAGAGGCAAAATTAATCCGAGATAAATAGGACCTTTTGAGATCCTTGCAAGGATAGGCCCAGTAGCCTACCGACTTACTCTACCCCAAGAGCTCAACAACATACGCAATGTCTTCCACATTTCAAACCTTAAGAAATGTCTCTCTGAAGACACGCTAGTTGTTCCTATCGATGAGATCCAGATCGACACGAAGCTCAATTTCGTCAAGGATCCAATCGATATCATGTATTGTGAAGTCAAGAGGCTTAAGCAAAACCGCATTCCCATAGTTAAGGTACGATGGAACTCTAAGCGAAGACCAGAGTACACATGGGAATGCGAAGATCAAATGAGGAGTAAGTATCCCATTTATTTGAGAACGCCCCAACTAGATGCTAAATTTCGGGACAAATTTTCTTTTAACGGGGGGAGGATGTGACAACCCAGGAAATATGTAACCAACCGCCATCAACATTTAACGATAGGAAATAATAATATAATAAGGAAAACCTAGCTTGTAACCACCGATATATATTAATATATTTGAAATTTTCATCCTTATTTACGTCAACCTTTAGGCTAAAAAATAAGTTCACAAGTCGTGTCACATTGAGAGTAGGTAAGTATATTTAGACTCTTTAAGCTACCGCGATTCTAGAAATATAAATGTGATAAGAATCTGACACAGTATGGGTGAGATATGGAATTTATGGTTAATATATATCTACCGTAATTAAAAAGTTAAAATGACAAAAACTACAAGGAGATTGGTTAACTTTTGGAAAAAGTAAACAAGTAGAAAATCATAGTACTACTCAAAGTAGGAATTATGAGGCAAGGAATGCCTAAAACGGACATCACGTGTGATAGTTATGATTTTTATAAGTTTATAACGGCAATATAAAAACATCAAAAAACGAAAGTCAAGTCTAGACAAGACGACCAAAAGGAAAGTTGTAGAGAATGAAGACACCTACACGGATATATAAGAGTCCTTGTATGCAAAAGTTACAGAAATTCAAAGTTGAATTTTTACCGTCACAGGCGCTCGAGCGTGGTGTTTCGCGCACACTGATACCCGATTGCGTTGAGATACTAGGTGACTTGGCATGCTGAGATGAGGACACATGGCAACATCGTATGGTTCGCGCGCATTAGAGCGACACACACTCCAAATTTTTTATAAATAACAGGTCTCAGCAACTCATTTTTCCTCATCCATCCTTCGAGTTTTCTCTCTAAATCATCTCGTGTGTAATTGCGTCGTTTGACTCTCGAAATGCTAGCTTGTGGTTTCAACCCTACACCAACATTTTCAAACTCACAGGTGAGTTTCACGACCCTATATTCCAAATTTTTTCTAGAGGGGGGGGGGGGATACATGTCTGAAATGCAACTTGTTAACTATAAAACTAGAATGACCAAATAGATTCAAACAGGTAAAGAATCAATAACATAGAAAGATGATCAAGTTGTGTCGAATGATTAATAAGCATAGCCTTAGAAGAGCTTGATGAAGAACTGCTACTGTAAAGGCTGTGTAGGGTTTACAACTTCGACGATTACAAGATACGGTGCATGCATGCACTTTAAATAGCTAAACCCTAATAATAAATAACTGGGTGGACAATTGAGGCAGGAGACTCTTCACTGTTGTGCTCGCTTCTGTGTCTTGAAGAGCTTCGGCATGATACTAAGTAGAGTACTGTGAAAGGCTATGTACCATCTGATCATATCCGAATAACACTTCTTCGCAGCATAATAATTCGCATTGCAATTGCCAATGATATCAAAAATATAGTTCAAGCAAATGGTGGAGAACAGATGTTTATCTGGAAAAGCGAATAGACATTTGTGAACATCTCCTCTTTCTCTAGATCCTCATTGAAACATCATGGTCCAGTTATCTGTTTCTATTTTCCGCATCTTCATCTTCTCAATGTCATTCGCAGAAGCTTGGGGAATGACTATTGGTTTCTTTCGCAATACCGAAGCAATTTTAACATCCAGCTTCGCAACTTCATGTATATGCGAAACCAACATCCTTTTGATGTAAACCACAATGGGTTCATATTTCTTCTCATCTTGCATCAGGAGATCCAGCAGAGTGATCCAGTTAAATGGATTCAAACACGGCAGATCTGCGAGCGAGAATTCAAACACTAGATTCGTAGAACCTCAAGAAATTTAAATTTGACATTGACAAAACTCTCAGTTTGAATCGTCCCAATAACCTTTACAGCTGTTATTTTCTGTGAACTCCAAGTCTGGTATTGTGGCTTGCCATGCTTCAAGTAGAAAGTCATCAGGGAGTTATCTACATTCACATCTTAATCTGGAGCGTTCGCAATTACCTCAAAACAACGAAATAAAAATGCTTTCGGAGTGATAGGGAAATCTAGTTGTGAATCAAGGGTGTTCTCCAGTTCAAAAGATGTAATTGGCTCTAACCAGTGAATGCTTGGATTATCAACTGCTTCGTTCAAAATTATCTCCAAGGACCAAGGAGGAAATAACAAACTTTTAGTATCTAAAGCAGTCTGAGCATCACTAAGCTCTTTTTCTCTTGCAATTCGAAAATTTTCATCAAGAACAGCATGACGAGCTTTTCGTTTCAGTCTCTTGTTTTCGTCTTTTTCTTCTTCATCTTCGTCATCGACGAGTTTTTCTTTGCCTTTTGAACCCGAAGCTTCATTATCCTTTGGTTCAGATCCCTTTGTCTTTTCAGTATCACCAGAAGATCCAACAGTTTTCTTGGAATGTTTCTCAGTTTATCCCCCTTGTTTCGGAAGTGAGCCAAACTCTGAAACACCATCAAGCCTGTTTAGAATTGTGAACGTTCTCCTATGTTTATCTGCCAGATGCTTCCTTACAGTGATAGAGATTAAGGAATCACGAGTCTCAATGAGATCATAGAGTAAGGTGTTCACATCGGCAACACAACTCTTTCTTACAGCTCTCTCAGTCTTAAGTTCGCCGGTCTACTTATTAGCATGATCAAGCTTGAAGAATAAAAGTTTCACCTTCTCTTTTTGACTGCAATCTTATCCATTATTGCGCTTTCTGTGGCCAAGTCATCCTGAAGCTTCTCGATTTTGGATGTTATGGAGGTATTAAGCTCGGAATTATCGGATTGGATGCCGGTGTGAACCTTTTCAATAGCTTCTTTCTTAGTACGACGGGTAGTTCCAAGAGTCGAGACAATTGCATTAGCTTTAGCAGTGTTTGATTCGAAAGAATTCTGGAAGTTACCCATAAAGGTTTTGACATCAGAGATTAGTTTTTCGACTTTTTCAGTCGCCTCCTTGCATGTGGTAGCGGAATCCTCCATAACTTTGTTTTCTTTCTCCAGATTTGCAGCATGCTCTTTAGTGAGAGTATCAAGAAATGCCTTGATAGCTTCATGAGAATAAGCACTGTTGGACGAAGCATTGGAAGACGCAATCAACGAATCTAACTTCTCATTAATGGCCTTGAGTTGTCGTTGAGTGACTAGAGCGTCATCGTCACTCTCTTCTTGAAAAGTAAACGGACTGTAGGTAAAATCTCCAATGTCATCAACATCGCCACCAAAAATTGTATCTAGCTCATCTTGTCTAAGCGGTGAGATGGGTGGTGTAGAATGACCAAGAGTGAAACCTGAAGCACCTGCCCCCGCATCAGATGCATTGACAGAAACTGGAGGTTCACCAGTGGATGTGGTTGTTGTTGAATCTGTAAACATTAGAGTGGATTGGGTAACAGAAGGTTGGGGTTGCGAAACTCCCACAGTTGGAAATGGAGCAATAGTGCTAGGTGTTGTAGTAGTTATTGGAGAGTGAGGAGGAGAATAGTGTTGAAATAAATCATCAATGATTGGAACTGATGTAGTCATTTGAAACGTTACCTCAGGGTTCGTGGGAATTGGCTGCAAAACTTGAGGATGTGAAGTCGCAGTAGTGTCATCTTATTCTTGCTGGACTTGCTCTTCATTGCGAATACCAGAGAAAGTGTGAGACTGCGAATCCTCCTCATTGCGTGGTGAAGGAGTTTGTGGTCTGCGAGCAGCTTTCTTTACCTTCTTTTTCTGAGCATGTGTTGGTTCGGAGAGTCCTTCATTGGTTTTCTTTTACTGACCTTCTTAGGTGATTGCGCTGGTTCAGATGGACCGACCTTCGCATCTCTTTTCTTTCCTCCCTTCTTTGGTTTGTCAGCCTCTTCAAGTGTCGTTCGTACTGCATCGGTCATGGGGCGAAAACCAGAGACTGGTAGACTACCATAGGTTCGTAGTACTTCACTCACAGTTGGTACATCGGGAAGCATAGATTCCAAAATTGAGCCAATAAAGGCGAACTTGGAAGTATCTGCGAGAATGATGTTTGTGGTATGGAAAATCTGAATAGCAGCCATACACGAATCTTCGAGGACTGGGATGTTCAGTCGCTCAACGGCCCTTTGAACAAAGATAGTCCAGAAACGAGCACATGAGATCTCGTTGTGGCGTATAGTTGAGAGAGTACGTTGGACTAGTTGAGCCCAAAGCACAGTTCCATAATCAAGATTGACTCCATACTAGATGTCGTACATTATCGTCATGAAAAGCTTGCTTGGACAATCGGAGTCGGTTACCCTCTCACAAAAGATTTTGAAGATAAGGGTAAGCAACCTATTCCACATTGGTGGTAGATTTGGATTCTTAAATTTTGATACGGCGGTCAAATCTTCCTTGTATCCCATTTGGTAAAACATCTCCAAGATTACAGAGTTGGAGATGGCCTCAGGCTGAACTAGGTCACGACCTTGAGGAACCCCTAGCAGACTATAGAATCGCGATTTCGACATGTGAGTTTTATTTTTAAAGATCTCGAACGTAATTTGTTCCTATCCTTTTTGGTAGCTTGTTGTTGAATAGGCCTTGAACAGATGAACCAAGGGTACAATCTCCGATTTTGTCAGTGCGATGACCAGTGGGGAGTATCGGAGATACTCGATGATAGGTTGAATAAAACGATCGTACTTGCTGGATCAAGATCCATAATGAGATTCTGGTTTGCCTTGAGGTTGAGAATTGTTGATTGTGCCATCTGTTCAGCGTTTGAAGGAGTTTCAAAAGAAGCTGTCATGGATGCTGGGAGAAGAAGATGAACAATAGAGAGAGAATAATCGTTGGGAAAATTTGATTTCTTTGAAAGTGGTAAGTATAATCGAATCGTCAAAATTCTTTTATACCGTTTGATAGGAGAGAGAAATCCGATGATTGATAATGCCAAATCCCTGAAAAGGCGCCTAAAAAGGTGTGACAGATAACTGTGACGTCAGGCGGCGTAACTAACAGCAGGCGTTGTTTCAGTTTTCATGCGCCCAAATTCAAATTATATCCACAAATACCTTCGTTTCAGTGTTTGACTTTCGCAATTCCATACTTTCGTAGTTGATACTGAAAGTGAAAGTAATCATGAGTACAACGAACCAGACTTTGGAAAATCACAAGGATCTTCATTCGAGAGTGTTCCAAAGATAAAGAAATAAATCAACATTATTATATGGGATTCTAGTGATGTCTGTTAAGACATGAAGCATATGGATCCCAGGCAACAATCTCTTCCTTCGGAGTCAAGAGAGACTCTAAAGTGTCTGTGTGGTGTCCCATTGAATTACGATCATCTAACAATGAAAGGCTTCTTTTCATTAAGCTTAAGGGGTGGCTTCATCTTCAATCAAACTACGAAACTTAACATAAGTACGAACGTTCGGAAGAAGTACTTGTTTGACCAGTATAGTCATAAGAACAAGTATTCTTTGGAAATATTTATGTGACTGGATAAATATAGAAATCTCAAGAAAAATAAAAAACTGGATCTTATGGGTAGAAATGTCTTAGGTCTAGAGCAT
Organism: Lactuca virosa; assembly: GCF_052849685.1. NCBI lineage: Eukaryota > Viridiplantae > Streptophyta > Magnoliopsida > Asterales > Asteraceae > Lactuca > Lactuca virosa. Next base: position 303,342,587 of record NC_136429.1, on the reverse strand, counting down.
TTCATTATGATCTCGCAAAAATAAAAAGAGATTTCATGGTACACGCCATGAAGGTGAACATTCGTTAATTCGTTGGTGAATAAGCTAGAACAATGAAATTGTTCACCTTCAATTCGTAATTATGTGTTGGATTTTGGGTTTAACTCAGTTCGTGGTTATAACGAATTTAAGATCATAAACACAGATGTTGTGTAACCATAAACTTCAGTGTTAATATCTGAGAGTCTCAAGGGTTATATTTATGAAAGCGAGAGTAATGGAGAAGTAGTTGGAGGTGGCTCCGGAGAAAAATGTACCTCTGCTATGCAAAAGTGACTAAGCGGTCAACTCTTAACTCAATGTGAGAAGAGTAATGTAGCTTATGAATTATGTGAATGAATAGCCTTATTGGGAAGAAACGATTGGTATTATCGATTCATTAAGGCTTCAACATAGAGTGTCAGAGGCTTCAGACTACATGCAGAAGCATGTTTCTAGGGACACTTAACTAGTGCATGGATTAGGAAATTTATACCTACCCCATCATTCATAAATGAGATCACCATCAATTATTCTTTCAATCCTGCTCATTTATCTAATATTTTTGGTATTTTGATATTTTCATAAAAAGAAATAAGAACAAAAAGAAAATATTTTTGTAATTTTGAATTTTCTGAAAAGGAAATAAAAACATAAACAAATAAAATATTTTTGGATTTTCGATTTTCTGAAAAAGAAATAAAAACAGAAATATAAGTAAGTAAAAACACACGAAATCTACAAAAGTATACAAGAAGCTCCGAAACTTAAAATGAACAGTGGACTGGGAGCTACTACGAGCGTTCGCGGATGAACAGTTGTCTGCGAATTACTACGAACATTCGCACCTATTCGCAACTCAAACAATACTTTTCTAATGCGAAGGAAGTTTCGGGACTGATTCAGCCTCAATCATTCCAAAGCCTTGAAGTATGTGATTAAAGGTTTGTTTAGGAAAGGCTTTCGTGAAGATGTCAGTCAGCTGATCAACGGATCTAACAAAGTGTATCTTGACATTTCCATCTTCCACATGATCTTTGATGAAGTGATACCTCAGAGCGATGTCTTTGGTCTTTGAATGTTGCACTGGGTTGTGACAAATACGAATGGCGCTCTCAGAATCGCAATACAAAGGGATTCGCATCATATTGATACCATAGTCACGAAGCTGACTTTGAATCCAGATGACTTGTGAAATACAGGAGGCAGTGGCTATGTACTCTACTTCAACAATTGATAGGGAGACACAGGTTTGTTTCTTTGAGTGCCAACTAACAAGTTTTCCATCAAGAAGTTGACATCCTCCCATTGTACTCCTTCGATCTAAACCACAACCTCCAAGATCAGCATCCGAAAACGCTTGCACAAAGAAACCTGAGCTTGATGGGTACCAAATGCCTAGCGAGGACGTTCGTTTGAGATACTTGAAGATATTCTTAACAGCAGTCATATGGGGTTCGCGGGGATTTGATTGAAACCTGGCACAATAGCAAACAGAAAACAAGATATCTGGACGACTAGCAGTTAGATACATCAATGAACCTATCATTTGTCGATAGAGTGTCATATCAACAGCTGGTTTATCCAGAGATGGTGTTACTTTCGTTTTGAATTGCATTGGAACCTTCACCTTCGAATCTCCCACCATTCCAAACTTAGCAAGTAAGGTCTTTGTATAAGCCTCTTGATTGATAAAGATACCTTCCGTACTCTGTCTTATATTCAAACCAAGGAAAAAGTTAATCGCACCCATGTAGCTCATCCCAAACTTAGCTTCCATCAACTTTTGGAACTCAGCAGTTAAGTTGGGGTTAGTTGATGCGAAGATGATGTCATCAACGTAAATTTGGAAGATCATCAGGTGGTCACCATCTTTCTTGCAAAAGAAGGTTGGGTTGACTAATCCTTGTTTCAATTTAGCCTTTTATAAAAAGCGAGTAATAGTTTCGTACCAGGATCTTGGAGCTTGCTTTAGACTATAAACTGCTTTGTCCAGAATGTAACAGTGGTTCGGATATTTTTCTTTTATGAACGTTGGTGGTTGTTCCACATACACTGTTTCTTCCAGTTCCCCGTTCAGAAAGGCACACTTTACATCCATCTGATATACTTCAAAATTCTTGTGTGCTGCATATGCCAAGAAGATGCAAACTGGTTCCAGTCTTGCAACTGGTGCGAATGTTTCTCCGTAATCTATGCCTTCGTCCTGGCAATACCATGTAACAACTAACTAATGGGTTTTGAGCATTCTAACACTCCTATGGTGTGCATGCAACCCTAGAAACCTTGGATCTATCTTTTCTCTATTATACATTTAAATTAACTTTTTCCAAGGTTTCATCCTAACTAACATGTGATTGGGGTACATGTAATATAAAAACTAGTAGAATGACATACCTTTTCTTGTGGATGATTGCTTGGAGCTTTAAGATCCTAGCACCAATAATGTGATTGCCTCAAGTGTAATCAAAAATCACCAAACAACTTGGAAAACTTGAGAGAATAGTAATGCACACTAGAAATCATCCCACCTTCTTTATCACACACACCAGTGCCAATTCATGTGCCAAAGACCTCTTTATATAGTATGGTATATTAGGGTTACATCCATATAAACCCTAATACCCATGACCTTTCATTTCCATAGGATCCATGGGTTAAAAGCTCCATGGACTTCCATGCAATCCTAGCCCATCCTAAATGAACATTGGCCCATTCTATATATATATATATATATATATATATATATATATATATATATATATATATATATATATATATATATATATATAATTAGTTCCCTTTTGATCACTAAATTTATTCCAAATTAATTCATGATCAATACTAATTAAATAATATGATTTCATATTAATATATTATAGCTTATAATATATTAATAAATCATAAATATACTATTCTCAAAAGACTATCCATACAAATTGTTCTGGTGAAGTGCAACCCAAATGGACCATGCCGGGTCAGGTCAAGTACATACCAAATATAGTTACGGACTTGGAAACCTTATCCAACAGTCTCCTACTTGGATAAGTCTGATAACTATAGTTGCAAGTATGACTTCAGGAACCGACCAACAATCGTAGCTCTTAAAACTCTGTTGAACTATGAAATGCCATTTTAGATAAATGATCATAAACTCCTCTGTTCTAGATATCAGTCGGACAAATACATGGAACAACGTCGTACTTATTGTCCAGCAGTTTGTTTCCCGATTTCCGATTTGTTTGACATAGAACTAAACTGAACAGATCAATTTGGTTATGACCGGACCCGACACATAGGTAAAAACAAAATCATCGACGGGTCTAGATATCCCTTTTAATCCTCCAATGACTAAAAGGAGCAGATAAACTTCGACACATATGCTTGTAGTACTACTTGTTGAATCATACACATAGGCTCGTTTTATTACATCAAGTTACTGATGCGTTTTCGTACAATCAATGCACAACCAACTCATAGTCAACAACTGATATCTCTAGGTTTGAAGGCTTATATGATATTATCGTCTCACGATCACTCGAGATAAATTCCATGAAGTGATACAAGTAAGTGTGGGTTTAATCTAATACTCAGAAGTTATGAGCACTCATGAATGTTGTAGCAACTTTGCTATGTCCAACACCTTAGACAACTACAAGCCCAATTCATGACAGTCTTGATTCATACCTACTTCCAAAGTATGATTGACTGTGGAGAGTTTGAATAAAGTAATTATTCTGGAAGTCAAAACATGCAAAGTTGAAAGAATAGTAAACGATTGACACAAGATAGCAACACCTTACTCATAAATAAACAACAACTTTTATTTAATCATCAAATGTAAATTACATTTTACAAGTTTCAGAAATAGCTATCTAATCAGTAAAACTAATATCGTCCTTCAGCCTGATGCGCCTCGCATGCTAAAAATGCCTAACCCTAGTCAGTCCCTTCGTGAGGGGATCTGTTGGGTTCTCTTCTAACGATACCCTCTTTGCCACGATGAGTCCTTCTTCTATCTTGTGTCTTATGAAGTGATATTTTTTGTCAATGTGTCTGGATCTACCATGATCTCTCGGTTCCTTGGCTAAGGCAACCGCACTATTGTTGTCACAGAAAATCTCCATAGGCTCCTTTATAGGTTGTACAACTCCAAGGTCTCCAATGAAGTTCCTCAGCCATATCGCCGCCTCGCTCGCTGCTATGTACTCTGATTCGCAAGTTGAATTAGCTACAGTCTCCTGCTTGGAACTTTTCCAAGTAATTGCTCCTCCATTTAGGGTAAAGATCCAACCCGAATGAGAGTGGAAATTATCCCTATCAGTCTGAAAGCTTATATCACTATATCCCACTACTCTCAAGTCATCACTCCTACCAAGGGTAAGGACCCAGACCTTAGTCCTCCGCATGTACTTGAGAATGTTCTTTACCGCAGTCCAGTGAGCCTTGTCAGGATTCCCCTGATATCTGCTGACCATGCTCAAAGAAAAGGTCACATTAGGGCGGGTACAAGTCATAGAATACATGATCGAGCCAACAACAGAAGCATATGGTAATCGACTCATCTCAGCTATCTCTGCCTCTGTACTCGGACTCTGAGCCTTGCTCAGTTTGGCATTGCTTTGGATCGGTAAATTACCATTCTTGGAATTCTGCATGTTGAACCTTTTCAACACCTTGTCCAAGAAGGTACTCTGACTAAGTCCAATTAGTCTTTTACTCCTCTCTCTCAATATCCTTATCCCTAGGATATAGGAAGCTTCTCTAAGGTCCTTCATACCGAAACACTTCCCAAGCCAGGACTTAACCTCCTGCAAAGTTGGGATGTCATTTCCTATGAGTAGTATGTCCTCCACTTACAGTACCAAAAAGCTAACTATACTCCTACTAGCTTTGACATATACATAGGACTCATCCTCACTTCTCGAAAAACCAAACTCTTTGACTTTCTCATCAAAACAAAGATTCCAGCTGCGAGATGCTTGTTTCAATCCATAAATGGATTTCTCAAGCTTACACAATCTATTAGGATAGTTTGCACTGACAAAACCCATTGGTTGAATCATGTAAACATCTTCAGCCAACTTTCCATTAAGGAAAGCGGTTTTGACATCCATTTTCCATATTTCATAATCATGAAATGCAACAATGGATAGCATAACTATAATAGACTTAATCTTCGCTACTGGCGAGAAGGTTTCATCATAGTCAACTCCCGGAGTTTTAGTGAAGCCCTTCGCGACCAGTCGCACCTTGTAAGTGTGTACCTTCCCATCCATGTCGGTCTTCTTCTTGAAGATCCATTTGCACCTGACTATCTTACGACCCAATACATTGTCAACCAAGTTCCAAACTTGATTGTCATACATGGATTGGATCTCGATGTACATAGCTTCTTTCCATCTAGCAGACTCGGGGCCTACCATGGCTTCCCTATAGTTGTTAGGTTCATCCATATTTACCAGTGTACTATCACTGATAAATGTATCACTTTCCGCAGTAATATGAAAACCATAATAATGCTCAGGTGGATTCCTAACTCTAGTGAAACGTCTCATAGGTATGGGCTCATTCGTTGATTCTATAGGAGTTTCCTCCTCAGGTTGATTGCTAGGGGTGGAGTTCCTTCACCGCTTGACTCTTGAAGCTCTTCAAGGTCAATTTGCCTCCCACTGTTTCCTTGGCTTATGAATTCTCTCTCACAAAAGACTCCTCTCCTTGCCACAAAGACCACATTCTCATTGGGTCTACAGAAGAGGTAACCAAAAGATCTTTGTGGGTAGCCGATGAAAATACACCGCTCACTTCGAGGTTCGAGCTTATCGTGAGTCTCGCGCCTCACGAAAGCCTCGCAGCCCCAAATCTTGATGTGGTCTAAAGTGAGTACTTTCCCATTCCACATCTCGTGAGGTGTTTTGGCAACCTTGTTGGTAGGGACTAGATTAAGGAAATGGGCGGCAGTCTCTAAGGCATACCTCCAAAATGAGATTGGTAATGAAGCTCGACTCATCATGGAATGAACCATGTCCAACAAGGTTCGATTGCGCCTCTCATCCACACCATTAAGTTGTGGTGTTCTGGGAGGTGTCAATTGTGAAACGATTCCACATTCCTTAAGATAGTCAAAGAACTCGATACTAAGATACTCATCACCTCGATCGGATCGGAGCATCTTTATCTTCCTGCCCAGTTGATATTCCACTTCTTGTTTAAACTCTTTGAATTTCTCAAAGGTTTCTGACTTACACTTGATTAAGTAGACATAACCATATCTTTTGTAATCATCAGTAAAAGTCACATAGAAGCGGCTAGCATCCCTTGTGGCGGTTCTGAAGGGTCCACACGCATCTGTGTGTATGAGGTCCAACAAACCTTCACCCTAGCAAGTACTAGTGAAGGGTGACTTAGTCATTTTTTCAAGTAAACAAGATTCGCAACTGTCATCTGACCTTAAGTCAAATGAATCCAAGACTCCAACCTTTTGGAGTTGTCCTATGCGCTTCTTGTTGACATGTCCAAGACGACAATGCCACAAGGATGCCTTATCCAAACTTGTGGAAGAATCGATATACAAAGCATTATTTCCTAAGTTGTCTACAACCGACACAGTTTCATAAACACCATCACAAGGTAATGCTTTAAAATAAAGAAAAACATTATAAAAAGCATTAATACCACCACATTCATTATCAAATAAAAAAGTAAATCCTTGTTTGTACAAACCATGAAAAGAAATAATACTTCTCGCCATTTCAGACGAGTAACAGCATTTATTCAAATCTAATATTAACCCACTACTCAGCAATAAAGAATAATCTCTAATCTTGGTGACAGGTGAAGCTTTCCTATTCCCCATGATTAAGTGTATCTTCCAGTGCTCCACATCCTCACTTCCTCTTAGGCCCTACAAATCAGAACAAATGTGAATTGCACACCCTATATCAAGGACCCAAGAGTTAGTATGTGGTGAGTTATTAGACAATATAGTGTAAATACCTGCATGGGTGGTTTTTACTTTCCCATCCTTAACATCCTGCAAGTACTTTGGGCAGTTTTTCTTACAGTGCCCCTTATCATGACAATAGAAGCATTCAGCCTCTTTAGGGTTGGCAGAAGGAGTGGAAGAACCACCTTTGGTTCCACTTGACGAGGAGCCATCAAGATACTTTCCCTTGGTACCCTTCGAAGGGGCTTTCCTCTTCTTCCCTTTACCTTGCCCGATTGCCAGAATAGGGGCGGTGGTAGGAGTAGGAGTGGTAACAACCGACTTACCTTTGCGACCACTTTCGGCTGTCTTCAAAAGTCCTTGAAGCTTTCTGAGTGTGACCTCCTCCTTGTTCATGTGATAGGTCATTCAGAACTAATCATAACAAGTAGGTAAGGAGTGCAGTATGATGTCAATAGCCAACTCCTCAGGGAAGTTCACATTCAACTTCAGCAAACGGTCCACAAACCTTTGCATTTTCTGCATGTGGCCCATGATTAGTTCACCATCCTTCATTCGGGTTGTTATCATGGAAGAGATAATTTTATACCTCTCTTGATGAGCACTCTGATGGTATCTATCCATCAGGTCCATGTGCATCTCAAAAGGGTAAAAGTCCTCATAGGACTTTTAGAGTTCAGCTGTCATTGTGGCCAACATGATACATGCCACCTTGGTGGCATCTCTCTCATGAGTCCTAAAGTCAGCGATCTCCTGTGGAGTAGCAGAAGACTCATCAATTTCCTTCAGCTCCTTGTCGAGAACATATTCATTGTCCTCATAACGTGCGACCATCCTGATGTTCCTGATCTAATCATTAAAATTTGAACCATCAAAGATGACTCTCCCACAAAGATTCATGAGAGAGAAAGAGTCGGTAGGGTTCAAGCCAGAAGCATTGTTGGAAGACATCTGAAAAGAAGAAAGACAAGTTTAGATTAGATAAAGAATCCTTAATAAGACACCCAAATGTAATATTAAGACTAGGACCTAACACAATACTTTATAACTTGGAAGAGGGATGTCGTAATCCAAGCTATAAAATATTTGAAGGTAGGCGAATGACGATTCACCAATTTCTACCATGAAAAACGAAATAAATTATTAGGTTTTAATTGGATTGAAACTCCTAGATCTTTTGAGATTCATTGAACTTTTCGATGGCATGTTTTAATCTCGATTGTGCCCTCTCAAGTTTGTGACTGGGATGCCGAGGATCACAACCAAGGTGTGAATAACCATGCAAATTAACTTCATACCCTTAATTTTATCACCTAATCGATGTGTCGGTTAAACACACGCACTCCACCGATCTACGATAAACATTAAGTTACCCTTTGCCACACTTACTAGTCCATGTTAGTGTGTCGGTTAACCACACACGCTCCACTAACGACTTGGTAAGGTACAAAGTGTAATTTCATGGGTTAGCACCAAATTCACATTTTCCTAAAGTAACTAAGATTGGGAATTTATAAAAGGTTTAGTTACTTTATAATCATTATACTTTTAATGAGAGTTATGGTCTTTGTCCTTCCCGTTCGGCTAACGACCCTCCACCAGTTAAGGAAGCGGTGGGTTAGAGTGCACACCCTTTAAGCTTCCATCTTATAGGCAACAACCTTATACCCCCTTATAGACCGCCTTCGTGAATGAGGCCTACTAACGGTAAGACTGTCTTAATCTTATGCATATATATATATATATATATATATATATATATATATATATATATATATATATATATATATATATATATATATATTATTAACTTATAATATTATAAAGCATAAGGGTTGAATTTTAACTTTTAAAACTCTAGGGGTTGGAATTAAAGTGTGTGTGAGACTTTACAAATTCCAAAACTTGAGGGAAAGTTATGAAACTATTCAAAACTTTTCATTTCTATAATTTATGAGGTTTAATAGTTTTTAAGAAAAGACTTTTGGAATTCCATAAATTGAGGACAAGTTATGGAGTCCATTAATTGGCATTCAGTTCAACAATTACACTAACAAACAATTTGCAAATAATTCCTATGATCTACCAAAACTCATAAGCATGAACATTCATATCAACAAATTTCAAGAATAATATAAACATATATAAAACTTGAAACTTTGATAATTATCATTGAAATTGGATTGGCATAATCATTACCACATGAAAAACATATTTTACAAGTCCAAAAGAGTTTAGGGTAATGATTCTAGTCCATTTCCAGCAACACAAAATTTTGCACTCTGGGCCTCCTACTCGCGGAGTGCAAGAACCTACTCGACGAGTAGGATGATATTTCACTTGGACTCGTCGAGTACCCCCATGGACTCGGCGAGTTCACTGAACAGTGAGCAGATTTTCGACATTTATCAGCAATTTGCATCAAGTATAATGAAAACAAGCCTAGGCTCTGATACCACTGATGGGTTTTGAATATTCTAGCACTCCTATGGTGTGCATGCAACCCTAGAAACCTTGGATCTATGATTTCTCTATTATACATGCAAATTAACTTTTTCCAAGGTTTCATCCTATCTAACATGCGATTGGGGTACATGTAATATAAAAACTAGCAGAATGACATACCTTTTATTGTGGTTGATTTCTTGGAGCTTTAAGATCCTAGCACCGACAATGTGAATGCCTCAAGTGGAATAACAAATCACCAAACAACTTGGAAAACTTGAGAGAATAGTAAGGCACACTAGAAATCGGCCCACCTTCTTTATCACACACACTAGTGCCAATTCATGTGCCAAAGACCTCTTTATATAGTATGGTAGAATAGGGTTACATCCATGTAAACCCTAATACCCATGACCTTTCATTTCCATAGGATCCATGGGTTAAAAGCTCCATGGACTTCCATGCAAGCCTAGCCCATCCTAAATGAACATTGGCCCATTCTATATATATATATATATAAGAGTCCATATCTAATTAGTTCCCTTTTGATCACTAAATTAATTCCAAATTAATTATTGATCAATACTAATTAAATAATATGATTTCATTATAATATATTATAGCTTATAATATATTAATAAATCATAAATATACTATTCTCAAAAGACTATACATACAAATTGTTCCGGTGAAGTGCAACCCAAATGGACCATGTCGGGTCGGGTCAAGTACATACCATATATAGTTACGGACTTAGACAGCTTATCCAACACTAATTGCGCCTTTTTTCGTATAACATTTCCCTCTTTGTCTAGCTTGTTACGAAATACCCATTTTAGACCAACAGCATAAGCATCCTTTGGAGTGGGAATAAGTCTCCAGACCTTGTTTCGTTCGAATTCATTGAGCTCCTCCTGCATTGCTTGCACCCAATCAGAATGATCAAGAGTAATTTGAACATTTTTAGGTTCAATTTTGGAGATAAACGAGTTGAACATGCAATATTCCACTTTAAAGAATAATACACTGCGCTTCGCTTTTTATTGTGCTCTCGTAAGAACTCCTGAAGATGAATTTCCTATTACTTGAGTCTTTGGATGATCTCTGGTCCATTTGGCTAACGGAGGGTAATTAGTATCATAAGTTGGATCCAATTTAGCATTTACATCCTCAAATTCTGACTGCACATCCGAAACATCATTCGTATTTTCATTCTCCCTCTCGAATGATGTATGTATCTCTTCTTCTGGAATCGGATTCTCCCGCTGAAGAGGACTTTGTGAGTCACTTGAGGAGTTGAATTCTCCCCCTAAAAATGTGTACCAGGTGGGGTGGTTGAAGTGGAACCCTCCCCCTGAAATGGTGTACTTGTAGCTTAAGGTTCTTTCGCACTTGGTCGCTCTTGTTCTAGATATTTCGCGGTGTCATCAATGTTTTTCTTCAGTTTATCTTCCTTGTTGTCAGCTGCTTTTGATTCCAAGGAGATTGCCTTTTCTGGATCATCGAATAAGTTCATGAACTCTTCGTAGAGAGTGGAGAGTGGAATTGTAGCTGGATTCGACTTGGGAAAGATCTCCTTTGATTGACTGTCATTCTTTTGATATTTCTTCAAATAATTGTCATCAAATGTGACATAGTAGGTTTCTTCTATCTTTTTGGACTTTTTGTTAAGAACCCTGTATTCCTTAGAAGTCAGTGAATACCCTAAGAAAATACTTTCATCAGCCTCCACATCGAATTTGTTCCTTTGCTCTTTGGAATTGAAGATAAAGCACATGGAACCAAACACATGAAAGAACTTGACATTAGGTTTTTGATTATTTATAATCTCATAGGGAGTAACAGAAAATTGCTTATTGAGGATTGATCGATTTTGAGTAAAGCAGTTTGTTCCAATAGCATCCGGCCAGAACTAAAGTGGCAGATTAGCAAATGATAGCATGGTTCTTGAAGCTTCGCACAAAGATCGGTTTCGTCTTTCAACGACCCCGTTCTGTTGAGGAGTATAAGGATTTGAAAAGTTGTGAGTTACTCCTTTCGTAGTCAGAAATTCTTCAAACACTTGGTTTTTGAATTCCAAACCGTTGTCACTACGAATGCTAGGAACTAACTTTCTCAGTTGTATTTCAATCTGCATTATGAAATCCCTAAGCTTGGGAGTGGCTTCTAATTTCTGCTTAAGAAAATGCACCCATGTAATTGTAGAAAAATCATCAACAATTACAAGAATATATTTGTTACCACCAATGCTTTCAATTGAAGAAGGACCACAAAGATCTATATGCAAGAGTTCAAGCGGTTCTATGATTTTCGTATTCACGACTGTTGGATGACTCTTCCTGCTCTGTTTCCCCATTTCGCAAGCTTCACAAAGATTTTCTTTATCAAACTTTAAGAGAGGAATCCCACGCACATGATCACCAAGAACAAGTTTATTGATCTCTTTAAAATTGAGGTGTGAGAGTCTTCGGTGCCATAGCCAGCTATTGTCACACCCCCGACCGTCGGCGGAAACACCAGGTGGTATAACGTCATTCTTCGTATCACAGTTACATAACATACATTGAACAATACTAAAGAAAATACATACCTTTATTTGATAATTGAAAGTTACATTATTGTTTTCCTAGTACTTATTACATAATATCCGACTATGGCATACTTCTTAATGAACAGAAAGGTAATAGTAAAACTTCTCTTGTTCGAATACATACCAGCTTTTCAAGTTCCTGAAAACACATGCATTTTAAAATACGTCAACATAAAGTTGGTGAGTCAACAGGTTTTGACTCCATATAAAATTAATACATTTTCCAAGTTCAAAAGTATAGTTTTGAAAGTATCATTTTGACTCTCCAACGATTAGTAGATATTTTAGGTATAATAGTTTACTTAACAATTAAGTGATATACCTAAATGTTCCATGTACCTAGGGTATAAGTGTGGGGAAACTTATACTTAACTTTTATACTTGTATGCCGACAAAGTATAATGTTTCTAACAACTTGCTACCATGAGCCTGTAACCGCTGCTTTAACATAATACCTCTAATAAAACCAACTCATGATTTCCATGAGGACAAACCACTCATGATTTCCATGAGGACAACTCACTCATGATTTCCATGAGGAACACCGCACGCTTCATCGACGCCGGAACAAATAACAAATAAAAGGATAGTTCGTCACTCGCTTAAATTTGATTGTAGCTAGCAACCACGAGTGGGGTTGTCAACCCGTATACTAAGTATACACGACTTCCTCGCTCACACGGGATTAACGGTTACAGTCCAGAGGATTTCTGCTAAGATCCCCAATCTTAGTTGATGAATACAATTACTCATGTAGACTTCAAAGGCTTACTATAGCTCTAACAACAAAAGCATTTTCATGTCTAAAACCCTATGTTATTAGACTTTGCTTTTAAACATTACTCCTAAGTTCTTGTTACTTTAGGCAGTATAACAGCTATAACTTGAGGAAAACCAGGTTTTATCATAAAACCAACAATAACATATAACATACCAAGTTTTATCTTGTCATAAAACTAACAATAACTACATATAGCATACCAAGTTTTATCTTGACATAAAACCAATAATAGAAACTTACTTTATAAATTAACATATAGAACTTCCAAATATAAATTCGGAACTATATCGCACACAAATATATATAGAATCCTAAGTATAACTCATGATCTACATTAGTATAATAACATGCTAACAAGTTGATAATAGTTGTATATAATCAAAATATTATATTTAGAACAACTATATCCCGGTTAATATAACTATCTACGTTGATACTAATATACTATCTTATAGACATAATAGTAACGTATATACAATATTTAGCATGTGTTTTGCCCCGAAAATATTAGAAAGTGCGTCCGTGAAACTCACCCTAGTAGCGTGATTTTATGTAATCTAAGCAGAAACGGTCAGCGATATGAGGTCGTCGGGGCTCGGGATGCAAGAGGGCTTCAGCAAATGAGAGAAAGGAAAGAAGTTCAGGTGTAATAATGGTTGGGGTCAAACTTGCTATTTATAGTAAGTTTTTGGACTCTCACCCCGTGAGTCAAGCATGATCATCTCGTAGACTTTCCATTTGCGTCCCTAGGTTCGGATGGTAGCCAGATGAATCCTCACGTCGTGAGATATCCTTGCTCACGTTGTGAATTTGGAACTTATCCCTTCGTAGCCTCGTCACGCACCTTCTAGATCTGAAATGTGGCAAATTGACTCCACACGTCATGAGTTTCTATGCTCACGTCGTGAGCTCAGTCGGATTAGGGTTTCTGATATCTGTATCTTCGGAAGGTCGTAACTTTCACATACGAACTCCGTTTTTGACGTTCTTTATATGCACGTGTAGGTATTTACGAGTACTACAACTCTCTTTTAGACTCCAATAGCTAGTTCTAAGTCTATTTTAAATTCCTCTTATTATAGAGATTTATAGTGTTTGGTTTATCATAACTTCTTCATGCGAAGTCAGATTCAAACGTTCTCTATATTTTTGGGATCGTATGGACGTATACTTTGAGTTGTATCATAAAGAAAGTTCATATTTGTATTAGAATTTATCATAAATTACATAGTAAGTTTATCATATACTAGTTTAACAACATCACATTACATGATTGGCATAATCACATGTGATTGTCTATAGACCTATTTTGACTGGTGTTACATTCTCCCCCCGTTAGAATAATTTCGTCCCGAAATTTATCTTATGGATGTGGTTTTTTCTAACAGTTGGGGGTATTTTTCTTTCATCTGATGTTCACGTTCCCAATTAAATTCAGGTCCTCGTAAAGAGTTCCATCGAACATTCACTATGGGAATACGACTTTGCTTTAATCGTTTGACTTCTCGATCTATGATCTCAATAGGTTCTTCTACAAAGTTGATTTTTGTATTGACTTGTATCTCTTCGAGGGGTATAACGAGAGTGTCATCGGATAGACATCTTTTGAGATTTGATACGTGAAAAACATCATGCACATTACTTAGTTCTTGAGGCAACTTTAGTTGGCATGCGACAGAACCAATTCTTGCTAGAATTTCAAAAGGTCCTATATACCATGGGTTTAGTTTGCCTCGTTTCCCAAATCGAATTACCCCTTTCCAAGGAGGGACCTTCAGCATTACTTTATCTCCAACTTGGAATTCTAAAGGCTTACTTCTTACGTCAGCATAGCTCTTTTAACGATCACGTGCAGCCTTTAATCGATCCTTAATTTGCACGATCTTTTCAGTTGTTTCGTGGATTATTTCTGGTCCAGTACGTAAGGTATCGCATGTACGTTCTCTGGCCATCTGCGTATCTCCAACTTCTGCCCAAAATATTGGGGAACGACATTTTCGTCCATAAAGAGCCTCAAACGGTGCAGCCTTGATGCTGGTGTGATGACTATTGTTGTAGGAAAACTCAATTAATGGTAAATGAGTATCCCACGCATTTCCAAAGTCTATTACACATGCTCGGAGCATATCTTCTAAAGTATGAATGGTTCTCTCACTCTGACCATCAGTCTGTGGATGGTAAGCGGTACTCATATCTAGACGTGTTCCTAAGGATTTTTGTAGAGATTGCCAAAATCGTGAAGTGAACCTACTATCTCGGTCAGAAATAATAGAATTTGGAACTCCGTGTAATCTGAAATTTTCCTTAAGATAAACTCTAATTAGCTTTTCCATCTTGTCGTTCTCCTTAATTGGTAAGAAATGGGCGGACTTAGTCAATCTATCGACTATTACCCAAATAGTGTCAAACCCACTAGGAGTTTTAGGTAACTTAGTGATGAAGTCCATTGATATCTGCTCCCATTTCTATTCACGTATTTCCGGTTGTTGAAGTAAACCTAAAGGCTTTTGATGTTCTGCCTTTACTCTAGAACAAGTCAAGCATTTGCTCACATAAGTAGCAATTTATTCCTTCATGTTTGGCCACCAATAATGTACTTTTAAATCTAAGTACATTTTGTCAGAGCCTGGATACACGAAATATCTGGACTTGTGGGCTTCTTCTCAGACCAAGTCCCTCACTCCACCGAACATAGGCGTCCAAATTCGGTTCATAAAGTGTAGCGTTGCGTCATCTTTTTGTATAAGTTGCTTTTCCATTCCTCGCAAAGCTTCATTCTTGATGTTTTCTTCTTTTAGAGCCTCAAGTTGAGCTTCTCTCATTTGTGCGGTAAAGTTAGAATGGATAGTTATAGTTAATGCTCGTACCCGACGGGGTTTAATATATTCTTTCCGGCTCAAGGCATCTGCTACCACGTTTTCCTTTCCAGGATGATAACGAATCTCACATCCGTAATCATTCAACAATTCGACCCATCTTCGTTGTCTCATATTAAGAACTTTTTGGTTGAAGATGTGCTAGAGACTCTTGTGGTCGGTAAAAATAGTACACTTAGTATCGTATAAGTAATGTCTCCAGATTTTTAGTGCAAAAACTACAGCTCCCAATTCAAGATCATGGTTAGTGTAATTATTCCCATGCACCTTAAGTTGTCGTGTTGCGTAGGCGATAAATTTTCCACTTTGCATCAACACACATCCCAATCCATGATTTGATGCGTCGCAGTATACAACGAAATCTTTTGTCCCATCTGGAAGGGATATGATTGGTGCACTACACAACATTTGCTTCAGTTTCTGAAAAGCAACTTCTTGTTTGTCTTCCCAGTTGAACTTCGTATCCTTCTGGGTTAGTGTGGTAAGCGGCTTGGCTATTTTGGAGAAATTCTCTATGAATCTACGATAATAGCCAGCAAGTCCTAGGAATTGACGCACTTCTGTTGGCGTCTTTGGTGCTTCCCAATTACTGATTGCTTCAACATTGAATGGGTCAACATGAATTCCTTCGTTGCTAACTACATGACCTAAAAATTGTACTTCTCTAATCCAAAACTCACATTTGGAGAATTTGGCATACAACTTTTCTTTTCTCAGTAGCTCCAAGATTATGTGTAAGTGTTGACCATGTTCTTCATTGGTTCGTGAATATATCAATATATCATCGATAAATACGATCACGAATTTATCCAAGTATGGTTTGCAAACACGATTCATGAGATCCATAAACACTGCTGGGGCATTGGTCAATCCAAAAGACATAACTAAGAACTCATAATGACCATAACGAGTTCTAAACGTTGTTTTCGGAATATCATCTTCTTGTACTCTGAGTTGATGGTATCCTGATCTGAGATCTATCTTTGAGTAGTAGTTGGATCCTTGCAGTTAATCAAATAGATCATCAATTCTTGGAAGCGGGTAACGATTCTTGATCGTTAGCTTATTCAGTTCCCGATAATCAATACACAATCGAAAGGATCTGTCCTTCTTGTTGACAAACAAGATTGGCGCTCCCTTAGGTGAAAAACTTGGTCGGATAAAGCCTTTGTCAAGAATGTCTTGTAGTTGGCTAGACAATTCTTTCATTTCGGATGGAGCCAACCGATAAGGAGATTTCGCTACTAGTGCTGCTCCAGGAATTAAGTCGATTCGAAACTCGACTTATCGGAATGGAGGTATTCCATGTAGATCTTCAGGAAACACGTCAGGGAAAGCACATACTTGAGGTATGTCCTTGATTTCTTTTGTCTTTCTCTTCTTATCTACAATGTGGGCTAAGAATGCGCTACATTTCTTATGTAGATATTTCTAGGTCTTGGTACAAGAGATGACTTTGAGGTTCTTCCCAGATTTATCACCATAGATAATCAGGGCTTCGTCGTTTGGTAAGGGTAGTCGTATAGATTTCTCATAACATAAAATTTTGGCGTGGTGTGAAGATAACCAATCCATGCCAATTATGACATCAAAACCACCGATAGGCATTGGCATGAGGTTGACGTGAAAAAGGTAGTTATTACGAGTTAACAGACAGTTTTCTAGGATTTCATGTGTTTTCTCGGTTTGACCTTTAGCGATTTCTACTTCATAGGTTTCTTTTAATTTGATAAACTCATGACTTAACAATTTTCTAAACGTCGAAGTTGTGACATCCCCATTTTCACGACCAGAAAAGACCGATTTTGTTTATGCTTTATAAAAATCAGAGTACCTCTTTTAATGAAAATGTTGCGGAATTTGTTCCCAGTAAAACATGATAGATACGTTATCAAAACATTTCCGAAGAAATGTATTTTTATTCATTTTAAAACATTTGGGATGTCGTCGTCAATACAGAAACATAAGCATAAACAGAACTTACATTCATTTACACTAGTGATCTACATCTCTTTAATCTCTCAGTGTAATGTAACTTCGTATCGACACCTATGATACAAATAAGCTTCAGTGGGTCGGGTTGGGAAACCTGGTGAGTACATAGGGATTTCAATCCCACAATGTTATATCATATATATAATTTAGAACTCACAAAATATACAATTTCAACATATATATATAACCAACTCTTACCCCACCCCGTTAATCCTTACAACGAGACTATCCATACTCTCGGACCTTAAATTTTACCTCTTACTTAACCCATACTCTTGGATCTAATTCATGCTCTCGGATCAATAATTGTGCCCATTCCATACTCTCGGATTTGGGACAAGTGTCTATGTGTAAATCCATTCTTTCGGATTAACGACAAATGACTATGTCCTATCCATACTCCCGGATTGAGGACGACTGACTATGTCTTAATCCATACTCCCGGACTAAGGACAATTGACAATGTCTTAATCCATACTCTCGGATAATGACAGTTGACTATGTCCAATCCATACTCTCAGACTAGGGACAATGACTATGTCTAATCCATGCTCTCGGATCAATGACATATACTAAAGTTCTATTCTCTGAGTATAACTCACTCGTACTCGTAAGAAAATACTACCTAATATTCCTCATAATTAATTTAGGTTTACTCTTTATCCTAAATCATCATATATAATCAAGTATGTTCTTTAACACGTATTTCAGGCAACATCAATTAACTCGCACATAAACATATAATTAATACTTCAATCAATACTTGTATTAAAATCATGTTCATGAAAGGGACTATGCACTCACCTGCAAAGGTGGTGACTCGGTACTCGGACAGCACTTCGTTTACTTTAAAACAAATTTCTGTTGACAAAACCTGGTATCATTTCCACTAGAGTTTAGTCTAATGTTCAACAAGACTAATTAATAGTCTAGCTATTATTACTATTATATAAGCGTTAAACAATACTCTTCACCCACTATGTACAGACAGGGGCCAGACATGAAACACCGAAGGGAAGGATCATTTTGGCATATAGCACTTCTGAAATCCAACAACCCAGGCGGCCCTTCAAACCGGATTCCCCGTACCGCGAGTGCTTAAAAAGATATTATAACGACACTTATATAACCCATAATAATAACTCAAATAATTATTATAAGGTCCAAATAACGTTACTATATTTAGATAAAAGCTATATTAAAAATTAGGTAGGCGAATCTTACCTACGAGGGGGATTGGCTAGAAGTTGGCCTCTGCAGGGGCAGAACTTCCGAGCCGAAAGCTCTTCTTCTCGGAGCCGTCGAGCGCTCCGGGCTTTCTTCTAGCGCTAGGGGAGTTTTGGGAGGTTTAGAGAGAGTGTAGACAGAGAAGGGTGGAGGTGTGAAGAAATGAGGGTGGAAGGGGTTGTATTTATAGGGTGAAATATGGCTAAAATTGGTGCCACATGTCACCATCTAGTGGCAAGCCTTGCGGAGAAAGCAATGGCCAAGATTGTGCCACGTCACCCCTTTTGCGACAGCCCCCTCCGACTTCTAAACCCCGTAATTTTCGCATACGAGCTCCGTTTTTGACGTTCTTTATATCCACGCGTAGGTAAAAATAAGATCTACAACTTACATTTTGACTCCGTCGGCTAATTCTCGACCGATCTTAAATTTATTAGTAGGAGGAGATTATACTGTTAAATGATCGCGAAAAATTCGTAACTCTTTCATACAGACCCCGTTTTCGTCTGTCTTTTTATAGTTGACTTCCTATTAATGAGACCTTCAACTCTCATTTAGGTCACGTAGGCCAAAAACCGCTCGATCTAAAATTCGAGTTTCGGGACGTGCACTGCCATGCCAAATCTAAGAAAATTCATAACTTCCTCATACGAAGTCAGATTTGGGCGTTCTTTTTATGCACGCTCTCGGTTTAATGTATACTACAACTTTTGTATAGATCACTAAGGCCAAAAAGTCCTCTATCGTAAATTCACTATTTACGTCTCCCGGTGTCGTGCCGGTTTTGCCGTAAAACTTCGACGGGCGATAACTTCTTCGTTATAACTCGGATTTCGGCGTTCTTTATATGTACGGAACCTTTTGTAACATATACTACCACTTGGTTAAGATTACTCTTTCTAAATAATATTCCATCAATAACTCATTTTTGATGCTTATTGTCTCTAAATTGACTAGCCCGAATCTGCGGACGTTACAATTATCTCCCCCTTAGGATGATTACGTCCCGGAATCATCAACGAAACAGGGCTGTATAATGACTCCATTCGTTATCTCTTCATCCTAGGTAATAATCGTAACTTCTATGTTTCTTTAAATGCGTATCTAACTCCTGGTCTTCGTGACTGCAAGCGGTGCTTGATCTTGCACCCGTTCTCTATGTCTTGTTACACTTTCAATCATGACCTTCATGTCACAAACTCGCTCTTTATCAGAGACTCCTTCTTCTTCTTAACAAACTTAAGATAAGTTTGTTTGATTTCCTCGATAGACCGATGGGTCACGTTCTAATGAACTCTCATCGTATGTTGCAACGCTTAGACTCAGGTCTCTTAGAGTCAAATTTCGGAATAGATTATACTTTCCTTCATGTTCTAATGTGATATAATCACATTTTAACATGTAGCATTTCTAGCTACCAACTTCTTTAACTATCACGATACCTCTATTGACCGCTTCGATTATCTTTCACTTCAAGCTTCTGGCTTAAGTTAGATGCTACATCGAACTTGGTTCTCTGAACCACATAACATACTCATCTTAGTTGGACTAAATTTGATATGAACACTAGGTTTGAAACAACAATCATCTTCTTAATCATTACCGAAACGATGGTAACAACATACTGGAATAAAACAAAATCAATTACTAGCTTCTTGGTAACCTTGTGACTTTCCTTGATCCAAGTGTGAGTCCTGTGCTTCCGGTAGTATAGGCCTCTACTACCATTCACACCTAGTCATACTCGTCCCAAGTATTGTCTCACAGTTCTCCAAGTTATTATCACAAAAACAATTTTAACACATACAAATGTGTCCAAACAATTATATAATTTTTCCCTAGACTCTACTAGGACTTCCTCCATGCGTATCTTCAATCATCAATTCTGCTTCAACTCGGTTGGTGGTGGAAATGCCATATGATGGGACAACTTCGGGAATTACACCAATCGTTCCATCATCCCGCCAATCGAAGGTGTACTTCGGACGTACTGTACTCCTCTAAACGTATTGCCTGACATATTCTAAAGGAAAGATATCACTCTTACGATATCTTCCGATAGGTGTCATTCACTATCATAAGACTTTTCAATTCCTTTATTTACTCAATTCTCTATGAGTCTTCACCATGACGTTATTTTCACGGAAGCATGCATTCAGTGCATTGAGACGAGAATATAGATAGAGAAGATTTAGACGTGTAATCCTCCTTATTACTCCGAAAGTTACATGCCAGTTCTAATACTGTAATCAAACGTTTAGAAATCTGAACACATAAAATTTCTAGATCCGGTCGGCAACAGACCATAGATCCGATCAAACGATAACATCATAAAACATCACAATCATTTAGCACATAAAGCAATTTAGGCATCTTCCCTAAATGAGCTAGTGCTCGTGTCTATTTAGGTGTACTTTCCTAAAATTTATTAGACACACTCCTCACCATGATTGCTTAGCATTCTAAGTTTAAGTCTAGAAATAAATACATATTCCTAGTTCGCTTAAACTAATGCTCTGATACCAACTGTTACATCCCCATTTTCACGACTAGAAGAGACCGATTTTGTTTATGCTTTATAAAAATCAGAGTACCTCTTTTAATGAAAATGTTGCGGAATTTGTTCCCAGTAAAACATGATAGATACGTTATCAAAACATTTCCGAAGAAATGTATTTTTATTCATTTTAAAACATTTGGGATGACGTCGTCAATACAGAAACATAAGCATAAACAGAACTTACATTCATTTACACTAGTGATCTACATCTCTTTAATCTCTCAGTGTAATGTAACTTCGTATCGACACCTGTGATACAAATAAGCTTGAGTGGGTCAGGTTGGGAAACCTGGTGAGTATATAGGGATTTCAATCCCACAATGTTATATCATATATATAATTTAGAACTCACAAAATATACAATTTCAACATATATATATAACCAACTCTTACCCCACCCCGTTAATCCTTACAACGAGACTATCCATACTCTCGGACCTTAAATTTTACCTCTTACTTAACCCATACTCTCGGATCTAATTCATGCTCTCGGATCAATAATTGTGCCCATTCCATACTCTCGGATTTGGGACAAGCGTCTATGTGTAAATACATTCTCTCGGATTAACGACAAATAACTATGTCCTATCCATACTCCCGGATTGAGGACGACTGACTATGTCTTAATCCATACTCCCGGACTAAGGAAAACTGACGATGTCTTAATCCATACTCTCGGATAATGACAGTTGACTATGTCCAATCCATACTCTCAGACTAGGGACAATGACTATGTCTAATCCATGCTCTCGGATCAATGACATATACTAAAGTTCTATTCTCTAAGTATAACTCACTCGTACTCGTAACAAAATACTACCTAATATTCCTCATAATTAATTCAGGTTTACTCTTTATCCTAAATCATCATATATAATCAGGTATGTTCTTTAACACGTATTTCAGGCAACATCAATTAACTCGCACATAAACATATACTTAATATTTCAATCAATACTTGTATTAAAATCATGTTCATGAAAGGGACTATGCACTGACCTACAAAGGTGGTGACTCGGTACTCGGACGGCACTTCGTTTACTTTAAAACAAATTTCCGTTGACAAAACCTGGTATCATTTCCACTAGAGATTAGTCTAATGTTCAACGAGACTAATTAATAGTCTAGCTATTATTACACTATATAAGCGTTAAACAATACTCTTCACCCACTATGTACAGACAGGGGCCAGACATGAAACACCGAAGGGAAGGATCATTTTGGCATATAGAACTTCTGAAATCCAACAACCCAGGCGGCCCTTCAAACCGGATTCCCCGTACCGCGACTGCTTAAAAAGATATTATAACGACACTTATATAACCCATAATAATAGCTCAAATAATTATTATAAGGTCCTAATAACGTTACTATATTTAAATAAAAGCTATATTAAAAATTAGGTAGGCGTATCTTACCTACGAGGGGGTTTGGCTAGAAGTCGGGCTCTGCAGGGGCAGAACTTCCGAGCCGAAAGCTCTTCTTCTCGGAGCCGTCGAGCGCTCCGGGGCTTTCTTCTAGCGCTAGGGTAGTTTTGGGAGGTTTAGAGAGAGTGTAGAGAGAGAAGGGTGGAGGTGTGAAGAAATGAGGGTGGAAGGGGTTGTATTTATAGGGTGAAATATGCTTGAAATTGGTGCCACATGTCACCATCTAGTGGCAAGCCTTGGGGAGAAAGCAATGGCCAAGATTGTGCCATGTCACCCCTTTTGCGGCAGCCCCCTGCCGACTTCTAAACCCCGTAATTTTCACATACGAGCTTGGTTTTTGACGTTCTTTATATCCACGCGTAGGGAAAAATAAGATCTACAACTTTCATTTTGACTCCGTCGGCTAATTCTCAACCGATCTTAAATTTAATAGTAGGAGGAGATTATACTGTTAAATGACCGTGAAAAATTTGTAACTCTTTCATACAGACCCCGTTTTCGTCTGTCTTTTTATAGTTGACTTCCTATTAATGAGACCTTCAACTCTCATTTAGATCACGTAGGCCAAAAACCGCTCGATCTAAAATTCGAGTTTCGGGCCGTGCACTGTCATGCCAAATCTTAGAAAATTCATAACTTCCTCATACGAAGTCAGATTTGGGCGTTCTTTTTATGCACGCTCTCGGTTTAACGTATACTAAAACTTTTGGTTAGATCAATAAGGCCAAAAAGTCCTCTATCGTAAATTCACTATTTACGTCTCCCGGTGCCGTGTCGGTTTTGCCGTAAAACTTCGACGAGCCATAACTTCTTCGTTATAACTCGGATTTCGGCGTTCTTTATATGTACGGAACCCTTGTAACATATACTACCACTTGGTTAAGATTACTCTGTCTAAATAATATTCCATCAATAACTCATTTTTGATGCTTATTGTCTCTAAATTGACTAACCCGAATCTGCGTACGTTACAGGAGTTATAAGACTTCTATCTTCTCCAGAGTCGAAGAGTATGGTAGCATATAAATTATCTATGAGAAACGTACCAGATACGACTGAAGGGTCCTGGATAGCTTCTCTGCTTCCGATCATGAATGCCCTGTTACGCCCTATGTCTCCTTGATTCCTTAACTTTGGACATTCTCTCTTGATATGTCCAACCTCTCCACACTCATAACACTTTCTTCCTTCACCATGGCCTGCTCCAGTATTTGCTCCCTGATTCATGGTTGCAGGTGTTGTGCTCCTGCAGTGACTAGCAGTATACCCTTTCTTCTTGCACTTCGTGCAAACAAAACAATCACCTGGATGATGACGGTTGCACTGACTGCACCATGAAGATTTTGGTTGAGCGGTTACTGCCGTCATGGCTGCATAATTGTTTGCCACTTCTTGTCTTTTCTCAGATGATTGTCTGGGATTCTTCCCGTTAAACTTGGGCTTGTTTGTTCCAGATTTGGGAGACTCAGCCTTTGAGACCACTACTGATCCTTGGATCTCTGTGAGGGTTAGCTGATGAGCTATTCTCTTGGTGCAGTCATAGGTTGTAGGCTTTGATGCGATCACCATGCCTTTGATTTGCGATGCTAAACCCCAGATATAACGCTCAATTTTCTTATATTCATGGGTTACAAGTGCTGGACACATTACTGCAAAATCATTAAATCTAGCGGTATGAGCTTTTATCTCTGAACCCTTCATGGTTAGGGTCCATAATTCTTGTTCCAGCTTATGTATTTCCTCCTTGGGACAATAATCCTCTACTAGCATCATCTTTAGCTCTTCCCATTTCATGGAATTTGTAGTATCAATTCCCATTGTATTCACATGGTTGTTCCACCATGTAAGTGCTAGATCAGCGAAAGTATATGCTGCAAATCGTAACTTACAATCATCTGAACAGAAACTTATTTGAAAGACGAACTCTGTCTTTTCAATCCAGCAGGTCAAATTAACAACCCCTTCATTTCCATGAAATCTCTTTGGCCTGCAATTCATAAAGTCTTTGTAGGTACACATTCTAGCGGTCCCTACATTACCTTCATTTTTAACTCCACCTCTTGTGACATTAGATAGAGCCGCAGCGATTCTTTAAGCTATGATTTCTTCAAGTTCTGTTGTACTCATTGGGGGGTTTGGTTCTGGTGGTTGTTGTTGTGGTGTTGATCGTTGGTTAGGGTTTAGCCGAGCACTACTCCTTCTAGGCATTTTGTTTTAGTTCCTATTATAAATAATAAGAATTTTAAAAGTTTCATGAAGAATTAGTCATTTACTACACGAGTACTAAATACTTCAATTATTCTTCAAAGTGTAAAACATAATGGATAACATAATGATTATTGTAATATATGCTTCATATTATTACCAGTGGTTACATCAGTTTATTTAGGCTTATAAGAGAACAGTTTTAATAAACATTGTAAAATTTCCAAGGTTTTCTACATCCTTGCTATAAACTTTACTCTTCTTGCCTTAACTAGTCTGAGTTTTCTATTTACACAGCCACTAGTTTTAGATTATCTACCAAAAACCTAAGTGATGACCAAGCACGTCAGTGACATTAACCACTTGCTCCTCCAGTGGTTGAGTTCTCTACTCAAGACCTCTTGTGCGCTCCTCGTTTCTCGAGGTTTGATTGTAAAGCTCTAACTCTGTAATCCTAGCATCGTGAGTAATCATGTCATTATAAGCGAAATTTATACAATAGTGGACATCCATCATAGATTCCTGATCTCGCGTCCTTTGTCCTTCTAGCCTTCGTACTCTTCCGGAGAGATGAGTAGCCCTTCCTTCAATAATTTCCATATTATCTTCAATTTTCACACTTTTCTCAAACAATTGAGATAATGTGTTAACTTCAGAAGAATGTGGGGGATGTTGTCGATATGATTGACCAGTCTCATACATCTTAGCAGCTCTTACTTCTGCCACCCATCTATCAACGGTTTGTGCCATCCGTGTAGGTTCATCTTCAACTCTATGACTTCCTGAAGATGTTGCCTTCTGATTCTTCTTAATCTTTTTCCATATTGGTATGGATTTACATGCCATGCGTTTCATCTTTGCTCCTCCTGGAACTTGACGGTAAAGGGTGTTCATTGGTGGTAAAGATGATGCCACTGATTCTGTCTTCTCCAGTGATTCGCTCTCTTCCATTGGTTCACTCTCTTCCTATTGGTTGTAAGGTAAAGGTGCTCCATCGTCAGAAGGTATTCGATGAAAGGTGGTTGGATTTATAGGGTATTAAGGATCGCCTACCATCATGGGGAATGAAACTTCCTCTTCTTCATCCGTATCCTCGATGATTATCCATTCTCGTGAATGTGCCATGTCGAATTCCTATAAATTTTGGATCACCAAGTGTTTAGTGTATCAAATATTTCTCCCAAATTAAATAGTTCATATGATCTGTTCATAATAAAATGTAGTTGCGCACCCACACCTAGTTGTGATAGGATCTACGCACATATAAACTTTAGTTGGAATATTTGATCTAAATCCTTGAGATCAAAATCATTCCGGGTATTAAGGTGTATTCTCATCGCGGGTCTGAGTCTTTATATATGACTCTATATTATTATTTGTTGTATTCACACATTAATTATTGTTTGTTACTTCAGGTCTATCTGATAAGGCTCCGTCCAGTCAGTATAGTCGAAAGGGCAGGATCATTTTAGCATATAGCCGTTCTGGAATCCAACAATCCAAATCGACACGTCTATCCTGTCACCGCTCCCATAAGTAGTCCTTCAATAGAATAATTAATAATACTTTTTATTGTAGGCTAAGAGATATACCTAAACCTAATAGAGTAAGCCCTAAACTATAGATGTGATTTCCTAAGAAAGTACTAGTTCACTATAGTTAATAGCTCTGATACCAATCTGTCACACCCCCGGCCGTCGGCGGAAACACCGGGTGGTGTAACGTCATTCTTCATATCATAGTTATATAACATACATTGAACAGTACTAAAGAAAATACATACCTTTATTTGATAATTGAAAGATACATTATTGTTTTCCTAGTACTTATTACATAATATCCGACTATGGCATACTTCTTAATGAATAGAAAGGTAATAGTAAAACTTCTCATGTTCGAATACATACTAGCTTTTCAAGTTCCTGAAAACACATGCATTTTAAAATACGTCAACATAAAGTTGGTGAGTCCGTAGGTTTTGACTCCTTATAAAAATAATACATTTTCCATGTTCAAAAGTATAGTTTTGAATGTATCATTTTGACTCTCCAACGATTAGTAGATATTTTAGGTATAATAGTTTACTTAACAATTAAGTGATATACCTAAACGTTCCATGTACCTAGGGCATAAGTGTGGGGAAACTTATACTTAACATTTATACTTGTATGACGACAAAGTATAATGTTTCTAACAATTTGCTACCATGAGCCTGTAACCGCTGCTTTGACATAATACCTCTGATAAAACCCACTCATGATTTCCATGAGGACAACCCACTCATGATTTCCATGAGGAACACCGCACGCTTCATCGACGCCGGAACAAATAAAAAATAAAAGTATAGTTCGTCACTCGCTTAAATTTCATTGTAGCTAGCAACCACGAGTGGGGTTGTCAACCCGTATACTAATTATACACGACTTCCTCGCTCACACGGGATTAACGTCAGAGGATTTCTTCTAAGATACCTAATCTTAGTTGATGAATACAATTACTCATGTAGACTTCAACGGCTTCCTATAGCTCTAACAACAAAAGCATTTTCGTGTCTAAAACCCTATGTTATTAGACTTTGCTTTTAAACATTACTCCTAAGTTCATATTACTTTAGGCAGTATAACAGCTATAACTTGAGGAAAAACCAGGTTTTATCATAAAACCAACAATAACATATAACATACCAAGTTTTATCTTGTCATAAAACTAACAATAACTACATATAGCATACCAAGTTTTATCTTGACATAAAACCAATAATAGCAACATACTTTATAAATTAACATATAGAACTTCCGAATATATACTTCGGAACTATATCGCACACAACATATATATAGAATCCTAAGTATAACTCAAGATCTACATTATTATAATAACATGCTAACAAGTTGATAATAGTTGTATATATTTAAAATCTTATATTTAGAACAACTATATCTCGGTTAATATAACTATCTACGTTGATACTAATATACTATCATATAGACATAATAGTAACGTATATACAATACTTAGCATGCGTTTTCCCCCAAAAATATTAGAAAATGGGGTCGTGAAACTCACCCTAGTAGCGTGATTTTATGTAATCTAAGCAGAAACGGTCAGCGGTACGAGGTCATCGGGGCTCGGGATGCAAGAGGGCTTCAGCAAATGAGAGAAAGGAAAGAAGTTCAGGTGTAAGAATGGTTGGGGTCAAACTTGCTGTTTATAGTAAGTTTTTGGACTCTCACGTCGTGAGTTTTATAAGACTCACGTCGTGAGTCAAGCATGATCATCTCGTAGACTTGCCATTTGCGTCCCTAGCTTCGGAAGGTGGCCAGATGAATCCTCACGTCGTGAGATATCCTTGCTCACGTCGTGAGTTTGGAACTTATCCCTTCGTAGCCTCGTCACGCACCTTCTAGATCCGAAATGTCGCAAATTGACTCCTCACATCGTGAGTTTCTATGCTCACGTCGTGAGCTCAGTCGGATTAGGGTTTCTGACAGCTGTATCTTCGGAAGGTCGTAACTTTCACATACGAACTCCATTTTTGACGTTCTTTATATGCACGCGTAGGTATTTACGAGTGCTACAACTCCCTTTTAGACTCCAATAGCTAATTCTACGTCTATTTTAAATTCCTCTTATTATAGAGATTTATAGTGTTCGGTTTATCATAACTTCTTCATGCGAAGTCAGATTCAGACGTTCTCTATATTTTTTGAATCGTATGGACATATACTTTGAGTTATATCATAAAGAAAGTTCATATTTGTATTAGAATTTATCATAAATTACATATCATATTACTAGTTTAACAACATCACATTACATGATTGGCATAATCACATGTGATTCTCTATTGACCTATTTTGACTGGCGTTACAGCTATCATTTGTAGAAGCTTTCGTAAGTAGGCAAATGGCAGGCTTCCCTTTGATGGGGTTTAGATTGAGTGGATACATCTCGCATTTGCGCTTTAACTTAAGGAGCACTGTTTTGGTCTCTTTTTCGATAATCCCAGATCCCTTATCATCAAACGAAACTTTCAATCCGGTACCAACAACCAAACACTTATGAGGTTATGATGTAAGCCTTCCATATATGCGACCTTGAGAATGGAAAATTTCCCATACGTGATCATTCCATAGCCATTTATTTCTCCAAGTAAATTATTTCCAAATTTCGCTCTTCTACCATCTTTTAATGCTCTAAACTCTCTTAGTTCTTCCTTCCTTCCTGTCATGTGACACGAGCAGCCACTGTCTATATACCATTAAGAGTCAAACTGCTCATCACGAATCACCTACAAAAATCAAAGGGATTTAGGAACCCAAAGTTGATTGGGTCCACGTGAGGCTTTCACAGAAACATGAAAAGTAATAGCAACGTCAACTAAATAGGATATTTTAACAAAGGTGGTGCTATCTTTCTTTGTAATTTGAAAAACAGTGATCCTATTTTCTTTCAAGTTCTTATCCTTTGTGGATATTTTCTCTTGTTTATATTGGATTTGTTGCTTGACAACTTTCTTCTCAACTTTCTTCTTGGACCTTTTAAATGGAATGTTAGGCTCCGAAACTATCTTTCATTTTCCCTTAACATCTTACGATGTCTTAGCTGAATGTGAAGCATTCGTATTAGGAGAGAAGTGAGACTTTGTCTTCTCCATAGGTTTCGCATGATTTGAAAAAGAGGGTTTTTGAAAAACTTTTTATTTTGAAACCTATGGAGACTGAAACTGAGTTTGTGGAAAAATCCTAGGATTCGCATGTGAAGAGACATTCGCATTTGGATTGGAATCGAATGATTTTTCTTGATAAACAAAGTTGGGATTTTTGGAACTCCTGAAATGCTTTCTTCCCTTCAAATTTTTGTTATATCTCGCATTTCTTTGATGTTTTTGAGCTGCGAGCTGCTCAGAATATTTATGAACATTTGCCCCAGATTTTGGCTTTCTAAGGGGAGTTTCGATCTGTATGGAGGATGTATCACTTGGAACATTCTTGGTGCTACTTGGACTCCCTTTTTCGTTGCTCGACTTGACTTTGGTCAGTGGTTCTACTACATATCTGATCTTCGTTTTCCAAGAGGTCATTTCTGAGAGACCTTTGGTTTCGTCTGCATTGTCGATAGGAGCCGACCAGAAAAACTCATCACATTCGTCTTTATTGTCTTCTTCGACCAGGGACGTTAGTTCTACAGTTTGATTTTTATTCAGTCCCTTGGTTGTGAAAACCTGATTAGGAACAGTTTGAACCTTTGGGAAAACAGTTGCTTTTTCTTTTAAAACTTTTGATTTAACTTCATAAAAACGTGCAAACTCAACTGAATTTTCAGAAATTAAGACTTTCGCATGTTCAGGTTCGCTTTTAAAAAATTTATAGCAATCAACCTCATCCTCCACATAAATTTCACTCATATCACTATCATCATCGAATTCAGATGTATTTTCAACATTTAGTTTATTTTATCGAAATCAGTATCAAATTTAATTTTCTTTTTGTCATTTTCATCCAAAAGTTGTTTCAACATATTTTTGTCATCTTTGGACTGTATGAAGGATTCAATTTTGTCCAGTCCTACTCTGTAAGCATCCGAGACTTCATCAGATGAGACGATGGATTCACACCTGTAACAATCAACATCGATTTCGTCCTCATTCAATTCAATAAAGGGAAAAATCATCTTATGAATTTTCTTTCCAATTTCACAATCAAGATGTAACTGGGTAATATTAAAATAAAGTCTTTTAGCAATCAAACAAAAAATGTTTCGTTGTTTTAAAAGCCCCAAATTATCTCTTTGCAAATAAATCAACTAATCCCTAAAGCTAGACAAATCCGACTCCAACTTTTCAATCCACATGCGCATCTCTTCACTTTTGTTCGAAAACCTGCCGAGTTGATCCGGTTAAGTTAGAATTATTCAAACGGGTTATTTTTAAACTTTCACTAAAACTAGATATTATATATTTTAGATCATCTAATTCATTTTCATATTGAGACACATGAATATTTAGAGATTTAAGAATGGTGTGTACCTTGTTTGTCACCTTCTCACACTCACTGATCTGCTCAGGGACAGGTTTCGCAGCGAAATAACTGTCGGAGACACGAACGCCTTCAGTAATGTATCCTCTAAGCTCTGAAACTTCATTAGTCACCATTAAGCGCCTTGCATTGGACTGCGAGACATCATCTTTCGCCACGAAGCTTCTCCCATGAGTTGGCCTACGAACCTCTTTGTCCTCAGATTTAGTCGACCACACTTCGACTCTACCAAACTCATCATTTTGTTCATGCACAATTAAAGCAGGTTTAGCATCATCAGCACTTCTCTTCTTCTTGATTTCCCCCAGCTTTCTGAGGAAATAAGTCTCATCATCTTCCTCTTCTTTCTTCTCATTCATTAATCTTAGCATGCACTCCTTTGCTAGATGATTTTTGCCATGAAAATAGTTACAGTCATAGTCGGAGTCACCTACAAGCTTCTTTTCTTTCTTTGCTTCTTCCTTTTGAGAGTTGTTCGCACTCTCATCCTTCACTTTCTCAGAACTGTAACTACCCTGCCAGTTTCGGTTTTTGTTGCGACCAAAACTTTTCTTAGTGAACCTCTTAGGGTTGGATACCATCATAGCATAATCTTCATTTGATAGTTCACAATCGGAGAGATCTGAATCCGAACCATCATCAGCAACCTTCTTTCCCTTTGCAACAAGTGCTAACGAACCCATGCTAGAAACGACTTTTCCTTTACTGGTCACTTCGTCCTCATGTGACCTTTGAATACCAACGAGCTTTGCCAAGGAGTAATTTTGAACTGCTCGTGTGCTTGAATCGTCGACACCACAACTTTCCACTCAGATCTTAACCCGTTCATGAATGTGACCTTTTGCTCTATCAATTCACATTTGATCTTGTGTTTCACCATCCTGCTTAATAAATGGTTATAATGATTGAACGTTTGGTCCATTTTTTCCTCAGGCTTCTGAATGAAGGCTCCAAACTCCGAAAGTAACAGAGTTTCGATGGAATGTTCAAGATCTGCGTCACTTGAGTATAGTTCCCTAAGCCTGTCGCATATTTCTTTTGCAGTTTCACACGAGCTTACTAGGCGAAACGTGCCGGCTGTTAAAGCAAAGGGAATAATCCTCATTGCTTTGACATTGTCGATTAGCTTGTCTCTTTCATCCTGTGGTATGTTTTCAACATCGAGAAGAAGAGCGTTATACTCAGCTTGGTTATGGCATCCCATATCAATGAACCATTATCTTCAAGCCCTAGCACATAATCCTCAAAGTGCAGTGCCCACACTTCATAATCGTTAGGAGAAAGTATAGAGATCCTTGTAGAACCAATGCTGCTTGAGAGATTGATTAAGTTAACGTGAGAATCGTCAGGATGGATGTTGTTGATTTAATAAAAACTTGTATGACCCAGATGTGTAAACCTAAAATCAAGTTTAGGGTATAATAAAGATCAAGTTTCAACGTCTGTAATCAATGAAATCGAAGAAGACGGCAGACTCAAGATCCTATTAAAGCGAAAACCCTAATAACTCTTTTAATATAAGAGATGCGTATGGATTACACAGTCTCCTGCTCTGATACCAATTGTTAAGTATAAAACTAGAATGATCGAACAGATTCAAACAGGTAAAGAATCAATAACATAGAAAGATGATCAAGTTGTGTCCAATGATTAATAAGCACAACCTTAGAAGAGCTCGATGAAGAACTGCTACTGTAAGGTTGTGTAAGATTTACAACTTAGACGATTACAAGTTACGGTGCGGTGTTGCACCCCCTGTCCATGCCAAAGAATGTCTCCCTGTTGCCAAATAATGAAGATATTAGGGATATCAATGGGGGAAATGGTACGGTGTTGCACCCCCTGTCCATGCCCCCAAAATTCCCCCAATCTCCCGCCCCCACTCCTGCCCCCAAAATCCTAGTCTTCCCACCCTGGTACACGAATTTGTGAATTACCCTGCCTCAAATTGATTTTGGGTTACCTTTTTTGGCGCTAAAAGTTTTCTTTTTTGAGCTAAAAGAATCTATTTTTTTTATCAAAAGTAGTTATTTGTAACAACATTATACATGTTAAAAAATGTTATGAGATCCTGCTGAAGTTTCTAAGGTTCTCTAAGTGTTTAGTCAATCAACTACCATCTTTATTTTTAGTTTTATGTCGGTCTGACTATAATTAAACTTAGGTGATCAATGGACTACAAAACTTACCTAAGGCAATTGACCTAAAACCTTGTGTTGTATCAAGGTTTGAGTTTTCTGAATGTTTAAGTTAATATATATATATATATATATATATATATATATATATATATATATATATATATATTGTTCGGTGTCTTCTCGTGTATTATTTTTGTTTGATATTTCAAGACAAGATGATAGGGTCCGCCCTAAGACATTCAGAGGGTATGATCATTTAGGCGTATAGTTTTTTTAAAGTCTAACAACCCTACAACTTGTCTATCCAGACACCGTTCCCATAATTATCCAATCCACAATATATTCAATAATAGTTTTTATTTGTAGGTTTAAGGGATAAGCCTAACCTAAGAGAGTAATCCCTAGGTTATAGTCGTGATTTCCTAAGAAAGTACTAGCTCATTATAGCCAATAGTTGTGATACTAATCTATCACACCTCCGACTTGAAACGGAAACGTCGAGCTTTGCGACCTAGTCATGGATCACAGTTATTAAAGATACGTTGAACAGTACAATAATAACAATATAAAATACCAACTTCTATTAAGACGGAAAAAAAAGTTACATTGTCTTATGATAATCCAGAATACAATATGTGCCCTAACAGATCAACATAAACATAAAAAGAAAGTTCAGAACTAAGATTAATAAACAGTTCCCTTCTTATTCTTGAGTGTAACAACCTGAATTTCTATTCGTCATCGGTGTTAGTGTCCGTTTAAGTCTTATTCTTAAACTAACATTTTCATTTTTTTAAATTTATCTTTGGAGGGCCAAAGTGTAATTAAATGAACCTTGATCATGTATATGGGTCTAGGAGTCATTTTTTGATACTTTGAGGGCCAATAATCAAATTTATGATGTATTTTAGTAACCCCTAATCCTAAATACGGGATTAAACCCTAATTGGCAGCCTCCACACTACTTTGAAGTCATTTCTTGAGTACATTTCCTTTCTTGAATTTGTGGTAGAAATCGAAGGATTTGTGGTGGTTTTTTTGGTTCTTTCAATTGGAGATACATCTAGGTGTGGTTAATAGTCATGCATGTTATAGTTTTTTGATGGAATCATAAATTTTACCTGTTCAACGATGATGATGTCCCCTTCCTTTTCCATGAACAATAGATCTTCTTCAGCTTTCTGGTGCCCACATTCTTTCTTCCAACCACACACAGCTTGCCTCATTTCTTCTTTTTGTCATTGTCCTCATATTCATCTCCTTATACTTGATGGTTTCTTCTTACTTGTGCCACAAATTCTTTCTCAATTCCTCTCTCCTTATCTTTAGCCTCTTGAGCCATTCTCATATAGAATGCTTTGTCTTTTACAACATTAGCTTTTCATTCTCTTGAGTAGTGATTTTATTTGTGACACTTATAGCATCTAAGGACTCCTTTCTTCTTCTCTTCAGTGCCATCTGTGGTGTCACATGATTTGTCTTCTTTTGGTGCTTCAGTAGAGTTGGTGAGCATCAAAGGTGTATTCTGAGACTATGGTTGGTATGGTGGATTTCTAGGGTATCTGGAGGGTTGTGGATAGTGATGATGAGGAGATTTGTTCTACGGATTATAGCTTCGATTAAAAGGTGGTTTGGTGAATTGCTGATTTTTACGGTAGTTGGGTAGAGGGAGCATGTTGAACTATTGACTAACCAGGGCCAAGGCATGTTGAAAGGCTTCTTATTCATCAGGTTGCATCTCTGGTTCATATGATTGTAGTGTGTTATCATATCGGTTTTGGTATGATGACTCTCTGATATGAGGATATTAAGGAGGTGGGTTGGTAGACTTCGGTGGGTGAGCGACCAAGGCGAGTGGTCCTCCAAGATCCATGGGATCCTTCATCACCATATACTCTTGAGCTTGTATTTCACCGTAGAGTTTGTATAACGACATAGTTTTGATCTTGTTGTTTAAGAGTTTGGTGACAATGAGGTTTAATCTTTTGAAGAAATCATCAAGACTTTCACCAAGAAGGGCTTTGAAGTTTTTGAAATCGTTCAAGGCGATGGTTATCTTCTTGTCTTGAGCTTGCTTTGTTCCTTCATATAGATTCTTTAGAACATCCCAGATTTCCATTGTAGATTTATAGTTAATAATGAGATCAAAACTGTTAGGAGGAACCCCACATGAGATTTCATAGAAAGAAATTTCATATTTCTCCATTTTTTCAATGTTGTCGTTGGTAGGTCTGGTCATGGCAGCTTGACCGCCTCCAAGTTTGGTTTGAGTTTCATCAGTGAAAATAGGTGTAAGGAGAGGTACATGTGGTCCTTTTTCTACAGATCTCCAAACTTCCTTACCAAGTCTCATTAAATATATTTACATCCGTTGAGACCAATGATGATATTCACTTGAAATGAGTATTGGAGCTCAATTAGAACCTCCGACATTGTTTGATACATTTAATGAGTAAAGTTTTAACATTTACTTGTTTTTGAAAAATATGAGCTAAGTGGTATAGAAGGCTTTTCAAATCACAGATTTTCTTTATAAAAGATTATCATGTTTAAACAAAAATTAAAAAGAAAGAGTATTGATTTTATAGAAGTCCAACTGATTTCTTGGTAAATGTGAAAGCTAGTGAGAGCACAATTGTTATCCTAGTATGCTTGTTGACAATATTGTTCATATGGAACAAAGATTTCAGTTTGCAAATTGCAAATTATGGGAATTGTTTCACTCTAGTAGACTTAAGGGAGATGACGTTCATACTTCTTTTCAAATCTAAAGGTTTATATTGTATAGTTTAATAGAACTTAGTCATAGACGTATATGAATATCATGTTGAAATAGTTCAATATAGGAAATTGCATATATGGAAATATTATAAAAAGAGATTGAACATATATATAGAATCCTTATATAAGATATAATTAGTCGAGTCCCGTATGCTTTGGATATAGGATCGATTATATATGCTATAATATTCACTTATTTTAATTTTTCAAATCCTC
Source organism: Lactuca virosa (assembly GCF_052849685.1). Taxonomy (NCBI): domain Eukaryota; kingdom Viridiplantae; phylum Streptophyta; class Magnoliopsida; order Asterales; family Asteraceae; genus Lactuca; species Lactuca virosa. The sequence continues at coordinate 303,306,341 of NC_136429.1, read as the reverse complement.
AAATCAGTATGAGAAAAAGGACTAGAATTTTGTGTGACTAAAGTTATTCAACAACTGTCAAGAACACTCCAAGGTTATACCAAAAGACCGGTTGCTTACGGACAGTTGAAAGTATGCTATTAATAGGGATAAACCGTAGTGACATGATTTTGGATTGAGATGGTTCTTGATCAGAATTGATGGTCATATGGAAATATGGACATTTTTCCACAATGGAGTGTAACATCCCGTTTGTTAAATAATTAAATAGATAAAATTGAGGAACGAATAGAAGCCCTAAATCCATAATATTCAGTGGAGTGTTGGTTTTGGGGATTAAAATGTAATCTCGAGACCTATTTTGTAAAGATTTTAGAAGTGGGGGGCTGCTTGGTAGATTATTGGGACTCAAAGTAAGTAGATTTTGGGAACCAAGGGCTAAATGGTAAATTCCGGATTTAATTTGTAAAGATTTCTGAGGTCAGGGGCTATTTAGTAAATTTTGGACTTAAATTGTGATGAATTTATGGAATCAAGGGTCAAAAGGGAAATATTGGATTAGAGTTGAAGAAGATATGGTGGGGAGGGGCTGATCTTGTACGAAATGTAAGAGTTTAAAAGGAACGCATGTTATACCCGGTATTCACTTTTGTCGCATTGTTACATTGCGACCTAACCCTAGACGAGTTCAGCCGCCGCCACCAAGCTTGGGAGACTCCTCAGCGTCGTTTGCAAGAGAATTCTTCTGTCGTCGCTGTTGCAGTGCCGACGATGGTCGCGATCGCATGGCCTGCTGCCGGAACGTCGTAGGCTGCCAGGGAACTGCCGAGGACCAGGAATAAAACCTACTGTGTCGTCGTTGTGCGAGTCATGAGCCATCGGGGATGCTTGGTAAGTCATCGCAACCTATCCTTCCCCTTTTCTCTCTCGTGATTGTGTGGGTGTGACATCGGAATCGCCTGCCGCCGTCGGTGGCCATGAGGGTTGTTGTCTTTGTTTTTCCGGCAACGCCTAACGTCGGGTGGTGGCTGATTATGCGTATGTTTGATTATAATGGCTGTTTTGGGTATTTGGGGTGTGGCTTGTGTGTATCTGTGGCCGAGAACCCACTGTCACCACCGTGAGGTGGTGGCTGCCACCCGTTGTCATTTTCTACCACACTTGGCCGCCACCAACGGCCATGAGAGGTGGCTGTGGGTGTCTGTTTTTATGTGTGAAGTGGTATGTGTGCTTTTGGGCGGGAACCACCTTTGGAAATGGTGGCTGACGCCTCTTGCCGCCGCGTCACCACCACCAGCCGCCATATGGTGGTGGCTGGGTGTATTTGTTATGATGATTATGAGTATGTCTTGTGGTACGGGACTTGTGTTAGCACCTTTGGTGGAGGGATTGAGGGAAAAACCACCACCACAACCGTGAGGTGGTGGCCGTCGCCATGAGTTGCCACTGACCACCACTACCTGAGGTGGTAGTGGGTGGTGCTTGGCATAGTGAACCCTAGTTGGCCCAATTGCTTATTATTGGACTAGGCTTGCTTGTGATTGGGCCAGAAACCCTAATTAGGGTTTAGAAAACCCTAATTTTGGGTTTGTTGGTTTGGGCCTATTGGGACCCGCGTTTGGACCAGTGGACCGATGTTATGACTCATCCTGATTCCATTGTGTGATGGCTTAGTGGAATAATGGACTTAATGGGTTAAGTCCTTAATGGGTTAAGTGAGAACACTTAACCCTAATCATCATTTCATGTGAAAACCCTAATTTTTGCTTGGGCCTGAGTTGGGCCTTTATTTGGGCTTTGATGACTGGACTGCTGATGGGTCATCCAAGAGCGATCATGTGGACTAGAATATTTAGATGGGCTTTAGGGTAAGGCCCGTATGAGGTTTTGGGCCCAATTTGGAAAATTGGGCCATAGTTAAGCCATTAGAGGACCTTTTGTGGACCCATTTGGTATTGGGCCTTGGTGGGCCCATTGGGCTTGGATTATTTATGGACCGGATTGGTGGACCATATTTAGATCTAATAATGTGAAGGTTGGTCTTAGATCCTAATGGGGTTATTTGTGGGTTTGGCTTAGTGATAGAAGTCAGAGTGTAGCAGCAGCATTTATAGGATCTGCTCGCCATTCGAGGTGAGTCTTCTCACTATACTTACCTGTGTTGTAATTTGTGTGTGACCGGAGGGTCTTATTCTTGTTGATGACCGGAGGGTCGTATTTACACTGTTGACTGGAGGGTCTTAGTATATTATTGACCGGAGGGTCACTGATACATTGTAGACCGGAGGGTCTTAGTACATTATGGACCGGAGGGTCTTGTTTGTTTATAATATGATATATATTATCGTGCATACTGTCTTTGTGACTTATGCTGTTATAGTAATCTATGTAAATATTGATCTTATGTGCTTACCTGGGTTATGTGATAGTATGCATTTTCTATGTGCATATGTTGTGTGTTGAGATATCCTGCTTATTGTTGTTGTGATATGTATACTATAGTTAATTGAGTTACCGAGTTGAGGGACCGGAGGGTCCATCTGAGTTGTGGGACCGGAGGGTCCCACTGAGACACATTGACCGGAGGGTCTTATAGTGAATATAGCCATGAGAGGCTAATGGGATCTGTGTGGTATTTTGGGGAACTCACTAAGCTTTGTGCGTACCGTGTTATGTGTTATGTGTTTTAGGTACTTCTCAGGATCACGGGAAGGCGTCGGCTTGATTGTACACACGAGATGGAGTTGTGTTTCGAGGATCCTGGATTTTATTCAAATAATTATGAACACGTGTTTTGATAATTGATATATTGAGATTTTGTGAAATGTGTTAATGTCATTTATGTGAATTTAAAAATGAAAATTTGTGCGAAAATTTACGGTCTTACAAGTTGGTATCAGAGCCTTGGTTTGAGGGATTCAGATGTGCTCTCGGGTATCTCTGGACTCAAAATGAGGATTTGAGAAAATTTTCTAAAAAGAAATGATTTTTCTAAAACGAGTAAGAGTTTTAAAGAGAAAACGAGATGGTGCAGTGTGTACAATCAGCCAGAGCCCGAACGGTGATTCCCAAAATACCATTATTTGGTTGTATTATGAGATGTTTATGAGATATTAGAGTTGCATGCTAGATGATAGGCTATGTATTTCAGAAATTAGGGCTAGAGTTGCCTGATTCATGATGCCTTAGCCTAGGGGATGCTATTACTTGATATTATCTGCTATTTGCTCTGAATGTGCTGAGTAGAAGTACCTAGTAGGAATCTTTTAGAGGGAGTCTTGAGTAGAGGAGTAATCTAGGAGAGATACCTAGACGAGCATTTGAGGAATCTTCTGAGAGAGTAGTTAGAGATCCGCAAGAGGTAGGATTGTCTGAGTTCGGTGATGCTTGAGTTATGAAAAGAGCGAGTGGAGTGGTATGCTAGAGTGGTTTCATGTGTTCGTTATTCGAAGCCCAAATGTTGTTGGCTTTGTGCTTTGTGGAACTCTTGAATGATGGGAGTCAGCTACTAAGTGAATATGACGATATTCAGGAGGTAGATGGCTGGCATCACAAGGAGTTCTTCAGCAGCTGATGGCAGAGAAGTGTGAGAACCTAGAGAGTAATCCTAGACCGATGAGTACGTTGTTTAGAGGTGAGTATTCGCTAGAGAGCGAGCATGTGTAATGGGAATGGTGATCGAGAAGGTTGAGCAGTTACTCAGAAAATCTGGGACGCTCCGTGTGGAAAGTATGGGTAGATGTGGCAGGTAGTATGGGCCCGTACTACTGAAAGCAGAGGACCCATACTCGAAACAGGGAGATTTCCAGAGGTTCTAAGTGGCAGGATGAGGAGAAATAACATGGTTCGGGTATCATGATTCATAGCAGAGTGTGCTTTCGCCTTTATCAGTTATCCGGTTGTGGTTATTCAGATTGGGAGTGGGTATGGGAGATTGCGGGGCCAGAGGGCCATGGCGAACAAGTTTCAGTGGGGTATACCCTGAGGGGGAAATCGAGTTAGTTCCTGAGAGATTATTAATGGCGAGATACCATTTGGAGTCGCAAGACTCAGGGATGAGTAGAGAGGATGCTTTATGGGGGGCACGCCTTAGTTGAGTATAGCGAGGCAGATGTTAGCAGCAGTTTCGAGTAATCAAGAAAAGTATGTGGGGCGGAGGCCCTCGTTGTTCCCTTTAGACAATTGAGGGGTTCGGTAGTGTGTTGGTATGGAATTTCGGGTGACTAGAGGCAGTCATAAGTTTCCAAGGATTTCGTCGGGGATTTGGGATATTTGGAGTTGCACGGTCTCTATCGGGAAGATCATCGAGTATTATGTGGTACCCTCCAAGAGTAAGTGTGATGTACCTGGTGACATAGTCTGTGGAATAGATTGTGGTGTGCCAAATGGTGCGGGTTCGAACCCTGAGTGGGGGAGAACTGGGTATTTCATTGAAAGGATCAGACATTTGTTCAAGAGCGGTTAGAGAACTGGACATGGAGGCCTGCAGAGCGGGATAATGCATGCTGTAGGTGTACAGGAAAGAACGAGTGTACCCACGGCGAGTAGCCGTGAGTCATGGATCTTATTGTGGTGAAGGACTCTTCAGGTTTGCAATGGTTGGGATCGACGCGGTTGGTTCGTTGAGGTCCAGTTTCAATTGTTGGGATTTGCCAGTTCAATGTATAGATTGTTATCTATACTCCGGGAGGAGCAAAATTTGAATTGTCAATTAGTTTCAGAGTCATTATGAGTAGCTTCACATGGGTTTTGATCAGCAAGAGGATGGGGTTTCGGATGCTCGTCAACGTGATCTCCGTCATTGATGATTTCTCCGTGTTTCAATTTGTGCGTGTTGAATGGATCAGAGGGGGGAGGGTTCCACTACAAACCATTCGAGCTAAAATTGATTATTGTTCCTATAAAGTTCGAACGATCTATGGGGTATTAGGCATCAAAATTTGGATATTTATAGACGGGGAATAATAAACCTTTATTCCTTTTGCATTCTATCCAGCGATGGAACAAAAAATGAGAAATTCGTTTCATCTTTTTATTTTGTGTTCAATAAAAAAAATGAACAATTATAATTCTATAGGGTTGAATAAAAATTCAATTAATCTTTTGATAAAATTGCTATGCTTAGTGTGTGACTCGTTGGTTTTTTGAGGGTTAGTATAAAAAACCAGCCCCACGGTATAAACAAATAACTATAGAAGTAATGAGTATTTCGAGGTTATGATTTGTGCGAGAAGAAGATCATTGGTCGTAACAGACATTAGTGTTGGATTACTGTCTAAGTCCATAACTATAATTGGTATATACTTCACCCGACCCGGCATGGTCCATTTGGGTTGCATGGCATCAGAACATTTGGATAGACCTTTTAATGAGAAGAAGATATTTGTGACATATTAATATATTATAAGTTCTAATATATTATTATGAAATCATATTATATAATTAGTATTGATCAAGAATTAATTTGGAATTAATTTAGTGATCAAAAGAGACTAATTAAATATATGGGGATTGATTGTGTAAATCATTGATTCTTATATATGTGGGCTTATGATCCATGATTCCTTATGATGGGCTATATCCATGGGGTGACCCATAGATACTCCATGGAGGTTAAAACCCATGGAGCATAAGGAATGGGTTAAGTCATGGGTTACATGGTGTAACCCTAATGTGCACACTATATAAGGACCCCATTGTTGGTGAAAATTGGCACTAGTGTATTACATAGAGGGCAAGCCGATTTCATAGAGATATAAGACTAATATCTTCTTTCATGGTTATTCCAAATGTTCATGGTGTTGTGTGAACCATTTGAGGTGTCACACTTGGGGCACTAGGCTCTTGAGCTACATGGAATCAAGCACCAACCAAGAGGTATGTAATTCTACTAGAATTTATCTTATGTGTACTTTATATTATGCTAGTTAGAACAATACCTTGGAAATTGATATTTGCATGTATAATAGAGAAAACATAGATCCACAGTATTTAGGGTTGCATGTACACCATAGGAGTGTTAGAATGCTCAAAACCCAACAGTGGTATCAGAGCCTAGGCTTGTTTTCTTGGTATACTTGCTTAAACTTCTTAAAAATCGAAGTTTTGTGTTGTCTGGACAGGGGACTCGATGATTCCATGAAGGGACTGGACGATTCCAAGACAAAATTCATCCAACTCGGCGAGTTGGTTCATGCACTCGACGAGTTGGACCTCCAAACAGCATATCTTCGAGTTTTGGTGTTGGAATTGGTCTAGAATCATTACCTTTGACTGCTTTGGACTTATAAAACCTGTTTTCAATGTGGTAATGATTATGTTAAACCAATTTCAATGCTATAATCAAAGTTTCAAGTTTTATATATGTTTATGTGATTCTTGAAAATTGTTGATTATGAATGTTCATGCTTATGAGTTTTGTTTGATCATAGGAATTATGTGCAAATTGTTTGTTAGTATAATTTTTTATCTTAATAAAATTGTATGGACTCCATAACTTGTCCTCAAGTTATGGATTACCAAGATTTTTATGTTTCCTTGATTTATGAGTTAGTTTAGATTAATAAAAAAAATTGTGTTTTAGTGGTTTTCAATCCATATTAATCTAAAAGAAGTTCATAAAATATGTTTTTTTGTAACTTGTCCTCAAGTTACATAAAAGGTCACATTTATGAATCTTAAAGCTCATAAAAGTTCCATGGGTTGCACAAAATAAAGAGTCTTTTTCATTAAATTGTTTTTATGACTCCATAACTTGTCCTCAAGTTATGGATGTTTAAGAGTCACTTCTTTAAAAGTGTTATTAAAGAATAAGAGGTTACATAAAAGTGAAGAGTCTTCATTTTAATGAACCATTAAACTCTTAAGTTATGAAATGAAAAGTCTTGAATAGTTTCAAAACTTGCCCTCAAGTTTTGGAATTTGTAAAGTTACCCCCTCATGTATACTTGAATTCCAAATTGAACCTTAGAATTTTAAAAGGTTTAAAATTCAACACTTATACTATTATTATAATTTTAATTATATAGATATGTATAAGATAAAGTCAATCTTACCGTTAGTAGGCCTCATTCACGAAGCCGGTCTATAAGGGGGGTATAAGGTTACTGCCTATAAAATGGTAGTTTAATGGGTGTCCACTCTCACCCACCGCTTCCTTGACTGGTGGAGGGTCGTTAGCCGAACGGGTAGGATAGGACTACAAATTCTCCCTTCATTAAAAGTATAATGATAAATACTAAGTAACTAAACACTTATAAATTCCCAATCTTAGTTACTTAGGAAAATGTGAAATAGGTGCTAACCCATGAAATTACACTTTGTACATTACTAAGTCGTTAGTGGAGCGTGTGTGGTTAACCAGCACACTAACAAGGACTAGTAAGTGTGGCAAAGGATAACTTGACTTTATTATAGATCGGTGGAGCGTGTGTGGTTAACCGGCACATCGATTAGGTGATAAAGTTAAGGGTACTAAGTATATCTGCATGGTTATTCACACCTTGTTTGTGATCCTCGACATCCCAGTCACAAACTTGAGAGGGCACAATCGAGATTCAAACATGCCATTGAAAGTACAGTGAATCTCAAAAGATCTAGGAGTTTCAAATCTAATTAAAACTTAATTATATTTCGTTTTTCATGGTGAAATTGGTAAATCGTCATTTACCTACCTTCAACTATTTTATAACTCGGATTACGGCATCCCTCTTCCAGTTATAAGTAGGTTGTTGGGTCCTAACCTTAATATTTCATATTGGGTGTTATATTAAGGACTTTAAATCAACTAACTTGAATTTCTCCCATTATAGATGTCTACTTTAGACAGCTATGGTCTTCCCAAATCTTTAGGAACAAGCTTCCTAATGAAGATGATATCCCAAATGGCAATCAAGGTAAAAGATCAATCCCTTTGTTGTGCATTAGTGCGACTGGAAATCATACTTCATTTCCTCCACTTCCTCTAATAATTCTCCCTATCCAACAAGTTTTAAGACTTGATAAGTTCTAAGTCACTCAATCCCTATTGGCAAGCAAGTCTATATGTGCTTAGGTCTTGGAGATTAAGTCACATATGGACAATTCGGGAGAGTCGGGTCTCGAAGTCTCGAGGTAGCTGGCTATTGACTTGGTTCTTCAGTCACTCCCTGATGACAGATCACGACATGACCCTTTAATGATCTTATCTATCTGCTTGGTGCTGCTGAATCAGCAATGATTTGGAACACTGATAAAGCAAATTTGATTAGAATATCAACTTCCCAAAACTTCATAGACATTGACAATGGTGACACTAGAAATTAAGAAAAACTTTCTCTTCCCAATGGAAAGGGATCGGCCATAGTCAACTCGGTTGACTATATGGTAAAGAGAAAGGCTAAGTATGAGATAGTCCCATGTACCATTCCCAAAGAGTCCATATGTGCCTATTGCCAAAGGAAGGGGGCATTGGTTGCGAAGCTGCCAAATTTACCTGAAAGATCATAATGATGGTAATGTCAATAAGTTTGACTCTACTTCAGGTAAAGTCCATTATCTAACTCTATTAAGCTCCTATTTGGAGATCCTTATTGCATGATGTGAATAGGTCACATGTTGATGTTTTAAGAATCAAAGAAAATAGAGGAAGCTTAAAGAAAGTATATGCTGTTTCTGATCACGAAGATGGATTTCGATCGCATGGTTCGGTGATCAGAATTTTGAGTTGTTACTTAAGAGTTATGATATATTGCTTAGGAATAGATAACAATAAGTTTTCCATATGGATTGTAAGGATAAGTTTTCCGTAAAGTTTTTAAAATAAAAGAAAGATGGTTTTAATTTTATTTATTTTAAGTATCCTTACAATGGCATTTGTGAAAAATTGTTGCCTATATGATTCCATTGATAGCAATATTGGAAAATGGATTTGATTCTTTCGTTTGTGGTAGTGTCATAATTTACCAAATAAGGAAAGATTCTCATCACCCAAGTTTCAGTTGGATAGAAACTTGGAATCATTCAAGTAGTATTGTGTGATGAATGAGAATTTTCATCTTTGGGAAATTAAGACTAATTCCTTGATTCACATGTACATGTGAAGGACTAAAGGATTGGGTACACTTGGTTGTGTGTTGGTCAAGTCCACCATAAGGATTGATAAGAGTATTCGTCATGATTTACTAAAAGTTACTAAATATGATTATGCTTACAAGTTTGAGTGTGATTCTGAAATATTGGAAAAGTTTCAATAATTGGCAGAATGAATAAGAAGAATCAAATAAGGCAGAAAGATAGAAGTTTCTCCAATCTGAAGAGATGGGAGAGTACTTGAGTATCTTGTTTTATGATTATCTTAGTGATTATGAAACCATATCACAATTGATCCTCTAAGGACACCTTACTAAATTTGTTTGGCTAAAGAGAGGAATCGTGAATTGTGGAAACGGTTAAATCAAAAGATAAATCATACTTCGTTCCAAAATAAAATCTTAGAGTCATACTCCAAGATTGAGTCTTTAGTGACATAATCTTTAGAAAGTTTATAACACTTGTCAAATGTAGAGTAAGATGCTTCCTATTCTTGTACATTTGAGATTGGTAGGTTGTGATGTTTTGGATAAAACAAAGACCAACCAAGACCAATTGTGTGAAATGTTTAACTTGATAAGAATCCGCACTAACTCTTGAATATTATTTTTTTGTCAAGGAATGGTTCTTGACAAATAGAATCTTATATGTCAAGAGGTCAGTGGGAGTCTTAAAAGATCTTGAGATAGTTTCAAGAACTAATCAAGAGCATTGTTAATCACTAGCCCACGATTTGAGGTTTGTAACCTATCGTGTTGACTTATTCTTGTTTCTGTGCCATTCCAGTTAAAGTTGGCTATGCTTGTGAGTTCTATGAGTTCTCAATTGTTTGCATAACAACTTGGAAGAAATGGTAGGCCCTTGTGCTACCGGGTGGCGAGAAAATCAGATTGAACAAGTTCAGTCCATAAGAGTTTGGATTTGCCACTAACCTTGTCTTGTGATTATGGTTATGACAAATTCACATGGATAGGAACTCATACACCATAAAATCTAAGTGTCATAAGGTTTCTCTTCGATTCATGAAAATGATGGTGAGGAAACGCTTTCACTAAGAAGATTTTAAGTAGATAACAGTTGTGATATTTGCATTCTCATATAGTTAGTGGAGCGTGTGTGGTTAACCGGCACACTAACTAGTGAGAATTGCAAAAGGTCTAGACAAACATGTGAGCTATCTAAGGAAAGGTGTATGATTTTGATAAAGTATTATCAAAGCAATCTCGTATCAGAAATCTGAACTTTGGTAAGAAAGACAATAAAGTATTGATTTCTAGAGGTCCAGTTGATTTCTAGATACATGTCAAAGCTAGTGGGAGCATAAGTGTTATGCTAGTAAGATAATAATCATTATGCTAGTGGGAGCATGATGATTATGTTGCAAGCTAGCAATTTTAATTATAGAAAACAAAAGTTTCAATTCGCTTTGAAAATGTTTTTTGCTATAATTAAGGGAGAGGATTTTATACTTCATTCCAATTCTACAAGCTTAGATTGAGATTTTAATCAACTTTAGTCAAGAATATATATGAATGTTATGCTGGAATGGTTCAACATAAGGAAATTCTATATATGTTGTGTTCTCAAAATTCGTTTATGATTACGGCATCCCTCTTCATAGTTCGAAATGTGAGAACATGGCAAACAAAAAAAATTTATAGCATGAATCATGTCCCATATGCTTCGGGTATAGGATCGATTACATGAGCTATAGTAGTTATCCTTTCTAAATTTTCCTAATGCTTAGGCCATTAAGAGGGGAAAAGGGATTAGAACTGGATATGACTAAAATGATTAAGCAATTGTCGAGGACAATTTGAGGTTTACCAAAGATTGGTTACTCATGGACAATTGGAAGCATAGAGTAAGGACCATATTGACATATTTTGAAAAGAGGCAACTCTTATTCAAAAGTGATGGTCAAAATGGGAATGTGGAATTGTTTCCATAGGTGGAAGTTATTTTGAATCTGTGTAAGATTAGAGAACTTAATGCAAGAAGGATGTTCAAAGGAATGTACTTTGAATTTGAGACCTCATTTCCATGGAATTTTTCTCCATTGGAATACTTTGTAATGTCTGTTGCCAAGTCTTTGTGACTTGTGTGCATATTCATTACAAGAGGATCATTACATATGAGTTTATAATCTAACAGATTACAGTAAATGGCAAGAGTTTGGTATTCTTACATTTACAATAAGGATTGGGATTGTGAAATGAGCATCATTGAAATATTGTCAATCCATCTATTTCACAAAGTAAGGATCATAGATAAACATAGTGTGCATACTTGGAGTATAGCATAGCTATTGTTTGGAAAAACATAGTGTGCATGCTTGGAGCATGGCATGACTATTGTTTTAATTCAAGTATTAAGTTGATTAATCGAAACAGAAATAATAAGTAATCAACATGGTGCTTAGATAAAAGGGTTTTTATTTACACTCAAAGTGTTGGGGCCATATAGGATTAGTATTATTCTTGTGTTTCACTTTGCATGTTTTGACTTCCCGGATAACTAAGTTATTCAAACCATCCACAGTCGGTCATATGTTTGAAGTAGATATGAATCAAGACTGTCATGAAGCTGGATTGTAGATGTCCAAGGTATGGGACATAGCAAGAGTTGCTACAACATTCATGAGTGCTCATAAGTTCTGAGTATTGGATTCAACCCACACTCATTTGATTTGCTTCATGGATTTTATCACGAGTGATCACGAGACGATAATATCTTATATTCTTCAAACCTAGAGATATGAGTTGTTGACTATGAGTTGGTTATACATTGATTGCACGAAAACGCATTGGTAACTCGATGTTATAAAATGTGCCTTTGTGTATGATTCAACAAGTAGTCAGTACAAGCATATGAGTCGAAGTTTCTCCATTCCTTTTACCCTTAAAGGGATAAAACTGATATCTATGGGCCCCTCGATGATTTAGTGATGACACCCCTAAGTGCTTGGCCAAGCCTGGACTGATTTGATTTGTTCAATTAGACGGTCGTCATAAATCAGACATCGGGAAACAACAAATGGACAGAGAGAATGATTATAATCCATGTCTCAGTCCATATGATATCTAGAATGGAGAAATATATGATCACTTATCTAATGGACCCGTCATTAATTTGTTCAGAGTTCGGCAGCAGCTTTTAAGAGCTATGATTGCTAGTCGGGTTATGAAGTCTTACTTGCAATAATAGTTATTAGACTTATCCAAGTGGGAGACTGTTGGATTAGTGTCTAAGTCCATAACTATATTTGGTATATACTTGACCCGACCCGGCATGGTCCATTTGGGTTGCATGGCATCCGAACATTTGGATAGACCTTTTAATGAGAAGAAGATATTTGTGACATATTAATATATTATAAGTTCTAATATATTATTATGAAATCATATTATATAATTAGTATTGATCAAGAATTAATTTGGAATTAATTTAGTGATCAAAAGAGACTAATTAAATATATGGGGATTGATTGTGTAAATCATTGATTCTTACATATGTGGGCTTATGATCCATGATTCCTTATGATGGGTGATATCGCAATAATTATACATATATTTCGAGCGATATTTATGTATTTTTAGCTATATTTTGGTATGATTTAAGATAAAAGGTACTTATAAAGTTTGAAATTCCATTTTACAGCTAAAAATCATTTCTGAAGAAAAAGGAGAAGAAAATGTGCAAAAATCCGCAAAAAGAAGTGAAAGAAATTACACGAAGAAAAACGAGATCAAAAAGTCAAAGAATTCAAAAATAGCCGCGTTGGAAAGACGAGAAAATAAAATAAAAATATAAAAAAAAGAATTTAAATTAATTAATGAGGTTTAATTAAAATAAATTATTGGGAATTAATTATTTAATTTCTAAATAATTTATATTAATTAAATTAATTTAATTTAATTAAATTTGCAAAAGAAAAAAAAAAGAAAAAAAAATTAAAAGAAACAAAACTCGGAATGAGCCCAAATTCGGAGCCCAAAACCTGGAGCCCAAACCCGGAGCCCAAGTCTCGATTCGCGACCCTGACCCAGATCCGGAAAAGGCGAGACCCGAAGTCCGAAAGATCCTACCCGCGTCCACATACACTCACAGCCATATCCGATTATTCTGATCCGGTACCCGGCTCCGATCCGGGTTAGGATCCGCGCTTTTTATCGCTCATGACGTCATTCGTGACGTCATTCACGCGATCCATGAACAGACTTCGATCCAGGCTCCGACCCGACTCCGATTCGTTTCCTCTCACATAAAGTCCGCGTGTCGACCCGTTCCGACCCGGTTTCCGACCCAGAATTCGATCCGGTACTGTTCAATAGCTAAACGACGTCGTTTTGGCCTCCAGATTTGCCAATTCTGATTCCATTCCGTTTTTAACCATTTTTTCCACACTTTTTCCTATTTTAAACCCATTCCTTTCCAACCAATACTCAATAATTCACCACCTTTAAACTTTCCAACCTTTTATTCCCATCTTTTTATTTCTTTTGAATTCTTTTTCATTAGATCCAATCTCAATTTATTTCTTTTTGGTATTTAATTCTTCCAATTTTTACTATAAATACCACCATTTTTCACCAAAAAAAATGGAGGGGGGGAAAGAAAAGGAGAAGACATTGGAATTATGCACTTTGATACACAAATTTTTTCCAACCTTTGAACCACATTTCTACAATTGGGGATTCAAGAGTCAAAGATCTAAGGAATTGAAGATTGCAGTGGCATTAGGGACTACATCGGGTTTGTTTTATCGAAATGTTTAACATTCTCAATATGTTTTCTATGTATGTTGTAACTTTAATTATGGGCTAAATTCCCTTTGCTTTCACTTGGATAATGAAACCTTGAAAATATGATTTGATTTATATTATTCGGATATTAATTGTTATTTATTTTATCATGCATATTTGATCATTTATTTTTATATGTTGAATTTTTGTAATTAATTTTCCTATAACTAAGTTAATATTTTTAAAGGATCAATTTAAATATATTATCTTGAATCATAAATTTTTCATGACCATTGATATTTATGACTAGTGATGGACAAAATCCTAGGATTAGGCAAAATAAAATACTAAAAATTTAACATGTATATTTTGTATCGTATGACCAACTTACGATTCCTATTAGTTTTACTACCACTAAAATTAATAGTTTGATCAAATGTTTGCATGATACGAATTAATTATTGTTAATAAAATTGTTAATTGCATGACAATTGTTTTTAATTATTTTTATTATCAAAACGGTAAAAAATTAGATCATGATTTTTAACCAATTTTAGAAATCGGTAAATAACTAATAATATCCATTGCACTTAATATAAATCATTCATTACTAAAAGGTGGAATTAAATCTAAGTGAAAGCATCCTTATCATTCTTGATTCTTAAAAACCAATTCTTGTTCTATATTTATTTTTACACTTTAATCGTTAAAATTCTCATTATTTGTCTTGTTACTAAAAATTCCCCCAAGTTACTTATCTTTTAAGTTAATTAGCGACAAATAGTCTAAACGTAAATCATACTCGTTTCCCCAAGTGTTCGACATCCGTTCTTACCATTGCTATATTACAACTCAATTAGGTACACTTGCCTAAGTCGTGTAGTAAATTCTAGCATCGGTAATTTCAACCCTATAAATTTAAGACTAGATAAATTTCACATCAAGTTTTTGGCGCCGTTGCCGGGGAAACGGTTTTATTTGGTTTAGTGTTATTGTTTGTTAGTTAACGTAAAATTTAAAATATATATATATATATATATATATATATATATATATATATATATATATATATATATATTAAAAACAAATTAATAAAAAAAAAGGACGAAATTTATTTAAAATAATAAGTTTACTTATTAAAAAAAAAATTTAAAAAAATAGATATATAAAAAAAAAGAAAAAAAATTTTTTTTTTTTTTGTATTGCATAAATTTCCTTAGTTGTAAGTTAATTATAGGTTGTTAAATTTTCTTAGTTAATTATAGATTGTTAAATTTACTTATAAAAAAAAACTTTAAAAACATTATAAAAAAAAAATAATATATATATATTTAAAAAAAAATATTAAAAAAAAATTTAAAAATAAAAAAATAAAAAAATGGTATCAGAGCCATGTTTATATTGCATGAATAACCTTATTTAATTCGCGTGTAATACGAGTAATTCTACTTACCAGAACGGAGTTTGGAATTGGTACGTTGGTTTTGGTTGTTGGATTTCAGAAAAGTTATATTTATAATATACACCGAAATGATCCTGCCTCCCGGCTGCCTCTCTCTGTCTGTTCTCTATTTGATAGTCAAAGTATTACACAAAAATTAAATAAATAATTTATGCAATATAATCAATTCACTTTAAGATAGAAATTCCCTAATATATGACCCGAAGTTCAAATTTCACTGTCGTTCCACCTTTAGAAGAAAAAAGAGAAAGAGGATATACCCCTCCAACTCACTGAAAACAATTAAGTGAGGGGTAGAGTCTGGCTCATGACTCAGTTAAAAAGAAGTGCTTGCAGGAGGCAACCCGATGTTTGTTTTGATTTTTGAATTTGGTGTGTTTATTTTCTGTATGTTTGGTGTGAATTTTCTTTTTAGTTTGTGTTTTTGTTTTCAATAAAAGTGCTTTTTAATGGTTTTATTTTTCTGTGAAAGTTACTTTTCAGCTTAGAAACAGGTGATGGTCAGAATGGTGTAAAGTAAATTTCTGAAGTGCAAATTACAATTGGAGCAATGGCATCACATAAGTGTGGGGTGATTCCCCACAAAGAGCAGGATGGAGAACTGAAGCTGATACTGACCAACGGGAGAGCATTATTCGAAGGATGAAGCAAGTGTTCGGCCGACACAAGTCAAATCCAATTCACTCAGCGAAAAGGAGTAATTGATCTAATAACGCAATGTGTACTTGGCCAGTATACAAAGCGTTAAATTCAAGAATCGCGTAGAGAATCCCAATAATTGCATTACGCGACGTGTCCAAATCTTATACGCGACACGTAAATGCACCTGTTCAGAGAAATTGTGCGGAAAAAGATTCAGATGCCACACTTACCTAAATCTCCAGCTGGTTCAAAAAGAAAAGATTTACATGCACTTCAACATCACAAACAGAAAAATGCACTCAACACTTGTCCCACGCAATTCAGGATTTCGACCTCGCCACTACAATACCCCAGGGGAGTCTGTTCCTTTTTCTTTTTTTTTTTACTTTTATGTGCTTTAATTTTACATACAATGGGGACATTGTATGATTTAAGTGTGGGGTAGGGGGTCGAATAAGGAAACCAAGCATTTTTGATTAAAAAAAAAAAAAATTTTTGCTAGATTCACATTTATTGAATAATGGTTTAATTCAGAAATGTAGTAAAAATTAAAAAAAAAAATTTATTGTGTTGAAACTTAAGTTGCTAACGTTGTGTGGGATGATCCAATGCGAACTTAAATGTTTAATTGAACCAATAGTATGTTATAGTACATTTGTGGCTTCCCTGTCCTAGTGAAATCATGGAACAAAAACACAACCTTGCTTAGTTTGAGGGCCATAATACGTTTAGCATCGTGTACTAGAAATATATCCAGGAGAGCTTATGTAGTCATTGCACTCTAGACTAATATCTCTAACCAATAAGAGTTGAAGTTAAGTTCCCTTGCTTAAGCATATGTTTTTATTTTTTAGGATTTTTAGTTTGAAAAAAAAAAAAAAAAAATATTACAAAGTTTGAGAATAAGAGTCTACAAAGCTATGAAGATCAAGAAATATCATGAAGAAAAGTTCCAAAAATCAAACAAGACTCAAGAATAAAGGCAATTTGTCAAGTTATTAGTTATTGTAGTTTTTATTTCTAGGTTATTTTTCCATATGTATGCTTGGGGACTTAGTCAAAAATTACATTGAGGTTAAGAAAGATTTCTGAGGATATATTCGGAGGGATGCATAAAATGAATGTTGTTCAAAAGAAGTGGGCAAGTGTTTTTGAAGATTGTGAGTATTTAGGATTAGGGAAGTTTTAGGAATCATTAGACACAAATGTATGCATTGAGGTTTCGATGTAATGGCTGGGTTCAAGACGGATTGTCTTGTGCGATGTTGGTGATGAAAGTTTTGATGACATGCTAAAGTCAGTTTTGCTTGAGGACAAGCAAAGTTCAAGTGTGGGGTATTTTGATATCGCAATAATTATACATATATTTCGAGCGATATTTATGTATTTTTAGCTATATTTTGGTATGATTTAAGATAAAAGGTACTTATAAAGTTTGAAATTCCATTTTACAGCTAAAAATCATTTCTGAAGAAAAAAGAGAAGAAAATGTGCAAAAATCCGCAAAAAGAAGTGA
Source organism: Lactuca virosa (assembly GCF_052849685.1). Lineage (NCBI taxonomy): Eukaryota > Viridiplantae > Streptophyta > Magnoliopsida > Asterales > Asteraceae > Lactuca > Lactuca virosa. The sequence continues at coordinate 303,288,928 of NC_136429.1, read as the reverse complement.
AAGAAATTACACGAAGAAAAACGAGATCAAAAAGTCAAAGAATTCAAAAATAGCCGCGTTGGAAAGACGAGAAAACAAAATAAAAATATAAAAAAAAGAATTTAAATTAATTAATGAGGTTTAATTAAAATAAATTATTGGGAATTAATTATTTAATTTCTAAATAATTTATATTAATTAAATTAATTTAATTTAATTAAATTTGCAAAAGAAAAAAAAAGAAAAAAAAATTAAAAGAAACAAAACTCGGAATGAGCCCAAATTCGGAGCCCAAAACCTGGAGCCCAAACCTGGAGCCCAAGTCTCGATTCGCGACCCTGACCCAGATCCGGAAAAGGCGAGACCCGAAGTCCGAAAGATCCTACCCGCGTCCACATACACTCACAGCCATATCTGATTATTCTGATCCGGTACCCGGCTCCGATCCGGGTTAGGATCCGCGCTTTTTATCGCTCATGACGTCATTCACGCGATCCATGAACAGACTTCGATCCAGGCTCCGACCCGACTCCGATTCGTTTCCTCTCACATAAAGTCCGCGTGTCGACCCGTTCCGACCCGGTTTCCGACCCAGAATTCGATCTGGTACTGTTCAATAGCTAAACGACGTCGTTTTGGCCTCCAGATTTGCCAATTCTGATTCCATTCCGTTTTTAACCATTTTTTCCACACTTTTTCCTATTTTAAACCCATTCCTTTCCAACCAATACTCAATAATTCACCACCTTTAAACTTTCCAACCTTTTATTCCCATCTTTTTATTTCTTTTGAATTCTTTTTCATTAGATCCAATCTCAATTTATTTCTTTTTGGTATTTAATTCTTCCAATTTTTACTATAAATACCACCATTTTTCACCAAAAAAAAGGAGGGGGGAAAGAAAAGGAGAAGACATTGGAATTATGCACTTTGATACACAAATTTCTTCCAACCTTTGAACCACATTTCTACAATTGGGGATTCAAGAGTCAAAGATCTAAGGAATTGAAGATTGCAGTGGCATTAGGGACTACATCGGGTTTGTTTTATCGAAATGTTTAACATTCTCAATATGTTTTCTATGTATGTTGTAACTTTAATTATGGGCTAAATTCCCTTTGCTTTCACTTGGATAATGAAACCTTGAAAATATGATTTGATTTATATTATTCGGATATTAATTGTTATTTATTTTATCATGCATATTTGATCATTTATTTTTATACGTTGAATTTTTGTAATTAATTTTCCTATAACTAAGTTAATATTTTTAAAGGATCAATTTAAATATATTATCTTGAATCATAAATTTTTCATGACCATTGATATTTATGACTAGTGATGGACAAAATCCTAGGATTAGGCAAAATAAAATACTAAAAATTTAACATGTATATTTTGTATCGTATGACCAACTTACGATTCCTATTAGTTTTACTACCACTAAAATTAATAGTTTGATCAAATGTTTGCATGATACGAATTAATTATTGTTAATAAAATTGTTAATTGCATGACAATTGTTTTTAATTATTTTTATTATCAAAACGGTAAAAAATTAGATCATGATTTTTAACCAATTTTAGAAATCGGTAAATAACTAATAATATCCATTGCACTTAATATAAATCATTCATTACTAAAAGGTGGAATTAAATCTAAGTGAAAGCATCCTTATCATTCTTGATTCTTAAAAACCAATTCTTGTTCTATATTTATTTTTACACTTTAATCGTTAAAATTCTCATTATTTGTCTTGTTACTAAAAATTCCCCCAAGTTACTTATCTTTTAAGTTAATTAGCGACAAATAGTCTAAACGTAAATCATACTCGTTTCCCCAAGTGTTCGACATCCGTTCTTACCATTGCTATATTACAACTCAATTAGGTACACTTGCCTAAGTCGTGTAGTAAATTCTAGCATCGGTAATTTCAACCCTATAAATTTAAGACTAGATAAATTTCACATCAAGTTTTTGGCGCCGTTGCCGGGGAAACGGTTTTATTTGGTTTAGTGTTATTGTTTGTTAGTTAACGTAAAATTTAAAATATATATATATATATATATATATATATATATATATATATATATATATATATATATATATATTAAAAACAAATTAATAAAAAAAAGGACGAAATTTATTTAAAATAATAAGTTTACTTATTAAAAAAAATTTTAAAAAAAATAGATATATAAAAAAAAGAAAAAAAAAATTTTTTTTTTTTTGTATTGCATAAATTTCCTTAGTTGTAAGTTAATTATAGGTTGTTAAATTTTCTTAGTTAATTATAGATTTTTAAATTTACTTATAAAAAAAAACTTTAAAAATATTATAAAAAAAAATAATATATATATATTTAAAAAAAATTATTAAAAAAAAAATTTTAAAAATAAAAAAATAAAAAAATGGTATCAGAGCCATGTTTATATTGCATGAATAACCTTATTTAATTCGCGTGTAATACGAGTAATTCTACTTACCAGAACGGAGTTTGGAATTGGTACGTTGGTTTTGGTTGTTGGATTTCAGAAAAGTTATATTTATAATATACACCGAAATGATCCTGCCTCCCGGCTGCCTCTCTCTGTCTGTTCTCTATTTGATAGTCAAAGTATTACACAAAAATTAAATAAATAATTTATGCAATATAATCAATTCACTTTAAGATAGAAATTCCCTAATATATGACCCGAAGTTCAAATTTCACTGTCGTTCCACCTTTAGAAGAAAAAAGAGAAAGAGGATATACCCCTCCAACTCACTGAAAACAATTAAGTGAGGGGTAGAGTCTGGCTCATGACTCAGTTAAAAAGAAGTGCTTGCGGAAGGCAACCCGATGTTTGTTTTGATTTTTGAATTTGGTGTGTTTATTTTCTGTATGTTTGGTGTGAATTTTCTTTTTAGTTTGTGTTTTTGTTTTCAATAAAAGTGCTTTTTAATGGTTTTATTTTTCTGTGAAAGTTACTTTTCAGCTTAGAAACAGGTGATGGTCAGAATGGTGTAAAGTAAATTTCTGAAGTGCAAATTACAATTGGAGCAATGGCATCACATAAGTGTGGGGTGATTCCCCACAAAGAGCAGGATGGAGAACTGAAGCTGATACTGACCAACGGGAGAGCATTATTCGAAGGATGAAGCAAGTGTTCGGCCGACACAAGTCAAATCCAATTCACTCAGCGAAAAGGAGTAATTGATCTAATAACGCAATGTGTACTTGGCCAGTATACAAAGCGTTAAATTCAAGAATCGCGTAGAGAATCCCAATAATTGCATTACGCGACGTGTCCAAATCTTATACGCGACACGTAAATGCACCTGTTCAGAGAAATTGTGCGGAAAAAGATTCAGATGCCACACTTACCTAAATCTCCAGCTGGTTCAAAAAGAAAAGATTTACATGCACTTCAACATCACAAACAGAAAAATGCACTCAACACTTGTCCCACGCAATTCAGGATTTCGACCTCGCCACTACAATACCCCAGGGGAGTCTGTTCCTTTTTCTTTTTTTTTTTACTTTTATGTGCTTTAATTTTACATACAATGGGGACATTGTATGATTTAAGTGTGGGGTAGGGGGTCGAATAAGGAAACCAAGCATTTTTGATTAAAAAAAAAAAAAATTTTTGCTAGATTCACATTTATTGAATAATGGTTTAATTCAGAAATGTAGTAAAAATTAAAAAAAAAAATTTATTGTGTTGAAACTTAAGTTGCTAACGTTGTGTGGGATGATCCAATGCGAACTTAAATGTTTAATTGAACCAATAGTATGTTATAGTACATTTGTGGCTTCCCTGTCCTAGTGAAATCATGGAACAAAAACACAACCTTGCTTAGTTTGAGGGCCATAATACGTTTAGCATCGTGTACTAGAAATATATCCAGGAGAGCTTATGTAGTCATTGCACTCTAGACTAATATCTCTAACCAATAAGAGTTGAAGTTAAGTTCCCTTGCTTAAGCATATGTTTTTATTTTTTAGGATTTTTAGTTTGAAAAAAAAAAAAAAAAAATATTACAAAGTTTGAGAATAAGAGTCTACAAAGCTATGAAGATCAAGAAATATCATGAAGAAAAGTTCCAAAAATCAAACAAGACTCAAGAATAAAGGCAATTTGTCAAGTTATTAGTTATTGTAGTTTTTATTTCTAGGTTATTTTTCCATATGTATGCTTGGGGACTTAGTCAAAAATTACATTGAGGTTAAGAAAGATTTCTGAGGATATATTCGGAGGGATGCATAAAATGAATGTTGTTCAAAAGAAGTGGGCAAGTGTTTTTGAAGATTGTGAGTATTTAGGATTAGGGAAGTTTTAGGAATCATTAGACACAAATGTATGCATTGAGGTTTCGATGTAATGGCTGGGTTCAAGACGGATTGTCTTGTGCGATGTTGGTGATGAAAGTTTTGATGACATGCTAAAGTCAGTTTTGCTTGAGGACAAGCAAAGTTCAAGTGTGGGGTATTTTGATATCGCAATAATTATACATATATTTCGAGCGATATTTATGTATTTTTAGCTATATTTTGGTATGATTTAAGATAAAAGGTACTTATAAAGTTTGAAATTCCATTTTACAGCTAAAAATCATTTCTGAAGAAAAAAGAGAAGAAAATGTGCAAAAATCCGCAAAAAGAAGTGAAAGAAATTACACGAAGAAAAACGAGATCAAAAAGTCAAAGAATTCAAAAATAGCCGCGTTGGAAAGACGAGAAAACAAAATAAAAATATAAAAAAAAGAATTTAAATTAATTAATGAGGTTTAATTAAAATAAATTATTGGGAATTAATTATTTAATTTCTAAATAATTTATATTAATTAAATTAATTTAATTTAATTAAATTTGCAAAAGAAAAAAAAAGAAAAAAAAATTAAAAGAAACAAAACTCGGAATGAGCCCAAATTCGGAGCCCAAAACCTGGAGCCCAAACCTGGAGCCCAAGTCTCGATTCGCGACCCTGACCCAGATCCGGAAAAGGCGAGACCCGAAGTCCGAAAGATCCTACCCGCGTCCACATACACTCACAGCCATATCTGATTATTCTGATCCGGTACCCGGCTCCGATCCGGGTTAGGATCCGCGCTTTTTATCGCTCATGACGTCATTCACGCGATCCATGAACAGACTTCGATCCAGGCTCCGACCCGACTCCGATTCGTTTCCTCTCACATAAAGTCCGCGTGTCGACCCGTTCCGACCCGGTTTCCGACCCAGAATTCGATCTGGTACTGTTCAATAGCTAAACGACGTCGTTTTGGCCTCCAGATTTGCCAATTCTGATTCCATTCCGTTTTTAACCATTTTTTCCACACTTTTTCCTATTTTAAACCCATTCCTTTCCAACCAATACTCAATAATTCACCACCTTTAAACTTTCCAACCTTTTATTCCCATCTTTTTATTTCTTTTGAATTCTTTTTCATTAGATCCAATCTCAATTTATTTCTTTTTGGTATTTAATTCTTCCAATTTTTACTATAAATACCACCATTTTTCACCAAAAAAAAGGAGGGGGGAAAGAAAAGGAGAAGACATTGGAATTATGCACTTTGATACACAAATTTCTTCCAACCTTTGAACCACATTTCTACAATTGGGGATTCAAGAGTCAAAGATCTAAGGAATTGAAGATTGCAGTGGCATTAGGGACTACATCGGGTTTGTTTTATCGAAATGTTTAACATTCTCAATATGTTTTCTATGTATGTTGTAACTTTAATTATGGGCTAAATTCCCTTTGCTTTCACTTGGATAATGAAACCTTGAAAATATGATTTGATTTATATTATTCGGATATTAATTGTTATTTATTTTATCATGCATATTTGATCATTTATTTTTATACGTTGAATTTTTGTAATTAATTTTCCTATAACTAAGTTAATATTTTTAAAGGATCAATTTAAATATATTATCTTGAATCATAAATTTTTCATGACCATTGATATTTATGACTAGTGATGGACAAAATCCTAGGATTAGGCAAAATAAAATACTAAAAATTTAACATGTATATTTTGTATCGTATGACCAACTTACGATTCCTATTAGTTTTACTACCACTAAAATTAATAGTTTGATCAAATGTTTGCATGATACGAATTAATTATTGTTAATAAAATTGTTAATTGCATGACAATTGTTTTTAATTATTTTTATTATCAAAACGGTAAAAAATTAGATCATGATTTTTAACCAATTTTAGAAATCGGTAAATAACTAATAATATCCATTGCACTTAATATAAATCATTCATTACTAAAAGGTGGAATTAAATCTAAGTGAAAGCATCCTTATCATTCTTGATTCTTAAAAACCAATTCTTGTTCTATATTTATTTTTACACTTTAATCGTTAAAATTCTCATTATTTGTCTTGTTACTAAAAATTCCCCCAAGTTACTTATCTTTTAAGTTAATTAGCGACAAATAGTCTAAACGTAAATCATACTCGTTTCCCCAAGTGTTCGACATCCGTTCTTACCATTGCTATATTACAACTCAATTAGGTACACTTGCCTAAGTCGTGTAGTAAATTCTAGCATCGGTAATTTCAACCCTATAAATTTAAGACTAGATAAATTTCACATCAAGTTTTTGGCGCCGTTGCCGGGGAAACGGTTTTATTTGGTTTAGTGTTATTGTTTGTTAGTTAACGTAAAATTTAAAAATATATATATATATATATATATATATATATATATATATATATATATATATATATATATATATATATATATATATATATATATATATATATATATATATTAAAAACAAATTAATAAAAAAAAGGACGAAATTTATTTAAAATAATAAGTTTACTTATTAAAAAAAATTTTAAAAAAAATAGATATATAAAAAAAAGAAAAAAAAAAATTTTTTTTTTTTGTATTGCATAAATTTCCTTAGTTGTAAGTTAATTATAGGTTGTTAAATTTTCTTAGTTAATTATAGATTTTTAAATTTACTTATAAAAAAAAACTTTAAAAATATTATAAAAAAAAATAATATATATATATTTAAAAAAAATTATTAAAAAAAAAAATTTTAAAAATAAAAAAATAAAAAAATGGTATCAGAGCCATGTTTATATTGCATGAATAACCTTATTTAATTCGCGTGTAATACGAGTAATTCTACTTACCAGAACGGAGTTTGGAATTGGTACGTTGGTTTTGGTTGTTGGATTTCAGAAAAGTTATATTTATAATATACACCGAAATGATCCTGCCTCCCGGCTGCCTCTCTCTGTCTGTTCTCTATTTGATAGTCAAAGTATTACACAAAAATTAAATAAATAATTTATGCAATATAATCAATTCACTTTAAGATAGAAATTCCCTAATATATGACCCGAAGTTCAAATTTCACTGTCGTTCCACCTTTAGAAGAAAAAAGAGAAAGAGGATATACCCCTCCAACTCACTGAAAACAATTAAGTGAGGGGTAGAGTCTGGCTCATGACTCAGTTAAAAAGAAGTGCTTGCGGAAGGCAACCCGATGTTTGTTTTGATTTTTGAATTTGGTGTGTTTATTTTCTGTATGTTTGGTGTGAATTTTCTTTTTAGTTTGTGTTTTTGTTTTCAATAAAAGTGCTTTTTAATGGTTTTATTTTTCTGTGAAAGTTACTTTTCAGCTTAGAAACAGGTGATGGTCAGAATGGTGTAAAGTAAATTTCTGAAGTGCAAATTACAATTGGAGCAATGGCATCACATAAGTGTGGGGTGATTCCCCACAAAGAGCAGGATGGAGAACTGAAGCTGATACTGACCAACGGGAGAGCATTATTCGAAGGATGAAGCAAGTGTTCGACCGACACAAGTCAAATCCAATTCACTCAGCGAAAAGGAGTAATTGATCTAATAACGCAATGTGTACTTGGCCAGTATACAAAGCGTTAAATTCAAGAATCGCGTAGAGAATCCCAATAATTGCATTATGCGACGTGTCCAAATCTTATACGCGACACGTAAATGCACCTGTTCAGAGAAATTGTGCGGAAAAAGATTCAGATGCCACACTTACCTAAATCTCCAGCTGGTTCAAAAAGAAAAGATTTACATGCACTTCAACATCACAAACAGAAAAATGCACTCAACACTTGTCCCACGCAATTCAGGATTTCGACCTCGCCACTACAATACCCCAGGGGAGTCTGTTCCTTTTTCTTTTTTTTTTACTTTTATGTGCTTTAATTTTACATACAATGGGGACATTGTATGATTTAAGTGTGGGGTAGGGGGTCGAATAAGGAAACCAAGCATTTTTGATTAAAAAAAAAAAAATTTGCTAGATTCACATTTATTGAATAATGGTTTAATTCAGAAATGTAGTAAAAATTAAAAAAAAAATTTATTGTGTTGAAACTTAAGTTGCTAACGTTGTGTGGGATGATCCAATGCGAACTTAAATGTTTAATTGAACCAATAGTATATTATAGTAAATTTGTGGCTTCCCTGTCCTAGTGAAATCATGGAACAAAAACACAACCTTGCTTAGTTTGAGGGCCATAATACGTTTAGCATCGTGTACCAGAAATATATCCAGGAGAGCTTATGTAGTCATTGCACTCTAGACTAATATCTCTAACCAATAAGAGTTGAAGTTAAGTTCCCTTGCTTAAGCATATGTTTTTATTTTTTAGGATTTTTAGTTTGAAAAAAAAAAATATATTACAAAGTTTGAGAATAAGAGTCTACAAAGCTATGAAGATCAAGAAATATCATGAAGAAAAGTTCCAAAAATCAAACAAGACTCAAGAATAAAGGCAATTTGTCAAGTTATTAGTTATTGTAGTTTTTATTTCTAGGTTATTTTTCCATATGTATGCTTGGGGACTTAGTCAAAAATTACATTGAGGTTAAGAAAGATTTCTGAGGATATATTCGGAGGGATGCATAAAATGAATGTTGTTCAAAAGAAGTGGGCAAGTGTTTTTGAAGATTGTGAGTATTTAGGATTGGGGAAGTTTTAGGAATCATTAGACACAAATGTATGCATTGAGGTTTCGATGTAATGGCTGGGTTCAAGACGGATTGTCTTGTGCGATGTTGGTGATGAAAGTTTTGATGACATGCTAAAGTCAGTTTTGCTTGAGGACAAGCAAAGTTCAAGTGTGGGGTATTTTGATATCGCAATAATTATACATATATTTCGAGCGATATTTATGTATTTTTAGCTATATTTTGGTATGATTTAAGATAAAAGGTACTTATAAAGTTTGAAATTCCATTTTACAGCTAAAAATCATTTCTGAAGAAAAAGGAGAAGAAAATGTGCAAAAATCCGCAAAAAGAAGTGAAAGAAATTACACGAAGAAAAACGAGATCAAAAAGTCAAAGAATTCAAAAATAGCCGCGTTGGAAAGACGAGAAAACAAAATAAAAATATAAAAAAAAGAATTTAAATTAATTAATGAGGTTTAATTAAAATAAATTATTGGGAATTAATTATTTAATTTCTAAATAATTTATATTAATTAAATTAATTTAATTTAATTAAATTTGCAAAAGAAAAAAAAAGAAAAAAAAATTAAAAGAAACAAAACTCGGAATGAGCCCAAATTCGGAGCCCAAAACCTGGAGCCCAAACCCGGATCCCAAGTCTCGATTCGCGACCCTGACCCAGATCCGGAAAAGGCGAGACCCGAAGTCCGAAAGATCCTACCCGCGTCCACATACACTCACAGCCATATCTGATTATTCTGATCCGGTACCCGGCTCCGATCCGGGTTAGGATCCGCGCTTTTTATCGCTCATGACGTCATTCACGCGATCCATGAACAGACTTCGATCCAGGCTCCGACCCGACTCCGATTCGTTTCCTCTCACATAAAGTCCGCGTGTCGACCCGTTCCGACCCGGTTTCCGACCCAGAATTCGATCCGGTACTGTTCAATAGCTAAACGACGTCGTTTTGGCCTCCAGATTTGCCAATTCTGATTCCATTCCGTTTTTAACCATTTTTTCCACACTTTTTCCTATTTTAAACCCATTCCTTTCCAACCAATACTCAATAATTCACCACCTTTAAACTTTCCAACCTTTTATTCCCATCTTTTTATTTCTTTTGAATTCTTTTTCATTAGATCCAATCTCAATTTATTTCTTTTTGGTATTTAATTCTTCCAATTTTTACTATAAATACCACCATTTTTCACCAAAAAAAATGGAGGGGGGGAAAGAAAAGGAGAAGACATTGGAATTATGCACTTTGATACACAAATTTCTTCCAACCTTTGAACCACATTTCTACAATTGGGGATTCAAGAGTCAAAGATCTAAGGAATTGAAGATTGCAGTGGCATTAGGGACTACATCGGGTTTGTTTTATCGAAATGTTTAACATTCTCAATATGTTTTCTATGTATGTTGTAACTTTAATTATGGGCTAAATTCCCTTTGCTTTCACTTGGATAATGAAACCTTGAAAATATGATTTGATTTATATTATTCGGATATTAATTGTTATTTATTTTATCATGCATATTTGATCATTTATTTTTATACGTTGAATTTTTGTAATTAATTTTCCTATAACTAAGTTAATATTTTTAAAGGATCAATTTAAATATATTATCTTGAATCATAAATTTTTCATGACCATTGATATTTATGACTAGTGATGGACAAAATCCTAGGATTAGGCAAAATAAAATACTAAAAATTTAACATGTATATTTTGTATCGTATGACCAACTTACGATTCCTATTAGTTTTACTACCACTAAAATTAATAGTTTGATCAAATGTTTGCATGATACGAATTAATTATTGTTAATAAAATTGTTAATTGCATGACAATTGTTTTTAATTATTTTTATTATCAAAACGGTAAAAAATTAGATCATGATTTTTAACCAATTTTAGAAATCGGTAAATAACTAATAATATCCATTGCACTTAATATAAATCATTCATTACTAAAAGGTGGAATTAAATCTAAGTGAAAGCATCCTTATCATTCTTGATTCTTAAAAACCAATTCTTGTTCTATATTTATTTTTACACTTTAATCGTTAAAATTCTCATTATTTGTCTTGTTACTAAAAATTCCCCCAAGTTACTTATCTTTTAAGTTAATTAGCGACAAATAGTCTAAACGTAAATCATACTCGTTTCCCCAAGTGTTCGACATCCGTTCTTACCATTGCTATATTACAACTCAATTAGGTACACTTGCCTAAGTCGTGTAGTAAATTCTAGCATCGGTAATTTCAACCCTATAAATTTAAGACTAGATAAATTTCACATCAAGTTTTTGGCGCCGTTGCCGGGGAAACGGTTTTATTTGGTTTAGTCTTATTGTTTGTTAGTTAACGTAAAATTTAAATATATATATATATATATATATATATATATATATTAAAAACAAATTAATAAAAAAAAAGGACGAAATTTATTTAAAATAATAAGTTTACTTATTAAAAAAAATTTTAAAAAAATAGATATATAAAAAAAAGAAAAAAAAATTTTTTTTTTTTTGTATTGCATAAATTTCCTTAGTTGTAAGTTAATTATAGGTTGTTAAATTTTCTTAGTTAATTATAGATTTTTAAATTTACTTATAAAAAAAACTTTAAAAATATTATAAAAAAAAATAATATATATATATTTAAAAAAAAATTATTAAAAAAAAAAATTTTAAAAATAAAAAAATAAAAAAATGGTATCAGAGCCATGTTTATATTGCATGAATAACCTTATTTAATTCGCGTGTAATACGAGTAATTCTACTTACCAGAACGGAGTTTGGAATTGGTACGTTGGTTTTGGTTGTTGGATTTCAGAAAAGTTATATTTATAATATACACCGAAATGATCCTGCCTCCCGGCTGCCTCTCTCTGTCTGTTCTCTATTTGATAGTCAAAGTATTACACAAAAATTAAATAAATAATTTATGCAATATAATCAATTCACTTTAAGATAGAAATTCCCTAATATATGACCCGAAGTTCAAATTTCACTGTCGTTCTACCTTTAGAAGAAAAAAGAGAAAGAGGATATACCCCTCCAACTCACTGAAAACAATTAAGTGAGGGGTAGAGTCTGGCTCATGACTCAGTTAAAAAGAAGTGCTTGCGGAAGGCAACCCGATGTTTGTTTTGATTTTTGAATTTGGTGTGTTTATTTTCTGTATGTTTGGTGTGAATTTTCTTTTTAGTTTGTGTTTTTGTTTTCAATAAAAGTGCTTTTTAATGGTTTTATTTTTCTGTGAAAGTTACTTTTCAGCTTAGAAACAGGTGATGGTCAGAATGGTGTAAAGTAAATTTCTGAAGTGCAAATTACAATTGGAGCAATGGCATCACATAAGTGTGGGGTGATTCCTCACAAAGAGCAGGATGGAGAACTGAAGCTGATACTGACCAACGGGAGAGCATTATTCGAAGGATGAAGCAAGTGTTCGGCCGACACAAGTCAAATCCAATTCACTCAGCGAAAAGGAGTAATTGATCTAATAACGCAATGTGTACTTGGCCAGTATACAAAGCGTTAAATTCAAGAATCGCGTAGAGAATCCCAATAATTGCATTACGCGACGTGTCCAAATCTTATACGCGACACGTAAATGCACCTGTTCAGAGAAATTGTGCGGAAAAAGATTCAGATGCCACACTTACCTAAATCTCCAGCTGGTTCAAAAAGAAAAGATTTACATGCACTTCAACATCACAAACAGAAAAATGCACTCAACACTTGTCCCACGCAATTCAGGATTTCGACCTCGCCACTACAATACCCCAGGGGAGTCTGTTCCTTTTTCTTTTTTTTTTTACTTTTATGTGCTTTAATTTTACATACAATGGGGACATTGTATGATTTAAGTGTGGGGTAGGGGGTCGAATAAGGAAACCAAGCATCTTTGATTAAAAAAAAAATTTTTTTTTTGCTAGATTCACATTTATTGAATAATGGTTTAATTCAAAAATGTAGTAAAAATTAAAAAAAAAAGTTTTATTGTGTTGAAACTTAAGTTGCTAACGTTGTGTGGGATGATCCAATGCGAACTTAAATGTTTAATTGAACCAATAGTATGTTATAGTACATTTGTGGCTTCCCTGTCCTAGTGAAATCATGGAACAAAAACACAACCTTGCTTAGTTTGAGGGCCATAATACGTTTAGCATCGTGTACCAGAAATATATCCAGGAGAGCTTATGTAGTCATTGCACTCTAGACTAATATCTCTAACCAATAAGAGTTGAAGTTAAGTTCCCTTGCTTAAGCATATGTTTTTATTTTTTAGGATTTTTAGTTTGAAAAAAAAAAAATATATTACAAAGTTTGAGAATAAGAGTCTACAAAGCTATGAAGATCAAGAAATATCATGAAGAAAAGTTCCAAAAATCAAACAAGACTCAAGAATAAAGGCAATTTGTCAAGTTATTAGTTATTGTAGTTTTTATTTCTAGGTTATTTTTCCATATGTATGCTTGGGGACTTAGTCAAAAATTACATTGAGGTTAAGAAAGATTTCTGAGGATATATTCGGAGGGATGCATAAAATGAATGTTGTTCAAAAGAAGTGGGCAAGTGTTTTTGAAGATTGTGAGTATTTAGGATTAGGGAAGTTTTAGGAATCATTAGACACAAATGTATGCATTGAGGTTTCGATGTAATGGCTGGGTTCAAGACGGATTGTCTTGTGCGATGTTGGTGATGAAAGTTTTGATGACATGCTAAAGTCAGTTTTGCTTGAGGACAAGCAAAGTTCAAGTGTGGGGTATTTTGATATCGCAATAATTATACATATATTTCGAGCGATATTTATGTATTTTTAGCTATATTTTGGTATGATTTAAGATAAAAGGTACTTATAAAGTTTGAAATTCCATTTTACAGCTAAAAATCATTTCTGAAGAAAAAGGAGAAGAAAATGTGCAAAAATCCGCAAAAAGAAGTGAAAGAAATTACACGAAGAAAAACGAGATCAAAAAGTCAAAGAATTCAAAAATAGCCGCGTTGGAAAGACGAGAAAACAAAATAAAAATATAAAAAAAAGAATTTAAATTAATTAATGAGGTTTAATTAAAATAAATTATTGGGAATTAATTATTTAATTTCTAAATAATTTATATTAATTAAATTAATTTAATTTAATTAAATTTGCAAAAGAAAAAAAAAAAGAAAAAAAAATTAAAAGAAACAAAACTCGGAATGAGCCCAAATTCGGAGCCCAAAACCTGGAGCCCAAACCCGGAGCCCAAGTCTCGATTCGCGACCCTGACCCAGATCCGGAAAAGGCGAGACCCGAAGTCCGAAAGATCCTACCCGCGTCCACATACACTCACAGCCATATCCGATTATTCTGATCCGGTACCCGGCTCCGATCCGGGTTAGGATCCGCGCTTTTTATCGCTCATGACGTCATTCGTGACGTCATTCACGCGATCCATGAACAGACTTCGATCCAGGCTCCGACCCGACTCCGATTCGTTTCCTCTCACATAAAGTCCGTGTGTCGACCCGTTCCGACCCGGTTTCCGACCCAGAATTCGATCCGGTACTGTTCAATAGCTAAACGACGTCGTTTTGGCCTCCAGATTTGCCAATTCTGATTCCATTCCGTTTTTAACCATTTTTTCCACACTTTTTCCTATTTTAAACCCATTCCTTTCCAACCAATACTCAATAATTCACCACCTTTAAACTTTCCAACCTTTTATTCCCATCTTTTTATTTCTTTTGAATTCTTTTTCATTAGATCCAATCTCAATTTATTTCTTTTTGGTATTTAATTCTTCCAATTTTTACTATAAATACCACCATTTTTCACCAAAAAAAAGGAGGGGGGAAAGAAAAGGAGAAGACATTGGAATTATGCACTTTGATACACAAATTTCTTCCAACCTTTGAACCACATTTCTACAATTGGGGATTCAAGAGTCAAAGATCTAAGGAATTGAAGATTGCAGTGGCATTAGGGACTACATCGGGTTTGTTTTATCGAAATGTTTAACATTCTCAATATGTTTTCTATGTATGTTGTAACTTTAATTATGGGCTAAATTCCCTTTGCTTTCACTTGGAAAATGAAACCTTGAAAATATGATTTGATTTATATTATTCGGATATTAATTGTTATTTATTTTATCATGCATATTTGATCATTTATTTTTATATGTTGAATTTTTGTAATTAATTTTCCTATAACTAAGTTAATATTTTTAAAGGATCAATTTAAATATATTATCTTGAATCATAAATTTTTCATGACCATTGATATTTATGACTAGTGATGGACAAAATCCTAGGATTAGGCAAAATAAAATACTAAAAATTTAACATGTATATTTTGTATCGTATGACCAACTTACGATTCCTATTAGTTTTACTACCACTAAAATTAATAGTTTGATCAAACGTTTGCATGATACGAATTAATTATTGTTAATAAAATTGTTAATTGCATGACAATTGTTTTTAATTATTTTTATTATCAAAACGGTAAAAAATTAGATCATGATTTTTAACCAATTTTAGAAATCGGTAAATAACTAATAATATCCATTGCACTTAATATAAATCATTCATTACTAAAAGGTGGAATTAAATCTAAGTGAAAGCATCCTTATCATTCTTGATTCTTAAAAACCAATTCTTGTTCTATATTTATTTTTACACTTTAATCGTTAAAATTCTCATTATTTGTCTTGTTACTAAAAATTCCCCCAAGTTACTTATCTTTTAAGTTAATTAGCGACAAATAGTCTAAACGTAAATCATACTCGTTTCCCCAAGTGTTCGACATCCGTTCTTACCATTGCTATATTACAACTCAATTAGGTACACTTGCCTAAGTCGTGTAGTAAATTCTAGCATCGGTAATTTCAACCCTATAAATTTAAGACTAGATAAATTTCACATCAAGTTTTTGGCGCCGTTGCCGGGGAAACGGTTTTATTTGGTTTAGTCTTATTGTTTGTTAGTTAACGTAAAATTTAAAATATATATATATATATATATATATATATATATATATATATATATATATATATATATATATATATTAAAAACAAATTAATAAAAAAAAGGACGAAATTTATTTAAAATAAAAAGTTTACTTATTAAAAAAAATTTTTAAAAAAATAGATATATAAAAAAAAGAAAAAAATTTTTTTTTTTTTTGTATTGCATAAATTTCCTTAGTTGTAAGTTAATTATAGGTTGTTAAATTTTCTTAGTTAATTATAGATTGTTAAATTTATTTATAAAAAAAACTTTAAAAATATTATAAAAAAAAATAATATATATATATTTAAAAAAAATTATTAAAAAAAAAATTTTAAAAATAAAAAAATAAAAAAATGGTATCAGAGCCATGTTTATATTGCATGAATAACCTTATTTAATTCGCGTGTAATACGAGTAATTCTACTTACCAGAACGGAGTTTGGAATTGGTACGTTGGTTTTGGTTGTTGGATTTCAGAAAAGTTATATTTATAATATACACCGAAATGATCCTGCCTCCCGGCTGCCTCTCTCTGTCTGTTCTCTATTTGATAGTCAAAGTATTACACAAAAATTAAATAAATAATTTATGCAATATAATCAATTCACTTTAAGATAGAAATTCCCTAATATATGACCCGAAGTTCAAATTTCACTGTCGTTCCACCTTTAGAAGAAAAAAGAGAAAGAGGATATACCCCTCCAACTCACTGAAAACAATTAAGTGAGGGGTAGAGTCTGGCTCATGACTCAGTTGAAAAGAAGTGCTTGCGGGAGGCAACCCGATGTTTGTTTTGATTTTTGAATTTGGTGTGTTTATTTTCTGTATGTTTGGTGTGAATTTTCTTTTTAGTTTGTGTTTTTGTTTTCAATAAAAGTGCTTTTTAATGGTTTTATTTTTCTGTGAAAGTTACTTTTCAGCTTAGAAACAGGTGATGGTCAGAATGGTGTAAAGTAAATTTCTGAAGTGCAAATTACAATTGGAGCAATGGCATCACATAAGTGTGGGGTGATTCCCCACAAAGAGCAGGATGGAGAAATGAAGCTGATACAGACCAACGGGAGAGCATTATTCGAAGGATGAAGCAAGTGTTCGGCCGACACAAGTCAAATCCAATTCACTCAGCGAAAAGGAGTAATTGATCTAATAACGCAATGTGTACTTGGCCAGTATACAAAGCGTTAAATTCAAGAATCGCGTAGAGAATCCCAATAATTGCATTACGCGACGTGTCCAAATCTTATACGCGACACGTAAATGCACCTGTTCAGAGAAATTGTGCGGAAAAAGATTCAGATGCCACACTTACCTAAATCTCCAGCTGGTTCAAAAAGAAAAGATTTACATGCACTTTAACATCACAAACAGAAAAATGCACTCAACACTTGTCCCACGCAATTCAGGATTTCGACCTCGCCACTACAATACCCCAGGGGAGTCTGTTCCTTTTTCTTTTTTTTTTACTTTTATGTGCTTTAATTTTACATACAAGGGGGACATTGTATGATTTAAGTGTGGGGTAGGGGGTCGAATAAGGAAACCAAGCATTTTTGATTAAAAAAAAAAAAATTTTTGCTAGATTCACATTTATTGAATAATGGTTTAATTCAGAAATGTAGTAAAAATTAAAAAAAAAAATTTATTGTGTTGAAACTTAAGTTGCTAACGTTGTGTGGGATGATCCAATGCGAACTTAAATGTTTAATTGAACAAATAGTATGTTATAGTACATTTGTGGCTTCCCTGTCCTAGTGAAATCATGGAACAAAAACACAACCTTGCTTAGTTTGAGGGCCATAATACGTTTAGCATCGTGTACTAGAAATATATCCAGGAGAGCTTATGTAGTCATTGCACTCTAGACTAATATCTCTAACCAATAAGAGTTGAAGTTAAGTTCCCTTGCTTAAGCATATGTTTTTATTTTTTAGGATTTTTAGTTTGAAAAAAAAAAAAAAAAAAAAAAATATTACAAAGTTTGAGAATAAGAGTCTACAAAGCTATGAAGATCAAGAAATATCATGAAGAAAAGTTCCAAAAATCAAACAAGACTCAAGAATAAAGGCAATTTGTCAAGTTATTAGTTATTGTAGTTTTTATTTCTAGGTTATTTTTCCATATGTATGCTTGGGGACTTAGTCAAAAATTACATTGAGGTTAAGAAAGATTTCTGAGGATATATTCGGAGGGATGCATAAAATGAATGTTGTTCAAAAGAAGTGGGCAAGTGTTTTTGAAGATTGTGAGTATTTAGGATTAGGGAAGTTTTAGGAATCATTAGACACAAATGTATGCATTGAGGTTTCGATGTAATGGCTGGGTTTAAGACGGATTGTCTTGTGCGATGTTGGTGATGAAAGTTTTGATGACATGCTAAAGTCAGTTTTGCTTGAGGACAAGCAAAGTTCAAGTGTGGGGTATTTTGATATCGCAATAATTATACATATATTTCGAGCGATATTTATGTATTTTTAGCTATATTTTGGTATGATTTAAGATAAAAGGTACTTATAAAGTTTGAAATTCCATTTTACAGCTAAAAATCATTTCTGAAGAAAAAGGAGAAGAAAATGTGCAAAAATCCGCAAAAAGAAGTGAAAGAAATTACACGAAGAAAAACGAGATCAAAAAGTCAAAGAATTCAAAAATAGCCGCGTTGGAAAGACGAGAAAACAAAATAAAAATATAAAAAAAGAATTTAAATTAATTAATGAGGTTTAATTAAAATAAATTATTGGGAATTAATTATTTAATTTCTAAATAATTTATATTAATTAAATTAATTTAATTTAATTAAATTTGCAAAAGAAAAAAAAAAGAAAAAAAAATTAAAAGAAACAAAACTCGGAATGAGCCCAAATTCGGAGCCCAAAACCTGGAGCCCAAACCCGGAGCCCAAGTCTCGATTCGCGACCCTGACCCAGATCCGGAAAAGGCGAGACCCGAAGTCCGAAAGATCCTACCCGCATCCACATACACTCACAGCCATATCCGATTATTCTGATCCGGTACCCGGCTCCGATCCGGGTTAGGATCCGCGCTTTTTATCGCTCATGACGTCATTCGTGACGTCATTCACGCGATCCATGAACAGACTTCGATCCAGGCTCCGACCCGACTCCGATTCGTTTCCTCTCACATAAAGTCCGCATGTCGACCCGTTCCGACCCGGTTTCCGACCCAGAATTCGATCCGGTACTGTTCAATAGCTAAACGACGTCGTTTTGGCCTCCAGATTTGCCAATTCTGATTCCATTCCGTTTTTAACCATTTTTTCCACACTTTTTCCTATTTTAAACCCATTCCTTTCCAACCAATACTCAATAATTCACCACCTTTAAACTTTCCAACCTTTTATTCCCATCTTTTTATTTCTTTTGAATTCTTTTTCATTAGATCCAATCTCAATTTATTTCTTTTTGGTATTTAATTCTTCCAATTTTTACTATAAATACCACCATTTTTCACCAAAAAAAATGGAGGGGGGGAAAGAAAAGGAGAAGACATTGGAATTATGCACTTTGATACACAAATTTTTTCCAACCTTTGAACCACATTTCTACAATTGGGGATTCAAGAGTCAAAGATCTAAGGAATTGAAGATTGCAGTGGCATTAGGGACTACATCGGGTTTGTTTTATCGAAATGTTTAACATTCTCAATATGTTTTCTATGTATGTTGTAACTTTAATTATGGGCTAAATTCCCTTTGCTTTCACTTGGATAATGAAACCTTGAAAATATGATTTGATTTATATTATTCGGATATTAATTGTTATTTATTTTATCATGCATATTTGATCATTTATTTTTATACGTTGAATTTTTGTAATTAATTTTCCTATAACTAAGTTAATATTTTTAAAGGATCAATTTAAATATATTATCTTGAATCATAAATTTTTCATGACCATTGATATTTATGACTAGTGATGGACAAAATCCTAGGATTAGGCAAAATAAAATACTAAAAATTTAACATGTATATTTTGTATCGTATGACCAACTTACGATTCCTATTAGTTTTACTACCACTAAAATTAATAGTTTGATCAAATGTTTGCATGATACGAATTAATTATTGTTAATAAAATTGTTAATTGCATGACAATTGTTTTTAATTATTTTTATTATCAAAACGGTAAAAAATTAGATCATGATTTTTAACCAATTTTAGAAATCGGTAAATAACTAATAATATCCATTGCACTTAATATAAATCATTCATTACTAAAAGGTGGAATTAAATCTAAGTGAAAGCATCCTTATCATTCTTGATTCTTAAAAACCAATTCTTGTTCTATATTTATTTTTACACTTTAATCGTTAAAATTCTCATTATTTGTCTTGTTACTAAAAATTCCCCCAAGTTACTTATCTTTTAAGTTAATTAGCGACAAATAGTCTAAACGTAAATCATACTCGTTTCCCCAAGTGTTCGACATCCGTTCTTACCATTGCTATATTACAACTCAATTAGGTACACTTGCCTAAGTCGTGTAGTAAATTCTAGCATCGGTAATTTCAACCCTATAAATTTAAGACTAGATAAATTTCACATCAAGTTTTTGGCGCCGTTGCCGGGGAAACGGTTTTATTTGGTTTAGTGTTATTGTTTGTTAGTTAACGTAAAATTTAAAATATATATATATATATATATATATATATATATATATATATATATATATATATATATATATATATATATATATATATATATATATATATATTAAAAACAAATTAATAAAAAAAAGGACGAAATTTATTTAAAATAATAAGTTTACTTATTAAAAAAAATTTTAAAAAAAATAGATATATAAAAAAAAAGAAAAAAAATTTTTTTTTTTTTTGTATTGCATAAATTTCCTTAGTTGTAAGTTAATTATAGGTTGTTAAATTTTCTTAGTTAATTATAGATTGTTAAATTTACTTATAAAAAAAAACTTTAAAAATATTATAAAAAAAAAATAATATATATATTTAAAAAAAAATATTAAAAATAAATTTAAAAATAAAAAAATAAAAAAATGGTATCAGAGCCATGTTTATATTGCATGAATAACCTTATTTAATTCGCGTGTAATACGAGTAATTCTACTTACCAGAACGGAGTTTGGAATTGGTACGTTGGTTTTGGTTGTTGGATTTCAGAAAAGTTATATTTATAATATACACCGAAATGATCCTGCCTCCCGGCTGCCTCTCTCTGTCTGTTCTCTATTTGATAGTCAAAGTATTACACAAAAATTAAATAAATAATTTATGCAATATAATCAATTCACTTTAAGATAGAAATTCCCTAATATATGACCCGAAGTTCAAATTTCACTGTCGTTCCACCTTTAGAAGAAAAAAGAGAAAGAGGATATACCCTTCCAACTCACTGAAAACAATTAAGTGAGGGGTAGAGTCTGGCTCATGACTCAGTTAAAAAGAAGTGCTTGCAGGAGGCAACCCGATGTTTGTTTTGATTTTTGAATTTGGTGTGTTTATTTTCTGTATGTTTGGTGTGAATTTTCTTTTTAGTTTGTGTTTTTGTTTTCAATAAAAGTGCTTTTTAATGGTTTTATTTTTCTGTGAAAGTTACTTTTCAGCTTAGAAACAGGTGATGGTCAGAATGGTGTAAAGTAAATTTCTGAAGTGCAAATTACAATTGGAGCAATGGCATCACATAAGTGTGGGGTGATTCCCCACAAAGAGCAGGATGGAGAACTGAAGCTGATACTGACCAACGGGAGAGCATTATTCGAAGGATGAAGCAAGTGTTCGGCCGACACAAGTCAAATCCAATTCACTCAGCGAAAAGGAGTAATTGATCTAATAACGCAATGTGTACTTGGCCAGTATACAAAGCGTTAAATTCAAGAATCGCGTAGAGAATCCCAATAATTGCATTACGCGACGTGTCCAAATCTTATACGCGACACGTAAATGCACCTATTCAGAGAAATTGTGCGGAAAAAGATTCAGATGCCACACTTACCTAAATCTCCAGCTGGTTCAAAAAGAAAAGATTTACATGCAGTTCAACATCACAAACAGAAAAATGCACTCAACACTTGTCCCACACAATTCAGGATTTCGACCTCGCCACTACAATACCCCAGGGGAGTCTGTTCCTTTTTCTTTTTTTTTTTACTTTTATGTGCTTTAATTTTACATACAATGGGGACATTGTATGATTTAAGTGTGGGGTAGGGGGTCGAATAAGGAAACCAAGCATTTTTGATTAAAAAAAAAAAAATTTTGCTAGATTCACATTTATTGAATAATGGTTTAATTCAGAAATGTAGTAAAAATTAAAAAAAAAAATTTATTGTGTTGAAACTTAAGTTGCTAACGTTGTGTGGGATGATCCAATGCGAACTTAAATGTTTAATTGAACCAATAGTATGTTATAGTACATTTGTGGCTTCCCTGTCCTAGTGAAATCATGGAACAAAAACACAACCTTGCTTAGTTTGAGGGCCATAATACGTTTAGCATCGTGTACTAGAAATATATCCAGGAGAGCTTATGTAGTCATTGCACTCTAGACTAATATCTCTAACCAATAAGAGTTGAAGTTAAGTTCCCTTGCTTAAGCATATGTTTTTATTTTTTAGGATTTTTAGTTTGAAAAAAAAAAAAAAAAAAAAAAAATATTACAAAGTTTGAGAATAAGAGTCTACAAAGCTATGAAGATCAATAAATATCATGAAGAAAAGTTCCAAAAATCAAACAAGACTCAAGAATAAAGGCAATTTGTCAAGTTATTAGTTATTGTAGTTTTTATTTCTAGGTTATTTTTCCATATGTATGCTTGGGGACTTAGTCAAAAATTACATTGAGGTTAATAAAGATTTCTGAGGATATATTCGGAGGGATGCATAAAATGAATGTTGTTCAAAAGAAGTGGGCAAGTGTTTTTGAAGATTGTGAGTATTTAGGATTAGGGAAGTTTTAGGAATCATTAGACACAAATGTATGCATTGAGGTTTCGATGTAATGGCTGGGTTCAAGACGGATTGTCTTGTGCGATGTTGGTGATGAAAGTTTTGATGACATGCTAAAGTCAGTTTTGCTTGAGGACAAGCAAAGTTCAAGTGTGGGGTATTTTGATATCGCAATAATTATACATATATTTCGAGCGATATTTATGTATTTTTAGCTATATTTTGGTATGATTTAAGATAAAAGGTACTTATAAAGTTTGAAATTCCATTTTACAGCTAAAAATCATTTCTGAAGAAAAAGGAGAAGAAAATGTGCAAAAATCCGCAAAAAGAAGTGAAAGAAATTACACGAAGAAAAACGAGATCAAAAAGTCAAAGAATTCAAAAATAGCCGCGTTGGAAAGACGAGAAAACAAAATAAAAATATAAAAAAAAAGAATTTAAATTAATTAATGAGGTTTAATTAAAATAAATTATTGGGAATTAATTATTTAATTTCTAAATAATTTATATTAATTAAATTAATTTAATTAAATTAAATTTGCAAAAGAAAAAAAAAGAAAAAAAAATTAAAAGAAACAAAACTCGGAATGAGCCCAAATTCGGAGCCCAAAACCTGGAGCCCAAACCCGGAGCCCAAGTCTCGATTCGCGACCCTGACCCAGATCCGGAAAAGGCGAGACCCGAAGTCCGAAAGATCCTACCCGCGTCCACATACACTCACAGCCATATCTGATTATTCTGATCCGGTACCCGGCTCCGATCCGGGTTAGGATCCGCGCTTTTTATCGCTCATGACGTCATTCACGCGATCCATGAACAGACTTCGATCCAGGCTCCGACCCGACTCCGATTCGTTTCCTCTCACATAAAGTCCGCGTGTCGACCCGTTCCGACCCGGTTTCCGACCCAGAATTCGATCCGGTACTGTTCAATAGCTAAACGACGTCGTTTTGGCCTCCAGATTTGCCAATTCTGATTCCATTCCGTTTTTAACCATTTTTTCCACACTTTTTCCTATTTTAAACCCATTCCTTTCCAACCAATACTCAATAATTCACCACCTTTAAACTTTCCAACCTTTTATTCCCATCTTTTTATTTCTTTTGAATTCTTTTTCATTAGATCCAATCTCAATTTATTTCTTTTTGGTATTTAATTCTTCCAATTTTTACTATAAATACCACCATTTTTCACCAAAAAAAATGGAGGGGGGGAAAGAAAAGGAGAAGACATTGGAATTATGCACTTTGATACACAAATTTTTTCCAACCTTTGAACCACATTTCTACAATTGGGGATTCAAGAGTCAAAGATCTAAGGAATTGAAGATTGCAGTGGCATTAGGGACTACATCGGGTTTGTTTTATCGAAATGTTTAACATTCTCAATATGTTTTCTATGTATGTTGTAACTTTAATTATGGGCTAAATTCCCTTTGCTTTCACTTGGATAATGAAACCTTGAAAATATGATTTGATTTATATTATTCGGATATTAATTGTTATTTATTTTATCATGCATATTTGATCATTTATTTTTATACGTTGAATTTTTGTAATTAATTTTCCTATAACTAAGTTAATATTTTTAAAGGATCAATTTAAATATATTATCTTGAATCATAAATTTTTCATGACCATTGATATTTATGACTAGTGATGGACAAAATCCTAGGATTAGGCAAAATAAAATACTAAAAATTTAACATGTATATTTTGTATCGTATGACCAACTTACGATTCCTATTAGTTTTACTACCACTAAAATTAATAGTTTGATCAAATGTTTGCATGATACGAATTAATTATTGTTAATAAAATTGTTAATTGCATGACAATTGTTTTTAATTATTTTTATTATCAAAACGGTAAAAAATTAGATCATGATTTTTAACCAATTTTAGAAATCGGTAAATAACTAATAATATCCATTGCACTTAATATAAATCATTCATTACTAAAAGGTGGAATTAAATCTAAGTGAAAGCATCCTTATCATTCTTGATTCTTAAAAACCAATTCTTGTTCTATATTTATTTTTACACTTTAATCGTTAAAATTCTCATTATTTGTCTTGTTACTAAAAATTCCCCCAAGTTACTTATCTTTTAAGTTAATTAGCGACAAATAGTCTAAACGTAAATCATACTCGTTTCCCCAAGTGTTCGACATCCGTTCTTACCATTGCTATATTACAACTCAATTAGGTACACTTGCCTAAGTCGTGTAGTAAATTCTAGCATCGGTAATTTCAACCCTATAAATTTAAGACTAGATAAATTTCACATCAAGTTTTTGGCGCCGTTGCCGGGGAAACGGTTTTATTTGGTTTAGTGTTATTGTTTGTTAGTTAACGTAAAATTTAAAAAAAAAATATATATATATATATATATATATATATATATATATATTAAAAACAAATTAATAAAAAAAAGGACGAAATTTATTTAAAATAAAAAGTTTACTTATTAAAAAAAAATTTAAAAAAAATAGATATATAAAAAAAAAGAAAAAAATTTTTTTTTTTTTTTGTATTGCATAAATTTCCTTAGTTGTAAATTAATTATAGGTTGTTAAATTTTCTTAGTTAATTATAGATTGTTAAATTTACTTATAAAAAAAAACTTTAAAAATATTATAAAAAAAAAATAATATATATATTTAAAAAAAAATATTAAAAATAAATTTAAAAATAAAAAAATAAAAAAATGGTATCAGAGCCATGTTTATATTGCATGAATAACCTTATTTAATTCGCGTGTAATACGAGTAATTCTACTTACCAGAACGGAGTTTGGAATTGGTACGTTGGTTTTGGTTGTTGGATATCAGAAAAGTTATATTTATAATATACACCGAAATGATCCTGCCTCCCGGCTGCCTCTCTCTGTCTGTTCTCTATTTGATAGTCAAAGTATTACACAAAAATTAAATAAATAATTTATGCAATATAATCAATTCACTTTAAGATAGAAATTCCCTAATATATGACCCGAAGTTCAAATTTCACTGTCGTTCCACCTTTAGAAGAAAAAAGAGAAAGAGGATATACCCCTCCAACTCACTGAAAACAATTAAGTGAGGGGTAGAGTCTGGCTCATGACTCAGTTAAAAAGAAGTGCTTGCAGGAGGCAACCCGATGTTTGTTTTGATTTTTGAATTTGGTGTGTTTATTTTCTGTATGTTTGGTGTGAATTTTCTTTTTAGTTTGTGTTTTTGTTTTCAATAAAAGTGCTTTTTAATGGTTTTATTTTTCTGTGAAAGTTACTTTTCAGCTTAGAAACAGGTGATGGTCAGAATGGTGTAAAGTAAATTTCTGAAGTGCAAATTACAATTGGAGCAATGGCATCACATAAGTGTGGGGTGATTCCCCACAAAGAGCAGGATGGAGAACTGAAGCTGATACTGACCAACGGGAGAGCATTATTCGAAGGATGAAGCAAGTGTTCGGCCGACACAAGTCAAATCCAATTCACTCAGCGAAAAGGAGTAATTGATCTAATAACGCAATGTGTACTTGGCCAGTATACAAAGCGTTAAATTCAAGAATCGCGTAGAGAATCCCAATAATTGCATTACGCGACGTGTCCAAATCTTATACGCGACACGTAAATGCACCTGTTCAGAGAAATTGTGCGGAAAAAGATTCAGATGCCACACTTACCTAAATCTCCAGCTGGTTCAAAAAGAAAAGATTTACATGCAGTTCAACATCACAAACAGAAAAATGCACTCAACACTTGTCCCACACAATTCAGGATTTCGACCTCGCCACTACAATACCCCAGGGGAGTCTGTTCCTTTTTCTTTTTTTTTTTACTTTTATGTGCTTTAATTTTACATACAATGGGGACATTGTATGATTTAAGTGTGGGGTAGGGGGTCGAATAAGGAAACCAAGCATTTTTGATTAAAAAAAAAAAAAATTTTTGCTAGATTCACATTTATTGAATAATGGTTTAATTCAGAAATGTAGTAAAAATTAAAAAAAAAAATTTATTGTGTTGAAACTTAAGTTGCTAACGTTGTGTGGGATGATCCAATGCGAACTTAAATGTTTAATTGAACAAATAGTATGTTATAGTACATTTGTGGCTTCCCTGTCCTAGTGAAATCATGGAACAAAAACACAACCTTGCTTAGTTTGAGGGCCATAATACGTTTAGCATCGTGTACTAGAAATATATCCAGGAGAGCTTATGTAGTCATTGCACTCTAGACTAATATCTCTAACCAATAAGAGTTGAAGTTAAGTTCCCTTGCTTAAGCATATGTTTTTATTTTTTAGGATTTTTAGTTTGAAAAAAAAAAAAAAAAAAAAAAATATTACAAAGTTTGAGAATAAGAGTCTACAAAGCTATGAAGATCAAGAAATATCATGAAGAAAAGTTCCAAAAATCAAACAAGACTCAAGAATAAAGGCAATTTGTCAAGTTATTAGTTATTGTAGTTTTTATTTCTAGGTTATTTTTCCATATGTATGCTTGGGGACTTAGTCAAAAATTACATTGAGGTTAAGAAAGATTTCTGAGGATATATTCGGAGGGATGCATAAAATGAATGTTGTTCAAAAGAAGTGGGCAAGTGTTTTTGAAGATTGTGAGTATTTAGGATTAGGGAAGTTTTAGGAATCATTAGACACAAATGTATGCATTGAGGTTTCGATGTAATGGCTGGGTTCAAGACGGATTGTCTTGTGCGATGTTGGTGATGAAAGTTTTGATGACATGCTAAAGTCAGTTTTGCTTGAGGACAAGCAAAGTTCAAGTGTGGGGTATTTTGATATCGCAATAATTATACATATATTTCGAGCGATATTTATGTATTTTTAGCTATATTTTGGTATGATTTAAGATAAAAGGTACTTATAAAGTTTGAAATTCCATTTTACAGCTAAAAATCATTTCTGAAGAAAAAGGAGAAGAAAATGTGCAAAAATCCGCAAAAAGAAGTGAAAGAAATTACACGAAGAAAAACGAGATCAAAAAGTCAAAGAATTCAAAAATAGCCGCGTTGGAAAGACGAGAAAACAAAATAAAAATATAAAAAAAAGAATTTAAATTAATTAATGAGGTTTAATTAAAATAAATTATTGGGAATTAATTATTTAATTTCTAAATAATTTATATTAATTAAATTAATTTAATTTAATTAAATTTGCAAAAGAAAAAAAAAGAAAAAAAAATTAAAAGAAACAAAACTCGGAATGAGCCCAAATTCGGAGCCCAAAACCTGGAGCCCAAACCCAGAGCCCAAGTCTCGATTCGCGACCCTGACCCAGATCCGGAAAAGGCGAGACCCGAAGTCCGAAAGATCCTACCCGCGTCCACATACACTCACAGCCATATCTGATTATTCTGATCCGGTACCCGGCTCCGATCCGGGTTAGGATCCGCGCTTTTTATCGCTCATGACGTCATTCACGCGATCCATGAACAGACTTCGATCCAGGCTCCGACCCGACTCCGATTCGTTTCCTCTCACATAAAGTCCGCGTGTCGACCCGTTCCGACCCGGTTTCCGACCCAGAATTCGATCCGGTACTGTTCAATAGCTAAACGACGTCGTTTTGGCCTCCAGATTTGCCAATTCTGATTCCATTCCGTTTTTAACCATTTTTTCCACACTTTTTCCTATTTTAAACCCATTCCTTTCCAACCAATACTCAATAATTCACCACCTTTAAACTTTCCAACCTTTTATTCCCATCTTTTTATTTCTTTTGAATTCTTTTTCATTAGATCCAATCTCAATTTATTTCTTTTTGGTATTTAATTCTTCCAATTTTTACTATAAATACCACCATTTTTCACCAAAAAAAATGGAGGGGGGGAAAGAAAAGGAGAAGACATTGGAATTATGCACTTTGATACACAAATTTCTTCCAACCTTTGAACCACATTTCTACAATTGGGGATTCAAGAGTCAAAGATCTAAGGAATTGAAGATTGCAGTGGCATTAGGGACTACATCGGGTTTGTTTTATCGAAATGTTTAACATTCTCAATATGTTTTCTATGTATGTTGTAACTTTAATTATGGGCTAAATTCCCTTTGCTTTCACTTGGATAATGAAACCTTGAAAATATGATTTGATTTATATTATTCGGATATTAATTGTTATTTATTTTATCATGCATATTTGATCATTTATTTTTATACGTTGAATTTTTGTAATTAATTTTCCTATAACTAAGTTAATATTTTTAAAGGATCAATTTAAATATATTATCTTGAATCATAAATTTTTCATGACCATTGATATTTATGACTAGTGATGGACAAAATCCTAGGATTAGGCAAAATAAAATACTAAAAATTTAACATGTATATTTTGTATCGTATGACCAACTTACGATTCCTATTAGTTTTACTACCACTAAAATTAATAGTTTGATCAAATGTTTGCATGATACGAATTAATTATTGTTAATAAAATTGTTAATTGCATGACAATTGTTTTTAATTATTTTTATTATCAAAACGGTAAAAAATTAGATCATGATTTTTAACCAATTTTAGAAATCGGTAAATAACTAATAATATCCATTGCACTTAATATAAATCATTCATTACTAAAAGGTGGAATTAAATCTAAGTGAAAGCATCCTTATCATTCTTGATTCTTAAAAACCAATTCTTGTTCTATATTTATTTTTACACTTTAATCGTTAAAATTCTCATTATTTGTCTTGTTACTAAAAATTCCCCCAAGTTACTTATCTTTTAAGTTAATTAGCGACAAATAGTCTAAACGTAAATCATACTCGTTTCCCCAAGTGTTCGACATCCGTTCTTACCATTGCTATATTACAACTCAATTAGGTACACTTGCCTAAGTCGTGTAGTAAATTCTAGCATCGGTAATTTCAACCCTATAAATTTAAGACTAGATAAATTTCACATCAATGGGCTATATCCATAGGGTGACCCATGGATACTCCATGGAGGTTAAAAACCATGGAGCATAAGGAATGGGTTAAGTCATGGGTTACATGGTGTAACCCTAATGTGCACACTTTATAAGGACCCAATTGTTGGTGAAAATTGGCACTAGTGTATTACATAGAGGGCAAGTCGATTTCATAGAGATATAAGACTAATATCTTCTCTCATGGTTATTCCAAATGTTCATGGTGTTGTGTGAACCATTTGAGGTGTCACACTTGAGGCACTAGGCTCTTGAGCTACATGGAATCAAGCACCAACCAAGAGGTATGTAATTCTACTAGAATTTATCTTATGTATACTTTATATTATGCTAGTTAGAACAATACCTTGGAAATTGATATTTGCATGTATAATAGAGAAAACATTGATCTAAGGTATTTAAGGTTGCATGTACACCATAGGAGTGTTAGAATGCTCAAAACCCAACAATTAGGAGGTTTTGTGATGGTGTATCGCAGTATCCGAGTATGATGCCGTGAGTGGAAGATCAGAGGTTGAGGCAAGTGAGCGTGAGATTTTGTGATAAGTGTATCAGGGTATCCGACTATGATACCCTAAGTTGTTGGATTATTTTGAGGCTCAAGTTTATGATATGATAAGTGGAGTATCGAGTAGCTAATGTTCCAGTGGGAACCCATCAACTACTTGTCTTTGGACGGGTAATGGTTCAAGAATGAGGATTGTATCAAGGGAATGTGTGTTGTAGCGGCAATTGTTGTTAGGGTTAGTGGTGTTTAATCTGGGTGGGTGTGTGCACCTGTCCATGATGGATCGGTGGAGCATGAGTTTAGCGAACTCAATATGGTGATGGCTTAATGATGAGATTGTGGGAAGGTAAGAGAGTGGGAGGATCCAGGTGGGAGTAATCTTTTTGTATTATCGGGGAAAACCATGTGGAGAGCCCATGGTGAGTGAGCGACTGATGTAAAATTGCGGGGAGCCGTAGCATTAACGAGTCAGTGTGAGAGTGTCACAAGTCTTCGGGGAGCCGTAGCACTCATTAGCCAGTAAGAGAGTGTTATAACACTGCAGGGAGCCGTGGTGTTCACCAGTCAGGGCATGACACAGAGGAGTTCTTAGGCTTAGGTATCCTTGATGACTGAGTCTTTGGGAACCTGGTGGCCGGGCCAGGGGCGAGACTGAGGTCTCCATGATGGTCGGGATCCATCATATCTCGAATTGAGGATAGGTCGTCGTAAATCGGAAGGGATTGGAGAAGTAAGATACGCGTAGATTTGCGGATCACGAGTCGTGAGTTGGTATCAGATTGGATTTGAGTGGTTCCAATTTTACTGTCGAACCAGACTCTTGAGTTTGAGTTTGGCCCTATTTGTGTAAAGGATAGATGAGTTCATATTTTAGATTCATGTTGGATTTCTTTTGAGTGGTTAAGGTATCCATCTGATGTTTTAGACCAGGAAGGGTTGGTTCGTTTGGTTTGAGAAGGACCACAGCACGCATGAAGTTAGTGAGTGTTAGACGACGGAGGTCGGAAGTGATGTGTGACTACAGATTGGTCGTAATATTGTTTGGATGTAAGGCGAACTTAGTGGTTGAATGCACAATGTGGTTGGTTAAGATAGCTCTGTTGGATTAAACGACTGGGTTTATACTCGGGCTTGTGGTCATTGCGTTCAAGTTACTTGGCGTGTAAGGATCGGTGAGGAATGATTTCGAGGGCGAAATCTAATTTAAGTGGGGGAGAGTTGTAACATCCCGTTTGTTAAATAATTAAATAGATAAAATTGAGGAACGAATAGAAGCCCTAAATCCATAATATTCAGTGGAGTGTTGGTTTTGGGGATTAAAATGTAATCTCGAGACCTATTTTGTAAAGATTTTAGAAGTGGGGGGCTGCTTGGTAGATTATTGGGACTCAAAGTAAGTAGATTTTGGGAACCAAGGGCTAAATGGTAAATTCCGGATTTAATTTGTAAAGATTTCTGAGGTCAGGGGCTATTTAGTAAATTTTGGACTTAAATTGTGATGAATTTATGGAATCAGGGGTCAAAAGGGAAATATTGGATTAGAGTTGAAGAAGATATGGTGGGGAGGGGCTGATCTTGTACGAAATGCAAGAGTTTAAAAGGAACGCATGTTATACCCGGTATTCACTTCTGTCGCATTGTTACATTGCGACCTAACCCTAGACGAGTTCAGCCGCCACCACCAAGCTTGGGAGACTCCTCAGCGTCGTTTGCAAGAGAATTCTTCTGTCGTCGCTGTTGCAGTGCCGACGATGGTCGCGATCGCATGGCCTGCTGCCGGAACGTCGTAGGCTGCCAGGGAACTGCCGAGGACCAGGAATAAAACCTACTGTGTCGTCGTTGTGCGAGTCATGAGCCATCGGGGATGCTTGGTAAGTCATCGCAACCTATCCTTCCCCTTTTCTCTCTCGTGATTGTGTGGGTGTGACATCGGAATCGCCTGCCGCCGTCGGTGGCCATGAGGGTTGTTGTCTTTGTTTTTCCGGCAACGCCTAACGTCGGGTGGTGGCTGATTGTGCGTATGTTTGATTATAATGGCTGTTTTGGGTATTTGGGGTGTGGCTTGTGTGTATCTGTGGCTGAGAACCCACTGTCACCACCGTGAGGTGGTGGCTGCCACCCGTTGTCATTTTCTGCCACACTTGGCCGCCACCAACGGCCATGAGAGGTGGCTGTGGGTGTGTGTTTTTATGTATGAAGTGGTATGTGTGCTTTTGGGCGGGAACCACCTTTGGAAATGGTGGCTGACGCCTCTTGCCGCCGCGTCACCACCACCAGCCGCCATATGGTGGTGGCTGGGTGTATTTGTTATGATGATTATGAGTATGTCTTGTGGTACGGGACTTGTGTTAGCACCTTTGGTGGAGGGATTGAGGGAAAAATCACCACCACAACCGTGAGGTGGTGGCCGCCGCCATGAGCTGCCACTGACCACCACTACCTGAGGTGGTAGTGGGTGGTGCTTGGCATAGTGAACCCTAGTTGGCCCAATTGCTTATTATTGGACTAGGCTTGCTTGTGATTGGGCCAGAAACCCTAATTAGGGTTTAGAAAACCCTAATTTTAGGTTTGTTGGTTTGGGCCTATTGGGACCCGCGTTTGGACCAGTGGACCGATGTTATGACTCATCCTGATTCCATTGTGTGATGGCTTAGTGGAATAATGGACTTAATGGGTTAAGTCCTTAATGGGTTAAGTGAGAACACTTAACCCTAATCATCATTTCATGTGAAAACCCTAATTTTTGCTTGGGCCTGAGTTGGGCCTTTATTTGGGCTTTGATGACTGGACTGCTGATGGGTCATCCAAGAGCGATCATGTGGACTAGAATATTTAGATGGGCTTTAGGGTAAGGCCCGTATGAGGTTTTGGGCCCAATTTGGAAAATTGGGCCATAGTTAAGCCATTAGAGGACCTTTTGTGGACCCATTTGGTATTGGGCCTTGGTAGGCCCATTGGGCTTGGATTATTTATGGACCGGATTAGTGGACCATATTTAGATCTAATAATGTGAAGGTTGGTCTTAGATCCTAATGGGGTTATTTGTGTGTTTGGCTTAGTGATAGAAGTCGGAGTGTAGCAGCAGCATTTATAGGATCTGCTCGCCATTCGAGGTGAGTCTTCTCACTATACTTACCTTTGTTTTAATTTGTGTGTGACCGGAGGGTCTTATTCTTGTTGATGACCGGAGGGTCGTGTTTACACTGTTGACTGGAGTTTCTTCGTATATTATTGACCGGAGGGTCACTGTACATTGTAGACCGGAGGGTCTTAGTACATTATGGACCGGAGGGTCTTGTTTGTTTATAATGTGATATATATTATCGTGCATACTGTCTTTGTGACTTATGTTGTTATAGTAATCTGTGTAAATATTGATCTTATGTGCTTACCTGAGTTATATGATAGTATGCATTTTCTATGTGCATATGTTGTGTGTTGAGATGTCGTGCTTACTGTTGTTGTGATATGTATACTGTGATTAATTGAGTTACAGAGTTGAGGGACCGGAGGGTTCATCTGAGTTGTGGGACCGGAGGGTCCCACTGAGACACATTGACCGGAGGGTCTTATTGTGAGTATAGCCATGACGGGCTAATGGGATGTGTGTGGTATTTTGGGGAACTCACTAAGCTTTGTGCTTACCGTGTTATGTGTTATGTGTTTCCGGTACTTCTCAGGATCACGGGAAGGTGCCGACTTGATTGTACACACGAGATTGAGGTGTGTTTCGAGGATCCTGGATTTTATTCAAATAATTATGAACACGTGTTTTGATAATTGATATATTGAGATTTTGTGAAATATGTTGATGTCATTTATGTGAATTTAAATATGAAAAATTTGTGCGAAAATTTACGGTGTTACATGGGAGATACTTGAAAAATCTACATGTGAATTGAAAACTTTGATGCGAGATAAGTGTTCAAGGAGTGTACCTTGAATTAGAACCTTCATTACCATGGCATTGTTTCTAGTAACAAAGCTCCAATGGGATATTCTGTAATATCAAAGACTCAGTCTTTGAGACTTTGGAATCTTGATATCATAGCAGATTAATGCATGTTAAGTTGGAATTCCATGACATCTTGGATAGTGATAAGAATTTGGAATTGTGAAAAGAGCATCATTGGAATAATGTGTAGTTGATCTGTTCACAAAGGAATGACCATAGAGAGGCATAATATGCATGTTCATAACATGTCATGATTGATGTTTAATTCAAGTGGTTAGTTGATTACTCGAATCATTATACAATGAATAAAGTCGTAATTATTATGGTGATTAAATAATATAGATTATTTATATTCAACATATTTGAGACCATAATTAATTAGTATATTATTGTATTTCACTTTCCATTTTATACTTCCTGAATGATTTGATTATTCGTGACTCCACAATCGTTCATACTATTGGAAGAAAGTAGTGAATCAAGGTTGTCATAAATGGATTGTAGATTGTCTGCAGAGATTAGACATTGAAGATTTTAAGTATTGGATAAACCCACGCTCAGAGAATTACTTCATGGATTATATGACGAGTAATTGTGAGACGGTAATATCTTATATTCTTAAAATGGAGATATATGAGTTGAAATTTACAAGTCGGTTGTGCATTGATGTTACGTAAACGCATCAGTAACATGATGTTATAAACGTAGTGTCACACATGATTTGGTGATTAAAAGATACAAGCATATAAGTCGAAGTTTATTAATTCCTTTTTACATAATGGTAAAAGAAATATATTTGGGCCCTCGATGATTTGATGTCGACATCTGAAGTGCTTGGCTGAGCCCGAACTGAATTGATGTTTCAATTGGTTGTCTGAATTATGTCGTCATAAATCAGGAAATCAAGAAACAAAATATTAGACTATAAGATTGATTCTAATCCATGTCTCATGTCTATATGATATTTTGAAGAATGAAGTAATATTTGATTACTTACCTTAGGACCTATATCTAATCAGATAAGAGTTTGGAGTTACTTTGGAAAGCACCCTTTGTTGTTTAACTTAAAAGTTATACTTGTAATTGTATTTATAGACTTATCCAAGTACGAGACTGTTGGATTAGGTGTCTAAGCCAATAACTAAATTGATATACACTTGAATTAAAAGCAAAGTACTTTTGGGTTGCCCTCAAACCTAGTAATTGACATAATGAATTTTTAGAGAGAGAGGTTGATTTACTGGTTTTATATAAGATTAATAAATAGCAATAAATGATTTATTAATATATTATGAAGTTAATATATTAACTAGAAATAGTATTATTTAATTAATAATTAATCATAAATTAATTGGAATTAAATTTGCG
The DNA here is from genome assembly GCF_052849685.1 of Lactuca virosa. Classification (NCBI taxonomy): domain Eukaryota; kingdom Viridiplantae; phylum Streptophyta; class Magnoliopsida; order Asterales; family Asteraceae; genus Lactuca; species Lactuca virosa. Next base: position 303,253,284 of record NC_136429.1, on the reverse strand, counting down.
ATTAATTTGATTAATTAAAAGTATAGGGACTAAAGGTGACAATATTCAAAAGTTAAGCATTGAAGGATTCCAGAACCTTCCCACATGAGGGGGGCGGTTTTGGAGGTTGCTAGGGCTTCTTGGAAGCCTTAGGGACCACGAAAAGGAATAAGGGTTATCAAGGAAACCTACCTTATCCTAGACTCCTTACTCACGTATAGAAACCCCTAATGGCTTCATTATTTTCATCCATCCCTTCTCTAAGAGCCTTAGAGCCGAAAATTACAACCTCTTTTCTCTCTCATCTTAAGTCTTCTATTGCTAGGGTTTTGCTACAAACCATTAGAGGCACAAGATTTCTGGTGCTTGCTTTCTGAAGCTTGTTAAACAAGGAAGTGTTTGATTATTTACCAGAATAATCAAAAGGTACGTAAACAATAAAACCGTTTATGACTTTCGAAATTAGTAGGGCACTCCTATGATTCTTAATGTTCAATTGTTTGTTGGAATCAATAAAGAAAACTTAGATCCAATAGGTTGCATGTGAATTTAGGGTTAAGTTTTTTCGCCTAAAAATTTTTGTAACCTATCAAACACATCAAGAAGTTCATAAATAAGTTATTTAAAGCATATTCCATTATGGATTGTAATTCTATTAATATGCCTCTTCCCTCCAGAATTCAATTATGTTGGGGTTGAAACACACTTTTATTCAGAACTAGAACAAAAGAGAAGAGCTTACACGCTCAATATTACAAGAAAAAGAAACAACCCTCTAATACTCACTCTAAGTATTACACACTACACTCTCTGTTTTGTGGTGTCTTACAACTGAGGTTAGAGCCTCTATTTATACTTAAACAAGCCTACAATTACTACTGCTACCATTTATTGTGTTCATTATGTGAACATACGAAGTTGCCATTTGAGTTCTTATTGTCAACAAAGGAGGGATTCATTTGTCAACTAAAGAGGGTGGTACAGCTACTCATGGCAGGTTCACACCCAAGTAGGTTTACACTCACATTCTCCCCCTTAAACCTAACTTGGCTCGAGATTCGTCACTCCGATCATGTTTCGCATTTCACCATGTTTCACGTATGCTAAAGCCTTTGTAAAGATGTCCGCCCGTTGATCCTTCGAGTTGACATATTCCACTATAATTTGCCCACGTTCAACACATTCTCGTATGAAGTGATAACGAATGTCAATGTGTTTGCTTCGACCATGAAACACAGGATTTTTCATCAATGCGATTGCTGACTTGTTATCGACATATAAGGTGATAGGCATAATATGATGTCCCGTGAGCTCCTTCACGAGATTAGCAAGCCAAATGGCTTGACATGCTGTTGTTGTAGCTGCCATGAACTCGGCTTCACACGTGGACAAAGCAACAGTCTTTTGCTTTTGGGATTGCCAAGTTATCGCATTCCTTCCCAGATAGAAAATCATTCCACTTGTGCTCTTGCTATCAACAGGGTCACCTCCAAGATCACTATCGGTAAAACCAACCAAATCTTCAATTTCACGACCTCTTCCATAGTTGATTCCATAATCAACGGTTCCTTTTACGTATCGCAAGATGTGTTTCACAACTTGGAAATGCAAAGCGGTTGGTTCCTCCATGAAACGACTTGCAATTCCAACCGAAAATGACAAGTCTGGTCGAGTGTGAGTCAAGTACCTCAAACAACCTACCACTCGCCTATATTCAGTTGGATCAACTTTTTCACCATCTTCATCCTTCTTAACCTTCAACTTAGGTTCCATTGGTGACATTGTCGGATTGCAATCCAGCAACCTAAATTGCTCTAAAATCTTCTTTGCATAAGCCGTTTGTCGCAAAGATATTCCCCACTTCTTTTGCGAAACTTCGATTCCAAGGTAGTAAGAAAGTAATCCCCTTGGCCCAATCTCACTAGAAGGGCTTTCCATATGGGGTGATGTTGAAGAAAACGGGGCTGAGACAGGAGTTTGTGGGGCTGATTCAGGCTCGTCAAATTCAGCATATGGTTGTCCAACTTGGATAGCATCGATTCCTGGACTGTTTGGTTGTTCCATATTGATTTCGGGGTCATTTTGAGGTGTTTCGAGGTGTATTTGGGGTTGTGGTTCAATTATGGTAAAGGTCTTAGGAGTCGCCATCTCTTCTTCTTTGTTTTTGTACCAATTCCATTCTTCTTTTTCGTCAAAAACAACATCGCGACTAACTCGCAACTTTCGGTCTTGCGGAGCAAACAAACGGTTGCCTTTAGTTCCATCTTCCACACCTAAATACACCATCTTCTTACTTCGATCATCAAGCTTCTTCAAGTGACCACCTACAAGTTTAGCAAAAGCAACACAACCAAAAACTTTTAGATGTTCAAGGTTGGGCTTTTTGCCAAACCACGTTTCATAAGGCGTCTTGTCGGGAAGTACTTTTGTTGGCAGGCGGTTGAGAAGATAAACTGCATGTCTAACCGCTTCTCCCTAAAACTCTCCCGGAACATTTCTACCTTTGAGCAGACTTCTTGCCATGTCCATAACGGTCCGATTTCGCCTTTCTACAACTCCGTTTGGTTGAGGCGAATATGGTGTCGTAAGATGCCTTTGAATACCATTTTCTTCACAAAATAATGAGAATTCTTTTGAAGTGAACTCTCCCCCTCGGTCCGTTCGAAGTGTCTTTATTTGATAACTCGAATTCTTTTCAACCATCAACTTGAACCGTTTGAAAGCGCTCAAGGCTTGAGACTTCTCCGATAGCATGTAAACCCACATCCACCGGCTAAAATCGTCTACCAAAAGGAGAAAATATTTACTCCCTCCAACAGACGTAGGTGTGATCGGACCACATAAGTCCGCATGAACAAGTTGTAGAGGTTTTTGAGCTCGAAAAACTGCATGATCCGGGAAAGGAATTCGGGTTTGTTTGGAAAGAACGCACCCTTCACATACTTGGTTTGGGTGCTCAATCTTTGGGACTCCGATTGCCATATTCTTTTCAGACAACTTCTTTAAGGCGAGAAAGTTAACATGACCGAGTCTAGAATGCCATATCCAAGCTGGTTCGTCTTTTGTTGCTAAAAGACAAGTCGGTCTACCGGTCCTTAAAGGAGTTTTATATAACCGGTTTGGGGATCGTTTAACTCTCAAAAGTAGAGTTTTGTTTCTGTCAAACAATGGCAGATCCGACCCATCCATTATGACCCGAATCCCTTCCTCCGTCATTTGTCCAAGACTAATAATATTGTTTTTTAGACTTGGAATGAAATATACCTCATTAAGGAGTCTTTGGTCGCCATTTTTGCTATCGAATAAAATCGACCCTTTTCCCAAAATAGCGACGGTCGAACCATCCCCAAATTTCACATGGCCCGTAACGTGCTCATCTAGTTCGCGAAACTTTGAGCGGTCTCCAGTCATGTGATTGCTAGCACCGTTGTCGAGATACCATACCTCAGACTCGACTCGACTTTCTCCCGATATAAGAAGATTAACACAAATCTTCTCTCTTAGAGACACTTTTTTGTGTGCATATTCTTGTGAGGTTGCCATCATTAAAATAGGCTCTTCTTCGTTGGCTTGAGTGAGGTTTGCCTCCTCACCTCGATTCTTGTTTGGACACTCCGAAGCATAATGACCAAATTGTTCACAAGTAAAGCATTTGATTTTACTTTTATCCTTTCGAGAAGGATTATGGTCATTCCGATTTGTATTGTACTCACGACCACCTCCTTGGCCACGTCCACGACCTCGGCTTCGTCCCCGACCTCGGTTACCATGTCCTCCTCGTCCTCTTGAAGTGTTTGACGAGTTTCTCTCGCCAGTTTGCTTCGAACGAGATGCCCACTCGGCATGTGTAAGCAATAGAGAATGTCCTTCTTCTTTTTCTCCATAGCTTCGAAGTCTCTCTTCATGGGTCTTAAGACGACCCACAACTTCTTCCACCGTCATATTCTTCAAATCTCCGAATTGCTCGATCGATGTTACGATTTGTATAAATCGTATCGGTACGGCTCGCAAAAACTTCTTCACAACCGTAATTTCTTCAATCTTTTCACCAAGAGATCGAATACCGGTTACGATAGTATTCAATCTCATGGAAAAATCATCTACCGATTCACTGTCTTTCATCCGGATCACCTCGAAGTCACTTCTCAAGGTTTGAGCTTTAGCCTCCTTGACCCGATCGGCTCCCATGTGCATCATCTTGAGCGTTTCCCATGCTTCTTTAGCTGTGTCCTTCTCAGCTAACATCAGAAGTACGTCCTCTGGAATTGCTTGATAAATAGCCGCAAGAGCCATCCGATCTTTACGTTCGTCCGTTTCTGCATTTTTAATTACATCCCATACTCCTTGTGCTTGTAAATTCACTCGCATTTTTATGGCCCACACCGCGTAGTTCATCTTCGTGAGCATTGGATAGTGTAACGTAACGCTACCGTCTTTCCCGGTCCTTTGAAAACTTTCAACTCCGGCTTGAGAAGATGACGAGGTTGGTGTAGTCATTCTTGGCATATACTTGGGCATACACGAGTAAGATTTTTTTTTTTTTTTTTTGAAGTACGGGGACCAATATGAACTTTTCAGAAGTTCAGGGGGCAAACAGAACTTTTACAGAAGTAAAACAGGGGCTAAATTGAATTTTTTCTGAAAAACAGGACCAAAATTGCAATTTTTCTGAAAAACATGGGCTAAATTGCACTTTCCGGAAGAACAGGGGCTAAACTGCAATTTCCAGAACTTTGGTCAGCTGCTGACGTCACTGCTGATGTCACTGCTGATGTCACTGCTACAGTGCTGCTACAGTATCGTCTTCTCCGGCGAACCCTGGTTTTTCCGGCGACTTTTCCGGCAGATTTGACCAACTTTGACCGATGATTTGGAGGCCTTCCGATGGTCAAAAAATTCAAAAAAAATATATTTTCGGAATCCTCAGAACGAGACCTTTCCAACGGTGTACTCCGAAATTGTTTTTGAGACAAAACTAGAACAAAAGAGAAGAGCTTACACGCTCAATATTACAAGAAAAAGAAACAACCCTCTAATACTCACTCTAAGTATTACACACTACACTCTCTGTTTTGTGGTGTCTTACAACTGAGGTTAGAGCCTCTATTTATACTTAAACAAGCCTACAATTACTACTGCTACCATTTATTGTGTTCATTATGTGAACATACGAAGTTGCCATTTGAGTTCTTATTGTCAACAATGGAGGGATTCATTTGTCAACTAAAAAGGGTGGTACAGCTACTCATGGCAGGTTCACACCCAAGTAGGTTTACACTCACAAATTAAATCCCATTATGGATAATTTGTTGCTTGATTCAACTGTTAATCGACAATTGATAGGAAAGTTGAACTTCTTGCTTCATACCCTCCCCGATATTGCCTTTTCAGTCCAATATCTTGGTCAGTTCAATCAAACACCTTCATAAGCCTACTATGATGTTGCTTTTCATGCTCTTCGATATCTTAAAGGGTCATTGACTAAAGGATTGCTTTTTAATAATAAATCGGATTACAAGCTTGAAGCTTTTTGTGATTCCAATTAGGCTGCCTGTCCATTAAAACGACCATCAGTGGATTTTTTATACTTCTTGGAGGGAATCCGTTGACACGGAAATCAAAAAACCAAGTAACTGTGTCATTATCTTATGCTGAAGCCGAATCAGCCGAATACAGGTTAATGCGACGTGTTTGTGCTGAATTCACATGGTTAAGCGTGTTAAGTCATTTATTCTGAGAGTTTCAAGTAGATGTTATTACTCCAATCCCGTTAAAGTATGATAACATGGCTGCTATGTATATCGCAATTAATCCGGTGTTTCAAGAAATGACAAAGCATATGGAGATCGATTATCACTTGAAATACTACAAGAAGGTCTCATTTTATTAAGTCATGTTCGCACACAAGATCAACTTGCAGACATTTTCACAAAAGTTCTTAATGACCCTTGCCATCAAAATGCTATATCCAACCTTGGTTTATAGCCATACCCTCCAGCATGAATGTGTTTGTGTGTGTGTGTGGGGGGGGTGTCAAAGTTATTGACATAGCAGCCCATGGGATTAGTTATACTCAGTTCGTGATTAGTTACCTGATTAGTCAGCAATATATATAAGTGTTTTCACCTTATGATTTTCAAGCTAATGAGAAATGATGAAAATGTTTCTCTCTCTAAACTCAAACCACAACAAGATTCTATCGTTACTTGAGATACACCAAGGGCTTTAAACTCAATTTTAATCGGTGTTCTCTTCTTGATAAGTGTGATGGTACAGTTTAATTAATATATATTTAATAAAAACAAATTGTCGCCAACAAAAGCACCCATGATATTTGTTGACTTATCCTTTGTTCAAACAGAGTTAATATCTGCCATGCAAATATATGTTATTATAAAAAATATACAAGGATAGCAGCCACTTAGTGGCATGTATCTGTATATATTTTGATATCTCTGTTTCGTCAAATTCAAAATTCTATCTTGTGGTAGAAAACATGGAGTTCTCTCTCCCGCTTTCAACGAGTATAGCAACCGTCTTTTTTGTTGTTCTACTAACATTCCTACTGAAAATCTTGAAACCAAAAGGTGGAAAGAAAGGAGAGAACAGAGCCCCACCTCAAGCAAAGGGCAAATTGCCTGTAATCGGACACCTACACCTTTTAGGTTCATCTGGATTACCTCACAGGGTGTTAGCTAAATTGTCAGAAAGATATGGCCCTATCTTCACCATCAAGCTTGGTGTTCACAATGCTTTGGTAGTGAGTAGCAGCGAGATAGCAAAAGAGTGTTTTACAATAAATTACAAGGCCTTTTCAAGTCGACCCAAGTTGATGGCAGTAGAACTCATGGGCTATAACTATGCCATCTTTGCTCTTGCTCCTTATGGGGACTATTGGCGACAAGTGCGCAAGATCATCATGCTCCAGGTTCTCTCTCCAAAACGAGTTGAGATGCTTGCACCAATTCGAGTTTCAGAGCTTAGAGCATCCACGGCAGAGATATATGAGGCCTGGTTAAAGAATAAAGAGAGTAAAGGATCAGACGTGGTGAAGCTGGATATGCAACAATGGTTTGGGACCTTGATATTGAATGGTCTTTTAAGGGTTGTTGCTGGAAAGAGGCTTTCGCTCAATGATGAAGAAGGGATTCGATTTCAGAAAGTGGCAAGGAAATTCTTTCAGTTATTGGGCGCATTTGTGGTGTCTGATTTTATTCCATCTCTGAAGCGTTTCGACATAGGAGGATACGAGAGAGATATGAAGGAAACTGGAAAAGAGATGGACGAGATCTTTGATGGATGGTTAGAGGAGCATAAAAGAAAGAGAAAGTCTAAGCAGCAAGATGAAGGCAACCAAGTCCTTATGGATGTTCTCATTTCCATTGTTGAAGGTGCTTCCAAAGAGGAATTCCCGGGTCATGACCATGATACTATAATCAAGGCCACATGTTTGGTAAGCTTCAACTTGATCTATTTAGTTTATATGGATATATTTTGACTAGATGATATTAACTTCACTACGGTTTAAAGTTCTTTTTAGATTCATTTAATTATTTTCATCAAGAAACCGCATTGGATAAGTTGGGTAAATACGAATTTCATTAGCTAATTATTCCAAGAATATTTGTTTTAATATATTCAAAACTTGCAGACCATGCTAATTGCTGGATTGGACACAACAGCTGTGACTTTAACATGGTCTTTGTGTTTGTTGCTTAACAACCCAAGAACTATAAAAGTTGCCCAAGATGAAATTGATGAGCATGTTGGAAGGAATAGGCCAGTAGAAGAGTCAGACCTAAAGAACTTAGTCTACATTGATGCAATCTTCAAAGAAACATTGCGTTTATATGCACCTGGACCTCTTGGGCTTCCTCATGAAACCATGGAGGATTGTGTTGTTCAGGGCTACAATATCCCCAGCGGAACACGTTTGCTGTTAAACCTTTGGAAAATCCATCGTGATCCTAAGATATGGCCAAATCCGGAAGAATTTAAGCCTGAAAGATTCCTGACAACTCATAAAGATATTGATCTCAAGGGAAACCATTTTGAATTGCTTCCTTTTGGTACTGGAAGAAGAGTGTGCCCTGGTATTTTATTTGCTCAGCAGGCCTCACGTTTAGCGTTAGCTACTTTAATACAACAATTTGAGATGAAAACCCCAGGAAATGAACCCGTTGATATGGAAGAGATCTTTGGAGTGACATGCAGCAAAGCAACACCACTTGATGTCCTCCTCTCCCCTCGTTTGTCACGTGATATGTACCCTGTTGGTGCATGATCTGTTAGTTTCCTATTGGATTAATTGTTGGTAATAATCTTTTATGTTGTGTTGTTTTCTATATGTGTACCAGCTGTCTTTGTTTATTTATCTTTGATTTGCTTCGTAACTTGACGTGACAATAGTAGATGTGGGTTCGTGTGCACCACATTTGAAAGTAGGTGATACGATTAAATATTACAACAAAAAAAGTTAATAAAATATTAGAACTTGGCCCTCAATTATATGACTTAACGACCCACATATCTTTTTATCAGTCTTCTTTCTTTTCTAAAACCTAGCCGCCAGCTCTTCTTTCACTACCCTGGCTCTCCATTTTTGATAAGGTAAACTCAGTTTTTATTGGTTGACGAATTTAGCTGATGCTAAGGTAACTATTTGTAATTGAAATTTTGAAATTGCTAATTGGTATGGTTGTAAGGTGATCTGTACAGGGTCAAAAAACACACCAAAATATCTAGTAAATCAAGAACAGGGACAAACAAATTAGGATAAATATTATGAGGTATTTAACATGTTGAGTTTTATTCAAAAATAGTCTAAAGTAAATTATGAGTTTAGCAACAAAATGATTTTAAAACGAATAAAGTTAAAACAATTTTAAGTCACTAATGATCATTCTGTAAAACATGGAAAGATTAGAAGAATAAAAGAAAAAAAAGTACAACTTTTGAAGACTTTGATTCCTCTCGGGAGGTTGGAAGATGATGAAGATGACAAAATGACTCAAAGTAAAGCTTATCTAAAAGTATTCATCAAGTAACAGTAAACCACTTCAAGATGTTAGTCTTCATTTTTATTAATCACTTCTTAAGCAATTAAGACTTATACCACATAAGTCTTAAATAGAATCAACTTATATTAACATTAACTCTACACTACACCTTGCAAGAGAGGAGAATGGAGAGCTCCATCTAGCAAACGATTTTGGGATAGAAAAGAGAAGAAGAAGAGTTGGAAAAAAAACTAGCAAGTTTTTTCCCTTACACTACTTTACATGTAAGAAAGGACCATCCCTAATTAAATAAGCACATATGGTTGTGTAGTAAGGCATGTGGTGTAAGATGCAAGTCAAACAAGCAAGGTTCTAAATAGCGTAAGACGTAACTTGACGGCAATGTCAAGCCTCAAATTTTTAAGAGTCTTGGCGAGACACGTCGCTTGTAAAGCGTGACTTAAGGCGGCAATTTTGTATATAATTAACAATTTTATATATATTTTCTATTATTATTCATTTATATATATATATATATATATATATATATATATATATATATATATATATATATATATATATGACTTAAGGCGACAATTTGGTAAAGCTTGGCGGCAAGTACAAGCCTTGGAGACATTGCGCACCATGGCGAAGCCATGACGAGCTTTTTAGAACCTTCCTAACAAGTAACGGTGGCTGGAATGCAAGTAAAAATCCATGGAAGTGTTTTCTTAGCAACGGTGGTTGGAAAATCTCCAACATATTGTTGTAGCAAATTTTGTAGGAATGTTTTCATTACAAAGCTAGGTAGTTACGGATGGATAATTAATTCCCAGTTATTTTGTATGAATATATAAAAACAAAAATAACAAAAAAAATCAAATAAGATTTATACCATAATATATATATATATATATATATATATATATATATATATATATATATATATATATATATATATATATATATAGGTTCAGGTTCATTTGAGACCATGCTAATTTTATGAGACCTTGAGACCAAATCTAAAAATAATTTTAAAATACAAAATAAAAGGAAAAATCCAAAAATTCTTTTTTTAATTATTATTTTCGGAACTTTAATTACCTAAATTTTAAAAAATAAAAAAAAATTACCGTTTTTTTTTTAAATACGTGAAATATTGTAATAGAATATTACACTGTAAATATTCTAATGTGATTTTTAGAATGTTAGAATATTATACTAGATTTCTCGGATATGTAGAATATTCAATTATTTTGCATTTTAAAAATGTTTTTTGTTTTATCTACCAAATGAATTGCTAGGATTGCGTCTCACGGTCTCACAAAATTAGGCCGTCTCACATAAACCTAACCCTATATATATATATATATATATATATATATATATATATATATATATATATATATATATATATATATATATATATATATTTACTATATTATTAAACATATTGCCTCTTTCTTGAAAATTATGAGGTACAATAGGTATTACCTCATGTACAATAATATTAAGCTTATAACCACATCGTATACGTATTACACGTTATTACCTTAACCTAATCTCCTAAACACACAACAGCCGCCATCAAACCAATTCGCATCCGTCTATGTTTATCTCTTCACCCTCACGACGTCATGTCCCTGACTTTGGCAACATCACACACAACCAGCGGACCACCACCTATCTCCACCTTTTCCGTCACCTTTGTCCGCCACTTCTGCCTTCTGTCAAGACGAGTAGCCCTAACCCTATACCTCCGCTACGATCAACCACCTTTTCGTTCGATTCTTAGCAAACCACAGCGATCGGATACAAAATGGATCTGGAATTTGTGACTAGCATGCAACGATTTGGGGGAAACTCTTGTTTGTTGGTGTGTTCACGCTTATACGATTTGTTTTGTTGTATAACGAATATAAACTTGAATCGATTTATTTACTTCTATGTGCTATTTGACTTGATCGATTGCTATCAAAATCGTTATCGCCATTTTTCATTGTTTATTGATAGACTTAGTAATGGATTAGGGCATTTTTCATCTTTTGCTTTAGCTCCGGTCCAAGCTATGAATTTGAATCAAGGAAAAATGAAGTATGATTGGTGAGGAAAACATCTGATCTGTATAAACTCATAGCCCTTAACTTTAGGCGAGCAAACGCTAATTATAGAAATAAAAGTCTACTCATTTCATGGGTATGTCTTTGTTTTTTCGATGTCATGTGTAAGTTATCTTAATACATTCTAAAAAATCTGTTCATTTCTCTCTATTCTATATGTGTGTCGAAATTGTTCATATATATAGTGAGTTGAACTTTTATCAATCTGATTCATTTTAAAATCCATGAGTTAGAGTTGCTTGTGAAGGTTTGTGTGCATGTATATAAGTAACATTTGCATCATTTCTAGACATGTATGTTTATTGTCATATACTCATATTTATACGGGCAACAGTTTCTTTAAGGTCATGGGAAGATTTATTGATATTCATGTTTGTTGGGTTTTGAGTACAAAATTAACCATGCTTACTGGTAGGGTTGCCCATCTAGTGTTGAAAGGCCCAAGTGTGGTCAAGGAGTTAATCATTAGATCAGTGCTTCGGTTAGCTTGTGATTTGTTCTTTATCTTTGTTCTTTAATCTTAGATGCTTTGTTCTTTATCTTTCTCATAAATAATTATATTTTGTTTTTTATGTCATTTGTAGCTTTGAGTATCGACTGAGGGATACTCTGGACCTGCTGGAGACTTGATGTTGACATCCCGGATCAGAAATACAAATACTGATGGAAAGCCATTTACTTTTACATTTGCATATCACACCTATTTCTCTATTTCTCTGGTGTGTTGGTGTGTTCATGTAAATCGTTGTTGCTAATATTAATTTGTGACACAGGTGATGTTTCTGAAGAGGATGAGAAGAGGCCAGCCAATGCTCCTTTAGTTGATTGGAGATTGTTTTGTTGCTGCAGTCAATCACCTGCGCTCATTTGTTCTAGCAATTTACAATTGTACAGTGGCAATTCCCAAAAATGATCCATTGCCAACAATCTTGAGAATGTTCAGAGGAAGATCTTCCACGGTAAACCCATTACACTTTACAAACACCTTAAGTTGTTTCCTCCAAGGTTATTCTTAGAGAAACATTTTCTTAAAGAACTTTTTTTGGTGAAACCCTAAGAGGGGTGTTTGGTGAACTAATTCATGTCAAGATACTCGTAGACAAACGATGTGGATTTGTTCATAGGTTTAGCTATTAACTAAATGAAAGTACGTTTCCATTTTAATGAGAAGCAATTTTGTCTTATGGATAAACCTTATTTGATGAGCTTTTGTAGGGAGTTCTCTTTGGGAAATTTCCAAATCAGGTAATTATAAAATATGTCTGCAGAGGTATTAGACATCATTGAAGGTACGTGAATTTGATGGTCATGAAAGTAAATTGTGAATCTTGAGTTTGAATATTAATGAAATACATTTATTTTTCTTTTTTCATGCACAAATATGCTTGGAGAGGTTTAAGAGGTTTAAATGGATCCCAATGGTTGCAGCTTACTCCAGGTATGCTTCATTTTAAATATTTTCTTTTTTTCGGCATTTGATTATAAAAATGAAATCTCCAAGGGTATTTTTGGAAATTTCTTTGTCGCCTTTTTGTTTGCTATGGAAAGTTCCATAATTCTGATTATTAATTATTATTTTTAGTATGATTTTATGTGACTGAAAATATGCTTATAATTCGATTAATTTTGGAATGATTTTTAAATATTAATGATAAGATTTTGCACAATTTTGGTATGATTTAATTATTGGAGTAATTTTGTTATGTTTATTATTTTTGGTATTCTTTGTAATTGATTAATTTTGGAATGATAATCAAACTTCGAAAATCATGGCTAACTTACTGTATATACTGTATTCCACATTTCCACCTATAAAATGTTCATTTTCTTTACTCCCCAATTCGACATAAAGGAATTCCGCCAGACTTGTCAATTGTTTGGATTTCATGAAAGCTTCTTTATTCGTTTGGATTTCGGGACGACAAAAGGTTATTTTAACTTCATTTTACGTTTTCTATCTTAAGTAGTGGGTACGAAATATAAGGTTCTGTTAAATAAGCAAAATCTATAAATAAATATATGGTTGTGTGTAAAATTGTGTGTATATTAGATACTTGAAGTTTTTGATTTCTCAAACTCAACTCTATATTCCTTTTAGTGCTTTTGAATGGTCCGATTAGGTAGAATGACTAAATTGCTAATTTGTTGTCAACATTGTTTATTAAAGTTTATGAGTAAACAACTAAATTTACTTTCCTTGATTTCTAAATGAAACAGAACCATCCGTACACCTCATGATTACTAATTACAAATGCTAAAGTTCAACACATATGAATTCACACAAGGTCGTTTTCAATTGTACATAGAAATCTAGCATCACAGCTTGTTCTTAGGTTTCCTATTTAATAAAAGGGCCCTTAATAAAATTATCAAAGTTTTTCTTAAACTATATGGATAAGACTAATAGCTATGATAAAACAAGAATATATATATATATATATATATATATATATATATATATATTATATTTTATTTTGAGTGAAATTTGGTTTGACTTATTAGTATATTTGATAAATGTATTGCTTATAATTTTTAAACGACAGTTATTATTGTAAACCTCTAGAATAATGTTGTATTTCAAAAACTCAAATGATTTTGTTTCATTTTCTATGATTATAATCAATATTTTTGAAATATAGTGATCCGGAAATCAAGAAACCGAAATAGTTGAAAATGGTATCACAACACAAACAAGTGCACACTAAGAACAATTCGTTTAGATCCTTCTTTTTCATATCTACTGATCGAAGATGATAACCGCTTCGCCGGTCATCCCTATTAATCACATGTTAGAGCTGTAAAATAGGTTCAATCGAGTATATGAACTGTTACAAATTATCTGAACTAAATAAATAAATTACAATAGTTCAAAGGTAGAATATAAACTATACACTTGAATATTAAAGAACACATTTCAAATTTAAGCAATCTCACAAAGTAATGCGTAGAAAAATATCTATCAAATTGATCTTGTTGAATCTAGCATGTAAGAAACAAAAAAATTATTGTATTATTAATTCTATGTCAAAATTCACACAAAGCGCTTTCTAAATTAATAAATAGATAATATATTTATAGGTGATAAATTTATTATCTTCCACTCATAATAAATGAATATAAATATAACATATATTTTCATAAACCGAAAATCATGTAAAGCTAAAAATAAATAAATAACTTAATAAGATCTCATAACTAGATATTGTGTGAATCATGACCTAAAGTACTATCTACACATGGCCTTAAATATATATTCTTATTGATCGTCGATAGTGGCGAGTATATTTTCGTACATAAAATTTTTCTATACTAATTCAAGGATTTTTTTTTTTGTAGAATCATGAACGGTCACATTTACGTTGATGCATTTTCATTGCTACTAAACTTCCATTTGTGGTATATTTTGACACCCGTTCGTATGAATTTCATTTGAAGAGACGCAAGAGCAAACAAACTCTTCATGATTCTCATTGATTGAAATGTATGTTTAAAAAACTATTTATATCTTATTTTTATTTTCATAATTTATCATAAGTATTTTGTTTAGAAACATATTACATTTTCTATTAGAGAGAGAAATTGGTAGTAGTTGTTCCACAGTAAATGATGTGTTTTATTTATGGAGGGAATTTATTGGGTGGTGTGTTCTCTTTAAACCATTTCCAAATCGAACCAACCTATGCTGAGTATACGAGGTATCAAGAATACAGTTTATTACGTGGTGATTTGATGATTAGGATCAGCAATAACACACGGTTTAATCGTTTGGCCGATGCTATCATATCATGGTTTCCAGTTTTTCCATTGGTTCCCTCGATTAAAAGTTTAATAGAGGATCAGACAGATAGAAAAATGATGATCGGTAAATTTAATAACTTATATATATTTTTAGCATTCTAAAGTTTTTAAAATAATAACAAGTTATCCTTTTAATTATCACTATTTTTAGATATTGTTGGAAAAATCATCAAAAGCAAGCGAAACTATTTCCGTTACTTTGGTTTACTGGCGTTAACTTCGTTCACTTTATATCTCCAAGATGGGTCGTAAGTGTTTTTTATTATTATTATTATTATTATTATTATTATTATTATTATTGTTGTTGTTGTTGTTGTTGTTGTATATTAGACTAAAACAAAATTAGATGACTTTGGAAATATTTGATTATAAATAGGGGGAGTATAATAAAGATGAAACTATATATAACGGACCAAACACGCCATCAGATTGTGAAGACTTGTTATGCGATAAAGAGAAAGTATATAATATTTGTTTCTCGGGTGAAATTGGTTCATTTGGATTCAAGTAACTTTTTTCTAGAAAATGATAATACTGGTAGTGATATTAAAATAAATAAATCAATACGTTTTAATAGTTTTATCTTATTTTCGGTGAACATTTTGATATCAACCAAATTAACCAACGTAGAGTTCCAACCGAGGATGCCGGAAGCATTTAACATCATAAATATGCCTAGAATAATTTTTAATTTCGTGTGAGACATTTGGTGGTGTTTTTTTTTGAAGTTTTGACAACTTTTACGAGTGTGTTGCTTTTAGAGTTGATCTACATTAATGTTAGACATATTGTGGAGAATTTTTTTCATGTGTGGTTTATTTTCTTGTGTTGGCTTATGACTTGATATATAATAATTTTTGGATATCTATGAAAATTTTCTTTTAATTATCTATTAGTTTCTTCTATTGTGTTTTTGGATTACAAGTTTTTAGTATAGTTGGTTATTTATTAAGGGTTGTGTTGCTTTCTGAAAAACTAAAAAAATTAATGTTAAAATCAAATTTGATGATTTTTCCAACAACAAATTAGTTTCATGTGAGAATCTTTTGTTGAATTAATGAGCATGTATACAGTTGTTAATGTTCAGATCGGACATATGAAATGTTTGTACTTTTAAAATTGTTAACGTTCATTCCATCGCATCACACAAGGCTTTAAGATTTTGGTATCGTACAATTGTTTCTTGTATTTTTTAGAGTATATTATTTATTGCACTTTTATTCGTGTGAAACACACACATACATGACTACTAAATCACATGGTCTACATTACAAAATGTTACATTCTTATGATATAATATGTGCTTATTCTTAACATTTCCATTATAGTGTGCAATGAGGACCGTAGATAAGGGAAACGAAAAGTGTGATGATTCCCAAAACGCGATAGATACAGAAAAAGGTATGTCGTTTATATGAGTATATATTTGCATTTATTATATATGACTATTTATCAAAATAACATATTTGTAGAAAATCGAAAAAGATACAATAGAAACTATTATGCACGAAAAAAGGAGAAAAACAAAATGAGAAGGATAGCTAACGGTGAAGGATGTAGTCAACCTACAACACTCACAAGTTGCACTACAATGGAGACAAACGAAACAAATATCAACAAAGATTCCTCTGTGAGTGTTATAAGTGCAGCTCAGAGGACGAGTACTTATAATAAAGAATATTATCAACGAAGAAAGGAACGAACTATGATGACAAAAAGAAGAGTATACGCCTTTCAGGAGGATCCATATGATTTTGTTTATGAAAACATTCGTATGGAACATCGTATATTAAAAGCTCAAAACCCTTGTGTTTATTGTGGAGCAAAGCGACTACAATATGAATTCCCTACCTTTTGTTGCATGAGTGGGAAGACAAAACTGGCATACTCCCCTATTCCCACAGAATTGCACCAATTCTTCACAAGGCAAGAGCAGCTAGAATAAATATTCAGGTACAATATAAGGGCGTATAACTCAAACTTTTCTTTCACATCAATGGGTGTAAAGGTGGATAAAGAATTGGCCAATATGACATCTGGAGTTTACACTTTTTGTGCGCACGGAACACTCTATCATAATATTGATCAGTTAATTTCAAGGGATGGAAAATCGAGGTATTTATAGTTGTACTTTTATGATGGTGAAGCTGAAATATCACAGAGATCCTCCTGGAAGAATGTTGATAGAAGAATCGTTCAAAAACTAACACGTATTCTTGCTTCGAATCCGTACGTTAGAACATTTAAACGTCTTTCTGATCTAGGACCGCTTGATAATTATAGAGTGACTTTGAATACATCGGTGGAACTTGACCAAAGGGTGTACAATAAGCCGACCACATCTGAGGTGTGAATATTAACATTTATCTTTATCCCTTTAAAATTAAATGTGTCATATTTATTATTCCTAACAACGTAGCTAGGCTTTATTTTTCCATAGGAAACAAGCAACAAAAATAAAATTTCATAGAACAATTATGTAGATAAATAGCTATCAATGTTACTTTCATAGCAAAGCAACTATGCAATTTTATTCCGTTGAAAAAGTTCGTTGCAGATTAAGCATGATATTTAATTCCGTAGCATAATTACAACGGAAAATATTTTTAAATTTTCATTGCAAATTTTCTACGAATGGTTTTTCTATAGAAATATAAGTAGCAATATACCAACGGATTTCGAGTCGGTAACAGTTTCTGTAGCAATTCCTATGCTTGCTATGGAAAATTCATTCCATAGAAAATGTGGCAACATATTAGCTATGGACCGACATTCTATAGCACGATTTATTGCAGAATAACATCGGAAAGATGTTCCAAAGCTACGTTTCGTAGCTATTTTGGTTTTTTCTTGTAGTGGTGGGAAAGGTAGTCGTCTAGGCGGAGAAGGAAGGTAGTGGCACTCATAGGCAATGTTCATATATGAATATACTTAATTTTAAATTCACATATGAATATTACATCTCTATGTTGCGTTGGTACGTCAACGTTTTTGCGGCAAAGAATAAATGTGTGACCCAGATTTATTTTTCTCATTCTCAACCTTTTTTCTGAAATGAGCTTACCTCTCTCTCTCTCTCTCTCTCTCTCTCTCTCTCTATATATATATATATATATATATATATATATATATATATATATATATATATATATATATATATATATATATATATATAGGGTGAGATTCAATAGAGAACATAATTAACAAGGAACCAATGAACCAATCGTCAGCGTCGGAAATCATAATGATCAACGGCCAAGGAAATAGATGTACACTTTTATATTGGACGCACACACTAACATTCACAATCTGAAAAAATGTGACAACCCGAAATTTTCTATTCAATAGAGAACATAATTAACAAGGAACCAATGAACCAATCGTCAGCGTCGGAAATCATAATGATCAACGGCCAAGGAAATAGATGTACACTTTTATATTGGACGCACACACTAACATTCACAATCTGAAAAAATGTGACAACCCGAAATTTTCTATTCTGTACAACCCTTCAATTCAATAGAAGTCAGAAAAGTTGCTGCTAAGTTTCAAACTTTTTTTTTTTTGGAATAAGTTTGAGTATTGTAGGATTTACACTTTAGGAGATATCAGGAGAGAGGATGCCCTAGGGTTATAGTGCATCACTGTTATTCCTAAACTCCAAGGAATTGGAGTTTAATGCCTAAATAAAATATTTACAGCCAAAAACCCTAAATTTGGGAGTATATATATATGACACTTAGTCATTATTTACACTTTTTCCAAAAACAAGATCCAAATCCATTTCTCTCTCAAGTATCATCCAAAAACTTTTCAAGATCTTCAATCTAGTAAGTGTTTCTATCTTTCTTAAGTTGTTATATGACTTAATCTAGTGTTTTAACACACTTCTATCCGTGAAATCATTCCAAAAGGGTCAATCTTCAAGTTTCACCAAGAACACACACTAGTGTTCTTGGACTTTTGGACCTTTTCGAGCTTCTACCTTGTAAGTACTTCTATCCTAGAGTATCTTAAGGCTTGTTACACTTATATATCACAAGAAATCATCCAAGAACACCAAGATCAAAGGTGTTTACGGTCCAAGAACACCTTGGACCGTAAACCCCATTTAGGGTGCCAATGTGTGCCCTAGCTTATCCTAAGCCTAGGGTATTAACTTAGAACCTTACCTTGATGTGTTTATCACACAAAAAGCACAAAAACCTCACATTTATATGTGTTTACGGTTTGGGGTTTACCCAAAACCGTAAACACCCCAAAGTATGTATAAATGGCCCATATTCCTTCCTTATGCCTAGAATCTAACCTAGACAATTACCTTGATGAGCTAAGGACTTGAAAACCCCCAAAATACCATAAACCTTATGAGTTTACGGTAGTAAACTCAAAGGAAAATGGTTTAAGAACCGTAAACTCCAAATAGGAGTGAAATGGTGCCCTAGTTCCTTCCTTAGTCACATCCTTCAAGTAGAAAAGCTTCTAGGGACTTCTTAAGGCTTCAAACAACAAATGGTCAAAAGTGTGTGAGCTTACGGCCGTAAACCCAAGAGTTTACGACCGTAAACTCTTTTGGATGTGACCATAAAACCGTAAACTCCCTAATGGAGTTTTCCTTGAACCCCAAGCACACTAGCCTTTCCTTACAACACTTAGATGCAATCCTTAGCACTTATAACACTTATATGAAGTGTTTAACATGTCTTAGGATGTCTTGACTTTGTTATTTAGTTGTTAAAGACTAATTGAATACATATTTGTGATATTATATGTTATCTAGGATCATAGAGTGTGTTCAAGTCTTCACTTGACACCTAGCATCCTATTCAGTTCGTTCAATCCCAACCACTTGCTACAGGTGAGTTCATACCCCTTAATCTATCTTTTAAATGTTTTTAAATGCTTTTATGGGGGGGATACAAGTTGAATCATGCTAGTTATTATATCAATCACATGTGATTAATAACTAGCATACAAATGAATTTACTACACTTTTAGCTGTTTTACCAAACAAATTTCTTCAAATGAATTTCCAAAACATTTTTACTAGTTTAAAACTCTTTATTAAACTGTATTACATACTGAATGTTTCTTTTCAAAACCCTGTTACAATTTTGTTTCAAACAAAGGTTTTTCCTTATACTTATATCTGTTCTTATATACTGCTTTCAAATCATTTTACAAACTGACATCAAGTCATCTTCTTAGTACTTTAAACTCTTTAAAGATTTTACAAAACTTCTTTTGATTCTTTATATTATAAATTGCATGCCTATATATGTATAGTTATATAAGAAATGTTTAAAGGACCTAGGAAGGCTATCCGCTTTATTTCCTTTTCCTCGATTTGGATGTGGTCTGGTGAGTATCAGGTATCCGTCCGAAGGTCGTTTAAATATTAGTTATGTATCATGTGTACATATATAGTCATAAAAGGTTCTTCCAGTCGATTCGATACCCTTGGGTAGCAAGGGTATACATTCATGTTCCTACATTACTAGTAAACTACTATAGGGGTAGTTTAGGAAGATACTAATACTAGAACAATGAATCATACAAAGAGTCAGTTCATTCATGAGTCAATACATGCTAGATAGAGAGAGAGCACACAGAACATTCCAATACATGCTAGATGGAGAGAGAGCACACAATACAGGCTAGACAGAAGAAGAACATACAATACAGCTAGCACACAAATACATTACATATACATTTATACATTTATGTGAGCCATTAAACGGGTCAGGGCACTACCTGCCATGACTGTTTTTGTATCCAGAATCTCCTTAATTGGGGAGCGTATGAGTTTGTGTATAGATCTATACTGGATTGACTATCCTACACCTTGCTGCTCGCTACAGTGGGACTTGCAAGTCTACGGGTGCCAAACGTCATTTTTACGACATCTTACATTGTCGTTTTACTATTGAGTCGGTAGCAGGATACATGCCGATCACATGTTTCCTTAAAATATACAATTAGTTTAAGGTAGTTAGTACAGCAGTAGTCACTTTTCATAATACTACAGTACTAGGTTATTTTCCCATTACATTCACTTCGTGAACATTCACACGATGCACGGAAATGTAGAAGCTATATTTTTGGTTAATGATAGTCAGATTTGGGAAAATACACACTCTTACATGAGACACAGATAGATACTAGATGCCTTGGTAGAAGGCTACTTTTAGTAGGAAACATAGGGTTTTCTAGAAGGTTCAAAGCTTTTACATACTTAAACTTCACATACTTACAAATTCATACTACAAATGCTTTTCACAAATACAGACACTAAAATACTTATGATCTCACCAGCCTTAAAGCTGACACTCTCTTTCAAAATAACTTGTATCCTCAGGTCATCAGTAGACAGGTACAGATGCAAGGTTTAGAGAAGATGGAGCTTATTCAAGACTCATCTTTCATTTTGATTTATACTTTGGTGTCTATATAATTTCACAAAATACACTTGTATTAAAATTATACTATTAATGCAATGGATGATGTTGTTGCTTGTTTACTACTATTCATGGTTGTGATACTGTACATGACGTCCTCCGCCCCAGATCGTTTCCGCCGTTCTTAGGTTTTGGGGTGTGACAGATTGGTATCAGAGCATTGTTTATAGTGAATTAAGTATATCAACCCATAAAAGATATACTAACTATAAATACAATGGGATTAAAACACTCTAACCAAGAGTTAATACTTTTAAATAATAAAATATTTAATAAAGTATACGTGCCTGCATTCATACTAAAATCAGTGTCACAATGACAAGAACAAAAGTATTACGAATGTTGAACATCACAAGTAAGCCTGGGGATGTATGGTCAGTCCTGGGAGTGGCATAGCCTGATCAACTATGCTGGTCCGAGGAGTGATTTGCATATGCTCAAGAATGGTTGTGATGTGACAACAAGTCTAAAAACTTACCAACACCACCACAATGAAATACCATAGGGGTATTTAGTGTTACTGTAATTACTTATCCGAAAACTAAATAGATTTTTATTAATATGTCAATAGTTGTTTAGTGGATACACTAAGGTTATATGTACTAGGATGTCATAGACTTAGAATCTGTGAATCTTTGCTTTATGTCCTGTCCTCGTTGGGTTGGGGGCGTAGGGTTAGGGTCACTTATTCGAAGGTCTATCCTATCCTAAATACATATAACTGGTATGCACTAAACAAGTATTGAAGCAACTGATAAAGATCATATTATAATTATCTTAGTTAGTTCGTCTATTTAGTTAGTTCTCATTATCTCTTTTCTCGCGTAGATAACATGGCTGGATTCCATCACTATGGCAACTTGTACTTCCCTAACCAGGGTAATGAAGGCGGGTTGAAACTGATCCAGGAAATGACCACCCAATCCTTGTGGATGGTCACCAGGCTGAAGGCCTTGGAGATGGTTCTGACTCCGAGCCTGAAGTAGAGAACCTACCCCCGATGGCTCTTGTTCCAAATCCTAACCCTCGTCCGACTTTTCTAGACCCGACGCCTCCATGGGTGGAAAGCGTGGAAACATGGAGCCAAGGGCAGGATCAGCCCATGCCATTTAATGGAGACCGAAGCTTTTATGACCTAAGCGAAGGGGGCTCAGCAGACAGAGTCTTGCCAATCCTAGTCCGCAGAGTGGCCCGGAATGAGATTCAAGGCAGGACAGCCCTACATCAAATCACAGAAGTTGTCGCCAATGCGAGAATGCATACCCTCCGCACTATTCGTCTGGAAGATACTAGTGAGAAATCTGAGAGAGACCATGAAACCCTGCTGCAAGCACTGGCTGAATCACGAGCCGAAGTCATAGAACTCCGAGTACGCCAGAGGGTGTACGAAAGACACCTGCTTGATGTGGAACGTCAACTGGCTGATCTAAGGGTTCACCAGAGGGACGACCGTCACCAGTTTTAGATGCCTTACTTTCTTTCCCTGTTATAAGGAATCGTTTTCCTATCTATGTCCTAAGTGGCATTTTTCTATAAGACTATCTTGTACTAGAGGTACTTTTAGTTAGGCCTTTATGCGGCCAAAACCTTTCCACTCTGGATATGATGTAAGACCTTCTATAAGGTCAATTTTTCCCGAACTTATTACGCCATGAATAGCAAGGATATTGATAGTCGGCTAACTTCTGCGTCATTCTTTATTCAAATACTTTCATCATCCCATCATGGGAGTCTATTTGAAACCCACACTAGTCAAGTTATTGAACTAGGGAAATTAGTTCAGGGATAATTTCCAATTCTTCTTCAAGGGTTGGATCATGTTAGCTACCAACGGATGGTACCCTGTTTGACGTCAAGCGTCATAAAACCATTCTACGAACTCACTTCTACTCCGTACTAGGACTGCATCATAGGGATGTAGGTCAAACCTACGAGAACATACATCTACTCTTTAAGTGATCGATCGAAATACATCTAGGTTCAATGGTAGTCTTTTCTAGAAACCCTAGTTCATTAAGAAGGATTAGTAAGAAGGTTATTTTTATGATTTTCTCGCTTATACATTCCCAAATTATATATAATGAAGACCTGGTAGACAATAGAATGTGAGATTTCTAACTTAGTTTCTTTTCCTCGTTGGGATGTGAAACTAAAGTAGAATCACACATTTTACTATCCGCCCAGTCTTGATTATATCATAATGTGTATAAGCTAAGTGTTCATGTATAATAACTCATCCCTTAGTCAAAATCAAATAATCTAGGGTCAAACTTAGTCACTCACGAACTTCATGTCTTTCGTATTACAGAATCATGTCATCAATTGGAACCAGTCAGACGATCAACGAAACCCTTGCCTTTCCTATGGACGCCGCTACTTTTCAAGCCGCAGTTACAACTGCCGTGACGGCTGCCGTGGCAGCTGTCCTCGCAAACCGCAGCGCTATTAACGCAAGCAATGCTGACGAAGGGGTGGACAATCCCGATCATGGTATCAATACAGGAAGTCATCAAACGATAACAGTAACAGACTCGCAAAGCCGAAAAACAGAGAATAGGAAACGAAAGCGCAAAGCCCAGAAGGAACGCAAACGATCACAAAGACTCGCCATGCAACAACAACAAGCGGCAACCCCTGCCATCCCAGTGCCAAGCAGGCCATACGAGGGAAAACTTCCGAAGTGTGATAAGTGTAGTTTCCATCATCATGGGGCTTGCCATGAAATGCAATGTTGCAATTGCCTAAAAATAGGGCACCATGCTCATAGTTGTGGAGCACCGGCCCTACTCATCACTCAAGCCCCTGGCATAGAGGTCAACCAGACTTCCAAGAGTGGTGGTAAAGCAGGACATTTTAAAAGGAAATTTTCAAAGTGGACGAACAAGGAGGGCACTCGTGTCCACATAACTCTGACTCGACACATCACTTCCACCACCGATATTGGTACTAGCAGAATATGTCATCAATGTGGTGAGATAGGACATCTCAAGAAAGACTGTCCAATAGCAAAGAACTCGGGCGCAGATGGGAAGATTCTAAGGATCACAGCTGCAGGAGAGACTACGTCGGTCCCTCGTTAGAGTACCTAGGCGTTCGTTGTAACAGACACTTAAACTGTTTAAAATTAGTGCAACTTGAGTCTTATCTTTTGCGAGATCCCGTCAGTAAAGGGATGCTCGTGCTGCGTATACTTGGCTTTTGTAGTATACCTAGTTCGCAGCAATAGTCTAGTAGTGAATCTATAGTACTGTAACGCTGTTAAAAGTTGCACTGTTGGATTTTGTCTATAACGCCTTTATGATCAAGTCAAATGTCTCTTTCCCAAGTGAGTCCGATATTATCTTACAGCTAGATTCAATTCGATCCACTCAATACCAATTTCGTACGTACATCTCTTTCACCGTACACGTCTTTCTAGAGAAGCCGTCATTCCAAAATTCCGAGGTACGCATGCCGAGAGTACCTTATGTCCCGTACCTTTCCCGAAGACACTTCAGCAAAACTCCCCAGAATACTACTCGTACAGTACGTCAAGTTCAGCCCGAAGATCCATACAATTGATCTATCACTGAAGAAGATATATACAAGGGTGGTATATAATCAAGGTTCTACAGGTTTAGAATTGATGATTCCACTTTAACTTCTTTTCCTCGTTGGGATGTGAGCTTAAGGAAGAATCATTTATTCGACTACCTTTTTAATCTTAATTATATACGACTCGTATACACGAGACGGTGATCGATGAACCATGTATGACTTCTACAATGAACCTCAGGACGGAGACTGCCCAAGACTATGAGTAATCACATCGTCATGTGAACAAACTTGGAACCCAGTACGACTCTTACAACCAGATCGCCCTACAGTCTAAACACCTACAGAGCTACAAGAACAGTCAGGACAACATAACGAACTACCCGGCAAAAGAATAGGAAGACCAAGCTCCTCG
The DNA here is from genome assembly GCF_052849685.1 of Lactuca virosa. Lineage (NCBI taxonomy): Eukaryota > Viridiplantae > Streptophyta > Magnoliopsida > Asterales > Asteraceae > Lactuca > Lactuca virosa. The sequence continues at coordinate 303,227,981 of NC_136429.1, read as the reverse complement.
CCTAGGAGAGCTCCGGTCTTATTCTTCAGAAAGGTGGACGAATAGTATCATGAGTACATCGACTATCGAAAACCTCGTCAAGATTTCCATTGGAAATCATTACCCCTGCTACGCATAGATGAGTTGGTTTAGCAAACGCAAGGAACGAATTTCCTTTCAGAAAAGGACCTGAGATCCGAATATCACCAGTTTCGATTGTTAGCGAAGGATGTCCCGAAGACAACCTTCCGAACTCAATGCGAACACTACGAGTCGGTGGTGATACCCCTCGGATAGGACCAATACGCCCGTAGTATTCATGAGCTTAGTGAATAGGGTACGCCATTCTTACTAGGATCAGTTCATCATTTAATCTTATAAATGACCTACTTATCTACTCTCGTAGTAAGAAGGAAATCACAAAGAACATCTACAACAAACCATAGAACCAATACATTCAGAGAAGCATTGAACGAAGTTCTCTAAATACGAGTTGTAATTGAAGAGTCCAATTGCTAAGACGCACTATTAGTGATATGGGAATTCTTGAGGACCCTTTCAATTTATCACAACCGTTGAGAATTTGTCAGCACCGAAGACGCCATCGGAAATTCGCCAAATGCTAGGTTCCACAGACCTACTGTCGTAGTTCATCTAGAACTCCTCGCAATTTGCGAAACCTCTTAAGACTTTGACACAGAAAGGAGCGACCCTTGACTAGGAAGAGAAGCAAGAGAGAGAAACCCTTGGAACTCCAGGTGAGAGACCAATTTCATTTGGAAGTCTCAATCTGGGAAGGCTTAATACGCTTCGTAAAGCGTGGAAAGCTAAATTCAAGATAGTTAGGACCTTCGAGATTCTTGCCAGAATCGGCCTGTAACTCGCAAACTCAATCTACCCCGCGAGCTTAGTAACGTACATTCTATTCTTCACGTTTCGAACTTGTAAAAGTATCTATCCGAAGAGACTCTTGAAATCCCACTCGAAGAGATCGAGTTCCACAAGAGCCTCACCTGAGTGGAAGAACCGTAGCGACCATGGACCAAGAGGCCATGCGAACGATTCATAACCGTTTCCCATTAGTGAAGGTTCGCTGGAATGCCAACCAAGGACCTACATTCACTTGAGAGCGCGAGAATCAATCGATTAGGAAGTATCCCCACTTCTTGGCTCGATTATTCATGCCTACTTCCTTACCTAAATTTTAATTTCGGGACGAAATTCCTTCTAAGGGGGGGATGATGTGACAACCCGAAATTTTCTATTATGTACAACCCTTCAATTCAATAGAAGTCAGAAAAGTTGTTGCTAAGTTTCAAACTTTTTTTTTGGAATAAGTTTGAGTGTTGTAGGATTTACACTTTAGGAGATATCAGGAGAGAGGATGCCCTAGGGTTATAGTGCATCACTGTTATTCCTAAACTCCAAGGAATTAGAGTTTAATGCCTAAATAAAATATTTACAGCCAAAAACCCTAAATTTGGGAGTATATATATATGACACTTAGTCATTATTTACACTTTTTCCAAAAACAAGATCCAAATCCATTTCTCTCTCAAGTATCATCCAAAAACTTTTCAAGATCTTCAATCTAGTAAGTGTTTCTATCTTTCTTAAGTTGTTATATGACTTAATCTAGTGTTTTAACACACTTCTATCCGTGAAATCATTCCAAAAGGGTCAATCTTCAAGTTTCACCAAGAACACCAAGAACACACACTAGTGTTCTTGGACTTTTGGACCTTTTCGAGCTTCTACCTTGTAAGTACTTCTATCCTAGAGTATCTTAAGGCTTGTTACACTTATATATCACAAGAAATCATCCAAGAACACCAAGATCAAAGGTGTTTACGGTCCAAGAACACCTTGGACCGTAAACCCCATTTAGGGTGCCAATGTGTGCCCTAGCTTATCCTAAGCCTAGGGTATTAACTTAGAACCTTACCTTGATGTGTTTATCACACAAAAAGCACAAAAACCTCACATTTATATGTGTTTACGGTTTGGGGTTTACCCAAAACCGTAAACACCCCAAAGTATGTATAAATGGCCCATATTCCTTCCTTATGCCTAGAATCTAACCTAGACAATTACCTTGATGAGCTAAGGACTTGAAAACCCCCAAAATACCATAAACCTTATGAGTTTACGGTAGTAAACTCAAAGGAAAATGGTTTAAGAACCGTAAACTCCAAATAGGAGTGAAATGGTGCCCTAGTTCCTTCCTTAGTCACATCCTTCAAGTAGAAAAGCTTCTAGGGACTTCTTAAGGCTTCAAACAACAAATGGTCAAAAGTGTGTGAGCTTACGGCCGTAAACCCAAGAGTTTACGACCGTAAACTCTTTTGGATGTGACCATAAAACCGTAAACTCCCTAATGGAGTTTTCCTTGAACCCCAAGCACACTAGCCTTTCCTTACAACACTTAGATGCAATCCTTAGCACTTATAACACTTATATGAAGTGTTTAACATGTCTTAGGATGTCTTGACTTTGTTATTTAGTTGTTAAAGACTAATTGAATACATATTTGTGATATTATATGTTATCTAGGATCATAGAGTGTGTTCAAGTCTTCACTTGACACCTAGCATCCTATTCAGTTCGTTCAATCCCAACCACTTGCTACAGGTGAGTTCATACCCCTTAATCTATCTTTTAAATGTTTTTAAATGCTTTTATGGGGGGATACAAGTTGAATCATGCTAGTTATTATATCAATCACATGTGATTAATAACTAGCATACAAATGAATTTATTACACTTTTAGCTGTTTTACCAAACAAATTTCTTCAAATGAATTTCCAAAACATTTTTACTAGTTTAAAACTCTTTATTAAACTGTATTACATACTGAATGTTTCTTTTCAAAACCCTGTTACAATTTTGTTTCAAACAAAGGTTTTTCCTTATACTTATATCTGTTCTTATATACTGCTTTCAAATCATTTTACAAACTGACATCAAGTCATCTTCTTAGTACTTTAAACTCTTTAAAGATTTTACAAAACTTCTTTTAATTCTTTATATTATAAATTGCATGCCTATATATGTATAGTTATATAAGAAATGTTTAAAGGACCTAGGAAGGCTATCCGCTTTATTTCCTTTTCCTCGATTTGGATGTGGTCTGGTGAGTATCAGGTATCCGTCCGAAGGTCGTTTAAATATTAGTTATGTATCATGTGTACATATATAGTCATAAAAGGTTCTTCCAGTCGATTCGATACCCTTGGGTAGCAAGGGTATACATTCATGTTCCTACATTGCTAGTAAACTACTATAGGGGTAGTTTAGGAAGATACTAATACTAGAATAATGAATCATACAAAGAGTCAGTTCATTCATGAGTCAATACATGCTAGATAGAGAGAGAGCACACAGAACATTCCAATACATGCTAGATGGAGAGAGAGCACACAATACAGGCTAGACAGAAGAACATACAATACAGCTAGCACACAAATACATTACATATACATTTATACATTTATGTGAGCCATTAAACGGGTCAGGGCACTACCTGCCATGACTGTTTTTGTATCCAGAATCTCCTTAATTGGGGAGCGTATGAGTTTGTGTATAGATCTATACTGGATTGACTATCCTACACCTTGCTGCTCGCTACAGTGGGACTTGCAAGTCTACGGGTGCCAAACGTCATTTTTACGACATCTTACATTGTCGTTTTACTATTGAGTCGGTAGCAGGATACATGCCGATCACATGTTTCCTTAAAATATACAATTAGTTTAAGGTAGTTAGTACAGCAGTAGTCACTTTTCATAATACTACAGTACTAGGTTATTTTCCCATTACATTCACTTCGTGAACATTCACACGATGCACGGAAATGTAGAAGCTATATTTTTGGTTAATGATAGTCAGATTTGGGAAAATACACACTCTTACATGAGACACAGATAGATACTAGATGCCTTGGTAGAAGGCTACTTTTAGTAGGAAACATAGGGTTTTCTAGAAGGTTCAAAGCTTTTACATACTTAAACTTCACATACTTAAACTTCACATACTTACAAATTCATACTACAAATGTTTTTCACAAATACAGACACTAAAATACTTATGATCTCACCAGCCTTAAAGCTGACACTCTCTTTCAAAATAACTTGTATCCTCAGGTCATCAGTAGACAGGTACAGATGCAAGGTTTAGAGAAGATAGAGCTTATTCAAGACTCATCTTTCATTTTGATTTATACTTTGGTGTCTATATAATTTCACAGAATACACTTGTATTAAAATTATACTATTAATGCAATGGATGATGTTGTTGCTTGTTTACTACTATTCATTGAACTTTTCCATATATATATATATATATATATATATATATATATATATATATATATGTATATATATATATATATATATATATATATATATATATATATATACCTCCTCTAATAAATAAAACCTTATTATGCCACTTGTCCCTATTCTAAGATGTTGTTTTGCCACGTGTCATATTTCCGAGGCATTTTCATAAAAATCGTCAAGCATAACACATCTACATTGATCCACATTTCTTGGTAAGAAATCAATTGCTTTTAAAATTTTGATTTATCCCATAAAATCTGGGATTTTCAAATTTTGATTTATACCGATTCAAAATTGCAATTAAATATGTCAGGTTTTTAATTTATCCCATAAAATCTAGGATTTTATTATCGTGCATACCTAAAACTACCTATTATATAGCTCATTCTCCATTTAAACTTCATATGAAAACCACGACACCTTCATTATAATTCAAAAAAAATGCTTTCAAATCTTCAATCATCACATTTCTGCAAGAGATACATCAAAGAAAATCAGGTTAGTACATCTTCAAGCAGCACTAATAATGGTCTGATCTGTTTCGATTTTTACCAATGTTAGTTGTTTGTGCATGTGTAATCATGTAATGATTCTTTTTCCTATTTGAATTTTTATAAACTATTAGTTGTTAAGCATTCTGAAATAGTAGTTTTATGTAATGCGCATAACGATTTCATGTTATGCAATGTTGTATTTCAATTATCTATATTAGAAACACCTAAAAAATCATATTTTAATAAATAAATCATGTTGCTGACATATTTTTTAAACTATTATGCAGTCTTTTTTAAATGAAATACTTTTCTACATAAATAAACTATAAATATAGCATTGTAGCTTCAAAAACAATCCTTTTATATCATTGTACTTTATAACAATCAAAGGTAATCTCTTAAAGGGTAACATTGTAATTTTTCATGATATGTATATATTTCTTTTAAATAAAAGGGTAAACTGTAATGTTATATATGTTCCATTTAAATAAAGTACAATATTGTTTTTTTTTCTATTGTTTATACTTTATGTTTAAATAAAGTGGATTTTTTTTTTCATTTTTTCTCTACCCTAATATAGCAACGTAGTTTACAGTTTTAAATTCTGTCAAATAGTATCCTACTTTAAATTTCTGTCAAACCTGTAAATATATGAAAATAGGTACCATTTCATTTTCTGTCACACTTTGAAAATTCTATAAAATGTAAACTAATAGCATTGTTTACCTTTTGTGCTAACATCCAATTGTACCATTGTACTTTAGATATTTATGTAACAATATTTTATAATTTTTTTGTTATTCTTTACTTTTAACAATTCAAATAATACCCTTTCCCAATTATTATGGTTGTGTCTCTTTGTTTTGTTTCTGAAGCTGTTCCACCCACCACAGAATCTGTTGCAATCTCTCTATGTTAACATTTCAAATAATACCCTTTTTTCTATTTCTTTGTTTTTAATTTCTTACCTGCACAAATTAGAACATCCTACTTTGCACATATATCTAAATAAAGAGGATTTTTTATTTCATTTTTTTCTCTACCCTAATATAGCAATGTACTTTAAAAAGATATAAATCTCGCAATTATGAAACCTCCTTTAAGAGATATAGCATGATTTGGTCTAATACAATAATTTGTTAGTTTCTTGCCAAATTACATCAAACAATTACAATTTTGGTTCAAATATTTTCCGAATTGAACTTTAAACTAACACCCACATTACGTTTTCACTGATTCACATAAATTTTTTATGTGAAACCTAAAAAAATATATGAAAATACACATAATATCATTTAAAAAAATCTCTCCAAGATTGTAAGATCCTTCAAATAAACAAAGCGGGAAATTTAATTGAAAATGAAATTACATAAACAAGAAATATGCCAATCTTCTACAAAAGACCAATCATATAAGAGAAAAATGTTATTTAATAGCAACAACAAAACAACAATGGCATCACGATCTATAAATTGGAAGCTGCCTGAAAACAAATAAAATCCTAAATCAAAAGAAAATATAAATATTGTAGGTAACATACTAGAACAAACATGTACAAGCATTAATATACTTTCAACCCTAATTCAAATTTTTGAAAACTGTATTTTCATTTTTGAAAGGGATATTTAAAATTTTGTAAAACTCTATTTATTCCAATATACTTATAACCCTCAAACAAAAAAAAAACTAAATACCTTTTTCTGAGATACATTCCTGCATCGTCGATCCCTTATGTGTTGTGATACCGTCTCTTCGATTCCACCATTGCTGGCCTCTTCGTCAGCTCTACTGATTTGTTTTGTCAATCTCCACCTCATATTTGCTCTTGAACAACATATCTTCAAGATTAGATACTTGACTTAGTCTTTATTTTGTTTTGAAAATCTTATCTTCACCGGTGCATCTATATTATCGATGTTCTTCAATAGATGGTAGGCTGTGGGTATACAAAAGTAGGGAATCTAAATAAGATTGTAAGAAAAAATAACATCTCAGACCTGTTGCACAACTTTGTTTCGAGAATCAGAGTATTAATGGCGGTGAGAAGAGATACAAAAGAGAAAGGGGAAAAGAGATTTAAAAAAGAACCCATATGGGTGATTGAAGTGGGTATATTGTGAAGGGAATCGGTAGTCTATGACTCTATGTCAAACAAAATAGTTTGAATTATTTGAAGTAATTAAAATTAATTAGGCAGAAAATTGTAATGGAGTAAATTAGGAAATTTGGGCTATTTCAAATGTTCAAGATTTAATATAAGTCGTCCTTAAATTGAGTTTACATAACATATATATTTATGTGTGTATACAAATTTATTTTCAAGGGATATTTATTAAAATATCATATTATATTGAATCGTTTATTTGAGTTCATAAAAAAAGAAAATTGTATTTCATGTATAAGGTAAACTTTTTAAAATGAAATTTATAAACACTCTTTTACTAATATTTTTAATTTAAGTTTTATTTTTGTTGATATAATTAATTATATGTCATATATAGCTACGTTAAATCCATATAAAATTAACTTATAATTCTATTTTTTTAAATATATACAAATTTACATGATATACCTAATCGCACATGATAATATACGCGATAAAAATTTAGGGATCATACCATCAACCAAAATGTTTAATGTTATTCATTCCTATTTTAGAAAATATATGTTTACGAATTTATATTGTTTTACAAATCTTTAATTTAATTCATTCATATTTTATAACATGTTTACAAATGACTTTTTTTTAATATCGTTATAATTTTTTTGCAGATTCAAAAAACAATATGGACTATAATCGTGCTAAAAGAAGGAGAAAAAAATTAGAAAACTCATATTTGGATAGTAGAAAATCCAAAAATAATTCTACTACATTCAATTTTCAACAAGCACACATGTTTTTAACATGAATGAGAATGGTGATAGTCTCCATTTTTTTTTTATCTTTACTACATGTTTTTAAAGAATTGTGTATGTTTTAAATTTATAATAAACACAACCAATACTTTATTGATCAATTAAAATATTAATATAAAGAACAATCTTCATATTTTTTCAATTAATACATTCTAAAGTTTTAATTATTTTCTTGATACATTTCATTATAACATTTAAACGTGTTCATTATTTTTATTTTATAAATAAAGTATTATGTTTATTTTGCATATCAAATTAATTCATGATTACTTACGTTCGATAATTTGATGCCTTTTTATAGTTATTAATTTTGTTTGTCTCTATAAAACTTTTAATTATACCGTGGTTTCCACGGGTTATAACCTAGTATATATATATATATATATATATATATATATATATATATATATATATATATATATATATATATATATATATAGGAAGACGTTCATTTGAGACCACCTATATATTGTGAGACATGAGGACGAAATCTTAACCTTTGATCAAAACTTATCTCGTGGCTAAAAAATAACCCAGATTAAGGTGCCTAATTAAGTTTTAGGGGCAGTTTAGTCAATGTTCTAATCATAATAACTAATCATGCTTTATGTCCTATTCATCATTTAACGTAACAAGATGTCGTCCCATTCATCTGATGATTTTCTCAATCGCAACCAAATCGATCAAATCCTCCATAGAAAGTTATCTCTTTCACCTGATGAAATCGCAACTAAAAGTATGATATTCAAGAACTTCAAGTTTCGATTGTTAGTCTATTCAATGATTTTCATCAGATCATCATCATCAGCAAATCAATCATCAATTGATATCGATTTCCAACAGTTTTCAAGCTTTGATTTTTTTACAATCAAATATGTGATTTCTACAATTCATCATGATCTTAGATGTATTCTCAATTAGAGGCTTTGATTTCAGCTATTAATAATTTGTTTCAAGATGTATTTTTTTCCTGCACATTCGAGCACATATTACGTAAAGAAAAGCAAGCAACAACAACGAATCTTTGAGCTAATATGCATTCTTTCTATAAATTAATGAGGTATGTACAAAAAATTATTATTATTGAGCAAATTCTCTTAAACTAAAAATGCACTCTACCTGTTTGATGAAAGTCCTGAATGAATAATGAGTCTGATGTATCACTCCCTCCTTCCTACGACTTAAGTCCTCTTTAAGAATATGTGTATACTTGCAAAATATGAGTCACAATTGGTGAAAAATGATCTAATGTTTGCTTCTCATATTAGCTTCACTACAGTTTTGTTTAAATATGATTTTTTTTTCAAACACAAAAGGTTGGAGATTGATTTTAGCATAATTTTGTTTAAATCTTGATAGAATTGTATATTATTATGATTAGAATAATAGTATATTTTATGTTTTATTTTAAGTATCATGATGTATATTTATGCATGTTTGAAAGATTTTGAAAGATTGGTGCTTGCATCGTAGGGAAATATCTGACCATGTTGATGCTTGGAGCTTGGAACATGTTTTATCATCGGTTTGCCTCTAAATGATTAAATCATATTCTTGTTGATATAAATGTTGTTCTTTTTCCATCATATTTAGACAAGTACACTAAATGGTGCATATATGAAAGATAGGTGTAATCATTGTAGGGAAATCTCAGACTATGTTGATGCTTGAAGCTTGAAGCTTGAAAGATGTTTCCTCATTGTTTTTATTATTTTGATTATATGAGTGAAAGGTTTAGGTTAGTTACTATCCTCCTTGTCAGTAGCATGTGAAGTAAAAGATGAATTTGGATCAGTTTAGCATGAAGCAGAAGTGGTACTTGGTCGCATTTCATCATATTTTTTTATTACATTACATAGTAAATAGTATATTATTCTGATTAGAATAATTGAAAAACATTACTCATACGTCCTTCTATATTCAGAAATTAAGTTTAGAATACAATTTTGTAAATATTTATACAATAATTAATATTAATGGAATACTTTTTTGTAGGTCAAATTAATGATAGTGCTGAAGAATCACACTCAAGCAATGAACTCGTTTCAACTAATGATTATTTAGTTTGGATTCTGGATATTCTACATGTACGTATATATATATAATGTTATAGTCTACTTTGATTTTTGTTTGTTGAACTACTCAATTAGTTCCATATTTCGTTTAGAATATGATACATGATATAGTGCACATATTTAATGATATAATCTATTATTATATGTTCTATATTGATGATACTGATATCTTATTGAAGTGTATAATTCTATTTTTAATAACTTATAAGTGTAATATTCTAATACACGTTTATAAATGATGATGTAATTGAATGTGTTTTCTTACTATGACTAATATTCTAGATTTAATTATTGTTATGTTTTATATTCTACATTGATATTTGTTGTTGATATAATCAAGTAGTTTTATATTTTAAAAAGCTCATTATTAATAAACCTCTGAAAAGTAACAACATATAACATTATTATAATAGAATGTTCTACATATACTACACATTATTTTCATGTAATAAATTAACTTATTTATTTAAAAACCTATAACATAATTCTATTAGAATATTCTACATATACATTTATGAAAACAAATAACACATAACATTATTCTATTTGAATATTCTACATATACATATTATTTTTATTTAATAAATGAAATTATTTAACAAGAAACCTATAAAATTATTCAATTAGATTATGAACATCATACATCATGCGTTAGATTCAAATGAGATGACCTTAATATTGTGAGGCCATGAGACCATGAGACCACATTTCTCTAGTGAAATATTATAATATTTTAGTGTTCATAAAAATATAATATATGTAATATTCTAATGTTCTAAAACATATAACATTATTCCAAAAGAATTATTATACATGAACATAGAACCTGTAAAATTATTCTATTAGAATATTCTACATATACATAGTAAATAAGTGTTATTAACATTACATATAACTATAAATTCATTTTTTTTTTGTAAAAAGGTCATTACATATAAATCTATAAAAACCAACAAAATTTAACACTATTCCAATAAAATGTTCTAAATGACAATTTTTTTGAGACCTTAAGACCATTAGACCACTTTTCTCTAGTGAAATATTCTAATATTTCAGTGTTCATAAAAATATAACAGATGTAATATTCTAATATTCTAAAACATATAACATTATTCAATTAGAATTATTATACATAAGCATACAACCTATAAAATTATTCTATTAGAATATTCCTCATATACACAGTAAGTAGGTTTTATTAACATTACATATATCTATAAATTCTACAATATTATTGTAAAAAAGGTCATTACATATAAATCTATAAAAAACAACATTTAACATTATTCTAATAGAATATTATAAATGTACAGAAAACATATAACATCACTCTATTAGAATATTGTTCATGAACTATAACAAAAAACGAACATTTGATCATAAAAGCATGATATTTCAGATTGGTCAAAGCATAACTATTTTTTAACCATGACTATTATTTTGTGAAACATTCACTGGCCTTTGAAACAACCATACCTATTGTTCAAAACTAAAAAAAGATAACCAATATTCAAACAAACAAAACACTACCATGTCATTCATAATCAAAGACTTTCAAATATTCTAATAAAATTATTCACGTCCTTCCAGTATGTTTCTTGCATCGATCCATTCCCTCATCATTTTTAATGACCATCCTTATCAACCTTTCCCTATTCCTTTGCTTCGTCAGTTGCTTTGTAATGGATTTGGAATCTGATTGGTCAAAGCATAACTATTTTGTATGCTTCTTATTTTGCAGAAAACCTTCTTTACCCAAGTCAATATTTCACATTTCCACTTACTATTCCAGAATAAATTTCCATATGTCGCATTAAGAACACATCAGAATAGATCTCATTAGCTTTCAATGTGTATCAAACACTAATCCTAGCTACAGTAAATAATTTTAAAAATATTTCACCGAAACTACAGTAAAGAAGTTCATTTCTAGCCCAAGCTATAGTGAATCAGGATCAAACACTAACCATAGCTACAATATAAATTTCAGAAAAGTAATTCCTAAATTAGAATAAATTGTTTAACAACTTCCTAAAGCCTATTACAAGAGATGATTTAGAATCTACATTATGTAGAATCTAAATCTGAATCAAATATTATCGAACTAAACCATAAAGAGATGAATTCAGTTATCTCAGGATAGAATAACAAATTCTCAAAATTTTAGTTTTGACTTATCAAAGTAAGCAGTAACATCTGGTTAATCAATAAAATAACATCTTAAATCAAATTTATAAAGTAACACCTAACTTTACAAATCATAATACCTAGAATATTAATTTACTAAAGACTATTTTACTAATATTTTTACTGGATCATCTAACTTATCAAACAAAGTAACATCTGAATCAAATTAAGAAGTACCATATTACTTATCAAACTAGAATACTTAGAATATCAAATTATCAAACAACATTTCACTAAATATTTACTAGATAATCCAATTACTCAAACAAAATAACATCTAAAATCAATTTAGGAAGCAAGTTATGTTTGCATAACATTCTATCATTTTCAATAATAATTTTCTTGTAGAAAATATGAAATCAATATAGAGTGCATTATGTCAAACACCTAGCGGGCGATCACTAAATTTACCAAACACCTAACTGACACTAGAAGTATGAAACTAATAACATAAACCAAACAAACTAAGATCTTGAATCAAATTATAATTCAAATTCCAAGAATATCTCTACAGATTTTGTGAATAACTTCATTTATGCATAGTAACATAGCTTGGATTGTAGATTTATTAACATTGAAATTGTTAACAGCCAAAAATGAGTCAATGGAAACTTTTATTACCTGATGAGAAGAATCCTTCATCAACTAAGAATCATGAGAAGAAGTTGCAGTTGAAGGATTGGCAGAAACATGATTCAAGATCAGAATATGAATAAAAACGTTTAAAATCAAAATGAAAGTGAATCAAAATCGATTTTTAGGGTTTTATTGGGGGTTTTGGAAGATCGGTGCAAAGTAGAATCAGAATGAGAAGAAAACTCATAGATGAATACATCAACTCATAATCACATACATATTATAAAATCGACAATTAGAATATTTTAACTCAAAATCACCCACAAATATAAAATCAATAAGAAAATATAGTATTATACGTCACCTGGATTAACTCTTGATGCAAAATATGAATCCGATTCTGTAGAATGATCCATTTGTTGTAAAACTAAGCTTCGATTTCATTTGATTCAGGAATGTTGATGCTCGAGAACTTGATCCGATTTTAGAATCAAAATAACAATGTTGAAACTCCGAATCAGAACGAAGTAGAAGATGTTGATGATCGAGATTGAATAACACGAATTTTGGTGTTCGTATCGAGGTTACTTAGGGTTTTGCAGATCAGAATGAAGAAGATTGAAGAGGATATAAATTTTTTTTACGACCTGAATGAAATAGACAGTAAAATCCCCTTACTGCCCCTCCACACCCTTATTCTAATCCTGAAGTTCCATTTAATTGCAAAAATGCCACCGTCTCCTTGTGCTTCCTTATTGTGTAATCTGATTTTATTTTAGCCTTAGATTATTCAAGATGAGTGGTCAAGATTTGGTCCCATTGTCTCACAAAATACTATTGTCTCACATTAACCTAACCCTATATATATATATATATATATATATATATATATATATATATATATATATATATATATATATATATATATATATATATATATATATATATATATATATATATATATTCAAAAAACGGTGAGGACGCGATCACAATTTTCATCCAATCGTTTCACAAAGGGTAAAACTGTCAAATAAGTTAAGACGTTGGGCTGATTGTTCGACCTTTTTTTGCAGCGCCGATTTTGGCCAGTCAACGGGTGTCACACTGGGCCATACTTAGGGCGTGTTCGGCAAAACTAGCTGGTAGCGGATAGCTTGTAGCGGGTAGCGAGTAGCTTGTAGCTTGTAACGTTTTGTTAAACGCTACATGAAGTAGCTTTTGGATTTGTGACGTTTTGTTTAAATTAAACGCTAGAAGCTTGTAGTGCCAAACAAGAGTTTCTGTTTAAAATGGATCGTTTTGTCAAATACTAGAAGCTAGAAGCTCTCAAACGCTCCTAAACGCTCCGTGCCGAACACGCCCTTAATTCTTTGGAAACTTTGAACTAATCACAATACATATGCTGGGTAAATCTTTGCAAAAGGCTTGCGTGATTTTTTTTCTTATTTCTTTTTTAATCATATCTTTATTCTTTTTTCTTTTTATAATTTTATGTGCATGTTTGTTTTAGCTACTTTTATTTTTATGGTGACGCATAATATTTTTTAAATCTTTTAATTTTTTTCCTTTTTGTCTTTGGTTTTTAACTTTTTAATATTTTTATTGTATATTTAAATTTCTTTGTATTTTTATTTTTTTTAAATCCTTTATATATATATATATATATATATATATATATATATATATATATATATTTCCTTCGTCTCATATTTATTGTCCAGTTTTGACTTTTGAAGTCTTTATTTTTTTAACTTTGATGTTAAATATTTTTTATTTTTGATATATAATATTTGATGCAAAATATATGAATGAATTGTGTTTTGAATGTCTTTTTATTGTTATAAGTTTCATCAAGTAATTTATAACATAAATAAAACTATTTAAGGTTAAACTTGAAAAATAAAGACCTCAAAAGTCAAAAGTGGACAATAAATATGAGACTAAGGTAGTGTATTTTTTTTATTTATAATTTTTAGATTTTTGAACTTTTATTTATTTATTTGGACAATAGTTCGATTCGAGTTTTGAAGTTTAAAAATTATAAATATGTTGTATTGTAAACGATTAAAAATCGTAGTATTTTTTAATCGTATAATTTTGTATCACAATATTTTTAGATCATAATAGGTATGAATCATATTATTTTGAATCATATAATATTTAATTATAATATTTTGGATCATATTATTTTTTAATAACATGATATTTGATCAATAATATATTCAATTAAATAAAGTTTTTGTTCATAACAAATTTGGATCATTATATATTTTGAATCATTTAATTTGAATAATAAAACATATAATTAAAGATTATAAAATATTTGAATCAAAATATGTTTAGACCATAACAAATCACGGATCATAAACATGTTGAATCATAATTTTTTTTTTGAATCATAAGTATTTTGAATCATCTTATTTTGGATCATATTACGTTCGATATTTAAAAAAAATCTATTATCTTTTAAAATAAAGTTTGGTATCTAATGAACCTTATTTTTTTAAAATTTCTTTTCAAAAAGCTCATAGTATATGATCTATAATAAACCTATAAAATGATTTTTAATTTAGATAACGGAATGTTTATATCCTTATCAATCATATTTTTATCCTTATCAATCATATTTTTGAATATTTTATTTACAAACTCACTAATAGAGTATTATAAAGAACACTGTCATTTGTTTTTTTGAATTTTGATAAAAAAATTATAGTTATATTTTATAATAACAAATATTTCTTAAAACTAAAATATAAACACTTAAAAATACGTATTTTAAAAAAATTCTTTTTACAAAGTCACTAATAGAATGAGTAGAAGTATCCTTTAAATTTTCATAAGTTTTTGAAAAAATAAATGTTGGGTTTCTTATAAAAAAATAAAAATTATAAATTTTTTTTTTTCAAAGTTGATGATTATGTTTGTTTTGTACAGAATTAAATTTTAAAAACTTTGGTTTTTAAAGATTTTTTTTTTCAAAAAACAAAGATATTGCCAAAAAAACAGATCGGGTGAAAAAATAAATAAACTCTAACCAACCATATGCATGTGAGTGTGACTTTAATGTTCTGACGGTTATGCCCCTCAAATTTTGACCATTTTATAAGAAAGTTACCAAGTTTTGCCCATATTTACAAAAATGTCACGGTGTTTTTGTAGATATTAGCATTATCTAAGATTAAATCTCAATCATTAAATTTCAAGGATTAATGGCTATGATTTGTCCTGAGGGTTCTCACAAAATTTTGAGTCCTCACCAGATTATATATATATATATATATATATATATATGTATATATATATATATATATATATATATATATATATAAAAGTTCAATAATAAACCATTTTAAACCATAAAACCAAACAATCAATCTCATCCATATAATTTCATCATTTATGATGGTCGTGCATGCATCAGATCATAATAAAACATGTAATTTATTATTTTATTTATTTTTATTTTTATGACTAATCTTTAATATAAATATACCCCAAATATATCAAAATTCGCAATTTCTTATCCTTTTACTATAGAGATCCTTTTTGATATATTAAAAATAAAATTTATTTAAAAAAAAATCAACTTTGTTTTGTTGTTTTTTTTAATATTTAGGTTTATTTTTATAAAAAAAAGTAAATTAAATATATTAAAATTCATAATTTTTGTGAATTTTTTAAACAGACATTCAAATTGATATAAAAAAATTGACATTTTCGCTTAGTTTCAAATATTGAATGTTGAAAACTGACAGTTATACAATTAAAATTCAGAGTATGAATAATAGTAAATCTGATTCACATTATAAATCCTGAAAATTGAATTATAGAGCACAAAATATTGAGAATTTATGTATATTTAGTTTTTCATGAGAAAAAACTAACCTAAATATTGAAAAAAAAAAAAAACAAAAACAAAGTAATTTTTTCAAAATAAAAACTTTGTTTTTTTATATATCAATATAGATGTCTGCGGAATAAGGACAAAAAATTATGAACTTTGTTATATTAGAGATTTTTTGGATAATAAAATTATCCTAATAATTAAAAAAAAATGTGTATTTTGTTATGACCTGGTGCACGTGCGTCCACCAACTTCTTAAAGTCCTTCCATTGTTTTGGTCATTGATCATTTTGCCTCAAACAGCCAAAGATTAGTTTACTGGTTCCATGTTTAAAATGGTCCTCATTAAACACAACCTTTTATATATATATATATATATATATATATATATATATATATATATATATATATATATATATATATATATAACTAGAAGGATATTCCCCATAACAATTGTCCAAAACACATAACATGTACATTTGATTATATTGCACGGTTGAGGTTGTCCACTTCCAGAACTGGAAAAAGGGAAGAACAAATAGTTGTAAGCATCTAAAAAGGAAAAAAAATAAAAGAAAGAATATATAAAGATTCATATAGTGGTTGCAACTGATTGACTTAGAAGTTGTTTATTTTTGTCTTTATAATGGTAATTGGTTAATCGCTTAATGTCGACATCTACATAGAAAATTTTGATATAATCCAGAATCATTGACCTAATGGGTTAAGCAAGAAAACATAGCTGAATGTATTTAGATTTTAGACACAAACCATTTACCTGTTACTTTAAATTGACGAATATTGCTAAAACTAATTAATATTATGACATTTCTTTTTTAAATACAAGGGTAAAGTGTTCTTTTATGCTCATCCAGACTATTTATTTAGCCAAGGAAAGTAACAGACCTTATATCCACCAATGAGAAAGTCACGTACCCAAAATCCATTGATTTTAATATAAGCCCAACTATTGTAGGGAATAGCAACCACTTTATGTACATTACAAGAAAAGAAAAATATGTTGCAATCTATAAGATAAGCAAGTAACATAAACATTAATAAAATAGGCAATCAATATAGTTATGTAACACATCAACCCCTATTTACCTTTGTTCCATAGTAAGCATATGTCTCATCAATTGGTTGATTTGAAAAGTGTTGGGATTTTATTCAAAAATAGTCTAATTATAGTGTCAAACTTGATGTGATTAGCAACATAAGCATTTTTTTATTTGGATAAACTAAACCATTTTACCAACCTAGGATCATTTTGCAAAGCTAGGAAATATTAAAACAACCCAAAAAAAAGGAGAAAGTGATATAACCTTTGAAGACTTCGATTCCTTTTGGGAATTAGGAAGTTGATGTAGAATGTAGAGCAAAACTCCTTCTTATGTTGGACACGAACAAAATATCAACTTGATAGAGGTACTAGCCAAAATTATATAGTAATATAAAACTCTTAAGATTTAATTTAACACCAAGTGTTAACTCAAAGAGAGTGTCAAAGTATCAAGTTTTCCTTCTAGTCTTAACACCTTAAGAACATGTCTTCATGAGAGAAAAGGAAAAG
Source organism: Lactuca virosa (assembly GCF_052849685.1). NCBI lineage: Eukaryota > Viridiplantae > Streptophyta > Magnoliopsida > Asterales > Asteraceae > Lactuca > Lactuca virosa. The sequence continues at coordinate 303,209,994 of NC_136429.1, read as the reverse complement.
CTGAGAATGGGAGGGAGAAAATAAGAAGGAGGATATGTTTTTTCTTCACCAAATGAACCAACCCATAACTAGCTCCAAAGGCACTCAATTATACTTGGAGAGTCTTCACAAAGTACATTAAACCCATACATTCATATTACATATGTCAAGAAGCATGGTAGATTTACTTCTTAGAAGAAATGGCGAACAACAAATAAAATCCCATTACCCGTATGGGGTCCACGACTTTAAGTGAGAAAGGAAAGGAGAATGCCTGGAACTTGTTCATTTAATATATATAATAAACATCTAGTTTTATAAAAAAAACGAAGCCTCTTTAGTTTATATAAAACATTCCAAGTATTATTATTTGATACTTTTGTTAGAAAAATATTATTTTTATAAAATAAACATTTTTCAATTAATTACAAGAAATATAAATATTTATTAAGAGTCAAATCCTTATAAATAATATATATAATAATATAAGTATCTATCAAGAAAAATTTCTTATAAATAATATATTATTGTTTAGTTGTTGTTAGTGTGACCCTTCTAAGATCATATATTATCTAGCAATATCATTCTATAATGTCTCTTGGACATAAATATCTTTGAATATCCTACTTGTACAAGACACATCATAGATTTATATACATAGTGGTGAACTTCTAGCAACATTTCCCTTCCCATAGTAATATCTGATTTTGTGCCACTCTATTAACATCCAATTCTCATAAGCTCAAAGCAACAATTGATGTATAAGGTAAGTTTATCAGGTATCCATTTGTTATAGACATCATATTGAACATGATAATTGGATCACAATCAATCTCATTTCGTGCTCAAATTTGGGTAATGCAGATCAGATGTCTAGCTCTCAACACATAAGCAGAACAAATCTCATCTTGAATATATAAGCCTCTTGCATAGTTCACACTACACCTAAAAATAGCCTTTAAAACTTCCCAGTTAAGGATCAACATTTGACCACATCAAAGCATAACATTCCCTACAATTAAGTCTTACTATGTATCTCAGGTATTAAGGATACAAAAATAGTACATTTTATCAAGTATCACTCATGAAAACGATCTGTGAGGTGATCCTGATGCGGGTCCATCCAATACTTGTTCTCTGACAAGTACCTATGAATATTGGATACAAAACCTTGCCTACTTTCATCTAGTGAGAGTCAACCAATACAATTCATATTAGTATTACTTCATAATTTCTCCCATAACTTTAACTCACTATAAACATTTAGAATAATAAGATTATTCATGTATTAAACATGTTAATATAGAACACAACAAAGATTGATGTGATGATCATATCCCAATATATCAAAAAAATATAATAGTTGTTGTCATAATGTTCAAATATCCAAATGATAAATCCAAATCAAATCTTATTTATAGAATAACAAAGTCTTATAGATGAAGTGTGACTAGTCATGCTTAACTTAAGGAAATAGTTTAGTAATGGGTATGACTGAATTTAATTTCTGTGAATTCTGTAAATACAATCCTCTCCATATTCAACTTTATCCATAGTATAGTCAAATATCTCAGATAATTTGATTGGTGTTATTATGTGACATAGAGTTACTTAGCCTGATTAAGTATACTTTTAAAGTCACAAAACATTTCTAGGTTACCCCAGAATGGAAGGACATAACTTAGTTTTTCAATGAGCTAATTCATCAAAACATATTTGATTACAACTTATGAAGTAGTAGTGTATTCTAATTGTTTAGTAGATTGTGCTATTATGTTTTGCTTGGACCTAATTCCAATAAAACTAATTCTTCATTCCATGTTGAATTCATAATCCAATTTTAGTTCATAATTATCAATATCAGTTTTGAAGTCATCATCTTGTGTAGCTCTTTACATAAAGATCTTCTTCTAAACTAATTATCTCATGTACAATCTCTTAGTTCTTCTTAATTATTCTTAGAATGTTCTCATAGTCATCCAGTGGCTTACCCAATGTATCCATGTGGTATCTTGTGATATGTTCATAAAATGATCATATACAAAGTCTTGTACATAATATGACATAAATGATAAATTCATTTGCCAAGAAAATGGAATATAAATCATTTTACCTAGCTCAAGCCTATGTGCTAGGTCCTTTTGAGACACAAATGGTGCCATGTGACAATGCCAAGATTCCTCCAAAAGAGTCTTATATCTTGATGTCTTTCAAGATATTGTCAACATATACAAATTATATTAAAACTTTAACATTCATCTTCATCTATCTCTACAGATTTTACATTCCGAGAATGTATCTTGTTTTTCTTAAGTCTTTCATCTTAGAAACACTTTCCGAGTCAATGCAAAACGACCTTGCATAGTTGGAATGTAATTTCTCATGAGTAAGTATGTCTCATTCATAAAAGATTAGGAATATCACTATTGCTCCCACTAGTTCTTAGTAAACATATATGTTATCCTCATTTTGATATAAAAGCATACCTTGTATTTTCATATTAAAATGATGGTTCTAACCTTAAGATGTTTTCTTTATATCCACAAATGGATCTTAAGGCTTACACATTATGTTAGGATAACTAGGATTAAGAAAAACTCTAGGCTAAGATTTAAAGACATCCTTAAGTAGGTGTTTATTAAGAAAATCGGTTTTTTCTAGAAATCTATGAAACATCCCAAAATAAGAGTAAATTTTTTTTTTCATTTTTCCAAAACAACCCAAAGACAATAATTGTTTAGTGAGTTCCCCCAAAATACCACCACACAACATCACACATTCGCCTTGCCACGATCATCTGAAGTACCTGAAACAATAAACTAAAACACTAAGCCAAATCTTAGTGAGTTCCCCCAAGGTACAAGCACATAACATAACATATACAAACATTGCATGTCCAATTAGTCATCGGTCTTGAATATCCTCGGGTCTATAGCCATCAGGATGGATTACCCCCGCCCAATCAGTCATCAAACTGGAATGCCAATATGTAGCAGACCCACTCAATCATCGGACTGGAATACCTTTGGGTCCATAGCCATCGGGTTGGATTACCCCCAGTCTGTTGACTCACGCACATAACAGTAAAGCCTTAACCCAAACCATAACATGTCAACATATACATAACAAATAATGTATAACCAATTAACATACAAACATGTAGATCTACAGATCACTACCGCATAGCGAGATCCTATATACCAGGACATAGATCTAACGGATCACTACAACATAGCAACATCCTCTATACCAAGATACATAATCAAATGGGTCGGCATAGCGACATCCTCTATACCAAGGGAATGTATCTCGCACGGAATATTTCCGAGAACTGCTCCTAAGTAACAACAGCTCTCTAGTCAAGAATGTAAGTACCAGTCGCCAATCTCCACCAATCCTTCGCCCCCAACGTGAGAAGGTTCAGGGCGCACTTGACCTTCTAGTCAGCATGGCAAGAACATGTGAAGAAACAACCCTCCACATCAGACAGCCACCTCATCGCCACAATTAGGTCGCTGAACCCATCAAACTCCAGGGGATTCGTATTCTCGAAGTCGCGATACTGGAAAGCTCTTTCCCCTCGAACCCCCGCGGCAGCAACAACTACGGTAGCTGCAGCAACAACAACGTCAGAAAGTGCAACGTAGAGATCATCTAATAGCTCAATTATCGTAGTCTTGATGGACCCAAACAACTCCAGAATAGATCCCCAGACAGTGGTAGCCACCTCAACAACAATCATTTCTCGTATCAGATCATCAGTCAACCCTGACTATCCTCGCCACTCGCTCCAGATCGAGAATCTAATCTCCTCGTGAATACCATACTAAAAATAAACCAAAATATATATAAGAAATTCCAAAATTCATACCTTTATAACCATTCCAGACAGACGAAACCCTCGGGGTTTGTGACTTCCTTGCTACGTGTACGGGTCCTGTGCTTTCAGTAGTACGATTCAATACTACCTTCCACACCTACCTGTATTTGTCTCAAAGGATCATCACAACATCCCAAAACAAGTACAAAACTAGGATACACATACATTCTATTCTCACTCTATCGAGAGTGGCTAAACATTCCTCATCTGGACGGCTGCTCACACATATACTCATCCATGAAACTTCCACCAACCCTGCAGCTACTCGTTCATGCTAATCATACATAACACTGGATCCTATAGACAGTCGAATAGTTGATTCTATCCTAAGCCCACAACCAAACAAGGAATAGGCAATAAGGCTAAACCAAACATTCTCAGGCTATAAAACCTTAGTTATGTACGACTATGATGCATACACTTAGCAACTACAGTAATGATGTCAATTTCATACAAGAAGTCCTCCTAGGCTATTAGGTATCATACATCAGGCAATTCTATCATGCACTTCTTGAAGATCCATATCCTATCACTAGCATACAATGATATCATATCATAACAAATAACAGTGTGGTAATTTGGGGTATACTTTCTTGCTCCGGTTGATCGTACACATTGTATCCTTCCTTGGTTACTTTTAAAAACAATTTTTGAAAACCTTATACAGTTCCTTAGTTTGAGTTTGGATTCACACGAGTGTTCATCCAATTCTCTCAAAATCCCAAAATCAGAGTAATTTTTTTTCATTCTTCCAAAACAACCCAAAGACAATAATTGTTTACAAAAGTGATGACCAATAATCAGAGTATCCCAAAATCCAAATAACATAAAATCTGAAGGATGTGCACGATCATGCCTTTGCCTTGCCACGTTCATATGAAGTACCTGAAACAATTAACTGAAACTGTAAGCCAAAGCTTTGTGAGTTCCCCCAAAGTACCACCACACAACATAACATATACAAACATTGCATGATGGGTCCAATCAATCATTAGACTGGAATACCCTCGGGTCTACAGCCATCGAGCTAGATTACCCCCGACCCAATCAGTCATCGAACTGGAATGCCAATATGCAATGGGTACACTCACTCATCGGACTGGAATACCCTCGGGTCCATAGCCATCGAGTTGGATTACCCTCGGTCTGTTTGCTCACGCACATAGCAGTAAAGCCTCAACCCAAACCATAACATGTCGACATATACATAACCGATAACATATAACCAATTAATAGACAAACATGCAGATCAATAGATCACTACCGCATAACAACATCCTATATACCAGGACACATATCTAATAGATATCTACAACATAGCAACATCCTCTATACCAGGATACATAATCAAATGGGTCGGCATTGGTTCCTTCGACCCGCAAGAACAGTGAGGAAAACTCACCTCTCACTCTGAAAAAATATCTGAGCATAACTGTAATGCCCGAGTTGCCTGGTATCTTCTTTTAGTTCTTATTAAAAAAATAGATAATATTAATATATGGGTAAGGGCCATACGTTGGGCATACATAGTGTAAACACGGTGTACACAAGTGAGGCGCGAATAGGGGGAAGTCCATGCGTACGTTGGGCATACCCATGCGTACGCTGGGCGTAGTCTGGCCAGAAGTAAACCCTAAATTTTAGGGTTTTCACCCTATTTAAAGATCTTATGTCCCTCCTAACCCTCATTCTCTTAGCCTCCATCACCCTTAGAGTGTTAAAACCGAACCCTAGACCTCTTCCATACATTTTTAGCTTACCGTGTGCATTTTTGGTGTTATTTGGTGGTGTTGAAGAAGAAGGAGTTTGGAAAAGAAGCAAGGACGTGAAGAGGGCTTGTCGATCTAGAAGTTTGGCATCATTTCTGACCTTTTTGAGGTATAAAGCTTAAACCTTGACCATTGCATGCTTAGATCTAGTTTTGGGGTGTTTTATGATATATTTTGGTCCCATAATTGAGGTTCTTTGAGTAAATGAGTTTTTAGTCCATATGAGCTATCCTTTTAGGCTCTTGGAAGTGTTAAGAGACATAAAAATCGGACCTTGATGGTTTAACCTCAACCATGCAAGTGCTAGGTACCAACTAAGTGTGTTTATGGACTTAATCTATGTCTTAATTTCCATCCATGAATGAAAAAGCATAAAGTTTATGACTTTATGGCTTAGGAAGTTCTTAGGGACCTGGATCTACATTCTGGACGTGAGGACTTAATGGATTAAGTCACAAGAGGGTTCTTAGGTTGGCTGGCCAGTACGCTGGGCGTACTCCCTGGTACGCTGCACATACTGGGTCAACCACCCGAGTCAGGTCAAGACCAGCGTACGTTGGGCGTACATGCAGAGTACGCCACGCGTACGCATGTAGAATGCAAAAATGATTTGTTGGGCCCTGATTCATTGGGCCTGGGCTTGTTGGTCCCCAAGCCCATCTTTGGATGAAGACCTTTGGGCCTAGGGTTGGCAGATGATATTTGGGCCTTATTGGGCCTTAAAATTTAATTATTTGGGCTTGGGCACTTTTTGGGTTTTTCAAAATTCGGCCTTAGGAGGAAGAGGCCCAACTAGTAAAGAATTAGGGAATCCTTGCCTTAAGACATGAATTTGGAGTACGCTGGGCGTACTCCCTGGTACACTGCACATACTGGGTCAACCACCCGATTTAGGTCAAGACCAGCGTACGTTGGGCGTACATGAAGAGTACGTCGTGCGTACGCATGCAGAATACAAAAATGATTTGTTGGGCCTTGATTCATTGGGCGTTGGCTTGTTGGTCCCCAAGCCCATCTTTGGATGAAGACCTTTGGGCCTAGGGTTGGCAGATGATATTTGGGCCTTATTGGGCCTTAAAATTTAATTATTTGGGCTTGGGCACTTTTTGGGTTGTTCAAAATTCGGCCTTAGGAGGAAGAGGCCCAACTAGGAAAGAATTAGGGAATCCTTGCCTTAAGACATGAATTTGGGTTGGAGTCATAATTTGTTTGCTAATTAGAAATTTATGATGTGCGATATGGGGAGGAGTTCACGAATCATTTTCCGAGCACGTTATTACACCCACAGTTTGAGGCGAGTCTTCTTTTGTAGAATTTATGGGTCGAAGGCGCCAAGGCCGGCCCACTAGTTATGATATGGCATGATGATTGTCTTTGTGATAATTATCGGTTGTGCATCATATAATTTTTGATGATTCTGTGAATTATGTGGGATATTATGTGGTAGTGGTAGGGGTGAAATAGACTTGGTATCCGGTTGGAATAGACCGAAGGGGCAGGTCCAGCACCCAGATATGCTCGACATTATCCGGTTGAAATAGACTGAAGGGGCAGGTCGAGCACCCTGATATGCTCGGCAATATCCGGTTGAAATAGATCGAAGGGGTAGGCCAGCACCCGGATATGCTTGGCAGTATGTTTATTGTGCACGTGGTATGGTGGGGGAACTTACTAAGCTTTGCGCTTACAGTTTTAGTTTGTGTTTCAGGTACTTCTAGCTCGAAGGGAAAAGGGCCGGAATGATCGTATCGCATCACACTATGATTTTCTGCAGTAGATATTTTGGGACTTAAGCTTTGATAATACTTTTCTATGTCTGGTTTTGTTTAAATTCTATAATCACCGTATGTACACATTGCTTTTGAAACTGATGATGTTCTGGGTTATGGATTTAGTAACTTTAAAAATGAAATTTTGGGTTGAAATTTTTTGGGATGTTACAAGTTGGTATCAGAGCCTTGGTTTGAGGGATTCGGACACACTCTCGGTGTGCCTGAACTCAAATCGAGGGTTTGATAGGTTTTTATAAGAAAACTTCTTTTTACAAAGGGTTTAACAAAGGGTAAAGAGTGTGATGCGTGCAATTGGTCGAACTCAAGTAAGTTTTCCCCAAGATACCCATACCTATTATCTGCTATGAATTGATTTATGAATATGTGAATTGCATGCTAGTTAGGGCTAGAGATCTGCTCAAAATTTTCATGATAGAGTGCTACGAGAGATGTCTTGAATGCCTACTATTTGAGCTTGTAGACATGCATGCTAGTGCTTATCTTTCAGTGATAGGATGACCTGATTAGGGTATGTTTGCTTTGTTACCCAAAGCCCAAATGATGCTTGCTTTGTGCTTCATGGAGTTCTAACTAACTTCAGTTAACTAGTGGGAGAATACGCCAAGTTACATGTTATGTAAAGAAAATAATTTTAGAAGGTTAGGTTTGGCTCTACTGTGCAGCTCTTATTTAAGTCCAACCGTTGTAAAGTAAGACCTCTCATTCGAAGAAATATCTGGTTTTAGTAATATGTAACAATATGTGTGCGCTAGTTAGAGGAAGTTCGTGGAAGTCCTTTCGGCAGCCGAGGGAAGTGTGGGGGGGGGGGGGAGAGCTATGTCCTAGAGGGTGTCTAGGAAGAGATTAGTGATAGGAGCCTTATCTTATTTCAACTGTATGTTTGGGTAGAAAGTGATCTGGAAGATTCAAAGCAATCTTCTAGGAAAGTGCAGATATATGTGGAAGGTAGTATTGGCCCGTACTACTGAATGGGATGAGGTTTGGCAAGTTTGAGACTTGCTTACCAAAAAGTGACAAGAATGGGATGAAGTTTCTGGATCTACAAACTTCCTTTGTGAGTCCTCGAGCTTTTTCTTCTTCCACAAACTTCAAAAACACAAAACTCTCTCAAGGATGGCTCACAAACTTACACAATGCATTAGTGTTTCGAGATTTAGGGTTTGGGACTTGGAGGCTGTAAATGAGGCCAACCTAAGGAGGTTAAGGTGTTTAAATAGGGTGAAAAACCCTGAAAATTAGGGTTTCATTCTGCCAGTCCTACTCGTCGAGTTGAGGCTCTCAACTCGTCGCGTAGACTTTACAACCCGCGTCCAGTTCGATTCCTACTCGACGAGTTTGGGGCCTCCAACTTGTCGAGTTTCTATACAAAAGTGAATGAATTTTTTGAATGAAATAATTACCAGGAACCGGGCGTTACAATTCTCCCCCACTTATTTTAGACTTCGTCCTCAAAGTCTGTTGCGTCTGGAAATAGCTCTTGGTAGTTCTCCCTCATCTCATCCTCCGGCTCCCATGTCCATTCCGAGCCCTTGCCGTGCTGCCACTACACCTTCACCAACTCTACCCGCTTGTTCCTCAAATCCTTTGTCTTCCTGTCGAGGATGGCTACTGGACGCTCGATGTAGTTCAGGCTGTCATCCACCTGAATATCCTCTAAAGGCACCACTGCGGAGTCATCTACTAAGCACCTCAGCAGCTGGGAGACATGAAAGGTGCTGTGGATCTGACTAAGCTCGACTGGCAGATCCAGTCGAGACGCAACCCGACCCACCCGGGACAATACCATGAACGGACCAATGTATCTGGGGCCCAACTTGCCCCGCTTCCTGAACCGGATGACACCTTTCCAAGGTGACACCTTCAGGAGGACCATATCTCCTACCTAAAACTCCAAGTCTGATCAACGTCTGTCGACGTAGCTCTTCTTCCGACTCTAGGACGTCTGGAGTCTACTCCAGACCTGCTGGATCTTCTCTGTCGTCTTGAGAACCACTTCGGTACTCCCCATGACTCTCTGTCCAACCTCAACCCATCATATCGGGGATCTGCACTTTCTCCCATAAAGCATCTCGAAGGGAGGACAGTCGATGCTGGCGTGGTAGCTATTATTGTAGGAAAACTCTGCCAAGGGAGGGTAGGTATCCCTGCTACCACCAAAGTCTATAACGAACGCCTGCAGCATATCCTCTAAGGTCTAGATGGTCCGCTCGCTCTGACCATCCGCCTGCGGGTGAAAGGTCATGCTAAAGTGCAGACGAGTACCCAACTTGTCATGAAATTTCTTCCAGAATCTGGAAGTGAACCGCATGTCTCGGTTAGAAATCACGGAAACTGGAACCCCGTGACAAGCTACTACCTCTCTGATGTAGATGTCGGCCAGCTTCTCGGGCGAAATGCTCTCCTGAATTGGAATGAAATGGGCACTCTTGGTTAACTGATCTACAATGATCCAAATCGAATCCACTCCTCGTGCGGTCCTGGAAAGCTTCGTCATGCAATCCATAGTAATATCATCCTATTTCCACACAGGGATATCCAATGGCTGCGTCTTGCCGTGAGGTCTCTAGTGTTCGGCCTTCACCTTCCTGCAGGTCAAGCACATCTCGACGTACCAGGCTACATCCCACTTCATGCAGGGCCACCAGTAATCAGGATGAAGATCTCTATACATCTTCGTCGCCCCTGGATGGATAGAAAACCTGGATTTGTGTGCCTCCTCCATCAGAACCTGGCGCACACCTCCGTGATATGGAACCGACACTCTACGATGGAGTGTCAATACCCTGCGGCTATCATTGTCCAAGGAGGCAATCTGAACCACAATACGCTCACTCTTCCGGTGTTCCTCTTTCATAGCCTCCAGCTATGCATCCCGAATCTGCTCCAATAGAGGAGTCACAACTGTCAACCTCAGAAAGATGCCTCTGATCGGGGCCGCGAATGCCTTGTGGCTAACTGCATTGGCCACAACATTGGCCTTTCCCGGGTGATAAAGGATCTCACAGTCGTAATCCTTCGCCACGTCCAATCATCGCCGCTGTCTCATGTTCAGATTTGGCTGCTCCATCAGATACCTCGGGCTCTTGTGATCCGTTTAAATGGTACAACGGACCACATATAGGTAGTGTCGCTAAATCTTGAGGGAAAAACAACTGCTCAACTCCAGGTCGTGCGTCGGGTAATTTGCCCCGTGAGGCTTCAACTTCCTCGAGGTGTAGGCGATGACGTGCCCTCTCTGCATCAACACTGCACCCAAACCCGAGATGGACGCATCACAATATACTACAAAATCCTCAACGCCCTCTAACAGGGCTAAGATCGGCGCCTCGCACAACCTCTACATCAAAGTCTCGAACGCTGCCTGCTGCTCAGGCCCCCATCGAAAGACAACAACCTTCTTTGTCAGCCGGGTCAGGGGTACCACTATCTTGAAGAAATCCTGAATGAATCTCTGATAACAGCCTGCTAAATCGAGGAAGCTCCGAATCTCAGATGGAGACTTCAGAACCTCCCATCTCATCACGGCCTTTACCTTGGTCGGGTCGACCAGAATACCGTTCTGGTTGACAAAGTGCCCCAGAAACTGCACCTCGCGCAACCAGAACTCGCACTTGGAGAACTTGGCGTACAAGCTCTCCCCCCTCAGGGTATCCAACACCTCTCGCAAGTGTTCCTCATGCTGCTATTGCGTCTTGGAGTAAACCAAGATGTCATCAATAAAGACTATCACAGACCGATCCAGCATCGGTCTGCATACGCGGTTCATGAGGTCGATGAACGCCGCAGGGGCATTGGTGAGCCCAAAGGACATCACCACGAACTCGTAAGGACCGTAGCGAGTCCGAAAAGCAGTCTTCTGTACATCCTCATCTCTGAGTCTCATCTGGTGGTAGCCTAAATGCAAATCGATCTTGGAAAACCAAGATGCTCCCTGTAGCTGGTCGAAAAGATCGTCGATCCTCAGGAGTGGGTAACGATTCTTCACCGTTACCTTATATAGCTCCCAACAGTCTATACACATCTGATATGACCCATCGCTGCCTGCTGCTCAGGCCCCCATCAAAAGACAACAGCCTTCTTTGTCAGCCGGGTCAGGGGTACCGCTATCTCGAAGAAATCCTGAATGAATCTCTGATAACAGCCTGCTAAATCGAGGAAGCTCTGAATCTCAGATGGAGACTTCAGAACCTCCCATCTCATCACGGCCTCTACCTTGGTCGGGTCGACCAGAATACCGTTCTGGTTGACAAGGTGCCCCAGAAACTGCACCTCGCGCAACCAGAACTCGCACTTGGAGAACTTGGCGTACAAGCTCTCCCCCCTCAGGGTATCCAACACCTCTCGCAAGTGTTCCTCATGCTGCTCCTGCGTCTTGGAGTAAACCAAGATGTCATCAATAAAGACTATCACAGACCGATCCAGCATCGGTCTGTATACGCGGTTCATGAGGTCGATGAACGCCGCAGGGGCATTGGTGAGCCCAAAGGACATCACCACGAACTCGTAAGGACCGTAGCGAGTCCGAAAAGTAGTCTTCTGTACATCCTCATATCTGACTCTCATCTAGTGGTAGCCTAAATGCAAATCGATCTTGGAAAACCAAGATGCTCCCTGTAGCTGGTCGAAAAGATCGTCGATCCTTAGGAGTGGGTAACGGTTCTCCACCGTTACCTTATATAGCTCCCGACAGTCTATACACATCTGATGTGACCCATCCTTCTTTTTCACAAATAGGATTGGGGCTCCCCAAGGCGAATTGCTCGGCCTGATAAATCCCTTGTCTACCAGCTCCTGCAGCTGTGTAGACAACTCTGGCACCTCAGGAGGAGCCAACCGATATGGTGCCTTGGCTATCGGTGTCGCACTAGGAACTAGGTAAATCCTAAACTCCACCTGTCTCTCTGGAGGTATCCCAGGCAACTCTTCTAGGAACACATCCAGGTACTCCCGCACAACTGGCACATCGCTCACAGTCGCCTTACCCTCCTCCCGGGTATCCATAACATAGGCGACATGACCTGCGCAACCCTGCTGAAGGTAGCGCCTAGCTCTCGCTGCTGAACACAAAGTTGGCCCACGCTGCGGCCTCTCACCTTGAATCACCAACTCTCCCCCACTTAGGGTCCTAACACGAACCAACTGCTACTCACAGTCTATCACCATCCCATTAGGGCTCAACCAATCCATGCCTATGATGACTTTGTTCCCACGCAAAGGAATGGGAACCAAATCCATGAGGTAACGCTCGTCATACATCCTCAAGACACAATCTTTGTAAACCTCAGATGCCCAAACAGATCCGTCGTCAGCAATCTTGACCTCTAAAGGACAATCCAACGTGCCTGAAGACTCAGTAAACTTCTTTCTAAGTGCAAGGGAAACGAAAGATCGGGTAGCCCCCGAGTCGAATAACACCTGTACTGGAATGTCGTTCACATGGAATGATCCTAAACAAAACACATAGAATATAAATATCAAAACTGACATGCAAAGATAGGGAGAAGAAACATACCCGTCAACACATCCGGTGTGGCACGCGCCTCCTCAGCAGTCAATTGGAAGGCTCGACTTCTTACCACAGGAGCATCTGACTTGCCCTGTCGGCCATCTGTGATCCGCAGGGTCGCTGGAGCTGGCGCCGCCACTGGCGCTCCTGATGTCAATCTCGAGCAGTTGGACTTTTTATGGCCCTTCTGATTGCAATGGAAGCAAATCAGGTCTGATGTCTGAATGGTGGGGGTAGGGGCAGTACAATCCCTGCCAAAGTGACCAGTCTTTCCGCACTTATAGCAGCCCGATCCCACAACTCTTCAAACTCCCTCGTATGGCTTACCGCATTTCACACATCGGCTCCGACCCTGGTGGCCCTTCGACCTGGAGTCGAATGCCTTGGGTTTCTTCCCAGAAACCCCAGTGATCTGCCCAGTCTCTGCCTTCCTCTTCCTGATGTGCTCTATATGAATCTCCCTCTCTCTCTCGCCCTGGCTATCATGTCATCCAAAGTCGGGCATGCCGAGTAGCTGACATATTTCCGAATGTCAGCTCTTAACATGTCATGGTAGCGAGTTTTCTTGATCTCCTCGTCACCCGCATACTGAGGCACTAGTAAGGCCCTCTCCCTGAACTTGGCGGTAATCTCCACCACTGACTCGGTAGTCTGTCTCATATCTAGGAAGTCCCTGGCTAGCTGCTGGATCTCCATAGCTGGCGCAAACTCAGCCCTAAATCTGTTCACAAAGTCCAACCACGTCATAGCCTCAATGGTTGGGGATCCCAACATATCACTGACTACCGCCCACCCGTCTCTAGCTCTCTATCTCAAACAAGTAGCCACATACCTGAACTTCGACCCCTTAGGGCAGAAGCTCGTCAACTGTGCACACTCGATATCTATAATCCATCTCCTAGCCACGATGGGGTCCTTCACCCCGCTGAAGTCTGGCGCACCACATCCCCTGAAATCCTTGAAGGAGAGCGTGTGAGTCCCTGAATGGCCTAGTTCATTGTCACTCCTGAATGCCCTAAGGCGATCCTCCATAAGCTCAATGATACCTTCCTTGATCGACCCGAAAATCACCGGGGTCGCCTCAAGGATGCCTCTCGTAATATTGGATGCAATGAACTCACACAATCCGTCATCAATTGACTCGAAACCTGCACCCGAACCTGACCCAGACCCTGAACCTCCTGCTCCGTGACGTGTCACCACCATTCTGAAACAAAACACATAATCGTCAGGGTCATATATAACCTCGAGAGGTCTCACACACGCTACAAGTTCCCTGGTTCTATCTCATCCCTCATTGACTCGAGTACGGGTCCTCTGCTTTCAGTAGTACGGGCCCATACTACCTTCCACATCTATCCGTACTTTCCTCAAGGATTTCCTTGACTTCACCTAGTCCCTTCTACTACTATTGCTCTCCATGCTAATCTCATCCTAGGCTTACCCTAGGCTAATCTCTGACCCACTCTCCACCATCAGCTGCATAAGAAGTCCCTGCTACCTCTCCCTAACGAGCTTGCGAATACCATTACATATCACTAAGACCAGATAATTCTTCAAATGAGAGGTCCTTCCCTACAACGGTTGGACTCAGACAAGAGCTGTGAAATAGGGGTAGACCTAACCTTCTGAAATTATTTAGTCCTCGCAATATGTAACTTAATGTATTCGTTTACAAGTTAATTAAAGATAACTAGAAGTTCTAAAAGCACAAAGAAAGCAACATTCATTGAGTAACCCAGACCAAGCATATCCTAATCAGGCAATCATATCACTGACTAGTCAATACTATCATGCAGTTCAATAAGCACATACAGCAGGCACATAAGGCATCTTCCTAGATCCTTAGCCCTAATCTAGCATGCAGTTCTCATACACATACAATAGGAATATAAGGTATCCTTCCTAGATCGTCAGCCCTAATTTAGCATACAGTTCTCATAATCATATCATATAACATAACAAACATGTATGGGTATCTTGGGGAAAAGTTACTTGAGCTCGGCCGATTGCATGCATCACACACCTTGTTCCTTATTCAAAACCCTTATTTTAAATTTTAGAAAAATTTATTTTTCTTGTAAAAATCTTTCAAACCCTCGATTTAAGTTCAGACACCCCCGAAGGTGTGTCCGAATCCCTCAAACCAAGGCTCTGATACCAAACATCCCAAAATTCAAGACCAAAAATTTGATTTTTAATTTATTAATTATAAAACCATTTGTCTGAAAACATCATAGAAACAACTCATATCCCAACCAATGTATCAATAGTCAAATCATGTCACGATAAAACAACATTAGAGTATAACTCCCAAAAATCTCATGAACGGAAATCATGGTGTGATACGCTGCAATCATGCCGGCTCCATTCCTTTTGAAGAAGAAGTACCTGAAACCAAAACTGAAAACCGTAAGCACAAAGCTTAGTGAGTTCCCCCATCATACCACATACCATACAAATAATATATTGTCAGGCATATCTAGGTGTCCGACCTACCCTGCTGAGCATACCTGGGTGCTCAACCTACCCATGTCACACATACCGGGGTGTCCGACCTACCCCTGTCAGGCATACGTGGGTGCCCGACCTACCCCTGTTAGGCATACTTGGGTGCCAGACCTACCCATGTCAGGCATATCTGGGTGCCCGACCTACCCTCCGGTTTATTTCACTAGGTTATGGGAACTATTTCACCCCTACCACCACCACATAATAACATAGCATAAACATACTGTCAGACATATCTGGGTGATGGCCTACCCTTTCGGTCTCTTTCAACCGGTAACCGGGGACTATTTCACCCCTACCACTATCACATAATATCATAGCATACTAGCACATAAAGCATAATGTATAATGGCATACCCGACAATTATCACAAAGACAATTATCACAACTAATATCAACTACTAGTGGGACAACATTGGTGCCTTCGACCCACTTCTACTGGAAGGTAACTTACCTTGAATATTGTCACACCCCGGCCGTCGGCGGAAACACCAGGTGGTGTAACGTCATTTCTCGTATGATAGTTATCAACTTCCTGAAAACAAAAGCATTTTAAAATACGTCAACATAAAGTTGGTGAGCCCACAGGTTTTGACTCCATATAAAAATAATACATTTTCTAAGTTTAAAAGTATAGTTTTGAAAGTATCATTTTGACTCTCCAACGTTTAGTATATATATCCTAGGTATAATGGTTTACTTAACAAATAAGTATATACCTATAAGTCTCATATTATAAATATAAATGTTTATAATTCCATACACACGTAGGTTACTACGTATAAATCTTATTTCAATTCTATACGAGTAAAAATAAACCGCTACGTATAAATCTATTTCAATTCTATACGAGTAAAACCGCTACGTATAAATCTATTTCAATTCTATACGAGTAAAACCGCTACGTATAAATCTATTTCAACTCTATATGAGTACGTGTGCTAGGTATAATTATCTACTTAATATACAAGTAGTATACCTACCAGTTTGTTATACTTAGAGTATAAGTGTTTAGGAAACTTATATTGACAAAGTATAATGCTTCTAAAGTTATGCTACCATGAGTCCGTAACCGTGGCTGTATGACTAGTTTCAAACCTCTTCTTGATGCTACAAGTTTCGCATCTTAAGATAAGTTCCACACGCTTCATCAATGTCGGAACAATAAAAAAATAAAAGGAAAGTTCGTCACTCGCAGACCGTTGGGTTGTAGCTAGCAACCACGAGTGGGGTTGTCAACCCGTATCTTATTCATACACGACTTCCTCGGTCACACGGGATTAGCGGTTACAGGTCAGAGGATTTTCCCTAAGATTTCCAATCTTAGTTGATGAATACAATAACTCATGTAGACTTGTCGAGTTCCGTTAGTTCTAGTAGTAAAACCATATTCATGTCTAAAACCCTAAGTTATTAGACTATGCTTTAAATATTACTCTTAATATTTATAATACTTAGGCAGTATAATAGCTATAACTTTAAGTTAAAACCAAGTTTTATCTTAACATAAAACCAACAATAACAACATACAAATCAATTAACATGTAGAACTTCCGAGTATAACTCTGGAACTATATTGCACACAAAATATATATAGAATCCTAAGTATAACTCAATATCTACATTAGTATACTACTATAACAATAACATACTAACAAGTTTACGATTGTTGTATATATACAAAATAATTATATCCCGATTAACGGACATACTATCATATAAATATAGTATTAACTTGTCTTCAATATTTAGCATGCGTTTCCCCCGAAAATATTAGAAAGAGGGGTCATGAAACTCACCTTAATAGCGTGATTTTATGTAATCTAAGCAGAAACGGTCAGCGGTACAAGGTCGTCGGGCTCGAGATGCAAGAGGGCTTCAGCAAATGAGAGAGAAAAAGAAGAAATTCAGGTGTAAGGAAAGAGAAGGCCGGACTTGCTATTTATAGGAAGATTTTTGGCCCTCACGAGGTGAGAAACTCATTGTTCACGTCGTTAGTTTGGAACTTATCTCTTCGTAGACTTGCCATCCGTCTTCTAGCTTCCGAAGGTGGCCATATGACTCCTCACCTCGTGAAATATCATTGTTCACATCGTGAGCATAGAGCTTATGCCTTCGTAGCCTCGTCATGCATCTTCTAGGTCCGAAATGTGCCAATTAGACTCCTCACGTCGTGAGTTCAGTCAGATTAGGGTTTCTGACAGCTGTATCTTCGGAAGGTCGTAACTTTTGAATACGAACTCCGTTTTTGACGTTCTTTATATCCACGTGTAGGTATTTATGAGTACTAAAACTCTCTTTTAGACTCCAATAGCTAATTCTAAGACTATTTTAAATTCATATTATTATAGGGATTTATAGTGTTCGATTTATCATAATTTTTTCACGCGAAGTCAGATTTAGATGTTCTCTATATTTTTGGAATAGTGTGGACGTACACTTTCATTTATACTATAAAGTATGTATGAAAGTTCATATTTATATTAGAATTATCATGAAATACATAGTGAGTTTACTACATTACTTGTTTTGACAAAATCACATTACATGATTGGTATAATCACATGTGATTGTCATTGACCTAATTTTGACGGGTGTTATATTCTCCCCCCGTTGAAGTTAATTTCATCCCGAAATTTATCTTGTACCAGGTACCACCGAAGGGTCCTGGATAGCTTCCTTGCTTCCTGTTACGAATGCCCTACCACGGCCTAACTTCCTTGACTCCTTAACTTTGGACATTCCTTCTTGATATGTCTAGTTTTCCCACACTCAAAACATGCTCTTCCTCCATCATAGGTTGTTCCAGTGTTTGTTCCTTGATTTTCTATTGTAGGTGTTGTGCTCCTGCAGTAACTGGCAGTGTGTCCCTTCTTTTTGCACTTCATGCAAATATAACAGTCACCTGCGTGCTGATGGTTGCTTTGACTGCACCATGAACAGTTACCAAGATGATGGCGACCAATCTGAGTGCACCATGGGAGTTTTCCAGCATACTTCCTTGGTTTGCAATTCATAAAGTCTTTGTAGGTACACATTATGGCGGTCCCTACATTGCCTTCGTTTCTAACTCCACCTCTTGTGACATTAGCTAGAGCTGCAACAATTCTCTGAGCTATGATTTCTTCAAGTTCTGCTAAACTTATTGAGAGGTTTGTTTGCGGTTGTTGTTGTAGTTATGGTCGTTGGTTAAGGTTTAGCCGAGCACTACTTCTTCTAGGCATTTTGTTTAGTTCCTATACATTCTGGATCACTAAGTGTTTAGTCTATTAAATATTACTCCCAATTTAAATCGTTCATATGATTTGATCATAATAAAATATAGTTGTACACCTACACCTAGTTGTGATAAGATCTATGGACATATGAACTTTACTTGGAATATCTGATCTAAATCCTTGAGATCAAAAACATTCTGGGTATTTAAGTGTATTATCATCGTGGGTCTGAGTGTTCATATATGACTCTATATTTATTCTTAGTTATATTAATGCTCTATTAATTATTGTTTGTTAGTTCAGGTCTAGCTGATAAGGCACCGGCCAGTCAGGACAGTCGAAAGGGCAGGATTATTTTAGCATATAACCGTTATGGAATCCAACAACCCAAATCAACATGTCTATCCTGTCACCGCTCCCGTAAGTAGTCCTTCAGTAGAATAATTAATAATAGTTTATATTGTAGGCTAAGGGATATACCTAAACCTAACAGAGTAAGCCCTAAACTATAGTCGTGCTTTCCTAAGAAAGTACTAATTCACTATAGTTAATAGATCTGATACCAATCTGTCACACCCGGCCGTCGGCGGAAACATCGGGTGGTGTAACGTCATTTCTCGTATCATAGTTATCAACTTCCTGAAAAGACGTGCATTTTAAAATACGTCAACATAAAGTTGGTGATTCCACAGGTTTTGACTCCATATAAAAATAATACATTTTCCAAATTCAAAAGTATAGTTTTGAAAGTATCATTTTGACGCTCCAACGTTTAGTATATATATCCTAGGTATAATGGTTTACTTACCAAATAAGTATATACCTAATAGTCTCATACATAATAAATATAAGTGTTTGTAATTCCATACATACGTAGGTTACTACGTATAAATCTTATTTCAATTCTATACGAGTAAAAATAAACCGCTACGTATAAATCTATTTCAATTCTATGCGAGTAAAACCGCTACGTATAAATCTATTTCAATTCTATACGAGTAAAACTGCTACGTATAAATCTATTTCAATTCTATACGAGTATGTGTGCTAGGTATAATTATCTACTTAATATAAAAGTAGTATACCTACCAGTTTCTTGTACTTAGAGTATAAGTGTTTGGAAAACTTATACTTAACATTCATACTTGTATATCGACAAAGTATAATGCTTCTAAATTTATGCTACCATGAGTCCGTAACCGCGGCTGTATGACTAATTTCAAACCTCTGCTTGATGCTACAAGTTTTGCATCTTAAGATAAGTTCCGCATGCATCATCAACGTCGGAACAATAAACAAATAAAAGGACAGTTCGTCACTCGCAGACCGTTGGGTTGTAGCTAGCAACCACGAGTGGGGTTGTTAACCCGTATCTTATTCATACACGACTTCCTCGCTCACACGGTATTAGCGGTTACAGGTCAGAGGATTTTCCCTAAGATTTCCAATCTTAGTTGATGAATAAAATAAGTCATGTAGACTTGTCGAGTTCCGTTAGTTCTAGTAGTAAAATCATATTCGTGTCTAAAACCCTAAGTTATTAGACTATGCTTTAAATATTACTCCTAATATTTATAATACTTAGGCAGTATATTAGCTATAACTTTGACTTAAAACCAGGTTTTATCTTAACATAAAACCAACAATAACGACATACATATCAATTAACATATTGAACTTCCGAGTATAACTCTGGAACTATATCGCACACAAAGTATACATATATATATATATATATATATATGTATATATATATAGAATCCTAAGTATAACTCAAGATCTACATTAGTATACTACTATAACAATAACATACTAACAAATTTACGATAGTTGTATAGATACAAAATAATTATATCCCGATTAACGGACAAACTATCATATAAATATAGTATTAACTTTTATTCAATATTTAGCATGCGTTTCCCCCGAAAATATTAGAAATAGGGGTCATGACACTCACCTTAATAGCGTGATTTTATGTAATCTAAGCAGAAACGGTCAGCGGTACGCGGTCGTCGGGCTCGAGATGCAAGAGGGCTTCAGAAAATGAGAGAGAAAAAGAAGAAATTCTGGTGTAAGGAAAGAGAAGGCCGGACTTGCTATTTATAGGAAGATTTTTAGCCCTCACGACGTGAGAAACTCATTGTTCACGTCGTGAGTTTGGAACTTTTCTCTTCGTAGACTTGCCATCCGACTTCTAGCTTCCGAAGGTGGCCATATGACTCCTCACGTCGTGAAATATCATTGTTCACGTCGTGAGCTTAGAGCTTATCCCTTCGTTGCCTCGTCACACATCTTCTAGGTCCGAAATGTGGCAATTTGACTCCTCACATCGTGAGTTTTTATGTTCACGTCGTGAGTTCAGTCAGATTAGGGTTTCTGACAGCTGTGTCTTCGGAAGGTCGTAACTTTTGCATACGAACTCCGTTTTTGACGTTCTTTATATCCATGCGTAGGTATTTACGAGTACTAAAACTCTCTTTTAGACTCCATTAGCTAATTCTCAGTCTATTTTAAATACATATTATTATAGGGATTTATAGTGTTCAGTTTATCATAACTTCTTCACGCGAAGTCAGATTTAGATGTTCTCTATATTTTTGGAATCGTATGGACGTATACTTTGACTTATACTATATAGTATGTAAGAAAGTTCATATTTATATTATAATTATCATGAAATACATAGTGAGTTTACTATATTACTTGTTTTGACAAAATCACATTACATGATTGGTATAATCACATGTGATTGTTATTGACCTAATTTTGACGGGTGTTACATTCTCCCCCCGATAAAGTAAATTTCGTCCCGAAATTTATCTTCTACCAGGTACCACCAAAGGGTCCAGGATAACTTCCTTGCTTCCTGTTACGAATGCCCTACCACGACCTAACTTCAATGACTCCTTAACTTTGGACATTCCTTCTTGATATGTCCAGTTTTGCCACACTCAAAACATGCTCTTCCTCCATCATAGGTTGTTCTAGTGTTTGTTCCTTGATTTTATATTGTAGGTGTTGTGCTCCTGCAGTAACTGGCAGTGTGTCCCTTCTTTTTTCACTTCATGCAAATATAACAGACACCTGCGTGCTGATGGTTGCATTGACTCCACCATGAACAGTTACCTAGATGATGGCGACCAATCTGAGTGCACCATGGGAGTTTTCCAGCATACTTCCTTGGTTTGCAAATTATAAAGTATTTGTAGGTACACATTCTGGCGGTCCCTACATTGCCTTCGTTTCTACTCCACCTCTTGTGTCATTAGCTAGAGCTGCAACAATTCTCTGAGCTATGATTTATTCAAGTTCTGCTGAACTTATTGAGGGGTTTGTTTGCGGTTGTTGTTGTTTTAGTTCTGGTCGTTGGTTAAGGTTTAGCCGAGCACTACTTCCTCTAGGCATTTTGTGTAGTTCCTATACATTTTAGATCACCAAGGGTTTAGTCTATTAAATATTACTCCCAATTTAAATAGTTCATATGATCTGATCATAATAAAATATAGTTGTACATCTACACCTAGTTGTGATAAGATCTATGGACATATGAACTTTAGTTGGAATATCTGATCTAAATCCTTGAGATCAAAAACATTCCGTGTATTTAAGTGTATTATCATCGTGGGTCTGAGTCTTCATCTATGACTCTATATTTATTATTTGTTATATTCATGCTCTATTAATTATTTTTTGTTACTTCAGGTCTAGCTGATAAGGTACCGGCCAGTCAGGATAGTCGAAAGGGCAGGATCATTTTAGCATATAGCCGTTGTGGAATCCAACAGCCCAAATCAACATGTGTATCATGTCACCGCTCCCGTAAGTAGCCCTTTAGTAGAATAATTAATAATAGTTTATATTGTAGGCTAAGGGATATACCTAAACCTAACAGAGTAAGCCCTAAACTATAGTCGTGCTTTCCTAATAAAATACTAATTCACTATAGTTAATAGCTCTGATACCAATCTGTCACACCCGGCCGTCGGCGGAAACACCGGGTGGTGTAACGTCATTTCTCATATCATAGTTATCAACTTCCTGAAAACACATGCATTTTAAAATACGTCAACATAAAGTTGGTGATTCCACAGGTTTTGACTCCATATAAAAATAATACATTTTCCAAGTTCAAAAGTATAGTTTTGAAAGTATCATTTTGACTCTCCAACGTTTAGTATATATATATATATATATATATATATATATATATATATATATATATATCCTAGGTATAATGGTTTCCTTACCAAATAAGTATATACCTATAAGTCTCATATATAATAAATATAAGTGTTTGTAATTCCATACATACGTAGGTTACTACGTATAAATCGTATTTTATTTCTATACAAGTAAAAATAAACCGCTACGTATAAATCTATTTCAATTCTATGCGAGTAAAACCGCTACGTATAAATCTATTTCAATTCTATACGAGTAAAACCACTACGTATAAATCTATTTCAATTCTATACGAGTATGTGTGCTATGTATAATTATCTACTTAATATAAAAGTAGTATACCTACCAGTTTCTTGTACTTAGAGTATAAGTGTTTGGGAAACTTATACTTAACATTCATACTTGTATATCGACAAAGTATAATGCTTCTAAAGTTATGCTACCATGAGTCCATAACCGCGGCTGTATGACTAGTTTCAAACCTCTGCTTGATGCTACAAGTTTCGCATCTTAAGATAAGTTCCGCACGCTTTATCAATGTCGGAACAGTAAGCAAATAAAAGGACAGTTCGTCACTCGCAGAGCGTTGGGTTGTAGCTAGCAACCACGAGTGGGGTTGTCAACCCGTATCTTATTCATACACGACTTCCTCGCTCACACGGTATTAGCGGTTACAGGTCAGAGTATTTTCCCTAAGATTTCCAATCTTAGTTGATGAATACAATAACTCATGTAGACTTGTAGAGTTCCGTTAGTTCTAGTAGTAAAACCATATTCGTGTCTAAAACCCTAAGTTATTAGACTATGGTTTAAACATTACTCTTAATATTTATAATACTTAGGCAATATAATAGCTATAACTTTGAGTTAAAACTAGGTTTTATCTTAACATAAAACCAACAATAACAACATACATATCAATTAACATATAGAACTTCTGAGTATAACTCTGGAACTATATCGCACACAAAATATATATAGAATCCTAAGTAGAACTCAATATATACATTAGTATACTACTATAACAATAACATACTAACAAATTTACGATAGTTGTATAGATACAAAATAATTATATCCCGATTAACGAACATACTATCATATACATATAGTATTAACTTGTATTCAATATTTAGCATGCATTTCCCCCGAAAATATTAGAAAGGGGGGCCGTGAAACTCACCTTAATAGCATGATTTTATGTAATCTAAGCAGAAACGGTAAGCGGTACGAGGTCGTCGGGCTCGAGATGCAAGAGGGCTTCAGAAAATGAGAGAGAAAAAGAAGAAATTTAGGTGTAAGGAAAGAGAAGGCCGGACTTGCTATTTATATGAAGATTTTTATCCCTCACGTCGTGAGAAACTCATTGTTCACGTCGTGAGTTTGGAACTTTTCTCTTCGTAGACTTGCCATCCGACTTCTAGCTTCCGAAGGTGGCCATATGACTCCTCACGTCGTGAAATATCATTGTTCACGTCGTGAGCTTAGAGCTTATCCCTTCGTAGCCTCGTCACGCATGTTCTAGGTCCGAAATGTGGCAATTTGACTCCTCACGTCGTGAGTTTTTATGTTCACGTCGTGAGTTCAGTCAGATTAGTGTTTCTGACATCTGTATCTTCGGAAGGTCGTAACTTTTGCATACAAACTCCATTTTTGATGTTATTTATATCCACGCGTAGGTATTTACGAGTACTAAAACTCTCTTTTAGACTCCAATAGCTAATTCTAATTCTATTTTAAATTCATATTATTATAGGGATTTATGGTGTTCGGTTTATCATAACTTCTTCACGCGAAGTCAGATTTAGATGTTCTCTATATTTTTGGAATCGTATGGACGTATACTTTGATTTATACTATAAAGTATGTAAGAAAGTTCATATTTATATTAGAATTATCATGAAATACATAGTGAGTTTACTATATTACTTATTTTGACAAAATCACATTACATGATTGGTATAATCACATGTGATTGTTATTGACCTAATTTTGACGGGTGTTACACTCTCCCCCCGATGAAGTAAATTTTGTCCCGAAATTTATCTTGTACCAGGTACCACCGAAGGGTCCTGGATAGCTTCCTTGCTTCCTGTTACGAATGCCCTACCACGACCTAACTTCCTTGACTCCTTAACTTTGGACATTCCTTCTTGATATGTCCAGTTTTGCCACACTCAAAACATGCTCTTCCTCCATCATAGGTTGTTCCAGTGTTTGTTCCTTGATTTTCTGTTTTAGGTGTTGTGCTCCTGCAGAAACTGGCAGTGTGTCCCTTCTTTTTGCACTTCATGCAAATATAACAGTCACCTGCGTGCTGATGGTTGCATTGACTGCACCATGAATA
This sequence comes from Lactuca virosa, assembly GCF_052849685.1. Taxonomy (NCBI): domain Eukaryota; kingdom Viridiplantae; phylum Streptophyta; class Magnoliopsida; order Asterales; family Asteraceae; genus Lactuca; species Lactuca virosa. The sequence continues at coordinate 303,184,806 of NC_136429.1, read as the reverse complement.
GTTACCTAGATGATGTCGACCAATCTGAGTGCACCATGGGAGTTTTCCAGCATACTTCCTTGGTTTGCAATTCATAAAGTCTTTGTAGGTACACATTCTGGCGGTCCCTACATTGCCTTCGTTTCTAACTCCACCTCTTGTGACATTAGCTAGAGCTGCATCAATTCTCTGAGTTATGATTTCTTCAAGTTCTACTGAACTTATTGAGGGGTTTGTTTGTGGTTTTTGTTGTTGTAGTTATGGTCGTTGGTTAAGGTTTAGCCGAGCGCTACTTCTTCTAGGCATTTAGTTTAATTCCTATACATTTTGGATCACCAAGTGTTTAGTCTATCAGATATTACTCCCAATTTAAATAGTTCATATGATCTGATCATAATAAAATATAGTTGTACACCTACACCTAGTTGTGATAAGATCTATGCACATATGAACTTTAGTTGGAATATCTCATCTAAATCCTTGAGATCAAAAACATTCCGGGTATTTAGGTGTATTATCATCGTGGGTCTGAGTCTTCATATATGACTCTATATTTATTATTTGTTATATTCATGCTCTATTAATTATTGTTTGTTACTTCAGGTCTAGATGATAAGGCACCGACCAGTCAGTACAGTCAAAAGGGCAGGATCATTTTAGCATATAGCCGTTTTGGAATCCAGCAACCCAAATCAACATGTCTATCCTGTCACCGCTCCCGTAAGTAGTCCTTCAGAAGAATAATTAATAATATATTATATCGTAGGCTAATGTATATACCTAAACCTAACAGAGTAAGCCCTAAACTATAGTCGTGCTTTCCTAATAAAGTACTAATTCACTATAGTTAATAGCTCTGATACCAATCTGTCACACCCGGCCGTCGGCGGAAACACCGGGCGGTGTAACGTCATTTCTCATATCATAGTTATCAACTTCCTGAAAACACATGCATTTTAAAATACGTCAACATAAAGTTGGTGATTCCACAGGTTTTGACTCCATATAAAAATAATACATTTTCCAAGTTCAAAAGTATAGTTTTGAAAGTATCATTTTGACTCTCCAACGTTTAGTATATATATATCCTAGGTATAATGGTTTCCTTACCAAATAAGTATATACCTATAAGTCTCATATATAATAAATATAAGTGTTTGTAATTCCATACATACGTAGGTTACTACGTATAAATCGTATTTTATTTCTATACAAGTAAAAATAAACCGCTACGTATAAATCTATTTCAATTCTATGCGAGTAAAACCGCTACGTATAAATCTATTTCAATTCTATACGAGTAAAACCACTACGTATAAATCTATTTCAATTCAATACGAGTATGTGTGCTAGGTATAATTATCTACTTAATATACAAGTAGTATACCTACCAGTTTCTTGTACTTAGAGTATAAGTGTTTGGGAAACTTATACTTAACATTCATACTTGTATATCGACAAAGTATAATGCTTCTAAAGTTATGCTACCATGAGTCCGTAACCGCGGCTGTATGACTAGTTTCAAACCTCTGCTTGATACTACAAGTTTCGCATCTTAAGATAAGTTCCACACGCTTCATCAACATCGGAACAATAAACAAATAAAAGGACAGTTCGGTACTCGCAGACCGATGGGTTGTAGCTAGCAACCACGAGTGGGGTTGTCAACCTGTATCTTATTCATACACGACTTCCTCGCTCACACGGTATTAGCGGTTACAGGTCAGAGGATTTTCCCTAAGATTTCCAATCTTAGTTGATGAATACAATAACTCATGTAGACTTGTAGAGTTCCGTTAGTTCTAGTAGTAAAACCATATTCGTGTCTAAAACCCTAAGTTATTAGACTATGCTTTAAACATTACTCTTAATATTTATCATACTTAGGCAGTATAATAGCTATAACTTTGAGTTAAAACTAGGTTTTATCTTAACATAAAACGAACAATAACAACATACATATCAATTAACATATAGAACTTCCGAGTATAACTCTGGAACTATATCACACACAAAATATATATAGAATCCTAAGTATAACTCAATATGTACATTAGTATACTACTATAACAATAACATACTAACAAGTTTACGATAGTTGTATAGATACAAAATAATTATATCCCGATTAACGGACATACTATCATATAAGAATAGTATTAACTTGTATTCAATATTTAGCATGCATTTCCGCCGAAAATATTAGAAAGAGGGGCCGTGAAACTCACCTTAATAGTGTGATTTTAAGTAATCTAAGTAGAAACGGACAGCGGTACGAGGTCGTCGGGCTCGAGATGCAATAGGGCTTCAGAAAATGAGAGAGAAAAAGAAGAAATTCAGGTGTAAGGAAAGAGAAGGCCGGACTTGCTATTTATAGGAAGATTTTTAGCCCTCACGTCGTGTGAAACTCATTGTTCACGTCGTGAGTTTGGAACTTTTCTCTTCGTAGACTTTCCATCCGACTTCTAGCTTCCGAAGGTGGCCATATGACTCCTCACGCCGTGAAATATCATTGTTCACGTCGTGAGCTTAGAGCTTATCCCTTCGTAGCCTCGTCACGCATCTTCTAGGTCTGAAATGTGGCAATTTGACTCCTCACGTCGTGAGTTTTTATGTTCACGTCGTGAGTTCAGTCAGATTAGGGTTTCTGACAGCTGTATCTTCGAAAGGTCGTAAATTTTGCATACAAACTCCGTTTTTGATGTTATTTATATCCACACGTAGGTATTTATGATTACTAAAACTCTCTTTTAGACTCCAATAGCTAATTCTAATTCTATTCTAAATTCATATTATTATAGTGATTTATAGTGTTCGATTTATCATAACTTCTTCACGCGAAGTTAGATTTAGATGTTCACTATATTTTTGGAATCGTATGGGCGTATACTTTAACTTATACTATATAGTATGTAAGAAAGTTCATATTTATATTAGAATTATCATGAAATACATAGTGAGTTTACTATATTACTTGTTTTGACAAAATCACATTACATGATTGGTATAATCACATGTGATTATTATTGACCTAATTTTGACGGGTGTTATATTCTCCCCCCGTTGAAGTTAATTTCATCCTGAAATTTATCTTGTACCAGGTACCACCGAAGGGTCCTGGATAGCTTCCTTGCTTCCTGTTACAAATGCCCTACCACGGCCTAACTTCCTTGACTCCTTAACTTTGGACATTCCTTCTTGATATGTCCAGTTTTCCCACACTCAAAACATGCTCTTCCGCCATCATAGGCTGTTCCAGTGTTTGTTCCTTGATTTTCTATTGTAGGTGTTGTGCTCTTGCAGTAACTGGCAGTGTGTCCCTTCTTTTTGCACTTCATGCAAATATGACAGTCACCTGTGTGCTGATGGTTGCATTGACTGCACCATGAACAGTTACCTAGATGATGGCGACCAATCTGAGTGCGCCATGGGAGTTTTCCAGCATACGTCCTTGGTTTGCAATTCATAAAGTCTTTGTAGGTACACATTCTGGCGGTCCCTACATTGCCTTCGTTTCTAACTCCACCTCTTGTGATATTAGCTAGAGCTGCAACAATTCTCTGAGCTATGATTTCTTCAAGTTCTGCTGAACTTATTGAGAGGTTTGTTTGCGGTTGTTGTTGTTGTAGTTATGGTTGTTGGTTAAGGTTTAGCCGAGCACTACTTCTTCTAGGCATTTTGTTTAGTTCCTATAGATTTTGGATCACCAAATGTTTAGTCTATTAAATATTACTCCCAATTTAAATAGTTCATATGATCTGATCATAATAAAATATAGTTGTAGACCTACACCTAGTTGTGATAAGATCTATGGACATATGAACTTTAGTTGGAATATCTGATCTAAATCCTTGAGATCAAAAACATTCCGGGTATTTAAGTGTATTATCATCGTGGGTCTGAGTCTTCATATATGACTCTATATTTATTATTTGTTATATTCATGCTCTATTAATTATTGTTTGTTACTTTAGGTCTACTGATAAGGCACCGGCCAGTCAGGACAGTCGAAAGGGCAGGATCATTTTAGCATATAGCCGTTCTGGAATCCAACAACCCAAATCAACATGTCTGTCCTGTCACCGCTCCCGTAAGTAGTCCTTCAGTAGAATAATTAATAATAGTTTATATTGTAGGCTAAGGGATATACCTAAACCTAACAGAGTAAGCCCTAAACTATAGTCGTGCTTTCCTAAGAAAGTACTAATTCACTATAGTTAATAGCTCTGATACCAATCTGTCACACCCGGCTGTGGGCGGAAACATCGGGTGGTGTAACGTCATTTCTCGTCTCATAGTTATCAACTTCCTGAAAAGACATGCATTTTAAAATACGTCAACATAAAGTTGGTGATTCCACAGGTTTTGACTCCATATAAAAATAATACATTTTCCAAGTTCAAAAGTATACTTTTGAAAGTATCATTTTGACTCTCTAACGTTTAGTATATATATCCTAGGTATAATGGTTTACTTACCAAATAAGTATATACCCATAAGTCTCATATATAATAAATATAAGTGTTTGTAATTCCATACATACGTAGGTTACTACGTATAAATATTATTTCAATTCTATACGAGTAAAAATAAACCGCTACGTATAAATCTATTTCAATTCTATACGAGTAAAACCGCTACGTATAAATCTATTTCAATTCTATACGAGTAAAACCGCTACGTATAAATCTATTTCTATTCTATACGAGTAAGTGTGCTAGGTATAATTATCTACTTAATATACAAGTAGTATACCTACCAGTTTCTTGTACTTAGAGTATAAGTGTTTGGGAAACTTATACTTAACATTCATACTTGTATATCGACAAAGTATAATGCTTCTAAAGTTATGCTACCATGAGTCCGTAACCGCGGCTGTATGACTAGTTTCAAACCTCTGCTTGATGCTACAAGTTTCGCATCTTAAGATAAGTTCCACACGCTTCATCAACGTCGGAATAATAAACAAATAAAATGACAGTTCGTCACTCGCAGACCGTTGGGTTGTAGCTAGCAACCACGAGTGGGGTTGTCAAACCGTATCTTATTCATACACTACTTTCTCACTCACACGATATTACCGATTACAGGTCAGAGGATTTTCCCTAAGATTTCCAATCTTAGTTGATGAATACAATAACTCATGTAGACTTGTCGAGTTCCGTTAGTCCTAGTAGTAAAATCATATTCGTGTCTAAAAACCTATGTTATTAGACTATGCTTTAAACATTACTCCTAATATTTATAATACTTAGGCAGTATAATAGCTATAACTTTGAGCTAAAACCAGGTTTTATCTTAACATAAAACCAACAATAACAATATACATATCAATTAACATATAGAACTTCCGAGTATAACTCTGGAACTATATCGCACACAATATATATATATATATATATATATATATATATATATATATAGAATCCTAAGTATAACTCAAGATCTAGACTAGTATACTACTATAAGAATAACATACTAACAAGTTTACGATAGTTGTATAGATACAAAATAATTATATCCCGATTAACGAACATACTATCATATAAATATAGTATTAACTTGTATTCAATATTTAGCATGCGTTTTCCCCCGAAAATATTAGAAAGTGGGGCCGTGAAACTCACCATAATAGCGTGATTTTATGTAATCTAAGCAGAAACGGTCAGCGGTACGAGGTCGTCGGGCTCAAGATGCAAGAGGGCTTCAGCAAATGAGAGAGAAAAAGAAGAAATTCAGGTGTAAGGAGAGAGAAGGCGGGACTTGCTATTTATAGGAAGATTTTTGGCCCTCACGACTTGAGAAACGTATTGTTCACGTCGTGAGTTTGGAACTTATCTCTTCGTAGACTTTCCATCCGTCTTCTAGCTTCCGAAGGTGGCCATATGACTCCTCACGTCGTGAAATATCATTATTCACGTTGTGAGCTTAGATCTTATCCCTTCGTAGCCTCGTCACGCATCTTCTAGGTCCGAAATGTGGCAATTTGACTCCTCACGTCGTGAGTTTTTATGTTCACGTCGTGAGGTCAGTCAGATTAGGGTTTCTGACAGCTGTATCTTCGGAAGGTCGTAACTTTTTCATACGAACTCCGTTTTTGACGTTCTTTATATCCACGCGTAGGTATTTACGAGTACTAAAACTCTCTTTTAGAGTCCAATAGCTAATTCTAAGTCTATTTTAAATACATCTTATTATAGGGATTTATAGTGTTCGGTTTATCATAACTTCTTCACACGAAGTCAGATTTAGATGTTCTCTATATTTTTGGAATCGTATGGACGTATACTTTGATTTATACTATAAAGTATGTATGAAAGTTCATATTTTTATTAGAATTATCATGAAATACATAGTGAGTTTACTACATTACTTTTTTTGACAAAATCACATTACATGATTGGTATAATCACATGTGATTGTTATTGACCTAATTTTGACGGGTGTTACATTCTCCCCCCGTTAAAGTAAATTTCTTCCCGAAATTTATTTTGTACCAGGTACCACCGAAGCGTCCTGGATAGCTTCCTTGCTTTCTGTTACGAATGCCCTACCACGACCTAACTTCCTTGACTCCTTAACTTTGGACATTCCTTCTTGATATGTCCAATTTTGCCACACTCAAAACATGCTCTTCCTCCATCATAGGTTGTTCCAGTGTATGTTCCTTGATCTTCTGTTGTAGGTGTTGTGCTCCTGCAGTAACTGGCAGTGTGTCCCTTCTTTTTGCACTTCACGCGAATATAACAGTCACCTGCGTGTTGATGGTTGCATTGACTACACCATGAACAGTTACCAAGATGATGGGGACTACACTGAGTGCACCATGGGAGTTTTCGAGCATACTTCCTTGGTTTGCAATTCATAAAGTCTTTGTAGGTACACATTATGGCGGTCCCTACATTGCCTTCGTTTCTAACTCCACCTCTTGTGACATTAGCTAGAGCTGCACCAATTCGCTGAGCTATGATTTCTTCAAGTTCTGCTGAACTTATTGAGGGGTTTGTTTGCGGTTGTTGTTGTTGTATTTTTGGTCATTGGTTAAGGTTTAGCCGAGCGCTAGTTTGTTTAGTTCCTATACATTTTGGATCACCAAGTGTTTAGTCTATCCAATATTACTCCCAATTTAAATTGTTCATATGATCTGATCATAATAAAATATAGTTGTACACCTACACCTAGTTGTGATAAGATCTATGCACATATGAACTTTAGTTGGAATATCTGATCTAAATCCTTGAGATCAAAAACATTCCGGGTTGTTAGGTGGATTATCATCGTGGGTCTGAGTCTTCATATATGACTCTATATTTGTTATTTGTTATATTCACGCTCTATTAATTATTGTTTGTTACTTCATGTCACACCCCAAAACCGGAACGGCGGAAACGTTCGGGGGTGGAGGACGTCATGTTCAGTATCACAACAAGGCAAAGTAGTAAACAAGCAACAACATCATCCATTGCATTAATAATATAATTTCATACAAGTGTGTTCTGTCAAGTTATATAGACACCAAAAATATACATCAAAAATAAAAGATGAGTCTTGAACGAACTCCATCTTCTCAAAACCTAGCACCGGTACCTGTCTACTGGTGACCTGAGAATACAAGTTATTGTGAAAGAGTTTATCAGCTTTAAAGCTGGTGAGATCATAAGTATATTAGTGTCCGTGTTTGTATGAAAGTGTTTGTAAGTCTGTAATTGTATAAGTTTGTAATTGTTTGAACTCTCCTAGAAAACCCTATGTTTCCTACCAAAAGTAGCCTTCTACTAAGGCATCTAGTATCTGTGTGTGTGTCTCTTGTAAGAGTGTGTATTTTCCCAAATCTGACTATTATCAACCAAAAATATAGTTCTTACATTATTGTTTATTGTGTGAATGTCACAAGGTAAATGTAAAGGGAAAATGAAATACTACTGTAGTGTTGTATTAAGTAACTACTGCTGTACTAACTACTTTAAACCTATTGTTATTTAAAGTACCATGTGATCGGCCTGTATCCTGCTATCGACTCTATAGTAAAACGACGATGTAAGACGTCGTAAGAAATGACGTTTGGCACCCGTAGACTTGCAAGTCCCACTGTAGCGAGCAGCAAGGTGTAGGATAGTCAATCCAGTATAGATCTATACACAAACTCATACGCTCCCTAATTAAGGAGATTTTGGATACAAAACGGGTCATGACAGGTAGTGCCATGTCCCCCGTTAAGTGGCTCACATAACTGTATGTAATGTATATGTATATGTATATGTATGTGCTAGCTGTATTGTGTGTTCTTTCTCTATCTAGCTTGTATGTTTTGTTTCTCATCACTGTGTATTATGTTTGTTTCTCATCACTATGTATTATGTTTGTTTCTCATCACTATGTATTATTTTTGTTTCTCATCACTATGTATTATGTTTGTTTCTCATCACTATGTATTATGTTTGTTTCTCATCACTATGTATTATGTTTGTTTCTCATCACTATGTATTATGTTTGTTTCTCATCACTATGTATTACTCATAAATGAACTGACTCATTGTGTGTTTCATTGTTCTAGTAATAGTATCTCCCTAAACTATACCTATTATAGTTTACTAGTAATGTTGTTTGTGTATATGAACGTGTTTGTATACCTTTGCTACCCAAAGGCATTAAACTGAATGAAAGAAGTAACCTTTTATATCTATACACATATACATGATATATAACTAGGATTCAAACGACCTTCGGACAAATAACCCCAATACCCTAAGTCCACAACCAAACAAGGAACAGGAAGTAAGGTGAGCTATCAGTCCTAAGTCCTTTCAATCCTACTTATATAATTATACCCATATAGATACACAGAATATAAGTTAAAAGAGTTTAATAAAAGTATTTGATATGTAAAAGAGTTTGTAAAACAGTTTGAAGTAAAACAGCTTGATAACACAGTTTGAAAAGTAAGAAATCCACTTGTTTGGTAGTTATTAATCACATGTGATTGATATAATAACTATAATTGTTCAACTTGTATCCCCCCCCATAAAAGCATTTAAAAAAATTTAAAAGGATAATTAAGGGGTATGAACTCACCTGTAGTGGGTGGTTTGGATGAACGGAATGTATAGGATGCTAGGTGTCAAGTGAAGACTTGTACACACACGATGATCCTAGTTAACATATAATATCACATATATGTATCCAGTTAGTCTTTAATCAACTAATTAACAAAGTTATGACATCCTAGGACCTGTAAAACACCTTGTATAAGTGCTATAAGTCCTAAGTATTGCATCTAACAGTTGTAGGACATTGCTATTGAGTTTAGGGTTCAAGGGAACCCTTTATTTGAGTTTACGGTTTTGTGACCATAACTCATTGAGTTTACGGTCGTAAACCCATGAGTTTATGGCCGTAAACTCATGTTTCTTGACCATCTTGCGTTTTGAAGCCTTAAAGATCACAAGAAGCATTCCTACTTCATATTTAAGCCTCAGGAAGAGATTATGGCACCATTTCACTCCTTTTTAGGAGTTTACGGTCCTTGGACCATTTCCCTTTGGGTTTACGGCCGTAAACCCAAATGGTTTGTGATCTTTTTATGTTTACAAGTCCTAAACACATTAAGGAAGGGATCTAGGCTAGTTACCAAGGCTTAGAAGGGACTTGGGCACACTTTGGCACCCTTAATAGGGTTTACGGTCCAAGGTGTTATTGGACCGTAAACACCTTTGATCCTTGGCTTCCTTGGTGTTTTCTTGATGTATTGAAGTGTAACAAGCCTTATTATACTCTAGGATAGAAGTACTTACAAGATAGAGGCTTGAAAAGGTGCTAAAAGTCCAAGAACACTAGTGTGTGTTCTTGGTGAAACTTGAAGATCTAACCTTTTGGAATGATTTCACGGATGGAAGTGTGTTAAATCACTAGATTAAGTAATATATCAACTTATTAGGGCTAGAAACACTTACAAGTTGAAGATCTTGAAGAATTGTTGGATGATACTTGAGAGAGAATTGAGTTTGGATCTTGAATTTGTGAAAAATGGTAAATAATGACTAAGTGTCATATATATACCCCCAATTTAGGGTTTACGGCCATAAACACCTTTGTTTAGGCCGTAAACTCCAAACTCTTGGAGCTTTGGGACTTATTGTTGCATAATAAACCCTAGAGCATCCTCTTTCCTGGTATCTCCTGAAGTACTAATCTTAAAATACTCAAACTTATTCCAAAAAGCTTGAAAATTAGCAGAAACAGTTTTGACTCCTATTGAAGTGAATGGTTGTACATAATAGAAATTTCAGGTTGTCACATCATCCCCCCGTTAGAAGGAATTTCGTCCCGAAACTAGAGTTTAAGCAAATAAGTAGTTACAAATAACTAAGTAAAAAGAAGAGGATATTTCAGTTTCATCTGATCCTCTCGCTCCCAAGTGAATTCAGGTCCTCGCTTGGCGTTCCAGCGAACCTTCACTATCGGGATACAACTTTGTTTTGTTTGCTTGACCTCCCGGTCCATGATCTCTACTGGTTCTTCCACGAAGTTGAGGCTCTCGTTGATCTCGATCTCGTCGAGTGGGATTACAAGAGTCTCGTCGGACAGACACTTTTTCAAGTTCGATACATGGAAAGTAGAATGTACGTTACTGAGTTCGCGTGGTAAGTTAAGTTTGTAAGCTACAGGGCCGATTCTTGCGAGAATCTCGAAAGGCCCTATGTACCTTGGATTTAGCTTTCCACGCTTTCCGAAGCGTATCAAGCCCTTCCAGGGTGAGACCTTCAATAGAACACGGTCTCCCACCTGGAATTCCAATGGTTTCCTTCGTTTATCAGCGTACCTTTTCTGTCGGTCTCTAGAGGCTTTCAATCGTTCACGAATCTGAACGATCTTTTCTGTCGTTTCCCGAATGATCTACGGACCTGTGAGAGTGCTTTCAGGAATTCGTCCTTTAGCTAACTGGGTATCACCCACCTCAGCCCAGCACGGAGGGGATCAGCACTTTCGGCCATAGAGTGCCTCGAATGGAGCAGCCTTTATGCTCGTGTGATAACTGTTGCTGTAGGAAAATTCGACAAGGGGTAAATGAGTATCCCATGCTTTCCCAAAGTCGATCACATAGGGTCGCAGCATATCTTCCAAGGTTTGGATAGTCCTCTCACTTTGCCCGTCTGGCTGTGGATGGTAGGCTGTACTCATGTCCAGCCTAGTTCCTAGGGAACTTTGTAGCGACTGCCAGAACCTCGAAGTGAATCTACTATCTCTGTCTGAGATAATGGATATGGGAACACCATGCAGTCGTACAATCTCCCTAATGTAAGTTTCTCCATCTTGTCTGCTTCCTTGATAGGCAGGAAGTGTGCGGACTTGGTCAATCTGTCGACGATGACCCATATGGTATCAAGTCCACCCAATGTCTTGGGCAACTTGGTTATGAAATCCATAGTGATCCGCTCCCACTTCCATTCCGGTATCTCTGGCTGTTGTAGTAGACCGGAGGGTTTCTGGTATTCGACCTTGACCTTTACGTAAGTAAGGCATTTACTTACGAAGGTAGCAATCTCTGCTTTCATGTTAGGCCACCAGTATAACTTTTTAAGATCCAGATACATCTTATCTGAACCCGGGTGTTGTGTGCCTCGTTCATGACCAAGTCTCTGAAACCACCAAGTTTCGGGGTCCAGATCCGATCCATGAGAAAATAAGCTCCGCCACCTTTAACCTCCAAGTTCTTATCCATTCCTCTCAGGGATTCACCCGCCACATTTTCAGGTTTCAAAGCGTCGAGCTGAGCCTCCTTAATTTGTGTGGACAAGTATGAATGGATAGTCATAGTCAATGATTTGACTCTACGACCAAAATATTCTTTCCGACTTAGGGCGTCAGCTACTACGTTGGCTTTACCCGGATGATAACGAATTTCACATTCGTAATCACTGAGTAGCTCGACCCACCGTTGTTGTCTCATGTTGAGCTCCTTCTGGTCGAATATGTGTTGTAGGCTTTTATGGTCTGTAAAGATCGTGCTTTTTGTGCCATACAGGTAGTGTCTCCAGATCTTCAGAGCAAACACAACTGCTCCTAGTTCAAGATTGTGGGTGGTGTAGTTGACCTCGTGTGTCTTCAGCTGTCTCGAGGCATAAGCGATGACCTTACCTCGTTGCATCAGAACACATCCGAGTCCTTGATTTGACGCATCGCAATAGACAACGAAGTCTTCTATCCCTTCGGGGAGGGATAGTATTGGTGCGGTGCACAAGGCTCTTTTGAGCATTTGGAACGCTCTCTCCTGCTTCTCTTCCCAGTCAAAGGCCACGCCCTTTTGGGTCAGTGTTGTAAGAGGTTTCGCAATGTGGGAGAAGTTCTGAATGAACCTGCGATAGTAGTCAGCGAGACCCAGAAATTGACGAATTTCTGTAGGCGTCTTCGGTGCTGACCAGCTCTCAATGGCTTTAATTTTGGAAGGGTCCACGTGTATTCCCTCTTCGCTAACCACGTGCCCTAAGAATTCGACTCGTCGGATCCAAAATTCGCATTTCGAGAACTTCGCATAGAGCTTCTCCGAACGAAGAGTTTGTAAGACTAGTCGTAGATGTTGACTATGCTCCTCCTTACTACGAGAGTAGATAAGTATGTCATCGATGAAGACGATGACGAACTGATCCAAGTAAGGACGACACACCCTATTCATTAAGTCCATGAATACAGCAGGTGCGTTTGTTAATCCGAACGGCATCACTACGAATTCGTAGTGCCCATAACGAGTTCGGAAGGCTGTCTTCGGAACATCCTCCCCTACCACTCGTAGTTGGTGTTATCCGGACGTTAAGTCGATTTTTGAAAAGAAGTTCGCCCCTTGAAGTTGGTCAAATAAATCGTCAATACGAGGCAAAGGATAACGATTCTTGACGGTCAGTTTGTTGAGCTTCCTGTAGTCGATGCACATACGAAACGATCCGTCTTTCTTCTTGACGAACAAGACTGGAGCTCTCCAGGGTGAGTATCTTGGTCTTATAAAGCCCTTGCTGAGCAGTTTGTTAAGTTGACAGGACAGTTCTTGCATCTCTGCAGGTGCTAGACGATAGGGCGATTTGGCTACGGGAGTAGCCCCTGGAACTAAGTCGATTCGAAATTCGACTTGACGTTGTGGAGGTAATTCTGGGAGTTCTTCCGGAAAGATGTCGGGGAAGTCGCGTACTCCTGGAATGTTCTGAATGTCTTTAGTTTCTTGACTCACATCGACCACATGAGCAAGGAATGCGCGATATTCCTTTCGCAAGAATTTCTGAGCTTGAATGCTCGAGATGATACGAAGGTTCGTGCCGGGTTTGTCGCCATATACTACTAGAGTTTCGCCAGACGACAGATTAAGGCGTACAACCTTTTCGTAACACATTATGTCGGAACGATGAAGACTCAACCAATCCATGCCGATAATGACGTCGAAACTTTTAATAGAAACTGGCATGAGGTCGATCGAAAATGACTGGCTATCAAGTGTTAGGGTACACCCTATGAATATACTGCTAGTGCTCTCTGTCTTTCCATTAGCCATTTCTACAGTGAACGGTTCTTTAAGTGCTCGTGATTTTTGCTTAAGTAAATGAGCAAATTTTTGGTTCACGAAACTCCTCTCCGCTCCACTATCAAATAGAATGCATGCATAAGAGTTATCGAGGAGAAACGTACCAGTGACCACCGTGGGGTCGGCACCGCTTCCTCATGGCCTATGGCCAGAACTCTTGCCACTCCACCGGCAAACCCTGCCTTTGGGCAGTTCCTTTTGTAGTGGCCCACCTCGCCACAACCGTAGCAAGTTTGGCTCACACCAGCGCCGAGGATTTGGGTGATTGGCCTAGCCGGAGCTTTGCAGAAACGGGCAGTGTGCCCCTTCCTGTTGCAGTTCAAACACTGCATTTCCCGGAAGGCACTGACGTGATGGAAGTTGCATTTGTTGCACTTAGACAAACTTCCAGCGTACTGCTTTACCGGAGCAGCAACGGCAGGTGCTATCGCAGCATGTACTACCACGACCTGCTGCTTTTTGGCAGCCTTTGTCTTTTTTTTGTCATCCCAAAACTTCCGCTTGGAATCAGCGGTTCTGGCGGGTTCTGAGATGGCCAAGGTTGTTGTTGCGGTCGGGGTAGGAACCCCATGGTCTATGAGCCGCTGTGCCAACCGTTTGGCACTATCAAATGTAGTGGGGTGTGATGCCAAAACATTTCCCTGGTATGGTGGCATCAGCCCCCATATATATCTCTCGATTTTCTTTCCCTCAGTATGAACCATGTTGGGACAGAGGGCCACCAGTTCACAGAATCTGGCGGTGTAGGCGACTACGTTGGAGCCCTTCATGGTTAGGCTCCACAGTTCTTCCTCCAGCTTCTGGATCTCGCCCCTCGGGTAGTACTCCTCAATCATGAGGTCTTTCAAAGTTTCCCAGCCCATAACATTAGCCACTATAAGAGATAGTGACTTAACATGGCTATTCCACCATGTTAGGGCTTTTACTTCAAAGGTGCAAGTAGCAAACTTGACCTTGTTCTCCTCTGGACAGGATCAGATTTCGAAAACCGATTCGGTTTTCTCGAACCATTGCGAGAGGGAAATGACTCCGCCAGTCCCTTTGAAGGACAATGGCTTGCAGTTGGTGAAGTCCTTGTAGGAGCACTCTTTCAAGCACACAAGGATTTCACCATGAGTAGATAGGACAGGGGTTCCTCCTCCAGTGGAACCAGACGAATGATATTGAGCCATGGCTGTAGCCACAGCCACAGCTACAGCAGCATTTAGAGCTGCCGTGTCGAACTGAGGAGTAGGTGGTGTTGGTGCGGAGGGATTGCGTCTTGTTGATTTACGAGGAGGCATCTTCCAACTATAAGTTTACGAAGATGAAGACATTGATAAGAATTTAATAGAAGAGTTGATGAGAATGACTCATGGACTAACTCTCCATAGTCCAACAGCACAAATGAATAGTACGAGTGATTGTAATTAAAAGCATTTGGATATAATTTCCATGAGATTAGATATCTGTCAAATACACTGGAATTACAGATGTAACGAGTTCGGGAAAAATGACCTAGAAGTAGATCTTACATCAACCAAGATGGAAAAATTCTGACAGAACTACGACCTAATCAAGACCTAACAGGTCTAAGATTTACAAGGATAGGAAATTAGACTAGAGTTTTTAACATAACTACGTTATATCCAAAAGAGAAGTTGATGAGAATCTATCGGCCACGAGAACTACCAGAGTGAGTTCTCGATTCAGACAGAAGGCGTTCTATATCCCTCACGCGCCTATCGGATCTTGCTTGCTGTGCTCGAAGTTCCCTGAGTTCAGCTTGGGTTTCAGTGAGTTCCCTCTGAAGAGCTGCATTGTGGACTAGAGTCCTTTCATGAAGAGACTCTAGCTGGCGAATACGGACAGTGTTAACGCCAGAGTTGGCGTCAATCTCCATGACTCGGTCGATAGCTGCTCGACCCTGCTCCGTGTTCCGAGAAATCCTACGAACCATGATGGGTAGGACCCTGTCAGCTGAACCTCCCTCGGTGAGGTTGTAGAAGCTTCTGTCTCCATTGTAGGGTATGGGTTGACCCTGTTCCTGACTCCATCTGTTCAAGTTTGTGGCCCACAGCGGAGTGGGTCCTTCAAATGCTGGATGAGGATTCAGGTTTGGGTCTTGAGCAGCTGGGGGTAGGTTGTTGACTTCCGGCGCTGAGTCAGAACCATCAGAAAAGCATTCAGCTTCGTGATCATCCAAAGGGATTGGGTGATCATCTTCTGGCTCTTCTCCCAGCCATCCTGCATTGCCGTTGTTGGGGTAGTACGGGTCTCCGGGAAGATGGAATCCAACCATTATATCTACGCGAGAAAAGGGATAAGGAAATAACTAAGTAGACAATCTAATTAGATAATTATAAGATGATCTTTATCAGTTACTTCAACATTTTTGTAGTGCATACCAGCCATATGTAACCAAGACAGGATAGACCTTCGAATAAGTGACCCTAACTCTAAGCCCACAACCAAACAAGGAACAGGAAGTAAAGCAAAGATCACAGATTCTAAGTCTATGATTTCCTAGACACATATAACCTTAGTGTATCCACTCAGCAACTATTGACATACTAATAAAGACCCTTAGTTCTCAGATAAGTAATTAATAGACACACAAAATACTCCTAGAGTATTTTAAGTTTATGTTATGTTCTACTGTTCTCGTTGTAGTAGTGTTGGTAAGTTTTTAGACTTGTTGCAACCTCACAACCACACTTAGGCACATGCTAATCACTCCTCGGATAATGTATTTGATCAGGCTACATCTTCCCAGGGTTGACCATATGTCTCTAAGTCTACTTGTGCTGCCCAACAAGCGTAATACTTTTGTTCTGTCCTAGTGACACTGATTTTAGTATGAATGCAAGTATGTATACTTGGTTAAATATTTTATTATTTAAAAGTATAAACTCTTTATCAGAGTATTTTAATCCCGCTGTGTTTATAGTTCGTATATCTTTTATGGGTTGATACACTCGATTCACTATAAACAAAGCTCTGATACCAATCTGTCACACCCCAAAACCGGAACGGCGGAAACGTTCGGGGGTGGAGGACGTCATGTTCAATATCACAACAATGCAAAGTAGTAAACAAGCAACAACATCATCCATTGCATTAATAATATAATTTCATACAAGTGTGTTCTGTCAAGTTATATAGACACCAAAAATATACATCAAAACTAAAAGATGAGTCTTGAATGAGCTCCATCTTCTCAAAACCTGGCACCGGTACCTGTCTACTGGTGACATGAGAATACAAGTTATTTTGAAAGAGTTTATCAGCTTTAAAGCTGGTGAGATCATAAGTATATTAGTATCCGTGTTTGTATGAAAGTGTTTGTAAGTCTGTAATTGTATAAGTTTGTAAAAGTTTGTAATTGTTTGAACTCTCCTAGAAAACCCTATGTTTCCTACTAAAAGTAGCCTTCTACTAAGGCATCTAATATCTGTGTGTGTGTCTCTTGTAAGAGTGTGTATTTTCCCAAATCTGACTATTATTAACCAAAAATATAGTTCTTACATTATTGTTTATTGTTTGAATGTCACAAGGTAAATGTAAAGGGAAAATGAAATGGTACTGTAGTGTTGTATTAAGTAACTACTGCTGTACTAACTACTTTAAACCTATTGTTATTTAAAGTACCATGTGATCGGCCTGTATCCTGCTACCGACTCTATAGTAAAACGACGATGTAAGACGTCGTAAGAAATGACGTTTAACACCCGTAGACTTGCAAGTCCCACTGTAGCGAGCAGCAAGGTGTAGGATAGTCAATAAAGGAGATTCTGGATACAAAACGGGTCATGACAGGTAGTGCCATGTCCCCCGTTAAGTGGCTCACATAACTTTATGTAATGTATATGTATATGTATATGTATGTGCTAGCTGTATTGTGTGTTCTTTCTCTGTCTAGCTTGTATGTTTTGTTTCTCATCACTGTGTATTATGTTTGTTTCTCATCACTATGTATTATGTTTGTTTCTCATCACTATGTATTACTCATGAATGAACTGACTCATTGTGTGTTTCAGTGTTCTAGTAATAGTATCTCTCTAAACTATACCAATTATAGTTTACTAGTAATGTTGTTTGTGTATATGAACGTGTTTGTATACCTTTGCTACCCAAAGGAATTGAACTGAATGAAAGAAGTAACCTTTTATATCTATACACATATACATGATATATAACTAGGATTCAAACGACCTTCGGACAAATAACCCGAATACCCTAAGTCCACAACCAAACAAGGAACAGGAAGTAAGGTGAGCTATCAGTCCTAAGTCCTTTCAATCCTACTTATATAATTATATCCATATAGATACACAGAATATAAGTTAAAAGAGTTTAATAAAAGTATTTGATATGTAAAAGAGTTTGTAAAACAGTTTGAAGTAAAACAGCTTGATAACACAATTTGAAAAGTAAGAAATCCACTTGTTTGGTAGTTATTAATCACATGTGATTGATATAATAACTATAATTGTTCAACTTGTATCCCCCCCAATAAAAGCATTTAAAAACATTTAAAAGGTTAATTAAGGGGTATTAACTCACCTGTAGTGAGTGGTTTGGATGAACGGAATGTATAGGATGCTAGGTGTCAAGTGAAGACTTATACACACACGATGATCCTAGTTAACATATAATATCACATATATGTATCCAGTTAGTCTTTAAACAACTAATTAACAAAGTTATGACATCCTAGGACATGTAAAACACCTTATATAAGTGCTATAAGTCCTAAGTATTGCATCTAACTGTTGTAGGACATTGCTATTGAGTTTAGGGTTCAAGGGAACCCTTTATTTGAGTTTATGGTTTTGTGACCATAACTCATTGAGTTTACGGTCGTAAACCCATGAGTTTACGGCCTAAACTCATGTTTCTTGACCATCTTGCGTTTTGAAGCCTTAAAGATCACAAGAAGCATTCCTACTTCATGTTTAAGCCTCAGGAAGAGATTAGGGCACCATTTCACTCCTTTTTAGGAGTTTACGGTCCTTGGACCATTTCCCTTTGGGTTTACGGCCGTAAACCCAAATGGTTTGTGGTCTTTTGATGTTTACAAGTCCTAAACACATTAAGGAAGGGATCTAGGCTAGTTTCCAAGGCTTAGAAGGGACTAGGGCACACTTTGGCACCCTTAATAGGGTTTACGGTCCAAGGTGTTCTTGGACTGTAAACACCTTTGATCCTTGGCTTGCTTGGTGTTTTCTTGATGTATTGAAGTGTAACAAGCCTTATTATACTCTAGGATAGAAGTACTTACAAGATAGAGGCTTGAAAAGGTGCTAAAAGTCCAAGAACACTAGTGTGTGTTCTTGGTGAAACTTGAAGATCTAACCTTTTGGAATGATTTCACTGATGGAAGTGTGTTAAATCACTAGATTAAGTAATATATCAACTTATTAGGGCTTGAAACACTTACAAGTTGAAGATCTTGAAGAATTGTTGGATGATACTTGAGAGAGAATTGAGTTTGGATCTTGAATTTGTGAAAAATGGTAAATAATGACTAAGTGTCATATATATACCCCCAATTTAGGGTTTACGGCCGTAAACACCTTTGTTTAGGCCGTAAACTCCAAAATCTTGGAGCTTTGGGACTTTATTGTTGCATAATAAACCCTAGAGCATCCTCTCTCCTGGTATCTCCTGAAGTACTAATCTTAAAATACTCAAACTTATTCCAAAAAGCTTGAAAATTAGCAGAAACAGTTTTGACTCCTATTGAAGTGAATGGTTGTACATAATAGAAATTTCGGGTTGTCACACTTCAGGTCTAGCTGATAAGGCACCGGCCAGTCAGGACAGTCGAAAGGGCAGGATCATTTTAGCATATAGCCGTTCTGGAATCCAAGAACCCAAATCAACATGTCTGTCCTGTGACCGCTCCCGTAAGTAGTCCTTCAGTAGAATGATTAATAATACTTTATACTGTAGGCTAAGGGATATACCTAAACCTCACAGTGTAAGCCCTAAACTATTGTCGTGCTTTCCTAAGAAAGTACTAATTCACTATACTTAATAGCTTTGATACCAATCTGTCACACCCCGGCCGTCGGCGGAAACACCGGGTGGTGTAACATCATTTCTCGTATCATAGTTATCAACTTCCTGAAAACACATGCATTTTAAAATACGTCAACATAAAGTTGGTGATTCTACAGGTTTTGACTCCATATAAAAATAATACATTTTCCAAGTTCAAAAGTATAGTTTTGAAAGTGTCATTTTGACTCTCCAACGTTTAATATATATATCCTAGGTATAATGGTTTACGTACCAAATAAGTATATACCCATAAGTCTCATATATAATAAATATAAGTGTTTGTAATTCTATACATACGTAGGTTACTACGTACACATATTATTTCAATTCTATACGAGTAAAAATAAACCGCTACGTATAAATCTATTTCAATTCTATACGAGTAAAACCGCTACGTATAAATCTATTTCAATTCTATATGAGTAAACCCCCTACATATAAATCTATTTTGCATTCTATACGAGTAAGTGTGCTAGGTATAATTATCTACTTAATATACAAGTAGTATACCTACCAGTTTCTTGTACTTAGAGTATAAGTGTTTGGGAAACTTATACTTAACATTCATACTTGTATATCGACAAGTATAATGCTTCTAAAGTTATCCTACCATGAGTCCGTAACCGCGGCTGTATGACTAGTTTCAAACCTCTGCTTGATGCTACAAGTTTTGCATCTTAAGACAAGTTCCACACGCTTCATCAACGTCGGAACAATAAACAAATAAAATGACAGTTCGTCACTCGTAGACCGTTGGGTTGTAGCTAGCAACCACGAGTGGGGTTGTCAAACCGTATCTTATTCATACACAACTTCCTCGCTCACACGATATTAGCGATTACAGGTCAGAGGAATTTCCCTAAGATTTCCAATCTTAGTTGATGAATACAATAACTCATGTAGACTTGTCGAGTTCCGTTAGTCCTAGTAGTAAAATCATATTCGTGTCTAAAACCCTAAGTTATTAGACTATGCTTTAAACATTACTCCTAATATTTATAATACTTAGGCAGTATAATAGCTATAACTTTGAGCTAAAACCAGGTTTTTTCTTAACATAAAACCAACAATAACAACATACATATCAATTAACATATAGAACTTCCGAGTATAACTCTGGAACTATATCGCACTCAAAACATATATATATATATATATATATATATATATATATATATATATATATATATATATATATATATATATATATATATATATATATATATAGAATCCTAAGTATAAGTCAAGATCTACACTAGTATACTACTATAAGAATAACATACTAACAAGTTTACGATAGTTGTATAGATACAAAATAATTATATCCCGATTAACGAACATACTATCATATAAATATAGTATTAACTTGTATTCAATATTTAGCATGCATTTTCCCCCGAAAATATTAGAAAGTGGGGCCGTGAAACTCACCATAATAGCGTGAATTTATGTAATCTAAGCAGAAACGGTCAGCTGTACGAGGTCGTCGGGCACGAGATGCAAGAGGGATTCAGCAAATAAGAGAGAAAAAGAAGAAATTCCGGTGTAAGGAAAGAGAAGGCTGGACTTGCTATTTATAGGAAGATTTTTGGCCCTCACGACTTGAGAAACGTATTGTTCACGTCGTGAGTTTGGAACTTATCTCTTCGTAGACTTTCCATCCGTCTTCTAGCTTCCGAAGGTGGCCATATGACTCCTCACGTCGTGAAATATCATTATTCACGTTGTGAGCTTAGATCTTTTCCCTTCGTAGCCTCGTCACACATCTTCTAGGTCCGAAATGTGGCAATTTGACTCCTCACGTCGTGAGTTTTTATGTTCACGTCGTGAGTTCAGTCAGATTAGGGTTTCTGACAGCTGTATCTTCGGAAGGTCGTAACTTTATCATACGAACTCCGTTTTTGACGTTTTTTATATCCACGCGTAGGTATTTACGAGTACTAAAACTCTATTTTAGACTCCAATAGCTAATTCTAAGTCTATTTTAAATTCATCTTATTATAGGGATTTATAGTGTTCGGTTTATCATAACTTCTTCACACGAAGTCAGATTTAGATGTTCTCTATATTTTTGGAATCGTATGGATGTATACTTTGATTTATACTATAAAGTATGTATGAAAGTTCATATTTATATTAGAATTATCATGAAATACATAGTGAGTTTACTACATTACTTTTTTTTGACAAAATCACATTACATGATTGGTATAATCACATGTGATTGTTATTGACCTAATTTTGACGGGCGTTATATTCTCCCCCCGTTAAAGAAAATTTCTTCCCAAAATTTATTTTGTACCAGGTACCATCGAAGCGTCCTGGATAGCTTCCTTGCTTTCTGTTACGAATGCCCTACCACGACCTAACTTCCTTGACTCCTTAACTTTGGACATTCCTTCTTGATATGTCCAATTTTGCCACACTCAAAACATGCTCTTCCTTCATCATAGGTTGTTCAGTGTATGTTCCTTGATTTTCTATTGTAGGTGTTGTGCTCCTGCAGTAACTGGTAGTGTGTCCCTTCTTTTTGCACTTCACGCAAATATAACAGTCACCTGTGTGTTGATGGTTGCATTGACTGCACCATGAACAGTTACCAAGATGATAGGGACTACACTGAGTGCACCATGGGAGTTTTCCAGCATACTTCCTTGGTTTGCAATTCGTAAAGTCTTTGTAGGTACATATTCTGGCGGTCCCTACATTGCCTTCATTTCTAACTCCACCTCTTGTGACATTAGCTAGAGCTGCACCAATTCGCTGAGCTATGATTTCTTCAAGTTCTGCTGAACTTATTGAGGGGTTTGTTTGCGGTTGTTGTTGTTGTATTTCTGGTCATTGGTTAAGGTTTAGCCGAGCGCTAGTTTGTTTAGTTCCTATACATTTTGGATCACCAAGTGTTTAGTCTATCCAATATTACTCCCAATTTAAATTGTTCAGATGATCTAATCATAATAAAATATAGTTGTACACCTACACCTAGTTGTGATAAGATCTTTGCACATATGAACTTTAGTTGGACTATCTGATCTAAATCCTTGAGATCAAAAACATTCCGGGTAGTTAGGTGGATTATCATCGTGGGTCTGAGTCTTCATATATGACTCTATATTTGTTATTTGTTATATTCATGCTCTATTAATTATTGTTTGTTACTTCAGGGATAGCTGATAAGGCACCGGCCAGTCAGGACAGTCGAAAGGGCAGGATCATTTTAGCATATAGCCGTTCTGGAATCCAACAACCCAAATCAACATATCTTTCCTCTGACCGCTCCCGTAAGTAGTCCTTCAGTAGAATAATTAATAATACTTTATACAGTAGGCTAAGGGATATACCTAAACCTAACAGTGTAAGCCCTAAACTATAGTCGTGCTTTCCTAAGAAAGTACTAATTCACTATAGTTAATAGCTTTGATACCAATCTGTCACACCCCGGCCGTTGGCGGAAACACCGGGTGGTGTAACGTCATTTCTCGTATCACAGTTATCAACTTCTTGAAAACACATGCATTTTAAAATACGTCAACATAAAGTTGGTGTTTCCACAGGTTTTGACTCCATATAAAAATAATACATTTTCCAAGTTCAAAAGTATAGTTTTGAAAGTATCATTTTGACTCTCCAACGTTTAGTATATATATCCTACGTATAATGGTTTACTTACTAAATAAGTATATACCCATAAGTCTCATATATAATAAATATAAGTGTTTGTAATTCCATACACACGTAGGTTACTACATATAAATCTTATTTCAATTCTATACGAGTAAAAATAAACCGCTACGTATAAATCTATTTCAATTCTATACGAGTAAAACCGCTACGTATAAATCTATTTCAATTCTATACGAGTAAAACCGCTACGTATAAATCTATTTCTATTCTATACGAGTAAGTGTGCTAGGTATAATTATCTACTTAATATACAAGTAGTATACCTACCAGTTTCTTATACTTAGAGTATAAGTGTTTGGGAAACTTATACTTAACATTCATACTTGTATATCGACAAAGTATAATGCTTCTAAAGTTATGCTACCATGAGTCCGTAACCGCGGCTGTATGACTAGTTTCAAACCACTACTTGATGCTACAAGTTTTGCATCTTAAGATAAGTTGCACACGCTTCATCAACGTCGGAACAATAAACAAATAAAATGACAGTTCGTCACTTGCAGACCGTTGGGTTGTAGCTAGCAACCACGAGTGGGGTTGTCAAACCGTATCTAATTCATACACGACTTCCTCGCTCACACGATATTAGCGATTACAGGTTAGAGGATTTTCCCTAAGATTTCCAATCTTAGTTGATGAATACAATAACTCATGTAGACTTGTCGAGTTCCGTTAGTCCTAGTAGTAAAATCATATTCGTGTCTAAAACCCTAAGTTATTAGACTATGCTTTAAACATTACTCCTAATATTTATAATACTTATGCAGTATAATAGCTATAACTTTGAGCTAAAACCAGGTTTTATCTTAACATAAAACCAACAATAACAACATACATATCAATTAACATATAGAACTTCCGAGTATAACTCTGGAACTATATCGCACACAATATATACATATATATATATATATATATATATATATATATATATATATATATATATGTAGAATCCTACGTATAACTCAAGATCTACACTACTATACTACTATAAGAATAACATACTAACAAGTTTACGATAGTTGTATAGATACAAAATAATTATATCCCGATTAACGAACATACTATCATATAAATATAGTATTAACTTGTATTCAATATTTAGCATGCGTTTCCCCCCGAAAATATTACAAAGTAGGGCCGTGAAACTCACCATAATAGCGTGAATTTATGTAATCTAAGCAGAAACGGTCAGCGGTACGAGGTCGTCGGGCTCGAGATGCAAGAGGGCTTCAGCAAATGAGAGAAAAAGAAGAAAGTCAGGTGTAAGGAAAGAGAAGGCCGAAATTGCTATTTATAGGAAGATTTTTGGCCCTCACGACGTGAGAAACTCATTGTTCACGTGGTGTGTTTGGAACTTATCTCATCGTAGACTTGCTATCCGTCTTCTGGCTTCCAAAGGTGGCCATATGACTCCTCACGTCGTGAAATATCATTATTCACGTTGTGAGCTTTGAGCTTATCCCTTCGTAGCCTCGTCACACATCTTCTAGGTCCGAAATGTGGCAGTTTGACTCCTCACGTCGTGAGTTTTTATGTTCACGTCGTGAGTTCAGTCAGATTAGAGTTTCTGACAACTGTATCTTCGGAAGGTCGTAACTTTTGCATACGAACTCCGTTTTTGACGTTCTTTATATCCACGCGTAGGTATTTATGAGTACTAAAACTCTATTTTAGATTTAATAGCTAATTCTAAGTCTATGTTAAATTCATCTTATTATAGGGATTTATAGTGTTCGGTTTATCTTAAATTCTTCACGCGAAATCAGATTTAGATGTTCTCTATATTTTTGGAATCGTATGGACATATAATTTGATTTATACTATAAATTATGTATGAAAGTTCATATTTATATTAGAATTATCATGAAATACATAGTGAGCTTACTACATTACTTGTTTTGACAAAATCATATTACATGATTGGTATAATCACATGTGATTGTTATTGACCTAATTTTGACGGGTGTTACAAATATCGGAAAGTAACTGGAAATCCTCGGCTCCGACAATCAACCCAACTCAAGCTCATATACATAAAATATTTCCTTAGTTCCCCTTTCAGACTCATGACCCCTTAAGGTCAACTCTGGTCAAAGTCCAAGTCCAAGTCAACATCCTGGTCAAAGTCAACATTCTGGGTTGACTCAACTCGCCGAGTTGGCTCATCAACTCTCTGAGTTCCATAAATCATAAAACCCTTAAATCTCGCTCTAACTCGTCGAGTTCTTTCATGAACTCGTCGAGTTCCTCCTATCAATAGAATCAGGTTTTTCCCACCGAGCTCGTCGAGTCCGTCCTTGAACTCGTCGAGTCTTTCCTCTTACAGAATTGGGGCACTTTGACCCAAATCGTCGAGTTCCTCTATGAATTCGTCGAGTTCTTCAGTCTATTTAGCTTTCTTAATGGATTAAGTCACTAATCCTCAGATATAAGCTCCATACTTCAGATATAGACTGGAAATGTCCTTAGAAGGGTAAAGTTTCCAACTTTACCCGTTAATACCCTTCCTCAAGATATTTAGCTCAAAACCTAACTCTAAAAGATCTAGATCTTGATCCAAAAGTCATCAATACTTCAAGATAGGGTGTACAAATAGATATCTGGACCTTAGAGATTAGATGAACACGTAAAGCCTTCAACTTTCTCTTCATGCATGGCCCTTTGGAGCTTAAAAGGCCAAAATGGTAGTCTAAAGGTTGCATGGGGCTTTTATGGCCATAAAGTTTGCACCTTTATGCCATCAAAGCCCTTCAAGACTCTAGATCTGAAAGGGTATTCACTTGGGACGTCCATTTCCCAAGGATCAAGATACTTGGACGAAAAACCCAATAAAACTGCTAAGAAGGAGATCTAAGCAATCATTTGGCAAGTTTGAGACTTCTTACCAAAAAGTGACGAGAATAGGATGAAGTTTCTGGATCTACAAACTTCCTTCTTTAGTCCTCAAGCTTTTTATTCTTCCACAAGCTTCAAACACGCAGAACTCTCTCAAGGAGGCTGTAAATGAGGCCAACTTAAGGAGGTAAAGGTGTTTAAATAGGGTGCAAAACCCTGAAAATTAGGGTTTCATTCTGCCAGTCCTACTCGTTGAGTTGAGGCTCTCAACTCGTCGAGTAGACTTTACAACCCGCGTGCAATTCCATTCCTACTCGACGAGTTTGGGGCCTCCAACTCGTCGAGTTTCTATACAAAATTAAATGAATTTTTTAAATTAAATACTTACTAGGAACCGGGCGTTACCTGGAGTTCATTTCATCCGAGATTACTAGAGGCATCCTTGATGTTGTTGGATTAGTGTCTAAGTCGATAACTATAATTGGTATGTACTTGACCCGATTTGGCATGGTCCATTTGGGTTGCATGGCATCGGAACAATTTGGATAAACTTTTGTGAGAAAAGGATATTTATGATTTATTAATATATTATAAATTCTAATATATTAATATGAAATCATATTATTTAATTAGTATTGATCAAAAATTAATTTGGAATTAAATCTGTGATCAAAAGAGACTAACTAAATATATGGGGATTGATTATTTAAATCATTCATTCTTATATATGTGGGCTTATGATCCATTGTTCTTGATGTTGTGCTAAACCCATGGGGTAACGCATGGATACTCCATGGAGGTTAAAACCCATGGATAACGAGGAATATGTAAAGTCATGAGTTACATGGTGTCACCCTAATAGCCACAATATATAAAGACGACATAGCTCAAGAAATCGGCCCTAAGGATTCACATGAGAGGGCAAGCTGATTTTGAGCATAAGAACTTTTCTCTCAAGTTATTCCAAGTTTTTGGTTGTCACACCCCCAAACCGGAACGGCGGAATCGT
The DNA here is from genome assembly GCF_052849685.1 of Lactuca virosa. NCBI lineage: Eukaryota > Viridiplantae > Streptophyta > Magnoliopsida > Asterales > Asteraceae > Lactuca > Lactuca virosa. The sequence goes on along the minus strand of NC_136429.1, from coordinate 303,157,684 downwards.
TCGGGGGCGGATGACTTCATGTATAGTATCACAATAATTATATCATAGTAATCAAAGTAAACACAACCATTACATTAAATATATATATATATATATATATATATATATATATATATATATATATATATATATATATATATATATATATATATATATATATATATATAATAAGTGTTTACATTAGTTTTGCTTCGTATTCTGATACATCCAAAAGTATAATAAAAGTAAAAGATGTGACTCTAGATGCTCCGTCTTCTCAACGGTCTGTCGAAGTGCCTGTCTAATGATTTCCTGAGAATACAAGCAGTTTTGAAAAGAGTATCAACATAAAGCTGGTGAGTTCATAAGCATCTTTTGCAATAAAACCTGTTAATGAATCAGTGAAAATGTTTTGTATGTTTCCAAGAAAATCCAATATTTTCTTTAGTAAAAGTGAGGTAGTATTAGTAAAAATGTTTGTATGATTGGATTACTACTAGATATATTGTATGATAAGTTTTGTATGAAAAACCTCTGTAATGAAATGTTCTGTTGAAAACCCTGGTTATTACCAGTATGTATACCAGTTTAGTTCTCTTAAAGAAACAATGTATTTGTCCGTACTTATGCGAAATAATTATTGTTCATGTATAGTATATTACTACATAAGTAAATCGTAGTTATCTATTTGTAAGTTTTATGACCATACATTAACTTGATATGGCGCGAATCGGGCACCAGTATCCTTTATGACTTTGTCACCCATAGACCTGTCGGTCCTACGGTAGCTAGCAGCAAGGTACCGGATAGTTAGTCCCGTATAGATCTATACACAAAAATCAGGCTCTCCGTCGAGGAGATTGTGATCATAAGGGGTAGTCCTCCACTAGTACATGTAATTGTACCCAAAGACGTGTCTCTCAAGCTAGATTAACGATATTACAAGAAATAATATAGAAAAAACCCTTTTTCATGAATAACCAAAATGTTTGTAAACTGTTGTATGAATTCCCAAAACTATACCTATTATAGTTTGTGTGTTTGTATATGTATAACCTTGTATGTATTCCGAAACTATACCTATTATAGTTTGTGTGTTTGTATATGTATAACCTTGTATGTATTCCCAAACTATACCTATTATAGTTTGTGTGTTTGTATATGTAAAATCATGTATTGATCTGAAAACTATATGGTTAAGCTTGTAAGTTGAAAACGTCCCTTATGCTCCGCATAACACAGAAGGGATAACATATCGAAATACTTTATAAGAGTATAGAAACAGTATGTTTGTCTCGAATGTATCTGTTTAAGTTTAATGAAATCCTTTTTGTATAAATTTCATAAAATCATTCATGTTTAGCTTGTATTCCCCCTGAAAACAGTAAAACTCAGAAAATGTAGGGGTATGAAGTCTCCTCGAGCGAGTGGTTTGTATGAAAGATCGATATGAGATGCTGAGTGTCAAGTGAAGCCTCGAACATAATTGGATCCTAATTATCATGTAACAACACATATATGATTCAAATTAGGGTATTTCGCGACTAGATATGATAGAAAACCACCCTAAGGACTTGGAAACACTTGAACTAAGTGTTTAAACCATACGTGATTGAGTGAGGGAGGTGTACGGCAACCCTAAGGGTGTGTACGGCCATGGGTATGCAGCCCATGAGTGTACGGTCGTACACTCGTGAAAACGTGTGTATGTTGAGGTGTTTCAAGGCTCTAAGAAGCATCAAGGAAGTGTTCCAGGTCCCATGTTTTGTTGTAATGCAAGTTTGATGCCTAAATTGATCATCAATGTGAGTTTGCGGCCCTAGGGTGTGTGTCCGGCCATACAAAGGGGTGTGTGGCTGTACACCCTTCATGTTCATGTTAAAGTTGTCGACTTTAAGGTGCATCAAGGCTAGGGTCATGTCTAACTAGAAGATAGGGGCCAAACTCTCACTTTGGAGAGCCTTTAAGGGGGTGTACGGCCAACCTTTTGAAGGTGTGCGGCCGTACTCCTTCAAAGGGTGATGAACATAATGAAACTTGATGATTCAAGGCTTAGATCAAAAGGTACTTCAAGTATAATAAGCTGGGTGATGGAAAACTCACGTTTTTGAGGCCTTGGAAGGGTTCACGGTTGAAGAAGCTTGAGAGAAGAAGGAGTAGTGTGCAACCAAGGGAAGAAAGGAATGAGAGAAGGATGTCTACCCATATATATAGGGGTGGGTGACCCACCACCTTGGGTGTGCGGCCATGAGGGGGGTGTACGGCCGTACACCCATGTGTACGGCCGCACACTCCTCCTAAAGGATTGTATAGCCCGGTTTGCTACTTTATGACTTTGACAACTCATCCCTAGGCTCAATCTTGGTTGTACTCAAGCTTAGAACACTTAAACGAACCCTTAAACAGTGCTAAAAGATAACAGAAACGAGTTTAACATTGACTGAATTGAATGATTGTAAAAGATAGAAGTTCCGGGTTGTCACATCATCCCCCCGTTAGAGGGAATTTCGTCCCGAAATTCAAGAATAGAGATACAAATCATGGATTTGGAAAAGATGAGGGTACTTCTGTTTCATTGAATCCTCACGCTCCCAAGTGAATTCAGGTCCCTGCTTGGCATTCCAGCGAACCTTCACTCTCGGGATGCGACTTTGTTTCGTTCGTTTGACTTCCCGGTCCATGATTTCAACTGGTTTCTTTACGAAGTGTAAGCTCTCGTCTAGTTCGATCTCATCGAGGGGAATTACAAGTGTCTTATCGACATGTGGGAGACAGAATGTACGCGACTAAGTTCTCGCGGAAACGAACTTTGTATGCTATGGGACCGATCCTAGTGGGAATCTTAAATGACCCTTTGTATTTTGGATTCAACTTTTCACGCTTTCCAAAGCGTATCGTGCCTCTCCTAGTTGAGACCTTCAAAAGAACATGGTTACCATCTTGGAACTCTAAAAGGTTTTCGTCTCTTATCAGCACGACTCTCTTGTTTAACTCTCGGATATGGATTTGTGTTAGTATCTAAGCTTAAACTCGACCCAAATGGACGAGTGATAGTTCGGGAGGGTTTCGGAGGGTAAAGTACTCCTCGCATGAGTACTTCGTGGTCTAGAATATAAGAGAAGCGATTCAGAGGTTTGGGTCGGGTTGCCGTTACAAATGATGAGGGTTTCGCGAATTTGATGGTCAAGACGTTAGAAACGTATGAACTTAGTATGGTGAGGACCACGCCAATCCATGACGAATGATGATAACAAACTCCTACATAGACAAAAGTTAGGCCGATTTGAAAGAAATGATTTCTATACGACGATGCATCCTTAGTGTGTTCTACAATGTACTCTGGGTAAACGTTCTAGTGTATATTCAAGTTATGTATAATTAAGATGAATAAGACGGTCGACTGAGTAATTCTGCCCTGAATCCACAACCAGACAAGGAACATGAATTTAAGGCGGAATCACTCACTCTAAGTCTACAACATCTCGGCTATACATAACCCTGATGTACATACCAAGCCATCATAGCTTACCTGTACGAATCTTTGCTTCTCTCTTGAATGTTGTGACTTGTTCGTACGAGTGAGTTATTCATAACTACTTCTTAATTTTCCCCAAATTTTGATATTAATATAGATTAAATCTTTAAGGAAATTTTTATTTATAGGACGTACCAAAACCTCAAAGAGAGAGATTCCTCGTTGCTCCTATATGTCATGTTGCTACGCTCCTCCTTCTCCTCCGTCATTTCTCTCCGTCAGACAGTTTCTCTTGAAGTGCCCCATTTCACCACATGCACGGTATACTTGAATTTTACTAGCATCGGTAGTTGAAGTGATGTATTGAGTCGGGGTCCTATGGGAGCTAGCTTCTTTGCCATTTTTAGTCCTTGGACAATTTCTTTTGAAATGTGCAGGTTCGCCACAACTGTGACAAACCTGATCCATTTTCACACCAAGAGCTTGGGGAGTTGATTGTGCCGGTGCCCTGCAGAAACGAGTGGTGTGTCCTTGCCTATTGCAGTTCTTATACCGCAATTCGCGGCATTTTCCTACGTGGTGGAAGTTGCATTTCCTGCAATCTGGTAGATTTCCAGCGTATCGCCGTACTGGCATTGGTGCTGGAGTGGCAGATGTCATGGTTGCAGAAGTTGCCATCGGTTGTTGTCTCTTGGCAAGTTTCTGAGATAACTTGCGCTCCTTTTTGTTCCAGAACTTCCGTTTATTGTTATTAGGTTTGTGAGTTGGAGTATGATCCTGGATAGGCCCTTGTCGGTTTCCTGGTGGGTTGCTATGGCTTGAAGTGTTGAAACTGTTTCCATTCTCATTTGGGTTGTTGGCATTGAATTGCGCCATGAAAGTTGTCACTGCAGCTGTGACCGAGGCCTGAAATGTAGCGAAGTCCATCTGCAGAAATGGTGTCTCGCAAGTTGGTTGGTTACCTCCTTGTGAAGACATGATTCTGCAGCATGACGAGAAACGATCTTGTGAGTAGCGATGATCATTGGTAGTTGTATTTCACGAATTTATATACTTATAAATTTCACGCCTTGGAGAACTACTCTGAATGGTTATAATAGTATTCCTGAGGTGTATTCTGTGGAAATGGGTATTGCACGAGCGTTAATTAAGCTAAGTTATACTGGTTTTCGAGAGTACTATAGCCCGACTTCTATAGTGTCCTGATAGCTATCCATAAAGGAAGTCTATATGAATCAAACTTTTGGATTTGAATTGGCCATTCTTGAATGAACTACTGACGAGACGTTTGTGAGGTGGCACATTGCTGCCAAAAGGTTTAAAGACGCACGAGGGTAAGTCCCTAGATGTTACGAATCGAGTGTATTTTGAATCGAAGTTATCTTAGTTTTGAGTGTTTCATGTTCTGACGTTTGAAGCAATTCATAACAGAGGTCTACGCAACATAGACTTATGAAATTGGTAGTGACTACCCTCTTGATGAAGTTATGGAATCCGGTTTACTGTTACGTGGCTGATATGATAAAGGCAGTAAGCCTGACACATAGGGTGAGCAGTGTAATCACTAACTCACTAGATCATATTTGTTAGTTACTTATTTGCATGCTACTGATCTAGAATAAAATTTCGATAATGATAATCTTTAACCGAAATAAGATTGTTGTCATTGTAGTTGGTATCGAGATTACACAAAGTTCGGAAAAATTTGACCTAGGAGTAGGTCTACAACATACCAACAGAGGGAAAATTTGACAACATAAAGAACTAGTGAAACAGTACTTGCAAGACAAGAATGTTCACGGGGAAAAGTGCTACTTAGAGCATAGATATAAAAACTATTCCTTAAACCAAAAGAAAGGATGAGTAGAGTATTTCCTTTCGACGACTGACACCTCTCGGATGAATCCTTAACTTGGCCATTTGACGCTCCACATTAAGCAGGTGTCTCTCGTATGCTGCCTGGCGTGCTCGTAGATCCATGACCTCAGCTCGGGTTGCTGCTAGCGCTTTCCGCAGAGCTTCATTGTCTCTCATGGCTCTCCTATGAGCAATTTCAAGGCGACGAATGCGATCCATACTGGCGCTGGAATCCACTTCAAGTTCCATGGTTTTCTGGATGGATGCTGCACCAAGCTCAACATTGTGAGCCACTGGGTGAACCAAGATTGGAAGGGCCCTGTCTGCGGGGCCTCCCTCTCTCAGATTGTAGAAGTTGCGGCTTCCGTTGTATGGGAGGGGTTGGCCTTGCTCGTGGCTCCACCTATTCAAACTCCTAACCCACATAGGCGTTGGACCTTGGAGTTCGAGTCGGTGGTTAGGATTCGGTATTGGGGCCACTTGAGGTAAGTTATCGACTTCAGGTTCTGAGTCAGTCTCTTCAGGAAATTGTTCGGCGAAGTCATCATCCAAAGGAATTTCATGGTTTTCTTCTGGCTCTGCCTCGATCCATCTATTATTTCCTTGGTTGGGAAAGTATGGGTCGCCCGGGAGATGGAATCCAGCCATGCTATCTACGCGAGAATGGAGGTAAAGAGATAGTTAATAGACGTCAAATCTAATAATACGTCTATAGTATTATAATTGTATGCTCGATGCTTTGTTGTCATCTTATAGTAACTAAAATACTCCTATAGTATTTTAATGTTGTATGTTCTGTTCTATCGATTTATGATGTATATATACTTGGTAAGTTTTAGGCCTGCTGCAACACCACAGTCACTCCGAAGCACATTTTGGTCATGTCTCGAATAAATATAGTTGATCAGACTATATTGACCCTAGACATGATTACATAACTGCCCAGGTTTAACCGCAGTGTCCAACACCTAAATACTTTTTTTTGTTCTACTTATGTTACTATTTCTGGTACGTATGTATACTTGTATACTTCTTATAAAATACTTATATTTTGAAAGTATATATTTAGTTTCAGAGCGCTTTAGCCCCTTAGTGTTTATAGTTGTATACCATGTAAGGTTCGATATACTTAGTTCACTATAAACAAGAGCTCTGATCGCTTGACAACTCATACCTAGGTTCAATCTTGGTTGTAATCAAGCTTAGAACACTTAAACGAACCCTTAAACAGTGCTAAAAGATAACAGAAACGAGTTTAACATTGATTGAATTGAATGATTGTAAAAGATAGAAGTTCCGGGTTGTCACATTGGTGGTGTTGTGTGAACCATTCGAGGTGTCACATTTGGGGCACTAGGCTCTTAAGCTCCATGGAATCTAGCTACAACAAAGAGGTATGTCATTCTACTAGATTTTTGCAATGTATATACTTCATATTATGCTAGTTAGGATGAAACCTTGGAATATTGAATATTTTCATTTATAATAGACAAAACATAGATCTAAGGTTTATAAGGTTGTATGTGCACCATAGGATGCTGTTGTATACCAAAACCCATCAGTGGTACCAGAGCCATGGGTTGGTTTCAATTATACTTGATGCAAATTGCTGAAAAATCGATTTTCTGGCTGTCTGGACTGTGGACTCGCCGAGTCCATGAAGAAATTCATCGTACTCGTCAAGTAGGTTCATACACTCGACGAGTAAGAGGCCCTGAGTGCAGATTTTCGACTTTTAAGGATGGAATTGGACTAGATTCATTACCCTAAGCTGTTTTTGAACTTATAAACCTGTTTCTGATGTGGTAATGATCATGCTAATCCAATTTCAAAGATAATTGTCATAATTTCAAGATTTGTATTAGTTCATATGTTCATGATAATTTCTTGAAGATTGATGATTTGAATTATCTTGTTCTTATGAGTAAGTTTAGATTAATAGAAAAATTATGTGATAATTTGTTTTCGATCCAAATTGATCTAAAAGTTGTTCATAATATGTGTTTTCGTAACTTGTCGTCAAGTTATATGAAAAGTCTCATTTATGATTTTTAATACTCATAACTTTTCCTCAAGTTATGGAACTTGAAGAGTTTTTTCATTAAAACTACTTTAAACTCATAAGTTATGGAAATCATAAGTTTTTTTTTGAATTGTTCAAAACTTTCCCTCAAGTTTTGGAATTTGTAAAGTTAACCCCCATGTATACTTTAATTCCAACCCTAGAATTTTAAAAGTTTAAAATTCAACCCTTATACTATTATAATATTATAGGTTTAATATTATATATATATATATATATATATATATATATATATATATATATATATATATATATATATATATATATATATATATATATATATATATATATATATATATATATATATATATATATATATATATATATATATAAGAGTAAGTCACTCTTACCGTTAATAGGCCTCATTCACGAAGCCGGTCTATAAGGGGGGTATAAGGTTACTGCCTATAAAATGGCAGTTTAATGGGTGTCCACTCTCACCCACCGCTTCCTTGACTGGTGGAGGGTCGTTAGCCGAACGGGTTTGACAGGACATTAATTCTCCTTTCATTAAAAGTATAATGATAAATATAAATTAACTAAACCTTATTAAATTCCAAATCTTAGTTACTTTAGGGAAATGTGAATTTGGTGCTAACCCATGAAATTACACTTTGTACCTTACCAAGTTGTTAGTAGAGCGTGTGTGGGTAACCGGCACACTAACATGGACTAGTAAGAGTGGCAAAGGGTAACAATATTTATCATAGATTGGTGGAGCGCGTATGGGTAACCGGCTTATCGATTAGGTGATAAAAATTAAGGGTACCAAGTCAATTTGCATGGTTATTCACACCTTTTTTGTGATCCTCGGCATCCCAGTCACAAACTTGAGAGGGCAAAATCGAGATTTAAACATGCCATTGAATAGTTCAATGAATATCAAAGGATCTAGGAGTTTCAATCCAATTAAAACCCAATACCCTATTAGGTTTTCATGGTGGAAATTGGTGAATCGTCATTCGCCTACCTTCAAATATTTTATAGCTTGGATTACGACATCCCTCTTCCTAGTTATAAAATATTGTGTTGGGTCCTAGCCTTAATATTTCATATTGGGTGTTATATTAAGGACTTAAATCAACTAACTTGAATTTCTCCCATTGTAGATGTCTGGTTCAGACCACTATGATTTTCCCAAATCTCTTGGAACAAGCTTTCCTAATGAAGATGATGTCCCACGATTGGATCATGGAAATCATAATTCTCTTCCTCCACCTCCTCCAATTATTCTCCCTAACCCACAAGTTCAAGGTCACTCAAACCTTATTGGCAAGCGAAGTCTGTGTGTGATCACATCTTGGAGATGAAGTCATATATAGACAAACCGGGAGAGTTAGGTGTCAAAGTCTTGAGGAAGTTTTTTGTTGACTAGGTTCTTTAGTCACTTCCTGAGTCACATAGTGAGTTTTTTAAGGACTACTATGTGACAGACCATGACATGACCCTTAATGATCTTACCTATTTGCTTGATGCTGCTGAATTAGCAATGATTTGGAGCACTCGTAAAGCAAATTTTATTAGAAGATCTACTTCCCAAACTTCCATGGGCATTCACAATGGTAACATTAGAAGTCCAGAAAAGTCTTCTCTTCCCAATGGAAAGAGATCGGCCATAGTCAAATCGGTTGACCAAATGGTAAAGAGAAAGGCTAAGTCTGAGATAGTCCCGTGTACCATTCCAAAGAGTCCATATTTTTCTATTTCCAAAGGAAGGGGCATTACTTTCGAAGCTGCCCTATTTACCTAAAGAATCATAAGGATTGTAAAGTCAGAATGTATGACTCTACTTCAGGTAAGTCCACTATCTAACTCTGTTAAGTTCCTATTTGGAGATTTTTATTACATGATGTGACTAGGTCGCATTTTGATGTTTTAAGAATCAAAGAAAAGAGAGGAAACTTAAAAGAAGAGTAAGCTGATTCTGATCGTGAATAGATGGATTTAGATCGCATGGTTTGATGATCAGAATTTTGAGCTGCTGCTTAAGAGTTATGACAGATTGCGTAGGAATGCATAATAACATAATTTCATATGTATTTGCATTGTAAGGATAAGTTTTTCCGCAATTTTAAAATAAAAGAAAATTTTTGATTTTATTTATTTTAAGTATCCTTACAATGGGAATTGTGAAAATTGTTGTTTATATGATTCTATTGATAGTAATATTGGAAAATGGATTTGATTCTTTCGTTTGTGGTAGTGTCATAATTTACCAAATAAGGAAAGATTCTCATCACCCAAAGTTTCAGTTGGATAGAAACTTGGAGTCATGCAACTTGTATTGTGTGACGAATGAAAATTTTCATCTTTAGGAAAATTAAGACTAATTCCTTGTTCACATGTTCGTGTGAGTCAAGTGAAGGACTATAGGATCGGGCATGTTTGGTTGTGCACTAGTCAGGTCCACCATAAAGATCGATAAGACTATTCGTCATGATTTACTAACGTTTAGTAAATATGGTTATGCTTACAAGTTTAAGTGTAATTATGAAACATTGGAAAAGTTTCAATGTAAGGCAAAACGGATGAGAAGAATCAAATTAGGCAGAAAGATAAAAGTTTCTCCAATCTGAAAAGATGGGAGAGTATTTGAGTATCTTGTTTTATGATTGTCTTAGTGATTATGAAACCATATCACAATTGATTCTCTAAGGACATCTTAGTGCATTTGTTTGACTAAGAAGAGGAATCGTGAATTGTTGAATTGGTTAAATCAAAAAAGATAAATCATACTTCGTTGCAAAAATGAGTCTTAGAATGATACTCCAAGATTGAAACTTGAGTGACATAATCTTAAGAAGGTTTAAAACACTTATCAAACGTAGAGTAAAATGTTTTCTACTCTTGTACATTTGAAATTGGTAAGTTGTGATGTTTTAGATAAAACAAAGACCAACTAAGACCAATTGAGTGAAGTGTTTATCTTGATAAGAATCCGCACTAACTTTTGAATATTTGCTTTGTCAAGGAATGGTTCTTGACAAGAGAATCTTATATGTAAAGAGGTCAGTGGGAGTCTTATAGATCTTGAAAAGTTTCAGGAACTAATCAAGAACAAAACCTGTTGTTTATCACTAGCACACGACTTGAGGTTTGTAGCCCATCGTGTTGACATATTTTTGTTTCTGTGCCCATTCCAATTAAAGTTGACTGTGCATGTGAGTTCTATGAGTTCTCAATTGTTTGCATAACTACTTGGAAGCAATGGTAGGCCCTTGTGCTGCCAGGTGGCAAGAAGTTAAGATTGCACAAGTTCAGTCCATATTAGTTTGGATTTGTCACTAACCTTGTCTTGTGATTATGGTTTTGACAAATTCACATGGATAGCAACACATACACCATAAAATCTAAGTGTCATAAGGTTTCTCTCCGATTCATGAAAATGATGGTGAGGAAACGCTTTCACTAAGTAGATTTGAAGTAGATAGCAATTGTGATATTTCCATTCTCAAAGTCGTTAGTAGAGCGTGTGTGGTTAACCGGCACACTAACATGGACTTGTGAGAAATGGAAAATGTCTAAACAATTGGGACTATGATTACGGCATCCCTTTTCATAGTTCTAAAAATTGTTTAGGCACACATGTGAGCTATCTAAGGAAAGGTGTATGATTTTGATAAAGTTTTATCAAAGCATCCCGTATCAGAAATCTGAACTTTGGTAAGAAAGTCAATAAAGTATTGATTTCTAGAAGTCCTGCTGATTTCTAGATACATGTTAAAGCTAGTGGGAGCATAAGTGTTATGCTAATAATTATCATGTTAGTGGGAGCATGATTATTATGTTAAGTATTGCAAGTTAGCAATGTTAATTATAGAAAAACAAAAGTTTCAATTCGACGAGTTAAGGGGTTGGAAAAAGTTGTTTTGCTATAATTAAGAGAGAGGATATTATACTTCATTTCAATTCTAAAAGCTTATATTGTGAGATTTTAATCAAATTTAGTCATCATTACATTATTTGCGTTCTAAATTTCGATTATGATTACGGCATCCCTTTTCATAATCTGAATTATGAGAACATGGCAAATAGAAATAGAAATATTATAGCAAAAGACTAGTCTAGGATCATGTCTTTATGTGAGACATCATGAATCGTGTCCCATATGCTTCAGATATAGGATCAATTACATGTGTTATAATATTTGTATGTTCTAATTTTTTCCTAAGGCCTAGGGCATTAAGAGGGGAAAAAGGTCTAGAATTGGATATGACTAAAATGATTAAGTAATTGTCGAGGAGAATCTGAGGTTTACCAAAGATTGGTTGCTCATAGACAGTTGGAAGCATGGTGTAAATTTTGGAAAGGATCATATTGACATATTCTCAAAGGAGGCAACTCTTATTCAGAAGTGATAGTCAGAATGGGAATATGAAAATGTTTCATAGGTGGAAGTTATTCATTAAATCTATGTAAGATTAGAAAACTTAATGCAAGAAGGATGTTCAAATGAATGTACTTTGAATTTGAGACTTCGTTTCCATTGGAATACTCTGTACTGTCTGTTGACAAGTCTTTGTGACTTTGTGCATAGTCATTACAATTTAGAATCTAACAGATTTCGGTAAATGGAAGGAATTTGGAATTCTTACATTTACGATAAGGGTTTGGGATTGTGAAATGAGTATCATTGGAATCATGTTCAATTGGTCTTTTTCACAAAGTAAGGATCATAGAAAAACAAAGTGTGCACACTTGGAGTATGGCATAACTATTGTTTGGACAAACATAGTGTGCATGCTTGGATCATGGCATGACTATTGTTTTGATTCAAGTATAAAGTTGATTATTCGAAACATTATACAATGAATAATGAGTAATCAATATGGTGTTTAAATAAAAGGTGTTTTATTACTCTCAAAAGTGGTTGGGGCCATATAGGATTAGTATTATTCTTGTGTTTCACTTTGCATGTTTTGACTTCCCGAATAACTAGGTTATTCAAACTCTCAACAGTCAATCATACTTTGGAAGTAGGTATGAATCAAGAATATCATTAATTGGACTTGTAGATGTCTAAAGTGTTTTGACATAGCAAAAGTTGCTGCAACATTCATGAGTGCTCCTGGAATGAGATTCGAGTATTGGATTCAACCCACGCTCATTTGAATCACTTCATGGATTTTATCACAAGTGATCATGAGACGATAATATCTTATATTCTTCAAGCGGAGACGTGTGAGTTGTAGTTGTGCGTCAGTTGCACATTGACATATGTAAACGCAACCAGTAACTTGGTTGTTATAAAACATATCGTTGTGTGTAATTTGATGAGTAAGTACAAGCGAACATTTGGGTCGAATTTTATCCATTCCTTTTACCCTTGGAGGGATAAAAGTGATATATGTGGACCCCTCGATGATTTAGTGATAACAAACGTAAGTGCTCGACCAGGCCTAGACTGTTTTGATTAGTTCAATTAGTCGGTCGTCATAAATTGGAAATCGGGAAACAACATACGGACATAGAGAATGATTATAATCCATGTCTTAGTCCATATGATATCTAGAATGGAGGAATATATGATCCCTTATCTAATGGACGCATCATTGATTTGTTTAGAGTTCGACAACGGCTTTTGAGAGCTACGATTGCTAGTCAGGTTGCAAAGTCATACTTGCAATAATAGTTATTAGACTTATTCAAGTGGGAGAGTGTTGGATTAATGTCTAAGTCCATAACTATAATTGGTATGTACTTGACCCGATTTGGCATGGTCCATTTGGGTTTCATGGCATCAGAACAATTTGGATAGACTTTTGTGAGAAAAGGATATTTATGATTTATTAATATATTATAAGTTCTAATATATTAATATGAAATCATATTATTTAATTAGTATTGATCAAGAATTAATTTGGAATTAAATCCGTGATCAAAAGAGACTAACTACATATACGGGGACTGATTATGTAAATCATTCATTCTTATATATATGTGGGATTAGGATCCATAGTTCTTCATGTTGGGCTCAACCCATGGGGTAAACCATGGATACTCCATGGAGGTTAAAACCCATGAGGATAATGAGGAATATGGAAAGTCATGAGTTACATGGTGTAACCCTAATACCCACAATATATAACGACCCCATAGCTCAAGAAATCGGCCCTAAGGATTCACATGAGAGGGCTAGCCGATTTTGAGCATAAGAACTTTTCTCTCAAGTTATTCCAAGTTGTTGGTGGTGTTGTGTGAACCATTTGAGGTGTCACATTTGGGGCACTAGGCTCTTAAGCTCCATGGAATCAAGCTACAACAAAGAGGTATGTCATTCTACTAGATTCTTGCATTGTATATACTTCATATTATGCTAGTTAGGATGAAACCTTGGAATATTGAATATTTGCATGTATAATAGAGAAAACATAGATCCAAGGTTTATAGGGTTGTATGTGCACCATAGGATTTTCTAGTATACCAAAACCCATCAGACGCGACCTCGGTGATTTTCATGTCGATCAACGAGGGCATTATCGAGCTGATGGTGGATCGCCATAGGGCTTTCAGGAGTGATATGGAACATAGCTAGTCTGGGACTCACACGCTCTCCTTCAAGGATTTCAGGGGATGTGGAGTACCAGACTTCTTCGGGGTGAAGGACCTCATTGCAGCTTGACGGTGGATAGAAGACATCGAGTCTGCTCAGCTGACCAGCTTCAGCCCTAAGGGGTCGAAGGTCAAGTTTGATGCGGGTTGTTTGAGGGAGCGGGCTAGGGACTAGTGGGAGGAGGTCGGTTATGCTTTGGGAGGTCCTGCCATTGAGGCCATGACCTGGCCAGATTTTGTGATCAGGTTCCGAGTAGAGTTCACGCCAGCAGTGGAGATACAGCAGCTGACCAGGGAGTTTTTGGACAAGAGACAGACGACAGACACTGGGGCGGAGATTACCGCCATGTTCAGGGAGAAGGCCTTGTTAGTGCCCCAGTATACAGCTGATGAGGATAAGAGGAATCCCCGGTATCACGGGATGTTGAGAGTAGACATCAGTGAGTTTGTTAGTTATTCGGCATGCGCGACTCTGGATGATATGATTGCTAGGGAACGAGAGCGAGAGATTTATATGGAGAACATTGGGAAGAGGAAGGGAGAGCCTGGTCCGACAGTTGGGGTTTCAGCGAAGAAACCCAAGGGATTTGACTCTAGGTCGAAGGGCCAGCAGGGCCGGAGCTGCTGTGGGAAATGTGGCAGGTCACAATAGGGAGTTTGGAGAGCAGGGGGCTCAGGCTGCTACTAGTGCGGCAAGACCGACACTTTAGCAAGGATTGTACTGCCCCTACTCCTGCCATTCAGAAATTAGACCTGATTTGCGTTCATTGCAATCAGAGGGGCCACAAGAAGGCCCACTTCCCAAGTCTAGCATCGGGAGCACTAGTGATGGCGCCAGCTCCAGCGACCCTACGGATCACAGATGGCCATCAGGGCAAAACAGATGCTCCAGTGGTGAGGAGCTGAGCCTTTCAGTTGACCGCAGAGGAGGAAAGGGCGGAAAAAAAGGAGGTGAAGGGTATGTTTCTTTCCCTTAACTTTTATTTTATTTCGATTTCGATACTCATATTTTTGTTGGATTAGGTGTCTAAGCCTGTACTAGACCCGATAGTAGCATGGTCCTTTGGGGTTGCCTTCACCGATGCAATTTGATAGGATGGATATTTGAGAAAGCGGTTATTTGTGATTTATTAATATATTATAAGAATAATATATTAATTGAGAAATCATATTATTTAATTGGTATTGGTCAAGAATTAATTTGGAAATAATTTAGTGATCAAAAGAAACTGATTAAATTAACATGGACCGATTAAGTAAATCAGTAATACATATAGTTTGGGCTAATGATCCATGTTGATTAGGATGGACTATTTTTATGTGGGAGTCCATGAAGAGTTAGTCCAAAGGGCTTATTATATGGATTATTGCACTAAAGGCCCAAGGAAGTGAATTAGGGTTTACAAGTGAAACCCTAGGAATTCCACACTATAAATGTAACCCCTAGCATCACCAAAAAGGCCCTAAGAGTTCCAAGAAGAACCCTAGACGTTTTTGTGTGCCTCCTAACCTCTCTCTCATTATCCTCCATTTGCTTTTGGTGTTTGTGACTTATTAGAGGCATCACATTTGAGGTGCTAAGCTCTTGAAAGGTTAAGTTCTACAAGCTACATAAAAGAGGTATTCATCTAACTAGTTTTTATGTTGTATATATCTCCAATTGCATGCTAGCTAGGGTATATGCTTTGGATAATATGAAATTGCATGTATAATTAGAGAAAAGTTAGATCCAAGGCATTAGGGTTGTATGTGCACCATAGGAGTGTTATAGTACTTAAAATCCATCAATTTTATGTGTTTTGTTCTAGGATCGTTCCATGTGAACGATATTCCTGTTTTGGTGTTGTTCGACTCAGGGGCCACCCGATCTTTCGTATCTCTTGCGCTCATCAAGAGGTTTTCCGGATCTCCGATTATGTTAGACTACCCTTTAGAGGTTCCATCGGGATTTTGTTTTGAGGATGTACGGCGAGTGTTACTCTATTGACTTGATTCCTGTCCCTCTGCGTCAGAACAAGGTCATAGTAGGGATGAATTGGTTGAGCCCCAATGGGACAGTGATTCATTGTGAGCACCAGCTAGTACGTGTGCGGACCCCAAGTGGGGGAGAGTTGGTGGTCCAGGGAGATGGAGCTCAGCGCGGCCCCGTTTTATGTTCAGCTGCTAGGGCCAGACACTATCTCCATCAGGGGTGCTCTTGGTTTGTATCTTACGTTATGGCTGCTCGAGAGCAGGATAGAGCGACGGTGGATGGGGTGCCAGTTATTCGAGAGTACCTGGTCGTGTTTCCGGAGGATTTATGTCACACCTCCAAACCGGAATGGCGGAAACGTTCGGGGGCGGAGGACATCGTGTTTAGTATCACAACACATGCATCATAGTAATCAAAGTAACAAACAACCATTGTATTAATAATAAATTGTTTACAAAGTATGTGATTCACAAAAGGTTGACTTCAAAAGTAAATAACAAAACAATACATGAAGCTAATATGCTCCATCTTCTGAATCCCAGTGCGCGTACCTGTATACTAGTTTCCGGAGAATACAAGTTATTTTGAAAGGGTATATCAACATTTAAGCTGGTGAGTTCATAAGTATTTTAGTGATGTAAAGTAAGTTGTAAGTTCGTTTTAGAAAAGTTCGCCTGTTCCTCCAGAAAATTCTATATTTTCTGATATGATGAATGAAAGTAAAAATGACTCTACAATTCCTTCTATGAGTAGTAAATAGATACAAGTTATATACAATTTAGAGTAAACAGACAATCAATTATCTAAATCTACCCTAAGCCCATAACCAAACAAGGAACAGGAAATGAGGCGGAAAGCACATATCCCATTGTTTGTTAGATCTTCATTGTATACAACCCTGGTGTATTCATTTGGTACTTACGTAGTTAAGTGTAATAGTTCCTTATATTTGATGAAAACATTCTTTAAGAAAATCATATATTTCCTTTAGTAAAATGGTAACCAAAATAGTTCTTTGCATAATCACTTAGTTTATACAAGTTATATATAATCTAATATCGAACGGATAGTTAATTGTGTGAATCTGCACTAAGCGCACAACCAAACAAGGAATAGGAAGTAAGGCGGAAAGCACACATCCAACTACCTATCGGATATTAATTATATATGACCCTAATGAATAAACTAAGGTATTATAGAATTAACCACTAAAGGTCCTTTAAGTTATACTAGTTTAATAAAATGGATTAAACCCTTTTGTTGATAAGTTTCTAGTTTAGCCTACTAAATGTTCTATCTGAAAAGTATATTTTTGTACTAGAAAACGGTATATTGAATTTGTATTCTATGAACTGACCCATACCTGGTACTCCTTATGATTACTTGGTGTATACGGAATATATATATAGCTAAGATCGAATAGATAGTAGACTGGGTAAATCTGCTCTAAGACCACAACCAAACAAGGAACAGGAAATGAAGCGGAAAGCACACATTCTACTGTCTGCTGGACCCGATTAATATATATCCCTGATGTATCTACCGAGGAATCATAAAGTTAGCATTATATCCCCCCTTCTAACTAAATGTACTAAGACTCGACTGTTCTGTTTGTCTTTTGTAATGATGTAAGTTTTCCCAAGTTTAAGACTATCTTTACTAGATCATAGTTTGCATTACTGTTTATGTGAGAAGATCACTATATGAATGTAATGGGAAAACGAAAGTGTACAGTAGTGTTGTATAAAGTAACTACTGACCACTAACTACCTTAAAACCAGTTTGATAATTAAGGTTAAAATGTGATGAGGTTATAACCATACTGATATGACACGTGTTTAACACGACGACCTACTAGCGCCGAAATTGATGTGACATTTGTCACCCGTAGACTTGCAAGTCCCACTGTAGCTAGCAGCAAGGTGTGGGGTGTCAATCCCGTATAGATCTATACACAAACTCATGCTTTTCCTCCAGGAGACTCTGGTTACAAAACGCGACCTAACAAGTATATTGCTAAGCCGTGAAGTAGTGGTTTCACATTATTGTCATCTTGTTCTTGTTATAGTATGTTCCTCCCTAAACTTGTTATAGTATGTTCCTCCCTGTACTAGTTGTAGTATGTTCCTCCCTGTACTAGTTGTAGCATGAACTGAAGCCCTAAACTATACCTATTATAATTTACTAGTATGTTTACTTGAACTGTATCTGATTTGTAGAAAAGACTTGATTATCTACTGAGTTATGATTGTACTTTAAAAACCAAAGTTTTATAAACAACAAAGTAATATATCTTTAAAGGAGTTTTTGAAATGAATTGATCACTTATAAAAGCATAAGAAATCCTTTAATTTGACGGTTATCACAAATAACATTTACCCAATTATCATTGTGTTCAACTTGTATTCCCCCCCCCCCCCCTTAAAAGCATTTAAAACATTTAAAAGATTGATTATAGGGGTATGAACTCACCTTATGTGGGTGATTCAATTAAAGATTCGAGTAAGGATGAGAAGTTCAACGAATGAAGTCCCGAGACACAAACAAGTTCTAAATGACATATATTGATACATATATGTATGTAATTAGCAAATCTAACTACAAAGGTGATTGGGAAACAACCTAGTATGCAAGGATAACTCATCAAAGAAGTGTTGGAAACAAGATAGGAGGTTGATTGGATGTTCACGGCCCAAAGTGTTGGATTAGATGTCTAAGCCCATAACTATTATTGGTATGTACTTGACCCGAGAGTAGCATGGTCCATTTGGGTTGCATATCATCAGGACAATTTGTTAGGATGGACTTTTGAGAGAAGGTTATTTATGGTTTATTAATGTATTATAAGTTATAATATATTAATATGAAATCATATGTTTTAATTAGTATCGATCATGAATTAATTTGGAATTAATTTAGTGATCAAAAGAGACTAATTAAATCTATGGGGACTAATTATGATAATTAGTTATATTTATATGTGTTGGGCTTATGATCCATGTTGGACCAAGTTTATGTATGGATACATAAAGAGTTGGGCCACATGAACCATGGATCATAAAACCCATGGGTATGGATTATGGGTTATACCCATGACCCTTGGAATCCTACATATAAATAGGTTACTCCATAGCCAAAATCACCACTTCTTTTCTTAGAGAAATATGGAGGTGTTTTGGTGCATGGAATTCTCTCTCAAGAGCCACCTTTGTCCTAGGTGTGTTGTGATTCCATTTGAGGCATTTCATACTATTGGTGCTAAGCTCTTAAGGCCAAATACATCAAGACTTCAAGCCACATAAAAGGTATGTTTCCCTAACTAGTATATTATATGGTTTATGTCAAATGCATGCTAGTTATAGGTTTAATGCCTTGGAAACCATTTGCATGTATAATTAGTGAAAACATAGATCCAAGGTATTTAGGGTTGTATGTGCACCATAGGATGTTGTATTATACCAAAATCCAACAGTGGTATCAGAGCCAGGTTGTTTTCTATTATATTTGATGCAAATGTATTTTTTTTTCAAGTTGAAGGAAAAAAAAGGAAAAAAAAACATGAAGTTTGTCAAATTTTATGATAATTACTTGATTTTATGAAAAACTAATTATTTATAAAATTTGAGTCACTTTACTACAAGAGTTGAATTAGGTCAATTTATTAAAAGATTGAATGATATGATTATTTTATTTACTTTAAAAGTTTGATCTAAATGGTTTTAAGGAGTTACAAATTTTGTCATAAAATTTTGGAACTCAAAAGTTTTTTTTTAAAGTTATGATCTTAAGAGTTTTGAAACTTCCATAAGTTATGGATGTGAAATGTCTTATTTATTAACTCTTTAGGTTATGAATTCCAAGAGTCTTCAAAGGATAATTGTCAAAGTTTCAAGATTTGTATTAGTTTATATGATTATCTAATTTCTTGAAAATTGTTGATGTGAATTATCTTTACTTATGAGTTTAATCTAGATCATAGAAAAATTATTTGATTATTGTGTTAATTGGAATATTTGATCTTAATGGTTTTTATGAACTCCATAACTTGTCCTCAAGTTATGGAAAGTGAATAGTTTTTCTTTTTAAAGTGTCACTAAGTGTCATAGTTTATGAAAATAGAAGAGTCACTATTTTTAATGTCATCATTAAATGATTTAATGTCTTCCATAACTTGTCCTCAAGTTATGGAACTTGATTTTTTTTTCATTAAACCTTAATTAAACTCATAAGTTATGAAAAATCCAAGAGTTTTGAAAGGTTTCAAAATTTGTCCTCAAGTTTTGGAATTTGTAAAGTTACCCCCCATGTATACTTTAATTCCAAACTAGACCTTAGAATTTTAAAAGTTTAAAATTCAACCCTTATACTATTATTATAATTTTAATTATATAGATATGTATAAGATAAAGTCAGTCTTACCATTAGTAGGCCTCATTCACAAAGCCGGTCTATAAGGGGGGTATAAGGTTACTGCCTATAAAATGGCAGTTTAATGGGTGTCCACTCTCACCCACCGCTTCCTTGACTGGTGGAGGGTCGTTAGCCGAACGGGTAGGATAAAGACTATAATTCTCCCTTCATTAAAAGTATAATGATAAATACTAAGTAACTAAACACTTATAAATTCCCAATCTTAGTTACTTAGGAAAATGTGAAATGGTGCTAACCCATGAAATTACACTTTGCACCTTTGTTAAGTCGTTAGTGGAGCGTGTGTGGTTAACCGGCACACTAACATGGGACTGACAATGTGTGGCGAAGGGTAACTTAAGTTTATCATAGATTGGTGGAGCGTGTGTGGTTAACCGACACATCAATTAGGTGATAAAGTTGAGGGTACCAAGTCAATTTGCATGGTTATTCACACCTTGTTTGTGATCCTCGGCATCCCAGTCACAAACTTGAGAGGGCACAATCGAGATTCAAACATGCCATTGAAAGTTCAATGTATCTCAAAAGATCTAGGTGTTTCAAATCCAATTAAAACTTAATTATATTTCGTTTTCATGGTGGAAATTGGTAAATCGTCATTTACCTACCTTCAACTATTTTATAGCTTGGATTACGGCATCCCTCTTCCGGTTATAAATAGGTTGATGGATCCTAGCCTTAATATTTCATATTGGGTGTTATATTAAGGAGTTTAAATGAACTAAACTTGAATTTCTCCCATTATAGTTGTCTAGTTCAGACAACTATGGTCTTCCCAAATCTTTAGGAACAAGCTTTCCTATTGAAGATGATATCCCACATGGCAATGAAGGTGAAAGATTAATCCCTTTGTTGTGCATTAATGGGACTGGAAATCATGCTTCACTTCCTCCACCTCCTCCAATTATTCTCCCTATCCCACAAGTTCAAATACTTGAAAAGTTCAAGGTCACTCAATCCCTATTGGCAAGCTGGGAGAGTCGGGTGTCGAAGTCTCGAGGTAGCTGGCTGTTGACTTGGTTCTTCAGTCACACCCTGATGACAGATCAAGACATGACCCTTAATGATCTTACCTATTTGCTTGATGCTGCTAAATTAGCAATGATTTGGGGCACTGGTAAAGCAAAATTTGATTGGAAGATCAACTTCCCAAACTTCCATGGACATTGACAATGGTAACATTAGAAGTCCAGAAAAGCTTTCTCTTCCCAATGGAAAGGGATCGACCATGGTCAAGTCATTTGAACTAATGGTAAAGAGAAAGGATAAGTCTGAGATAGTCTCATGTGCCATTTCCAAAGAGTCCATATGTTTCTTTTGCCAAAAGAAGGGGCATTGGCTGCGAAGCTGCCAGATTTACCTGAAAGATCTGGTAAAGTAAAAAGTTTGACTCTACTTCAGGTAAAGTCCATTGTGTAACTCTATTAAGTTCCTACTTGGAGATTCTTATTACATGATGTGACTGGGTCAGATATTGATGTCTTAAGAGTCAAAGAAAGGAGAGGAAGCTTAAAGGAAGTATATGCTGATTCTGATCGCGAAGATGGATTTCGGTCGCATGGTTCGGTGATCAGAATTTTGGGCTGTTACTTAAAGAGTTATGATATATATTGCTTAGGAATATATAACAACAAGGTTTTCATATGGATTGTAAGGATAAGAAGTTTTTCTGCAAAGTTTTAAAATAAAAGAAAAAGGTTTTATTTTTATTTATTTTAAGTATCCTTACAATGACATTTGTGAAAAATTGTTGCTTATATGATTCCATTAAGAGCAATATTGGAAAATGGATTTGATTCTTTCATTTATGGTAGTGTCTAAATTTGCCAAATAAGGAAAGATTCTCATCACTCAAGTTTCAAATTGGACCGAAACTCGGAATCATGCAAGTTGTATAGAATGATGAATGAGAACTTTTAGCTTTGGAAAAATTAAGACTAATTCCTTATGTGAACAAGGAAAGGACTAAAGGATCGAGTACACATTCTTGTGCACTGGTCAAGTCCACCACAAAAGATCGATAAGACTATTCGTCATGATTTACTAAAGCTTAGTAAATATGGTTATACTTACAAGTTTAAGTATAATTCTGAAACATTGGAAAAGATTCAATGTATGTCAGAACGAATGAGAAGAATCAAATTAGGCAAAAAGATAACAGTTTCTCAAATCTGAAAAGATAGGAGAGTACTTTAGTATCATGTTTTGTGATCATCTTAATGATTAAGAAACTATATCACAATTAGTCCTCTAAGGTCATCTTAGTGCATTCTAATGGCTAAGAAGAGGAGTTTTGAATTGTTGAAGTGGTTAAATCAAGGAGATGAGTCATACTTCGTTCCAAAACAAGTCTTAGAGTCATACTCCAAGCTTGTAACTTGAGTGACACGCCTTAAAGAAGGTTTATAACACTACTCAAATGTAAGAGTAGATTATGTTCTACTCTTGTATATTTGAAATCGGTAAGTTGTGATGTTTTGGATAAAACAGAGACCAACTAAGGCTAATTGTGTGAAATGTTTGTCTTGATAAAGAATCCGAACTATCTCTTGAATATTTGACAAGAGAGTCTTATATGTCAATAGGACAGTGGGAGTCCTATAGGTCTTGAAAGTCTCAAGAGCTAATCAAGGATAAAAACCTAAAGTTCATCACTAGCACACGACTTGAGGTTTATAACCTATCGTGTTGACATTTCTGTGCCTATTCCAGTTAAAGTTGGCTTTGCATATGAGTTCTGAAAGTTCTCAATTGGTTGCATAACAACTTGGAAGCAATGGCAGGCCCTTGTATTGCAGGTGGCAAGAATTTAAGATTGCACAAGTTCAGTCCATATGACTTTGGATTTTTCATTATCCTTGTCTTGTGACTTTGGTTTTGACGATTCACATGGATAAGAACACATACACCATAAAATCTAAGGGTCATAAGGTTTCTCTCCGATTCATGAAAATGATGGTGAGGAAACACTTCCACCAAGTAGATTTGAAGCAGATAGCAAAAGATCGAAACAATTGAGACTATGATTATGACATCCCTTTTCATAGTTCTGAAATTGTTTAGACATACATGCATGCTATCTAAGGAAAGGTGTATGATTTTGATAAAGTTTTATCAAATCATCTCGTATCAGAAATCTGAACTTTGGTAAGAAAGTCAATAAAGTATTGATTTCTAGAAGTCCAGCTGATTTCTGAGTACATGTCAAAGCTAGTGGGAGCATAAGTGTTATCCTAATTATCATCATGTTAGTGGGAGCATGATAATTATTGTTAGTGTTGCAAGTTAGCAATGTTAATTATAGAAAACAAAAGTTTCAATTCGTGAGGCTGCAAGGATTGAAAAAGTTGTTTTTATATAATTAAGGGAGAGGATATACTTCATTTCAGTTCTAAAGGCTTAGATTGAGACCTTAATCATCTTTAGTCAAGAATATATATATGAATTTCATGTTGGATTGGTTCAACTTAAGGAAATTCTATATATTGCGTTCTCAAAATTCGATTATGATTACGACATCCCTCTTCATAGTCAAATTTTGAAAACATGGCAAATAAAAATATTGTAGCAAAAGACTGGTCTAGAATCATGTCTTTATGTGAGACATCATGAATCGTGTACCATTTGCTTTGGGTACAGGATCGATAGCATGTGCTATAATATTTGTCATTTCTAAATTTTTCCAAATGCCTAGAGGCATTAAGAAGGGAAAAGGTCTAGAATTGGATATGACTAAAATGATTAAGCAATTGTCGAGGACAATCTGAGGTTTACCAAAGATTGGTTGCTCAGGGACAGTTGGAAGTATAGTGCTAATTTTGGAAGGACCATATTGACATATTCTGAAAAGAGGCATCTCTTGTTCAGAAGTGATAGTCAAAATGAGAATATGGAGTTGTCTCCATAGGTGGAAGTTATCTGTGTAAGATTAGAAAACTTAATGCAAGAAGCATGTCCAAAGCAATGTACTTTGTATATGAGACTTAGTTTCCATGGAGTTGATCTCCATTAGAATACCTTATAATGACTGTTGACAAGTCTTTGTGACTTTGTACATATTCATTACAGGAGGGTCAGTGCATATAAGTTTAAAATCTAAACAGATTTCGATAAATGATAGGAATTTGAAATTCTCACATTTTTCGATAAGGATTTGGGAGTGTGAAATTAGAATCATTGAAATTATGTTCAATTGTTTTATTTCACAAAGTAAGGATCATAGACAAACATAGAGTGCATACTTGGTGTATGGCAAAGCTATTGTTTAGAAAAACATAGTGTACATGCTTGGAGCATGGGACTACTAGTGTTTTTAATTCAGGTATAAAGTTGATAAACCCGAAACAATGAAATAATGAGTAATCAGTATGGTGATAAATAAAAGTGGTCTATTTATATTCATAGGGTTTGATACCATATTTGATTCATTTATTCTTGTGTTTCATTTTGCATGTTTTGACTTCCAGAATAAACTAGGTCATTCTTCCTGAATGACTAAGTTATTCAAACTATCCACAGTCGGTCATATGTTGGAAGTAGATATGAATCAAGACTGTCATGTGCTGGCTTGTAGAGGTCTAAGATGTTGGACAAAGCGGTGCTACAACACTCATGAGTGCTCATAAGTTCTGAGTATTGGATTTAACCCACGCTCATTTGAATCACTTCATGGATTTTATCACGAGTGAATCATTAGACGATAATATCTTATATTCTTCAAACCTAGAGATATGAGTTGTTACTATGAGTTGGTTATACATTGATTGCACGAAAACGCATTGGTAACTTGATATTATAAAACATGTCTTTGTGTATGATTCAACAAGTAGTAGAACAAGCCATATGAGTCGAAGTTTATCCATTCCTTTTACCCTTAAAGGGATAAAAGCGATATCTATGGGCCCCTCGATGATTTAGTGATGACACCCTAAGTGCTTGGCCAAGCCTGGACTGATTTGATTTGTTCAATTAGTCGGTCGTCATAAATCGAAAATCGGGAAAACAACAAATGGACAGAGAGAATGATTATAATCCATGTCTCAGTCCATATGATATCTAGAATGGAGGAATATATGATCCCTTATGTAATGGACGCGTCATTGATTTGTTCAGAGTTCGACAGCGGCTTTAAGAGCTACGATTGCTAGTCGGGTTATGAAGTCGTACTTGCAATAATAGTTTTAGACTTATCCAAGTGGGAGACTGTTGGATTAGATGTCTAAGCCCATAACTATTATTGGTATGTACTTGACCCGAGAGTAGCATGGTCCATTTGGGTTGCATATCATCAGGACAATTTGTTAGGATGGAATTTTGAGAGAAGGTTATTTATGGTTTATTAATATATTATAAGTTATAATATATTAATATGAAATCATATGTTTTAATTAGTATCGATCATGAATTAATTTGGAATTAATTTATTGATCAAAAGAGACTAACTAAATCTATGGGGACTAATTATGATAATTAGTTATATTTATATGTGTTGGGCTTATGATCCATGTTGGACCAAGTTTATGTATGGATACATAAAGAGTTGGGCCACATGAACCATGGATCATAAAACCCATGGGTATGGATTATGGGTTATACCCATGACCCTTGGAATCCTACATATAAATAGGTTACTCCATAGCCAAAATCACCATTTCTTTTCTTAGAGAAATATGGAGGTGTTTTGGTGCATGGAATTCTCTCTCAAGAGCCACCTTTGTCCTAGGTGTGTTGTGATTCCATTTGAGGCATTTCATACTATTGGTGCTAAGCTCTTAAGGCCAAATACATCAAGACTTCAAGCCACATAAAAGGTATGTTTCCGTAACTAGTATATTATATGGTTTATGTCAAATGCATGCTAGTTATAGGTTTAATGCCTTGGAAACCATTTGCATGTATAATTAGTGAAAACATAGATCCAAGGTATTTAAGGTTGTATGTGCACCATAGGATGTTGTATTATACCAAAATCCAACACAAAGCAAGGATGGTTCACGGCCCAATGGAGTTCACGGCCCAAATCGATGAATGGTTCGCGACCCAAGTTGGTTCACGGCCCAACTTGATGAGTGGGTCACGGCCCACTTGGTGTTCACGGCCCAATCTTGAAGGGTTTGCGGCCCAAATCTGAAGAACACTTGAAGATCTAGGTGTTTTGGTGAGTGTTTGAAGATCCTAGTAAGCTTCTATGGAGTATCTAAGGAAAGGGGGTGTTTATGAGTGAAAGGTGGTGTTCTTGAACTATGATACTTGAGAGAGAACGGAGTGTTTGCGGCCAAGAGATGAAGAAGTGAAGGAAAAATGGCAAAAACCCATATATATGCTAAGGGTTCACGGCCACCCTTGGGTTCATGCCCATGAACACTCTTCTATTGGCTTTCTGGATCGATTTCATTCCTCTAATACTAAGCTAACACTTCTCAACATCCAATCCGTAAGTGTACTAGGCTTAGAACTCATTAGAATAACCCTTAACAAGGCTAAAAGGCAATAGAAATAAGTCTGACTTTTGGTTGAATGGGTTGACTTTACAAGATAGAAATTTATGGGTTGTTACATCATCCCCCCGTTAGATGGAATTTCGTCCCGAAATTAGATTTTCTGGTAGTACTCCTGGGGTTGTGCTTCTCTAAATGGCAGAATACCCACTCGTAGACCCGGGCAACTGTTCCCTTACGCTCACTATAAGATTCATACATGGTCCATCTATCATCACCTCGTGTATACAAGTCGTATATAATTAAGATTAGTAAGAAGATCGGATGTGTGACTTTGCCCCAGGTCAACAACCAAACAAGGAACAGGAGATAGGGTGGAAACACACATACTAAATCTGCATAATCATAATTATATACCACTCTCTCGTATACACTTAATAGTGATAGGTGGGCTGTATTCGTTCTTAGCCTATGTGCATGAACTTGATCTGTTGAACGAGTGGTAGTTCGGGAAGGTCTGCTGAGTATACGGTGGCAAGGTTTCGGAGGGCA
This sequence comes from Lactuca virosa, assembly GCF_052849685.1. NCBI lineage: Eukaryota > Viridiplantae > Streptophyta > Magnoliopsida > Asterales > Asteraceae > Lactuca > Lactuca virosa. Next base: position 303,130,346 of record NC_136429.1, on the reverse strand, counting down.
AGGTACTCCTCGCATGAGTACTTCGGGGTTTAGAAGACAAGAGATAATACTGAGGTCTAGGTCGGTTTGTCGTTACGAATCACGAGGGTTGCGTGAATTTGTCGGTTAAAGCGATAGAATTTTCAAAACCTATGAACTTAGTATAGTGAGGACTGTTAGGTGCATTTTGTGCACCTTTTTTGCACACATTTTAGTCCCTTTTATGCATCTATTTAGCATAATTGTTCTTCATTTGTCTTGCGTTTCATCATATTTCATGTTAGTCTCTAGAAAAACCTTATTTGCACATTTTCATGTCTTTTTCAGGTAAACCAGAGCTTGGAATGCACTTTGGGAGGTGCCGGGAAGCATTGGTGAAGATTTCGGGATGATCGGGCGAAGAGCGAAAAAAATTGGAAAAATCAAGTTTAGATTCGGAGTCAGAGGGGTACAGGGGCCGTGTTGGATTTACACTGAAAAATCAACACGGGTCGTGTTGACCAAAATGGGAGCTGTTGACCATGATGAACACGGGCCGTGTCAGTTTAGTGCAAATCAACACGGGCCGTGTTGTCTGCTGAACACGGGCCGTGTCAGTTTAGCCTATTTTAACACGGGCCGTGTTCGACCCAAAAACCAACTTTTGGTAGTTTTTCCTATCTTTCATATTACGGGTTGAGGGCCATTTTTACACAGACAGAACATATCAGAGCACATTTGGAGAGGGGATTTCGAAGGTTATTGCAAGGGTTTGATCAATAATCATTTGGAAACATTATTTCTAGTATTTGTAAGTTGTAATTGCATTTTATTTCCATCTTTTAAACTTGTGATCTTGTTCTAACCATGTGTGGCTAGAACCCTAGTTTCTCCAATTTCATGTTTTGACTTCTTGGTAGTGATTTTAATCATATGACCTGATGTTTGTTTTCAATTTCTATCTAATGAATTTGATTTTGCTTCAATCGAATGTTTGGTTCTAATTGTGATTCTTATTGGCCATTTGAATTAGGGTTAGGTCATTCAAGTTATCTATTTTGCAAAATTCGTAATTGTTTTGTGAAATTGAACAAGTAACAAGCACTAAATTGAATTCTTTTGAATAAATCTCGTGTAAATTTTATTCATACACTCTTACACTCCCGATCTTGTGAGGAGCATTGGTTGTTGTTGGGAACATTCACATAAAGTTTCATGCAATCTTTTAATCTAATTCTAAGAGCTTGTTTAGATTAGGTTAGTAAGGTTAGGGTTAATCAAAGAACTTGTTTTGGTTAATTAATGTGGTGAATGGGAAGTGTTAGAGCTTGTTAACAATTTCAAGCACCAACTTAGATAGAATTGAACAAATATTGTGTCATCTTTGAATCACATTGCTAAGTTGTCATACATGAAGTTGGAGTCCTTACAAAATCTGAATTTAATTCACTCATTTAGCTGATTATGTGTGTTTTTAATCTGTTTGTTTAGTCATTGCATTCTAAACCCCCACTCTTTACTGTTGGTGACCATAGTACCTTGCGCAAAGAGGTATAGACCACTTACCCCATGTCTCTGTGGATCGACCCTACTTGCCTTGTACTACCTTTTAGTGCAATATAGTGGGATTCTTTTGGAGTATATCGTACCCCTTTATTTGTTGGGTTTGACACGCCTAAAAATTGGCGCCGTTTTCGGGGACACGGTGTTACTAGTTGTTTTATGCCTAGATCTTTCCGTACAGGTACACCATTGCCAAATGATTCAGAGATAGAGAGGACTGCAAGGAGAATACGGAAGCAAGCCAAGCTTCGTAAGAGGCAACCGGTTTTCGATACTTCTTCATCATCTACTCCCCCGGTCATCAACATTTGGGAGGACATACTCCTCTCAAGTGTATCCGCATCAGAAACAGAAAGCCCATTACTCTCACCACAATCATCCTCACCCAAAAGTACCACTCCACCCTCTTCACCTACTCATAACATCCCAAACACTATACCCACAGAAACCTCAACCACTACTCATACCATGGGAGATAACCATGGAGGGAATCCACCTCCATATCCACCACCCGAACAAACCCTTCGCCAATGGGCAAGGCAAGAGGTTACTCAACAACCTCTTTGCATCACATATCCGACAGCCACCAACCTAGAACTAAAATCCGGGCTCATCCACTTACTCCCAACCTTTAGAGGCCTGGAAAATGAAGATCCTCACAACTTCCACACTGAGTTCCATGTTGTGTGTGTGGGCATGAAACCACACAATGTCACGGAGGATCAAATCAAGCTTAGGGCATTCCCCTTCACGGTGCAAGACGCAGCAAAAGACTGGCTCTATGACCTCCCACTGGGGACGGTTACCACTTGGGTAGATCTTGCACGACTCTTTTTGGACAAATACTTCCCGGAGATGAAAGCTTCAGCCCTACGGAGGGAAATCATTGGAATCAAGCAACATAAGATAGAGGCTTTTCACACGTATTGGTAGAGGTTCAAGAAAATTTGTGCCCGATGTCCAAAGCATGGAATCACTGAATACCAGCTCCTCCAATACTTCATTGAAGGCATGACTCCAATGGAAAGAAGGCTTCTTAATGCCTCCAGTGACAGATCTTTACCCGACAAGACTCCAACCGAAATCCGCAATCTAATCAAGAACATGGCTGAAGACTCTAAGCATTCAAGTCATGATGAAGAATGGTACACGGATGCACCCCGATGTGTAAAAGAAGTCCAAACTCCACAGATTGAAGCTCAATTGTCCGAGCTTACAAAAGTGGTAATGATGCTAGCTAAAGACAAAGGTGTGCAGCCTACATCCCGCCCTTGTGGTATATGAACTCAAGTCGGGCACCCAACTGACATGTGCCCTCAACTACAAGATGAGGATTATGAAGAAGCAAAAGCCATGGGAGGCTTTTCTGGGTCAAATCAAAAGGGATATGAGCAGCCACGGGGTGACCAAAGATGGAACAACAATCAAGGTTGGGGAGGAAATCAACAGGGAAGTTATCAACCACATCAATACCAACAAAGACCACCTTTTCCACCACAAAACTTTCAGCCAAGGCAGCCACAGCACCCTCCTCAACAAACGGGTTCATCAAGTATGTCCTTAGAGGAAATAGTGAAGAGTTTGGCCACCAGCACCCAAACTTTCCAACAAGAGACAAAAGCAAGTATAAAGAACTTAGAGCAACAACTTTCACAGCTTGTTATTTCTGGAAGCAAAGTAGAATCTCAAGGAAAGTTTCCCGCCCAAACAGAAACGAACCCAAAGCACAACGTGTGTGCCATCACTTTGAGAGGCGGAAAGAGCTACGATGGCCCAAAAGTGTCAGTAGATCAAGAAGAAGAAGAAATAGTGGTCGAAGAGGCAACCAAAGAAGAGAAGAAGGAAGATGAAACAACCGAAAAGAAGCCCTTCGTCACTGAGTCTAAATCCACACCTGCTCCATTGCCCGAACGATTAAAGAGCACGAAGAAAGAACGGGAGGAAAGTGAGATTATGCAAATGTTCCAGAAAGTTCACATTAACATCCCACTCCTCGAGGCCATCAAGCAGGTACCTAGATATGCAAGGTTCCTTAAGGATCTTTGTGTATCTAAAAAGAAATTGAAAGGAAACCAAATCGTAAAAGTTGGGGAAAATGTATCCGCGGTTTTGCAAAAGATGATGCCCCCGAAGTGCAATGATCCCGGTGTCTTTTGCCGTGCCATGCAAATTGGGGATTCTTTATGTACCTCGAGCCATGCTCGATCTAGGTGCATCCATAAATGTCCTACCATATTCTATTTTTAAATCAATTGGTGTAGGAACATTGAGCAAAACCGGTGTGATCATCCAACTTGCCGACCGGTCTTTGGTACATCCAAAAGGTGTATTGGAGGACGTGTTAGTGCAAGTTGATGAATTTGTTTTCCCGACTGATTTTTTTTGTCTTAGATATGGGAGATGATGACTACAACGGAACTTTAATTTGGGTAGACCTTTTCTTAAAACTTCTAAAACAAAAATTGATGTCTACAACGGAACTTTAAGTATGGAATTTCATGGTGAAGTTATCAACTTCAATGTTCATGAAGCAAAAAAGGTTCCTTCCGATGTTCAATATGTCAATCTTGTGAATTTGATCCATCCCTCAACTAGAAAGGGTTTAAACTTGTCTAACAATGAATTTCTAGAGTTAGTTTTGTCACGAAAATTAGACAGGAACAAAGCCAAAGAGATTGCAAATGAGTTCGATATGAATAATGAGGTGCTGGAGAGTTTGGAGTTTATTGATGACAAGAAGCATATGAGGATTGATGATATGAAACCCAAGCCACCTACTACCAAAGCCAAATTCCTTCCACCGGTGGAACAAGCACAAGATTCGGGAGCAAAAAATCCACCGGACCCTTTAAAGATAATACATGTTGGGAAGGAAAGCACTCAACCGGTTATCAACTCAAATAAACTATCGAAGAAGGAATAGAATGAGTTGATAACCCTGCTGAACAAATACCAAAGAAGGATTGAGTAGACAATCTCCGATATTAAAGGTTTAAGTCCCTTTTGGTTTGTGCGCAAAAAGAAAGCCAAAGGAAGGTTGAAAGTTCCATTGAAGGAGGTGGCGAGAAGATTGATATGTTGGAAAGGCTCACATACTTAGAATGAAGCATATTCGGGGGCCACGTCGAGCCAACGACTTAAAACAAGAGCGGCTAACCGGGAGGCAACCCGGCGGTATTTTTGTCTTTTTCTTTCAAAACATTTCCATTTGTTTGAATTTTTTGGTTTTTAATGTTCCAAATGCATTTAAAGATGTTTTCAAATCATCAAACGGACCTTGGGATGCAAAACCATTTCGTTTGAATGAGAGGGGATTTTTGGGTTCAAAAAGTCGGAAGTGGCAAACAGAGCCGTACACGGCCCGTGTTCATTTTTGCCTTATATTGAACACGGGTCGTGTTCAAGCAAGGCAAACACTTCGGCAGTCAGAGGGGTACACGACACGTGTAATTTTTCCCTTATGCCCAACACGGGCCATGTTCAGCCAATCACATTAATTATAAACCCAACACGGGCCGTGTCATTTTACACTAAAACAACACGGACCGTGTTCGCGCTGCAGAACAAATGTGTTTTAAGTCTAAAAATCGGGTTTTATCACCCCATTCACCCATAACTCACCACCAAAACAATTTCTCCCTTCCAAGAACCCCTAGGTGCGAAACTTTCACAATTTGTTTTGTGCTTTTGGGCTTGATACTTCATGTAGGCAAGCTTGGGGAGGTTGAAGAGGAGGTTCTCACCACCAACTGCAAGGCTCCAAGAACAATTCGGTAAATTCTTTCCATATCTTTAATCGTTCATATTTTGCTTTAAAATTCAATATGTGTGCACTTGTGACTGTTTTAGACTCTTACCCAACACCGACTACCATCCCCCACCACCTTCCGGTGATTAGATAGGTTGTTCCGCCCTCTCCGAACATCGGGGACGATGCTTATCTTTAAGCTTGGGGAGGGGTAGAGTTGTACACTAGGTTCATTCATGCATTTTCAAAAAAAAAGTAAAAAAATAAATATAAAAAAAACCGTACGAGATGATGACACTCTTTACATTCAATAACTCCATTAAGTGGAAAAACGAGAACTCAAATGAAAAAAAATTTCGAGGTGACCGGATAGTTACCGGAAGCATAGAATCAGCTTTCATAACTAGGGGGCCCGAACACCGTAATTTGAGACCCCAACCCTAGATAATAAAAAAATGGCATACTGAAACGTTTTGTGGGCGGTAATAACAGCTCCAGGATGATTTGCTTTTGAATGTTTAAAAAGAATCTTTGTCGACAACTCTGGACCCACAGAACACGGACCTCTTTGTCGACAACTCTGGACCCACAGAACACGGACCTCTTTGTTGACACGCGTTACCCTCGCGGTAACAAAGAGCTTAAGTATCAGATCCACATAGTCAAGAAAGAAGGAAGGGTACAACTGTCATATCCAGTACCCAAATCAGAATTTCAAGTGCCAAAACGAATAAATTATCAGAAATTCAAAACTTGGTTGAAGAATTCAAGTTCAAAATGAAGATACAAATCCAAGTTCAATAAAAACAAATCAAAATCCACCTCAAAGTCAAATCTGGCAAATAAAGAACTGTGTGATATGATACTTGTGGCTCTCGAAAAAGTGGAAGCATAGGAGCCGGGGCCTTTCGGGTGGGCTCGCTGTTTCGGCAGAAGCTGATTCGCCGTGACGTGTTCTTAAAGTGCGTCGATTCTGATTCTTGGCCATCTAGTCTTGAGGACATGAGATCCGGACTGTGTTATTTTCGCCCATAAAGCTAATTAAGGTATAAAGTTTAAATAAAACTAAGGTTGGATTATTGGGTTACACCGTCCCGGGTCTTCCTCACTTTGGGAGTCTGTGATATGTGAAAGGAAGCAGAATGGTTGCCTAGGTATTAATGATTGGAGCCACATTGATGTAAAGCCTGGTCGTACTTATATAGATGATTTACTTGTGTTCTTAAATTTTTCTTTGGTTTATTTTTGTTCCTTAAGTATCTTTTGTACATATGTTTCATTTTCATGGTTGTCATTGCATGCATTCATTCCTAGCCTTTAGGATATTTCTGTCCCTTTTTGCTCTATGTTTCTTTTTGCCATCTAGAAATCGTCCTGTTTCGTCTGATTCTTGTTCTTTCTTGAGGACAAGAAAGGTCTAATCTTGGGGAGATTTGTTAGGTGCATTTTGTGCACCTTTTTTGCACACATTTTAGTCCCTTTTATGCATCTATTTAGCATAATTATTCTTCATTTGTCTTGCGTTTCATCATATTTCATGTTAGTCTCTAGAAAAACCTTATTTGCACATTTTCATGTCTTTTTCAGGTAAACTGGAGCTTGGAATGCACTTTGGGAGGTGCCGGGAAGCATTGGTGAAGATTTCGGGATGATCGGGCGAAGAGCGAAAAAGTTGGAAAAATCAAGTTTGGATTCGGAGTCAGAGGGGTACACGGGCCGTGCTGGATTTACACTGAAAAATCAACACGGGTCGTGTTGACCAAAATGTGAGCTGTTGACCATGTTGAACACGAGCCATGTCAGTTTAGTGCAAATTAACACGGGCCGTGTTGGCTGCTGAACACGGGCCGTGTCAGTTTAGCCTATTTTAACACGGGCCGTGTTCGACCCAAAAACCAACTTTTGGCAGTTTTTCCTATCTTTCATATTACGGGTTGAGGGCCATTTTTACACAGACAGAACATATCAGAGCACATTTGGAGAGGGGATTTCGAAGGTTATTGCAAGGGTTTGATCAATAATCATTTGGAAACATTATTTCTAGTATTTGTAAGTTGTAATTGCATTTTATTTCCATATTTTAAACTTCTGATCTTGTTCTAGCCATGTGTGGCTAGAGCCCTAGTTTCTCCAATTTCATGTTTTGACTTCTTGGTAGTGATTTCAATCATATGACCTGATGTTTGTTTTCAATTTCTATCTAACGAATTTGATTTTGCTTCAATCGAATGTTTGGTTCTAATTGTGATTCTTATTGGCCATTTGAATTAGGGTTAGGTCATTCAAGTTATCTATTTTGTAAAATCCATAATTGTTTTGTGAAATTGAACAAGTAACAAGCACTAAATTGAATTCTTTTGAATAAATCTAGTGTAAATCTTATTCATACACTCTTACACTCCCGAGCTTGTGAGGAGCATTGGATGTTGTTGGGAACATTCACATAAAGTTTCATGCAATCTTTTAATCTAATTCTAAGAGCTTGTTTAGATTAGGTTAGTAAGGTTAGGGTTAATCAAAGAGCTTGTTTTGGTTAATTAATGTGGTGAATGGGAAGTGTTAGAGCTTGTTAACACTTTCAAGTACCAACTTAGATAGAATTGAATAAATATTGTGTCATCTTTGAATCACATTGCTAAGTTGTCATACATGAAGTTGCAGGCCAGGTTTACTTCTACTCCGGGGACTTGGGAGATCGGTTGTGCCGGTGCCCTGCAGAACCGGGCAGTGTGCCCCTTCCTTTGGCAATTCAGACACTGCATTTCCCAACATGCTCCGGTGTGGTGGTAGTTACAACCATCAGTCTTCGGGAGAGTTCCAGCATAACGATTGGCCGGTGCTGGGGTAGCAGGTGTTGTGGCGGCGTATATAGTGCCCATTTGTTGCTCCTACGGGGGTTCCTGTGTTGTTCGCTCCTTCCTCTTTTTCCCTGACTTTTTTTATAGTCCCCTCCTTTTGATGGCTCGGGAACAGGGACCACCATGCCATGGTGGACTCCATGGTCAATGAGTCGCTGGGCCAGTTGTTTGGCGCTATCGAATGTAGTTGGGTTAGAAGACAGTACATCTCCTTGAATCAGGGTAGTTAAACCCCAGATGTACCTTTCTATCTTCTTACTCTCTGGGGTAACCATCCCAGGGCATAGTGCTGCCAGGTCGCTAAACCTGTCAGTGTAGGTCACTATGTCTAAGCCGACCATGTTGTGCTCCCATAGTTCTTGTTCCAGTTTTTAAACTTTGCCCCTAGGGTAGTATTCTTCCAACATCATCTCTTTTAGGTTCTCCCAACCTATGGAGTTAGCCATTGATAGGGTTAGTGACTTAACATGGCCATTCCACCATATTAGGGCTCTGTCGGAGAAGGTGCAGGCAGCAAACTTAACTTTTCTCCCTTCTGGACACAGACAGATTGCGAAGACCAAATCTGTTTTATCGAACCATCGCATCAGAGCAATGACTCCCCCATTTCCATTAAAGGATTTGGGTTTGTAGTTCATGAAGTCCTTATACGAACACACCCTAGGATGCCCGTGACTACCACCTTGGGTGTAGTTAACACCCGATTCACTCTCGTTAGTACCGGTCGTGTTGAATGGAGCTAGGGCTACCGTAACGGCCGCAGCCACCGCAACTTGAATAGCTGTCGGATCGAATTGTGGAGGAGGTAGTGGAGTTTGAGTTGGATTTATCAGAGTAGTGCGCCTGTTTGATCTACGAGGAGGCATCTTGCTAAAAAGAATACAAAGATGAGATGGAAATAAGTATATAGTAGTGGTTGATAAGCCGAAAGCTGAAAGACAAAGTTATCCTAGTTCTGAGTGTATCTGGTTCTGAGTTTCATAGGGTTCTGGAAAACAATTCATAATGGAGTCTATATAAAATAAACTTTATGAATTAGTAGTGGCTGACCTCGAATGAATTTCTGTAAATTGAATAACCGATAATGGTTGCATGAACAAGAAATAATCCTAACACATAGAGTGAGTAGTGTATTCACTAGCTCACTAAATCAATCAAGGTTATTATTTATATGTGTGACGCATAAGACGTTTTAGTTTTTCCGGCTGATTACTTCTTGGAAAACTCTTCTTGAATCTATTCTTGTTCCTCCTTAACTCCTCTGCTGACTCTTATGATGGAGTGGTTACTTCTATCTAGGTTTTTCGTAGGAGAATAGAAGTGTCTAAAGAATCTATGAGAATAAGTGAAACATTATGGGGTGATCCTTACCGGGTCCTCCTATAATTGCGCAATGTATACAAGTTGTACATAATTTATGATTAAATACACCTTCGAATAAGTGATCCTACTCGAAAACCACAACCAAACAAGGAACAGGAAATGGAGCATAGATCACAAAATCTAAGTCTATAAATTCTCAGTTATATAAAACCTTGGAAGTATACATTCCGAAATCATAGACCTACCAGAAGGGTCTTTTAAATTCTCACATAAGTTATTTATAGTACCTAAAATACTCCTATAGTATTTTAATGTAATGAACTTGGTATGTTTTTGTCACATCCCCAAACCAGACGGCGGAAACGTCCGGGGGTGGATGACTTCATTTGTAGTATCACAACACCTGCATAATAGTAATCAACGTACAAACAACCACTGTAATTCAAAAGTATAAGTATTTACATGTGTTTCATCATTGTATGTATTGAAACCTAAATAGTTATACACAAGAAGACATGACTCAAATAGCTCCATCTTCTCAATAGCTTGGAGAGTACATGTCTACTGGTTCCTCGAGAATACAAGTAATATGAAAATAGAGTATCAACATAAAGTTGAGTGAGTGCATAAGTATTTATGTTTGAAAGTATGTTTCTGTTTCTTGAATATGTATACTGTTCCAGAAAATCCTATATTTTCTGCTGTATATATGAAAGTAGTTTTAATCTCATAAAATCGTTCTGTTTGTAAACCAATGTTCTGTATTTGTATTCCTTTATGTAAAACTTGTATCTGTGAGTGTGCTTGGTTCCACCAACTGTTATTGTAAAATGTAATGTAATACTATAAATTGTATCTTGTAAAACTAGTACTTTGGAAATGTATTTAAGTTTAGTTAATTAGACACTAACGTATTGTTAATATCTTTTTATATGAGTTATTTTAACCATACTAACTAGATGACCTGACCCAACACTATGAATGCGTTGAAAGCTGTTGATAACAACTGTCACTCGTAGGCGTGCATGTCTGACTGTAGCTAGCAGTCTGAGAGCGGGGTTGTCAATCCCAATATAGATCTATACACACATTGTTTCGATCCCCGGCTAGAGATTATTTTTATAATGTCAGGACTTTAACTATATTGTTTAAATGAATTAAACAACCTGTATCAAATGACTCATAAAAAGCATATAAACGTTACATGTATAATAGTTATGAAAACCTAATCATTCTGAAATGAATGATTGACAGTATGTTCTTGAATTAGCATTCTTAACATGTATCTGAAACATGTACATCCTTGATTAGTTTTGAATCAAACCTTTGTTCTTGTAAAACAATGTACTTTAGTATACTTGAATTCATGAATGCAACCCCTTGCTCAACATGTTACAAAGGGTAATTGAACTGAATGAAATCACTTTTATATTTATATACATATACAAATATATATATAAGTAAAATTTAAATGACACTCGGACAAATAACCGATACTTATAATCCCACATCCAAACAAGGAAAAGGAACCAAAGTGGATTATCAGTCTTTAGCCTTTTAAATCTTATATATATATATATATATATATATATATATATATATATATATATATATATATATATATATATATATATATATATATATATATATATATGATTTCTGGAGGAAAATATAAGTTTATAAAACATTAAAAAGAAATTTAATATTTTGAAATACTTTTGGTGACTTAATGTCATTTTAACACAATCTTTGAAAATCAATTGAATTGATGATAAATGAAATCCATTTTGATAAGTTTATTGAAATCTTTTGTTTGTAACACAAAATCTTTGTGTTAGACTTGTATTTCCCCCCCCCCCCCCCACCTTAAAACAGTGAAATCTATGAAAATACGGGGGTATGAACTCACCTGTAGTGAGTGATTCGAGTGAAAGATTGATATAGGATGCTAAGTGTCAAGTGAAATCTCGAGCAGAAACGGATCCTATTAAGCATATAATGACACATATATGGATATAATTAGTGTATATAACAACTAATCATGAATTGGAACCACCTTATGGACTAGGAAACACTTGGAAGGAAGTGTTACAATCACATGTGATTGTTGTAAAGGGGTTTACGGCCACATACAAGGGTGTATTTACGGCCTAGGGTGTTCACAGCTATGGTGTTTACGGCCAAAGAGGTTCACGGCCATGGGAGTTTACGGTCAATGAAGATCATGAGGAGAGTTTACGGTCAATGTAGTTTACGGCCAATGGTGTTCTTCATAGGGGTTTACGGCCAAGGGAGGTGGTCATGGCCATAAACTCTATTGTTCTTCAGAAATGGTTGTTTTCAAGGGTGTATGTTAAGAGCTTCTATAGGGGGTGTTCATGGTTCAAGAACTAGTATGCGTTCTTGGTGTTCTTGGTGTAAGTGATGTAGATTTGAAGATCTATCCAAAAGAGATAATTTCATGGATGAAATCATAGAGTTTTACTTGATTAAGAAGGTTATCAACTAACAAATGGAAGAATCACTTACACTTTGGAAGATTAGGATGAAAAATCTAGATGATACTTGAGAGAGAATTGACTTTCTTGACTTGGAAGTGTGAGAAATGAAGAAAAGTGAAAGAATATCATATATGTGGGCATGCGTTCACGGCCACCTTGAGTTTACGGACGTACACTCATGTTTACGGTCGTAAACTCCTCCTGATGGAGTTCTTGGCTCGAAAGCAACACAATGAACTTAAGTTAACTCATCCCTAAGCCCAAACTTTGAATGTACTAGGCTTAGAACACTCAAACAGACCCTAAAAATGCTAACAGATAGCAGAAACAAGTCTGAATTTGATTGAATTGAATGGCTTTACAAGATAGAAATTTCGGGTTGTCACATCATCCCCCCGTTAGAGAGAATTTCGTCCCAAAATTAGAGTTTAAGCAATTAAGTAATTACAAATAACTAAGCGAAAAGATGAGGATATTTCAGTTTCATCTGATCCTCGCGTTCCCAAGTGAATTCAGATCCTCGTTTGGCATTCCAGCGAACCTTCACTATCGGGATACGGCTTTGCTTCGTTTGCTTGACCTCTCAGTTCATGATCTCAACTGTTTCTTCCACGAAGTTGAGGCTCTCGTTGATCTCGATCTCGTCGAGTGGGATTACAAGAGTCTCGTCGGACAGACACTTTTTCAAGTTCGAGACATGGAAAACAGGATGTATGTTACTAAGTTTGCGAGGTAGTTTAAGATTGTAAGCTACAGGGCCGATTCTAGCGAGAATCTAAAAAGTCCCTCTGTATCTTGGATTTAGCTTTCCACGCTTTCTGTAGCGTATCAAGCCCTTCCAGGGTGAGACCTTCAACATGACGTGGTCACCAACCTGGAATTCCAAAGGTTTCCTTCTCTTGTCTGCGTAGCTTTTCTGTCGGTCTCCAGAGGCTTTCAATTGTTCACGGATTTGAACGACTTTCTCTGTCATTTCCCGTATGATTTTCGGACCGGTGAGAGTACTGTCAGGAATGCGTCCTTTAGCTAACTGCATGTCACCCACCTCAGCCCAGCACAGACGGGATCTGTAGTTTTGGCCATAGAGGGCTTCAAATGGAGCAGCCTTTATGCTCGTGTGATAACTATTGTTGTAAGAGAATTTGACAAGGGGTAAATGATTATCCCATGTCTTTCCAAAGTATATCACGCAAGCTCGCAACATGTCTTCTAAAGTTTGAATCCTCCTCTCACTTTCTCCGTCGGTTTGTAGATGGTATGCTGTACTCATGTCCAGCCTAGTTGCCAAAGATTTTTGTAAAGACTGCCAGAAACGAGAAGTGAATCTACTATCTTGTTAGCTTCTCCATCTTGTCAGTCTCTTTGATTGATAAGAAGTGTGCGGACTTGGTTAATCTATTGACGATTACCCAAATAGTATCATAACCACCCGATGTCTTGGCTAACTTAGTTATGAAATCCATTATAATCCGCTCCCACTTCTATTCGGGGATTTCAGGTTATTGCAATAAACCTGAAGGTTTCTGGTATTCTACCTTGACTTTGCCACATGTAACACACTTGCCCACAAAGGTAGCAATTTCGGCCTTCATGCTAGACCACCAGTATAGTTTCTTGAGGTCCAGATACATCTTGTCTAAACCTTGATGAATGGAGTATCGGTTTTTGTGAACTTCATTCATAACCACGTCTCTGTAACCACCGAACTTTGGTGTCCAGATCCGGTTCATGAAACAATAGACTCCATCATCCCTGACTTTGAAGTTTTTATCCATTCCTCTCAAGGTTTCACCTGTCACATTTTCAGGTTTTAAGGCCTCAAGTTGAGCCTCTCTGATCTGTGTGGACAGATGTGAATGGATTTTCATGGTCAACGACTTTACTCGGCGTCCCGAGTATTCTTTTCTGCTAAGGGCATCAACTACTACGTTAGCTTTACCAGGATGATAAAGAATTTGACAATCGTAGTCGTTCAGTAGCTCCACCCACCGTCATTGTCTCATGTTCAGCTCTTTCTGATCGAAGATATGCTGGAGACTTTTATGGTCCGTGAATATTGTACATTTCGTGCCATATAAGTAATGTCTCCAGATCTTCAGAGTAAATACCACTGCTCCTAATTCAAGGTCATGTGTTGTATAATTGACTTCATGTGTATTTAGCTGTCTTAAGGCATAGGATATAACATTTCCTCTTTGCATAAGAACACATCCAAGCCCTTGATTAGAAGCATCACAGTACACTACACAATCCTCTGTCCCTTCAGGAAGAGAGAGGATCGGTGCACTACACAAAGCTCGCTTCAGCGTTTGGAATGTTGTTTCTTGTTTTTCTCCCAGCTAAAAGTTACGCCCTTTTGCATCAGGGTCGTAATAGGCTTAGCTATTTGAGAGAACATCTGGATGAATCTGCGATAGTAGCCAGCAAGACCTAAGAATTGACGGATTTCTATAGGTGTTTTGGGTGCTGACCAGTTCTCAATTGCCTTATTTTGGAAGGGTCAACGTGTATTCTTTCAGAACTGACCACGTGACCTAGGAAATCAACTTCCCTGATCCAAAATTCACACTTTGAGAACTTCGCATAGAGCTTCCCTGTTCTAAGAGTTTGCAATACTTGACGAAGATGTTGGCCATGTTCTTCTTCACTTCTTCAGTAGGTAAGGATGTCATCAATGAAGACTATGACGAATTTGTCCAGAAATGGACGACACACTCTGTTCATTAGATCCATGAACACAGCAGGTGTATTCGTCAATCCGAATGGCATCACTAGAAACTCGTAATGAGCATAACGAGTTCTTAATGCGGTTTTGGTAATGTCATCCTCCAAAATACGTAAGTGATGATACCCAGATCTTTAGTCTATTTTCGAGAAGTAGTTCGCACCCTGAAGTTGGTCGAACGGATCGTCAATGCGAGGCAGTGGATATCGATTCTTGATGGTAAATTTTTTCATCTCGCGGTAGTCTATGCACATACAGAATGATCCATCCTTTTTCTTCACGAACAAAACAGGTGCTCCCCAGGGTGAGAAGCTTGGCCTTATGAAACCTTTGCTAAGGAGTTCGTTAATCTGGCTGGATAATTCCTGCATTTCAGAAGCTGCAAGACGATAGGGGGATTTGGCTACAGGGGTAGCCCCAGGGATTAAGTCGATTCTGAATTCGAATTGTCGTTCGGGAGGCACTCCTGGAAGATCATCGGAAAAAATGTCGGGAAAGTTGCAGACCTCAGGAATGCTCGCGATGTCTTTCACTTCTTGCTTTTTGTCCACCACGTGAGCTAAGAAAGCACAGTACTCTTTGCGAAGGTACTTCTGTGCCTTAATGCAAGAAATGATCTGGAGGTTCGTTCTGGGTTTGTCGCCGTAAATAATAAGAGTTTCGTTAGTTGGCAAGTTTAGACGAATGGCTCTTTCATAGCATAGGATGTCGGCATGGTTAGGGCACAACCAATCCATATGTATTATGATGTCGAAACTTTTGATAGAGACCGGCATAAGGTCTATTGGGAAAGAAAAGTTATTCAAGGTAAGGGTACATCCTATGTATATATCGTTGGTGGATTCGGATTTCCCATTAGCCATTTCGACTGTGAAAGTTTCATTTAGTGGTTGGGAGTTTTGATTTAGCAAGTGTTTGAAATTATGGCTCACAAATCTCTTCTCAGCACCACAATCAAATAAAATGCATGCATAAGTGTTGTTGAGAAGAAACGTACATGTGACCACCGTAGGGTCTGCTACCGCTTCTTCGTGACCCAAAGCCAAAATTCTCCCAACTCCACCAGCATTTCCAGCTTTTGGATAATCTCTCTTGAAATCCCCACATCACCACATTGGTAGCATGCCTGACCTACTCCAGCGGCAGGTACTTGGTTAATTGGTTGAGGTGGTGATCTACAGAATCGGGTAGTATGCCCTTTTCTGTTGCAGTTACGACACTGCATTTCCTGGCAATTTCCATTATGGTGAAAATTGCACTTGTTGCACTTAGGGAGATTACCAGCATAAGGCTTATCTGGTGCAAGGTTAACAGGAACAGCAGCAGGTACAGTAGCAGCATTGACTGCAACTAACTATTGCTTCTTTGAGGATTCTTGTGAAGACTTGCCCTTCCTCTTCTTCCAACCTTTCTTCTTGCTGTTGTTGTTTTTATTGTTGTTGTTTTGACAGGCTCCGTGGTCAATAAGAGATTATGCCAGCTCTTTGGCGCTATCAAAAGTAACAGGCCTTGAAGATAAAACACTTGACTGAATTTGGGTGACAGTCCCCAAATATATCTCTGAATCTTTTTGCTCTCCAAAGCAACCATATCTGGACAAAGAATTGCCAAGTCACAGAATCTATTGGTATAGGTTGTTATGTCCGAACCAACCATTGTAAGACCCCAGAGCTTTTGCTCGAGTTTCTGAATTTCCCCTTGTGGACAGTATTCCCGCATTAACATGGCTTTTAAGTTCTCCTAGCTTATCGAGTTTGCCACTACCAGAGTCAATGACTTAACATGGCCATTCCACCATGTTAAAGCTCTATCTGAAAAGGTACAAACAATGAATTTGACTTTGCTGCTTTCTGGACAGGAGCAGATTTCGAAAATTGCTTCTGTCTTCTCCATCCATTGTCTAAATGCCATAACTCCCCCAGTCCCGTTAAAGGTCCTGGGTTTGGCATTCGAAAAATCTTTATAAGTGCACTCTAGCAAGTGCCCATGACTCTCGCCGTGGTTAGAAGGATGTGCACCAGCTCCCGACCCACTAGTACCAGGAGTATTGATATGAGACATGGTAGGCGCTACAGCCACTGTGATCGCCGCTTGAAACATAGCAACGTCGAATTGAGGACGTGGTGGCGTCGGTGGCGTCGGTGCTTCATTAACAGTGTTACGTCTTGGATTTCTACGAGGAGGCATCTTTTTCTATAAAAGTTAAAAGATAAAAAGATGGTAAGATATCAAGAGTGAATATGAATTTGATATCTCTGAACTAAAACATTTAGTTCAGCATGAGTCTTGTAATGAATTGGAAATAGAAGTCTACGAAAAGTATACCTTGTAACAGGATGATATGAAATTGAATGGTTATTTTTCAAGAAGTATGAAAATGCATGTCGATTATATTGGCATATTGAATACATAAAGTCTGGGAAACTTGACCCTAAATAGGTGTACAATATACCAAATTCTGGGAAAAACATCGACATCATACTGACCTACCGTAAATGAAATTTTCGTGGTCGTACTGAAAAACATGAAAAAAAACGCTAAAACATATCCGCAGACTTAACTATAACCAAAAGAGTGACCAGAAAACGAGTAGAGTTGTAGCACCTGGTTCTTGGTACGTATTCTTTTTATTAATTCTTTAAATATTTTGCATTTTGGCCTTGGACTCGGCGAGTTGAAGGACCAACTCGCCGAGTAGAAGCGAGAAGGGACGCGAGACTTAAGTGATGAACTCGGCGAGTCGGGTCCCGGACTCGGCGAGTAGGTGCTGTTCGGACCAAAAACCCTAATCCAAAGGTTTGCACCCTATTTAAGCAATGATATGACGGCCATATTGTCCCTTATGCTCCCAAAACACATCTCATTGAAACCCTAGCCGTTTGTGCTTTGTTGAGGCCATTTTTGGTGTTCTTCTGTGGTTGTAAAGCTTGGAAGGAAGAAAGGAGCTTGGAACCTGAGTTGGGGACAGTAGATCCAGAGATATTACTTCATTTTCAGCAGCTTCAAGGTATAATGCCCCTGTCTTGACTCATCTATATGTTATTCATCTTTAACTTGGGATTTCTTTGGATTGCTAAGTCATGTTTTGGTATTGGAAGTGTGGAGTGGGTTTTGACTTCAGATCTGGGCCTTAAGAGGGGTTTCATGGGATAAAGGTGCCAACTTTAGGGCCATGAGAGCCCCACGCTCATTGTAGGACACTTTATGTGGATTTTTGAGCTAAAAACCCCATGCATGTGCATCAAGTTTGGAACTTTACGTATAAAGTGGACATTAGGAGGCCAGATCTATGGTTTTGGTGTGCTAGATCCCATTTAAATCAACTGTATGGAATTGGTCAAGACTGGACTCGGCGAGTCCGTTCTTGGACTCGGCGAGTCCAAGGCAATCTTCTTAGAACTCGACGAGTTGTTCATCAACTCGGCGAGTCGGATGAGTTTTCATGTGACGTTCATATGAGAGAAGAACTCGTCGAGTTGACGGCCCAACTCGACGAGTAGAGTCGTGGATAAGGACAAATGGAAGGTTAGGGACTCGGCGAGTTGGCTAGCCAACTCGGCGAGTCAGGTCAACTGGAAGTTGACTTTGACTTTGACTTGACTTGATCAGGGGTAAAATGGTCATTTTACCCAAAAAGTAGATATCATACTCTGATTGTGTGTTTTGTGGGATTTATAGCCGGAGGATTTCCGGAGCAGCAGCAACAGATAGAGAGTTCCCGCACAGATCAACAGCTACTACGAGGTGAGTTACCTTCCAGTAGCGGTGGGTCTACGGCCACAATGCCGACCCACCAGTAGGGATCGTATGATAGATGTTTGTCTTTGTGATATTCATCTGTGTTGCTACTACCTGATATGTTATATGCTAGCATGATATGATATGTGATAGTGATAGAGATTCGGTTGTTAGGACCGAAGGGTAGCTTAGGCACCCCAGATATGCCTAACAGTATGTTATGATATGTTTAGCTGCTAGCATGATATGTTATACGAGATAGAGGTAGTAGAGGGGGGGATGGTCCCCGAGATTTGGTTGTTAGGACCGAAGGGTAGGTCGGCACCCCAGATATGCCTGACAGTAGATATTGCTATGATATATGTGACAGTAGTAGTAGGGGTGAAATAGTCCCCGAGGTTCGGTTGTAGGACCGAAGGGTAGTCAGCACCCCAGAATGGCTCGACATGGGTAGGTCAGCACCCCAGAATGGCTTGACACGGGTAGGACGACACCCCAGAATAGCCGCACGGGTAGGTCGGCACCCCAGAATGGCCGTACGGGCAGGTCGGCACCCCAGAATGGCCGTACCGGGTAGGTCGGGCTCCCCAGAAATGTCTGGCAGTATGTATGCTATATGATTGTATGGTATGTGGACGATGGGGGGAACTCACTAAGCTTCGTGCTTACAGTTTACAGTTTTGTTTCAGGTACCTCTTCAGCGAAGGGGAAGGAGCTGGCGCGGTAGCGGCACATCATACACACGCGTTGGTTTTTCCGCATTATGAGATGTCCTGGGATTGTACTCTGACATTATTATTATTTTTATGATTTGGTTTTTTCAGACACGAGATATAATTTATGAAATGATATGATCGGATGATGTTTTACTACAAATGTTTTACAAATCACTTATTTTAAATGAAATTTTTGGACGTGAAAATTGGGTCGTTACAAGAGTACTATCCATTTCTTAAACCAAAAGAAAGGATAAGTAGAGCATCTCCTACTGGCGACGGGTATCATTTGGACGAATCCTCAACTCAGCCAGTTGACTCTCCACATCAAGCAGTTGTCTTGCATACATTGTCTGGTGTGCTTGAAGCTCTATGACTTCAGCTTGAGTTACAACTATCTCTTGCAGCAGGGCCTCATTGTTTCTCATTGCTCTGTTATGAGCAAGTTCAAGGTTGCGAATACTATCCGTATTGGAATTCGTGTCCTCATCAAGCTCCACAGTTTGTTGAATGGCTGCTACTCCTAGCTCAACATTTCGAGCCACTCGACGAACCAAAATAGGAAGAATTCTGTCTGCAGAGCCTTCCTCACTTATGTTGTAGAACCTTCGGTCTCCATTTTAGGGTAAGGGTTGACCTTGCTCTCGGCTCCACCTACTAAAATTCTCATCCCATGAAGTCATCGGGCCTTGGAAATTTTGTCGTGGATTAGGATTATGGACAACTGGTAGTGGACTATAAGCTTCTGATTCGGAATCAGTGTCTCGAGGTAAATTTTCTGCAAAGTCATCATCTAAGGGAATTTCATGATTATCTTTCGGCTCTGCATCTTGTCCTTGATTGGGAAAGTATGGGTCTCCAGGTAAATGAAATCCTGCCATTGTTATCTAAGCGAGAATAGAGATAAGAGATAGAGAATATAGTTAGTAACGATAGATTAAGGATACAATTTTCTACGAGAGAGACCTACAGTTAACAGGTAATGTATTCTTTATGCCTTGTTCTAGGTATTACTATAACTATAAAGTGTATACTAATTATATATAACTTGGGTATAACCGACCTTCGATTAAATGACCCGACTCTAAATCCACAACCAAACAAGGAACAGGAAATGAAGCTAGATCACATATTCTAAGTCTATATAAATTTAACTATATATAACTGTAATATACCCTTAATATTTATAGCTCTACCCTTAATTGTTCTATTGTTTTCATATGTTTGTTATTAGTACATAGTGCCTAAAATACCCCTATAGTATTTTAATCTTTATGTTTTGTTCTGGAGTTCTTCAGTATATGTATAGTTGGTAAGTTTTAGACATGCCGCAACATCACTATCACTCCCAAACACATGTTGGTCATATCTCAAATCAATATAGTTATCAGACTATATTAATCCCAGATATGATTACATAACTGCTCACGTTTGACTGTAATGTCCAACATCCAAATACTTTTAAGTTCTTATGACTGTGATACTATACTTGTAGGTATGAGAGTTAGTATACTTCTACAAAAATACTTAAATTTTTTAAAAATATATATATAATTGTAGTCAGAGCTCTTAGCCCCATATGTATTTATAGTTTGTATATCTTTTATGGATTGATATACCGAGTTCACTATAAACATTGCTCTGATACCAATATGTCACACCCCCAAACCAGACGGCGGAAACGTCCGGGGGTGGATGACTTCATTTGTAGTATCACAACACATGCATAATAGTAATCAAAGTACAAACAACCACTGTAATTAAAAAGTATAAGTATTTACATGTGTTTCATCATTGTATATATTGAAACCAAAATAGTTATACACAAGAAGACAAGACTCAAATAGCTCCATCTTCTCAAAAGCTTGTGGAGTACCTGTCTACTGGTTCCTTGAGAATACAAGTAATTTGAAAAGAGAGTATCAACATAAAGTTGAGTGAGTGCATAAGTATTTATGTTTGAAAATATGTTTCTGTTTCTTGAATATGTATACTGTTCTAGAAAATCCTATATTTTCTGCTGTATATATGAAAGTAGTTTTAATCTCATAAAATCGTTCTGTTTGTAAACCAATGTTCTGTATTTGTATTCCTTTATGTAAAACTTGTATCTGTGAGTGTGCCTGGTTCCACCAACTCTTATTGTAAAATGTAATGTAATACTGTAAATTGTATCTTGTAAAACTAGTACTTTGGAAATGTACTTAAGTTTAGTTAATTATACACTAACGTATTATTAATATCTTTTTATATGAGTTATTATAACCATATTAACTAGATGGCCTGACCCAACGCTATGAATGCGTTGAAAGTTGTTGATAACAACTGTCACTCGTAGGCGTGTATGTCTGACTGTAGCTAGCAGTCTGAGTGTGGGGTTGTCAATCCTAATATAGATCTATACACACATTGTTTCGATCCCCGGCTGGAGACTCTGGTTATAATGTCAATACTTTAACTATATTGTTTAAATGAATTAAAGAACCTGTATCAAATGACTCATAAAAAGCATATAAACGTTACATGTATAATTGTTATGAAAACCCAATCATTCTGAAATGAGTGATTGACAGTATGTTCTTAATTAGTATTCTTAACATGTATCTGAAAGATGTATATCCTTGATTAGTTTTAAATCAAACCTTTATGCTTGTAAAACAATGTACTTTAGTATACTTGAATTCATGAATGCAACCCCTTGCTCAACATGTTACAAAGGGTAATTAAACTGAATGAAATAACTTTTATATTTATATACATATACAAATATATATAAGTAAAATTTAAATGACACTCAGACAAATAACCGATACTTATAATCCCACATCCAAACAAGGAAAAGGAACCAAAGTGGATTATCAGTCCTAAGCCTTATAAATCTTATATATATATATATATATATATATATATATATATATATATATATATATATATATATATATATATGATTTACGGAGGAAAATATAAGTTTATCAAACATTAAAAAGAAATTTAATATTTTGAAATACTTTTGGTGACTTAATATCATTTTAACAAAATCTTTGAAAATCAATTGAATTGATGATAACTGAAATCCATTTTGATAAGTTTATTGAAATCTTTTTTTTTTTGTAACACAAAATCTTTGTCTTAGACTTGTATCCCCCCCCCCCTCCCCTTAAAACAGTGAAATCTATGAAAATAGGGGGTATGAACTCACCTGTAGTGAGTGATTCGAGTGAAAGATTGATATAGGATGCTAAGTGTCAAGTGAAGTCTCGAGCACAAACGGATCCTATTAAGCATATAATGACACATATATGGATATAATTAGTGTATATAACAACTAATCATGAATTGGAACCACCTTAGGGACTAGGAAACACTTGGAAGGAAGTGTTACAATCACATGTGATTGTTGTAAAGGGGTTTACGGCCACACACAAGGGTGTGTTTACGGCCTAGGGTGTTCACGACCATAGTGTTCATGGCCAAAGAGGTTCACAGCCATGGGAGTTTACGGTCAATGAAGATCATGAGGAGGGTTTACGGTCAATGTAGTTTACCGCCGATGGTGTTCTTCATAGGGGTTTACGGCCAAGGGAAGTGCTCATGGCCGTAAACTCTATTGTTCTTGGGAAATGGTTGTTTTCAAGGGTGTATGTTAAGAGCTTCTATAGGATAACTAGTATATGGAAGATTACTTATGTTTTGAAGCTTGAAGGGGGTGTTCACGGTTCAAGAACTAGTATGTGTTTTTGGTGTAAGTGATGTAGATTTGAAGATCTATCCAAAAGAGATAATTTCGTGGATGAAATCATAGAGTTTTACTTGATTAAGAAGGTTATCAACTAACAAATGGAAGAATCACTTACACTTTGGAAGATTAGGATGAAAAATCTAGATGATACTTGAGAGAGAATTGACTTTCTTGACTTGGAAGTGTGAGAAATGAAGAAAAGTGAAAGAATATCATATATGTGGGGATGAGTTCACGACCACCTTGATTTTACGGTCGTACACTCATGTTTACGGTCGTAAACTCCTCTTGATGGAGTTCTTGGCTCGAAAGCAACACAATGAACTTAAGTTAACTCATCCCTAAACCCAAACTTTGAATGTACTAGGCTTAGAACACTCAGACAGACCCTAAACAATGCTAAAAGATAGCAGAAACGAGTCTGACTTTGATTGAATTGAATGCCTTTACAAGATAGAAATTTCGGGTTGTCACAGTTTTAAACTTGTTGTTGTCTTTTAGTATCATAAAATACTCCCATAGTATTTTAACTTTATGTTCTGATCTAGAAATCCCTTGAATAGAATTTGGTAAGTTTTAAGACTGTTGCAATACCACATCATTCCCAAACACATGTCGGTCACATCTCAAATGAATATAGTTGATCAGGCTATATTGATCCCAGATATGATTACATATCTGTCCAGGTTTGACCGCAGTGTTCAACCTTTAAATACTTATGTCCTGTTCTTCTTGATACTTGTTCTAGTATGTATATTGTTGGGTTTTAAGCATTCTAACACTCCTAAGTGTACATGCAACCATAAATACCTTGGATCTATGTTTTCTCTATTATACATGCAAATATGAATATCCAAGGTATTACCCTAACTAGCATACAGAAACATTGATACTTGGGTAATAAGATGGATAGAATACATACCTTGTTGATGTAGCTTGACTCCATGAAGCTCGAGAGCCTAGTGCCCCAAGTGTGACACCTCAAATGGTTCACACAACATCATATGCACTTGAAAGACTTAGAGAGAAATGATACTTCATGAAATCGACTTGCCCTTTCATTCACACACATGTGTTGGCCGATTTTTCCCAAGAATATGATCTTTATATAGTGTCACAATTAGGGTAGACCCTTATTGTCATGGCTTTCCATTTCCTTGGATCCATGGGTTCAAATACACCATGGAGCATCCATGGAGCATCCTATGGGTTTTAGCCCAACTTGATAATCCATGGAGTCTTAGCCCACTATACAAGTATGGATGATTTACACAATCAACCCATATATTTAATTAGTCTTCTTTTGATGACTTAATTAATTCTAGATTAATTATTGATCAATACTAATTAAATAATCTTATTAATATATTAGAACTTATAATATATTAATAAACCTTAAGTGTTATTTCTCTCATTTTAGTCTATCCAAATGCATGATGCCATGCAACCTAAATGAACTATGCCAAGTCGGGTCAAGTACATACCAATTATAGTTATGGACTTAGACACTAATCCAACATATATATGTATAAGCATGTATGTACACTTTTATAAAATATTGTTATATTTTTAAAATATACTTTTATTCAGAGCACTTCGGCCCCATTGCATTTATATTTGTATATCATTTATAGGTTGATATACTTAGTTCACTATAAACAATGCTCTGATACCAATCTGTCACACTCCCAAACCGGAACGGCAGAAACGTTCGGGGGCGGAGGACGTCATGTTTAATATCACAACACATGCATCATAGTAATCAAAGTAACAAACAACCATTGTATTAATATTAAAGTGTTTAGAAAGTATGTGATTCACAAAAGGTTGACTTCAAAAGTAAATAACAAAACAAGACATGAAGCTACTATGCTCCATCTTCTGAATCCTAGTGTGCGTACCTATCTACTAGTTTCCTTAGAATACAAGTTATTTTGAAAGCGTAGATCAGCATTTAAGCTGGTGAGTTCATACGTATTTTAGTGATGTAAAGTAAGTTGTAAGTTCTTTTTAGAAAAGTTCGCATGTTCCTCTAGAAAATCCTATATTTTCTGATATGATGAATGAAAGTAAAAATGACTCTACAATTCCTTCTATGAGTACTAAATGGATACAAGTTATATACAATTTAGAGTAAACAAACAATCGATTGTGTGAATCTGCCCTAAGCCCACAAGCAAACAAGGAATTGGAAATGAGGCGGAAAGCACACATCCCATTGTTTGTTAGATATTCATTGTATATGTGACAACCGTCAAAATTCGAGTCGGTTTTAGATTTGAAGAAACTTAGTTGCACGTATAGGCACGACACATACTAGAATTAGTAACTAGAAGTTAAGATATAACCTATTAGAAACTTGGAAACAATTAGAAACAATGAATAATGTGCTTGGATTTCACATTGGTATGTGAATTCTACAACTACTTAACTGGAGTGACTATCCACATTTGGGTCATTCCTTGACTTGAACACCATTTCATGAATCATATACACACATCATGCACTTGACCTAGTAGTAGAAATTAGGTCAAAGTCTATTAGAAACTTAAGTCAAAGTTGAAGACTAGGACTAGTATACTTGATTCCTCAATCTCGCTTGAATCTCGTAATCACTACATAGAATGCCAATAAACCGGTAAAAATGAATTACAGACATTATTTTTTTTAACAATAAAAGATTTTTGAAACTCTATTATAATTTGAAATGTCAAATAATTCAATTTATTTTGATATCCAAATATTTATTAAATCTCAAGACCCTAAAAACCCTAAAATCTCAAATTTATAAACTTTAACACCTAAAAATCCATAAAATTTGGTATGGACTTTATAATATCAATTTAAAATAACTCAAATTAGTAAAATATAACCAAGGAGAAATAAAATTTAAGTCATTAGTATTTAACTTTATTTTCTAAGCCAAAAATCAAGGTTTTGTGAATGAAAATTAGGATAAGGTGCATATTTTATAAATTCTTAATATTTTTATAAAATAAAGTTATATTTTATAAAATTTAAAAGAGGGAGACCCTCTCTCCATTCAAAAGTCGGATTCCTCTCTCTCTCTCCTCTCTCTCCTCTTCCCAACACACTCAATCAATTCCTCTCCATTTCTGCATACTTCACTTTCTCTTTCACACTCCTTCACTTCATCTTCTCTCTATTCTTCCTCCCTCTCAAATTCACGAATTTTATTCCAGAAAATGAGTCTAAGAACACAACTTAAACTCAAAATCTTCATCATCATGTGGTGTTCTTGAAGGTAAAATCGATTTCTACTTCACCATTTCTTCAAGTTTTACTTGTTTTTCATGGATTTTCTCAATCTTCTACTCCATTCTATTGTAAAATCATGAACACTTGCACCTACTCACGGTTTTGATGATGATGGTGGTAGGATTTCACCCAAAAACAACATGCATGTTGTAGATGGTGAAGTCTCATGACCTAAACCTAAGTCAAAATCAAGGAAATGCACTTTTCTACATGTTTTGGTGGAAAAACACCACATGCATCCAAAGTTTTCTTTCAAAAACAAATTTTGAAAATTTCAAACTCATGAATGGTCTTCAAACAAACATGCATGTGATGATCTTCAAGCTTAGAAGCTTGATCATCAAAGTATGTTGTTAAAAGCTTTCAAATATGTTCATGAAGGATTTATTTCCAAATAAATATCTAAAACTCCGTTTCTGACCAAATCCGATTTTCCCCAGATTCTCATCAACAAAATAAGATGATCTGTAAATTTCTAGAAAATAATTCATTTATCTAGAATTATTATAATTATTGCAAGAAAATAGATCAATAATTCATATAAAATACTTTCTGAGGCCTATAAATCCTAGATAAATTTCTGGATGACCCCTAAGGTAACAAACGACCTCTGATTAAGTTGCATCGATTTTTGTTACTGTTTAGTATGGTTTTGAATTTTCTTTTTGTTTAGCTCCAATAAATCAAAAAACCCCTTTAGAGAATGCAAAAATGGTATCTAACAATTTTCGCAGCTCCTACCAGAGGTTTGAGACTTAGAAAAATATTTTCAAAATTTTTCACAATGTATTCCTATTTTTCCCCGATTTTTTTATTTATAATGAACTAAAAACAGAAAAATTAGTTCTGCTCATCCAAAATTCCTAATAATTTACCAGAACAACTGATAATACATTAGGATGCTACATAAAATTATTTATGATTTTTCTATTCTGTATGCTATTTTTCTTCTATTTTCCCAAGATTAAATACACTTAAACCCATTTTTTATTAGAATAAATGCACAAAAATCATACAATTGGGTTAACCAGTTTAGAAATTCATTTTTATATTTTTCCCAGCTTAATAATGTTTAATAACAGTAATAGAAAAAGTTTGGGTAATTTTGGAAATTGCTTTCTATTTATTTCATTTTTTTTATTAGAATAAATGCACAAAAATCATAAAATTGGGTTAAACAGTTTAGAAATCCATTTTTATATTTTTTTCACAGCTTAATAATGTTTAATAACAGTAATAGAAAAAGTTTGGGTAATTTTGGAAATTGTTTTCTATTTATTTCAATTTTTATTAGAATAAATGCTCAAAAATCATAAAATTGGGTTAAATAGTTTGGAAATCCATTTTTATATTTTTTCCAGCTTAAGTATGTCTAATGGCAGTATTATAAAAAGCTTGGGAATTTTTATCATTTGGATCCTATTTTTCACGAATTTATATTGTTATGAAGGATTAAAAATTGGGAAAAATAGTTAATCACATCAAAAATTAAAGGAAAATTTTTTGGAAGACCTCTACTGTGTTTAGAATGAAAACGCAAAGTTTGAGAATTTTTGGAAATTGTTTGATAATATTTTGGCTTTTTAAGAGCTTAAAACACATTTAAATGTGTTTTAATACCCTCAATTAATATTACAAAAACCTGGAAATTAATATCCAAAATTGTCTTAATCACATGAGCTATAAAATTTCACCATTTCAGAAAAATGTTTGTAACTTATCAATATTAAATTTTAACACAATATTTGCATAATTCTATTGTAGTAGTAAGTATACTAGTGTTAGATTTCGATTAGAGACTTACTAGCGAATACCATTATTGTAGGATTCGGTAGTGGTATAAGTGGAACTTAGATCAAGACATCATTTGCATCAACTCAATGCATGGTGATTATTCACGACTTCCCCTATTTTTGGTTTTTAAATGTTTTGGGGTGGAAAAGCATGTCCTAAACTATTTATGTTTGTTGTATTTAATTAACTCGTATAAACTTGGTTGCTATATTTTGCATATTGTGAGTATTCACCACTCCTTTATTTTTGGTTTTTAAATGTTTTGGGGTGGAAAAGCATGTCCTAAACTTTTTATGTTCGTTGTACTTATTTTGAATCGTATGAAACTTGGTTGCTATATTTCGTATGTATGTGTGTGTTACTTTAATTTATGAGGACTGTATCGCGGTTAAGTCCCTGGAATCTCTAGGCACAACTCATTAACTCTTTTGAGCGTATGGTTATTATGGATAACGCTATCAGGAGGTAGACAAGTCCTCACTCGCACGATTCGCTTGAGTGCATTTTACCATTTTATACACTATGTTTGCGATATACATAGTAGTCAATAGGGCACGATTCGGTCATTAGGCTTGGGTTGTGAACTCATGAATGGAAACTTGATGCACATACGAATCTTTATGCATATATGAAACTTGTATTCTCATGTTAGCAACGACACTTGTATACTTATTTTTAGCAATGAAACTTGTATACATATTTTAGCAACGAAACTTTTATGCTTATTATAGCAACAAACTTTGTTTCTCATTATAGCAACGAACTTTTATTACTGTAAACTTATATACTTGTTTTAGAAATGAAATTGTTTGCTCCTTGTAACAACGAATATTATTTCGATTCTTGAAAACTCATTTTAGTAATATACTTTTATTTATGGAAACTTTTATCAAAACTTTTAATTCGATTCTTGAAACCAATATTATTTTTAATCTGTGAGTACTCACCAACTATTTTTATAGTTGACGCTCGTTTTACATGTTTTTTCAGGAATCATCGAGTAAGTGGCACATAGGGACACATCACTTTTAGGAGCATTCGCATGTGTTGTATTTCAATTTTCATTGTAAATTCTTTTAAAAGTTGTTCAAACCCATTGTAAATTTGTAATGATTTTTAATACTATGGTTGGTGTTGTCTTTTAATTTTTGCTATGAAACCCTTTATACTGCCACGCCTCGTGTTTCCGCTTTAGCGAGGTGTGACAGAAAATGGTATCAGAGCCGAAGGTTATAGAGAATACTGGTTTTCCTTTGGAGAACCATAACTATAGCCAAAAAATTTCAAAATGTTTTAAAATACTGAACATACTACTGGTATAACTAATTCGAGTACGCATTATTGGAATCTAATTAAGTGTAGCCTGGCCAACTATGCTTAATTAAGGAAAGTTAATGTGAGGCTGGAAACGGTTATACTAGAATTATGTTCCAAATAATTTTCAACTTAAACTTTTGAAAAACAAAATTTTTCGGTGTGCGTACGGGCATTGCATATTATAGGCATTCATCTAGATACACTTAGAAACTAAGTGCACTTTTATAACAATTGCTTTATTTAGAAATATTCTTACCCCTTATCAAGTGCTAGGTTAACCACTTAGGTTATATCACTAGTTGTAGTATGTTCCTCCCTGTACTAGTTGTAGTATGAACTGAAGCCCTAAACTATACCTGTTATAATTTACTAGTATGTTTACTTGAACTATATCTGATTTGTAGAAAATACTTGATTATCTACTGAGTTATGATTGTACTTCAAAAACCAAAGTTTTATAAACAACAAAGTTCTATATCTTTAAAAGAGTTTTTGAAATGATTTGATCACTTAAAAAAGCATAAGAAATCCTTTAATGTGACGGTTATCACAAATAACATTTACACAATTATCATTGTGTTCAACTTGTATTCCCCCCCCCCCCTTAAAAGCATTTAAAACATTTAAAAGATTGATTATAGGGGTATGAACTCACCTTATGTGGGTGATTCAATTGAAGATTCGAGTAAGGATGAGAAGTTCCACGAATGAAGTCCCGAGACACAAATGAGTCCTAAATGACATATATTGATACATATATGCATGTAATTAGAAATCTAACTACAAAGGTGATTGGGAAACAACCTAGTATGCAAGGATAACTCACCAAAGAAGAGTTGGAAACAAGATAGGTGGTTGATTGGATGTTCACGACCCAAAGGAAGGATGGTTCACGGCCCAATGGAATTCACGACCCAAATGGATGAATGGTTCACGACCCAAGCTGGTTCACGGCCCAACTTGATGAGTGGTTCACAGCCCACATGGTGTTCACAGTCCAATCTTGAAGGGTTTGCGGCCCAAATGTGAAGAACACTTGAAGATCTATGTGTTTTGGTGAGTGTTTGAAGATCCTAGTAAGCTTCTATGGAGTATCTAAGGAAAGGGGGTGTTTATGAGTGAAAGATGGTGTTCTTGAAGTATGATACTTGAGAGAGAATGGAGTGTTTGCAGCCAAGAGATGAAGAAGTGAAGGAAAAATGGCAAAAACCCATATATGCTAAGGGTTCACGGCCACCCTTGGGTTCACAGTCGTGAACACTCTTTGATGGTCTTTCTGGATCGATTTCATTCCTCTAATACTAAGCTAACACTTTTCAACATCCAATCCATAAGTGTACTAGGCTTAGAACTCATTAGAATGACGCTTAACAAGGCTAAAAGGCAATATAAATAAGTCTGACTTTTGGTTGACTGGGTTGACTTTACAAGATAGAAATTTACGGGTTGTCACAAATTACCCGGAGTGCCTCCGGAGAGGCATGTGGAGTTCCGGACTGATCTGGTTCCTGGTGCAGCCCTAGTAGCCAAGGCACCATATCGATTAGCCCCACCAAAGATGCAGGAATTGTCTACACAGCTGTAGGAGCTGTTACACAAGGGATTTATACGGCCGAGTAGCTCACCTTGGGGGTGCACCGATCTTATTTGTGAAGAAGAAGGATGGGTCGCACCGGATGTGTATTGACTACCGGCAGTGGAACAAGCTAATGTTGAAGAACCGTTATCCACTTGCGAGGATCGATGATTTATTTGACCAGCTTCAGGGGGAGTATTGGTTTTCCAAGATTGATCTGCGCTCGGGATACCACCAGATGATGGTCAGGGAGGATGATTTGCAGAAGACAGCCTTTCGGACTCGTTATGGTCATTACGAGTTTGTGGTGATGCCTTTTTGTCTCACCAACACGCCAACCGCATTCATGGATCTCATGAACCGCGTGTGCACGCCGATGTTGGATCGGTCGGTGATAGTATTTATTGATGATATCCTGGTCTATTCCACGACGCAGGAGCAGCATGAGGAGCACTTCCGAGAGTTGTTGGATACCCTGAGGAGGGAGAACCTTTACGTGAAGTTCTCAAAGTGCATATTCTGGTTGCGAGAGGTGCATCTGGGGCACCTTGTCAACCAGAACGATATTTTGTTCGATCCGGCCAAAGTGGAGGCCGTGATGAGATGTGAGGTTCCGAGGTCTCCATCTGAGATTTGGAGCTTCCTTGGGCTAGTTGGATACTATCGGAGATTTATTCAAGATTTCTCCAAGATAGTAGTACCCCTAACACGATTGACGAAGAAGACTGCCATTTTCTGTTGGGGGCCTGAGCAGCAGGCAACGTTTGAGACCTTGAGACAGAAGTTATGCGAGGCATCGATTTTGACCCTGCCAGAGGGTGTCGAGGGTTTCATAGTTTATTGTGAGGCGTCTATTTCGGGCTTGGGCGCAGTCTTGATGCAGATGGGGCACGTCATCGCTTACGCCTCGAGGGGAATTACCCGACACACGATTTAGAGTTAGGGGTGATAGTTTTTGCCCTCAATATTTGGCGACACTACCTCTATGGGGTCCGTTGTACTATTTACATGAATCACAAGAGTCTGAGGTATCTGATTGATCAGCTAAATCTGAACATGAGGCAACGTCGGTGGCTGGACGTGGTGGAGGACAATGATTGCGAGATCCTTTACCACCCATGGAAGGCCAATGTAGTGGACGATGCTCTTAGCCGCAAGGCAGTCGCAACTCCGATCAGGGATATCTATATCAGGATGACAGTGGTGACTCCGCTTCTAGAGTGGATTCGGGAGGCCCATTTGGAGGCTATGAAGGAGGAACACAGGAAGAGTGAGCGCATCATGGGTCAGATTTCGTCCTTCGATTATGATAGCCGATGTTTATTGACACTTTATCGGAGAGTGTGGGTCCCGTACTTAGGCGGTGTGTGCTAAATCCTGTTTGTGGTGGCGCACAAATCCAGATTTTCCATCCATCCCGGGGTGACGAAGATGTGTAGAGATCTTCGTCCTGATTACTGGTGGCCCTGAATGAAGTGGGATGTAGCCTGGTATTTCGAGAGATGCTTGACCTGCAGGAAGGTCAAGGCCGAGCACCAGAGGCCTCATGGCAAGATGCAGCCGTTTGACATCCCATTGTGGAAATGGGAGGAGATTACCTTGAAATTCATCACTAAGTTTCCGCGGACGGTGCGAGGAGTCGATGCGATATAGGTTATCGTGGATCGATTGAACAAGAGCGCCCATTTCATTCCGATCTAGGAGAGTATTTCTATAGAGAAGATGGCAGATATCTATATCAGGGAGGTCGTGCTCGGGATGGCCTGCCGGTTTTTGTGATTTCCGATAGAGACGTGCTGTTCACTTCCAGATTCTGGAAGAAATTTCATGACGAGCTGGATACTCGCCTATACTTTAGCATGGCCTTCCACCCTCAGAAGGATGGTCAGAGCGAGCGGACCATCCAGAAATTGGAGGATGTGTTGCGGGCGTGTGTTCTCATATAAGAATAGCTACGACACCAGCATTGACTAGACTCCCTTTGAGATGCTTTATGGGAGGAAGTGCAGAACCCCGATATGTTGGGGTGAGGTCGGTCAGCGAGTCATGGGGAGTACCGAGGTGGTCATATTTGGCCACATTATTCGACTGAGGCTAAACGATACATTTGGACATACAAACAATTAAAAAAAAACGTCAACATAATATGCTTACAACCACATGGTTTGTGACGTTTATTATATGTGGCTAAATGATACATATGGTCATACAAACAATTCATGTGACCATAGGTATTACTGTTAGCCACATTAGATTTCTATATATGTCGTTAAATGATACATATGATCATACAATCAATTAATGTGACCATATGTATTACCTTTTCTCCACATTAGATTTCTATATGTGACAATATATATACTAATGATCTCATCTATAACCATTACGATTTTTAAATGTGGCGAAAATAATCCAGGATTTTACCAATGATAATTTGCCAAACTTTATAAGGAAATGGTCAATTTTTTTTTCCGAAATGTGGCAAAGCGATTTTTGAAAAGTGTGGCTGTAAGTTATTTTTGTTGTAGTGAATTACTTACTCCTTCTAGCATTTCTATAAGGAGGAAGATTAATCAAGACTATACTTTATTATTCACTACAAAAAAATGTCAATTAGTGACCAAAACGATATGGTCACTAACAATAGAATGAATCGTCACTAAATGATTTAGTGACGAAAATTCAGGTCGTCACTATAGGTCCGTCACAAAAGCGATTTAGTGACCAAATATAAATATGGTCACTAAACAGTGACTAAAATATACTCGTCACTAAATCTGTGACGACCCACTTCGTCACTAAATGTTGTCACTAATCAATTAAAGTTGTCACTATTTTATCTACTTAGTGACCAATAAAAGTGGTCACTGTTTAATCCGATTAGTGACCATAGAAAGTCGTCAGTGTTTAATCTGATTAGTGAGAATACCAAGTCATCACTGATTTATCCTATGAGGCACGAAAAGGGGTCAATAATTATGAAATTATTGAAATATTAAATGTCATTTTTAATATGAAATATAAATATATCCAATTAGACAAAAGAAAAAGCAATCCAATAAATTTTTACAATACAACAATAACCAAATAAATCTTCACATTTATAATATGAAAATTAAATGTCAATTTAAAAAAAATCCATACATTTTATCCAATATTTCAAACAACAAACATATAAAGATCAACCGGGTGAAGTTCATTTAATAAGAAAAGTAAGTTCAATTGATCAATGCAATTGAGATAAACGTGAAAGCTCACTCATCATAAATTCCATTTTCTTATTTTGCTCCTCTCGATGTTTAATATGCTCTTCTTGAAATTGTAGTTGCTCTTCTTTAATTACACGAATTTCCTCCTCCAAGGCTTTTGATTTTTCCTTTTCCAGTTCCTGTTCCATTTGTAACTTTTCTGTGCCTAAAACTTGTTTTGTCGAAACAGAACGCACTTTTATATATCCCGGTATACGAGGTAGTTTTTTCATACATATTTCAGCCGGCGAACAAGAAGAAGAAGCTTTCTCATTTAGCAATTCATTCTGCATAAAAAAACAATTTAGATTAAAAGTAAAACAAAAATTATTCATAAATATGTCAAGATATTAAAAATACCCAAATTCCTCCGGCCTTCTCATTGATCATTTGATTTTTCTTTTTCGAAAAATGTCCAATCTTGTAACGTTCAATGAATGATACTTCTTCTCCTTCTTTCTTTTTCTGTTTTCAAAAGGTTGCTCACCATAAGTTTGTCAAGATATATATATTTGTAACAAAGTTGAACTAGAGGAACAAAACTTTGACAATGCAATGAAAGATTTAAGATTTAAAAAAGTTGCTTACCATGTCAACAATCCTTACAATTGAAACTGTGCCAACCGCGGGTGGAACTTGATAAAATGATTTGTTCTTCTTGTTTCTAATGCTAACTTTATGGAACAATTAAAGAAGTGAAAAGGATTATATCATGCAAAATGTAAAGCACATGAAGATTTTTGTAATTATGCGAAGAACATAGGAACCAAAAAAACACATGGAGCAATTTTATAATTCTGCAAATTAAATACACAGGGACCAATTCTATGAATTTTGCAAAATAAAAAAGCACAAGGGTTGTTTTTGTCATATTTGCAAACCAAAAAAACAGGGACCATTTCGGTCATTTGTCCACACTATTACATAGGGACCATTCCTGTAATTCTACAAAGTAAAACATAGGCACCATTTCTGTAAATTTTGAAAAATAAAAAACACAAGGGTTGTTTCTATCATTTTTTCAAACCAAAAAACACATGAACCAATTTTATAATTATGCAAATTGAATAGACAGGGACCAATTTTGTAATTATGAAAAGTAAAAACTCAATGAGCATTTATGTCATTTTAACATTTCTTGATATAATTTGGAAAAGAAGTAAAAACCTGAAATTCTTTACTTGCAAATTTTTGAAATAGTTTTACCCAATCAACATTGATTACACCATTTGGAGGATGATTGATTGCTTCCTCTGTTGTAGAGAGCTTTTTGAAATGAAGGTGCAACCTATATTGCCTGTTTTTATGTTGGTTCGCCAGTTGTGTATCGATAGCACGCACCATCAAGCGACAACCTGGATCATAATTTGAATTTTCCTACATAAAGGTTCATTTAAGAAATAGCAATGTATTCTCATTTATTTGTTTATTATAACATCATACTTTCATTGCTTTCTATTACATGATTGTACAGTTTTGAAGAAACTTTTTGGAGTACATTGTCTTTTTTGAAAGTACAATGCTATAATAAAAGAAATGAAAGTACAATCCCATAATAGAACGAAATGAAAGTATATTGTTTCTTTAAAGAGAGTTGATAACATCATACCGTGCATTTAGTGATAATATCATACTTCAACAAATCTGGTTGGTTTTTCCAAGTGGTTCCATCAAATTTTGCATGATCTCTAACTACACACCCACCCTTAGTGATGAATTGTGGACTATCTTCCCCAACTATACGACCAGCACATTCATCAACTTCAAAAACTAAATTTGCCTTATTCGAGCGCCTCTTTTTAGTTTCATTCAAAGCTCTAGATTCTTTTCGAGTATTAGACATGCCTACATAGATTTAGTCAACAAGAAAATTGATTGATTATATACTCATATACATTAATCACATACTATTTTACTTCAAATCAATATACCATGAGAAGTTGAACAAATGTTCTCATCTCGAAAAGAATCAACTTCGTGTTCCTCTTCTTCAAAATCCTCCTCATCGTGGTTCAAACTAGAAACTCTTCTCATATGACTTTGATGGGGAGAAAGTGACTCCATTGTTTCATAAGTAGGCAACTCTTCATCTTGCAACATGAGATTAGTAGGTCTCTTATGAGAAAGTGACTTTTGAAGGTCAGATCTCTTTAATACCCCTTTTCCAGGGCCAACCATCTAAATAACAATAACACACATTTTTAATTCCATGTAAAGTGGTGTTATCAAAAGTCAAAGTTAGAGAAAATACCATCTTTGAAAAATTAGTATTCTTCAACTTTTGTTGACTTGGCTTCTCTATTCCCCGATGTCTTTTCTGATCCATCAAATGTCTAGTCAAACACTGCATACCAAACAAGACCATAAAGAGTACATAAAAGACATTATATTCTTAAATAGCAATGTATTTTTATGAAATTAATTTTTTCAGATTTAAATGGTACTTTCTAGAATTCAAAATCACCGATACCATTATACGTTGCTATAAAAAAGTAAAAATAAGAAAATACATTGATATAATACATAAAGTTAATGTAAGTTGATTGCTTACTTCATCACGAAGGTTAGATGCCTCATTTTGACCTCCCATATCTTTATTTACATAAAGTTAATGTTTATGGTGTTATTGAAATGAGTTGTTAAAGTACACTGCTTAATAAGAAAGTGCAATCATGTAAAAGAATAAACAATTGTAAATCTTATGCTTGAATATATTTGTGTGCTATAGCCTATAAGTTAATGTAACTTTTTTTTCTATTACAGCATTGTACTTTCAATTGTTTCTTATTAAGGCAAACTTTTATTAGAAGAAATGAGAATATGATGCTATAACAAACAAAGTAAAAAAAGTACATTGCTATTTCTTGCATGTTATAGAAACTAAACTTTACCAATGGTTTAATATTTTACTAGAACTAAATTTAATAGTAGTTTAAAACATGGTTAAATAAACAAGCTTCTCATAACATAATGGTAATCCAACAAGTGGGAGGTTCGCATTTATCCATAACAACACTTTACATGGAATGTATGAAAAAAATTACCATTTTACCCTTAAGAGTTACATTTAATTTAATTTTCCATTTTACATGGAAATTTATACGAAAGAAGTTGGGTAAATTTGTTACCTATTTTGACTGAGTATGTTGCCAGTAGGCGGCACAGCTTGTCCTGTTCGCGTTTGTGTGAACTAGAAAGTTAAAAATTAAGACTTGTTATTATATGAAAAAAAATGAAAAATATCATTACATAAAAAGAATCACTTACTTTATTAGTTCCTTTATTTCATCACAATTGTTTAGAATATCTGTATGAATCTTCTCCAATTCATTTTCACTCAAATCCTGTGCTTTTGGACTACCTAATGGGCGCCCTTTGCATGAAAAAACAGAAATTTCACCATCGCTATCCATCATTTCATTGTTGCGCTCAACCTTATTGAAAAGCGTGTCAACATCATTCAAATACATAGAACAAAAATTCAGGAATTCTTTGTCTATGAATCTCTCAGCAATACATCCTTCTGGACGAGCTTTGTTCTTGACATATCCTTTTAAAGTACCCATTTTCCTCTCAAAAGGGAACATCCAACGGTATTGAGGTGGGCCTGCGATCTTGGCTTCATATGGCAAATGAATCAGAAGATGGACCATGATGTCAAAGAATGATGGAGGAAATATCCGCTCCAACTTACATAATATGAGAACAATTTTTGCCTCTTGTTCCTTTAAAACATCTAGGTATATACTTCGTGTGCATAATTTCTGGAAAAACTCGCTGAGTTCGTACAACACAAGTCGAACTTCCTTTTTCAAACAACCCCTAATTGATAAAGGCAACAACCATTGGATGAAAACATAAAAGTCATGACTTTTCATGTGTGACAACTGGAAGTCACCCCCTCGAGGCAAATCCATCCGGGAACTTAAGTGACTTCAAGACATCTAATATCTTTCGTTTCTCTTCCTTTGTCAAATGGTAGCAAGCCATAGGCATTATAAATGAATTTTCATCTGGTTGTAAATGTAAGCTCTTCTTTAAACCTTCATCCATCAAATCCTTGCGAGATTTCCATGCGTCCTTTGATTTTATTCTTGATATTGAACAATGTGGCCGTCAAGCTTTCTGTCACATTCTTAACAACATGCATGATATCAGTGTTGTGTCTCAATTTTAGTTTAGCCCAGTATGGAAGCTTAAAGAACACACTTTTCTTTTTCCATCCTTGTATGTCCTCTCTAGACTTACATTTTCTTGAGTTAGAAAACATATCAACGTCAGCCAAAATTTCATTTCCAGACTTTGGTGTCAATGGTTCCCGCATATCTACCGTCCCATCAAAGTTCTTTTTATCTCTACGCCATATGTTTGAGGCTACAAAAATCTTCGATGACCCATATAGCACATTTTTTTACTATGAGTCAAGTAACGAGATGATGTTTCATCCATACATGTAGGACAAGCATTGTAACCCTTAACACTCCAACCAGAGAGCATACCATATGCTGGAAAATCATTTATTGTCCACAAAAGGGCTGCTCGTAATGTAAAAGTTTTGTTTCTAAGTGCATCGTAAGCATTTACACCAACCAATAACTCATTTAGTTCGTCAATTAGAGGTTGAAGGTAGACATCAATATTAATGCCAGGTGATAAGGGACCTGGAATCAACATCGGCATGAATATACATGGGTCTTTCATACACTTCCATGGTGGCAAATTCTACGGTACAACAAAGACAGGCCATATGCTATGCGAACTGTTACCAAATGGATTGAATCCATCTGTTGCCAACCCTAATCGTATATTACGTGGATCAATAGAGAATGAAGGAAACTCTTTATCAAGATGTTTCCAAGCTTCAGTATCCGCAGGATGTCTAACTATATTATCATCATCGACTCGTTTTTCCTTATGCCACCTCATGTCACAAGCGACTTGTTTGTCAATAAACAATCTTTGAAGTCTAGGTTTGAGAGGAAAGTATCGAAGCACCTTTCGTGGTACTTTCAAATCATTTCCGCTAAATCGAGGCTCTTTGCAGCCGTCACTTGGGCAGTGGGTATGAGACACATACTCTTTCCGATAAAGAACACAGTCATTAACACATGCGTGGATTTTTTCTCCTTGAAAACCCAAATCACGTATGTATTTTTTTGCTTCATAAAAATTCTTTGGGACTAATGATGGAGTTGGCAAGGCTTTTCTAAATATATCAAGCAAAGCATCAAATGATTTGATGGACCAACCACTTGTCGTCTTTAGATGTAAAACTGTAACAATAAATGAAAATTGTGAGTAACTTTGACATCCTTCATAAAGTTCCCGGTGCGATTCATCCATCAATCCTCGGAGGGCTTCTAAATCCTTGTCTAAGGTACATGAGGAATCACCACTAGCTTGCCAATTATCACCCCATTTACTTTGACCTATGTTATTTAACATCTCATCAAGGTCATCATTATTTAAGTCATCATTAGCCCCATCAACTTCATCAATTGATATATCATCATCCGATGTATCATATGACTCACCATGATATATCCACCTAACATAACTAACAACAATTCGAATTTGCATCAAATGTGAGTATATAGTTGTTCGGTTATGATGTCGAAAATTATTGCATTTTTTGCAAGGGCATGGAACTTTTGACAACTACTCTATCGCGGTATGCAAAATTAAGGAATTCATTTACACCCAACTCATATCTTGGGTCCTTTGTCCTATGAACTATATTCATCAAAGACTTATCCATATGATCTGGTAAAAGAAAAATTCATGAAAATAGGATAAATGTATAATGACAATGAAATAGAAAACTCATGTAGGGTTGTTAAATTAAGCAATAAGTTAATCTAAATTTTATATATAAGATAGAAACTAAAATGTACTACTAACTTACAGATATATTAAAGATAAACTAGCATGCCAAATAGTCTAAAGTAGCATCTGGTAGTTTTCTTTTAAAATAACATACAAAGGTGCATAAACTTGGTATAATACTAAATATCCTAACATGGTCAGTATATGAACCCATGATTTTGACAACTACTATATACGTTGTTCATATAATTCAAGCAATTTGTTTGTATAAATTGACTTGATATCTTTTATTTGCTTGACACAAGAATCATTAGAATTGAGAACACAAACAGATGGACGTTAAATAGATGGACATTGTAAGCAATTGAAAATAACCATAGATGACCCAAGGTCGTGCACCATTAAAGAAGAATCACGTAAAAAGTAGCATGTTTAACATTGTCATCTTATGGTGTATGATTAATCAAGCATAAGAAATTATGATCTAAAATTATCCCGTTCTTCTATGCCTTGTTATTTCTTCATTTGTGATCTTATATGATCAACTCATATGATAACTAGATTTGATGAGATGCTTAACTGATCAGAAGACATGTATGAATTTTTCTTTGAAGAAAAAGATGATTTAGGAAACTTAAGATAAGAGATACACATATAACAATTATAATTTAAATTATGATAAGTTTAAAAGAATAATGGTAACTATTATTTAGATGTGGTCTGACCTCTAGCTTCAACTGTTTTATGGTAACTTCTGCTGTGTTTTTTCAGTCCTTGCTTATTGCTCTTTAAAACTATTAATTTTTGAATCTCATATAAATTTTATGTTATATAAATCATATGCCAATGAGGTGAACAGGAGTTTCCTTTCATATTTTAATATCACTGGTTATTTTTTAGTCAAATAATTGTTGATTTATTAGTTTTAGGTGTTTAAGCCCCAAGACTTATATATCTCACAACTAGAGAGCACAAAAGTGGTTGCTAATGGACTTGAAAGAATGACAACCTCTTTTTTCTCTCAACATGTCTTTGTTTAGAAAACAACTAACCACCCATCAAATTTTAATAGAGGTCTTGTTAAAATAAAAAATAATACAATATTTCCCTCAACGTGACTTTTCAACCTTAATTTACTTTTGATAGTTGAATGAGAAGCTCCAGTCCACAAGTAATTGTGAGTTTCCCTATTCCTGTTCCTCTATTTATATTCTGTTGTTAAGTTGGTGCACAAGGATCAAGGCGTGAATCAGATCCTTTTGATTACATATATTAATATATTACAAGTACCTTAAAAAAAATTACATAGTCAAAAGATAGAAAACTTACGGTATGGGTTCATATATGATGTATAATTATTGTGGGTATATTGGTCATTTTGCTGATTTATGTTCTGGGAGTTAGGAATTGTGTCATGGCTTGTGTTTTTACTTGGAAATGTTTTTTTGTTCGTTTTTCTAAATTTATAAACGATTTATGTGTTGAATATGATTACAAAATCTATTTGTTATAGAAATGTCAGTTATATACAATGCAATTTTCGCAGCTATAAATATAATTGGGTAGAGTTTTCAACTTCTTATTACAACATTCTACTTTGAAAAACCGACCCAACTATAGCAATGCTATAATGTTGTAATAAAAAAATCTGCAAGTACAATGCTATAATTGGGTAGATTTTTAAAGTGAAATGGCTTAATAAAACCAAACTGAAATTAAAATGCTATTTCTTGTATTTTCCCTAATAATATAACTTCTTGAATCAAGCGATTCTAAATGTTGGATACATTTTCAATACACTTTGGGCGACTTTTAATCAGAAATACATGAAGTTATAATGCTTGTATATTTATAACAAAACTATTTTACAGTTTACATTTTACTTCATTGGAGAAAAATAGTTGAATTTTATTCTTAAGCGGCTTTAATTCTTAAACCGATAAAGATTCAATGGAGAAAAATAGTTAAATTTTATTCTTAAGCGGCTTTAACTCTTAAACTGATAAAAACACCAGCATATGTTTGTTCTTCAATTATTAATCTGTGAAAATATTTTGAGAGTTCATGTTGCTTATTTTGCAGCCTTGCTCCGATGAATGTTAGATTGACACAGTAGAAGCTTGTGCAATTAACTTGTTGCCTTAGTTACGCTCTTTTTGTTTATTGTTTAA
Organism: Lactuca virosa; assembly: GCF_052849685.1. Classification (NCBI taxonomy): domain Eukaryota; kingdom Viridiplantae; phylum Streptophyta; class Magnoliopsida; order Asterales; family Asteraceae; genus Lactuca; species Lactuca virosa. The sequence continues at coordinate 303,088,266 of NC_136429.1, read as the reverse complement.
ATTTTTATGGGTCTCAAAAAAACAATGTGTATAGATAAAATGAAAAAAATAACTGTTGATTTATTAGTTTTAGTTTTAGGTTATTTTTTTTATTGGGCTTGTCGATTTGTTTGTTTGTTCAAATTTAATGAAGATGGTAAGTATTTCTTTAATTATCTTCAAGGAACATGTAAGCATCAACTTGAGTTGGCTGACTTCGAGAAAAGACAGGTGAGTCATGTCTGTTTTGTAGAAAAAGTTTGCTTCTTTTTTTGGCCCGAGAATAACAGCCGAAATTGGTGAGTTGTTGTTATGTTTTGATTTTATACCAAAAGATTTTTTTTTCAAGAAGAATAACCCTAATGGGATTTGAGGGGAATGACCAAGGTTGGGCATTGATATCCAATTGATCAACTGAGATGCCAAGGGAAAATGCGGAAATGACATTGACAACTTTAACAGAGTTCCAGAAATGAGAAGGAAGTGTACAGGTGAATGGCTTTATTGCTGCATTGAAATGACACATGGAAAGTTTGCAGACACCACATCATTATAACCGACTTATACTTCCTGAGATTGGTGGTGGGATTCTTGAGGTAGTTCTTTCTATAAGTATAATAATGTTGTAAGAGAAAATGGAGAGATTCTTTATGTTTTGTTGTTGTACTGATTAAGGAAAATGGTAAAGGGTTATTGTATTTTGAATTGAGTCTGGAATTGTGATTTGTTATTAGGGCCAGTGAAGAAGTGTTGTTACAGATGCGACACGGGTTCGTAGTTCTTGAATAAGTAATCAATTGTTTAGATAAAATACTAAATGATTTTTTTCAATTAAATTTATTGGAGATTATTGTGTATGTACGGAAAGGAGAAGAAGAGAAATCATATGATGTACGAAGGATTTTCAATTCCGATGTTATAAGAAGATGATCCGGAAGGAATGGAATGGAATTGAGAAGCAGAAAATTTAGAAATAAGTCAATTTTATAGAATTGGTGGCATGTGGATGGAAGCTATTTGACACAAAACTATAATATTAATATCCATAACAATAATAGACTAAATAGCAACATAGTTTGATTTGTTACAATATTTTACTCTTCTATAAGTATAATAATGTTGTAAGAGAAAGAAAAATGAAAGTATACATGGAGAAATCATATATACAAGTAATGGCTAATTAACAAAGTAATGCTACAATAAAGAAATCTGGTTTCACTTCAAAATGGCATCTTTTCAAGTTCATTAGGGCAAAATTTAACTACTTAAGCATGTCCTAAATCTTTGTCCCCTAATCCTTGGAGAAATCATGCTAGTAAACAAAGCACTGCCTAAATTACTCATATAAGTTGCATAATCCCATTAAATATATTTACCACTTTTATCAAGACGTAGGTCAGCAAGCCCTAAAAACTAAAAGATGGCAAGTGATTAGGTGTTGTGACCTATTAAAGAAAGCTATGGAATGGAGAGAATAATGTGTTTGGTATGACGGAATCAGAAAAAGGAATGGAATGGTTCATTCCATTCCTTTCCATCCAATCAAACAAACCATTTAATAGTTTAAAATCATTATGATTTGTTGACTGTTTTTAATAATTGGGTTTGTCTTTTTCTTATTATTTGTGCAGGAACTTGCGGAGATGATTTTCCAATCTGCAATGTAGGTTTTAGAATTTCCAACAACTAGAAATTCGTTGGTTTTTACTTTTTAGGTTAGACGTCAATAAGGCAAAAGAAATCCATGGTTTCTATATGCAATGCGTCTTTACTCTTTAGTGTGAAAAATTAAGTAAATTAAAGTTTATATGTGAAAAGCGGATCAGGGTGTCATAACAAATTCATGGGAAGGGAAGGTTAGTCAAATAGCACAAATCATGGCATACAGGTGTATATATGAGAAGGTGAATCAACTTGATTAAATGTGATTGTAAAACTCAGTTAAACCTAGAAAAAGAAGTTGATAGTCACTCAATCGATTGACTTATCTGATCATCCGAGTATGGAGTACCTGTTTGACTTTGAGTTTAACTTCGAGTGGAGAATAGAGGTGCGCCAATAGGAGGGTGTGGAGCGGCGATGGACCGGCGACGATGGGTCGGCACGATGCTGTCAATGTTGGTGTATCGATTTATAGGACAAAAGAGATGTTGAGTCGATTTAGGGGCATACTACTGTAGTCAAAATTAGTCAACCTTGTTAACCTCCTTACTAAACCAATTAATCGTGTTTACAAAAAAATTATATGTATCATTAATTTGGTCAAAATTAGTTAGTCAAAATATAAAGACCAGTCACTAATGTAACTAGTCTTTGCAAAATTATGTATAAAAAAAGTGTAGTTATTTTCAAAAATAAAAAATATTAATTAAAAATATTTTAGTTTTTGTTAATTGAAAACTAATATATATATATATATATATATATATATATATATATAATCAGTGACTACTGCTTTATGGTCACTAATTGTTTTTTTCTTGTAATTCATCAGTGACCACTATTGAGTGGTCACTAATTGTTTTTCCACATTTAAAGAGTAGTCAGTGACCATTATTTTTGGTCACTAAACCTTCAATACAGTGACCACTTTTTTTGTCACTAAACTTCTAACATATTGACTATTATTCTTAGTCACTATATAGTTAAGATAGTGACCATTATTTTTAGTCACTAAATAGTTGTTATGATATGAAACAAAAGAAGTTTAATTTTTTTGCATTAAAGTGACTGAGTTAGTGACCACCATATATAATTCGTCATTAAATTTGTTGGATTACCAAAATTCAGTGACCACTTAATTTCTAGTGACTAAAAGATGCTTTCAGTGACCAAATTTTAGGTCGTCACTAAAAATTAGTCACTAATAAGGACTTTTCTTGTAGTGATTAGATATGGATTACATATCAATGTTCACGACTCTTATTCATTAACCATCTTCAAGATCTGATATATCATTTTGGTTGTTGATGGATTTGCCAAAAATGATCAAGAAAACTCATGAATGAGAGATTCCTCATTTCTCAAGTCATATATGATTTCTATCATTAATGTGAATAGTTTGTATTTGTTAATAGTTGTTATTCATGTTCAACAATTCCTTATTGAAACTAGTGCCAACTGATGCTACATCAAACAATAGTTCTTGAGCTGCTTCAAGTTCCATGTGTCTCATACTTACATTTTTTGGATACGTGTCTAAGTCCATAACTATATTTGGTATGTACTTGACCCGATTGGCATGGTCCATTTGGGTTGCATGGCATCATGCATTTGGATAGACTAAAATGAGAGAAATAACACTTAAGGTTTATTAATATATTATAAGTTCTAATATATTAACATGATTATTTAATTAGTATTGATCAAGAATTAATTTGGAATTAATTAAGTGATCAAAAGGAGACTAATTAAACATATGGGTTGATTGTGTAAATCATCCATACTTGTATAGTGGGCTAATGCTCCATGGATTATCAAGTTGGGCTAAAACCCATAGGATGCTCCATGGTGTTTTTGTACCCATGGATCATGGAAATGAAAGGCCATGACAATTAGGGTTTACATGCTGTAACCTTAATTGTGACACACTATATAAGCATCTTATTCTTCCCAAAAACCGGTCACTATAAAGGAATGGTGAGGGCTAGCCGATTTCATGAAGTGTCTCATTTCTCTCAAGTTATTCTAAGTGTATTTGGTGTTGTGTGAACCATTTGAGGTGTCACAGTTAGGCACTAGGCTCTTAAGCTCCATGGAATCAAGCTACATCAAAAGGTATGTCTTCTAACTTAGATTATTCCATATGAATCAGTGGTTTGTATGCTAGTTAGGATAATAACTTGGAATATTCATATTTGCATGTATAATGGAGAAAACATAGATCCAAGGTATTTAGGGTTGCATGTACACTTAGGAGTGTTAGAATGCTCAAAACCCAGCAGTGGTATCAGAGCCTAGGCTTGTTTTCTTGTTATACTTGCAAAATTGGCTGAAAAATCGAAGTTTGTTGCTGTCTGCTCAGCAGACTCGCCGAGTCCATGAAGGGACTCAACGAGTCCAAGGCTAAACTCATCCAACTCGCCGAGTTGGTTCATGCACTCGACGAGTTAGACCCCCAGACAGCATATCTTCGACTGTTTTGGCTGGAATTGGACTAGGAACATTACCTTAAGCTGTTTTTCAACTTATAAACCTGTTTTTGATGTGGTGATGTTCGTGCTAATCCAATTTCAAAGATAATTATCAATAGATTCATGTTTTGTATTAGTTTAATGGTTAGGCTAATTACATGAAAAAGTTTGATTGAATTATCTTGTTCTCATGAGTTGCTTAGATTAATAGAAAAGTTATGTGAAATTGTTGTTTTCAATCCAAATTAATCTAAGAGTTGGTTCTAAAATGTGTTTTTGTAACTTGTCCTCAAGTTATATGAAAAGTCACATTTAAGATTCGTAAAACTCATAAATATTTCCATAGGTTATGAATAAAGAAAAGTCATATTCTTTTAATAGTTTAAAGTCTTCCATAACTTGTCCTCAAGTTTTGGAACTTGAAGAGTTTTTTGAATTAAAACTACTTTAAACACATAAGTTATGGAATTGAATAGTTTTGAATAGTTTCAAAACTTGCCCTCAAGTTTTGGAATTTGTAAAGTTTTTCCTTATGAATACTTTAATTCCAAGTTAAGCCCTTAGAATTTTAAACGTTAAAATTCAACCCTTACACTTTATAGTATTATAAGTTAATAATATATATATATATGTATAAGAGCAAGTCAGTCTTACCGTTAGGGGGGGGTATAATGTTACTGCCTATAAAATGGCAGTTTAATGGGTGTCCACTCTCACCCACCGCTTCCTTGACTGGTGGAGGGTCGTTAGTCGAATGGGTAAGACAAGGAGTAGAATTCTCCCTTCATTAAAAGTATTAATGATAAATACTAAGTAACTAAACTTTTATAAATTCCCAATTTTAGTTACTTAGGAAAATGTGAATTTGGTGCTAACCCATGAAATTACACTTTTCACTTTGCTTAAGTCGTTAGTGGAGTGCGTGTGGGTAACCGGCATACTAACCTGGATTTAACAAGGTAGGCAAAGGGTAACTTAATGTTTATCATAGTATCGGTGAAGCGCGTGTGGTTAATCGGCACATCGATTGAGGGGTAAATATTAAGGGTACAAATTATATATGCATGGTTATTCACACATTGTTTTCTGATCCTCGGCATCCCAGTCACAAAATTTGAGAGGGCACAATCGAGATTGAAACATGCCGTTGAACAATTCAATGAATCTCAAAAGATCTAGGAGTTTCAAATCCAAGTAAAACCTAATTAAATTATTTCGTTTTCATGGTGGAAATTGGTGAATCGTCATTCGCCTACCTTCAAATATTTTATAGCTTGGATTACAACATCCCTCTTCCAAGTTATAAAAGTATTGTGTTGGGTCCTAGCCTTAATATTTCATATTGGGTGTTATATTAAGGACTTTATATCAACTATCTTGAATATCTCCCAATAGATGTCTAGTTCAGACATCTATGATCTTCCCAAATCTCTTGGAACTTCACTTCCTCCACCTCCTCCAATTTTTCTCCCTAACCCACAAGTTCAAGGTCACTCAAGCCCTATTGGCAAGCAAGGTCTATGTGTGATCGCATCTTGGAGATGAAGTCACATATTGACAAGCTGGGAGAGTTGGGTGTCAAAGTCTTAAGAAAGTTGGATGTTCAATCACTTTCTAAGTCATATAGTGAGTTCCTTTGGGACTACTATGAAACAGACTATGACATGACCCTTAGTGATGTTATCTATTTTCTTGGTGCTGCTGAATCAACAATGATTTGAGGAATAGTAAAGCAAATTTGATTAGGAGATAAACTTCCCAATGGACATTGACAATGGTAACATTGGATATCTAGAAAAGGCTTTCTCTTCCCAATGGAAAGGGATCGGCCACAATCAACTCGGTTGACCAAATGGTAAAGAGAAAGGCTAAGTCTGTGATAGTCCCATGTACCATTCCCAAAGAGTCCAAATGTTTCTCTTGCCAAAGGAAGGGGCATTGATTGCGAAGCTGCCTATTTACCTGAAAGATCATAAGGTTGATCAAGTCAAGAAGTTTGACTCTACTTCAGGTAAAGTCCACTATCTAACTCTGTTAAGTTTCTATTCTGAGATTCTTATTACATGATGTGACTGGGTTACATGTTGATGTTTTAAGAATCAAAGAAAAGTGAAGAAACTTAAAGGAAGTATATGATGTTTCTGATCGCGAAGATGGATTTCGATTGTATGGTTCGTTGATAAGAATTTTAAGTTGTTGCTTAGGGGTTGTTATATATTGCTTAGGAATAGATAACAACAAGTTTTTCATATGCTTTTGCACTGTAAGGATAAGTTTTTCCGCAAAGTTTTAAAATAAAAGGAAAATTTTTGATTTTATATATTCTAAGTATCCTTAAAATGGCATTTGTGAAAAATTGTTGCTTATATGATTTCATTGATAGCAATATTGGAAAATGGATTTGTTTCTTTCATTTGTGGTAATGTCTAATTTACCAAATAAGGAAAGATTCTCATCACCCAAGTTTTAATTGGACCGAAACTTGGAATCATGCAAGTTGTATAGTATGATGAATGAGAATTTTTATCTTTGGAAAATTAAGACTAATTCCTTGTTCACATGTATATGTGAGTCAAGTGAAGGACTAAGGGATCGAGTACACATTCTTGTTCACTGATCAAGTCCACCACAAAGATCGTTAAGACTATTCGTCATGATTTTCTAAAGCTTAGTAAATATGGTTTTACTTACTAGATTAAGTATAATACTGAAACATTGGAAAAGTTTCGATGTATGGCAGAACGAATGAAAAGAATCAAATTAGGCAGAAAGATAAAAGTTTCTCAAATCTGAAAAGATGGGAGAGTACTTTAGTATCATGTTTTATGATCATCTTAATGATTAAAGAACCATATCACAATTGGTCTTCTAAGGACATCTTAGTGCATTCTAATGGCTAAGAAGAGGAGTCATGAATTGTTGAAATGGTGAAATCAAGAAGATGAGTCATACTTCATTCCAAAACAAGTCTTAGAGTCATACTCCAAGATTGTAACTTGAGTGATACATCTTAAAGAAGGTTTATAACACTTGTCAAATGTAAGAGTAAAATGTTTTCTACTCTTGTACATTTGAAATTGGTAAGTTGTGATGTTTTGGATAAAACAAAGACCAACTAAGGCCAATTGTGTGAAGTGTTTGTCTTGATAAAGAATCCGCAATATCTCTTGAATATTTGGCAAGATAGTCTTATATGTCAAGAGGACAGTGGGAGTCTTAAAGATCCTGAAAGAACTTCAAGAGAATAAAAACCTGTAGTTTGACACTAGCATACGACGTGAGGTTTATAACCTATCATGTTGACATATTTCTATTTCTGTGCCCATTCCAGTTAAAGTTGGCTTTACATATGAGTTCTGAGAGTTCTCAATTGCCAGATGGCAAGAAATTAAGATTGAGTTCAGTCCATATGAGTTTGGATTGTCATTATCCTTGTCTTGTGATTATGGTTTTGACTAATTCACATGGATAAGAACACATACACCATAAAATCTAAGTGTCATAAGGTTTCTCTCCGATTCATGAAAATGATGGTAAGGAAACACTTTCACTAACTAGATTTTAAGTAGATAACAGTTGTGATATTTGCATTTTCAAAGTCGTTAGTGGAGCGTGTGTGGTTAACCGAAACACTAACATGGACTTGTGAGAAATGGCAAAGGTCTAAACAATTGAGACTATGATTACGACATCCCTTTTCATAGTTCTAAAAATTGTTTAGACACACATGTGAGCTATCTAAGGAAAGGTGTGTGATTTTGATAAAGTCCTATCAAAACATCTCGTATCAGAAATCTGAACTTTGGTAAGAAAGTCAATAAAGTATTGATTTATAGAAGTTCAGCTGATTTCTGAGTACATGTCAAAGTTAGTGGGAGCATAAATATTATGCTAATAATCATCATTTTAGTGGGAGCATGATAATTATTACTAGTATTGCAAGATAGCAATGTTAATTATAGAAAACAAAAGTTTCAATTCGTGAAGTTACAGGGGTTGAAAAGTTGTTTTGCTATAATTAAGGGAGAGGAAATTACACTTCATTTCAATTCTAAAAGCTTAGATTGAGGTTTTAATCATCTTTAGTCAAGGACATATATAGAATTTCCTTATGTTGAGCCATGAGAACTTGGCAAATAGAAATATTGTAGCAAAAGGACTGGTCTAGTATCATGTCTTTATGTGAGACATCATGAATCGTGTCCCATATGTTTCAGATATAGGATCGATTGCATGTGCTATAATATTCATCCTTTCTAAAATTTTCCAAATGCATGGGGCATTAAGAAGGGAAAAGGTCTAGAATTGGATATGACTAAATTGATTAAGCAATTGTCGAGGACAATCTAAGGTTTACAAAAGATTGGTTGCTCAGGGACAGTTGGAATTATAGTGTTAATTTTGGAAGGACCATATTGACATATTCTGAAAAGAGGCAACTCTTGTTCAGAAGTGATAGTCAAAATGGGAATATGAAAATGTTTGCATAGATGGAAGTTATTCAATTTGTGTAAGATTAGAAAAACTTAATGCAAGAAGGATGTTTCCATGGAGTTGATCTCCATTGGAATACTCTGTAATGTCTGTTGACAAGTCTTTGTGACTTTGTGCATAATCATTACAAGAGGATCAATGCATATAAGTTTAAAATCTAACAATATTTTGGTAAATGGCATGAATTTGAAATTCTTGCATTTGCGGTAAGGATTTGGGACTGTCAAATGAGAATCATTGTAATTATGTTCAATCGATCTATTTCACAAAGTAAAGATCATAGACAAACTTAGTATGCATACTTGGTGTGTGGCATAACTAATGTTTAGACAAACATAGTGTGCATACTTGGTGTATGGCATGACTAGTGTTTAGAAAACATAGTGTACATGCTTGGAGCATGGGATAACTATTGTTTTAATTCAAGTATAAAGTTGATAGTTTGAAACAGTATGCAATGAATAATGTGTAATCAATATGGTGATAAATAAAAGGTGTTTTATTTATATTCATAAGTTCTGAGACAATATTGGATTTGATTATGCTTGTGTTTCATTTTGCATGTTTTGACTTCTAGAATAAATAGGTCGTTCTTCCTGAATGACTAAGTTATTCAAACTAAACACAGTCGGTCATATGTTGGAAGTAGATATGAATCAAGACTGTCATGAAGTTGGATTGTAGATGTCCAAGGTATGGGACATAACAAGTGGTGCTACAACATTCATGAGTACTCATAAGTTCTGAGTATTGGATTCAACCCACGCTCATTGGAATCACTTCATGGATTTTATCACGAGTGATCATGAGACGATAATATCTTATATTCTTCAAACCTAGAGATATGACTTGTTGCCTATGAGTTGGTTATACATTGATTGCACGAAAACGCATTTGGTAACTCGGTGTTATAAAACGTGCCTTTGTGTATGATTCAACAAGTAGTAGAACAAGCATATGAGTCGAAGTTTATCCATTCCTTTTACCCTTAATGGGATAAAAGCGATATATGTGGGCCCCTCGATGATTTAGTGATGACACCCCGAAGTGCTTGGCCAAGCCAGGACTGATTTGATTTGTTCAATTAGTCGGTCGTCATAAATCAGAAATCGGGAAACAAAAAATGGACAGAAAGAATGATTATAATCCATGTCTCAGTCCATATGATATCTAGAATGGAGGAATATATGATCCCTTATCTGATGGACGCGTCATTGATTTGTTCAAAGTTCGACGACAGCAGCTTTTAAGAGCTACGATTGCTAGTCGAGTTTTGAAGTCATACGCAATAATAGTTTTAGACTTATCCAAGTAGGAGACTATTGGATTAGTGTCTAAGTCCATAACTATATTTGGTATGTACTTGACCCGATTGGCATGGTCCATTTGAGTTGCATGGCATCATGCATTTGGATAGACTAAAATGAGAGAAATAACACTTAAGGTTTATTAATATATTATAAATTCTAATGTATTAATAAGATTATTTAATTAGTATTGAACAAGAATTAATTTGGATTTAATTAAGTGATCAAAAGGAGACTAATTAAATATATGGGTTGATTGTGTAAATCATCCATACTTGTATAGTGGGCTAATGCTCCATGGATTATCAAGTTGGGCTAAAACCCATAGGATGCTCAATGGGTGCTCCATGTTGTTTTTGTACCCATGGATCATAGAAATGAAAGGCCATGACAATTAGGGTTTACATGGTGTCACCCTAATTGTGACACACTATATAAACATCTTATTCTTCCCAAAAATCGGTCACTATGAAGGAATGGTGAGGGCTAGTCGATTTCATGAAATGTCTCATTTCTCTCAAGTTATTCTAAGTGTAGTTGGTGTTGTGTGAACCATTTGAGGTGTCACACTTGGGGCACTAGGCTCTTAAGCTCCATGTAATCAAGCTACATCAAAAGGTATGTCTTCTAACTTATATTATTCCATATGAATCAATGGTTTGTATGCTAGTTAGGATAATACCTTGGAATATTCATATTTGCATGTATAATAGAGAAAACATAGATCCAAGGTATTTAGGGTTGCATGTACACTTAGGAGTGTTAGAATGCTCAAAACCCAACAACATTGTCATTAGAAACTTACTTTATGCTGACACAACTTTCAGAGGAATAAGAAAACTTATTCTTGGTGGGTTTGTATATATAATATAAGCAACCATTTAGATTATTCTATAAATATGTAATTAGTAGATTTTGGGTTTAGAAGCTTTAGTCTGATATAGACTTTAAATCTACAAAACATTAAGTAAGATAAGGATGGAGCCTTTCGATACTATATCTTATCAAGTATTTTATCTACTAATTATTTGGTGTTTTTATTCAAATTGCAAGTGATAGTGATTATGACATAATCCCGAAAAAGAATAAAGGAGGATAATTTCCACAAATTAGAAAGTAAACTGTATCTACTAAGGTTTAATTCATCCTTTATTATCACTAAGGCTTTAGATGGTTTTATTGTCTTTGTACCTCAAATTTATATTTGGAAACTTCAAAAAATATTTCATAATTATGTTTTAACGTGTTAAATATAATTATAACTACTATATTTGCTAATAAAGTTGATATGGTATCTTGTGCCAATTCTTAGACATGCATTAGAAAAGAAATCATACATCACAATATATAGTTCCTTAATAAATATTTTCTCTACATTTTAGTGAAAATATCATTAGGAATCCTTTATATATATATATATATATATATATATATATATATATATACATATATATATATATATATATATATATATGTATATATATATATATATATATATATATATATAAGATTCACATATGTCAAATAAACTATATTATTTGCCTTCAAAATTCCATTTTTTGAAGTTGGAATATGTGAATATCATTTATATATAAAGATAGCAATGTCTTAGATAAGTTTGATTTAAAAACAAGTGTAAGTCAAAAGCATTTACATATAGAAATTGTTATTTAGAAAACATTGATATATACTTTATAGTTCTAATTAGGATATAGTTCTATAAAATAAAATTCTAATCATTACTAAATATGAAGGTGAACATTATGAAAAACGATTTAAGTAAATAATAAATCATTTGATACATATATATTTATAATGGCTAAGTTAAAAACATACATTGTTCCAAAACAAATATTGTTTTACGATACAAATACATTATGTTCTAATTATAAATATTAAACTATACTCCGAGAGTGTTGTTCCAATTGCTTATGCTCAACTGGTTACTCTTCTTGAATATCTGCAAGCCATTTAAAAATGTTAGATTAACATCAAGTACTAAGTACTTGAGTGTTATATGAAAAGTATAAGTTTTATCTAATAGATGTCTGAAGTACTAGTCTCTCTAGACTTTCATTTAAGATAAGTGGAGCAGTTCCTCTTCCAGTGCCTGATTTTTTCACAAAAGAAACATGATCCATCTCTATGGGCATTTTTGGATTTCTTGGGCTTAAAGGTGTCTATTCCATGAGTATGGTCCTCCTAGATCACATATAGTTACTCTTTTGATCCTTATATTATTCCATTGTTTAAACTGGCTTAAAACAAAATATCACAGTGGAGGTGTTGGAAAATGAGCTTATTAGCTTATTATCGGTTCCACACTGCTATAAGCTAAAAAAGTATTTCGATAAAAACAACTTATAGCAAAAACAAACCGATAATAAGTTAATTTTTCATAAGTTAACAACTTCTAACTTATTAGCTTATAAGATAAGAAGCTAATACGTTATAAGCAAATAAGCAAATAGCTTTTTTTTGCCAAGCACCATATTGCTGGGATATTTTCATAACCTGGTATATCAAAGATATACATCTAAGTTATCCAAGACTTCCTAAAAGTCACAAATAAATGTTCCTAGTTATGATGTTAGAAACATATTCAACATCACAGTGTTGGCACTAGGTGTAATGTCCCAATTTTTGACCCAATTTTTTTGATTTGAAATATAAAGGCATTTATACCAATTACGATTTCCAAGATCTATTAAAACCATTTGATTCAAAACATTTATCAAAGTATAGAAAAAAGAGTTATTAAGTGCATAAATTCTCCAATTGATGCGATACAATCAAGTCGCTCCATTCCTTCCATATAAGAAAACCTAAAATAATTTAAACATACAACCGTGAGCACAAAGCTTAGTGAGTTCCCCAAGATACCACATACCATACATAAAACGGGTCTATTTCAATCCTAGGTGAATGCTATGGGCCAAATCGTAGTCTTACAATCACTTCCTGCCATGGGCCAAATCATGGTCTTTACTTGTACAAGTGCTAGGGGCCAAATCCTAGTCTTCCATACAATTACTAAGGGCCAAATCTTGGTCTTCCATGCATATTACAGGCCCATAACCTGGTCTTGCATTTAAATACAAGGGGCCAAACCCTATTCATCCATGTAAGAGTCACATGTACAACTAGCATCCTACATAGTATAGTGAGAAGACTCACCTGGGCTACTCATTAGAAGCTCAATAACTACCTCAACGACAGAACACCTGTCCCAAGCTACCTAATGTCAAACCGAGAGCATTCCTTACCCAAATATTCAATTGTAACACCCGTCACTTGAGGTAATATTATTTTAAAATATTTTTAAATTATTTGTTTGGACTACAGAATGATTAATGGATTATTGAGTGGGCTTAGCAAGTGGGCCGATAAGAATGGGCTACCCGAAGACGTACGCTGGGCGTAAGTCTGGCATACGCGGGGCGTAGAGTCACATTGGATGCGGGGGGCGGAGGTTCGTACGTGCATCGTACCAAGGTGTACGCTCAGCGTACGCAAACAGACTCCAAACCCTAATTTTTAGGGTTTAAGCCATATAAATACAACATTATGACTTAAACCCTAGCCTCCTTACCAGCCCCTCAACCTCATAAACCCTAGATAGCCTCCCTTTTCTCATTCTTGTGTGTGTTTGGCCTTGTGAAGCTTGTTTTGGAGCTTAGAAGCTTGAAAGAAGGAAGGATAAGCTAGTAAAGAGGAACTTGAGTATCTTGAGCTTATAGATCCGGGATAGCATCATCATTTGGGACTCTTTGGAGGAATAAAGTTCACAAATTTCTTCAAGTATGGTTAGATCTAGAGTAGTGATGTTTCACACCCTTTTTGGTCCAATGAATGGACCTTTATGATTCAAATTCGTTTCTAGGCCTAGGGTTGCCACCCTTAGTGATATATGAGTCGCATAAGCAGTAAAGTTTCGATCTTTAAGGTCCTTTTGTGACCATGCATGAGTTTTGGTCATTTCCATGGAAGATAGATGCTATAATCCAAGTTTGGGTTCAATTAGTGGGTTGCAAGCCACCAAGTATCCGACTTTATGAGTTAAGACATGTTAATGAACTCAGATATGTAATTTAGACTTAATGTCTTAAGGGATTAAGCAGTTTTGAAGAATATGGCTTAACCGGGTAGTACGCTGGGCGTACACGCCAGTACGAGTAGCACACAAGCCACACAAGCTGTACGTGTAGCGTACAGAGGAGTACGCTCAGCGTACTCTCAGGATTTGGGCTTCACGTCTTTTGGGCCTAGGATGGGCCAAGTCTTTGGACTTATAAGCTATTGGGCCTTAATGGGCCATAAGGAGTTAGTTATGGGGTTAAGGACATATTTGGGCCTTGGGAAAGGCCCATTTGAGGAGTTGGGCCCAATTTAGAAAATTGGGCCATTAGTGGGCTTAGAAAGATTAGATGGAAGTGGGCCTAGGTTATGGTCCAAATTAGACTAAGGGGTAAAATGGTCATTTTACCCTAAGAAGTGTTATGGATTTTGGCTAATTGTTATTATGATAATGATAGCCAAGAAGTCGTTGGAGCAACCGTTGGGGATTTCTTACCGTGAGATTTGACACTCAACTTTGCGAGGTGAGTTACCTTCCAATAGAAGTGGGTCTAAGGCACCAATGCCGACCCACTAGTAGGAGATATAATAGATATGATTGTCTTTGTGATAATTGTCTGGTATGCAACTATCTGTTCTGCTTTATGTGCTAGTATGCTATGATATTATCTGATAGTGGTAGGAGGGGTAGGACAGACCCCGTTGCGGTCAAAAGGACCGAAGGGGTGGGCTAACATCCGTATATGCTAGGTAGTATGTGATTTATGTGTTCATGTACTAGAATGATATATGGTTGTAGTAGGGGGTGAAATAGTCCCCGTTACTGGTCGAAAGGACCGAAGGGCTAAGCCAACACCCTGATATGCTAGGCAGTTACCGGTTGAAAGAGACCGAAGGGGTAGGCCAACACCCTGATATGCTAGGCAGTTACCGGTTGAAAGAGATCGAAGGGGTAGGCCAACACCCGGATATGCTAGGCAGTATCTGTGTAATGTATGGTATGTGGTATGATGGGAGAACTCACTAAGCTTTGGGCTTACGGTTTATAGTTTTGGTTTCACGTACTTCCTCTTCGAAGGGAAAGGAGAAGGCATGATCGCAGCGCATCACACTACATTTTCCGCACATGAGATTCTTGGGAGTTATAATCTGATGTTGTTTTATCATGACATGATTTGATTATTGATACATTGGTTCTGGATATGAGTTGTTTCTATAATGTTTTTATAATTATTAAATTAAAAATGAAAGTTTTGCTCTTGAATTTTGGGATGTTACATCAATTCTACCCATGTTTGACAAAAAGTCAAACTAGTCAAAAGTAAACGGTCAAAGTCAACCCAGTGGACAACCACGTCGTGGTAAACTCTTTGTCATGTCGTGACCAAGTCAGGACAAAAAAGTTAAGAGTTATAGCACCACCAAGCCGTGGGCCTTCCTTGGCTACATCGTGGTCTCTAGTAAAATTACCCTTTCCTTCATTAGGATCTTAGTCCAAAAGACCAAGACTCAAAACATCAGATCTAGTACCTAATATCTTCATAATGGATAAACTTTCAAAAATTATCCATTAGGATGGTCCAAACAACCAACATCTGGACTTTAAGTCTCAAAAGCACAAAGAATGCATCTTTCTCAACTTAATCCATTAAGTACAGGTCTCCAAACTTCAGATCTAAATCAACATGATGTTTAGATGGATAAATTTTCCGACTTTATTCATATCGATGCCCTAAACTTTCAAGATCTAAACTTTAATACACAAAATGACCTAAAGGGCCAAGATAAATTACATGGCTTATAGGGAAGGAAAAATATCATAACTTTCCTAGTCCATGAGGTCCAAGAAACATTCCAAAGTGATCAAAATATGTTAGAGTTCACTCAACTCCAAGATCACCCATAAAATGGACCAAAAGTGCCTAAACCTCAAATGAAGAGATCTAAAGAACTAAAGAGCAATATATGAACTTTATACTCACAACAGTCCACAAATGGAGTGACTTTGATGGATTCAAACTTGAAACAACATTCCCTAAAACCAAAAGAACCTTCTTGATCTACAAGCTTATCAAAATACCACCAAAATTATCCAAAAGAGGAGAAAGGAAAGGCGAGGAGCTCAAATCTTGAAGAGGGATGTTGGGGTAACTCCCAAGGAGTTATAGATGTGATGGAGGATAAGAAAATAACCTAAAACGTGAATCCTTACCTTTAAATACATTATAAACCCTACAATTTGTGGGCTTGGGCTGCACAACGGCCACCTCGTGGCAACCTGCTTACCACCTTATGGTGGCTCCCACCTCGTGGCAACCTTCTTGCCACCTCGAGGTGGCTCGTACATAACTCTTGACCTAATCCTAGACACTAACTCAGTCTTGCGCTACTACTGATGCTTCAATTATTCTAACGAGGATGAGTCTTGTGTACATGTAAAAGATAGTGGGAGTATTGTGACCTTTCTAATCTTGTATGTTGATGATATACTCCTAATAGAAAACAATGTTCCAACTTTGCAAGAAGTTAAGTGTTGGCTTGGGAAATGTTTCACTATGAAGGATCTAGGAGATGCTACATATATTCAAGGGATAATAATTTGTAGGAACATGAAGAAATGCTTTCTAGGACTTAGCCAGAGTACATACTTGGATAAAATACTGAAGCGTTTCAATATGGAGAATTCAAAGAAAACGGACTTACCTATGAATCATGTTGTAAAATTAAGCAAGGCTCAATGTCCCAGTAATGATAAGGAAATAGATACAATGAGTCGAGTCCCATATGGTTCGGCTATAGAATCGATCATTTATGTTATGACATGTAGTCGACCTGATGTGGCTTATGCTTTGAGCATTGTTAGCAGATATCAAAGGAATCCGGGTGTAGCTCATTGGACCACAGTGTAAGTATTTAAGAAAAACAAAAGATATGATCTTGGTTTTTTGTGGAAATGATGAACTTAAAGTGAGTGGATATAGTCACGCCGGTTTTCAAGCAGATTGAGATAATAGTTACTCTCAATTTAACTAAGTGTTTGTATAGAATGGTGGAGTGGTAACTTGAAAGAGTTCCAAGCAGCAAACAATGGCTGATTCTACTTGTGAATCAAAGTACATCACAACAAGTGAGTCAACAAAGGAGGCTATGTGTTTGAAGAATTTTATTGGAGATCTTGGAGTTGTTCCATATATCCAAGAACCAATGGAGATTTTCTATGGTAACGTGGGTGTGGTGGTTGTGCAAAAGAACCTAACGATTATGGAAGATCTAGGAACATTGAGAGAAAATACCACTACATCAAACATAAAGTTGAAGAAGGAGCACTGTTGGTGAATCGTGTCTCATCAGAAGAGAATCCTGCAGACCTTCTCACAAAGGGTGTAAGCAAGATCAAGCACTTCGAGCATGCTATAGCATTAGGCATAGAGACGATATTAGATTCTAGATTTTAGTAGTTAGTTGATATTTTGAAACAATGTAACAATAATAAATTGTAATTGAACGGTGATTAGTTAAATAGAGACTTATTTATATTCAAAGTTTGTGATGCCATTTGTTAATTAATTTATTCTTGTGTTTCGCTTTGCATGTTTTACTTCCAGAATATTAATTAACTCGAAATAACATAGCCAAACATACTTTGGGTGTAAGTATCGATTTAAGAATGTCATGAATCTTTTGTAGATTCTCCATAGAGATTGGACATTGTATAGGGATTGCTGCAAAATTCATCAGTACTTTGAAAATAGAGATTTTGAGTATTGGTTAAACCCACACTTGGAGATTAATTCATGGATTCAATACGAGTAATTCTAAGACAATAATATCCTCTATTCTTAAATAGAGATATATAAGTCATATTTTACAAATCAGTTGTGTATTGGTTTACTCCAATACATATCGTAACTGGGTGTTATAAAGTCTAATTCCATGTATGATTTGTTGAGTAAAATTGATGATTATATAATCAAAGTTTATTCATTCCTTTTGCCTTAATAGAAAAAGCGATAACTTTGGACCTCTCGGCGATTTGATGTTGACATTATAGTGTTGGGCCCAACCAGGACTAAATTGATGTGTTCAATTAGTAGTCTAAGGATGTGATCACAAATCAGGAAATCGAGAAACAAAATCTTGGACAATGAGATTTATTTTAATCTATGGCTCGTGTCCGTATGATATCATGAAGAACGAAGAGATAGTCGATCGCTATAATACGACCAACGTCTATTCAGAGTTTGCCAGTGTCTTTGGAAAACATTCTTTACATGTTATTCGGAGTTGTACTTGCAATTATAGTTAGCAACTTATCCAAGTGGGAGACTGTTAGATTAAGGTGTCTAAAGTCCTAACTAAATTGGTATAATGTTGAAGAATAAAAGAAAAACACCTTTTTAGGTTGGTTTAAAAATCAAGATATAACTTGGATTGATTAGAGGAGAGAGATATATTATTTATTAATATATTATATGATTGATATATTAATTATAAATAGCAGTAATTAATTAATAATTAATCAGAGTTAATTTAGAATTAATTATGGGTTAATTATAATTAATTGAAGATATAAGGGTTGAGCTGCAGTTCTTCAATAGTTGAACAGTGGAGAGAATCTAGAATCATCTATAGATGGCCGATTTTTGGAGCCCATAGATAGGGTTCTGGAAGCCTCCATTTGATAACCAGGAAACTAGTGTTTCCCAGAAGCTATAAATTGGGGCTTAATACTTGAAATTTTGGGCTATCTCATTCCTAAGAGGAATTCTAAAAATATCACCTCTCTCCCCTCTCTCATCTCAATCTTCAAGTTTCTTGCGTTATGGGTGTGAAACATTAGATGCTCGCACATTATTGTAGCCTGGTTTTCCAATGATAAAAGAGGACTTTCACTTTCTTGTTGGATCCACAAAAGGTATGTATTCTAAACATGAATAGCAAGTTCATAAGGTTTAGTTGTGTTCTTCATAAGTATGTTGCTATTAGATGTGAAAAAGACATAGATCCATTTTACGTTGCATGTATCCTTAAGTGTTTAAGTGAAATTCTACATGTACATTGTATTGGTAACCTGAAAACCCCAATATATTTTACCAACATATATGGGAATTATTATTTCTAGGAAATAATAATAAAGAGAACAAAACTACCGATATATATATATATATATATATATATATATATATATATATATATATATATATATATATATATATATATCATATGGTATGATTATTTAAGTTGTGTACAAACGTTTGGGCACTTTTACAGTAACCAACTGAGTTTGTATCTAAATTCGCTAGTTGAATAAATCAAATATGAGTTGGTTTTGGTCTCCCTTGTCTTGATATCCAACTTGACAAGGGTATAGTTTAGTTTTGCTTTTGCCTTTGTTTAATATATGTCCCATGCACAAGAAAGGAGCCTTATTCCTTTAGCTTTATGGTATTCCTTTTCGTCTAAACTATATTAAACATAGAAGTAAGACTTGCTAGTGTTTTGAGATAACTATTAGAACTTTGACTTCTTCTCTTTTTGGGTCTCCATAACCTAGAGCAAAATGCTCCCAAAGGCTGCCAAGATTTCAACGTCTTGAAGCCCTCTCACTTCTTTCTTTCTTTCATTTGGTGCTAGAGAAAAAGGCCATTAGTTGTTTCATCTTAGAACATATATTTGGTATATACTTATAAGGTTTATCAACAAATAAACTACAAGTGTACTAGCAATCTTTTTGGTTCTATTCTTGTTTTAGAATTTTATTCAATCTTCATCAACTTCCAACCTCCCATGAGGATCAAAGTCTTTAAAGGTTGTAATATTTTTCTTTCTATGGTTGTTTTATCTTTCTAAGTCTTGCAAAATGATCTTTTGGTAGGAATAAAACTAGTTTTATTTTGCTCAAAATTAAAGTCTTTCGTTGCTATTTGTATTTTTATGAAACAATTTTTTTAATAAAAACCCAATAATGTTTGCCACCATCATTCCTGATCTTCAGCGGGATCTGGAACTCTTCATTGCGTTTGACATGATTGAAAATCTCAGGAAAATGTTTGGTCAACAAGCTAGGATTGAGAGGTTTGAAACTATTCGAGCCCTTCATGGCTTTAAGATGAAGAAAATTGGGAATGTTAGCACATATGTTATCAAGATGAAAAGCTTTTGGATCACTTGGAGAGATTGGGCTCTCCATATCCACTAGACTTCGCCATAGAATTAATTCTGATCTCATTGCACAAGTCTCATGATACTTTCGTCATGAACTAGAACAGGAATGGGTAGGATAAGCCTATCTATGAGTTGCATGGGATGCTCAAAACTGCAGAGAAAAACATCCCAAGGAAAATCCCCCAAGTGCTCATCATTAGGTAAAGAGAACTCAAGAAGAAGAAGCATGGTAAGAACTTCAAAAGGAAACCACAAGTTGGCAAGGGAAAAGTGAAGAAAGCTCCCCCAAACCCACCACCATAGAAGAAGGAAATTTTCGCCAAAGATGACACATGCTTCGAGTGTGGAGTTGTTGGCCACTTGAAAAGGAATTGTCCTAAGTATCTTGCTGATTTGAAGAACAAGAAGGTCATGAAAGGCGCTTCAGGTATATCTATTTTCTTGATTGAAATAGGATTATTTACTTTTTCATTTAACACTTGGGTATTTGATACTGGTTGTGGAACTCATATATTTCATTCGATGCATGGTTTCAAAAAGAGTAGGGGATTGAAGACAAATGAAATGGTGCTACATGTTGGCAATAGAGCACGAGTTGCGGTCCAAGAAATAAGACATTTTGATTAATGTTTCCCATATGGTCTGTATTTGAAATTAAACACTGTATGTTTGAATACTTTTGACACTAGAAATATTGTATCACGTTGTTGATGATAATATTCATCCTTTATTGGATGGAATATTCTATTTTGATTCTACACCAATAAATGGAATTTATGAATCAAACCTAGATGACACTTCAAACAATAAGTCCCTTTATCATGTTAACCAAAAAGGATCAAACAATATTTGAACCAAACATATCTATAGCATTGTCGTCTTGGACATATAAACAAAAAGCATGTATCCCAACTCCAAAAGAGTGGACTTTTGGGGGTAAATGGCATTGAGACATTTGATATATATGAGGCTTGTTTGTGTTGTAAGATGACAATGTCCCCTTTCTCTGACAGTAGTGAAAGGGAAAGTGTTCTATTAGGCATCATACACACTGGTGTACGTGGTGATTTCAAAATAATGTCAAGATATGGTGAAAAATATTACAACACCTTCACTGACGACTACAAACATTTTGGTTATGTGTATTTGATGAAACATAAACATTAAGCATTTGAAAAAAGTTAAATTGATTCAAAGTGAAGTTGAGAAGAAACTCGACAAGACAATCAAAATCCTTCGTTTGGATAGATGTGGCGAGTACTTGAGCCAAGAGTTCCAATATCATCATAGGGGTTGTAGGATTATCTCACAACTTACTCCACCCATAACACCAGAGCTTAATGGTGTGTGTGAGAGGAGAAATCAAACCTTACTTGATAGGATTCGATCCATGATGAGAAGGCATACTCTCTTTTTATCCTTTTGGAAGTATACCTTACTCACCGTAGCCCGTATCTTCAATATGGAACCAACTAAGAAGGTAGACAAGAGAAATTATGAGATGTGGTATGGAAAATCTCCATCCCTGTCTTATATTAAAGTTTAGGGTTGTGAAGCCTATGTTACCAAAGAGACTTCCAAAAAAATCGAGTCTAGGTCTACCAAATGCATCTTTGTAGGATATCCTAAAGATTGTTTAGGATATTACTGATGGGTTTAGAGCATTACATCAATTCTATGGTGCACATGCAAACCCTAAAGTTTTGGATCTAGTTTTCTCTATTGTACATGCAGATCATCTAAAGCATATAAATCGTAATTCTAGCATATGAAAAACGAAAGTACTATCTAACGAAGTTTAGATGATTACCTTCCAAGAGTAGCAAGAATCATCAATCTTTAAGAGCTTAGTATCACAAGTGTAATACCTCTTATGGATCATAAACACTAAAGCAAGAAGAATGATCTTGGAGAGAGGAGATAGAGGCACAAAATCGACTCTAATACTTCTTAGGGTTTCTGGGTGCCGATTTCTGAAGCCCAGGGCTGCTTATATAGTCGAGCTGCTAGGGTTTCAGTTAAAACCCTAATTGGATATTTTAGGCCTTAAGCAGTCCAAAGATCCTTCTGGAATAAGGCCTTGGACGATTTCAAGGTGGGCTTCCACCCTAATTTCGTCCACTCCTTGATAAATAGGGATCTAAAACCCAAAATCCAATTATCTTATAATTGCAGTTCCAGTCCCCTAAGTTCGATTAATATCTTTTGATCACATAATTAATTTTTTATTAATTCTTGACCAATATTAATTAACTAATATGATTTATCTTTTAATATATTATTCTTATAATATATTAATAAACCATATTATCCTCTCTCTCCACTAATCATTCAATCTAGTTGCTTTGGTGAAGGCAACCCAAAAGGACCATGCTCACAATCGGGTCAAGTACATACCAAATATAGTTACGGGCTTAGACACATAATCCAACAGTCTCCCACTTGGATAAGTCTAATAACTATAATTGCAAGCATGACTTTATAATCCGATCAGCAATCGTAGCTCTCAAAAGCCTCGGTCAACTCTGACCCAGTCAAATGACACGTCCTATAGATAAGGGATCGTATAATCCTCCGTTCTCAAGATATCATGTGGAAAATCACATGGAACATAGTCATACTTATTGTCCAACAGTTTGTTTCTCGATCTGTGATTTGTTCGATATAGAACTTAATTGAACACATCAACTTAATCCTGACCGGGCCTGACACTTAATTTAAACCAAATCATCGAGGGGCCCAAGATATCGCTTTTATCCTTGTGGGGCAAAAGTAACAGATAAACTGAGACTTATATGCTTGTACTATTTTCTCATCAAATTGTACACAACAATACGTTTTATAACATCAAGTTACTGATGCGTTTATGCATTATAAATGCACAACCAACTCGCAAACAACAACTCATATATCTAGGTTTAAAGACTATATGATATTATCGTCTCACAATCACTCGTGATTAATTCCATGAAGTGATTCAAGTGAGCGCGGGTCTAATCCAATACTCAAATCTTATTTCATAAGCACTCATGAACGTTGTAGCAATCTTTTGCTATGTCCAAACACTTTGGACAATCTACAAGCAAATTCATGACAATCTTCATTCATACCAACTTCCAATGTATGATCAACTGTGGATGGTTCGAATAACCTTATTATTCAGGAAGTCAAAACATGCAAAGTGAAACAATAGTAAATAATTAACACAAGACGGTAACTTTACATATAAATAAAACACCTTTTATTTAATCATCAAATTTTAATTACAATTGATCTATTACAAGTTTCTAAAAGCTATCTAATCACAAAAACTAATATCGTCCTTCAGCCCAATTCTCCTAGCGTGCTACAAGTGCTTGACCCTACTCAGTCCCTTCGTAAGGGGATCTTGTAGGTTATCCTCTGACGATACCCTCTTCACTACAAGAAGTCCCTCTTCTACACGATGTCTAATAAATTGATATTTTCTGTCAATTTGCCTAGATCTGCCATGATCCCTCGGTTCCTTGGTCAAGGCAACCGCACCTTCGTTATCGCAAAAAATCTCCATAGGATCCTTTATGGCAGGTACAACTCCAAGGTGTACGATGAAGTTCTTTAGCCATATTGGTTCCTTTGACGCTTTACTTGCTCCTATGTACTCTGATTCGCACGTTGAATCCGCCACAGTTTCCTGCTTGGAACTTTTCCAAGTCACTGCCCCTCCATTAAGAGTAAAGACCCAGCCTGACTAAGATCGGTAATTATCTCGGTCCGTCTGAAAACTGGTGTCACTGTACCCTCTTACTCTTAAGAATATTCTTGACCGCGGTCGAATGGGCTCTACTAGGGTTCCCTTGATATCTGCTGACCATGCTCAAAGCGAAGACCACATCAGGGCGAGTACAAGTCATAGCATACATGATTGAGCCAACTGCGGAAGCGTAAGGTACTCGGCTCATCTCTGCTATCTCAGTCTCTGTACTCGGGCACCGAGTCTTACTCAGTTTAGTATTTCTTTGGATTGGTAACTCCCTTTTCTTGGAGTTTGCCATGTAGAAATGTTTCAACACTTTATCCAAGTAAGTACTTTGAGTAAGTCCTATTAGTCTCTTACTCCTGTTTCTCATTATCCTTATCCCCAGAATATAGGCAGCTTCTCCGAGGTCCTTCATAGCGAAGCACTTCCCAAGCCAGGACTTAACCTCCTGCAAGGTTGGGATGTTGTTTCCTATGAGTAGTATGTCCTCGACATACTACACGAGAAAGCTAACTATGCTCCCACTAGCTTTGACATATACGCATGACTCATCCTCGCTCCCTGTAAAGCCAAAACCTTTGACTTTCTCATCGAAACAATGATTCCATCTGCGAGACGCTTGTTTCAATCCATAAATGGATTTCTCAGGCTTGCACACTCTATTAGGATGCTTCGCATCGACAAAACCCTCTGGCTGACTCATGTAAACATCCTCAGCCAACTTCCCATTAAGGAACGTGGTTTTGATATCCATCTGCCATATTTCATAGTCATGAAATGCAGCTATGGCTAGCATAACCCTAATATACTTTATATTCGCAACTGGCGAGATGGTCTCATCATAGTCAACTCCAGGAGTTTGAGTAAAGCCCTTCGCAACCAATCGCGCCTTATACGTGTGCACTTTCCCATCCATGTCGGTCTTCTTCTTGAAGATCCACTTGCACCCGACTGTCTTACGACCTGGTACATTGTCAACCAAGTTCCAAATTTGATTGTCATACATAGACTGAATCTCGATGTCCATCGCCTCTTTCCACTTCGCAGACTCCGAGCCTTCGATGGCTTCCTTGTAGTTGTTACGCTCATCCAAATTTACTAGTGTACTATCACTAATAAATGTATCACCCTCAGTAGTAATATGGAATCCATAAAACTCAGGTGGATGACTAACTCTACTGGAACGTCTAAGAGGTAAGGACTCGTCAACTGTTTCAACAGGAGTTTCCTCCTCAGGTTGATCGCTATTGTTAGAGGTTCCTTCATCGTTTGACTCTTGAAGCTCTTCAAGATCAATTTGCCTCCCACTTTCCTCTTGGCATATGATTTCTCTCTCGCGAAAGACTCTTCTCCTCGCAACGAAGACAACATTGTCACTCGGTCTATAGAAGAGATATCCAAATGACTTCTGTGGATAGCCGATGAAAATATACCGCTCACTTCGAGGTTCGAGTTTGTCGTGAGTCTCTCATCTTATGAAAGCCTCGCAACCCCAAACCTTGATTTGTGCCAATGAGGGAGCTTTCCCTGTCCACATCTCGTGAGGTGTTTTGGCAACCTTCTTGGTAGGGACTAGATTAAGGATATGGGAGGCAGTCTCTATGGCATACCCCCAGAATGAGATAGGTAGCGAAGCATGACTCATCACGGAACGAACCATGTCCAACAAGGTTCGATTGCGCCTCTTAGCCACACCATTCAACTGTGGTGTTCTAGGTGGCGTCAATTACGAAACTATTCTGCATTCCTTGAGGTAATCATGGAATTCAAGACTAAGGTACTCACCACCTCGATCGGATCGAAGCATCTTGATTTTCCTGCCCAACTGATTCTCCACTTCTTGTTTAAACCCTTTGAACTTTTCAAAAGTTTCTGACTTATGCCTAATTAAGTAGATATACCCATATCTGCTATAATCATCAGTAAAAGTCACATAGAAGCGACAAGCATCCCTTGTGGTGGTTCTGAAGGGCCCGCATACATCAGTATGTATGAGAACCAACAAACCCTTACCCCTTTCACAAGTACCAGTGAAGGGTGACTTGGTCATCTTTCCAAGTAAACAAGACTCGCAAGTGTCATATGATTTTAGGTCAAATGATTCCATTACTCCATCCTTTTGGAGTTGGGCCATGCGTTTCTTGTTGACACGTCCAAGACGACAATTCCACAAGCATGCTTTGTCCAAACTATTGGACGAATCAATATACAACACATTATTTCCCAAGTTATCAACAATATTCACAGTTTAATATACACCATTACAAGGCAATGCTTCAAAATAGAAAGTACCATTCAAGAAAGCATTAATAGAACCAATTTCATTATTAAACGAAAATCTAAAACCTTGTCTGTACAACCCATGAAAAGAAATAATGTTTCTCGCCATTTCTGATGAGTAGCAACAATCATTTAAATCTAAACCTAACCCACTACTAAGCACTAAAGAGTAAACTCCAATCTTGGTGACAGGCGACGCTTTCTTATTCCCCATGACCAGGTTCATCTTCCCATGCTCCACATCCCTACTTCTTCTTAGACCCTACAAATCAGAACAAATGTGAAAACCACATCATGTATCAAGGACACAAGAAATAGCATGTGATGAGTTATTAGATTGTATAGTATAAATACCTGCGAAGGAGGGCTTTATCTTCCTATCCTTGATATCCTGCAAGTATTTCGGGCAGCTTCTCTTCCAATGCCCTTTTTTCGTGGCAGTAGAGTACTCTGCTTCTTTAGGGTTGGTGGAGGGGGTAGCAGAACCATCTTTGGTCCCATTAGAAGAGGATACATCATGGGTCTTGCCCTTGAAGCTCTTAGAAGGAGCTTTCCTCTTCTTCCCTTTACCTTGCCCAATAGCCAGGACAGGGGCAGCAACAACAGGAGTTGATGCAACAAATTAGCCTTTCAAAATGCTCTCAACAGTTCGCAAGAGGCCTTGAAGCTTGCTTAGTGTGACCTCCTCCTTGTTCATGTGAGAGGTCATACGAAACTGGTCGTAGCAAGGAGGTAAGGAGTAGAGAATGATATCAATCACCAGCTCCTCATCGAAGTTGACATCTTCTTTAAGTGGGTCGTGATGTACTCTCCATCCTTCATTTTGGTAGTGATCATCGAGGCGATGATGTCATACCTCTCTTTCCTGGCACTTTGATGGTACATTTCCATCAAGTCCTGGTGCATCTCATAGGGATAATAGTCCTCATAGGGCTTCTGGAGTTCGGCAGTCATAGTAGCTAGCATGATGCAATGAACTTTCGTTGCATCCCTTTTATGTGCCTCATAGGCAGCTATATCTTCTGGAGTTGCAATATTGACATTAACCTCCTTGAGCTCCTTATAGATAACATATTCTTTGTCCTCGTATCTGGTCACCATTCTGATGTTACGAATCTAGTCGTTGAAGGTGGTGCCATTGAAGATCACTCTCCCACAAAGGTTCATGAGAGAGAAGGAGCCAGAAGCGTTAGAGCTTGAAGCGTTGTTGTTTTGATTAGACATCTGAAAAAGAAAAGAGACAAAGTTTTGATTAGATATGAATCCCCAATTAAACACCCAAATGAGAAATTAGGGCTAGGATCCAACAACATTATTTACAATTCAGAAAAGGGATGTTGTAATCTAATTGCAAATAATTTGAAGGTAAGTGAATGACGATTCACTAATTTCCACCATGAAAAATAAAAAAGACTTTAAGTTTTAAATGAATTGAAATTCCTAGAATCTTTTGAGATTCATTGAACTTTTCAATGGCATGTTTAAATCTCGATTATTCCCTTCATGTTTGTGACTGGGATACCGAGGATCACAGACAAGGTGTGAATAACCATCCAAATCTGCTTGGTGCTCTCGATGTCATTTACCACCTAAACAATGTGCCGGTTAACCACACACACTTCATTAGTCTATGATAAACATCAAGCCACCCTTTTCCACTCAAGCTAGTCCCAAATTAATGTGTCGGTTAGCCACGCACACTCCACTAACGACTTAGCAAGGTGAAAAGTGCAATTTCATGGAATAGCAGACAATTTCACATTTTTCATAAGTAACTAAGATTGGTAATTTTGCAAAAACATTTAGTTACTTTATTAGTCATTATACTTATAATGAGGAATTTGTTGCCCTATCTTACCCGTTCGGCTAACGACCCTCCACCAATTAAGGAAGCGGTAGGTGAGAGTGGATACCCATTAAACTGCCGTTTTATAGGCAGCAACCTTATACCCCCTTATAGATCGGCTTCGTGAATGATGCCTAGTAACGCTAAGAGTAGCTTAATCTTTTACATATACATAATAATTAATCTTATAACATTAGAATAGTATAAGGGTTGAATTTTAAACTCGTAAAATTCTAGGGTTTAGAATTTAAAATTTTCAAAATTAAACATTTAATCAAAAATTTAAATTCCGAAACTTGAGGGCAAGTTTTGAAACTTTTGAAAAATATCTAGATCAAATTACAAATAAATTAATTAAACAGTTAATTAGTGATTATCTAAATTTAACCTAATCCAATTTCATGGCAAGATAATTCAATCAAATAATTCAAATAATTAAAGCTTATCATATAAGGCAATGGTGATTAATTAAACCTTAATTAAAATCATAATTAAACCTTTTGACAAGGATAATCACAACATATTAATAACAAACGGATTTTATCAATCAAAAACAATTTTGGTAATTATCCCAAGTCAAAATAGGTCAAAATCCCGAAATATCTGCTCTCTGATTCTCCGACTCGCCGAGTCACTGACTAGACTCGTCGAGTTCATCTGAATCGTCGAGTTCATCAGGTGGCTCGACGAGTTTGTCAGTCAGAAGGCAAAAATTTCGATTTTCATGCAAAGAATGATTATACAAGGCATCAAATACAATAGAAAACAACCTAGGCTCTTATACCACTGATGGGTTTAGAGCATTAGATCAATCCTATGGTGCACATGCAAACGCTAAGGCTTTGGATCTAGTTTTCTCTATTGTACATGCAGATCATCCAAAGCTTATAAACCCTAATTCTAGCATATGAAAAACGAAAATACTATCTAAACAAGTTTAGATGATTACCTTCCAAGAGTAGCCAAAATCTTCAATCTTCAAGACCTTAGTATCACAAGTGTAATACCTCTTATGGCTCACAAACACCAAAGCAAGAAGAATGATCTTGGAGAAAGGAGATGGAGGCACAAAATCGACTCTAAGACTTCTTAGGGTTTCTGGGTGCCGATTTCTGAAGCCCTAGGGGTCCTTATATAGTGGAGCTGCTAGGGTTTCAGTTAAAACCTTAATTGGATAGCTTAGGCCTTAAGCAGTCCAAAGATCCTTCTGGAATAAGGCCTTGGACAATTTCAAGGTGGACTTCCACCCTAATTTCGTCCACCCCTTGATCTATAGGGATCTACAGCCCAAAATCCAAATATCTTATAATTGCAATTCCAGTCCCCTAAGTTCAATTAATATATTTTGAATAACAAAATTAATTCTTTATTAATTCTTGACCAATATTAATTAACTAATATGATTTCTCTTTTAATATATTATTCTTATAATATATTAATAAACCATATTATCCTCTCTTTCCACTAATTAACCAAAAGGACCATGCTCATAATTAGGTCAAGTACATACCAAATAAAGTTATGGGCTTAGACACCTAATCCAACAATTACTTATACATCCCTAGTGAGAATAAGATCTTTATGTCATGAAAAATTGAATTATTAGAAAACAAGTTTCTAATGGATAAAGCAAGTGGGAGGCGTGTTGAACTTGACGAAGATCAAGAACGACAACCCAACGCAACTCAAGTTGGCACTAGGACTAAACAAGAGGTTGTTGAAGATGAAGAGACCATTACCCTTCAACCTATTGAAACACAAGTCGCTTATAGATCCAGTAAAATTCGTCAGGAACTAGAGAGATATGGATTTCTCATTGATGAGTGCTTCATGATGATGAATGCTGATCAGCCCGTCACCTACCGAAATGCGATGACATATCTTGAATCTGACAAATGGCTTGAAGCCATGAATGCAGAGATGCAATCCATGAGAGATAACCAAGTTTGGGGTTTGGTTGAACTTCCTCCCCAATGTAAGACAGTAGGGAATAAGTGGGCCTTCAAGAAGAAGACTGTCATGAATGGCAATTTACACATAGTTAAAGCATTAACTGTTTCTAAAGGATTCGCTCAAACCCAAGGAGATGATTATGATGAAACCTTTTCACCAGTTGCTAAAATTAAATATATTAGGATATCCATAGCCTTAGATACATATTATGAATATGAGATACGGAAAACGGATGTCAAAATTGCCTTTCTAAAAGGATACTTAGAAGAAGATGTCTATATGGTTCAGCCTGAAGGTTTTTTCAACCAAAAGCTTCCTAATAAAGTGTATAAGCTCAAGAGATGCATTTACAGGTTAAAGCAAGCATCTTAAAACTGGAATCATCATTTCAATGATGAAATCTTAAAGTATATTTTTATCAAAAATGAAGATTAATTTTATGTTTACATGAGGACTAGTGGGAGCTCGGTGACTTTCTTGGTCCTATACATGGATGACATACTTATCATGGGAAATCACATTCTGAATTTACGAGGTGTAAAGGCTTTGATAGGAAAGCACTTCTCGATGAAGGATCTTGGTGAGGCTCAATACATTATTGGTATTAAAATCTATAGAGATATATTTGTACCTATGACGCATGGCACAATACTAAGTTCATCTTAATATACTAGCATAATGGCTGAGCTACACAAGATGAAATATGTTCCATATGCTTCGACTATTGGATCCATCATGTATGTCATGAATTGTACTAGACCTGATCTTTCTTATGGTATTAGCTTGACAAGCAAGTACCAAAAAAATCCAGGGGATAGTCATTGGATAGCTGTGAAGATCATCCCTGTGTTCTTGCGTAGAACTAAGGATATGTTCCTCATATATGGAGGTGTGGAAGAAAGCTTAAATGTAAAGTGCTACACCGATCACACAAGAAGCTGATTAAAAATCTCCAAGCAAAGTCTTGTATATTAGTTCACTACAAATTCAGAATACATCGTTGATTTAGAAGTTGCACAAGAAGATGATTGAATGAAGATATTCATTAAGATCTATGCATGGTTTCTTCCATTCAGGATCCCCTAGAAGTATTCTGTGACAATAAGGGTGCTATTGATTTGGGTAAAGAACCCAAATCACACAAGAAGACCAGACACATTAGCTGGAGATTCAAATTCATTTAGAATAAAGTTGAAGATGGTCAAATCAATATTCACAAAGTTCACACTGATCAAAATTTGGCAGACCATTTCACGCAACCCCTTCCTCAAAATTTTTTTGAAGGTCATGCTCGAGGAATTAGACTTCATTATTCTACTGATTGGCTTTGGTATATGTATTAGTATTGAATATTAGAACATTGTATAACATCATCTATTGTAATGACTATGATATATATGGCATATGATCTATTCATTAAATAGTTGTTGTGTTCTTTATTAACATGTTTAAGACATGAGTAAATTTATTCACTCTAAAATCCATAGTTAGTGATTATTGTGGGAATAATAATGAAGTAAGGCTAATGTGAATTGGAATGGTTGACAAAGCTTTATTACTAGGTTCATAGGTACTTGCTAAAGAACAAATATTGGATTGACCCGTTCAAGATCACTTCACGGATCGTTGTCATGAATCATACTTGAGAAAAGGTAATATATGTATATCCTTAACACCTGGGATACATGTATGGGACTTAAGTTTAGCGAATGTTATGCTTTGATATAGTCAAAAGTTTTGCTTTAAACAAGCAGTTATAAAAGCTATTATCATGTAAAATGTAAACCATGCAGGAGGCGTATGTATCTAAGATGGGATTTCGTTCCTCTTATTCGTTGAGAGATAAATATATAAAGCATGATGTAGACTTGAACACTTATAAGAGATCGATCACAATCCATATCTCATGTTCAACATGATGTCTGTGTTGGATAAGGTGTCTAAGTCCATAACAATATTTGAGATGCACTTGACCCGACCCGGCATGGTCCATTTCGGTTGCACTTCATCCGAACAGGTTGTATGGATAATCTTTTGAGAATAGTATGTTCATGATTTATTGATATATTATACGGTATAATATATTAATATGAAATCATATTATTTAATTAGTATTGATCTTAAATTAATTAAGAATTAATTTAGTGATCAAAAGGTGACTAATTAAATATGGGCTCTTGTATTTATTTAGTGTGGGCTAATGCTTATTTAGTATGGGCTAGGCTTGCATGGGAGTCTGTGGATGGTCCATGGAGCTTTTAACCCATGGATCCTTCGAAAGGAAGAGTCATGGGTATTAGGGTTTACATGGATGTAACCCTAATCCTCCACACTCTATAAAGGAATCTTTGACACTTGATTTGGCACTAGTTGTGTGTGAGCAAGAGTGGTGGCTGATCTTAAGAGTGTGCTTTATTCTCTCAAGAGTTTTCCAAAGTTTGTGGTGATTTGTGATTTCCATTTGAGGCATCCACATTATTGGTGCTAGGCTCTCAAACTCCAAGCAATCAACCACTACTAAAAGGTATGTCATTCTACTAGTAATTTTATGATTCAAGTTCCCCATGCCATGCTAGTTAGGATGTAAACCTTGGAAATTCTTATTTGCATGTGTTTTAGAGAAAACATAGATCCATGGTTTATAGGGTTGCATGTACACCATATGAGTGTTAGAATGCTCAAAACCCAACAGTGGTATTAGAGCATAGGCTTGTTTTCTTGAATACTTGATGCAAACTGTTGAAAAATCGAAAAACCTTGCTGTCTGGACAGTGGACTCGCCAAGTCCATGGGGGGGACTCGACGAGTCCAAGCATATCTTCATCCTACTCGTCGAGTAGTTTCATGCACTCGACGAGTAGGAGGCCCAGCGTGCAGTTTTTCGAGTTTTTAAGCTAGATTTGGACTAGAATCGTTACACTAAACTGTTTTTGACTTATAAAACCTGTTTTTGATATTGTAATGATTATGGTAATCCAATTTCAAAGGCTATTATCAAAATTTTAAGTTTTGTATGTGTTCATATGATTCTTAAAATTATTGATATGGATGTTCATGAACTTATGAGTTTTGTTAGATCATAGGAATTATTTGCAAATTGTTTGTTAGTTAATTAATGATCTTGATGTGTTTTAATGGAATCCATAATTTGTCCTCAAGTTATGGATTACCAAAAAATTTTCTTTTAAAGCCCATTAAAACCCATATGTTACACAAGTTGAAGAGTCTTTTTCATCATAAATAGTTTTATGGACTCCATAAGTTGTCCTCAAGTTATGGATGACCAAGAGTCTCTTCAGTAAAAGTTTTTTAAACCTTAATTAAAATCATAATTAAACCTCACACACACTTTAGTTCCAACCCTTAGAGTTTTAAAATTCAACCCTTATACTTTATAGTATTATAAGTTACTAATATATATATATATATATATATATATATATATATATATATATATATATATATATAAGAGCAAGTCAGTCTTACTGTTAGTAGGCCTCATTCACGAAGTCGGTCTATAAGCGGGGTATTAGGTTGTTGCCTATAAAATGGCAGCTTAATGGGTGTCCACTCTTACCCACCGCTTCCTTGACTGGTGGAGGGTCGTTAGTCGAACGGGTAGGAAAAGGACTATAATTTTCATTAAAAGTATAATGATGAATATAAAGTAACTAAACCGTTTATAAATTCCCAAGCTTAGTTACTTTAGGAAAATGTGAATTTGGTGCTAACCCATGAAATTTACACTTTGTACCTTACCAATTCGTTGGTGGAGCGTGTGTGGTTAATCGGCACACTAACTTGGACTAGTAAGGATGGAAAAGGGTGACTTAATGTTTATCATAGATCGGTGGAGCGCGTGTGGTTAACCGGCACATTGATTAGGTGATAATATTAAGGGTACCAAGTGAATTTGCATGGTCATTCACACCTTGTTTTGTGGTCCTCGGCATCCCAGTCACAAAATTTAAGAGGGCACAATCGAGATTTAAACATGCCATTGAAAAGTTCAATGAATCTCAAAAGATCTAGGAGTTTCAAATCCAATTAAAACCTAATAAATTATTTCGTTTTTCATGGTGGAAATTGGTGAATCGTCATTCGCCTGCCTTCAAATATTCTATAGCTTGGATTACGACATCCCTCTTCCAAGTTATAAAATATTGTATGGGGTCCTAGCATTAATATTTCATATTGGGTGTTATATTATGGAATTTAAATCAACTATCTTGAATATCTCCGAAAAGGTGTCTGGTTCAGACAATTATGATCTTCCCAAATCTCTTGGAAGAAGCTTTCCTAACGAAGATGATGTTCCGTGTAAATCATATTTCTCTTCCTCCACCTCCTCCAATTATTCTCCCTAACCCACAAGTTCTTGGATAGTTCAAAGTCACTCAAGCCCTATTGGAAAGCAAGGTCTATGTGTGCTCACATATTGACAAGTTGGGAGAGTTGGGTGTCAAAGTCTTGAGAAAGTTGGTTGTTCAATCACTTTTTTAAGTCACACAGTGAGTTCCTTTGGGACTACTATGTAACAGACTATGACATGACATTAATGATCTTATCTATTTGCTTGGTGCTGCTGAATCAGCAATGATTTGGAGCTCTGGTAAAGCAAATTTGATTAGTAGATCAACTTCCCAAACTACCATGGACATTGACAATTGGTAACATTAGATATCTAGAAAAGATTTTTCTTCCCAATGGAAAGGGATCGGCTATAGTCAACTCGGTTGACCAAATGGTAAAGAGAAAGGCTAAGTCTGAGATAGTCACATGTACCATCACCAGAGGGTCCATATGTTTATATTGCCAAAGGAAGGGGCATTGGTTGCGAAGATGCCCTAACTACCTGAAAGATCTAAGAGAAGGTCAAGTCAAAAAGTTTGACTCTGCTTCAGGTAACTCCACTATCTAACTCTCTTAAGTTCCTATTTGAAGGTTCTTAATACATTTTGATGTATGGCAGGATCAAGAAAAGGGAAGGAAACTTAAAGAAAGAGTATGATGAATCTGATCGCGAAGATGGATTTCAATCGCCTGGTTCGAAGATCGGATTCTTGAGCTAATACTTAGGAATTATGATAGATTGCTAGAAAATATGTAATATCATAGTTTTCACTTAAAGTTGCATTGTAAGGAAATAGGTTTTCCGCATTTATAAATAAATAAAATTTGTTTTACTTTATTTTATATCTCCTTGCAATGGCATTTATGAAAAATTTATGTTTGTATATTTCTAGCAATAATGGGAATATGAATTTGATTCTTTCATTTGTGGTAGTGTCTATATTTACCAAATAAGGAAAGATTCTCATCACCCAAGTTTCAATTGGATATAAACTTGGAATCATGCAAGTCGTATAGTATGATGAATAAAAGTTTTCACCTTTGGAAAATTAAGACTAATTCCTTGTTCACATATATATGTGAGTCAAGTGAACGACTAAGGGATTGAGTACACATTCGTGTGCACTAGTTAAGTCCACCACAAAAAGATCGATAAGACTATTCGTCATGATTTACTAACGTTTAGTAAATATGGTTATACTTAATAGTTTAAGTATGATTCTTAAACATTGGAAAAGTTTCGATGTATGGCAGAACGAATGGGAAGAATCAAATTTGGCAGAAAGATAAAAGTTTCTTAAATCTGAAAAGATGGGAGAGTACTTTAGTATCATGTTTTATGATCATCTTAATGATTGTGAGACCATATCACAATTCATCCTCTAGGGACATCTTAGTTCGTTCTTATGGCTAAGAAGAGGAGTCATGAATTATTGAAGTGGTTAAAATCGAGAAGATGAGTCATACTTCGTTCCAAAACAAGTCTTAGAGTCATACTCCAAGATTGTAACTTGAGTGACACATCTTAAAGAGGGTTTAAAACACTTATAAAATGTAGAGTAAAATATTTTCTACTCTTGAACATTTGAAATTGGTAAGTTGTGCTGTCTTGGATAAAACAAAGACCAACTGAGACCAATTGTGTGAGGTGTTTATCTTGATAAGAATCCGCACTAACTCTTGAATATTTGTTTGTTTGTCAAGGAATGGTTCTTGACAAAGAGAAACTTATATGTCAAGAGGACAGTGGGAGTCTTAAAGGTCTTGAAAGTTTCAAGAGCTAATCAAGGATAAAACCTATAGTTTATCGCTAGCGCACGACTTGAGGTTTGTAACCTATCGTGTTGACATAATTCTTGTTTCTATGCCAATTTCGGTAAAGTTGACTATGTATGTGAGTTCTGTGAGTTCTCAATTGTGTGCATAACAACTTGGAAGCAATGGTGGGCCGTTGTGCTACCAAGAGGCAAGAAATCAAGATTGAACAAGTTCAATCCATAGGGTTTTGAGTTTGTCTCTAACCTTGTCTTGTAGTTATGGTTGTGACAAATTCTTATGGATGGGAACACATACACCATAAAATCTAAGTGTCATAAGCTTTCTTTCCGATTCATGGAAATGATGGTGAGGAAACGCTTTCACTAAGTAGATTTTAAGTACATAGAAATTATGATATTTGAATTCTCAAAGTCGTTAGTGGAGCGTGTGTGGTTAACCGGCACACTAGCATGGACTTGTGAGGAATGGCAATGGTCTAAACAATTGAGACCATGATTACTGCATCCCTTTTCATAGTTCTGAAATTGTTTAGACACACATGTGTGCTATCTAAGGAAAGGTTTATGATTTTGATAAAGTTTTATCAAAGCATCTCGTATCAAAAATCTGAACTTTCGTAAGAAACTCAATAAAGTATTGATTTCTAGAAGTCCAGCTGATTTCTGAGTACATGTCAAAGCTAGTGGGAGGATAAGTGTTATGCTAATAATCATCATGTTAGTGGGAGCATGATAATTATAATAAGTGTCGCAAGTTAAGCAATATTAATTATAGAAAACAAAAAGTTTCGCTTGGAAAAGGTTGTTTTGCTATAATTAAGGGAGAGGAGATTATACTTCATTTCAATCCTAAAAGTTTAGATTGAGATTTCAATCATTTTTAGTCAAGGATATATATATGAATTTTATGTTGGAATGGTTCAACAT
Source organism: Lactuca virosa (assembly GCF_052849685.1). Lineage (NCBI taxonomy): Eukaryota > Viridiplantae > Streptophyta > Magnoliopsida > Asterales > Asteraceae > Lactuca > Lactuca virosa. The sequence goes on along the minus strand of NC_136429.1, from coordinate 303,051,235 downwards.
AAGGGAATTCTATATATATTGCGTTCTCAAAATTCGATTATGATTACGACATCCCTCTTCATAGTCGATTTTTGAAAACATGGCAAATAAAAAAATATTGTAACAAAAGACTGATCTATCATCATGTCTTTATGTGAGACATCATGAATCGTGTCCCATATGCTTCGGGTATAGGATCGATCACATGTGCTATAATATTCATCCGTTCTAAATTTTCAAAATGCCTAGAGCATTAAGAGGGAAAAAGGAATAGAACCGGATATGACTGAAATGATTAAGCAATTGTAGAGGATAATATGACGTTTACCTAAGATTGGTTTCTCATGGATAGTTGGAAGTATGGTGTTAAATTTCGGAGAGGTACCATATTGACATATTCTGAAAAGAGGTAATTCTTATTCAGAAGTGATAGTCAAAATGGGAATATGGAAATGTTTTCCATATTGGGAGTTGGATTTTAAGAATCTATGAGAAAGTTAGAAACTTTTATGCAAGAAGGATATTCAAAGGAATGTACTTTGAATGTGAGACTTCGTTTCCATGGAATTGATCTGCACTGTAATACTTTGTAATGTCTGTTGTCAGGTCTTTATGACTTTTGTGCATAGTCATTGCAAGAGGATCAATGCATATGAGTTTAAAATCTAACAGATTACAGTAAATGACAAGAATTTGATATTCTTACATTTACGGTAAGGATTTGAGATTGTGAAATGAGCATCATTGGAATCATGTTCAATTGATCTACTTCACAAATTAAGGATCATAGATAAACATAGTTTGCATACTTGGAGTATGGCATGACTATTGTTTAGAAAACATAGTGTACATGCTTGGAGCATGGGACAACTATTGTTTTAATTCAAGTGTTAAGTTGATAAATCGAAACAGAATAATGTGTAATCAATATGGTGATGAATAAAAGGTGTTTTATTTATATTCATAAGTGTTGAGACGATATTAGATTCAATTATTCTTGTGTTTCACTTTGCATGTTTTGACTTCCATAATAACTAGGTTATTCTTTCCGAATGACTAAGTTACTCAAACTTCCACAGTCGGTCATACGTCGGAAGTAGGTATGAATTACGATTGTCATGAATTGGGCTTGTAGATGACTAAAGGTGTTTAGCCATAGCAATGGTTGCTAGAACATTCATGAGTGCTCATAAGTTCTGAGTATTGGAAAAAACCCACGCTCACTTGCATCACTTCATGGAATTTATCTCGAGTGATCGTGAGATGGTAATATCATATAAGTCTTCAAACCTATAGATATGAGTTGTTACCTATGAGTTGGTTGTACATTGATTGCACGAAAACGCATCAGTAACTTGATGTTATAAAACGTGCCTTTGTGTATAATTCAACAAGTAGTAGAACAAGTATATGAGTTGAAGTTTATCTGTTCCTTCTAGTCCTTGGAGGATTAGAAGCGATATATAGGCCCCTCGATGATTTTGTTTTGACCTAGGTACCGGGCCCGGTCAGAACCTAATTGATGTGTTCAATTTAGTTCTATGTCAAACAAATCGAAAATCGGGAAATAAACTGCTGGACACTAAGTACGACGTTGTTCCATGTATTTGTCCGGCTGATATCTTGAGAACAGAGGATTATATGATCAGTTATCTAAAATGGCGCTTCATAGTTCAACAGAGTTTTGAGAGCCACGATTGCCGGTTGGTTCATGAAGTCATATTTGAAAATATAGTTATTAGACTTATCCAAGTTGGAGACTGTTGGATAAGGCGTCTAAGTCCATAACAATATTTGAGATGCACTTGACCCGACCCGGCATGGTCCATTTGGGTTGCACTTCACCCGAACAATTTGTATAGATAATCTTTTGAGAATAGTATGTTTATGATTTATTGATATATTATAAGGTATAATATATTAATATGAAATCATATTATTTAATTAGTATTGATCTGAAATTAATTAAGAATTAATTTAGTGATCAAAAGGTGACTAATGCTTATTTAGTATGGGCTAGGCTTGCATGGGAGTCCATGGATGGTCCATGGAGCTTTTAACCGATGGATCCTTGGAAAGGAAGAGTCATTGGTATTAGGGTTTACATGGATGTAACCCTAATCCTCCACACTATATAAAGGAGTCTTTGGCACTTGATTTGGCACTAGTTGTGTGTGAACAAGAGTAGTGGCCGATTTCAAGAGTGTGCATTATTCTCTCAAGAGTTTTCCAAAGCTTGTGGTGATTTGAGATTTCCATTCGAGGCATCCACACTATTGGTGCTAGGCTCTCAAACTCCAAGCAATCAACCACTACTAAAAGTTATGTCATTCCACTAGTAATTTTATGATTCAAGTTCCCCATGCCATGCTAGTTAGGATGTAAACCTTGGAAATTCTTATTTGCATGTATTTTAGAGACAACATAGATCCAAGGTTTATAGGGTTGCATGTACACCATAGGAGTGTTAGAATGCTCAAAACCCAACAGTCTGTAGCAAAGGGATAACTGATAAACTTACTGTAACGACCCAAAAATCCTACCGTAAACAACGTTAGTCTTTCCATTACTCGAGGAACTATTTATGCAATATATTTTAGCTTTATGAGGTTAAAATGGAATAAATTAACAAAAAATAGTATTATCTAATATCTAAAATAATTAATCAAAATTAAAAGGTGTATAATTTAATGAAATTGATTTATGGAACTATTAGGGTAAAAATAATTCACTTAAATGGTTTATTATGAGTATAGGGGCTGAGGTGTCGTTTATAGAAGTCTAATTTCTCAAGATAACTAGGGTTAGTGTAAAAGGGGTACAATATGGAGAATTAAGGGGCTAGATGGCAAAATTTGGAGTAAAACCCAAGGAGAAGGATCGTTCGTTCTCCTTGTGTCCGTCCATTCACGTGAATACATAAGAAAAAAACGATCGACCCTCCCTTGTGTGAGGACGTGCGACGCAAACATCAAGCCAAGAAGGAAAAAAAACAATCGTGCCTTGTGGAGGAAGGAGAAATCGACGATCAAGGAGGGAGAAGGGATGAGGAGAAACCTTGATCAATCAATTCGAGAAGGAAGAGGGAGTGCAGCGATTTTTGGCAAAGTAATTGGTTGAATCTTCTTCTAATCTCTTTTTTTGTGTTTATATATCAAGTTCCTTGTCAATTGATGATTGTTGTTGTCAATTCTCTTCATAATTGATGATTAAAATCTCTTCTTCTTCTTCCTAGAAACCTTTAAAGGTTCATATGGTCTAATTTCACTTTTATTGGTTGTTTATGATGGCTCAATTTCTTTCAAAATTTCTTATGAAAGCCTTCAATAATTTCCTTGTTCGAGTTCATGTTTTGATCAAAGTTTTGGAGTCACAATTTTTCTTGTTGATTTCTAAAACTTATGTTAACTTCCACCATGAATCAAGTGGATATTTTTCTGTGATTAAATCATGGTTCGAGTCACCCAATAAGCCTCAAAACAATCTCTCAAATTCCTTCCATGAGACTTGGTGGTGGAAGAAATCCAAATTCCTATTTGTGCAACCTACTTTAGTTTCCACCAAATGTTATGTACCTTGTTGGGTGGGTTGTGATCGGAAATTGTCATTTCTATTACTTGACATGTTACTTCTGTTATGAAGTTAATTTTTACTTTTATGGGTGTTTCTAGTGATGGCTTAATGGGTTAAGTGGTCAAAAAGTGCTTGAAATCCAAAGCTGGAAAATTAAGCAAAATTACCAATCTATCCCTGTATTGGAAAAATTATAGAAAAATCACCAAGAGTCGGATTAATGATCCATAAATTCTTAAAGTTTTATTTTGAGTCTAATTGGTCCATGAATTTTTCCAGGACCTGTTCTTGCCTCCGATGTAGGTGAAAATCGCCTTTTTCACCGTCTGGTCAGAATCTAGCTGCATTGATAGGCAGTTTTGTAAATATCATATAAAATTGAGAAAAATCATTTGGAACTTTAAAAGTACTTTCTGAAAATCTAAAACTCTGAACTTGTAGAATATAAAATAAAAATAAAAATTATACAGGTTCCAAGTATGCTAAAACAACTCTAAACAGGTGGCTGTTTTGGGTCAAAAACCGGGAACTTTGCTTATTAGTTGATTTATGTGTTTGGGGTTATGGATTTGTCATCTTTGGCATTGTAGAACTCCAATAACCTTTTTATTTGTATTGTAATAGGGGAAAGGGTGATACTTCAACCTTTATAAGACTTGAAGTGTGAGTTGGTCACATCTTTGGCAAAGGTGAGTCAACTTTGTGGTTTTTAAAAGTACATTGTTAGGAGTGTCCCATATCTTAGATGAAATGGGATTAACCTAGTTTTCTAGGATGTTTGTGCCGTTTTGATGATTGATTATTGTGCCATGAATGTTGAAATACCTTATGTGTAACTATATCTAGGATGTTGCATGCTAGATTCGTCTTTGTTTGATGTGAGATGTGAGCTAGGGTCATGCTAGTTTGAGTGATGTGTATGAATATTTCATGACGCGAGCATGTTAATTCTTGTTGAAAATATTTGTTTAAAATGTTTTAGGACAAACATGCTAGTGTTGTATTATCTTTATATAAGTGTTGTGAATGAAAGTAGTGTGTGATGTAAAATGTAATAACTGTATAAAATTACGTGTTTGCATGTGTTAATAAGAGTAAATTCATAAAACTTACACGATTAATTGAAGAGGGTAAAAAGTATAAATCCTTAATAAATTAATTAATATTAAATTAAAAGGGGAATACACTGGCGGGAAGAAGGGTAGTAACCTAGTCATAGGTATATACCCTATCCGGATAATATGATGGCCTTGTGGGTTGAAAGATACCTAAAGGATAAGTGCTTAAGCCAACTTTGACGTCGAATTGTTTTTCTAGACAACCACTCGAGACATGGTCCTGGTGTACCTTGATATATTGGGACTAGATGATATTGTTCAAGCGGTAGGACTGGCGCAAACATTACGTGGGAACTGGGAGGTGTATCTTGATGGAATTGGCACCGCTCGTACCAATCCTTAACGAAAACGCATGTATACGTATTTTCAAAATCAGAGTAACGAACGCAGCACACCGGGAGCAATGATTACAGGTGAGAGTCGCGCCTCATCTAGTGCATTGGGTCGTGCCGATCACGTTAGTAGCGAACGAGGTTCTTGCCTTGGGGTTTTGCGGTGAATGAATAGACCCTAACTAAGAGGTATTACTTTAATAATTACAACGATGGTGAGCGGTGAGTAATTATTAATGTAAAGTGGAGAAACAAAATATTATATATTAATATTTAAGCGGCGAATCAATAAAATAAAATTAGTTACAACGGCGTTGAGGAGAGTAACTAATAAAAGAAGCTCTAAAAAAGAACTAAAATAAATTGAGCTAAACCTGTGTTTGTTATGTGGTGTGATGTTATATGTCTTTCTTGTGAGTCTTTGACTGTGTGTGGATGTTTTGTGTGAATGTATCTATGATACGTGTGTTCTCTTAACACTGTACTATAATTGACTCACTTAACTTATGCTAACACTTGTTCTGTGCTTGTTGGCTTTTGTGTATTGGAACAGATAGCTTGACACGATGCCTTGGTGAGGATGGGAACCATTGGGTAGTTTTATTTAGTATCTTTAGTTATGATACCATCTGGACATGTAGGGTTTTCATCATTATGTTTTGTGAACTTTAAATTTTGATGGGTTTGTTTTGACATGAAAGTAACATTGGTGATGTTTTTGAAATAATCATAACAAGTCTTCTGCAACGTATCCTGTAAATAAATGTATAAAAAAAATTGGGCGAAAATCACGATGTTACACTTACCTTATACACCAATTTTAGCTTTCAGCTTCTGGGGAATTGGGCGTTGATAGAATGGCACAAAGTCGTATGTTGTTGGGGGTAGTGAAATGTTGCTAGACGTTCACCACTTTTTATATAATTCTAATATGAGTCTTACGCAAGTGGGATATTGAAAGATTTTTTATGCTTAAGAATCGTATTAATCATAAATTCCAATATATAATAAAACTTAGTTATCATCGTACAATGAGTGGGATGGCAAACAGGCAACTAGCTGCGCCACTAAGCCTTTTTGTATGGTAAAGCCAATTCTTTTGAACACTACAGCTATAGACCTAGGAGATATAACATTGATATGCATGATTCATTGTACTTTACTAAAAAGCTCCACCGCATGTGGCGCGAGGAAACCAAACGTATCAAATGAAAAATGTATGAAAACGTGTTGATTTTTCCATGCACGATTTCTCATGTTTGGTGACCATTCCTGTACCAGCTTTTAAAGCTGCATATCCTGCTGTCAAACCCACAGCCCTCAATCCCATGATAGGGGATATCACTGTAAGGTCCATACATGCGTGTTTCCCTCAAACCCATCCAAAAATCAGAACGTCGGCGGGTCTAAGGGTTGACCTTCCTTCTGCCGGGTGAGTCAAGAAATTCACATGATCCTCTTTCTTGGTGGAAACCCCGACATGCTTAAATATGTCAAAAAAATATCCATAACCATATCGTGCCTGCATTTGAATCCAGAGAGTTCTTTACAATGAACAACATGCTCTCCAAAAGAAACCAAGCATGCCTTGAGGCACACCGGACATATCTCGTCAGTTGGGAATATTGGGATCATGAGTTAATATTTGAGGATAGTACGATAATCCACTGGAGATATGTGTTGGCAAAACCCACCTATAGGTATTTATAGAAGAAAATCTTCAGTATGTGGTGCACGTAAACACTGGGAAACTGCTTTCTTCTGAGCCGTCATGTCAAGATGCACTTCCATATCTTGGACAATTCTGCTAAAAAGGGAACTCACAGTGTATTGTGGGATTTAGGGAGCGGGGGCGGTATCCCTAGTAGTAAAATCGCTAAGGTCAATGCATGGAAGCTTGTTATGAAGAGAAGGCAAGGCACAAGCATAATCAGAATCCATATCATATATGTCGCTATCCCGTAAGATGTGGTCTTGAAACAACCAAGATTGGGCCCTTGAGGCAACAAAAGCATATAATTTAGCCTCTACTGCTGAATGTAAACCCAAACCGCCAAACCTAATAGGTAAGGAAGTAATACAGAATTGTATGTCTCTAAATAAAGGGCCACCATAAACCACAATGTCCTCAACCACCCCGCCCAACCCATTGTCAAAGAACAACGCCGCCTCCTCCATGTACATGGGTTGGCATGTCCTCAATCCAAAGAAAAGTTTATCAATACCCATACAAGACCGATGCATAAGGAGCTCACTCTGGGGGCTAGACAATTGTGGAAAAAGGCGCATCAAATTCACAGAGTTTTTGGGTCTCTTTATGGCTAGGCTGCTAATGAAACTAGCATCCCTAATAACAACACCTCAAAGAAGTTTCACCCCCACTAGCGGCCTTCGATACCAACTGGGACTAGCCCCTCATGCAGCTTCCAACCATCACACAAGGACCAAAAGAGATCATTTTTCTTGATATTCAACTGAAGGCCCAATTTTGGGCCAATGGCATTAATGATGTCCAACGCTTTGGCCACCTCCTCTGAATCTCCAATAAGTGTGGCATTATTAAGGTACCATGGATGGAGAAAAATACTTCAATTGTCTGTAATATTATGCAAGAGTAGGTGAAACACAAGGGCAAATAGAAGTGGTCCCAAGGGGTATCCTTGTTGAACCCTAGTAGTGGACCAAATATGTGTGTCTCCTAGATACAGCCTTATTGCTTAACCATATAGCAATTCTACCCATAAGGATATAAAAGGGCACCTCAATCTAACCTCATGAAGTAATGCCGATCTGTCGACAAGGTTAAATGAGTTGGAGAAGTCCACGATACACATAGAAAGAAACCCGTTATTGTGGAGGTCACTCAACACCCTGTTGGCGCTATGAAATACAGCATCAATGTCACCCGAGACCCTGACCCTAAACTGAAAATCATTGAGATACTTGTCTATTTCTTTTCCAATACCTTTCATAGCCAACTTGGAAACCAAACTTCTCAGTATAGTGCCTACTGCAATAGGTCGTATTCCCTTGTCAGGTTTTAAGAGGAGTAGAGGCAACAAATTTTTCCAAAATTGAAAGGCATCTTCCCCTAGCCATAGATTAACCACATATGTAACAACATGTAGGAGGTCTTTTGCTATAGTTGAACCTTCTGCACAAAGGGAATCCAAAATGTGTTAAGCTCTCAAGTCATCTCTTCCACATGATGTTCCTTTAGGGAATAATTTAATGCACCCAAGGAAATTGTCAATATCCACTACAAGGGAAGGTTCTGAAAATATGGTTGTCGTCATGGATTGTGGTGGATTGTGTGGATGCTTAACCTCCAATGCCTTCGTGGTATCATCCCCGTATGGAGCAACCCCCAAGGAACATAATACATTCATTGCTTCTGTGAAATGACCATTTGTAAACTTGCGGAGACATTGCCTGATGTCGGTGCTGCCCCGTGTTCTATCCTCCTGAGTGTACTCTTCTTTTTTTCCTTGTTGCTCCATCCTTGCATTGTCAACCATGTTTTTAACAAGCTTGGCTATACCATCTCTGTACCCCAAGTAGCTAATGCACTTAGGATATTATGAAGCTGCAAGGACTTCCTGTTCCCAGACCTACCTTGTTGTTTATTCTTGGGCCTGAACAATTAAAGAGTACACCTAGGAAGAATTAACAATGAAACCCATTCTTCAACGCACCCGAGATGAGCAACCACCTTGAAAAGGGTTGTTTTCAAAGCCTGAGAGAAGGCCATATGACAATTATGAGGGATGCTTTTGACGGTGGTGATAGGTAGTTTAAAAGCACGATCAAGTAGTTGAGCATCCAATACAAACCCATCATAGAGGTTGGCTTCCGGTTCATTGGGTGGCGACTTTGGAATGCCAACAATATGCCTACTCATGTCATCATCCTTGTCAATTAACTTAACTAGACCACCCAGGTGGTGACACGATCGACTCAAGGCATGAAGACTCATGCAATTCCAACATATACATTAACCAAACGCCTTCAATGTTGCTGCCACAGATGATTATTTATTAGAAATTAATTTTAATACATAATCATAAACACTAATAATAAATTGGAAAATATTTATTTCATGGAAATAATTATTTTACAATGACAAGTAACACATTATTCCATATGGTATGAGTTAATAAGTAATGTACAACCTTTTGGACTAGGTAATTCTTTTTCGTCTTTTACCAGAAGATAAAGTTTACATGCATGGGGAACAAGATTGTGACATCCCGAAATTTAGGTCAAAAACTGTAGACAGTCAGTTCACCGTGAACCTATTTGTAATCTGACCTATTGAGATTTAATGCATATTCTAAAATATATATAGTGTCATTACAACTAATATAAGATATCAGATAGTATCTTACTTCCATTGGAGGAAAATCTCAAACGAATAATACCGCACAAACTGTAATCCTAGTTAATACGTCTAAAAAACAAAAATTTCGTATTAAAAGTTTGTGATCGAAGAAAACACTCTAGTATCGTAGTACATATTCTCATGAGTCTAGAAATATAAAGCACTTCCAAAAAGGAGTTCGTATGAAAAAGATATGATTGTTATAAGAAAACAAATCAATATAACATTGATTTTCTTTAAAATGCTAAAATTGTTTCTATCCGTTGAGGAATTTACACACCTCAGATGGAAATTATGAGAGCATATTTGGACTTATACTATGGTCTAATATTTAATTCCATACTCAAAATATTTTTAGTAAAGTATTTGTAAAGTCGAAAAATCAGACGTTTCAGGTCAATTAGACGCAAATCTTTAAATGTGTTTTCCCGGAGTTCTACAACTCAAAAAATTAATCCGTCCCGGTTTTTGAAATCCTTGAACTCGACTCTATCATTTGCCATTTTAAAAAAAAAAATTCGGCGTCGGGAACTTGGCACACAAAACTAGGATGCTTTTGGGGGCATTTTTGATAAGCAGACATCACTAGGCCCCACCATGCTTGCTTGAATGATCAAAAATAATCCAAAGGCTCTTCCTCCCTTGCCTCTCATCATCACCATACTCCATCACCACCTTACCTCTTTGTGTACATTCCTCTTCTAAGTACAAATCATGGACATCTATGTGTATTTGACTAGCATTCAAAGCATGGGCTTCCATGGTCTTAGAGACTTGCTTGATACTATAGATATAGACCTTTGGCCTATTCATTTCATCACAAATCCAACAGCCAATGTAACGTCCCATTTTCATGAACACAAATTTTCATTTTATTTAAAGTAAAACTTCCCATTTGTAAAACCATTTTAAGAAACCATTTATTCCCAAATACAATTATTGAAAATCAGAGTATTATAATGAATATGAAATCCTCAAAGATGCTTATGAGTGGGTACAGTCCCGCCTCCGCCTTCCCATAGTCATCGGTGATACCTAAAGCAATAAATAATTGGGTAAGAATAAAGCTTAGTGAGTTTCCCCGAAAATACCCCATACTATAAACATAAAAGCCTGCATAACGGCCCACAACCTCCTGTCTGGAATGCCCAGGTTCAATCAGTCTACGGACTGGAATGCCAACATGCAACGGGTCCAATCAGCCATCAGGCTGGAATACCCAGGGTTTGTTTTCCTACCGCCTCAACCCAACCGATCTTTCCGATCCTCCGTGCCTACGGCTTACCGCCGGCCCGCATCGGGTATCTTGGCCTATAACAAAAACAAGGACCGCCTCAACCCACTACTACCATATGTGGACATATAAACAATCAAGGATCAATTAGGAACATAATAAAAGAAAATGAAAATCATAAAACTCACAACCGCCTACTAGTCCTCTCACAACACATTATCCTGCTACCCGCTAACCTCCATGAAACGCGTAACCGTAAATAACCAAAGGTGAGATAGCCACCCGAACAGATAATCTTACTCTAAAGCCACAACAAAACAAGGAACAGACTAGAAAGTCTAGATCAAGAGTTCTCAAGCTATCCTACATGACTACATACAGCCCCTAGGGCACTCCATTGGATGACTACCAGTTTAGTACAAGTAGTCATATAGATCTACATATCACTACTGCATCATAACATCCTATATACCAGTGTACATATCTAACAGATCACTACAGCATAGCAACATACTATACACCAACAATCCAAGGAATGCATAACCATATATACTCAGAGGTGAGATAGACACCTGCATAGGGGATCCTACTCTAGAGCCACAACCAAACAAGGAATAAGCAAGAAAGCCTAGATCAAGAGTGCTCAGTCTATCCTACGTAACTATATTAATTCCCTATGCTATCCTTCTACTAATAGATAACCAAAAGTAGTGGGTCAACATTGGTGCCTTCGATCCATGGGTACAATGAGGCAAAACTCGGCTGAATCGAAGAACCCTGAAACATTGAGATACGATCCTCTTCTGTACTGCTTTCTCCCACGAATCCACTATCACCAAAACCATATAGATTCTTAATCAATAATTCAAAACCCTCAAATTTGACCCCGAAGTCAAATATGGTCAAAAATTCAACGGTCAAACTTGGTCAAGTTCAACGCCATGTCGTGGTCCATCTTGGCCATGCCATGGTAATGCCAAAACAAGGCAGTCATAATTTTTGCCTTCGCCACGCCGTGCCTACCCTCGCCATGTCGTGGCCACTAGAAAATCTCTAATTTCTCAATAAGAGCTTAATACTTTTAGATCTAGGCTCATACTTCCAGATATACTTCTCCTCACTAACTTAATGGATAACGTTTCCAACTTTATCCATTAGGACCTCACCATAAGATAAGATCTTAAACCCTAAGTCCATTAAGTAATTAATGTGACCAAAACTCAAGCATGGGGCTATGAACACTCAAGCTAGCACCGTTTCTCACTAGCTCAGAAGTTCATGATCAAACGAGCACCACATTAAGCTCTAGAGTTTCTCTAACTCCAAGATCACTCAAGAATGGGGCCAAAACATCCAAAAATGGGCTCTTACTTGAAACAAGAAGAAAAAAGGTAAAGGTATGAACTTTTTACCTCCAAAAAACTCAGAAATGAGAAGAAGATCTTGGATCCAAGCTTGTGCCTTGCTTCCTTGCACCACAATGAACCGCCTTCTTCTCCAAGTTTCACCAAATGAAGTAAACAACCTCAAGATAGAGTCACCAAGCTCAAAATTAAGGTAAGTGGGCTAGGGATTCGGAAATGGCAGATGGAGGCTGAAGGAAATGACCTAGAATGGGAGTTAAGGGGCTTAAATATGGCAGGAATCCTAAAACTTAGTGGGTTTTGGTTGCAACAGCCTCCACGCTGTGGCTACCTTCGCCACGTCGTGGCGAGCATCTAAGACGCGTGCATGACCTTTCATGCCACACCGTGGTCACCCATGCCCACGCCGTGGCACACAGACTTTCCCACAACTCCTCTCTTTGTTTCTTCCATGCACTCAACTGACCTACCTAGGAAAACATGTGTTATAATTCTCCCCCACTTAAATTAGATTTTGTCCTCAAAATCAGTGCTCGAAGTTTCCTTTCAAACACCCTCAAAACCCCTTGTGCGTCCTTTAACCTAATTTTTTGCTAGAACGGATATCATTCGCCTACTGGCAACTACAAACATCAACACGACAGGTTCCATGCCCAGGCTAATGAGCCAATTCGAATAGAGACCCTAGCGGTATAAAACATAACTATTATGACATCCCTTCATCCCCCGACACCTTTGCAGACTTAACGAGACACAAGCGACCTGACGACACAAAATTCTACAAACGAAGAAATCCCTTCCAAACACTTGACTTGCACATTCCCAAAATCATGCACAACCCCCAAGAAGCTGAGCCACCCCATTTGTCACCCATGCTGACCAAAACTCACAGGCCCGACCCGACCAAGGTCTCCAGGCCTGGCGCCGCTTATCAAAAATCCGAAAAAGGCACTACATCCTATACTATAGCTTCCAACCTCTCACACTGGCGCATCAGTGATAAATCCTTACAAAACCAAGTAGGCAAGGCTAATTCACCCTCTCTATCAACTATGCTAACCGGAATTTACAGGTTGGATCGGTCCCAGATCTTCTCAGTACATACGTGCACCAACTGCCGTGATGCTAACCATGCACATAAGTGCACCATCACAACAAAAACTAACTGGTCACATACTAAACTAGACCACGCCCCTACTTGGCTCCAACAGCCCAACTAAGCTAATCGCTATAAACACTTGGGCTCACTCCCGATCCACTAACCAACAACAACATTAGGACTTCTAAGCCCCAACCAGACGATAGCAAACAAGGAAACCCTCAACCTGAGCTTCTAACACCATAGGGTCTAAAGCACAAGCACACCCTACAGATGCTATCACACCTAAAAATAATAAGACTCAAAGGGAAATCCAACAGCCGATGATGATCTTGCCGTGAAATCAGAAGATCCAACAGTTGTGCGAAACTCTTGAACTTGGAGAAATCCGACTGAGAACTGAACCTTGGCACAAGGTCTTTCTTCCGTGAGGTTCCATTCTCCCCCACTTGAGATATGCTAGAATTTGACAACTTCACAATCCTTCGATACTCATACTAACTTGAACTTTACCACTTTATTCCAACCACAAATATCTTGTTACACAAGAGAATCTGAGCCCACACAACATCATAAATCCATTACACATACAATTTGAAGAAAACGCTGGTTAATTCATTCATAACAAGAAATCAATCTAAACAGGGCTAAATAAGGTAGTTCCACTCAGCTGATAATCCAATATTACAAATGAACTTCCAATATAAATAGAAATTACAGATGAATACCAACATTGCATCAATCGACTAAATGAAGAAACTGATAACTCACACCTCGGTCTCCGGGACTCTAGCCGACCCATGCCGACCGTCACCTAACTGCCAACCTAGTGGTGTAGCGTCCAACACCTCACCAAAAACAAGAAAGGGACAACGAGCACTGATATGGCCCTCTTGGCCGCAATGGAAACAAACCCGCAAACTCCGCCTGCAATCCCTACCAAAGTGACCCTCCTTGACACACTTGCAACATACAAAAGATCTGCACCTCCCCTCAGTAGATCCCGAACTCGGGTTGGCGGACTTGAACTGCTTCGCCTCTGGATGATATTGTCCTGAAGCAGACCTCTCCTCCTTAAGATGGGTCTCCAACTCAATATCAGTTTTCCTGGAACTTGACTGCAACTCGGCCAAAGTTTGGTACTGTTGAGTAGATACAAACTATCGAATATCTGTCTTGAGCATAATGAAGTATCGTGACATCTGCGCCTATTCTGAAGTGGCATACTCGGGGCAGAAAAAAGCTCTCTCTCTAAAGATCTGGGGATCTACGTCACCGACTCCGACGTCTGCTTGAACGATAGGTACTCCTGTGCCAGTCTCTCTCGCTCCAAAAGAGGAATATACTCCCCTTGCAACATATCTAGAAACTACTCCCAAGTCATTACGGCTCTCTCTGTATGCGAAATGTTCCGGGTCACAAACTCCTACCAATCTTCGCATCCCAATGAAGAAGATTTAGTGCAAATTTCACCTTCTGACCCTTGGGACATGAACACGTTAAGAAACAGCCCTCCATGTCAGAAATCCATCTTGAAGCGATGATCAGGTCCTGTCACCTCTGAACTCCGAAGGCTTCATATAACTGAACTCTCGTTACATCATCTCTCCGATTCTCTAAGATCCAACAAAGGAGACGGCTACTGTGGCTGCAACAGTAGCCACCTACAGGATGGCGGAATAGAACCGGTTAAACTCCTCAATCAACGCGGTCTTTACCGACCCAAACAACTATGGAATCACCTCCTTGATCACCTCTACCACCTCGGCAGAAATGATCCTGCGGATCTCCTCCTCACCCAAACCTGCTCTCCTAGTGTCACCAGCACCTGATCCTAAACCTCCAAAAGCCACCATACTGAAAATATACCATAGAAAGATTAGACATTAAAACACAATGCTCAACACACTATTACACTCTCCAATTAGTTCCTTAGTAGCTCCGAGATTCCTCCTGAATCTCATACAGATCTTATGCTTTCAGTAGTAAGGGTTTATACTGTTGGATTAGGTGTCTAAGCCCATAACTATTATTGGTATATACTTGCCCGAGAGTAGCATGGTCCATTTGGGTTGCATGACATCGGAACAATTTGGATAGACTTTTGTGAGAAGAGGATGTTTATGATTTATTAATATATTATAAGTTCTAATATATTAATATGAAATCATATTATTTAATTAGTATTGGTCAAGAATTAGTTTGGAATTAATTTTGTGATCATAAGAGACTAATTAAATAAATAGGGATTGATTTGGTAAATCATTCATTCTTATAAAGTGGGCTTATGATCCATAGTTCTTCATGTTGGGCTAAACCCATGTGGTGACCCATGGATACTCCACGGTGGTTAAAACCCATGGATCATGAGGAATGTGGAAAGTCATGAGTTACATGGTGTAACCCTAATGTGCACACTATATAAGAAACCCCAAGGCTCATGAAATTGGCACTTAAGTGGTACTAGTGGAAACACAAGAGGGCAAGCCGATTTTATGAGTGCAAGTGTTCTTCTCTCAAGTTATTCCAACCGTTGGTGGTGTTGTGTGATTACATTTGAGGTGCAACACTTGGGGCACTAAGTTCTTAAAGGTACAAGGCTTCCAACTACAACAAAAGGTATGTCTTCTAACTTGATTTATTACCCAAGTATCGAAGTTTTGTATGCTAGTTAGGGTAATACCTTGGAAAGTTCAAGTTTGCATGTATAATAGATAAAACATAGATCCAAGGTATTTAGGGTTGCATGCACACCTTAGGAGTGTTAGAATGCTCAAAACCCAACACATACTACCTTCCAACCTATCTATAGTTGATTGTTATTGTTATTGCTGCATAATAATCAAGGTAAAGTTTCTAACCCTAATCTTATGTCAATTTTGATAATAGTATGTTAGATCTAGGGTTTATGCTTTGGTATTCAATGTTGTTGTGTTCATAGTAGAAAATCTAGATCAAAGCAATTAGGGTTGCACATACACCATAGGAATGATGTAATTGTTGGGTTTTGAGCATTCTAACACTCTTATGGTGTACATGCAACCCTATAAACATTGGATCTATGTTTTCTCTATTATACATGCAAATATTAACTATTCCAAGGTTTCATCCTAACTAGCATGTTATGAAGCACCTATACTACAAAAGTTCTAGTTAGATGACATACCTTTTGATGTAGCTTGATGTCTTCAAGCTTTAAGAGCTTAGCCCCAATAGTGTGGAAGCCTCAAATGGAATCACAAATCACCAAAACACCTTGGAAGAACTTGAGAGAATATGTATGCACACTAAAATCGGCCCACTCTTATTTTCACACACTTGTGCCAATTTTGTGAGCCAAGGACCCCTTTATATATTATGGAGGATTAGGGTTACATCCATGTAAACCCTAATACCCATGACCTTTCATTTACATAGGATCCATGGTTTAAAAGCTCCATGGACCATCCATGAAAGCTTAGCCCAACCTAAATGAACTTGGCCCATTCCATATATATAAGAGTCCATATTTAATTAGTTCTTTTTGATCACTTAATTAATTCTAAATTAATTCTTGATCAATACTAATTAAATAATATGATTCCATATTAATAGATTAGAACTTATAATATATTAATATAAATCATAAATATACTATTCTCAAAAGACTATCCATATAAATTGTGCCGGTGAAGTGCAACCCAAATGGACCATGCCGGGTCGGGTCAAGTACATACCAAATATAGTTATGGACTTAGACATTAATCCAACAGTCTCCCACTTGGATAAGTCTAAAACTATTATTGAGTATGACTTCAAAACCTAACTAGCAATCGTAGCTCTTAAAGCCGCTGACGAACTCTGACCTTGTCGATGACTTGTCCATTAGATAAGGGATCATATATTCCTCCATTCTAGATATCATATGGACTGAGACATGGATTATAATCATTCTCTCTGTCCATTTGCTGTTTCCCGATTTTCGATTTATGATGACTGACTGATTGAACAAATCAAATCAGTCCTGGCTTGGCCAAGTACTCACATGTGTCATCGCTAAATCATCGAGGGGCCCACAAATATCGCTTTTATCCCGAAGGTAAAAGGAATGGATAAACTTCGACTCATATGGCTTGTTCTACTACTTGTTGAATCATACACAAAGGCACATCTTATAACATCGAGTTACCAATGCGTTTTCGTGCAATCAATGTATAACCAACTCATAGTAACAACTTATATCTCTAGGTTTTAAGAATATAAGATATTATCGTCTCATGATCACTCGTGATAAAATCTATGAAGTGATTCAAATGAGCGTGGGTTGAATCCAATACTCAGAACTTATGAGCACTCATGAGTGTTGTAGCACCACTTTGTCCACCAACTTGTACCTCTACAAACCAACCCATGACAGTCTTGATTCATATCTACTTCCAACATATGACCGACTGTGGATGGTTTGAATAACTTAATCATTCAAGAAGGGCGACTTAGTTATTCTGGAAGTCAAAACATGCAAAGTGAAACACAAGAATAAATGAATCAAATATATTATCAAACCCAATGAATATAAATAAACACTTTTATTTATCACCATACTGATTACTCATTATTCATTGTTTCGGTTTTATGAACTTTATACTTGAATTAAAAACACTAGTTGTCCCATGCTCCAAGCATGTACACTATGTTTTTCTTAAACAATAGCTTTGCCATACACCAAGTATGCACTCTATGTTTGTCTATGATCCTTACTTTGTGAAATAAACCAATTGAACATAATTTCAATGATTCTAATTTCACACTCCCAAATCCTTATCGAAAAATGTGAGAATTTCAAATTCCTATCATTTATCGAAATCTGTTTAGATTTTAAACTTATATGCACTGACACTCCTCTAATTAATATGTACAAAGTCATAAAGACTTGTCAACAGTCATTATAAGGTATTCCAATGGATATCAACTCCATGGAAACTAAGTCTCATATTCAAAGTACATTGCTTTGGACATGCTTCTTGCATTAAGTTTTCTAATCTTACACAGATAACTTCCACCTATGGAGACAACTCCATATTCTCATTCTGACTATCACTTCTGAATAAGAGATGCCTCTTTTCAGAATATGTCAATATGGTCCTTCCAAAATTAGCAATATACTTCCAACTGTCCCTGAGCAACCAATCTTTGGTAAACCTCAGATTGTCCTCGACAATTGCTTAATCATTTTAGTCATATCCAATTGTAGACCTTTTCCCTTCTTAATGCCTCTGGGCATTTGGAAAAATTTAGGAATGACAAATATTATAGCACATGCAATCGATCCTGTACCCAAAGCAAATGGTACACGATTCATGATGTCTCACATAAAGACATGATTCTAGACCAGTCTTTTGCTACAATATTTTTATTTGCCATGTTTTCAAAATTTGACTATGAAGAGGGATGCCGTAATCATAATCGAATTTTGAGAACGCAATATATAGAATTTCCTTAAGTTGAACCAATCCAACATGAAATTCATATATATATTCTTGACTAAAGATGATTAAGGTCTCAATCTAAGCCTTTAGAACTGAAATGAAGTATATCCTCTCCCTTAATTATAGCAAAACAACTTTTTCAATCCCTGCAGCCTCATGAATTGAAACTTTTGTTTTCTATAATTAACATTGCTAACTTGCAACACTAACAATAATTATCATGCTCCCACTTACATGATGATTACTAGCATAACACTTATGGTCCCATTAGCTTTGACATGTACTCAGAAATCAGCTTGACTTCTAGAAATCAATACTTTATTGACTTTCTTACCAAAGTTCAGATTTCTGATACGAGATGCTTTGATAAAACTTTATCAAAATCATACACCTTTCCTTAGATAGCATGCATGTGTGTCTAAACAATTTCAGAACTATGAAAAGGGATGCCGTAATCATAGTCTCAATTGTTTAGACCTTTTGCCATCTGCTTCAAATCTACTTAGTGGAAGTGTTTCCTCACTATCATTTTCATGAATCGGAGAGAAACATTATGACCCTTAGATTTTATGGTGTATGTGTTCTTATCCATGTGAATCGTCAAAACCATAGTCACAAGACAAGGATAATGACAAATCCAAACTCATATGGACTGAACTTATGCAATCTTAACTTCTTGCCACCTGGCAGTACAGGGCCTGTCATTGCTTCCAAGTTGTTATGCAACCAATTGAGAACTTTCAGAACTCCTATGCAAAGCCAACTTTAACTGGAATGGGCACAGAATATGTCAACACGATAGGTTATAAACCTCAAGTCGTGTGCTAGTGAAGAACCTCAGGTTTTATTCTTGATTAGTTCTTGAAATTCTTTTTAGGATCTTTAAGACTCCAACTATCATCTTGACATATAAGACTATCTTGCCAAATATTCAAGAGATAGTGCGGATTCTTTATCAAGACAAACACTTCACACAATTGGCCTTAGTTGGTCTTTGTTTTATCCAAAACATCACAACTTACCAATTTCAAATGTACAAGAGTAGGACACTTTTACTCTTACATTTGACAAGTGTTTTAAACCTTTCTTTAAGATTTGTCACTCAAGTTACAATCTTGGAGAGATGATCACAAACATGATACTAAAGTACTCTCCCATCTTTTCAGATTTGAGAAACTTTTATCTTTCTGCCTAATTTGATTCTTCCCATTCGTTCTGCCATACATTGAGACTTTTCCAATGTTTCAGAATTATACATAAACTTGTAAGTATAACCATATTTACTAAACTTTAGTAAATCAAATAGTCTTAACGGGCTTTGTGGTGGACATGACCAGTGCACAAGAATGTGTACTCGATCCCTTTAGTCCTTTACTTGACTCACACATCCATGTGACCAAGTAATTAGTCTTGATTTTCCAATGCTTGAAAGTTCTCATTCATCATACTATTCAACTTGCATGATTCCAAGTTTCGGTCCAATTGAAACTTGGGTGATGAGGAACTTTCCTGATTTGGTAAATTTAGACACTACCACAAATGAAAGAATCAAATCCATTTTCCAATATTGCTGTTAGTGGAATCATATAAGCAACAATTTTCCACAAATGCCATTGTAAGGATACTTCAAATAAACAAAATTAAACAATTTTCTTTTATTTTAAAACTTTGCGGAAAAACTTATCCTTACACTCCACATGGAAAATTGTTGTTATCTATTCCTTAGCAATATATTATAACTTCTTAAGCAACTGCTCAAAATTCTGATGCGATCGAAATCCACCTTCGCGATTTGTAAAGTAGACTATAACGTTAGTAGTAACGTTACTTTACGTATTTAACATTTATACATAAGATGTAGGTAAAACATTAAAACTTATATGTAACGATTTGTATTTTTACATAAGTTTTTCTCGTGTTCCACTTGTATTTCCCCCCCCCCCCCCCGCCCCTTAAAACATGGAAAAGACGTGAAAATATATGGGTATGAACTCACCTGAAAAGGGTGATGATTTGATGAAAACGAGACTTTACTCGGGCAGCACCTCGACCGGAAAGTGGTAAATTTCTTGGGAGTTTCGGAGTTTTGGGCCTTCGTCGAAGCTTGGATATGTAACCGGGGCGTCGGGGTAGTCTCGGGATGCTTAACACAGAGTGAAAGTGGGAGAGAGGATAGAAATGAGCAACTAAAATCGAAACCCTCAGTTTCTATTTATAGGGCGCATTTTCGGGACTCACGTCGTGAGCATGGGATGGCTCACGTCGTGAGCTTGGTTCTTACCTCTTCCGTAGACGCCATGCCTGGTAGCCCGACTCTGACACACATCAGTCACTGGCTCACGTCGTGAGTTTCTGGCTCACGTCGTGAGTCTTCTAACAGTGTCGGTTTTCGTGCCCCGAACTTCAGAAATTCATATCTCTCGCATACGAGCTCCGATTTCGACGTTCTTTATATCCACGCGTAGGTGGTATTATGCTCTACAACTTTCGTTTAGACTCCGTTAGCTAATTTTGACTTTATTTTTAATATTATATTTTTAACAGACCGGGACATGAAAAGTCCGTTAAAAATTCATAACTTCTTAATCTGACGTCCGTTTTCGTCTGTCTTTTTACCGTTGTACTACTATTGTCGAGATCTTCGATTCTCGTTAAGGTTACGTCGGCCGAAAGTCGCTCGATCTCTATTTCGAGTTTTTAGCTGTTTACTACTATATCCGAAACATAGAAAAATCATAACTTCCTCATACGAAGTCAAATTTGGACGTTCTTTTTATGCACGTTTACGGTTTAACATAATCTACGACTTTCGTTTAGATACCTAAGGCTAAAAAGTATTTTAGTGAAATTTCACTTTTTACACTTAACAGTGTTTTACCTATTTTGTCGCGAATCTTTGATTGGTCATAACTTCTTCGTCATAACTCGGATTTTTGTGTTCTTTATATTTCTGAAAACCTTGATACGATATCTAACATTTTATGTAACCCAATTGAGACTCTTGAACATTTTATTTTTGACGCTATTTTTATTATATCAAAAATAGATTACAATACTTGACTTTAGAACATTACATTGTCTTGAAATATCAGGTTGTCACACATAAGGTTTCTCTCCGTTTCATTAAAATGATTGTGAGGAAATGCTGTCACTAAGAGAGATTTTAAGGAGATCGCAATTGCGATATTTGCGTTCATAATTTGATTATGATTACGGCATCCCTCTTCATAGTTCGAATTGTGAGATTTGGCAATTAGTTTAAACATTTAAGACTTATTTCTATAAGTGCTGAAATTGTTTAGACATACACATATGAGCTATCTAAGGAAAGGTGTATGGGTTTGAGAAGCTTAGATAAAGGCTTATCGAAGCATATCGTATTAGAAATATGAACTTTGGAAGTCAATAATTATTGATTTCTAAAAGTCCAACTGTTTTCTAAATATGTGTCAAAGCTAGTGGGAGCATAAATGTTATGTTGGTATGGATATAATTATCGTGTTAGTGGGAGCATGATTATTATTTTACGTATTGCAAGTTAGCAATATTAATTATAGAAAACAAAAGTTTCACTTTGCAGGGGTTGAAAGGATGTTTCGCTATAATTAGGGGAGATAATATTATACTTAATTTCAAATCTAAAAGCTTAGATCGAGAAATTTTAATCAAATATAGTCAAAAAGAGATATATGGATGTTATGTTGAAAAGATTCAACATAAGGGAATCCTATATATGGCAATATAATGGCAATAGACTGGTAAAGTATCACGTTTTCATTGCGTATCGTATCCCATACGCTGCGGGCATAGGATAGATTGCACGTGCTATAGTATTTGACCGTTCAAAATTTTCCAAATGCCTAGGGCATTAAGAGGGAAAAAGGACGAGAACGAATGACTGAAATTAATTAAACAACTGTCAAGAACAATCTGAGTGTCGCCAAGGATTGGTCTCTTGTGGGCAGTTGGAAGTATATTAATGGATGGACCATATTGACATTATTATGAATAGAAAGGTCTCTATTTAAAATGTGTTTTCATATGGAAATTATGGAAATGTTTCCATAAATGGGACTTGGATATCAAGAATCTATGTCTAGGTTAGAATTTTTTATGCAAGAAGGATGGTCAAAGGAATGTACTTTGAATATGAGACTTCATATCTATGGAATTGCCTTGTAACAATCTCCAGTAGAGCACTTTGTAATATCATTGGCAAAGTCTTGGTGGCTTTGGCGCTATGACATTACGAATTGATCATTGCATAAAATGTTAGAATCTAACATATTCTAATAGTGGGAAGAATTTGGTATTCTTGCACTAATGATAAGGATTAGGAACTGTGAAATGAGCATCATTGAAAATGTGATTCAATTGATCTATTTCACAGAGTATGGACCATAGATAAACATAGTGTGCATGCCTGGAGCATGGGACAACTATTGTTATAGTTAAAAGTAATAAGTTGATTATCTGAAACATTATACAATGAATAATCTGTAATCAATATGGTGACTAAATAAAAGGTGTTTTATTTATACTCACAAGTTTGAGACCATATTGGATTCGATTATTCTTGTGTTTCACTTTGCATGTTTTGACTTCCCGAATAATAAGATTATTCAAACCATCCACAGTCGATAAATACTTTGGAAGTAGGTATTGAAGCTAGACTGTCGTGAATTGGTTTGTAGAGTGTCTAAAGTGTATTAGACAATGCAAACGTTTGCTACAACATTCATGAGTGCTTATGAATTAAGATTTGAGCATTGGATTAAACCCATGCTCACTTGGATCGCTTCATGGATTTTATCACGAGTGATTGGTGAGACGATAATATATTATATTCTAGAAACGGAGACATGTGGGTTGTAGTTTGCAAGTCGGTTGCACATTGATAATATGTAAATGCACCAGTAACTTGGTGTTATAAAACATATTGTTGTGTGTGATTTGATGAGTAGATACAAGCGAGCATTTGAGTCGAAGTTTATCCGTTCCTTTTACCCAATGTGGGATAAAAGCGATATATGTGGGCCCCTCGATGATTTAGTGATGACACCCTAAGCGCTTGGCCAAGCTGGGATTAAGTTGATGTGTTCAATTGTAGTCTGTTGTCAGTCGTCATAAATCAGAAATCGGGAAACAACACATGAACAGAGGTATGATTAAAATCCGTGTCTCAGTTCATACGATATCTAGAATGGAGGAATATATGATCCCTTATCTAAAGGACGCGTTTCTGATAAGATCAGAGTTGACAACGGCTTTCGAAAGCTACGATTGCTGATCAGGTTCTGAAGTCGTACTTGCAAAATAGTTATTGGACTTATCCTAGTGGGAGACTGTTGGATTAAGTGTCTAAGCCCATAACTATTTTGGTATGTAGTTGACCCGATTATGATCAGGGTCCTTTAGGGTTGCCTTCACCATATCAACTGATAGGATGAATTATGGAGAAAGAGAATTAATTATGATTTATTAATATATTATATAAATAATATATTAAAGGATAAATCATATTGTTTAATTAATATTGATCAAGAATTAATTAGAATTAATTTTATGGTCAAAAGAGATTAATTAAACTTAGGGGACTTATACTGTAATTATAATATAATTGCAATTAGGATGATGGATCACCTTGGAATATAGGTTGGATGAATTCTATGGGAAATCCATAAGGAAATCGTCCAAGGGATATTCTAAAAGGAGTCTATGGGCTGCTTAAGGCTTAAGTAGTCATATTAGGGTTTCCAGCTAAAAACCCTAGTAGCCACAAGTATAAATAGACACACTAACATAAGGAATTTGGCCCTATGCTTCCTGGTGTTGCCCTAGCCGATTTACTCCCCTCTCCTAAGTCATCATGTTGCTAGTGGTGTTTGTGAATCCATTAGAGGTGCAACATTTGAGGCACTAAGCTTTCAGAAGTCAAGATCAAGAAGGATTGTGATTGTTATTTCTACATAACAATCAAGGTTATGTTTCTAACCCTAATCTTATGTCAATTTATATAATAGCATGTAAGATCTGGGGTTTATGCTTTGGTATTCAATGTTGTTGTGTTCATAGTAGAAAACCTAGATCAATGCAATTAGGGTTGCATTTACACCATAGGAATGATGTAATTCTCATAACCTAACACTAAGGTACTGCATTAGACCATTTCAAGGTTTGCTAACACCCACCTGCTATCACGAGATACAACTAACTTCCTACGTACGCCTCCTAGGATTACCCTTACTCCAGCACTATTGGTTGCTTATGTGCATGCTTTTTGTACACAATACGGGGTCAGATAGACTTCCGAATAATCGAATCCACCCTAAGTCCACAACAAAACAAGGAATAGGAAGTAAGGCTAATTTGATCATTCTAAAGGTATATAATGCCGACCATATACAACTAATCAACATACACACATCAATCACACAATCAAAAGCATATATCAGGAAACCAATTCCCTATATCATAACGCATCACAGACCAATAGTTCCTAAAAGACCTTAGCTTATCCAATAGCATGCTTTTCTAACAGTTCACATATCATCAAAACCAAAAACTCAACACATATATAAGAAGTACGAGTGTTTTGGGAACCACTCTCCTGTTCGGGCTCTAGTTGACTGTACACACCACATCTTCTTGTAAAACCAAAGTTAACTCAAGGCCCACGTTCCCGATCCCGAGCCAATAATCAAACAAGAACATGACAAGAGACCGAGCGCGTGTCCCTAACCTAACCCTTCTATTATAAATTCTCTTTTCAAAACGTTTTGTGAAAACTCTTGGATCCTTGTTTAAGATTGGACTCACACAAGTTTTTCTCCAATTCGCTCAAACCAGGGCTCTAATACCAACATTTAACGTCCCATTTTCACAACAAAAAATTTTCATTTTATTTAAAGTAAAACTTCCCAATTATAAAACCATTTTAAGAAACCATTTATTTCTAAATACAATTATTGAAAATCAGAGTATTATAATGAACGTGAAATCCTCAAAGCTGCTGATGAGTGGGTACAGTCCCGCCTTCACCTTCCCATAGACATCAACGATACCTAAAACCATAAACAACTGGGTAAGTATAAAGCTTAGTGATTTTCCCCCCAAATAACCCATACGATAAACATTCAAGCATACATAACGGCTCACAACCTCCCGTTTGGAATGCCGAACATGCAACGGGTCCAATCAGCCATCGAGATGGAATACCAAGGTTTTGTTGGCCTACCACCTCAACCCAACCGCTCTTTCCGAGCCTCTGTGCCTACGGATTACAGACGGCCCGCACTAGGTATCTTGGCCTACAACACAAAGCCGGACAACCTCAGCCTACTACTACCATATGTTGACATATAAACAATCATGGATCAAGTAGGAACATAATACAGACAAACAAAAATCATACAAATCACTACCACCTACTAGTCCTCTCACAGCACACTGCCTTGCTACTCGCTAACCACCATAAAATGCGTAACCGTAAATAACGAGAGGTGAGATAGCCACCCGAACATGTGATCCTAGTCTAAAGCCACAACCAAACAAGGAACATGCTAGAAATCCTAGATCAAGAGTTCTTAGGCTATCCTACATGACGACATACAACCCATAGGGTACTCCACTGGATGACAACCAGTTTAGTACATGTAGTCATACAGATCTACATATCACTACCACATCGCAACATCCTATATATCAGGATACATATCTAACAGATCACTATAACATAGCAACATACTATACACCAACAATCCAAGGAATGCATAACCGATTATACTCAGAGGTGAGATAGACACCACGCACAAGTGATCCTACTCTAGAGCCACAACCAAACAAGGAACATACAAGAAAGCCTAGATCAAGAGTCCTCAGTTTATCCTACGTAAATATATACAATACCTAAGGTATCCTTCTACTAATAGATAACCAAAACTATTCGGTCGTTATTGGTGCCTTCGACCCATGGGTACAATGAGCAAAACTCGCCTCAATCGAAGAACCCTGAAACTTTGCGATGCGATCCTCTTCTCTACTGTTGAATCCTACGAATCCACTATCACCAAAACCATATAGATTCATAATCAATAATTCAAAACCCTCAAGTTTGACCCCAAAGTCAAATTTGGTCAAAAAGTCAACGGTCAAACTTGGTCAAGGTCAACGTCACGTCGTGGTCCTTCTTAGCTACACCGTGGTAATACCAAAACAAGGCAATCGTGATATTTGTCTTCGCCATGTCATGGCTACCATCGCCACGCCTTGGTCACTGGAAAATCATTAATTTATCAATAAGAGCTTAATCCTTTCAGATCTAGGCTCATACTTCCAGATCTGCTTCTCCTCACTGACATAATGGATACGTTTCCAACTTTATCCATTAGGACCTAACCATAACAAAAGATCTTAAATCCTAAGTCTATTAGTCCCTTAATGTGACCAAAACTCAAGCATGGTGCTAATAACACTCAAGCTATGACCTTTTCTCACTAGCTCAGAAGTTCATGATCAAATGAGCACCACATCAAGCTCTAGAGTTTCTCCAACTCCAATAACACTCAAAAATGGGACCAAAACATCCAGAAATGGGCTCTTACTTCACCAAATGACACAAACAAACTCAAGATAGAGTCACCAAGCTCAAAATTAAGGAAAAGGGGGCTAGGGTTTCAGAATTAGGAGATGGAGGCTGAAGGAAATGACCTAGAATCGGAGTTAAGGGGCTTAAATATGGCAAAAACCCTAAAACTTAGTGGGATTGGGCTACACCAGCTACCACGCTGTGGCGGACATCTAAAACGCGTGCATGACCTTTCATGCCACGCCGTGGTCACCCATGCCCATTCCATGGCACAAAAACATTCCTACAACTCCTCTCTTTGTTTTGTCCATGCTCTCAACTGACCTACTTAGGACAACGGGTGTTACAATATACTGGGGCCCCAACTTGCCCCTCCTTCTTAAGCGTATTAATCCCTTCCAAGGTGATACCTTCAGCAAAACCATGTCACCAATTTGGTACTTCAACTCTGATAGACACTTGTCGGCATAACTCTTATGTCGACTATGAGCTGTCTTTGTCTAATCTGCTAAAAAAGCTCTGTCATCTGAAGGACTACCTCAGTCCTTCCCATGACTCTATGACCAATCTCTCCCCAACAAACTGGGGTACGAAACTTCCTCCCATAGAGGTGCTCGAATGGCGGCGCACCAATACTGGAGCGATAGTTGTTTTTTTAAGAAAACTCAACTAAGGGAAGGTAGGAGTCCCAACTCCCACCGAAATCTATGACACAAGCTCTCAACATGTGCTCAAGTATCTGAATGGTACTCTCACTATGAACGTCAGTCGTCGGATGATAAGCAGTGCTAAGATACAACATCATACCCTGTTACTCATGGCACGTCTGTGAAAAACGAGATGTGAATCGAAGATCTTGATCAGACACAATGGAAAATAGAATACCATGTCGAGCAACAATCTCGCGCACATATAAATCGGCCAATTTCTCGGACGATGAGCTCTCTCGAATGGCTAGAAATTGGGCATTCTTGCTCATGCGGTCCACTATAACCCATATCTCGTCGAATCCCTTAGCCAACCGGGTTAACTTGGTGATGAAATCCATAGTAATATGTTCCCATTTCCATATGGGAACCTCTGGTGATTGAAGCTTGCCATGCAGACTCTGGTGCTCGACCTTGACCATCCGACATGTCAAGCACCTCTCGACATACCAGGCTATCTAGCTCTTCATGTACGAACACGAATAACTTAGTCTCAAATCCTGATACATCTTGGTGGCTCCAGAATGTATCGAAAAACTAGACTTGTGTGCCTCCTCCAGCACACTCCGTCTGATCCCACCAAAATCTAGTACCCAAACCTAACCACATGAGGTCAACAATCCACGACTATCGGTAGAAAACCTGTCAATATCACCCCTAATTTGCTCCTACTTCTAGTTCTCTTTCTTGACTATCTCATCCTGAGCATCCGTAATCAAATGCGAATCAATCGAAATCTTCATACATGAACTCCCAACCGAGGAACTAACTGACTTACGGCTCGAGGCATCATCGACCACATTTTCTTTTCCTAGGTCGTATATAATCTCACAGTTAAAATCCTTGACCACATCAAGCCACCTACGCTATATCTTATTCAGATTCGGCTGATCCATGAGATATCTAAAACACTTGTGATCCGTGTAGATAGTACACCGAACCCCATACAAATAGTGCCCCAAAATCTTGACAGCAAACACCATTACTCCCAACATCAAGTCATATGTCGGATAACAAACCTCATGTAACTTCAGCTTCCGAGATGGAAAAGCAATAACCCTCCCTTGCTGCATAAGAACTGCCCCCAGGCCGATGATGGATGTATCACATAATACCAGAAAATCCTCAATACCCTCTGGGAGGGTCAACACTGGGGCCTCACATAACTTCCATATCAATGTCTCGAATGCAGCCTGATGCTCATGGCCCCAATGGAAATCCACTCACTTCCTCCTCAGATGAGTGAGGGGTACGATAATCTTGGAGAAATCCTAAATAAATCTTCGATGATACCATTTTAATCCCAAGAAACTCCTGATCTCTGAGGGAGACTTTGAAACCTCCCATTGCATCACAGCCTTAATCTTGGCTGGGTCGACCAAAATCTCGTTATGGTTAATGAGGTATCCTAAGAACTTGACCTCTCGTAACCAAAACTCACACTTCGAGAACTTGGAAAATAGTCGTTCCCGCCTAAAAACTCCCAGAGGCTCTCGAAGTTGCTCCTCATCCTGGTCCCTAGTCTTGGAATAAACTAGGATATCATCAACGAAAACAATGACTGAAGATCAAGCATCAACCTAACACACTCGATTCATCAAATCCATGAATACTACCGGCACATTGTTGAGCCCAAACGGCATCAACACGAATTCGTAACGACCATAACGAGTCCGAAACAAAATCTTTTCCACGTCCTCCTCTCTAACCCTCATTTGATTATACCCCGACCTTAAATCGATCTTGGAGAACGAAGATGCACCCTGGAACTGATCGAAGAGGTCATCAATCCGCAGAAGTAAGTAACGGTTCATCACCGTTAACTTTTTCAACTCCCGATAATCAATGCACATCCGGTGTCATCCATCCTTCTTCCTGACAAACAAAATCAGTGCTACCTACGGAGAACTACTCGGCCTAATAAACTGCTTTCCAAACAACTACAGAAACTGTGAGGACAACTCCTGCTGTTGGGTTATGAGCATTCTAACACTCCTAAGTGTACATGCAACCCTAAATACCTTGGATCTATGTTTTCTCTATTATACATACAATTATGAACATCCAAGGTATTATCCTAATCTAGCATACAAAATAATAAATATAACAAGATAGAATACATACCTCTTTGATGTAGAATGTCTTCATGAAGCTTGAGTGCCTAGTGCCCCAAGTGTGACACCTCAAATGGTACACACAACACCAAATACACTTGGAATAACTTGAGAGAAACTTGAACACTCCTTGAAATCATCTAGCCCTCACACTCACACATTAGTGCACGATTTCTTGAGCCATGGGATTCTTTTATATGGTGGCTATTAGGGTTACACCATGTAACTCATAACTTTACCCATTCCTTATGCTCCATGGATTTTAACCTCCATGGAGTATCCATGGGTCACCCCATGGACTTAGTCCAACATAAGGAATCTTGGATCACAAGCCCACATATATAAGAATGAATGATTTACACAATCAACCCATATATTTAATTAGTCTCCTTTTGATCACTTAATTAATTCCAAATTAATTCTTGATCAATACTAATTAAATAACCTTATTAATATATTAGAACTTATAATATATTAACCAACCTTAAGTGTTATTTCTCTCATTATAGTCTATCCAAATGCATGATGCCATGCAACCCAAATGGACCATGCCGGGTTGGGTCAAGTCTTACCAATTATAGTTATGGACTTAGACATTAATCCAACAGTCTCCCACTTGGATAAGTCTAAAACTATTATTGCGTATGACTTCAGGAACCGATCAGGAATCGTAGCTCTCAAAAGCTTCTGTCGAACTCTGACCTTGTCGATGAACTCTGACCTTTATCAATGACTTGTCCATTAGATAAGGGATCATATATTCCTCCATTCTAGATATCATATGGACTGAGACATGGATTATCAATCATTCTCTCTGTCCATTTGTTGTTTCCCGATTTCCGATTCATGATGACTAACTGATTGAACAAATCAAATCAGTCCTGGCTTGGCCAAGCACTCACATGTATCATCTTTAAATCATCGAGGGGCCCACAGATATCGCTTTTATCCCGATGGTAAAAGGAATGGATAAACTTCGACTCATATGGCTTGTTCTACTACTTGTTGAATCATACACAAAGGCACGTTTTATAACATCGAGTTACCAATGCGTTTTCGTGCAATCAATGTATAACCAACTCATAGTAACAACTCATATCTCTAGGTTTGAAGAATATAAGATATTATCGTCTCATGATCACTCGTGATAAAATCCATGAAGTGATTCAAATGAGCGCGGGTTGAATCCAATACTCAGAACTTATGAGCACTCATGAGTGTTGTAGCACCACTTTGTCCATCAACTTGGACCTCTACAAACCAACCCATGACAGTCTTGATTCATATCTACTTCCAATGTATGACCGACTATGGATGGTTTGAATAACTTAATCATTCAAGAAGAGCGACTTAGTTATTTTGGAAGTCAAAACATGCAAAGTGAAACACAAGAATAAATGAATCAAATATGGTATCAAACCCTATGAATATAAATAAACACTTTTATTTATCACCATACTGATTACTCATTATTCATTGTTTCTGTTTTATCAACTTTATACTTGAATTTAAAACAATAGTTGTCCCATGCTCCAAGCATGTACACTATGTTTTCTAAACACTAGTCATGCCATACACCAAGTATGCATACTATGTTTGTCTATGATCTTTACTTTGTAAAATAGATCAATTGAACATCACTCCAATGATCCTCTTTTCACAGTCCCAAATCCTTACTGCAAATGCAAGAATTCCAAATTCATGCCATTTACTGAAATCTGTTAGATTCTAAACTTATATGCATTGATCCTCTTAATGATTATGCACGAAGTCAGAAAGACTTGACAACAATCATTACAGAGCATTCTAAAGGAGATCAGCTCCTTGGAAACATCCTTCTTTCATTAAGTTTCCTAATCTTACACAGATTGAATAATTTCTAACTTTGAAACATTTCCATATTCCATTTTGACTATCACTTCTGAACAAGAGTTGCCTCCTTACAGATTATGTCAATATGGTCCTTCCAGAATTAACATTATACTTCCAACTGTCCTTGAGCAACCAATCTTTGGTAAGCCTTAGATTGTCCTCGACAATTGCTTAATCATTTTAGTCATATCCAAATCTAGACCTTTTCCCTTCATAATGCCCCAGGCATTTGGAAAATTTTAGAAAGGATGGATATAGCACATGTAATCGATCCTATATCCGAAGCATATGGGACACAATTCATGATGTCTCACATAAAGACTAAACCAGTCTTTTGCTATAATATTTCCATTTCAATTTGCCAAGTTCTCAAAATTCAGATTATGAAAAGGGATGCCGTAATCATAATCGAATTTTAGAACGCAAATAATGGACCCATATTTAGAATTTCCTTATGTTGAGCCATTCCAACATGAAATTCATATATATATCATTGATTAAATGCGATTAAAATCTCAATCTAAGCTTTTAGAATTCAAATGAAGTATAATTTCCTCTCCCTTAATTATAGCAAAACAACTTTTTCAACCCCTGCAACCTCACGAATTGAAACTTTTGTTTTCTATAATTAACATTGCTAACTTGCAACCTTTGTCATATTTATCATGCTCCCACTAACATGATGATTATTAGCATAACACTTATGCTCCCACTAGCTTTGACATGTACTCAGAAATCAGCTGACTTTCTTACCAAAGTTCAGATTTCTGATACTAGATTGTTTTGATAAAACTTTATCAAAATCATACACCACTCTTAGATAGCTCACATGTGTGTCTAAACAATTTTAGAACTATGAAAAGGGATGTCGTAATCATAGTCTCAATTGTTTAGACCTTTGGCACTTCTCACAAGTCCATGTTAGTGTGCCGGTAAACCACACACTCTCCACTAACGACTTTGAGAATGCAAATATCACAATTGCTATCTAGCTAAAATCTACTTAGTGAAAGTGTTTCCTCACCATCATTTTCATGAATCGGAGAGAAACCTTATGACACTTAGATTTAATAGTGTATGTGTTCTTATCCATGTGAATTTGTCAAAACCATAATCAGAAGACAAGGTTAGTGACAAATCCAAACCCATATTGATTAAACTTGTGCAATCTTAAATTCTTGCCATTTGGCAGCTCAGGTGCATGCCATTGCTTCCAAGTAGTTGTGAAACCAATTGAGAACTCTTAGAACTCCTATGCAAAGCCAACTTGAATAGGCACAAAAATTTCAACACGAGAGGTTATAAACCTCAAGTCGTGTGCTAGTGAAGGACTTTAGGTTTTATTCTTGATTAAGTCTTGAAACTTTCAAGAGCTTTAAGACTCCCACTGTCCTCTTGACATATAAGACTCCCTTGTCAAATATTCAAGAGATAGTGTGGATTCTTTATCAAGACTAACACTTTACACAATTGGCCTAAGTTGGTCTCTGTTTTATCCAAAACATCACAACTTACCAATTTCAAATGTACAAGAGTAGATAACCTTTTACTCTTACATTTGACTAGTGTTAACAAACCCTCTTTAAGATATGTCACTCAAGTTACAATCTTGGAGTATGACTCTAAGAATTTTTTTAGAACGAAGTATGACTCTTCTTTTTGACTTAACCATTTCAACAATTCATGACTCCACTTCTTAGTCATAAGAATGCACTAAGATGACTTTAGAGGACCAATTGTGATATGGTATCTTAATCATTAAGATGATCATAAACATGATACTAAAGTACTCTCCCATCTTTTCAGATTTGAGAAACTTTTATCTTTCTTCCATACTTTAATTCTTCTTATTCGTTATGTCTCACATTGAAACTTCTCCAATGCTACAGACTTATACTTAAACTTATAAGTATAACCATATTTACTGAACTTAAGTAAATCATGACGAATAGTCTTCTTGATCTTTTGTGGTGGACTTGACCAGTGCACAAGAATGTGTACTCGATCCCTTAGTCATTTCCTTATTCACATAAGGAATTAGTCTTAATTTTCCAAGCTGAAAGTTCTCATTCATCATACTATACAACTTGCATGATTCCAAGTTTCGGTCCAATTGAACCTTGGGTGATGAGAATCTTTCCTTATTTGGTAATATTAGACACTACCACAACCGAAAGAATCAAATCCATTTTTCCAATATTGCTATCAATGGAATCTTATAAGCAACAACTTTTCACAAATGCCATTGTAAGGATACTTAAAATAAATAAAATCAAAACCTTTTTCTTTTATTTTAAAACTTTGCGGAAAAACTTATCCTTACAATCCATATCAAAACCTTGTTGTTATCTATTCCTAAGCAATATAAATATCATAACTCTTAAGTAATAGCCCAAAATTCTGATTACCGAACCATGTGATTGAAATCCATCTTCGCGATCAGAATCAGCATGTACTTAATAGAGTTAGACAATGGACTTTACCTGAAGTAGAGCCAAACTTATTGACTTAACATCCTTAGGTAAATTTGGCAGCTTCGTAACCAATGCCCCTTCCTTTGGCAATAGTTACCTATAGACCCTTGATAATGGGACTATCTCAGACTTCGCCTCTCTCTTTACCATTGGGTCAACCGAGTTGACTATGGCCGATCCCTTTCCATTGGGAAGAGAGAGCTTTACTGGATATCCAATGTCATCATTGTCAATGTCCATAGCATTTTAGGAAGTTGATCTTAGCAAATAGATAAGATCATTAAGGGTCTTGTCTTAGTCTGTTTCATAGGATTCCTAAAAGAACTCACTATGTGACTTAGAAAGTAGTTGAGCCACCAACTTTCTCAAGACTTTGACACCCAACTCTCCCGGCTTGTCAATATGTGACTACATCTCCAAGATGTGATCACACCTAGACCTTGCCTTGCCAATAGGGCTTGAGTGACCTTAAACTTTTTAGGAACTTGTGGGTTAGGGAGAACAATCGAATATATGCATCCAACTCGATTTTTCAGCTACTTTTGCAAGTATAACAAGAAAACAAGCCTAGGCTCTGATACCACTGTTGGGTTATGAGCATTCTAACACTCCTAAGTGTACATGCAACCCTAAATACCTTGGATCTATGTTTCTCTATTATACATACAATTATGAACATCCAAGGTATTATCCTAATCTAGCATACAAAATAATAAATATAACAAGATAGAATACATACCTCTTTGATGTAGAATTTCTTCATGAAGCTTGAGTGCCTAGTGCCCCAAGTGTGACACCTCAAATGGTTCACACAACACCAAATACACTTGGAATAACTTGAGAGAAACTTGAACACTCCTTGAAATCGTCTAGCCCTCACACTCACACATTAGTGCACGATTTCTTGAGCCATGGGATTTTTTTATATGGTGGCTATTAGGGTTACACCATGTAACTCATAACTTTACCCATTCCTTATGCTCCATGGATTTTAACCTCCATGGAGTATCCATGGGTCACCCCATGGACTTAGTCCAACATAAGGAATCTTGGATCACAAGCCCACATATATAAGAATGAATGATTTACACAATCAACCCATATATTTAATTAGTCTCCTTTTGATCACTTAATTAATTCCAAATTAATTCTTGATCAATACTAATTAAATAACCTTATTAATATATTAGAACTTATAATATATTAACCAACCTTAAGTGTTATTTCTCTCATTATAGTCTATCCAAATGCATGATGTCATGCAACCCAAATGGACTATGCCGGGTCGGGTCAAGTCTTACTAATTATAGTTATGGACTTAGACATTAATCCAACACCTGCATCTTAGGTTGTGCCAATCGGTACGACATTGTAGCAATCAGATCCGCACCTGGAACCAAATCGATCCTAAACTCAACCTGCATCTCAGGAGGCACACCGGGTACCTCCACCAGGAATACATCAACAAAATCTCTAATAACAGGTACATCCGTAACTGAGACCTGCTCCCCAACTCGTGTACAAACCACATACGAAAAAACTACCATGCTAAATATATTGTCGATCCGTGGCCAAAGAACATAAGGTTGATCCAATCCTAGTACCCTCTCGAAAAATAACCAGTTCTCACCCACTTGGGGTTCGAATTACCACCCACGGACCCTTGCAGTCAATCATAACCCCAAACCTGCTCAACTAATCCATCCATACTATCATACGCACATCCCCCATGGGGATAGGCATCAGATCAATCGGATAAGGTACCCCGAAAATATCCAAAACAAAACCCTGATAAACGCTCGTTGCGGAAATCCCATGTTCGTTGGCGATAGAAACCCATAACGGACACTCCAACTCTCCAAGAGTCATATCAAAACCCCTATTAAATGACTGAGATACAAAAGACGAATCGCACCCGAGTCAAGTAGCACAAGAGCAGGTAAGGAGTTCACTAGGAAGATACCAAACATAATTGCAATCATAAGCATACAAATTAATATATCGAAAGAATAATAAATAGAAACATACTAGTAACAACGTATGGTGCTGCCCTGGCCACCCCTACCGTAAGCTGGAAAGAATGACCTTGAGCCCTCGGGGGCTCTTCCCTACCATGGCGTCCAT
The DNA here is from genome assembly GCF_052849685.1 of Lactuca virosa. Classification (NCBI taxonomy): domain Eukaryota; kingdom Viridiplantae; phylum Streptophyta; class Magnoliopsida; order Asterales; family Asteraceae; genus Lactuca; species Lactuca virosa. The sequence goes on along the minus strand of NC_136429.1, from coordinate 303,014,812 downwards.
CAATGATCCGAAGAGTAGAAGTTGTCGACGCCTGCATGGGCCTAGAAACAAGCAAGTGAAACTGGGCCTTCAGATGGCCCACCTGCTCACAGTGAAAACAAATCATGGAGCTTGGTACTGGGGCCTTCTGACGATAATCCTGATGGGTTTTGAGCATTACATCAACCCTATGGTGCACATGCAAACCCTAAAGCTTTGGATCTAGGTTTCTCTAATTGTACATGCAAATCATCCATAGCTTATAAACCCTAATACTATCATACAAAAATCGAAACTAATGACTAAAACAAGTTTAGATGATTACCTTTCAATTGTAGAAAGAATCTTCAACCTTTGAGAGCTTTAGTATCACAAGTGTAATACATCTAATGGATCACAAACACCAAGGCAATTTGGATGATCTGTGGAGAGAGGGAAGAAGGCTCAAAATCGGCTCTTGATCTCTAGGGTTCAAGGTGTAGACGAAAATGCAAAGCCTAGGGTCCTTTATCTAGGTGAGCTGCTAGGGTTTCAGTCAAAACCCTAATTAGACTGCTTAGGCCTTAAGCAGTCCAAAGGAACCTTCCAGAATGAGACCTTGGACGAATTCAAGGTGGGCTTCCCTCCTTGATTTCGTCCACCCCTTTCTTTTGGATCCTCAGCCCAAAATCCAATTATCTTATAATTGAAATTTCAGTCCCCTATGTTTAATTAACATCTTTTGACCACAAAATTAATCTCTTAATTAATTCTTGACCAATATTAATTAACCAATATGATTTCTCTTTTAATATATTATTAATATAATATATTAATAAACCATAATAACCTCTTTTCCATTAATCGTCCACTTAAGTTGCTCCGGTGAAGGCAACCCAAAAGGACCATGCTACAACCGGGTCAAGTACATACCAAATATAGTTATAGGCTTAGGAACATAATAACCTCTTTTTCCATTAATCATCCAGTCAAGTTGCTCGTGGGATCCTGAAGCTTAGCGAGAGTACCAGAACTATCACACCCCACTATAGCGGAAACACGGGGCACAACAGGACAAAGGGTCTCATAGCAAAAGTGAAAAGACAACACCAACCATATTATTAAAAGCATTACAATTTTAAAAGAGTTCGAACAATTTAAAAAAAATTACAATGTATTTGAAAAACAACCCATGCGAATGCTCCTACAAGTGATATGTCCCTAAGTGCCATCTTGTAACACTCGTGTTTCTAGCCTAGGCATTAATATTAAGGTGATAGTCTACGTTAACCTTTGTAACTCATTTTGAAGAAATGAAAAAGGAATTATGTGAATTCTATGTGTTTTATGTGTTTTATGTGTTTTACTAGGAGTTAATTAATTAAGAATAAAAATGACCGTCGAAAATAAATTTTAGATAAAGCCTATATCTATTAAGAAAGTTGTAGTGGTCGTGACAAGGATTACGGATATATAAAGAATGCCGAAATCAGAGGTATAACGAAGAAGTTATGACCTGTCGAAGTTTCACGACAAAACTGGCTCGGTGCTGAATGTCGTAAAAAATGAGTTTTCGATAAACTAATTTTTAGCCTTAGTGATCTAAACGAAACTCGTAGTGTTCGTTAAACCGAGAAGTTCGATAAAAAGAACGCCCAAATCTGACTTCGTATGAGGAAGTTATGATTTTTCGAAGTTTCAGCTTAGTAGTAGACAGCTAAAAACTCGAATTTTAAATCGAGTGATTTTTAGCCGACATGACCTAAATGAGAATCGAAGGTCTCGTAAATAGTAGCACAATGGTAAAAAGTCTAACGAAAACGGACGTCGGATGAAGAAGTTATGAATTTTTAATAGATTTCCTGTCCCGGTCTGTTAAAAAATAATAATATAAAAATTAAAGTCAAAATTAGCCGACGATGTCTAAACGGAAGTTGTAGAGCGTAATTTTACCTACGCGTGCATATAAATAACGTCAAAACCAGAGCCCGTATGCAAAAGTTACGGATTTTAGAAGGTCGGGGCACAATTTCCGAGAAATCTCGCAAGGATAAGGCTGATTTCGGTGAGTCATCGTGCCACGTGTCCGAGCCGAAGACCCAGCTGCTGACACGTCGCCTTCTGCTCGTCCGAACAGCGGCCCGATCCCCATGTCCGATCCATGACTCATCCTCGCATGAACAGTACCCGCGGTCCACTAAGAATCCGACGCGTGCCCTTTGGTGCGTGTCCGAACCCTCACAGCATGCCACAGACCCCTCTACTTCGGACCCTAGACCTCGGTCCAGTAGGAAGCTGCCAGCAAGCCTTCGCAGGTGCGAGCCATGTGCGAGCCATCCCCTGCGAGCTTCGGATCTGCGACGCGTGGCTTCTTCATAACCGTTGGATCAGGAGGCTCGCTCCTATAAATAGGAGGGTGTGAGACCTCCCGGGTATACTTTGGAAAATTGTCTATTTTAGCCCCTAAACTCATATTTCTTTCATACTAACATCGCCCGAAGCCCCGGTATCAATTATAAGCCCCGGAATACGCCACGAAGTGCCCGTGAAGCCCGAAAAATTTATCTTTTCGGTTTCGAAGCCCGACTTTTGCAGAGCCCGGTTTCTGAATAAAACTCCCGGTTTTATTAGAAACGAACGTTTTAGGAAACGAATTGCTGCCCGATTTTCATCAAAACATGTGAGTGTGTAGTTACTTTCAATTTACACATAGATATGAAGTATTTACCTTAAAATACGTGTTATGTGTAAATATGTTAATTGTTTATTTGAGGTGACTGTTGAATTGATGTTTTATACAAGTTTTAAACTGTATATGTATTTTATCTAAAAATATGTTGGGTAGAACATGGGTAGACAAAATAGTCGGTGGGTATTAAAATGATGAGAGGCCTCGGTGTCGGTGTTGTTGTTGGTGTTATCGTTGTAGTCGTCTAGCGGAGTATAGATGACGATCACAGACCTTTCTAGACAGTCCAGTGGTACACTAGCAAGTTCGCAAATTGTAGGTGTTGATGAACTAAATGTTCATTGGTGTACTCCAATCCCCCTCATGGTTTCCTTTAGGACATGTATGGTTGAGGAGTCCCTTTAGCAGTAGTGTCCAACCCGATGATATTCCTTAGGCTAAGTCCCTTGTGTTAGGTGTTTAGGGACGTAAAGTGAGGACAACGGGAATGGGTAATCAGGTTTATTGTTGATTGGTGAACTTAATAAGTTATTATTATTGTGGGTTGAAAACCCTATATGCTCACCAGGCTCCCAAGCCTGGCCCACTCAGCTTTTCATGATTACAGGTAGTGGACCCGAGCATAGTCGGAGGACGATGAGAGATTTTTTATTATAGTCCAGTAGTTGTAAATAAATGTAGTAAGGCTTATAATGTCTTGTTTATACTTTTGATCTGTATCGGAACATGACATCCCGAGGTTTTGATATATATGGAAAATATATACCTTCTTAAAGAAGGGTTTTGATAAACTTTTATCATGTTTTACTTTGGGGACCTATTCCGCAACATCTTTTGAAAAGATTTCTCTGATTTTATTTTAACAAGCATAAATTAAATCGGTCTTTTCTGGCCGAGAAATTAAGGGATGTCACAGTTGGTATCAGAGCATTAGTTTAAGCGAACTAAGAAATTATAGAATTTCTAGACTTGAACTTAGAATGCTAAGTGATGATTGTGAGGTGAGTGTCTACCATATTTTAGACACGAGCACTAGTTTATTTTAGGAAAGGTGCCTAAAATGCCTTTATGTGCTAAATGCTATATGTTGCCATATATGCTATTATTTGTTCGGATCTATGGTCTGTTGCCGACCGGATCTGGAAACCCTATGTGTGTAGGATTCTAAGTGTATGATTACGAGATTAGAACTAACATGTAAACTTTTCGGAGTGATAAGGGAATTGACACGTCTAACAAGGATAAAGACCTAAATTCACCTTATTCGGTATATAGATTGTAATGGCAAAAACTAGAAGTGGAGCAGGAAATGCAAACAGAAACCAACAACCTCAACCTCAAGTGGTGGAACAGGTGCCTATAGTAGGAGCTGCACCAGAACACATCACCATGGCTGGAGTACGAGCTGTGATTCAGACCATGATGGCTGAACAGAGGGAGGAATTGAGGCAAATGTTGTTGAACAACAGGGCTGAACCTTTAGTTCCTGTTGAACAACGTGAACTAAATGACGATTGATCTGAAGAAGGGAACAACAGCATATCGGTTGGTCATAGTGAACCGCTTGTGGGTGGGAGGAATAACCACGAGGGTAGAGTGGAGAGAAATGGGTGCAAGTATAAGGACTTTATGACTTGCAAGCCATCGACCTTCACTGGAAAAGAAGATCCTGTCGGAGTAATGGACTGGATCTCGGAAATGGAGTTGGCTTTCATGACTTGTGATTGCCAAGGCAAGTTACAAACCACCTTTGCAGTGCGTCAGTTCAGGGGTAGTGCTGCTCGTTGGTGGAACACATTGGGGAAAACCCTAAGCCCTAATGAGCCATTGTAAATGACTTGGGCAAAGTTCTTGGTGCACTTTAAGCGCAAGTACTGCTCGGCCTAAAACGTACTTGAGTTAGAAAACCAATTTCTAACGTTGAAGAAGGAGAGTATGACCGTTGACGAGTATACAAATAACTTCACAGACAAAATGGAGTTTGCTTTGCGTATTGTCCCATATGAGCTGGCGAAAATTGACAGGTACGCAAAGGGACTTTCATGGGAGTATGCGGTGCCAGTACGTCAGGCACTTACTTTGAAGGCAGCTATCTGGGCTGCCAAGTCTGTTGAAGATATGATCAAGGGGAGAGCCGCCAGCAAGGTTGAAGTTGGCGAAAAGAGAAAGTTTGAAGGAACTTCAGGTTCCAATAAAAAGAACAATTTCTCGAAGTCTGGTTCGAGAAAATTCGGAGGAGGAGCTGAAGCCAAGTGGTGTGACAAGTGTAAGAAGAAACATGCTGGGAAATGCAGCGTGGGAGTCACTTGTTACAAGTGTGGAAAGCCAGGGCATTATGGCAATGAATGCACCTTTACTAATAACGTCTGTCATGGGTGCCATGAAGAAGGGGATATTTTGAGGGATTGCCCGAAGAAGAAAGACGCAGCGAAACCCAATCTTCCACCAAAGCCGAAGGCGAGACCCTTTCAGATGACACTTGAAGCTGCGAAAGAAGAAGTCGATGTCGCTTCAGGTACCTTTCTCGTAAACGAGTTGCCTGCTCAAATTTTGTTTGATTCTGGAGCCAATTACTCCTTTATATCGCATGAATTTGGTAGAAAACTAGCTTTGCCTGTTGATAGACTAGTTAATGCTTTATTAGTCGAAATTGCTAGTGGCAAGTTTGTACCTGTTAGCCATCGCATGAAAAACATCATCATTGACTTGGATGGGAATAAGTTCCATGAGGAACTATTTCCTATCGAGTTAGATGGTTTCGACATAGTTTTAGGAATGGATTGGCTTAGCGCCAATGATGCCGAAATAATGTGTAGGAAGAAGATAGTTAAAGTAAACCCGCCAGGGAAAGAGTCGTTTATGGTGTACGGAGACAAACGCAGAGTAAACTCTGGAATCATTTCCCTAATGAAAGCCAGAAAGTGTTTGGCCAAGGGGTGTACATCATATCTAGCGTTCGTGATCGATGCTCAGAAGGAAAAAGAAGGAGGTGCAGGATATTCCGGTGGTCTGTGATTATCCGGAAGTCTTTCCCAAAGATCTTCCCGGATTGCCCCCTGATCGACAAGTAGAATTTCGTATCGACTTGTTACCAGGAACGACGCCGATAGCCAAAGCATCTTATCGATTAGCGCCAACCGAAATGAAAGAACTTATGACACAACTTCAGGAGTTATTAGACAAAGGTTTCATTCGACCTAGTTCATCACCCTGGGGAGCCCCTGTGTTATTTGTAAAGAAGAAAGACGGGAGCATGAGAATGTGCATCGATTACAGAGAGCTGAATAAAGCGACGATAAAGAACAAGTACCCATTGCCGAGAATCGATGACTTGTTTGATCAGTTGCAAGGATCGAGCTATTTTTCGAAGATCGATCTTAGGTCGGTGTACCATCAACTAAAGGTGAGGGAGCAGGATATTGAAAAGACTGCGTTCAGAACAAGATATGGACTCTATGAATTTTTGGTTATGTCGTTCGGATTAACCAATGCCCCAACAGCTTTCATGGATTTGATGAACAGGGTTTGTAAACCATACCTTGATAAATCCGTGATAGTATTCATATTCGATATCCAGATCTATTCGAAAAGCAAGCAGGAGCATGAAAAGCATCTGCGTGAAGTGCTAGAAGTTTTGAAAGAGGAGAAGCTGTATGCAAAGTTCTCCAAGTGTGAATTTTGGATTCAAGAAGTCCAATTTTTGGGTCATGTGGTTAACCAAGAAGGGATAATGGTTGACCCGACAAAGATTGAAGCTGTAATGAAATGGGAACAACCAAAAAGTCCTACGGAAATTAGAAGCTTTTAGGATTATCCGAATATTATCGCTGATTTATCCAAGGCTTTTCTTTGATTGCTACTCCATTAATAGCTTTGACCCACAAAGGAGCTACTTATGCTTGGAATGAGAATCATAAGGAAGCCTTTGAGAAGTTGAAGAAGAGATTGTGTGAAGCACCGATTCTTTTGTTACCTGAAGGAGTTGATGACTTCACAGTCTACAGTGATGCCTCTGGAGTTGGGTTAGGATGTGTTCTGACCCAAAGGGATAAAGTGATAGCGTATGCATCGAGGCAGTTGAAAGAACATGAAAAGAACTACCCAACTCATGATCTGGAGTTGGCAGCGGTAGTATTCGCCTTAAAGATATGGAGGCACTATCTTTATGGTACTAAATGTAAACTTTTCACTGATCATAAGAGTCTCCAATATCTCTTTAATCAGAAGGAATTGAACATGAGGCAGCGGCGCTGGCTGGAACTACCCAAGGACTACGACTGTGAGATACTTTACCACCCTGGTAAAGCAAATGTTGTTGCTGATGCTCTCAGTCGGAAGGTAAATCTTGAAAAGAGAAGGCCAAGAGCGCTGAAAATTGAAGTTGTCTCGACAATTGTGGAAAGTATAAAGAAGGCTCAGGAGGAAGCTTTGGAGAAAAATGACCGGAAGGAGGAACGTTTGGGAAAAACGTTGGTGTTTGATACAAACGGTCAAGGATTGAAGGTATTCAATGATAGGATTTGGGTACCTAAGACGGGAGGAGTAAGAGGTTTTTTGATGGAAGAAGCTCACAAAACCATGTACTCGAATCATCCCGGCAGTACGAAAATGTATAGGGATTTAAAACCATATTACTGGTGGCCGACGATGAAGCTCGATGTTGCTAAGTATGTGGCCGAGTGTGTAACTTGTGCTAGGGTTAAGGCACAACATCAGAAACCATATGGGAGTTTAGAACCTTTACCTGTACCCATGGGTAAATGGGAGGACATTACCATGGATTTTGTGACTAAACTACCCAGAACAAGGAACGGTCACGACATGATTTGGGTGGTCGTTGATCGCTTCACTAAGAGTGCGCATTTCATAGCCGCTAAAGAGAAATGGTCTATGGATAAACTTGTGAATTCTTATGTGAAGGAAATTATGAGGCTACACGGTGTTCCGTTAACGATTGTATCCGATCGCGACAACCGTTTTACCTCAAGGTTTTGGAGGAGTCTACAAGAGGAATTGGGTACCAAGTTGTGTTTAAGTACAACTTACCATCCGCAAACTGATGGTCAGAGCGAACAAACGATTCAAACATTGGAGGATATGCTGAGAGCATGTACCCTAGAATTCCAAGGTAACTGGGATGAACACTTACCTTTAGTAGAATTTTCCTATAATAATAGTTTCCACTCAAGCATCAAGATGGCACCTTATCACACTTTATATGGAGAAAAGTGTCGAACGCCATCATGCTGGCTGGAAGCTGGGGAAAAGCAGTTTATGGGACCTAAGATAGTCCATCAAACTGCTGAAAAGTTGAAAGTGATAAGGGAGAGGATGTTAGCTGCTCAAGATCGACAAAAGAGTTATGCTGACAAGAAAAGACAACCGATATCCTTCGAAGTTGGAGTTTCGGTTTTACTTAAAGTCTCGCTGTGGAAGGGACTTATAAGATTTGGTAAAAGGGGAAAATTGAGTCCAAGGTTTATTGGACTATTTAAAGTTCTTCAGAGGATCGGGAATCAAGCTTACAAGCTAGAATTACCGGAAGAACTGGAGAGTATTCATAACACATTTCATGTGTGTTATTTGAGGAAGTTCACGGGAGATGTGCCCGACATAATTCCGATTTCTGAGTTAAGGTTGGATGAAAACAAGAGGCTGATTGAAGAACCTGAGGCGATCGTTGATCGTAAGACTATGAAGTTGCGACGCAAGATGGTTGATTTAGTGCTTGTGCGCTGGAAACATACGAATGGGCTAAATCTCAACTGGGACACGGAGAGTGACATGATGAGTCGCTACCCGCAGTTGTTGTTGGTGTGTGATTCCGGGGACGGAATCATCCTAAGGGGGAGAGAATTGTAACACTCGTGTTTCGAGCCTAGGCATTAATATTAAGGTGATAGTCTAGGTTAACCTTTGTAACTCATTTTGAAAAATGAAAAAGGAATTATGTGAATTCTATGTGTTTTATGTGTTTTATGCTTATTTACTAGGAGTTAATTAATTAAGAATAAAAATGAGCGTCGAAAATAAATTTTAGATAAACCTGATATCTATTAAGAAAGTTGTAGTGGTCGTGACAAGGATTACATATATATAAAGAATGCCGAAATCCGAGTTATAACGAAGAAGTTATGACCTGTCGAAGTTTCACGACAAAACCGGCTCGGTGCTGAATGTCGTAAAAAGTGAGTTTTCGATAAACTACTTTTTAGCCTTAGTAATCTAAACGAAACTCGTAGTGTTCGTTAAACCGAGAAGTTCGATAAAAAGAACGCCCAAATCTGACTTCGTATGAGGAAGTTATGATTTTTCGAAGTTTCAACTTATTAGTAGACAACTAAAAACTCGAATTTTAGATCGAGTGCTTTTTACCCGACACAACCTAAACGAGCATCGAAGGTCTCGTAAATAGTAGCACAATCGTAAAAAGTCTGACGAAAACGGACGTCGGATGAAGAACTTATGAATTTTTAACCGATTTCATGTCCCGGTCTGTTAAAAATAATAATATAAAAATTAAAATCAAAATTAGCCGACGTGTGCATATAAAGAACGTCAAAAATGGAGCCCGTATGCAAAAGTTACGGATTTTAGAAGGTCGGGGCACAATTTTTGAGAAATCTCGCAAGGATAAGGCTGATTTCGGTGAGTCATCGTGCCACGTGTCCGAGCCGAAGACCCAGCTGCTGACACGTCGCCTTCTGCTCGTCCGAACAGCGGCCCGATCCCCATGTCCGATCCATGACTCATCCTCGCATGAACAGTACCCGCGGTCCACTAAGAATCCGACGCGTGCCCTTTGGTGCGTGTCCGAACCCTCGCAGCATGCCGCAGACCCCTCTACTTCGGACCCTAGACCTCGGTCCAGTAGGAAGCTGCCAGCAAGCCTTCGCAGGTGCGAGCTATGTGCGAGCCATCCCCTATGAGCTTCGGATCTGCGACGCGTGGCTTCTTTTCAACCGTTGGATCAGGAGGCTCGCTCCTATAAATAGGAGGGTGCGAGACCTCCCGGGTATACTTTGGAAAATTGTCTATTTTAGCCCCTAAACTCATATTTCTTTCATACTAACATCGCCCGAAGCCCCGGTATCAATTATAAGCCCCATAATACGCCACGAAGTGCCCGTGAAGCCCGAAAAATTTATCTTTTCGGTTTCGAAGCCCGACTTTTGCAGAGCCCGGTTTCTGAATAAAACTCCCGGTTTTATTAGAAACGAACGTTTTAGGAAACGAATTGCTGCCCGATTTTCATCAAAACATGTGAGTGTGTAGTTACTTTCAATTTACACATAGATATGAAGTATTTACCTTAAAATACGTGTTATGTGTAAATATGTTAATTGTTTATTTGAGGTGACTGTTGAATTGATGTTTTATACAAGTTTTAAATTGTATATGTATTTTATCTACAAATATGTTGGGTAGAACATGGGTAGACAAAATAGTGGGTGGGTGTTAAAATGATGAGAGGCCTCGATGTCGGTGTTGTTGTTGGTGTTATCGTTGTAGTCATCTAGCGGAGTATAGATGGAGATCACGAACCTTTCTAGACAGTCCAGTGGTACACTAGCAAGTTCGCAACTTGTAGGTGTTGATGAACTAAATGTTCATTGGTGTACTCCAATCCCCCTCATGGTTGCCTTTAGGACATGTATGGCTGAGGAGTCCCCTTAGCAGCAGTGTCCAACCCGATGATATTCCTTAGGCTAAGTCCCTTGTGTTAGGTGTTTAGGGACGTAAAGTGAGGACAACGGGAATGGGTAATCAGGGTTATTGTTGATTGGTGAACTTAATAAGTTATTATTATTGTGGGTTGAAAACCCTATATGCTCACCAGGCTCCCAAGCCTGACCCACTCAGCTTTTCATGATTACAGGTAGTGGACCCCGAGCATAGTCGGAGGACGATGAGAGATTTTTGATTATATGCCAGTAGTTGTAAATAACTGTAGTAAGGCTTATAATGTCTTGTTTATACTTTTGATCTGTATCGGAACATGACATCCCGAGGTTTTGATATATATGGAAAATATATACCTTCTTAAAGAAGGGTTTTGATAAACTTTTATCATGTTTTATTTTGGGGACCTATTCCGCAACATCTTTTGAAAAGATTTCTCTGATTTTATTTTAAAAAGCATAAATTAAATCGGTCTTTTTTGACTGAGAAATTAGGGGATGTCACACATCTTATAGAAGAGTTCCTCAAAAAGCATGTAAAAGATAAAAGATTTATAAGTCAAGAACTTCAGTTTTTGGAAATAAGTGCGATAATTAAAAGTTTGTTCCTAAGATGAGTAAATAAAGTTCATTGTTATCATGAGAAATAAAGTTTGTTATAATCATGAGAAATAAAGTTCGATGCTAACATGAGAAACAAAGTTCATTGTTATCATGAGAAATAAAGTTAGTTATTTATCATGAGAAATAAACTTAGATGCTAACATGAGAAACAAACTTTGTTACCATCATGAGAAACAAAAATCGATACCAACATATAAAACAAAGTCCATATATGCAAAGTGATCAACCCATGAGTTCACAACCCAATCATAAGACTGAGGGGTGCCCTCTTGAATACTATGTATATCGCTAACATAGGGGAAAATATGATAAAATGCACTCTGCGAACTGTGCAAGTGAGGAGTTGTCTACTTCCTAACAACGATATACATAATGACAATGGGTTCGAAAGAGTTAATGAGTTGTGTCAAATGATTCCAAGGACTTTACTGCAATACATGACTCTTGAATCGACAATTGCAAACACATACATAGAAAATCATATTTGATACAATTTAAAATAAGTATAACGAACATAATTGAATAAACGACATGCTTTTCCACCCAAAAATTTGAAAAACCGAAAATAGGGTCCGTGAATACTCACAACTTATTTCGTGATGATTCTAACGATGCCTTGAACTATCTTCCGATCGTACCACTACCGATGTCCTATAATACTGGTATATACTAGTGAGTCTCTAATCGAAAACTAACATTAGCATACTTACCTTCCACGATAGAGAAATGTCAAAATTTTGTCAAAACTCTGATGTTGTCACCACTAGAAAAACAGCCTTTTACGACGTGCAATTTATGATACGCATCGATTTACGATACGCAAAAGTGTGTGACCTAAAAATAATGTCATCTCTCTATAAATTTTTATGGATTTAGGACGTGCATTTTTGCGTGCCCTTAAATTAGTGTCTAAACAAAAAAAAACACGGAGGGCGCCTATAATAAAATGTGTGTCGTCTGAAGATGTCGGTTTATAAATTTTAATGGAAACGCGCGTTCCATCCTTTAATAGCTGGGGGGGGGGGGGAGGGAAATGCAATCCTAAAATATTAAAAACCCCGCGTTCCTTTTTCTTCCTTAACGTCTTGCCCTAATTATCGACGATCCTTCCTTCCCCCTCCCGACATTGGACATTGACTGCCATCTACTTCTTCACTCGCACTTCGACCTTCGTTACTTGCCATTCCCGGTCGTCGACGTCGATCAAGGCAAGCATGCCACCAACCGACAACCTTCACTCCCTCCTTCTCCTTTTCTCTGTAAACCCTAATCCGCCTCCACCACTACCGAATCTACCTCAACTCACCTCTGAACTCGGCTCATCTCTTTTCGATCGCTGCTAATGAACCTATTTTATGTTTAATTTGGGAGCAAATCACGATTTTGTACACCGGAAGCCTAGATGACAGGTCCAACGCGGCGGCGTCGCTTGTCTCGCTTGCGAGAGAGAACGATTGGTATGGGAAGTTGATAATTGAAGAAGGCGGAGTCAATCCGTTGCTGAAATTGGTGAAAGAAGGGAAACTAGAAGGTTAGGAGAACGCTGCGCCTGCAATCGGATTGCTAGGTCGTGATCCTGAGAGCGTTGAACACATGATTCACGCCGGTGTATGCTCGGTGTTTGTTAAAATTCTCAAAGAAGGTCCCATGAAAGTGCAAGCAGTTGTTGCCTGGGCTGTATCGGAGCTCATAGCTCATTATCCAAAATGTCAAGCTCTTTTCGCACAACACAACATCGTTCGATTACTCGTTGGACATCTCGCATTTGAAACTGTTGACCGACAGCTCCATAACAGACAAGTCAGATTCTGAACATAACTTTCTGTTCCTGCACTTGTTTTTTAAGATTAAAATTTACTTGTTTGTAACTTGTATGATGAAAATCTGTAGATTTACCCGCCTATCAATGTGTTTCCATCCCTCTCTCGATTGATGAAGGTAAGGTCAAAGTTTTTCTTCATATATGATGTTATGTTCTTAATTAAGAATTTAATTTATAGTATGCAAGAGGATTCTATTAAATCAAGTTCATTCTTCCAACGATCTCCTGCCCTTAACCAGCTTAATCCCAATCTGCAAAATCCCAGTCAGCAATTCGGGCAGCGTTCTGCTAGTGGGTCCCGTGCTTCTTCCCCACCACCTAAAGAATCCGCAGAGATGGAATCTCCTACAGAATCTAATGATAATTCTAAAACAGCATTGGTTGTAAATCGAAATGGAAATGGAAATGGAAAAGGAAAAGGCAATCTTCAGACAACGGGTAGGAGCTCATTTTCTTATCATGGTGATCAGAATTTCCCTGGTGCTCAAACGTTTTTGCCAGGTAAACCCAAGGGCTATTTGGTCATTAAAAAAATATTAAATTTTTATGGTGTCTAATCTGTTATTAAATTTGCAGTTATGCAATTTGCGGGGCAGCATCCTGGTGGGCCTGGAGTTCCTGCTGTTGGCATGGCATTCTCTGGCTATGTTACTCAGCCCAATGGAATGGGGAATTTAGAAATGACATGGTACTTTAAATATATATAAATAAATAAATATTTAAGATAATAATAGTTAGGTGAGTAAATGGATAAAATTGTGAAATTTTGTTCTAGGCTACCTGTTTTGGCTGGTGCTGTTGGGGCTTTAGGTGCTGCAGGAGCTTTAGGGGCAACATATTGTTCACCTTATATCACAATGGATTGGTCTCATCATGCTAGGCCATCTGGCCAGACTGGGTATTGAAGTGAAGTCTTCTCAGAGACCTGGTAAGACATAGACCCTGTTTCTTTCTTTTTCCCATGAGGGCAAATTTGGAAGAAAAAAAAGTCTTCGTGTTGCCAAATCTATTCATTAATGTTTTGGTCTTTTTTCCAAAACCCCAACTGGTGGTGCCGCCTTCAGCCGCTTGCTTGTTCTGGTGCCCAATGTTTCTTGTTCTAACAGATTTGGTGTTGTTTGTGGGATTCTCCTCAGGAAATGTCTGCCCTTGAGACACTAAACGTGTGGTGATTGCTGGAAATAGGGCATGGGATGCACTTGTTGCACAAGGTCTTAGGTCAGTAATCATGTTGTGTATCTAAAATCAAATCGTCGCCATCGATCCAAGTCGACCTCGATCTAGATCAAGGTCACCGAGGGTTGTTAGTTTTATAGGAATGTATAACCCATGTTAGCAATGTATTGTTTTTATTTAACATTTGAATGATTATTTCTATGACATTATTATTTGTGCAATTTATTTTATTTTTTGTGTATGAAATTTTATTTTATGTTATGAGACATTAAATGTGTGATGTAATTTGAAAATTAGTAAATATACAAAAAAATATATATTTTTTAAAACATTTAAACTTTATGACACACAAAAATGTGCGTCATCTTTCTTTATGACATGGGCTTTAATGATACGCAATGCAAGTCGTAAATGTGGATCGTTTTACGACACGCGAATGTGTGTCATCTTATTTATGACAGGGCTTCCTTGACACGCATTGTGCGTCGTAAATGCACGTCGTAAGGTTACAACGTCAAAAAGAGTCTCGTCTCTCGTTATGATAGGGTCTTCCTTGACGCGCATTTGTGCGTCATCTGAGCGTTTTACGACACGCATTGTGCATCGTAAAAGGCTGTTTTTCTAGTAGTGTGTTATATTACAAACACTTTTCTGTGAAATTTAGATTCCTATGAATCCATTTGTTTAAAAACAAATTTAAATGGAAAATCCCATTTTTGCAATGTTAATTGATGTACTTATAACATTTTGAAAGGTGTTTCAAATGATTAAATATTCAAAATTAAATCAAATTAGTTCTTAAATTTCACAAACTTTGTATTTCAGTTTTAACTGAAGTCAAAGACCTTAATATAATTTTTCTTTGAATTTTGAATTGTGTAACTTTTTTTTTCACGATTTTTAAATCCTTGAATAATCATAAATTCTTGGAAAACAGTAAATGATCATGAAAAATTCTTAGATTTTTTGTATAACTGATTCACAATATCCCTAAACTGGGAAAAATCTTATATGCTACTTTTGATCAATAAAACTTGGTTTTTATAATTTAATTACGTTTTACAACAAGAACTTATAATTAAATAGAAATTAGTAAATAAAAATCACAAAACCTTTTTTTTTTGTTCCAATTACAGCCATATACTTCCAAAAAATGTTTCAAGAATTTTAGATATGAATAGCTATTTTTCCATATTTAACCACTTGAATCCTCACAAATTCATGGAAAAATAGTAAACTGTTAAGAAAAATTATCAATCTTTATATACAACTATTATTCAGTTTATACAAGTTGGAAAAAATATCAAAAGTAATTTCAACCAGTGGACTCCGATTTTTGGATTTATTGATGTTTAATCTTAGGAAATTGAAAAATAAAAAGAAATAAATTGAAATAAATCCTAAAACATTTTAAGTAATTTATCTTTAATATTTGGAAGCTAGGCTAAGTGGTCAATGAACTTTTTAAACTGTGGAACCTATTTTTATGATTTTAGATGTGTTTAATAACAAGAAATTCGAAATGGATAGTAAAAAGTGAGTAAAAATAATCAAACTTTTTAATTTTGGTTAAACTGTAATCAAAGACGTTCTGGACATTTTTCATGATTTTTAGATGGTTTGGGCATTTTCCATGATTTATTACCTTAAATAAGAATTTACATTGCGAAAAATAGTAAGCAGTAAGGAAAATCACTAAACTTTTTATTTTGTATCCTACTGAAGTAGAAGATATCCTAGGAACCTTTCATGATTTATAGGAAAGTGTAACTATTTTTCCCTAATTTAGTCCATTAAATACACAAAAAATGTGGAAAAATAGAAATATGTTATGAAAAAATCTCAAAATATTTATCTAGGTGTGATATAAGGTCTAAAAGTGGTGTAAATTATTAGATGTTCATTTCATATTTCAGAACTTAGATTTATGATTTATTTGAGTTAAACACAAAGAAAATTAGATATCGTAGCAAACTGTGACAAAAATAGGTGAAACTTCATCGGAGTTGTTTATTTTCTTTACAGGTCATCTAGCAATTTATATAAGATTTATAGACCTGAGAAAATATTTTATGTGAATTATTTCTCTATTTTCTTGCAAATACTACAATAATTCGAGAATAATTAATAATTTTCTAAAAATTTTCAGATCATCTTATTTTATTGTTCAAATTTTGGGAAAAATTGGATTTGAACTGAAAAGGAGTTTTAGGTATTTGTTAGTGAATAAATCCTTTATGAACCTTCTTAACAATGTACTTTGAGCGTCAAACCTTTAAGCTTGATGTTCATCACATGCCTCTTGATTTAAAGACCATGAATGAACTTATTTTGTTCAAAATGATGTTTCTAAATGAAAAGCTTAAATGCATGTGGTTGATGAACATTAAAACTTCTAAAAACTCATATTTTTGGGGTTGACATAGGTTTTGGTCCTTGGATTTCACCTTCTAACAACATGCATATCGTTTTTGGGTGAAATCCTACCACCATCATCATCAAAACTGAAGTGCACGAACATGCACATGGATTTACATAGAGAAAGGTGTAGAATGAGAACAAAATACAAGAAAAATCTTAATGAAATGAAGGGAGAATGGAGGATTTTTGGTTTTACCTTGAATAATAACTCTTGATGATGAAGATTTTTAAGCACAAATGGAGTTCTTTGGCTTCCAAATTCATGGGTGAAAGGAAGAGGAAGAATGGGGGGTTTTAGAGAGAAGAAAAGAGAGAAAAGAGAATCTGTCTCTCTGGATACCCAATCTCTCTCGTCACCTTTTTGGGGTTTTTCTCAACCAAAATCGGTCACCAAAATAAAGAAATGCATGTAGACTCATGCATAATCGAATGGAAAAATCTATCCTGTAGATTTGGCTTGTAAGAGGGGGTTTGGATAAATTAGCTTATAGCTTATTAGCTTATAGCGGTGTGAGAAAGTAGCTTTTACAAAAGTGTTTGGATTAGAAATATGTTATAAGCTTTAAGCAAGGGGGAGGGGGAAGCTTTTCAAAAGTAGCTTATTTATCTTCTCCCCACCACAATAAGCTGATTTTTAATGTTTCCTATCCAAAAACTTAAACTTAGCATATAGCGGTGTGGATAAACAATAAGCTATAGGATCTCTCTTTTTCCCCTATCCAAACACCCTCTAAGTTCGTTATTTCTAGAGAGAAGGAAGAGAGAAGTTTTTAGAGAGAGAAGTAGAGAGGTAGAGTGTGGGAGATGTTTTAATTAGTGAACTGTTTTGGGAAGAGTGGGAGGAGAGAGAGTCGAGATTTGGAGAAAGGAGGGGGATTTTTTTTATTTAATTTATTTCCACAAATTTTTATAAAGTTTCTTCCAACTTTTATAAAATATGCATTAAGCCTTACATTCTTTTTATAAAATCCTTGATTTTGTCACTTATAAATTAAGGATAAATGTTGGTACACTAAACTATAATTTCCTTGATTATCTTTCACAGCTTGATTATTTTAATTTGATATTATAGAGTTTATAAAAATTTCTATGGGATTTTAAATGTAAAACTTCATAAACTTAAGTTTTTAGAACTTTTAGGGTTTTAAAGAATTTTGTAAATCTTTGGATATCAAAATAAATTGAATCTTTGAGATTTAAGTGAAATTGAAGAATCAAGTATAGTAGTCCTAGTTTTCAATTTTGACTCAAGTTCCTCTGAGACTACGAACTAATTTATATTACTAGGTCAAGTGCATGATGTTTCTACATGAATATACAAAGATGCTCGAGTCAAGGAATGATCCAAATTTAGATAGTTGTTATAGTTAAAGTAGTTGTATAATTCACATATCAATGTGAAATCTAAGTACACTATCCCTCGTTTCTAATTGTTTCCATGTTTCTAGTAGGTTATAACTTAGCTTCTAGTTACCATGTCTAGAATTTGTCGGGCCTACACGTACAACCAAGTTTATTCAAATCTATAACTGTCTTGAATTTTGACGGTTGTCATAATAATGCTGGGTGGACACGAACTGATGAATATACGTCGTGAACATGCTCAAGTACCGAGTCATCTGATCCTGCTTCGAAGTAACTCATGGCAGAAAAGAGCCCACTCAGTAAACATCTTAGTGGTCTCTATCACTGTCTCAGTCGTCTTTCTCGATTCCAAGTACTCATAAGACAACCTCTCCCTCTCCACCAAGGGAACGTATCTCGCATGGAACATCTCCGAGAACTGCTCCCAAGTAACATCAACTCTCTGTTTAGGAGTGTAACACCAGTCACGAAAAGGCACCAATCCTTCGCCCCTAACCAGAAAAGGTTCATGCCACACTTAACCTTCTGGTCAGTCGGGAAAGAACATGTGAAGAAACAACCCTCCACATCAGACAACCACCTCAGCCCCACAATCGGGTCCCTGACCTTATCAAACTTTGGGGGCTTTGTATTGTCGAAGTCTTAGTACTAGAAGGATATCTCTCCTCGAATCCCTGCAGAAGAAACAACCATGGTAGTTGTACGAACAACAACATCAGAAAGAGCAACATATCACTCATCAAAGAGCTCAATGATAGACCCAAACATCTCTGGCATAGAACTTCGGACAACAGCAGCCACCTCAGAGGTGATGATGTCCCATATTTGATCATCAATCAATCGTGGCCTACCATGGCCACCATCTCCATATCCTACTCCTCTTGTCTCCACCATTATGAAAATAAACCAAGACATATCAGAAAGGTCACAATACATATTATTACAATCATATGTTGAGATTAATCCCTTGGGGTTTGTGACTTCCTTGCTACACGTATGGGTCCTGTGCTTTCAGTAGTACGGGCCTATACTACCTTCCTACCACACCCCCAAACCAGAACGGCAGAAATGTTCGGGGACGGAGGACGTCATATTCAGTATCATAACAATGCACAATAGTAAAACAAGCAACAACATCATCCATTTCATTAATAATATAGTTAATACAAGTGTGTTCTGAAGGTATTTGTAAGACACCAAAAATATATATATCAAAATAAAAGACGAGTCTTGAACATGCTCCGTCTTCTCAAAACCTGGTCCAGTGTACCTGTCTACTGGTGACCTGAGAATACAAGTTATTTTGAAAGAGTAGTGTACCTGTCTACTGGTGACCTGAGAATACAAGTTATTTTGAAAGAGTAGATCAGCATTTAAGCTGGTGAGTTCGTAAGTATTTTAGTGTCAAATGTTCGTATAAGTTTGACGAAAATGTTTGTAAGCGTTTGATGTAAAGTTTGTAAGTGTTTAACATAATGTTTGTAAGTGTTTGATGTAAAGTTTGTAATTGTTTGATGTAAAGTTTGTATATTTCCTAGAAAATCCTATATTTTCTACTAAAAAGGAAAGTATTCTTCTACCAAGACCCGACTGTTCTGTATGTTTTTTCTTCCGTAAAAGTGAGTGTTTTCCCAAGCATATGGCTGTCATTACCAGAAAATAGATTACATTACCTTTTATGTGAGAAGATCACTATATGAATGTAATGGGAAAATGACAGTGTACAGTAATGTTGTAATAAGTAATGATTCTAACGATGCCTTGAACTATGTTCCGATCGTACCACTACCGATGTCCTATAATACTGGTATATACTAGTGAGTCTCTAATCGAAAACTAACATTAGCATACTTACCTTCTACGATAGAGAAATGTCAAAATTTTGTCAAAACTTTGATGTTGTCACCACTAGAAAAACAGCCTTTTACGACGCGCAATTTATGATACGCATCGATTTACGATACGCAAAAGTGTGTGACCTAAAAATAATGTCATCTCTCTATAAATTTTAAGGATTTAGGACGCGCATTTTTGCGTGCCCTTAACTGAGTGTCTAAACAAAAAAAAACACGGAGGGCGCCTATAATAAAATGTGTGTCGTCTGAAGATGTCGGTTTATAAATTTTAATGGAAACGCGCGTTCCATCCTTTAATATCTGGGGGGGGGAGGGAAATGAAATCCTAAAATATTAAAAACCCCGCGTTCCTTTTTCTTCCTTAACGTCTTGCCCTAATTATCGACGCTCCTTCCTTCCCCCTCCCGACATTGGACATTGACTGCCACCTACTTCTTCCCTCGCACTTCGACCTTCGTCACTTGCTATTCCCGATCGTCGACGTTGATCAAGGCAAGCACGCCACCAACCGACAACCTTCACTCCCTCCTTCTCCTTTTCTCTGTAAACCCTAATCCGCCTCCACCACTACCGAATCTACCTCAACTCACCTCTAAACTCGGCTCATCTCTTTTCGATCGCTGCTAATGAACCTATTTTGTGTTTAATTTGGGAGCAAATCGCGATTTTGTGCACCGGAAGCGTAGACGACAGGTCCAACGCGGCGGCGTCGCTTGTCTCGCTTGTGAGAGACAACAATTGGTATGGGAAGCTGATAATTGAAGAAGACGGAGTCAATCCATTGCTGAAATTGGTCAAAGAAGGGAAACTAGAAGATCAGGAGAACGCTGCGCCTGCAATCGGATTGCTAGGTCGTGATCCTGAGAGCGTTGAACACATGATTCACGCCGGTGTATGCTCGGTGTTTGTTAAAATTCTCAAAGAAGGTCCCATGAAAGTGCAAGCAGTTGTCGCCTGGGCTGTATCGGAGCTCGTATGTCACACCCCCAAACCAGACGGCGGAAACGTCTGGGGGTGGAGGACTTGAATTGTAGTATCACAGCACATGCATCATAGTAATCAAAGTACAAGCAACCATTGTATTTAAAAAGTGTAAGTATTTACATGTGTTCAATCATTGTATATTGAACCAAAATATAGTTATACAAAAGAAGATATGACTCAACAAAGCTCCATCTTCTCAAAAGCTCGGGGAGTACCTGTGTATTATTTCCCTGAGAATATAAGTAATTTGAAAAGAGAGTATCAACATAAAGTTGAGTGAGTGCATAAGTATTTATGTTTAAAAAAGTATCTCTGTATCTTGTATATGAGAACTGTTCCAGAAAATCCTATATTTTTTCTGTTGTATATGAAAAGTAGTTTTATTCTCATAAAACCGTTCTCTTTGTATCAATGTTTTGTATTTGTATTCCTTTATGAAAACTTGTAACTGAGAGTGTGCCTGGCTCCGCCAGCTGTTATTGAAAACTGTATTGAACCATTGTAGTTTGTATTCTGAAAACTGGTACTTTGAAGGTGTACTTTCGTTTACTTGTTTATACACTAACGTATTGTTAATATCTTTTTAATGAGTTCTTATAACCATACTATGACGGATGGCCTGAAACAAACGCTTTGTGGGCGTTTAAACTGTTGATAACAATTGCCACTCATCGGCGTGTATGCCTGACTGTAGCTAGCAGCCTGAGTGCGGGGTTGTCAATCCCGATATAGATCTACACACAACGTGTTTCGATCCCCGAGGCTGGAGATTCTGGTTATAATGTCAGGGCTTTACCTTGGTTGTCTAAAATGAATTAAACAACCTGAATGTCTCATAAAAAGCATATAAACGTTACATGTATATTAGTTAAGAAAACCCAATCATTCTGAAATAAATGATTCACAGTATGTTCTTGATTTAGTATTTCAAACATGTATTTGATAAGTGTAAACCTTGATTTGTTCTGTATCAAAACCCTAGTTTCTTGTAAGACTGTGTATTCTTGTATTATGAATTATTGTTCTATGTATAAATTATACCTATTATAATTTATATGTACTTTCTGAATATGTATATACTGTATTTAGCATGTAACCCCTTGCTCAATATGTTACAAAGGTGTTTGAATTAATGAAATAACTTTTATATTTATATACATACACAATTTCATATACAAGTAAAATTTAAACGACACTCGGACAAATAACCGGAACTATAAGCCCACATCCAAACAAGGAAAAGGACCCAAAATGAGTTATCAGTCCTAAGCCTTTTAAATCTTATTTATATACATATATATATATATATATATATATATATATATATATATATATATATATATATATATATATATATATATACAAATATGAATTTTGGGGAAAAATATAAGATTATAAAAGAGTTTGATTTTTTGAGTATTTTTAGATAATTTAATGTTAATTTATGATGATTTGAATCATGATTTTATAACACAAAGTTCTTGTGTTATGCTTGTATTCCCCCCCTTAAAACAGTAGAAATTATGAAAATACGGGGGTATGTACTCACTTGATAGGTGGTGAACCGGACAGAGTTTCGTTTCACGAAAAGGAGTTTATTTATCGAGAAACCGGCTCAAATTGGGCAGAATTTCGACAGGAGAGAGGTTACTTCTCGGGAATCTCGGGGCTTCGAGGCTTGCTTAAGGTCCGAGACTTGATACTGGGGCTTTAGGGGTTGTATGAGAGCTTATGGAAGTGAAAAGGGTGAATGTGTGTGAAATTTGGTGTGAAAAAAGGGGTTTCTTCGGAAGCCCTCGCATGCTATATATAGTCCGAAGGTTCGGACCCGGAGCTATGCGAGGCTGACACGCGTCCGACAGGTGGCTTACTTCGGACTGAAGGCTCGCAGGGTGTTAGGCTCGGATTGGACCAAACCTCGGTCCAATGGGAAGAGGCCACGTGCGAAGGAGGGTGTCCGAGGGGTGTGCGAGGGTGAGGTCCGGTGTGTCTCCTGCGAGGTTGTCCGCTTATTAGTGGACCTCAGCTGCGGTCCAATCAGGAGGTGCCACGCATAGGTTCGGTCCATTCAGCAGCTGCCACGTGCGAGGGTGACGTGGGATGCGAAATTGCCCGATTTTTCCCATTTTTTCTTTATTTTTGTGCCAAACTTGCGAAAATCATAACTTTCGCATACGAGCTCCTTTTTTGGCGTTCTTTATATGCACACGCAGGTAAAATCATACTCTACGACTTTCGTTTAGACTTCGTCGGCTAATTTTGTATTTATTTTTAATATTATTATTTTAAACAGACCGGGACGGGAATCCGTTAAAAATTCATAACTTCTTCATCCGACGTCCGTTTTCATCTGTCTTTTTAACGTTGTACTACTACCGACGAGACCTTCAATTCTCGTTTAGGTTGTGTCGGCTAAAAATCGCTCGATCTTTATTTCGAGTTTTTAGCTGTACACTGCTATACTGAAACTTAAAAAAATCATAACTTCCTCATACGAAGTCAGATTTTTCCGTTCTTTTTATGAAAGTTCTCGGTTTAACATAAACTACAACTTTCACTTAGATTGTTAAAGCTAAACAGCCTTTTATCGAAAATTCAGTTTTTACACTGAATAGTGTTTTGCCGGTTTTGTCGCGGATTTTCGATTGGTCATAACTTCTTCGTTATAACTCAGATTTTAGTGCTCTTTATGTTTTTGGAAACCTTGTTACAATCTCTATCACTTGGTTCATCCGAATCGAGATTTCTAAATAATTTATTTTTGAGGGTCAATTATGTAAATATGCACATTATGCTAAAATTTCTCTTTATTATTATAAAAAGAACTACACATTGACCTATACTATTACATAGGTTTGAAATAACGATTTGTTACATCGTAGCTCATTATCCAAAATGTCAAGATCTTTTTGCACAACACAACATCGTTCGATTACTCATTTGACATCTCACATTTGAAACTGTTGACCGACAGCTCCATAACAGACAAGTCATATTCTGAACTTAACTTTCTGTTCCTGCACTTGCTTTTTAAGATTAAAATTTACTTGTTTGTAACTTGTATGATGAAAATCTGTAGATTTACCCGCCTATCAATGTGCTTCCATCCCTCTCTCGATTGATGAAGGTAAGGTCAAAGTTTTGCTTCATATATGATGTTATGTTCTTAATTAAGAATTTAATTTATAGTACACAAGAGGATTCTATTAAATCAAGTTCATTCTTCCAACGATCTCCTGCCCTTAACCAGCTTAATCCCAATCTGCAAAATCCCGGTCAGCAATTCGGGCAGCGTTCTGCTAGTGGGTCCCGTGCTTCTTCCCCACCACCTAAAGAATCCGCAGAGATGGAATCTCCTACAGAATCTAATGATAATTCTAAAACAGCATTGGTTGGAAATGGAAATGGAAATGGAAATGGAAAAGGAAAAGGCAATCTTCAGACAACGGGTATGAGCTCATTTTCTTATCGTGGTGATCAGAATTTCCCTGGTGCTCAAACGGTTTTGCCAGGTAAACCCAAAGGGTATTTGGTCATTAAAAAAATATTAAATTTTTATGGTGTCTAATCTTTTATTAAATTTGTAGTTACGCAATTTGCGGGGCAGCATCCTGGTGGGCTTGGAGTTCCTGCTGTTGGCATGGCATTCTCTGGCTATGTTACTCAGCCCAATGTAATGGGGAATTTAGAAATGACATGGTACTTTAAATATATATAAATAAATAAATATTTAAGATAATAATAGTTAGGTGAGTAAATGGATAAAATTGTGAAATTTTGTTGTAGGCTACCTGTTTTGGCTGGTGCTGTTGGGGCTTTAGGTGCTGCAGGAGCTTTAGGGGCAATATATTGTTCACTTTCTATCACAATGGATGGTTCTTATCATGCTAGGCCATCTGGCCAGACTTGGTATTGAAGTGAAGTCTTCTCAGAGACCTGGTAAGAAATAGACCATGTTTCTTTCTTTTTCCCATGAGGGTAAATTTGGAAGAAAAAAAAGTCTTCGTGTTGCCAAATCTATTCATTAATGTTTTGGTCTTTTTTCCAAAACCCCAACTGGTGGTGCCACCTTTAGCCGCTTGCTTGTTTTGGTGCCCAATGTTTCTTGTTCTAACAGATTTGGTGGTCTTTGTGGGATTCTCCTCAGGAAATGTCTGCCCTTGAGACACTAAACGTGTGGTGGTTGCTGGAAATAGGGCATGGGATGCACTTTTTGCAAAAGGTCTTAGGTCAGTAATCATGTTGTGTATCTAAAATCAAATCGTCGCCATCGATCCAAGTCGACCTCGATCTAGATCAAGGTCACCGAGGGTTGTTAGTTTTATAGGAATGTATAACCCATTTTAGCAATGTATTGTTCTTATTTAACATTTGAATGATTATTTCTATGACATTATTGTTTGTGCAATTTATTTTATTTTTTTTGCATTAAATTTTATTTTATGTTACGAGACATTAAATGTGTGATGTAATACGAAAATTAGTAAATTTACAAAAATATATATATTTTTTAAAACATTAAACTTTATGACACACAAAAATGTGCGTCATCTTTCTTTATGACATGGGCTTTAATGATACGCAATGCAAGTCGTAAATGTGGATCGTTTTACGACACGCGAATGTGTGTCATCTTATTTATGACAGGGCTTCCTTGACACGCATTGCGCGTCGTGAATGCGCGTCGTAAGGTTACGACGTGCAAAAGAGTCTCATCTCTCGTTATGATAGGGTCTTCCTTGACGCGCATTTGCGCATCATCTGAGAGTTTTACGACACACATTGTGTGTTGTAAAAGGCTGTTTTTCTAGTAGTGTGTTATATTACAAACACTTTTCTGTGAAATTTAGATTCCTATGAATCCATTTGTTTAAAAACAAATTTAAATGGAAAATCCCATTTTTGTAATGTTAATTGATGTACTTATAACATTTTGAAAGGTGTTTCAAATGATTAAATATTCAAAATTAAATCAAATTAGTTCTTAAATTTCACAAACTTTGTATTTCAGTTTTAACTGAAGTCAAAGACCTTAATATAAATTTTCTTTGAATTTTGACTTGTCTAACTTTTTTTTTCACGATTTTTAAATCCTTGAATAATCATAAATTCTTGGAAAAGAGTAAATGATCATGAAAAATTCTTAGATTTTTTGTATAACTGATTCACAATATCCCTAAACTAGGAAAAATCTTAAATGCTACTTTTGATCAATAAAACTTGGTTTTTATAATTTAATTATGTTTTACACCAAGAACTTATAATTAAATAGAAATTAGTAAATAAAAATCACAAAACCTTTTTTTTGTGTTCCAATTACAGCCATATACTTCTGAAAAATGTTTCAAGCATTTTAGATATGAATAGCTATTTTTCCATATTTAACCACTTAAATCCTCAGAAATTCATGAAAAAAATAGTAAAATGTTAAGAAAAATTATCAATCTTTATATACAACTATTATTCAGTTTATATAAGTTGGAAAAAATATCAAAAGTCATTTCAACCAGTGGAGTCCGATTTTTGGATTTATTGATGTTTAATCTTAAGTAATTTATCTATAATATTTGGAAGCTAGGCTAAGTGGTCAATGAACTTTTTAAACTGTGGAACCCATTTTTATGATTTTAGATGTGTTTAATGACAAGAAATTCGAAATAGATAGTAAAAAGTGAGTAAAAATAATCAAACATTTTAATTTTGGTTAAACTGTAATCAAAGACGTTCTGGACATTTTTCATGATTTTTAGATGGTTTGGGCATTTTTCGATGATTTAGTACCTTAAATAAGAATTTACATTGTGAAAAATAGTAAGCAGTAAGGAAAATCACTAAACTTTTTATTTGGTATCCTACTGTAATAGAAGATATCTTAGGAACCTTTCATGATTTATAGGAAAGTGTAACTATTTTTCCCTGATTTAGTCCATTAAATACACAAAAAATGTGGAAAAATAGAAATATGTTATGAAAAAATCTCAAAATATTTATCTAGGTGTGATGTAAGGTCTAAAAGTGGTGTAAATTATTAGATGTTCATTTCATATTTCAGAACTTAGATTTATGATTTATTTGAGTTAAACACAAAGAAAATTAGATATCGTAGCAAACTGTGACAAAAATAGGTGAAACTTCATCGGAGATGTTTATTTTCTTTACAGGTCATCTAGCAATTTATATAAGATTTATAGACCTGAGAAAATATTTTATGTGAATTATTTCTCTATTTTCTTGCAAATACTACAATAATTCGAGAAAAATTAATAATTTTCTAAAAAATTTAAGATCATCTTTTTTTATTGTTAAAATTTTGGGAAAAATTGGATTTGAACTGAAAAGGAGTTTTAGGTATTTGTTAATAATAAAATCCTTTATGAACCTTCTTAACAATGTACTTTGAGCGTCAAACCTTTAAGCTTGATGTTCATCACATGCCTCTTGATTTGAAGACCATGAATGAACTTATTTTGTTCAAAATGATGTTTCTAAATGAAAAGCTTAAATGCATGTGGTTGATGAACATTAAAACTTCTAAAAACTCATATTTTTGGGGTTGACATAGGTTTTGGTTCTTGGATTTCACCTTTTAACAACATGCATATCGTTTTTGGGTGAAATCCTACCACTATCATCATCAAAACTGAAGTGCACGAACATGCACATGGATTTACATAGAGAAAGGTGTAGAATGAGAAGAAAATACAAGAAAAATCTTAATGAAATGAAGGGAAAATGGAGGATTTTCGGTTTTACCTTCAATAATAACTCTTGATGATGAAGATTTTTAAGCACAAATGGAGTTCTTTGGCTTCCAAATTCATGGGTGAAAGGAAGAGGAAGGACGGGGGGGGGGGGGGGGGGTTTAGAGAGAAGAAAAGAGAGAAAAGAGAATCCGTCTCTCTAGATAGCCAATCTCTCTCGTCATCTTTTTGGGGTTTTTCTCAACCAAAATCGGTCAGCAAAATAAAGAAATGCATGTAGACTCATGCATAATCGAATGGAAAAATCTATCCTGTAGATTTGGCTTGTAAGAGGGTGTTTGGATAAATTACCTTATAGCTTATTAGCTTATAACGGTGTGAGAAAGCAGCTTTTACAAAAGTGTTTGGATTAGAAATATGTTATAAGCTTTAAGCAAGGGGAGGAGGAAGATTTTCAAAAGTAGCTTATTTATCTTCTCCCCACCACAATAAGCTGATTTTTAATGTTTCCTATCCAAAAACTTAAACTTAGCATATAGCGGTGGGGATAAGCAATAAGCTATAGGATCTCTCTTTTTCCCCTATCCAAACACCCTCTAAGTTCGTTATTTCTAGAGAGAAGGAAGAGAGAAGTTTTTAGAGAGAGAAGTAGAGAGGTAGAGTGTGGGAGATGTTTTAATTAGTGAACTGTTTTGGGAAGAGTGGGAGGAGAGAGAGTCGAGATTTGGAAAGAGGAGGGGGATTTTTTTTATTTAATTTATTTCCACCAATTTTTATAAAGTTTCTTCCAACTTTTATAAAATATGCATTAAGCCTTACATTCTTTTTATAAAATCCTTGATTTTGTCACTTATAAATTAAGGATAAATGTTGGTACACTAAACTATAATTTCCTTGATTATCTTTCACAGTTTGATTATTTTAATTTGATATTATAGAGTTTATAAAATTTCTATGGGATTTTAAATGTAAAACTTCATAAACTTAAGTTTTTAGAATTTTTAGGGTTTTAAGGAATTTTGTAAATCTTTGGATATCAAAATAAATTGAATCTTTGAGATTTAAGTGAAATTGAAGAATCAAGTATAGTAGTCCTAGTTTTCAATTTTGACTCAAGTTCCTCTGAGACTATGAACTAATTTATATTACTAGGTCAAGTGCATGATGTTTCTACATGAATATACAAAGATGCTCGAGTAGGTTATAACTTATCAATGTGAAATCTAAGTACACTATCCCTCGTTTCTAATTGTTTCCATGTTTCTAGTAGGTTATAACTTAGCTTCTAGTTACCATGTCTAGAATGTGTCGGGCCTACACGTACAACCAAGTTTATTCAAATCTATAATTGTCTTGAATTTTGACGGTTATCATAATAATGCTGGGTGGACACGAACTGATGAATACACGTCGTGAACATGCTCAAGTACCGAGTCATCTGATCCTGCTTCGAAGCAACTCATGGCAGAAAAGAGCCCACTCAGTAAACATCTTACTGGTCTCTGTCACCGTCTCAGTCGTCTTTCTCGATTCCAAGTACTAATAAGACAACCTCTCCCTCTCCACCAGGGGAACATATCTCACATCGAACATCTCTGAGAACTACTCCCAAGTAACATCAACTCTCTGCTTAGGAGTGTAACACCAGTCACGAAAAGGCACCAATCCTTCGCTCCTAACCAGAAAAGGTTCAGGCCACACTTAACCTTCTGTACAGTAGGGAAAGAACATGTGAAGAAACAACCCTCCACATCAGACAACCACCTCAGCCCCACAATCGGGTCCCTGACCCTATCAAACCTTGGGGGCTTTGTATTGTCGAAGTCTCGGTACTAGAAGGATATCTCTCCTCGAATCCCTGCAGAAGAAACAACAATGGTAGTTGCACGAACAACAACATCAGAAAGAGCAACATATCATTCATCAAAGAGCTCAATCATAACGGTTTTGATAGACCCAAACATCTCTGCAATAGAACTTCGGACAACAGCAGCCACCTCAGAGGTGATGATGTCCCATATTTGATCATCAATCAATCGTGGCCTACCATGGCCACCAACTCCATATCCTAATCCTCTTGTCTACACCATTATGGAAATAAACCAAGACATATCAGAAAGGTCACAATACATATTATTACAATCATATGTTGAGATTAATCCCTTAGGGTTTGTGACTTCCTTGCTACACATATGGGTCCTGTGCTTTCAGTAGTACGGGCCCATACTACTTTCCTACCACACCCCCAAACCAGAACGGCGGAAATGTTCGGGGACGGAGGACGTCATATTTAGTATCATAACAATGCACAATAGTAAAACAAGCAACAACATCATCCATTTCATTAATAATATAGTTAATACAAGTGTGTTCTGCAGGTATTTGTAAGACACCAAAAATATATATATCAAAATAAAAGACGAGTCTTGAACATGCTCCGTCTTCTCAAAACCTGGTCCAGTGTACCTATCTACTGGTGACATGAGAATACACGTTATTTTGAAAGAGTAGTGTACCTGTCTACTGGTGACCTGAGAATACAAGTTATTTTGAAAGAGTAGATCAGCATTTAAGCTGGTGAGTTCATAAGTATTTTAGTGTCAAATGTTCGTATAAGTTTGACGAAAATCTTTGTAAGCGTTTGATGTAAAGTTTGTAAGTGTTTAACGTAATGTTTGTAAGTGTTTGATGTAAAGTTTGTAAGTGTATGATGTAAAGTTTGTATATTTCCTAGAAAATCCTATATTTTCTACTAAAAATGAAAGTAGTCTTCTACCAAGACCCGACTGTTCTGTATGTTTTTTCTTCCGTAAAAGTGAGTGTTTTCCCAAGCATATGACTGTCATTACCAGAAAATAGTTTACATTACCTTTTACGTGAGAAGATCACTATATGAATGTAATGGGAAAATGACAGTGTACAGTAATGTTGTAATAAGTAAGGACAATGGGTTTAAAAGAGTTCATGAGTTGTGTGAAATGATTCCAAGGACTT
This sequence comes from Lactuca virosa, assembly GCF_052849685.1. Classification (NCBI taxonomy): domain Eukaryota; kingdom Viridiplantae; phylum Streptophyta; class Magnoliopsida; order Asterales; family Asteraceae; genus Lactuca; species Lactuca virosa. The sequence goes on along the minus strand of NC_136429.1, from coordinate 302,984,540 downwards.
TACCGCAATACAAGACTCTTGAATCGACAATTGCAAACACATACATAGAAAATCATATTTGATACAATTTAAAATAAGTATAATGAACATAATTGAATAAACGACATGATTTTCCTCCCCAAAATATTAAAAACCGAAAATAGGGTCCGTGAATACTCACAACTTATTTCGTGATGATTCTAACGATGCCTTGAACTATGTTCCGATCGTACGACTACCGATGTCCTATAATACTGGTATATACTAGTAAGTCTCTAATCGAAAACTAACATTAGCATACTTACCTTCTACGATAGAGAAATGTCAAAATTTTGTCAAAAATTTGATGTTGTCACCACTAGAAAAACAGCCTTTTACGACGCGCAATTGATGATACGCATCGATTTACGATACGCAAAAGTATGTGACCTAAAAATAATGTCATTTCTCTATAAATTTTAAGGATTTAGGATGCGCATTTTTGCGTGCCCTTAAATTAGTGTCTAAACAAAAAAAAACACGGAGGGCACCTATAATAAAATGTGTGTCGTCTGAAGATTTTGTTTTATAAATTTTAATGGAAACGCGCGTTCAATCCTTTAATAGCTGGGAGGGAGGGGGGGAATGAAATCCTAAAATATTAAAAACCCCGCGTTCCTTTTTCTTCCTTAACCTCTTGCCCTAATTATCGACGCTCCTTCCTTCCCTCCTCCCGACATTGGACATTGACTGCCACCTACTTCTTCCCTCACACTTCGACCTTCGTTACTTGCCATTCCCGGTCGTCAACGACGATCAAGGCAAGCACGCCACCAACCCACAACCTTCACTCTCTCCTTCTCCTTTTCTCTGTAAACCCTAATCCTCCTCCACCACTACCGAATCTACCTGAACTCACCTCTGAACTCGGCTCATCTCTTTCCGATCGCTGCTAATGAACCTATTTTGTGTTTAATTTGGGAGCAAATCGCGATTTTGTACACCGGAAGCCTAGATGACAGGTCCAACGCGGTAGCATCGCTTGTCTCGCTTGCGAGAGACAACGATTGGTATGGGAAGTTGATAATTGAAGAAGGCGGAGTTAATCCGTTGCTGAAATTGGTGACAGAAGGGAAACTAGAAGGTCAGGAGAACGCTGCGCCTGCAATCGGATTGCTAGGTCGTGATCCTGAGAGCGTTGAACACATGATTCACGCCGGTGTATGCTCGGTGTTTGTTAAAATTCTCAAAGAAGGTCCCATGAAAGTGCAAGCAGTTGTCACCTGGGCTGTATCGGAGCTCGTAGCTCATTATCCAAAATGTCAAGATCTTTTCGTACAACAAAACATCGTTCGATTACTCGTTGGGCTTGGAGTTCCTGCTGTTGGCATGGCATTCTCTGGCTATGTTACTCAGCCCAATGGAATGGGGAATTTAGAAATGACATGGTACTTTAAATATATATAAATAAATAAATATTTAAGATAATAATAGTTAGGTGAGTAAATGGATAAAATTGTGAAATTTTGTTGTAGGCTACCTGTTTTGGCTGGTGCTGTTGGGGCTTTAGGTGCTGCAGGAGCTTTAGGGGCAACATATTGTTCACCTTATATCACAATGGATGGTTCTCATCATGCTAGGCCATCTGGCCAGACCTGGTATTGAAGTGAAGTCTTCTCAGAGACCTGGTAAGACATAGACCCTGTTTCTTTCTTTTTCCCATGAGGGCAAATTTGGAAGAAAAAAAAGTTTTTGTGTTGCCAAATCTATTCATTAATGTTTTGGTCTTTTTTCCAAAACCCCAACTGGTGGTGCCGCTTTCAGCCGCTTGCTTGTTCTGGTGCCCAATGTTTCTTATTCTAACAAATTTGGTGTTGTTTGTGGGATTCTCCTCAGGAAATGTCTGCCCTTGAGACACTAAACGTGTGGTGGTTGCTGGAAATAGGGCATGGGATGCACTTGTTGCACAAGGTCTTAGGTCAGTAATCATGTTTTGTATCTAAAATCAAATCGTCTCCATCGATCCAAATCTAGATCAAGGTCACCGAGGGTTGTTAGTTTTATAGGAATGTATAACCCATGTTAGCAATGTATTGTTTTTATTTAACATTTGAATGATTATTTCTATGACATTAATATTTGTGCAATTTATTTTATTTTTTGTGTATGAAATTTTATTTTATGTTAGGAGACATTAAATGTGTGATGTAATTTGAAAATTTGTAAATTTACAGAAAAATATATATATTTTAAAACATTTAAACTTTATGACACACAAAAATGTGCGTCATCTTTCTTTATGACATGGGCTTTAATGATACGCAATGCAAGTCGTAAATGTAGATCGTTTTACGACACGCGAATGTGTGTCATCTTATTTATGACAGGGCTACCTTGACACGCATTGTGCGTCGTAAATGCACGTCGTAAGGTTACAACGTCAAAAAGAGTCTCGTCTCTCGTTATGATAGGGTCTTCCTTGACGCGCATTTGTGCGTCATCTGAGCGTTTTACGACACGCATTGTGCGTTGTAAAAGGCTGTTTTTCTAGTAGTGTGTTATATTACAAACACTTTTCTGTGAAATTTAGATTCCTATGAATCAATTTGTTTAAAAACAAATTTAAATGGAAAATCCCATTTTTGCAATGTTAATTGATGTACTTATAACATTTTGAGAGGTGTTTCAAATGATTAAATATTCACAATTAAATCAAATTAGTTCTTAAATTTCACAAACTTTGTATTTCAGTTTTAACTGAAGTCTAAGACCTTAATATAAATTTTCTTTGAATTTTGACTTCTCTAACTTTTTTTTTCACGATTTTTAAATCCTTGAATAATCATAAATTCTTGGAAAACAGTAAATGATCATGAAAAATTCTTAGATTTTTTGTATAACTGATTCACAATATCCCTAAACTGGGAAAAATCTTATATGCTACTTTTGATCAATAAAACTTGGTTTTTATAATTTAATTATGTTTTACACCAAGAACTTATAATTAAATAGAAATTAGTAAATAAAAATCACAAAACCTTTTTTTTTGTGTTCCAATTACAGCCATATACTTCCGAAAAATGTTTCAAGAATTTTAGATATGAATAGCTATTTTTAGGTGCTGCAGGAGCTTTAGGGGCAATATATTGTTCACTTTCTATCACAATGGATGGTTCTTATCATGCTAGGCCATCTGGCCAGACTTGGTATTGAAGTGAAGTCTTCTCAGAGACCTGGTAAGAAATAGACCATGTTTCTTTCTTTTTCCCATGAGGGTAAATTTGGAAGAAAAAAAAGTCTTCGTGTTGCCAAATCTATTCATTAATGTTTTGGTCTTTTTTCCAAAACCCCAACTGGTGGTGCCGCCTTTAGCCGCTTGCTTGTTTTGGTGCCCAATGTTTCTTGTTCTAACAGATTTGGTGGTCTTTGTGGGATTCTCCTCAGGAAATGTCTGCCCTTGAGACACTAAACGTGTGGTGGTTGCTGGAAATAGGGCATGGGATGCACTTTTTGCAAAAGGTCTTAGGTCAGTAATCATGTTGTGTATCTAAAATCAAATCGTCGCCATCGATCCAAGTCGACCTCGATCTAGATCAAGGTCACCGAGGGTTGTTAGTTTTATAGGAATGTATAACCCATTTTAGCAATGTATTGTTCTTATTTAACATTTGAATGATTATTTCTATGACATTATTGTTTGTGCAATTTATTTTATTTTTTTTGCATTAAATTTTATTTTATGTTACGAGACATTAAATGTGTGATGTAATACGAAAATTAGTAAATTTACAAAAATATATATATATTTTAAAACATTAAACTTTATGACACACAAAAATGTGCGTCATCTTTCTTTATGACATGGGCTTTAATGATACGCAATGCAAGTCGTAAATGTGGATCGTTTTACGACACGCGAATGTGTGTCATCTTATTTATGACAGGGCTTCCTTGACACGCATTGCTCGTCGTGAATGCGCGTCGTAAGGTTACGACGTGCAAAAGAGTCTCATCTCTCGTTATGATAGGGTCTTCCTTGACGCGCATTTGCGCATCATCTGAGAGTTTTACGACACACATTGTGTGTTGTAAAAGGCTGTTTTTCTAGTAGTGTGTTATATTACAAACACTTTTCTGTGAAATTTAGATTCCTATGAATCCATTTGTTTAAAAACAAATTTAAATGGAAAATCCCATTTTTGTAATGTTAATTGATGTACTTATAACATTTTGAAAGGTGTTTCAAATGATTAAATATTCAAAATTAAATCAAATTAGTTCTTAAATTTCATAAACTTTGTATTTCAGTTTTAACTGAAGTCAAAGACCTTAATATAAATTTTCTTTGAATTTTGACTTGTCTAACTTTTTTTTTCACGATTTTTAAATCCTTGAATAATCATAAATTCTTGGAAAACAGTAAATGATCATGAAAAATTCTTAGATTTTTTGTATAACTGATTCACAATATCCCTAAACTGGGAAAAATCTTAAATGCTACTTTTGATCAATAAAACTTGGTTTTTATAATTTAATTATGTTTTACACCAAGAACTTATAATTAAATAGAAATTAGTAAATAAAAATCACAAAACCTTTTTTTTGTGTTCCAATTACAGCCATATACTTCTGAAAAATGTTTCAAGCATTTTAGATATGAATAGCTATTTTTCCATATTTAACCACTTAAATCCTCAGAAATTCATGAAAAAAATAGTAAAATGTTAAGAAAAATTATCAATCTTTATATACAACTATTATTCAGTTTATATAAGTTGGAAAAAATATCAAAAGTCATTTCAACCAGTGGAGTCTGATTTTTTGATTTATTGATGTTTAATCTTAGGAAATTGAAAAATAAAAAGAAAACAATTCAAATAAATCCTAAAACATTTTAAGTAATTTATCTATAATATTTGGAAGCTAGGCTAAGTGGTCAATGAACTTTTTAAACTGTGGAACCCATTTTTATGATTTTAGATGTGTTTAATAACAAGAAATTCGAAATAGATAGTAAAAAGTGAGTAAAAATAATCAAACATTCTAATTTTGGTTAAACTGTAATCAAAGAAGTTCTGGACATTTTTCATGATTTTTAGATGGTGTGGGCATTTTTCGATGATTTAGTACCTTAAATAAGAATTTACATTGTGAAAAATAGTAAGCAGTAAGGCAAATCACTAAACTTTTTATTTGGTATCCTACTGTAATAGAAGATATCCTAGGAACTTTTCATGATTTATAGGAAAGTGTAACTATTTTTCCATAATTTAGTCCATTAAATACACAAAAAATCGTGGAAAAAAAGAAATATGTTATGAAAAAATCTCAAAATATTTAACTAGGTGTGATATAAGGTCTAAAAGTGGTGTAAATTATTAGATGTTCATTTCATATTTCAGAACTTAGATTTATGATTTATTTGAGTCAAACACAAAGAAAATTAGATATCGTAGCAAACTGTGACAAAAATAGGTGAAACTTCATCGGAGATGTTTATTTTCTTTACAGGTTATCTAGCAATTTATAGACCTGAGAAAATATTTTATGTGAATTATTTCTCTATTTTCTTGCAAATATTACAATAATTCGAGAAAAATTAATAATTTTCTAAAAATTTTCAGATCATCTTATTTTATTGTTCAAATTTTGGGAAAAAATGGATTTGAACTGAAAAGGAGTTTTAGGTATTTGTTATGAATAAATCCTTTATGAACCTTCTTAACAATGTACTTTGAGCATCAAACCTTTAAGCTTGATGTTCATCACATGCCTCTTGATTTGAAGACCATAAATGAACTTTTTTTGTTCAAAATGATGTTTCTAAATGAAAAACTTAAATGCATGTGGTTGATGAACATTAAAACTTCTAAAAACTCATATTTTTGGGGTTGACATAGGTTTTGGTCCTTGGATTTCACCTTCTAACAACATGCATATCGTTTTTGGGTGAAATCCTACCACCATCATCATCAAAACTGAAGTGCACGAACATGCACATGGATTTACATAGAGAAAGGTGTAGAATGAGAAGAAAATACATGAAAAATCTTAATGAAATGAAGGGAGAATGGAGGATTTTCGGTTTTACCTTGAATAATAACTCTTGATGATGAAGATTTTTAAGCACAAATGGAGTTCTTTGGCTTCCAAATTCATGGGTGAAAGGAAGAGGAAGAATGGGGGGGTTTTAGAGAGAAGAAAAGAGAGAAAAGAGAATCTCTCTTTTTAATGTTTTCCTATCCACAATAAGCTGATTTTTAATGTTTCCTATCCAAAAACTTAAACTTAGCATATAGCGGTGGGGATAAACAATAAGCTATAGGATCTCTCTTTTTCCCCTATCCAAACACCCTCTAAGTTCGTTATTTCTAGAGAGAAGGAAGAGAGAAGTTTTTAGAGAGAGAAGTTTTTAGAGAGAGAAGTAGAGAGGTAGAGTGTGGGAGATGTTTTAATTAGTGAACGGTTTTGGGAAGAGTGGGAGGAGAGAGAGTCGAGATTTGGAGAGAGGAGGGGGATTTTTTTTTATTTAATTTTTTTCCATAAATTTTTATAAAGTTTCTTCCAACTTTTATAAAATATGCATTAAGCCTTACATTCTTTTTATAAAATCCTTGATTTTGTCACTTATAAATTAAGGATAAATGTTGGTACACTAAACTATAATTTCCTTGATTATCTTTCACAACTTGATTATTTTAATTTGATATTATAGAGTTTAAAAAAATTTCTATGGGATTTTAAATGTAAAACTTCATAAACTTAAGTTTTTAGAACTTTTAGGGTTTTAAGGAATTTTGTAAATCTTTGGATATCAAAATAAATTGAATCTTTGAGATTTAAGTGAAATTGAAGAATCAAGTATAGTAGTCCTAGTTTTCAATTTTGACTCAATTTCCTCTGACACTACGAACTAATTTATATTACTAGGTCAAGTGCATGATGTTTCTACATGAATATACAAAGATGCTCGAGTCAAGGAATGATCCATATTTAGATAGTTGTTACAGTTAAAGTAGTTGTAGAATTCACATATCAATGTGAAATCTAAGTACACTATCCCTCATTTCTAATTGTTTCCATGTTTCTAGTAGGTTATAACTTAGCTTCTAGTTACCATGTCTAGAATGTGTCGGGCCTACACGTACGACCAAGTTTATTCAAATCTATAATTGTCTTGAATTTTGACGGTTGTCATAATAATGCTGGGTGGACACGAACTGATGAATATACGTCGTGAACATGCTCAAGTACCGAGTCATCTGATCCTGCTTCGAAGCAACTCATGGTAGAAAAGAGCCCACTCAGTAAACATCTTAGTGGTCTCTATCACCATCTCAGTCGTCTTTCTCGATTCCAAGTACTCATAAGACAACCTCTCCCTCTCCACCAAGGGAATGTATCTCGCATGGAACATCTCCAAGAACTGCTCCCAAGTAACATCAACTCTCTGCTTAGGAGTGTAACACCAGTCACGAAAAGGCACCAATCCTTCGCTCCTAACCAGAAAAGGTTCAGGCCACACTTAACCTTCTGTACAGTAGGGAAAGAACATGTGAAGAAACAACCCTTTACATCAGACAACCACCTCAGCCCCACAATCGGGTCCCTGACCCTATCAAACTTTGGGGGCTTTGTATTGTCGAAGTCTCGGTATTAGAAGGATATCTCTCCTCGAATCCCTGCAGAAGAAACAACCATGGTAGTTCCACGAACAACAACATCAGAAAGAGCAACATATCATTCATCAAAGAGCTCAATCATAACGGTTTTGATAGACCCAAACATCTCTGGCATAGAACTTCGGACAACAGCAGCCACCTCAGAGGTGATGATGTCCCATATTTGATCATCAATCAATTGCGGCCTACCATGGCCACCATCTCCATATCCTAATCCTCTTGTCTCCACCATTATGAAAAAAACCAAGACATATCAGAAAGGTCACAATACATATTATTACAATCATATGTTGAGATTAATCCCTTGGGGTTTGTGACTTCCTTGCTACACGTATGGGTCCTGTGCTTTCAGTATCATAACAATGCACAATAGTAAAACAAGCAACAACATCATCCATTTCATTAATAATATAGTTAATACAAGTATGTTCTGAAGGTATTTGTAAGACACCAAAAATATATATATCAAAATAAAAGACGAGTCTTGAACATGCTCCGTCTTCTCAAAACCTGGTCCAGTGTACCTGTCTACTGGTGACCTGAGAATACAAGTTATTTTGAAAGAGTAGTGTACATGTCTACTGGTGACCTGAGAATACAAGTTATTTTGAAAGAGTAGATCAGTATTTAAGCTGGTGAGTTCATAAGTATTTTACTGTCAAATGTTCGTGTAAGTTTGACGAAAATGTTTGTAAGCGTTTGGTGTAAACTTTGTAAGTGTTTAACGTAATGTTTGTAAGTGTTTGCTGTAAAGTTTGTAAGTGTTGGATGTAAAGTTTGTATATTTCCTAGAAAATCCTATATTTTCTACTAAAAAGGAAAATAGTCTTCTACCAAGACCCGACTGTTCTGTATGTTTTTTCTTTCGTAAAAGTGAGTGTTTTCCCAAGTATATGACTGTCATAACCAGAAAATAGTTTACATTACCTTTTATGTGAGAAGATCACTATATGAATGTAATGGGAAAATGACAGTGTACAATAATGTTGTAATAAGTAATACTGAAGAACTAACTACCTTAAAACCAATTTGTTTAATTAAGGTTAAAAAGTGATGTGGTTATAACCATACTGATTGACGAGTGTGTAACACGACGACCTGCTGGCGTCGAAAGTGATGTGACATTTGCCACCACTTGGCTAGTCTGCCGGACTGTAGCTAACAGTTGGGATGTGGGGTTGTCAGTCCCGTATAGATCTATACACACAATGCCCGCTCTCCCTCCAGGAGACTCTGGTTACAAAACGCGACATAACAAGTATATTGCTATGCAACGAAGTAGTGGTTTCACATTAATGTTATCTTGTTCTTGTAAAAGGATATATGTTCCTTTCTGTTCTTGTTATTGTATGTTCCTTTCCGTTCTTGTTATTGTATGTTTGAACTGGCTTATGTATGAACTGACTCATGTAATAACTAACTTATGTAAGTGCTCATTCATGTAAGTTTCATTGTTCTAGAAATAGTAAGCAGTAGCCTCCTAAACTATACCTATTATAGTTTACTAGTAAGCTCTGTAATTGAATGATTGATCATGTTTGTACACCTTTGCTACCCAAAGGTATTGAACTGATTGGAAGTACTTTTATATCTACATCCATATACATAATATATAACTAAGATTTAAACGACATTCGAAAAAACAACCGATACCCTAAGTCCACATCCAAACAAGGAAGAGGAAATAAAGCGAATTATCAGTCCTAAGCCCTTTAAACCTTGTTTATATAACTATATCTATATAGACATGATTTTGACAATATATAAGTTTAAAAGAGTTTTGTAAAACATTTAAAGAGTTTATCATACAAAAAGAGTTTTAACCATTTGAATGATTATTGATGACTTAATGTTAGTTTACAAAAGGATTTGAAACAGTTTGTTTGGTAACACAGTTTGGAAGTATAAGGAATCACTTGGTTTGATAGTTAAAAATCATATGTGATCGATTACACAACTATTTTGTTTTCTACTTCCATAAAAGAATTTAAAATCATTAAAAGGTAAATTTAGGGGTATGAACTTACCTGTAGTGAGTGATTCGAATGAAAGATAGATATAGGATGCTTGAGATTACAAATGAAGTCCCGAAGCACAATTGGATCCTATTAGACATATAATCACATATATAGGCATATAATTAGTGTATATAACAACTAATCATGTAAGGGAACAACCTTAGCTACTAGGAAACACTTGAAATGAAGTGTTAGAATCACATATGATTGTATGAAAGGAGTTAACGGCCATACAAGGATGTGTTCACGACCAAGGAGTGTTCACGGCCAAGAATACTTAAATGTTTACGGCCCAAGCTTGGTCTAGGAAGGGTTTACGGCCCTAACAAGATCACTTGAAGGGTTCACGGCCACATGAAGGGTTCACGGCCATGAACTCTTGAAGATTATGCTTAAAAGGTGTTTGTTTCATAGGGATTCAAGAGCTCCTAATGGATAACAAGTATATGGAAAGGATACTTACTTAATGGAAGTCTTGAAGGTGTTTATGGCCCATGAACAAGTGTGTGTGTTCTTGGTGAAAATATGAAGACTTGAAGATCTTGAAGGAAAAGTGATGAATTCAAGGATGTGAGTCATAGGATTCATATGATCAAGAAGATTAACTAGTAAAAGGGATGAATCACTTACGTTTTTGAAGAGAAAGGATAGATTCCCTTGATGATACTTGAGAGAGTTTGAGTGTACTTGGATGAAAGATGTGAGAAATGAAGAAAAATGAAGGAAATCTATCTAAGTAATGAGGGGTTCACGGCCAAACTTGGGTTCACGGCCGTGAACCTAGTTTGTGGCCGTGAACACCCTTTGTTGATGTTCTTCGCTTGAATTCAATCAATAGATCCATTACTCACACTTCATAGCATCAAATGCTAAGTGTACAAGGCTTAACAACTCATAGAATAACCCATAGCAAGGCTAAAAGGTAACAGAAACAAGTCTAACTTTGATTGATTTGCTTGACTTATAAGATAGAAATTTCGGGTTGTCACACTTCCACACCTACCCGTATTTTTCTCAAGGATCATCACAACCACCCAAAACAAATATAACAACCATGACACGCATACATCCTATCCTCTATTTATCGAGAGTAGCTAATCATTCCTTATCTGGCCAACTGCTATCAAACATACTCGCTCATGAAACTTCCACCAACCCTGCAGCCATTCGTGCATGCTAATCATATATAACATTGGATCCTATAGACAGTCAAATATTTGATTCTACCCTAAGCCCACAACAAAACAAGGAACATGAAATAAGGCTAAACCAAACATTCACAGGCTATAAAATCTTAATTATGTACAACTATGATGCATATACTAAGCAACTACAATAATGATGTCAATTCCATCTACCATATAAGAATTCCTCCTAGGCTATCAGGCATCATATATCAGGAAATTCCATCATGAAATTTCTGAAGATCCCTTGCCGAACACTAGCATGCAGTTCTGTCATATTCATCAATAAAAAATAATAGTGTGGTAACTTGGGGTATACTTTTCTTGCTCTGGTTGATCGTACACATCTGATCCTTCCTTGGTTACTTTTGAAAATAACTTTGAAAATCATTTTGAAAACTTTTACACATCCATAGTTTAAGTCTGGATTCACACGAATGCTCATCCAATTCTCTCAAACCAGGGCTCTGATACAAACTTGAAACATCCAAAAAATCAGAGTAAAAATTTCGTTTTTCAAAACAACCGAATGACCATAATTGTTTACAAAGAATTGTTTCAAAAGTAATAATCAATAATCAGTGTATCCCAAAATCCAAATAACATAAAATCTGAAGGATGTGCACGATCACGCCTTTTCCTTTCCATGATAATCTAAAGTACCTAAAACAATAAACTAAAACTGTAAGCCAAAGCTTAGTGAGTTCCTCCAAAGTACCACCACACAAACATATAACGAAATAGATAATAGGTCCATAACCTCCTGGTTGGATTACCCCTAGCCCAAAATCTTACGGTTGGAATGACTCGGCCCAAAAGCTTACGGTTGGAATGCCTCGGCCCACAAGCTTACGGTTGGAATGCCCCGACCCACAACCTTTTGGTTGGATTGGCTAATACATGTTGGGTTCATAACCTCCTGTTTGGATTACCCTTGGCCCACAACCTTCCGGTTGGAATGCCCTGTTTTGTTGACTGACAACACAAAGAAGTACAGTCTTAACCCTACCATACCATGTCTAGATATACATAACAAATAACATATATCCACCAACAGATAATCCTATAATCAGTTAGCAGGAAAAACAGACAGATTTACAGATCACTACAACATAACAACATCCTATATACCAGGATATAGATCTAACAAATCAATACAACATAGCAACATCCTATATAGCAAGATTTATAACTCAGTGGGACGACATTGGTGCCTTCGACCCACAAGTACAGTGAGGAAAAACTCACCTCTCAGTCTGAAAAGATTATTGAACAGGATACTGCTCTGAATATCAGTTGTACCAGTCACCTATTCATTGGAACATGACCAAACTTTACTTATATTCAGAATATCCAAAATACCCCTATATCAATTGGTCAAATCCTGGACAAAGTCAAAAAGTTAGAAAATCAACTGAGTCAACTCATCTTAGTATGTTAGGCATACGCTGGGTGTAAAAGATTCCAACTTTATGGTCTTATTCCATTAAAATCTTCCATCCAAAACTACTTATTCCATTAACCTTTTGAAATAAGTACTTATTCCATTAAGCTCTTAAATCCAAAATCCAGATCTGGTCCATAAATGATGTGTTTAACCATAAAGTTTCCAACTTCTTGGTATTGCATAGCTATTAAGTGCTCAATACCAAAACCCTAACTTCTTAACTCATTATGACATCCTAGTTCACACATGGAAGGAAACTAATGCCCAAGATTACATTTTTATGCTTCTAAACACTCCAAAATGTCTGAAAGGACAACTTATAAGAATTAGAGTAACCCATACTCATAATACCAAGCTTATGGGACCAAAAAGAGCACAAATATGTGGCTAAACAAGATCTAAGCATAACTTCATCAAGTTTAGAGCTTTTTACCTTCAAAGAGTGTCAAATGATGATGGTAATTATACATCCAAAGTGCTCCATTCTAGGATGGTTTCCTCTTCATTCTTCCTCCTTCAAGAACACATAAATGGACACTCAAGGCACAAAAATGCTCTCAAATGGATTAGGGTTTGCAAAGGGGCCGAAATGGGGATGAAGGCTGATGAAAGAAAGGTTAATAGGGCTATAAATGTGTTTAAGTCGTGCACAAAACCTAAATATTAGGGTTTTGGATCCAGAGCACGTACGCCCAACGTACGCTTTGGGTAGGTTTTGGATCCAGAGCATGTACGCCCAACGTACGCTTTGGGTATGCCCAACGTACTCAAGCAATTCCCAAAAATTAAGAAAATACCACTAAGGACCCATTTTCAAACAATTTTCATACCAAGGGAATAAATGGAATACCTGTAAATCAAGATGTTGCAATTCTCCCCCATTTGAACTAGACTTTGTTCTAGATGTCTGTTGCTGTGAACAAATCAAGGCAATGCTATCGCATCTCTGCTTAGGTTCCCATGTCCATTTGGAAACCTTCCGATGCTGCCACTAGACTTTGACCAAAGACACCACCTTTTTGCGCAAGGCCTTCATTTTTTGATCCAATATCTCCACTGGTCTCTCCATATAATTTAGGTGATCATAAACCTGAATATCCTCCAAATAAACAACCGTTAAATCATCAACGATACACTTTCGAAGCTGAGAAACATGGAAGGTGTTGTGAATCTGACTGAGAACACAACTTACCCTTCTTCTTGAAGCATATTACACCGTTCATGGGTTATACCTTCAGAAAAACCATGTCGTCGATCTGGAACTCCAACTCAGATCGACGCTTGTCACCATAACTCTTTTGTCGACCTGAGCTGTCTGTAGTCTCTGTCTAATCTGGTAAATATGATCCGTCATTTTAATGACTACCTCAGTCCATCTCATGACCCTACGACGAATCTCTCCCCAACAAACTGGGGTACGACACTTCCTCCTATGGAGGATCTTGAATGGCGGCGCACCAATACTGGAGTGATAGTTGTTGTTGTAAGAAAACTCAGCTAAGGGGAGGTAGGAGTCCCAACTCCCACCGAAATCTAGGAAAAAAGCACTCAACATGTCCTCAAGTGTCTGAATGGACCGCTCACTCTGACCGTCAGTCTTCGGATGATAAGAAGTGATAAGATGCAACCTCGTACCCAGTTCCTCATGGAACTTCTACAAAAAATGATATGTGAACCAAAGATATCGATTAGACAAGATGGAAACTAGAATACCATTGTCGAGCAATAATCTCGCGCACATATAAGCCGACCAATTTCTCGGCCGATGAGCTCTCTCGAATGGCTAGAAAGTGGGTGGTCTTGGTCAGACGGTCCACTATAACCCATATCACTTCGAATCCCTTAGTCGACCGAGGTAACTTGGTGATGAAATCCATGGTAATATGTTCCCATTTCCACATGGAACCTCTAGTGGCTGAAGCTTCCCATGTGGCCTCTGGTACTTATACTTGACCATCCGACAGGTCAAGCACCTCTCGACATAGCATACTATCTCTCTCTTCATGCACGACCACCAATAACTAAGTCTCAAATCCCGATACATCTTGGTGGCTCCAGGATGTATCGGAAATCTAGACTTGTGTGCCTCCTCCATCACAGTCCGTTCGATCCTACCAAAATCTGGTACCCAAACCCGACCGCACGGGGTCAACAATCCACGGTTATTGGTAGAAAACTTGTCAATCTCACCCCTGATTCGATCCTGCTTCCAGTTATCTTTCTTGACTCCCTCAGCGTGAGCCTCCCTAATCAAATCCAGTAATGGCAAATAAATCGATATCCTTATACATAAACTCCCAACCGAGAAAGTAACCGACTTGCGGATCAAGGAATCAGCGACCACATTTGCTTTTCCCGGGTGGGAAAGAATCCCATAGTCATAATCCTTGACCACGTCAAGAAACCTACGCTGTCTCATATTAAAATTCGGTTGATCTATGAGATATCTAAAACTCTTCTGATCTGTGTAGATAGTACACCGGACCCCATACAAATAATGTTACCAAATATTAAGAGCAAACACCACTGCTCCCAACTCCAAGTAATGATTCGGATAACGAACCTCTTGCGGCTTCAATTGCCGAGAAGCATAAGCAATAACCCTCCCTCGTTGCGTAAGAACTGTCCCTAGGCGGGTGATGGATGCATCACAAAATACCACAAAATCCTCAACACGCACATGGAAGGTCAACAATTATGCCTCACATGACTTCCATATCAAGGTCTCGAATGCAGTATGCTGCTCAGGGCCCCAACGAAAATCCACGCCCTTCCTCGTCAGACGAGTGAGGGCTACAACAATATTGGAGAAATCCTTAATAAATCTCCGATAATACCTTGCTAATCCCAAGAAAATCCTGATCTCCGAGGGAGACTTCAGAACCTCCCACTGTATCATGGACTCAATCTTGTCTGGGTCGACCAAAATCCCATTATGGTTAACGAGGTGTCCTAATAACTGGACCTACCGTAACCAACACTCACACTTCAAGAACTTGGCATATAGTCGTTCCCACCTCAAAACTCCCAGAAGCTCTCTAAGGAGCTCCTTATGCTGCTCACTGGTCTTCGAATAGATATTGATATCATCAATGAAAAAAACGACTGAACGATCGAGCATCGACCTATACACTGGATTCATAAAATCCATGAGTGTTGTTTGCGCGTTGGTGAGCCCAAATGGTTCCACCACGAACTTGTAATGACCATAAAGAGTCTGAAACGCAGCCTTCTCCACGTCCTCCTCTCTAACCCTGATCTGATGATACCCCGACCTCAAATCGATCTTAGAGAACCAAGATGCACCCTACAAATTATCGAAGAGGTCATAAATCTGTGGAAGTGGGTAAAGTTTCTTCACCGTTAACTTGTTCAACTCCCGGTAATCAATGCACATCCGGTGTGAACCATCCTTCTTCTTGACAAACAAAATCGGTGCTCCACACGACGAACTGCTCGGCCTAATAAACTGCTTTCCCAATAGGACCTGAAGCTATGAGCACAACTCATACATTTCATGTGGTTCCAGTCGGTACAATGTCTTAGTAATCGAAGCAGCACATAAAACCAAATTGATCCTGAACTCAACCTGCCTCTCAGGAGGTACACTGGATAACTCCTCCCAGATCAGATCAACAAACTCTCTAACAACAGGTACATCTACAAGAGAACAAAAGGCTGATCCAATCCTTCTACCCTTTCCATAAATAACAAGTTCTCCCCCACTTAGAGTTCGAACTACCACCTGTTGACCCTCGCAGTAAATCATAGCCCTAAACATGCTCAACCAATCCATCCCTACTATCATGCATACATCCCCCATGGGGATATGAATCATCTCAATCGGATAAGGCACCCCAAAAATCTCCAAAACACAACCCTGATAAACACTCGATGTAGAAATCCCACATTCGTTGGCGATAGAAACCCACAACAGACACTCCAACTCTGCAAGAGTCTTATCAAAACCCCTACTAAAAGACTGAGATACAAAAGACCGAATCGCACCCGAGTCAAGTAGCACACGAGCAGGCAAGGAGTTCACTAGCAAGGTACCTAACAAATTTGCAATCATAAGTATACAAGTAAATATAACGAAATAATAATAAATAGAAACATACCAGGAACGACGTCTGACACTGCCCTATCCTCCTCTTCCGTAAGCAGGAAAGCACGACCTCGAGCCCTCGGGTGCTCTGCCCTACCCTGGCGTCCATCCGAGATCTGAAGGGTAGAAGTAGTCGGTGCCTACATTGGCCTGGCAACATGCAAGGGACATTAGGCCTTCATATGGCCCACCCGCTCATAGTGATAACAAATCCTGGTGCTCACTATTGGGGCCTGCTGACGACAATCCCTATCATAATTCCCCTCTTTACCACATTGTTGGCATCCGGATGAAGATCGACAAGGACCATCATGAACATTGCCGCACTTTCCACAAGTGCGGCCCCTCTGTCCCCCAGATTGCGAACCAACGAGATTGAACCGCTTTCCTACAGGCTGTGACTGAACATGAGCCTGTAGTAAATCCCTCGTCTAAATATCCATCTCAATCTCCCACGTCCTCGCGGCATCCTAAAGCTTAGCGAGGGTAACATAACATCGGGTGGACACGAATTACCAAATATCCGTCTTGAGAATGCTCAAGTACTGAGTCATATTAGCCTGCTCCGAAGCTGCAAAATCAGGGCAGAAAAGAGCCCTCCCAGTAAACATCTTAGCGATCTTTGTCACAGTCTCATTCATCTGACTCAGATACAAATAATCCTAAGCCAACCTCTCCCTCTCCACAACGGGACTGGATCTCTCACGGAACATCTTCGATAACTGCTCCAAAGTAACAACAGCTCTCTGCTCAGGATTGTAAGCATCAGTGACCAATCTCCACCAATCCTTTGCACCTAACCAGAGAAGGTTCATGGTGATGGGTTTTGAGCATTCTAACACTTCCTAAGTGTACATGCAACCCTAGAAAACCTTGGATCTATGTTTGTCTAAATACATACAAAATATGATTTCCAAGGTTTATAATCCTATGTAGCATACATGGGGAACTTTTAACTAAAAGATTGCTAGAATAACATACCTTGTTGATGATTTGATTCCTTGAAAACCTTAAGATCCTAGCACCCCAAGTGTGATGCCTAAAATGCTTCACACAACACCAAATGCTTTGGAGTAAACTTGAGATAAGTGTAACACTTGCAAAAATCGGCCAAGCCCTCTATATTTCTTAGTGTAGCCGATTTTGGTAGATGACATGTTCTTTATATAGTGTGTCACATCTAGGGTTACACCATGTAAACCCTAATGTGACATGACTCTTCATTTCCATGACCCATGGGTTTGTAACTTCCATGGAGCATCCATGGAGCATCTTATGGGTTTTACCCAACTTGATAATCCATGGAGCCTTTTAGCCCACTATACAAGTTATGGATGATTTACACAATCAACCCATGTATTTAATTAGTTATCTTTTTGATCACTTAATTAATTCTAAATTAATCTTTGATCAAAACTAATTAAATAATACTATTAATATATTAGAACTTATAATATATTAATAAACCACAAGTGTTATTTCTCTCATTTAGTCTATCAATTGCATGATGCCATGCAACCCAAATGGACCATACCGGGTCGGGTCAAGTACATACCAGATATAGTTATGGACTTAGACACCTTATCCAACAGTCTCCCACTTGGATAAGTCTAATAACTATAACTGCAAGTATGACTTCAGGAACCGACCAGCAATCGTAGCTCTTTTCAAGGTTTATTGGAACTGAGAAGAAGATGATACGCCATTTAAGATAAGTGATCATATAATCCTCTGTTCTAGAAATCAGCCGGACAAATACATGGAACAATGTCTTACTTATTGTCCAGCAGTTTGTTTCCCGATTTCCGATTTGTTTGACATAGAACTTAATTGAACACATCAATTTAGTTCTGACCGGGCCCGGTACATAGGTCAAAACAAAATCATCGAGGGGCCCAGATATCGCTTCTAATCCAAGAAGGAACAGATAAAATTCGACTGATATGCTTGTTCTACTACTTGTTAAATTACACACAAAGGTACGTTTTATAACATCGAGTTACCAATGCGGTTTCATACCATCAATGCATAACCAACTCATAGGCAACAAGACATATCTCTAGGTTTCAAGACTTATATGATATTACCGTCTCGCGATCACTCGAGATAAATTCCATGAAGTGATACCAGCGATCGTGGGTTGAATCCAATACCTAGAAGTTATGAGCACTCATGAGTGTTGAGGCCATGTCCAACATCTTAGACCTCTACAACCAACTCATGACAGTCTTAATTCATCTCTACTTCCGACATATGACCGACTGTGGATAATTTGAATAATATGTAAAACACAACATAAATATTCTGGAAGTCAAAACATGCAAAAGAAATAATAGTAAATGATTGACAAAAGATAGCAACACTTTACTCATAAATAGACACAACTTTTATTCATCATCAAATGTCAATTACACTTTACAAATTTCAAAATTATCTAACTTCTGAAACTAATATCATCCTTCATCCCTATGCTCCTTGCTTGCTGGAGATTCTTAACCCTGCCCAGTCCCTTCGTGAGGGGATCTGCCGGGTTCTCATCCAATGATACCCTCTTAGCCACGAGGAGTCCTTCTTCTATTCGATGTCTGATGAAATGGTATTTTCTGTCAATGTGTCTGGATCCCCCGTGATCCCTTGGTTCCTTTGCTAAGGCAACTGCACTTTCACTATCACAGAAGATTTCCATAGGCTCTATAATAGTTGGTACAACTCCAAGATCTCCAATGAAGTTCTTCAGCCATATTGCCTCCTTTGTTGCCTCACTTGCTGCTGTATACTCTGATTCGCAAGTTGAATCAGCCATTGTCTCCTGCTTGGAACTTTTCCAAGTGATTGCTCCTCCGTTTAAGGTAAAGACCCAGCCTGACGGAGAGCGGAAATTATCCCTATCAGTCTGGAAGCTAGCATCACTATACCCTAAAACTCTCAAGTCATCACTCCCATAAAAGTTAAGGACCCAGTCCTTAGTCCTCCGCAGGTACTTGAGGATATTCTTTACCTCAGTCCAGTGAGCCTTACCAGGGTTCCCCTGATATATGCTGACCATGCTCAATGCAAAGGCCACATCAGGACGAGTACAAGTCATAGCATACATGATCGAGCCTACTGCAGAAGCATAAGGTACTCGACTCATTTCTGCTATCTCAGCCTCGGTACTCGGGCTCTAAGTCTTACTCAATCTGACATTACTTTGGATGGGTAACCCTCCTTTCTTGGAATCTTGCATGCTGAACCTCTTCAACACCTTATCCAAGTATGTACTCTGACTAAGTCCAATTAGTCTTTTTCTCCGGTCTCTCAATATCCTTATCCCTAGGATATAGGCAGCTTCTCCAAGGTCCTTCATAGCAAAACACTTCCCAAGCCAAGACTTAACTTCATGCAAGGTTGGGATGTCATTTCCTATGAATAGTATGACATCCACATACAATACCAAAAAGCTGACTATACTCCCACTAGACTTGACATATATACAAGATTCATCTTCACTCCTTAAAAAACCAAACTCTTTGACTTTCTCATCAAAGCAAAGATTCCATCTGCGAGGTGCTTGCTTTAATCCATAAATGGATTTGTCAAGCTTACACACTTTATTAGGGTATTCTGTGCTGACAAAACCCTCTGGATGATTCATGTAAACATCCTCAGCCAACTTTCCATTAAGGAAAGCGGTTTTGACATCCATTTGCCATATTTCATAGTTAACTCCCGGAGTTTGAGAAAAGCCTTTTGCAACCAGTCGCGCCTTATACGTGTGTACATTACCATCCATGTCGGTCTTCTTCTTGAAGATCCATTTGCACCCAACTGTCTTACGACCTGGTACACTATCAACCAAATCCCAGACCTGATTATCATACATGAACTGTATCTCGCTGTACATTGCCTCTTTCCATTTAGCAGACTTGCCATGGCTTCCGCAAAGCTGTTAGGTTCATCCTGACTCACCAGTGTCACATCACTGATAAGTGTCTCACCTTCCGCAGTAATATGGAAACCATAGTAATGCTCAGGTGCATTCCTAACCCTTGTGGAACGCCTCAGAGGCACATTTGGAGGTACAATAGGATCAACGGGAGTTTCCTCGTCAAGTTGATTGCTAGGGTTTGAGGTTCCTTCACCACTTGACTCTTGAATTTCTTCAAGGTCAATTTTCCTCCCACTGTTTCCTTGGCTTATGAACTCTCTTTCTCGAAAGACAGCCCTCCTTGCTACAAAGACCACATTCTCACTAGGTCTGTAGAAGATGTAACCAAAGGATTTCTGTAGGTAGCCGATGAAAATACACCTCTCACTTCGAGGTTCGAGCTTATCGTGAGTCTCGTGTCTCACGAAAGCTTCACAACCCCAAATATTGATGTGGGCTAGATTAGGAACTTTTCCAGTCCACACCTCGTGAGGTGTTTTGGCAACCTTCTTGGTAGGGACCAGATTCAGGATATGGGCTGCAGTCTCTAAGGCATACCCCCAGAATGAGATTGGTAGCGAAGCTTGACTCATCATGGAACGAACCATGTCCAACAAGGTTCGATTATGCCTCTCAGCTACACCATTCAACTGTGGTGTCCTGGGAGGTGGCAATTGTGAGACAACCCCACATTCCCTAAGATAGTTGTCACACCCCAAAACCGGAACGACGGAAACGTTCGGGGGTGGAGGACGTCATGTTCAGTATCACAACAATGCAAACTAGTAAACAAGCAACAACATCATCCATTGCATTAATAATATAATTTAATACAAGTGTGTTCTGTCAAGTTATATAGACACCAAAAATATACATCAAAATAAAAGATGAGTCTTGAACGAGCTCCATCTTCTCAAAACCTGGCACCGGTACCTGTCTATTGGTGACCTGAGAATACAAGTTATTTTCAAAGAGTTTATCAGCTTTAAAGCTGGTGAGATCATAAGTATATTAGTGTCTGTATTTGTATGAAAGTGTTTGTAAGTCTTGTAATTGTATAAGTTTGTAAAAGTTTATAATTGTTTGAACTCCCCTAGAAAACCCTATGTTTCCTACTAAAAGTAGCCCTCTACCAAGGCATCTAGTAACTGTGTGTGTCTCTTGTAAGAGTGTGTATTTTCCCAAATCTGACTATCATTAACCAAAAATATAGTTTTTACATTATTGTTTATTGTGTGAATATCACAAAGTAAATGTAATGGGAAAATGAAATAGTATTGTAGTGTTGTATTAAGTAACTACTGCTGTACTAACTACCGACTCTAGAAATCGATGATGTAAGACGTCATAAGAAATGACGCTTGGCACCCGTAGACTTGCAAGTCCCACTGTAGCAAGCAACAAGGTGTAGGATAGTCAATCTAGTATAGATCTATACACAAACTCATACGCTCCCCACTTAAGGAGATTCTGGATACAAAACGGTCATGACAGGTAGTGCCATGCCCCGCTACGTGGCTCACATAAGTGTAGTAATGTTCTAGTATATGTATGTGCTAGTTGTATTATGTGTTCTCTCCCTGTCTAGCATGTATTGTTTGTTTCTCATCATAGTATTCTATTGTTTGTTTCTCATCATAGTATTTATTGTTTGTTTCTCATCATAGTATCTATTATTTGTTTCTCATCATAGTATTCTATTGTTTTTTTCTTATCATAGTATCTATTGTTTGTTTGTTATTGACTCATGTATGAACTGACTCGTTGTATGTTTCACTGTTCTAGTAATAGTATTAGTATCTCCCTAAACTATACCAATTATAGTTTACTAGTAATGTTGTTTGAATGTATTAACATGTTTGTATACCTTTGCTACCCAAAGGTATTGAACTGAAAGAAGTAACCTTTTATATCTATACACATATACATGATATATAACTAGGATTCAAACGACCTTCGGACAAATAACCTGAATACCCTAAGTCCACAACCAAACAAGGAACAGGAAGTAAGGTGAGCTATCAGTCCTAAGTCCTTTCAATCCTACTTATATAACTATATCTACATAGATACACAGAATATAAGTTAAAAGAGTTTAATAAAAGTATTTAATATGAAAAAGAGTTTGTAAAACAGTTTGAAGTAAAACAGTTTGGTAACACAGTTTGAAAAGTAAGAAATCCACTTGTTTGGTAGTTATTAATCACATGTGATTGATATAATAACTATAATTGTTCAACTTGTATTCACCCCCATAAAAGCATTTAAAAGGTTAATTAAGGGGTATGAACTCACCTGTAGTGAGTGGTTTGGATGAACGGATGTTATAGGATGCTAAGTGTCAAGTGAAGACTTGTACACACACAATGATCCTAGTTAACATATAATAACACATATATGTATCCAATTAATCATTAAACAACTAATTAACCAATTTTAAGACATCCTAAGACATGTAAAACACTTGATTTAAGTGCTATAAGTTCTAAGGATTGCATCTAAGGGTGGTAGGACCTTACATTTGAGTTTAGGGTTCAAGGGTAAACTGCTTTGGAGTTTACGGTTTTGTGACCATCACCCCTTGAGTTTACGGTCGTAAACCCATGTGTTTACAGCCGTAAACTCATGGTACTTTTACCATGTTGTGTTTTGAAGCTTTACAAGTCATAAGAAGCATTCATACTTCAAGTTTAAGCCTTTGGAAGTGATTAGGCCACCATTTCACTCCTTTGTGGAGTTTACGGTCCTTGGACCATTTCTCTTTGGGTTTACGGCCGTAAACCCAAATGGTTTATGGTCATTTTGATGTTTTAAGTCCCTAGCACATCAAGGATGGTATCTAGACTAGTTTCCAAGGCTTGGTAAGGGACTAGGGCACACTTTGGCCCCTTTGTTAGGGTTTACGGTCCAAGGTGTTCTTGTACCGTAAACACCTTTGATCTTGTGTTTACTTGGTGTTTTCTAGATGATTAGAAGTGTAACAAGTCTTATAATACACTAGGGTAAGAGTACTTACTAGGTAGAAGCTTGAAAAGGTGCTAAAAGTCCAAGAACACTAGTGGAATCATGTAAGATCACTAGATTAAGTAAGATATAACTTTTTAGAGTAAGAAACACTTACGTAATTGACGATTAAGAAGAAAAGTTGGATGGTACTTGAGAGGATTTGAGTTTTGGATCTTGAAATGTGAAAAAGTGATTAAAATGGCTAAGTGTCATATTTAAACCCTTGGGGTTTACGGCCGTAAACACCTTGTTTAGGCCGTAAACTCCAAACTCTTGGAGTTTTGGGACATTATTGTTACACAATAAACCCTAGGGCATCCTCTCTCATGTTATCTCCGCAAGTACTAACTTTAAAACACTCAAACTTTTTCCAAAAAGCTTGAAAGTCAGCAGAAACTATTCTGACCTCTATTGAATTGAATGGTTGTAGAGAATAGAAATTTCGGGTTGTCACATCATCCCCCCGTTAGAACGAATTTCGTCCCGAAATTAGAGTTTAAGTAAATAAGTAGTTACAAAACTAAGTAAAAAGACGAGGATATTTCAGTTTCATCTGATCCTCTCGTTCCCAAGTGAATTCAGGTCCTCGCTTGGCGTTCCAGCGAACCTTCACTATCGGGATACAGCTTTGTTTCGTTTGCTTGACCTCCCGGTCCATGATCTCTACAGGTTCTTCCACGAAGTTGAGGCTCTCATTGATCTCGATCTCGTCGAGTGGGATTACAAGAGTCTCGTCGGACAGACACTTTTTCAAGTTTGATACGTGGAAAGTAGCATGTACGTTACTGAGCTCGCGCGGTAAGTTAAGTTTGTAAGCTACAGGGCCGATTCTTGCAAGAATCTCGAAAGGCCCTATGTACCTTGGATTTAGCTTTCCACGCTTTCCGAAGCGTATCAAGCCCTTCCAGGGTGAGACCTTTAATAGAACACGGTCGCCCACCTGGAATTCCAACGGTTTCCTTCGTTTATCAGCGTAGCTTTTCTGTCGGTCTCTAGAGGCTTTCAATCGTTCACGAATGTGAACGATCTTCTTTGTCGTTTCCCGAATGATCTCCGGACCTGTGAGGGTGCTTTCAGGAACTCGTCCTTTAGCTAACTGGCTATCACCCACCTCAGCCCAACACAGAGGGGATCTGCACTTTCGGCCATAGAGGGCCTCGAATGGAGCAGCCTTTATGCTCGTGTGATAACTGTTCTTGTAGAAAAATTCGAAAAGGGGTAGATGAGTATCCCATCCTTTCCCAAAGTCGATCACACAGGCTCGCAACATATCTTCCAAGGTTTGGATAGTTCTCTCACTTTGTCCGTCGGTCTGTGGATGGTAGGTTGTACTCATGTCCAACCTAGTTCCTAGGGAACTTTGTAGCGACTCCCAGAACCTCGAAGTGAACCTAATATCTCTGTCCGAGATAATGGATTTGGGAACACCGTGCAGTCGTACAATCTCCCGAATGTAAGTTCTTGTAAGCTTCTCCATCTTGTATGTCTCTTTGATAGGCAGGAAGTGTGCGGACTTGGTCAATCTATCGACGATGACCCATATGGTATCAAGTCCACCCGTTGTCTTGGGCAACTTGGTTATGAAGTCCATAGTGATCCGCTCCCACTTCCATTCTGGTATCTCCGGCTGTTGTAGAAGACCGGAGGGTTTCTGGTATTCGACCTTGACCTTGGCGCAAGTAAGGCATTTACTCACGAAGGTAGCAATCTCTGCTTTCATGTTAGGCCACCAGTACAGCTTTTTAAGATCCAGATACATCTTATCTGAACCTGGGTGGACGGAATAACGAGTGTTGTGCACCTCGTTCATGACCAAGTCTCTGAAACCACCAAGTTTCAGGGTCCAGATCCGATCCATGAGATAATAAGCTCCGCCACCCTTAACCTCCAAGTTCTTATCCATCCCTCTCAGGGATTCACCCGCCACATTTTCAGGTTTCAAGGCATCGAGCTGAGCCTCCTTAATTTGTGTGGATAAGTGTGAATGGATAGTCATGGTCAGTGATTTGACTCTACGACCAGAATATTCTTTCCGACTCAGGGCGTCAGCTACTACGTTGGCCTTACCCGGATGATAACGAATTTCGCATTCGTAATCACTGAGTAGCTCGACCTACCGTCGTTGTCTCATGTTGAGCTCCTTCTGGTCGAATATATGTTGTAGGCTTTTGTGGTCTATAAAGATAGTGCTTTTTGTACCGTACAGGTAGTGTCTCCAGATCTTCAGAGCAAACACAACTGCTCCTAGTTCAAGATGGTGGGTAGTGTAGTTGACCTCGTGTGTCTTCAGTTGTCTTGAGGCGTAGGCGATGACCTTACCTCGCTGCATCAGAACACATCCGAGTCCTTGATTTGACGCATCGCACTAGACAACGAAGTCTTCTATCCCTTCGGGGAGGGATAGTATTGGTGCGGCGTACAAGGATCGCTTGAGTGTGTGGAACGCTCTCTCCTGCTTCTCTTCCCAGTCAAAGGACACGGCTTTCTGGGTCAGTGTTGTAAGAGGTTTCGCAATGCGAGAGTAGTTCTGAATAAACCTGCGATAGTAGCCAGCGAGGCCTAGAAATTGAGGAATTTCTGTAGGCGTCTTCGGTGCTGACCAGCTCTCAATGGCTTTAATTTTGGAAGGTTCCACGTGTATTCCCTCCTTGCTAACCACGTGCCCTAAGAATTCGACTCTTCGGATCCAAAATTCGCATTTCGAGAACTTAGCATAGAGCTTCTCCGAACGCAGCGTTTCTAAGACCTGTCGAAGATGTTGACTATGTTCCTCCTTACTACGAGAGTAGATAAGTATGTCATCGATGAAGACGATGACGAACTGATCAAAGTAAGGACGACACACCCTATTCATTAAGTCCATGAATACTACGGGCGCGTTTGTTAATCCGAACGGCATCACTAAGAATTCGTAGTGCCCATAACGAGTTCGAAAGGCTATCTTCGGAACATCCTCCCTTAGCACTCGTAGTTGGTGATATCCGGATCTTAAGTCGATTTTTGAAAAGAAATTCGCCCCTTGAAGTTGGTCAAATAAATCGTCAATACGAGGCAGAGGGTAACGATTTTTGACGGTCAGTTTGTTGAGCTCCCTGTAGTCGATGCACATACGAAACGATCCATCTTTCTTCTTGACGAACAAGACTGGAGCTCCCCAGGGTGAGAAGCTTGGTCTTATAAATCCCTTGCTGAGCAATTCGTTAAGTTGACAGGACAGTTCTTGCATCTCTGCAGGTGCTAGACGATAGGGCGATTTGGCTACAGGGGTAGCCCCTGGAACTAAGTCGATTCTGAACTCGACTTGACGTTGCAGAGGTAATCCTGGGAGATCTTCCGGAAAGATGTCGGGAAAGTCGCGTACTACTGGAATGTTCTGAATATCTTTCGTTTCTTGGCTCACATCGACGACATGAGCAAGGAAAGCGCGACATTCCTTTCGCAAGATTTTCTGAGCTTCAATGCTCGAGATGATACGACGGTTCGTGCCGGGTTTGTCGCCATAAACTACTAGAGTTTCGCGAGACGACAGATTAAGGCGAACAGCCTTTTCATAACACATGATGTCGGCACGATGAAGACTCAACCAATCTATGCCGATAATGACGTCAAAACTTTTAATTGAGACCGGCATGAGGTCGATCGAAAATGAATGGCTATCTAGTGTTAGGGTACACCCTATGAATATACTGCTAGTGCTCTCCATCTTTCCATTAGCCATTTCTACAGTGAACGGTTCTTTAAATGCTCGTGATTTTTGCTTAAGTAAATGAGCAAATTTTTGGTTCACGAAACTCCTCTTCGCTCCACTATCAAGCAGTATGCATGCATAAGAGTTATCGAGGAGAAACGTACTAGTGACCACTTTTGGGTCGGAAACCGCTTCCTCATGGCCTATGGCCAGAACTCTTCCCACTCCACCGGCATTCCCTGCCTTCGGGCAGTTCCTTTTGTAGTGGCCCACCTCGCCACAACCGTAGCAAGCTTGGCCCACACCAGCGCCGGGGACTTGGGTGATTGGCCTCGCCGGAGCTTTGCAGAAACGGGCAGTGTGCCCCTTCCTGTTGCAGTTCAAACACTGCATTTCCCGGCAGGCTCTTGCGTGGTGGAAGTTGCACTTGTTGCACTTAGGCAAACTTCCAACGTACTGCTTTACCGGAGCAGCAGCAATGGCAGGTGTTATCGCAGCATGTACTGCCACGATCTGATGATTTTTAGCAGCCTTCTTCTTCTTTTTGTCATCCCAGAACTTCCGCTTGGAATCAGCGGTTCTGGTGGGTTTTGAGATGACCAGGATTGTTGTTACGGCCGGGGTACGAACCCCATGGTCTATAAGCCGCTGTGCCAATCGCTTGGCACTATCGAATGTAGTGGGGTTTGAAGCCAAAACATTTCCCTGGAATGGTGGCATCAGCCCCCATATGTATCTCTCTATCTTCTTTCCCTCTGTATGAACCATGTTGGGACAGAGGGCCACCAGTTCACAAAACCTGGCGGTATAAGAGACTATGTCGGAGCCCTTCATGGTTAGGCTCCACAGTTCCTCCTCCAGCTTTTGGATTTCGCCCCTTGGGCAGTACTCCTCAATCATGAGGTTTTTCAAAGTTTCCCAGCCCATAGCATTTGCAACTATTAGGGATAGTGACTTGACATGGCTATTCCACCATGTCAGGACTTTGTCTTCAAAGGTGCAAGCAGCGAACTTGACCTTGCTCCCCTCTGGACAGGAGCAGATTTCGAAAACCGATTCGGTCTTCTCGAACCATTGCGAGAGGGCAATGACTCCGCCAGTCCCTCTAAAGGACTTGGGCTTATAGTTAGTGAAGTCCTTATAGGAGCACTCTCTCAAGTGCACAGGAGCTTCACCAAGAGTAGATTGAACAGGGGTTCCTCCTCCAGTAGAACCAGATGAATGATATTGACCCATGGCTGTAGTCACAGCCGCAGCTACAGCAACATATAATGCTGCCGTATCGATTTGAGGAGCAGGTGGTGTTGCAGTGATTGGAGGATCGCGTCTTGTTGATCGGCGTGGAGGCATCTTTTAACTATAAGTTTAGAAAGATGAAGACATTGATAAGAATTTAATAGGAAAATTGATGAGAATGACTCATGGACTAACTCTCCATAGCCCAACAGCACAATTGAATAACACGATTGGAGGATGATCTAGTACTAGCATATGATAGCAATTGGATATTGATTTCCATAAGATTAGATATCTGTCAATAATACTGGAATTACAGATGTAACAAGTTCGGGAAAAATGACCTAGAAGTAGGCCTTACATCAACCAAGATGGGAAAATTTTGACACGACTATGACCTAATTAAGACCTAACAGGTCTAAGATTTACATAGATAGGAAATTAGACTAGAGTTTTTACACAAACTAGGTTATATCCAAAAGAGAAGTCGATGAGACTCTATCGGCGACGAGAACTACTAGAGTGAGTTCTTGACTCCGACAGAAGACGTTCTATGTCCCTCACGCGCCTATCAGATCTTGCTTGCTGAGCTCGAAGTTCCCTGACATCAGCTTGGGTTTCAGCAAGTTCTCTCTGCAGAACTGCATTGCGGACCCGAGTCCTTTCATGAGCAGACTCCAGTTGGCGAATGCGGACTGTGTTAACGCCAAAGTTGGCGTCAATCTCTATGACTCGGTCGATAGTCGCTCGATCTTGTTCCGTATTCTGAGAAATCCTACGAACCATGATGGGTAGGACCCTGTCAGCTGAACCTCCTTCGGTGAGGTTGTAGAAGCTTTTGTCTCCATTGTAGGGTATGGGTTGACCCCGTTCCTGACTCCATCTGTTCAAGTTTGTGGCCCACAAAGGTGTGGGTCCTTGAAATGCTGGACGAGGATTCAGGTTTGGGTCTTGAGCAGCTGGGGGTAGGTTGTTGACTTAAGGCTCTGAGTCAGAACTATCAGAAAAACCTTCAGCTTCGTGATCATCCAAAGGGATTGGGTGATCATCTTCTGGCTCTTCTCCAAGCCATCCAGCATTGCCGTGGTTGGGATAGTATGGGTCTCCGGGAAGATGGAATCCAGCCATTAAATCTACGCGAGAAAAGAGGTATCAGATATAACTAAGTAGACGATCTAATTAGATAATTATAAGATGATCTTTATCAGTTACTTCAACATTTGCGTAGTGCATAGCAGTCATATGTAACCAAGACAAGATAGACCTTCGAATAAGTGAACCTAACTCTAAGCCCACAACCAAACAAGGAACAGGAAGTAAAGCAAAGATCACAGATTCTAAGTCTATGACATCCTAGATACATATAACCTTAGCGTATCCACTCAGCAATTATTGATATACTAATAAAGACCTTTAGTTCTCAGATAAGAAATTAATAGTAACACAAAATACTCCTATAGTATTTTAAGTTTATGTTCTGTTCTACTATTCTCGTTGTAGTAGTGTTGGTAAGTTTTTAGACTTGTTGCAACCTCACAACCACACTTAGGCACATGCTAATTACTCCTCGGATAATGTAGTTGATCAGGCTACATCTTCCCAGGGTTGACAATATGTCTCTAAATTTACTTGTGCTGCCCAACAATCGTAATACTTTTGTTCTGTCCTAGTGACACTGATTTTAGTATACTTAGTTAAATATTTTATTATTTAAAAGTATAAACTCTTTATCAGAGTATTTTAATCCCGCTGTGTTTATAGCTCGTATATATTTTATGGGTTGATACACTCGATTCACTATAAACAATGCTCTGATACCAATCTGTCACACCCCAAAACCGGAACGGCGGAAACGTTCGGGGGTGGAGGACGTCATGTTCAGTATCACAATAATGCAAAGTAGTAAACAAGCAACAACATCATCCATTGCATTAATAATATAATTTAATACAAGTGTGTTCTGTCAAGTTATATAGACACCAAAAATATACATCAAAATAAAAGATGAGTCTTGAACGAGCTCCATCTTCTCAAAACCTGGCACCGGTACCTGTCTACTAGTGACCTGAGAATACAAGTTATTTTGAAAGAGTTTATCAGCTTTAAAGCTGGTGAGATCATAAGTATATTAGTGTCTGTATTTGTATGAAAGTGTTTGTAAGTCTTGTAATTGTATAAGTTTGTAAAAGTTTATAATTGTTTGAACTCCCCTAGAAAACCCTATGTTTCCTACTAAAAGTAGCCTTCTACCAAGGCATCTAGTAACTGTGTGTGTCTCTTGTAAGAGTGTGTATTTTCCCAAATCTGACTATCATTAATTAAAAATATAGTTTTTACATTATTGTTTATTGTGTGAATATCACAAAGTAAATGTAATGGGAAAATAAAATAGTACTGTAGTGTTGTATTAAGTAACTACTGCTGTACTAACTACCTTAAACCAGTTGTTATTTAAAGTACCATGTGATCGGCCTGTATCCTGCTACCAATTCTAGAAAAACGACGACGTAAGACATCGTAAGAAATGATGTTTGGCACCCGTAGACTTGCAAGTCCCACTGTAGCGAGCAGCAAGGTGTAGGATAGTCAATCCAGTATAGATCTATACACAAACTCATACGCTCCCCACTTAAGGAGATTCTGGATACAAAACAGGCATGACAGGTAGTGCCATGCCCCGTTACGTGGCTCACATAAATGTAGTAATGTTCTAGTATATGTATGTGCTAGCTGTATTGTGTGTTCTCTCCCTGTCTAGCATGTATTGTTTGTTTCTCATCATAGTATTCTATTGTTTGTTTCTCATCATAGTATCTATTATTTGTTTCTCATCATAGTATCTATTGTTTGTTTCTCATCATAGTATTATATTGTTTGTTTCTCATCATAGTATCTATTGTTTGTTTTTTATTGACCCATGTATGAACTGACTCATTGTACGTTTCACTGTTCTAGTAAGAGTATTAGTATCTCCCTAAACTATACCTATTATAGTTTACAAGTAATGTTGTTTGAATGTATGAACATGTTTGTATACCTTTGCTACCCAAAGGTATTGAACTGAATGAAGTAACCTTTTATATCTATACACATATACATGATATATAACTAGGATTCAAACGATCTTCGGACAAATAACCTGAATACCCTAAGTCCACAACCAAACAAGGAACAGGAAGTAAGGTGAGCTATCAGTCCTAAGTCCTTTCAATCCTACTTATATAACTATATCTACATAGATACACAGAATATAAGTTAAAAGAGTTTAATAAAAGTATTTGATATAAAAAAGAGTTTGTAAAACAGTTTGAAGTAAAACAGTTTGGTAACACAGTTTGAAATGTAAGAAATCTACTTGTTTGGTAGTTATTAATCACATGTGATTGATATAATAACTATAATTGTTCAACTTGTATTCCCCCCCATAAAAGCATTTGAAAACATTTAAAAGGTTAATTAAGGGGTATGAACTCACCTGTAGTGAGTGGTTTGGATGAACGGATGTTATAGGATGCTAAGTGTCAAGTGAAGACTTGTACACACACAAGGATCCTAGTTAACATATAATAACACATATATGTATCCAATTAGTCATTAAACAAGTAATTAACCAATTTTAAGACATCCTAAGACATGTAAAACACTTGATTTAAGTGCTATAAGTCGTAAGGATTGCATCTAAGGGTGGTAGGACCTTGCATTTGAGTTTAGGGTTCAAGGGTAAACTCCTTTGGAGTTTACGGTTTTGTGACCATCACCCCTTGAGTTTACGGTCGTAAACCCATGAGTTTACCGCCGTAAACTCATGGTACTTTTACCATTTTGTGTTTTGAAGCTTTACAAGTCATAAGAAGCATTCCTACTTCACGTCTAAGCCTTTGGAAGTGATTAGGGCACCATTTCACTCCTTTGTGGAGTTTACGGTCCTTGGACCATTTCTCTTTGGGTTTACGGCCGTAAACCCAAATGGTTTATGGCCATTTTGATGTTTTAAATCCCTAGCACATCAAGGATGGTATCTAGACTAGTTTCCAAGGCTTGGTAAGGGACTAGGGCACACTTTGGCCCCTTTGTTAGGGTTTACGGTCCAAGGTGTTCTTGGACCGTAAACACCTTTGATCTTGTGTTTACTTGGTGTTTTCTAGATGATTAGAAGTGTAACAAGTCTTATAATACACTAGGGTAAGAGTACTTACTAGGTAGAAGCTTCAAAAGGTGCTAAAAGTCCAAGAACACTAGTGTATGTTCTTGGTGTTCTTGGTGAAACTTCAAGATCAACACATTTGGAATGATTTCACGGATGGAATCATGTAAGATCACTAGATTAAGTAAGATATCAACTTTTTAGGGTAAGAAACACTTACATAATTGAAGATCAAGAAGAAAAGTCGGATGGTACTTGAGAGGATTTGAGTTTTGGATCTTGAAATGTGAAAAAGTGATTAAAATGGCTAAGTGCCATATTTATACCCTTGGGGTTTACGGCCGTAAACACCTTGTTTAGGCCGTAAACTTCAAACTCTTGGAGTTTTGGGACATTATTGTTACACAATAAACCCTAGGTCATCCTCTCTCCTGTTATCTCCACAAGTACTAACTTTAAAACACTCAAACTTATTCCAAAAAGCTTGAAAGTTAGCAGAAACTGTTCTGACCTCTATTGAATTGAATGGTTGTACAGAATAGAAATTTCGGGTTGTCACAATAGTCGAGGAACTCTGTACTAAGATACTCACCACCACGATCGGATCGAAGCATCTTAATGTTCCTGCCCAATTGATTCTCTACTTCTTGTTTAAACTCTTTAAACCTTTCGAAAGTCTCTGACTTATGCTTGATTAAGTAGACATATCCATATCTATTGTAATCATCTGTAAAAGTCACATAATAACGATTAGCATCCCTTGTGGCAGTTTTGAAGGGTCCACACACATCCGTGTGTACTAGATCCAACAAACCTTCACCCCTAGCACAAGAACCTGTGAAGGGTGACTTTGTCATTTTTCTATGTAAGCATGATTCACAACTATCATCTGACTTTAGGTCAAATGACTCCAAGACTCCATCCTTTGGAGTTGGCCTAAGCGTTTCTTGCTTACATGTCCAAGACAACAATGCCATAATGATGCTTTATCCAAGTTATTATCATTAGTAGAATCAATCCACAATACATTATTTCCTAAATTATCTACAACAGACACAGCTTCATACACACCATCACAAGGTAATGCTTTAAAATAAAACACATTATTAAAGAAAACATTTATTCCACCAATTTCATTATCAAAAGAAAATGTAAACCCTTGTTTGTACAAAGCATGAAAGGAAATAACATTTCTTGCCATTTCAGGCGAATAACAACATTTATTTAAATCTAAAGTAAACCCAGTACTTATCAACAAAGTATAAACGCCAATCTTGGTGACAGGTGAAACTTTCCTATTCCCCATGATCAAGTTTATCTTTCCATGCTCCACATTCTCACGTCTTCTTAGTCCCTACAAATCAGAACAAATATGAATACCACAACCGGTATCAAGGAACCAAGAGTTAGAATAGGGTGAGTTATTAGATAAGATAGTGTAAATACCTGCATGGTTGGGTTTCACTTTCCCATCCTTCAAATCTTGTTGGTACTTTGGGCAGTTTCGCTTCCAGTGCGCCTTTTCATGGCAATAGAAGCATTCAGCCTCCTTGGGATCAGAAGAAGGAGTGATGAAACCTTTCTTGGTTTTGGTTGAAGAGGAGCCATCAAGGGTCTTACCCTTGGTACCCTTCGAAGGGTTCTTCCTCTTCTTCCCTCTACCTTTCCTGATTTCCAGGACAGGTGTGGAGTTTGGAGTAGGAGTAGGAGTGGTAACAACCGACTTACCCTTTAGACCACTTTCGGCGGTCTTCAAGAGTCCTTGAAGTTTGCTAAGGGTGACTTCTTCCTTGTTCATGTGATATGTCATGCGGAATTAATCATAACACGATGGTAAGGAGTGCAAAATGATGTCTATTGCTAACTCCTCGGGGAAGTTCGCATTCAGCTTCATTAAACGGTCCACATACCGTTGCATTTTCTACATGTGGCCCGTGATGGGTTCACCATCCTTCATTCGGGTTGTTATCATGGAGGAGATGATTTCATATCGCTCTTGAG
Organism: Lactuca virosa; assembly: GCF_052849685.1. Classification (NCBI taxonomy): domain Eukaryota; kingdom Viridiplantae; phylum Streptophyta; class Magnoliopsida; order Asterales; family Asteraceae; genus Lactuca; species Lactuca virosa. Next base: position 302,950,161 of record NC_136429.1, on the reverse strand, counting down.
AGTGTCTAATTATTCCTTATCTGGCCGGCTACTCTTACACATACTCACTCATGATATGCGTGCATCCTATCCTCACTCTATCGAGAGTGTCTAATTATTCCTTATCTGGCCGGCTACTCTTACACATACTCACTCATGAAACTTCCACCAACCCTACAGCTACTCGTGCATGATAATCATACATAACGTTGGATCCTATTGATAGTGTGATATCTAATTCTACCCTAAGCCGACAACCAAACAAGGCAAAGGAAATAAGGCTAAACAAACCATTCTTAGGCTATAAAATCTTAGTTATGTACAACTAGGATGCATATGCTAAGTAACTACAATAATGATTTCAATATAATCTAGCATATAAGAAGTCCTCCTAGGCTATCAAGCATCATATATCAGGAAATTCTATCATGTAATTCCTGAAGATCTTTAGCCTACCACTAGCATGCAGTTCTATCATATTCATCAATAACAAATAACAATGTGGTAACCTGGGGAATACTTTTCTTGCTTCGGCTGATCGTACACATATCATCCTTCCTTGATTACTTTTGAAAACAATTTTGAAAACTTTTACAAATCCTTAGTTTGAGTCGAAATTACACAAATGCTCATCCAATTCTCTCAAACCATGGCTCTGATACCCCCTTGAAACATGCCAAAAATCAAAGTAAACTTTTCATTTTTCAAACCAACCCAATGACCATAATTGTTTCCAAAGCATTGTTTTAAAAGTGATAATCAATAATCAAAGTATCCCAAAACCCAAATAACATAAAATCTAAAGGATGTGCATCATCACGCCGTCGCCTTTCAACGATCAACTGAAGTATCTGAAACAATAAACTAAAACTATAAGCCAAAGCTTAGTGAGTTCCCCGAAAGTACCACCAGACAAATACTAGGTCCACAACCTCCTGGTTGGATTACCCCTGGCCCACAACCTTATGGTTGGAATGTAATGGCCTACAACCGTATGGTTGGAATGCCCCAACCCTCAACCTTTCGGTTGGATTGCCTAATACATGTTGGGTCCACAACCTCCTGGTTGGATTACCCCTGGCCCACAACCTTCCGGTTGGAATGCCCCGGTTTGTTGACTGACAACACAAAGCAGTACAGTCTCCACCCCACCATGTCATGTCGACATATACATAACAAATAACATATATCCACCAACGGAATATCATATAACTAGTCAATATACAAACAAGCAGATCTACATATCAATACAACATAACAACATCCTATATACCAGGACACAAATCTAACATATCACTATAGCATAGCAACATCCTATATAGTAGGATTCATAACTCAGTGGAATGACATTGGTGCCTTCGACCCACCTTTCAGTCTGAAATTATTCCTAAACAAGACACTGCTCCAAATATCAGCCCTAGCGGTCACCTATTCATTGGAACATGAACAAACTTAACTTATATTAAAAATACACAAAATACCCCTAGGTCAAACTTAGTTAAATCCGGTGCAAAGTCAAAAATTCAAAAAGTCAACCGAGTCAACTCAACTGAGTACGCTGGGAATACTCAGCTCGTACGTGGTGCATACAATCATCTTGACCAAATTTTGGGTTGTTGACCTTGTACGCGCAACGTACCAATTAGTACGCCCAACGTACGTGTCTGCCAGCTACATTTTCTAATAAATACTTATTCTATTAAGCTCTGCCGTCTAAAATCCAAATCTAGTCCATAAATGACGTTCTCAACCATAAACTTTCCAACTATATGGTCTTTCATGGCTATTAAGTGCTCAATACCAAAAACCCTAACTTCTTAACTCATTAAGACATCCTACTGCATCTATGGAAGGAAACAAAGGCCCAAGATTACATTTTTATGCTTCTAAACACTCCAAAACGTCTGAAGGGACAACTTATGAGAATTCGAGTAACCCATTCTGATAATACAAAGCTTATGGGACAAAAAATAACAAAAATCTATGGCTAAACAAGATATAAGCATAGCTTCATCAAGTTCAGAGCTTTTTACCATCAAAGGGTGTCAAATGATGATGTGATTCTGGACCCAAAGTGCTTCACTTTTCTAGGATGGTTTCCTCTTCCTTCTTCCTCCTTCAAGAACACCAAAATGCACACTCAATGCTCAAAAATGCTCTCAAATAGATTCGGGTTTGCAAAGGGGTCGAAATGGGATTGGATGATGATGAAAGAAAGGTTAATGGGGGCTATAAAGGTGTTTAAATAGGGTTTTGGGTCAAACCCTAAATATTAGGGTTTTGGATCCATACCACGTACACTTAGCGTACACTTTGGCCGAACATACTCAAGCAATTCCAAAAAATTACGATAATGCCACTAAGGACCCATTTGCAAACAATTCTTATACCAAGGGCATAAATGGAATACCTGGAAATCAAAATGTTACATTTTTATTGTATAAAATTGAATATTTATCTTGGTCATTAGATATCCTATATCTTGAATTTGTAAATTATCCTTATGATTTATTGACATTTAACTATTTGATTAATTGAAAGATTAATATTAAAATCTTAATTGGTTTAAAGATTAGTTAACTATTTTTTTAATTTGGATAATTAATATTAAAACCTTTTGTTTGAAAAATGTTTTAAAATACACCTTATACTTACATTATTAAAAGTTTAATATATTATATTTATAAGAAAAGCCAGTCAAATCGCTAGTCCATCTCATTCACGAAGCTATACTATAAGGGGAGTTTAAGGAAGCGACCTATAAAATGACCGTCATTGGTTGTCCACTCTCACTCACCGCTCTCTTGTATGGTGGAGAGTCGTTTGCCGAACAGAATTGGTAGGACATAATCTCATTAATAAGTATAATGATGTTAAGTAACTAAACTATTTTTGAAAAAAATATCACTCTTAGTTAGTTTAGGAAAAATGTGAAAAGTATGCTAATCAATGAGATTGCACATTATGCTTTATATGTAATTAGTGGAACGTGTGTGGTTAACCGACACACTAGTAATGACTATAAAGAGTAGTAATGGGAATCTTGAAAATTATCATTGTTAATGGAACGCGTATGGTTAACTGGCACATTAATTAGAGATGATAAATGACATCGAGAGTGCCAAGCATATTTGCATGGTTATTCATATCTTATTTGTGATCCTCAACATCCTAGTCACAAATAAAAGAACATAATCTGAGATTAAACATGTCATTGATAAGATTTCATGAATCTCAAAAGATCTAGGAATTTCATAGTTTGAAATTGGTAAATTGTTTTTATCTATCTTCATAAATTCACGATAAGATTACGGCATCCCTCTTCTCAGTTACGAATAGTTATTTTAGAGCATAGCCTTAAATACCTATTATGGGTTAAAATATTAAGGATTATTGTCATCTAACTAAAACTTCTTTTTCTCTTTAGATGTCTACTTCTGGTGATGCTTCTGCTTCTCAAAACTCTACCCACAACTTCTTACTTTTATCAATCGTGTCCAAGGTGACATTCGATGGCACCAACTACAATTATTAGATGTGCAACATAAATATGGCTCTTCGATATGAGGGAAAAGATTATGCCCTTGAGAAACAAATTATTGTGATTGATGATACCACTATTACTCTTGAAGAAATAGCCTCCTATGAGAAACATTATGATGATGCGACTAAGGTTGCTTGCGTCATTATTTCCACCATGATTCTTGAGTTACAAAAGTTCTATGAGGACTACTGTCCATACGAGATGAATTTGGGTCTTGTGGAAAAGTTTCACAAGAGAGCTCGTCAAAAGTATGAATTCGTTAAAGCTCTAATGGCTTGCAAATTGAAGGAAGGAGAGTCAGTCTGCAATTACGTGCAAAGGATGCAGAGATATGTGGTGCCCTTCGAAAGGCCAAATTTGAAATTTGATGAGGAGTTGGTCATTGATATGGTTCTTAATTCGTTTCCATCTGGTTATGATCAGTTCATTTTTCCTTATCATTTGAACAATACATAAACCACATTGGCCCAACTCCACAACCTACTGTGGACAACTAAGTCGGGATTAAAGAAGAATCAAACCCCTACCTCTACTAATGCTCATTTCCTTTCCATTGGGAAAAACAAAGGAAAGAAAAGGAAAGGTGCTCCTAAGCAGAACTGGAAGGGCAAGGGCCATGTTGGTTCATCTGGCAATGGCTCAAAAGCAAAGCCCGGTTCTCACATTCCTTTTGTTAGTCACCCTAAAGAGGCCATTTGCTTCTATTAAAATGATAAGGGCCATGGAAATGAAGCTGCCCCAAGTAATTGTAGGACATCAAGGATGGAAAGGTTAATCCATCCTCGGCAGGTATTTACACTATTCAAAATAATAACTCACAATCTACTCGTTGTTATGTCCTTGATACAGTATGTGGTTTTCATATTTGTTCGGATTTGCAGGGGCTAAAAGAAAGTGAATAGAAGGATCACCGAAGGAGGAATCTAATCATGGTCAGTAGGAAATCTTCTCCTCTTACCAAGATTGGAATTTATATTCTTGTGCATGGTGGTTATGTTAGATTAGATTTAGTTGATTGTTTCTATTCATTAGAAATGAAGCGAAACATTATTTATTTTCATGCATTATTTAGACAAGGTTATCGATATTCGTTTGATGATATGAATGGATCGATTTTAGTTTATAAAAATGGTATTTTTATGTTTAAAGCTTTACCTTCTAATGTGTCACACCCAGCTAAAGCGGAAACACGGGCGCAACAGTACAAAGGGTCTCATAACAGAAGTTCAAAGACAACACCAAACATAATATTAAAAGCATTACAATTTACAATGGGTTTGAACAACTTTTAAAAGAAATTACAATGTAATTGAAAAACAACACATGCAAATGCTCCTACAAGTGATGTGTTCCTAAGTGCCATCTTGTAGACGAGTTCCTGAAAAAGCATGTAAAATGAGCGGTCAACTACCGAAATAGTTGGTGAGTTCACAGCTTTACAAAAGTAGTAGTATACAATTCATAATCAGAGTTTTAATAAATGTTTCCATAAATGGAAGTTTGTTGTTGAAATAATTAAACAGGTTCACTGCTACAAAGAGCAAACAAGTTCGTTGCTACAAGGAGCAAACAAGTTCATTGCTAAGACAAGTAAATAAGTTTCCAGTAATAAAAGTTCGTTGCTATAACGAGAAACAAAGTTCGTTGCTATAATAAGTAAGCAAGCTTGTATGTATATGAGCAAACAATGAGTTCACAACCAAGCCTATGATTGATGCCCTATCATGATCTATGCTTATCGTTCCATAGTTGAATATGGTATCATGCACTCGAGTAATCAGGCGGGTGAGGAGTTGTCAATTCCTAATAGCGCTATCCATAATGACCATTGGCTCAAAGAGTTAATGGTTGGAGTAAAGTGTAAGGGACTTAAGACGTTAAGGCCTCATGCTTCAAGTTGCATCGACATACATAGCAAAATGTAGCAATCACGTTTGATACAAATCAATTTAAATTCAACGAATAATAAATAGTTTTTTGGACATGCTTTTCCACCCCAAAACATAAAAACCGAAAATAGGGGGATGTGAATACTCACAATGCTTTGAGATGATGCAAATGATGCATTGAACTATGTTCCACTTGTACCACTACCACTACACATTAATGAGTCTCTAATCGAAATTTAATACTAGTATACTTAACTTCTACAATAGAGTTATGCCAATAATGTGTCAAAATCTTGATATTGATCAGTTACAAACATTTTTCTAGGAAAATTTGATTTCCATGAATCAATTGTTATATAACAATTTTAGTGGAAAATTCTCATTATTGAAATGTTAAAATTTAACATTTTTTGGAGGTGTTCCAATGATTAAATATTCAAAAAACTAAATCAATTTAGTTCTAAAAATTCCCAAGCTTTGTATTTTAATTTTAATAGAAGTCAAAGATCCCAAAATAAATTTCTTGAATTTTCGATTTATCTAACTATTTTTCACCATTTTAATTCCTTGAATAATCATAAAATCATGAAAAACACTAAACAATTACTAAAATTCCCAAACTTCGGATTGTGGTTCTAACTGTATTAAAGGATTTCCAGATAAGTTTTCATGAATTTTAGATATGTCTAGCATTTTTTCTATATTTAACTACTTGAATCAACACAAATTCATGAAAAATAGTAAACAATGGAGATAATTCCTTACAAATTTTTTTACAATTGTTATATATTGTATATAAGCTGGAAAAAATACTTAAATTTATTTTCAAACAGCTTAACTTGAATTTATGATTTTGTGTGTTTATCCTAACAAAAATAGAGATAATTAGAAAACAGTTCTAAAAATTCCCAAACTTTGTTTTCCAATGTTATTAAACATATATGAGGTGGTACAAATGCCAAAGGTTATTTTTCATATATAGGAGCCTATATTTTAATTTATATGTGTTTAATCTAAGGAAATTATTAAAAATACACCATACAGTAGACACAAATCATCAAACTTTTTGTACCACTGATATATGCATTATATATAATCTGAAAAAAAATGTCAAAAGTAGTTTTCACATAGTATAGTGCGGTTTTTATGATTTATGTGTATTAAATGTATGAAATATAGCATAATTAGCAAAAGGATTCGATAATCCTTCAAATTGTTTGTACAATTGTTATTTGATGTAAACAAACTGGGAACAATATAAAAATTGGTTTTTGAACAACTTAACCTGTTTTTATGATTTTTGTGTATTTATTATATTAAAAATGAAAATAAATACTAAATAGTTTGGAAAACTACCCAAACTTTTTATTTGTGGTTACACTGTAATACACGATGTGATGGAATGTTCTTGTAATTTTTAGAACAGTTTAATTATTTTTCCCTGATTTATTCTCATAAATAAGCATTAATTTATGAAAAATTAATAAACTGTAAGAGAAATTCATTAAACTTTTTTTTCACGATTAATATGTATTATAAGATATGGTGGTAAAGTTGTATAATTTTTGGACAAGTGTAGCTTTTTATTACCAATTTAACCCTTTAAACCTACATTAAATCAGGAAAAATAAGAAATACTCATGGAAAAATCTATAAAGTTTTTTATAGAGTGTTTTTGATGTCCAGAAGATGCGAAATTTATTAAATATGGCTTTCGACATTCATAACTTAATCGTACTATATATTTCCCTTCAACAAAAATAAATTAGAAATCAATAGAAAAAAGTCATATAAATGCGTGAAACTTCATGGAACATCTTTAATAAGTGTATCTGTAATATCAGAAATTGACCATAATTTATTGACCTATGGAAGTATTTTATGTGATTTATGGCCCCATTTTCTTGAGAAAATTGCAATAAATCAAGAGAAATGAATCAATACCTGAAACTTTCCAGATCATCTTAATATATCATTGGGCTTCTAAGAAAAGTTATGTTTGTGCAGAAACAAAGTTTTACATATTTGTAGATTAAAATCTTTTATGAACATATTTGAAGTACCTAGCACCTAAGCTTTAACAACAACTTTGAACATCTAGCACCTAAGCTTGAAGATCATCACATAAATGTTGGTTTAAAGACCATGCATGGACTTGATTTGTTCAAAATTATGTTTTTAGGAAGAAAACTTGGATGCATTGGTTGATGAACATCCAAAACTTATAAAAACTCATTTTCTTGGATTTGACATAGGTTTATGTGATTGGTTTTCACCATCTAGCAACATGCAATATGTTTTTGGTGAAAACCTACCACCATCATCGTCAAATCTGAAGTGCATGAACATGCAAATGAAAAATCATGAAGAATGGTGTAGAAGAAGAAGAAAGTGCAAGAAAACTTGTAAAAACTTTCAAGAAAAGTGAAGGAGAATCGATTTTACATTCAAGAACACCACAAGATAATGAAGATTTAGAGTTTAAGGACTGTTCTTTGGTCTTATTTTTTAGAAATTTTGTGGGATTGTGAGAGAGAAGGAAAGGAAATGGTGTTGGTGGAGATAGAGAGAAATGAGAGAGAATGAGGGAGGAGGTAGAGCGTAAGAGAAAATAAATGATTTAGTGTGTGTGGGGAAGACAATTTTTGAACGAGGAGAGAGGGGGCCGAAATTTTGAAGAGGAAAAAGGTTCCCTCCCTCTTTTCCATTTATTTTTATTAAATCTCTTGAAAGTTTTATAAATTTTCAAATTTGAATAAAGTATGAACATTAAATCAAAAGTTGTTTATAAACTCTTGCTTTTTATCTCCTAAAATAAGTTAAATGTTAATGACCTACACTTTTCTTTTCTTGATCATATTTTATAATTTTAATTATTATAAGATGATATTATAAGGTTCATAATTATTTTTATAGAATTTTGATGTTAAAGTTTATAAGATCAAGGTTTTTAGGGCTTTTAGGGTTTTGAAATTTTGTTTATCTTTGGATATCAAAATAAATTGAATTCTTTGAGACTTCAAATTATGTTAGAGTTTCATAACTCTTTTCTAGTTAAAAATAATGTTTGTAATTTATTTTTATCAGTTTATTGGCATTTCTATATAGTGATTCCGAGATTCAAGTGAAATTGAAGAATCAAGTATACTAGTCCTAGTTTTCAACTTAGACTCAAGTTCCTACGAGCTTCTGACCTAATTTCTACTACTAGGTCAAATGTATGATGTCTCTGTATGAATATATAAAAGTGCTCGAGTCACGGAATGACCTGAATTTGGATTATTGTTACAGTTAAAGTACTTGTAGAATTCACATATCAATGTGAAATCTATGTACACTATCCTTCGATTCTACTTGTTTCCAAGTTTCTAGTAGGTTATAACTTAGCTTCTAGTTACTAAGTCTAGTATGTGTCGTGCCTATACGTTCAACTAAGTTTATTCAAATCTAAAACTATCTCGAATTTTAACAGTTGTCACAGTCTCCCCTATTTGAAAGAATTTCGTCCCGAAATTCAATTTGTGACGTATTCGATTAGAACATAGTCAAATACAAGTATATAGCTGGAGCGTTGGTGACTTGAAGGACCTATTGATAATATATGATTAATGACTCAAAGGAGAGTCAAATCCTTTAGCTATAATCAGGTTATGGTTTCCCTAATTCGAGTTCTACAGTCTAGATTGTGGGAAATTAGGATCATGGAAATCATGGTCTAACTATTGCGACCTAGTTGAAAATGATTATCTAGTTAGATATCATCTAACTAAAGAGCATTATAAGTTTTTCTGAAACACCAAATGTATTGAGTGCTAAGTCCGTTCTAAATTGTGGGAAATTAAGTCGCGTTCTAAATCAACACTAAGTGTAAATTTATCATCTAATAATGAAGATATTAGGGACAATTTGCTCACTTTTGGGTTGGCTAGTAAATCTAGAGAAGATATATTCCAAAGTAAAAAGGGGTAGCACGAATGAAAGAGAAGATATCGAGGGTAAGTTCCTAAAGATACATACTAAGGGTAGGCAACGAAGTTTTGGTACATCTCAAATGTAAAGACTATATAAGTGTCGTCTGCAAAATAAATTACGAAATGGCCAATGATTTCCGAAGCTATATTTACTACTACCTTTACTCTCGGTACAATAGAATCATATTGGAAGAATATATATATATATATATATATATATATATATATATATATATATATATATATATATATATATATATATATATATATATATATATATATATATATATATATATATATATATATATATATATATATAGAGGCAGTGTTGCAAATGGAGCCGATGAAAGTTTATGATAAATTAAATCACATTGCGTAGATAGCATTTTGAGTGTTTAGAAATGATAAGTAATCTTTACTGTTATCAAAATGTGTAATAATTCCAAGAGAATGAAGATACATGTGTGGCGATCAAACGAAGTAGTAAAATAATAAAGGGATTAATTAAGGTTTAAGGTTTAAGTCGTCAATAAGGGAATTTATATAGAAATATACATATTACAATTTTTGAAAAATTGTCCAATTGTTTAAGTTCATACAAATACGAGTTTACGAGGAGTTAGGGTATTTATGAAAACAAGTTTGAGAGTTGAGGAACTCACTGGAAATTGCAAAGTTGAAAGCTATGTTAAGAAAGGTGTAAAAATATCGATTAAATAAAATAGTGCATTGTTAATTTAGTGGTCCTACAAAAACAATCATTTGAATGCTAGATAATCGTAGTATTCAAAACTTTTTATTTTTTTTAAAGAGAAGGAGAAACATAAGAAAATGTATTTTTCACATATATTTTCTGGATTTAGAAAAATGATAGGAACAAGGGTAGTCACCTTGTGTATTAATTGTAAGGAAAATACAATGAAAATTGCATTTTAAATTCAAATTTCCAAATTTAGTACAAAAGAACAATGAAAATAAAGATTACTCATTTACGGTAGGTTTCATAATAACAACAAAATATATATGATAAGCGGTGTAGTTGAATATCTCAAGGTTGACTAAATCAAAATTATGCCTCATGACTATACACATATTAATTGCTCAAAACGAAAGGGTAGACTTCTAGTCTGTATGTGTACGTACATGGTACCAAGAGAAGCAAAATAGACAAAAACAAAGTTAGACCATGTATTATCTTACTATTATGGGTGTGCGAGATCTCAAATCAGATAGATAACAATAAATAAAGTGTGGGGGAAAGAAAAGGAAGGTATCAGCAACAATGATTGTTATTGTTAAAAATTTAAGGATAATATATGTGAGTAGATTTAAAACTTAGATTGAGATATATTTCAAACTTCAATCTTTGATGTATGTTGATGGTTACATAGACGTGCATAAGTTTTAAAGTGTTTGAAAAGGTTTGCTAAAATTTCATGAGTTATCTATTAGGTTAAACTCCATTTGTGAAAAATAAGAAGCGCTACAACTGGTAATTGAAAAACTGTCAGTTTTAACATTTTAGATTAGAGTCCAACAATGGGTAAACGGAGAAGGTAAAGACTCAATATATTTAGAAGAGTAATTATACATTGTTGGAATTGCGTCACTGGAAATGTTAAAGTGAACACTAAGTTTTGCAACGCTTTAAATTTTAGAAACTTTACAGATTATTAAACTAATTTGAAATAAAAGAAACAAATGAGGTATGTTTTAAAATGTAGGCATTAGTGATGTCTTGTAAACATGTTCGAAGTAGAAAGTTGTAAGAATATCATGTTGGGTTTCAAGAAAACACATTTAAGTAAAGTACAATGCCTAAATGAGAAAGTGGTCAAAAGAGTCAAAACAAAAGTGGTTTGAAAGATCCGACGAAGCTTTTACACATAATATGAACTTCAATGTCACATGTTTAAGTTTTATAGCATAGAGTTTAAACACTTTTATAAAAAAAATGTTTCTAAGTTTTTCGAAAACGTGGCAAAATGGTAAACAAGGTTTAAAATGGTCTATATGCCCTTAAAAAGAACATCTATCCATGGAAATGGATTTGAAATGAAATTGAAATAGCAAGGTTGAAACCAATATTGGTTAAATTGTGTTTTGAAGAAAAGTGTTAAGTTAAAGCAAGTTTGGAAAAGTAAATTTGGTTGTTTTTTAGCGAGAAATATGGCTTATATGGTTAGGAAAGGGCTAGTAAGTTATATGAAGTTGTTATAAAATATTGTATTGATGGTAAATAAAGTTGGTGAATTGAAATAGGTTTGGTGAAAGATTAAGAAGCAAGGACTAAGTGGGTTAGCGTAACTAGTCTTACCTAATAATAATGCAAGTATAAGGCGAGTATTGTTGGCTTTTCCCCAAAATAAAGGACAAGAAAAGTTGTTTGTAAAACGTTTTATGGTGTAGATACAATTTCATGCCTTTTATAGGAAGGTTAATTTATAGGTTTGGCGTCTGGCTCACAGCGTAAGAGGATATAATCCCTTATAACGATAGGAATGTTAATAATCTCGCTAAGGCTCAAACGAGTGTATGAAAATAATAAGGTTCGAAGGAGGATTTGAAATTTATAGGAAACATTTGTACAACGAAGTAGTGCGATGTTTGATCGGGCATGAAAATTTAAGGTTGGTTTTGGGTGTGAAACATGTTAGTAATTTTGAAAGTGTAAGATGATGGTATACTTGTGATAATCACTAGTGCATCTGGGGCCTCGAACTAAGGCTTCTAAATTTTGCCATAAGGTTTAGAATCAAATATGCGAAGTAGAGACGGTAGGGTAAGAATCACCAAAGATAAGGTTTAGAATCAAAGAGATATCCTAGACTAAGTTTTAAGTTCAGGATGGAAACAACTGATAACTAAAATCGTAGCGTAGAAGAGAAGTCGCACGTATCAGTACCAATGGGTTGAGATTTCGCGCCTCGTATTGTCATATTAGGGATGATCGCCAATGACGTCCATGTGATTTCTTGTGGCGACTCATCTACTTTCTAATGCGATGCTCCAATTCTCATTCGTGTCGGTTCAAAACGCTTTTCCTATTTGTAACTCTAGTATGGAGACAATGAAGATGTATTGAGGTATAGTTGGTATTGGTTCCGACATAAGATTATTACTAGGGCTATCTAGCTACTAACCTTACGTCTAAAGTCAATAGCTACCGAGGAATACTCATTCTTAGTACTAAGTGGATTGCTCCTAGAGTGGCTAGTATTATAACCTAACTGGTTAGCCTGGCACTTGATAAGGGATAAGAATACTTCTAAATAAAGACATTGTGATAAAAGTGCACTTAGTTTCTAAGTGTACCTAGATGAATGCCTATAATATGCAATGTGTATACGAACATCGAAAAATTTCGTTTTTCAAAAGTTTAAGTTGAAAATCATTTTAAACATAATTCTACTATGATCGTTTCCAACCTAGCATTAATTTTCCTTAATTAAGCATAGTTGGCTAGGCTATACTTAATTATAGTCCAATAATGCATACTTGAATTAGTTATACCAGTAGTATGTTTAGTATTTTAAAAACATTTTGAAATTTTTTGGCTATTGTTGTGGTTTTCCAAAGGAAAACTGGTATGCTCTATAACCTTTGGCTCTGATACCACTTTTATCACACCCCGCTAAAGCGGAAACATAGGACGCGACAGCACAAAGGGTCTCATAGCAAAAGTTAAAAGACAACACCAACCATAGTATTAAAAGCATTACAATTTACAATGGGTTTGAACAAATTTTAAAAGAAATTACAATGTAATTGAAAAACAACACATGTGAATGCTCCTACAAGTGATGTGTCCCTAAGTGCCATCTTATAGACATGTTCCTGAAAAAGCATGTAAAATGAGCGGTCAACTACCGAAATAGTTGGTGAGTTCACAGGTTTACAAAACTAGTAGTATAGAATTCGTAATCAGAGTTTTAATAAAAGTTTCCATAAATGGAAGTTCGTTGTTTAAATAAGTAAACAGGTTCACTGCTACAAAGAGCAAACAAGTTCGTTGCTACAAGGAGCAAACAAGTTTATTGCTAAGACAAGTAAATAAGTTTCCAGTAATAAAAGTTTGTTGCTATAATGAGAAACAAAGTTTGTTGCTATAATAAGTAAGCAAGTTTGTATGTATATGAGTAAGCAATGAGTTCACAAGCAAGACTATGATTGATGCCCTATCAAGATCTATGCTTATCGTTCCATAGATGAATATGGTATCATGCACTCAAGCAATCGGGTGAGTGAGGAGTTGTCAATTCCTAATAGTGCTATCCATAATGACCATTGGCTCAAAGAGTTAATGGTTGGAGTAAAGTTTAAGGGACTTAAGACGTTAAGGCCTCATGCTTCAAGTTGCATAGACATACATAGCAAAATGTAGCAATCAAGTTTGATAGAAATCAATTTAAATACAACGAACAATAAATAGTTTTTCAGACATGCTTTTCCAACCCAAAACATAAAAACCGAAAATAGGGGGATGTGAATACTCACAATGCTTTGAGATGATGCATTGAACTAAGTTCCACTTGTACCGCTACCGATTCCTACAACGATCTTACACATTAATGAGTCTCTAATCGAAATTTAATACTAGTATACTTAACTTCTACAATAGAGTTATGCCAATAATTTGTCAAAATTTTGATATTGATAAGTTACAAACATTTTTCTGTGAAAATTTGATTTCCATGAATCAATTGTTATATAACAATTTAAGTGGAAAATTCCCATTATTGAAGTGTTAAAATTTAACATTTTCTAGAGGTGTTCCAATGATTAAATATTCAAAAAACTAAATCAATTTAGTTCTAAAATTTCCCAAACTTTGTATTTTAATTCTAACTGAAGTCAAAGATCACAAGATAAGTTTTCTTGAATTTTCGATTTGTCTAACTATTTTTCACCATTTTAATTCCTTGAATAATCATAAAATCATGAAAAATACTATATAGTTAATAAAAATTCCCAAAATTCGGACTGTGGTTCTAACTATATTAAAGGACTTTCATATAAGTTTTCAACACAAATTCATGAAAAATAGTAAACAATGGAGATAATTCCTCACAATTTTTTACAACTTTTATATATTGTATAGAAGCTGGGAAAATTACTCAAATTGATTTTCAAAAAGTTTAATCTGATTTATGATTTTTGTGTGTTTGTTGTAACAAAAATGGAGATAACTAGAAAACAGTTCTAAAATTTCCGAAACTTTTTTTTTCCACTGTTATTCAACATATATGAGCTGGTATAAATGCCAAAGGTTATTTTTCATATATAGGAGTCTGATATTTTCATATATAGAGGGGGCCAAAATTTTGAAGAGGAGAGAGGTTCCCTCTCTCTCTTTTCCATTTATTTTTATTAAATCTCTTGAAAATTTAAATTTTTAAATTTTTAAATTTTTATAAAGTATGCACATTAAATCAAAATTTATTTATAAACTCTTGCTTTTTATCTCCTAAAATAAGTTAAATGTTAATGACCTAAACTTTTATTTTCTTGATCATATTTTCATAATTTTAATTAATATAAGATAATATTACAAGGTTAATAATTATTTATATAGAATTTTGATGTTAAAGTTTATAAGATTTAGGTTTTTAGGGCTTTTAGGGTTTTGAAATTTTGTTTATCTATGGATATCAAAATAAATTGAATTCTTTGAGACTTCAAATTATGTTAGAGTTTCATAACTCTTTTCTAGTTAAAAATAATGTTTGTAATTTATTTTTATCGGTTTATTGACATTTCTATGTAGTGATTCCGAGATTCAAGTGAAATTGAAGAATCAAGTATACTTGTCCTAGTTTTCAACTTAGATTTAAGTTCCTACGAGCTTCTGACCTAATTTCTACTACTAGGTCAAATGTATGATGTCTCTATATGAATGTACAAAAGTGCTCGAGTCAAGGAATGACCTGAATTTGAATAGTTGTTACAGTTAAAGTAGTTGTAGAATTCACATATCAATGTGAAATCTAAGTACACTATCCTTCAATTTTATTTGTTTCCAAGTTTCTAGTAGGTTATAACTTAGCTTCTAGTTACTATGTCTAGTATGTATCGTGCCTATACATGCAACTAAGTTTATTCAAATCTAGAATTGTCTCGAATTTTGACGGTTGTCACATAATGGTGTGTATGAAATTGTGATTTGTATTGATAGCATATGTAATAATGTATTTCATATTGATTCGTCTAATGGTTTAGCCATGGCATGCTTGTGGTGTTGTTATCTTGGGCACATTAACAAGGAACACATCGCCCAACTCCAAAAGGATGGAGTGTTGGAATCATTTGACTTAAGGCCAGATGATGAATGTGAATCTTGTCTTTTGGGCAAGATGATGTTGGGTTTTGATACGAAATAAAAGTTTGTTTTTCACAAAAACGGGCAATGGAAGACTTTAAAAATAACAAGTTTATTATAGTTCATAACAAAACCACACCATCATGGATCCATTTATATAGGTAAGATTGAAATAAAAAAACAACCATAGGATGTTTTAGAGATAACCTTTGAAGCCTTTGAACCCACTTGGTTTTGGGGTGTTGATGAAGATAGCAAAAATCAAAGTGTATGATTTCTCTACAAGTATCCACCATCAAGAGTAAGGCACTTGGAATGCTAGTTCCTTCTTGTATCCTTGAGTGTCTAAAGCCTTTAAGTTCTTAAATCAAATAAGTAATAAAGGAGAACAACCCAAGAGGTCTTTTAAACACCAAAGTAAAGCACCAAACTTCAAAGGTTTGGTGCTTCTTCATAGTTACGACTTTAGAGAGAAGAAGAAGGGAAGAAGAAGAGCTTCACTCTTGCAAAAATGCAAGCCTTATGCACCTCTTATATAGCCCATGAAAAATAAGGTCTAACCATTAAAATAATCTAAAGTAATGGTAGCCTATAGAAGCATGGGAGACAAAAGTTGGAAGGTTGAAAAAGCAAGCTCCTACACTGTAAGAAACTGTTATTTCAAATCTATGTAATAGTATAGATCAATTTGTAGTCTTTTTTAAAATAATAATGAGAATTTTTTGTATACTATGTGCATTTACATAATCAACTCTAAAAAATGAAGTATCAAATAATCTTGATTGAGATGAACAAAGTGGTATAGATTGTAACAAGGTTTCCAAAAATATAAAGAACACTAAAATCCGAGTTAGAACGAAGAAGTTATGACCAATCGAAGATCCGCGACAAAACCGGCAAAACACTATTCAGCGTAAAAAGTGAGTTTTCAATAAAAGGCTTTTTAGCCTTAACAATCTAAATGAAAGTTGTAGAATAAGTTAAACCAAGAACTTTCATAAAAAGAATGTCAAAATCTTACTTCGTATGAGGAAGTTATGATTTTTCTAAGATTCAGTATAACAGTATACAGCTAAAAACTCGAAATAAAGATCGAGTGATTTTTAGCCGACACAACCTAGACGAGAATCGAAGGTCTCGTCAATAGTAGTACAACGGTAAAAAGACAGACAAAAACGGACATCGGATGAAGAAGTTATGAATTTTTTACGGATTTTCCTGTCCCGGTCTGTTAAAAATAATAATATTAAAAATAAAGTCAAAATTAGCCGACGAAGTCTAAACGAAAGTCGTAGAGCATAATCTCACCTATGCGTTCATTTAAAGAATGTCAAAAACGGAGCTCGTATACGAAAGTTATGAATTTCACAAGTTTTGGGCACAAAAACCGAAAAATATTGGTAACCGAGAAATTTCGCATGGCTGAGAATCGGCCACGTCACCTCGCATGCGAGGCTGCCTCGTGTCCGCCCCATGTCCGCTGCTAATTCCACCGAAGATGCGGCCCAATGAGAAGCCGACACGCCTCACACCCGAAGCTGCCACCTGCCCTCCCTTCGCCACCTGTCCGAACACGCATCGTATCCTCCCCCCTTCGGACCGAGGCCTCGCACCTATATAAAGGGTGCGAGATTCTCCTGTTTTCACTCGTTTTTCTCACCACTTTTCATCGTTTTTCACCTCTTTCACTCCCACAAACCTACTTACAACCCCCCGAAGCCCCGGTATCATATCTAAAACCCGAAGCAAGCCCGAAGCCCCGAAATTCTCGAGAAGCTAACCTCTTTCCAGTCGAAGTGCTGCCCGCGTTAAGCCCAGTTTTTCATCAAATCGTCACTCTCACCAAGTGAGTTCATACCCCAGTATTTTCATAGTTTTTATAGTTTTATGGGGGGAATACAAGTCTAACACAAAGTTTTTGTGTTACAAACAAATAGTTTCAAAATGTGTTAAAATGACATCAAGTCGTCAAAAAGATTTCAAAATATTAAACTCTTTAAATGATTTTATAAACTAATGTTTTTCCCAAAAATCATATATATATATATATATATATATATATATATATATATATATATGTATATATATATATATATATATTTATTTATTTATATAAATAAGATTTAAAAGGCTTAGAACTGATAACTCACTTTGGGTCCTTTTCCTTGTTTGGATGTGGGCTTATAGTATCAGTTATTTGTCTGAATGTCGTTTAAATTTTACTTATATATATAATTGTATATGTATATAAATATAAAAGTCATTTTGTTCTGTTTAGATACCCTTTGTAACATGTTGAGCAAGGGGTTACATTCATGAATAGTTAGTACCAATTCAGAAAGTACTTATAAATTATAATAGGTATAATTTATGATACATAGAACATTAATTCATGATTCAAGTATACTAGAATACACCGTTTTACAAGAAACAAGGGTTTGATTCAAAACTAATCAAGGGTATACAACTTTCAAATACATGTTAAGAATACTAATTCAGGAATATACAATTAATCATTATTTCAGAATGTTTGGGTTTTCATTTATATTATACACATAACGTCTATATGCTTTTTATGAGACAACATGTTCGGGTTGTTTATTCATTTAAAAAAAATAGTTAAAATCTTGATATTATAACCAGAATCTCCAGTCGTGGATCGAAACAAGTGTGTATAGATCTATATTGGGATTGATAACCCCGCATTCGGGTTGCTAGCTACAGTCAGGCATACACGCCTACGATAGACAGTTGTTATCAACAGCTTTTAACGCCTTCAAAGCGTTGTTTCAGGCCATCTAGTCTCAGTATGGTTATAATAACTCATTAAAAAGATATTAACAGTATGGTTAGTGTATAATTAACTAAACATGAGTACATTTTCAAAGTACTAGTTTACATAAATACAGTTTACAGTACAGTTTACAATAACAACTGGTGGAGCTAGGCACACTCACTTTTACGGAATACAAACACAGAACAATGATTTACAAAAAGAACGGTTTTATGGATTAAAACTACTTTTCATATACAACAGAAAATATAGGATTTTCTGGAACAGTTTACTTATCCAAGAAACAGAAAACATACTATAAATATAAAAATTTATGTACTCACTCAACTTTATGTTGATACTCTCTTTTCAAATTACTTGTATTCTCAGGGAAACAATAAACAGGTACTCCCCAAGCTTTTTGAGAAGATGGAGCCATTTTGAGTCATATCTTCTGTATTTTGCTATAACTATTTTGGTGTCAATATACAGTGATTGAACACATGTAAATACTTTTACTTTTAAATGAAATGGTTGTTTGTACTTTGATTACTATAATGCATGTGTTGTGATACTACAAATGAAGTCCTCCACCCCCGGACGTTTCCGGCGTCTGGTTTTGGGGGTGTGACAGATTGGTATCAGAGCATTGTTTATAGTGAACTCAGTATATCAATCCATAAAAGATATACAAACTATAAATACATTTGGGGCTGAGAGCTCTGACTACAAGCATACTTTTAAAATATAAGTATTTATTAAAAAGTATATTTACACTTATATATACAGGAACAATATCACTGTCATAAGAACTCAAAAGTATTTGGATATTGGACATTGCAGTCAAACCTGGGCAGTTATGTAATCATATATGGGATCAATATAGCCTGATCAACTATATTGGTTTGAGATACGACCAACATGTGTTTGGGAGTGAAAGTTGTGCTGCAACAAGTCTAAAACTTACCAACTACATGTACAAAAGAAACTCTAGAGCAGAACATAAGTTTAAAATACTATAGGAGTATTTTATGATACTATAGATGCAATAGTTTAACATCGATGTTTAATATTATATGCTTTAGTTTTTCATGCACTTCCCATGTCCTTATTCTCGCACATACACAATGGTCGGATTTCATTTACCAGGGGATCCTTACTTTCCGAACCATGGTAACGAAGGATGGATAGTAGAGGATCCGAAGAGGATCCAGAAGACGAGGAAGAAGAAGAGGAAGAAGATGAAGATGGAGATTCATAGGGTACCGACACAGAACCCACAATATACAATCCCCCACCAGCCATCCCACCTCCCGCAGTCAGACAAGGATTTCAAGGGCCAACGCTAGTTTGGGGAGATCACATATACCACTGGAGCCGACAACAGGGCCAGCGTCACCCTATGGAATGTGCCGAGATTTCTACCACCTCAGTAACAGAGGATCAGCCGACAGGGCTTTTCCTGTCATTGTTCATCATATAGCTCGCCTAACCGATCAGGCGAGGGTTTCAATAAACTGGATCATGGAAGTCAATGCAATGATACAAATCAATGCTACAGATATTCGTCGTGTGTACGAAATTAAAGATGAATCCCAAACCCACATCGAGGCACTTCAAAACAAAATGAATGTTGCGCTAATGGAAATAAGAGAATTAAGGGAGCATCAGACTACCTGGGAAAGACAGAACATGGAAACCAAAAACCAAGAAGCAGAGTCTAGTACTCATCGCAGTACGCGACGCAAGTAGTGTTTACACTACTTCTTTTTTCTATTTTAATGTAAATTAAGATATCGAATGTATATACTACTTTTTACTATATGTACAAAACCGTATATCAATAAAATGATAAGCATTTTACTTCAATAAGAGTTATTACAATTTTCATAAACATCTTATTTCATAAAGTTTGGTTATAGACTAAATCTACGGATATATTCTAGTGCAATTTTTCATGTTTTCAGTACGACCGCGAAAATTTCATTTTCGGAAGGTCGATTTAATGTCGATGTTTTTTTTCCAATATTGTGGTATATTGTAGACCTGCTTTAAGGTCAAGTTTTCCAGACTATATGTACTTAATATACCAATACAATCGACATGCATTTTCATACTCTTTGAAAAATAACCACTCAAATTCATATTATCTTTTTGCAAGTTGTACTTGTAATAGACTTCTATTACCAATTCTTTACAAGATTCAAATTGAACTAAGTGTTTTAGTTCAGAGATATCAAATTCATGTTTATTCTTGATATCTAATTGTCTTTTTAATCTTTTAACTTTTATAGTAAAAGATGCCTCCACGGAGAAATAAAGGCGTGTCAATGTTAATGAAGCGCCAACACCACCTCCGCCACCACCTCCTCAATTTCATGCTGCCATGTTTCAGGCCGCGGTCACGGCAGCTGTTGCAGCTGCTATGTCTCATATAAACACCCCTGGTGCAAGTGGATCAGGAGTTGGTGCACATCCCACCAACCACAGCAAGAGTCACGGGCACTCACGAGAGTGTACCAATAAGGATTTCTCGAACGCCAAACCCAGGACCTTTAACGGGACTGGAAGAGTGGTGGCATTAAGACAATGGATTGAGAAGACAGAGGAAATTTTCGAAATCTGCTCCTCTCCGGAGAGTATCAAGGTCAAATTTGTTGTTTGTACCTTTGCTCATAGAGCCCTAACATGGTGGAACGACCATGTTAAGTCACTGACCCTAGTAGTGGCTAACTCTATATGTTGGGAGAACTTAATGACCATGCTGATGCAGGAGTACTGCCCGCAGGGTGAAATTCAAAAGCTCGAAGAAGAGCTCTGGGTGTTACTATGGTTGGTTCATACATAACAACCTGCACAAATAGATTTTGTGCTTTAGCGATACTTTGTCCAGAAATGGTTGCTCTGGAGAGCAAAAAGATTGAGAGGTACATTTGGGGGCTGTCATCCCAGATGCAGGCAAGTGTCATTGCTTCAAGGCTTGTTACCTTTGACAGTGTCAAAGAGCTAGCACAATCCCTTAGCGACCACGGAGCCCGTCAAAACTCAGTGGTTTTTACCCCAGAACAACCCAAGGGAAACAACAACAACAACAGTAACAACAACAACAAGAAGAAGAAAGCCTGGAATATGAGAAAGGCAATTCTTCTCAGGAACCCTCAAAGAAGCAACAACTAGTGGCGGTCCATGCTGCTACTGTACCGGCTGCTGTTCCTGGTAATCCTGCACCAGCTAAGCCTTATGATGGTAATCTCCCCAAATGCAATAAGTGCAATTTTCACCACAACGGAAATTTCTGGGAAATACAGTGTCGTAACTGCAATAGAAAAGGGCATACTGCTCGATTCTGTAGATCACCACCCCAACCGATTAACCAAGTATTTGCCGCTGGAGTACGTCAAGCATGCTATCAATACGGTGATGTGGGGCATTTCAAGAGAGATTTTCCGAAAGCTGGAAATGCCGGTGGAGTTGGGAGGATTCTAGCTTTGGGTCACGAAGAAGTAGTGGCAGACCCTGTGGTGGTCACGGGTACGTTTCTTCTCAACGATACTTATGCATGCATTCTATTTGATTTTGCTGCTGAGAAGAGCTTCGTGAGCCATAATTTCAAACACCTGCTAAATCAAAACTCCCAACCACTAAATGAGACTTTCACAGTCGAAATGGGTAACGGGAAATCCGAATACACCAATGATATATATATATATATATATATATATATATATATATATATATATATATATATATATATATATATATATAGGATGTACCCTTACCTTGAATAACTTTTCGTTTCAAATAGACCTTATGCCGGTCTCTATCAAAAGTTTTGAAGTCATAATAGGTATGGATTGGTTGTTCTCTAACGATGCCGACATCCTATGCTATGAAAAATGCATTCGCCTGAACTTGCCAACTAACAGAACTCTTATTATCTACGGCGACAAACCCGACACAAACCTTCAGATAATTTCTTGCATCAAGGCACAAAATTAACTTCGCAAAGAGTATTGTGCTTTCTTAGCTCACGTGGTAGACAAAAAGCAAGAAGTGAAAGACACCGTGAGCATTCCTGAGGTCTGCAACTTTCCCGACATATTCCCCGACGATCTTCCAAGAGTGCGTCCCCAACGACAAGTCGAATTCAGAATCGACTTAATCCCTGGGGCTACCCCTGTAGCCAAATCCCCCTATCGTCTTGCACCTTCTGAAATGCAGGAATTATCCAGCTAACTAAACGAACTCCTTAGCAAAGGTTTCATAAGACCAAGCTTCTCACCCTGGGGAGCACCGATTTTGTTCGTGAAGAAGATGGACGGATCATTCCGTATGTGCATAGACTACCGCGAGATCAATAAACTTACCATCAAGAATCGATATCCTTTGCCTCGCATCGACGATCTGTTCGACCCACTTCAAGGTGCGAGCTACTTCTCGAAAATAGACTTAAGATCTGGGTATCACCAATTACGGATTTTGGAGAAGGACATTCCCAAAACCACGTTCAGAACTCGTTCTGGTCATTACGAGTTCGTAGTGATGCCTTTCGGATTGACGAATGCACCTGCTGTGTTCATGGACTTAATGAACAGAGTGTGTCGTCCGTTCCTGGACAAATTCGTCATAGTCTTCATTGACGACATCGTTATCTACTCAAGAAGCAAAGAGGAACATGTCCAATATCTTTGTCAAGTATTACAAACTATGAGAACCGAGAAACTTCATGCGAAGTTCTCAAAATGTGAATTTTGGACCAGGAAAATAGATTTCCTGGGTCACGTGGTTAGTTCGGAGGGAATACACGTGGACCCTTCCAAAATCAAGGCAATTGAGAATTGGTCAGCACCCAAAACACCTACAGAAATCCGACAATTCTTAGGTCTTGCTGGCTACTATCGCATATTCATCCAAAATTTCTTCTAAATCGCTAAACCGCTTACCACCCTGACACAAAAGGGTGTAACTTTTATTTGGGGAGAGAAGCAAGAAACAGCATTCCAAACGCTAAAACGAGCTTTGTGCAATGGACCGATCTTGTCTATACCCGAAGGGACAGAGGAGTTTGTAGTGTAATGTGATGCTTCTAATCAAGGTCTTGGTTGTGTTCTTATGCAAAGAGGAAAGGTTATATCCTACGCCTCAAGACAGCTAAAGACACATGAGGTGAACTATACAACACATGACCTTGAGCTAGGAGCAGTGGTATTTTCTCTGAAGATCTGGACACATTATCTATATGGCACGAAATGCACAATATTCACGGAACGTAAAAGTCTTCAGCATATCTTCGATCAGAAAGAGCTGAACATGAGACAACGACGATGGGTAGGGCTACTGAACGACTACGAATGTGAGTTTCTTTATCACCCTGGTAAGGCCAACATAGTAGCTGATGCCCTTAGCAGAAAAGAATACTAGGGACGCCGAGTAAAGTCGTTGACCATGACAATCCATTCACATCTGTCCACACAGATCAGAGAGGCTCAACTCGAGGCCTTGAAACCCGAAAACATGGCAGGTGAAACCCTAAGAGGAATGGATAAGAACTTAGAAATTAGGGATGATGGAGTCTATTGTTTCATGAACCGGATCTGGACACCAAATTTCAGTGGCTACAAAGACGTGGTTACGAATGAAGCACAGAAAACCCGATACTCCATTCATCCAGGTTCAGACAAGATGTATCTGGACCTCAAGAAACCATACTGGTGGCCTAACATGAAGGTCGAGATCGCTATCTTTGTGGGCAAGTGCCTTACTTGTGCCAAAGTCAAGGTAGAGTACCAAAAACCTTCAGGTATATTGCAACAACCTGAAATCCCTGAATGGAAGTGGGAGCAGATTACAATGGATTTCATAACTAAGTTACCCAAGACTTCGGGTGGTTATGATATTATTTGGGTAATCGTCGATAGCTTAACCAACTCAGCACACTTCTTGCCAATAAAAGAAACCAACAAGATGGAGAAGCTAACAAGAACTTACCTCAACGAGATTGTTAGACTGCATGGTGTGCCAATATCTATTATTTCAGACCGAGATAGTAGATTCACCTCTCGTTTCTGGAAGTCTTTACAAAACTCTCTAGGAACTAGGCTGGACATGAGTACAGCCTACCATCCACAAACCGACGGACAAAGTGAGAGGATGATCCAAACTTTAGAAGACATGTTGCGAGCTTGCGTGATAGACTTTGGAAAGGCATGAGTGTCACACCCCCGAACCAGACGGCAGAAACGTCTGGGGGCTCGCGTGACTAACAATTGAATAATCATCAAAATGAATATACATGAATCATAACACGATCATCACCAATTATTACATAGTACAACTAGCATTGTTCACATCGAGTACATTGTTAAAATACATAAGTTCAAATTGTTAAAAGTACGATAAGTACTATTACATAAAACGAAACCATACACACTTGCATATCTTCAAGCTTAACGATTACCTGAGAATACAAGTTATTTTGAAAACGGTCAACATATATAATGTTGGTGAGTTCATAAGTATGTTTGAGTAAAAGTCTTTGTATCTTTCATAAAAACCCAGAAAATCCGATATTTTCTGTAAAATGTTTGAAAATGTTGTGAAAATCAAGTATAAATGCATGTGTGAATTTCATAGTTATGACTTACAGAAGTGAAGTTTAGATTCATTGTATTGTGAATAAATCATAAATGTATATGAATGATTTCCCCAGAAAATCCGATATTTTCTGTTTTACAACAACGTCTAGATTCTTATATCGTTAAATAGTTTGTTTTGGATTGACACAATCGAAGAGTTTATCATTCAAAAGGTTAAACTTTTGGTATTGAATCACTATTTGAGCCGTTATAACCATGCATGATAAAGACTAGGTCGCCCGTCTTGGTATTTTTCCAAATGTCGGTCTTGCTAAGGATGTTGTCGCCCTAGACTGGCCTAGTCTAGCTGTAGGGAACAGGTAAGACGTGGGGGGTCACCCCGTATAGATCTATACACAAACTCTCCCTTTCCTACCCGGAAACTCAGATTATAAGGACAAGCTACGATTTTACACTCAGTGGTTCCAACTGACAAGTCTCACTAGATTCTCAACCTCTTTTTGTACTATGTTTAATGTTTACGTATATGTACAATGTTTTTGTATTCGAAAGGTACATGATTATGTATACGAAGTTAAATGATTACGTAAAAGTATCATTATTGCTTACTAAAACATGAAACTTCCATTCCAAGTCCTATTAGCATGTAATTAGGCCACAAAGGCCCAATCGCATGTAAAAATGTAATTTAGGCCCAATAGGCATGTAAATGGGCCACAAAAGCCCAATAAACATGAAATCCATAACTTAGGCCCAAATTAACACGTAAGTGGGTCGCAAAACCCAATAAACATGTAATGGAAAACATTGGGCTTAATACACACTTAATTGGGCCCTTAGGGCCCAATGGCCAAGAAATGTGAATATTGGGCCCAATAAATAGTTATTGACGTATTTCGTTCGTTTGATTTATTCTGTTGTTTGTTTTAGTTCGAGGTTTAATATATTGATGATAAAAAGCTTTCATTTCGTAAAAATGACATTTTGGCCAATAATACTCCAATTTTTAATTAAGGCCCAAAGTTTTGTAAAAATGACACTTTAGTCCATAATTTATAAAAAATTTGTAAGTTTGTCCTAAATGTTTGAAATTTCACAGATTTAGCCCAAAAAGTTATATTTTCATATTTAGAACCCTGTTTTGCAGAAAAGTACATTTTCAGCCCCTTGTTTGTAAAAATTTACACTTTCGGCCCAATTTTGGCAAATTTTACATTTTTGGTCCAGTTTGAAAATAAATGATATTTTCACCCTTAAATTTGATTAATTTACATTTTATGACTCAAACTTTGGCCAAATAACATTTTTAAACCCCAAAACTTCATTTTTTCGCAAATTGGGCCCAAAACCGTGAGGCCCAAAGGTTTTGGCCGATTAAGCTCAAATTTGCATTTTGGCCCTTTTTAAAGTATGTTTGGCATAAAAATAACTTTTTATACATGTAGGGCCTGTTTGGCCCTTATAAAAACATAACTGCCACTTTTTTCCCTTATCTTTTGTTTTCATGATAATTTTGACCTTTAACAAAGTTTTTGTTGAAATCTTTTGTATATTAAACATGTAATCACTTTTGGCATGATAATATGATGTATATAATGTTATAGTTCATAGATCTTTGCTAAACAATACTTCAAATTTCGAGATTCACTAAGATCTAACACATTTTTACCAAATAAAGTAAGAATTCACACAAAACATGCATATAACACATAGATCTACACATTTTACTTGCATTCTCCCCTAAAAATCATGTGAAAACCAAAAACAAGAGGGGGTATGAACTCACCTTTTGCTTGATGTTTTGGTTTTTGAAGAAGAAGTGGATCTCGAACATAAGAAGATTTCTAGGAGTATGATCACCAAAAACTT
The DNA here is from genome assembly GCF_052849685.1 of Lactuca virosa. NCBI lineage: Eukaryota > Viridiplantae > Streptophyta > Magnoliopsida > Asterales > Asteraceae > Lactuca > Lactuca virosa. Next base: position 302,923,221 of record NC_136429.1, on the reverse strand, counting down.
TGTTTAAAAGAGTGATCTATCATGAAGATGGAGTTATAAAACTTGAATGTGTAAAGGCTTACCAAGAATGATGATTATCTTGTGAAAATCCTCTTGAAACCTAAGCAAAATCTTGAGAATTTTGGAGGAAGAAGATGGATGATTCTTGAGAGAAATAGAGAGAATTTGGTGTGATGTGTGTGTGTGTTTTGGCTCTCGGCCGAGAGTAGAAGAGGAGAGGGGAGAGAGAGAGGGGTGAGGTGACTAGCTTGGTTGCATGGTGGTTTAAACTTTGATGTATGTTGGATATTATGGAGGTGGCACCTCCAAAGTCAACCCCCTTAATTCCCTTCCTTTTCCTTTTTTTTTTGTTCATACATGGGCCGAGATTTTTAGGCCAAGAAGAAAGGGTGAAGAAAGGGTGGAGTAGATTGGGCTCTTGGAAACATTCACGGCCCAATTAGAATAAAAGAATGAACTTATGGCTCACTAAGGTTAATTGGATTAGTTATGGCCCAATAAGGCCCATTAGGGTTTGAATGAATCATTCTAGGCCCAAATGATCCAAATGTTTTAGATTAATGAATTGGGTCCAATTAGGATCCAATTTGGGCTTCTAAGTCCAATAAATTTGAATTGGGTGCTTATTGGTCCATTAGGCCCAATAAGGAACTCCTAGTCCAAGGTGGACTTGAACCATGGATCTTAGAGCTTCAAACTCTCTGATAAATATGAATGGTGAATCTAAATGAGCATTGAGTGAGATTTACTTAAAGTGCATGTTTTACAATAGATGAATGGTTACATAGGAATAGAATTTCCTAGCTAAAATGCTAGTTGTGACAATGGGATACTCATTTACCCCTTGTCGAATTCCCTTACAACAATAGTTACCACAATAGCATAAAGGCTGCCCTTTTGAAGCCCTCTATGGCCGCAAGTGCAGAGCACCTCTGTGCTGGGCTGAAGTGGGTGATACGCAGTTAGCTAGAGGTCAAGTTCCTGATAGTACTCTGACTGGTCCGGAAATCATTCGTGAAACTACGGAGAAAATCGTACAAATTCGGGAGTAACTTAAAGCTTCTAGAGATAGGCAAAAAAGGTACGCTGAAAAAAGAAGAAAACCTTTGGAATTTCAAGTGGATGACCGCGTCTTGTTAAAGGTCTCACCCTGGAAGGGCATGATACGCTTTGGAAAGAATGGCAAGCTGAATCCAATGTACATAGGACCATTCGAGATTTTTTCCAGAATTGGTCCTGTAGCTTACAAACTTCGACTACCCCAAGAACTAAGTAACATTCATCCTACCTTCCACGTTACGAACTTGAAAAAGTGTTTATCCGACGAGACTCTTGTGATCCCACTCAAGGAGATCGAGTTAAACGAGAGCCTCAACTTTGTGGAAGAACCCGTAGAGACTCTAGATAGGGAAGTTAAGAAAACCAAACAAAGTCGTATCCCGATAGTGAAGGTTCGCTGGAAAGATAAACGGGGACCTGAATTCACTTGGGAGCGGGAGGATCAAATACAACAGAAATATCCACATCTTTTTCCCTAGTCTTTCTGTAATGCTATAGTCCTAATTTCGGGACAAAATTCTCTCTAACGGGGGGATAACATAACAAACCGTTATTTCAAATCTTTGTAATAGTATAGATCAATTTGTAGTCCTTTTTAAAATAATAAAGAGAAGATTTTGTATACTATGTGCATTTACATAATCGGCCCTAAAAAATGAAGTATTAAATAATCTTGATTGGGATGAACAAAGTGGTAGAGATTGTAACAAGGTTTCTAAAAATATAAAGAACACTAAAATCCGAGTTATAACGAAGAAGTTATGACCCATCAAAGATCCGCGAGAAAACCGGCAAAACACTGTTCAACGTAAAAAGTGAGGTTTCAATAAAAGGATTTTTAGCCTTAATAATCTAAATGAAAGTTGTAGAATAAGTTAAACCGAGAACTTTCATAAAAAGAATGTCAAAATCTGACTTCGTATGAGGAAGTTATGATTTTTCTAAGATTTAGTATAGCAGTATACAGCTAAAAACTAGAAATAAAGATCGAGTGATTTTTAGCCAACACAACCTAAACGAGAATCGAAGGTCTTATCAATAGTAGTACAACGCTAAAAAGACAGACAAAAACGAACGTCGGATGAATAAGTTATGAATTTTTAACGGATTTTCCTGTCCCGGTCTGTTAAAAATAATAATATTAAAATAAATTGAAAATTAGCCGACGAAGTCTAAACGAACGTTGTAGAGCATAATCTAACCTACGCGTGCATATAAAGAACGCCAAAAACGGAGCTCGTATGCGAAAGTTAAGAATTTCGCAAGTTTTGGGCATAAAAATCGAAAAATATTGGTAACCGGGAAATTTCGCATGGCTGAGAATCGGCCACGTCACCTCGCGTGCGACGCTGCCTCGTGTCCGCCCTGTGTCTGTTGCTGATTCGACCGAAGATTCGGCCCAATGAGAAGTCGAAGCGCCTTGCTCCCGAAGCTGCCACCTGCCCTCCCTTCGCCACCTGTCCGAACACGCGTCGCATCCTCCACCCTTCGGACCGAGGCCTCGCAACTATATAAAGGGTGCGAGATTCTCCGGTTTTCACTCCTTTTTCTCACCACTTTTCATAATTTTTCACCTCTTTCACTCCCACAAACCAACTTACAACCCCCGAAGCCCCGATATCATATCTAAAACCCGAAGCAAGCCTGAAGCCCCGAAATTCTCCAGAAGCTAACCTCTTTCCAGTCGAAGTGCTGCCCGCGTAAAGCCCAGTTTTTCATCAAACCATCACTCTTACCAAGTGAGTTCATACCCCCGTATTTTCATAGTTTTTGCAGTTTTAAGGGGGGGGGGGGGGAATACAAGTCTAACACAAAGTTTTTGTGTTACAAACAAATAGTTTCAAAATGCGTTAAAATGACATCAAGTCATCAAAAATATTTCCAAATATTAAACTCTTTAAATGATTTTATAAAGTAATGTTTTCCCAAAAATCATATATATATATATATATATATATATATATATATATATATATATATATATATATATATATATATATATATATTTATATAAATAAGATTTAAAAGGCTTAGAACTGATAACTCACTTTGGGTCATTTTCCTTGTTTGGATGTGGGCTTATAGTATCGGTTATTTGTCTGAATGTCGTTTAAATTTTACTTATATATAATTGTATATGTATAAAAATATCAAAGTCATTTTGTTCAGTTTAGATACCCTTTGTAAGATGTTGAGCAAGGGGTTACATTCATGAATAGTTAGTACCAATTCAGAAAGTACATATAAATTATAATAAGTATAATTTATGATACATAGAACATTAATTCACGATTCAAGTATACTAGAATACACCGTTTTACAAGAAACAAGGGTTTGATTCAAAACTAATCAAGGGTATACAACTTTCAAATACATGTTAAGAATACTAATTCAGGAATATACAATAAATCATTATTTCATAATGTTTGGGTTTTCATTTATGTTATACACATAACGTTTATATGCTTTTTATGAGACAAGATGTTCAGGTTGTTTATTCATTTAAACAACATAGTTAAAGTCCTGATATTATAACCAGAATCTCCAGTCGGGGATCGAAACAAGTGTGTATATATCTATATTAGGATTGACAACCCCGCACTCGGGCTGCTATCTACAGTCAGGCATACACGCCTACGAGTGACAATTGTTATCAACAGCTTTTAACGCCTTCAAAGCATTGTTTCAGACCATCTAGTCTCAGTATGGTTATAATAACTCATTAAAAAGATATTAACAATAGGGTTAGTGTATAATTAACTAAACATGAGTACGTTTTCAAAGTACTAGTTTACAGAAATACAGTTTACAGTACAGTTTACAATAACAGCTGGTGGAGCCAGGCACACTCACTTTACAGAATACAAACAAAGAACAATGATTTACAAATAGAACGGTTTTATGGATTAAAACTACTTTTCATATACAGTAGAAAATATAGGATTTTTTGGAACAGTTTACTTAATCAAGAAACAAAAAACATACTTTAAACATAGAAATTTATGTACTCACTCAACTTTATGTTGATACTCTCCTTTCGAATTACTTGTATTCTCAGGAAAACAATAAACAGGTACTCCCCGAGCTTTTTAAGAAGATGGAGCCATTTTGAGTCATATCTTCTGTATTTTGCTATAACTATTTTGGTGTCAATATACAGTGACTGAACACATGTAAATACTTTTACTTTTAAATGCAATGGTTGTTTGTACTTTGATTACTATAATGCATGTATTGTGATTGAACACATGTAAATGTTGGATTAGTGTCTAAGTCCATAACTATAATTGGTATGTACTTGACCCGGTTTGGCATGGTACATTTGGGTTGCACTTCACCTGAACAATTTATATGGATAATCTTTTGAGAATAGTATGTTTATGATTTATATTAATATATTATAAGTTCTAATATATTAATATGGAATCATATTATTTAATTAGTATTGATCCAGAATTAATTTAGTATTAATTTAGTGATTCAATGGAACTAATTAAATATGGACTCTTGTATATATATATGGAATGGGCCAATTTCATTTAGGTTGGGCTAAGCTTGCATGGATAGTCCATGGAGTTTTTAATCCATGGATCCTATGGAAATGAAAGTTCATGGGTATTAGGGTTTACATGAATGTAACCCTAATCCTCCATACTATATAAAGAGGTCCTTGGCACTTGAAATTGGTACTAGTGTGTGAGGACAAAGGGTGGGCCGATTTCTAGAAGTGCTAGCTATTCTCTCAAGTTTTCCAAGGTGTTTTTGGTGATTTGTGATTCCACTTGAGGCTTCCACATTATTGGGTCTAAGCTCTTAAAGTTCAAGACTTCAAGCTACACCAAAAGGTATGTTATCTAACTAGGCTTTTGTAGTATAGTTACTTCATAATATGCTAGGTAGGATAAAACCTTGGAAAATTAAATATTTACATGTATAATAGAGAAAACATAGACCCAAGGTTTATAGGGTTGCATGTACACCATAGGAGTGTTAGAATGCTCAAAACCCAACATTGGTATCAGAGCCATGGGTTGTTTTCTGTTATATTCATGCAAATGTTTGATTTTCAAAGTTGGAAAAAAGGAAAAAAAACATGAAGTTTGTCAAATTTTAAGATAATTACCTGTTTTGTGAAAAACTAATTATTTGTAAAATTTGAATCATTTGCTATATGAGTTGAATTAGGTCAAATTTAGTAAAAGATAAAATGATATGATTATTTTATTAGTTTTAAAAGTTTGATCTAAATGTTTTAAGGAGTTACAAATTTTGTCATAAAATTTTGGAGCTCAAAAGTTTTTTTTAAAGTTGTGATCTTAAGAGTTTTGAAACTTCCATAAGTTATGGATATGAAAGTTTTTTTTAAAAAAAAAATTGATTTAAAGTTTTTATGGAGTTACAAAATTTGGAGTTAATGTTTTAAAAAATTCCATAACTTGTTCTTAAGTTATGGAACATGAAAAGTTTCATCATAAAACAAGTATTTAACTCCATACGTTATGAAATCCAAAGGTTTTCAAGGGTTACAAAACTTGCCCTCAAGTTTTGGAATTTGGAAAAAACTTTTTATGATAAAAAAGAATTGAATTCTAAAACTCTTGGGGTTCATAACTTAAACAATTAATTAAATGGTTTTAATTTTTAATTTAATAATTGGAATTATGATGTTTTATTGAATAATTCAATTAACTCTTATGGACTTTATTAATAGATAATTAAAGTGTTTAATTAAAAGAGAATTAATAATTCCATAATGACATGGTTTAAGTTTAATTAAATTAAGAGTATAGTTTAATTAATAGATTAAACCACCAAGTATTTTAAATGTCTAAAATACACCCTTATACTATTATAATATTAAAAGTTTAATATATTATATGTATAAGAGCAAGTCGTCTTACCATTAGTAGGCGTCATTCACGAAGCTGGTGTATAAGGGGGGTATAAGGTTACTGTCTATAAAATGGCAGTTTAATGGGTGTCCACTCTCACCCACCGTTTCCTTGACTGGTGGAGGGTCGTTAGCCGAACGGGTAGGACAAGGACTATAATTCTCCCTTCATTAAAAGTATTAATGATAAATACTAAGTAACTAAACATTTATAAATTCCCAATCTTAGTTACTTAGGAAAATGTGAATTTGGTACTAACCCATGAAATTACACTTTGCACTTTGCTTAAGCCGTTAGTGGAGCGCGTGTGGTTAACCGGCACACTAACCTACACTTAACAAGGTAGGCAAAGGGTAACTTAATGTTTATCATAGTATCGGTGGAGCGCGTGTGGTTAACCGGCACATCGATTAAGGGGTAAATTATTAAGGGTACCAAGTATATTTGCATGGTTATTCACACCTTGTTTTGTGATCCTCGACATCCCAGTCACAAAACCTGAAGGGCACGCTCGAGAATGAAACATGTCTTTAAATAGTTCAATGAATCTCAAAAGAATCTAGGAGTTTCAAAACCAATTAAAACCTAATAATACATTTCGTTTATCTTGGTGGAAATTGGTGAATCGTCATTCACCTACCTTCAAATATTTTATAGGTTGGATTACGGCATCCCTCTTCCAAGTTATAAAATAGTTTGTTGGGTCCTAGCCTTAATATTTCATATTGGGTGTTATATTAAGGACTTAAATCAACTTTACTTGAACTTCTCCCATTGTTGATGTCTGGTTTAGACAACAATGATCTTCCTAAACCAAGCTTTCCTAATGAATATGACTTCCCGAGTTTGGCTCATGGAAGTCATACTTCTCTTCCTCCACCTCCTCCAATTATTCTCCCTGACCCACAAGTTTAAATACTTGAAAGTTCAAGGTCACTCAAGCCCTATTGGCAAGTAAGGTCTATGCGTGATCACATCTTGGAGATGAAGTCACATATTAACAAGTCGGGAGAGTTGGGTGTCAAAGTCTTGAGAAAGTTGGACATTCAATCACTTTCTAAGTCACATAGTGAGTCCCTTTGGGACTACTATGAAACAGACTATGACATGACCCTTAATGATCTTATCTAATTGCTTGGTGCTGCTAAATCAACTATGATTTGGGGGACTAGTAAAGCAAATTTTATTAGAATATCAACTTCCAAAAAGGGGCATTGTTTGCGAAGCTGCCAGATTCACCTGAAAGATATGGTAAAGTCAAAAGTTTGACTCTACTTCAGGTAAAGTCCATTAATCTAACTCTATTAAGTTCCTATTTGAGATTCTTATACATGATGTGACTAGTTCACATGTTGATGTTTTAAGAATCAAAGAAAAGAGGAAGCTTAAAGGAAGTATATGTTGATTCTGATCGCGAAGATGGTTTTCGATCGCATGGTTCAGTGATCAGAATTTTGAGCAGTTGCTTAAGAGTTATGATATATTGCTTGGGAATAGATAACAACAAGTTTTCATATGCATTTGCATTGTAAGGATAAGTTTTTCTGCAAGTTTTTTTTTAAAAAAAAAGGGTTTTAATTTTATTTATTTTAAATATCGTTACAGTGGCATTTGTGAAAAATGGTTGTTTATATGATTCCATTGATAGCAATATTGGAAAATTGATTTGATTCTTTCGTTTGTGGTAGAGTCATAATTTCCAAATAAGGAAAGATTCTCATCACCTAAGTTTCAACTGGACCGAAACTTGGAATCATGCAAGTTGTATGAAGAATGAGAACTTCCATCTTTGGAAAATTAAGACTAATTCCTTGTTCACATGTATATGTGAGTCAAGTGAAGGACAAAGGGATCAAGTACACATTCTTGTGCACTAGTTAAAGTCCACCACAAAAGATCAATAAGACTATTCGTCATGATTTACTAAAGTTTAGTAAATATGGTTATACTTATAAGCTTAAGTATAATTCTGAGACATTGGAAAAGTTTCGATGTATGACAGAGCGAATGAGAAGAATCAAATTTGGCAGAAGGATAAAAGTGTCTCAAATCTGAAAAGATGGGAGAGCACTTTAAGTATCATGTCTTATGATCATCTTAATAATTATGAGACCATATCAAAATTCATCCTCTAACTGCATTCTGATGGCTAAGAAGAGGAGTCATGAATTGTTAAAGTGGTTAAATCAAGAAGATGATTCATACTTCGTTCCAAAAAAAACAAAAAAAAAATCTTAGAGTCATACTCCAAGATTGTAACTTGAGTGACATATCTTAAAGAAGGTTTATTAACACTTGTCAAATGTAAGAGTAAAAGTTTTCTACTTTTACATTTGAAGTTGGTAAGTTGTGATGTTTTGGATAAAAACAAAGACCAACTCAGGCCAATTGTGTGAAGTGTTTGTCTTGATTAGAATCCACACTATCTCTTGAATATTTGACAAGAAAGTCTTATAGGTCAAGAAGAAAGTGGGAGTATAAAAGATCATGAAATAGTTTCAAGAACTAATCAAGAATAAAACCTGTATTTCATCACTAGCACACGACTAAAGGTTTATAACCTATCGTGTTGACATTTATGTGCCCATTCCAGTAAAGTTGGCTATACATTTGAGTTCTACATGTTCTCAATTGTTTGCATAACTACTTGGAAGCAATGGCAGGCCCTGTAGTTAAGATTGCACAAGTTCAATCCATATGAGTTTGAATTTGTCACTAACCTTGTCTTGTGATTATGGTTTTGACAAATTCACATGGATAAGAACATATACACCATAAAAAATCTAAGGGTCACAAGGTTTCTCTCCGACTCATGAAAATGATGGTGAGGAAACACTTTCACTACATAGATTTTAAGAAGATAGCAACTGTGATATTTGCAGTTCTCAAAGTCGTTAGTGGAGCGTGCGTGGTTAACCGGCACACTAACATGGACTTATGAGAAATGGCAAAGGTCTAAACAATTGAGACTATGATTACGACATACCTTTTCATAGTTCTGAAATTGTTTAGACACACCTGTAAGCTATCTAAGATAAAGTGTATGAGTTTGATAAAGTCTTATCAAAGCAATCTCGTATCAGAAATCTGAACTTTGGTAAGAAAGTCAATAAAGTATTGACTTCTAGAAGCCCAACTGTTTTTTAGATACATGTCAAAGTAGTGGGAGCATAAGTGTTATTCTAATAATTATCATGTTAGTGGGAGCATGATAATTATGATAAGTATTGCAACTTAGCGATGTTAATTATAGAAAACAAAAGTTTCAATTCGTAAAGTTGCAAGGGTTGAAAAAGTTGTTTTGCTATAATTAAGGGAGAGGATATACTTCATTTCAGTTCTAAAGGCTTAGATTGAGACCTTAATCATCTTTAGTCAAGAATATATATATGAATTTCATGTTGGATTGGTTCAACTTAAGGAAATTCTATATATTGCGTTCTCAAAATTCGATTATGAGACCTTAATCATCTTTAGTCAAGAATATATATATGAATTTCATGTTGGATTGGTTCAACTTAAGGAAATTCTATATATTGCGTTCTCAAAATTCGATTATGATTACGACATCCCTCTTCATAGTCAAATTTTAAAAACATGGCAAATAAAAATATTGTAGCAAAAGACTAGTCTAGAATCATGTCTTTATGTGAGACATCATAAATCGTGTCCCATTTGCTTTGGGTACAGGATCGATTACATGTGCAATAATATTTGTCCTTTCTAAAATTTCCAAATGCCCAAGGGCATTAAGAAAGGAAAAGGTCTAGAATTGGATATGACTAAAATGATTAAGCAATTGTCGAGGACAATCTAAGGTTTACCAAAGATTGGTTGCTCAGGGACAGTTGGAAGTATAGTGCGAATTTTGGAAGGACCATATTGACATATTCTGAAAAGAGGCATCTCTTGTTCAGAAGTGATAGTCAAAATGAGAATATGGAGTTGTCTCCATAGGTGGAAGTTATATGTGTAAGATTAGAAAACTTAATGCAAGAAGCATGTTCAAAGCAATGTACTTTGAATATGAGACTTAGTTTCCATGGAGTTGATCTGCATTGGAATACCTTATAATGACTGTTGACAAGTCTTTGTGACTTTGTACATATTCATTACAAGAGGGTCAGTGCATATAAGTTTAAAATCTAAACAGATTTCGATAAATGATAGGAATTTGAAATTCTCACATTTTTCGATAAGGATTTGGGAGTGTGAAATTAGAATCATTGAAATTATGTTTAATTGGTTTATTTCACAAATTAAGGATCATAGACAAACATAGAGTGCATACTTGGTGTATGGCAAAGCTATTGTTTTGAAAAACATAGTGTACATGCTTGGAGCATGGGACAACTAGTGTTTTTAATTCAAGTATAAAGTTGATAAAACCGAAACAATGAATAATGAGTAATCAGTATGGTGATAAATAAAAAGTGTTCTATTTATATTCATAGGTTTTGATACCATATTGGATTCAATTATTCTTGTGTTTCATTTTGCATGTTTTGACTTCCAGTATAAACTAGGTCATTCTTCCCGAATGACTAAGTTATTCAAACCATCCACAGTTGGTCATATGTTGGAAGTAGATATGAATCAAGACTGTCATGGGTTGGCTTGTAGAGGTCTAAGATGTTGGACAAAGTGGTGCTACAACACTCATGAGTGCTCATAAGTTCTGAGTATTGGATTCAACCCATGCTCATTTGAATCACTTCATGGATTTTATCACGAGTGATCATGAGACGATAATATCTTATATTCTTCAAACCTAGAGATATGAGTTGTTACTATGAGTTGGTCATACATTGATTGCACGAAAACGCATTTAGTAACTCGATGTTATAAAACGTGCCTTTATGTATGATTCAACAAGTAGTAGAACAAGCCAAATGAGTCGAAGTTTATCCATTCCTTTTACCTTCGGGATAAAAATGATATATGTTGGCCCCTCGATGATTTAGCGATGACACATGTGAGTACTTGGCCAAGCCAGGACTGATTTGATCTGTTCAATCAGTCAGTCGTCATAAATCAGAACTCGGGAAACAACAAATAGACAGAGAGAATGATTATAATCCATGTCTTAGTCCATATGATATCTAGAATGTAGGAATATATGATCCCTTATCTATTGGACAAGTTATTGACTAAGGTCAGAGTTCGACAACGGCTTTAAGAGCTACGATTGCTAGTTGGGTTTTTGAGTCATACACAATAATAGTTTTAGACTTATCCAAGTGGGAGACTGTTGGATTAGTGTCTAAGTCCGTAACTATAATTGGAATGTACTTGACCCGATTTGGCATGGTCCATTTGGGTTGCACTTCACCTAAATAATTTATATGGATAGTCTTTTGAGAATAGTATGTTTATGATTTATATTAATATATTATAAGTTCTAATATATTAATATGGAATCATATTATTTAATTAGTATTGATCTAGAATTAATTTAGTGATCAAAAGGAACTAATTAAATATGGACTCTTGTATATATATATATATATATATATATATATATATATATATATATATATATATATATATATAGAATGGGCCAATTTCATTTAGGTTGGACTAAGCTTGCATGGATAGTCCATGTAGTTTTTAACCCATGGATCCTATGGAAATGAAAGGTCATGGGTATTAGGGTTTACATGAATGTAACCCTAATCCTCCATACTATATAAAGAGGTCCTTGGCACTTGAAATTGCTACTAGTGTGTGAGGACAAAGGGTGGGCCGATTTCTAGAAGTGCTAGCTATTCTCTCATGTTTTCCAAGGTGTTTTTGGTGATTTGTGATTCCACTTGAGGCTTCCACATTATTGGGGCTAAGCTCTTAAAGTTCAAGACTTCAAGCTACACCAAAAGGTATGTTATCTAACTAGGCTTTTGTAGTATAGTTACTTCATAATATGCTAGTTAGGATAAAACCTTGGAATATTAAATATTTACATGTATAATAGAGAAAACATAGATCCAACGTTTATAGGGTTGCATGTACACCATAGGAGTGTTAGAATGCTCAAAACCCAACAGTAAATACTTTCACTAGATCTTGTATAAGAATACAAAGATCATCTTGACTACATACGCCTATCAATGCAGTTCATGTCATACCCAACGATGGCCTTTATGATTGCCCCTTTACGAAATAGCGTTGAACCATGTCTAAGAACAACAATCCCTACACCTCAAGTCCCCAAATATGTATCTCAGGTCTAAGATTAAAAGATACAACCTTGATCAAAACATCACTCTTGACTACAATCCATAAAGTGTTTTTGATGCGGGTCAAGTCCAATACTTATTCTCCTAATCAAGTATCTATGAAGTTGGTAGCATCTTTTTGCCATTCTCATCTCCATGAGAATCCACCAATCCACTCATATTAGTCTTACCTCATAGATGCTCCCACAACTATGAACGACTATGGACATTTAGAATAACCTAGTTATTCAAGGATTTAAACATGCTAATATGGAACATAATAATTATTTAATGAAAGGTTCATATCCAATATATCATTCATTACAATATATGTTGCTTTATTGTTCTAATATCCAAATACTAAATTTCAATCAAATACATTTACTTGTATCAACAATGCCCTACAGCACCAGCTTGACTTTCATGCTTTAGCTATTGAAGCAGCTTTGTTAAGTAGATTTGACAAATTTGATTTGTATAAACTTTGCGAATACAATCATTTTCAGTTTTAAATATAACTTTATATATATATATATATATATATATATATATATATATATATATATTTATATATATATAAAGAAAAACTATTGATAATGAATTAGATGCTTGAATATGACTTAGATACCAATACTTGCGTAATGGGATTACTCATAGTCATAATGAACTATACATTAAGCATCTTTGTACATGGTTCTCCAAACCACGAGGTACTCTAACTCTGATGTGTAACTGTAATTAAAATCTACATGGAACCACTATCCATGTAACTATCTCTTCATTCATAATGAGGACATGCTCGATTGTGACTGAGAGTCATCTCGATCTATTTGAAAATTTAGCACATGTGTAACAACTTTAAACATAGCTTTCTTTCAAATACTCCGTAGACTAGGAATATGTCTCTAGTTCTCGCAAGTACTTTGGAATATTCCTATAAGTCACAAATTGACTTGTTCTCGGATTATACTGGTATCATTCGTCATGCTCTAAGCATACGACTTATTTGTCCTTTGTGCATAATCATCACATATATGATTAATCCAATTGCATCAGCATACGGAATACAATCATATTATCTAGTTAAAAAACATTTGCACTAGGATTTTGCTCAAAGTTATGTCATGTGGTTCTTGATAAGATGACTTTATTAGAGTCCTTTATCTTAAGCTCTTTAAGATCCTTGACAATTAATGCATTTTTACTTAATCCTTTAAGTTTCCATGATCTATCTATATAGATCCTTACTCAATGAATTAATATGTCGACTACATATAACATTAGTAATGCAACTTCGCCTCCCATTAGCTTTGTATAAAAACACAAGAGTCATCTAGATTCATAATTAAATTACATTATGTGCAATTATCCTATAAGAAAGAACATTCTTACTTTGAGATGTTAGCTTAAATCTTGGAAGATTTTCAATCACGTATGTTTTCTCCCTTGAAAACTCACTTAGTCTTTATAGTCAAACTATATCGAGGAAGATTAATCAAGCCTATACTTGATAATCATACATGAATGCATCTCTATGTGTTTTATTAGTTTCTAGTCAACTATTGAGCAGATTCAACAACAGTTGAAAACTTGCCAGTTCCAAACTATGATGCATTTAGCTTATGGATCATTAGCTCTTAAATCTCCAAATTGCTCCCACGTAGAAAAATCACTTTCGAATCACTTGTCTTATGGAATGACAATTAGTGGGATTAGTAAAAACTTCATCCTAAACAATCATTTAGGATATTCTACAAAAATGCAGTTAGTAGATACTAGAGTGGTTAACCTTATTGTCTAACATGAGCTCAGTGACTTCATATCTTTTAGATAAGGATAAACTATTTCATCCTTAGCCTAATATAAGTATCTAATCCACATGTTTGGTTGGATATATATATTCAATATATATTTGTTACAGTTAGCATAATTCCAAAAATTTATAAAGTAAATAGTTCTTTTAAAACATCATATAAGAGACTGAAAGGTCTATTTTTATCCTCTTCAAAATCTCGTACTATCGACATTCAACTAGTGGCTAGGTGACCCTATCCCACTAGATAATTAGAAGGCTACCTCGAATATCAAGAGATAGATTCATGTGACCAGGTGATCCTATGCCATAAGAAACATACTAATGACAAGTGAGTGTTTTGTCAGAATGAGTTGTGAATCAATTCTACAACTCCTAAGATGTTCTAAGAAGACTTGGTTTACAAAACTCAATTTCTTTATCACATCGAAAGGTTAATGATGATCTCATTAATGTGTATTTCAATCTTCACTATGGAAAAATTTGATAAAATCAAAAGGTTTCATCAATAAAGAATAAAAGTTGTCAGTGAAATTGATTAAGTAATCATGGATTGAAAAAGATTACATACATCACTTATGTATAACTCTTTGTCAAGCCTTTTGTTCTTTAACTACAAATAGACAAAGACACTTGTGAATCATCTTCCCATATAAATAGGATTCACATATATCAAATGAATCAAACTCATTTTCCTTAAAAAATTCCATCCTTTTGAAGTTGGTATATGTATTTCATTTTTATATTATCATGATGATTATGACATAGATAAGTTCCAATCAAATATCATTTGATTATATAGGTTTTATGATCAGAACTATTAATTGAACGAAAGATTATAGATTTACTTCGTAAATAACATTATGAGAAAGTATTCTTTAACACAGAATACATCGTTTCGGAACATGAATATGAACATTCATTAAACCATAAGTAAATCTAGATTTATTCATAAATTACAACTGTTACATGTCCCTATAAGAATAGGTACAATACATCTATTGCTTAAATAAAATACTATAACAACACTTGTTATATCTTCAACACGAAATACCATTCGTTTGTAATCAGGTGATTATTTCTTCCAATCATCAACACATAATATCAATTATTAGTGTCACATGAAGTATTACATACTCAAGTGAATGATGGAAAAATAAATAGTTCTATCATGTAGATGTATGAAATCTTGTCCAAGTCAGACTTCTTTAGCTTGACGAGATGAGACTAGAGGAGAAATTCCTCTTTTAGTGTCTAGTTTCTTCCACAATAGAAACAATACTAATCATTTGGTCCTTTCTTGATTTCTGGCTTTATGCTGTATTTCACTTAACTGAACTATAAGTCTATATGAGTGCACAATCTCTTAGACTTCCTTTTATTCAATGCTTGAACAGACTTGAAACTATTTCTAGTGTTTTGATTGAATATCTGCTTTACTTGACGAGACATCTGATATGTTTCATAATTATCCAAGACTTTCTGCAAGTTATGGTTAATTTCTTCAGTATGATGTGAGACACATCATCATCATCACAATACTACTTTCATCAAAGTATCATGATTAGACTAACTGGTTGCAGATGTTATTCAAGTATGAGATCTTTTAGTATATATGATTTCTATTTATCTTAAAGGTAGAACCTCAAGATATTATACCAGTTATAGAAATTATAACCATCAAATGTTACTGTCTCTTGAAACTCAACAAGAGAGAGATTTTGCAGCGCGTAATTGTTTTTAAACAGTTATCAACAGAATTTAACAAATTTTCGTTTAGTATTTTTCAATATTTAGTCTTTAAAAATTAATACCTTATATTGTTTCTTAAAACATTAATTTATTAAAGTCTAGGATCCAAGTAACGAAACAAGTAAATGGTTAGGTGACATTTTTCCCATAAACTTAATCAAACTCGATAGGTAGTGATTACCAATTGCATACGATATGTAACTCCTAGATTATGGGATCCTAAACAATTTTTTTAGCTTAGCATGTTTATCCTATCTATGCCTCAAAATTCTTATGCTTAGGCGACCTTTACCACATAAGAAATTGATCAAATCATCTATTTAAAAAACATGTGAGTTCTATTCCACAAATGGTTAGGTGACCTTTTTCCCACAAGCAAATACGAAAACACATCAGACTATTTTTGACAACTCTTATGAATATGGTGACCCAAAAATCCATATGAACTGCTCAAAAATCCCAAGTGAATTTTAAATTGATTCCATAGATTTGAAGTTTTCTAAATAAGGGTTTATATATGTTTTACAATTATATTTTATAAAACATGGTCTCATGAACATTGCATGCATCGAACAATTCATGTACTTTTTTGTAAAATTCATATCACTTATTATGAGGTTCTTTTGGTGCCAAATAAAACTTCATTTTATTTGCCATTAACTGCGAGCAATTATAAACTAAAATCCGGTATTTTAAAGTTTAGTCGTATAGATCGGTTTGAAGAACCGGTAATAGTCTTAATAAAACTTTATTTTATACTTAAGACTTGGAGTTGTGGATGAGTTATAAAATCACTATTTTAAATCTCCTTTTAACAATCAAAAAACTTATGACTCCATGAATTTATAGAATAAACTCATTTTATTTTATAAACTCAACTTTATGCTTCTTATGATAAAAGTTATATTTTGATAAACCAAAACTTGGGTGATGATAGTTATGTTTTAAATCTCATTTAGCATGCATAAAACATAATATCAACATGTTGCGTTATGTTTAAAACACCAATACCATATATTAAGTTTCGACGCAAAAATAATCACTAGTTTTATTATTTGCCGTTATAACACTATAAACCGATTTTAGTCTTTTTAATAAAAACTCATTATTTATTATAAAGACATGGAGTTTATATAAAGTTTAAACATATTTAAAAACATTTCAAATATTTTAAAGTTTGGTATTTATAAGTTTTACAATAAAACTATTTTCAACAAAAAGTTGAGTTTTAACCGGTACACCGGTAAAACGTTTTTATAAATATCAATTTATAAACATCTTATGTTATCTTTTAAATAATTTTTACTCAAACTCCAAGCGATATTATCTTATGAAAAAATGTTAATAGACATGTAAAAACTATTTTCATACATAAAACACAATATACATTTAACATAAACTAAACATCACAAGCATGCACTATAATGTGTATAAACGAAGCCATGTCTACTAATAATTTTTGTGAGCCATCAAAAGAATTATTAAGTCTTTCCTAAAGGACTTAAGTGACACTTCAAAAGGTATTCAAGGTGGTAATTTCTTCATCTTGTTATATTTAAAGTAAATACAACTAGTCTAACTAATTTATTGCATCAAATCAACAAATGAAAAATACCTATTTATCTATTACATCTTATGAATAAATAAATATCAACCAAAGACAAATGTCCAAATGACTTGTTTATACACAACAACATATCAAATATTATAACAAACAACTCTTTGTTTTTTGTAAGGAAACTTTTATATAACCAAAATACATGAAAAATTGTTATATATAAAAATAAACAATTTTAACCAAGAAGTTGCCAAAGAAAACAAATACGGATTTTTCTTAACCAAAAGAAATCCATTCTGGTTTTCCAAAAACCAATGATTATCAAATATATAAAATCATTCTAACATATAAAAGACGGCTCTGATACCACAGTTGTGTTTTGATACGAAATAAAAGTTTGTTTTTCACAAAAACCGGCAATGGAAGACTTTAAAAATAAAAAGTTTATTTTAGTTCATAACAAAACCACACCATCATGTATCCATTTATAGAGGTTAGAATGAAATAAAAAAACAACAATATGATGGTTTAGAGATAAACTTTGAAGCTTTTGAACCCACTTGGTTTTGGGGTGTTGATGAAGATAGCAAAAATCAAAGTGTATGATTTCTCTACAAGTATCCACCATCAAGAGTAAGACACTTGGAATGTTAGTTCCTTCTTGTATTCTTGAGTGTCTAAAGCATTTAAGTGCTTATATCAAATAAGCACTAAAGGAGAACAACTCAAGAAGTCTTCTAAACACCAAAGTAAAGCACCAAACTTCAATGGTTTGGTGCTTCTTCATAGTCACGGCTTTAGAGAGAAGAAGAAGGGAAGAAGAAGAGTTTCAATCTTGCAAAAATGCAATCCTCATGCATCTCTTATATACCCCATGAAGAGTAAGGCCTAACCATTAAAATAATGTAAAGTAATGGTAGCCTTTAGAAGCATGGGAGATCAAAGGCGGAAGGTTGAAAAAGCAACCTCCTACACCATCATTATGCATTTTAAAAAGTGTTGAATCATAAAAGTGACCCTCTTGAACTTCAGCTACCGCAGTCCTCAATCATCCGCAGTCAGACCTTCCTCATCTGCCTCATCCGAAGTCATCTATCCAACCGCAGTCTCACTTATTTTACTTAGTATAACTTTATATATTTTACTGTAATACTCTCTATTGTCCAGTATGCCTTGCATGGCTACTCTTAGAGATGTGATCCGGTGTAATTCTTGAGACTCTATAAATAGAGCTCATTATTACTTATTCAATACAACTTCTATGTTATCATTTCTATCTTTATCTTCTATCTGATTATGCATCTCTTCTTACTCTCAAACTTCTCTAGAACGTAACTGATTACTACTTCTCTTCGGAGCAAGTCATTCGTGACTTTATCACTAAGTTTGATCTCGCTTATTAACTTGGTCTGAATGCATTCCATGTTATGAATCAACTTATGTGTATACTTGATATATCACCTGCTGCCATTTATATTTCTTACATTTCCGCAACTAACTCTCTAACTATCTAACTCATTAACTTATTATTGTTGAGCTTTTAGATCCTTTGAGATAAAGTATTCCGCAACTATACTTGTTCTAACATTTGTTCAAGTGTGTCTCAAGTTTTTCTCTCAACAATTGGTATCAGAGCCATAGTGGTTGCTTTTTGAAAAACAAAACTCTGATTTTGAAAGGGCCTTTTGTACCACTGAAGCTCATTTCTTAAAAAAACAACAAAAAAAACAAAAATGGCACAACATTATCTCTGAATGTTTCCAACAGTGTTGGTGGTTCAAATCGAGCCCCAATATTGGTGGCAAATGAATACCATCATTGGTCTCAGAGAATGGAAAGGTACTTAAGGAGACTTGGTAGAGATGTATGGCGGTCTGTAGAAGTAGGACCATATGTCCCTGTTCTTACACCAGTTCAAACTGATGGCGCCACAGCCAGAATAGGAGGAGGACAACCAGTCATGAACTGTCCCACTAAAGATGATCTAGATAAAATGGAAAATGATGTTGTTGCTTTTCTTGAAATCTCTTGTGGAGTTGCTCCTAACAACTTCGACATTATCATAAACTGTAAATCAGCAAAAGAGATATGGGATGTTCTCAAGAATTTGTACGAAGGCTCAGAACAAGCTCAAGATAAGAAGCTCACAACTGCACTCAATGAATTCAACAACTTCAAAGCTCATACTGGCGAAAGTTTAGAAGACTCCTTTAAAAGGTTCAATCTGATAGTCACCAAGTTATCGAATGCTGGCACCATCCGCAGTAACCATGAAACAAATCTTCAATTTCTCAACGGTTTGGGAAGACATTGAACGACTACTAAGATGATAGTTCAAGGGGATAGAAAGATTCATTCATTGTCTCTCTACAAGCTCTACGGGGAACTGTAAGCACAAGAATCAACCGTACTCAAAGAATGTGCTGACTTCGGAGGACCACTCGCTCTCATAGCACAAGCTCCACACAGTCAATCCTACTCTCCCTCGTATGACACTAAACCGTAGTCATACGAAGCTAACTTAGAGTATCATGATGAAGAAGAATTTCAGAACGCTATTGCTCTTGTTAGCCAACAGTTCAATCGACTACCACCTCCTTCCTTTCGTAAGAATCAGCAGTTCAACAAACCTCCATTCAACCGTAACTTCAACCTGCAGAATAACCATCCTCGATATCCCAAAACTTCTCATCCACCACCGCAATCGCAAAATACTTAACCAAAGGAGGCACCGCAGTCCATCCAAACCACTGACTCCGGTACTCCATCAGAAGACAAAAGTGATATTGTGATTTGTCATAAGTGCAACAAAGAGACTCATTTTGTGAACGATTGCAAGGCCAATGTAGTGAAAGATAGAGCATTCTACCTTAGAATGGCTCAAGAATTGGAAGATAAGGAAAAGGCAAGGGCATATGTAGCCCATGTCAAAAGAGACCATCAAGTTTGGTCATCCGGAGATGAAGAAAAAGCCACAAGCAATGTCAAAGGAAAAGGCAAAATCTGCATGCTAGCAACTGCGGATGATGATGGATCTACAAAGCTGGAAATGAACTACTGCTACATGGCAAAGGATGGAACTCTAAGCATCGTCGAACAGGTAAAACTCATGATCCAAACTCTAAACTATAACATGCATGACTGTCAACCATTCATAGATAATCTTAATGACACATGTGCTGCCGTCCTTACCAACTATAACAAGCCTTAGATGAGAAGAACATAGCGTCCCAAGAGATGTTTCATGTAAGAGGACGACTGGACAACAAAAGACTCAAAATGGCCATGTTAGAAAAGGATTTAGAATTAGAAAAAGATGCAAGAATGTTGAGTGAAACACAACTAGAAATAGCTATGAGCCAAAGAGATTTAGCTCAGAGTGAGATTGTACACTTAAATCTATTAATAGAAAAATTGGTCAATGAAAGTGAAGCTATTGAAAATTTGGTTAATAATGGAACTGTGGACAATACATACAATTGGGGTTGGTCCAATAGGTATCCTACCGCAAAGGATTCCTTACCTCGGTTTAACAAAGATCGACTGTATGTCCCTCCAGACCGAGAATTTCATTTCCCAGTCAATGACAAGACTTTTCCCAAAGACATCAGAACACACTTCGGTAGACTTCATAATCTAAGCAATAATTGTGTCATTGAGGAAATTGTGCTTGAGGTTTCGGGTCACACAAGTGATCATATCCCTGTCTGTTGCACAGTTTACCTAAATTCTCAAACTTCATCCGTAGTTGATGAGGAAATTGTCATTGAAAGCCCCGAAGTCTCGCAAGACTTCCCATCTCTACCCTTAGACGTCAGTGCGCCTCACTGTAGTCATGAGCAGTGGATGTCTCACAAATGTCCAACTAAAGTCCCGATCTAGACTTACTCTGCGATAGTCAAGTCATCCCTATCGGAGTCCTCAAACAAAAGTTTTGCAACTCTTCAACCAATTCATCACGAATTACCCATAGAAAACTTTGAAGTAGGTCAATGCTCTCAAATCCCTGAATCTTCAAGTTCGGATGACTCAAGCCCTCGTTTTCATAAATTTTCAAAGGTTTCCAGGAAATCGCAGCTGAACACCAATGACTGCGGTTCCCCAAAAACCTTAGCTAAAAAGGCTTTCAAAGAGGAAATTTGATCCCGAGGCACAAATAGACAAAACTTTTCGAAAAACAAAAGGCATGTCAGATTTCCAAAGTCTAAGAGTCCAGAAAAATTTGTTTTCTCACACTATTTTTCAAAAAACTCTCCCATCAAGAAATTATGCAAAAAGGAATGTACAGTTTGAACAGTCATTCCTACTTCATCTGACACAACCCAAAAGAGTGTAAGGTCTTTTCGAAGCAATGGTTTTCAAATCTATTCCTCAGATGATCCAAAATGTAAGGGTATCTTACCCACTCCAACACTTTTAAAATCACATCAGAATTTTAACAAGTGGAAGGGTATTTTACCAAAACCAACAAAAAGGTCCCAAAGATTTACAAGTGCTAAATCTTTTTCAAAACAAACTTTTTAGAAGTCCAACAGCACCATTGTCAGATATTACCAACCTCGGACCGGTCACAAGCCCAACTCATCCTTTAAACCATTGACCAAACAAAGTGTCAGAGCAAAAGACAAATTTTCAACCTGTCAATGTAAGTGTAGTTGTCAAAATGGATCATCTCATGACAAATCTGGTTTGTTTAAGAACCCTCGTAACTTTTCAAAAATTTACAACACTCCAAAATCTCACAAACACCTAGGACTAGGATTAAAAGTTGACACGAAACCCATCCCTGCAACCTCCGTTCATGCACCAATCAGAAATTCACCTTTTGTCCCAGGCTCCAAACTAGTTTGGATGCCTAAACTAACCGTGTAATTTCAGGCTCTGTGCAAGGAGGAACAAGAAGAAGAATGTTTAATCGACAATGCCTGCTCCTTGCACATGACTGGAATGTTAGAATACCTTCGAGATTTCAGGCCAATTTGCAACGGTAGAAATGTTGCATTCGGGAACAATGCGAATGGGATAATCCGAGGTTATGGTGTTCTTACTATGGGAAACTTCTCTATTCAAAAGGTTGCTTATGTAGAAAGCCTTAAACACAATCTCATCAGTGTTGGCCAACTATGTAAGGCAAGCCATCGAGTTGAATTTGATGATCAATTTTGCTATGTCTGATCAAGTCCCGATCCGAAGGTACTATATATCCTCTGGACGTATCCCTGATCATAGGCAAACCGCAGTTATGCTTCCTATCCAAAGCAGTATCCGAAGTCAGCTGGATATGGCACCGCAAGCTAGCTCATCTCAACTTCAGATACATCAACAATTTGGTCACCGGAGAACTAGTCAGAGGTCTTCCAATTCTCAAGTTCAGCAATGATACTCTCTGTCCTACATGTGAATGTGGAAAGCAATCCAAATCAAGTCACCCCATGGTGATTGACTACTCAATTACTGAACCATTGGAACTCTTGCACATTGATCTCTGCGGTCCATCTACCGTAGCCAGTCTTTATCACAATAAATACATACTGGTTATAGTTGATGACTTCACACGGTTCACCTAGGTTTATTTCTTATATAGCCCATGAAAAGTAAGGCATAACCATTAAAATAATGTAAATTAATGGTATCCTTTAGAAGCATGGGAGACCAAAGGTGGAAGGTTGAAAAAGCAACCTCCTACACCATCATTATGTATTTTAAAAAGTGTTGAATCATAAAAGTGACCCTCTTGAACTTCAGCTACCGCAGTCCTCAAGCATCCGCAGTCAGACCATCCTCATCAGCCTCATCTGAAGTCATCTATCCAACCTCAGTCTCACTTATTTTACTTAGTATAACTTTATCTATTTTACTGTAATACTCTCTAAATTCCAGTATGCCTTGCATGGCTACTCTTAGAGATGTGATCCGGTGTAATTCTTGAGACTCTATAAGTAGAGCTCATTCTTACTTATTCAATAAAACTTCTATGCTATCATTTCTATCTTTATCTTCTATCTGATTACGCATCTCTTCTTACTCTCAAACTTCTCTAGAACGTATTTGATTACTACTTCTCTTCGGAGCAAGTCATTCGTTACTTTATCACTAAGTTTGATATCGCTTATTAACTTGGTCTGAATGCATTCCATGTTATGAATCAACTTATGTGTATACTTGATATATCACTTGCTGCCATTTATATTTCTTACATTTCCGCAACTATACTTGTTCTAACGTTTGTTCAAGTGTGTCTCAAGTTTTTCTCTCAACAATTGGTATCAGAGCCATAGTGGTTGCTTTTTGAAAACCAAAACTCTGATTTTCAAAGGGCCTTCTCTACCACTGAAGCTCATTTCTTAAAAAAACAACAAAAAAAAAAACAAAAATGGCACAACATTATCTCTGAATGTTTCCAACAGTGTTGGTGGTTCAAATCGAGCCCCAATATTGGTGGCAAATGAATACCATCACTGGTCTCAGAGAATGGAAAGGTACTTAAGGATACTTGGTAGAGATGTATGGCGGTCCGTAGAAGAAGGACCAGATGTCCCTATTCTTACACCAGTTCAAACTGATGGCGTCGCAGCCAGACTAAGAGGAGGACAACCAGTCATGAGCCGTCCCACCAAAGATGATCTAGATAAAATGGAAAATGATGTTGTTGCTTTTTATGAAATCTCTTGTGGAGTTGCTCCTGACAACTTCGACATTATCATAAACTGTAAATCAGCAAAAGAGATCTGGGATGTTCTCAAGAATTTGTACGAAGGCTCAGAACAAGCTCAAGATAAGAAGCTCACAACTGCACTCAATGAATTCAACAACTTCAAAGCTCATACTGGCGAAAGTTTAGAAGACTCCTTTAAAAGGTTCAATATGATAGTCACCAAGTTATCGAATGCTGGCACCATCCGCTATAACCATGAAGCAAATCTTCAATTTCTCAATGGTTTGGGAAGACATTGGACGACTGCTAAGATGATAGTTCATGGGGATAGAAAGATTCATTCATTGTCTCTCTACAAGCTCTATGGGGAACTGCAAGCACAAGAATCCACCGTACTCAAAGACTGTGCTGACTTCGGAGAACCACTCGCTCTCATAGCACAAGCTCCACACAATCAATCCTACTCTCCCTCGTGTGACACTACACCGCAGTCATACGAAGATGACTCAGAGTATGATGATGAAGAAGAATTTCAGAAGGCTATTCCTCTTGTTAGCGAACAGTTCAATCGACTACCACTTCCTTCCTTTCGCAAGAATCAGCAGTTCAACAAACCTCCATTCAACCGTAACTTCAACCCGCAGAATAACCATCCTCGATATCCTAAAAGTTCTCATCCACCACCGCAATCTCAAAATACTCAACCAAAGGAGGCACCACAGTCCATCCAAACCACTGACTCCGGTACTCCATCAGAAGACAAAAGTGATATTGTGATTTGTCATAAGTGCAACAAAGAGAATCATTTTGCAAAGGATTGCAAGGCCAATGTAGTGAAAGACAGAGCATTCTACCTTAGAATGGCTCAAGAATTGGAAGATAAGGAAAAGGCAAGGGCATATGTAGCCCATGTCAAAAGAGACCATCAAGTTTGGTCATCCGGAGATGAAGAAGAAGCCATCAGCAATGTCAAAGGAAAAGGCAAAATCTGCATACTAGCAACTGCGGATGATGATGGATCTACAAAGCTGGAAAAGAACTACAGCTACATGGCAAAGGATGGAACTCTAAGCATCGTCGAACAGGTAAAACTCATGATCCAAACTCTAAACTATAGCATGCATGACTGTCAACCATTCATAGATAATCTTAATGACACATGTGTTGCCGTCCTTACAGACTATAACAAAGCCTTAGATGAGAAGAACATAGCGTCCCAAGAGATGTTTCATGTAAGCGGACGACTGGACAACAAAAGACTCAAAATGGCCATGTTAGAAAAGGATTTAGAATTAGAAAAAGATGCAAGAATGTTGAGTGAAACACAACTAGAAATAGCTTTGAACCAAAGAGATTTAGCTGAGAGTGAGATTGTACGCTTAAATCTATTAATAGAAAAATTGTTCAATGAAAGTGAAGCTATTGAAAATTTGGTTAATAATGGAACTGTGGACAGTACATACAATTGGGGTTGGTCCAATGGGTATCCTACCGCAAAGGATTCTTCACCCCGGTTTAACAAAGATCGACTGTATGTCCCTCCGGACCGAGAATTTCATTTCCCAGTCAATGACAAGACTTTTCCCGAAGACATCAGAACACACTTCGGTAGACTTCATAATCTAAGCAATAATTGTGTCATTGAGGAAATTGTGCCTGAGGTTTCGGGTCAAACAAGTGATCATATCCCTGTCTGTGGCATAGTTTACCCAAATGCTCAAACTTCATCCGTAGTTGATGAGGAAATTATCATTGAAAGCCCTGAAGTCTCGCAAGACTTCCCATCTCTACCCTTAGACGTCAGTGCGCCTCACTGTAGTCATGAGAAGCGGATGTCTCACAAATGTCCCACTTAAGTCCCAACCCAGACTTACTCTGTGATAGTCAAGTCATCCCTACCGGAGTCCTCGAACAAAAGTTCTGCAACTCTTCAACCAATTCATCACGAATTACCCATAGAAAACTTTGAAGTAGATCAATGCTCTCAAATCCCTGAATCTTCAAGTTCGGATGACTCAAGCCCTCGTTTTCATAAATTTTCAAAGGTTTCCAGGAAACCGCAGCTGAACACCAATGACTGCGGTTCCCCAAAAACCTTAGCTAAAAAGGCTTTCAAAGAGGAAATTCGATCCCGAGGCACAAATAGACAAAACTTTTCGAAAAACAAAAGGCATGTCAAATTTCCAAAGTCTAAGAGTCTAGAAAAATTTGTTTTCTCACACTATTTTTCAAAAAACTCTCCCATCAAGAAAATATGCAAAAAGGAATGTACAGTTTCAACAGTCATTCCTACTTCATCTGACACAACCCAAAAGAGTGTAAGGTCTTTTCGAAGCAATGGTTTTCAAATCTATTCCTCAGATGATCCAATATGGAAGGGTATCTTACCCACTCCAACACTTTTAAAATCACATCAGAATTTTAACAAGTGGAAGGGTATTTTACCAAAACCAACAAAAAGGTCCCAAAGATCTACACGTGCTAAATCTTTTTAAAAATAAACTTTTCAGAAGTCCAACAGCACCATTGTCAGATATTACCAACCTCGGACCGGTCACAAGCCCAACTCATCCTTTAAACAGTTGACCAAACAAAGTGTCAGAGCAAAAGACAAATTTTCAACCTGTCAATGTTAGTGTAGTTGTCAAAATGGATCATCTCATGACAAATCTGGTTTGTTTCAGAAACCTCGTAACTTTTCAAAAATTTACAACACTCCAAAATCTCACAAACACCTAGGACTAGGATTAAAAGTTGACACGAAACCCATCCCTGCAACCTCGGTTCATGCACCAATCAGAAATTCACCTTTTGTCCCAGGCTCCAAACTAGTTTGGATGCCTAAACTAACTGTGTAATTCTCAGGCCCTGTGTAAGGAGGAACAAGAAGAAGAATGGTTAATCGACAGTGCCTGTTCCTTGCACATGACTGGAAGGTTAGAATACCTTTGAGATTTCAGGCCAATTTGCAACGGCGGAAATTTCGCATTCGGGAACAATGTGATTGGGATAATCCAAGGTTATGGTGTTCTTACTACGGGAAACTTATCTATTCAAAAGGTTGCTTATGTAGAAAGCCTTAAACACAATATCATCAGTGTTGGCCAACTATGTAAGGCAGGCCCTCGAGTTGAATTTGATGATCAATTTTGCTATGCAATGACAAGTGATAGGAACATGGTGATTGACTCCTCAATTACTGAAGCATTGGAACTCTTGCACATTGATCTCTGCGGTCCATCTACCGTAGGCAGTCTTCATCACAAGAAATACATACTGGTTATAGTTGATGACTTCACACGGTTCACCTGGGTTTATTTTTTATGACTCAAATCAAAAACTCCACAGATATTGATCAATTTCATCAAGGAAATTGAACTTCAGATCAAGTTACCCGTTAGACGTATCCACAGTGATAATGGAACCGAGTTTACTAACCATCTTCTAAATAGTTTCTTGGTTTCCAAAGGCATTACTCACAACTTCTCAGCTCCCTACACACCGCAACAAAATGGAGTAGAAGAGCGAAGGAACCACACTCTAGTAGAAGCTGCCAGATCTATGCTCAACTTGACTAACAAGGTTTCTTATCGAGTTCTCATTAGACGCACAAGGTTGATAATTGAAAGATTCGATGTGAAATTTGATGACTATCACATCCGCAACACCGCTCCATCAACCGAAACCACTACAATTCTAGAAAGTGATATTCCTGCCTCTTCGGGTCCACTAAATCTAATTGAAGTAAACTATGACGATCTCTTCGACCTTGTAGAAACAACCAAGTTATGCGAAGTTCAGCAACAGCATGTTGATGTATCTGGTCCCATACTGACCGATGAAGTATCACTAAATACTTCCACCTCGCCGGTTGAGGGGGAAAGCTCAACTCCAGACCATGCAACAACCATCGAGGTTCCAGTACTAGAAGATGCAGCGCCAATCATCCGCAAAGATGTTCAACTCTCAAACGATTCTTTGGACTCGGATGATGAAAACATAGAGAAGATTGACACAAGAACAGATTCAAGGATTATCACACTCCCATCCGCAATCCAGGGGGAACCTTCACAGGTTCAACGACAACTCCCGTCTGCACTTCAGGAGGAACCTTCATCATCTGCCCAAGAATACTCTGATCCCACCTTCCCAGTTTAAGACAATTCAGCAGGATGTTCTCAAGTCCAGGGGGAACTGCCATCTCCAACCGCAGAGTCTTCCGATATTGAAGACATTCCCTCCACCGCAACTGCTGATCATTTACAACCCCGTCTACATGTTTGGACGAAGGACCACCCACTAGGTCAAATCATCGGTAACCCATCCGTAGGTATCCAAACTCGATCTTTCAAGGATTTATCTGATCACTGTCACTATGCAGCATTTATGTCCACGGTCGAGCCCAGAACGATCAAAGAAGCACTACTAGAACCAGATTGGATATCCGCAATGCAGGAAGAGCTAGAAGAATTCAAAAGAAACAAAGTATGGCAGCTCATTCTGAAGCCGTAAGGTCACACCATTGTTGGTACTAGATGGGTGTACAAGAATAAGTTGGATGAATCTGGTGCGGTCATCAGAAACAAGGCAAGACTAGTTGCCAAGGGATATAGTCAACTTGAAGGTATTGACTATGATGAAACGTATGCTCCGGTAGCAAGAATGGAAGCCATCCGGATCTTCTTAGCATACGCAGCTCACAAGAATATAAAGGTTCATCAAATGGATGTGAAAAGTGCTTTTGTCAACGGTGAATTAAAAGAGGAGGTTTATCTTCAGCAACCTCCGGGCTTCGAAAGTCTTGAATTTCCAGACCACTGCTACAAGCTTGAAAAAGCAGTCTACGGTCTCTCAAGAGCATGGTACGAGACTCTCTCTAAATTTCTTGTCTCGTCCGGATACAAAAGAGGAGTGATTGATCCCACTTTATTTAGAAAAGCAAATGGTGATCATCTAATGCTCGTACAAATATATGTGGATGATATCATCTTCGGCTCCACTGATCAAAATATGGTGAATGAATTTGCTAAACTCATGACCAACAAGTTCCAAATGAGCATGAATAGAGAGATTAACTTCTTTCTAGGACTTCAAGTGAAACAAGTCCCTCAAGGGATATTCATTCATCAGGAGAAATACACCTATGAACTATTAAAGAAGTATTCAATGGACAACTGTTCTTCGGCTAAGGTCCCCATGGCCTTCGGATATAAGATATCTGCTAATCCCTCAGGCGAATCAGTCGATCACAAGACTTATAGAGCTATTATCGGCTCATTTATGTACCTCACCGCAAGCCGACCAGACATTGTCTTTGCAACAGGTGTATGCACAAGGTACCAGGCTGACCCAAAAGTGTCACACATGACCGCAGCCAAACAGATTCTAAGATACCTGAAAGGAAGCAAGACTCTTGGTTTATGGTACCCTGCAGGGAATGACTTCAGTCAACAAGGATTTACCGATGCGGATCATACCGGATGTCGACTAGATCGAAAAAGCACCTCAGGTGGATGTCAATTTCTGGGTGGAAGACTCGTCAGCTGGTCGTCAAGAAAAGAAAATTGTGTGTCATTGTCTACCGCAGAAGCTGAATATGTGGCCGCAGCCGGCTGTTGTTCACAAGTCTTATGGATGAAAACACAACTTATGAACTACGGATACAGAATGTTGCGTATACCAATTTGTTATGACTCTGAAAGTGCTATAGCTATTTCCCACAATCCAATTCAGCACTCAAATACAAAGCATATTGAACTATAGTATCACTTCATCAAAGACCACATCCTGAAAGGTAACATGGAACTCATTTTTGTCCATACTCATGAAGAGATTGCTGATGTGTTCACAAAGGCACTTGACTCTACAAAACTCAACAGTTTCTTACAAATGTTAGGAATGATGAATCCGGACCCACAATTCTTCTTGAATTAATAGGTACCGCAGACCATCCTTGGTCTCTGTTGCGGTCCTAACTGAAGTTACTTATGATAGATAGTTTTAGTATATCCTGTGTACCGCAGTATATGTACCGCAACCATATATCATATTTATCCTTCAATGGTCCTTATTGTTTGTTGTTACTAATTTTTGTTCAAGTCTTCTCCTCAGTTCTTCTACCGCAGTCATCCATCCGATGGCAGTTGAGCCATCCGCAATGATGTATCAATCCGCAGTCACTTTGATTGATTTTCAAACTGTTTCATATCTAAAAAAAAGAAACATGGTGTGCTATTTAATGATCCTTCATTAAATAGAGAAAACATTAAAAAAAAATTCTTTGTGTAACTGTCCCATTCTTTTTGAATAAACCTTGTGTCAGACCTATTTTAGGTATGATGACAAAAAGAGCGATTTCCCAAAATCAAATCCTTTTTAAACTCTCTCTTCCTATTACCCCAAAACGTCTAATCCGTTACAACTTCCCCTTTACACAACGGATTAATCCCTACCTCACCATACGTTCTTTAGATGTGGTGTTGATTTCTGACACTTCATTAAATGCCAACCCTTTTTGGTATATCTCAAAAATATATCTTAAGCCCTCTTTCTTAATCTGTGGCTGAGATTTC
Organism: Lactuca virosa; assembly: GCF_052849685.1. Lineage (NCBI taxonomy): Eukaryota > Viridiplantae > Streptophyta > Magnoliopsida > Asterales > Asteraceae > Lactuca > Lactuca virosa. Next base: position 302,892,705 of record NC_136429.1, on the reverse strand, counting down.
CCCCTTCTAATCCAAGAAAAATACCCAAATGTTTTTTACTTAGGGTAAAATCAATTACCGTTACAAATCATTTACCATTCCAATTTAGCCACTATAAAACCCCCTTCTTCTTCCCCAAGAAAAGGTTACGCTTTCTGAACATTGAACTTACTCTCCATCTTTCTTGCACTCTGTTTCGACAACTTTCTTCAAACACTCAAAAATGGTGAAATCAGGCATCTCGAAGAAACTCTCCAAGGCCTCTGCCTCTGCAAACCCAACTGGTTCCGATTCTGCAACAAGAAACCCAATGCTTATGATTGCTTCAAGCAATTTTAGGGCTGTGTTCGAAGAGCATTCCTCCTACAATGCTCCGATCAAGCTAATGATCAAGTTCTTGACCAATCACCCCCTATTTGGCCCATTCGATTCATTCACAGACGTTGTTCCTCTTTCAACCCTGTTCAAATGTGCCTTCTCTGCTTACAGACCCCTCGAAAATCTTCAAGAAGTGCATCTTAATCTGGTAAACGATTCTTTGGTCATCCTGAACAAATAAAAATTCCTAACTGCCATCAATCTGCTTGTTCATCCCTCCACCAAGGTCTTTACTCCAAGCATGGCGGACATCACCTCAGCACTCTACCAAATGGGTTACGAGAAAAAGATCAAACGAATCGATGAATTCAAGAAGAATCAGTTGCCTGCGGTGTGGCAATTTGTTTGTCACTTTTTGATCCGCAGCCTCTCAGGCCAAACCGGAGGCACTGATAATATGGGTCTCAAGCTTCAGGAGTTGGTGTGGAGCATTTTTACTGGCCACGACGTTAACTACGGTAAAATCTTGTGGGATGACTTCTCGCAGTACATCCCCAAAGAGAGCCCAAGAGAAAACCCTACCGAACTCACATTTGCTAGGTTCTGGTCTCTATGCATCTCAGATCTTCATGCGGATGCAGGACTATGCATGGGCAATGACACCAATCTCTTTATCACCAAAGATCTGAAAAGGTACAATCCCTCCACTGATCAATCTATTTTTCGACCTATCTGAAGACTACCAGTCCACATTATTTCTACCCTTGGTCTTGAGACTGCTGATGTCACAAACCATATAGAAGCTACGGAAGGTATTAGCCCATACCTTTCTACCCCGCCTCTACAAGCCACATCCGCACTCACCATTCCTGGTAGTACCGCAATCCCATCCTCCACCACTCTCTCCAACCTTTCTCAAAGGCGCAAACAGTTAGTCTCAGCTCACCCCCAGTTCACTCCCAAGAGGATGATACTGTTTCTCGCCCTAAGGTCACCAGGGCTTCCCGTCTACACTTCTTTTCCCCTGAGGAGTTGAACTCCATACTTTTGTCTATTACCCAAACACTGCAAACACCTTCCCAACCGCAGGGCAATTCTTCAGGCCCTTACCAGAACTGAGCCGAGGCGAGACTTGACCCTAGGTCAAGGAGACCGAGGAAGCTCAGGAAATCCTACTCTGCTTACATCTGTTACAAGTGGTTTAGGCACGGTGAGCACCAATGTGCAAGGATCCGTGAACCCGAGGGACACCTCGGTGCATTTTGAAGGAATTGACGAAATTGACCTCAATGATTCATGGAGCAAGTATCAACCAACAAATGAAGCCGACAACAAGAAATATGCCGCTTTCCGTAGGGCATTCCAAGCAAGAAAGGCTCGTCAAACAAAGCAACTTCAACAGAAACAACAACAGATTCATTCTGTAGCGAAGTATTGGGGAGACACAATGAATAATGCCAATACCGTATCTACAATCTGCAAAGTTCAAGCCTGGATGGACGACATGGCTGATATAATCCGCAAAGCTCAATATGTGACAGCTGATCAAACTCCCTCAAAGCCCCTTCCAACTCCAACTCCATATGTTCGTGATTCTCAAGACGAAGGAACCGCAGTCGAAGTTAGCTCAGCTCCCACTTTTGGCTTCGACGATTTTGATCTAAATGAGGTAAATCAACCTAACCCTTCTGATGATGATCTGATGATTTTTGATGAAGAAGAAGAATCGAGTGGTTCTCAACACTAAACCTCCAAGCCAAAAGCAAAGAAGAACAAGAAGAAGAATGCAGTGACCAGAAAAGAGTTCCTAAGTCTGCAAGCTAAAGTTGATCAAATTCTTGCTGCGGTAAAGCCCACTCAACCGCAATCTGAAGACCATCCGGTACCGCAGTCCTTGATCGAAAGGATTGAAAGATTGGAGACTAGGGAACGTCTAGCTACTGAGAGAATTTCTCTCAAAGTGGAAATGGGGATTCGGTCCCTCGACAACACTCGACAGGCAGATCACAAGGAATTCATGGTTTCTCTCTAAGGTATCCGCAATCAAAGAAAATATGCAAACAGCCATTGCGGACCAATCCACTCTTTCACAGAAACTGATAGATGAGACTCACACTTCTTATGAGTCCACTATCTCAGTCCTTCATGCAACCATCAACAGACTTCAACGATCCCTATCGTCCAATTTCCATGGTCCTGAAATTCTACAACTCACAAAGGAGATTCATCGCCTACTCTTCAACACCACCATCCCAGACAATCAGAAACTGGCTGATGTTCTTAAGGCTCAATTTCAGGAGGTGTGTGCCAAGGTCGATGGTCTCAAACAATGGCTTGAGGAGGCTCCATGTCTGAACTCCTCAAGAGGGGGAAGTGAAGAAGACCATCCTGAAGAAGATCATAATGAAGAAGTCCATCAATCCAACAGTGCTTCTCATCATCAAAGTCCCCCCATCATAACTGAGAAAGATCCTTCACCGCAACAATCTTATCAGACGCCACCACCGCATCAGTCTCCACCGCAAAAGGAGATCACTCAAAAAACTCCTTCTCCTGAGCGACTAGAGACCCCTCCCCACTTCAAAAATATTGCATCCAACATGTCATCCGAGCACTCAAATGACTCCCCCGCAACACAACAAAAGAAGAAAGACTGGAAAGCAGCCAATTTCGCGGAGCTCATCTGATGAGAAAACGGATTTGACATTACTATAGATGAATCCTTAGTAAATTCCTGGATCAATCCCCACCGAAGACTGCTTGATGATGATTACAAGCCTTATCTTACCTATGCTGAACCCCCTTCTGATGGTTATTGGGATGTCCCAATCTCTCCCAATGCTAAATACTTCACAGTATTTGATCCCTTTGATCGCAACCTGCCTGACCACAAGAGACTGCCTATGGAATTCGAAAGACTTAATCGATTCTATGCCAAACATGCTTCTTCCATAGAGAAAATTTGGTCAAATGATAGACCATCCGCAGTCAAGAACTACAAGCCCCGGAAGTTCATGAAACCTGACTTCATCCAATACACTCTCACAAGAAGGAATCAGGACTATGTCCGCACCCAGGCTGACTTCCCATGCATGAACCCTGAAGAAGTCTTTCTGATAGCCAATGTGTTCTAGAACAAATCTGAAAAGCATCCGAAGATGAAGATAACACTTGAGAGGGCAAGTATTTTCTTGAAGTAAACTGTCTGTGATTTTGCTAAAATTGAAGCAGACATTCACCCTATCCTAGCCACAAAATTTGATCTTCCACCACTTGACCCCGCACCCATGATTACTGAAGGATTCCAAGAAAGATCCCTAGGTGCAACAAACTTCCCAGATACTTTATTCCGATGACTGCCATGAACCGCCTCATAAGAAAACAAATTGATGTTTGTCGAACCGTAGTTGAAAAGTCAAAACACACAACTGTCGAAGTCAAGTTCGAGATTTTGAGAAGGATCACCTGGTTGGAAAATATCAGGAAATTTTGGTGGATACTGATCAAGTGTCTTAAACTTGATAACTAAAGAAAAGTTAAGGAGGTCACTTAGGGGGAAATTGTTGAATCATAAAATTGACCCTCTTGAACTTCAGCTACCAAGTCAGACAACTTGATAAAGGTGTGACCCTATAGGATCATATATTATTAGAAATATCACTCCATAAAGATTCATGGGCATATAGATCCAACAGATGACAAAATCACCTTTCACCAGATCTTGTGAAAGAGGTGAAGGTATGTTGGATCTCATACACATAGATGTATGTGGACCCTTCAGATCAAACACAAGTGATGCTAATCGATTTTATGTAACATTTACATAAGATTATAGAAGTGATTGCTATATCTACTTAATCAGAAACCTTTGAAAAATTCAAAGAGTTTAAACATGAAGTCGAGAATCAATGGGGAAGGAAGATAAAGATGGTCCAATATGATAGAGGCGGAGAGTATCTTAGTATCAAGTTCCACAGATATCTTAAGGAATGTGGAATAGTTTCACAATTGACTCCTCTTAGGACACCACCACTTAATGGTGTGGGTGAGGGGCGTAATCGGATCATGTTAGACATGCTTCGTTCCATGATGAGTCAAGCTTCTCTTCCCATTTCTTTCTGGGGGTATGCCTTAGAGACATCCTCCCATATCCTCAATCTTGTCCCTACCAAGAAGGTTGCCAAAACGACTCACGAGATGTATACAGGGAAGGATCCCTTGTTAGCACATATCAAGGTCTGGGGTTGTGAAGCTTTCGTTATATGAGAGACTCACTAGAAGATAGAACCTAGAAGTAAGAGGTGTATTTTTATTGGTTAGCCAAAGAGGTCTTTTGGATATTTGTTGTACGGACCTAGTGAGAACATGGTTTTTGTAGAGAGAGCTCATATACATAGAGGACAATGGGAGTACAATTTACCATGTAGAGATTCAAGTGTCAAACAATGAAGGAATCTTGGAAGACACTAGCACTCAACCAAAGGAAGAAATTCCAGTTGAGCCCATTGACAATCAAATACCTCTTCTCCGTTCTAGTAGAGTTAGCATGCCACCTGAGTTGTATGGTTTCCATATAACTTGAGATTTTGACACGTTTGTCAGTGATCGTACATTGGTAAATTTAGATTAGCCAGCTAACTACAAGGAAGCGTTGGAAGGCCTATATACTACCAAGTGGAAAGAGGAAATGGTTAGCAAGATCAAGTCCATGTATGATAACTAAGTTTGGAATTTGGTTGATCAAGAACGTGGTCGAAAGACAGTGGGTTGCAAATGGATCTTCAAAAAAAGACCGACATGGATGGAAAGGTACACACCTACAAGGCATGGCTGGTTGCGAAGGTCTTTACTCAAACCCCAGGGATTGACTATGATGAGACCTTCTCAACGGTGTCCAAGATAAAATCTATCAAGATAATGCTCTCCATAGCTGCTTTTCATGATTATAAAATATGGCAGATGTATGTTAAAATTGCATTCCTTAATGGGAAGTTGGCTGAAGATGTTTACATGAGTCAGCCAAATGGTTTTGTAGATGAAAAGTATAATAATAGAGTGTATAAGCTTGAGAAATCCATTTATGGATTGAAACAAGTGTCGCACAACTAGAATATGTGCTTCCGTGAGAAAGTCAAAGAATTTGGTTTCTCTAGGAGTGAAGATGAGTTCTATGTGTATGTCAAGGCTATTGGGAGTATAGTAACTTTTCTAGTGTCGTATGTTGATGACATACTCCTTATGGGAAACAACAATCCAAACTTGCAAGAAGTGAAATCTTGGCTCGGGAAGTGTTTCGGCATGAAGGATCTTGGGGAAGATGCTTATATTCTTGGGATAATAAATTTAAGGGATAAAAAGAAAAGATTAATTGGTCTTAGCCAAAGTACATACTTGGATAAGGTACTAAAAAGTTTTAGTATGGAAAATTCCAAGAAAGGAGAACTTCCTACTCAAACTAATGACAAGTTGAGTAAGACTCAAAGCCCTAGTATAAATGAAAAGATAGAGGAAATGAGTCGAGTCCCATATGCTTTGACAGTAGGATCGATCATGTACGTTCTGAGAAGTACTCACCCTGATGTGTCTTTTGCATTAAGCATGGTTAGTCGCTTTCAAGGAAATCCTGGCAAAGCTCATTGGACACCAGTAAACAACATTCTCAAGTATTTGCGAAAGACAAAGGATCTGATTCTAGTCCTTGGTGGCAGTGATACGTTGAAAATAAGTGGGTATAGTGACACCAACTTTCAAACAGATAGAGACAACCCTTTTTTTCAATCTAGCTGGGTATTTCTATTAAATGGAGGGGCATTTACATGGAAAAGTTCAAAGCAAGACACGGTGGCTGATTCTACTTCGGAATTAGAGCACATGGCAACGAGTGAAGCATCAAACGAAGCGGCATGGCTAAAGAACTTTATTGGTGATCTTGGAGTAGTTCCGACCATTCAGTAGCCAATGGAACTTTTCTGCGATAATGAAGGAGTATATGATTTGACCAAAGAACCGAGGTATCATGGTAAATCCATACATATTGACAGAAAGCACCATTATATCAGACACAGAGTTGAAGAAGGTCATCTCATAGTAAAGAGAGTGCTGTTAGAAGACAATCATGCAGATCCTTTCAGGAAGGCTATGAGTAGGGCTAAGCATAGTCTACATGATAGGGGCATTGGTTTGAGAGATGATGTTAGTTTTAGTAGTTGGATGATTAGTTTACAACTTATAAACGAATAAATGTAATTGATTTTGGTGATTGAATAATAGAGATTATTTATGAGTGTTTTTACTAACTTTGTCAATTATTTATTCCCGTGTTTTGATTTTTATGCTTTACTTCATAAATAATTTGAGTATTCACAACTCCACAATCGTTCATACTTTAGGAAGTAAGTAGTGAATGACGACTATCTTGAATTGGATTGTAGACTGTCTAAGGAAGTTAGACATACAAATTGTGTTTTTGCAGCATTCATGAGTACTTATAAGATGGAGATTTGAGCATTGGATAAACCCATTCTCAGAGAATTACTTCATGGATAATATCATGAGTAATTCTGAGACGATAATATCTTATATTCTTAAAACGGAGATATATGAGTTGTAATTTACAAGTTGGTTGTACAATGGTATTGCGAAAATTCATCTGTAACATGATGTTACAAAACCGTAGTGTCATGTATTATTTGGTGAGTAAAGTATACAAGTATATAAGTCAAAGTTTATTTTTTCCCTTACAGGAAAATCGATATCTTTGGGCCCCTCGGTGATTTGGTGTTGACTTATAGTGTTGGGCCCAACGAATACTAAACTGATGTGTTCAATTAGAAGACTTATGAAGTCGTCACAAATCAGGAAATCGGGAAATAGAATTTTAGACAATATATTGATTCTAATCCGTGTCTCATGTCCATACGATATCTTGTAGAACAAAGGAATATTTGATCAATTATCTTAGGACTATTGTCTATCATATCAGAGACTGGAGTTGTTAAGGGAAGCACCGTTTGCCAGTAGTTTAGAAGTTGAACTAGAAATTGTAGTTATAGACTTATCCATGTGGGACATTGTTAGATTAGGTGTCTAATGCAATAACTAAATTGGTATATACTTGAACTATTAGTAGAGTCCTTTTGGGTTGCCCTCAAACCTTGTAATTGAATTAGATGACTTTTACAGAGAGAGACTGATTTATTGATTTGTTACATGATTAATAAATATCAATAAATAATTTCTTAATATATTATGAGAATAATATATTAATCAGAAATAGTATTATTTAATTAAGAAGTAATCAAACATTAATTATAATTAATTTTTGGATTAATTTGATTAATTAAAAATGCAATGACATAAGCTGTAATTATTCAATAGTTGAACAAAAGGTACTCCAAAACCTTCCACAAGAGGTGGACGGTTTGGAGGGTAATTCTAGGGTGTCTAGAATATCCCTTGAAGATAATTAAGAAATTGAATAATTACCTAATTTGAAAACAGTATTATATTCAAATTAGGGTTTCCATGGTTTCTTAGTGCAGCTATATATAGGGCCTTAAACTTTCTAATTTTCGGTCACTCCTCTTGCTAAGAGCATAGCAAAAAATTTGTTTTTCTTATCCTCTCTCTTCAAATTTCCTTAGTTGCTAGGGTTTGGGTGTGAACCATTAGAGGCACGAGATTTCTGGTGTTTTCTTCCAAGAGCAATTGAAGAAGGAATTCATTGATTATCTACAAGAATAATCAAAATGTATGTGTCCCCTAACTTGTTTATGATTTTCGAAAATAGCTAGGGTTTATAGGGTTATTGTTGTTGAATAGAATGTTACTTCAATAGTGTTATGACTTAGATCTAATAGGTTGCATGTACCCTTAAGAGTACAAGGATTATTCCACTTTATTACATGTAAAACCCATTAGTTTTAACATTGAGAAGGATCCAAATACTTTCAGTGAAGCTACGGCTTCTAAGGATGTTCATTTATCGAAAAAAGCAATACATGATGAGACTGATTCAATGATGCAAAACAATACTTGGGTATTGTCTGACTTACTTCCTGGTTGTAAGGCATTAGGATGAAAATGGATCCCCAAATGGAATATCAAGGTGCATGGCACAATTGATATATATAAAGGCAGACTGGTTATCCAAGGCTTTAGGAAAAGGAAGGAATTAATTTCTTTGATACTTATGCTCCCGTTGCTAGAATTTCCATTATTATATTATTTCCTAGCTCTTGCAGCAATACATAATCATGTGATTCACCAAATAGATGCGAAAACTGTATTCTTAAATGGTGATTGGATGAAGAAATTTATCTTAAACAGACTAAAGGGTTTGTGATACCTGGAAATAAACACAACGTGTGCAAGTTGAATAAATCATTATATGCTTTGAAACAAGAGCCAAAACAATGGCATCAAAAGTTTGATGATGTTTTCTTTTCTAATGGTTTCGCATTAAACCAAGCTGACAAGTGTGTGTATAGCAATTAGAAATTACTGGTAAAGGAGTTATGATTTGTTTATATGTTAATGATTTGTTGATTTTTGGTACTGATCAAGATGAAGTTGATAATGTTGGATTAGGTGTCTAAGCCCATAATTATAATTGATATATACTTGAATTGATAGTAACACAGTCATTTTGGGTTGCCCTGAAAACTAGCAACTAGACAGGATGACTTTTGGAGAGAGAGAAGGTTAATTTATTATTTGATTAATAAATTGAAATAAATGATATATTAATGTATTATGGAAATAATATATTAATTAAAAATCATATTATTTAAATAAAAACCAATCAGAAATTAATTGGAATTAATTTTGAGATTAATTGAATTAACTAAAAGTGCAGGGGCTATTTGGCAATTTATTGATAGGTGAGGAAAGAGGCTCTAGAACCTCCCTAGAAAGGGTTGGACGAAAAACTTATAGGAAAGCCCTAGAATTTTCGTCCAAGGGCTCCTTGGATGGAGGCTCATGGGTTGCTTGGTCCTTAAGCTAAGGAATCAGGGTTTCCTCTTTAAAACCCTAGCTTTGGCACTAAGCTACCTCACATATAAAAAGGGCCTTGACCTCTCATATTTTCGGCCATCTAAAACCCTAAGGGAATAGCCGAAATTACTAGCACTCCTCTCCTATCTCCTCTCTCATCCTCTTGCTTAGTCTAGGTGTGATCTACTAGAGGCGTGACACTTGTGACACTTGCTCTTAAAGTTCAAGAAGACTAGGATTTCATTGTTATTGCTATATAACAATTAAGGTATGTTTTCTTAACCCTATTAGTGATTTTGAAATTATTCTACTAGTACTAGGGTTTCCCAATTAATTTTCAAATGTTGTATGTTCAATTAAAGAAAACATAGATCGGAAAATTTAGGGTTACATGCACACATAGGTTTTTGTTTGTTATGCTCAAAACCCATCAGTGGTATCAGAGCCTTCGCTTGTTTTCAATTCAATTGATTGCAATTGTTTGAATTTGATCAATTAGGGTTTATTGCAATTAAACCCTTTTGGACTAAAGGATTTTCGAAATTAAGGTTTCTTAGTCCCGAAGATTCGAAGATTAGGAAAGGGTTTTAACTCTTTCCCTTGCCCTATATGTTTAAAATTTAGGGTTTCCTTAACCCTCATGATTTCGAAAATGGTAAGGATTGAAATCCTTGCCTTCCTCCCCATGGTAAGCCTTTTTTTTCGAAAATTAGGCATTATGGTAGGGATCTTCTTATTCTTTTGTAATTATATCCTTATTTGATTAATTGGATAATTATAAGATTTGTTTTATCCCTCCAATGATTTTCGAAAATTAGTGGGGAGAGGATTAGGGTAAGTTATCTCTATTAATTTAATTGGATAATCCTCAAATTATTTTAATGAATTAATTAAATGCTTAATAATGGATGATTATTAAATCATATGGTTTAATTTTAAATTTATATTAAATGTTTTTAATTTTCAAAATTTAACAATTAAACCTAGTATTTGAAAAGTTTAAAATACATCCTTATGGATCTTATTATTAATTTAAATAAATGATTAATTAAAAGATAATCAATAAATCCATAAGATGGTTTAAATTTAATTAAATTAAAAGTATAGTTTATTAAAAGATTAAGCCCTTGGAATTTTAAAATGTTTTAAATTTCACTTTATACTATATGTAAAATTCAATGTTTAATATTTACTATATGTATAAGAGTAAGTAAGTCAAACCGCTAGTACGCCTCATTCACGGAGTTGATCTTTAAGGGGAGTTTAAGGAAACAACCTATAAAATGACTGCTATTGGGTATCCACTTTTACCCACTGCTCCCTTGATTGGTAGGGGGTCCTTAGCCGAACGGGTTTGATAGGACATAACCTCATTAAAAGTATAATGATGAAAAGTAGCTAAACCATTTTCTAAAATCCCACTCTTAGTTACTTTAGGAAAAATGTGAATTTTAAGCTAATCCATGAGATTTCACATTACACTTTATAAGTTGTTAGTGGAGGACGTGTGGCTAACCGACACACAAATATGGGACTAATAAAGGGTGGTAATTGGTGTCTCAAAAATTATCGTTGATTAATGGAGCGCATGTGGTTAACCGGCACAGTAAAATGAGATGATAAACGACATCGAGAGTACCAAGGTAATTTGCATGGTTATTCACATATTGTTTGTGATCCTCGCCATCCCAGTCACAAAAGTGAGAGCATAATCGAGATTAAACATGCCATTGAATAGTTCAATGAATCTCAAAAGATCTAGGAGTTTCATGTGATTAAATTAGTAAAATCTTTACCTACCTAAAATAGATTCAAATTTGATTACGACATCCCTCTTCAAAGTTACAATCGAAAATATGGATCCTAGTCTTAATTTAAAAATATGGGTTAATAGTTAAGGATTAAAAAATCAACTAACTTGGATTCTCTGTTCTCCTATTATAGATATAAAGTGCAGACGACAACGATTTTCCTCCTCCTCCTCCTCCAATGACTCTCCCCAAGTCATATTTCCTTTAAGTTGAAAAATACGAAGTTACTCTAGCCATGTTGGCATGCAAACATCAAGATGGAAAGTCTGTGTGTTCGGATGTTCTGAATATGAAATCGTACATTGACAGATTGGGAATGTTGGGTGTTTTTTTCCCAATGGAGCTAGCCATTGACTTGGTTCTACTTTCGCTTCCCGAGTCATATAGTCAGTTCATTAAGAACTATTATATGACTGACCACGACGTGACCCTAATTGATCTGACATATATGTTGATTGCTGCTGAAGCAGAAATGCTTAATAGTGCAAGTGAAGCAAAAGTGTTTGAAGGATCTGTCTCCTAAATTTCCATGGACATTGACAATGGTAGTCCAGAAAAGGTTTCTTTTCCCAATGAAAGGGGATCGTCCAAGGACAAATCATTTGATCGTATGGCTAAGAGAAAAGCTAATTCTGAGGTAGTTCCATGTGCTAATCCTGAAAGGTCCATATGTTTCTATTGTCGATTGGAGGGACTGTCACACCCCCAAACCGGAACAGTTGAAACGTTAGAGGGTGGAGGACGTCATGTATAGTATCACAACAATTGCATCATAGTAATCAAAGTAAACACAACCATTACATTAAATATATATAAAAAAGGTATATACATCTGCTTGATTCATATTTATATACATCAAAAGCAGCAAAAATATAAAGACGTGACTCTATACGCTTCGTCTTCTCAAAAGCATGTGGGGTACCTGTCTACTGATTTCCTGAGAATACAAGCGATTTCAAAGAGTATCAACATTAAGCTGCTAAGTTCAAAAGCATGTTTTTGTAATGAAAACCTGTTAATAAATCAATGAGGATGTTTGTATGTTTCTAAGAAAATCCAATATTTTCTAACATGTGTGTTTTTGTTATAGTATTCCATAATGTATTAGTTCATATGCCTGGTTACCACTAAATGTGTTGCATATTGTTGTTTTGAATGAAAAACCCTTTTACATGAAAACCCTGGCTATCACCAGTATATATAGTAAGTTAGGAAAGACTCTGGAATCCTCCAATATGTATAGTATTTCTATTACTTTAAAATAAAATTAATTGAAGTTATTTCCATTCATACATTAATCGTATTATTTACTACCAAATTTATGAGTTGTTATAACCATACTTGACCATAGAATTGCCTGAACGACGTTCTTCAAGTGTCGGAATCGAAATGACTTTGTCACCTAGGCCTGCCGGCCTAACTCTAGATAAGAATTGTGGTTCGGGATTGTCAATCTCGTACAGATCTATACACATACTCACGTTCTTCCTCAAGGAGACTTTGGTTATAATCTGAGGACTTTTGTTAGTACCTAAGTAAGTACGCGAAGAATGCTCACTCATAAAATGCTATACTAACGATTAAGTGTAGAATAAAATGAATCCATTGAATTTAAATGACTGTATTTATGACCCATAAACTATACCCTGTTGTTGAAAATATACGATCTGATTACCACGAATAAAGGCTCGGATACCAGTTACTGGGTGACAGATATATATATATTTAAGGAGATAAGATGCGGAAAAAAATAAGAAGTGCGGAATAAATATAAACTGGAAAGCTATAAATGACTGAAAGCTATAAATGAAATAAATGACAGTATTTAAATGACGTAAAGCTGTAATAAAATATATAAATATATAAATATATATAAAGTCGGTTCGTCAATAAATTGACTGAACTGGTTTAGAATTGGACTGGATCTTAATAGACTGTGTCTCTATTTGTTCAAAGTTCAATCCGGTAAGTAACAATAAGTTCTTTTTATGTAACAATGAATTGTTTACAAAACGATACAAAATACACGGGTAATGTTTTTTGTATGTGGGTATGGGGTTTTTTAAGGTGATTTGATGAGGTTGAAGTGGGTATTTGGAGGGTGGTAGAAGGTGTAATAAGGTTGTAGTTTTCGTGGTATAAGGTAACAAAGAGGGTGATGTCGAAAGAGCTTTGGGTGGTTACGAATATAGATTTTCGTAGTAAATCTCTCTGGATAGCCAATTCTCTCTCGCGTCTCTCTGGGGCTTGCAGTGGTCAAAAAAAATCGAGGAAAATTCCTGGATGTAGGTAAGGTCCTGAATAATTTGCGGTGCAAATCTCTCCCGTATTATCTTGTTGAGTTGTGCTCGGTGAATTTTTTCTTAACTTGTAAATTCTGATGTCGAAAAACAGCAAGGTGATTATGGTTGTGGTGATTTGAAAGGGTTTTTGGAGGAGGTTTAAGGAGGGTATTTGGAGGGTGTTTGGAGAGTATTTTGAGGTTGGCTATGTGTTTATTCTTCTGGAGATGAGAGAGTAATAGGAGATATATTACAAGGAAACACAAAACACACACAAAAACTCATGTAAACATGCATCTATATATATGCAAAGGAATCAAGCAACTCTTGTTTGTTTAAGGAAAAGTAATGAAGTGATTGATTGTAGAGGTTGGAAGCACACATGATGTTTGGTACTTTTGCTTTTGTGAAGATTTCTTTCCAATATATATATATATATATATATATATATATATATATATATATATATATATATATATATATATATGTATATATATGTATATATATAAAATATATACAATATACATACATATATATATACAATATAATATATATACATATATATTTATATAATATATATATATATATATATATATATATATATATCCAATTGTGAATTGAATTTCCATTTTTGACCCTTGAGGTTTTTAAATTCTTGACAATTTTAGTCTTGATTTGTTTTGTCTTCAAACGACCAAATATTGCGTCTATTTTTCCGTCTTTGCGTATTTCGTCTTTTGCATATTTTTCTATTTCATAATTAAGCACGCATCCACGCAACCTGAAATAACTGATAATATTTGTTAGATAATATAAAACCAATTCGTCTTATTTCAGTGATGATCACATATAAAAACATTTTTCAACAATTTCCCCCTATGTGATCATTGATGAAATAAGGATAGATATAATCACATTAACAGTTTTAATCTTGAAGATTTGGGATAAAAGTTTTGTCAATTAGAAGATATATATAAAACCATTGTAATCGTTTTGAAAGTTTGTGACTTGGTTTAACATATCTTATGTAAAAAATTTTCATAAATTTGTTTCCGAATCAAAGTCTCGGGTTCGGTTATCAAAGGGTAGTCATATATGTATCTAAAGAAATTTCCTTCGATTTTATAGCATTATTAATGACGACAAGTGGTCTAACAGGTCGATTCAGATGAACGCTCATAGGTATAGCTCACACTTCACTTGGGTGTTTGGTTGTTCTGGCAGCATAACAAGTTAATGATCACTAAAAATGAGTGATATCTCTCTCTGATGACTCACACTCATATTGGAGGTGTTCAGCTATGCTTTTCCTATAAAGTCACTTAGTCTCATTATTAGATAATCAATCACATAAGACCGGTTTCGGCATTACTCAGTGAGTTTCTTCATTCATGCCATTAACGTTCACTCTCTCTCCGTCGGGAAATACATGTAGAGGGGTTTAGCAATTTTCATAGTGCAGTTTGCAACTAAGAATCTTCAGTGATGAAGGCTACAGTATCCCGGGAAATCCATTGTTGTTGCAGCTTCTTCTTTGATAATATCCTGTTTGTTGATCAATATCGATTTACTGTAAAAAGATATTTTGTTTTAGCATTGAGAATTTGCTACATTTGAGACCTTTTTAAGAGTATTTGACTTGAGTGATTGAGATATCTTCTTTTGTGAAAAATGGTTAAAACAAATCGCGGGATTTTATGATTTTTGTTTTGAAATAACCATTTGGTTGAAAGTTTGTTTGAAAATACCAAATATAGAATATATTTTTTTTGTTTTGTTTGGTATATCTTTATTGAATCCATTTGTTTTCTTGTTGATTTGTCTTTGAGGATTGGATGTTGATAGATATTTGTTTTTCCTTTGGTTTTCTTGTAAGGATATGTCGTTTTTTGCTTGATGGATCATGGGATCGCAAGTCTTCATTTTTGGTTGGCGTTTATCTAGGTAGGGATAGGTGGCATAAAAGACAGTTTGTCTAGTATGTAAGAAATGAATGTATCGTCCCTGGTCATTTTGATATCTAAGCAAAAATGAGACCGTGACAAGGTATAATTGGGTATACCTTATAAACAATAGTGACACACCTAAGCTCACAAGAAATGATTTCCATAATGATTTTGATCGACGAGGCACAAATTCTCACATGGGTTTTTGTTTTCATCTGAACCTCCTAACCTTATGTCCCTTGATTGTTTAAAATCGTCAATAATGAAATAAAATCGAAGGAAATAAAGTTATATACATTATGAAAAGTAGGATATTTGAACCTTCACTCCAATTGAGAATCAATATGACTTAAAATCTTCATCGAGCATAAGCATCTGAAAATTAAGTCAAGAGAAGATTAATCACAAGGTTCTATAAAAGCTTATTATGGCAAGTCTTTTATTAATTTTTTTTTTGAAGATTTGTTTTTCTGAATGTTTTTGGAAATATTGGTTATTTGAATGTTTTTGGTATTTTTGAAAGGAAAGCAATTTTCAATTGTTTTTGAATTTTCCTTTTGAATGAAAGTAAACACACTTTTGTACAAACAAAAAGTAAAAGTTTAAGGATGGATGTTATCTGGATTTAACATTCCTAGACGGCCTAGGAAGTATTGAAACTTTGTTTCATCGAGAGCCTTAGTGAACACATCGGCAATTTGATCTTCGGTGTTGATGAAGTGCAATTCGATATGACCCTTTTGAATGTTGTCTTTGATGAAATGATATCGAATGTCGATGTGCTTTGTCATGGAATGGTGAACGGGATTGTGAGAAATGGCAATTGCACTGGTTGAGTCACAAAATATAGGAATTTGTGAAATTTTGAAGCCATAGTCTCGCAGTTGAGTTTGCATCCATATGACTTGCGAACAACAGCTGGCTGCAGTGACGTATTCAACTTCTGCTGTTGATGTGGATACACAAGTCTGTTTCTTTGAAGTCCAACTCACTAGTCTACCTCCTAGGAATTGACAGCTACCAGATGTACTCTTTCTATCTAACTTGCATCCTCCATAGTCTGAGTCGGTGAAAGCGTTCAGCTGAAAATTGGATTTAGCTGGATACCAAAGGCCAAGTTTGGGAGTGCCTTTTAGGTATTTGAAGATGCGTTTCACAGCAACTACATGGGATTCCATAGGATTTGCTTGGTATCTGGCACAGACACATGTAGAAAACATGATGTCAGGTCTGCTGGCAGTGAGGTATAAGAGTGATCTGATCATTCCATGATATCTTTTCTGATCAACAGGTTTGCCATTTAAGTCTGCATCGATTTTGTATCCAAAAGCCATTGGGGTTTTTGCGGTATTGGATTTGTCCATTGAAAAGCGAGTGAGTAGGTTTTTGACATAATTCTCTTGGTTGATGAAAATGCCATCAGTTGACTGTTTGATTTGAAGTCCGAGAAAAGTAGTCATCTCCCCAATCATGCTCATTTCAAATTTGCTCTTCATTAGATCTGCAAACTTAATACTCAAAGATTCATCAGTAGAACCGAAAATAATGTCATCAACATATATTTGTACGATTAAAAGCTGTTTATTATAGATTTTATGAAAGAGGGTTTGATCGATTGAACCTCTTTTAAAACCTGATTCTTCGAGAAAGGTTGTCAATGTGGCATACCAGGCTCGGGGTGCTTGTTTCAAGCCATAGACAACTTTTTGCAATTTGAAGCTGTGATCAGGAAATTTGGGATCTTCAAAACCTGGTGGTTGTTGGATGTATACATCGCGATCTAACTCTCCATGTAGGGATGCACATTTAACATCCATTTGGAATACTTTGAAGTTCTTATGTGCAGCATATGCAAGAAAGATGTGAATTGCTTCAATTCTGGCAACTGTAGCATATGTTTCATCGTAGTCAATTCCTTCTTGTTGTGAATATCCTTTGACTACGAGACGTGCCTTGTTTCGACAAACGATTCCTTGATCGTCAGTTTTGTTTCTGAATACCCATCTTGAACCTATAACAGAAACATCGGGTGGGGTAGGGACAAGATTCCATACGTCATTTCTTTCAAATTCTTCTAGCTCTTCTTGCATAGCTTTTACCCAGTCTGGATCTTTGAGAGCAGAATGTATGGTTTTAGGTTCAGTCATGGATAAGACGGCTCCAAATAAACAATCATTAGAAGTTGCGGCTCTAGTTTGGATGCGTGAGTTTGGATCTCCGATGATTTGGTCAGTTGGGTGGTTTCTGGTCCATTTTATTAAGCGATTCTCTTCCGCTATAATAATTGGAATTTCAGTATCCCATTGTTCTTCTCCAGGAGTTTCATCTTGGAATAGGTTTGAAGGTTTCCTCATAAATGATGCATCGGGATTGTTTTGGATATTTGGGGATGGGGTATTTAAAGGAGGATTTGGTGTTTGTTCCAATGAAGAAGTATGTGTAGGTGGTTCCCCCTCGAATTGATATGCATCATTTCGGTTTGTTTGTGGAGTTCCTTCAGTGGTTGTTCCTGTAGAATCAATAGAAGTAGTTAGAAGTTCAGAATTGTAAGCGGTTTTGGGTTGTTCAAAAAGTAAATCAAGATCGATTTCAATATCTCTATCAGGAGAAGGTGTTTGTTGAATTGGATTTTGAAAAATATTATCGATCATTTTTGAACCAAAATGTTCACGATCCAATTTCCTGACATAAAATTCATCGAAATGAACATCTGTACTTTCTTCAATTACTCTGGTACGTTTGTTCAGTACTCGATAAGCAGCTGAGGAAAACGAGTAACCAAGGAAAATTCCTTCGTCCGACCTTTATTCAAATTTTGAAAGGTGATCTTTATTGTTCTTTATGAAGCATCGACAACCAAAAATATGGAAAAATTTGATGTTTGGTTTTCGGTTGTTAATGACTTCATATGGTGTTTTATGAAGATGTTTATGGATTAAGGAACGATTTTGAGTGTAGCAAGTTGTGGCTATTGCTTCTGCCCAGAAGTATTGTGGCAGATCAACGAAGATAAGCATTGATCTTGCAGCTTCACATAGAGTTATGTTCCTTCTTTCGACAACGCCGTTCTGTTGTGGAGTGTATGGGGCTGAGAAGTTATGTTCAATTCCTTTGTCTTTGAGAAATGAATCTAGAGTCTTGTTTTTGAACTCTAAACCATTATCACTTCGGATTCTTCGAACAGGTCGTTTGAGCTTCAGTTCGATTTGTTTGATGAAGTTGATCATCTCTTTAGGTGCTTCTGATTTTAGTCTTAAGAAAAAGACCCAAGTAAAGCGCGAGAAACCATCAACGACAACAAGATTGTACTTCTTCCCTTGTATAGTTTGGGTTTTGGCAGGGCCACAAAGGTCTATGTGCAGCAATTCTAGTGGTTCGGATACACTAGATTCTGAGATGCTTTTGTGAGTGGATTTGGAAAGTTTTCCCTTTTCACATGCAGCACACAAAGTTTCATTATCAAGCTTCAGAAGTGGCAGTCCTCTAACAAGATCATCGCCGATCAGTTTGTTGATGTACCCAAAGTTTAGATGGGAAAGGCGGCGGTGCCATAACCAACTGATATCTGTTGGGGCTTTTGATAGCAGACATATATCGGGTTTACCATAGATAAGATCCATGTCAAGTGGATACATATTTCCGGCACGGTAAGAATCAACAATGATTTCTTTGGTTTTGGCGTCCATGATCAAGCTTCTTTGTTTGGTGAATAGGACTTCAAGATTGTTATCACACAGTTGAGAAACACTGATGAGGTTGTGTTTCAGGTCATCGACATAGGCAACTTTCTTTATGGTGAAGTTACCATTTGTTATGTTTCCATAACCCTTGATTTTTGCCGTCATGTTGTTGCCGAAGGTAACGTCTTGATTGGTTTGGGTGGGTTTGAAGTCACGAAGGTAGTTTCGGTTTCCTGTCATATGCTTGGAGCAGCCACTATCAATATACCATGTATCATCCTTGGGTTCTTCAGCATTAGATACCTGCAATTTAGACAGAAGATTTAGGTACCCAAATCTGAATGGGTCCTGGTTTGTTAGTTGTTTTTATTTTGGGTTTTTTGTTTACCGAACTTCTTGTAGCATTTGACTTCATATTGCTATAAGAGTTTGGTTTATAAGGATGGAATGGTTGAGGTTTGATTTTATTTATCAAATTTTCCCAAAAAGTGATTTGTTTCTGAAAATTCGTTGGTTGATAAAATCTGTGATTTGGTGAATGATATCCTAGATGTGAAATTTTTTTTGAAAAGTTCTCTTCATATCTGGGATGTGATTGGCGGTTATGAAAGGCTTTTTGAAGATGATGTTTTGAAACTTTCTGATTTGGTCGTTTTTGAAAGTTCATTGAATTTTTAAAGGTGATCTCTTGAAAGCGGTTTTCAAAAGGTTTTTGAAAAGGTTTTGGTTTTTGTTTGGAAACCTGTTTTTGAGATATGACGTATGGTTTAACAGGTTTCTTTGGTTTGTTTTCAAAAGCCTTTGGTTTGTTAAGTGGGGTTATGGTTGCTTCATTGGTATGTTTGATTTGGTTTGTTGAAGAACTAGCAGAGTTTGTTTCAGATTTTACAACTCTTTTGATAGACTTTTTGGAAACAGTGAAAGAAGTGTCATCTGGGCTACAGTTGATAACTGTTTCGTCATCTGAATCTTCCTCATTAGCAGATGTGAAAAGATCTGGAAGAGTGGATTCAGAGTTTTCACAAATTGTCATGTTTTCTTGTTTAGCTAGTTCATTTTCAAAGGATTCTCTTCCAATTCATGGTCTGTAATTCGTATCAATTTTGCCAGTTCCTAAGGTGTTTGCTTTGGTGAAAACATCATCACTTAGTTTTCTAGCAATTTTGATAGAATTCATATTCCATATCAATCTTTTGTTTTCAGATTCAAGAAAATTGGTTTGGTTTGAAGAATCAGTCAGTTTTTCATTTAAAGTTTTGTATTTTTCAGTTGATTCTTGAAAGTTTTGTTTCAACTGAAGGATTTCCTTTTCTAAAACATCTTTTGTTTCAGAGGAAATGACTGACTGATTTTTTTGTTCCAAATCCTTTTTCTGAATTAGGGTTTGATTTAATTGTTCCAAGACGTGATTATAATCTTCTGATTTTCTTTCAGCGTCTCTTTCCAATTTGTTCTTTATCCTTGTTGATTCTCTAAATTTGTAACTCAGATTTGTAGATATCGGAATTGATCATTGTGTCATGATATTTTTTGAGATCAGCTTCTAGACTTTTCTCAATCTTGGTTATATGGGACTCAAAAATTGATTTCGAAAGACCAAGTTCAGAGATCATAGACCATACCTGTTCTATGACGTTTGGAGCTCTTGAAGGTCTATCAACACCAACTACGAAACAGAAGTTTGATTGTGTTGGTTCATTGTCAGCTTCGTCTTCAGAAGTTGGCCAGTATTCCACGTTTGGTTCATGGATTGCCATCAATGCTCTTTGCTTATCTTGATTTTCCTGTTTCTTTAATTCATCGGCTTTTTGAGCGTAGTATGTTGAGTCTTTGACTTTGGTTTTGTTTTTGGCTCGACATTCTCTGGCATAGTGATTAGTTCCTTTGCAGTTGTGACAAATGATCACTTCTTCATCACTGTCATCCTTTTGACTTTTAATCGGAAGTCTTTCAGGAGCTTGAGTTTGGATTTGTTGGGAAGATTGGGAAGGGTTCTGTTGGAATCCAAAATTTTGGTTGTTTTGAAAGCCATTGTTTTGATTAGTGTAACCTTGATTTTGGAATCCTCTGTTTTGGTTTTGAAAACTGTTTTTTTCGTTATTGTTATGATGACTTGAGTCGGGATCGTTTTGAAATCCCTTGATTTGAAAACCTTGGTTTGAATTGTTTTGGAAGGAAGGTCTTTGAAAATTTTGTCCAAAATAAGGTCTTGGTTGAAAACCTGAGTTGTTTTGAACAGGTTGAGGTCTTGGTTGAAATCCAGAATTATTTTGTCCAAATGATGGTCGGTTTTGAAAATTTGGTTTAAAATTTGATTGACCGTGATTTGGAATAAATCTCTGGAGGTTTGTGTTTGCTACCAAAGCACACAGTTGTTGGTAGTCTGCTTCATCATTTAAATCAGATTGATCAAAAGAATTGTTCAAAAAGGGTTGGTTTTGAAAAGATGTCTGATTAAAATGATTGAAGTTTTGTTCATTAAAAGGTGTTTGGTTTTGAGAAGATGTGGAAACGAGAGCAAGTGGTCCTCCAAAAGCTGTAGTGGTTGGTGGGTCAATCGAGGATTCATACGATTGAAGTTCTCCATACAAATTGTATAAAGTTTCAGTATGAATGGCTAGATTTCCCTGAATGATGAGTTTAACCATCTTCCAGCTTTCGTAAAGATTGTTTAGAAACTTGAGATTTATCTCGTGTTGTGTCTTTTTGATGCCCAAATTGTTCAATTTTACCATGATAAAATTGAACCTATCATGAGCATCATGGATGGTTTCTGATGAAAGCATCTTGAAATTATCGAATTCATTTAAAACAGATGTTTTTTTGTTTCCAATAATTCTTTGATTTCCACAAAAACGATTTTTTAAATTTTCCCAGATTTGATTTGCAGTCAACAGTATTATGTCATCCATTTGACTTAGAAAACTGTGGGGCATTCCAGACACAAGTTCCTTTTTGGCTTGGAGTTGCAGCCTTTTTTCGGTTTCAGCAAGAGTGGCTTGATTTGTAGCAAGAGTAGCCATATTTTCTGGTGTAACATATGTTCCTTCTACACAATTCCAGACATCTTCACTTATGGTGTTAAGATGAAGATTCATACGGCCAACCCATGAATTATACTCTTCGGGAATAAGTATGGGTGCCCGTGAACCAGATCCCAAGCTGTTAGCAATAGAAACAGAGTTCATGTTGGAATAATTAGCAGAAGACATAATAAAATTTTTGTTTTTGAAAGGATTTTGAACAAGTGATATTAAAATGAAATTCTTAAAGAAAAACTTATGGAAGGTTTATAAACGCTAACCAAAAGTTTTCGACAAAAATTTCAAGGTAAATCACACAAGCTCTGATACCAATTGTTGAAAATATACGATCTGATTACCACGAATAAAGGCTCGGATACCAGTTACTGAGTGACAAATATATATATTTAAGGAGATAAGATACGGAAAAAAATAAGAAGTGCGGAATAAATATAAATTGGAAAGCTATAAATGACTGAAAGCTATAAATGAAATAAATGACAGTATTTAAATGACGTAAAGCTGTAATAAAATATATAAATATATAAATATATATAAAGTCGGTTCGTCAATAAATTGACTGAACTGGTTTAGAATTGGACTGGATCTTAATAGACTGTGTCTGTATTTGTTCAAAGTTCAATCCGGTAAGTAACAATAAGTTCTTTTTATGTAACAATGAATTGTTTACAAAACGATACAAAATACACGGGTAATGTTTTTTGTATGTGGGTATGGGGTTTTTTAAGGTGATTTGATGAGGTTGAAGTGGGTATTTGGAGGGTGGTAGAAGGTGTAATAAGGTTGTAGTTTTCGTGGTATAAGGTAACAAAGAGGGTGATGTTGAAAGAGCTTTGGGTGGTTACGAATATAGATTTTCGTAGTAAATCTCTCTGGATAGCCAATTCTCTCTCGCGTCTCTCTGGGGTTTTCAGTGGTCAAATAAAATCGAGGAAAATTCCTGGATGTAGGTAAGGTCCTGAATAATTTTCGGTGCAAATCTCTCCCGTATTATCTTGTTGAGTTGTGCTCGGTGAATTTTTTCTTAACATGCAAATTCTGATGTCGAAAAACAGCAAGGTGATGATGGTTGTGGTGATTTGAAAGGGTTTTTGGAGGAGGTTTAAGGAGGGTATTTGGAGGGTGTTTGGAGAGTATTTTGAGGTTGGCTATGTGTTTATTCTTCTGGAGATGAGAGAGTAATAGGAGATATATTACAAGGAAACACAAAACACACACAAAAACTCATGTAAACATGCATCTATATATATGCAAAGGAATCAAGCAACTCTTGTTTGTTTAAGGAAAAGTAACGAAGTGATTGATTGTAAAGGTTGGAAGCACACATGATGTTTGGTACTTTTTCTTTTGTGAAGATTTCTTTCCAATATATATATATATATATATATATATATATATATATATATATATATATATATATATATATATATATATATATATATACAATATAGACAATATACATACATATATATATACAATATAATATATATACATATATATTTATATATAATATATATATATATATATATATATATATATATATATATATATATATATATATCCAATTGTGAATTGAATTTCCATTTTTAACCGTTGAGGTTTTTAAATTCTTGACAATTTTAGTCTTGATTTGTTTTGTCTTCAAACGACCAAATATTGCGTCTATTTTTCTGTCTTTGCGTATTTCGTCTTTTGCATATTTTTCTATTTCATAATTAAGCACGAATCCACGCAACCTGAAATAACTGATAATATTTGTTAGATAATATAAAACCAATTCGTCTTATTTCAGTGATGATCACATATAAAAACATTTTTCAACACCTGTATAGCTTATATGATTGTTCGCATTGAATCTATGTTTCGTGTATTGATAAGGTAATTGTTCCATAAACTATACCTATTAAAGTTTATATGTTCGTTAATGTATTCAATTCATGTTTTACACTAAAAACCTATGATTATGTTGAAAACTTCCCTTATGCTCAGCATTCTACAAAAGGGATGGATATCTAAATGTTTTATAAAATATATAAAAATATTTGGTTTGAATCAATCGCATGAGTTTTAATCATGTTTATATAAGTCACAATATTTATTTATGTCTTGCTTCTATGCTCCCCCTAAAAACATTAAAAACATTAAAAGTGTAGGGGTATGAACTCACAGTTAGTTGCGTGAAAGTTTCAGACAACGAAATTGGAAATGAAGACCCTCAGGTTGATGTACGCGACACTTAACGGGATCCTAATAACAGTTAAATAGATATATGCATTCTATTAGCGAAACCATTAATTATAGTGTTGGAAAAACACTTGCTTTTGGTTTAGGAATGAAACCGGGAATCGATTGAATCAGAGAAGCGGGTTTTTAGCCAAGTTCACAACTTGAGAAGGTTTGCGGCCGTGAACTGTTCTCGGTCGTGAGCAGTTTACGACCCTTGAAGGGTTTACGGCCTTTGAAGTTTTGATGGGTTCACGGCCTGTTCTTCGTGAATATGAAGATTTGAAGGGTTCATGGCCGTGAACTCAAGAACAACAACACTTGATTTTGATGAAAAGGCGGGTGTTTGATGCTCCAAAACGTGATCCAAGGCGGATAGAGTGATGGATGAAGAGAAATTTTGTGTATTCGGGTGATGAGTTTTAGAGAGAGAAAGGGTGTTCGCAGCCAGAAAAGTGCAAATGAGGGGTAGGAGCTCATATATATAGGGGTTTTTATGGTCGGTGGTGGGACCACCAGCCGTGAACGGGTTTACGGTCGTGATCGGGTTCACGGCCATGAACACCACTCAGGCTGGAATCCACTGATTTTTGAAGGAAACTCGGGTTTTCGCGCAATTTTGTTTCCGACTCTTATAAAAACAATCTTCTAAACCATAAGAATTTAACGGAACAAATAAAATTCGTAATTTATTTAACGGAAAATGGCTAACTTAATGGAAGAACGTTCGGGTTGTCATAGGGACATTGGTTGTGAAGCTGTCCTGACTACCATAAAGATCTTAGAGATGGTAAAGTCAAGTCGTGTGACTCTACTTCAGGTACATCCATTATCCAACTCCATTAATTTTTTGTAAGTTCCTATTCATAGATTCTTAATACATGATGTGATGATCACATTTTGATATTTTGCAGGATCTAAGAGAAAGAAGGAAGCTTGAGAAGAGTAAGTTGAATCTCATCGTGAGAGATGGATTTCGGTCGCATTGTTCGATGATCAGATTTTGGAGCTAGTGCTTAGGAGTTATGATAGATTGCTTAGGAAATGTCTAGAAACATAGTTTTCATATTTTTGCATTGTAAGGACAAATTTTTCCGCTTATTATCAATAAAATTAAATTTTGTTTTCTTTTGTTTTATTTAGTTTACTTTATATTTCCTTGCAATGGCATTTATGAAAGTGTTGGTTACATTTGTATTATTAGCAATCATGGATTTGATTCTTGTTATATCGCTTGTGGTATTGTCATAATTAACTAAGTGAAAAGAAATTCTCATCACCCAAGTTTCAATTGGATAGAAACTTGGAGTCATGCAAATTTAATTGCATGATGTATGAGAATCTTGATCGTTGGAAGATTATCACTGATTCATTGACCACATGTTTATGTGAGTCAAGTGAAAGACTAATGGATCTAGTACATGTTGATATGAACTATTCAGATCCACCACAAAGAATGATAACTTTATTCGTCATGATTTACTGATGTTTCAATGACAATGGTTATGTTTATAAGATTAAACATAATTCTGATACATTCGAAAGTTTCAAAGAGTGGCAGAACGAGTAAGAAGAATATGTTAGGCAGAAAGATAAAGGTTTCTCCAAATCTAAAAGGAAAGGAGAGTACTTTAGTATCGTGTTTTGTGATCGTCTTAATGATTGTGGAACCATGTCACAATTGATCCTCGAAGAACATCCTAGTGCAATTGTTTGACTAAGAATAGGAATGGAATATTGGTTAAATGGTTAAATGAAGAGATGAGTCATACTTCGTATCCAATCAGAATTTAAGAGTCATACTCTAGCAACTACAAATCGTATGTTGAATCTTGTTTCATACTAATTAGGTTTATAACACCTCATGAAATGTGGAGTAATAATGTTTTCTTACTCAGCACATTGCAATTGGAAATGCTGATGTTTTGGTTAAAAAAAACAGATGAACTGAGAGCAATTCCATGAAGTGTTTTCTTGTCGAGAATCCATGGTAACTTTTGAATATGTGTTTTTCCTCGTCAAGGATTGTTCCTTGAGAGAAAAACTTATATGTCAAGAAGGCAGTGGCAGTCTTATTGATCTTGAAGACTTTCAAGAGTCAATCAAGAATAAACCTTTTAGTTATCACTAGCACACGACCTGAGGTTGATAACCTATCGTGTTAAGTTGACACATTCTTGTGTCTGTGCATCTTCCGATTGAGTTGACAATGCTTATGAGTTCTATGGTTCTCATTTGACTGCAAAAGGCAAAGCATGTTGGTCAGTGATAGTACATTGGTCAATGGAGGTGAGCTGCTTAAATAACATGGAAGTGATGGTAGGCCCTTGTGCTACCAGAATTCAAGAAATTAATAACAAGTAAAGTTCAGTCCATGAAAGCTAAATTAGAATTTGATTTGTCATAAACCTTGTATTATGATTGTAGGTTGAAAATGATAGTTTCACATGGATGGGAATACATACACCATAAAATCTAGGTGGCAAAAGGTTTCGCTCTAATTCATCAAAATGGTTATGAGGAAATACTTTCATTAGTAGATTTTAAAGATATGATAAATATCATTATGGTTAGTAATTGTGATAATTGCGTTCTCCAATTCAGAATATGATTACGGCATCCCTCTTCATAAGTACGAATTGTGAGAAATGGCAAGGAACTGTTTGAACGTTCAGGACTTATAGATGTAAGTTCTGAAAGGTTTTAAACACACATATATGCTATCTGATGATGGTGTATAAGCCTGAGAAGTCTAGATGAAGACTTATCGAAGCATCACATATTAGAAATCTATACTTTAGTAAGAAAGTAAAAAAAAGTATTGATTTCTAGAAGTCCATTTGATTTATGAGTACATGTCAAAGCTAGTAGGAGCATAATTGTTATGCATATAGAGGCATAATTGTTATGCTAAGTGTTGCTAGTTGGCAATACTAATTATAGTAAACAATGTTTTAAAGTTGTAAAGTTTAGGAATTGTTTGGTGAATAAAAGCATTTAATGGATAGGACACTCATACTTCATTTCAAATCTAAAAGGTTTAGATTGAAGGTTTTAATAAAACTTAGTACTGGACATATATGAATATCGTTTTGAAATGGTTCAACATAGGGAATTCGGTATATTAAAATATTATAACAAGAGACTGATCAGATGTCAGTTCTTTATGTAAGACATTTTGAATCGAGTCCCATATGCTTCGGATATAGGATCATTTACATATGCTATAATATTCACTTGTTCTGATTTTTTCATATGCCTTGGGTATTGAGAGGGAAAAAGAACTATAAGTTGGTGTTACTATAGTTGTTAAACAACTATCAAGAACATTCTGAGGTCTTACCAAAGGATTGGTTTCTTATGGACAGTTTGAAGTACAATATTAATTTGGACGGACCATAGTGACATATTTTAGATTGAGATGATTCTTGATCAGAATTGATGATCATATGGGAATATGTAAATGTTTCCATAATGGGAGTTGATGTTAAAATCTGCATGTGAGTTAGAAACCTTAATGCAGGGAAGGTGTTCAAGGAATATATCTTGAATTTGGAACTTCATTATTTTGGAATTGTTTTTAGTAACAATGTTCCAATGGAACATTTTGTAATATCGTTAGAGAAGTCTGTGTGACTTTGAAGCCTCGACATCACAAAAGGATATTGCATGTAAGGATGAACTCCAACACATTTAGTAGTAACAAGAATTTGAAGTTGTGAAATAAGCATCATTGTAACAGTGTCCAATCGATTTGTTCACAAAGGAAGGACAATAGAGTAACATAGTACGCATGTTTATAACATGGCATGACTGATATTTAATTCAAGTGGTTGGTTGATTACTCGAAACATTATATAATGAATAAAGTCTAATTAATATGGTGATTAAGTAATAAAAGTTTTATTTATATTCAATAGTTTTGAGACCATAGTTAATTAGGTTATTATTGTGTTTTCACTTCGCATGTTTTACGTCATGAATAATTGGATTATTCAAAACTCCACAGTTGATCGTACTTTTGGAAGTAAGTAGTGAATTAAGACTGTCATCAATTGAATTGTTGATTGTCTATGGAGATTAGACATAGAAATGGCTTTGCTACAATGTTCATGAGTACTTGGAAAATGGGGATTTTGAGTATAGAAATGGCTTTGCTACAATGTTCATGAGTACTTGGAAAATGGGGATTTTGAGTATTGGATGAACCCACGCTCAGAGAATTACTTCATGGATTATATCACAGGTAATTTTGAGACGATAATATCTTATAT
Source organism: Lactuca virosa (assembly GCF_052849685.1). Taxonomy (NCBI): domain Eukaryota; kingdom Viridiplantae; phylum Streptophyta; class Magnoliopsida; order Asterales; family Asteraceae; genus Lactuca; species Lactuca virosa. The sequence goes on along the minus strand of NC_136429.1, from coordinate 302,864,151 downwards.
TATTGAAACAGAGATATATGAGTTGTTTTTACAAGTCAGTTCTGCATTGATAATAAGTAAACGCATCAGTAACTTGATGTTACAAAATATATTATTGTGCGTGATTTCATGAGTGAATAGTGCAAGCATATAAGTCAAAGTTTATTTGTTCTTTTATCCCTAACGGGAAAAGCGATATCTGTGGGCCACTCGATGATTTGATGTCGACATCTAAATCGCTTGGCCAAGCCTGGACTAAATTGATGTGTTCAATTGGTAGTCTAAATTGATCGTTATAAATCGAAAATTGAGAAACAAGAATTGGACAATGAGACTGATTACAATCCATTTCTCATGTCCATACAATATCTTGTAGAACAGAGGAATATATGATCACTTATCTTAGGACTTGTATCTGAATGGGTCAGAGTTCGACAACGGCTTTGAGAGTTACAATTTGCTAATAAGTTTTAGAAGTTATACTTGCAACTATAGTTATTAGACTTATCCAAGTGGGATATTGTTGGATTAGGTGTCTAAGCCCATAACTATAATTGGTATATACTTGAATTAATAGTAGCCCAGTCCTTTTGGGTTGCCCTCAAAACTAGCAACTGGACATGATGACTTGTGGAGAGAGAAGGTAAATTTATTATTTGATTAATAAATTGAAATAAATGATTTGTTAATGTATTATGGAAATAATATATTAATTAGAAATCATATTATTTAATTAATAATTAATCAGAAATTAATTGGAATTAATTTTGCGATAAATGAATTACTTAAAAGTGCACGGGTTGTTTGGCAATTTATTGATAGTTGAGGAAAGAGTCTCTAGAACCTCCCTAGAAGGGGTTGGACGAAAACTTCTAGGAAAGCCCTAGAATTTTTGTCTAAGGGATCCTTGGATGGAGGTGCATGGGCGACTTGGTCCTTAAGCTAAGGAATTAGGGTTTCCTCCTTAAAACCCTAGCTTTGTCACTAAGCTACCTCACCTATAAAAAGGGCCTTGACCTCTCATATATTCAACCATCTGAAACCCTAAGGGAATAGCTAAAATTCCTAGCACTCCTCTCCTCTCTCCTCTCTCATCCTCTTGCTTAGTTGGGTGTGATCTACTTGAGGTGTGACACTTGTGACGTTTGCTCTCAAAGTTCAAGAAGACTAGGATTTCATTGCTATTGCTATATAACAATGCAGGTATGTTTTCCTAACCCTATTAGTGATTTCGAAATTATTCTACTAGTATTAGGTTTTCCTAATTGATGTTCAAATGTTGTATGTTGAATTAGACATAACATAGATCGGGAAATTTAGGGTTGCATGCACACATAGGTTTTTGTTTGTTATCGTCAAAACCCATTAGATAAACCAAGCCATGTTGAGGTAATTAATTATTGGTATAAGAATTAAACAAGGAAACAATGGGATTTCAATTTCCCAATCTCATTACATTGAGAAGATATTGAAAAAGTTTAACTTTTATAAGTTCTCCTATTAGCACTCCTATAGATCGTAGACTTAAGCTTTTATCTAATAAAGGATCTCGGTGTCTCAACTTGAATACTCAAGGGCAATTGTTTGTCTAATGTATGCCATGATTAGCACTGGGCCTGGTATAGGATATGTTTTCGGAAGGATTAGTAAATATACTCGTAATCCTAGTTCACATCATTGGAAATCTGTATGTAGAGTATTCAAGTATTTGAAAGTGACCATGAAATATGGTTTAACTTATAGTGGATATCCATCTGTTTTGGAAGGTTATTATGATGCCAGCTGGATTAACAACTTAGATGATCACTCCTCTACAATTGGTCGGGTGTTTCATTTGGAGGAGGTTCCATTTCTTAGGCATCGAAGAAACAAATATGTATTACTAACTCAACCATGGAGTCTGAGTTCTTATGCTCGTAAAGAAGCTGAGTGGCTGCAAGCAGGAAAATGAGGGCTAAGGCAAAAAAAAAGACAAAGAAGGCTTGAAGACAGAAGCCACGTCGAGGTGATGGTTCACCATGACGTGGCGACTGGAAGATTCTCGACCAAGAAGCTGACTTGGAGAATATGGGATATTCATGAAGAGCACGACGTGGTGATCAGATTTTAGGCAACTATATATATATATATATATATATATATATATATATATATATATATATATATATATATATATATATATATATATATATATATATATATATCCGATCATTAGGTCGAATGGAGGGACTTTTGGTCGATTTTTTGAGAAGGATTACGACTAAAACCTTCTGGAAACCTTGGAGAAGACCAGAAATCGTTTGGAACTCAAGCATTGAAGAGATATAGAAGAATTTTACATTGATCTTTTTGGTTTGCTAAACATACTCATTTCTAGTCTTATTTGCATGGATTTTATGTGTTTTTCTGCTACTATGAGAGGCTAAAACCTTATACTTCTGTTTGGTGAAGATAAACCTAATCCTTATGTGTTGATTTTGATTTATGGATGATATCTGTTGATTTTACTAGTTTTTTATAATCAAAACCCTAGTATGTTTTACTTCTAGCTTTTATTGCTTAATAACCAAGTTCTATGTGATAGTTGATCATTCTAATTGTATTAACTTGTAACCTAATTGTTTATGATCATTAGATAATTAGAGCTAGGATTAATCACATCTTAGATAAAGTAATTAAATCTAGTAACTTTAACTGTGTTAGAGAGCAGAATTAGTTTTAATTTGTGCTTGTTTACTTAACTTGATCATAAGAAAGTAACTACTATCATTTATAGTCCAATTTGTGCTCATTATCGATTTGGTGTTTAAGTTGTGCTTGATCATTGCATGGTAATTCATAAATTGGTATGTATTGATATTTTATTATAATAGCTAGTTAACAAAGTGGTAAGTAATATATTCCATCCACTATAAATCAACCATTGGAGAAGGTGAAATCGGAACTGAACATAAGTACTTTTTAATCATGAAGTAAATTCGTTTTATTTGCTCGTTTAGTTGTTAATTTGGTAGTGATTTGAATCAAGTTTTTCTGTTCTTGCAAAATCAGTAAAAACCCCCCAATTTAAGTTTGTTTTCTAGTCTAATTAGAAGTAGTTATATTGATTAATTAAATTATGTTCCTTGTGTTCGACACCCGGCTTACCCAAGCTATTTTATAATCCTACTAGTTACACTGGCTATAGGTGCATAAATTAGTTATGTTAGTTAGGTTATAAATTGAAAGTTATTTTTCTATCTGAGTAACAACCACGTCGTGGTCATCTTAGCCATGTCGTGGTTACGTCTCAGTCAAACTTTAGTTTATTTATTTTTGTTTGTTTTACATGTTTTATTTTGTTTTGTTTCAGTGATTTATGACCCGAGGATCTAAAAGTCCTATAGTCCCACCATTTTAAGATCCAAAATCAGCTTTTCATAAGAAGAAAGAAAAGAAGGTCAACGAGTCAATTAGCAGTTTTGAATTCGATAAGGGTTTTGTAATTTTTTAGAGGACACCTGACAAGAAGTGAATTGGTTACGAGGGCTTGTACCATCCAAGATTCCAGCTGAAAGATGTTTTACTTAGGATGCTTCCGGTGACATTTACCAGCGAAGCCAAAGTTTGGTTAAAATCACTCGCACCTGGATCCATTACCACTTGGGCCGATCTTTGTGACACTTTCATTGAGCAATTCAGCCTTCCTTCAAAGATCTCAAAGCTAAAGAAGAAGATTGCTAATTTTCAACAAGAAGTCAGAGAATCCTTATATGAAGCATGGGAGAGATACAAATGGTTGCTTAGGAGTTCTCCTCAACATTTTCTATATGTCCTACAAGAATTGTCCATTTTATACGATGGGGTGAAGGTTACAACAAGGCAACTTCTTGACTCCTAAGGGCCAATGAAAAAAAAAGAGAATTGGCTACCACTAAAGAGTTAATTGCAGAATTTGCAAAGCACTTACACGGATATCATAACCCATGAGAAGATGTTACTAGAGGTAAAGGAGATGGAGGGAACGAGAACATGGCTGCAATAATTGCTAAACTAGAGAACATGGATAGGCGAATGACGAGATTGGATCAATCTATACACGCCATAAGAGTTGGATGTGACAATTGCCATGGGCCACATTTAACTAAGGATTGCGATTTGGATGAGCACGGGTATACGATGAAGATTGGAGGAAGATAAAAAAGGAGTGGTTTCCTTATTACGAGTACAAGAAGAAAAAGGGCAAGAAATATAGACAAAATGATCGAGGCTACTACCAAAAAGAACAAGCACCTGTTGGATAAGGTGTCTAAGTCCATAACCTTATTTGGTATATACTTGACCCGACCCGGCATGGTCCATTTGGGTTGCACTTCACCCTCACTATTTGTGTGGTTAAACCTTTGAGAATTGTATGTTTATGATTTGTTAATATATTATAAGTTATAATATATTAATATGAAATCATATTATTTAATTAGTATTTGATCATAAATTAATTTAGAATTAATTTGGTGATCAAAAAGGTGACTAATTAAATATGGGCTCTTGTATTTATATAAGTGTGGGCTAATACTCATTTGGAATGGGCTTGGCATGCATGGGAGTCCATGGATATTCCATGGAGCTTTTAACCCATGGATCCTTGGAAAGGAAGAGTCATGGGTATTAGGGTTTACGTGGATGTAACCCTAATCCTCCACACTATATAAAGCAGCTTATGATGCGTGAAATGGCACTAGTTGTGTGTGTGGAAGAAGGTGGCCGATTTCTACAAGCAAACATACACTCTCATAGTTTTTCCGAGTTTGTGGTGATTTGTGATTTTCATTTGAGGCATCCACATTATTGGTGCTTGGCTCTCCAACTCCAAGGAATCAACTTACTATCAAAAAGGTATGTAATTCTTCTAGCCTTTATGTTTAAAGTTCCCCATGCCATGCTAGATAGGTTATGAACATTTGAAAAACAAATTTGCATGTATTCATAGTAAAACATAGATCCAGAGTTTGTAGGGTTGCATGTACACCATAGGAGTGTTAGGATGCTCAAAACCCAACAGTGGTATCAGAGCCTAGGATTGTTTTCTTGCATACTTGATGCAAACTGTGAAAAAAATCGAAAAATTGAGCTGTCAGGATAGTGGACTCGCCGAGTCCATGGGGGGACTCGACGAGTCCAAGCAGAAATTCATCCTACTCGTCGAGTAGGTTCCTGCACTCGACGAGTAGGAGGCTCTGACTGCAGTTTTTCGACTTTTGTTGCTGGAAATGGACTAGAAACATTACCCTAAACTGTTTTGATGTTTTAAAACCCGTTTTAGATGGTGTAATGGTTATTCTAATCCATTTACAATGGCCAATATCAAAATTCAATGTTTTATATGTGTTCATATGATTCTTGAAATTTTGATATGATATTCATGTTCTTATGAGTTATTGTTAGATCATACGAATTACTTGCTAAATTGTTTAGTGATTAATTCTTGATCAATTATGTGTTTTAATGGAATCCATAATTTTTCCTCAAGTTATGGATTTCCAAAGGTCACTTTCTTTAATGAACATTTAAAACACATAAGTTACATAAAAATGAAGAGTCTTCACTTTTATTAACCATTAACTCATAAGTTATGAAATGAAAAGTTTTGAATAGTTTCAAAACTTGCCCTCAAGTTTTGGAATTTTTAAAGTCACACACACTTTAATTCCAACCCTTAGGACTTTAAAAGTTAAAATTCAACCCTTATACTATTATAAGATTAATGGTTAATATTTATATATATGTATAATGTCAAGTCGTTTTACCGTTAGTAGGGCTCATTCACGAAGCCGGTCTATAAGGGGGGTATAATGTTGTTGCCTATAAAATGGCAGCTTAATGGGTGTCCACTCTCACCAACCGCTTCCTTGATCGGTGGAGGGTCGTTAGCCGAACGGGTAGGACAATGACTTTAATTCTCATTAAAAGTATAATGAATATTATAAAGTAACTAAATGTTTTATAAATTCCCAATCTTAGTTACTTTAGGAAAATGTGAAAATGGTGCTAACCCATGAAATTCACACTTTGTACCTTACCAAGTTGTTGGTAGAGTGTGTGTGGTTAACCGACACACTAACATAGACTAGTATGGATAACAAAGGGTGACTTAATGTTTATCATAGATCAATAGAGCACGTGTGGTTAACCGGCACATCAATTAGGTGATAATATTAAGGGTACCAAGTGAATTTTCATGGTTATTCACACCTTGTTTTGTGATCCTCGGCATCCCACTCACAAAACTTGAAGGGCACAATCGAGATTGAAACATGCCATTGAAAAGTTCAATGAATCTCAAAAGAGTCTAGGAATTTCAAAACCAATTAAACCTAATAATTCATTTCATTTTCATGGTGGAAATTGGTGAATCGTCATTCACCTACCTTCAAATATGTTATAGCTTAGATTACGGCATCCCTCTTCTAAATTATAATATATTGTGTTGGGTCCTAGCCTTAGTATTACATTTAGGTGTCTTATTAAGGACTCTATATATCTAATCTAAACTTGTCTTTCTTCTTTTCAGATGTCTTCCAACAATGCTTCGGGCTCTAACCCTACCGACTCCTTCTCTCTCATGAACCTTTGTGGGAGAGTCATCTTCGATGGTTCCAACTTTATGGATTGGATCCGGAACATCAAGATGGTCACTCGTTATGAGGACAAGGAATATTTCCTCGACAAGGAGCTTAAGGAACTCGATGAGACTACTGCTACTCCCAAGGAGATCGCTGAATACAGGACATATGAGAGAGATGCCACCAAAGTGGCATGCATCATGATGGCCACAATGACAGCCGAGTTCCAAAAGTCCTATGAAGACTATTACCCTTTTGAGATGCTCTAGGACTTGATGGAAAGGCACCATCAGAGTGCTCGTCAAGAGCGGTATGAAATAATGTCCTTCATGATAACAACCCAAATGAAAGATGGTGAACCCATCACGGGCCACATGTAGAAAATGCAAAGGTATGTGGACCGTTTGATGAAATTGAATGTGAACTTCCCTGAGGAGTTGGCAATTGACATCATTTTCCACTCCCTACCCTCGTCTTATGATCAATTCCGCATGACATACCACATGAACAAGGAGGAAGTTACACTCAGCAAGCTTCAAGGACTTCTAAAGACCGCCGAAAGTGGTCTTAAAGGTAGTCGGTTGTTACTACTCCTACTCCTACAGCTACCCCTGTTTTGGCTATCGAGCAAGGCAAAGGGAAGAAGAGGAAGACCCGTTCGAAGGGTACCAAGGGAAAGTCTCTTGATGGCTCCTCATCAAGTGGAACCAAAGGTGGTTCTGCTACTCCTTCTGCCATCCCTAAGGATGCTGATTGCTTCTACTGCCAGAATAAGGGGCACTGGAAGCAAAACTGCCCAAAGTACTTGCAGGATGTCAAGGATGGGAAAGTGAAACCATCCCATGCAGGTATTTACACTATATTGTCTAATAACTGACCATATTCAAACTCTTGGGTCCTTGATACAGGTTGTGGTATTCACATATGTTGTGATTTGCAGGGCCTAAGAAGAAGTGAGGATGTGGAGCACGGGAAGATAAACTTAATCATAGGGAATAGGAAGGCTTCACCTGTTACCAAGATTGGAGTTTATACTTTGTTGCTAAGTAGTAGGTTAAAATTAGATTTGAATAAATGTGTTTACTCGACTGAAATGGTGAGGAATATTATTTCTTTTCATAGTTTGTACAAACAAGGGTTGATCTTTTCTTTTGATAATGAATTTGGTGGTATTAATGCTTTCTTTAATAATGTTCTTTATTTTAAATCATTACCTTGTGATGGTGTGTATGAAACTGTGTCAGTTGTAGATAACCTAGGAAATAATGTGTTGTGTATTGATTCCTCTACTAGCTTGGATAAAGCATCATTGTGGCATTGTCGACTTGGACATGTAAGCAAGAAACGCATAGGCCAACTCCAAAAGGATGGAGTCTTGGAGTCATTTGACCTAAAGTCAGATGATAGTTGTGAATATTGTTTGCTTGGGAAAATGACAAAATCACCCTTCACTGGTACTTGTGAAAGGGGTGAGGGTTTGTTGGACCTTATACATACTGATGTATGTGGACCCTTCAAAACCGCCACAAGGGATGCTAATCGCTATTATCTGACTTTTACTGATGATTATAGTAGATATGGTTATGTCTAATTAATCAAGCATAAGTTAGAGACCTTTGAAAGGTTTAAAGAGTTTAAACATGAAGTAGAAAATCAATTGGGCGGGAACATTAAGATGCTTCGATCCAATCGTGGTGGTGAGTATCTTAGTATAGAGTTCCTCGACTCTCTTAAGGAGTGTAGGATTGTCTCACAATTGACACCTCCCAGCACACCACAGCTGAGGCGTAATCGGACCCTGTTGGACATGGTTCGCTCCATGATGAGTCGAGCTTCGCTACCAATCTCTTTTTGGGGGTATGCGCTAGAGACTGCAGCCCGTATCCTTAATCTAGTCCCTACAAAGAAGGTTGCCAAAGCACCTCATGAGATGTGGACTGGGAAAGTTCCCAACTTGGACCACATCAAGATTAGGGGTTGCGAGGCTTTTGTGAGGCGCGAGACTCACGATAAGCTCGAACGTCGAAGCGAGAGGTGTATTTTCATCGGCTACCCACAGAAATCCTTTGGTTACCTCTTTTATAAACCTAGTGAGAATGTGGTCTTTGTGGCAAGGAGAGGGGTCTTTCGTGAGAGAGAGTACATGAGCCAAGGAAACAGTGGGAGGCAAATCGACCTTGAAGAACTTCAACAGTCAAGTGGTGAAGGAACCTCAAACCCTAGCAATCAATCCGAGGAGGAAACTCCTGTTGATCCAACTGACGAGTCTGTACCTCTGAGGCGTTCCACGAGAGTTAGGAATGCACCTGAGCATTACTATGATTTCCATATTAATGCGGAAGGTGATACACTTATCAGTGATAGTACACTGGTAAATCTGGATGAACCTAACAGCTACACGGAAGCCATGGCAGGCCCTGAGGCTGCTAAATGGAAAGAGGCTATGGACAGCGAGATACAGTCCATGTATGACAATCAGGGTTGGAACTTCGTTGACAATGTACCAGGTCGTAAGACAGTCAGGTGCAAATGGATCTTCAAGAAGAAGACCGACATGGATGGTAATGTACACACTTATAAGGCGCGACTGGTTGCAAAGGGCTTTTTTCAAACTCCGGGAGTTGATTATGATGTGACCTTTTCACAAGTAACGAAAATTAAGTCTATTAGAGTTATGTTAGCCATTGCTGCATTTCATGACTATGAAATATGGCAAATTGATGTCAAAACCGCTTTCCTTAATGGGAAGTTGACCGAGGATGTTTACATGAATCGGCCAGAGGGTTTTGTCAGTACGGAGTACCCGTATAGAGTGTGTAAGCTTGAGAAGTCCATCTATGGATTGAAACAAGCACCTCGCAGATGGAATCTTTGTTTCGATGAGAAAGTCAAAGAGTTTGTATTTTCGAGAAGTGAAGATGAGTCATGTGTATATGTCAGAGCTAGTGGGAGTATATTTAGCTTCTTGGTGTTGTATGTGGATGACATATTGCTCATAGGAAATGACATCCCAAATTTGTAGGAGGTGAAGTCCTGGCTTGGGAAGTGTTTTGCGATGACGGACCTTGGAGAGGCTGCCTATATCCTAGGGATAAGGATATTAAGAGACAGGAGTAAAAGACTAATTAGACGTAGTCAGAGTACCTACTTGGATAAGGTGTTGAAAATGTTCAACATGTAGAATTCCAAAAAAGGAGAATTACGGATCCAAAGCAATGCCAAACTGAGCAAGGCTTAGAGCCCGAGTACAAAGGCTGAGATAGCTGAGACGAGTCGATTACCATATGCTTCCGTTGTTTGCTCGATCATGTATGTTATGACTTGTGTTGGATTAATGTCTAAGTCCATAACTATAATTGGTAAGACTCGACCCGACCCGGCATGGTCCATTTGGGTTGCATGGCATCATGCATTTGGATAGACTATAATGAGAGAAATAACACTTAAGGTTGGTTAATATATTATAAGTTCTAATATATTAATAAGGTTATTTAATTAGTATTGATCAAGAATTAATTTGGAATTAATTAAGTGATCAAAAGGAGACTAATTAAATATATGGGTTGATTGTGTAAATCATTCATTCTTATATATGTGGGCTTGTGATCCAAGATTCCTTATGTTGGACTAAGTCCATGGGGTGACCCATGGATACTCCATGGAGGTTAAAATCCATGGAGCATAAGGAATGGGTAAAGTTATGAGTTACATGGTGTAACCCTAATAGCCACCATATAAAAGAATCCCATGGCTCAAGAAATCGTGCACTAATGTGTGAGTGTGAGGGCTAGACAATTTCAAGGAGTGTTCAAGTTTCTCTCAAGTTATTCCAAGTGTATTTGGTGTTGTGTGAACCATTTGAGGTGTCACACTTGGGGCACTAGGCACTCAAGCTTCATGAAGACATTCTACATCAAAGAGGTATGTATTCTATCTTGTTATATTTATTATTTTGTATGCTAGATTAGGATAATACCTTGGATGTTCATAATTGTATGTATAAAAGAGAAAACATAGATCCAAGGTATTTACGGTTGCATGTACACTTAGGAGTGTTAGAATGCTCATAACCCAACAGTGGTATCAGAGCCTGGTTTTGTTTTCTTGTTATGCTTGCAAAAGTAGCTGAAAAATCGAGTTGGATGCATATATTCGATTGTTTTGGCTGGAATTAGACTAGGAACATTACCCTAAGATGTTTTTGGACTTATAAACTTGTTTTTGATGTGGTAATGTTCATGCTAATCCAATTTCTAAGATAATTGTCATAATTTCAAGATTTGTATTAGTTTGTATGTTCATGCTAATTTCTTGAAGATTGATGATTTGAATTATCTTGTTTTTATGAGGTTCTTAGATTAATAGAAAAGTTGTGTGAAATAGTTGTTTTCAATCCATTTTAATCTAAGAGTTGATTCCAAAGTGTGTTTTTGTAACTTGTCCTCAAGTTATATGAAAAGTCACATTTAAGAATCATAAAACTCATAAAAGTTGGCAAAGGTTACAAAATGAAGAGTCTAGTTCTAATTAAATGGTTTTATGACTCCATAACTTGTCCTCAAGTTATGGAGGTTCAAGAGTCTCTTCATTAAATTAAAAAAAAAAGTGTAACCTTAATTAGTTCCATTAGTTACAATAAAAAAAGTTATTTTTTTATTAATTAGTTTAAAGTCTTCCATAACTTGTCCTCAAGTTATGGAACTTGAAGAGTTTTTTTTTAATTAAAACTACTTTAAACTCATAAGTTATGGAATTAATTAGTTTTGAATAGTTTCAAAACTTGCCCTCAAGTTTTGGAATTTGAAAAGTTTTCACTTATGAATACTTTAATTCCAAGTTAGCCCTTAGAATTTTAAAAGTTAAAATTCAACCCTTATACTTTATAATATTATAAGTTAATAATATTTATATATATGTATAAGAGTAAAGTCAGTCTTACCGTTAGTAGGCCTCATTCACGAAGCCGGTCTATAAGGGGGGTATAAGGTTACTGCCTATAAAATGGCAGTTTAATGGGTGTCCACTCTCACCCACCGCTTCCTTGACTGGTGGAGGGTCGTTAGCCGAACGGGTAGGACAAGGACTATAATTCTCCTTTCATTAAAAGTATTAATGATAAATACTAAGTAACTAAACTCTTATTAATACCCAATCTTAGTTACTTAGGAAAATGTGAATTTAGTGCTAACCCATGAAATTACACTTTGCACTTTGCTTAAGTCGTTAGTGGAGCGTGTGTGGTTAACCGGCACACTAACCTGGACTTAACAAGGTAGGCAAAGGGTAACTTAATATTTATCATAGTATCGGTGGAGCGTGTGTGGTTAACCGGCACACTGATTAAGGGGTAAATATTAAGGGTACCAAGTATATTTGCATGGTTATTCACACCTTGTTTTGTGATCCTCGGCATCCCAGTCACAAAACCTGAAGGGCACACTCGAGATTGAAACATGCCTTTGAACAGTTCAATGAATCTCAAAGATCTAGGACTTTCAAATCCAATTAAAACCTAATAAATTATTTCGTTTTTCATGGTGGAAATTGGTGAATCGTCATTCACCTACCTTCAAATATTTTATAGCTTGGATTACGGCATCCCTCTTCTAAGTTATAAAATAGTTTGTTGGGTCCTAGCCTTAATATTTCATATTGGGTGTCATATTAAGGACTTTAAATCAACTATCTTGAATATCTCCCAAAAAGATGTATGATCTAGACATTTATGATCTTCCCAAATATCTTGAAACAAGCTTTCCTAAATGAAGATGATGTCCCATGGATATCATACTTCTTTCACCTCCTCCAATTATTCTCCCTAACCCACAAGATCCTAAAAAGTTTAAGGTCACTCAAGCCCTATTGGCAAGGCAAGGTCTAGGTGTGATCACATCTTGGAGATGTAGTCACATATTGACAAGCCGGGAGAGTTGGGTGTCAAAGTCTTTAGAAAGTTGGTGGCTCAACTACTTTCTAAGTCACATAGTGAGTTCCTTTGGGAATCCTATGAAACAGACTAAGACAAGACCCTTAATGATCTTATCTATTTGCTAAGATCAACTTCCTAAAACGCTATGTACATTGACAATGATGACATTGGATATCCAGTAAAGCTCTCTCTTCCCAATGGAAAGGGATCGGCCATAGTCAACTCGGTTGACCCAATGGTAAAGAGAGAGGCGAAGTCTGAGATAGTCCCATTATCAAGGGTCCCTAGGTAACTATTGCCAAAGGAAGGGGCATTGGTTACGAAGCTGCCAAATTTACCTAAGGATGTTAACGTCAATAAGTTTGGCTCTACTTCAGGTAAAGTCCATTGTCTAACTCTATTAAGTACATGCTGATTCTGATCGCGAAGATGGATTTCAATCGCATGGTTCGGTGATCAGAATTTTGGGCTATTACTTAAGAGTTATGATATTTATATTGCTTAGGAATAGATAACAACAAGGTTTTCATATGGATTGTAAGGATAAGTTTTTCCGCAAAGTTTTAAAATAAAAGAAAAAGGTTTTGATTTTATTTATTTTAAGTATCCTTACAATGGCATTTGTGAAAAGTTGTTGCTTATAAGATTCCATTGATAGCAATATTGGAAAAATGGATTTGATTCTTTCGGTTGTGGTAGTGTCTAATATTACCAAATGATTAAGCAATTGTCGAGGACAATCTAAGGTTTACCAAAGATTGGTTGCTCAAGGACAGTTGGAAGTATAATGTTAATTCTGGAAGGACCATATTGACATAATCTGTAAGGAGGCAACTCTTGTTCAGAAATGATAGTCAAAATGGAATATGGAAATGTTTCAAAGTTAGAAATTATTCAATCTGTGTAAGATTAGGAAACTTAATGAAAGAAGGATGTTTCCAAGGAGCTGATCTCCTTTGGAATGCTCTGTAATGATTGTTGTCAAGTCTTTCTGACTTCGTGCATAATCATTAAGAGGATCAATGCATATAAGTTTAGAATCTAACAGATTTCAGTAAATGCCATGAATTTGGAATTCTTGCATTTGTAGTAAGGATTTGGGACTGTGAAAAGAGGATCATTGGAGTGATGTTCAATTGATCTATTTTACAAAGTAAAGATCATAGACAAACATAGTATGCATACTTGGTGTATGGCATGACTAGTGTTTAGAAAACATAGTGTACATGCTTGGAGCATGGGACAACTATTGTTTTAAATTCAAGTATAAAGTTGATAAAACCGAAACAATGAATAATGAGTAATCAGTATGGTGATAAATAAAAGTGTTTATTTATATTCATAGGGTTTGATACCATATTTGATTCATTTATTCTTGTGTTTCACTTTGCATGTTTTGACTTCCAGAATAACTAAGTCGCTCTTCCTGAATGATTAAGTTATTCAAACCATCCACAGTCGGTCATATGTTGGAAGTAGATATGAATCAAGACTGTCATGGGTTGGTTTGTAGAGGTCCAAGTTGGTGGACAAAGTGGTGCTACAACACTCATGAGTGCTCATAAGTTCTATGTATTGGATTCAACTCGCGCTCATTTGAATCACTTCATGGATTTTATCACGAGTGATCATGAGACGATAATATCTTATATTCTTCAAACCTAGAGATATGAGTTGTTACTATGAGTTGGTTATACATTGATTGCACGAAAACGCATTGGTAACTCGATGTTATAAAACGTGCCTTTGTGTATGATTCAACAACTAGTAGAACAAGCCATATGAGTCGAAGTTTATCCATTCCTTTTACCTTCGGGATAAAAGCGATATCTGTGGGCCCCTCGATGATTTAAAGATGATACATGTGAGTGCTTGGCCAAGCCAGGACTGATTTGATTTGTTCAATCAGTCAGTCATCATGAATCGGAAATCGAGAAACAACAAATGGACAGAGAGAATGATTGATAATCCATGTCTCAGTCCATATGATATCTAGAATGGAGGAATATATGATCCCTTATCTAATGCACAAGTCATTGATAAAGGTCAGAGTTCATCGACAAGGTCAGAGTTCGACAGAAGCTTTTGAGAGGTACGATTGCTGATCGGTTCCTGAAGTCATCCGCAATAATAGTTTTAGACTTATCCAAGTGGGAGACTGTTGGATTAATATGTAAGTCCATAACTATAATTGGTAAGACTCGACCCGACCCGGCATGGTCCATTTGGGTTGCATGGCATCATGCATTTGGATAGACTATAATGAGAGAAATAACACTTAAGGTTGGTTAATAAATTATAAGTTCTAATATATTAATAAGGTTATTTAATTAGTATTGATCAAGAATTAATTTGGAATTAATTAAGTGATCAAAAGGAGACTACTTAAATATATGGGTTGATTGTGTAAATCATTCATTCTTATATATGTGGGCTTGTGATCCAAGATTCCTTATGTTCGCCTAAGTCCATGGGGTGACCCATGGATACTCCATGGAGGTTAAAATCCATGGAGCATAAGGAATGGGTAAAGTTATGAGTTACATGGTGTAACCCTAATAGCCACCATATAAAAAAATCCCATGGCTCAAGAAATCGTGCACTAATGTGTGAATATGAGGGCTAGACGATTTCAAGGAGTGTTCCATTTCTCTCAAGTCATTCCATGTGCATTTGGTGTTGTGTGAACCATTTGAGGTGTCACACTTGGGGCACTAGGCACTCAAGCTTCATGGAGACAAGCTACATCAAACAAAGGTATGTATTATATCCATTTGATTACCCAAGTATCAAGTATTGTATGCTAGATAGGGTAATACCTTGGAAACTTCATAATTGCATGTATAATAGAGAAAACATAGATCCAAGGTATTTAGGGTTGCATGTACACTTAGGAGTGTTAGAATGCGCAAAACCCAACAAAACCTAGATCCAAGGTTTCTAGGGTTGCATGTACACCATAGGAGTGTTAGGATGCTCAAAACCCAACAGTAACCACTGGCAGAAACATGTGTCTTATGACTCGACAATAAATTGAATGTG
This sequence comes from Lactuca virosa, assembly GCF_052849685.1. Lineage (NCBI taxonomy): Eukaryota > Viridiplantae > Streptophyta > Magnoliopsida > Asterales > Asteraceae > Lactuca > Lactuca virosa. The sequence continues at coordinate 302,848,599 of NC_136429.1, read as the reverse complement.
ATGAAGGCTATTGATCGTCTGGGTCCGAAAGAGATGATGAAGATGTTGAGCCGAACTACTGCTACATGGCTACCAACGATCCACCTGGCAGAAGCATCGTTCAACAGGTAAAATCTATGATTACTAATGATAATTTTGATTTGTCTCTTTGTGAATCGTATCTAACCCAGATCCAATCAGATATAAACATCATTTACAAAGCCTATGAGTCAGCCATAGTACCCAGTGAGAAGAAAGACAGTAGATTAAGTCGTCTTAGGTTACGATTTGAGGATAACAAGTTAAGAAAAGAGTCTTTAGAACATGAGCTTGTTATGTCAAATGATGAATGTATCATTCTTAAGGACAAATGTGAAATCATTTATTCGGAAAGAAATGTTTTAATTTCTAATAACAAACGTCTTAATGATAAGATTGATGCCATGCACCATGCCATAGACATACTTGAAGCAAATGAACGGATGACTCACAATTTTCGTCATCCTTGGTCAAAAGCTCCTGGTCTCGGAAGCGAGTTTCCGAAACCAGTTTTCGTCCCTTAAAGGAGTTACAAAATCTGACTTTTATGGGAGATGTTCCGAAAATTAAACATTCGGATACACCTGTTTCTCCCTTGTCACCCCTTCATGAGACTTCTGACCATTTTGCATCCTTGGTTCCTGAGTTTAAGCCTATAGTTGTCAAGAGTCCCGATTCCACGTAACTTCTGCCTCTGATAAACCTGGACCTGAATCGGACCTTGGAACTCAACTCTAGTACTCCAAATCCTGTCGTTCAAAATCAGAACCATAGTCCTCCTAACAACTGTGTTGTTGAGGAAATATTTCTGGAATCAACTGAATGTTTTTGGGCATCTTTAGATAGTGACGTTGATGAGTCAATCTCATGTGATTTAGAACCTCAAGTCATTTCAAAAACAAATTTAGTTCCCATTAAGCATGTGTTCAACAATCCTCAATAGGACAAACTTCCAAATCTTCGTTTCATTCGAAAAGAAAGCCAATGTTGAATAGGAAGCATATTTTAGATCCTAAAGTGGAAGCTCAGAATGCACAAAAAAAGGAAGTTAAGACTACACAAAATTCAAGATTCCCTGAGAACTCCAAAAAGAGTGTATCTCAGAATTCTCATTCATCAACCCATAGTCAAAACTCCTTCACATCCACATAGATCCTCAAGAGGCCTTCTAATCCTCCCAGCCTTGTAGAACAAAAGAAAGTGGTTAGTCCCACTCAGAAAAAGTCAAGTGTAAGCACCACATCTGTCCGAAACACCTCTCCGCGGATTGTTTCATCTGTTTTCATTTCAAAAACCGATGGTACAATTTTTAAACCTCAACTTTCAAAATCAAATGTGCCATCAACCAAAACAAAAAGTGTTAAGAAAACAAATTCTTAAAATCTTCAAAACAAAACCTTGTTTGGAAAGTCAAAACACACAATGATGAAACAACAACTCCGGAAGACATAGTAGTTCCCACTACTCCGGAAGTTGAATGTCCAAAGAGAGATGTTCCGCACTCTCATGTCATTGAGTATGACTAATGGATAGATGAAAGAACCATGACCTTCTGTTTGTTTCCTAAGGAATCTCGGAACAAACCTTCCAAACTATCCGTTGCTCAAAAGTTAGAATCAAAGCCTAAGACCCGTTCCTTTGTCCCAAAACGTAATTCGGAGCCTAAAAACTCCACCACTCACTAATTTTACAAGAACTTTGTGCTTCAGGGCAAGAGATAATATGGTATATTGATAGTGCTTGCTCCATGCACATGACGGGTTGAAGGACTTTCTGCGAGATCTAAAACTTGCACCAAATGCTGGCTATGTGATGTATGGCAACAATTCCAATTCTCAGATTCGAGGTTATGGCATCCTTACCAATAGCAACTTCTCCATTTCAAACATGGCATATGTAGCTGACTTAAAGCATAATCTAATAAGTGTGGCTCAACTCACTAATGCAAATCGTCGAGTTGAGTTCTACAAGAAACATAGCTACGTCATGTTCGAAGATCGAAAGGAATGCTTGATCAAGTCTAATCGCAACAAAAACATGTATCCTCTTGATATCAACATGATCATTCGTAAGCCCCAACTTTGCTTACTCTCAAAAGTTATTCCTAACGTCAGTTGGTTATGGCATAGGAGGATTGCTCACTTGAACTTTAGATATATGAATGATCTTTTTTCGGGTGAAATGGTTAGAGGTTTGCCACTCCTCAATTTCGAATATGATCATTTATGTGTTGCATGTGAGTGTGGAAAGCATTCAAAGAAGGGTCATCCCGTCATTATTGGAAAATCAATCTCGGAACCATTAGAACTTCTATACATTGATCGGTGTGGACTATCAATAGTAGAGAGTTTGCATCACAAAAACTACATTCTTGTGATTGTGGATGACTTTACTAGGTTCACCTAGGTCTTCTTCCAAAGGCTGAAATCAGAAACAGCCTCCTCATCATTTTTATCAAAGGAATAGAAGTTCTTATCAGTCTCCCTATAAGGAGAATCCGAAGTGACAATGGTTCGAAATTCCATGACTCCACCATTCAAAACTTCCTTACCGAGAAGGGCATCGACCATAATTTTTCTGCTCCATACACTCCTCAACAAAACGGTGTAGTCGAACGATGAAACAGAACACTTGTTGAAGCTGCTCGATCCATGCTCAATTTTTCAAATCTTCCACTCTATCTTTGGGCTGAAGCTATTTCTACAGCATGCTTTACTCAGAATAGAAGTATCATCAATCGATGCCTCAACAAATCACTGTATGAAGCAATGAATGGTTGGAAGCCAATTATCTCGTTTCTTTATGTTTTCGGATGCAGATGCTTCATCAGGAACAACCATGATCAGCTTACGAAGTTTCAACCCAAAACTGATGAAGCCATCTTCCTTGGATAATCTTCTAAATCAAAGGCTTATCGAGTTCTTAATCGGATAACTCGTGTTCTAGAAGAAAGCTTTGATGTCACCTTTGATGACAACTTCGTTCGGAATTCTGGCCCAACCTGTGTTTCAACTCATATTATGGAGTCCGATGCTCCAGCACCAGGTTGTCCGAACCAGAAAACAATCTTTCAAGTTGACTTTGAGACCTTGTTCGGACCCTCAGAAATGGATCTTGATTCGGAATCTCGAACAAGACCAACCACATCCGAAGCTCTGGTCTCCCAAAACGTCTCCGGTCTAATTCCTAGTCTTCCTTAATTCGATTCCGAACCATTTCAACCTTCTCAGGTTGAGGGGGAGAATGGTCACTCTTCCCTTGAATCAAATGTGGATGGATTTCAAGATGCAGCTGTTGAATTCTATTCCAATCTTATCAACATCGATGATGATGCAAATTTATTTGAATTCCCACCTGAAGATGATGTCAAACTATCCGGTTCTGAAGTTTAGGGGGAGCATCATCCACACGTTCAAACTATTCAGGGGGAGCAACATAACCTCATTGTTGATATTGGATCATCTGATGCACAAGAACTTCCGAGATTACATGTTTCGACCAAGGATCATCCTCCAAACCAAGTCATTCGAAACCCACGCGCTGGTGTACAAACTCGCTCTGCCACAAGTCTTCAAAATGAATGTCATTTCTCGGCATTTATCTCTATGGTTGAACCCAAATTCATCAAAGAAGCACTTGAACATGCTGATTGGATTACAGCCATGCAAGAAGAATTGGCAGAATTTCACAGAAATGAAGTTTGGACTCTCGTCCCACCTCCTCAGAATAATCCCATCGTTGGTACTACATGGGTGTTTCGGAACAAATTAGATGATGCATGAATTATCATTTGGAACAAAACAAGATTGGTGGCGAAAGGATTTACACAGATTGAAGGGCTTGACTACGATGAGAGCTTTGCTCCTGTTACACGTCTTGAAGCTATCAGAATCTTTCTTGCTTATACTGCTCATAAAGGCTTCAAAGTTTACCAGATGGATGTCAAAAGTGCTTTTCTAAATGGTGAACTTGATACTGAAGTATATCTTCAATAACCTCCCGGTTTTGTCAACCTCTCATATCCGAACTATTGCTACAAACTTCGGAAAGCTGTCTATGGCCTTAAGCAAGCTCCCCGCGCATGGTACGAGACCCTCACTGATTTTCTCAAGCATTCTGGATTTCAAAGAGGAATTCTAGATCCTATTATGTTTCGAAGGTAAAATGGAAAGCATCTCATGTTGGTCCAAATATATGTTGACAACATCATTTTCGGATCCACCGATTCTTCAATCGTTGCTGACTTTGCTAAGTTAATGGTCAGTAGATTTCAAATGAGTATGAATCGAGAATTAAGCTTCTTTCCTGACCTCCAAGTCAAACAGACTAACAAATGAATTTTCATTCACCAAGAGAAGTATATTTCAGAACTCCTCAAAAGGTACTCAATTGACACCTGTGCCTCAGCCAAGGTACCAATGGGTTTCGGACACAAAATCTTTTCGGGCCCTTCAGGTGTAGCAGTTGATGAAAGGAAGTACAGAGGAATGATTGTATCCCTACTCTATCGCACGGTAAGTCGTCCGGACATCATGTTTTCAACATGCTTGTGTACCATATTTAAAGTCAACCCAAAGATGTCTCATCTTTAGCTGTTAAGCAAACATTTCGATACCTCAAAGGTACAAAGAATCTCGGAACCTGGTACCCAGCTAATGAGAGTTTCCTACTTCAAGCATATTCAGATTCAAACTATGGTGGTATGTAATTGGACCAAAAAAGCACATCTGGTGGCTGTCATTTTTTAGGTGGTCGAGTGGTTAGTTGGTCATCCAAGAAGCAGAATTGCATTGCACTCTCTACAGCCGAAGCAGAATACATTGCTGCTGCCAGCTGTACCTCTCAAGTACTCTGGATGAAATCTCAACTTTTGGATTATGGTTACCGCTTTCAACGCATTCCGATCTATTGTGATTCTCAAAGTGTCATTACGATTTCGCACAATCCAATTCAGCACTCCATGACGAAGCACATTGACATACGGTACCATTTCATAAAAGATCATGTCTTAAATGGCAACATTGAACTCATTTTTGTTCCATATGATGATGCAATTGATGATGTCTTTACAAAGGCATTAGACGAAACCAAATTCAATGGTTTTCTGAACAAAATGGGTATGATGATGTCTGATCCTCAGTTCTTTCGAGACACTTGCACTCTCTGATGGAAACATCAGAAAGAAAATTGGTTCCGAATTCCAAATTATTTTTCATCTCCGAACTACTGTCTCTCGGAATACATAAGATCATTTTACTTGTCTTTATCTCTAACCACCACTTGAGTTTTAAGCTGTACAGCTCATCTTATCATATGATGTCCATAGCCCACATAGTTACATTGGTCAAATTTTCACCTCGGAACTTACGTCGTAAGGTCATCCCAGAATTCAAATCCGGAAAGGTATTGTATTCTAAACTTCGAAATGTTTTCAAATCTTACTCCGGAAGTTTCTCAAATTATGCTCCGGAAATTCTTTCAAGATGTACTCCGGAACGTTTCAATGATCATCCTGGAACTTCAACTCTAATTTTCAAAACTCTGTTCCGGAATTTCAAAACCTTGCTCCTGAATTTCTAAAATTTTTGCTCCGAAACTTATACAATCTCATTCCGGAATTTCATCTCAAATTGTTTCTCTCCGGAATCTTTTCATCATTTTTGCTTCGGAATCTCTTTATAACTTTTGTCTCCAGAATTTTCAAAATCACTCCGGACCATTTTAAGCTCATATGCTTCATTCCGGAACAAATCTCAAACTTTCATCCTGGACTTCTCATTTTGCGCAAATTCCAAACTTCCGAAACACCATTGTTCCTGAATCAAACTTTGTGAAGTCCAAAGGTTTATAAGGCGAAACGTTTTCCAACGGTTACTTTTGTTGATACCTATCCTGTATCCTCGAAATCCGCTGCACGTTTGCACTTCTTCAAAAAGCAAACATCCCATCACTCAAACGACGGTTTCTAATTCTTGCATAGAGCCAATAAGAACTTTAGCCATCACAGGTCAAATGACCCCAAAAATAGCAAAACATTAAATGTGACCCATTTCCAATTCTAGATTTCATCATTACCCCTCTTAACCCGACCCGTTTCCATCACCTATATATACTCTCTCAAATCCCCATTTCACTCTTTTCGCGCACAAAACCCTCAACTCATCTTCTTCATACATTCAAACTGTTCTTCAAGCTCTCAACCTGTTCATCAATGGCGTCTTCCTCTTCTCCCATAAAAATCGATCAAGCCGCTCCCAAAATCACGAAAACTATTGCCAAGAAGAAATCATCGAAGGGATCTTCATCATCACAGTTGTCTGAACCTTTCCTTAGGGATACGACACTGCTTTTCTCGCTAAATCCTATGGATTTTTATGAACCCATTCGAGTAATGATCGAGTTCATTGCCCATCATCCCATCTCCATTCCCCTCACTAAAATCCCAGAACCTCCATTCCCACTCTCTATTATTCTCACAGCCTTTGAAAGGGTTCGAATCTTCAATGATGTTCTGGAAACCAAAATCGCCGGTGATCGCATCGTGCCTATCCACAAGTGTACATTCCTAGATGCGATCAGAGTTAAAGAAAATCCAAGGGGATTCAAAGTTCAAGAACCAACTGTTGAGGAATTTCAACAGTTCTTGAACCACATTGGCTACGATCAAGAGTACAAGGCAAAAGATTTCAAGAAATCAGCTGTGTCTGGTCTTTAGACCGTTCTGATGCACTCCATCATCCGTGGGTTGTCCGGAAAGCACGGAGGTATGAACACCCTTATAAAAGATTGGTTATACGCCGTTTACAGCATCTTCTCCGGAAAAGAAAATGATGTGGATCTTCCTGATGTTCTGTGCCAAGACTTCCGAAAATTCGCCATCAAAAGGAAGCCTAACAAAATCTCAAGCCCTAGGTTTTGGGCATTGACAATCCAACAACTCTACAAAGAGAGGTGTTAGGTCATAATTTAGTGGTTTGGGCTAGGCATCTATCTATATAGGTCTGTTAGGGTTTTGGTCATGTGTTTGGTGTTTTCGGTCTTGTATTCATGGTTGTAAGGTGTTCACGGCCGTGAACCCGTTTGCGGTTGGTCGTGTCCTATATATAGGTGTGTCTGTCTTGTCAGTGAGAGAGAGCAATAGAGATGTGGTGCTAAACGTATGTGTGTGTTCTTCAAGGTGTACCTAATGTTTGCGGTTATAAACGTGTGCATTGCTTGAATAATACCTTCTTCTACTCCATTCTTGTTATTGTTTGATTGTTCATTGTTTGATCACTGGTTTGGTTCCTTGGATTTGGGAGTTTACAAATGGTATCAGAGCCATACCGGTGTCAAAACTCATTCAAGTGGTGTTTACGGTTGGAGATTCTTCGTTTTCATCATTATTCAAGTGGTTTGTGTGTTTTCTGCATTAGATCGTGAAGGTTCAAGGCAAAAGGAATCGAAATCAGCTTAAAATCATATGTTTTCATCTGTTTTGGGCATTTACGGTTGTTGAAGTGTGTACGGCCATGATCCATTCATATACATTGAAAGTGTTCATCTTCATCAGTCGTGAACGAGTTGTTGACCGAGCACCAATCATTGACCGTGAAACAATCATTGTTTATGGCCGTGAACCATTCATCCCATTTGACCGTGTTCATCTCATGACCGTGATCTATTCATTGATTGTGTTCAACTCTTGGACCGTGAATTAACTTGTGTGTACGGCCGTGATCAAGTCTATGGCCGTAAACACTATACGGTTGTGAACTCATTTGGTCATTGAACTCTTTCTGTTTGCTATTGTATTTTGCTTGTTAGTTTGTTTGTTTAATCGATTCAGAAAAAACAAAAACAAAATGGATTCACAAAACTCAACAATTCATCAAGAATTGGATGCTATCATGGTAACCGCTACTCGAATTCCTCGCTTACTGTCTGCTGAAGGGTTCCCAGAATGGAAATACCGCATGGAAAAGTATATCAAAATGAAAGGCTTCAAAATCTGGAGAAACATCTTGAAAGGACCAGTCAGGATCACCACAACACTCGAGAAGGGATAAGTCAGATATAGAATGCATATGTTGTACACCCAGGTTGGATTTCTTCCAATCAGACAGAGGATGAAACATATGACTGACTACATTTAGAGGGATTGAGAAGTAGAATGGTGCATATGCTGTGTAACAGGTCGGATAAGTTAATCACGCAAAGGAGACAACATATGGCTAACAGACAGAAAGAATTGCATATAGAGGAGATGCAGAGAGATAGAATTGCATATGTTGCAGTCCAGGTTGGATCTTTTGATCACGCAGAGGAGGAAACATATGACTGACAGAAAGAAAGCAAGAAAATAACCTTCTACAGACCTAATTTATCGGAATTCCCCGGTCGACCCGTCAATACCAGAATTAAGGACAGAGTCCATACATCAGGGAAAAGTTAAACCACGGTTCTAGATACAGATTATATAGTGTATCCGCAGATTCCCATGTATATCTCCCTGCTCAACCTACCTGAGCGTCGTATTTTCAGGCTAAATGGATTTACCTAGGTCAAGATTTGTCAAGTCATTTGATTCCTTAAATTAATCTATGCCTAGTCAATTCCATCTTATATCTTTCGTGCCTACCTGCGCATTAAACACAGAGTCTAGATCAGTTTAGCGATGGTACCTTACACTAATCAAGACTGTCTATTATCACATGTTGATATCACTTCCTAAACAATACCTGCAAACAAACTTCATCAAAAACATATTTTTAATTTTTGTTTTGTTTTTGTGATTTTTAATTTTTGTTTTGTTTTTGTTTAATTCTCCCCCTATGTCTGTTATCACATGTTGTACGTGTAGTGTATCCCACGAAGTAGCAGTCATCGGCCTTCGAGCTAAACTTTCGGTTGGACTCTAAGTGAAGGAGGGTGCAAGGACATCTAAAGATATGGAAGTGAGTAATTGATGGCTTGTGACCATATAGAATTTCATACAAGGTCTAAACAAAAAAACAAAGCAAACTGTGGAATCCTTTGACGCGCGTTGGCAAGAGGAGAACGAGACTGACACCCGAGTCGGTCCAGACTGGTTATTTGATTACGCATCTCTATTTAAATCTTTTAACGTGTTTTCAGATGATTTATCAGGTACTTCCTCAAGTACGAAGGTTGTGCTTGAAGATGAAGAGGAGGATGTTGTCTACAGACCACCGGTGGTGCCTCATACGAATCCTACGGTGGATGCAGTTGTTCCAAGTTCTCCCTCACATTCTCCGAGTCAACAAATCAATCCAGATGTTGATGCCACTCCGCTCACTCCTACAGAAAGAGAGTTCATTACAAGAGATACTTCTGATGCAACTCAAACTTTCATGGAACTTCTCTTTCCTGAACCGATAGAGAACGAGTATGTGGCAAGCCCCTCTAATGGTCCCAGATCTTCTGAGGCGGATCATATAGAAAATTACAGATTTGTAAACATCCACAACCTTCCTGTCTCGGTTAATGATATCAGCCATCATATCCCCTCAAGATTTCAACACGATCATCCGATCGAGAACGTCATTGTGCCACTGGGAGAGGGTGTCAGAACGAGAAGTCTGAGTGGAGACATCAACACATGTCTCTACTCCTGCTTTATCTCTCAGATCGAGCTCAAGAACGTCCAAATGGCATTGAATGAACCCAGCTGGGTTGATGCGATGCATGAGGGGTTAAATCGGTTCGAGAAACTCGGGGTTTGGCAGTTGGTTTTACGTCTCTGAACCCAAACTTATCTTGCGTATCGTCAACATACTTGGCTTGATGAAGCAGGATTCCGGTTGAACTTTGACGTACTTACAAACCCAAAAACATCGTTATCTCCCCAAGGAACTCATCTCGAACCGCTTCTTCATCATAGCTTCGTACTCCTTGCATAGTTGTGGACTCGTTGACCCGAAAATAATGCCATCGATGTAGATTTGTACCAAAATGAGATCGGCATCAACATGCTTTATGAATAGGGTTTGATCAATCGTTCCCCGCGTATAGCCGTGCATGAGAAAGTGCTCTGTAAGGGTTGCATACCAGCCTCTGGGAGCTTGATGTAACCCGTAAAGAGCCTTGTCCAGCTTGTAAACGTGATTCGGAAACTTGGAGTCGACAAACCCAGGAGGTTGATCAACATAGATTTCTTCCTTCATCGTGCCATACAAGAAGGCGCTCTTGACATCCATCTGATAAACCGTGAAGTTCATGTAGGAAGCATACACAAGGAAAAAGCGAATGGCCTCCAAGCGAGCAACCAGAGCATAAACCTCAGTGTAGTCTAGACCCTCTGTCTGCCGGAATCCACGGACGACCAATCTTGCCTTGTTGCGCACAATAACCCCTGAATCATCTTGCTTGTTCCGATAGACCCAACGTGTGTCAAGAGACTTCTTGCCCTCTGGAACCTCAACCAACTGCCAAACCCCGAGTTTCTCGAACTGATGTAACTCCTCATGCATCGCATCAACCCAGCTGGGTTCATTCAATGCCATTTGGACGTTCTTTTGCTCGATCTGGGAGATAAAGCAGGAGTAGAGACATGTGTTGACGTCTCCACTCTGACTCCTCGTTTTGACACCGTCTCCCAGTGACCCAATGACATTCTCGATCGGATTATCGTGCTGAATTCTTGTGGGGATCTCATGGCTGATATCATCAAGCGAGATGGGAAGGTTGTGAAATTGACTAATCCATCATTTGCTGAAGGTTCCGCCTTAGACGTTCTGGTACCATCAGAGTGGTTTTCCACGTACTCGTTCGCAATCGGCTCAGGAAAGTGAAGTTCCATGAAAGTTTGAGCTGCAGCGGAAGTATCTCTGGACATGAACTCTCTTTCTGCAGGAGTGAGCAGAGTGGCATCAGAATCTGGATTTTATTGTTGACTCGTAGAATCTGAGGGATAACTTGGAACAGATGCATCCAGCGTAGGAGTCATAAAAGGCACCACAGGTGGTCTGTAGACAACATCCACCTCTTCATCTTTAAGAATAGCCTTCGAACCTGAGGAAGTACCTGACACAACATCCGAAAACACATCAAATGATTTAAATAGAGAAGCGTAATCGAATAACCAGTCAATACTGACTCGGGCGTCAGTCACATTCTTCTCCATAGGATTCCAAAATTTCTTTTGTTCTTTTGTTGTAGACCCTGTATGTTTTGCGTGCGGCGTATGCCAATAAGTAGCAGTCATCGGCATTCAAGCTAAACTTCTGGTTGGAATCCAAGTGAAGGAGGGTGCAAGGACATCCAAAGATCCGGAAGTGAGCAACTGATGGGTTGTGACCGTATAGAATTTCATACGGGGTCTTCATCTGAGCTTTGTTGATCAGGACCTGGTTCTGAACATAGCAGGCCGTGTTGATCGCCGCGGCCCAAAAGAAGACCGGATGTTTGGAGTCACAAAGCATCATCCTTGCGGCATATTTTAACATTCGGTTCCACCATTCAGCAACACTATTTTGTTGCAGTGTGTGAGCAGCACTATATTGACGCACGATCCCCTTTTCCGCAAAAAAATGATCTAGAACAGCATTCTTGAATTCCGTCCCATTATCAGTTCTGAGCGCCTTCACCTTCTCGTTGGTTTGGTTCTCAATCCTCACCACAAACTTCTTGATTAGGTCAGCGATCCCAGACTTGTTGGACAAGAAGAAAGCCCACGCGAACCGCGATAAATCGTCTATCACAACCAAACAGTATGAACTTTTGTTGATGCTGAGGACGTTGACCGGACCAAATAAGTCAATGTGCAACAATTGGAGAACTTTTCTGATCGAGTTGATTAGTTTTGGCAGGTGTGGCTTCCGGTGATGTTTTCCTTGTGCGCATGCCACACCTTTTTCAAATGTAATGAAGTCTTTGACTGGGAGTCCACATACGATCTCGTTATTTGCAAGTCAATTCAGGTTCTTTGTGTTAGCATGTCTGAGCCGACGATGCCATAACACAACATTGTTCTCGGAGATTTTGGAAAAGAGGCAGGTGACTTGTTCTGCGAGATTATGATTCATGTCTATGATGTAAGCGTTCCCGTCTCTTTTTGACTTTACTAGGATTCAATCTTCAGGTATGACGATGCCCGGCTTCAAAATAAGACATTCTTTATCGGTGAAATGTGTTGAGTAGCCCTTGTCATAAATTTGAGAGACGCTCAACAAACTATGCTTCAACTCGGGCGCATAGTTGACGTTCCCAAAGCTCAGCACTCCATTGGCAACGATTCCTTTTTGTGTGATCTTTCCTCCATACCCTCCCGCAAAGGAAAAAAATCCCCCGTTAAAATTTTGAATGTTGTGCAATTAGGAAATGTCTCCTGTCATGTGCCGGGAACAACCGATGTCGACATACCATGGTCTGGCCACATTCCTCCGCAGCTGTTCCTGCATAATGAACCGGATCATTTAGATTTGGGGACCCAGGCTGGCCGGTCCGCCTTCAGGTGTGCACCGGTTTACTCGTCCCTTCTCTCGGCGATGCGCTCCTGGCCTTAATTGGCCAGGTCGTGCCTCTGGCGCTATTACTTTGTAGAAATTAGAGTGCTCAAAGCAATCCTACGCTCTGATACCAATTGTAAAGTCCCAAATCCAAGGATCCAAACCAGTGATCAAACAAGTAATCAATCAAACAAACAAGAATGGAGTAGAGAGAAGTATTAGTCAAGCAATGCACATGTTTATTGCATAAAACGTCAGGTACACCTTGAGCACACACACACACAGCACCGTAAACAACTCACTCACGTCCCACACTAACACCACTCTGACAGACTCCTATATATAGTGACAGACCAACCGCAAACAGGGTTCACGGTCGTGAACATGTTCACGGCCGTGGACACCAAACAACCGAGAACAACTTGACCGCAAACACCAAATACAACCAAACCATACCATGACCTATACATATAGTTGCCTAGCCAAACCACATAATTATGTCCTAACAGATCTTGAATTAACCCTTGCCTCCCAGACTCCGCTGAAAAGAAGACGAGCGGACCCAAGGCTGGGACTGCTTATTAGAGAACAGGCCCCGCCAACACAGCCTTCCACAAAACAGTTGCTACACCAACCATGCCAACCCAAGAAGGACCATGTGATGTTACATCTTCGTTTGAAGTCGGGAGCTCTTCAGCTCCTAGGGGTTCTCGTCCAAGACCTGTGCACGATGATAATTCTGAAAGGCTTGCCATGTTTCTTGCACAACATGCTACAGACCCTTCACCTCGTGGCAAAGGAATATCAATAGGTGAAGGAAGTTCAGGAGATGCAGGCCCATCTGTGACAGAGCTAAAAAAAGAAATTGGTGTGATGAATCAAAGACTTATAAAAAAAGATGTTTTGATTAAGAACCTTGAAGCCCAAGTCTCGGAGCTTAAAGCAGATAATACTCTGAAGACAACACAAATCTCTGATCTACAGACTCACCTTGGAGCCTTAATTTCCTGTTACTTCGACTTAAAGAACAAACTTGCTGAAGAATTTGGTGACAAATTCAAATCATCAGGCGGAGAACCAGGCAGAGCTGAGACCTCTACCCATTTTACTCAGCCATATCAGCTTGAAAATCCACCACCCTTAAACACCATAAGGGTTGTTGATCGATTCGAACATGAACCAGCTCAAGCTCCTCTAAGGGTAACACTGAAAATAGCTCAGAAACCGTCTACTCCTAAGAAGAAAAATAAATGGCTCATCATGAATAATTCCGATGAGAATCATCATGCGGACCAATAAAAATTGATGGTGAATGATCTTGAAAAGAGGAGGTTCGGTGACAAATTTGGCAATCGATCAGGAATCCTGATGTGGAGATTTCACGACAAACTAAATCTCTGGGTGGTGAAAAGAAAAATTGGTGAGCCGGAGTACTATAAAGACAAACATGATTTTTGTTCTTGGACAAAAGTCGACCTTACTGAACTCTCCAAAGCTCCATTTCATAATCCGTCTCAAGACACTCAGGCTACTGATTTTCAACTATTCTTGGAAAATCAAGTCAAGAGGAACTTTCACAAAATGAAGACTGCATAATCATTTATAAGGAGAAGCAAAGACGTGATTGATCCTAATACCAATGAACCGATGAAGTTTGTGATGTGGCCTCCCACGAAGAAACTGAAAGATATTCCTATTGTCCAACACTTTCGTGATGGATCACTGGACAATATGGAATTCTGGGTGTTCGATGAAGTCACGGCCACTGCCGTGATCAAATTTCCAACGGGTACTCATCGCCTTGTTACGGCAAGAGATCTTCTGAAGTTTGGGGAACGGGACATTCACACTTTGTCTCGACATCAAATTTTCTGCAAGACGGAGCTTATGGATCAGGCTGCCAAAGAATTTACAAGAATGATGGCCACAATCATTGAGAAGAAAATATGGCTTGGGGCTATGGGAAGATATGATGTGATGCTGATTGAGAAGGACTGAAGATATGCTAGCTCAAACCAAGGGGGAGAATGTTAGGTCATAATTTAGTGGTTTGGGCTAGGCATCTATCTATATAGTTCTGTTAGGGTTTTATTCATGTGTTTGGTGTTTGCGGTCTTGTGTTCACGGTTGTAAGGTGTTCACGGCCGTGAACCCGTTTACGGTCGGTCGTGTCCTATATATAGGTGTGTCTTTCTTGTCAGTGAGAGAGAGCAATAGAGACGTGGTGCTAAACGTATGTGTGTGTTCTTCAAGGTGTACCTGACGTTTGCGGTTATAAACGTATGCATTGCTTGAGTAATTCCTTCTTCTACTCCATTCTTGTTATTGTTTGATTCTTCATTGTTTGATCACTGGTTTGGTTCCTTGGATTTGGGACTTTACAATAGGTCTGAACCAATTCCGGTGGCAACCATTCTGAAAGAGGTATATGTTGCTTTCAAAACTATTAAACATTATCGCATTCCGGACCAATCTTCCTTTAGACCAATTCGACGTTTTCCTGAACATATGTTGGCCATTATTCCTTCCGGATCCATTAATTTGAAACACCACTTGGAGACTTCGGTTGTGTATGACCCAACACAACCTGCCCCCGTCTCCATTGAGCCAACTCCGGAAGTGGCCAAGCATACTTCGTCCGGAGGCAAGAAAAAGAAGTCCGCTAAAAGAAAGACTTATCCCTCAAAGTCAATCGCCAAAAAGAGATCCAAAGTCGAGTCCTCCTCTCAACAGGAAGGAGTCAAGGACATTCACGCTAACTCTGGCCATTCGTCTACCCCACCTGCCCACTCATCCGAGGTACCCCTCGATGTTTCAAAAACACAAACACACACTCACGGGGAGTCTGCTCATAATCCACCCTCACCTTCCCAAAAAGATGATGTCGGTGTTGAAAAAAGTTCCTTGCACCCCCTAGAACAAACCTACGTGTCATTTTTGATATCCTAATTTCTTCCACACACGCACCGTCCAGAACCCCTGTTCCGGACCCCAAGCATTCTGAAGCGGGAGCTGTCCCTCCTACTTCGGATGCCTCAACTGCTCTGATACCCGGAAGGAGTACAGGACGACCAGGCACTAACGAACCGTTATGGGAAGATTTTGTTGACAGGGCCAAGTCTCGACATACGGAACGCACAAGATCCCAGGTTGAAGCAACCCTCATCTCCATGAGGAATAGGGCAATCCAAAGCAACATGCCCTTCGTGGTCCCTACCGATGAGGTAACCGACTTGGAATTTGCTTTCGGAGAAATTCCCACAAATCCACTTCACAATGCAATGCATTCTGATCCTAATGAAGAGCTATCTGATGAAGTAATGTTTGATGAGGAAGGAGCCTCAATTCCTGCTCCCAAGATTCTTTCCTCATTTCGATTTCCTTTGAAGCCTTCCTCATCCAGGCAAGATTTGGATTTCAGATTCTCCTCTTCTTCGGAACCTGCTGATGAACAACACAATAAGAAGGATCATGTCCAAGACACACTTGAAGGTGAAACTGAGTCCACCCCTAAGAATATCAACGTTATTCCCATTCCTACTGACTCTCCTCAACAACAACCCAATCAAGAAGCTAATAAGAACAAGTCTCGGGATTCCACTTCGGCCACCAGATCTTCTGCAGACAACTACGTTGATCCATTTTCCCTCCTTGAATTCCGAGACACATTTTCTGATACCATGACAAATGTGAACGCAATAGAAGCTTCAGTGGCTAGACTCAACAGCAGACTTGACGTCACGGTTTCCGGATTGGATTCCATACTGGATGCAATCCTGAAATCCTTGTCCGCAACGAACACGTCCGAACCAACCATTGCTGAACGTGAAGCCCAACTTGATCAGCTTAGCTCTCTTCGGCTTAAACACACCATAGAAGAAGTTGAACAAAAGTATGATGCTTCTATTGATCACTACCTGGATATAATCACCCAGATGCTGAAAGCACATGATGACCTAGTTTCTGCCACCAATGACCTCATCAAGAAAACTCATATTCGTCATGAGAAGAAAATTCAGCGACTAGAGAAAGAGATTCGGAAGAAAGATGAGATGAACTTCATCATGCAACAAGTTCTCCTCAAGCTTCTCAGCGCCTGTTCGAACATCGTGGATGTTCCGAACAATAAATTCGATGAAATTTTGTCTATTCTTCAGGAGCTGTTTAATCATCTCAATGCCCAGGCCCCCACAGCTGAAGCCTATGACACGCTAACCCTTCAGCTCAACACCAGCTTTCAGAATGTGTTTGAGAAATTTTCTGATTTGAAGGAGTCTCTTGTACTTGCACCGGTAGTCAGGCCCACCATTGCAAGAGGGGGAGAAGGCCCAAGTCAACCCTGAAAATATGCCTCGGAATTTAAACTCCGAGATGAAAATGAAAGTTCTGATGACAGTATCCAAGTCCTTTCAAGTATCCTAGGTGATGATGATGATGACAGCGAAGATGAGGACGTGTATGTCACAAATGGAGTGTTAGCCTTGCAAGCTCCAAGGAAGTTCCCTGCCAAGACCCTTACGGAGGAAGAAAAACGAATATGGTCAGCAATATCATGACCATCCACTGTGGTTGAAGTCGTCCACAAGAGCATTGAAATGGCTAAGGCCAAAAGTGAATTGACTGCTGATGCCTTCCGAGCCACTTCTTCGATGTTGCCTCCTATTCCGACTCCAAAAATTGCTCCAATCAACGAAGGCTCTCCACTCCGGAATCCAGATGACATTCTGCAAGATCCTCTGCCTTCCTCTCCTCCAAAGTTCTCAATCGATGAAAGTATGCAGCACATCCTCTCCACTCTTCAGAAGCAACAAGACAAGGGTAAGAAGCCCATCACTGAAACCCATCAAGCTCACTACTCCGGACCTCCACCAAAGCCAAAACCTGGCTGGTATCAAGCAGAGATCCTTCAAACCCTTGAAGAGAGCATCCGAATTCAATATTTTAAGGATGACAATCCCCATCCGATGTTAGGGATCTCTCCTCTCTGCCGAGAAGGAATCCTAAAGGTTGTTGACATAATACCCTTCATGTACTATGACATCCCCAATAATGATTTGGAACAACTTGACCTTCCTCTTTCTTCCTTCAGCAAGTTCTACACCAAATTTGCTCCTCTCTATCCGGACGATGATCCTCAAATGATCATCCGGACTGAACGTGAAAGACTGAAGACCTTTTATGACAATAAGGCACTTCCTCTCAAAGAAGTATGGTCTCGGAAAAGGATTACTAAGATTTCCGGATTCGGAAGGAAAATTCTGAAAAAGTTTGAACTCAATTCCATTCTATTCCGGTATCACATCTTCCGAATCAAACCAACCTGCAAGACCATTTCTGATGCTGATTTCCCTGCTCTTAATCCAAATGATATCTTGACTATTGTTGCTCACTTCCGAAGCATCCAGTCATATGATCTCAATATGGGAGCTTACCATTCTGCCTTAAGCTTTCTTAAGGATTACATTGCTGAGTTCTGTAGATGCGATTATGAATTGGCCCACCTGTTCGAAACAGATAAATATTTGGCCAAAATCGACTTCAAAATTCCTGAAGTTGAAATCCTTGTAGAAGGACCCATTGATGAACCGATGTTAGGCTTTGTCTACCTTCAAATAAAAACAAATCAGAAGGACTTCTTCCGAGTTCAAGACAAGCACCTGGTTCCCACTAAGGCTCTTCAGAAGTTTATCAGTCGAGCATCCAAGTCCGAAGCTCCAGAGCATGTGAAGGCTAAGTTCGTAAGCCAGCTTCAATGGTACATTGCGGTTAGATAATGATTGTACACGACATACGTTTTCATCAAGGAACATTCAAGCTAGACTCACCAGATCGCTAAGTTCACTTAGGGGGAGATTGTTGGAACCTGAAATTGAGCCTCTAGCAATCTCTGTCCTTGTATGTTTCGTGGTAAGTTAGTTCCGAAGTGAGAAGGTGTTCCGGAGTCGAATCAGTGTTCCAGAGTGGAATTGGTGTCCGGAACAAAGTCTATGTTCCGGAGTTGTGGTTTCTAAACAAGTGTTGTCTGAATGCACTTTTGTCTGTCTGAATTGATTGTATTTGTCATTTAGCTTGATTTAACAGGTCATAGGACTTAGTCTCTTTTTTCAAACCTAGATGATCAGAGTGTTAGAAACAACTCTATTATCCGGTCCTATGTTCATATTTGGTCAGTACGATGTAATTTGTTCTCCTATTTAAAGGAGCTTTCTATGATAAATCAAGCGACAGATTGTCCAAACAAATATAGTAATATTCTAGTTACTTCACCTACTGAAAAATATTTTTATATGTGACCATCACTGAAATAAGATGAACTGTTTTTATATTATCTAACAAATATTATAAGTTATTTCAGGTTGCGTGGATTCGTGCTTAAATATGAAATACAAAAATACGCGAAAGACGGAATACGCAAAGACGGAAAAATAGTTGTGTATTTGGTCGTTTGAAGATAAAACAAATCAAGGGATAAAATTTGTTAAGATTTCAAAGCCTCAAGGGTCAAAAATGGAAATTCAATTCACTAATTGAATTTAATAGATATATTTGATTTCCTAGTGAAGTGGAAATGAGAATTAAAGCCAAAGCCACGTTACCTCCTGCAAAACAAAGAAGAAGCTAGTCAAGCATCCAACATTTTCCTCATAGTACTACTACCACTTGACAAACTTGAGAGCTATAAGCTACACCCATAAATACTCAAGTGTTTTTAAGATATTTGCTTCCTCTTGTATGTATATATGTGTGTATGTGTGCATGAAGTAAGTGTATGTTCATTTTTCCTTTGTAATACCTCCAGCAACATCACCAAACACTCCCAAAGAACATACCCACTTCAACCTCAAGAACAAGATTCATCCCTGTAGCAAATTCAAGAACACCAAGATCGAAAAGCAAAGTGAAGAACACCATCAACCATCTTTATCTTCACCCCATCAAAGAAACCTTACCACCTTTGTTCATCACAACCTTACACCACCTTATTCCACCCTCCAAACTACCTCAAAATACACTCCAAACACCCTCCAAATACCATCCTTAAACCTCCTCCAAAACCCTTTTAAATCACCTCAACCATCACTACCTTGCTGTTTTTCGAGATCAAAATTTGCAAGTTAGAAAACAAAAAATTGGGCACAACACAGCCAAGATACTACTAGGGAGATTTTTACCACAAACTCTTTAGAATCTTACCTACATCCAAGAATTTTTGTGCACAATTTTGACCACAGGAAACCCCAGATAGACGCGAGAGAGGATTGGCTATCCAGAGAGATTTCTGTTCTCGAGTTCAGAATCTTCAATTATGAAAATAAAAAATTGGGCACAACACAGCCAAGATACTACTAGGGAGATTTTCACCACAATTTCTTTAGAACCTTACCCACATCTAGGAATTTTCGTGGACGATTTTGACCGAGGGAAACCCCAGAGAGACGCGAGAGAGAATTGGCTATTCAGAGAGATCTACTCCGAAAATCTACATTCATCACCACCCAAAGCCTCTTCAACATTACCATCTTTGCTGCCTTACACCACCAAAACTACAACCTTATTCCACCTCCTACCACCCTCCAAATACCCACTCCAACCTTATCAAATATCCGTAACACACCCTATACCCGTATACAAATACATTACACGTGTACTTTGCATTGTTTTGTAAACAACTCATTTTACATGAAAATGAACTTTGTGTTACTTATCAAATACCAGATTGAACTATGAACAAATAGAGACAAAGCCTATTAAGATCCAGTCCAACCCTAAGCCAGTTCAGTCATTTATTTGTCGAACCTACTTGATAGACCAGTCGTTCCATCAGTCCAGTTCTAAACTAGTTCAGTCAATTTATTGACAAACCTACTTTATATATATTTATATATTTTATTATAGCTTTACGTCATTTAAATACAGTCATTTATATTACTTATAGCTTTACGTCATTTAAATATAGTCATTTATGTTAATTATAGCTTTACGTCATTTAAATATAGTTATTTATATTATTATAGCTTTCATGTTTATATTTATTCCGCAATTCTTAATCTTTATATATCCACATCTTATCTCTTTAATTTATACATATGTCACACAGTAACTGGTATCCGAGCCTTTATTCGTGGTGATCAGATCTAATATTTTCATCAATTGGTATCAAAGCATATATTTTCATCATGACCTTTCAAGTTATTCTCTCAAACATTCTTCTTGTTCTTCATTTATTATCTTTAGCTTGATCATTATCTTCTCTCTTCATTAATATCTTGAACACTTTGTTGAAAGCATTAACTCAGACTTGACTGGTCTTGCCAGACTTGACTGGAACATTCCTTACTAAGCAGACATTAATCTTAAGCATTAACTCCAGGTTTGAGTTTTTCAAACCTTGTCCATGCGCATCAGATCTCTTGTTCTCACAAAGACAAAGAAGGCTTGAAGACAGAAGACCACGGCATGGTGATGGTCCACCACAACGTGGCGACTGGAAGTTTCTCGACCAATAAGCTGACTTTAGAATACAAGATATTAATGAAGACCACGAAGTGGTGACTTTTAACCATGGCGTGGTGATCATATTTTAGGCAACTATATATGTCCGATCATTAGGTCGAATGGAGGGACTTCTAGACGATTTTCTGAGAATGATTACGACTAAAACCTTCTGGAAATCTTGGAGAAGACCAGAACTCGTTTGGAGCTCAAGAGTTGAAGAGATATACAGGAATTTTACATATATCTATTTGGTTTTCTAAACATACTCATATCTACATATATCTATTTGGATTTTGTGTGTTTTTCCTGCTACTATGAGAGGCTAAAACATTATACTTCTCTTTGGTAAAGATAAAACTAATCCTTATGTGTTGATTTCGATTTATGGATGATATCGATTGATTTTAGTATTGTTTGATAATCAAAACCCTAATATGTTTTACTTCTAGCTTTTATGGCTTAACAATCAAGTTTTATGTGATAGTTGATCATTCTAATTGCATTAACTTGTAATCTAATTGTTTATGATCATTAGATAATTAGAGCTAGGATTAATCACATCTTAGATAAAGTAATTAAATCTAGTAACTTTAACTGTGTTAGAGAGGGTAAGTAGTTTTAATTTGTGCTTGGTTTCTTAACTTGATCATAGGAAAGTAACTACTATCATTCATAGTCCAATTTGTGCTCATTATCGATTTGGTGTTTAACTTGTGCTTGATCATTGCATGGTAATTCATAAATTGGTATGTCTAGATATTTTATTATAATAGCTAGTTAAAAAAGTGGTAATTAATATATTTCATCCACTAGAAATCAACCATATGAGAAAGTGAAATCGGAACTGAACAGAAGTACTTTTTAATCATGAAGTAAATTCGTTTTTATTTGCTTGTTTAGTTCTTAATTTGCTAGTGATTTGAATCAAGTTCTTTTGATCTGGCAAAATCAGTAAGAAGCCCCAATTTAGGTTTGTTTTCTAGTTTAAATAGAAGTAGTTATATTAATTAATTAAATTATGTTCCCTGTGTAACCAACTTACCCAAGCTATTTAATAATTCGACTAGGTTTTGGTGATTTGTTTCACTAATGTGATTTAAGTGTAATGGTATTAGTTTGTTGACCAAAAGTGATCTTGATAAATATTAAAAAAGTAAGGAAGGTGTGGAGTGCATACTTGAACGAACAGGGGTCCGGGGGCAGCGCCCCTGGGAGCGGGGTCCAAGGGGCGGCAGCCCCTGGCGGGGTCTAAGGGGCAGAGCCCCTGGTTGGGATTGAGCTGACCTGAGTTATATTGTTGTATTGAAAATGCATCAAAAATCCAAATTTAGAATATTTGACCCGTTTTTTGGCTTGGTATTAATCCTTATAGAAAACCCGGATTTATGACAGTTTTTTGACAGTTGCCAAACTATTTTATGACAGTTTTGACAGTTTTCAGACAAAGGAGGTATTTAACCAATTTTGGAAAGTTTTTCTGGTACTTACGAAATTCAGATATCTCATTCTCTGTTCTTTTCTCTTCTGAGTCTTATCCAATCAAAGATTAGGGAGTACCACCTAATACTTTGATTTGATAGTGAAATCACAATTCTCAGAATATCCAAGTGCCTTTATTACCCTGAATTTCTAACACTAGGTACACTCCCTATAGGTTCATAAATTAGTTAAGTTACTTAGGTTATAAATTTAAAACTAATAGATACTTTTGTGCACATCACTAAGGCTTATAGTCAAGCGTACAATGGAAAGTCTAGACATTTATGTGTCAAACATAGCATGATTTGAGAGCTCGTCATGACTGGTCTGATATCTGTGGAGTTTGTAAGAACTAATTTGAACTTAGCTGATCGTTTAACCAAGGGGTTAGCTAGAGATCTTGTGCATAAGGTGGTTGTAGGGATGCGTTTAAAGTCCCCTTAAAATCTTTTATATTAAGATACCCAATTCCCATCTAATTTAATATTAGATGTTGAATTCATTGTGGAAAACTTGATATTTGAAGATTGAAATAAATTATTATCATCATCTAATGTATGTGTTCAGTACTACAAGTAAAGGTGGTTGAAATTTTATTTCCAAATAGTTCTTTTGAAAAATTGCATTTGCAGGTCCAAGAATAAAAGGACTACCTATATAAGCATGAAGTTTAGTTGCTTCAAGAAGTTGAGACTTGGCTTTCATAGGCTTATTGAAGGATGGAACACAAGCTAGTAAATATAGTGTCAAGATAGAACTGATGAGAATTTAAATTGTTGTGTGTATTATCTTCATGTATTCACTATGATTAGAAATGGTTATATCCTTAGTTACACCCTGTTTTGGAAAATGCATAAAAAAATCTGAATACTGGAAATTTGACCTGGTTTTGGGCTTCATATGCACTCTAATTAAAACCCGGTTTTGTGACACTTTTTTGATAGTTGGAAGATTGTTTATGATAGTTTGGGTGGTTTTCAGACAAGGAGGTTTATAATCCTTTTTTGGTCTTCATTTTCTAGTACTTATGAATTTTAAAACATCCAATTCTCTAGTCTTGTTCATATAACTTCTAAGTCTTATCCAATTGACTATTTGGGAGTACCACCCAAATACTTCGATTTGAAAGTGTTTACACAATTCTTAGACTTTCCAAGTGCTTTTACCCCCAAATTTCTAATATATATATATATATATATATATATATATATATATATATATATATATATATATATATATATATATATATATATATATATATATATATATATATATATATATATATATATATATATATATATATATATATATATATATAGTAGATGTTCAATTGAGAACACCCAAAATGTTGAGAACGCGAGAATTCTTCTGGACCAATCATTTTATAAAGGTAAATTACATATTTTGCATTTAAATTAAATTGTAACATATTATTTTTAAATTATGGTTTCCTTAAATCTACCGATAATGAATGTAAATACCTAAAAAAATGAACTAATCAATTTCTTTTTTTTTTGTTAATTGAAAATACTTTTTATTAGATTTAAAAAAAAAATTGTTTTTCAATTGATTTATATGATCTCACTCATAAGTGAAAAATACACGCTATCGATTTAACATTTTATTAAATTAGTTTTTAATCATATTTTTATACAATTATATTAAAAAACGAATAAAACATATTGTAGTTTATAAATACAATTGTAATCGTAAATGAATAAAACACAATATGAGAATAAAAATCCAATACAATTGGAACCGTAAAAGATTCAAACACTTCAATTATATCGAGAGACCAACAAACAATGTGATGAATAAGCACTACTGTTATATATTCATAAATGATGGAAACACTTCATAGACGACTATATATAAAACAATTATATTCAGAAATGATTAATACACTTCGTATATGACTATATATATATATATATATATATATATATATAACAATTATATTCATAAATTACTAACACACTTCATAAATTATATTAAAAAATCTCATTGCATGTCCAACCCATGAAAATTCATTACCTTCGTTGCCCTTCTTTCTTCATGTTTCCATGAATAAGTCAAAAAAACAACAAATTAATACCCAAATAAAAATACTTATACTGAAATACAAATGAAAAATTACAAACCTAATTTTAGTTCCAGTCATTTTAATCGTTAGTGGATCTCCTATCCTAATAAATGAGTACCCAATTGCCACGTGGCAATATCTCATAGAATTTCCCTCTCAAAACGTCAATGTAAAATTCCTCTTTTTCCATTTCAACCGAGAATATAATACCTTCCTTATTTTCAGCAATTTTAAAACTAATGTTTTACTGGAATCCATTAATTTAGGGATTCACATTGCAAATCTCTTTTCAAAATAATGTTATTTTCCATCTAATATCTTCCTCATTTTCAACACTTTTAAAAATATCGGATACAAACTGTCAAACTTTTATTTTCGTTTGATTATTTAACTAAAATAAAACAAAGGTTTGCTTAATTCCTTAATTAATGTATTTTCTTATTTGTTACCATTAATATCTATTACTCTAATCGAAAATACCTTTACACTGATGTAAATAAATTCAAATTCTGATAAAAAACTTTTACCTGCATTCAAATTTATAAAAGGAAATGCATTAAAGATGGTTTGTTTAACGGGATCATATCATTTTTATGATTTCATTTAAATTCAGATTACCATTTAAAGGGTTCATCATTCTCACCCGATTTTATTCCTCTTTGTCGTCCATTGTTTCACGTTTCTGAAGTTCATATAGTCAACCTTCTGCAACACATTATGAATAAGGTAAACCTTTCGAATTTGTCGTTGTTCTTTATTTCATTCCCCATTTTCTGCTTGTGTTTTGTGTTTACTGCAACTTACAGCTAACAACAATCATCTCTATTTCGTTTTTTTGTTATTATGTATTTGTTTTTTACTACAGATAACAAAGAGTAGCTATATACTCTACTTTTTCTTCTTATTTTATTTTTCTTCATTTTGTTTGTATGATATTTCTAGGTTGTTTACTTCTACTAACAACGAACGACAACATACTTTACTTATTATGTTTGTCATGCTATATAGTATGCTTTTTTTCTGTCAATACTTATGTTTTTATGGACATAATGATCACTTATAAAATATGTTGTTTCTTTTTTCATATTGTTTTTTTGTTTTAACTTTCTTTTATTTACTACAACTTAAAAGGAATATAATCATATCTTTATTTTTCTGTTTTTGTTTTTTTACTGCTGATAATAAATAATAGCTACATACTATAATTTTTCTTCTTATTTTTTTTTCTCTATTTTGTTTTTACAGATATTTTTTTTGTTAAAAGTTTTTTGTATTTCGTTAATAACAACATACTTTACTTTTTCTGTTTTTTAAATTCTTTTACTGTGGTAACTACAATGTTGTAAAATCAACATGACAAAACCCATGAATCATTGAAAATTTTAATCCAATTTGTTATTCTATATTTCAATTATGGTTCTTACTAATTTACGTTTAAAGTCTAATACCGTTGTTTTCTTTTTCTTTTGTGCTTATTGCATGTATTCCTGATTTCTTTTCTACTTAATGCATTACACGAGGGCATAATGGTCATTTTATAATAGGTGCAGAATCGTTGTTTTAGAACAATACATAATGGTTATTTGTACTTTTAATCATGTAACTGTCAAAAGAACAAAAAAATGAATAGAAGTATAATACTATTTCATATGTGTGCTGTTATAGCAATGTACTTTTGTTAATTATATTTGACAATTTTTTCCAAAAAAAAACGTATGTGTGTATATGTTTTCTGATTCTTTTGTACCATGCATTCTTCTGTATTATTTGCATTCATATACGTTAGCTATATCTTACCATTTAACCTTAATTTTAACTCCAAATATGTTGCTACAGAGAATCAAGGGAATAATATAAAAGCAAGGACAAACTTTCTTACCTGCCAACTTTCTCAAAATACAAGTGTATGTCAACTTCACATCCCTCACATAGACAAAAAATCGCCCGTTATAAAATGTAAAATGAATTTAATTGGACATCTTAGTAGACAACCTATACGTACATGTACTTAAAATGTAGAGTTGGTATAAAAAATCAATTTGTAGAGTTGTTTTGACTACACCTAATGTAAAGGTAAACATAAGAGAAGCAATTTTGGTCTTTTTCATTTATTTTGGAAATATAGTAAGTTTTAGACATATTTTGCTTATTTTTTGTTTCATTGTTTCTTTTATGTATCATATGCCTCAACCTAACTCACTGTACTTAAACTTGTGAATATGTGTGCATGGTGGTTGTTTTAAAGGTAAACCGAATTTATATTACCTGATGGATTTTAAAATCATTAGCTTAGAAATTAGTGAAAATGGTCAAATTTTTAAAACTTAAAATGTCAAAAACCATTTTCACTCATCCTACCAAAACTTTTGCAAATTTAGAATTTATCCTTATATTCTAACCCAAGTTACATACAAATTCAAAAAACTTATAAATTTATTTTTAGAATCCGTAAATGTTAATCACGCAAATGAAACAATGGATACATTTTACCTTATTCAGAAGACGATAAAGATTATTGTAACAGCCAAAATCAGTTTAAAATAACAAAATGCACAATGCAAATCAAATTTTCAAATTTCATCATGTTTTTGGTTAAGAATTGAAAAGATAAAATATTAGGGTAGAAGATTAAGGACATAAGTCTTTTATATAAATAATCACCTAAACGATCGAATTTTCAAATTTCAAATTCTGAAGTTTTGCTTACTGACAAATTCAGAAGTGGCCGTTTATATATTCCATTATCAATGATTCTTTTTTCTTTGCTTTCTATGTCTTCTGCTTTACCTTCATTCCACATCGATTTTTCTGCACATTAAACAAGTAAGTTTCTTTTTATTTGTATTTATTTTCGGTTAAAAAGAAGAATAAGGAACAAGAAGTAGCGATCTTTTTCGTTCAACCATACCCAATTTTCGTTTAGCATTGATCTCTAAATTCACTCCTCATATTGAATAAACGATTGTACCAGGTAAGTTCTTTTTTTTATTCAATCCAAATCTTCAAAATACATATCAGCCGATAGTTGCAATTAGAGATACAATAGAAGAACGAAACGAAGTAATAATGAGCATATAGGTGTAATCGATTTACGTTGAACTGAAAAACATTGACGAAGGAACTTATAGTGATCGATGGTGGGTGTTTGTTTTATTTTGATTAGGGCAAGAAAATCGGATGTAAACAAGTGACCTTCTTCAAAATACGCATACCTAGAAATGGGGAGGGGTAAACTTGCGTTTAATCACGGGGGGTGGGGGTAGATAAATATTAATTTATGAATAATATAAAATTATTTAAATATAACCAGATTACAAGAATGGTCCGACTTGTGTCAAACAAATAGCAATTATATATGTCAAATATTAGCATCATGTTAGTTTATATGTTATTTTTCTTTAAGTTAATCACATTGTTTATTGCCTATCATCTTATTTTATAATCTAACTACTCTTATTTGTTATCATGAACTCATTTAATTCTAAAAAGACTAGAAAATTAAATAGTTTCTATTTAGATAATTATATGTTGTCTTATCTAGAGTTAAAAATAGAGAATGATTAAAATTGTTAATTTTAGATAAGGATAATAGATTTACAAATAAAAGTTCTAATGTTGTTTATAAAGAAGTTTTTTGGAAATTTAGAAACGATTTTTAATTTTTATAGCATCTTTTATTTACTTTTAGTAAACCACATTTTGCTCGTCATATGAAATTCTTAATAATAACTTATTGTATTTGTTTTATTTATGTTAATTACATTACCGTAATGTTTCATTTATAATATATAAATTTCATTTCCATGGTTTTTTGTGTGTTTTTTTTCACTATACTCAAATGTATATTGCATGAAACAAAGTCATGACTTTTATCGAATAGGTGAACTTACATAACGTAAATTCAATTTCAATAACATTTTATATTTTTTTTTAAAACAAATTTTTAATCTTACTAACAACACTACTATCTTTGTAAATTAATATATGGTTACCAAATATATGATTACTCAATTCGATTTCAAAATTTTAAATACTTATAAAATACTTACAAATGACAAGGTTAATAATTAAAAAAAAAAAAACAATTTCACCATTCATGATTTTTTTTTCTAAACTTCTGATATCTTATCAAAATTATTATTCTATTTATAAGTTTTGTGTATTTTTACTTAATCAACCGTGATTCCAAATTCTAATTCTTGTTGTTATCGTCTATGATTATATAACCATAACTAAGTCTAAAATCAGTAAAATTAAAGAAAACAAACACTAACAATGATTCCAAAATCAAATTTTAATAACAATACTTCAAAAATGAGATCTACGTAGATAAAAGAAAATAAATGTATAAAATTCATTAAAATAAAGTTAATATAAGAAAAGTTATGTTTTTATTTGTGAACATCTAGTGCTAGGCAAGAGGGAATGGTGTCATACTTTTTTACCACATTAAAGGAGTTGTATACCATGAAAAGAAGAAAGAAATAGAAGAGAGAGATAGAGAGAGGAAGGACGAGTGAGAGAGAACGGAGCATTCCTAAATCTTGTCGCATTCATCAAACCGTGCAGTACAAACACACACCAGGGGCGATGTTCACTATGCCACATAAGCATCACCTCATTCTTACTACACTCCACTCCCAAGCCTTATAAACTGAGTATTAAGAAGCACCCATGCAAAGACAAACCTGCCGATTTCTTTTTTCTTCTCAAATCATACAAGGGCTCGTAATAATTTGCGACACCCAAAACAATGTGCATCAATTGATCAAAATATACAGTCCATTAGCTTAGTAATAAATCCTACAATGATATTGTAAAAACAGATATGTTAACTAAAATCAATTACGCGAAGTCATGTTGCCTTCCAAAATTTATAGAATTAAAAATGAAGAAAATAGAATGTCTACATACCCAGTAGGATACAAATTCCCAGTGATTGAACTTGAAAGACGCGGAATAGGTCTGACAGTCGGCGGCCCTTGTCACATCATCTTTCTTCAATCCATATAATTCTGTTATTTTTTCTATATAATGCATTAAACTCTACAAAATTCAATAAAATGTTACAAAATGTAATCTATAGTAAATATTTAAGAATTAAAAACTTTCATTTTTCCCATTGAAGAGTCCAATGGTCATTGAACTCCAAATCCATTGAATGCCAATGTGGCATCTCACAATCATAGAGTTTAATCCATTAAATAACACATTGATCTGCCACCTCATTCAACTCACCATTGTGGATGATCTTAGAGGCAATCGAATAACCTTAATCATGGAAAAAAATGTTTTCCATTCTACATGAAAATTTTCAATAGTTTAATAAAAGTTTATTTTTTCAAATCATCATAGAAAATCAAGCATAAAAACTTATGCATAATTTTTTTTCTTTTGAAATATAGAATTAAAAAACTTACTTCATCTGATGAAAAATAATTTATTTAATTTTGATTCAAAGAAATTATACACACGCAATTTTAAAATCCATAAAAAATAATATTGTTCGCAAAAACATTACTTATAACTATTTTTCTTTAATATATATTAACACTTAGATTTGAAGATGTAACACACGAATATATATATATATATATATATATATATATATATATATATATATATATATATATATATATATATACATAAATATTTAGTCAAATGCTGAAAATTAAAAAATACAAGCCATTACTGTATCATGTACAATGATTTTATGTTGTGAAATCTAATCCGGTTAACATGGTGAATCAGTCAACAACGTTAAACCAACATTCCCTCAATTTCAGTCATTTGAATTTGTCAAAGTTAAATACAGTTTAACATCTCCATCTTCGCCTCCTAAGACCTTTACCGGTACCAATTTCTACCCTCTACAAATCCCTAGAAACCCTGGCCACTACGACCTTAAAACCATATTCACCCTTCATTGCCGTTCTTGCATTTTATTCTCTCTTGATCCCCATTTAAGTTTTGATTTTCTCATGATCGAATATGTTCACTTTGTCTCTAATACTGTAATCTCAGCCACTATCACCATTCACTGTCGTTCTTGGTTCTTTCTGTCTGCCAGATTTCTCTTTTAGGGTTTATTGGAAAAAGGAAGGCACATGCTGCTATTGGCATGTATTTACTCACTAATTCTTCATATAATTGACAATGAAAGGATATGCACGCCACATTGGAAGGAAAACTGCATGACCATGCACTGTTGTTTATCAACATAATCGATACTATGGAAGATGCTTGATGTGTGCTTCTCCTATTTTATCGTGAACGTAGTGAGGTAAATCTTAAATTCTCTTCTCTATATTGATCGATTCCATCTGGTTTCGATATAGAGCTTAGTTTGTGAGCATAAATTAGGGTTTTCGGTTTGCTACTTGAGATTTATGGAGACGGAGGGGGGATTTTATCAATTGATACTTTGTTTCCTAAACAAAACACCGATGTCTCAAAAGGTATTATATAAATTAAGGTAATTGATGCACTATTTTTTCCTGTCGAAGTATACATTGTGTTTTCCTTATGTTTGTATGTGATATGTTGCTTTTGCATGGTTTTAACTCACTTTTGATGACATTTAGCTTTTGATAATGCTCACAGGGTGTTGTTTAAAGGATTTGATTCCTTTATCCAAGAAAGGGTTAACACACTCAAAATTCTGAATCGATGTTAGATGCTCAGTCATCCTCGGTTTCAAAAAATGGGGTTCAAAAAAATCCTACCCTATAATATCTTTTTCCCAATCTGAATCGACATCGGTATCGGTATCACGTTAGAGACGCCGCTCCTTTACTTCTTCCTTCTCAGTCTGCTAAGAAATCAATGATCGCAGCTACTGCTACACCGACTCTCTAGATCTTGACTACATTGCATTTTTAGGTCTTCAAGTTAATCAGCTATTGTTGAAATTGGGGTCAAACTAACACGATTTTTGTAATGTTTAATTGTTTTCAGTGCAAAATTAGGTTGTCTCTGTGTGTCTATATATGTGTATATAACTATGTGTGTGACTCTGTTTTGCTTTTTTTTATTAAGGTTTTTTCTGATTTTGGGGTTTTTCAAGAAGAACATGAAAAAATTTCTTTGAAGATTTGGTTTTTCACACTTTAACCAACACTTATTTTAAAAAAGCGACAACATGCAATTCTTTTGAGTAGGTTACCAATATTGGATTAGGTGTCTAAACCAATAACTAAATTAGTATAATCTTGAATTATTAGCAAAGTCCTTTTGGGTTGCCCTCAAACCTAGTAATTAACTGAAATACTTTGGAGAGCGAGACTGATTTATTAATTTATTATATGATTAATAAATTTATTTGAAATCAAATAAAAGATTTATTAATATATTATGAGAATAATATATTAATTAGAAATAATATGTTTAATTAAGAATTAATTGGAATTAATATTGGGATTAATTAGATTAATTAAAAGTGGAAGGACTAATGGTGACAATGTTTAAAAGTTGAACATTGACCAATTATAGAACCTCCCTAGGAGGGGGGGGGGACGGAATTCTAGATGGTTATAGGGTTTCTATAAGGTTGTAGAGGTATTCTTGGGCTCTAAGGAAGCTTGGAATGCCTTAGGGAGGAAGCAATGGGAAAGGGTTATATAAAAGGAAACATGCCTTATCCTTAGCCTCCCAATCACCTATATAATCACCCTTGGGTTATGAATTTCGAAATTCAGCTCATTCAAAAGAGTATTTTGAATATTCCCTTCCTCCTTCTATCTCCTCTTTAGCTTCCACTTTGCTAGGGCTTGAGTGTGAGTCATTAGAGGCACGAGACTTCTGGTGTTTGCTTTCTGAAGACCAACAAGGAAGGATTACTAGTTTATATGCTATAATAAACTAAGGTATGTATTTTCTAATAACCCTTTAGTGATTTCTAAAATAGCAATGTACTTGTAGGGTTCTTGATGTTCAATAGTTGTTTGCAAATCATAGTGACAACATAAATGCTTTAGGGTGCATGTGAACTTAGGGTTTATGTTTTTCCGCCAAAAATAGACTTTTGTATCATATAAAATCCATTAGTGGTATCAGATCCATTGTTCTCACTGATATTGTACAAAGTTGAATATATCAAAATTAGGGTTTATAGAAACTAAACCCTAAGGAGGTATTTTCGAAAATTTCATAGGTTTCTTGAAATCCTGGCCTCCACCCTATATTTTTGAAATATACAAGGGTTTTTGAAACCCTATCCCCCTTGCCTAATTTTTGAAATTTAAGGATGCCTTCTAGGGTTTTCCTTGTTTTCGTATTTGTTATTTTAAGAGTCTTAAAATTTGAACAATATAAACCTAGTAAAACCTAGCCTTTTTTCGAAAAACAGAAGGCTGAGGATAAGGATTAAATTGAATTATTTTATTAGTTTTCTAATTGTAAATAATTATTTGATCCGTATTGATTTAATTAAAATAATTAATTGTTTAATTAAAATAGAAACATTAAAATTAAATTGGTTTATTTTTTAAATTAAATTAATTTTATATTAACTTAAAAGTTTTAAACTTAAACCTAGTATTTTAGAAAAGTTTTAAAATACACATTATATATATATATATATATATATATATATATATATATATATATATATATATATATATATATATGTGTGTGTGTGTGTGTGTATACTATTAAAAGTTTAATATATGTATAATAAAAGTCAGTCAAATCGCCAATACGCCTCATTCACGAAACCATGCTATCAAGAGGGTATAAGGAAGCGACATATAAAATGGACATTGAATGGGTGTCCACTCTCACCCACCACTCTCCTATGTGGTGGAGTGTCGTTAGTCGAACAGATTTCATAGGACATAATCTCATTAATAAGTATAATGATATAAAGTAACTAAACTATTTCTAAAATCTCACTCTTAGTTACTTTAAGAAAAATGTGAAAAGTATGTTAATCTATGAAATCACACATCATGCTTTATATGTCGTTAGTGGAGTGTGTGTGGTTAACTGACACATTAATAAGGACTATAAAGAGATATGATGGGCATCTCGAGAATTATCATTGTTGATGGAGCATGTGTGGTTAATCGGCACATTAATGTGAGACGGTAATGACATCAAGGTTGTCAAGCAAATTTGCATGGTTATTCACATCTCGTTCGTGATCCTCGGCATCCCAGTCACAAAAGTAAGAGCATAATCCGAGATTAAACATGTCACTGAGAAGAATCAATGAATCACAAAAGATCTAAGAGTTTCATAAGATTGGAATTGGTAAAAGCCTTACCTACATAAAATAGATTTGAATTTGATTACGACATCCCTCTTCAAGGTTCGAATCGAAAATATGGATCAAGCTTTAATTTTAATTTATGGGTTAAAAATTAAGGATTAAAATCAACTAACTTCAATTCTATTTTTCTCCTATTCTTAAAATATCTTATGATAATAGAAATGGTCTTCCTCATTCTTAAGGAAATAGTTTTCCTCAATCTTTTAGAGATGGTCTTCCAATTTCAAGTCAAGGTGAAATTTTTTTCCCTTCTTAACGAAATGATGGAACTAGACATCATCTTTCTTCCACCTCCTCCTCCTTTGACTCTCCCAACGTCATGTTTTACTCAAGTTGAAAGATACGAGACTACTCAATCCCTATTGGTATGTAAACATCATAATGGAAACTTTGTGTGTGTTCATGTTCTGAAAAGAAATTGTACATTGACAAGTTGGATAGAATGGGTGTCATTTTCCCAAGGAAGCAAGCCATTGTTTTGGTTCTTCTTTTGCTTCCAAAGTCATATGAGAAGTTCATTGAGAGCTTTTATATGAGAATATCGACATGACCCTAATTGATTGTTGCTGAAGAAAAAATGTTTAAGAGAACATCTAAAGCAGATATGCTTATTGAGACTAATTCCAAAGTTTCCATTGACATTAACAATGGTGGTCCAGAAAAGATTTTGCTTCCCAATGGAAAAGGGTCGTCCAAGATCAAATCGTTTGAT
The DNA here is from genome assembly GCF_052849685.1 of Lactuca virosa. Taxonomy (NCBI): domain Eukaryota; kingdom Viridiplantae; phylum Streptophyta; class Magnoliopsida; order Asterales; family Asteraceae; genus Lactuca; species Lactuca virosa. The sequence goes on along the minus strand of NC_136429.1, from coordinate 302,814,091 downwards.
CGTATGGTAAAGAGAAAATACTAGTTTTGGGATCGTTCCATATGTTGACCCGAAAGAGTCCATTTGTTTTTACTACCAATTGAAGGGACATTGGAAACAAAGTTGCCTAAAATACCTGAAAGATCTTAGAGATAGTAAAGTCAAGTCGTGTGACCCTACTTCAGGTACATCCATTATCTGACTCCATTGTTTTATAGGTTCTTATTCATAGACTCTTAATACATGATGTGATGATTACATTTTGATAGTATTAAAGGAGATAAGAGAAAGAAGGATGCTTGAGCAAGGTGTGCTAAATCTAATCACGAGAAATGGAATTTAGTCACATAGATTCGAATATTAGAGTTTGGAGCTACTACTAAGGAGTTGGGATAATTTAATAGTTTGTTATTACTCATAGGAGATGTCTAGAAACATAGTTTTTCATTTTATGTGTTGTAAGGACAAGTTCCAATTTTTCGTTTATTTTCAATAAAAGTGAAATTTTGGTGTTTCTGGTTGCCTTATTAATATTTCCTTGCAATGGCATTTATGAAATTGTTGGTTAAATTTCTAATATTAGCAATCTTAATTGTGGATTTGATTCTTACGATATCGCTTCTGGTATAGTTATAATTGACCAAGTGAAAAGAAATCTCCTCACCAACTGGACAAATACTTGGTGCCGTACAAGTCGCATTGTATAGTATGTGAGAATCTTGTTCATTGAAAAATTATGACTAATTCATTGATCACATATTTATGTGAGTCAAGTGAAAGACTAATGGATCTATTACATATGGATATGAACTCTTCAGATCCACCACAAAGGACTATAACTATATTCGTCATGATTTTATGATGTTTCAGTAAATAAGTTTTGTTCATAAGATTGAACATAATTCTACTACTTTTGAAAAGGTTTTGAAAGAATAGCAGAATGAATAAGAAGAATCTATTAGGAAGAAAGATAAAAGTTTCTCCAATGTAAAAGAAAATGAGGGTACTTTAGTATCATGTTTTATGATCATCTTAGTAATTGTGAAATTGTATCACAATTTAATCCTCTAAGAACATCTTAGTACAATTGTATGACTAAGAAGAGGGATCGAACATTGTTGGAATTGGTTCAATCATAGATAAGTCATACTTCTTTCCAGTCAAGTTTTAGAGTCATACTCTAGTAACTACAAATCATATCTTGGAACTCATTTCTAGCTAAGAAGGTTGAAAACTCCTTGAAATATGTGGACTAACTATGTTTTCTTACTGTAGCACATATATAATTGGAGTTGTGATGTTTTCGTTAATCGAGAAACAAAGGATAAACTGAGACCTATTATATTAAGTGCGTTTCTTGTCGGGAATCCACATTAACTTTTGAATATTTGTCAAGGAATGTTCCTTGAGAGAAAACTCATATGTCAAGAAGTCAGTAAGAGTCCTATTGATCTTGAGAGTTTCAAGATTCAACCAACAATAAACCTTTTAGTTATCACTAGGATGTGACCTGAGGTTGATAAACTATCGTGTTTGGTTAACACATTCTTGTTTCAATGCGCTTCTAGTTGAGTTAGCAATACTTATGACTTCTATGTTTTTCATTTAACTATAAAATCAAAAGCGAGTTGTTCAGTGAAGGTACATTGATCAATATGGCTTAGTTGCTAACAACATGGAAGCATTTGTAGGCCCTTGAGCTGCGAGAGGGTAAGAAATTTAGAATTGCGAAGTTCATGTTGGGTCTTAGTTCAAAAATTAGTTTCAAAAACTACAAAGATTGGCAAACAGAAGAATTAAAATATTGAACATAACATAACATTTTATAGCCACCAAGGATTTTCTTGGAAGTTATAGAAAGATTAAATACCAACCATAGAAAGGATGAAGAAATAACAACCTTTGTTGTTCTTTGGATCCTCTTGGGAGGCTTGGAAATTGATGAAGAATGTGGAACCTTTGAGACACCAACAATGACTCAACTTGATTTAGGATACTAGTCCTTTTGTATAAAGCTCTTAAGCTTTATGTTCTTATCAAAATAAGAAGACAAAGAGAGCAAAAGATGCAAGTATTCTCTTCATGCAAAAGAAAAACTAGAGAGAGTATGAGAGAGGGAGATGAATACGACCATTCATCAAGAGGAAAAAACATTAGTGCAAGACTCATCTCTTATATGCATAAAGTGAATTCATGGACCATTAGGTCTTAACACTTTAAGAAAACATGTCCCTAAAAGTAAACTTGTCTCCCATGCACCTTAAGACATGTATTTCTTTTATTTTAAATAATCAAAAGCCCATCCTTTATCTAGCCAAATCTATTTTCGGCTATAAGAGAAAAAGAGGGAAAGAAAAGTTTAAATGTTATAAAACAAGTTTATAAAATATAAACTCTAACTTTTAGGTAAATGACAAAAAAGAATTATCTAGTCCAAAAAGTTTTACATGTCTTATTAATTCATACAATATGAATTATGTAATATTACTTGCTAATGAAAATTATTATTTTCATGAAATAAATAATTTCCAATTTAATCATAAGAGTTTTATTGAATATTTATTAAATTCAATTTTAATAAATAATCAATTATATCAAGTTGTTGTTAGTGTGACCCATTAGTATCATATGTTAATTAGCAAGATCACTTTAATATGATTCTTGAGCATACTAGATCCTTCAATCTCCCACTTGCGTAAGATTCATATTAGACTGATATAGACAGTGGTGAATGTCTAGCAACATTTGACTACCCCCAACAACACACGACTTTGTGCCATTCTATCAACGTCCAATTCCCAAAAAGCTCAAAACTACAATTGGTGTATAAGGTAAGTTTATCATTTATCCATTTGCTACAGACATCGTGTTAAACATGAGATACGAATCGAGATCAATCTCATTAGTTGTTCAACTTTTGGTAAGGCGCCTTACATGTCTCAAAAACATTACTTATAACTATTTTTCTTTAATATATATTAACAATTAGATTTGAAGATGTTACACACGAATATATATATATATATATATATATATATATATATATATATATATATATATATATATATATTATAAACCATACATAATAAATGTCTTAATTACAAATTATAAAGCCTATGGTATAACAAATAAAGCCAATTATCTTAAAAAACAAGGAAAGAAGATCATAGCCTTTGATTTTTTCTTGAATCAATCTACACCATTAAATGTGAATTTAAAAATGGGCGGTGAAATTTGAATTTTTTTGCTCATTCAAAATTGAATAACCTAAAATTTTTGAAACATGATTTTCGTCTTCCCTCTCTATCCATGTATGTATTTAGCTCTCTTGCTTAACTTTTATGCCTCTCGCCATCCACTACTCCCCACTCAAATTCATATTCTTGGTTTCATTAACGTGTGTTTGATGTTGATGAAACGATGATTAGAGACAAAGATAGGGATTGATGTCAAAACCAGAACTAGGTAGCCCTAATTCTTAATGTGTGTTTGTAATACTACTACGCTCCATCCATTAACGTGTGTTTGTTCCATGCAAAAAATGAGTGGGGTCGCTAAGAATGCGAAGACGACCTTCGATGTTGATGAAACAATGATGAGAGACAAAGATGTAAATTGATCGTCAAAACCAAAAACCAGGTAACCCTTATTCTTAACATCTTACGACATCCGATTTACTTTCTAACCCTAATACGCTTCAACTTTCGTCACATGCCCCCAAACCCCCGTCGGCGACCTGAGATCAATATTTTTGGTGATTGGAAAGGAACGAATACCAATTGATTTGAAATTACTGATGAACTAAATTCCAAATCTGTAAGTCTCTTATCTGTCTCATGTTTTATGATTTAGATCTCACCATTCAGATCAACTGGCTTTCGGTATTTCTTATGGTCTTTTATTCGATTCAGACTAACATTATGTCATGGTGAGTGCTCTCACATACATCACCATCATATCCCCAGGTAAAGAGACTTTGATTTCTAATTTTTGATTGATGTAAACATAATTTTCACATTTTGATTGTTTATTGAATACCAGTTACCACGTAAAATCCCGTTTGAAAATTTTCCTTCATGGTGACCTTTTTTGACCAGGTAACATATTTTGTATAGTTTCTTTCCTCAATTTTTTTCTTATTCATTTCTTTTGGTTTGTATAATTCTTGATTTTTGTGTATTTAGGGCTCATGACAAAGCTACCATTAAAAGTAAAGTATGTTGCCCATATTTTCCTTTTTTTCTAAATAACAACCTTTTATGTGTTTTTTCTTAGTGACAAACTACGTTTTTGTTCAGGTCTTTTGCTACCATGTTTTGCGTTCATATTGGCTTTTAAGGTGGAACATTTGAGCTGTGGTTTTTCATCTTTTCGATTAAAAATATATAACATATTGCATTTTTAAGGCATCAAGACTAGAGGATTGAGGAGCGGATGGTTTGCCTCTTTCTCATATTTGACGGTTATATTCTTTCTCAGCATCTTTCTATCGTTATTCATGTTGTTTGAAAATTTGAAGTAAGATTTATATATATTTAGATGATTTTTTATTCATGTACAATAGTTCTAATTGGTATTCTTTTTTTACAGGACATGGTGCAGCTTAATATCTAAAAGAAAATCTATTTAAGGACATCAAGAAGAATATAGAGTTAACAAAAATAAAAAATGAATATTTGTGAGTTCTTAACACAACCATCAGCCATACCATGTCTCTGTTTTCATCGAACATGATTTTAATACATGGATTTGAATGGTTAACATGTGAAACTTATTATCACACTGACAAATATTTTATGAGTCCAAATTATAGATGATTGACGTTCATGATTGGCTTGATGACAATTGGTTTTTCCTTATCTTTCATTTTTGTTTAGAACTAGCATAATATTAATCTATAAGAACTATATTATGAGTTAGATAATGTGTATGATTTTTCCAATGAACATGAGATTATTATCGTATTTATGTTGGATTTTTTAAATTTTCTAGGTTTTTTGTGTGTTTTCAGGTGATTATTGATGATTGTTGTTGCGTTAGTCATGCTTCTACTTTCATTGTTGTTGCGGTAGTCATGCTTCTACTTTCACTATGAGGCGATTATTGATGATTGTGAGTGTAGCCACTAAAGGTATTTGGTATGTTTGTTCTCTTTATTTTGTTTTATATATATTTAACCATGTTTTTTAAATACAATGTTGTCCTTTGAGATCCAGTGACGGATAATCGAACAATAAATCCACCTCAAGTTTTATTTGTATCACATTTGTTTATAGGTTTTCTGTCACAGGAAGGTACATTGTTATTTTCTACATTTTAGCTCATGATCATATATTTTACACGCGACCGTTGATGTTTCAAAGTATATGGAATAAAGAAACGAAAGAATAATTTGGTGCTTATGTGTTTAGGCCAGGAGGGCTTTTAGAAGTGATTGGAGCAATGAGAGTTCATTGCTAAAATTTGGTTTGTATATTGCAATGTCTACAAATTACCCTTTTTGGCATGGTGCTTTCTTACCCCTGGTGGTGGTTGGGTAAAGGGTGGGGTTGGCGCTTACTATCTATGTATTTTACTTCAACAGAAATATATATCTGATTTTATTATTAACTAATATGAGGTCATAAATTTGTATTGCAATATTTCTGATGCATTTAAGATTATCTCCTAGAAAACTATAGCTATTTCAAGATTGTGTAAATGAAGTACTTGAAATCAACTTTTCATTTCTTCAAATCCTAAAAGTATTGCACTCGAAATGGTTGTTCATATGCCTATGAGACCCTTCAACTATTTCATTAAGTGGTTTCATGGGAAGAATTTATGGATATGTTTTGATTGCAAGTACAAGTTGAATTGCTTATGTTTTTATAGAAAATGGAAGGGAGGTACAAGTTGATAAGTCAGACTATTATATGTTAATTTTCTACTCATACTAATGAATCGGTTTCTATAGGGCCATGCAGATCTTCACAGAAAGTGGTCGGAGCTTAAAATCAGTTTGAGACGTACTCTGTTTTTTGTAGTTAAATTGATATCAGTTTTGGTATCTTTTTGTAATCATTGCATCTTATTTGTAGTCAATTAAGTTAATCGATTCCAATTTATTTCTCATACACAGCATCCAAAACCAAATGTAGAATTTTATATATCATAAAGAATGTCTATTCATATCAATGTTTATAAATAATTACACTCATATATTAATAATTATAAGACTAATGTGAAATTTTTGTATTCATATGAACGTTGTTTATAAATATATTACTATGCTTAACTGATATTAAAGTACTTCCTTCTTTTTTTAGAAATAATAAATTTTTCTTAAGGTAAATACCAAAAAGAGAAATTTTAGAATGCTATCCTCTTATAAAGATTCAATTAAATCTAAAAGCTAAAATAAAAAAGCAAATACCTAATTTATGAAGTAATATATTTTGTAGTTATTAAATATGTGGATTATTATAGTTATGTCATAATATTTGACACGTATTAACGATTTAAAGTAGAACTGTATCATCCATAAAAGAAATTATCTTATGTTATGTATTACAAAAGGGACAATTCTCTATATATGTTGATTATACATGATAATAAGTGCGTAGTCTAGAGCTATGTCTAAGCAAGAAAAAGAAAGTAGATAGTTGAAGCATGGTTGAAACTTGAAATAGTCTTTTATATGCAAATGAATATACAATGTATTTGTAAAAAACACATGTACATGAAATAGATTATGTTGTAGTAAAAATTGAATTTTTGAACCCTAAAATAACGGCAAAACGATTTTAAAAGTAAACAAAAAAAGAGTAAACAAAAATACCATGTTTTTTAAAATTACCTAAGATAAATATTTCAACAAAAACAATCATAATTGAAGGTGTGGTTAATTTTTGAAACTTGCCAAAGTAAACGCAAAAGTACTATATTTTTTATCAAAAACCAACAAAATATTTTTGTCATTAACAGCTAACATCAATGTACGTTTATCTATTTGATAAATAACAACAAAAATACTAGCTTCCTACCGAAAAGAAACTATTCACCGAAAGTAATCTATTTGATGCTCGCCGAAAGGAAACCAATCGTCGAGAATGATTATCTGACCCACAACATGCCCGCCGAAAGAAACTAATCGTCGCATGGGAACTATTAGCCGTAAGGAACAATCTCGCGCCGTCGCATCACGCGGGTATGCTACTAGTATATGTATATATATATATATACATAAATATTTAGTCATATGCTGAAAATTAAAAAATACAAGCCATTATTGTATCATGTACAATGATTTTATGTTGTGAAATCTAATCCGGTTAACATGGTGAATCAGTCAACAATGTTAAACCAACATTCCCTCAATTTCAGCCATTTGAATTTTTCAAAGTTAAATACAGTTTAACATCTCCATCGTCGCCTCCTAAGAGCTTTACCGGTAAAGGTCGTAGTGGCTAGGATTTCTAGGGATTTTTATAGGGTAGAAATTGGTACCGGTAAAGGTCTTAGGAGGCGAGGATGGGGATGTTAAACTGTATTTAACTTTGACAAATTCAAATGGCTAAAATTGAGGGAATGTTGGTTTAACGTTGTTGACTGATTCACCATGTTAACTGGATTAGATTTCACAACATAAAATCATTGTACATGATATAGTAATGGCTTGTATTTTTTAAATTTCAACATTTGACTAAATGTATATATATATATATATATATATATATATATATATATATATATATATATATATATATATATATATATTCGTGTGTAACATCTTCAAATCTAAGTGTTAATATATATTAAAGAAAAATAGTTCTAAGTAATGTTTTTGCGAACGACTAATGAGATTGAACAACTAATGAGGAACAAATCTCATCTTTACTACATAAGCCTCTTGCATAGTTCACGCTATACCTGAAAATGACTTTTATAACTGCCTGGTTAAGGAACAACATTTGACCATATGAAAGCATAGTACTCTCTACACTTAAGTCCCACTATGTATCTCAAGTGTAAAGGATACAAAGATAGTACCTTTTAATCAAGTATCATTCATGATAGAGATCCATGAGATGATTTTGATGTGGGTCATTTCCATACTAGTTCTTTGACAAGTACCTATGAAACTTGGTCACAGCCACTTGCCTACTTTCATCTAGTGAGAGTCGACCAGTCCAATTAATATTAGTCTTACTTCATAATTGCTCCCGCAATTATAACTGACTATGAACTTTTAGAATAATAACATTATTCATGGATTAAACATGTTAATATAGAACACAACAAGTATTAATTTGATGACTATATCTCAATATATCATAACATTATCTACTAGTTGTTGTTATAATGTTCCAATATCCAAATACTAAATCCAAATCAAAAAACCATTTCTAGAATAATAGAGTCTTATAGCTGAAGTGTGATACGTCATACTTGGCTCAAAAGAATGACTTTATCAATGGTTCTGACAAAATTTAATTTGTGTGAATTCTGTGAATACTATCATCTCTATACTTAACTTTACTCCGAGTATAGTTAAATATCTTGGAGAATATTATTGGTATTCTTTCGTGACATAAAGTCTCTTAGCTTGATTAAGTACGCTCTCGAAGTTACAAAGATTTTTATTTGATCCTTGAATGGCAGAAATCAACATAGTTTTTCAATGATCCCATTCATCCAATCATATTTGAATTCCACTTCTAAATTAGTGTATTCTTATTTTGTAGTAGATTGTGTCATTATGTTTTGCTTGGACCTCATTCCAACAAGACTTACTCTTCATTCCATAATGAAGTCAAAATCCAATTATAATTCACAATTATTTATATCTGTTTAGAAATTAACATCTTGTGTAGCTCTTTCCATAAAGATCCTTCTAAACAGATTATATCATATACATTCTCATAGTTCTTCTAAAGTACTCTTAGAATTCTCTGTTAGTCCTCCAGTGACTTAACCACGTATTCAGTTAGTATCCTATGGCATGCTTACAACATGATCAAATACCATGTCCTATGCATAATATCGCGTAAATGATGAATTCATTTGCCAAGCACATAGAATACAAATCATTTCATCTAGTTGAAGCCTATTAACTATGTACTTTTGAGGCTAGCTCAAAATGGTGTCATATGATAATGCCAATAATTCTCTAAAAGAATCTTGTGTCTTGATCCTTTTAAGATATTGCCAATATATGTATAAGGACATGAAACTTTTCACTTTCATTTTATCTATCCTTTATAGATTTTACATTTGAAGAATGTATCTTTTCCTTCCTAAGTCGTTCATTTTAGAAACACTTTCTGAGTCAAGGTGAAAACGACCTTGTTTCGTCAGAATGTGATTTCAAATGATTAATTATATCTCATTCATACAAGATTAGGAATTTCACTATGCTCCCACTAGTTCTTAGTAAACACATATGTTCTATTCATTTTGTTATAAAAACATACCTTGTGGTTTTATATAAAATAATGATTATAACATTTAGATGTTTGCTTTATATCCACAAATGGATCTCAAGCTCTAAACATTATGTTTAGGATAACATTGATTAAGAAAACCTCCAAGATAAGTTATATAGATATATTCTAGTAGATGTTTATTAAGAAAAGCAGTCTTTCTTGAAATCTATTTACTGTATCTCATATATAAGAATATGAATTTATAGTAAATAATATCCTTGTTGATCTAATCATAGCTACTTATGAAAAAGGTTTGAGCATAGTCAGTGTCATGAGTATGATGAGGACCATAGTCAATGACATGAGTATGAGAAAATCCTTTTACTACAAGTCTTGTTTTAAATGTGTATGGTTATCCATGTAATTTATTCTTCCTAGAACAATTATTTACTCCTTCTAGCCTTGCTATAGGGATAATATTTAACCAGATTCATGACATACTTGATTCTCATACATAGATTACATCTCATGTTCATGACTCTAAGTCATTTATCAGATTCATGATCTGACATAACATCTTGGTATTTGTCACAACTGACAATTTAGCTAGGAAATTCTACACTTTTGTAAACGTAAGCAATAGCAACAATTGTAACCATAACTTGAAAATGGGTATGATGTTTATTCAATGACAACAAACTTCCATCAAAAACCCAATTGGAAAGCCCAAAACATTATACAAAACACTTCAAATAGTCAACTAGGGATTAGAAACCCTAAGAATCCCGATTTAAGTCCATTATGGACTAGGATTTCCTTATTGGGCCTAATGGACCAATAAGCTTCCAATTTGACTATTTTGGGCTTAGGACCCTTAAATGGGCTCTAATTGGACCCATATTCATAAAACTTAACATTTTGGGCCATAATGGGTCTAAAATGAATTGGTTTACCCTTAATTGGTCTTATTGGGCCATAAATAAATTAATTGCCTTAATGGACCAAAAACCCATCCCTTTATCTTATGTTGGGCCGTAAGTACTTCCAAGGGCCCAATGGGCCGAAAAATTGATGATTAGGTTACAAAAAATCCTAACTAAAGTTTAATGGGCTCAAACTATCCCATTCCTATTTTCTTGGCCGAAACTCTCGGGCCAACATCATTTAACAAAAAAAAGGATTAGGAGAGGATTAAGGAGGAATTAACAACTCACAATTAACCATCAAACATCAAGAAAATTCTCATGCATCAAGGAGAACCATTGCGCTCCATGCAAAAACTCTTTCTCCCTCTCTTTTCTTCCTCTCGGACGAGTGCAATTACACACACACACACACCTCCAAAAAATTTCTCCAAGCTCTCTCGAATCTCTCAAGAACACTCTCTCCTTTTCACCAAAAATTTCGAGACTTTGTGTGGATCTTCAAGAGGTTCTCATCTAGATCATCACTCTTTGGTAAGTTGTTATCATATTTAAGTCTTTGACTTTCATCCTTAAGCTAAGAACACTCTCTTATGAAGCTTCATTTCGTGATTTAACACCTTAGAAACTTCATAAGCTCGAAATCCACTCAAGGAGCTTGTTAGAGCCAAAATCACATCAACTTCTTCCACTTCTTCTTCAAAACCAAAACATCAAAGTAAAGGTGAGTTCATACCCGCTTGTTTTCGGTTTTCACATGATTTTTGGGGGAGAATACAAGTAAAATGTGTAGATCTATGTGTTATATGCATGTCTTGTGTGATTTCTTAGTTTTATTTTGTAAAAATGTGTTAGATATTAACAAATCTCGACATTTTAAGTAACATTGAGTAAAGATCCATGAACTAAGACACCTTATACATCATATTATCAAGTTAAAAGTGGTTATGTGTTGAAGATATAAAAACTTAAGGCAAAAACCTTGTTAAGGGTCAAAATTATCAAGAAAACAAAAGATAAGGACAAAAAGTGACATTTATGTTTTTATAAAGATCAAACAGGTCCTACTTGTATAAAAATGTATTTTTAGGATAAACATGTGTAACACCGTAAATTTTCAAAACAAATTTTTCATTTAAAAATCACATAATACTCATAATGTATTTCACAAAAGTCTCCTTTATTAAGTTTGCAATTCAAAACTCCATAATTGCTCAGTTAAAATCCAGGATCCTCAAAACATAATTCCTTCTCTGGTGTGTACAATCAAGCCGGTGCCTTCCCGCGATCCCGGGAACAACCTGAAACACATATCACATAACACGGTAAGCACGAAGATTAGTGAGTTCCTCAAAATACCACATACAACAACTTCGCCACTCGAGGCAATACTCTGTAAGACCCTCCGGTCAATGTATCTCAGCGGGACCCTCCAGTCCTGTAGCTCGTTGGACCCTCCGGTCCGGTCTAGCTCGTTGGACCCTCTGGTCTGGTCTAAATCGTTGGACCCTCTGGTCAAGTCTAATTATTGGACCCTCCGGTCCGATCTGGTTGAGGACCCTCTGGCCCCATAAGTCGTTGGACCCTCCGGTCCGGTCTAATATCACATAGCATACATAAATCACAATGCACATAATCTCAAGCAAGCACATAACACATAAGACCCTCCGATCTGCACATAGATACCACTCTAGGTAATGTATAGTGAGAAGACTCACCTCGGGTAAACTCGGATGATCTCGAACTCGAAACACTGATCTAGCCTCCGCCTAATCACATACAGAAGTTACCTCTAATTAACAATGGCTCTCAAAGGCTAGACTATTCCCTTCCTATGCTCTCTCAGATGAGTAAAAGACCATTCTACCCTTCCTGACCTCTTTCACCCATCTTGACCAAACCCTAAGGTCAACAAAAGTCAAACTCAAGTCAACAGTCCATGTTTGACCTGACTCGCCGAGTGCACCTATGTGACTCGTCGAGTCCACCCATTTCCTCAGAAGTCTCAAAGAGTCCAGCTCAACTCGTCGAGTTGACACCCAACTCTCCGAGTTACCGCACAATCAAACCATCGGGACAAACCCTCACCGACTCGTCGAGTCAGTCCATGGATTCGGTGAGTCTCTTCGATTAGATTCCTTATTTAGACGATTTAAGGCAGATCCATCACACCAAACACTAGATCTACCATCCTAGGGGTCGATTGTCACGTAAAACTGCAAGCTTTAAATTTAAACATCGCATATAAGACTCATAATGCCAAACATGCTCCCACGAGGGCTAGAGGCACAAAAGCTAGACTCTAGCTCAATAAAGCTTGGATCTTTTGTCTCTCAAGTCCTTCTACAGTCCAGATCTGAGGTTCAACCCTCTCAATGAGCATGAAACACTCAAGGCCCTCATATTTGGGTGGAAACACCCAACATTCACAAAATCATGAGATCTATACAAAATAAGGAGAAAGGTACAAGCTTTATACCTTTCCTAGAAGCTTTGAAGTGAGACAACTCCAGATCTAGCTGCACCCTCTTGTCCCTTGGCTTGGAAATCTCCTCTTCTCTTCACAAGATGCACCAAACACTCATAAATAGTAAGGCACTCTCTCTCTAAGCTCAGAGGTCGTTTAGGGTTTACTCTCCAGGAAAGGTAGCCGCAAATGAGGCTATAAATGACTTTAAATAGTTCCCAAGCCCGGCAGATAAGGGTTTCTCTGCCCAGGACCTACTCGGCGTGTCCCTCCTCTGACTCGTCGAGTCCACTCATTAAATCCACACAAGTAACTCGACTCGACTCGACGAGTTGGACCCTCCACTCGTCGAGTCTCTCCTACAAACTCAAGATTAACATACACAATAATATTCCTGAAAATCCCGATGTTACAATTCTCCCCCACTTGAATTAGATGTCGCTCTCGAAATCGCTCCTCAACCTCATATAGATCTAATCCAATAACCGAACAGCACCATCGAAAGGATCTTATACCATAAAGCTATCTTCCTCTCTGGACACATGAATCCATACAAGAACTTCCCCCGGAAAAAGGACAGGCCCATCCGCCACTATGCTACCCCTTCTGACTCTCCAGAATTTGGAATCTCTAGTAGCCTGCCACACAGCCAGACCGTCCACTCAAGATATCACCACGTTATTCGCTCCTCGAACAACAGACCCTGAAACTCATTGCCCCTCTGCTTCTCTCGTTGCGACTGCTATAAACAAGTCAAACCCAAAAATTTGCCACCAATCACTCATACCAGACATACTAGGCGATCCATATCATACTCCAAGGGACGGATGTATCCACATCTCACCAGGGACTCATCCACTGTACTGTTATCAGAACCAAACTGATCAATGAGCTCTCAACACCCTGCCCTCAGGCACAAGAAAATGATCATGCTCGCTCAGAAGTGTCCTCTGACATCTAAAATCATACACCCCGGCTTCCTCTCCAATATCCCTTTCTGCACTGAGTACCAGGTCAACACCGTCCCCACAGTTGAACTTCCAAAGGTTACTCATTGCATGCCCCAAAACGTCTCACTTACTTCCTTCTCAATACAATTATCTCGACCGAGTGTGACACACAAGTCATGAAGTTCGCTTTACCTCAAGCGAATACGAAATTTGTCTCACCCTCGACCTCTGTCGTCTACTACTCATTAGTTCCATGCGTCTTGCGGTTTTCCCCGTACCAGCGAATTGACCCATTCACGTCTAAGACACCGGATGCAAACAATACCCCCTTCAAAATGAAATTCATCTCTGAACCGGGAATCTCATTCCGCCTACTCGATACAACACTAGAACCGAACTCAACTCGAGAGACTGGTCCGACACAGAATTGGAACCACTTGTCCCAACAAAACACTCAACTCGCGACCCATGACTCGCAACCCACGCGCACGTCACTTCTCCGATTCCTTCCGATTTCGGTCTCCTCAAACTAAGTCAGAATATACAGATGCCCGACCATAATGGAGTCTTCCGTCTCACTCCTGGTCTGACCACCGGGTCCCCCAAGTCTCAATCCAATAAGGCTACTTAAGCCTAGGAACACTCCTGTGTCATGCTCTGACTAACGAATAAGACGGCTCCCCGCAGCACCACAACACTCTCTCTTACTGGCTAGCGAGTACTACGGCTCCCCGCAGTATCACAACTCCCTCTCTCTGACTAGTGAGTACTACAGCTCCCCGCAGTATCACAACACCCTTTCTCTAACTAGTGTGTACTCCGGCTCCCCGCAGTATCACAACACCCTTTCTCTGACTAGTGAGTACTACGGCTCCCCGCAGTATCACAACACCCTTTCTCTGACTAGTGAGTACTACGGCTCCCCGCAGTATCACAACACCCTTTCTCTAACTAGTGAGTACTACGGCTCCCCGCAGTATCACAACACCCTTCGATCTCATCCTCAATTCGACGCCACCCTACGTTCACTCACTCATGCTCCACGACCCAGCATAGATAGGTACACACACCCATCCAGGCTAAGCATCACTACTTTGGACGACCACCGCCATGACAAAACCTCTTCTTCTTGCTGCAATTCACATTCTCCGATAATCCCGTTGATGTCAATTAGCTGAAGGGCCCCCATCGAAACCATAGACACTTGATACACCACTCGTCATCTCATAACTCAAGTCTCGAAATAATCCGAAATTTAGGACATCATACCCGGGCGCCTCGGCACACCATCACAGAATCTTATGATTTCTTGCCTACACCACTGATCTCCTACTCATGACATCACACTCGGATACCGCAATGCACCCTGTCCGTATCTCACAACTGATCTTCCTCTCATACATCTTAACTTCGAGAATCCCAACCTTCAACTTGAAACACGGAAAAATCATCGATGACTCAGAACACGTTGTCGACGATCCGAAACTCCCTCCTCTGGCACTCAAACCTCTGCAAGAATATTCCTACCGACTCCGAAGTTGGTTGCCCAACAACTTCTGCTCTTCCCAAAGTGAACATAACAACCCATACATCGAACTAGAAATTCTCAACCGTCGAAACTATCCTTACGAGCCAACCACCTCGAATTCGACCATTACAACCTCGAAGAGTCTCTCATCACCCTAAGGCGCCTGCCCGACGGCTACTCATTGTGGGAACACTCCTCCTTCCCTAAGCACGTACAACATGCATTATCTCGCCCTGCACCTCGCCTTGATCACCAATAACCATGATCTCATGAATCCGTAACGCAGGTCTCCATGTCCTGTTCTCTAACCGTACTAGAACAATTGTCTGATCCTCTCAGTAAATAATTCAGTTCTCTCCCACTCAGGGTTCGAACCATCACCATTTGGTACACCACAGTCTACTCCACAGAATGGCTTGCCAGATGCACCAATTTTGCCTCATGGAATATACCACACCGCGCTCAATGATCTTCTAGATAATAACCACATAACTCCAATTATTCCGAGAACCACAAATCTCGTAAATCTCCTCACGAAACTGTCTCCAGCCATCTCGAAATCTCAGACCAACACATCGCCGGATATCCTGACTGTCCTGAGTTAGTCCCGTCTCTCCATCTGGAAATAATGCACTATCACACTTCTCGTCTCTAATCCTTCCTCTAACGTCCGATCGTGTGGATCATCGTAGAAACAGGAGACTCCGCTCTCACAACCGATACACCACATAAGCAATGAGGGCCACTGCCCCGGTATACTCCTCGAAATCACCTGGAACTGCTGCTAAAAGTATGCCTCACCTAGGAAGGAACTTCCTTGTTCTCTTACATCTCCGTCCCCACTAATAACTCTCTCACGGAATGGGACATACTTCGCAGTACACATGCCGCTCAAATACTCTGGTGGGAAGATCACAACCATATGCTACCCCACAGGGTTTACCTCCAACTCGGAAACCAAAAGTTCATTATCTCCTTCGTTTCTAACAGGAAACGGAAAAAGCGTAAATCTTGTCACAGAATATGACACCTCATCCACCGGTTGACTGCTCAACTTAGACCGCAGTCCTCCATCAAGCCTCATCCCTGATTCTTGCGACTCCAACTGGTGCCTCACCAGTAAAATCTCTCGAAACTAACTCAAGTTCCTTCTCAAGGTAGCTCCTACTAAAACTTGTTCAACATGGCCCTCTAGCCCCACACTCTATACCATCCGATCTCCGTCTAAACAATTACAACAAAATAACTGGTAAGCCAGAAGCACTAACCGCCACGAGTCATGGTACTCGAACCATGTGACCACATCTCGATCTGCTATGAATCATGGTACCCGCACCATATTACCTCCTCTCAATCCGCTACGAATCATGGTAGTCGAACCATCTTGTCTCTTCTCAATCTGCCTCAAATCATGGTACTCGGATAATGACATCACCTCTTGATCTGCTACAAATCATGGTACTCGAACCATGACGGCACCTCTCAATCTGCTACAAATCATGGTACTCGATCCATGACAGCACCTCTCGATCTGCTACAAATCATGGTACTCGAATCATGACGGCACCTCTCGATATGCTACAAATCATGGTACTCGAACCATGATAGCACCTCTCGATCTGCTACCTAGATCCTCCGGAATACTCCCTGCATCGAGTATCGGTCCTCTGTTTTCAGTAGTACGGGCCCATACTACCTGCCACATCTACCCATACTCTCTACACGGACCATCCCAGAGTCCCTAAGTAGCTTTTCAACCTTCTCAATCACCAATCTCAACACGCGTGCTCGCTTCCCAGCGAAATGCTCTACTCTGCCCGCGTGCTCATCTGACTAAGGTCAATTCCTAGGCTCTTCCTAGGTTCTCACACTTCTCTGCCATCAGCTGCTGAGAAACTCCTTATTATGCCAGTCACCTACCTCCTGAATATCGTCACATTCACTTGGTAGCTGACTCCCATCACCGGGAGTTCCACAAAGCACGAAGCAAGCAACATTGGGGCATCAAATAAGCACGTAAAACCCACTCTAAGTGATAACCACTTGCTCTACTCATACTAAAAAGATATCACCGAACTCAGCAACTCAACCCCTCGTGGGTATCTAACTACTCTCTCAATAGGCTTCTACAAATGCCCATCTAGGTATCTCTCCTAGATTACTCCTCTACTCAAATCCCTTTCTAAAAGGATTCCTGCTGGGTACTCTTACTCAGCACATACTCGAAAGCATATCACAGATAACAGCAACTCCTAGGCTAAGGCATCACAAATCAGGCCACTCTAGTCCTAAAATATGAAATACCTAGCCTATCTCTAGCATGCATAATATCCCATAAAATATATCATAACACAAAAGTAAGGGTATCTTAGGAAATCACCGTTCGGACTCTGACTGATTGTACACACTGCTCCAACTCGTTGTCTCTTAAACTCTTTCTCATATTTAGAAAAAATTATCTCTTTTGAAAATCTTTCTCAATTCCTCAGTTTGAGTTCAAACACACCCGGAGGTGCATCCCAATCCGTCAACCAAGGCTTTGATACCAACTTGTAACACCGTATATTTTCAAAACAATTTTTTCATTTAAAAATCACATAATTCTCATAATGTATTTCACAAAAGTCTCCTTTATTAAGCTTGCAATTCAAAACTCCATAATTGCTCGGTTAAAATCCAGGATCCTCAAAACATAATTCCTTCTCTGGTGTGTACAATCAAGCCGGTGCCTTGCCGCGATCCCGGAAACAACCTGAAACACATATCACATAACACGGTAAGCACGAAGCTTAGTGAGTTCCCCAAAATACCACATACAACAACTTCGCCACTCGAGGCTATACTCTATAAGACCCTCCTGCCATTGTGTCTCAGCGGGACCCTCCAGTCTTGTAGCTCGTTGGACCCTCTGGTCCGGTCTAAATCGTTGGACCCTCTGGTCCGGTCTAATCGTTGGACCCTCCGGTGCGATCTGGTTGAGGACCCTCTGGCCCCATAAGTCGTTGGACCCTCCGGTCCGGTCTAATATCACATAGCATACATAAATCACAATGCACATAATCTCAAGCAAGCACATAACACATAAGACCCTCCGGTCTGCACATAGATACCACTCTAGGTAATGTATAGTGAGAAGACTCACCTCGGGTAAACTCGGATGATCTCAAACTCGAAACACTGATCTAGCCTCCGCCTAATCACATACAGAAATTACATCTAATTAACAATGGCTCTCAAAGGCTAGACTATTCCCTTCCTATGCTTTCTCATATGGGTAAAAGACCATTCTACGCTTCATGACCTCTAATTAACAACAGTCCATGTTTGACCCGACTCGCCGAGTGTACCTATGTGACTCGTCGAGTCCACCCATTTCCTCAGAAGTCTCAAAAAGTCCAGCTCAACTCGTCGAGTTGACACCCAACTCGCCGAGTTACCGCACAATCAAACCATCGGGACAAACCCTCACCGACTCGTCAAGTCAGTCCATGGACTCGGCGAGTACCTTCGATCAAATTCCTCATTTAGACGATTTAACGCAGATCCATCACTCCAAACACTAGATCTACCATCCTAGGGGTCGATTGTCACGTAAAGCTACAAGCTTTACGTTTAAACATGGCATATAAGACTCATAGTGCCAAACATGCTCCCACAAGGGCTAGACGCACAAAATCTAGACTCTAGCTCAATAAAGCTTGGCTATTTGGTCTCTCAAGTCCTTCTACAGTCCAGATCTGAGGTTCAACCCTCTCAATGAGCATGAAACACTCAAGGCCCTCATATTTGGGTGGAAACACCCTAGATTCACAAAATCATGAGATCTATACAAAATAAGGAGAAAGGTACAAGCTTTATACCTTTCCTAGAAGCTTTGAAGTGAGACAACTCCAGATCTAGCTGCACCCCTTTGTCCCTTGGCTTGGAAATCTCCTCTTCTCTTAACAATATGCACCAAACACTCATAAATAGCAAGGCACTCTCTCTTTAAGCTCAGAGGTCGTTTAGGGTTTACTCTCAAGGAAAGATAGCCACAAATGAGGCTATAAATGCCTTTAAATAGGTCCCAAGCCCGGTAGATTAGGGTTTCTCCGCACCAACACCTACTCGGCGAGTCCCTCCTCTGACTCGTCGAGTCCACTCATTAAATCCACACGAGCAACTCGACTCGACGAGTTGGACCCTCAACTCGTCTAGTCTCTCCTTCAAACTGAAGATTAACATACACAATAATATTCCTGAAAATCCAGATGTTACAACATGTTTTTCAAAGGGGCAAAAATGTAAATTTTAGCTTAATGGGCCAAACATTTGGGCCTCACGGTTTTGGTCCCAAATTTGCGAAAAAATGAGAGTTTTGGGGTTAAAAATGTTATTTGACCAATGTTTGAGTCATAAATGTAAATAAACCAAATTTAGGGGTAAAAATAACATTTATTTCTAAATGGGACCAAAAATGTAACTTTTATCAAAATTAGGCCGAAAATGTAATTTCTACGAACAAGGGGCTGAGAATGCACTTTTTGCAAAACTGGGCCATAAATGTAAAATATAAGTTTTTGGACCAAAACCGTGAATTTCTAAACATTTGGAACGAAATTACAAATTTTTATAAACTGTGGACTAAAGTGTTATTTTTACAAAACTTTGTGCCTTAATTAAAAATTTGAGGCTTATCGACCAAAAATGTCGTTTTTACAAAAAGAAGACTTTTTATAATCAATTTGGTAAACCTCGAGCCAAAAGAAACAACGAAACAATAACGAATGGACAAAATACATAGATAACAAGTTTATTGGGCTGAATATTCACATTACATGGCCAATGGGCCTTAAGGGCCCATTCAAATGTATATTGAGCCCAATATCTTCCATGACATGTTTATTGGGCCTTGCGACCCATGTACATGTTAATTTGGGCATGAGCTATGGGTCACATGTTTGTTGGGCCTTGGTGGTCCATTTACATGCCTATTGGGCCCAAATTACCCTCTTCCATGTTATTGGGCCTTTGTGGTCCATTTACATGCTAATTGGGCTTGGACTGAAATTCACATGTTTAGTAGATCGTAACTATACCTTTACATAATTATTGAACTTCGTATACTTATATATGTACCTTTGGATTTGACAACATACAACATACACGTAAACATTAAACATAGTACGAAATGTTGAGAATCTAGTGAGACGTGTCGGTTGGCACCATTGAGTGTACAATCGTAGCCTGTAGTTATAACTAGAGTTTCCTGGAGGGAGAGCCGGAGTTTGTGTATAGATCTATACGGGGTGACCCCCCACGCCTTAGCTGTTCGCTACAGCCAGACTAGGCCAGTCTAGGGCGACAAAACCTTGAGCAATACCGGCATTTGGAAAAATGCCAAGACAGGCAACCTAGTCATTATCATGTATGGTTATAATGGCTCATATAGAGATCCAATACCAATTTAACATTTCGAAGATTAACCCTTCGAGTGTGTCAATACAAAACAACTTATTAAATGATACAAGAACCTCGACATTATTATAAATCAGAAAATATCGAATTTTCTGGGGAAATATTAATATTCAATTGTCACTTACTTACAATACAAAGAAATCTAAACCACATTCATATATGTTACTACCACGAAATTCACGCATGCATCTATACTTGATTACCACATCATTTTCAGACATTTTATAGAAAATATCGGATTTTCTGGGCTTTTACAAAAGATACAAAGACTTTTATTCAAACATACTTATGAACTCACCAACATTATATATGTTGACCGTTTTCAAAATAACTTGTATTCTCAGGTAATTGTTAAGCAGGAAGATTTTCAAGTGTGTATGGTTTTATTTTATGTAACATCACTCATCGTACTATTAATACTTTGAACTTATGTAATTTATAACAATGTACTTGATGTGAACAATACTGGTTGTTATATGTAATGTTGGGATGAATGTGTTATGTTTCATGTATATTCATTGTGATGATAATTCAATTCTTAGTCACACGAGCCCCTAGACGTTTCCGCCGTCTGGTTCGGGGGTGTTACAGTATTTGATGGATTTTCCAGAAACCACTAATAAAAGCTCATCAATGAAAGATTCCACATTTCTCAAGTCATTGATGATTTCTACCATTAATGAGAAGAATTTGTGTTTGTGAATAACTATTATTAAAGTTTAACAATCCTTGTTAAAACTAGTGCCAACTATTACTACATAAGGTGATGGTTCTTGATCTCCTTCAAGTTCCATGTACCTCCCACTTGCTTTGTCATTAGAAGCTTGCTTTCTACTAACTAAGCTTTCATAAGAATAAAAGAACCTATTCTTGGTGGGTTTGATATAACAATCTAAGCCACATTTAGAGTATTATATATACAAATATTGTTGGATTAAGTGTCTAAGCCCATAATTATTTTGGTATGTACTTGACCCGATTATGAGCATGGTCCTTTTGGGTTGCCTTCACCATAGCAACTGATAGGATGAGTTAAGGAGAAAGAGGATTAATTATCATTTATTAATATATTATAAGAATAATATATTAAAAGAGAAATCATATAGTTTAATTAATATTAGTCAAGAATTAATTAAGAATTAATTTTGTGGCTAAAAGAGATTAATTACAAGAAGGATTCATCTTGTTGCTTATGGTGTTTGTAACTCCATTAGAGGTGTAACATTTGAGGCACTAGGCTTTCAGAAGTCAATTACAAGAAGGATTCAGATTGTTATTGCAACATAACAATCAAGGTAAGATCTAAACTCTATTCTTTTGTCAATTTCGATTATTGTATGCTAGAATTACGGTTTATGAGCTTTGGATGATTATTGCATGTATATTAGACAAACTAGATCCAAAGCTTTATGGTTTGCATGTACACCATAGGATTGATGTAGTGCTCAAAACCCATCAAATATGTATTTAGTAGATTTTAGGTTTAGAAGCTTTAGTTTATCATCGGCTTCAAATCCACAGAACAATAAGTAAGATGAGGATGGAGCCCTTCCATATTGAATCTTATAAAGTGTTTAATCTACTTATTAGTTGGTTTTTGTATTCAATATACAATTAATAGTGATTGAAGTATTATCCTGAAAATATTAAAGGAGGATATCTATACCGATTAGAAAGTAAATCATACCAAGTAAGATTTAATTCGTCCTTTATTATCATTAAGGCCTTATATGGTTCTTACCGGTTTGTATCTCAACTCTTGAAACCTTCAACAAAGATTTCACAATTATGATTTACCACATAAAATATAATTAAAACTACGATAGTTGTTAATAAAGTTGATTTGGTATCTTGTGCGTAATCTCAGACATTCATTAGAAAGGAAGTCATACACCAAAGTGTATAGTTCCTTAATTATTTTCTCTACCCCTTAGTGAAAATGTCATTAGGAATCCTTTACATATAAATAAGGTTCACATATGTCAAATAAACTACATTATTTTCCTTCAAAGATCCCTTTCTTGAAGTTGGAATATGTGAATGCCATTTATATATAAAGATAACAATGTCAAAAGTGAGTTTGATTTAAAGCAAGTTTAAAGAAAAAACTCATGTATATAGAACTTGATTTTATTTATAAAATGTTGATATTTACTTTATATTTATATTAAGAGAGCTAGTCTCATAAATAGAAGTTAATCATTTTAGAATATGAATATTATCGTTATGACAAACGATTAAGTAAATGATCAAACATATGAATAAAATAAATGAGACATAAATTTAGACATGCTAAATTAAAACAAATATTGTTTTACATAACAAGTACTTTATGTTCTAAGCATAAATATTAAAGTAAACTCCAAGAGTGTAGTTCCAACTTGGTTGTGCTCAGCTTGGTTACTCTTCAATAAATATCTGCAAGCTATTTACAAATATTAGATAAACATTAAGTACCAAGTACTTAAGTGTTATATGAAAAGTAATAGTTCTACATAGTAGATACTTGAAGTACTAGTCTCTTCCAGACATTATTTTCAGATAAGAGGGACAATTCCTCTTCCAGAGTCAAGTTTCTTTGCAGAAGAAACAATATCGATCTATGTGTGCCTTTTTGCTTCTCTTGGACTTAGAGGAGCCCTCTCCATAAACCGATGACCTTATAGAGCATACGGGGTGACTCATTTCAGCCTTGCATTCTTCTTTTGTATGAGCTGGTTCATACCATAAATCACTATATCTTCGGAATATTTTCTCAACCTGACGAAACATATAATATGCTTCTAAGCCTTCTAGTTCCTCCCAGAGTTCTGGAATATCTATTTAGAAACATCATCAGAATCATTACAATGCTTCCACCAAAGATTAGGATTCAATATGTCCTTGATATCAAGTTGTTCATGAATGGGGCCTTTAAGAATGTACAACTTATTATCCTCTTGTAGATTTTCTTTCAAAACACGCGTCCATTGGATATTGTACCCGTCGAATATTAAATGTTCACATTGATTTAGAAGATCATATTGATGAATTGTTGTATGATTAGATTTGGTTTTCATCTACAAAATTTTAACAAAATTCAATTAGTATTTTTAATATTTAATCTTAAATAATTAATATCCTTTTAGTTTCCAAAAACATTAATTATCAAAGTGTAGGATCCAAGTTGCAAAATAAATAAATGGTTTGGTATCATTTATCCCATCCATTTGAATTCAGCCTGGTAGACATCGATTATCAATTATATCTTGCCTCGGAACTCTCTTGCTTAAGTATCATTTATCACAAAAGAGTTACGATTAAATCATCCAACTTGAAAAACTTGTGTAATCAGCCTACAACTTGGGTATAGAAATCGCGAAGACACCCTGACCATCAAAACATAACACTAAGCGGTTAGGTATCTTTTATCCCACTGGTGCATACAAGAGATGTGTTAGTGTTCTTCAAAACGCTTGCATAGATTTGAGGTTTGTAAAAAGGGTCTTTATATGTTTTATAATTCTTGTTTAAAAACATGTGATATCATGGTTATTACATGCATATAATAAACTATGGTATCAATTTTTAAAAGAAAATCACTTTTAAAGGTTCTATATAAAAAGCTAGTTTTTTTAGAATTTGACGCAATTCAATTTTAATAACCGATATTAATTTTGAGTGCATTTGAACATTTTATATCTTTAACAAAACTTCATTTTATTACTTATATATTTGGATTTTATATAAGTTACAAAAATCACCATTTTAAAATTATAATGGAGTATTTCACAATTTGCCGTTATTAACGATTTTATAAAACCAGGTTTTATTTTAAAATAATAACTTGTTACATCTTATGTCAAATTTTGAAAAACAAACTCCGTGTGATGTTTATTTTGTCCAAAATTATTTTAGCATATGAAAAACTAATTTATCAACCACACATAATAATTTCATAAAAAAAACAACACAAACATGCATTTAAAAAAATGTATATAAACATAACCAACTAATGGCATTTTTGTGAGCCAACACAAAAGATGTCAAGTCGATTCCTAAAGGGACATTTAAGGGGACCTAAAAGCTTCTTGTAATATTGTTGTAGAACCTCCTACCTGAGTAAACACCCATTGCTTGCAAAAGATTTAAAAGGCTTCTTTAAAGGTAAAATTTCAGCTTTCATGACAGTTTTCAGAAAGTGTCATCTTTCTGTTCAGCACATGTGTAGCATTCATGACACTTTTTAGAAAGTGTCATGTTCTGCCCAGCACATGTTGAAGTGGAAATTTTCCCTTTTGTCTTCAAAAAATGGCTCCAACTTCATTTTTTGTTACATCTTTGTACAAATAAATTATTTCTAAAAACTAATCTATTACTTTACAAAAACAAACAAGAAAACTAATCTATTTAATTATTTCATATCATATGAATAAATAAATTATTACAACCATTTTTATAACAAAAACAACAAACACAACAACACAACACGCATAATGGTCCTTGGATAGTTTATGATATTATACACATCAACATACACATAAAACAATCTTTGTTTTTCTAAGACAACTTTAAATGACAAAAGATGCATGAAACTTTTGTCACGTAAAATAACAAATATAAAGTTGTCATAGAAAATATGTATGAACTTATTTTTATACAAAACAAGTTATCCATATTTTCCAAAAACTAAGATTTCCAAAAATCAAAAAATATAACCAAACTTGCAAGGTGGCTTTCATACCAATTGTTGGGTTTTTGTTCAAAAATTAGTTTAAAAAACTACAAAGATTGGCAAACAGAAGACTTAAAATTTCAAACATAACATAACATTTTATACCCACCAAGGATCTTCTTATAAGTTATAGAAAGATTAAATATCAACCATAGAAAGGATGAAGAAATAATACACTTTGTTGTTCTTTGGATACTCTTGGGAGGCTTAGAAGTTGATGAAGAATGTGGAACCTTTGAGACACCAACAATGACTCAACTTGATGTAGGATGCTAGTCCTTTTGTATAAAACTCTTAAGCTTTATGTTCATATCAAAATGAAAACACAAAGAGAGCAAAAGGTGCAAGTATTCTATTCATGCAAGTCCGAGGTCCTAGGCTCTGACTCTAAAACAGATCTACCTCGAGCGAAGTGAAGCCATTCCAGTCAATTCAGATATCAATTAGGTATATTGTACTTTTAAACCAATTAAGACTTACAGGGTGCCTAATTAAGCTCCATTTGGAGCTATCCGACGTCTTCCTCGATAGATGTTGAACATTATTCCATCCGATTTCTCATCACTTAAAATATCATCTTGAGACTTCGATTGTATTTGACCCAATGCAATCTACCCCAGTCTCAGATCAATTGCCCTCAGAAGAGTATAGGCCAACTGCATCCAAAGGCCGAAAAAAACACCTCGCCTAAAAGAGAAAGGAATCCCCTTCTAAACATAAAGCCAAAAAGAGAACCAAAGTCGGTGAATCCTCTCAAATGGATTCACAGATCGGATCTCAAGCTGACTCTTTGAAATTACCTACCCCACCCACCCATTCTTCTGAAGTACCCTTCGAAGTTTCAAAATCACACATAACACACACATGGGGAGTCTGCACATAATCTACCCCCGCCCTCCCAAAAGGATGGTGAAGATATTGAAAAAGGTTTGTTGGAGCCCCCTGGGACATACTCATGAGTCAATTTTAATCATCATCTTCCTTCAACACAAGCACAATCTATAGTCCCTACCACAGGTTCTATGCTTTCCGAATCAGGAGTAGTCCCTCCGACCTCGGAAGCCGCAACCAATTTGATATCCCCCATGGGTAAAGGATGATCGAGTATTTTAACAATGATTGGATTGATTTTGTTGACATATATCATTCGAGACATATAGAGCTCTTAAGAGAACAATTGGAATATACTCTCCTCTCAATGCGTCAATGTGCAATCCGAAGTCGTATTCCTTTCACCATTCCATCATATGTCGATGTTGATCAAGTTCTCTAGCCCCACATTGCTTCTATGACGAACAATATGAATGTAGATGTTCCCAATCCTAATGAAATTGTGGATGATCCTCCTCGGAAAGAAGATGTTGCTGAAGAAAAAGTTCCTAATACAATCTTTATCTCGGATGATCCTCCTATGAAGAAGGATGATTCTGAAAAAGATGTCCTTGTCTCAACGCCTATCTCGAATGATCCCAAGCCAGATGATTAAGATGATCATTCCAAATAAATCATGTTCAAAGATGATAACACCACCGTTGGTTCCATTTTAATTCTTTCTAGTTTCAACACGTTGCAAAAGCCCCACTCTTCCATAGCTCATTATGACTTTGGTCTCTCTTCGTCCTCAGATGAAATGGAAGGAGAAGATAATCAATAAGGAGACCACAACACCAGTACCAAACAGCCAGCAAAATCAAATGTTGATCATGGTTTTCACATTCAACTTGATTAAGGAAATGATCATAAGGTTACTGGAGATATCGAGGATCATGATGATGATAGAAGATCTGATAGCTCTACCTCGAACACAGGATCCTCCGATAAACAGATTGTTGATCCTTTTGCTCTTATCGATCTCCAAGATAAAGTTGGAAATTTTATACTAAAGTTAACACGGTCAATAACAAAGTCTCGTCACTTGATTTGAAACTCGATTTAGCGATCAAATCTCTTTATGAGATCAAGGATGCTACTCCCTCAGAACTTGACCGAGCCAACCAACTGGATCAACTGATTTCTCTCTGGTTCAAGTGCACCTTAAAAGAGGTTGAGGAACATTAGAAAGATAATATCGATCATCACATCTCCACTATCTCCACCATGCTCAAAATCCACGAGAACATGATTTTTGCTACTAATGAGTTCATCAAGCAGACTCATGTTCATCATGAAAAACAACTTCAACGATTGGAAAAGGAGATCAAACAGAAGGATGGACTCAACATGATCATACAACAAGTGATAATTAAATTGATTT
The DNA here is from genome assembly GCF_052849685.1 of Lactuca virosa. NCBI lineage: Eukaryota > Viridiplantae > Streptophyta > Magnoliopsida > Asterales > Asteraceae > Lactuca > Lactuca virosa. The sequence continues at coordinate 302,786,412 of NC_136429.1, read as the reverse complement.
GATTTACACAACACTTTGTGGACACTTCGAACCACAAATTCGATGAAATGATCTAGATTATGGAAAAAACCTTTGACTCCATCAAAGCCCAAGCTCCTACTACAAATGTTAATGATAAGATTTCAAAGCAAACCAACATGAAATTTAAACGAGTATTTGAAAAACTAGATGAATTGAGGCATGGTGTGTAGCTTGCAGCAGAAGCTGGGCCTTCCCATGCTAGAAGGGAGAAGGAAGAGTTCAATGGAATCCTATCTCGAAATTCCAAATCCGAGATGAAACAATTGAAGAAGAAATTATTGAAGTTGTTGAAGGATTTGAAGAAAAATATGATTTTCATGAAGAAGACCTAGCGAGCAACACAATTCTTGGTATTCAAGCTGTCAGAGAACAACCCATAGTCGCCAAGACCCACTCAGAAGAAGAGAAGAAAAAATTGTCTTCTGTGTGTTGGCCATCAAATCTAGCAGAAGGAGTCAAATGCAGTCGAGATATGTCTAAGTTAATAACGAAGCTAACATCTGATGCTTTCCGTGTCACTCAGCCAATGCCTCCTCCAATTCCTGCTCCGAGAATAGTTCCTATTGGTGACTTACCAGTTGAGCCTGTGATTCCTCATTCCTCGGAGTTGTTCATTACTAATGTTGGTCAACAAATCATCTGCTCCATCTCCATTCCAAAAGATCCAGTCAACGACAAAGGGAAAAGGATCGCACTCGAATTAAATAGCCCAATGAAGTCATTGAAAAAGTCTGATGGCTGGTCAGAAGAATAATTAAAGCAAGCTCTTGAAAAAATAATTTGAATTCAAGGGATAAAAGATAATCCCAATCAAATGTTAAGCATTTTTGCATTTTTCAGAGAAGGAATTCTTCACGATATCAACTTTGTGCCTTTCATGAATTTTTCTCTCCTAGAAAACGAGTCGAACCAACTTGACCTACCAATCTCTCGTCGTGGATGTTTTTATGTCAAGTTCGCAGCATTGTATCCATCAGATGATCCTCAAACTATCATCCGAGCTGAACATGAGTGATTGAGTACCTTCTATTTCATGAATGCATGACCTCACAAAGATGTATGGTCTCGAAAGAGAATTACAAATTTTGTTGGCTATGGAAGCGAGGTCCTAACAAAGTGTGATCTCAACTGTAGCATCTTGATTTCCAGGTATTTAACATTTTGACCCTTAGTATGAGAATTGTTTGCAAATTTGGTCCTACATGGCATTTTAATGAATATTGTCACGCATATGTTGGGCGTACGAAGTTAGGGGTCAAACCCTAATTCTTAGGGTTTGGACCCTATTTAAGCATCTGTAACTCTCTAAAACCTCTTCATTCTTCAGCCTCCACCTTCATCTTTGACCCTAGCTAACCCTAATATGTTTTTTAGCATCTTTGAGCCATTAGTGTCTATTTTGGTGTTCATAGAGGAAGGACAAGGAAACGAGAGCATCTTAGAAGCTTCTAGCAACCTTGGATTTGGAAGTTTTGCACCCTCCTACACCTCTAGACGGTATAAAGTTTATACCTTGATTCTCATTTGGCTAGATCTAGCTTGTATGATGTTGTTATGTGCTTTTGTCCCCAGTCAAGGATATTCTTGAGTATGGCATGCTCTAGACTAAAATGGTTTGTCCTTCTAGACGTTTTGGAGTGTCTGTGGTCATAAAAATGCAATGTTGGTTATTAGTTTTCTTCCATGCATGGGTTATAACATCTTAATGAGTTAAGAAGTTAGGGTTTTTAGTATTGAGCACTTCCTAGCCATGTAAAGTCATAAGTTGGAAACTTTATGACTTAAGATGTTATTTTAGGAATAGATATGTTTTGTTCGAAGGGACTTAATGGAAGTATGCGATGGGAGCCTTGATTCTGGACCTTGAGTACACCAAGTGTGCAAGCTGAGTATGTTGGGCGTACTCAGCTGAGTCAACTCGGCTGACTTTTTGACTTTCGACTTTGACCAGATTTTGACCAAGTTTGACCTTGGGGTATTTTGAATTGTAGTTGAGTTTGGTCATTTTTCATGTATAGGTGATTGTTAGAGCCGATATTCGGATTGGTGTCATGTTCAGCAATCTTTTCAGACTGAGAGGTGAGTTTTCCTCACTGTACTTGTGAGTTGAAGGCACCAATGTTCGACCACAAGGTTATGTGCCCTATATACATGACGTTATTATGTTTTAGTGATTTTTTAGATCTGTATCATGGTATATATGATGTTATGATGTGGTCATCTGTTAGATCTGTATCCTGGTATATAGGATGTTGTTATGTTGTAGTGATCTGTTAGAATTGTATCCTGGTATATAGGATGTGTTATGCGGTACTAATCTGTAGATCTTCCTATTCCATGTTGATTGTTTATATATTTATCTATTGCATATGTCTACATAGTATGGCTTGGGGTTGAGGCTTTAATTCTTTGTTCGTGAGCTAACAGACCGGGGTAATCCAGCCTGATGGTTGTGGATTTGAAGGTATACTAGTCCGATTACTGATTGGACTCGTTGTATAGTGGCATTCCAATATGATGATTGATTGTGCGAGGGGTAATCCAGCCCAATGATTGTGGACCTAAAGGTATTCCAGTATGGTGAATAATTTTCCTAGCATGCATAACTGTACTTGGTATATATGTTGTGTGTGGTACTTTGGGGGAACTCAATAAGCTTTGACTTACAGTTTCAGTTTATTATTTCAGGTACTTTAGATGACCATGGCAAGGCGATGGCTTGATCATACACATCATTCGATGACATGTTTTGGGTTTATGCTATATTGATCTTGGGGATATTTGTATTTTATACTTGGTTTAGTCATGGGTTTTGTTTGAAAACAATGGATTATTTTTATTTGAAAATGAAAAAATTTATCATGATTTTGGTTTGTCACAAGTTGGTATTAGAGCCTTGGTTTGAGAGAATTGGATGATCATTCGTGCTTATCCAGACTCAGAAGTAACCAAGTAGGACGAGATATGTATGATTAGTCGGAGCAAGAACTATACCCCTAGTAACCACACTGTTATTTGTTATTGATGATTATGAGTGAACCGCATGCTAGTGATAGGCTAGGGATCTTCAGGGATTTCGTGATTGAATTGTCTAATGTATGATGCCTAATAGCCTTGTAGGACTTCTTGTATGTTAGATGATATTGACATCATTACTGTAGTTGCTTAGTGTGTGCATCATAGTTGTACATAACTAAGATTCTATAGCATGAGAATGTTTTATTTAGCCTTATTTCATGTTCTTGTCTGATTAAGGGCTTAGGGTAGAATCAAGTATTCGACTGTCAATATGATCAAACGTTATGTATGATTAGCATGCATTAGTGGCTACAAGGTTGGTGGAAGTTTCATAAGTGAGAATGTGTGTGTAGCAGGCCATTTGAGGAAGGATTTGCCGCTCTCGAGAGAGTGATGACATGATTTATGAGTATTTTAGTAATGGGCTTGTTTTCGGTCAGTTTGTGATAATCCATTGAGACATATATGGGTAGGTGTGGAAGGAAGTATGGGCACGCACTACTGAAAGCACAGGACCCGTACGTATATCAAGGAAGTCATAAACCCCTGGGGCTAGTCTTGTCATGATGGTTATATAAGTATGAATTTTGGCCTTTTTAATGTATATATTGGTTTCTTTTTCAATATGGCGATTATGAGAGGTTCTGGTTTGGGAGCTGGTGGCCAGGACAGGTTGAGACTAACTGATGATGACATACGTGAGTTGAATGCTACCAAGGTAGTTGCTACTATCTAAAGCTCTATTCTGGAGCTGTTTGGGTCTATCAAGACCGTTATGATTGAGCTTTTTGATGATCGCTATGCTGCACTCACTGATGTTGCGGCTTCTGTAGCTACAATGGTTGTTTCTGATGCGGGGATATGAGGGGAGAGATTTTTTCAGTATCAGGACTTCGACAATACGATGCCCACACAGTTTGATCAGTTCAAGGAATAAATTATGGTGATGAGGTGGTTATCTGATGTCGAGGGTTGTTTCTTTACATGTTCTTGCTTGGATGACCAGAAGGTCAAGTGAGCCTTGAACCTTCTCTGATTCGGGGCGATGGATTGGTGGAGATTGGTGACCGGTTTGTACATTCCTGAGCAGAGGGTTGCTATTACTTGGTAGCAGTTCTCGGAGGTGTTCCATTTCAAATATGTTCCCATGGTGGAGAGGGAGAGATTGGATCAGGAGTACCTGGATCTAAGACAGACAACTGAAATGCTGACGTAGATCACCAAGATGTTTATAGAGAGGGATTTTTTCTGTCCTGAGTTCGCTGCTTCAGAGCAGGCTCAGATGAAATGATACTTGAGTGATCTCAAGACCGACATCCGTCAATTTGTGTCCACCTAGTGTTATGGTACGATCGTCGAGCTTCAGGATGTCGCGAGGAGGCAAGAGATCGAAATGGAGCTTCAGATGAGGGAGTAGTGGCAAGCTCCTATCCAGTCACAGTAGCGGCGAAGAGGTTCAAGCCCGCTGATTTGCGCTTTCGGAGATAGAGGGGCCGCACTTGTGGAAAGTGTGGCAAGGTTCATGGGGGTGATTGTCGATCTCCTTCTGAATGCCACAAATGAATCAGGGAGGGCCACATTGCTAGGGATTTTCATCGGCAGTCCCCGCCTATGAGCACTAGGATTTGTTACCACTTTGAGCAGGTTTTCCATGTGAAGGCCAGTTGTCCCTTGCTCACTACAAGACTGAAATATGCTCCAGCGACGACTACTTTAAGGATCAGGGATAGATTCCAATATAAGGCGGAGCCCCCGACGGATCGGGGTCGTGCTTTTCAACTCACAGCAGAGGAGGCCAGGGCGGCGTCGTACGTCATTACTGGTATGTTTTCATTTTTTAGTATGTTAATTATTTTATGGCATGATTATATTAATGATTCTGCTAGGTACCTTCTTAGTGAACTCCTTGCCTGCTCTAGTGCTTTTTGACTCAGGTGCAAGTCGGTATTTTGTGTCTCAGACTTTCAGCAGGAGTTTTGATATGACTCTGGGAGAGTTGGAGTGTACGTTGCAGGTTTCTATTGCCAACGAACACATGGTTTCTGCATCGAGCATTTATCGGGGTTGTGTCTTGGAGATTTTCAGGGTGCCTTATCTGATCGACCTGATCCCTATTCCTCTAGGGGATGTATGTGTGATTGTAGGGATGGACTGGCTAAGTAGGTTTGGTTTGATGGTTGAATGCGAGAGGCAGCGGGTGGTAGTTCGTACCCTAAGTGGGGAAAAACTGATTATTTATGGAGAGGGTACGAGGATTGCATCAACCTTTTGTTCTGCTGCTAAGGCTCGTTAGTATCTACAACATGGGTGTGTGGGTTATCTCGCATATATTGTTGACACTCGGGCCAGGAAGGAGGTTTCGGTTTCGGATGTGCCTATAGTTAGGGAGTTCCCTAATGTGTTTCTATAGGAATTACCCGGTGTGCCTCCTGAGAGGCAGGTTGAGTTCATGATCGATTTGGTCCCTGATGCGGCCCCGATTGCAAGGCGACGTACCATTTGCCACCACCGTAGATGCAGGGGTTGTCCTCTTAACTTCAGGAGCTGTTGGCATGCAGTTTATTAGACTGAGCAGTTTGTCATGGGGAGCATCGATCTTGTTCATGAAGATGAAAGATGGGTCTCATCACATGTGTATTGATTACCGGGAGTTGAACAAGTTGACGGTGAAGAACAAGTTGATGGTGAAGAACCGTTATCCACTACTACGGATTGATGACCTCTTCGATTAGCTGTGGGGCGCAACTTGGTTTTCCAACATCGATTTCAGGTCAGGGCATCATAAGTTGAGGGTTAGACAGGAGGACATGGAGAAGACCGCATTTCAGACTTATTATGGTTATTACGAGTTGGTGGTGATGTTGTTTGGGACCACCAATGCGCTGAAAGCATTCATGGATTTGATGAATCGAGTGTGCAGGCCGATGATTGATCGTTCAGTTATTGTTTTTATTGGCGATTTCATGGTCTATTCCAAGACCAAGGAGCAACATGAGGAGCACCTTCGGGAGCTTCTAGGAGTTTTGAGGTGGGAAAGGCTATATGCCAAGTTTCGGGAGTTTGAGTTTTGGTTACTGGAGGTCTAGTTCTTGGGACACCTTGTTAAGTAAAACGGGATTTTGGTCGACCCGGTGAAGATCGAGGCAGTTATGCGGTGGGAGGTTCTAAAGTCTCCCTCGTAGATTAAGAGTTTTCTGGGATTATTCGGGTATTATCAGAGATCTATTCAGGATTTCTACAAGATTGTTGTACCCCTCACTCGTCTGACGAGGAAGGGTATGGTTTATGTTGGGGGCCTGAGCAGCAGGTTGCATTTGAGACTCTGAGGCGAAAGTTACGTAAGGCCCCAATGTTGACCCTGCTTGAGTGTTTTGAGGATTTTATGGTATTTTGTGATGCATCCATCACCGGCATGGCGGCATTTCTTATGCAGAGGGGAGTGTTATTTCTTATGCTTCTCAGCAGCTGAAACCACATGAGGTTCGTTATCCGACTCATGATTTGGAGTTGGCAGTAGTGGTGTTCGTTCTCAAGATTTGGCGGCATTATTTGTATGGGGTCCGATGTACTATATACATGGATCAAAAGAGTTTGAGATATCTCATGGATCAGTCGAATCTAAACATGAGACAATGTAGTTGGCTTGACGTTGTCAAGGATTATGACTGTGTGATTTCATACCACCTACGAAAAGCAAATGTAGTCGCTGATGCTTTGAGCCGCATGTTGGGTAGTTCCTTGGTTAGGAGTTTATGTATGAGGATTTTGATAGTTTCACCACTTCTAGATTTGATTAAGGATATGCAGGCTGAGGGGATCAAGAAGAGCATTGGAAACCGGAGAGGATCAGGGGCAAGATTGACAGGTTTTCCTCCGATAGTCGTGGATTGTTGACCCTGTGTGGCTAGGTTTGGGTACATGATTTTGGTGGGATTAGATAGATTGTACTGGAAGACGCACACAAGTCAAGATTTTTGATACACCCTGGAGCCACCAAGATGTATCAAGATTTGCTACTTAGTTATTGGTGGCCGTGTATGAAGAGATAGATAGCATGGTATGTTGAGAGGTGCTTGACATGTCGGATGGTCAAGGCCAAGCACCAAAGGCCACATGGAAAGCTTCAGCCTTAGGAGGTTCCCATGTGGAAATGGGAACATATCACCATGGATTTCATTACCAAGCTAGCTCAGACAACTAAGGGGTTCAATGCGATTTGGCTAATAGTGGATTGTCTGACCAAAAGAGTTCATCGGCCGAGAAATTGGCCAATGTGTATGTGCGCGAGATCACTGCCCATCATGGTGTTTTTTATTCTATCGTTTCAGATTAGGATGCCTGGTTCACTTTCTGCTTTTGGCAGACTTTCCACAAGGAACTGGATACAATCTTGCAATTTAGCACTTCTTGTCATCCGCAGACTGACGGTTAGAGCGAGCGGATCATCCAGACACTTGAAGACATGTTGCGAGCCTGTGTGATCGATTTCGATGGGAGTTGGGACTCCTATCGTCCCATAGTTAAGTTTTCATGTAACAATAACTATCACTCCAATATCAGTGCGCCGCCATTCGAGCTTCTCTATGGGAGGAAGTGTCGTACCCCAGTCTGCTAGGGAGAAGTCGGTCATAGGGTTACAGGAAGGACCGAAGTAGTCCTTCGGATGATAGATCTTATTCAGCATATCTGACAGAGGTTGCAGACAACTCATAGTCAGTAGAAGAGTTATACCAACATACGCCAATCAGAGTTGGTGTTCCAGGTCGGCGATATGGTTCTACTAAAGGTATCACCCTGGAAGGGTGTAATACGCTTCAGAAACAAGAGAAAGTTGGGGCCCGATATATTGGGTCATTTTGAATGATTTCCAGGGTTAGCAAGGTATCTTATCAGTTGGATTTTCTTGAGGATCTCAGTCAGATTCACCACACCTTCCATGCTTCTCAGCTTCGTAGGTGTGTGGCTGATGATTCAACGATTGTTCCTCTGGATGATATTTAGGGTGATGATCGCCTGAATTATGTTAAGAGACTCGTGGCGCTTTTGGATCGGAAAACGAAGGCCTTGCGCAACAAGGTGCTATCTTTGGTGAAAGTCCAGTGGCACACATCGAAAGGGTTCCGAATGGACCTGGGAACCCGAGGCAGAGATGCAGGAGCATTACTCTGAGTTGTTCACAGTAACGGACTTTGCGGACGACATCTGATTCAAGTGGAGGAGAATTGTAACATCTCGATTTCCAAGTATTTTACATTTTAACCCTTGGCATGAGAACTGTTTGCAAATTTGATCCCACATGGCATTTTAGTGAATATTGAAGGTTGTATGCGTACGCTGTGTTTGCGTTGCTTATGCTAGTCGTACATGGTTAGGAATCAAACCATAATTTTTAGGGTTTGGACCCTATTTAAGCATCATTAACTATTTTAAACATATTCATTCTTCAGCCTCCACCTCTATATTCGACCCTAACCAAATCTAATCCATTTTTTAGCATTCTTGAGCCATTAGTGTGTGTTTTGGTGTTCATAGAGGAAGGATAAGGAAAGGAGAACAACTTGGAAGCTTGGAGCTACCTCGGATTTGGAAGTATTTCACCCTCCTACATCTCTAGAAGGTATAAAGTTTATACATTGATGCTTATTTGGCTAGATCTAGCTTGTATGATGTTTTTATGTGTTTTTGTCCCCAATCAATGATGTTCTTGGGTATGGCATGCTCTAGAACCAAATGGTTTGTCCTTCCAGACGTTTTGGAGTGTCTAAGGTGATAAAAATGCAATCTTGGTTATTGGTTTTCTTACATGCATGAGTTATAATGTGTAAATGAGTTAATGTAACATTCTGTTTGAAACAAAATAAATAATAAACTCTAAAAACCCCGAGATGTAAATTTTATTATTATTTTAAATATTATTGTAGCCAAAAGTAATAATATTTTGTAGCATCCGGGATTTTCTAGGTATTATTAAACATTTTAAAATTGAAGAATGGAATGGTTTGGTTGGTCTTTGACCTTTGGGCCTTATTAGTGGGCTGAGGAAGCGACGTACGCGGGGCGTACACAGCCATGAACGCCAGCGTACTCGTGAGAATGAACCGCGGAGGCCAGGTGCGTACGCCCAGCGTACGTATGCAGCTCATTAAACCCTAAAATTTAGGGTTTACTCCCTATATAAAGAACATAACTCCTGTTTGTTCAGCCTCCCTTCACTCCTACCTAGCCACCACGAAAACCCTAGCTCCCTTTGTGTGCCTTTGTGTTCTAGAAGCCATTTGAGAGTGCTTTTGGTGTTGTTTTAGTGAGAAAAGAAGAAAGGAGCTTGAAGAAGAAGCAAGGATCCACCAAGCTTGTAGATCCAGAGGATTGACACCATTTCTGACTCCTTTGAGGTATCAAGCTCCATACTTGACCATTGTATGCTTAGATTTGTTCATTTGGGGGTTTTTATGTCCTTTTTGACCCCATTGTTGGGGATAATTGAGTATTGTTGGTTCCAAAGCATAATAGCTATCCTTTTGGGCTCTTGGAGGCACTAAGAGGCATAAAAATCGGACCTTGATGGTTAAGCCACAACCATGCAAGTGTTTTTGGGTCTTAAAGTTTGTTAAAAGGACCAAAATCATGTTTTGACCCCCAACCTTGCATGCAAGCACATAAAGTTTGTGACTTTATGGTTTCGGAGGTCCTAAAGGAGCTGGATCTGCATTTTGAATGTAAAGACTTAACTGATTAAGTCCTGAATGAAGTCCCAAGGGAGCTGGCCAGTACGATGGGCGTACTCCCTGGTACGCCGCGCGTACTGGGTCAACTCCCCGATCTGGTCAAGGCCAGCGTACACTGGGCGTACATGCCAAGTGGCCCATTGGGAAGTATAATTCCGGACATGGGAATCTAAAATTAGGGTATTGGGCCTATTGAGCCACAATCAGACCCCTTGGAATCATTATATTAGGACTTGAACTTTTGGGCCCATTTGGGGGTTAAGGCCCAATTCAGAAATTGGGCAATTAGTGGGCCCTTAGGGATCCCTTATTAGGCCATATGAGGCTGGACATCATAAGCTAGAATTTGGAACTTGTGTATGTTCCAATTGGACCGAGGGATAAAATGGTCATTTTACCCTGAGCAGTGTTGTGGACTCTGATTGAGTGTTATTATTATTATGATAGCTGGGAGTCATCGGAGCAGCTGTTAGAGGTTACTTCCCGTGAGATTCGACACTCAGCTTTACGAGGTGAGTTACCTTCCAGTAGAAGTGGGTCTACGGCCACAATGTCGGCCCACCAGTAGGAGTTGTATGTTAGACAATTGTCTTTGTGATATTCATCTAGGTTTGTTGCTACCTGATATGTTTATGTGCTAGCATGATATGTTATATGTGATAGTGGTAGTAGGGGGGATAATAGTCCCCAAGTTCCGTCGTCAAGACCGAAGGGTAGGTCGGGCACCCCAGAGTTGCCTGACAATATGTCTATGTTATGTTATTATGTGTTAGTAGTAGTTGGAGGTGAAATAGTCCTCAGATGTCGATCGTAAGGACCGACGGGTAAGTCAAGCTCCCCAGAATGGCTTGACCTGGGTGAGTCAAGCACCCCAGAATGACTTGACCTGGGTAGTCAGGCACCCCAGAATTTGCCTGACAGTATGTTATTGTATGGTGTGTTGTATGATGGGGGAACACACTAATCTTCGTGCTTACAGTTTATAGTTTTATTTCAGGTACCTCTTCAGCAAAAGGCAAGGAGCCGGCGTGGTAGCGGCACATCACACTCATGCATGATTTCCGCCTTGAGTTTCTGGGATTGTACTCTGGCTATTATTATTATTATTATTATTATTATTATTATTATTATTATTATTATTATTATTATTATTATCCGATGATATGTTTCTGAGACACGACGTAATGGTTTTATGAATTAATATAATATTAGCAATGTTTGATGAATGACTTTACTCAATTAAAAATGAATCTTTTTTAGCCTTGAAAATTGGGATGTTACAAGTTGGTATCAGAGCCTTAGTTTGAGGGATTCGGATACACTCTTGGGTGTGTTTGAACTCAAACTGAGGACTTGGTATGAAAATTTTCAAAAAGAAAAACATCTTTATGAAAAGAGTTTGAAAAGAGAAAAAAGAACTTTGAAAAAAAAAGAACAAGATGTGTGATGTGCGCGACCGGCCGAGCTCAAGTAAGTTTTCCCCAAGATACCCATACATGTTATGTTATGATACAATATGATTATGAGAACTGCATGCTAGAATAGGGATAAGGATCTAGGAGGATGCCTTGTATGCCTGATATATGATTCTGAGAACTGCATGCTAGAATAGGGCTAAGGATCTAGGAGGATGCCTTGTATGCCTGATATATAATTCTAAGAACTGCATGCTAGATTAGGGCTAAGGATCTAGGAGGACGCCTTGTGTGCCTATTGTATGAGTTGTATGCTAGGACTATTTAGTCAGCGGTAGGATAACCTGATTAGGTTATGATTGATGAGGTTACTCAATGCACGAATGATGCTTGCCTTGTGCTATAGGGGTCCTGGCTAACTTTAACTAACTAGTGAGCGGGTATGTAGCAGTATTCGCAAGCTAGTTAGGGGAAGGTGGTAGGGACTCCTAGTGCAGATGATGGCGGAGAGTAGGTCGGAGGGTGCCCTAGGAATGCTTAGGATGAGATTAGTGGAAAGGGGTATTAGTAAAGGGACTTGGTGAAGTTGAAGCAATCCTTGAGGAAAGTACGCATAGATGTGGAAGGTAGTATGGGTCCGTATAACTGGAAGTAGAGGATCCGTACTCGAGTCAAGGAGGGCCGAGATGGAACCAGGAAATTTTGAGAGTGTGTGAGGCCTCTCGAGAGTATGTATGATCCTGATGTTTATGTGTTTATTTTCAGTATGGTGACCACACGACACGGAGCAGGAGGTTCAGGATCTGGGTGAGGATTAGGATCGGGTGCGGGATCCGAGTAGGTTGATGACGGGCTACGCGAGTTCATCGCGTCCAAGATCACGAGAGGTATCCTTAAGTCGAACCCTATCATCTTCGGGTCGATCAAGGAGGGGATTATTGAGTTGTTGGAGGATCGCCTCCAGGCATTCAGGAGGGACTCGACGTCCAGCCAGTCTGGTACGCGTGCACTGTCCTTCAAGGACTTTAGAGGGAGTGGTGCGCCGGACTTTCATGGGGTGAAGGACCCCATTACTGCCAGGAGATGGGTCGCAGACATCGAGTCTGCGGAGTTGACGAGCTTCTACCCGGAAGGGTCGAAGGTCCATTTTGCTGCAGGTTGTTTGAGGGATTGAGCCAGAGGTTGGTGGGAGTTAGTTGGGGATTCGTTGGGGGGCCCAGCCATTGAGGCTATGACTTGGTCAGATTTTGTGACCAGGTTCAGCGTCGAGTTTGCACCAGTTGTGGAACTTCAGCAGCTGGCCACAAAGTTTCTGGATATGAGACAGACTACGAAGACTATGGCAGAGATCACCGCCAAGTTCCAGAAGAGGGCCTTGTTGGTACCTCACTATGCAGGGGATGAGGAGATGCGGAAGACCCGCTATTATGATATGTTGAGAGCTGACATTCGGGAGCATGTCAGCTATTCAGCTTGCCCGAACCTAAAGTCCATGATTTCCAGGGCGCGGGAGAAGGAGATAGATTTGGAGCGCTTCAGGAAGAGGAAGGCAGAGACCGAGCACATTACGGGGGTTTCAGGGAAGAAACCCAAGGGATCCGACGTTAGGTTGAAGGGCCAACCGGGCCATAGCCGCTGCAGGAAATGCGGCAAGCCGCATGAGGGAACTTGTAGGGCAGGATCGTCAGGCTGCTACAAGTGCGGCAAGATGGGGCACTTTGGCAGGGATTGTACTGCCCCCGCCCCCACGGTTCAGACATCAGACCTGATTTTCTTCCATTGCAATTAGAGGGGCCATAAAAAGGCCAACTGCCCTAGATTGACAGCAGCGACAGCAGCAGCGCCAGTGGTGGCACCAACTCCAGCTACAACGCGGGTTGGGGATGGCCGAAAGGTCAAGGCCGAGGCTCCGGTGGTGCGGAGCCGAGCATTTCAGTTGACAGCCGAGGAGGCACGCGCCGCACCCCAGGTGGTGACGGGTATGATTTATTTTCTCTGTTCTTTTATATTATTTCGCTGTGATTTTGATATGTTATATGTATGCTTTGTTTAGGATCTTTCCATGTGAACGGTATCCCAGTTCAGATGTTGTTTGATTCGGGTGCTACCTGATCGTTTGTCTCTCTTACGCTTAGCAAGAAGTTTTCTGAGTCCTTGGGCATGCTGGATTTCCCTCTCGAGGTCGAGATTGCGGACGACCGGTCAGTGCGAGCATCGGAGGTTTACAGAGATTGTGTTTTGAGGTTTTTTGAGGAGCGTTACCTAGTAGACTTGGTTCCCATACCTTTGCGGGGAACAAGGTCATTATTGCTATGGATTGGCTAAGCCCCAATGGGGTGGTGATCGACTGCGCACAGCAGTTGGTGCGGATCAGAACCCCAAGTGGGGGAGAGCTGGTGATTCAGGCCGAGAGGCCACAGCGAGGACCAGCTTTGTGTTTAACGGCGAGAGCTAGACGCTACCTTCAGCAGGGCTGCGCTGGGTATGTCGCCTATGTTATGGATACCTGGGAAGCGGGTAATACGATGGTGAGCGATGTTCTAGTGGTGTGAGATTATGCGGATGTATTCCCAGAGGAGCCGCCTGGGATACCTCCGGAGCGACAGATGGAGTTCAGAATCGACCTAGTCCCTGGTGTGGCTCCGATAGCCAAGGCACCATATCGGTTGGCTCCTCCTCGAGATGCAGGAGTTGTCTACACAACTGCAGGAGCTGCTAAACAAGGGATTTATCAGGTCGAGTGGTTCACCCTGGGGAGCCCCGATTGTGTTTGTCAAGAAGAAGGACGGGTCGCATCGCATGTGCGTAGATTACCGGGAGCTGAACAAGGTAACGGTGAAGAACCGTTAACCGCTTCCGAGGATAGATGATTTGTTTGACCAGCTTCAGGGAGCGTCTTGGTTTTCCAAGATAGACTTACGGTCAGGATACCACCAGATGAGGGTCATGGTGGAGGATCTGCAGAAGACTGCTTTTCGGACTCGGTATGGCCACTACGAGTTTGTGGTGATGCCCTTTGGGCTCACCAATGCTCCTGTCGCGTTCATGGACCTCATAAACCGCGTGTGCAAACCGATGTTAGATCGGTCTGTGATAGTTTTCATTGATGACATCTTGGTTTACTCCAAGACGCAGGAGCAGCATGAGGAGCACTTGCGAGAGGTGTTACATACCCTGAGGAGGGAGAGCTTGTATGCCAAGTTCTCCAAGTGCGAGTTTTGGTTGCGCGAGGTGCAGTTTCTTGGACACCTTGTCAACCAGAACGGGATATTGGTTGACCTAGCCAAAGTGGAGGCCGTGATGAGATAGGAGGTTCCGAAGTCTCCATCGGAGATTCGGAGTTTCCTCGGACTGGCAGACTATTATCGGAGATTCATTCAGGACTTCTCCAAAATAGCCGTACCCTTGACCCGACTGACGAAGAAAGCCGTTGCCTTTCGCTGGGGGCCTAAGCAGCAGACATCATTTGAGACATTGACACAGAGGCTGTGCGAGGGGCCGATTCTCGCCCTGCCCGAGGGCGTGGAGGACTTTGTGGTATATGTGATGTGTCCATCTCAGGGTTGGGCGCGATATTGATGCAGAGGGGGCACGTTATCGCTTACGCTTCGAGGCAGCTGAAGCCTCATGAAGCGAACTACCCGACGCATGATTTGGAGTTGGGGGCGGTCGTCTTCGCCCTCAAGATTTGGCGACACTACCTCTATAGGGTCCGTTGTACCATCTACACGGACCACAAGAGTTTGAGGTACCTCATGGATCAGCCGAATCTGAACATGAGGCATCGTCGGTGGTTAGATGTGGTGAAGGATTACAATTGCGAGATCCTTTACCACCTGGGGAAGGCCAATGTCGTGGCCGACGCGCTTAGCCGCAAGGCAGCGCCCATCAGAGACATTTGCATGAGGATGACGGTGGTGACTCCTCTTTTGGAGCAGATTTGAGGGGCCCAGCAGGAGGCTATGAAGGAGGAACATCGGAAGAGCGAGCGTATTGTGAGACAAATTCCCTCCTTCGACTATGATAGCCGTGGGTTATAGACACTACACCGCAGGGTGTGGGTTCCCTATCATGGGGGTGTGCGCGAAGTTCTGATGGAGGAGGCGCACAAATCCCGATTCTCGATTCATCCCAGGGCGACGAAGATGTACAGGGATCGTCGACCCGATTACTGGTGGCCCTGCATGAAGCGGGACGTTACATGGTATGTAGAGTGATGCTTGACCTGCAGGAAGGTCAAGGCCCAGCACCAGAGGCCACACGGCAAGATGCAGCCGTTAGACATTCCCATGTGGAAATGGGAAGATATTAGTATGGATTTCATCACCAAGCTTTCCAGGACTGCACGAGGAGTGGATTCGATTTGGGTCATCGTGGATCGGTTGATCAAGAGTGCCCACTTTATACCGGTCCAGGAGAGTATCTCGGCCGAGAAGTTGGCCGATTTCTACAATCGAGAGGTGGTAGCTCGGCACGGAGTGCCAGTTTCAGTGATTTTGGACCGAGACGTGCGATTTATATCCAGGTTCTGGAAGAAGTTTCACGACGAGTTGGGTACTCGTCTACACTTCAACACAACATTCCACCCGCAGACGGATGGTCAGAGTGAGCGAACCATCCAGACTTTAGAGGCTATGTTGCGGGCCTGCGTTACAGACTTTGGTGGTAGCTGGGATACCTACCTTCCATTACTTGAGTTCTCCTACAACAACAACTATCACGCGAGTATCGATCGTCCTCCCTTCGAGATGTTGTACGGGAGGAAGTGCAGGACCCCGATATGTTGGGGCGAAGTCAGACAGAGGGTCATGGGGAGCACCGAAGTGGTGCTCAAGACGACAGAGAGGATTCATCAGGTTAGGAGCGGGCTTCAGACTGCTCAGAGTCGGCAGAAAAGTTACGTCGACAAGCGCCGATCGGACCTGGAGTTCCAGGTCGAGGATATGGTCCTCCTGAAGGTGTCACCTTGGAAGGGCGTCATCCGATTCAAGAAGCGGGGCAAGTTAGGCCCCAGGTACAGTGGACCTTTCAGGGTCGACGCCCGAGTGGGCAAGGTGGCGTATAGGCTGGATCTGCCAGCCGAACTCCGTGAGATTCATAGCACTTTTCACGTCACCCAGCTACGGAAATGCTTGGTAAACGACTCCGCAGTGGTACCTCTATAGGATATTCAGGTGGATGATAGCCTGAACTACATCGAGCGGGTAGTGACGATCCTCGATAGGAAGACGAAGGCGCTGAGGAACAAGGATGTAGAGCTGGTGAAGGTGCAGTGGCAGCACCGCAAGGGATCAGAATGGACCTGGGAGCCAGAGGATGAGATTAGAGAGCACTACCTCGAGTTATTTCCAGCAACGACAACGAATTTCGAGGACGAAGTCTAATTCAAGTGGGGGAGATTTGTAGCATCCGGGATTTTCCAGGTATTATTAAACATTTTAAAATTGAAGAATGGAATGGTTTGGTTTGGGCTTTGACCTTTGGGCCTTATTAGTGAGCTGAGGAAGCGACGTACGCGGGGTGTACCCACCCATGTACGCCCAGCGTACTCGTGAGAATGAACCGCAGAGGCCAGGTGCGTACACCCAACGTACCAGAAGTACGCCCAGCGTACGCATGCAGCTCATTAAACCCTAAAATTTAGGGTTTACTCCCTATATAAAAAACATAACACCTGTTTGGTCATCCTCCCTTCAATCCTACCCAGCCACCACGAAAACCCTAGCTTCTTTTGTGTGCCTTTGTGTTCTAGAAGCCATTTGAGAGTGCTTTCGGTGTTGTTTTAGTGAGAAAAGAAGAAATGAGCTTGAATAAGAAGCAAGGATCCACCAAGAGCTTGTAGATCCAGAGGATTGACACCATTTCTGACTCCTTTGAGGTATCAATCTCCATACTTGACCATTGTATGCTTAGATTTGTTCATTTGGGAGGTTTTTATGTCCTTTTTGACCCCATTGTTGGGGATAATTGGGTATTGTTGGGGATAATTGAGTATTGTTGGTTCCAGAGCATAATAACTGTCCTTTTGGGCTCTTGGAGGCACTAAGAGTCATAAAAATCAGACCTTGATGGTTAAGCCACAACCATGCAAGCATTTTTGGGTCTTAAAGTGTGTTAAAAGGTAAAAAATCATGTTTTGACCCCAACCTTGCATGCAAGCACATAAAGTTTGTGACTTTTTGGTTTAGGAGGTCTTAAAGGACCTGGATCTGCATTTTGGACATAAAGACTTAATTGATAAAGTCCTGAATGAAGTCCCAAAGGAGCTGGCCAGTACGTTGGGCGTACTCCCCGGTACGCTGCGCGTACTGGGTCAACTCCCCGATCTGGTCAAGGTCAACGTACGCTAGGCGTCCATGCCAAGTACGCCGCGTGTATGCATGCAGAATGAGTGTTTTGGGCTTTGGGGCCTTAAGGAAATGGGCCTGGACTTTTGGGCCCTGCGGCCCACTGGGAAATATAATTCTGGACTTGGGAATCTGAAATTATGCTATTGGGCCTATTGGGCCACAATTGGACCGCTTGGAATCATTATATTAGGACTTGAACATTTGGGCCCATTTGGGGGTTAAGGCCCAATTCATAAATTGGGCAATTAGTGGGCCCTTAGGGAGCCCTTATTATGCCATATGAGGCTGGACTTCATAAGCTAGAATTTGGAACTTATGTATGTTCCAATTGGACGGAGGGACAAAATGGTCATTTTACCCTGAGCAGTGTTGTGGAATCTGATTGAGTGTTATTATTATTATGATAGCTGGGAGTCATCGGAGCAGTTGTTAGAGGTTACTTCCCATGAGATTCGACACTTAGCTTTACGAGGTGAGTTACCTTCCAATAGCGGTGGGTGTACGACCACAATGTCGGCCCACCAGTAGGAGTTGTATGTTAGATGATTGTCTTTGTGATATTCATCTAGGTTTGCTGCTACTTGATATGTTTATGTGCTAGCATGATATGTTATATGTGATAGTGATAGTAGGGGGGATAATAGTCCCCAAGTTCGGTCGTCAAGACCAAAGGGTAGGTCGGGCACCCCAGAGTTTCCTGACAATATGTCTATGCTATGTTATTATGTGTTAGTAGTAGTAGGAGGTGAAGTAGTCCTCGGATGTCGGTCGTAAGGATCGACGGGTGAGTCAAGCACCCCAGAATGGCTAGACTTGGGTGATATGTTTCAGGTACCTCTTCAGCGAAGGGGAAGGAGCCGGCGTGGTTACGACACATCACACTCATGCATGATTTTCGCCTTGAGTTTCTGGGATTGTACTCTGACTATTATTATTATTATTATTATTATTATTATTATTATTATTATTATCCGATGATATGTTTCTGAGACACGATGTAATGGTTTTATCAATTAATATAATATTAGCAATGTTTGATGAATGACTTTACTCAATTAAAAATGAATTTTTTTTAGCCTTGAAAATTGGGATGTTACATATTTAGTGAGAAGTTGGTTTCGGGGAGCCAAATGATATAATTTGGATTTTCGGGAGTTAAGTGTAATACCGGGATTTATTTTTTAAAGATTTTCAGAAGTCAGGGGGTGTTTGGTAAAATATTGGACTTAAATTGTTTGGATTTTAGAATGTGGAGGGCCGAATGGTAAATTATGTATCTAAGTTGAAAATAATTTGTCATGGAGGGGCTATATGGTAACTTATGGAGCTGAATCGAAAAGATCATGAGGGGGAGGGACCAGTTGTGTTAATTTCGAATAAAGTTTGAATAGATCACGGGGCAAAACCCGATGACTTCTTTCCCTCTCGTTGTATCACCTAAACCCTAACCTTATCTACACTCTCAGCCGACAACATTGTTGAAGACATTTCAGCCGCCACCTGCTTTGTTGAGGCCGACAGTCGGCCTACTCCTCTACTACCTCGTCGAGCGCCACCATCCATAACCCTACTGCCGCCAGTGATGTCGTGAACATCAAATATCTTCAAGTGGGTCACCGGAAGCCATGAGGCGAGGCTGCTGCTGCTGTACTCGGTGGGTTTCACACCACCATCTTCCTTCTCCATTTCTTTCCGACGACGCATCGATGCTGCCGTTCCGAGCAACTAATTTTCTGCGCTCCGGTTTCCCTCTGCCACTTTTTCCTCCACTGTTGCATTGAATGTGGCCGTGGCCGCCATGTGGCTGTTCCGCCGTGACCTGTATTCTTCGACCGCTGCATGCCACCAGGCGTATATGTTACCCTTGCCGATTGTGTACTTCGAATGTGTGAAGGTTCGGCCGGAAAACATAAGAGACCCACCACCACCACCGTGAGGTGGTGGCTGTCACCTCCAACCACCGCGTGCCTTCACAAGGGTGGTTGAGTGTGTGTGTGTGTTTATTTTATTGTGTGTGTATTTTGGATATTATGTTGTATGTATATGGTTAATTTGGCCGGAAAAAACCAGTCACCACCAACGTGAGGTGGTGGCTGCCACCTCACGCCGCCATTATGCCACCACCTTGGGTAGCGGTGTGCTCTTGTGTGATTGGATTTCTTTTTGGGATGTTTTAATGTGTTTTGATTTAGAATCGTAACCACCACGACGAGGTGGTGGTTGCCGTCGTGAGCCACCGTTGACCACCACTACCCGAGGTGATAGTGGGTGGTGCCCGACTTATTTAACCCTAATTGGCCTAATGAAGCCCAAATTGACCTAAAAACCTAACCATTTGACTAATTGGCATACGATTGGGTTGGAAACTCTAATTAGGGTTTAGAAAATCCTAATTTTGGAAATGTGAGTGTTGGATTTGTCGGGACCCGTGTTTGGACCATTGGATTTGGAATTTTGAATTACACCCGACCACATTGTATGTTTGGACTAGTGGAGTGGTGGACTTAATAGATTAAGTCCTGAATGGATTAAGTCCTTAATGGGTAAAGTAAGAACACTTAACCGTAATCGTGACTTTATGTGAAAAACCCTAATTGGGTTTGGGTTCTTGTTGGGCGACTTCTTGGACTAAGTTGATGTGGGCCTTCATGGGCCAAATGGGAACATGTTTATGGACTAAGGAAATTATTAGGCTTTAGGATAAGGCCCATTGGAAAGGCTTGGGCCCAATTTGGAAAACTGGGTCGTAAATGGGCCGTAACTGGGCCTTGATGATTATGAGATATTGGACCATTGGAATGTCAAATGTTTGGACTAGAAGAAATGGTTGGGCCTTAGGATATGACCATGTAGAGGTTTGGACCCAATTTGGAAAATTGGGCCATATGTTGGGCCTTGGTTCATTATTGGGTTTTTGGGCCTTCAGAGTGTGAGTTTGGGCTCTGGTTTTGAATCAAGCTGGGTTGGGGTAAACTAGCCTTTTACCCCAAGCATGGACTTATGGTTATGTATTGGAACCCAATTATTAATTGGGTGTTGTTTTGATGTTAACAGTTCGAGAATCTGTCAACCAACAACTAGATTTTTATCCGCGGGACTTCGGCAGTGTGAGGTGATTCTTCTCACCAAACCAATGGGTCTAAGGCACCAAGGCCGGCCCATTTTGTGATATGTGGTACACTAGCTGATGTAGTGTTATGTGACATATTACTTGGTTATATCCTAGGAGGTATGCTAGTTGTATATGTGGTATACATGTATGAAAGACCATGGGGGAGCCCATGACACTTGGATTTCAGACCATGTGGAGAGCCTATGGCTTCCTATTAAAGACCATGGAGGGGGGATCCCATGGCACTGGGATGTAAGACCATGTGGAGGGCCCATGACTTTCCTATTAAAGACCATGGGGGATCCTATGGTACTGGGATATAAGACCATGTGGGGAGCCCATAGCTTTCATATTAAAGACCATGGGGGAGCCCATGGCACTTAGGTGTAAGACCATGTGGGGAGCCACTACTAGAAAAACAGTCTTTTACGACGCGCAATGTGTGTCGTAAAATGCTCAGACGACGCGCAAATGTGTGTGAATAAAGGCCCTGTCATAACGAGAGACGACACACTTTTGCGCGTCATCTATAGACGACGCACATTTACAACGCGCAGTTGCGACACGTATTTACAACAGTCATTTACGACATGCAATGCGTATCAAGGAAGGCCCTGTCATAAAGGAAGACGAAATGCATTTGTGTGTTGTAACCTTACCACGCGTGTTTACGACGTGCCATTACGATACTCTTTTACGCATAATACAAAAATATAGAAAAAAGTATATAAAAAAACAATCAGTTTCATCCAATAACATCATGTCAAAAAAATGTAATACATTGATATTAAAGGGATCTTACTGTACATTGTTATTAAGAGGTTTTCCCTAACTGTATAACCTAATACTACATTGCTATAAAGGGACACCTTCTTGTTTCAGTAACTCATCATTAAGCTGTCTAAAGAAGCTCTGAAACACTTCAAGACAACGACATAAAATGTTAACCAAGAAAAAAAACAATTATGATGTTTTGACTTTTGATATAAAATGTTAATAACAATCATTTTGTTAAATTACATATGAGTTATGAATATTTTTTTTTGAACCCTTTTGGTTAATGAAATTTTATTTTATACAAGTATTATATAAAATAACCAAGCAGAAGATAGCTGAAGATCATGAATAAATAAAAGTTTTTATTAAAAAGAAAAATAAATTGAGTTTAATTACAAAACTAACCTTCACTTGTCTGACATGAGGTACTGGAACAATGAACTCCCCAACATCTCTATCTCCAATAGATCTTGAAAGGCATAACCCACCTGGCCAACATCTTAAAGGACCAATCTATCATAAATATAAAAACATTGGTAAGTTATGTAAGATCCCATTTGGCCATTTATATAAAAAAAAATTTAAAAAAAAATTTGTAAGATTTTAAGTATGCAGTGACCAACTTACTCTTCTTCATTGGTGTCAAGTCTGTCATCTACTGATAGAAAATATACTGAGCCATCAGCTGATTCAAGTATGCAGCGAGAATCCCCAACTGATGCTACTGTCACAATTAATCCCTCAATAATTACAAATATGATAGTTATCCCTGACATTTGATTATGATTGTGCTTACTAAATTTGCAGGTACTCTTCTTTATCAAATTAAGAAACAAGTTAAATGCATGAGTAAACAGAGTAAATACATGGTCGAAGTTTTAAGGTAGTGAAATTACTAAAATGACCTTATGGGCAAGTAGCCTCTCCGATGCGGATTCATCACTTCTATTTGGTAAATTTTGTAGAACGAACTTTCCAGCATTCCATAATTTATTGGTGAATGCCTTGTTTGATGTTAGTATCTCAGTTGATAAATTTAAATCCTTGAATCAAGAAACATAAATTAATAAGTTAGTGAAATCTGAAAATACACTAGAAGTAATGTAAAAAATAAATTACAAAAATGGTCCCCATGATTTCTGATTCTTATTCTGTTTAGTCTAGAATTTGAACTTCTTTTTAATACTTTTGGTCCATATTTCAAGGTTAAAGGCACAAAAATCGATAAATAAGGAGCAAACCTGAAATAGATTTCAATTTTGGACTAAACAGGGTAAAAATCAGAAAGGAGAAAGACCAATTTTGTAATTTACATAAATGAAAAAAAAGTAGAAAAAAGCAGATAAAGAACAAACCTGGCCTACAATTCCTATAGCAAGAGTAAAACGCAAAGCATCAGTGCCAAATTCTTTTTTGGCGTCTAAAGGATCTATGACATTTCCCAATGTTTTAGACATTTTTCGCCCCTGAATTAGTTTTTTTTATATATAAAGTTAGAAATGATTATGTTATAACAAATAAAGATCATTCAAGATGCTGATTTTTTATTTTTTTCAATAAAAAATTGTTTTATGCTCACTTGAGAGTCACAAATAAGTCCATGGAGATACACATGTGTAAATGGGACACTCCCTGTGAACTCAATCCCCATCATCACCATACGTGCAACCCAAAAAAAAACAATATGTCATGCATGTTTAAAATTTATAAAAAATTATTGTTTTTCTTTATAAAAAAATGAAAGAAGTAGAAAAATACTAAATACATATTACATACCCTGTTTCAAGAACTGATGTAGGGTAGAAGTCTTTGAAATCCTCTGAAGACATATCAAGCCATCGCAAAGTGCTAAGGGGCCATAAAGAACTAATAAAATCCCAAAAGGGTATTTTAGACATAAAAATTTAAAAGTAATGAAAGCGAATTAACGTTTGTTATGTGAACAGACCTTGAAAACCAGGTGTCAAGAACATCTGGATCTTCACAGTCTTTTCCTACAATATACCAAACAGGAATCCTGTGTCCACACCATAATTATCTGCTTATACACCAATCTTTTATATTTGAAGGCCAGTGATTATATATCTGAATACCAAAAAATACATATTTTATATTTAAATTCGGTCTTGAAGTTTTTTAATCCAAGATACAAAGGAAATAATATATTAATACCTTTTCAAATCTCTCGGGCATAATTGTCAATTAACCTTTTTCACAGCCTCAAGGGCCTTCTCAGCTAAAGGCTCCATTGTCACAAACCACTGTTTGTTCACTAAAGGCTCTATGTTTCTTTAGTATCCCCATAAGCTTTCTTGACATCTCATTATCACATTCACAAAGGCTTACCTGAAATTTTTATCAACTAAAATCAATAAACACAAGCAACAAACTATTACTCTTTAAATAGAACATCTGTAGGAGTGGCTGGGCATCCTGACCAAAAACAAGCTACAAATTAGTAATTACCAACAAGGTAAGGATACACACATGGATCTTATACCAAGTACTACAAACTTTATTCACAGCAACAACACTTCCGAAAAAGAAAATCTTGATGATTATTACAATTTATGGGGCTCTTACATAAACAATATCAAACACACTAAGACTAAAGACATCTTTTACACAAGACTCAGTTGAAAGAGCCCATGCTGAGAACACCCTTAAAGACTTTTATGCAAATACCGATTACATTTCACATTGTCAATACATATTGGACAATGCTTCAACTCCTTATGCATTGATGCTAGCTAGTTCAAGTCTTTTGAAGCAAGTGACTGAGCACACACTATCACTACATCTGCGTTTTGATATAAGTAATTACTCTTATAACCCTCTTCTTTTACACATCAGTACAACTTTCCTAACTTATGGACATCTAATGAAGGAAACTACATTATTACCTATTTGGCAAAAAGGGGACATGAACTTCAGCCATATGCGATTGGATCTTTAATCCAGCTCTTGTGTCGGGTGACAAAGTTTGGTTGGTTTGATGATGATAGGTTCAGAGATGTAGTTAAATACTCCACAAAAATTTTGATCCAGGTACTATCTCATCTGCTACTATAGCATAAACTTCCACTTCTTTCTTCTTATCTGGTGGCTTTTTTTCTATATTTTTGTAGAAAACCATGTTACACATCACCCAAAAAACAAAATGAAAAAAAAACTGAACAAAAAAGTACGAGTTTTGATCTATTCTATAGATAATAAAGGGCCTTTGATTACCTTATAGTTTTTAGAATCGGTCGGGAGTCTTTCTAAGAATTCAAAAAATTTTCAAGAATCAAAGCTACAAAGTCTTCTGTTTCACTTTTTGAATTGCAACTTCTGAGAGACGACTATGTTTGCAGAAGATAAGTGAAGTTAATATAACAGATATGGCGTGGATTTGTGTTATAGATATCTGAGAGGAAACGTGTTCACTAAGAAATGAAGTCGAAGCAGGTGAGTGATGAGCATAATTGTTCAGGGCCTCTTCTTTTAATAGCTAATGATTATTCCGCTTCTTTTTCCTCTCCCAAAGTTGTAAATGACCGATGAATCGAACATCCATAAATTTATTGTCCTAGATGAAGAAGATTATTATCAATAAATTTTTTTCAAAAATCAATTGCAAGAAAAACAGAGAGAGAGAGAGAGAGAGAGAGAGAGAGAGAGTACAATTATCCAACGAAATCTTAGACCCATAACCTTAAACTTGATGTACACTGATTATTCCATAGTCTTCTCCATCTCCGTTAAATCCTAGGGCTCTGGAACGTTGATTGTGGATGAAGTGTTGGTCGAGAGGGCCGATACATAGTCGTCGTGTGAGGCCTAAAGAGTCGGTGTGGGTTGGAGGTAGTGGAGGTGGGTGAGGGGCAGCGACGAAGGAGAGGAGGTATGAGTGAACAGATCGAAACGAATGTAGGAAAAGAAAGCGGGGTTTAAAATTTTTATGGATTTCCTTTTCCCTCTAATTATAAGGAGAAGGTGCGTTCACCTGAAAATTTATAAAACGGAAAAAAAATTTAGGGCTGGCAGAAATGCATATCGTAAATTCTTTAAAGTTTTTAAGAGATGACATTTTTTTAACGATACCCACATTTGCGTGTTCAAAATCACTGTGTGTCGTTAATTGCGTGTCATTAAAGGTCTGTTTTCTAGTAGTGAGCCTATGGCATCCTAGAGTAAGACCCTGGGGGAAGCCCACGACATCCCTATATGTTTATATGCATGACTTTTGTAGTTGATACAATTTATGTGATTATGTGTGTAAGATCTTGGAGGGTTTCCATGGCATCCTATGCATGGCTTATGTTGCTTATCCACTTGATATGGCCTATGTGATTGATATGGTTTATGCGGTTATGTGGATTATATGGATTATGTGGGGTATGCTCTGGGGAACTCACTAAGTTTTGTGGTTACATTTTATTTATGGTTTCAGGTATCATCGGATTGGAAAGGAAGGGTTTGGCTTGATCGTAGCGCACACACCCGTGTTTCCGAAATATATGATTTTGGGGCGAACTCTGATAAATATTTTTAATTAATCATGTTTTTGGAATGTTTGGATTTAAAAGATATCTGTATTTTGACTATAATAAAAATAAAATTTTTACCCTTGATTTTTGGGTCGTTACAAGTTGGTATCAGAGCCTTGGTTTGAGGGAGTCGGACATGCCTTAAGGTGTGTCTGAACTCAAACTGAGGATCTGTAATGTTTTCAAAAGAAAAATGTTTCAAGGAAAAAGTTCTCTAAGACAAGAAAGGGTGTGGTGCATGCAATCAGCCGAGCTCAAGTAAGTTTCCCCAGAATACCCATATAAGTTATCTGTTATGACTTAATTTATGAATATGAGAATTTCATGCTAGTTAGGGCTAAGGGAAATGCCTTCATATGTTGTATGAGCTGGTAGACTTGCATGCAAGTGCTGAGTAGTCAGCAATAGATTCGCCTGATATGTGATGCTTGTAGCCTTGGAGATACTGGATGCTATGCTGGAATGGGAATGATTATTGGTATTAGTAACTGCTAAGTGTATGCTTCTAAAATTGTATACTGTTAGGATCTTATAGCCTTAGAATAATTGATTTGGCATTATTTCCTGTTCCTTGTCTGGTTGTGGTCCTAGGTCAGAGTCTATCATTCGATAGTCTATTAGATACTGTTCTGTGTATAATTTGCATGCATAAGGCAACCGACAGTGAGGATGGACGGATGTGGATAGCATGAGTTGTGGTATGTGGGTTGAATGTTCTATGATATTTCTTTGGATCGGAGTGCTACTGCACGAATGCTGGTTGCTTTGTGCTTTGTGGAACTCTTGAATGACGGGAGTCAGCCACTAAGTGAATATGACGATATTCAGGAGGTGGATGATTGGCGTCATGAGGAGTTCTTCAGCAGCTGATGGAAGGGCATGGTTGGGATCCTAGGAAAGCCTAGGATATGCTCCAGTGATTTAGTGGGGGGGGGGGGTCGGTGAAGTTGGGAACCTAGAGGGAGCCTAGGAGTTGCTTCGGTGGGTAACGTGCTACTTTTTAGCGGATATTTGGTGCATTAGTGAAGTAGATGACTTAGAGGATTCAAGAGGATTGCTGAGGAAAGTATGGATAGGTGTGGAAGGTAGTATTGGGCCCGTACTTCTAAAAGCACACGATCCATACTCGAATCAGTGAGAGTCTTGGAGAATCTAAAAAGCCTATGGGAATGAAAACTCTTGGTTATGCTTGGACCATGGGGATAACTGCTTTGCCAGATGAGGATGAGCACACATGAGGGAGGACCAGGGTTTGGTCTCGACTCCGATGGTGAGCCAGTTAGTGGAAGGACTGCCAGAATTTTTAGTTCGACTTGGATCTTTGGTATCAGGCGACAAGGATTGATTGAGTTGACTATTGTGCTTTCGGGATTGGAGACTGTGTATTGGTGGTAGTTAGTAGCCTGGTTTAGAGTAAAGGTTGCTCCAGCTATTGCAGTTCAGCCGTTGACGATTGAGCTACTCAGTGGGTCAGGGTACGAGACCCTGAATGATATGGGTCCCAGAGCGCAAGGGCGAAAGATCGATTTGGGTACCTCGTTAAGAGGGGTTCAGGTCATGTGAATTTCGTGGAGGATCTCAGCAAGAGACTCAAGAGTTCGGATCAGCTTTTGAGAGGCCAGCAGGGCCGAATTCAGTGCAACACTTGCGGGAAACTGCACGATGGAGTTTTCGTTCCAAGGGTTTGGGTAAGTGAACCTCTGGGTTTGTTTCCCTGCTTGTGTTTGGGTTATACCTTCAAATATTGTCATATGCCATTTGCATACCGTGAGTTACGGGGTGGTTAGTGAAAGGTCGTTTCCCTCATTTTTGGTTTGGAGCGTTCAACATTATCTGGGTCTATGGTCGAGATCGGTTCAGGGACGTGATGTGAAATGGTATACGGTCAACATGGGTGACTCAATCATTATGCTTGGGTCGCCTTTTGGAAGCGCCAGGGGAAGTGGTCTACTGCGGAGGCGTTGGTCTGGGCATCGGTTATTTGTTCTTCCAGATATAAGTGTGGCATCATTTCAAGGCATCTGAGATTATTAGTTTCTCTAGGATTCAGGAAGTGTTCTTCCGATCTTTAGGAGTTGTGTGGTCTTTGGGGTTTGGGACAGTAATAGAACACTATCACGGGTAAGCACAGGTTGTCAGCAGTTTGGTTAATAA
Organism: Lactuca virosa; assembly: GCF_052849685.1. Taxonomy (NCBI): domain Eukaryota; kingdom Viridiplantae; phylum Streptophyta; class Magnoliopsida; order Asterales; family Asteraceae; genus Lactuca; species Lactuca virosa. The sequence continues at coordinate 302,758,308 of NC_136429.1, read as the reverse complement.
AGAGTAAGAAGGATTAGGAATCCTTCAAACCTCATGTATTGCGAAGACTTAGTCGAATCTAAGTGGGGGAGAATCACACAGGTATTCAGGACAGGAGCAGGTATGAGCCAGGATGAGTTTCTCATCCCCATTGAGGGAAAATGGCGGCCCAAGTGGCTTTTTGGTTTGAGGGTTGTGTGACTTTGGAGTTCGGTAAAATTTCACAGCATGTGAATCAAGTCTTCTTGGTACTTGATGTTGGGTTTTGAGCATTCTAACACTCCTAAGTGTACATGCAACCCTAAATACCTTGGATCTATGTTTTCTCTATTATACATGCAAATATGATTATCCAAGGTATTATCCTAACTAGCATATCAAAACATTGATACTAGGATACTAAAATAGATAGAATACATACCTTGTTATTGTTTCTTGACTCCATGAAGCTTGAGAGCCTAGTGCCCCAAGTGTGACACCTCAAATGGTTCACACAACATCATGAACTCTTGGAATAACCATGAGAAAAAGACATACATGTTCAAATTGGCTAGCCCTCTTACATATGTATCACTAGTGCCAATTTCTTGAACTAAAGGGGTTCTTATATAGTGTGGCTATTAGGGTTACACCATGTAACTCATGACTTTACCCATTCCTTATGCTCCATGGGTTTTAACCTCCATGGAGTATCCATGGATCACCACATGGGTTAAACCCAACATAAAGGAATCTTGGATCATAAGCCCACATATATAAGAATGAATGATTTACACAATCAATCCCCATATATTTAATTAGTCTCTTTTTGATCACTAAATTAAGTCCAAATTAATTCTTGATCAATACTAATTAAATAACATGATTTCATATTAATATATTAGAACTTATAATATATTAATATGTCACAAAATGTCTTTTCCTCATAAACGGTCTAGCCAAATGTTCCGATGCCATGCAACCCAAATGGACCATGCCGAGTCGGGTCAAGTACATACCAATTATAGTTATGGACTTAGACACTAATCCAACAGTCTCCCACTTGGATAAGTCTAAAACTATTATTGCGTATAACTTCAGGAACCAACTGGCAATTGTAGCTCTCAAAAGCCGCTGTCGAACTCTGACCTTGTAGATGAACTCTGACCTTTGTCAATGACTTGTCCATTAGATAAGGGATCATATATTCCTCCATTCTAGATATCATATGGATTGAGACATGGATTATAATCATTCTCTCTGTCCATTTGTTGTTTCCCGATTTCCGATTTATGACGACTGACTAATTGAACAAATCAAATCAGTCCAGGCCCGGCCGAGCACTTACATTTGTCATCACCAAATCATTGAGGGGCCCACAGATATCGCTTTTATCCCGAAGGTAAAAGGAATGGATAAACTTCGACTCATATGGCTTGTTCTACTACTTGTTGAATCATACACAAAGGCACGTTTTATAACACCGAGTTACCGAATGCGTTTTCGTGCAATCAATGTACAACCAACTCATAGTAACAACTCATATCTCTAGGTTTGAAGAATATAAGATATTATCGTCTCATGATCACTCGTGATAAAATCCATGAAGTGATTCCAATGAGCGCGGGTTGAATCCAATACTCAGAACTTATGAGCACTCATGAATGTTGTAGCAACTCTTGCTATGTCTAATGCACATTACACAAATCATACAAGCCAAATTCATGACAGTCTTGATTCATATCTACTTCCAACATATGACTGACTATGGATGGTTTGAATAACTTAGTCATTTAGGGAGAACGACCAAGTTATTCTGGAAGTCAAAACATGCAAAGTGAAACACAAAATAATACTAATCCTATATGGCCCCAACACTTTGAGTGTAAATAAAACATCTTTTATCTAAGCACCATATTGATTACTCATTATTCATGTTTCGATTAATCAACTTAATACTTGAATTGAAACAATAGTCATGCCATGCTCCAAGCATGCACACTATGTTTTCTAAACACTAGTCATGCCATACACCAAGTATGCATATTATGTTTGTCTATGATCTTCACTTTGTGAATTAGATCAATTGAACATAACTCCAACGATCCTCTTTCACAGTCCCAAATCCTTTTTGTAAATGTAAGAACACCAAATTCTTGTCATTTACCGTAATCTTGTTAGATTTTAAACTTATATGCAATGATCCGCTTGTAATGAATATGCACACAAGTCACAAAGGCTTGGCAACAGACATTACAAGGTGTTCCAATGGAAAGCAATTCCATAGAAGTGAAGTCTCAAATTCAAAGTACATTCCTTTGAACATCCTTCTTGCATTAAGTTCTTTAATCTTACACTTATTCAAATAATAACTTCCACCTATGGAAACAATTCCATATTCCCATTTTGACCATCACTTTGAACAAGAGTTGCCTCTTTTCAGAATATGTCAACATGGTCCTTCCAAAATTAACACTATACTTCCAATTGTCCTTGAGCAACCAATCTTTGGTAAACCTTAGATTGTCCTTGACAATTGTTTAATCCTTTTAGTCATATCCAGTTCTAGACCTTTTCCCTTCTTAATGCCCCAGGCATTTGGAAAATTTTAGAAAGGATGAATATAGCACATGAAATCGATCCTATATCCAAAGCATATGGGACTCGAGTCATGATGTCTCACATAAAGACTAAACCAGTCTTTTGCTATAACATTTCCATTTCTATTTGCCAAGTTCTCATAATTCAGATTATGAAAAGGGATGCCGTAATCATAATCGAATTTTAGAACGCAAATAATGGACCCATATATAGAATTTCTCAACATGAAATTCATATATATATCCTTGACTAAATACGATTAAAATCTCAATCTAAGCTTTTAGAATTGAAATGAAGTATAATTTTCTCTCCCTTAATTATAGCAAAACAACTTTTTCAACCCCTGCAGCCTCACGAATTGAAACTTTTGTTTTCTATAATTAACATTGCTAACTTGCAACCTTTATCATAATTATCATGCTCCCACTAACATGATGATTATTAGCATAACACTTATGCTCCCACTAGCTTTGACATGTAATCAGAAATCAGCTGGACTTCTAGAAATCAATACTTTATTGACTTTCTTACCAAAGTTCAGATTTCTGATACTAGATTGCTTTGATAAAACTTTTTCAATATCATACACCTTATCTTAGATAGCTCACAGGTGTGTCTAAACAATTTTAAGAACTATGAAAAGGGATGTCGTAATCATAGTCTCGATTGTTTAGACCTTTACCACTTCTCACAAGTCCATGTTAGTGTGCTGGTTAACCACACACGCTCCACTAACGACTTTGAGAATGCAAATATCACAATTGCTATCTAGCTAAAATCTACTTAGTGAAAGTGTTTCCTCACCATCATTTTCATGAATCGGAGAGAAACCTTATGACACTTAGATTTAATGGTGTATGTGTTCTTATCCATGTGAATTGTCAAAACCATAGTCACAAGACAAGGATAATGACAAATTCAAACTCATATGGACTGAACTCAATCTTAATGTCTTGCCATGTGACAGCTCAAGGGTCCGCCATTGCTTCCAAGTTGATGTGCAACCAATTGAGAACTCTAAGAACTCATATGCAAAGCCAACTATAATTGGAATGGACACAGAAATAGTCAACACGATAGGTTATAAACCTCAAGTCGTGTGCTAGTGAAGAACTTTAGGTTTTATTCTTGATTAGTTCTTGAGACTTTCAAGACCTTTAAGACTCCCACTGTCCTCTTGACATATAAGACTCTCTTGTCAAATATTCAAGAGATAGTGTGGATTCTAATCAAGACAAACACTTCACACAATTGGCCTTAGTTGGTCTTTGTTTTATCCAAAAACATCACAACTTACCAATTTCAAATGTACAAGAGTAGAAAACTTTTACTCTTACATTTGACAAGTGTTTTAAAACTTCTTTAAGACATGGCACTCAAGTTACAATCTTAGAGTATAACTCTAAGAATTGTTTTTGGAACGAAGTATAAATCATCTTCTTGATTTAACCACTTCAACAATTCATAGCTCCTCTTCTTAGCTATCAGAATGCACTTAGAGGATGAATTGTGATAAGGTCTCTTAATCATTAAGATGATTATATAACATGATACTAAAGTACTCTCCCATCTTTTCAGATTTGAGAAACTTTTATCTTTCTGCCTAAGTTGATTCTTCTTATTCGCTCTACCATACATTGAAACCTTTTCCAATGTCTCAGAATTACACTTAAGCTTGTAAGTATAACCATATTTACTGAATTTTAGTAAATAATGACGAATAGTCTTAACGATTATTTGTGGTGGGCTTGATCAGTGCACAAGAATGTGTATTCGATCCTTTACTTGACTCACACATCCATGTGAACAAGTAGTTAGTCTTAATTTTCCAATGCTTGAAAGTTCTTATTCATCATGCTATACAACTTGCATGATTCCAAGTTTCTATCCAACTGAAACTTAGGTGATGAGAATCTTTCCTTATTTGGTAAATTTAGACACTACCACAAATGAAAGAATCAAATTCATATTTCCACTCTTGCTCTTAATGGAATCTTATAAGCAACAAAAGTTTTCACAAATGCCATTGTAAGGATATTTTAAAATAAATAAAATCAAAAAAAAAATTCTTTTATTTTAAAACTTTGCGGAAAAAGTATCCTTACAATGCGAAAGCACATGAAAACTTTGTTGTTATTTATTCCTAAGCAATATATCATAACTCTTAAGAAGTAGCTCAAGAATTCGATCTTCAAACTATGCGATAGAAATCCATCTATGCCATCAGATTCAGCATATTCTTTCTTTAAGTTTCTTCACTTTTTCTTTGATTCTTAAAACATCAACATGTGACCCAGTCACATCATGTATCAAGAATCTCAGAATAGAAACTTAGCAGAGTTAGATAGTGGACTTTACCTGAAGTAGAGTCAAACTTATTGACTTTAACATCCTTAGGTAAATTTGGCAGCTTCGCAACCAATGCCTCTTTCTTTGGCAATGGACCATTGATAATGGGACTATCTCAGACTTAGCCTCTCTCTTTACCATTTGGTCAACCAAGTTGACTATGGCCGATCCCTTTCCATTGGGAAGAAAGAGCTTTACTGGATATCCAATGTCATCATTGTCAATGTCCATAAAGTTTTAGGAAGTTGATCTTAGAAAATAGATAAGATCATTAAGGGTCTTGTCATAGTCTGTTTCATAGGAGTACCAAAGGAACTCACTATGTGACTTAGAAAATAGTTGAGTCACCAACTTTCTCAAGACTTTGACACCCAACTCTCCCGACTTGTCAATATGTGACTACATCTCCAAGATGTGATCACACATAGACCTTTGCTTGCCAGTAGGGCTTGAGTGACCTTAAAATTTTCAGGAACTTGTGGGTTAGGGAGAATAATTGGAGGAGCTGAAAGAAGTATGATTTCCATGGGACATCATGTTCATTTAGGAAAACTTGTTTCAAGAGATTTGGGAAGATCATCTTTTGGGAGATATTCAAGAGAGTTGATTTAAAGTCCATAATATAACACCCAATATGAAATATTAAGGCTAGGACCCAACAACCTATTTATAACTGGAAGAGGGATGCCGTAATCCAAGTTATAAAATAGTTGAAGGTAGGTAAATGACGATTTACCAATTTCCACCATGAAAAACGAAATATAATTAAGTTTTAATTGGATTTGAAACTCCTAGATCTTTTGAGATACATTGAACTTTCAATGGCATGTTTGAATCTCGATTGTGCCCTCTCAACTTTGTGACTGGGATGCCGAGGATCACAAACAAGGTGTGAATAACCATACAAATTGACTTGGTACCCTCAACAATATTACCTAATCGATGTGCCGGTTAACCACACACGCTCCACCGATCTATAATAAAGTTAAGTTACCCTTTGCCACTCTTACTAGTCCATGTTAGTGTGCCGGTTAACCACACACGCTCCACCAACGACTTGGTAAGGTACAAAGTGTAATTTTATGGGCTAGCACCAAATTCACATTTTCCTAAGTAACTAAGATTGGGAATTTATAAATGTTTAGTTACTTAGTATTTATCATTAATACTTTTAATGAAGGGAGAATTATAGTCTTTGTCCTACCCGTTCGGCTAACGACCCTCCACCAGTCAAGGAAGCGGTGGGTGAGAGTGGACACCCATTAAACTGCCATTTTATAGGCAGTAACCTTATACCCCCCTTATAGACCGGCTTCGTGAATGAGGCCTACTAACGGTAAGATTGACTTTATCTTATACATATCTATATAATTAAAATTATAATAATAGTATAAGGGTTTGAATTTTAACTTTTAAAATTCTAAGGGCTAACTTGGAATTAAAGTATTCATAAGTGAAACTTTTCAAATTCCAAAACTTGAGGGCAAGTTTTGAAACTATTCAAAACTAATTAATTCCATAACTTATGTGTTTAAATTAGTTTTAATTAAAAAACTCTTCAAGTTCCATAACTTGAGGACAAGTTATGGAAGACTTTAAACTAATAAAAGAATGTAACTTTTCTTTATTTTATAACTTATGGAATTAATTAAGGTTACAAATTTTATTACTTAATGAAGTGACTCTTGAACCTCCATAACTTGAGGACAAGACTCTTCATTTTTGTAACCATTACCAACTTTTATGAGTTTTATGAAACTTAAATGTGACTTTTCATATAACTTGAGGACAAGTTACAAAAAGACATTTTAGAATCAAATCTTAGATTAAAGTGGATTGAAAACACATAATCAATTAACTTTTCTATTAATCTAAGCAACTCATAAGAACAAGATAATTCAAATCAAACTTTTTCATGTAATTAGCCTAATCACTAAACTAATACAAAACATGAATCTATTGACAATTATCTTTGAAATTGGATTAGCATGAACATTACCACATCAAAAACAAGTTTATAAGTTCAAAAACAGCTTATGGTAATGTTCCTAGTCCATTTCTAGCCAAAAACCTCGAAAATATGCTGTCTGGGGCTCCTACTCGTCGAGTGTATCAACCTACTCGCCGAGTAGGATGTTTTTCTTCATGTACTCGGCGAGTGCATCAGTGGACTCGGCGAGTACAGTGCCCAAAATGCCCGAAATTCGACTTTTTCAGCATTTTTCAGCAATTTGCATCAAGTATAATTGAAAACAAGCCTAGGCTCTGATACCACTGTTGGGTTTTGAGCATTCTAACACTCCTAAGTGTTCATGCAACCCTAAATACCTTGGATCTATGTTTTCTCTATTATACATGCAAATATGATTATCCAAGGTATTATCCTAACTAGCATATCAAAACATTGATACTAGGATACTAAAATAGATAGAATACATACCTTGTTGTTGTTGCTTGACTCCATGAAGCTTGAGAGCCTAGTGCCCCAAGTGTGACACCTCAAATGGTTCACACAACATCATGAACTCTTGGAATAACCATGAGAAGAAGACATACATGTTCAAATTGGCTAGCCCTCTTACATATGTATCACTAGTGCCAATTTCTTGAACTAAAGGGGTTCTTATATAGTGTGGCTATTAAGGTTACACCATGTAACTCATGACTTTACCCATTCCTTATGCTCCATGGGTTTTAACCTCCATGGAGTATCCATGGATCACCACATGGGTTAAACCCAACATAAAGGAATCTTGGATCATAAGCCCACATATATAAGAATGAATGATTTACACAATCAATCCCCATATATTTAATTAGTCTCTTTTTGATCACTAAATTAAGTCCAAATTAATTCTTGATCAATACTAATTAAATAACATGATTTCATATTAATATATTAGAACTTATAATATATTAATATGTCACAAAATGTCTTTTCCTCATAAACGGTCTATCCAAATGTTCCGATGCCATGCAACCCAAATGGACCATGCCGAGTCGGGTCAAGTACATACCAATTATAGTTATGGACTTAGACACTAATCCAACACTTGATAGAAGAATTTGGGGAAGCAGGTTGGGGTTCCAGTCATGAAGTGAGTTCAGTTGGGTGTTCGGTCAAGTGCGTGCTCGACTCTGTGTGTGTTTCGAATTGATAGATTAGGGGTAAGGCATCGGGTTGCGGTTGTGTTAGGGAAAAAGTGTTGTAAGACTACGGGGGAGCCGTAGCATTCACTAATGGTCAGTTAGGATGAAAGTTTTGTAAGACTACGTGGAAGTCGTATCATTCACTAATGGGCAGTTAGGATGAAAGTGTTGTAAAACTATGGAGGAGCGGTATCATTCACTAATGGTCAATAGGGTGAAAGTGTTGTAAGACTACGGGGGACCATAGCATTCACTAGTAGTCAGTGGGGTGAAAGTGTTGTAAGGCTATGGGGGAGCCGTAGCATTCACTAGTAGTCAGATAGTGTGGAAAGTGTTGTGAGATTGCGGGGGAGCCATAGCATTCACAAGCGGTCAGATAGTATGGGAAGTGCAGAAAGACTGCAGGGTAGTTATGGCATTCACGAATTCGTTCATATGACTTAGGTCAGGGTGGGCCAGTTCGCAAGGTTGTGAGTAAGTCACAACATAATTAGAATCAGGAAACGGTAGGTCGAAGGAGACCGGGTATGATCTAAGACTACAGTTATTCTGGTAGTATTCACATTTTGCGTCGGATTCAGTGGTGACGGGTTGTCAGCCTATCATGATCGGATGGATGAAAGGACTGATGAAGCCATGAGTGGTGGTATGGATATGGAAATTATTGTCAGGCGAGGTATCTTTCGGAGGTAGTGTGGGACTGATGTGCGTGTGTTTCTGGCACAACAATCGGTTAAGTGTCCGATGTTTCGACTAGTTGACAGATAAGATGAGATCAGAGAGGTCTCGGCTGCTTCTGAGAAGCAGCAAGTAATAGCAAGAAGAGTCCAAGCGGGCTCAGTAACTTGGGATTCGTGTCTGGAGTTTCTTGTATTCAGGGTATATGCTAAGTTGTTTGCAGCTGGATTAAATTATCTCAGAGTTGTCGATTCGACCATTTTGCGGAGCTCCTGACTGAGTCTTAATCGTGGTAGGGATAAGTCTCCCACTCGAAGGAATATATGAGCTTTCTGTCAAGTATAAGTGTACTGCAGGGGAATTTGGCTTGTGACTCTGTTTTCTAGTAGGGACCTCAAGTTATTAGAAGTTGAGTAGCCAGTTCCGAGATAAGTGCAATGAATTAGGCAATGATTCAATGTGGGTAGTTTGTGAGGGAGACAGACCATCTCGAGGCTTCGGATTTCAGATTGAGAAAATGTGATCATGTTGCAAGGAATTCGTACATCTTCGAGTTTTAAAACCATGTGAGGTATGGTTTTGGTTGCCTTGGGAAAGCTATGGTATGCTCGGGACTGTGACCATGTTGCTTAGGTTGTTTGGCATGTCGGGGTTGGTAATGAATGATTTCGAGGATGAAATCTGATTTAAGTGGGGAGATTTGTAACATTCTGTTTGAAATTAAATAAATAATAAAATCTAAAAATCCCGGGATGTGAATTTTACTATTATTTTATATATTATTGTAGCCAGAAGCAATAATATTTAGCGAGATGTTGGCTTCGAGGAGGCAAATGATATAATTTGGATTTCCGGGGGTTAAGTGTAATACCGGGATTTATTTTGTAAAGATTTTCAGAAGTCAGGGGGTGTTTGGTAAAATATTGGACTTAAATTGAAGGGATTTTAGAATGTGGAGGGCCGAATGGTAAATTATGTATCTAAGTTGAAAGTAATTTGTCATGGAGGGGCTATATGGTAACTTATCGAGCTGAATAGAAAAGATCATGAGGGGGAGGGACCAGTTGTGTTAATTTCGAATAAAGTTTTAATAGATAACGGGGTAAAACCCGATGCCTTCTTTGCCACTCATTGTATCACCTAAACCCTAACCCTATCTACACTCTCAGCCGCCACCATTGTTGAAGACATTTTAGCCACCACCTGCTTTGTTGAGGCCGACCGTTGCCCTACTCTTCTAATACCTCGTCGACCGTCGCCAGTGATGTCGTGAAAAGCAAAGATCTTCACATGGGTCGCCGGAAGCCATGAGGCGAGGCTGCTGCTTTTGTAATCGGTGGGTTTTGCACCACCATCTTCCTTCTCTATTTTTTCCCAACGTCGCATCACTGCTGTCGTTCCGAGTAACTACTTTTTTGCGCTCCGGTTGCCTTCTGCCGCTTTTTCCTCCACTGTTGTATTGAATGTGGCCGTCGCCGCCCTGCGGTTGTTCCGCCGTGACTGGTATTCTCCGACCGCTGCACGGCATCAGGTGGGTGGTTTCGTTCGTATTGTCATATATATGTGTATATGCTACTGTTGCCGGTTGTGTACATCGAAAGTGTGAAGGTTTGGTCGGAAAACCGAAGAGACCCACCACCACCAACGTGAGCTGGTGGTTGTCACCTCCAACCACCGCCTGCCGCCACAAGGGTGGCTGAGTGTGTGTGTGTATTTTATTGTGTGTGTATTTTGGATATTATGATGTATGTATATGGTTAATTTGGCAAGAAAAACCTGTCACCACCACCGTGAGGTGGTGGCTGCCACCTCACGCCGCCATTCTACCGCCACCAGCTTCCACCTTGGGTGGTGGTGTGCTCTTGTGTGATTGGATTTTTTTGTTATGTTTTAATGTGTTTTGATTTAGAATCGTAACCACCACCACGAGGTGGTGGCCTCCATTGTGCGCCGCCGTTGACCGCCACTACCCGAGGTGGTAGTGGATGGTGTCTGACTTATTTAACCCTAATTTGCCTAACGAAGCCCTAATTGACCTAAAAACCAAACCATTTGAATAATTGGCATACGATTGGGTTGGAAACCTTAATTAGGGTGTAAAAAACCCTAATTTTGGAAATGTGAGTTTTGGATTTTTCGGGAGCCGCATTTGGACCATTAGATTTGGAATTTTGAAGTATACCCGACCACATTGTATGTTTAGACTAGTGGAGTGGTGGACTTAATGGATTAAGTACTTAATGGGTTAAGTAACAACACCTAACCCTAATCCTCATTTTATGTGAAAAACCCTAATTGGGTTTGGGTTCTTGTTGGGACACTTCTTGGATTAAGTTGTTGTGCGCCTTCGCGGGCCAAATGGGAACATGTTTATGGACTAAGAAAATTATTGGGCTTTAGGATAAGGCCCATTAGAAAGGCTTGGGCCCAATTTTGTAAAATAGGCCATAAATGGGCCATAATTGGGCCTTGATGATTATTAGATATCGAACCATTGGATTGCCAAATGTTTGGACTGGAATAAATGGTTGGGCCTTAGGGTAAGACCATGTAGAGGTTTGGGCCCAATTTTGAAAATTCGGTCATATGTTGGGCCTTGGTAGGTTATTGGGGTTTTGGGCCTTCAGAGTGTGAGTATGGGCTCTGGTTTTGAATCATGCTAGGTTGGGGGTAAAATAGCCTTTTACCCCAAGCATGGACTTATGGTTATGTATTCGAACCCAATTATTAATTGGGTGTTGTTTTGATGTTGACAGTTCGGGAATTTGTCAACCAGCAGCTAGAGTTTTTTCTGCGGGACTTCGACAGTGTGAGGTGAGTCTCCTCACCATACCAATGGGTCTAAGGCACCAAGGCCGGCCCATTGTATGATATGTGGTACACTAGTGGATGTAGTGTTATGTGGCATATTAGTTGCTTATATGCTAGGAGGTATGCTGGTTGTATATGTGGTATACTTGTATGAAAGACCATGGGGGAGCCCATGACACTTGGATATCAGACCATGTGGACAGCCCATGGCTTTCCTATTAAAGACCATGGGGGGAGCCCATGGTACTGGGATGTAAGACCATGTGGAGAGCCCATGGCTTTCCTATTAAAGACCATGGGGGAGCCCATGGCACTTAGGTGTAAGACCATGTGGCGAGCCCATCGCATCCTGGAGTAAGACCCTGGGGGAAGCCCACAACATCCCTATATATTTATATGTATGACTTGTGTAGTTGATACGATTTATACGATTATGTTTGTAATACCTTGGAGGGTTTCCACGGCATCCTATGCATGGCTTATGTTGCTTATGTGATTGATATGGCCTATGTGATTGATATGGTTTATGCGATTATGTTGATTGTGTGGATTATATCGGGTATACTCTGGGGAACTCACTAAGCTTCGTGCTTACAGTTTGTTTATGGTTTCAGGTATCATCGTTTTGGAAAGGAAGGGTCCGGCTTGATCGCAGCGCACACACCCGTGTTTCCGCAATATATGATTTTGGGTCGAACTCTGATAAATTTTTTGTAATTAATCATGTATTTGGAATGTTTGGATTTAGAAGATATCTGTGTTTTGACTATAATAAAAATAAAATTTGTACCATTGATTTTTGGGTCGTTACAGTTAAAGAGTTAGGGTTTTTTGTATTGAGAACTTTTGTAACATCCTAAAATTTATGACCGGGTTCATAAATTAATAAATTAAATAAATGAAAAATAATTTATATAGTGAAATCATCAAGTGATAATCATATCATTAGTTGATATGAATTTTGGAAGTTTAGAAGTGAAAGTAATAACATTTTAAAAGTTAAAGGGGGGGGGGCACAAGTGTTAAATTTGCAAAGTGAGTTGATCAAAAGGGTTGACTTAGTTAATGGAAAGGACTAAAAAAGTTATATAATTGATGTAGAAGTGCTTACTATGCCAACACTTAAGTTAAAATCATAAATATTGAAGTTTGGTATGTTTTAGCCAAGGAAAGGAAACTTGGAGGACTAAATGTGACAAATCCAAAATTAAGAAGGCATCCTCTTCATATCAGCCAAATGAGAACGAAGGGAGGACAATGGAAGAAGTTAGATGGTGATTCATGCTTAATAGAAACCCGAGGGACGGTCTCAATCCTTCTTGGATCATTTTGGTGCAAGTTGTGATGAAATCAAGTGGTTTAAGGTATTATTTCTCATCCTTTTCACATTAAATTCGACTTTGATAAGTAGCTTAAACCCTAATGGAGACTTTTATGTAATTCAGTGATTAGGGTTTTGGTTTCTAACCTCCCTTGAGTGGTTTCCGCGACTATAGTCTCAATCCCATCATCCTATTAATAGACTTGAGGATTTAGGTAAAAAGATCCATGAACCCTAGAAATCTAATTTGGGGATAATGCAATTGATGATGAAATAAGATTGGATCCTATAACCTAGATGATATTTGATAGCAACAAACCTAATTAGAATGCTCAAGTTCATCCATGATGGTAGAATCATGTATATGCTAGAACTAGAATGGAATTGAGTGAAATGTGATGAAAAGAATGGAATCATTTGTTTGTGAGCATTTGATGAGTATATGATACTCATAAACATGAGTTGATACTAATAATATGATTTGAATGAAATAACATGAAGGCTTTTGATGATTCCTAGTTGAAAATATGGAGTTATTGGCCATACGGGCAAAAATGGGAAAGTTGGAATGGAATTGGACAATCCATAACTCCATTACAGAATTAATATGAGCTGTTAACCCTTTCATTTGAGTGTTTGTAAGCATTATGAACTTAGCTTTTTGATTGAGGACTTAATGAATTAAGTTGAATGTTTTGACATGATAAAATGTCCTCTAGTATTGCTTGGAAACCTTTAAAAGTGTTACAAATTGTTACCTAAAAGACCAAAACCATCAAAACAAGTTTAAGACTCAAAAAGTGAGTTTTTGGAGGTGTTTGGGATGCTACGACATGCAACCCGCATGGCCAGACCTGCACACAGGCATCACTTTTCCCAGCTCAACAAAAAATCTGAATTTTAGTATTTTCTTCATAACTTTTGCATACAGAGTCGGATTTACACGTCGTTTTTGCCTATATTCATATTAATGCATAAGGAATGAGATGAAACAATAAAATTTAGTAAGTGAAACTTTGAAGGGTATTTTCATCATTTTAATGATTTGTGTCCATGTTATATAGGTGTATTAAGTGTATTTCTATAAGGAGAGGAACTAGAAGAAGACTAGCTAGCCTACATGTGATTGAGGTGAGTACGTGTTGGTATTTTCCTGCTTTGAGATACATGGAAAAATGATTTTATGATAAAGAAACACTAATGATATATGAAATGTTTTGGAATGAAAGTTTCAAATATTTTTGGAAAGGATATTCTGAAAGAATGCCTTGAAGGCAATAATGTTTTTGAAATCAAAGAATGTTTTGGAAGACCGAATGTTTTGAAAATGTGTTTGAAATATTTTGAAATATAGATGCTTTAGTTTTGAAATAACTTTTGATACTGAGGTATGAAATGTGTAAATCATGGAAAGTAATGACAAGAAATGGAAAGTAATGAAAAGAAATGGAAAGTAATGAAAAGAACTAGAAAGAATTGGAAAGTAATGAAATAAATATATTGCTCGAGCCATGATGTCCCCGTAATGGGATATAGAGGAATCTATCGAGGTGGCACCTCCCCGTCGCGAGATAAATGTTCTAATGGAAATGATGCCTTGGTGGACTGATTTGTTCTTTCCACCTTGGTATAGACTTGGGGATATTGCTAGGCCTTAAGTATAAAAATGGCAACTGTTCACACCGGAATTAGCCCTTAATGAAAGAACGAATGGAATGTGAAAAGAAATGACTTTTGAATTATGTTATGACTAATGAAATGTTTTTATATGGGATGGAGTGGAAAAATGTCTATTTGAAATATGTTTTACAAAGATGAATGTTTTGATATAGAACGGAATGTGGAAATGCCTATTTGTAATATGTTTTGGAATTATGAATTGTTTTTGATGAAAATGTGATAAATGCTTTGGGTCACAAACCCACGTAGCTCACAAGACATTATTTTCTTACGTGTCTCTTTTTAATGGTATGTATCCCAAGTTGTACTTAAGAAGAAAAGAGGATAGACGGAGATTAGAAGTTATGAGATAGAGAGAGCAGAGTGGAACTTGTTAAGTTCCTTAATTATTGTGTGGATGCAATTCTTATTTGCTTGCTATGGTTTGTAAGATGCTTAATGGTAGCACCCAACGTTTAATGGTAATTGTTATTGTGGGACCGGATTTGTTTAAATGTGGGTTAATACATGAAATGATTTTAAAACCATAGCATTTCAACGTTTCAAAACGATTGAAATTTTTGGGGTGTTACAGTTTGGTATCAGAGCCATAGTTTAAGCGAATTAGGATTGGATCATTCCACTCATAGGCTTAGACTTTGGTTATGGAAAGTGTGAATGAGTCATAGGATTGCTATGCCTTGAGTTAGGTAGAATCTTATGCAACAAGTGATAGAAAGGAATTGCCATGATAGATGCTATGAGGCTTTAGATAAGTTAGATTAACTTTTAGAATGCTACATTGAGTGCTTCTCAAGTGAGTAATGGAAATAAGACTAGTGTATGGACAATCTAAAACAATGGATCAAAACCTCCTAAGTGGTGAAGTAAAGGTCAGTTATGTATGATGTGGTTATAATAGTATAGGGCACATACTGTTATAAACACATGATACATACCCGAACTTTGTGGAACCAAGAAAGGGTTTTTTTGGAATATGGTAAGGATTCGGTTGAACTAGGGACTGGACCACATACATTATGTCAAATAAGAGTCATGAAAGAGTTTAAAGCATGATAATAGACAACTGGAAATTTTGACTGCTTTGACTTTTCTGTCAAAGTCAAACAGCTAGTATGAAAATGAGAAATTAATTGGTATACATTTGATACATGTTGGAAATTGAGCTTGTATGCATTAAGTATTATTGGTAGTAAGTTAGAAACACCAAGGAATGAAACAAATTGAGCTATCGAAGTTTCTAACAAATAGTTAGCTAAAAAGGAACATAGTTGACCTTTGGTAAAAGTCTAAAATGGGACTAGAATGTGCAATCCTAAATTTATGATTAAGAAAATAATTGAAGTTAGTTATTTGAGACAAGCCAATGTTAATACCTATGGATGATAACTTCAAATTACATGCAAGTTTATTAAGAAGAGAATAGAATGGAATCATGAATTCCATATTTTGATTAAAGTAAATATAGAGATATGATTGACTGTAACAACCCAAAAACCGCATAAAAATTTTCATTTATAAAATGGGAATTTCATTCATAATTCGTTTTAAAAGAAATCCATTGCAAAAAGTCATGACAAAAGATCAGAGTATCCATCACAATAAATGCGGAAAATGATGGAGAGTGAATACCGTGCAATCAAGTTGGGCCCTTCCCCTTAGTACCAGAAGTACCTGAAAACACCCAAATAAACTGTAAGCAATAGCTTAGTGAGTTTTCCCAAAATAACACATATTAGTCATACCAATGGGCCCCGCCCTGGGGTTTATTCCAACCCAACACAAGTATGGGCCCGCGCCCTGGAGCCTCGCCCTGGGGTATATTTCAACCCAAACATGTCACAGTGGGCCCCGCTATGGGGTATATTTCAACCCGACATATCATATTGGGCCCCGACCTCGGGTTTGTTTCAACCCGCTTACAACATGAAACAGACAACACCTAGCATACTACATAAATGGATATTGAGTCAGCCTTGGTGCCTTAGACCCGAGGTTATAGTGAGAAGACTCACGTCAGACTGCTGATAAAAATACTGGCTAGCTACTGGTTTGGAAATTTCACACTGAAGATACACAAGTTATCCTACTTAGAATTAGATCACAAACTCAAGACAGGCCCAAAACCCTAAGTCCAACTCCTTCAATAAGGCCCAAAAGTCTATCCTTCATTAATGGGCCTAACGTCACACCCCCAGACCAGATGGCAGAAACGTCCGGAGGCGGGTGACTTCATTGTGCAGTATCATAACAATTGAATATAAATGAAACATAACAAATCCAAACATCATACATTGAGATAACAAAGTTACATTGTTTTACATCTTGTTTATGTTGTTGAATTACATAAAAGAGAGAACATTGAGTACATTTCAAACTACATCAAAATAAACTTGAATCCGCATCCCACTAACCTGCTTACTGATTTCCTGAGAATACAAGTCGTTTGAAAAGCGTCAACATAAAATATGTTGGTGAGTTCATAAGCATTTTGTATAAAAATCTGTGATAGTTAGGAAAACCAGAAAATCCCATATTTTCTTATCAAAATAGTTGTAAGTCTTATTTCCAATTGGGTACAGTTGCATGTGCGTTTTAGTTTATCGTTTTCGAAATCGTATACAATCTTTTTCCCGAGAAAATACTATATTTTCTGATGCGTAAAATAGTAGTCTTGAAATCCTAAGACTTTGTGTGCTAAAATCTTCGTTTAACGTATCCAAAAAATAGTTGTTTATAATCGAAAGGTGTAACTCGTGTAAGGTTCTAAATAATAACTTTTATATTCTAAGTGAGTCGTTATAACCATACTAATATGATGGAGTGCCTGTTCTGACGTTCTTCAGGCGTCAGTTTCGTTTAAGACATTTGTCACCCTAGACTGGCCGGTCTAGCTGTAGCGAACAGCGAAGGTGCGAGGTGTCAACCCCTATAGATCTATACACAAATTCCCACTCCCCCTCCAGGAGACTCTAGTTATAACTCTTACAAGACTTTAAACGTACAATATAATATATATATATATATATATATATATATATATATATATATATATATATATATATATATATATATATATATATAGGTACTGTGAAGATGCGTTTGACTAGAATACTAATAGGTGTTTGTGAAAAATCGTTGTAATCCGTTATTTATTAAATAAATGACAACAGGTGTACTCGTTGACTAGATATTTCGTTTTCGTTTATAGAAAATACTCCTTTGTAAGAATCATGCTTGTCAAAATGACCGAATATTCTTGATGTTGGAAAAAATGGTCCCTCATTTTATAATTTATCAAATAAGACTCATATTTGTCAAAAGGTGGCTCAAAGTCAAGTGAATTGTTGAAAGTGGTCCATTTCCTCTAAAATACTTGTTTTAGCAATTTTTGACGTAAATACATATGGTTTTTGTCATAAAAATTTGTAATTTATATTTTTTAACATACTAGTTCTTGTTTCTTTACATAATTTGTGAAATATGATTCAAACTCTTGAGACTTGCCCAAGATTTCGAGTTCTTGGAGTTTTCATAACCTTAGCACATATAATTTAGCATACAAGCATAACAAGCAAATAAATCAAGGTTTAAAACAAGGTTTTGACTTGTATCCTCCACCAAAAATAATAAAAACTTGAAAAGGTAGGGGTATGAAGCTCACCTTGGTTTAGCTTGTTGGATGATTTGAAGAGATGTTAAGGATTTTCCAAATTCTAACACTTGAAGGATTTTATAACTCTTTGAACTTTAGAATATACTAAGAGTCCCAAAATTTCTATGTGTAAAGATAATGAAATTTAAAGAATAATGTGGGGAATCACTAGTCAAGAAAATGAGATACTTACAAGAATCTAGGAATTGCTTTGAAGGAATATGACTTGAAGCTTGAATAAGTTGAGAGCACACCTAGGAGTTCACAGATTGTGGATATGAGAAGTGGGATATGGAAGAGTAGTTCATGTTTCTAAATAGAGAGGATAAGGAGTGACTTAACACTTGCTTGGATATTGGTGGACAAAGTTTTGTTATCCATGGTTATTTTGTGTTTTACTAGGATTTACATGGGAAATGGGGGATCACATCAAATCCTATAGTCAAACCCCCTTATCACTTTATGATTTAATATAATACTTTTATAAATATTAATTATTATTTTATGTAAATATGTTTTAAATATTCAAATTTGGCATAAAATAGGGGTTTAAGGGGTCTAAGTTGTGAAAAATACGAGTTTGGTGGGATTCCCGATGTCAAAATGCCTTAAAATGAAGAAAAGGTCCGAAATGGTCTAAAATCCGGAGTTAAATGGTGAGTTCCGGAGTTACTTAGTGAGTTACGAACTCTATTCTCATATTCCGGAGTCAAGCCATTGATCCGGAGTCAGCTCCTATCCGGAACCACTTCCTTCCGAGGCTGCGAGGGTTCCGAGGCTAAAAGGCTTCCGGTTCGAAGTCAGAGGTCTTCCGGAGTGGGCTCGGTCCGGATCATGCGATATCTTCCAAAGCAAAACAGGAGGTTCCGAAATAGGGGGGGGGTTCCGGAGCGAGATTGTCCGGGTGGGAGTGTCCGAAGCCACCTAAGGGGTTCCGAACTGGGCTTGCTCCTTCAAGTTTTCTCCTTTCGTTTCGAATTAATTTCGACTAAGGAAAACTTCATAGGAAGATTTGAGAGAGATTTGAGGTACATAGAGAGATTTGGGAGAGATTTGAGATACATGGAGAGATTTGGGATGCATAGAGAGATTTAGGAGAGATTTGAGATACATAGAGAGATTTGCATTATAACAATACATGGCTCATTAGGAATCATAATGTAAACTTTAATGCGTTGATACAAGCCTTACAATAATTGACGCTTACATGAGAACATAATTTCCTAGCTAAAAACGCTAGTTGTGACATCATCCCCCCGTTAGAGGGAATTTCGTCCAAAAATTCTTTTGAAAGGTAGGGTCATGAACGCGAGAATAGGTTAGGGTACTTCTGCTTTATCTCGTCTTCGCGTTCCCAAGTGAATTCTGATCCACGCTTAGCGTTCCATTGAACCTTCACAATAGGAATGTGACTCTATTTCGTGCGCTTCACTTCCCTATCCATTATCTTGATCGGTTCTTCAACGAACGGGAGGTTCTCATTTATATCAATCTCTTCTATAGGAATGACAAGGGTTTCATCTGATAAGCACTTTTTCAAATTTGATACGTGGAACACGGGGTGTACGTTGCTGAGCTCTAATGGTAGCTACGTCTTATAGGCCACCAGACCAATTCGGGCAAGAATCTTGAATGGTCTGATGTATCGCGGGTTTAATTTTCCTCGTTTCCCAAAATGGATCATCCCTTTCCAGGGAGAGACCTTTAATAGCACTCAATCTCCAACTTGGAACTCCAGAGTTTTTCATCGTTTGTCGGCGTAACTCCTTTGTCGCTCACACGAATGCTTGGAGTCGGGCTTTTGTTTGGATTATCTTCACTGTAGTTTCTCAAATTATTTCCGGTCCTATAAGGGTGCTGCTCGGTGATTGCCCTTTTGCTAGCTGAGTGTCACCCACCTTAGCCCAACAAAGGGGCGATCTACACTTCCGACCATACAAGCCCTCAAAGGGAGCGACTCCTATGCTCGTGTGGTAGTTGTTGTTGTATGAAAATTCAACTAGGGGCAGATGGTTATCCCAGGCTTTGCCAAAATCTATTACACAGGCTGGAAGCATGTCTTCTATAGTTTGAATAGTTCGCTCGCTTTGGCCATCAGTCTGAGGGTGATAGACAGTGCTCA
The DNA here is from genome assembly GCF_052849685.1 of Lactuca virosa. Classification (NCBI taxonomy): domain Eukaryota; kingdom Viridiplantae; phylum Streptophyta; class Magnoliopsida; order Asterales; family Asteraceae; genus Lactuca; species Lactuca virosa. The sequence continues at coordinate 302,737,983 of NC_136429.1, read as the reverse complement.
TATCCAGTCGGGTTCCCAATGCTTTCTGGAGCGACTGCCAGAAACGAGAGGTGAATCTACTATCTCGATATGAGATGATAGATATGGGGACTCCATGAAGTCTCACCACCTCTTTCAAGTATATTCGTGTTAGCCTTTCCATTTTTACGTCTCCTTTATTAGCAGGAAATGGGCGGATTTTGTTAATCGGTCGACAATCACCTAGATAGCATCTAGACCTTCTGCCGTCTTGGGTAATTTGGTTATAAAATCCATTGGGATCCTTTCCATTTTTACTCGGGTATTTCGGGTTGTTGAAGTAGACCCGAGGGCTTCTGATACTCCACTCTAACATTGGCACAAGTGAGACACTTGCCTACATAAGTGGCAATCTTCGCTTTCATATTCGTCCACCAATAATGTTGTTTGATATCCAGGTACATCTTGTCGGAACCCGGATAGATAGAGTACCTTTTTTGTGAGCCTCATTCATTATCACGTCCCGAAATCCACCGAACCTCAGTGTCCAGATTCGGTCCATAAGATAATAGGCTCTGTCTTCTTTGACCATCAGATTCTTTTCCATTCCGCGCAATGCCTCATTGGCGACGTTTTCTGGCTTTAAGGCTTCCTGCTGAGCCTCTTTGATTTGTTAGGATAGATGGGAATGGACGGTCATTGTTAACGTCCTTACTCGGCGACCCGAGTACTCCTTTAGGCTTAAGGCATTGGCTACCACATTTGCCTTCCATGGATGGTACTTGATTTCGCACTCATAGTCGTTTAGCAGTTCGACCCATCTCCGTTGTCTCGTGTTCAATTCCTTTTGATTCAGAATGTGATGGAGGCTCTTGTGGTCTGTGAAAATGGTATAAATTGTACCATATAGGTAGTGCCTCCAAATCTTTAAGGCGAAGACCACAGCTCGCAGCTCGAGATCGTGGGTGGTGTAGTTTACTTCATGGGTCTATAGTTGTCTAGATGTGTAAGCTATCACTTTTCTGTGTTGCATAAGCACACAGCCTAACCCTTGGTTAGAAGCGTCGTAGTACACTACGAAGTCCTCCGTTCCCTCTGGTAAGGACAGCACTGGAGCACTGCACAGGGCTTGTTTTTTTTGGGTTTGGAAGGCAGCTTCTTATTTGTCATTCCAATGGAAGGGTACACCCTTATGGGTGAGAGTGGTGAGACGCTTGGCGATTTTGGAAAAATTTTAGATGAACCTTCGGTAATAACCGGCAAGGCCTAAAAATTTTTGGATTTCGGTTGGCGTTCTTGGGGTTGTCCAGCCCTCAGTATATTTGATCTTGGTAGGGTCCACATGTATTCCTTCTTCACTGACTACATGACCCAAAAATTCTACTCTACGAATCCAGAATTCGCATTTGGAGAACTTTGCGTAAAGCTTCTCTACTCTCAGTGTTCCCAAAATCTGTCATAAGCACCGGTTGTGCTCTTCCTTACTCTTAGAGTAAACGAGTATATCATCGATGAAAACAATCACGAAGTTGTCGAGAAACGGCCAACAGACTCGGTTCATCAGGTCCATAAAGGTTGCGGGGGCATTTGTGAGACCAAAAGGCATGACTACAAATTCGAAATGCCCATAACGGGTTCAGAAGGCAGTCTTTGGAATATCCTCCTCTCGGACCCTTAGTAGGTGGTATCCGGACCTCAAATCTATCTTGGAAAAGTAGCTGGCTCCTTGGAGCTAGTCGAATAGGTCATCGATTCGAGGGAGTGGGTATCGATTCTTGACGGTAAGCTTGTTTAACTCTCGATAATTGATGCACATTCTGAAAGATCCGTATTTCTTTTTGACAAACAGGACCGGAGCTCCTCAGGGTGCAAAGATCGTTGGGGGGATGTCAAGTCCACCAAACAAATTACATCCTTTGTTTGCAAATAAAACGTAATATAATGGTAAAATGGGGTATCGATCCTCGGGTAAATGGTTGCATTCAATTACTAATGCAATCTAATAGAACTAGTGTAAATAAACTATCTAACTATAATTAAACTAAAAGAGGGGGTGTTGTGATTGCTTGAAAACTAAAAGACTTGAATAACTAAAAAGCTTGCAATTAAGCAAGATGGTGATATACTCAAATGTTAGGAACAATTGGTTAACCAAGGCAATTCAACACAATGAACATTTGTGTGTTTATCATTAGGATTCAATACAAAGCTTATCATTCATCCCAAATTGGTTATAGAAATCATGAAGCATGATATGCCAAGATTCCTCATAGGTAGTATGGAGGTTGGGGAAGCCCACAACACACCTTCTTAATGAAAATCAAAGATCCAATTGAAGCAATTGAACCTAAGAAGTTGATTAGCCTTAAGAATGAAGGAATCCCCAATTCCTAGAGGATGTCAATACTTACACATCCATAAAGGAGCTATGATTCATAAGATAGAGATGATTTCTACCATCATAAAGCTCTTGTTCTAAGTAAATTCAATGATTCAATGCTAAACCAAAGAAATAAACCAACAATTTCTCATTCAAGTACCAAGCTCATGATCAAAGTGTTAAAAAAGCATAAGAAATATGAACTAGAACCATAAACATAAGATAAATGATAAATAAACATGAATCCTTCAAAAACCCGCAAACATTCAAAGGTTTTAGCCAAAGTTAACGAAGATAGAGAGTTTAGCCATTATGGCAATAGAATAAAAATCACAAAAGTCTAATTGCATAAAGAAACTACCAATAACTTGGAAAGATGAAAAGAAATGAGTCTCAAGCTCCAAAGATTCTCTTGGTCCCCTCCATATCCCACATGATTCAAACTAACCAATCATCTTCTAGCTTCAAATATGGATGCTCCAAGCCCTAAATAGAAGTCCATGACCCATCTTCACAACCCCACTTCATCCAAGTCCTTAGCCTTTTTAAGCCCAAATCTCCTTTGGTGGATCCGCCAAGCCCAATAATGCATCGAAAAGCCCACTAAGCCCAACTCTAGTCAAACCGCAACCGCAATGAGCTCCAAAATCCTACAAAATTCCTCATGCAAAATAGAAAGTCCCCGATACGGTCCATGATAAAGAAAATAAAGAATATACAATGCAATACTAATAAAAAGAGCTAAAAATCTAAAATAAACTAATAAAAATAAGGAAATAAAATAAGCTATCAAATCACCCCAAGATTAAACCTAACTTGTCCTCAAGTTAGAACAAGACTAAAATGAGCTCGGGATGAGCTAAACTAAAAAGGAAAAAGAAAGATACCATAGAACTTGGTCAACATCAGTCAACATGGTCAGAATCAGCCCTTCATGGACCCTACGCATCTTCAAAATGTTCCCTGCTTTAGAGCCATAAACCACATTCTTAACTACCTGATGGGCGAATAGATCACGGCTGGATGTAGTCGCGGTGTGCAAGACAAAGGAAATAGAGATGCGCCCAGTGGGGGCACTTTAAATCACCAATGCAGACCATAGCACATGAAGGAAAGGCGCCTCTTCAAACACTATGATTCCTACATTTGTTAGGCTAAAGTGTTTAATACGAAATAGGGTTTTGCAGCACGGCCTCCGGGCAAACATACGGTTTCAAAGGCTTCTCCCTTGTACTGTCCTTTACACTCTACCGTCTCATCGTCACGGCCTTTTCTCACTAAAAATAAAATAAAATAAAATAAAATTCTACTTAACCTAAACCTAAACCTAACAATTTAAATCTTCAATCTTGAACTTCTGTTATTTGGATTTCAGCCTCTTTTTTGTTTGATATTCAGTCTTCTTATTTCTCTCATTTTTTTAGAGAGAAGTATTGAACTTGGATTCTTGTTCTTCTTTTTGTGTTGCTCTTTTTCTTCATCTTTTTCTTCATTGTTTTTGCTGATTTTCTTCAATCTTCTTCATTGTTTCTTTTTGTCTTCACTTTTCCAATTTCTTCATTGTTTTTGTGTTTTCTTCTTGTCTTTCTTCTTTGAAGGTCTAAGGAATTTCACCATGTAACATAGGATGGTGGCTAACATGAACACCTAAGGCTCATTGACAATGTGCCAAGATCAACTAAAAAGGGTGGGATATGACTCAAAAATGGGTGTTACTGAAAAAAACAAACTTGGTCCCAAAAGATGTGATTGGGGGACCCACTTCCAAGTTCATCAAGCACCTCAATGAAAGATGTGATAAACAAAATTTATCTAACTATCTACTCTAGACCCCTAGAAAAATGACGATCAATCTTAAAAAGGTGGTGAGAATCTAACTAAGTAAGGCTCGGACGAGACTCGGGAGTACTAAGGGGTACCCCCCCCCCCCAAAACGAAGATGCGAGTCTTCAATGTCTTCAAAGTACCCTACCGGGCTAATCTTTGCTCGCACACATTGGCATGACCAACCACATCCCTCCGCACCTAGACCCAATCAAGCTACCTGTATCTGACACCCACACAAGCGGTATCAAAGTGGTCTGTGAGGCTCAAAACGTGTCCCATTTATCGAATACAAGGAATTCCATATCAAAACCCGGGACCAATCTATGATTCAATACTTATGACTCGGCGTTATGGTACCTGTAGGGATGAGAAGACAGGAGAGAAAAAAAATGCATGAAACTTAAACTAAAATGCATCTAAAAAGAATGAAAATTAGAAAAGAAAGAAACAAAAATATGCAATATTTTTGAACTTTTTTTATGCAATTTATTTTATGAATGACCTAAATGATTTACTCTGAATGCAACTATATACAACCTAAATGCAATAAAAATAAAAGATAAAAGAATACCTCACCCCAAGCTTAAAATGAAGCATTGTCCTCAATGCTTAGGATGAGAGTAAGGAAGGATCATACCGGGATCAAGGTGGAGGAGGCCCACAAGGAGGGTAGCCACCTTCGGGCTGAAAATGATACCAAAGATCCTCCATGTAGTTGTTGGTGCGTGCTTGCTGCTCCTCGAGGCGCCGTATGGATGCTGTATTCCGGTTGCCCTGGAGGCGCAATGAAGCAAGATGACTGTAGATATCAAGAGGGAATTCAGGCTCGGGATCGAGCTCGTTGTGTTGTTGATAAGACTGGTACTCGTGTTGTGGCTCAAAATGTGCTCCCGAAGGCTGACCATAAAAGGGTGGTGGCAATTGTCGGATTGGGAGGTCATAATGGTCTTCGGTCTCAAATGGACTACCAACATTGGCATTGTCGACCTGCATTTCATCATCATCTTCTGCAGCATCATCATCATGTAACTCTTCAGGCTAGAACAAAGTTTCGGGGTCACTGGTGGTAAAGGTGGATATGCATATATTAGGTAAGGTGTAAGCTGGTTGCTTGACGTGGTTGAGCCAGGAGTACTGACGATTGTTGATGGGTACCAATAATTCCATCCTGGTGAAGGGCTAAGCAGTCGAGGAAGTAGAGAGGTAGGTCATCCACTGGCACATACTCAGACTCGGGAAATTGAAGGCCCACACCCAAACCAATTAGGGTAATGAGACCTCCGTTGCAAATGTCGTCAGTGGTATTCGTGCGTATGCTGTCACACTTGTCCAAGAAAAAGGTGGCGAAACCGGGGCAAGACCAACGGCGGCTAGTCATGCAGTAGAGGAAATATTGCTCGACTGTGTTTATTTGTCCCGGCTATTGACGACCAAAGACGGAAGTTGAAAGGATTCGGTGAGCGATTCTCCAACAAGGATGGATGATCAAAGGATCTTTTTGTCGACTTGGATTGAAGTTTGGAAGACAAGTGATTTGAGTCCAAAACTCTACTTTGGGCAAACTCTTGAATTGGGTCCATTGATAACTATAGATTTCGGTGTTGTGCATATCGTATGTGCCCATGATAGTGTTGAGGTTGTCGTATGTAAGTCGGTACTGCCGACCCTGAAGTCTAAATGTGAGCACCCCCTCTGTGTCATCCTGTGCATAAGTGGAAAGGAACTCAAGTGTGGGTTGATTGTATGTGCGCGCGGAAAGAGCTAAGAAATCGTGCCAACCGATATTGAAGAACAGTTGTTGCAAGCAATCATCAAGTCCAAGGTTGATCATCGACTCCAGGTGGTAAAATTTGGTGGCTCGGATCGCACGTTTTTGGAGGTTGGACTTGAATTGCTTGATTTGTGCACTAGTGAGGGCAAGGTTACCATCACGATCAACATGCTCGGTGGACATCTTTTTTGTTGAACGTGAGGATTGAGCTTCACGGGAACATCCATGAGACGCGTGAATAGTTTTGTTCATTCCCATTGCACCAGTTAATATAACCTAGCAAAGACCAATCCAATCAATCCAAATAACAATAAAAACCGGGCAATTAATCCAAAATTGCAATTTCTCTCGATTCAATACAATATAATCCAATAAATTCACAGCAAACCAAGTCGAATTACTCTAATACATGGCATAATGTTATCGAAATTGGAAATAGAATGCAATAACTGAGAAGGAATGTACCAAATTCGATAGTCGAAACCCAAAAATAAATCCACAAAAACCGCACCCCAAGCTTGAATTGAACCCGCAAGGTTGAATCTTGTGAATCTCCAGGGAGAAATAAGAAATTTGAAAATTTTCGTCAAAATGAGTGGCGGCGGCCGGCGGCGGCGGCATACGGTGGCCAGCGGTGGAGCTAGGTTTTTCGGCGATGAGATTTTCCCGAATTAACAGTAGATCGGCGTGTGGTAGAGTGTTTGGTGAATAATGCCCCAAGAAATTTTGGAATTGGATGGGAATTGGCGTCGGAATCAGGTTTGAACGAATTTTCGACGATGAGATAATGGTGGCATCCGTTGGTTGTTCTCGGTGGTAAGAGAGATGGGGGGGGGGGGGGTCGGAATTAAGTGGGGAGTACGTTGGAGAGGGAGCGCCAGTGATAGCAGCGAGTGGTGAGGCGGAGGCTGTGATGTGCGTTTTTCCGGTGACGAAGGTAGTTGACGAAAATCGGAGACTGCTGGCGGCTGGAGAAGAGGCAGGGCGACCGGCGACGTGAGTTGTGCGGTAGCGCCGACCGGTGGCGACGACGGACGACTGGACTTTGTTCGGAATTCGTCGGTGGTAGCGGGTGTAGCGGAGATCGGCGGTAGATGGATTTGGATCGCTGTCTTCCTTGTGGACAGGAGGAACAAGGGGGAAGGGGGGGTCCGACGGGCTGAAGGAGGTATAAGGTGGGTAAAAAACTAATGGGTCGCGTCGGGTCGAATAGTGGGTCGGTTCTGGGTTGGAATGAACTTGGAGCGGTTTACCGGGTGGGGCGGTTGATTTGTGGGTATTATGGGTTGGTCGCGCAAAGGAGATGCAACTTTGGTATTGGCCGTGCAATGAGCTGCGAGGGTCGAGTTCGGCCGCGCGCAAAAATCAGAGAGCACCCCATGTTGGGGTAATTTGGAACTCGGAATCTGCGCGGCTGGGGGTCGGTCGCGCAACGGTTGCGCGGGTACCCGCGCAAATTGCAAATTTTTGGCATTTTTCAAACTTCATCAAGATCATTGCAAGACTTCAATATGCTTATTTTTATACCAACTTCATGCTTAGAAACAGCCAAAACTTCAAGCGGAGATTATTTATTCACAATGCATTAATTTAACGTCTTTGCCAAGATATAGCCCCGCTTCCATCAATCTTCGTAATTTGGGGTTTCCAATGTTACGTTGTCGAATTCTCTCGTGTCAAAGACTTCAGAAAATTGTTTCAAGCGGTGTCCATTCAATTTGAATATTTGATTTGTTTCTAAACTCTTCATTTCAACCGCACCGTGTTCAAACACTTTTATAACAATAAAAGATCAGTGCCATCTAGACCTCAACTTTCCCGGGAATAGCTTTAAGCGTGAATGATAAAGAAGTACTTTTTTCCCCGGAATAAAATGCTTTCGAGTCATGTGCTTGTCGTGAAACGCTTTTGTCTTGTTTTTGTAGATGCTTGCATTTTCATAAGACTCGTTCCTCAACTCTTCGATTTCTTGAAGTTGCATCTTTCGGTGCTTCCCGATTTCTTCGAGATTGAAGTTACACCTTTTAACCGCCCAATATGCTCTGTGCTCCAATTCCACCGGTAAATGACAAGACTTTCCATAGATGAGACGGAATCGAGACATGCCAATTGGAGTTTTGTAGGCGGTCCGATACGCCCACAATGCATCTTTTAACTTCAAGCTCCAATCTTTTTGTGTGGTGTTGACCGTTTTTGCAAGAATTTGTTTGACTTCTCGATTTGACACTTCGGCTTGGCCGTTTGTTTGCGAATGATAAGCAATTGATATCCGATGTGTGACACCATATCTCTTCATCATTGCTTCCATCATTTTATTGCAAAAATGAGTGCCCCTATCACTCACCAAGGCTCTTGGTACACCATATCTTGCGAAAATGTTTGACTTCAAGAAGTCAATTATATTTTTAGAATCATTATGCCTTGTAGCCTTTGCTTCCACCCACTTTGAGACGTAATCAACCACCAATAGTATATAAGTGTATCCGAAAGAGATGGGGAATGGGCCCATGAAATCGATTCCCCATACATAAAAGATCTCACAAATGAGGATGGGGCTTTGAATCATTTCGTTCTTCATGGATATGGTTCCCATTCTTTGACATCGATCACAACTCTTGCAAAATAGATAGGTATCTCTTGACATTGTTAGCCAATAGAGTCCACATTCGAGCACCTTTCACATGGTTTTGTTTTGACCAAAATGTCCTCCACATGCATACTCATGGCAAAAATTCAAGATAGACTCGACCTCATTTTGATGAACACACCTCCGTATTAGTTGATCCAGACAGTGTTTTGCAAAGGTAAGGGTCGTCCCATACGTAGTATTTGGAATCACTCTTCAACTTGGCCTTTTGGTATCTGGTAAATACGTGTGGAATTTCTTTAGTAACCAGGTAATTGACAATATCCGCATACCATGGAATGGTATTTGAAATGTAGAAGAGGTGTCCATCCGGGAATTCATCAAGAATGGAAGAAGAAGAACGACCAATATTCAACCGACTTAAGTGATCCGCAACTAGGTTTTCAGCATCACTTTTGTCCTTTGTTTCAAGATCGAACTCATGTAAAAGAAGAATCCACCGAATTAACCGTGGCTTGGCATATTTCTTAGTCATTAGATACTTCAAAGCCACATGGTCGGAGTATACAATCACTTTTGTCCCGAGAAGGTATTGTCGAAATTTCTCCAATGCGCAAACAATGGCTAGAAATTCCTTCTCGGTGGTGGAATAATTGGCTTGAGAATTATCCAAGGTTTTGGACGCATAGTAGATGACGTGTAATTGTTTTCCTTCCTTTTGACCTAAAACCGCTCCAATGGCGAAATTGCTTGCATCGCACATGATTTCAAAGGAAGCTCCTAATTTGGAGGTTGGATTATTGGAGCGGAGGTGAGCAAGTCTTTAAGTTTGTCAAAGGCCTCTTGACATGCTACATTGAAGTCAAAGTCAACATCTTTTTGGAGAAGGATACACATCGGTCTCGTGATCTTCGAGAAATCTTTGATAAATCTTCTATAGAATCCGGCATGGCCCAAGAAAGATCTCACTTCTCTAACACTTGTTGGGTAAGGAAGGGTTTGTATGACATAAATTTTGGCTTTATCAACTTCAATTCCCCTTTTGGAGACAATGTGTCCCAAGATGGTGCCTTGATTGACCATTAAGTGACACTTCTCAAAGTTTACCACCAACTTCTTCTCAATGCACCTTTCCAAAATCTTCTTAAGATTATCCAGGCATTCATCAAACGAATTGCCATATACGGTGAAGTCATCCATGAACACCTCAATTATATTCTCTACATACTCGGAAAGGATGCTCAACATGCATCGTTGGAATGTGGCGGGGGCATTACATAATCCAAATGGCATCCGGTTGTAGGCAAACGTGCCAAAAGGGCATGTAAAAGTCATCTTGTCTTCATCTTTAAGAGCAACGTGTATTTTATGAAAACCCGAGTATCCATCGAGGCAACAATAATGCGACTTGCCCGCCAATCGCTCGAGCATTTGGTCGATGAACGGAAGGGGGAAATGATCTTTTCGCGTGATGGAATTCAACTTCCTGTAATCAATGCACACCCTCCATCCATTTTAAACTCAAGTGGGTACCATTACGCCCTTGTTGTTTTCAATAATTGTGATACCCTTTTTCTTGGAAACCACTTTAACCACACTAACCCATTTGGAGTCGAAAATGGGGTAAATCATGTATGCATCAAGGAGCTTGATTATCTCTTTCTTGACAACTTCCATCATAGTAGGATTTAATCTTCTTTGAGCTTCTTTTCTAGGTTTACAATCATCTTCCATGAGGATCTTGTGAGTGCATACATTAGGACTTATCCCTTTAATGTCCGCTATTGTCCACCCCATGGCCTCTTTATGATCTTTCAAGACTTCAATCAATTGGTTTTCTTCAAAGTCTTTCAATTGAGAATAGATGATCACTGGTCGAGTTTCATCTTGACCTAGATAAGCATATTTCAAATGGCTAGGTAAGACTTTCAATTCAAGTGTGGGTGGGTGGATTATGGAAGGTGGAATCTTGTATGGAGAATGAGATAAGGCAATTTGAGAAACATCCTTCTTTGTGGAATTGTTAAATTCTAAAGTTTTTACAATCTCTTCAACTTCAAAGTCCAATGTATACATATCCAATGTATTCTTCAAACTTTCACCATCAAGACTCATGTTGAGCACCATCTTCAAAATATCCCCATTTGATAACTCAAATAATTCTTGGGTGATTGGCTCAATCACATCAACCTGATACAATGGAGAAATGTTGCTAGGATATCTCATTGCTTCAAAGATGTTGAAGTGAATGGTCTCTCCATCAAACTCCATGGTGATCTTCCCATTATGGACATCAATAATCGTGTGAGCTGTATTCATGAAGGGTCTTACAAGGAGGATCATAGATGATTTAGAAGGAGACTTCTCTTCAAGGTCAATGACATAGAAGTATGCGGGAAATACTAGTTGATTGACTTGCACTAGTACATCCTCCAATACGCCTCTTGGAAATACACTTAACTTGTCCGCTAATTGGATTATCACACCGGTTTCTCCCAAAGGTCCAACATTGAGAGATTGAAAAACTGAGTATGGCATCACATTAATCGAGGCTCCAAGATCTAGCATTGCACTTTCAACATGCAAATCAACAATAGTGCAAGGAATAGCAAACATTCCCGGGTCCTTGCATTTGGGTGGTAACTTCCTTTGGATGACCGCGGACACATTTGCATTGACTTGAATCTTTTCATTTGCCTTAATTTCCTCTTATTGGTGCACAAATCTTTAAGAAACCTGGCATAGCGCGGAATTTGTTTTATGGCATCCAAGAGTGGAATGTTAATTTGGACCTTGCGGAAAGTCTCAAGAAACTCTTTCTCTTCCTCTTGTTTCTTTGAGGGAGTCAACTGGGAGGGAAAAGTTGGTGGTATGACCAATGGCTTGATGGGTTTGTTGTAAGAGTCAGATTGGTCAAGGTTTTGCAAAATCGGGTCCTTCGGAGTACGTGCAACTTTCGAAGGTTCAACAATAATGACTTTGTCTTCTCCTTCTCTTGAAACTCTTTTAGGGTTGTTTTCTCCAAGTGTTTTCCCAATTCTTAAGGTTATTGAACTCACATTGGGGTTATTCTCGGTTTGAGAAGGAAGTTTACCCCTTTGTTCCATCTTGTTGAGAGCGGTGGCCAAGTCTCCAATTTGTGCTTGAATATTGGAGAAAATGTTCTTGGTATCTTGTTGAAATTGGGTTTGGCTTTGAGTAAGAGAAGTGACGAGTTCTTGAAGGCTCATTTGATGGTTACCACTTGATTGACCTTCTTGTGGAGGTTGTTGGTAATTTTGAGGGGTAGAAGAAGTTTGTGGATATGGAGATTTTTGGGAAGGATATTGTGGATATTGGGGTCTCATCAAAATGTTTGGTGGATTTTGCTTTGGTGGGTATGCGTTGTTTGGGTTATTCCGCCAATTTGGGTTGAAGTTGTTTTGAAATCCCATGGGTCTTGGTTGACCTTGATATCCTTCCATTACATTCACATCCTCCGGTTCACTTCCAAGAGTGGGACATTTATCCGTATAATGTCCCGTCATTGCATAAATTCCACACACCATTAATTGTTGACCACTTCCCACCACCATTTGACTTAGAACATTAGTCAAATCTAAAAGCTTTGATTCCAAGTGTTGGGTGTTGCTAACTTCACCAACCACTTGTGCAGAATTTCTCTTCATTTCATTTCGAGTTCCAAAGTTCCTTCGATTTTGAGAAATGGTTCCAAAAAGTGATCTTATCTCTTGAGGTGTCTTGTTGAAGATGTCACCACTACTTGAAGCATCAATCATCCTTCGATCTTTTTCATTCATACCCTCATAAAATTGTTGAAGAAGTAGTTTTTCGGGTATGTTGTGTTGAAGACAACTTGTACACAAGTTGTTGAATAGCTCCCAAAAATTATGAAAAGTCTCATTCTCCCCTTGACGAATCCCCAAAATGTCACTTCTTCGGCTTGATATCTAGGAGGTAAGATAGAACTTTCTATTGAAGGCTTTGAGTAACTCTTCCCATGTGTGAATAGATCCCGGTGGTAAGTTGAATAACCACTCGCTAGCTTTATCTTCCAAGGTGAGCGGGAAGGCGGTTAACTTGAAATCATCCAACGTTACATTTTCGGGCAACATACTAACACATATCATATGAAAGGACTTCAAATGCTTTTGAGGATCTTCTCAATCCAAACCATGGAACTTGGTTAGTTGATGTATGAAACTTGACTTAAATTCAATTCCTCGGCGGTTCGTGGGATAAACAATACCAAGAGGTGTGTGAGTAACATCCGTCTCCATCATTTGTCTAAGTGTCAACTCTTGAGGGGGATTAGGTGGATTGGGGTTATTGGGATATTGTTACATGTAATTGGGATGTTGTTGGTAAGGTGGGTATGGGTATGGTTGGTGATTATACATTTGTGGTGGATAAGGTTGGTAGTTAGGGTATTGGTTGTAGGGAGGTTGTTGCCGGGGGTACAGTGGTTGTTGGTACATTAGAGGTTGTGGGTAATGAGGTTGTTTTGGTTGATGTGCTTGCTATTGTTGAACTTGAAAAGCATTGTTTTGAGGTCGGTTGTTTTGATGGAAGTTTTGGTTTTGTGGTTGTGGTTGTTGATAATTGGGTTGAGTAGGGGGTTGATTCCAAGGTAGCATATTCATGAGAGGTTCTTGGTGTTGTTGTTGTCTTGGTTGTTGGGGTGGGGTATTGGCATCTTGATTGTTTGGGTTTGGGTTGGGATTGTGAGGTGGAGTGTGATTCATGGCTATATAGTTTTCAAATGGAATCTCTTCAAAGGAAGGACCAACAATTGGACAACTCGGTTCGTTGTCGGTATCACTTGATGTATGAACTTGGTCTTCTATGTTGATTAGTGGAGAAGAGGAAGAAGCTTGAATGAGTTGTTGTTGTTTTGCTTGTTTGGCTAACTTTTTCAACTTTTTTGCTTCTTTTTCAATATCCGGATTGTAGAGTAGTTCACCGGTTCTTGTAGACCTAGGCATAAACAATTAAATAACAATAACCAATTTCCCCGGCAACGGTGCCAAAACTTGGTGGGATGTCAAGTACACCAAGCAAATTACACCATTTATTTGCAAATAAAATGTAATATAATTGTAAAAAGGGGTATCGATCCTCGGGGAAATGGTTGCATTCAATTACTAATGAAATCTAATAGAACTAGTGTAAATAAACTAACTAACTATAATTAAACTAAAAGGGGGGGGGGGTTGTGATTTCTTGAAAACTAAAAGACTTGAATAACTAAAAAGCTTGCAATTAAGCAAGATGGTGAGATGCTCAAATGTTGGGAACAATTGGTTAACCAAGGCAATTCAACACAATGAACATTTGTGTGTTTATCATTAGGATTCAATACAAAGCTTATCATTCATCCCAAATTGGTTATAGCAATCATGAAGCATGATATGCCAAGATTCCTCATAGGTAGTATGGAGGTTAGGGAAGCCCACAACACACCTTCTTAATCAAAATCAAAGATCCAATTAAAGCAATTGAACCTAAGAAGTTGATTAGCCTTAAGAATGAACGAATCCCCAATTCCTAGAGGATGTCAGTGCCTACACATCCATAAAGGAGCTATGATTCATAAGCTAGAGATGATTTCTACCATCATAAAGCTCTTGTTTTAAGTAAATTCAATGATTCAATTTTAAACCAAAGAAATAAACCAACAATTGCTCATTCAAGTACCAAGCTCATGCTCAAAGTGTTAAACAAGCATAAGAAATATGAACTAGAACCATAAACATAAGATAAATGATAAATAAAGATGAATCCTTTAAAAACCCACACACATTCAAAGGTTTTAGCCAAAGTTTACCAAAATAGAGAGTTTAGCCACTCATGGCAATAGAATAACAATCACAAAAGTCTAATTGCATAAAGAAACTACCAATAACTTGGAAAGATGAAAAGAAATGAGTCTCAAGCTCCAAAATCACCTTCTTCTAGTCTCTAATGGTGTAAAATCAAAGTTATAGCTGATAGATCCCATCCCCCAAGGTAATGGCAAGCCAAATGACCAAAATGCCCAAAAATGGGCTGTTGCGCGGGTACCCGCGCGACGGAAATTCCAATCGCGCAAGTGCTGCTGGAATGCTATTGGCTCATTTTTCCTCCACTAACCATCCCATTACGAAAGATTCTCTTGGTCCCCTCCATATCCCACATGATTCAAACTAACCAATCATCTTCTAGCTTCAAATATGGATGCTCAAACCCTAAATAAAAGTCCATGAACCATCTTCACAAGCCCACTTCATCCAAGTCCTTAGCCTTTTTAAGCCCAAATCTCCTGTGGTGGATCCGCCAAGCCCAATAATGCATCGAAAAGCCCACTAAGCCAAACTCCAGTCAAACCGCAACCGCAATGACCTCCAAAATCCTGCAAAATTCCTCCTGCAAAATAGAAAGTCCCCGATACGCTCCATGATAAAGAAAATAAAGAATATACAATGCAATACTAATAAAAAGAGCTAAAACTCTAAAATAAGCTAATAAAAATAAGGAAATAAAATAAGCTATCACTCGCCCTGATGAATCCTTTATTGAGAAGTTCACTTAGTTGGCTAGATAACTCTTGCATCTCGGCAGGAGCTAATCTGTAGGGTGATTTGGCGATTGGAGTGGCTCCAGGTACAAGATCGATTCGGAACTCAACTTGGCGCTCGGGAAGTATTCCGGGCAAATCCTCGGGAAATACGTTAGGAAAGTCACGTACTTCAGGATTATCTTTAATGTTTTTCTCCTCCTTTGTTTTATCCACAACATGAGCAAGAAAGGTGTGATTCTTCTTATGCAAGCACTTTTGTGTTTGGATGCAAGAAATGAGTCGGAGGTTTGCGCCGGGTTTATCGCCGTAAACTTTAGAGTTTCGTTGTTGGGTAGGTGAAGGCGAACGACCTTCTCGTGACACATAATTTCAGCATGGTGGGGGCTTAACCAATCCATGCCAACAATTACATCAAAGCTCCTAATATTAACATGCATCAAATCGATTGGAAAGGAGTGATTATTTAATGTTAGTGTGCACCCTATGTAGATATTGTTGGTTGATTCTGTTTTACCATTGGTCATTTCGACCGTAAAAGTCTCGTTCAATTTGTGGGGATTTTGATTGAGTAGGTGTTTGAATATGTGACTTACGAAGCTTCGCTCAGCACCACTATCAAATAAAACGCACGCATAAGAGTTGTTGAGGGGAAACGTACCAATCTCCAATGTTGGATTTTTCACCGCCTCTCCTTTCCCCATAGTTAGGACTCTTCCTGTGTTCTGATTGTTGTTCTTGGGGTAGTTGCGTTTAAAATGGTCGGTTTCACCACATCCGTAACATGCAAGGCTGGCTCCGATGTTGTTGTCATTGGGCTGCTTGTTTTGTTGTGGGGGCATCATGCAATACCGGACAGTGTGTCCTTTTCGATTGCAGTTGGTGCATTGTAAGTCCTTGCATGCCCCGAAGTGGTGGTAATTACACTTGTCACATTTGGGATTGGAACCCGCGTATGACTTGGCTGGCGTTGTTGTGGTTGAGGCTGGGGCGGATGGAGTGGGTGCGGCTGGAGCGGTAGCAGAATGGACTGGTACTGTCTGTGGCTTCTTGGACGACCCTGAATTTTGTTGCCCCTTACGCTTGTTGTCCCATCTCTTCTTGTTTGCTTTCTCCCTCGGTTGCTTTGGTAATTTTCTTGTTGTCGTGATCATAAAGCTTCTTGGCTAGGCGCTTTGCACTGTCATTGGTCTCAGGTTTCGAGGCAATGACATTACCTTGAGTGGGAGGCGTCAATCCCCAGATGAATCGTTCGACTTTCTTTCCCTCAGACGTAATCATACCAGGACACAAAAGCACGAGTTCATTAAACCTCGAGATGTACGCGTCAATGTCGGAGTTCTACACCGTAAGGTTCCACAGTTCTTGCTCGAGTTTTTGTACCTCCCCTCGGGGACAGTACTCAGCGATTAACATCTCCTTGAGTTCTTCCTAGGACATGGCGTTTGCAACGGGGAGTGTCATGGCCTCAATGTGATCGTTCCACCATGACAATGCCTGGTCGATGAATATGCAGGCCGAAAATTTCACTTTACTCCCTTCCGCACATTCACATATTTCAAATACCAATTCAACATTTTCGATCCATCGTTTCAAGGCAATGACTCGTCCAGCCCCGTTGAAAGTGAGGGGTCTTGCATTGGAAAAGTCCTTGTAGGTACAAGCCTTTACAGGCCCTTGATTCATCCCTTGGTGGGAGCTTCCTGCCCCTTGGCCATTTCCACCACCATTATTTCCGTTTTGAATGTGGGCTAGAGCTGCTGTCACTGCGGCTGAAACCGCCACTTAGAAGGCCACATAGTTCATTTCGGGCGGGGGCGGCGGTGGTGGCGTTGTGTTGTTATTCTTACGGATTGGTCTCCTCGGCATCTTTTTGTCATGGAACAGAAGGATAATGAGTATCCAATGTATTTTGTTTCAAAATTTCTTGATTATAGAATAGTACCGGTGATTCGGTTGCATACAAGCAAGTGTGTGCATGAAATCAGCATGTAATAATAGTAATGGAGCACATAACAGGTAACACATCATGATAAAATACATAGCCGATTTCATTGATAATAATCTTTTGAGTACATGAAAATTTGCCTTCATAAGGCATACAATACATGAAGTAAAATAACATCTGACAGAGTAACGACTCCATGAGTAGTGTAATCACTTAATTATGTAGTCGATAGTACATAGAGTAGTGCATAAAAGAAAGTCAATACGGTAGTGAGTAAACGGCTACTAGCTGCAACGAGTAGGGTCTGGTGGTGTTGACGATGAGGTAGATGCGCCCTGAAGTCGAGCCAGGTGGTGCTCGGCGGCCTGAGGTCAAGCTTCCATTGCTGCCTGGCGCGCCTGGTAGTCCCTGACTACCTCATGTGTCATCCTCTCCGCGCGCTCAACCGCGGCCCTCATGGCCACCATCTGGCCGGCGGTTGCCTGAGTCTGCTCGCCAATGTCGCGTGTCCTTCTTACCATCACTGGCAGGGCTCGGTCTGCAGGTCCACCGTGACTTAGGTCGTAGTAGTCCCGGTTCATACCAAATGGAGGTCGTACTCCTTGTTGACGACTCCACCTCCAGATCTCGTGCGCCCAAGGAGGCGTTGGCCCATTAGGACCCATCTTGTATGGGGGCACCCTTGTCATATAGGGCGGATTGATAACTTCAGACTCAGCGTCCGAGTCATCAGCATCGCTGTCATCCTCCTCCTCGTCTGAGTCGGCTACCGGTTCTTCTAGTCCTTTTATAGGCTCCTCCTCCACGGGCTCTTCTTCTGGTTCCTCATTGGGTTCTTCCTCTGGTTCTATCCATCCGCGATTCCCCTGGTTGGGGAAATAGGGATCTCCAGGATGATGAAATCCAGCCATAGTGTCTGCACGAGGGGTGAGAAACGTGTAAGGAGAGTGTGTGTAAATATGTTCCATAATACTCCTATAGTATTTTAATTGTTTAGGTTTGGCTCTTATAACTTTTAGATAACGAGTTGGGAAGTTTTTTTTGGATAAGGTGTCTAAGTCCATAACTATATCTGGTATGTACTTGATCTGACCCGGCATGGTCCATTTGGGTTGCATGGCATCATGTATTTGGATAGACTAAATGAGAGAAATAACACTTGTGGTTTATTAATATATTATAAGTTCTAATATATTAATAGTATTATTTAATTAGTTTTGATCAAAGATTAATTTGGAATTAATTAAGTGATCAAAAGATAACTAATTAAATATATGGGTTGATTGTGTAAATCATCCATAACTTGTATAGTGGGCTAAAAGGCTCCATGGATTATCAAGTTGGGTAAAACCCATAAGATGCTCAATGGGAGTTACAAACCCATGGGTCATGGAAATGAAGAGTCATGTCACATTAGGGTTTACATGGAGTAACCCTAGATGTGACACACTATATAAAGAACATGCCATCAACCAAAATCGGCTACACTAATAGCTAGAGAGGGCTAGGCCGACTGTGAGTGTTATACATTCTCTCAAAAGTTATTTCATGGCATTTGGTGTTGTGTGAAACATTTGAGGTATAACACTTGAGGTGTTAGGCTCTCAAGGTTTGCAAGGAATCATAACAACAACAAGGTATGTAATTCTAGCTATCTTTTATGATTAAAGTTCCCCATGCACGCTAGATAGGTTTATGAACCTTGGAAAAAGTATTTTGCATGTATCTTAGACAAACATAGATCCAAGGTTTTCTAGGGTTGCATGTACACTTAGGAATGTTAGAAATGCTCAAAACCCATCAGTGGTATCAAAGCCTAGGCTTGTTTGTTTGATACTTGATGCAAACTTGTTGGAAAAAAACTCGAAAATTTTGCATCTGACTGCTCACCACGATGTGGCAGTATTTACCACGACGTGGTGGTGCCCCTGTATGCAGAATTTCGAGGTTTTGCTTGGTATTGGATGAGGACCATTACCTTAAACTGTTTTTTGAACCTTAAAACCTGTTTTTATGTGGTAATGATTATACTAATCCAATTTCAAAGTTTAATATCAAAATTTCATGTCTATATGTGTTTATATGTTCTTGAAATTATTGATAGGAATATTCATGTTCTTATGAGTTCTTGATAGATCATAGGAATTACTTGCTAAATGTTTAATTCATGATATTTATGTGTTTTAATGGAGTCCATAAGTTGTCCTCAAGTTATGGAACTTGTAAATTCATCTAGTAAACTTTAGTTCCAACCCTTAGAATTTTAAAAAATAAAATTCAACCCTTATACTATATAATATTATAAGTTTAATAATATATATATATATATATATATATATATATATATATATATATATATATATATATATATATAAGATCAAGTCGTTTTACCGCAAGTAGGCCTCATTCACGAAGTCGGTCTATAAGAGGGGTATAAGGTTGTTGCCTAGAAAATGACAGCTTAATGGGTGTCCACTCTCACCCACCGCTTCCTTGACTGGTGGAGGGTCGTTAGCCGAACGGGTAGGACAATGACTTAAAATTCTCATTAAATGTATAATGATTATTATAAAGTAACTAAATGTTTTTATAAATTCCCAATCTTAGTTACTTTAGGAAAATATGAATAAGGTGCTAATCCATGAAATTACATTTTGCACCTTGTTTAAGTCGTTGGTGGAGCGTGTGTGGTTTACCGGCACACTAACTTGGACTTAACAAGGTAGGAAAATGGTGATTTAAGGTTTTTCATGAGGTCAGAAGGGGCGCGTGTGGTTTACCGGCACAACGATTAAGTGAAAAACATTAAGGGTACCAAGTAACTTGCATGGTTACTTGAAACCTTGTTTTGTGATCCTCGGTATCCCAGTCACAAAACATGAAGGGCACACTCCAGATTGAAACATGCCATTGAAAAGTTCAATGAATCTCAAAGAATCTAGGAGTTTCTAAAACCAAATAAAACCTAATAACCATATTTCGTTTTCACGGTGGAAATTGGTGAATCATCATTCACCTACCTTTCAAATATGTTATAGCTCGGATTACGGCATCCCTCTTCTAAGCTATAATATATTGTGATTGGATCCTAGCCTTAATATTACATTTGGGTGTTTTATTAAGGACTATCTCTATATCTAAAATAAACTTGTTTTCTTCTTTTCAGATGTCTTCCAACAATGCTGCTTCTGGCTCAAACCCTACCGGCTCCTTCTCTCTCATGAACCTTTGTGGGAGAGTCATCTTTGATGGATCCAACTTTACAGATTGGATCAGGAACATCAGGATGGTCACTCGGTATGAGAATAAGGCATATGTTCTCGACAAGGAGCTTAAGGTACCCAAGCAAACAGCTACTCCTGAAGAGCTTGCTGAATATGAGACACATGAAAGAGATGCTACCAAAGTAGCATGCATCATGATGGCCACTACGACAGCCAAGCTCCAAAAGTCCTATGAGGACTATTATCCTTTTGAGATGCACCAGGACTTGATGGACCGCTACCTTCAAAGTGCTCGTCAAGAGCGATATAAAATCATCTCCTCCATGATAACAACCCGAATGAAGGATGGCGAACCCATCATGGGCCACATGCAGAAAATGCAAAGGTATGTGGACCGTTTAATGAAGTTGAATGTGAACTTCCCCGAGGAGTTAGCAATAGACATCATTTTGCACTCCTTACCATCGTGTTATGATCAATTCCTCATGACATATCACATGAACAAGGAAGAAGTCACCCTCAGCAAACTTCAAGGACTCTTTAAGACCGCCGAAAGTGGTCTAAAGGGTAAGGCGGTTGTTACCACTCCTACTCCTACTCCAAACTCCGCACCTGTCCTGACAATCGGGAAAGGTAGAGGGAAGAAAAGGAAGAACCCTTCGAAGGGTACCAAGGGTAAGACCCTTGATGGCTCCTCTTCAAGCGGAGCCAAGAAAGGTTTCGTCACTCCTTCTTCAGACCCAAAAGAGGCTGAATGCTTCTATTGCCATTAAAAGGCGCACTGGAAGCGAAATTGCCCAAAGTACCAGCAAGATTTGAAGGATGGGAAAGTAAAACCCAACCATGCAGGTATTTACACTATATTATCTAGTAACTCACCCTATTCTAACTCTTGGGTCCTTGATATCGGTTGTGGTATTCATATTTGTTCTAATTTGCAGGGACTAAGAAGAAGTGAGAATGTGGAGCATGGAAAGATAAACTTGATCATGGGGAATAGGAAAGCTTCACCTGTCACCAAGATTGGAGTTTATACTTTGTTGCTAAGTAGTGGGTTTACTTTAGATTTGAATAAATGTTATTATTCGCCTGAAATGGCAAGAAATATTATTTCCTTTCATGATTTGTACAAACAAGGGTTTACCTTTTCTTTTGATAATGAAATTGGTGGAATAAATGTTGTCTATAATAACGTGTTTTATTTTAAAGCATTACCTTGTGATGGTGTCTATGAAGCTGTGTCTGTTATAGATAATTAAGGAAATAATGTATTGTGTATTGATTCTACTAATGATAATAACTTGGATAAAGCATCATTATGGCATTGTCGTCTTGGACATGTAAGAAAGAAACGCATAGGCCAACTCCAAAAGGATGGAGTTTTGGAATCATTTGACCTAAAGTCAGATGATAGTTGTGAATCATGCTTACTTGGAAAAATGACAAAGTCACCCTTCACAGGTTCTTGTGCTAGGGGTGAAGGTTTGTTGGATCTAATGCACACGGATGTGTGTGGACCCTTCAAAACTGCCACAAGGGATGCTAATCGTTATTATGTGACCTTTACGGATGATTATAGTACATATGGATATGTCTACCTAATCAAGCATAAGTCAGAGACTTTCGAAAGGTTAAAGAGTTTAAACGGGAACTAGAGAATCAATTGGGCAGGAACATTAAGATGCTTCGATCCGATTGTGCTGGTGAGTATCTTAGTACAGAGTTCCTTGACTATCTTAGGGAATGTGGGGTTGTCTCACAATTGACACCTCCCGGGACACCACAGTTGAATGGTGTAGCTGAGAGGCGTAATCGAACCTTGTTGGACCTGGTTCGTTCCATGATGAGTCGAGCTTTGCTACCAATCTCATTCTGGGGACAGTGGCTGATTCAACTTGCGAATCAGAGTATATAGTGGCAAGCGAGGCAGCAAAGGAGGCAATATGGCTGAAGAACTTCATTGGTGACCTTGGAGTTGTACCATCTATAAAGGAGCCTATGGAAATCTTTTGTGATAGGGAAAGTTCAGTTGCCTTAGCGAAGGAACCAAGGGATCATGGGAGATCCAGACACATTGACAGAAAATACCATTTCATTAGACATCGAATAGAAGAAGGACTCCTCGTGTCAAAGAGGGTATCATCAGATGAGAACCCGGCAGATCCTCTCACGAAGGGACTGGGCAGGGTTAAGCATCTCCAGCATGCAAGGAGCATAGGGCTGAAGGATGATATTAGTTTTAGTAGTTAGATAATTTTGAAATTTGTAAAGTGTAATTGACATTTGATGATGAATAAAAGTTGTGTTTATTTATGAGTAAAGTGTTCCTATCTTTTGTCAATCGTTTACTATTATTTCTTTTGCATGTTTTGACTTCCGGAATAATTATGTTTGGTATATCATATTATTCAAATTATCTACAGTCGGTCATATGTCGGAAGTAGATATGAATTAAGACTGTCATGAGTTGATTGTAGAGGTCTAAGATGTTGGACATGGCCTCAACACTCATGAGTGCTCATAAGTTCTGGGTATTGGATTCAATCCACGCTCGCTGGTATCACTTCATGGAATTTATCTCGAGTGATCGTGAGACGGTAAAATCATATAAGTCTTGAAACCTAGAGATATGTCTTGTTTCCTATGAGTTGGTTATGCATTGATCGTACGAAACCGCATTGGTAACTCGATGTTATAAAACGTACCTTTGTGTGTAATTTAACAAGTAGTAGAACAAGCATATGAGTCGAAATTTATCTGTTCCTTCTTGGATTAGAAGCGATATCTGGCCCCCTCGATGATTTTGTTTTGACCCATGTACCGGGCCCGGTCAGAACTAAATTGATGTGTTCAATTAAGTTCTATGTCAAACAAATCGGAAATCGGGAAACAAACTGCTGGACAATAAGCAAGACATTGTTCCATGTATTTGTCCGGCTGATATCTAGAACGGAGGATTATATGATCACTTATCTTAAATGTCGTAACATCATCTTCTCAGTTCCGAGAGACCTTGAAAAGAGCTACGATTGCTGGTCGGTTCCTGAAGTCATACTTGCAGTTATAGTTATTACACTTATCCAAGTGGGAGACTGTTGGATGGGGTGTCTAAGTCCATAACTATATCTGGTATGTACTTGACCCGACCCGGCATGGTCCATTTGGGTTGCATGGCATCATGCATTTGGATTGACTAAATGAGAGAAATAACACTTGTGGTTTATTAATATATTATAAGTTCTAATATGTTAATAGTATTATTTAATTAGTTTTGATCAAAGATTAATTTGGATTCATTAAGTGATCAAAAGATAAGTAATTAAATATACGGGTTGATTGTGTAAATCATCCATAACTTGTATAGTGGGCTAAAAGGCTCCATGGATTATCAAGTTGGGTAAAACCCATAAGATGCTCCATGGATGCTCCATGGGAGTTACAAACCCATGGGTCATGGAAATGAAGAGTCATGTCACATTAGGGTTCACATGGAGTAACCCTAGATGTGACACAATATATAAAGAACATGTCATCTACCAAAATCGGCTACACTAAGAACTAGAGAGGGCTAGGCCGATTTTTAGTGTTATACATTCTCTCAAAAGTTATTCCAAGGCATTTGGTGTTGTGTGAAACATTTGAGGCATCACACTTGGGGTGCTAGGCTCTCAAGGTTTGCAAGGAATCATAACAACAACAAGGTATGTAATTCTAGATATCTTTTATGATTAAAGTTCCCCATGCATGCTAGATAGGTTTATGAACCTTGGAAAAAGTATTTTGCATGTATCTTAGACAAACATAGATCCAAGGTTTTCTAGGGTTGCATGTACACTGAGGAGTGTTAGAAATGCTCAAAACCCATCAGTTTTAGACTTGTTGCAACACCACTACCACTCCCAAACGCATGTTGGTCATATCTCAAATAAATATAGTCGATCAGGCTATATTTATCCCACCTATGATTACATAACTGTCCAGGTTTGACTGTAGTGTTCAACCTTTAAGTTCTTTTGTTTTGTTCATGTTATGATACGTCCCTAGCAAGTATGTATACTTTTATTCAGAGTGTTTTAGTCCCATTGTATTTATAGTTGTATATCTTGTATGGCTAGATATACTAGTACACTATAAACAATGCTCTGATACCAATCTGGCACACACCCGAACCAGACGGCGGAAACATCCGGAGGTGGGTGACTTCATTGTGCAGTATCATAACAATTGAATATAAATGAAACATAGCAAATCCAAACATCATACATTGAGATAAAAAACTTACATTGTTTTACATCTTGTTTATGTTATTGAATTACACAAAAAAGACAACATTGAGTACAAGTCTTTTGAAAAGCGTCAACATAAATAATGTTGGTGAGTTCATAAGCATTTTGTATAAAAATCTGTGATAGTTAGGAAAACCAGAAAATCCCATATTTTCTTATCAATATAGTTGTAAGTCTTATTTCCAATTGGGTACACTTGCATGTGCGTTTTAGTTTATCGTTTTCAAAATTGTATACAATCGTTTTCCCTAGAAAATCCTATATTTTCTGATGCATAAAATAGTAGTCTTGAAACCCTAAGACTTTGTGTGGTAAAATCTTCGTTTAACGTATCCAAACAATAGTTGTTTATAATCGAAAGGTGTAACTCGCGTAAGGTTCTAAATAATAACTGTTATATTCTAAGTGAGTCGTTATAACCATACTAATATGACGGAGTGCCTGTACTGACGTTCTTCAGGCATCGGTTTCGTTTAAGACATTTGTCACCCTAGACTAGTCGGTCTAGTTGTAGCGAACAACGAAGATGTGGGGTGTCAACCCCGTATAGATCTATACACAAATTCCCGCTCCCCCTCCAGGAGACTGTTTATAACTCTTACAGGACTTTAAACGT
Source organism: Lactuca virosa (assembly GCF_052849685.1). Taxonomy (NCBI): domain Eukaryota; kingdom Viridiplantae; phylum Streptophyta; class Magnoliopsida; order Asterales; family Asteraceae; genus Lactuca; species Lactuca virosa. The sequence goes on along the minus strand of NC_136429.1, from coordinate 302,712,830 downwards.
ATAGATATATATATATATATATATATATATATATATATATATACATATATATATATATATATATATATATATATATATATATATATATATAGAACTGTGAAGATGCGTTTGACTAGAATACTAACAGGTGTTTGTGAAAAATCGTTGTAATCCGTTATTTATTAAATAAATAACAATAGTTGTACTCGTTGACTAGATATTTTGTTTTCGTTTATAGAAAATACTCCTTTGCAACAATCAGGCTTGTCAAAATGACCCAATATTCTTGATGTTGGCAAAAATGGTCCTTCATTTTATAATTTATCAAATAAGATTCATATTTGTCAAAAGGTGGCTCAAAGTTAAGTGAATTGTTGAAACTGGTCCATTTCCACCAAAATACTTATTTTAGCAATTTTTGACGTAAATACTTACAGTTTTTGTCATAAAAATTTGTAACTTATATTATGTAAAATACTAGTTCTTGTTTCTTTACATAATTTGTGAAATATGATTCGAACTCTTGAGACTTGCCCAAGATTTCGAGTTCTTGGAATTTTCATAACCTTAGCGCATATAATTTAGCATACAAGCATAACAATCAAATAAAGCAAGGTTTAAAACACGGGTTTGACTTGTATCCTCCCCCAAAAATAATAAAAACTCGAAAAAGTAGGGGTATGAAGCTCACCTTAGTTTAGCTTGTTGGATGATTTGAAGAGATGTTAAGGAGTTTCCAAATTCTATCACTTGAAGGATTTGATAACTCTTTGAACTTTAGAATATCCTAAGAATATGTACCCAAAAATTTTATGTGTAAATATAATGAAATTTACAGAATAATGTGGGGAATCACTAGTCAAGAAAATGAGATACTTACAAGAATCTAGGAATTTCTTTGAATGAATATGACTTGAAGCTTGAATAAGTTGAGAGCACACCTAGGAGTTCACAGATTGTGGATATGAGAAGTGGGATATGGAAGAGTAGTTCACGTTTCTAAATAGAGAGGATAAGGAGCGACTTGACGCTTGCTTGGAGTACTGGTGGACAAAGCTTTGTTATCCATGGTTATTTTGTGTTTTACTGGATTTGCATGGGAAATGGGGGATCACATCAAATCATAAAGTCAAACCCCCTTATCATTTTATGATTTAATATAATAATTTTATAAATATTAATTATTATTTTATGTAAATATGTTTTAAATATTCAAATTTGGCATAAAATAGGGGTTTAAGGGGTCTAAGTTGTGAAAAATACGAGTTTGGTGGGATTCCCGACGTCAAAAAACCTTAAAATGAAGAAAAGGTCCGAAATGGTCTAAAATTCGCAGTCAAATGGTGAGTTACGGAGTCACTTAGTGAGTTCTGAAGTCTATTCTCGCATTCCAGAGTCAAGCTATTGATCCGGAGTCAGCTCATATCCGGAACCACTTCCTTCCGAGACTGCGAGGGTTCCGAAGCTACAAGGCTTCCGGTCCGAAGTCAGAGGTCTTCTGGAGTGGGTTCGGTCCGGAGCATGCGAGATCTTCTGGAGCAAAACAGGAGGTTCCAAAATAGGGGGGTTCCGGAGCGAGATTGTCCGGGTGGGAGGGTCCGAAGCCACCTAAGGGGTTCCGAACTGGGCTTGCTCATTCAAGTTTTCTCCTTTCGTTTCGAGTTGGTTTCGACTAAGGAAAACTTCATAGGAAGATTTGAGAGAGATTTGAGGTACATAGAGAGATTTGGGAGAGATTTGAGAAACATAGAGAGATTTGGGAGAGATTTGAGATGCATAGAGAGATTTGGGAGAGATTTGAGATACATAGAGAGATTTGGGAGATATTTGAGATACAAAGAGAGATTTGCATTATAACAATACACGGCTCATTAGGAATCATAATGTAAACTTTCGTGCGTTGATACCAGCCTTACAATAATTGACGCTTACATGAGAACAGAATTTCCTAGCTAAACATGCTACTTGTGACACCTAACATCCAAGGTCCAAAACAATAATGGGCCATAAGGCCCAACCATGCCATCTATGGCCCGATAATAAGTTCAAAGGCCCAATACTCTAGTAGATCCAGGCCCAATATTAATTAGTGCCCAAAAAGATTCAATAGTCCAACAAAAGCCCAAAACCTACTGGAAACGTACGCCCAACGTACATCTTCAGTACGCTTAGCATACTAAGCTCTTCGGCAGTACGTGCATCGTACAAACTAGTACGCTCAACATACAAGCTGATTTTGCACAAAAGCCATTAAGTGCTTAATGCGCGAAGACACTTCGTCCAAAGCCAGATCTTGGTCAATTCTAAGGTCCTAAGGCATAAAGTTGGCAACTTTATGCCTTTGCATGACATATGGGAACCCAACACCACATTTTAGCCATTAATACTTCCTTTAAGACCTTAAACTCTTGCATGGTGCCATAACAAACATCATGTTAGCATTTTTCATGATTTTAACATGGAAAAGGAACTCAGATCAAACATTTCTAACCTCTAGAGTTTCTCAAACTAAATGGAGTCATTACTAAACCCTAACTTAAACTAGAAAAAGAATGAGCAAGATATGAGCTTTTTATCTCCAAACGATCCTATAGATGATCTAGATGCAGTATCGAGAAGCTTTCCCACATTCAAGACTTGCTCACCACTTCCTTCTCTTTGCTAAAACACCAAAAAGAGGTTACTTTAGGCACCTTCAAGCTCAAGAATCACTGTAAGTCCCTAAATCGCTTTGATGTATCAATCCGATCCACTTGATGGTGTGGAATCCCAATCAAGTGGATGATGCAAGATCAAATAAAGAAGAAGAAGAAGAAGAAGAAGAAGAAGAACATGATGAATCTTTAATGTATACAATGATATTTAATACGATCCAATACACAAGATTCACACACACTTGCTTGTTCTCTCTACTTTCTCTCTCTAGAACACACTTCCTTCTACAATGGCAGCCCCAAAACGTTTTCTCCTTGCTTGCCCCCCTAAAAAACACCTCTTACACTATATATATACCTATGGACCTAAACCCAAGACCCAAACCTCAATAGCTAGATCGAAATTACATGTGATTTCGATCCGAGCTACAACATGACCCAAGATAGTTTTCGGCCCAAGACCAAAAACAATAAATTCTTAGAAAAGCAAAGTATAAACTATATTTTAGACCCAACAATCTCCCCCTTGGTTTATAGATTTCTTTTCTTATGACCCAACAAACTCCTCCTGGGTTTGTAGCTTGCTTTTCTTGTCAATCTTCACTTTGTGCTTGGCTTCAGCGTTTATTTTCGATTTCTTCACAACTTCAAGATGAACATATGAATCTTCTATTTGAATGACTTCATCTTGAATAGTTAGGCTTTTCTTCAAACGAATTTGACTTTCAACGCACGTTAGGTGTGGAGGCTTCTTGTAAAGATTCTAGAAAATCAGCACTTTCAGCTTGAGAATCTTTAGAGAGAATAACAGAGATACCGATTCTTCTAGATCACTTCAGCAGGTTCATAGATAGTAGAAAATTGATTGAGGAGGCTTCAATGCAATCTGTCACATAATCATCAAGTACAACCTCACCTTGTTTCTGGGGTTGAATGATTGAATGTTGAAAAATAATTTTCATTTCTTGTTCCTTCGAATGAGTATTCTTTAATGATCATTGTTGCGCCACAATTTTTCAATGATTTAACCTTGGCTCAGAAAGATCCGATACAGCCTGCTTGAGTCTCTTCTTCCTTTGAGTTCTCTGATTTTTTCAAGACAAAGAAAATTTTGTGATAAGAACAAAACTAAAAGTAAGCTTAGCACACAGAAGAAATCACAAAGAAGTAAAAACCAAAAAATAAAATACACTCAAAAGTAAAACAAAAATAATTTTTGATTTTTGATTTTTCTGAAAAACAAATAAAAACATAAATAAACACTTTTTTGGATTTTTTTTTAATTTTCTGATTTTTTTTTTATTTTTAAAATCTTTAATTCTCCCCCTAAATTTGTGCATAAAGGAAAATTATGAACAAATTTAACAGAAACAAAAATGATAACTAAATTTAAGACTGATTTGGGATCAAAGTTGTCAGACAATTCAATATCGTTTATCTGCACACACCTGCATGTTTAGATCTGGTCAATCACTGGTATTGTGGTCCACTTAAACACGAAGGATATTGACAAGTTGGACAGATTATAAGTGACAAGACATTGCACCTATATTCCTAAATAGACCATTTAGCTGATGATGACCAATGATATTCTTGTCCACTTAAATTCAGCAGCGAGATCTACAGACAACCTATTAAATGGTTCAATTTTTAATGCACTAGAACGTGTTCCCCACTTCCCGACATACCCTGGTAATCAAGAACTTCCAAAGAACTCCTTACTTTAGGTGAGTATTTAATCATTAAGAGAGAAGTCAGATATAGAAATGCATATGTTGTATCCCAGGTCGAATGTCTTCCAATCACGCAGAGGGAACAACATATGACTAACATAGATAGAGGGTTAGAGAGATAATAGGGTGCATATGATGTGTCCCAGGTCGAATCTTCCGATCACGCAGAGGGGACAACATAGGGCTAACAAATAGAAATAATTGCATATGTTCCAATCACGCAGAGGAGGCAACATATGACTGACAGATAGAAAGCAAGAAAATAATTTCCTACAGACCTACTTTATCAGAACACCCCAGTCGCCCTAGCAGTACCGAAATTAAGGACATGAGTCCATACATCGAGGAAATGTTAAGCCATAATTCTAGATACATATGACTTTTAGTGTATCCCGTAGGTTCCCATGTGTGTCTTGTTGGATAAGGTGTCTAAGTCCATAACTATTTCTGTTATGTACTTGACCCGACCCGGCATGGTCCATTTGGGTTGCATGGCACCATGCAATTGGATAAACTAAAATGAGAGAAATAACACTTATGGTTTATTAATATATTATAAGTTCTAATATATTAATAATATTATTTAATTAGTTTGATCAAGAATTAATTAAGTGATCAAAAGATAACTAATTAAATATATGGGTAGATTATGTAAATCTTCCATATCTTATATAGTAGGCTAAGAGGCTCCATGGATTATCAAGTTGGGTTCCACCCATAGGATGCTCCATGGATGCTCCATGGGAGTTACAAACCCATGGGTCATGGAAATGAAGAGTCATGACACATTAGGGTTTACATGGTGTAACCCTAGATGTGTCAACACTATATAAGAAACCCATTCTCCACCAAAATCGGCTACACATAAGAAACAAAAGGGCTAGGCCGATTTTAGAAGTGTGTATTCTCTCTAAAGTCATTCCAAAAGCATTTGGTGTTGTGTGAAGCATTTGAGGCATCACACTTGGGGTGCTAGGCTCACAAGGTTTCAAGGATCATAAGCAACAACAAGGTAAGTTATTCTATCTTTCATGCAAGTTAAAATTTGTTCCCCATGTATGCTAGATAGGAATATAACCTTGGAATTCAACTTTGCATGATAATTAGACAAACATAGATCCAAGGTTATTAGGGTTGCATGTACACTTAGGAAGTGTTAGAATGCTCAAAACCCATCATGTCTCGCTGCTCAATCTACCCGAGCGTCGTATGGTCAGTCCAAACGAAACTATCTAAGTGCACACTGTCAAGTCCTTTCATTATCAAGCAATTTCTAGTCCTTTTAAGTCCTTTGTGCCTACCAGCACATTGAACACAGAGTCCAGAAAATTCAGTTTCAGTGCCTTACACTGATGGGTTTTGAGCATTCTAACACTCCTATGGTGTACATGCAACCCTAGAAACCTTGGATCTATGTTTTTTCCAAGATACATGTAAATAATAATTTTCCAAGGTTTACTTCCTAACTAGCATGTTATGGGGTACTTGAATCATAAAACACCAGTAGAATTACATACATTTTAGTAGTGGTTGATTTCTTGGAGTATGAGAGCCTAGCACCAATAATGTGGATGCCTCAAATGGAAGTCACAAATCACCACAAACTTTGGAAACCTTTAGAGAGAGTATAAACACTTGTAGAAATCGACCACCTTTGCTCACACACACACTAGTGCCATTTTCATCTGCCAAGGACTCCTTTATATAGTGTGGTGGATTAGGGTTACATCCATGTAAACCCTAATACCCATGACCCTTCATTTCCATGAGATCCATGGGTTGAAGCTCCATGGACTATCCATGGATATTCCATGCAAGCCTAGCCCATTCTAAATAAGCAATAGCCCACACTATATAAATACAAGTGTCCATATTTAATTAGTCACCTTTTTATCACCAAATTAATTCTATATTAATTCTAGATCCATACTAATTAAATAATATGATTTCATATTAATATATTAGAACTTATAATATATTAATAAATCATAACTTATACTATTCTCAAAGATTATCCATATAAATTGTTCGGGTGAAGTGCAACCCAAATGGACCATGCTGGGTCGGGTCAAGTATATACCAAATATAGTTATGGACTTAGACACCTTATCCAACAGTCTCCCACTTGGATAAGTCTAATAACTATATTTTCCTATATGAATTCAGTAACCAACCGGAAATCGTAGCTCTTAAAACCCTGTTGAACTATGAAGCGCCATTTCAGATAAGTGATCATATAATCCTCTGTTCTAGATATCAGCCGGACAAATACATGGAACAATGTCGTACTTATTTGTCCAGCAGTTTGTTTCCTGCTTTCCGATTTGTTTGACATAGAACTTAGTTGAACACATCAATTTAGTTCTGACCGGCCCCGGTGCATGGGTCAAAACAAAATCATCGAGGGGCCCAGATATCGCTTCTAATCCAAGAAGGAACAGATAAACTTCGACTCATATGCTTGTCCTACTATTTGCTGAATTATACATAAAGGTACGTTTTATGACATCAAGTTACTGATGCGTTTTCGTACAATCAATGCCTAACCAACTCATAGGCAACAACTTATGTCTCTAGGTTTGAAGACTTATAAGATATTACCGTCCCACGATCACTCGAGATAAATTCCATGAAGTGATACAAATGAGCGTGGGTTGAATCCAATACTCATAACTTATGAGGACTCATGAAAGTTGTAGCAACTTTTGCTATGTCCAACATCTTAGACATCTACAAACCAACTTGATGACATTCTTGATTCATATCTACTTCCAACATATGACCGATTGTGGATATTTGAATAATGTAAAATACCATAACATAATTATTCTGGAAGTCAAAACATGCAAAAGGAAATGATAGTAAACGATTGACAAAAGATAGCAACACTTTACTCATAAATAAACAACAACATTTATTCATCATCAAATGTCAATTACACTTTACAAATTTCAAAGCTATCCAATCTGTGAAACTAATATCGTCCTTTAGCCCGATGCGCCTCGCATGCTGCAAATGCATAACCCTAGTCAGTCCCTTCGTGAGGGGATCTACTGGGTTCTCCTCTGACGATATCCTCTTTGCTACGAGGAGTCCTTCTTCTATATTAAGTCTTATGAAGTGATATTTTCTGTCAATGTGTCTGGATTTGCTATGATCTCCCTATTCCTTGGCTAAGGCAACCACACTATTGTTGTCACAGAAAATCTCCATAGGCTTTTTTTATCGCTGGTAAAACTCCAAGGTCTCCAATGAAGTTCTTTAGCCATATAGCCTCCTTTGCTGCCTTGCTTGCCGCTATATATTCTGATTTGCAAGTTGAATCAACCAATGTTTCCTGCTTGGAACTTTTCCAAGTAATTGCTCCTCCGTTTAAGGTAAAGACCCAGTCCGACTGAGAGCGGAAATTATCCCTATCAGTCTGAAAGCTACAATGACTATACCCTACTACTCTCAAGTCATTACTCCCACCGATTGTAAGGACCCAGTTCTTAGTCCTCCGCAGGTACTTGAGAATGTTCTTTACCGCAGTCCAGTGAGCCTTGCCAGGGCTTCCCTGATATCTGCTGACCATGCTCAACACAAAACCCACATCAGGACGAGTATAAGTCATAGCATGCATGATCGTGCCAACAGCGGAAGCATATGGAAATCGAATCATCTCTGCTATCTCATCCTTTGTACTCGGGCTCTGAGCATTGCTCAGTTTGGCATTATACTAGATTGGTAAGTCATCCTTCTTGGAATTCTGCATGTTGAACCTTTTCAACACTTTATCCACATAGGTGCTTTGACTAAGTCCAATTAGTCTTTTACTCATGTCTCTCAAAATCCTTATCCCTAGGATATAGGCAGCTTCTCACAGGTCCTTCATAGCGAAATATTTCCCAAGCCAGGACTTCACTTCCTGCAGAGTTCGGATGTCATTTCCTATGAGTAGTATGTCATCCACATACAATACCAAAAAGCTAACTATACTCCCACTAGCCTTGACATACACATAAGATTCATCTTCGCTCCTCGATAAGCCAAACTCTTGGACTTTCTCATCGAAACAAAGATTCCATCTGCGAGGTGCTTGTTTCAATCCATAGATGGAATTCTCAAGCTTACACACTCTATTAGGGTATTCTGTACTGAAAAAACCCACTGGCTGATTCATGTAAACATCCTCAGCCAACTTTCCATTAAGGAAAGCGGTTTTGACATCCATTTTCCATATTTCATAATCATGAAATGCAGCAATGGATAACATAACCCTAATAGACTTAATCTTTGCTACTGGTGAAAAGGTCTCATCATAATCAACTCCCGGATTTTGAGAAAAACCCTTTGCAACCAATCGCGCCTTATAAGTGTTGGGTTTTGAGCATTCTAACACTCCTATGGTGTACATGCAACCTTAAATACCTTGGATCTATGTTTTCTCTATTACAAATGCAAATATAAATTTCCAAGGTATTGTTCTAACTAGCATAATATAAAGTACACATAAGATAAATTCTAGTAGAATTACATACTCTTGGTTGGTGCATGATTCCATGTAGCTCAAGAGCCTAGTGCCCCAAGTGTGACACCTCAAATGGTTCATACAACACCATGAACATTTGGAATAACCATGAGAGAAGATATTAGTCTTATATCTCTATGAAATCGACTTGTCCTCTATGTAATACACTAGTGCCAATTTCACCAACAATGGGGTCTTTATATAGTGTGCACATTAGGGTTACACCATGTAACCCATGAATTAACCCATTCCTTATGCTCCATTGGTTTTAACCTCCATGGAGTATCCATGGGCCACCACATGGGTTAAACCAAACATAAGGAATCATGGATCATGAGCCCATATATACAAGAATCTATGATTTACACAATCAATCCCCATATATTTAATTAGTCTCTTTTGATCACTAAATTAATTCAAAATTAATTCTAGATCAATACTAATTAAATAATATGATTTCATATTAATATATTAGAACTTATAATATATTAATATGTCACAAATATCTTCTTTTCATTAAAAGGTCTATCCAAATGTTTTGATGCCATGCAACCCAAATGGACCATGCCGGGTCGGGTCAAGTATATACCAATTATAGTTATCGACTTAGACACTAATCCAACAGTCTCCCACTTGGATAAGTCTAATAACTATTATTGCAAGTACGCCTTCACAACCCGACCATCAATCGTAGCTCTTAAAAGCTGCTGCCGAACTCTGAACAAATCAATGACGCGTCCATTAGATAAGTGATCATATATTCCTCCATTCTAGATATCATATGGACTGAGACATGGATTATAATCATTCTCTCTTTCCATTTGTTGTTTCCCGATTTCCGATTTATGACAACCGACTAATTGAACAAATCAAATCAGTCCAGGCTTGGCCAAGCACTTAGGGGTGTCATCACTAAATCATCGAGGGGCCCATAGATATCGCTTTTATCCCTTTAAGGGTAAAAGGAACGGATAAACTTCGACTCATATGCTTGTACTGACTACTTGTTGAATCATACACAAAGGCACGTTTTATAACAACGAGTTACCAATGTGTTTTCGTGTAATCAATGCGTAACCAACTCATAGTCAACAACTCATATCTCTAGGTTTGAAGAATATAATATATTATCGTCTCACGATTCACTCATGATAAAATCCATGAAGTGAATCCAAATGAGCGTGGGTTGGATCCAATACTCAGGCCTTATGAGTACTCATGAATGTTGCAGCAACCACTGCTATGTCTAATGCACATTAGACAGATCATACAAGCCAAATTCATGACAGTATTAAATCAATACCTACTTCCAAAGTATGACTGACTGTGGAGAGTTTGAATAACTTAGTCAGTCGGGAAGAATGACCTAGTTATTCTGGAAGTCAAAACATGCAAAGTGAAACACAAAAATAATACTAATCTTGTATGGCCTCAACACTTTGAGTGTAAATAAAAACCCTTTTATCTAAGCACCATATTGATTACTCATTATTTATTTTTTCGATTAATCAACTTAATACTTGAATTAAAACAATAGTCATTCCATGCTCCAAGCATGCACACTATGTTTTTCCAAACAATAGCTATGCCATACTCCAAGTATGCACACTATGTTTATCTATGATCCTTACTTTGTGAAATAGATGGATTGACAATATTTCAATGATGCTCATTTCACAATCCCAATCCTTATTGTAAATGTAAGAATACCAAACTCTTGCCATTTACTATAATCTGTTATATTCTAAACTCATATGCAATGATCATCTTGTAATGAATATGCACACAAGTCACAAATACTTGCCAACAGACATTACAAAGTATTCCAATGGAGAACAATTACATGGAAATGAGGTCTCAAATTCAAAGTACATTCCTTTGAACATCCTTCTTGCATTAAGTTCTCTAATCTTACATAGATTCAAAATAACTTCCACCTATGGAAACAATTCCACATTCCCATTTTGACCATCACTTTTGAACAAGAGTTGCCTCTTTTCAAAATATGTCAATATGGTCCTTACTCTATACTTCCAATTGTCCATGAGTAACCAATCTTTGGTAAACCTCAAATTGTCCTCGACAATTGCTTAATCAATTTATTCATATCCAGTTCTAATCCCTTTTCCCCTCTTAATGCCCTAAGCATTAGGAAAATTTAGAAAGGATAACTATTATAGCTCATGTAATCGATCCTATACCCGAAGCATATGGGACATGATTCATGTTGTAAATTTTTTTATTTGCCATGTTCTCACAATTCGAACTATGAAGAGGGATGCCGTAATCATAAACGAATTTTGAGAACGCAACATATATAGAATTTTCTTATGTTGAACCATTCCAGCATAACATTCATATATATTCTTGACTAAAGTTTATTAAAATCTCAATCTAAGCTTGTAGAATTGGAATGAAGTATAAAATCTTCTCCCTTAATTATAGCAAAACAACTTTTCAAAGCGAATTGAAACTTTTGTTTTCTATAATTAACATTGCTAGCTTGCAACATAATCATCATGCTCCCACTAGCATAATGATTATTATCTTACTAGCATAATAGTTATGCTCCCACTAGCTTTGACATGTATCTAGAAATCAACTGGACCTCTAGAAATCAATACTTTATTGTCTTTCTTACCAAAGTTCAGATTTCTGATATGAGATTGCTTTGATAATACTTTATCAAAATCATACACCTTTCCTTAGATAGCTCACATGTTTGTCTAGACCTTTTGCAATTCTCACTAGTTAGTGTGCCGGTTAACCACACACGCTCCCCTATCTATATGAGAATGCAAATATCACAACTACTATCTACTTAAAATCTTCTTAGTGAAAGCGTTTCCTCACCATCATTTTCATGAATCGAAGAGAAACCTTATGACACTTAGATTTTTATGGTGTATGTGTTCCTGTCCATGTGAATTTGTCAGAACCATAATCACAAGATACGGTCAGTGACAAATCCAAACACATATGGACTGAACCTGTTCAATCTTAATTTCTTGCCACCTGGCAGTACAAGGACCTACCATTTCTTCCAGATTGTTATGCAAACAATTTGAGAACTCACAGAACTCACAATCATATCCAACTTTAACTGGATAGGCACAAAAATAATAATATGTCAACACGATAGGTTACAAACCTCAAGTCGTGGGCTAGTGATCTACAAAACTCTTGATTAGTTCTTGAAACTATTTCAGGATCTTTTAAACTCCCACTGTCCTCTTGACATATAAGACTCTCTTTCCTAATATTCAAGAGATAGTGCGGATTCTTTTACAAACACTTCACACAATTGGACTTAGTTGGTCTTTGTTTTATCCAAAACATCACAACTTACCAATTTCAAATGTACAAGAATAGGAAGCATCTTACTCAACATTTGACAAGTGTTATAAACTTTCTAAAGATTATGTCACTCAAGACTCAATCTTGGAGTATGACTCTAAGATTTTATTTTGGAACGAAGTATAAATTATCTTTTGATTTAACCGTTTCCACAATTCACGATTCCTCTCCTTAGCCAAACAAATGTAGTAAGGTGTCCTTAGAGGATCAAGTGTGATATGGTTTCATAATCACTAAGATAATCATAAAACAAGATACTCAAGTACTCTCCCATCTCATTAGATTGGAGAAACTTCTATCTTTCTGGCTTATTTGATTCTTCTTATTCATTCTGCCAATTATTGAAACTTTTCCAATATTTCAGAATCACACTCAAACTTGTAAGCATGATCATATTTACTAACTTTTAGTAAATCATGACGAATACTCTTATCAATCCTTGTGGTGGACTTGACCAGCACACAACCAAGTGTACCCAATCCTTTAGTCCTTCACATGTACATGTGAACAAGGAATTAGTCTTAATTTCCCAAAATTGAAAATTCTCATTCATCACACAATACTACTTGCATGATTCCAAGTTTCTATCCAACTGAAACTTGGGTTATGAGAATCTTTCCTTATTTGGTAAATTATGACACTACCACAAACGAAAGAATCAAATCCATTTTCCAATATTGATATCAATAGAATCATATAGGCAACAGTTTTTCACAAATGCCATTGTAAGGATACTTAAAATAAATAAAATTAAAACCATCTTTCTTTTATTTTAAAAACTTTGCGGAAAACTTATCCTTACAATCCATATGGAAAACTTATTGTTATCTATTCCTAAGCAATATATCATAACTCTTAAGTAACAACTCAAAATTCTGATCACTGAACCATGCGATCGAAATACATCTTCGTGATCAGAAACAACATATACTTTCTTTAAGCTTCCTCTCTTTTCTTTGATTCTTAAAACATCAACATGTGACCTATTCACATCATGCAATAAGGATCTCCAAATAGGAACTTAATAGAGTTAGATAATGGACTTTACCTGAAGTAGAGTCAAACTTATTGACATTACCATCATTATGATCTTTCAGGTAAATTTGGCAGCTTCGCAACCAATGCCTCCTTCCTTTGGAAATAGGCACATATAGACTCTTTGGGAATGGTACATGGGACTATCTCAGACTTAGCCTTTCTCTTTACCATTTGGTCAACTGAGTTGACTATGGCCGATCCCTTTCCATTGGGAAGAGAAAGTTTTTCTGGATTTCCAGTGTCACAATTGTCAATGTCCATGAAGTTTTGGGAAGTTGATCTTCTAATCAAATTTGCTTTACCAGTATTCCAAATCATTGCTGATTCAGCAACACCAAGAAAATAGATAAGATCATTAAAGGGTCATGTCGTGATCTGTCATCAGGGAGTGACTGAAGAACCAAGTCAACAGCCAGCTACCTCGAGACTTCAACAGCCGACTCTCCCGGCTTGTCAATATGTGACTTAATCTCCAAGACCTAAGCACATATAGACTTGCTTGCCAATAGGGATTGAGTGACTTAGAACTTCTTAAGTCTTAAAACTTGTGGGATATGGAGAATTATTAGAGGAGGTGGAGGAAATGAAGTATGATTTCCAGTCCCATTAATGCACAACAAAGTGATTGATCTTTCACCTTGATTGCCATTTGGGATATCATCTTCATTAGGAAGCTTGTTCCTAAAGATTTGGGAAGACCATAGCTGTCTAAACTAGACATCTATAATGGGATAAATTCAAGTTACTTGATTTAAAGTCCTTAATATAACACCCAATATGAAATATTAAGGCAAGGACCCAACAACCTATTTATAACTGGAAGAGGGATGCCGTAATCCAAATTATAAAATAGTTGAAGGTAGGCAAATGACGATTTACCAATTTCCACCATGAAAACGAAATAAACTATTAAGTTTTAATTTGGATTTGAAACTCCTAGATCTTTTGAGATACATTGAACTTTCAATGGCTTGTTTGAATCTCGATTGTGCCCTCTCAAGTTTGTGACTGGGATGCCGAGGATCACAAACAAGGTGTGAATAACCATACAAATATACTTGGTACCCTTAATATTTATCACCTAATTGATGTGCCAGTTAACCACACACGCTCCACCGATCTATGATAAATTTAAGTTACCCTTTGCCACACTTGGTCAGTCCCAGGTTAGTGTGCCGGTTAACCACACACGCTCCACTAACGACTTAACAAGGTGCAAAGTACAATTTAATGGGTTAGCACCATTTCACATTTTCCTAAGTAACTAAGATTGGGAATTTATAAGTGTTCAGTTACTTAGTATTTATCATTATACTTTTAATGAAGGGAGAATTATAGTCCTATCCTACCCGTTCGGCTAACGACCCTCCACCAGTCAAGGAAGCGGTGGGTGAGAGTGGACACCCATTAAACTGCCATTTTATAGGCAGTAACCTTATACCCCCCTTATAGACCGGTTTCGTGAATGAGGCCTACTAATGGTAAGATTGACTTAATCTTATACATATCTATATACTTAAAATTATAATAATAGTATAAGTGTTGAATTTTAAACTTTTTAACATTCTAAGGTTCAATTTGGAATTAAAGTATACATGAGGGTAACTTTACAAATTCCAAAACTTGAGGGCAAGTTTTGAAACTACTCAAGACTTTTCATTTCATAACTTATGAGTTTAATGGTTCATTAAAATGAAGACTCTTCACTTTTATGTAACCTCTTATTCTTTAATAACACTTTTAAAGAAGTGACTCTTAAACATTCATAACTTGAGGAGAAGTTATGGAGTCATAAAAACAATTTAATGAAAAAGACTCTTCATTTTGTGTAACCTATGGAACTTTTATGAGCTTTAAGATCCATAAATGTGACCTTTTATGTAACTTGAGGACAAGTTACAAAAAAACATATTTTATTAACTTCTTTTAGATTAATATGGATTGAAAACCACTAAAACACAATTTTTTTTTAATTAATCTAAACTAACTCATAAATCAAGGAAACATAAAACTCTTGGTAATCGATAATTTGAGGACAAGTTATGGAGTCCATACAATTTCATCTAGATCGTGAATTATACTAACAAACAATTTGCACATAATTCCTATAATCTAACAAAACTCATAAGCATGAACATTCATAATCAACAATTTTTCAAGAATCACATAAACATATATAAAACTTGAAACTTTGATTATAGGAATTAAATTGGTTTAACATAATCATTACCACATTAAAAAACAGGTTTTATAAGTCCAAAACAGTCAAAGGTAATGATTCTAGACGAATTCCAGCACCAAAACTAGAAGATATGATGTTTGGGGTTCCAACTCGTCGAGTGCATGAACCAACTCGGCGAGTTGGATGCATTTTGTTTTGGACTCATGGAGTCCCTTCATGGACTCGTCGAGTACCCTGTTCAGACAGCACAAAACTTCGATTTTTAAGTAGTTTAAGCAAGTATAACAAGAAAAGAAACCTGACTATGATACCACTGTTGGGTTTTGAGCATTCTAACACTCCTATGGTGTACATGCAACCCTAAATCCCTTGGATCTATGTTTTCTCAATTATAAATGCAAATATCAATTTCCAAGGTATTTTTCTAACTAGCATAATATATAGTACACATAAGATAAATTCTAGTAGAATTACATACCTCTTGGTTGGTGCTTGATTCCATGTAGCTCAAGAGCCTAGTGCCCCAAGTGTGACACCTCAAATGGTTCACACAACAACATGATCATTTGGAATAACCATGAGAGAAGATATTAGTCTTATATCTCTATGAAATCGGCTTGCCCTCTATGTAATACACTAGTGCCAATTTCACCAACAATGGGGTCTTTATATAGTGTGCACATTAGGGTTACACCAAGTAACCCATGACTTAACCCATTCCTTATGCTCCATGGGTTTTAACCTCCATGGAGTATCCATAGGCCACCACATGGGTTAAACCCAACATAAGGAATCATGGATCATGAGCCCACATATATAAGAATCTAAGATTTACACAATCAATCCCCATATATTTAATTAGTCTCTTTTGATCACTAAATTAATTCAAAATTAATTCTAGTTCAATACTAATTAAATAATATGATTTCATATTAATATATTAGAACTTGAGATATATTAATATGTCACAAATATCTTCTTTTCATTAAAAGGTCTATCCAAATGTTCTGATGCCATGCAACCCAAATGGACCATGCCGGGTCGGGTCAAGTATATACCAATTATAGTTATGGACTTAGACACTAATCAAACAATAAGTGTGTACATCACCATCCATGTCAGTCTGCTTCTTGAAGATCCATTTCTACCCGACTGTCTTACGACCTGGTACATTGTCAACCAAGTTCCAAACTTGATTGTCATACATGGACTGTATCTCGCTGTCCATAGCCTCTTTCCATTTAGCAGCCTCAAAGCCCGCCATGGCTTCCGCGTTACTGTTAGGTTCATCCAGGCTTACCAGTGTGCTTTCACTAATAAGTGTATCACCTTCCGCCGTAATATGGAAAGCATAGTAATGTCAGGTGCATTCCTAACTCTCGTGGAATGCCTCATAGGTACAGACTCTTCAGTCGGATCAACAGGAGTTTCCTCCTCAGGTTGATTGCTAGGGTTTGAGGTTCCTTCACCAATTGACTCTTGAATATCATCAAGATCAATTTGTCTCCCACTATTTCCTTGGCTTATCAACTCTCTCTCGAAAGACTCCTCTCCTTGCTACAAAGACCACATTATCATTAGGTTCGTAGAAGAGGTAACCAAAGGATTTCTGTGGGTAGCCGATGAAAATACACCTCTCACTTCGAGGTTCGAGCTTATCATGTGATCTGGATTGGGAACTTTTCCAGTCCACATCTCGTGAGGTGTTTTGGCAACCTTCTTTGTAGGGACTAGATTAAGGATATGGGCGGCAGTCTCTAAGAATACCCCCCAAAATGAGATTGGTAGCGAAGCTCAACTCATCATGGAACGAACTATATCCAACAAGGTTCAATTACTCCTCTCAGCCACACCATTAAGTTGTGGTGTCCTGGGAGGTGTCATTCGTTAGACAATCCCACATTCCTTAAGATAGCCAAGGAACTCTATACTAAGATACTCACCACCTCGATCGGATCGAAGCATCTTAATGTTCCTACCCAACTGATTCTCCACTTCCTGTTTAAACTCCTTGAACTTTTCAAAGGTTTCTGACTTATGCTTGATTAAGTAGACATATCCATATCTACTGCAATAATCAGTAAAAGTCCCATAGAAGCGGTTAGCGTCCCTTGTGGCGGTTCTGAACGGTCCACACACATCAGTATGTATGAGGTCCAACAAACCCTCACCCCTAGCACAAGTACTAGTGAAGGGTGACTTTGTCATTTTCCCAAGCAAACAAGATTCACAACTATCATCCAACTTTAGGTCAAATGACTACAAGACTCCATCCTTTTGGATTTGGCCTATGCGTTTCTTGGTTACATGTCCAGGACGACAATGCATAATGATGCTTTATCCATGCTAGTGAAAGAATCGATACACAACACATTATTTCCTAGGTTATCTACAACCGACATAGTTTCATACACACCGGCACAAGGTAATGCTTTAAAATAAAGAACATTATTAAAGAAATCATTAATACCACCACATTCATTATCAAACGAAAAGGTAAACCTTGTTTGTGCAAACCATGAAAGGAAATAATATTTCTCGCCATTTCAAACGAGTAACAACATTTATTCAAATCTAATGTAAACCCACTACTTAGCAATAAAGAATAAACTCCAATCTTGGTGACAGGTGTAACTTTCCTATTCCCCATGATCAAGTTTATCTTCACATGCTCCACATTCTCACTTCTTCTTAGCCCCTGCAAATCATAACATATGTGAATAACACAACTTGTATCAAGGACCCAAGAATTAGAATAGGGTGAGTTATTAGACAATATAGTGTAAATACCTGCAAGGTTGGGTTTCACTTTCCCATCCTTAACATCTTGCAAGTACTTCAGTTTCGCTTCCAGTGCGCGTTTTCATGGCAATAGAAGCATTCAACCAAAATAGAGAGTTTAGCCACTCATGGCAATAGAATAACAATCACAAAAGTCTAATTGCATAAAGAAACTACTAATAACTTGGAAAGATGAAAAGAAATGAGTCTCGAGCTCCAAAATCACCTTCTTCTGGTCTCTAATGGTGTAAAATCAAAGTTATAGCTGATAGATACCATTCCCCAAGGTAATGGCAAGCCAAATGACCAAAATGCCCACAACTGGGCTGTTACGCGGGTACCCGCGCGACGGAAATTCCACTCGTGCAAGTGTTGCTGGAATGCTATTGGCTCATTTTTCCTCCACTAACCATCCCATTACCAAAGATTCTCTTGGTCCCCTCCATATCCCACATGATTCAAACTAACCAATCATCTTCTAGCTTCAAATATGGATGCTCCAAGCCCTAAATAAAAGTCCATGACCCATCTTCACAAGCCCACTTCATCCAAGTCCTTAGCCTTTTTAAGCCCAAATCTCCTTTGGTGGATCCGCCAAGCCCAATAATGCATCGAAAAGCCCACTAAGCCTAACTCCAGTCAAACCTCCAAAATCCTACAAAATTCCTCCTGCAAAATAGAAAGTCCCCGATACGGTCCATGATAAAGAAAATAAAGAATATACAATGCAATACTAATAAAAAGAGCTAAAAATCTAAAATAAGCTAATAAAAATAAGGAAATAAAATAAGCTATCACTCGGCCTGATGAATCCTTTATTGAGAAGTTCACTTAGTTGGCTAGATAACTCTTGCATCTCGGCAGGAGCTAATATGTAGGGTGATTTGGCGATTGGAGTGGCTCCAGGTACAAGATCGATTCGGAACTCAACTTGGCGCTCGGGAAGTATTCCGGGCAAATCCTTGGGAAATATGTTAGGAAAGTCACGTACTTCAGGATTATCTTTAATGTTTTTCTCCTCCTTTGTTTTATCCACAACATGAGCAAGAAAGGTGTGATTCTTCTTATGCAAGTACTTTTGTGTTTGGATGCAAGAAATGAGTCGGAGGTTTGCGTCGGGTTTATCGCCGTAAACTTTAGAGTTTCGTTGTTGGGTAGGTGAAGGCGAACGACCTTCTAGTGACACATAATTTCAGCATGGTGAGGGCTTAACCAATCCATGGCAACAATTACATCAAAGCTCCTAATATTAACATGCATCAAATCGATTGGAAAGGAGTGATTATTTAATGTTAGTGTGCACCCTATGTAGATATTGTTGGTTGATTCTGTTTTACCATTGGCCATTTCGACCGTAAAAGTCTCGTTCAATTTGTGGGGATTTTGATTGAGTAGGTGTTTGAATATGTGACTTACGAAGCTTCGCTCAGCACCACTATCAAATAAAACGCACGCATAAGAGTTGTTGAGGGGAAACGTACCAATCTCCACTGTTGGATTTTTCACCGCCTCTCCTTTCCCCATAGTTAGGACTCTTCATGTGTTCTGATTGTTGTTCTTGGGGCAGTTGCGTTTAAAATGGTCGGTTTCACCACATCCGTAACATGCAAGGCTGGCTTCGACGTTGTTGTCATTGGGCTGCTTGTTTTGTTGTGGGGGCATCATGCAATACCGGACAGTGTGTCCTTTTTTATTGCAGTTGGTGCATTGTAAGTCCTTGCATGCCCCGAAGTGGTGGTAATTACACTTGTCACATTTGGGATTGGAACCCGCGTATGACTTGGCTGGCGCTGTTGTGGTTGAGGCTGGGGCGGATGGAGTGGGTACGGTTGGAGCGGTAGCAGAATGGACTGGTACTGTCTGTGGCTTCTTGGACGACCCTGAATTCTTTCGCCCTTTATGCTTTTTGTCCCAGTTCTTCTTGTTTTCTTTCTCCCTCGGTTGCTTTGGTACTTTTCTTGTTGTCGTGATCATAAAGCTTCTTGTCTAGGCGCTTTGCACTGTCATCGGTCTCGGGTTTCGAGACAATGACATTACCTTGAGTGGGAGGCGTCAATCCCCAGATGAATCGTTCCACTTTCTTTCCCTCAGACGTAATAATACCAGGACACAAAAGCGTGAGTTCATTAAACCTCGAGATGTACGCGTCAATGTCCGAGTTCTGCACCGTAAGGTTCCACAGTTCTTGCTCGAGTTTTTGTACCTCCCCTCGGGGACAATACTCAGCGATTAGCATCTCCTTGAGTTCTTCCTAGGACATGGCGTTTGCAACGGGGAGTGTCATGGCCTCAATGTGATCGTTCCACCATGACAATGCATGTTCGATGAATGTGCAGGCCGCAAATTTCACTTTACTCCCTTCCGCACATTCACATATTTCAAATGACGATTCAACCTTTTTGATCCATTGTTTCAAGGTGATGAATCCTCCAGTCTCGTTGAAAGTGCGGGGTCTTGCATTTGAAAAGTGCTTGTAAGTACAAGCCATTACAGGCCCTTGATTCATCCCTTGGTGGGAGCTTCCTGTCCCTTGGCCATTTCCACCACCATTATTTTCGTTTTGAATGTGGGCTAGAGCTGCTGTCACTGTGGCTGAAACTGCCACTTAGAAGGCCACATAGTTCATTTCAGGAGGGGGCGGCGGTGGTGGCGCTGTGTTGTTATTCTTACGGATCGGTCTCCTCTGCATCTTTCTGTCATGGAACAAAAGGATAATGAGTATCCAATGTATTTTGTTTCATAATTTCTTGATTATAGAATAGTACCGGTGATTTGGTTGCATACAAGCAAGTGTCTGCATGAAATCAGCATGTAATAATAGTAATGGAGCACATAACAGGTAACACATCATGATAAAATACATAGCCGATTTCATTGATAATAATCTTTTGAGTACATGAAAATTTGCCTTCATAAGGCATACAATACATGAAGTAAAATAACATCTGACAGAGTAACGACTCCATGAGTAGTGTAATCACTTAATCATGTAGTCAATAGTACATAGAGTAGTGCATAAAAGAAAGTCAATATGGTAGTGAGTAAACGGGTACTAGCTGCGACGAGTAGGGTCTGGTGGTGCTGACGATGAGGTAGATGCACTCTGATGTCGAGCCAGGTGGTGATCGGCGGCCTGAAGCCAGGCTTCCATTGCTTCCTGGCGCGCCTGGTAGTCCCTGACTACCTCATGTGTCATCCTCCCCGCGTGCTTAACCGCAGCCCTCATGGCCACCATCTGGCCGGCGGTTGCCTGAGTCTGCTCGCCAATGTCGCGTGCCCTTCTTACCATCACTAGCAGGGCTCAGTGTGCAGGTCCACCGTGACTTAGGTCGTAGTAGTCCCGGTTCATACCAAATGGAGGTCGTACTCCTTGTCGACGACTCCACCTCCAGATCTCGTACACCCATGGGGGCGTAGGCCCATTGGGACCCATCCTGTATGGGGGCACCCTTGCCATATAGGGCGGATTGATAACTTCGGACTCAGCGTCTGATTCATCAGCGTCGCTGTCATCCTCCTCCTCGTCTGAGTCGGCTACCGGTTCTGCCGGTCCTTCCATAGGCTCCTCCTACCCGGGCTCTTCTTTTGGTTCCTCCTTGGGTTCTTCCTCTAGCTCTAGCCATCCGCCATTCCCCTGGTTAGGGAAATAGGGCTCTCCAGGATGATGAAATCCAGCCATAGTGTCTGCACGAGGGGTGTGAAACGTGTAAGGAGAGTGTGTGTAAATAGGTTCCAAAATACTCCTATAGTATTTTAATTGTTTAGGTTTGGCTCTTATAACTTTTAGATAACGAGTTGGGAAGTTTTAGACTTGTTGCAACACCACTACCACTCCCAAACACATGTTGGTCATATCTTAAATAAATATAGTTGATCAGGCTATATTTATCCCACCTATGATTACATAACTGTCCAGGTTTGACTGTAGTGTTCAACCTTTAAGTTCTTTTGTTTTGTTCATGTTATGATACGGCCCTAGCAAGTATGTATACTTTTAGTCAGAGTGTTTTAGTCCCATTGTATTTATAGTTGTATATCTTGTATGGCTAGATATACTAGTACACTATAAACAATGCTCTGATACCAATCTGGCACACACCCGGACCAGACGGCGGAAACATCCGGAGGTGGGTGACTTCATTGTGCAGTATCATAACAATTGAATATAAATGAAACATAGCAAATCCAACCATCATACATTGAGATAAAAAAACTTACATTGTTTTACATCTTGTTTATGTTCTTGAATTTCACAAAAGCGACAACATTGAGTACATTTCAAAGTACATCAAAATAAACTTGAATCCGCATCCCACTAACCTGCTTACTGATTTCCTGAGAATACAAGTCGTTTGAAAAGCGTCAACATAAAATATGTTGGTGAGTTCATAAGCATTTTGTATAAAAATCTGTGATAGTTAGGAAAACCAGAAAATCCCATATTTTCTTATCAAAATAGTTGTAAGTCTTATTTCCAGTTGGGTACAGTTGCATGTGCCTTTTAGTTTATCGTTTTCAAAATCGTATATAATCGTTTTCCCTAGAAAATCCTATATTTTCTTATGCATAAAATAGTAGTCTTGAAACCCTAAGACTTTGTGTGGTAAAAGCTTCGTTTAACGTATATATATATATAACTCTTACAGGACTTTAAACGTGTATATATATATATATATATATATATATATATATATATAGAACTGTGAAGATATGTCTGACTAGAATACTAACAGGTGTTTGTGAAAAAATCGTTGTAATCCGTTATTTATTAAATAAATAACAATAGTTGTACTCGTTGACTAGATATTTCGTTTTCGTTTATAGAAAATACTCCTTTGCAACAATCAGGCTTGTCAAAATGACCCAATATTCTTGATGTTGGCAAAAATGGTCCTTCATTTTATAATTTATCAAATAAGATTCATATTTGTCAAAAGGTGGCTCAAAGTTAAGTGAATTGTTGAAACTGGTCCATTTCCACCAAAATACTTATTTTAGCAATTTTTGACGTAAATACTTATGGTTTTTGTCAGAAAAATTTGTAACTTATATTATGTAAAATACTAGTTCTTGTTTCTTTACATAATTTGTGAAATATGATTCAAACTCTTGAGACTTGCCCAAGATTTCGAGTTCTTGGAGTTTTTATAACCTTAGCACATATAATTTAGCATACAAGCATAACAATCAAATAAATCAAGGTTTAAAACAAGGTTTTGACTTGTATCCTCCCCCAAAAATAATGAAAACTCGAAAAAGTAGGGGTATGAAGCTCACCTTAGTTTAGCTTGTTGGATGATTTGAAGAGATGTTAAGGAGTTTCCAAATTCTATCACTTGAAGGATTTGATAACTCTTTGAACTTTAGAATATCCTAAGAATATGTACCCAAAAATGTTATGTGTATATATAATGAAATTTACAGAATAATGTGGGGAATCACTAGTCAAGAAAATGAGATACTTACAAGAATCTAGGAATTTCTTTGAATGAATATGACTTGAAGCTTGAATAAGTTGAGAGCACACCTAGGAGTTCACAGATTGTGGATATGAGAAGTGGGATATGGAAGAGTAGTTCACGTTTCTAAATAGAGAGGATAAGGAGTGACTAGACGCTTGCTTGGAGTACTGTGGACAAAGCTTTGTAATCCATGGCTATTTTGTGTTTTACTGAGATTTTCATGGGAAATGGGGGATCATATCAAATCATCAAGTCAAACCCCCTTATCCTTTTATGATTTAATATAATACTTTTATAAATATTAATTATTATTTTATGATAATATGTTTTAAATATTCAAATTTGGCATAAAATAGGGGTTTAAGGGGTCTAAGTTGTGAAATGTACGAGTTTGGTGGGATTCCCGACGTCAAAATACCTTAAAATGAAGAAAAGGTTTGAAATGGTCTAAAATCCGGAGTCAAATGGTGAATTATGGATTCACTTAGTGTGTTCCGAAGTGTATTCTCACATTCCGGAGTCAAGCCATTGATCCGGACTTAGCTCATATCCAGAACCACTTCCTTCCGAGGCTGCGAGGGTTCCGAAGCTACAAGGCTTCCGGTTCGGTCCGGAGAATGCGAGATCTTCCGGAGCAAAACAGGAGGTTCCAAAATAGGGGGGGTTCCGGAGCGAGATTGTCCGGGTGGGAGGGTCTGAAGCCACCTAAGGGGTTCCGAACTGGGCTTGCTCATTCAAGTTTTCACCTTTCATTTCGAGTTGGTTTCGACTAAGGAAAACTTCATAGGAAGATTTGAGAGAGATTTGAGGTACATAGAGAGATTTGGGAGAGATTTGAGAAACATAGAGAGATTTGGGAGAGATTTGAGATGCATAGAGAGATTTGGGAGATATTTGAGATACATAGAGAGATTTGGGAGATATTTGAGATACATAGAGAGATATGCATTATAACAATACACAGCTCATTAGGAATCATAATGTAAACTTTCATGCGTTGATACAAGACTTACAATAATTGACGCTTACATGAGAACAAAATTTCCTAGCTAAAAATGCTAGTTGTGACACCTAACATCCAAGGTCCAAAACAATAATGGGCCATAAGGCCCAACCATGCCATCTATGGCCCGATAATAAGTTCAAAGGTCCAATACTCTAGTAGATCCAGGCCCAATATTAATTAGTGCCCAAAAAGATTCAATAGTCCAACAAAAGCCCGAAACCCACTAGAAACGTACGCCCAACGTACATCTTCAGTACGCTTAGCATACTAAGCTCTTCGGCAGTACGTGCATCGTACAAACTAGTACGCTCAGCATACAAGCTGATTTTGCACAAAAGCCATTAAGTGCTTAATGCGCGAAGACACTTCGTCCAAAGCCAGATGTTGGTCAGTTCTAAGGTCCTAAGGCATAAAGTTGGCAACTTTATGCCTTTGCATGACATATGGGATCCCAACACCACATTTTAGCCATTAAGACTTCCTTTAAGACCTTAAACTCTTGCATGGTGCCATAACAACCATCAAGTTATCATTTTTTATGATTTTAACATGGAAAAGGAACTCAGATCAAACCTTTCTAACCTCTAGAGTTTCTCAAACTAAATGGACTCATTACTAAACCCTAACTTAAACTAGAAAAAGAATGAGCAAGATATGAGCTTTTTATCTCCAAAAGATCCTATAGATGATCTAGATGCAGTATCCAGAAGCTTTCCCACATTCAAGACTTGCTCACCACTTCCTTTTCCTTGCTAAAACACCAAAAAGAGGTTACTTTAGGCACCTTCAAGCTCAAGAATCACTGTAAGTCCCTAAATCGCTTTTATGTATCAATCCGATCCACTTGATGGTGTGGAATCCCAATCAAGTGTATGATGAAAGATCAAATAAAGAAGAAGAAGAAGAAAAAGAACTTGATGAATCTTCAATGTATACAATGATATTTAATACGATCCAATACACAAGATTCACACACACTTGCATGTTCTCTCTACTTTCTCTCTCTAGAACACACTTCCTTCTACAATGGCAGCCCCAAAACGTTTTCTCCTTGCTTGCCCCCCTAAAACACGCCTCTTACACTATATATATACCTATGGACCTAAACCCAAGACCCAAACCTCAATAGCTAGACCGAAATTACATGTGATTTCAATCCAAGCTACAACAAGACCCAAGATAGTTTTCGGCCCAAGACCAAAAACAATAAATTCTTAGAAAAGCAAAGTATAAACCATATTTAGACCCAACAATCTCCCCCTTGGTTTATAGCTTTCTTTTCTTATGACCTAACAAACTCCCCCTGGGTTTGTAGCTTGCTTTTCTTGTCAATCTTCACTTTGTGCTTGGCTTTAACGTTTATTTTCGATTTCTTCACAACTTCAAGATGAACATGTGAATCTTCTATTTGAATGACTTCATCTTGAACAGTTGGGCTTTTCTTCAAACGAATTTGACTTTTGAACGCACGTTAGGTGTGGAGGCTTCTTGTAAAGATTCTAGAAAATCAGCACTTTCAGCTTGAGAATCTTTACAGAGAATAACAAAGAGACTGATTCTTCTGGATCACTTCAGCAGGTTCGTAGATAGCAGCAAATTGATTGAGGAGGCTTCAATGCAATCTGTCACATAATCATCAAATACAACCTCACCTTGTTTCTGGGGTTGAAAGATTGAATGTTGAAAAATAATTTTCATTTCTTGTTCCTTCGAATGAGTATTCTTTAATGATCATTGTTGCGCCACAGTTTTTCAATGATTTAACCTTGGCTCAGAAAGATCCAATACAGCCTCCTTGAGTCTCTTCTTCCTTTGAGTTCCCTGATTTTTTCAAGACAAAGAAAATTTTGAGATAAAAACAAAACTAAAAGTAAACTTAGCACACAGAAGAAATCACAAAGAAGTAAAAACCAAAAAGAAAATACACTCAAAGGTAAAACATGTGACTAACATAGATAGAGGGTTAGAGAGATAATAGGGTGCATATGCTGTGTCCCAGGTCGGATCTTCCGATCACCCAGAGGGGACAACATATGGCTAACAGATAGAAATAATTGCATATGTTCCAATCACGCAGAGGAAGCAACATATGACTGACAGATAGAAAGCAAGAAAATAATTTCCTACAGACCTACTTTATCAGAACCCCCCAGTCGCCCTATCAGTACCGAAATTAAGGACATGAGTCCATACATCGAGGAAATGTTAAGCCATAGTTCCAGATACATATGACTTTTAGTGTATCCCGTAGGTTCCCATGTTTGTCTCGCTGCTCAATCTACCCGAGCGTCGTATGGTCAGTCCAAACGAAACTATCTAAGTCCACATTGTCAAGTCCTTTCATTATCAAGCAATTTCTAGTCCTTTTAAATCCTTTGTGCCTACCAGCACATTGAACACACAGTCCAGACAATTCAGTTTCAATGCCTTACACTGATGGGTTTTTAGCATTCTAACACTCCTATGGTGTACATGCAACCTTAGAAACCTTGGATCTATGTTTTCTCCAAAATACATGCAAATAATAATTTTCCAAGGTTTACTTCCTAACTAGCATGTTGTGGGGTACTTGAATCATAAAACACCAGTAGAATTGCATACATTTTATTAGTGGTTGATTGGTTGGAGTTTGAGAGCCTAGCACCAATAATGTGGATGCCTCAAATGGAAGTCACAAATCACCACAAACTTTGGAAACCTTTAGAGAGAGTATGAACACTTGTAGAAATCGACCACCTTTGCTCACACACACACTAGTGCCATTTCAAGTGCCAAGGACTCCTTTATATAGTGTGGTGGATTAGGGTTACATCCATGTAAACCCTAATACCCATGACCTTTCATTTCCATGAGATCCTTCGGTTGAAGCTCCATGGACTATCCATGGACATTCCATGCAAGCCTAGCCCATTCTAAATAAGCAATAGCCCACACTATATAAATACAAGAGTCCATATTTAATTAGTCACCTTTTTTATCACCAAATTAATTCTAAATTAATTCTAGATCCATACTAATTAAATAATATGATTTCATATTAATATATTAGAACTTATAATATATTAATAAATCATAACTTATACTATTCTCAAAAAATTATCCATATAAATTGTTCGGGTGAAGTGAATCCCAAATGGACCATGTCGGGTTGGGTCAAGTATATAGTTATGGACTTAGACACCTTATCCAACAGTCTCCCACTTGGATAAGTCTAATAACTATATTTTCCTATATGAATTCAGTAACCAACCGGAAATCGTAGCTCTTAAAACCCTGTTGAACTATGAAGCGCCATTTCAGATAAGTGATCATATAATCCTCTGTTCTAGATATCAGCCGGACAAATACATGGAACAATGTCGTACTTATTTGTCCAGCAGTTTGTTTCCTGCTTTCCGATTTGTTTGACATAGAACTTAGTTGAACACATCAATTTAGTTCTGACCGGCCCCGGTGCATGGGTCAAAACAAAATCATCGAGGGGCCCAGATATCGCTTCTAATCCAAGAAGGAACAGATAAACTTCGACTCATATGCTTGTCCTACTATTTGCTGAATTATACATAAAGGTACGTTTTATGACATCAAGTTACTAATGCGTTTTCGTACAATCAATGCCTAACCAACTCATAGGCAACAACTTATGTCTCTAGGTTTGAAGACTTATAAGATATTACCGTCCCACGATCACTCGAGATAAATTCCATGAAGTGATACAAATGAGCGTGGGTTGAATCCAATACTCATAACTTATGAGGACTCATGAAAGTTGTAGCAACTTTTGCTATGTCCAACATCTTAGACATCTACAAACCAACTTGATGACATTCTTGATTCATATCTACTTCCAACATATGACCGATTGTGGATATTTGAATAATGTAAAATACCATAACATAATTATTCTGGAAGTCAAAACATGCAAAAGGAAATGATAGTAAACGATTGACAAAAGATAGCAACACTTTACTCATAAATAAACAACAACATTTATTCATCATCAAATGTCAATTACACTTTACAAATTTCAAAGCTATCCAATCTGTGAAACTAATATCGTCCTTTAGCCCGATGCGCCTCGCATGCTGCAAATGCCTAACCCTAGTCAGTCCCTTCGTGAGGGGATCTACTGGGTTCTCCTCTGACGATATCCTCTATGCTACGAGGAGTCCTTCTTCTATCGTAAGTCTTATGAAGTGATATTTTCTGTCATATAGGTGCTTTGACTAAGTCCAATTAGTCTTTTACTCCTGTCTCTCAAAATCCTTATCCCTAGGATATAGGCAGCTTCTCCCTGGTCCTTCGTAGCAAAACATTTCCCAAGCCAGGACTTCACTTCCTGCAGAGTTGGGATGTCATTTCCTATGTGTAGTATGTCATCCACATACAATACCAAAAAGCTAACTATACTCCCACTAGCCTTGACATACACAAGATTCATCTTCGCTCCTCGATAAGCCTAACTCTTGGACTTTCTCATCGAAACAAAGATTCCATCTGCGAGGTGCTTGTTTCAATCCATAGATGGAATTCTCAAGCTTACACACTCTATTAGGGTATTCTGTACTGACAAAACCCTCTGGCTGATTCATGTAAAAATCCTGAGCCAACTTTCCATTAAGGAAAGCGGTTTTGACATCCATTTGCCATATTTCATATTCATGAAATTCAGCAATGGATAACATAACCCTAATAGACTTAATCTTTGCTACTGGTGAAAAGTTCTCATCATAATCAACTCCTGGATTTTGAGAAAAACCCTTTGCAACAAATCGCACCTTATAAGTGTGTACATTACCATCCATGTCAGTCTGGTTCTTGAAGATCCATTTGTTCCCGACTGTCTTATGACCTGGTACATTGTCAACCAAGTTCCAAACTTGATTGTCATACATGGACTGTATCTCGTTGTCCATAGCCTCTTTCCATTTAGCAGCCTCAGGGCCCGCCATGGCTTCCATGTTACTGTTAGGTTCATCCAGGCTTACCAGTTTGCTTTCACTGATAAGTGTATCACCTTCCGCCGTAATATGGAAACCATAGTAATGTCAGGTGCATTCCTAACTCTCGTGGAACGCCTCATAGGTACAGACTCTTCAGTCGGATCAACAGGAGTTTCCTCCTCGGGTTGATTGCTAGGGTTTGAGGTTCCTTCACCATTTGACTCTTGAATTTCATCAAGATCAATTTGCCTCCCACTGTTTCCTTGGCTTATGAGCTCTCTCTCGAAAGACTCCTCTCCTTGCTACAAATACCACATTATCACTGGGTTTGTAGAAGAGGTAACCAAAGGATTTATGTGGGTAGCCGATGAAAATAAACCTCTCACTTCGAGGTTCGAGATTATCATGAGTCTCGCGCCTCACAAAAGCCTCGCAACCCGAAATCTTGATGTGATCTAGATTGGGAACTTTTCCAGTCCACATCTCGTGAGGTGTTTTGGCAACCTTCTTTGTAGGGACTAGATTAAGGATATGGGCGGCAGTCTCTAAGAATACCCCCCAAAATGAGATTGGTAGCGAAGCTCAACTCATCATGGAACGAACTATATCTAACAAGGTTCAATTACTCCTCTCAGCCACACCATTAAGTTGTGGTGTCCTGGGAGGTGTCATTTGTGAGACAATCCCACATTCCTTAAGATAGCCAAGGAACTCTATACTAAGATACTCACCACCTCGATCGGATCGAAGCATCTTAATGTTCCTACCCAACTGATTCTCCACTTCCTGTTTAAACTCCTTGAACTTTTCAAAGGTTTCTGACTTATGCTTGATTAAGTAGACATATCCATATCTACTACAATAATCAGTAAAAGTCCCATAGAAGCGGTTAGCATCCCTTGTGGCGGTTCTGAACGGTCCACACACATCAGTATGTATGAGGTCCAACAAACCCTCACCCCTAGCACAAGTACCAGTGAAGGGTGACTTTGTTATTTTCCCAAGCAAACAAGATTCACAACTATCATCCGACTTTAGGTCAAATGACTACAAGACTCCATCCTTTTGGAGTTGGCCTATGCGTTCTTGGTTACATGTCCAAGACGACAATGCCATAATGATGCTTTATCCATGCTAGTGAAAGAATCGATACACAACACATTATTTCCTAGGTTATCTACAACCGACACAGTTTCATACACACCATCACAAGGTAATGCTTTAAAATAAAGAACATTATTAAGGAGAGCATTAATACCACCACATTCATTATCAAACGAAAAGGTAAACCTTGTTTGTACAAACCATGAAAGGAAATAATATTTCTCGCCATTTCAAACGAGTAACAACATTTATTCAAATCTAATGTTAACCCACTACTTAGCAATAAAGAATAAACTCCAATCTTGGTGACAGGTGTAACTTTCCTATTCCCAATGATCAAGTTTATCTTCCCATGCTCCACATTCTCACTTCTTCTTAGTCCCTGCAAATCAGAACATATGTGAATACCACAACTTGTATCAAGGACCCAAGAATTAGAATAGGGTGAGTTATTAGACAATATAGTGTAAATACCTGCATGGTTAGGTTTCACTTTTCCATCCTTAACATCTTGCAAGTACTTTGGCCAGTTTCTCTTCCAGTGCACCTTTTCATGGAAATAGAAGCATTCAACCTCATTAGGGTTGGCAGAAGGTGTGACAGAACCTTTCTTGGTTCCACTTGAAGAGGATCCATCAAGGGACTTTCCCTTGGTACCCTTCGACGAGCTCTTCCTCTTCTTCCCTTTACCTTTCCCGATAGCCAGAACAGGGGCGTTGGTAGGAGTAGAAGTTGTAACAACCGACTTACCTTTAAGACCACTTTCGGTGGTCTTCAGAAGTCCTTGAAGTTTGCTGAGTGTAACTTCCTCCTTGTTAATGTGGTATGTCATTTGCAATTGATCGTAACAAGAAGGTAAGGAGTGAAAAATGATGTCAATTGCCAACTCCTCGGGGAAGTTCACATTCAATTTCAGCAAACGGTCCACGAATCTTTGCATTTTCTGCATGTGGCCTGTGATGGGTTCACCATCCTTCATCCGGGTTGTTATCATGGAGGAGATGATTTTATACCGCTCTTGACGAGCACTCTGATGGTACCTGTCCATCAAGTCCTGGTGCATTTCAAAAGGTTAAAAGTCCTCATAGGAGTTTTGGAGCTCGGCTGTCATCGTAGCCAACATCATACATGCCACCTTAGTAGCATCTCTCTCATGTGATCGGAATTCAGCAACCTCCTCTGGAGTAGCAGACGACTCATCAAGTTCCTTAAGCTCCTTGTCGAGGACATATTCCTTGTCCACATACCGAGTGACCATCCTGATGTTCCTGATCAAATCCATAAAGTTGGATCCATCGAAGATGACTCTCCCATAAAGGTTCATGAGAGAGAAGGAGCCGGTAGGGTTTGAGCCAGAAGCAGCATTGTTGGAAGACATCTGAAAAAGAAGAAGGACAAGTTTAGATTAGATACGATTCACCAATTTCCACCATGAAAAACGAAATAAGTTATTAGGTTTTAATTGGTTTTGAAACTCCTAGATTCTTTGAGATTTATTGAACTTTTCAATGGCATGTTTCAATCTCGATTGTGCCCTTCAGGTTTTGTGACTGGGATGACGTGGATCACAAAACAAGGTGTGAATTAACCATGCAAATTACTTGGTACTCTTAGTGTTTATCACCTAATCGATGTGCCGGTAAACTACACACGCTCCACCGAGCTATGGTAAACCTTAAGCCACCCTTTGCCTACCTTTTTAAGTCTAGGTTAGTGTGTCGGTTAACCACACACGCTCCACTAACGACTTAAGCAAAGTGCAAAGTGTAATTTCATTGGTTAGCACCTTTTTCACATTTTCCTAAAGTAACTAAGATTGGGAATTTATAAAACATTTAGTTACTTTATAATCATCATACTTTTAATGAGGATTAAAGTCACTTTCTTTCCCGTTCGGCTAACGACCCTCCACCAGTCAAGGAAGCGGTGGATGAGAGTGAACACCCATTAAGCTACCATTTTATAAGAAACAACCTTATACCCCCTTATAGACCGGCTTTGTGAATGAGGCCTACTAAAGGTAAAACGACTTGTTCTTATATATATATATATATATATATATATATATATATATATATATATATATATTACCTTATAATATTATAAAGTATAAGGGTTGAATTTTAACTTTTAAAATTGTAGGGGTTGGTACTAAAGTTTTTAAGATGACTTTACATGTTCCAAAACTTGAGGGCATGTTTTGTAACTTTCAAAACTTTTCAACATTCAGAACTTATGAGTTAATGGTTTATTAAAATGAGAGGCTTTTCATTTTATGTAACCTATGTGTTCATTAATGCACTTTAAAATAAAGACTTCTGGCAATCCATAACTTTAGGAAAAATTATGGATTCCATTAAAACACATCAAGATCAAGAATTAAACTAACAAAATAATTCATATGATCTACCAAACTCATAAGTTCATGAACATGCATATCAACAATTTCAAGTATCATGAAAAACACATACAAAACGTGAAATTTCGATAATAGCCATTGTAAATGGATTACCATAACCATTACACCATCTAAAACAAGTTTTATAAGACCAAAACAGTTTAGGGTAATGTTTCTAGTCCATTTCCAACAGCAAAACTCGAAAATATGCAATCAGGGGCTCCTACTCGTCGAGTACAAGAACCTACTCGATGAGTAGGATGAATTATCACATGGACTCGTCAACAATTTGCATCAAGTATCAAGAAAACAAGCCTAGGCTCTGATACCAGTGATGGGTTTTGAGCATTCTAACACTCCTATGGTGTACATGCAACCCTAGAAACCTTGGATCTATGTTTTCTCTAAGATACATGCAAATAATAATTTTCCAAGGTTTACTTCCTAACTAGCATGTTATGGGGTACTTGAATCATAAAACACTAGTAGAATTACATACCTTTTAGTATAATTATACCAATAATGTGGATGCCTCAAATGGAAGTCACAAATTACCACAAACTTTGGAAACCTTTAGAGAGAGTATGAACACTTGTAGAAATCGGCCACCTTTGCTCACACACACACTAGTGCCATTTCAAGTGCCAAGGATTCCTTTTTATAATGTGGTGGATTAGGGTTACATCCATGTAAACCCTAATACCCATGACGTTTCTTTTCCATGATATCTATGGGTTGAAGCTCCATGGACTTTCCATGCAATCCTAGCCCATTCTAAATAAGCAATAGCCCACACTATATAAATACAAGAGTCCATATTTAATTAGTCACCTTTTTTATCACCATATTAATTCTAAATTAATTCTAGATCAATACTAATTAAATAATATTAGTTTATATTAATATATTAGAACTTATAATATATTAATAAATCAAAACTTATACTATTCTCAAAAGATTATCCATATAAATTGTTCTGGTGAAGTGCAACCCAAATGGACCATGCCAGGTCAGGTCAAGTATATACCAAATAAAGTGATGGTCTTAGACACCTTATCCAACATACACTTGTTTAAACTGCCCATTATCACTCATTCTTGATATCACTTCCCAAATAGCACCTACAAACGAAAAACCATAAGTACATATTTTTTTTGGATTTTTTATTTTATAATTTTTTTTCTATTTTGATTTCTCCCCCTTAATTTGGGCATGGGGAAGAAAGAAAATAAAATAAATTTGCAAAACTAAAAAATTGTCTTTGAAACAAATCATTGTAAGAAAAACTCAGGAGTATCGGGAAGAAAGCTCAAATCGTAATTCACCAATGGAATGTGCAACCAGATGATCTGTGAACAGTACGCATATTTCAATCTCGGAACAGATCCAAAAATTCTTCACATCGTTAAGTACAAACCCCATTTGTGATCCTTTCCTTTCTACCTTTCCCTCAAAGGACACATACTCTCAAACAAAGTTCTGAGTGTTGTACATTTAAGAGATGTCTCCTATCACGTGCCAGAAACAGCCACTATCAACAAACCGAAGTCTGATGATATTCCTCCATAGCTGCTCCAGCACAGAGTGCGGGATAAGTTGGTTTTTGGAACCCAGTCCTCTTTGAAACTGGGATGACCTTTGTCATCTACGTAAGGTACTCTCTCCCATGACATATCTTGTTTATCACATACAAAAGCTGAAGAAATGTTAGAATCATTAGAAGATTTGGGAGTATGAACCTTTGGTACCCATCTGTATTCGGGTTTAACCCATTTCATATTTGATCGGATGGATGCCTTATCACTTGCTTTAGAACTTGAAGCTGATCCCCGAGATGACTTTGACCTAACCTGTCTTGGTTTTACTGGAGCATCTCTTGAATTGGACTTCTTGGCTGACATTCCCTTCTTGTCCTTGGGAGTTGGATTCTTGGCCTTTTTCGAATTCCAGTCACCATTGCGCGATTGTGAGTTTGAAGGGTTTCTTTTGGAAAATCTCCCTCTTTGCGCATTATGCAATCCTTGTGCATAGTAGGGAACATATGCACGATTTGGACAATTTTTGGCAATGTGTCCAGGTGTTCCACAGTGAAAACATGTCTGTTTCTTCACGTAGGAATTGTTTCTGCCTGCCCCGGGTGGCGTTCCCATGCCTTGTTTCTGATTGTTCCCACATGCACACTTGCAGCAAGCGGTCTGTTTCGCTTGTTTTGGTGGCCTGTATTTACAAACAACAGTTTGATTAGAAGCAACAGAATTAGAAGCAACACATTCAGAGTTCAAGGAGACATTTGTTTGACAATCAGCAGAATCAACAGAACTAGAATTATTTATGTTCTCGTTGTTCTCATCTTCCATTACTTTAACTACACAGGAAGTAGAAACATTAGTATCCTTAACCTCAACACTCTCAGTTTGGCATGATTGTTCAGTCTTAACCGAAACTGGTGTAAGTCCCAAATTTTGCTTGATGTATCAATCATATCCACTTGATGGTGCGGAATCCCAATCATGTGGATGATGCAAGATCAAATGGAGAAGAAGGAGAAGAAGAAGAAGATGAATCTATGATGTATTGATGATAAGATTGATGCTCCAACACAAGATTCACACCCACACACACTCTTCTTCTCTCTAACTTACTCTCTCTACAATATGATTATGAAAGAATGCTCTTCTTTGCTCCTCACCCTTACATTTATATATATATATATATATATATATATATATATATATATATATATATATATATATATATATACCGCAAACTCAAGGCCCAAACCCAATGCTAGACCGAAAACACATGGGTTTTCGGTCCAAGCTACAAATAAACTAAATATTATTTTCGGCCCAAGTCTAAAAATAATAAATGCTTAGAAAAGCAAAGTATAAACCATATTTTTGACCCAACAATCTCCCCCTTGGTTTATAGCTTTCTTTTCTTTGACCCAACAAACTCCCGCTAAGAATGTAGCTGGCTTTTCTTGTTAATCTTCATTTGGAGCTTGGCTTCAACTTTAATCTTCAATTTCTTCACAGCTTCAAGATGAACAACTGAATCTTCTAGTTGAATGACTTCATCTTGGACGGATGGACATTTCTTCAGAATTTGGCTTTGAACGAACGTTGGGTGAGGAGGCTTCATGTAGTGATTCTTGAAAATGGCGCTTTCAACTTGAGAATCTTCAGAGAGAATATCAGAAAGAACGAATCTTCTGGATCACTTCAGCAGGTACATAGATAGCAACAAATTGATTGAGGAAGCTTCAATGCAATCTGTCACATAATCTCCAAGTACAGTTTCACCTTTCTTCTGGGGTTAAAAGATTGAATGTTGAAGGAATAATCTTCATTTCTTGTTCCTTCGAATGAGAATTCTTCATTCATCACGGATGAAGCCTTGGCTCAGAAATTCTCGATACGATCTCCATGAGTCTCATCTACATCTAAATTCACTTTTCAAGACAAAACTAAAAGCAAACTCAGCACACAATATTTTTGTATTTTTTTCATATTTTCTGAAAAAA
Organism: Lactuca virosa; assembly: GCF_052849685.1. Classification (NCBI taxonomy): domain Eukaryota; kingdom Viridiplantae; phylum Streptophyta; class Magnoliopsida; order Asterales; family Asteraceae; genus Lactuca; species Lactuca virosa. The sequence goes on along the minus strand of NC_136429.1, from coordinate 302,676,157 downwards.
AAATAAAACAGAAACAAAAAAATATTTTTGGATTTTTTTAATATTTTTTTTTTGAAAAAGAAATAAAACCGAAATAAAAATATTTTTAGATTTTTGGTTTTCTGATTTTTTTTGGTTTTTTTTTAATTTTAATTATCCCCCTAAATTTGTGTATAGAGGAAAACTATGAACAATTTTCATAACAACAAAATTATTTGGGATCAAAGTTGTCAAGCAATTCAATATCATTTATCTGCACACACCTGCATGTCTAGATCTGGTCAATCACCGGTATTGTGGTCCACTAAAACAAAAAGGATATTTACAAGTTGGACAGATTATACATGACAATACATTGTACTTATATTCCTAAGTGGACCATTTAGCTGACGGCGACCAAGGATATTGTTGTCCACTTAAAATCAGCAGCGAGATCTATAGACAACCTTTTAAATGGTTCATTTTTTAGATGTACTAGAACGTGTTCCCCACTTCCCGATATACCCCGGTAATCAAGAACTTCCAAAGAAATCTTTACTTTAGGTGAGTACACAATCATTAAGAGGGAAGTCAAATTTAGAGATAGGTGCATATGTTGTGACCCAGGTTGGATCTCTTGCAATCACACAGAGGGGACAACATATGGCTAAGTAATATAGAGAGATTGAGAAGTAGAATGATGCATATGCTATGTTCCAGGTCGGATCTCTTCCATTCACGCAGAGGAGACAACATATGACTAACAGATAGAAAGAATTGCATAGATAAGGAGATGCATAGAAATAGAGTTGCATATGTTGCATTCCAGGCCGGATCTCTTCCAACAACGCAGAGGAAGCAACATATGACTAACAGATAGAAAGCAAGAAAATAATTTCCTACCGATCTACTTTATCAGAACCCCTCAGTTGCCCTATCAGAACCAGAATTAAGGACATAAGTCCATACATCAAGGAAATGTTGATCCACATTTCTAGATAATTAACTTTTACTGAATCTCACAGGTTCCTATGTTTATCTCACTGCGCAATCTACTCGAGCGTCGTATTTCAGTCCAAATGAAACTATCTAAGTTCATTTTTTCTAGTCCTTTCATTTGTCAATCAATGTCTAGTCCTTTTGAACCCTTCGTGCCTACCAGCACATTGAACACAAAGTCTAAACAATTCGGCTTTAGTGCATTACACGAATATTATGTTGCCCTTTAGCACTAGACTTCATATCAGTTCTCAAACAATACCTACAAACTAAAAACTATAAGAAAATAAAAGATTTCCTTGAAAACAAATCAGTTTAAGAAAAACTCAGGAGTATCGAGAAGAAAACTCAAACCGTAATTCATCAATTGAATTTGCATCCAGAAGGTCTGAGAACAGCACACATATTTCAATCTCAGAACAGATCCGAAAATTCTTCACATCGTTAAGCACAAACCCCATGTGTGATCCTCTCCTTACTTCCTTTCTTTCCCGAAAAGGACTCATACCCTCAATTTAAGATCTGAGTGTTGTACAGTTGAGAGATGTTCCCAATCATGCGCTAGGAATAGCCACTATCAACAAACTGAAGTCTGATGATATGCCTCCATAGCTGCTCCAGCACAGAGCGGGATCAGTTGATCTTTGGAACCTAGTCCATTTTGAAATTGGGTCGACCTTTGTCATCCTTTCAATGTACTCTCTCCCATGACATATCCTGCTTATCACAAACAGAAGATGAAGAAATGTTAGAATCATTAGAATATTTGGGAGATTGAACCTTTGGTACCCATCTGTAGTTAGGTTTAACCCATTTCTTGTTCGATCGGTTGGATCACTTATCGCTTGCTTTCGAACTTGAAGCTGATCGCTGAGATGACTTTGACCTAACTGGTCTTGGTTTCATTGGAGCATCTCTTGAGTTTGGCTTCTTAGCCGACATTCCCTTCTTGACTTTGGGATTTTGATTCTTAGCCTTCTGCGTGTTCCAGTCACCATTGTTTGAACGTGGCCTCAAAGGGTTTCTTTTGAAAGATCTCCCTTTTGGCGTGTTCTGTCATCCTTATGCATAGTATGGAACGTATGCGCGATTTGACAGTTTCTGGCAATATGTGTAGGTGTTCAACAGTTAAAACATGTTTGTTTGTTCACTTGGAAGTTGTTTCTGCTTGCCCCTGGTGGCACACCCTTACCCTGTGTCTGATTGTTCCCACAAGCACAATTAGAGCAGGCACTTTATTTCGCTTGTTTTGGTGGCCTGTATTTACCAACAGCAGGTTTAGAATTAACTGAGTTAGAAGCAACAGATTCAAAGTTCAAGGAGTCATTGGTTTATTCAGTAGTGTTCTCCTTGTTCTCATCTTCCGCTACTTTACCTGCACAAGAAGTAGAATTATAAAAAAATGTTCACCTTAATATTCTCAGTTGGCCCAGATTGTTCAGTCTTAGCTGAATCTTGTTCAGGGAGTGGGCCAAACTGAGCAGGAATTTCTTCCTCGTTGGTCTCAAGGGGTGGGTTACAGTCGTCACTAAAGGGAGGTGGAACGCTATTATACCCTAGACCCTTACTTTGATTGTCTTTGAACTTTAGTTGTTTTTCAATCATGGATGCAACTACCTCACTTGACACATCAAATTTCTTAAACGTGAATTCAGCATCATTATATTTAGCTTTTAATGCATCAAGTTGGCAGTTAATTCGGTAAGTTGTCTCTTAACATAGTCATAGTTTTCACATTTGTTGCTATATTCCTCTTGAAGTTTTCGAAAATCCTTAGTTTTGGCCTTTAGTTGTGTTTTTAAGGGTTTTTGGGCCTTTCTAAGAGTATATCCTTCATATTTAAGGTCCTCATTTTACCTTTTTAGTAAATCATTTTGTATACGAAGAAATTTACTCGTAGCTTCACAAGATTGAGAGCATTAAACTGTTGGATATAGTGTCTAAGTCCATAACTATATTTGGTATGTACTTGACCCGACCCGGCATGGTCCATTTGGGTTGCACTTCACCCGAACAATTTATGGATAATCGTTTGAGAATAGTATAAGTTATGATTTATTAATATATTATAAGTCCTAATATATTAATATAAAATCATATTATTTAATTAGTATTGATCTATAATTAATCTAGAATTAATTTAGAGATCAAAAGTATGACTAATTAAATATGGGCTCTTGTATTTATATAGTGTGGGCTAATGCTTATTTGGAATGGGCTAGGCTTGCATGGAAAGTCTATGGATACTCCATGGAGCTTTAACCCATGGATCTCATGGAAATGAAAAGACATGGGTATTAGGGTTTACATGAATGTAACCCTAATCCACCACACTATATAAAGGAGGCTTTGGTTCTTCAAATCACATGAGTTGTGGTGAGTAAAGTAAAAGGGCCGATTTCAAGAAGGTGATTACTATTCTCTCAAAGTTCCAAGGTTGTGGTGATTTGTGATTTCCATTTGAGGCATCCACACTATTGGTGCTAGGCTCTAAAACTCCAAGCAATCAACTACAACTACAAGGTAAGTAACTCTACTAGCTTTATTTGATTCAAGTTCCCCATGTCATGCTAGATAGGATAAGAACCTTGGAAAAATAATTATTTGCATGTATCATAGTCAAACATAGATCCAAGGTTTATAGGGTTGCATGTACACCATAGGAGTGTTAGAATGCTCAAAAACCCATCAGTGGTATCAGAGCCTGGTTTGTTTATTTGATACCTGACGCAAAAAAAAAAAAAAAAAAAAAAAAAAAAAAAAAAACTTGAAAATCGAAGTTTTGTTCAAAAGCTCATATCAAAATTTCAAGTTTTGTATATGTTCTTACGATTCTTGAAATTTTTGATATGAACATTCATAAATATATGAGTTTAGAAGATCATAGAAATTATGTGTTAATAATTGATTAGATTAATTCTTGATCTTTATGTGTTTTAATGGAGTCCATAACTAGTTCTTAAGTTATGGATAACCAAAAGTCACATTTATAAATAACTATTAAAAGAACACATAGGTTACAAAAAAATGAAGAGTCTTCATTTTTAATAACAATTAACAAATAAGTTATGAGAAATGAAAAGTTTTGAAAGTTTACAAAACTTGCCCTCAAGTTTTGGAACATGTAAAGTCATATTAAAAACTTTAGTTCCAACCCCTAGAATTTTAAAAGTTAAAATTCAACCCTTATACTTTATAATATTATAAGTTAATAATATATATATATATATATATATATATAGATATATATATATATATATATATATATATATATATATATATATGTATAAGATCAAGTCGTCTTACCGCTAGTATGCCTCATTCACGAAGCCGGTCTATAAGGGGGTATAAGGTTGTTGCCCATAAAATGGCAACTTAATGGGTGTCCACTCTCACCCACCGCTTCCTTGATCGGTGGAGGGTCGTTAGCCGAACGGGTAGGACAAGGACTTATAAATTCTCATTAAAAGTATAATGATAATACTAAAGTAACTAAACTTTATTGAATTCCCAATCTTAGTTATTTTAGGAAAATGTGAATAAGGTGCTAATCCATGAAATTACACTTTACACTTTGTTTAAGTCGTTAGTGGAGCGTGTGTGGTTAACCGACACACTAACTTGAACTTAACAAGGTAGGTAAAGGGTGACTTAATGTTTATCATAGTATCGATGGAGCGTGTGTGGTTAACCGGCACATCGATTGAGGGGTAATACATTAAGGGTACCAAGTAATTTGCATGGTTACTTCACACCTTGTTTTCTGATCCTCGGCATCCCAGTCACAAAACTTGAAGGGCACACTCGAGATTGAGACATGCCATTGAAGAAAGTTCAATGAATCTCAAAGAATCTAGGAGTTTCTAAACCAATTAAAACCTAATTAAATATTTCGTTTTTCATGGTGGAAATTGGTGAATCGTCATTCACCTACCTTCAAATATCTTATAGCTTAGATTACGGCATCCCTCTTCTAAGTTATAAAATATTGTGTTGGGTCCTAGCCTTAATATTACATTTGGGTGTTTTGTTAAGGACTATCTCTATATTTAATCTAATCTATTCCCTCTTCTTTTCAGATGTCTTCCAATAACAATGCTTCTGGCTCAAACCCTACTAGCTCCTTCTCTCTCATGAATCTTTGTGGGAGAGTCATCTTTGATGGGTCCAACATTACAGATTGGATCAGAAACATCAGGATGGTCACTCGGTATGAGAACAAAGAACATGTTCTCGACAAGGAGCTGAAGGTACCCGAGCCAACTGCTACTCCTGAAGAGCTTGCTGAATATGAGGTACATGAAAGAGATGCTACAAAAGTGGTATGCATCATGATGGCCACCATGACAACCGACCTCCAAAAGTCCTATGAGGACTATTATCCTTTTGAGATGCACCAGGACTTGATGGACCGCTACCATCAAAGTGCTTGTCAAGAGCGATATGAAATAATCTCCTCCATGATAACAACCCGAATGAAGGATGGTGAACCCATCACGGGCCACATGCAGAAAATGCAAAGGTATGTGGACCGTTTACTGAAGCTGAATGTGAACTTCCCTGAGGAGTTAGCAATAGACATCATTTTGCACTCCTTGCCATCGTGTTATGATCAATTCCGCATTACATATCACATGAACAAGGAAGAAGTCACCCTCAACAAACTTCAAGGACTCTTGAAGACCGTCGAAAGTGGTCTAAAGGGTAAGTCGGATGTTACTACTCCTACTCCTAATCCAACTGCGGCCAATGTCTTGGCAATCGGGCATGGCAAAGGGAAGAAGAGAAACAACCCTTCTAAGGGTACCAAGGGTAAGACCCTTGAAGGCTCATCTTCAAGCAAAACCAAGAAAGGTTTTGTCACTCCTTCTGCTAACCCTAATGAGGCTGAATGCTTCTATTGCAATGAAAAGTCGCACTGGAAGCGAAACTTCCCAAAGTACCGGCAAGATTTGAAGGATGGGAAAGTAAAACCCAACCATGCAGTTATATACACTATATTGTCTAATAACTCACCTCATTCTAAGTCTTGGGTCCTTGATACAGGTTGTGGTATTCACATATGTTGTGATTTGCAGGGACTGAAAAGAAGTGAGAATGTGGAGCAGGGAAAGATAAACTTGATCATGGGAAACAGGAAAGCTTCACCTGTCACCAAGATAGGAGTTTACTCCTTAGTGCTAAATAATGGGTTTACATTAGATTTGAATAAATGTTATTATTCGCCAGAAATGGCAAGAAATGTTATTTCCTTTCATGCATTGTATAAACAAGGTTTTACCTTTTATTTTGATAATAATAATGGTAGTATTGATGCTTTCTTTAATAATGTTCTTTATTTTAAAGCATTACCTTGTGATGGCGTGTATGAAACTGTATCTGTTGTAGATAATCTAGGAAATAATGTATTGTGTATTAACTCTTCCACTAGCTTAGATAAAGCATCCTTATGGCATTGTCATCTTGGACATGTAAGCAAGAAACGCATAGGCCAACTCCAAAAGGATGGAGTCTTGGAGTCATTTGACCTAAAGTCAGATGATAGTTGTGAATCTTGTTTGCTTGGTAAAATGACAAAGTCACCTTTTACTGGCACTTATGCTAGGGGTGAAGGTTTGTTGGACCTCATACACACGGATGTTTGTGGACCCTTCAGAACGGCCGCAAGAGATGCTAATCAGTTCTATGTGACTTTTACTGATGATTTTAGTAGATATGGATATGTCTACCTAATCAAGCATAAGTCAAAAACCTTTGAGAAATTCAAAGAGTTTAAGCAAGAAGTGGAGAATCAGTTGGGCAGGAACATTTAGATGCTTCGATCCGATCGTGGTGGTGAGTATCTTAGTACTGAGTTCCTTGACTATCTTAAGGAATGTGGGATTGTCTCACAATTGACACCTCCTACGACACCACAGTTGAATGGTGTAGCTGAGAGGCGCAAACGGACCTTGTTGGACATGGTTCGTTCCATGATGAGTCGAGCTTCGCTACCAATCTCATTTTGGGGGTATGCCTTAGAGACTGCCGCCCATATCCTTAATCTAGTCTGTACAAAGAAGGTTTCCAAAACACCTCACGAGGTGTGGACTGGAAAAGTTCCCAATCTAGACCACATCAAGTTTTGGGGTTGCAAGGCTTTCATGAGACGCGAGACTCACGATAAGCTCGAACCCCGAAGCGAAAGGTGTATTTTCATCGGCTATCCACAGAAATCCTTTGGTTACATCTTCTACAGACCCAGTGATAATGTGCTCTTTGTAGCAAGAAGAGGATTCTTTCGAGAGAGAGAGAGAATTCATGAGCCAAGGAGACAGTGGGAGGCAAATTGACCTTGAGGAAATTCAAGAGTCAAGTGGTGAAGGAACCTCAAACCCTAGCCCTCAACCTGAGGAGGAAACTCCTGTTGAGCCGACTGAAGAATCTATACCTCTGAGGCGTTCCACCAGAGTTAGGAATGCACCTGAGCATTATTATGGTTTTCATATTACTTCAGAAGGTGAGACACTTATCAGTGATAACACACTGGTAAATCTGGATGAGCCTAACAGCTACACGGAAGCCATGGCAGGCCCTGAGGCTGCTAAGTGGAAAGAGGCTATAGATAGCGAGATACAGTCCATGTATGACAATCAAGTTTGGAACTTGGTTGACAATGTACCTGATCATAAGATAGTTGGGTGCAAATGGATTTTTAAGAAGAAGACCGACATGGATGGTAATGTACACACTTATAAGGCACGACTGGTTGCAAAGGGTTATTCTCAAACTCCGAGAGTTGATTATGATGAGACCTTTTCACCAGTGGCCAAGATTAAGTCTATTAGGGTTCTGTTAGCCATTGTTGCATTTCATGATTATGAAATATGGCAAATGGATGTCAAAACCGCTTTCCTTAATGGAAAGTTGGCTGAAGAAGTTTACATGGTTCAACCAGAGGGTTTTGTCAGTACATAGTACCCCAGTAGAGTGTGTAAAGCTCGAGAAATCCATTTATGGATTAAAACAGGCACCTCGCAGATGGAATCTTTGCTTTGATGAGAAAATCCAAGAATTTGGCTTTTCAAGGAGTGAAGATGAATCTTGTGTCTATATCAAGGCTAGTGGGAGTATAGTCAGCTTTTTGGTACTGTATGTTGATGACATAGTACTCATAGGAAATGACATCCCAACCCTGCAGGAAGTAAAGTCCTGGCTTGGGAAGTGTTTCGCTATGAAGGACCTTGGAGAAGCTGCTTATATCCTAGGAATAAGGATTTTGAGAAACAGAAGTAAAAGACTAATTGGACTTAGCCAAAGCACCTATGTGGACAAAGTGTTGAAAAGGTTCAACATGCATAACTCCAAGAAAGGAGAGTTACCCATCCAGAGTAACGCCAGATTGAGTAAGACACAAAGCCCTAGTACTGAGGCTGAGATAGCAGAAATGAGTCGAATACCTTATGCTTCAGCTGTAGGATCGATCATGTATGCTATGACGTGTACTCTACCTGATGTAGCCTTTGCTTTGATCATGGTTAGCAAGTATCAGGGGAACCCTGGCAAGGCACACTGGACTGCGGTAAAGAATATCCTCAAGTACCTACGGAGGACTAAGGACTGGGTCCTTACCCTCGGTGGCAGTGAGGACTTGAGAGTTGTAGGGTACAGTGATGCTAGCTTTCAGACTGACAGGGATAACTTCCGCTCTCAGTCGGGCTGGGTCTTTACTCTAAACGGAGGGGCAATTACTTGGAAAAGTTCCAAGCAGGAGACAGTGGTTGATTCCACTTATGAATCAGAGTATATAGCAGCAAGTGAGGCACCAAAGGAGGCTATATGGCTAAAGAACTTCATCAGAGACCTTGGAGTTGTACCAGCTATAAAGGAGCCGATGGAGATTTTCTGTGACAGCAATAGTGCGGTTGCCTTAGCCAAGGAACCAAGAGATCATGGGAGATCCAGACACATTGACAGAAAATATCACTTCATTAGACATCGAATAGAAGAAGGAATGACTCGGGCTAAGCATCTCCAGTGGCAAAGAGGGTATCATCGGATGAGAACCCAGCATATCCCCTCACGAAGGGACTGACTCGGGCTAAACATCTCCAGCATGCTCGGAGCATAGGGCTGAAGGATGATATTAGTTTTAGTAGTTAGATAATCTTGAAATTTGTAAAATGTAATTGACATTTGATGATAAATAAAAGCTGTTATTTATGAGTAAAGTGTTGATATCTCTTGTCAATCGTTTACTATTGTTTCTTTTTGAATGTTTTGACTTCTAGAATAATTATGTTATGGTTTATATCATATTATTCAAACTCTCCACAGTCGGTCATATGTTGGAAGTAGATATGAATCAAGACTGTCATGGGTTGGCTTGTAGAGGTCTAACATGTTAGACAAAGCCGGGCTACAGCACTCATGAGTGCTCATAAGTTCTGAGTATTGGATTCAACCCACGCTCACTTGTATCACTTCATGGAATTTATCTCGAGTGATCGTGAGACGGTAATATCAGAAAAGTCTTCAAACCTAGAGATATGATTTGTTGCCTATGAGTTGGTTATGCATTGATTGCACGAAAACGCATTGGTAACTCGATGTTATAAACCGTGCTTTTATGTGTAATTCAACAAGTAGTAGAGCAAACATATGAGTCGAAGTTTCTCTGTTCCTTCTAGGATTAGAAGCGATATTTGGGCCCCTCGATGATTTTGTTTTGACCTATGTATCGGGCCCGGTCAGAACTAAATTGATGTGTTCAGTTAAGTTCTATGTCAAACAAATCGGAAATCGGGAAACAAATGCTGGACAATAAGCAAGACCATGTTCCATGTATTTGTCCGGCTGATATCTAGAACAGAGGATTATATGATCACTTATCTAAAATGGCGCTTCATAGTTCAACAGAGTTTAAAGAGCTACGATTGATGATCGGTTCCTGAAGTCATACTTGCAACCATAGTTATTAGACTTATCCAAGTGGGAGACTGTTAGATATAGTGTCTAAGTCCATAACTATATTTGGTATGTACTTGAGCCGACCCGGCATGGTCCATTTGGGTTGTACTTCACCCGAACAATTTATGGATAATCGTTTGAGAATAGTATAAGTTATGATTTATTAATATATTATAAGTCCTAATATATTAATATAAAATCATATTATTTAATTAGTATTGATCTATAATTAACCTAGAATTAATTTAGAGATCAAAAGTATGACTAATTAAATATGGGCTCTTGTATTTATATAGTGTGGGCTAATGCTTATTTGGAATGGGCTAGGCTTGCATGGAAAGTCCATGGATACTCCATGGAGCTTTAATCCATGGATCTCATGGAAATGAAAAGACATGGGTATTAGGGTTTACATGAATGTAACCCTAATCCACCACACTATATAAAGGAGGTTTTGGTTCTTGAAATCACATGAGTTGTGGTGAGTAAAGTAAGAGGGCCGATTTCAAGAAGGTGATTACTATTCTCTCAAAGTTCCAAGTTTGTGGTGATTTGTGATTTCCATTTGAGGCATCCACACTATTGGTGCTAGGCTCTAAAACTCCAAGCAATCAACTACAACTACAAGGTAAGTAATTCTACTAGCTTTATTTGATTCAAGTTCACCATGCCATGCTAGATAGGATAAGAACCTTGGAAAAATAATTATTTGCATGTATCATAGTCAAACATAGATCCAAGGTTTCTAGGGTTGCATGTACACCATAGGAGTGTTAGAATGCTAAAAAACTCATCATAAACTTCATTGACCGGAATGTTTGAAGAACTCATTGTTTATCAAAAATGCCCTATGACTAAAAACTCAAAAGTCAAACTTAAAATTCAAAATTAAAAAGTCAAACTTAAAAGTCAAACTTGAAAAATCAAACTTTATAGTCAAACCGGAAAACTAAATGTGAAAACTTAAAAGTTAAACGAGATAGTCAAAGTTTAAAGTCAACTGTCAAACTTGAAAGTCAAAGTTAATTTTTAAGGTCAAAAGTCAAAAATAATAGTCAAAAATTAAAAACCAAAATTTTGGGTTGAAAATGAAATTTTAAAATTTAAAAGATTGGTTTTTGGGCTAAAATGTCAAAATTCCGAAAATAAGAACCGAAAATGCGAAGTTATATGATTTAAAAAAGGGAGATGTTAAACATCTGGCTTGCTAGATCAACTGGTAAGGAAGTGGGTTGAGGATGTGAGAGACCCGGGTTCGAATCCTTGCACGCCCCAGATTTTTGAATATTTGCTGCTGACCACAAAGGAGGAGCACACGCGCAAGCTCGCTTGGACCGAACACGAGCTGGAGCCTCGCATCGAAGTCCGATCTCGGCCGAGAACCGATCCTGACCGAGAACGAGACGCTCCACCAAAATCGGACCCGCTCCACCGCAAACCCGCCTGACCGGACACGCGCCTCCGGACTGAAAACTCTGTGGGCCAAACTGTTGGATTAGATGTCTAAGCCCATAACTATTATTGGTATGTATTCGACCCGACTTGGCATGGTACATTTGGGTTGAATGGCATCGGAATGATTTGGATAGACTTTTGTGAGAAAAAGGATATATATGGTTTGTTAATATATTATAAGTTCTAATATATTAATATGAAATCATATTATTTAATTAGTATTGTTCAAGAATTAATTTGGAATTAATTATGTGATCAAAAGGCACTAATTAAATATATGGGGATTAATTATGTAAATCATTCATTCTTATATATGTGGGCTTATGATCCATAGTTCTTCATGTTGGGCTAAACCCAAGGAGTAACCCATGGATACTCCATGGAGGTTTTAACCCATGGAGCATGAAGAATATGGAAAGACATGAGTTACATGGTGTAACCTTAATAGCCACAATATATATAAAGACCCCGTGGCTCAAGAAATCGGCACCAAAAGGGTTCATATGAGAGGGCTAGCTGATTTGAGCACAAGGACTTTTCTCTCAAGTTATTCCAAGTTGTTGTTGATGTTGTGTGAACCATTTGAGGTGTCACACTTGAGGCACTCGGCTCTTAAGCTCCATGAAATCAAGCTACAACACAAAAGGTATGTTAACCTAACTAGTATCTTATTTGGTATATGAAAATGCATGCTAGTTATAGGTTTAATGCCTTGGAAACCATTTGCATGTATAATTAGTGAAAACATAGATCCAAGGTATTTAGGGTTGTATGTGCACCATAGGATGTTGTATTATACCATAACCCATCACGAATGCATGTTGGGCCAAAAATCCGAGGACCGCAAACAAATTGGGCCGGGAAGCCGAAAACGCCGAGGAACCCTAATTTGTGATTACGGTCGCCGTTGAGGTCTGACCGAAAACGTGAAACCCTAGCTGTAAACGAGCATGAAACCCTATCCACAAATGCGATTTTGGCCGTAAACTGCTCAGATCAGACCCTCGCCATCGCAAAATCTCGAACAAAAACACGATTTTCAACCTTTCTGGCTCCAAAACTCGATCAAAAAGTCGTTTTTACGAAAAACTCGAAGAACAAACCCCCAATATTTTGTCAAAAGCTATCCAAAAATGTAAAATCGTTCAAGAAAAAGTGCAAAAACGCTCCAGATCTTGCCAAAATGAATGATACAATCCAAGCTCTGATACCAACAGTAATTTTCAAATTTTGCTTGATGTATCAATCAGATCAACTTGATGGTGCGGAATCCCAATGAAGTGGATGATGCAAGTTCAAATAGAGAAGAAGAAGACGAAGAAGAAGATGAATCTATGATGTATTGATGATAAGATTGATGCTCCAACACAAGATTCACACACACATACTCTTCTTCTCTCTAACTTTCTCTCTCTAAGATATGATTATGAATGAATGCTCTTCTTTGCTCCTCACCCTTACATCTATATATATATATATATATATATATATATATATATATATATATATATATATATATATATATATATATATATATATATATATATATATATATATATATATATATCGACCGCAAACTCATGCCCCAAACCCAATGCTAGACCGAAAACACATGGGTTTTCGGTCCAAGCTACAAATAAACTAAATATTATTTTCCTAGAAAAGTAAAGTATAAACCATATTTTTGATCCAACAACTGGCATAGGGGTTTGGCCATACTGAGTAGGTATTTCTTTCTCATTGGTTTCAAGGGGTGGGGTGTAATTGTCATTGAACGGAGGTGAAACACGATGATACCCTAGACCCTTGTTTTTATTATCTTTAAATTATAGTTGTTTTTCTATCAAGGATGCAACTACCTCACTTGACACATCAAATTTCTTAAAGTTGAATTAAACATCTTTATATTTAGCTTTTAATACATCAAGTTCGGCAGTCAAGTTAGCAAGTTGTTCCTTAACAAAGTTATAATTCGCACATTTGTTGCTATATTCCTCTTGAAGTTTTCTAAAGTCCTTGGTTTTGGCCTCTAGTTGTGCTTTTAAGGGTTTTTGGGTCCTTCCTAAGAGTATATCCTTCATATTTAAGGTCCTCAAATTCTCTTTTTAGTAAATCATGTTGCTCACGATAATGTTTAATTTTAGCTTCACAAGACCGAGAACATGAAGCTTCATTACCCTTGGTGTTTGAGGAACTCATTGTTTATCAAAAATTCCCTTTGACTTGAAACCTCGAAAGTCAACCTTAAAATTCAAACTTAAAAAGTCACACTTGAAAAATTCAGACTTGAAAGTCAAACCGAAAAACCAAACATGAAAACTTGAAAGTTAAACGAGGTAATCAAAGTTTAAATTCAAAGGTCAAACTTGAAAGTCAAAGGTAATTTTTAAGGTCAAAAGTCAAATTTGATAGTCACAAGTCAAACTTGAAAGTCAACAATTGAAAGTCAAAACCTTAGGTCGAAAACAAGACTTTAAAATTCGAAAAATTGATTTTTAGGCTAAACTTGCGAAGCTTCTCATGTGGACCAAGAAGTATCGCACCAAGAAGGTTCTGACCGAAAATAAAACCGAAAACCGAGGACCGAAAACGAAGGCAAGAGCTGCGCACCAAAAACCTAGACCGAACACGAGGACCGAAAATGTAAGACCGAACACCGAGACCTTAAATGTTTAAAGCCGAAAACCTGCGAAACCACGCTCCACCGAGAACCTCGCACGCTCCACCGCAAACGTTGCTTTCGGCCGTGAACTCGCTTCAGACCGCGAACCTCGCTTTCGGCCGTGAACTCCTCGGAAACCCTAGCTGCTAACCAAAATTAGCCGCCACACCCTCGCAAATTACGTCTGAAAAACATGACTTTTCACCTTTTTGAAGCTAAACTCGATCTAAAACTCAATTTTATGAATAACACGAAGAACAAACACCCAATATTTTGTCCTAAACTAATCAAAAACGCCAAAACCTTCGAGAAAAAGTCCAAACACGTTCAAGATCTTGCCAAAATGATTGATACAATCCAAGCTCTGATACCACTTGTAAGTCCCTAAATAGCTTTGATGTATCAATCCGATCCACTTGATAGTGCGGAATCCCAATTAAGTGGATGATGAAAGATCAAATAGAGAAGAAGAAGAAGAAGAACTTGATGAATTTTCAATGTATACAATGATATTCAATATGATCCAATACACAAGATTCACACACACTTACAAGTTCTCTCTACTTTCTCTCTTTAGAACACACTCCCCCTCTACAATGGCAGCCCCAAAACGATTTCTCCTTGCTTTCCCCCCTAAAACACGCCTATTACACTATATATATATACCTATGTACCCAAACCTCAATAGCTAGACCGAAATCACATGTGATTTCGGTCCAAGCTACAACAAGACCCAAGATAGTTTTCGGCACAAGACCAAAAACAATAAATGCCTAGAAAAGCAAAGTATAAACCATATTTTAGACCCAAAAATCACTCTCAAAGGAACTAGGGTTTTAGGACAGTTTGAGGGTAATGGAGGTTGGTAAGGAAGAGGGTCCAAGGTCATAAATGAGCTTGAATAAGTCTCAAGCCCGAAAATTAGGGTTTTAGTCTTCGGCCTTGAAACGCCCCGCGTACATGCTTGTACGCCCCGTGTACGAGCCTCAGTCACCCGATGCATGTGCTTTTGTACACTAAGTGTACATACATGTACGCCCAACCTATGGAAGGTCCTTAATATCCAAAATTAAATACTTCAAGGGCCTAAATGAAATACCTAGATTTTTGGATGTTACTGATGGGTTTTGAGCATTCTAACACTCCTAAGGTGTACATACAACCCTAAATACCTTGGATCTATGTTTTCTCTATTACACATGCAAGCTTTCATTTTCCAAGGTATTACCCTAGCTAGCATACAAAGCTTTGATACTTGAGTAATAAAACAAGTTAGATACCATACCTTTTATTGTAGCCTGTTCCTTGGAGCTTCAAGAGCCTAGCACCAATAATGTGAATGCCTCAAATGGAATCACAAATCACCACTAATACTTGGAAACTTGGAAGGGGACTCTTTAGCTCACAAAAATCGGCCACACTCTTGCAAAGACTCTAGGTGCCAATTTCTTGAACCAAAGCGCTTCTTATATAATATGGTTACATTAGGGTTACACCATGTAAACCCTAATGTGCATGACTTTCCATATTTCTCATGATCCATGGATTTTAACCTCCATAGAGTATCCATGGGTCACCACATGAGTTAATCCCAACATAAGGAATCATGGATCATTAGTGTAGCACTTGGTTCTTGGTATGTATTTTTATTAAGTATTTTTGCATTTTTGGCCTTGGACTCGGCGAGTTGAAGGACCAACTAGACGAGTAAAAGCGGGATGAGGCGCGGGATTTAAGTGATGGACTCGTCGAGTCGGATCCCGGACTCGACGAGTAGACTCTGACTGGACAAAAACCCTAATCCGAGGGTTTGCACCCTATTTAAACAATGTTATGTCGGCCACAACGTCCCTTATGCTCCCAGAACACCTCTCATTGAAACCCTAGCCGTTATTGAAGCAATCTAATCCTTGTTGGTGGATTTTGGTGCTTGTGGTCTTAAGAAGGAAGGAGAAAGGCTTGAGGAAGCAAGTAAAGACCAAGGGAACCCGAGTTTGTGCACCTTCTACAGTTCATTGAAGGTAAAAAGCTGTAACCTTGCTCTTTCATTTGTTAGATCCCTTTTTGGGGAGATTTAGGGCTTTTATAAGCCACTTTTGATGGCCAACCATGATTGCAAACATGGTTGGGGGTTAGAGCTTCGGAATCACGTCATTAAAGGAGTCGCAAGGCAGTTGGGGACTGCTTTTGCACCCATGAAAGGCCCCATGCATCTTAAGAGCTTGTTTTATGTCTTTTTGAGCTCAAAGTCCCATGCAAGCACGTAAAGTTTGTAACTTTACGTGCTAGATCGATTATAGAAGCTTGGATCTATCTTTTGATCAAATGTTGTACATCAGAATTCAAGGATTTAGAGTGTGGACATGACTGACTCGGCGAGTCCGTTCTTGGACTCGACGAGTCCGAGGCTTTGAGCCTCATATCCGTTGAGAGTCAAATGAACCCAGTTGAGTGTTAGAAGGGTTGTAATCGGACAGGAAGAGTTACCCAATGTATTGGACGTGATTTTAGACCTGGAGATCATGGGACTCGACGAGTGCTAGAACAGACTCGGCGATTCCCAGGCAATCTTCTTAAGGATGAAGATAAACTCGACGAGTTGTTCATCAACTCAGCGAGTCGAGGACAGAACTTGTTCATCAGATGAAGGTGAACTCGACGAGTTGTTCATCAACTCGGCGAGTCGGATGAGTTTCATGCGATGTTCATGTGAGGGAGGAACTCGTCGAGTTGACGGCCCAACTCGACGAGTCGGGTCATGGATAAGGACGAGTAAAGGGTGAAGGACTCGGCGAGTTGACGGCCCAACTCGGCGAGTCGGCTCAACTTGAAGTTGACTTTGACTAGACTTGGACTGACCTTGTTTAGGGTTGTACTGGCTCTGTGTTGACTTGAAGGTCGTCGTGTAGGTATCTAGGAGTCGAGGGGAGTCGACTTGTGCGCTGAGGATAATTCAAACACTGCACGACATCGAGGTGAGTTACCTTCCAGTAGGGGTGGGTCTAAGGCCACAATGCCGGCCCACCAAAGAGGAGTATTTGTAAGATGATTGTCTTTGTGATAATTATCTTGGTTTGGTTATGTGCTTTGGTCACGAGTATTATCTGCATGATATGTTACGTGTATAGTAGGGATTAGGATCCCTGACAGCGGCCCTTAGGGCTGTGGGGTAGGTCAGTACCCGGATATGCCTGACTGTATGATTGTACCTTGCTGTTGTATGCTAGTGGTAGGGGGTGGAATAGTCCCCAGTAATTGGTTGAAAGATACCGATGACAGTTACTGGTTGAAAGATACCGATGACAGTTACCGGTTGAAAGATACCGATGATGGTTACCGGTTGAAAGATACCGATGATGGTTACCGGTTTAAAGATACCGATGATGATTACCTGTTGAAAGATACCGATGTTGGTTACCGGTTGAAAGATATCGATGATGATTACCGGTTCAGAGATACCGATGATATTGTATGGTATGTGGTATGATGGGGGAACTCACTAAGCTTTGTGCTTACGGTTTCGGTTTTGGTTTCAGGTACCTCTTCGTCTAAGGGGAAGGAGCCGGCGGCGTAGCATCGCATCACACACACACATATGGTTTCCGCATGGAGTTTACTGGGATTATACTCTGATATGTTATTATTCTATGGCTTGGGTTTTCAGACATGATACATTGTTTTATGAGATGATGTGTTTTCAGACATGATACATTGTTTTATTCTATGGCTTGGATTATACTCTGAATGTTTTTATGTGTTGGTTAATTAAAAAGAAATTTTTGGACCTGAAAATTGGGATGTTACAAGTTGGTATCAGAGCCCTGGTTTGAAGGATTCGGACACACCCTCGGGGGTGTCTGGACTCAAACTGAGGTGCTAAAAGGTTTTTACAAGGAAAAATGGTTTTCAAAAATCTAAATGGAAGGATTTTAAGAAAGACGAAGTGTGTGATGCATGCGACCGGCCGGGCTTAAGTAAGTTTTCCCCAAGATACCCATACTTGATATGTTATGCTATATGGTTTTGATTCAGAAAACTGCATGCTAGAATAGGACTAAGGATCTAGGAGGATGCCTTGTGTGCCTGATATATGATTCTGAGAATTGCATGCTAGTTAGGGCTAAGGATCTAGGAGGATGCCTTATATGCCTGTTGTATGAGCTGTATGCTAGGACTGTTTAGTCAGCAGTAGGATGGCATGTGTAGGTTATGCCTGATTTGGTTACCCAATGCTCGAATGCTGCTTGCTTTGTGCTATGTGGGTTCTGGCCACCTTCAACTAGCTAAGGAACGGATATGTAACAGTATCAGCAAGTTAGTTAGGGGGAAGTGGTGGGGACTCCTATTGGAGCTGATGGCGGAGGGTAGGTCGGAGAGTGCCCTAGGAAAACCTAGGATGAGGTCAGTGGAAAGGGGTATCGGTGAAGTCGAAGCAGTCCTTGAGGAAAGCATGGATAGATGTGGAAGGTAGTATGGGCCCGTACTACTGGAAGCAGAGGATCCGTACTCGAATCAAGGAGGGCCTAGATGGAACCGAGAACCATGGAAAGTGTGTTAGGCCTCTTGGAAGTATGTATGATCCTGACATTTATGCGTGTGTTTTCAGCATGGTGACCACACGACATGGAGCAGGAGGTTCCGGATCAGGATCAGGATCGGGGTCGGGTGTAGGATCTGAGCAGGTTGATGACGGGCTGCGCGAGTTCATCGCGTCTGAGATCACGAGAGGCATTCTTGAGTCGACCCCGGTCATTTTTGGGTCGCTCAAGGAAGGGATTGTTGAGCTGATGGAGGATCACCTCGGGGCATTCAGGAGTGATATGGTGTCTAGCCAGACGAGTACGCGCACACTGTCCTTTAAGGACTTCCGAGGGAGCGGTGCATCGGATTTCCATGGGGTGAAAGACCCCATTGCTGCTAGGAGATGGATCGCAGACATCGATTCTGCGCAGCTGACCAGCTTCTGCCCTGAGGGGTCGAAGGTGAGATATGCAGCAGGGTGTTTGAGAGACAGAGCTAGAGATTGGTGGGAGTCTGTTGGTGACTCATTGGGAGCCTCGGCTGTTGAGGCTATGACCTGGTCACACTTTGTGACCAGATTCAGGGCGGAGTTTGCGCCAGCTGTGGAGCTTCAGCAGCTGGCGAGAGATTTCTTGGACATGAGACAGACTACGGAGACTGTGGCGGAGATCACCGCCAAGTTCTGGGAGAGGGCATTGTTGGTGCCCCAGTATGCGGGTGACGAGGACATGAGGAGGACCCGCTACCATGATATGTTACGAGCTGACATCTGGGAGCATGTCAGTTTCTCAGCTTACCCTACCCTGGATTCCATGATTGCCAGGGCTAGGGAGAGGGAGATTGATCTGGAGCACATCTGTAAAAGGAAGGCAGCGGAGGGGCTGACGACGGGGGCTTCGGGGAAGAAGCCCAAGGGATCCGATGGTAGGCCGAAAGGCCATTCTGGGCGGGACCGATGTGGGAAATGTGGTCGGTCACACGAGGGAGCTTGCCGTACTGGGTCGGATTCAGGCTGCTATAAGTGCGGCAAGGTTGGGCATTTTGGCAGAGATTGTACCGCCCCTACTCCTGCGGTACAGATGACAGACCTGATTTGCTTCCATTGCAATCAGAGGGGCCATAAAAAGACCAACTGCCCGAGATTGTCAGCAGCGGCGCCAACAGTGGCGCCGGTCTCAGCGACAGCGCGGGTTGCAGATTGCCCGAAGGCCCGAAGGCCAAGACAGAGGCTCCAGTGGTGCGGAGCCGAGCATTTCAGTTGACAGCCGAGGAGGCACGCGATGCACCTGATGTAGTGACGGGTATGGTTCCTTTCTTATGCTTTTATGATATGGCGCTGTGATCTTGATATGTTATGTATGTGTACTCTTTAGGATCGTTCCATGTGAACGGTATCCCAGTTCAGTTATTGTTTGATTCGGGTGCCACGCGATCATTTGTCTCTCTTGCGCTTAGCAAGAAGTTTCCTGAGTCTTCGGGCATGCTGGATTGCCCTCTAGAGGTCGAGATTGCGGACGACCGGTCGGTACGAGCGTCGGAGGTTTACCGAGATTGCGTCCTACGACTGTTTGAGGAGTGTTATCTGGTAGATCTGGTTCCCATACCTTTGCGGGGGAATAAGGTTATTATCGGTATGGATTGGCTGAGCCCCAACGGGGCAGTGATTGACTGTGCGCAGCAGTTGGTGCGGATCAGGACCCCAAGTGGGGGAGAGCTGGTAATTCAGGGTGAGAGGCCACTGCGAGGACCAGCTTTATGTTCAGCAGCGAGACCTAGGCGTTACCTCCAGCAGGGTTGTGCAGGTTATGTCGCCTATGTTATGGATACCCGGGAGGCGGGTAGGGCGACGGTGGGCGATGTGCCCGTGGTGCGAGAGTTCGCGAACGTATTCCCCGAGGAGCTGCCTGGGATACCTCCGGAGCGACAGGTGGAGTTCAGGATCGACCTAGTCCCTGGTGCGGCTCCGATAGCCAAGGCACCGTATCGGTTGGCTCCTCCCGAGATGCAGGAGTTGTCTACACAGCTGCAGGAGCTGTTAGACAAGGGATTCATTAGACCGAGTAGTTCTCCCTGTGGAGCCCTGATTCTGTTCGTGAAGAAAAAAGGACGGGTCGCATCAGATGTGTATAGACTATAGGGAGCTGAATAAGGTAACGGTGAAGAACCATTACCCACTCCCAAGGTTTGATGACCTCTTTGACTAGCTACAAGGAGCGTCTTGGTTCTCCAAGATTGATTTGCGTTCAGGGTATCATCAGATGAGGGTCAGAGAGGAGGATGTACAGAAGACGGCGTTTCGGACGCGTTATGGCCACTATGAGTTCATGGTGATGCCTTTCGGGCTCACCAACGCTCCTGCCGCGTTCATGGATCTCATGAACCGCGTGTGTAGACCGATGTTAGACCGGTCTGTGATATTGTTTATCGATGATATCTTGGTTTACTCCAAGACGCGAGAGCATCATGTGGAGCATCTGCGAAAGGTTCTGGAGACTTTGATTAGGGAGAGCTTGTATGCTAAGTTCTCCAAGTGCAAGTTCTGGTTGCGCGAGGTGCAGTTTCTTGGGCACCTTGTCAACCAGAACGGGATTTCGGTAGATCCGGCCAAAGTGGAGGCCGTGATGAGATGGGAGGTTCCGAGGTCTCCATCTGAGATTCGGAGTTTCCTGGGATTAGCCGGCTACTATCGGAGATTCATCCAGGATTTCTCCAAGATAGCCTTACCCCTGACCAGGCTAACGAGGAAGGCCGTGGTCTTTCGTTGGGGGCCTGAGCAGCAGGCTGCATTCGAGACACAGAGACAGAGATTGTGCGAGGCGCCAATCTTAGCCCTGCCCGAGGGCATGGAGGATCTCGTCGTGTACTGTGATGCGTCCATCTCGGGCTTGGGCGCAATATTGATGCAGAGAGGGCATGTTATTGCTTACGCTTCAAGGAAGCTGAAGCCTCACGAGGCGAACTACCCGACGCACGATTTGGAGTTGGGTGTTGTTGTGTTCGCCCTCAACATTTGGCGTCATTACCTCTATGGGGTTCGTTGTACGATTTACACGGACCACAAGAGCCTGAGGTATCTCATGGACCAGCCAAATCTGAACATGAGGCAGCGTAGGTGGCTTGATGTCGTAAAGGATTAAGATTGTGAGATCCTCTACCACCCGGGGAAGGCCAATGTGGTGGCCGACGCCCTTTGCCGCAAGGCAGTGCCGATCAGGGATATCTGTCTGAGGATGACAGTGGTGACTCCGCTGTTGGAGCGGATTCGGGAGGCCCAGCAGGAGGCCATGAAGGAGGAACATCGGAAGAGCGAGCGGATTGTGGGGCAGGTTTCCTCCTTCGACTATGATAGTCGAGGGTTATTGACTCTTCACCATAGGGTGTGGGTCCCTTATCATGGAGGCGTGCGCCAGATCCTGATGGAGGAGGCACACAAATCCAGATTTTCTATCCATCCCGGAGCGACGAAGATGCATAGAGATCTTCGTCACGATTATTGGTGGCCCTGCATGAAGCGGGACGTAGCATGGTACGTGGAGCGGTGCTTGACCTGCAGGAAGGTCAAGGCCGAGCACCAGAGGCCACACGGCAAGATGCAGTCATTGGATATCCCGCTGTGGAAATGGGAGGATATTACGATGGATTTTATCACAAAGCTTCCCAGGACCGCGCGAGGGGTGAATTCGATTTGGGTTATCGTCGATCGATTGACCAAGAGCGCTCATTTTATTTCGATTCCGGAGAGTATCTCGGCCGAGAATTTGGCCGACATCTATATCCGGGAGGTGGTGTCGCGGCACGGGGTGCCAGTTTCAGTGATTTCCGACAGGGATGTACGGTTCACTTCTAGGTTTTGGAAGAAGTTTCATGACGAGCTGGGTACTCGTCTGCATTTCAGCACCGCTTTTCACCCGCAGACGGATGGTTAGAGCGAGCGGACCATCCAGACGCTAGAGGATATGCTGCGGGCATATGTTTTAGACTTCTAAGGTAGCTGGGATACCTACCTTCCGTTGGCGGAGTTCTCGTATAATAATAGCTATCATGCGAGTATCGATCGACCTCCCTTCGAGATGTTGTACGGGAGGAAGTGCAGGACCCCGGGATGATGGGGCGAGGTTGGCCAGAGGGTCATGGGGAGCACCGATGTAGTGCTTATATAATATGGTTACATTAGGGTTACACCATGTAAACCCTAATGTGCATGACTTTCCACAGTTCTCATGATCCATGGATTTTAACCTCCATAGAGTATCCATGGGTCACCACATGAGTTAATCCCAACATAAGGAATCATGGATCATTAGTGTAGCACCTGGTTCTTGGTATGTATTTTTATTTAAGTATTTTTGCATTTTTGGCCTTGGACTCGGCGAGTTGAAGGACCAACTCGCCGAGTAAAAGCGGGATGAGGCGCGGGATTTAAGTGATGGACTCGTCGAGTCGGGTCACGGACTCGACGAGTAGACTCTGACTGGACAAAAACCCTAATCCGAGGGTTTGCACCCTATTTAAACAATGTTATGTCGTCCACAACGTCCCTTATGCTCCCATAACACCTCTCATTGAAACCCTAGCCGTTATTGAAGCAATCTAAGCCTTGTTGGTGGATTTTGGTGCTTGTGGTCTTAAGAAGGAAGGAGAAAGGCTTGAGGACGCAAGTAAAGACTAAGGGAACCCGAGTTTGTGCACCTTCTACAGTTCATTGAAGGTAAAAAGCTGTAACCTTGCTCTTTCATTTGTTAGATTCCTTTTTGGGGAGATTTAGGGCTTTTATAAGCCACTTTCGATGGCCAACCATGATTGCAAACATGGTTGGGGGTTAGAGCTTCGGAATCACGTCATTAAAGGAGTCACAAGGCAGTTGGGGACTGCTTTTGCACCCATGAAAGGCCCCATGCATCTTAAGAGCTTGTTTTATGTCTTTTTGAGCTCAAAGTCTCATGCAAGCACGTAAAGTTTGTAACTTTACGTGATAGATCGATTATAGAAGCTTGGATCTATCTTTTGATCAAAGGTTGTACATCAGAATTCAAGGATTTAGAGTGTGGACATAACTGACTCGACGAGTCCGTTCTTGGACTCGGCGAGTCCGAGGCTTTGAGCCTCATATCTGTTGAGAGTCAAAGGAACCCAGTTGAGTGTTAGAAGGGTTGTAATCGGACAGGAAGAGTTACCCAATGTATTGGACGTGATTTTAGACCTGGTCTTCATGGGACTCGACGAGTGCTAGAACAGACTCGGCGAGTCCAAGGCAATCTTCTTAAGGATGAAGATGAACTCGACGAGTTGTTCATCAACTCGGCGAGTCGAGGACATAACTTGTCCATTAGATGAAGGTGAACTCGACGAGTTGTTCATCAACTCGGCGAGTCAGATGAGTTTCATGCGATGTTCATCTGATGGAGGAACTCGTCGAGTTGACGGCCCAACTCGACGAGTCGGGTCATGGATAAGGACGAGTAAAGGGTGAAGGACTCGGCGAGTTGACGGCCCAACTCGGCGAGTCGGCTCAACTTGAAGTTGACTTTGACTAGACTTGGACTGACCCTCTTTAGGGTTGTACTGGCTCTGTGTTGACTTGAAGGTCGTCGTGTAGGGCCCAGGGGATTCGACTTGTGCGCTGAGGATAATTCAAACACTGCACGACATCGAGGTGACTTACCTTCCAGTAGGGGTGGGTCTAAGGCCACAATGCCGGCCCACCAAAGAGGAGTATTTGTAAGATGATCGTCTTTCTGATAATTATCTTGGTTTGGTTATGTGCTTTGGTCACGAGTATTATCTGCATGATATGTTACGTGTATAGTAGGGATTAGGATCCCTGACAGCGGCCCTTAGGGCCATGGGGTAGGTCAGTACCCGGATATGCCTGACTGTATGATTGTACCTTGCTGTTGTATGCTAGTGGTAGGGGTGGAATAGTCCCCAGTTACCGGTTGAAAGATACCGATGATAGTTACCGGTTGAAAGATACCGATGACAGTTACCGGTTGAAAGATACCGATGATGGTTACCGGTTGAAAGATACCGACGATGGTTACCGGTTGAAAGATACCGATGACGATTACTGGTTGAAAGATACCGATGTTGATTACCGGTTGAAAGATATCGATGATGATTACTGGTTGAGAGATACCGATGATATTGTATGGTATGTGGTATGATGGGGGAACTCACTAAGCTTTGTGCTTACGGTTTCGGTTTTGGTTTCAGGTACCTCTTCGTCTAAGGGGAAGGAGCCGGCGGCGTAGCATCGCATCACACACACACATATGGTTTCCGCATGGAGTTTTCTGGGATTGTACTCTGATATGTTATTATTCTATGGCTTGGGTTTTTAGACTTGATACATTGTTTTATGAGATGATGTGTTTTCGCAGTATTTTCTTATGAATGTTTTTATGTGTTGGTTAATTAAAAAGAATTTTTTGGACCTGAAAATTGGGATGTTACAATTAGCCCACATTATAAGAATGAACGATTTACACAATCAATCCTTATATATTTAATTAGTCTCCTTTGACCACAAAATTAATTCCAAATTAACTCATCATCAATACTAATTAAATAATACGATTTCATATTAATATATTAATAAATCATACATATCCTCTTCTCAAAAGTCCAAATTGTTCCGGTGAAGTGCAACCCAAATGGACCATGCTAAATCAGGTCAAGTACATACCAAATATAGTTATGGACTTAGACATTAATCCAACATTCTCCCACTTGGATAAGTTTAATAACTATTATTGCAAGTACGATTCCACAACCCGACTAGCAATCGCAGCTCTTAAAAGCTGTTGTCGAACTCTGATCTAGTCAAGGACGCGTCTATTGGATAAGGGATCATATATTCCTCCATTCTAAAAGATATCATATGGACTGAGACATGGATTATAATCAATCTCTCTGTCCATCTGTTGTTACCCGATTTTCGATTTATGACGACCGACTAATTGAACAAATCAAATCAGTCCAGGCTCGGCCGAGCGCTTAGGGTTGCATCACTAAATCATCGTGGGGCCCATGGATATCGCTTTTATGCCTCCAAGGGTAAAAGGAATGGATAAACATCGACTCAAATTCTTGCGTGTACATACTCATCAAATCACACACAACGATATGTTTTATAACACCAAGTTACTGGTTTGTTTACATATGTCAATGTGCAACCGACTTGTAACTACAACTCACATGTCTTGGTTTCAAGAATGTAAGATATTATTGTCTCACAATCACTCGTGATAAAATCCATGAAGTGATTCAGATGAGCGTGGGTTTAATCCAATACTCGAATCTTATTCCAAGAGCACTCATGAACATTGCAGCTATGTCCTAGACAAACTCTAGACCCATTCATGGCAGTATTGCCTCAATACCTACTTCCAAAGTATGATTGACTGTGGATGGTTCGAATAACCTAGTTAGTCGGTAAGTCAAAACATGCAAACTGAAACATAATAATAATACTAATTCTATATGGCCCAAAAAACTTTTGAGTCATATTGACTACTCTTTATTCATTGTATAATTTTTCGAATAATCAACTTAATACTTGAAATGAGCAATTTCTATTCCATGCTCCAAGCATACACACTATGTTTGTCTAAACAACACTTATCCCATGCTCCAAGCATGCACACTATGTTTATCTATGGTCCTTACTTTGTGAAAAAGATCAATTGAACACATCTTCAATGAAACTCATTTCACAATTCCAAATCTTTATCACCATTGTAAGAACTCCAAATTCTTGTAACTGCCAGAATGTGTTAGATTCTAAACTATCATGCAATGATTCTTTTGTAATGTCTAGGTACAAAAAGTCACAGAGACTTAACCAACGATATTACAAAGTACTCCTTTGGAGATTGTTGCAAGACAATTCCATGGAAGAGAGGTCTCAAATTCAAAGTACATTCCTTTGAACATTTTTCTTGCATTAAGTTTGCTAATCTTTCACAGATTTAAAGAGTAACTTCCACTTATGGAAACATTTCCATATTCCCA
The DNA here is from genome assembly GCF_052849685.1 of Lactuca virosa. Lineage (NCBI taxonomy): Eukaryota > Viridiplantae > Streptophyta > Magnoliopsida > Asterales > Asteraceae > Lactuca > Lactuca virosa. The sequence continues at coordinate 302,649,600 of NC_136429.1, read as the reverse complement.
TTTTGACTAATACTTCTGAACAAGAGTTACCTCTTCTCAGAGTATGTCAATATGGTCCTTTCAAAAATTTAAATATATTTCCAATTGTCCATGAGCAACCAATCTTTGGTAAACCTCAGATTGTCCTCGACAATTGCTTAACCATTTTAGTCATATCCGGCTCTATTCCTTTTTCCCTCTTAATGCCCTAGGCATTTGGAAAAATCAGAACACGTGAATATTATAGCATATACAAGCGGTCCTATACCCGAAGCATATGGGATGCGATTCATCATGTCTAAAATAAATTCATGATACTTGATCAGTCTTTTGCTATAATATTTCTATTTGCCATGTTCTCATAATTCGAATTATGAAGAGGGATGTCGTAATCATAATCAAATTTTGAGAACGCAATTAACACTTCTATATATAGAATGTCCTTATGTTGAACCATTCCAACATGACATTCATATATATTTGACTAAATTTGATTAAAACTCAACCTAAGATTTTAGAATTGAAATGAAGTATAAATTCCACTCCCTTAATTATAGCAAAACAACTTTTCAAATCCTGCAACTTTGCGAATTGAAACTTTTTGTTTTCTATAATTAACATTGCTAACTTGCAACACTTACCATAATAATTATCCTCCCACTCGCATAATATTTACTATCATACATTTATGCTCCCACTAGCTTTGACATGTACCCAGAAATCAGTTGGACTTCTAGAAATCAATACTTATTCACTTTCATTACCAAAGTTCAGATTTCTGATACGAGATGCTTTGATAAGACTTTATCTAGGCTTCTCAAAAACATCCACCTTTCCTTAGATGGCTCACATTTGTGTATAAACAGTTTAAGAACTTATAGCAATAAATCTCAAATGCTTAGAATTTTTTTGCCATTCCTCACAATTCGAATTATGAAAAGGTATGCCGTAATCATAATCAAATTTGAGAATGCAAATATCACAACTGCTATCTCCTTAAAATCTATTTAGTGAAAGCGTTTACTCATCATCATTTTCATGAATCGGAGAGAAACCTTATGACACTTAAATTTTATGGTGTATGTGTTCCTATCCATGTGAATTTGTCAAACCATAATCAAAAGACAAGGTTAGTGGCAAATCCAAACTCATATGGATTGAACTAGTTCAATCTTAATTTCTTGCCACTTGGTAGCTCAAGGGCCTACCATTGCTTCCAGGTTGTTATGCAAACAACTGAGAACTCATATAACTCACATGAATAGTCAACTTTAACTGGAATGGACATAGAAATAAGAACATGTCAACACAATAGGTTACAAACCTTAAGTCGCGTGCTAGTGATAAACAATAAGTTTTTTTCTCGATCAGTTCTTGAAACTTGTCAAGATCTATAAGACTCTCACTGTCCTCTTCACATATAAGATTATCTGTCAAGAACCATTATTTGACAAAACAAATATTCAAGAGTTGGTGCGGATTCTTATCAAGATAAACACTCCACACAATTGGTCGTAGTTGGTCTTTGTCCTTTACAAGACATCACAACATACCAATTTCAATTGTATAAGAGAAAACATTTCACTCTACATTTGATGAGTGTTATAAACCTTTCTTAAGATTATGTTACTCAAGGCACAATCTTGGAGTATGACTCTAAAGCTTGTGTTGGAACGAAGTATGACTCATCTTCTTGATGTAACCATTTCAACAACTCACACTTCCTCTTCTTAGCCATATAAATGCACAAAGATATCCATAGAGGATCAATTGTGACATGGTTTTCATAATCATTAAGATGATCATAAAACATGATACTCAAGTACTCTCCCATCTTTTAAGATTGGAGAAACTTTTATCTTTCTGCCCAATTTGATTCTTCTCATTCGTTCTGCCATACATTGAAACTTTTTCCAATGTTTCATAATTTTACTTAAACTTGTAAGAATAACCATATTTACTAAACTTTAGTAAATCATGAGGAATAGTCTTATCGTTCTCTGTGGTGGACCTGACTAGTGCACACTCAGTGTACCTAATTCCTAGTCATTCCGTTGACTCACATATACATGTGAACAAGAAATTAGTCTTAATTTCCCAAAGATGAAGGTTCTCATTCATCACACACAACAAGTTGCATGATTCCAAGTTTCTATCCAACTGAAACTTGGGTGATGAGAATCTTTCCTTATTTGGTAAATTATGACACTACCACAAAAGAAAGAATCAAATTCGTATTCCAATATTGCTATTAATGGAAACATATAAGCAACAATTTTTCACAAATGCCATTGTAAGGAAATTTTTAAAATAAGATAAATTTCAAAATTTTTATTTATTCATAAAAAATTGCAGAAAACTTATCCTTACAATGCGAATACAAGTGAAAATATGTTGTTATTTATTCCTAAGCAATCTATCATAACTTTTAAGCAGCAACTCACAAGCTTGATCATCGAACCATGCGATAGAAATCCATCTCTTCGCGATCAGACTCAGCATACTCTTCCTTTAAGCTTCCTTTCATTTCTTCGATTCTTCAAAACATCAAAATGTAATTACCTTACATCATGTATTAAGAATCTCCAAATAGGATCTTAATAGAGTTAAATATTGGACTTACCTGAAGCAGAGTCATACACTCTGACTTCACACACGCTCCATTGATCTATGATTAACATCAAGCTACCCTTTGTCACACATTGTCAGTCCCAGATTAGTGTGCCGGTTAACCACACACGCTCCACTAACGACTTAACAAGGTGCAAAGTGCAATTTCATGGGTTAGAACCATATTCACATTTTCCTAAGTAACTAAGATTGGGAATTTATAAGTGTTTAGTTACTTAGTGTTTCATTATACTTTTAATGAGAATTTAAATGTCCTGTCAAACCTGTTCAGCTAACGACCCTCCACCAGTCAAGGAATCGGTGGGTGAGAGTGGACACCCACTAAACTGTCATTTTATAGGCAGTAACCTTATACCCCCCTTATAGACCGGCTTCGTGAATGAGGCCTACTAAAGGTAAGACTTACTTGTCTTATATATATATATATATATATATATATATATATATATATATATATATATATATATATATAAGTATTAACATTTAATATTATAATAGTATGAGGGTTGAATTTTAAACTTTTAAAATTCTAGGGTTTGGAATTAAAGTTTTAATGTGTGACTTTACAAATTCCAAAACTTGAGGGCAAGTTTTGTAACTTTCAAAACTTTTCAAATTCATAACTCATGATTTTAATATAGGTTTTAATGAAAAGACTCTTGAAAATCCAAAAGTTGAAGACAAGTTATGGAGTCCATATAACCATTTATGAAAATGACTCTTCATTTTTCTATAACCTATGGCTTTTAATGATCCATTTAAATGAAAAACTTTTCATTTTCCATAACTTGAGGACAAGTTATGGAGTCCATCAAAATCATTTAGATCAAAAATTCTAACAAGAAAATCAAACAATTTGTCAATGATCAAAATTAAACTCATAAGAACAAGACAATTCAAATCAAACAAATTTCATGTAATTTGCTTAATCATATAAACTAATACAACAAATGAAACTTTGACAAAAATCTTCTAAATTGGATAAGCATGATCATTACCACATCAAAAACAGGTTTATAAGTTCAAAAACAGTTTAGGGTAATGATCCTAGTCCAATTCCCGCCAAAAAACCTGAAAAACTGCATTCTGAGGCACCAACTCGTCGAATGTATGAACCAACTCGCCGAGTTTCATGAATTTGTGCTTGGACTCGGCGAGTCCCCCAGTGGCCTCGGCGAGTCCACTGTCCAGAACCATAGAAAATCGATTTTTCATGTTTAAACAACAAGTATCATCAAGTATAATTGAAAACAACCCTAGACTCTGATACCACTGATGGGTTTTGAGCATTCTAACACTCCTAAGGTGTACATGCAACCCTAAATACATTGGATCTTTGTTTTTTCTATTATACATGCAACATTTCATTTTCCAAGGTATTACCCTAGCTAGCATACAAAGCTTTGATACTTGAGTAATAAAACAAGTTAGATAACATACCTTTTGTTGTAGCTTGTTGCTTGGAGCTTCAAGAGCCTAGCACCAATCATGTGAATGCCTCAAGTGGACTCACAAATCACCACTAACACTTGGAAACTTGGAAGATGACTCTTTATCTCACAAAAATCGGCCACACTCTTGCGTAGACTCTAGGTGCCAATTTCTTGACCCAAAGGGCTTCTTATATAGTATGGTTACATTAGGGTTACACCATGTAAACCCTAATGTGCATGACTTTCCACATTCTTTATGATCCATGGGTTTTAACCTCCATAGAATATCCATGGGTCACCACATGAGTTAAGCCCAACATAAGGAATCATGGATCATTAGCCCACATTATAAGAATGAATGATTTACACAATCAATCCCTATATATTTAATTAGTCTCCTTTGACCACAAAATTAATTCCAAATTAACTCTTGATCAATACTAATTAAATAATATGATTTCATATTAATATATTATAACTTATAATATATTAATAAATCATACATATCCTCTTCTCAAAAGTCCAAATTGTTCCGGTGAAGTGCAACCCAAATGGACCTTACTAAATCGGATCAAGTACATACCAAATATAGTTATGGACTTAGACACTAATCCAATAGTTACAACTCTTCCCCACTTGAATTAGACTTCTTCCTCGAAGTCTGCCGATACAAAGAAATATGGGTAATGCTCTCTCTTCTCGTCCTCCGGCTCCCAGGTCCATTCGGAGCCCTTTCGGTGCTGCCATTACACCTTCACTAGCTTCACCACTTTGTTACGAAGAGCTTTAGTTTTTCTATCCAGAACTGCAATGGGCTTCTCAAGATATTTAAGGCTCTCATCCACTTGAATATGATCCGACGAAATAACTGCAGCCTCATTTGATACACACTTCCGCAATTGAGACACATGGAAGGTGTTATGGATCTGACTGAGCTCATCAGGGAGATCCAACCGATAAGCAAGCTTGCAAGCTCGGGCAGAAATTGAGACACATGGAAGGTGTTACAAATTTCCCCTCTTTCGAAAGCGGATGACCCCTTTCCAAGGTGACACCCTCAACAATATGAAATCTCCCACCTGAAACTCGAGTTCCGAACGGCGTCCATCAGCATAGCTTTTCTGAAGACTCTGCGCAATTCGCAGTCTGTCGCGCACCTGTTGAATCAACTCATTGGTCTTAAGCACCACTTCGGTGCTTCCCATGACTCGATGGCCAACCTCCCCCCAAGAAACCGGTATCCTACACCTCCTTCCATACAACATCTCGAATGAGGTCGTTCAATACTAGCATGATGACTGTTTTTGTAGGAGAACTATGGTAGTGGGAGGTAAGTATCCCAAACTCCTTCCAAAGTCTAGAACGCACGCCCGAAGCATATTCTCGAGCGTCTGGATCTTCCACTCGCTCTGCCCATCGGTCTGGGGGTGGTAAGTTGTACTGAAGTCCATTTGAGTACGTAACTCCTCATGAAACTTCCTCCAAAACCTGCAGGTAAATCGAACATCGCGGTCTGAAACCACGGATACCGGCACTCCATTCCTGACCACCACCTCCCGAACATAGATATCTGCTAACTTCTCGGTAGATATACTCTCATCAATCAGAGTAAAGTGAGCACTCTTGGTCAGCCTATCCACAATAACCCAAATAGAATCAACACCCCGCGTCGTCCTGGGTAATTTCATGATAAAATCCATGGTGATCTCATCCTAGTTCCACATGGGGATGGGTAACGGCTGAACCTTGACGTCAGGCCTCTGATGCTCAGCATTGACCTTCCTACAGGCCAAACACCGCTCAACAAACCATGCAACTTCCTTCTTCATGCAGGGCCACCAGTAGCTCAATCTCAAGTCTCGGTACATCTTCATGGCCCCCGGATGATAAGAAAACTTGGACTTATGTGCCTACTCCAAAATCTTCTTCCTCACCCCACCAAATGCCAGAATCCAAACCCTACCACACCGAGTCAATAATCCCCGGCTGTCTATGACAAACAAAAGAATCTGCCCCCTAATCCGCTCCGGCTTGCAACTTTCCTTTTTCAATCCTTCAACCTAAACCTCCTTAATCATATCCAGCAATGGTGAGGTAACTATCATCCTCAAACAAATATCCCAGATCAGAGTACACGCTGCCTTATGACTCAAAGCCTCAGCCACCACATTGGCCTTTTCGGGGGTGGTACAAAATCTCGCAATCATAATCTTTTACGACGTCTAACCACCTCATCTGCCATATATTGAAGTTCGGTTGATCTATCAAATACTTCAAACTCTTATGATCGGTGTAGAAAGTGCATCGGACCCCATAAAAATAATGCCTCCAGATCTTGAGGGAATACACCATCGCCCCCAATTCCAAATCATGAGTGGGGTAATTCGCCATATGAGGCTTCAGCTGCCTCGAGGCATAAGCAATCACATGCCCCCTCTGCATAAGAACAACTCCCAAACCCAAAATAGAAACGTCACAATAAACCACAAAATCATCCAATCCCTCGGGTAACGCAAGAGTTGGGGCCTCGCACAATTTCTGTCTCAAGGTCACGAAGGCCAATTGATGATTCGGACCCTACCCAAAGGTCACATTCTTCTTGGTCAAGGAGTCAAAGGCACTACAACCTTGGAGAAGTCCTGGATAAACCTCTAATAATACCCCACGAGGCCTAAGAAACTCTGAGCCTCATATGCGTTCTTCGGAACTTCCCAACGTATCACAGCCTCAATTTTGGCCAGGTCCACCAAGATACCACCATGGTTGATGATGTACCCCAAAAACTGCACCTCACGCAACCAAAACTTGCATTTGGAGAACTTGGAAAAAAGCCTCTCCTACCTAAATGTCTCTAATACTTCCCTCAAATGCTTCTCATGCTGCTCCTTGGTCTTAGATTAGACTAGGATGTCATCAATAAAAAATCATGGACCGATCCAACATCGGTCTGCACACCCGGTTCATGAGATCCATGAACGCTGCTGGAGCATTTGTGAGCCTTAATGGCATCACCATGAACTCGTAATGAGCATAACGAGTACTGAAGGCTGTCATCTGTATATCCTCATCCGTGATCCTCATCCGATGATATCTTGACCGAAGATCAATCTTGGAAAACCAACATGCACCTTGGAGTTGGTCAAATAAGCCATCGATCCTCGGAAGCGGGTAACGGTTCTTCACCGTCATCTTATTCAGTTCCCGATAATCAATACACATCATGTGTGACCCATCCTTCTTTTTCACGAACATGATTGTTGCTTCCCACGGTGAACTGATCGAACGAATAAAACCCATGTCTAGCAGCTTCTACATATGCATAGACAACTCCTCCATCTCAAGCGGAGTTAGGCGATACGGTGCCTTGGCTATCGGAGCCGCACCAGGTATCAAATCAATCCGAAACTCAACTTGCCTCTCGGTAGGCACTCCCGACAACTCCTTAGGAAAAACATCGGGAAAATCCCGCACAACAGGTACCCCGCTCAACTCTTTCGTAGTCTCTTTCAAACCCCCAAACCGAAACGGCGGAAACGTTCAGGGGTGGAGGACGTCATGTGTAGTATCACAACAATTGCATCATAGTAATCAAAGTAAACACAACCAATACATTGAATAAGTAAAATATTTACATATGTTTGATACATAGTTTGTATACACCAAAAGTATAGCAAAATATAAAAGATGTGACTCTATACGCTCTGTCCTCTCAAAAGCCTGTGTAACCATTCAACCATTGTAAAACATATACTCTAAGTAAATATCACTCAGTGCTCATTTAAATTCACCTTGCATGTTCAACAAAGAACCTGAAAACCCTAGGAATCCCTGTTTAAGTCTATATTGGGCTTGGATTTCCTTATTGGGCCTAATGGACCAGTAAGTATTCAATTCAACTATTTTGAGCTTAGGATCCTTAAATGGGCTCTAATTGGACCCACTTCCATAAATCTATAACATTTTGGACCATTTGGGCCTAGAATGATTCATTCTAACCCTAATGGGCCTTATTGGGCCATAACCACTCCAATAAACCCTAATGGACCTAAAACCCATCCCTTTATCTTATGTTGGGCCGTAAGTGCTTCCAAGGGCCCAATGGGCCGAAAATTTTATGATTAGGTTCCAAAAAACCTAACTAAATTTAGTGGGCTAAAACTATTCCATTCCTATCTTCTTGGCCCAAACTCTCAGCCCAACACCAATTTTAAAAAAAAATGAAATGGGGGGGGTTGACTTTGGAGGTGCCACCTCCATATTATTCACCATGTGTCAAGGCATGGTTTCTTATATTTCCATGCAACTCATATCTTTTCTCTCTTTTTCTTCCCATCGGCCGAAGATACACACACACACACACTCCATTTGCAAAATTTCTCTCCAACATTCATAAGAACACTCCTTCCTTTCCTCTCTAATTTTCGAGATCTTGAGCATGTTCAAGAAGGTTTTCACCATCAAAAATCATCATTCTTGGTAAGTCTTTACATATCCAAGTTATATAACTTCTTTCTCATGTTAGATCACTCCTTCTAAACAAGCTTTTGGTGATCATACTCCTAGAAAACTTCTTAAGCTCAAAATCGACTTCAAGGTCTTGCTAAGACCAAAAATCTCTTCATCTCTTCTTCAAAACCGAAATATCAAAGCAAAGGTGAGTTCATACCGCCTTGCTTTCGGTTTTTACATTGGGGGAGAATACAAGTAAAATGTGTAGATCTATGTGTTATATGCATGTCTTGTGTGATTAATTAGCTTATTTTGTAAAAATGTGTTAGATCTTAGAAAATCTCGACATCTTAATTAACAATGAGTTAAAATCGATGAACTAAGACACCTTATACATTATATCATCAAGTTAAAAGTGTTATATGTTTAAGATATAAATATTTATGGCAAAAACTTTGTTAAGGGTCAAAATTGTCAAGAAAAAAAAAGATAAGGGCAAAAAGTGATATTTACAGTTTTTAAAGGACCGAACAGGTCCTACTATTATAAAAATGGATTTTTATGATAAACATGCTTTCCAAAGGACCAAAAATGTAAATTTTAGCTTAATGGGCCAAATGTTTGGGCCTCACTCTTGATTTTTCGAACATTCTTTTTCAAACTCATCTCAATTTTCTTGATAAAATCAATCATTGTTTGAGTGACTTCTAATTTTAACCTGAGAAAATACACCCAAGTGAATCGAGAAAAATCATCAACAATAACCAAAATGTACCGTTTCTTGTTGATAGTTTCAACAGTTGATGGTCCACAAAGGTCAATATGAAGAAGTTCCAATGGTTCCACAATTTTCGAATCTATCACAATTGGATGACCTTTCCTATGTTGTTTTCCTTGTTCACAAGCTGCAAATAAGGTATCATTGTCAAATTTTAAAACTGGTAAGCCTCGAACAAGATCATCAAGTACCAACTTATTTAAGTTACGAAAATTTAAATGTGATAATCGACGATGCCATAACCAGCTTATGTCTGATGAAGCTTTCGAAAGTAGGCATACAGATGGTTTGCCTACAATTGGATTGATATCCAATGTAAACATGTCACCCTTTCTTTTTTATTTAAGCAAAACCTCTTTTGTGTTCACATTCGAAATGATACTTCCTTCTTCGTTAAATAGAACTTGATAGCCAGTGCCCACAACAAGTTGTGAAACACTTATCAAGTTATGTTGAATACCTTCAACATACGTCACTCTTTGAACTGTAAACTTGTCATTTGTTATTTTGCCATAACCTTTGACCTGACACTTTTGATTGTTCCCAAACTTCACTACTCCAGCATTCTTTAGACTTCGAAAATCACATAAATTATCCCTTTTTTCAGTCATGTGACGAGAGCAACCGCTATCAATATACCATTTATCATCATATTGCTCGTCACATAGTACTGCAATTATTGAAAAAATTTAGGTACCCAAGGCTTTTTGGGTCTTTTGAAATTAGTTTGAAACATTGAATGTAATGAAGAACCTTTAACCCAATCACAAACTTTTGTTTTGAGACTATCAATTAAGTCCACATCATTATTTAAAGGAACTGAAACATAAGTTTTCGCTGGTTTCGGATGTACACTGACATTACCCTTTGTGTTCTTAGTTTGTGTTGGAACATTCTTTTCTTTCACAACCGGTTTCCATGCTTTGACTGAAACATTCGAATCCTTTGAAGATGAACTTCCATTTGACGAAGTATTCACATACTTCTCATAGTCTTCGTGTATTTGTTCCTCAGAATATTTACTTGAATGATAAATTTTTCCTTTTCCTTCAAGCTAATGATCGATCTTTTTCCTAGATGACACTCCTTTTTCATACGAAACTTTCAGAGTTTGTTTCCTTATGGGATTAGGAAAATTTGGTTTTTGTGGGACGAAATCAACATTTGAGTTCGGACGAAATGCCATTGCATATCGACTTCTATCATTGTTTCCAATAGTTGAATTTTGAGAGAAGCAATTGTGAGATTTTTGTCTTTGAGAAAATGTTGATTGTTGATTAAAAGAAAATCGTTGTGTGGAGGATTGATTTTGAAAACTCTTTGCGGTATTTTTGAAAGTTGAGGAAAATTTTGTATTTTGATCTTTCGAAGAATTTGTTTTTGGATAATATTCAGATTTTGTTTTGTTTAATTGAGCGGGATTTGTCTTTTGATTTGAATAAGATTCTGAATTTAAAGACTTGTTCTTAACAGATTTAGTCTTTGTTAATTCAGACGTTTTCAATGTCAAATCATTTTGTTTCTTTCGAGACTCCATGGTTTGCCAAAAAAAATTCTTTCGAGCTTGTCTTTTTGAAATTTCATTTTCTTTTGAAAACTTGTCAATTTGTTCTTTAAATTCTTTTGAATTCAATTTGACAACAGTTTCATTTTCTACAACAACCTCTTTTGAAACTTCTGTTACCACTTTAGATTTTTCAACCCATTTTCGTTGTGGTTTTTGTCTTTGAAAAACATACGAATTCTTTGTTAGGTTATTTTCGACAGTGCTTTGATTTGAAAAGAATCCTTCTTCTGATGTTATCTTATTGTCATCTTTGACCATTTTGTTAAATTCTGGTTTAATGTTCTCAACATTTCCAGTGGTGACAAACACTTGATTTGGGAAAACAACATCATCAGTACACTTGACATTCGGATACACCACTTGATTTGTTTCCAAATAATGGGCTCCTTTTTCAGACAGCACTTTGTCGAAATTTTCAGTGTCCCCAAATACTTGATCAACAACAACACGTGTAATTTCTTCTTTGTTCGAATCTTTGTTTGATGAGACCTTTTTGTCCGAATTGTCATCATCATTTTCATCATCACTGCTATCCGTTTGACTATCTCGGATATCCACAAAATCACAATCTTTCGAAGTAGAAGGTTTGTCATTGTCAATCTTAACCTTCAAATCCTTAAGTTTTTCGTTTCCTTTAGATTTTGATGCAACATTAATGACAGACAACTGAGAACAATCAACATCCTCAATATCACTAATTTCGCTAATATTGTCAAAGTTATCTTCAATATCGGCAAAATTAGATTGAGAATCAGATGTCTAATTCTCAGTCTTTTTCAAAATTTTGATTTGTTCTGATTTAGTTAAAGTTGTTGGGTTATGAGCATTCTAACACTCCTAAGTGTACATGCAACCCTAAATACCTTGGATCTATGTTTTCTCTATTATACATACAATTATCAACATCCAAGGTATTATCCTAATCTAGCATACATGTATAAGAATGAATGATTTACACCATGTAACTCATAACTTTACCCATTCCTTATGCTCCATGGATTTTAACCTCCATGGAGTATCCATGGGTCACCCCATGGACTTAGTCCAACATAAGGAATCTTGGATCACAAGCCCACATATATAAGAATGAATGATTTACACAATCAACCCATATATTTAATTAGTCTCCTTTTGATCACTTAATTAATTCCAAATTAATTCTTGATCAATACTAATTAAATAACCTTATTAATATATTAGAACTTATAATATATTAACCAACCTTAAGTGTTATTTCTATCATTATAGTCTATCCAAATGCATGATGCCATGCAACCCAAATGGACCATGTCCGGTCGGGTCAAGTCTTACCAATTATAGTTATGGACTTAGACATTAATCCAACAGTCTCCCACTTGGATAAGTCTAAAACTATTATTGTGTATGACTTCAGGAACCGATCAGCAATCGTAGCTCTCAAAAGCTTCTGTCGAACTCTGACCTTGTCGATGAACTCTGACCTTTGTCAATGACTTGTCCATTAGATAAGGGATCATATATTCCTCCATTCTAGATATCATATGGACTGAGACATGGATTATCAATCATTCTCTCTGTCCATTTGTTGTTTCCCGATTTCCGATTCATGATGACTGACTGATTGAACAAATCAAATCAGTCCTGGCTTGGCCAAGCACTCACATGTATCATCTTTAAATCATCGAGGGGCCCACAGATATCGCTTTTATCCCGAAGGTAAAAGGAATGGATAAACTTCGACTCATATGGCTTGTTCTACTACTTGTTGAATCATACACAAAGGCACGTTTTATAACATCGAGTTACCAATGCGTTTTCGTGCAATCAATGTATAACCAACTCATAGTAACAACTCATATCTCTAGGTTTGAAGAATATAAGATATTATCGTCTCATGATCACTCGTGATAAAATCCATGAAGTGATTCAAATGAGCGCGGGTTGAATCCAATACTCAGAACTTATGAGCACTCATGAGTGTTGTAGCACCACTTTGTCCACCAACTTGGACCTCTACAAACCAACCCATGACAGTCTTGATTCATATCTACTTCCAACATATGACCGACTGTGGATGGTTTGAATAACTTAATCATTCAGGAAGAGCGACTTAGTTATTCTGGAAGTCAAAACATGCAAAGTGAAACACAAGAATAAATGAATCAAATATGGTATCAAACCCTATGAATATAAATAAACACTTTTATTTATCACCATACTGATTACTCATTATTCATTGTTTCGGTTTTATCAACTTTATACTTGAATTTAAAACAATAGTTGTCCCATGCTCCAAGCATGTACACTATGTTTTCTAAACACTAGTCATGCCATACACCAAGTATGCATACTATGTTTGTCTATGATCTTTACTTTGTAAAATAGATCAATTGAACATCACTCCAATGATCCTCTTTTCACAGTCCCAAATCCTTACTGCAAATGCAAGAATTCCAAATTCATGCCATTTACTGAAATTTGTTAGATTCTAAACTTATATGCATTGTTCCTCTTAATGATTATGCACAAAGTCAGAAAGACTTGACAACAATCATTACAGAGCATTCCAAAGGAGATCAGCTCCTTGGAAACATCCTTCTTTTATTAAGTTTCCTAATCTTACACAGATTGAATAATTTCTAACTTTGAAACATTTCCATATTCCATTTTGACTATCACTTCTGAACAAGAGTTGCCTCCTTACAGATTATGTCAATATGGTCCTTCCAGAATTAACATTATACTACCAACTGTCCTTGAGCAACCAATCTTTGGTAAACCTTAGATTGTCCTCGACAATTGCTTAATCATTTTAGTCATATCCAATTCTAGACCTTTTCCCTTCATAATGCCCCAGGCATTTGGAAAATTTTAGAAAGGATGAATATAGCACATGTAATCGATCCTATATTCGAAGCATATGGGACACGATTCATGATGTCTCACATAAAGACTAAACCAGTCTTTTGCTATAATATTTCCATTTCAATTTGCCAAGTTCTCAAAATTCAGATTATGAAAAGGGATGTCGTAATCATAATCGAATTTTAGAACGCAAATAATGGACCCATATATAGAATTTCCTTATGTTGAGCCATTCCAACATGAAATTCATATATATATCCTTGATTAAATACGATTAAAATCTCAATCTAAGCTTTTTAGAATTGAAATGAAGTATAATTTCCTCTCCCTTAATTATAGCAAAACAACTTTTTCAACCCCTGCAACCTCACGAATTGAAACTTTTGTTTTCTATAATTAACATTGCTAACTTGCAACCTTTGTCATAATTATCATGCTCCCACTAACATGATGATTATTAGCATAACACTTATGCTCCCACTAGCTTTGACATGTACTCAGAAATCAGCTGGCTTTATTACCAAAGTTCAGATTTCTGATACTAGATTGTTTTGATAAAACTTTATCAAAATCATACACCTCTCTTAGATAGCTCACATGTATGTCTAAACAATTTTAGAACTATGAAAAGGGATGCCGTAATCATAGCTCAATTGTTTAGACCTTTGCCACTTCTCACAAGTCCATGTTAGTGTGCCGGTAAACCACACACGCTCCACTAACGACTTTGAGAATGCAAATATCACAATTGCTATCTAGCTAAAATCTACTTAGTGAAAGTGTTTCCTCACCATCATTTTCATGAATCGGAGAGAAACCTTATGACACTTAGATTTAATAGTGTATGTGTTCTTATCCATGTGAATTTGTCAAAACCATAATCACAAGACAAGGTTAGTGACAAATCCAAACTCATATTGATTAAACTTGTGCAAGTTAAATTCTTGCCATTTGGCAGCTCAGGTGCCTGCCATTGCTTCCAAGTAGTTGTGCAACCAATTGAGAACTCTCAGAACTCCTATGCAAAGCCAACTTGAATAGGCACAAAAATTTCAACACGATAGGTTATAAACCTCAAGTCGTGTGCTAGTGAAGGACTTTAGGTTTTATTCTTGATTAAGTCTTGAAACTTTCAAGAGCTTTAAGACTCCCACTGTCCTCTTGACATATAAGACTCCCTTGTCAAATATTCAAGAGATAGTGCGGATTCTTTATCAAGACTAACACTTTACACAATTTGCCTAAGTTGGTCTCTGTTTTATCCAAAACATCACAACTTACCAATTTCAAATGTACAAGAGTAGATAACCTTTTACTCTTACATTTGACTAGTGTTAACAAACCATCTTTAAGATATGTCACTCAAGTTACAATCTTGGAGTATGACTCTAAGAATTGTTTTGGAACGAAGTATGACTCATCTTTTTGATTTAACCATTTCAACAATTCATGACTCCTCTTCTTAGTCATAAGAATGCACTAAGATGACTTTAGAGGACCAATTGTGATATGGTATCTTAATCATTAAGATGATCATAAACATGATACTAAAGTACTCTCCCATCTTCTCAGATTTGAGAAACTTTTATCTTTCTGTCATACTTTGATTCTTCTTATTCGTTCTGTCTCACATTGAAACTTCTCCAACGCTACAGACTTATACTTAAACTTATAAGTATAACCATATTTACTGAACTTAAGTAAATCATGACGAATAGTCTTCTTGATCTTTTGTGGTGGACTTGACTAGTGCACAAGAATGTGTACTCGATCCCTTAGTCCTTTCCTTATTCACATAAGGAATTAGTCTTAATTTTCCAAGCTGAAATTTCTCATTCATCATACTATACAGCTTGCATGATTCCAAGTTTCGGTCCAATTGAACCTTGGGTGATGAGAATCTTTCCTTATTTGGTAATATTAGACACTACCACAACCGAAAGAATCAAATCCATTTTTCCAATATTGCTATCAATGGAATCTTATAAGCAACAACTTTTCATAAATGCCATTGTAAGGATACTTAAAATAAATAAAATCAAAACCTTTTTCTTTTATTTTAAAACTTTGCATAAAAACTTATCCTTACAATCCACATGGAAAATTGTTGTTATCTATTCCTTAGCAATATAAATATCATAACTCTTAAGTAATAGCCCAAAATTCTAATCACCGAACCATGCGATTGAAATCCATCTTCGCGATCAGAATCAGCATGTACTTAATAGAGTTAGACAATGGACTTTACCTGAAGTAGAGCCAAACTTATTGACTTTAACATCCTTAGGTAAATTTGGCAGCTTCGTAACCAATGCCCCTTCCTTTGGCAATAGTTACCTATGGACCCTTGATAATGGGACTATCTTAGACTTCGCCTCTCTGTTTACCATTGGGTCAACCGAGTTGACTATGGCCGATCCCTTTCCATTGGGAAGAGAGAGCTTTATTGGATATCCAATGTCATCATTGTCAATGTCCATAGCGTTTTAGGAAGTTGATCTTAGCAAATAGATAAGATCATTAAGGGTCTTGTCTTAGTCTGTTTCATAGGATTCGCAAAAGAACTCACTATGTGACTTAGAAAGTAGTTGAGCAACCAACTTTCTCAAGACTTTGACACCCAACTCTCCCGGCTTGTCAATATGTGACTACATCTCCAAGATGTGATCACACCTAGACCTTGCCTTGCCAATAGGGCTTGAGTGACCTTAAACTTTTTAGGAACTTGTGGGTTAGGGAAAATAATTGGAGGAGGTGAAAGAAGTATGATATCCATGGGACATCATCTTCATTTAGGAAAGCTTGTTTCAAGAGATTTGGGAAGATCATAAATGTCTAGACCAGATATCTTTTTGGGAGATATTCAAGATAGTTGATTTAAAGTCCTTAATATGACACCCAATATGAAATATTAAGGCTAGGACCCAACAAACTATTTTATAACTTAGAAGAGGGATGCCGTAATCCAAGCTATAAAATATTTGAAGGTAGGTGAATGACGATTCACCAATTTCCACCATGAAAAACGAAATAATTTATTAGGTTTTAATTGGATTTGAAAGTCCTAGATCTTTGAGATTCATTGAACTGTTCAAAGGCATGTTTCAATCTCGAGTGTGCACTTCAGGTTTTGTGACTGGGATGCCGAGGATCACAAAACAAGGTGTGAATAACCATGCAAATATACTTGGTACCCTTAATATTTACCCCTTAATCAGTGTGCCGGTTAACCACACACGCTCCACCGATACTATGATAAATATTAAGTTACCCTTCGCCTACCTTGTTAAGTCCAGGTTAGTGTGTCGGTTAACCACACATGCTCCACTAACGACTTAAGCAAAGTGCAAAGTGTAATTTCATGGGTTAGCACCAAATTCACATTTTCCTAAGTAACTAAGATTGGGTATTAATAAGAGTTTAGTTACTTAGTATTTATCATTAATACTTTTAATGAAAGGAGAATTATAGTCCTTGTCCTACCCGTTCCGCTAACGACCCTCCACCAGTCAAGGAAGCGGTGGGTGAGAGTGGACACCCATTAAACTGCCATTTTATAGGCAGTAACCTTATACCCCCCTTATAGACCGGCTTCGTGAATGAGGCCTACTAACGGTAAGACTGACTTTACTCTTATACATATATATAAATATTATTAACTTATAATATTATAAAGTATAAGGGTTGAATTTTAACTTTTAAAATTCTAAGGGCTAACTTGGAATTAAAGTATTCATAAGTGAAAACTTTTCAAATTCCAAAACTTGAGGGCAAGTTTTGAAACTATTCAAAACTAATTAATTCCATAACTTATGAGTTTAAAGTAGTTTTAATTAAAAAAAACTCTTCAAGTTCCATAACTTGAGGACAAGTTATGGAAGACTTTAAACTAATTAATAAAAAAAATAACTTTTTTTATTGTAACTTATGGAACTAATTAAGGTTACACTTTTTTTTTTAATTTAATGAAGAGACTCTTGAACCTCCATAACTTGAGGACAAGTTATGGAGTCATAAAACTATTTAATTAGAACTAGACTCTTCATTTTGTAACCTTTGCCAAGTTTTATGAGTTTTATGATTCTTAAATGTGACTTTTCATATAACTTGAGGACAAGTTACAAAAACACACTTTGGAATCAACTCTTAGATTAAAATGGATTGAAAACAACTATTTCACACAACTTTTCTATTAATCTAAGAACCTCATAAGAACAAGATAATTCAAATCATCAATCTTCAAGAAATTAGCATGAACATACAAACTAATACAAATCTTGAAATTATGACAATTATCTTAGAAATTGGATTAGCATGAACATTACCACATCAAAAACAAGTTTATAAGTCCAAAAACATCTTAGGGTAATGTTCCTAGTCCAATTCCAGCCAAAACAATCGAATATATGCATCCAACTCGATTTTTCAGCTACTTTTGCAAGTATAACAAGAAAACAAGCCTAGGCTCTGATACCACTGTTGGGTTATGAGCATTCTAACACTCCTAAGTGTACATGCAACCCTAAATACCTTGGATCTATGTTTTCTCTATTATACATACAATTATGAACATCCAATGTATTATCCTAATCTAGCATACAAAATAATAAATATAACAAGATAGAATACATACCTCTTTGATGTAGAATGTCTTCATGAAGCTTGAGTGCCTAGTGCCCCAAGTGTGACACCTCAAATGGTTTACACAACACCAAATACACTTGGAATAACTTGAGAGAAACTTGAACACTCCTTGAAATCGTCTAGCCCTCACACTCACACATTACTGCATGATTTCTTTAGCCATGGGATTCTTTTATATGGTGGCTATGAGGGTTACACCATGTAACTCATAACTTTACCCATTCCTTATGCTCCATGGATTTTAACCTCCATGGAGTATCCATGGGTCACCCCAGGGACTTAGTCCAACATAAGGAATCTTGGATCACAAGCCCACATATATAAGAATGAATGATTTACACAATCAACCCATATATTTAATTAGTCTCCTTTTGATCACTTAATTAATTCCAAATTAATTCTTGATCAATACTAATTAAATAACCTTATTAATATATTAGAACTTATAATATATTAACCAACCTTAAGTGTTATTTCTCTCATTATAGTCTATCCAAATGCATGATGCCATGCAACCTAAATGGACCATGCCGGGTCGGGTCAAGTCTTACCAATTATAGTTATGGACTTAGACATTAATCCAACAAAAGTATCATTCACTATATCAACTAATGCATTCGTATCCAGACATTCATTAATTTTGACAATTCCATAAGCATATCTATCATCTGGGATTTTGTCAAACTCAGCAATGGTTTTCTCACAATCATACGAAATATTATCAACCTCCTCTCTCTCAAATTCTAAAAAAGGAAATAATTTTCTATGTTGCTCTTTGCTAATTTCACACGAATGATGCAAATCAGTCAATTTTCCATAAAGTCTTTTAGCAGTGTTACAGTAGATATTACGTTGTGCCAACAGAAGTTTTACATCACTAGATAATGAATCTCTATCGCCCATGATGTTTGTGATTTGTAATTCTAAACACTCAACATTACTTATTTTCGAATCTAAACGCTTATGGGTCTCTAACAACTGCATTGACAATTTCTTAGCCTCATTGCTAGCAGACACAACAATGGAGTCAAAATAAGTAACAGTTTCATCAAAAGATACTAATTCAGAGTCATAGGCACTTATTGGAATATTAAAAGATTCAAGAATAGAACGTACCTTGGTTGTCATCGGAGACTTGTCCGCAGATTTTGTTACGAAGCATCGTCCAGACACCTCATTCATCTCTTCATCCGAATCGTCCTCATACTTTGCATACATGGCACCATGCGTCGGATTACGCATCTCTTCATCATCTGATCCCGAAGACCAGATTTGATAGGTGCCACATTCTTCCTGGTCTCCTCTTGCCACTAAAGACAAATTCTTAGCTTTATCCCTGACCTCCTCCAGCCTCTCAACATAATACGCTTCATCCTTGACTTTGTTCTTTCTTTCATTTTTCTTGCGAAGCATACAATCATTAGCTAAATGATTTGCTCCATTGAAGTAGTGACAATCTACACCTGAATCTCCTTTTAACTTTTTCTCATTCTTCACCTCAGTAACCTTTGCATCAATCTTCTCAAACTTCTTCTTCTCCTCTCCAGCAGCTTTACTCACAAAACTTCCTTTTCCCTCATTTTGCTTAACCTTCGGATTGAACGGCTTCTTGAAAAACTTTTTGACACGGTTGTTTGAGTAAAAAGCTACTTCCTCATCATCCGAGTTCATCAAAAACCCTTCTTCCTACTCAGAATCACCTTTTTTGAATGTTTCTTTTTCATACACATTAGAGACAAGTGCTAACGGACCTCCCAGACTGAGCTTCGACTCCTCTGCTATTTCATTCACCTCACTTTAGTGAGTTTTTCAGTTGATTGTACAAATCATTAAGAGTTGAAGTATCGAAACTCTGCTGATTCTTCACCATCATACTAACACTTCTCCATTCTTTACGAAGACCCATTATGAAAATGAGATTGAATTCCATTGATGTCCTAGTGATTCCATAACGATTGCAACGATAAATCAACTCATTTAGACGATCGTAATAAAATTCAATTGTTTCAATTTCCTTTTGTCTGAAATCCTTCAGCTCCACCAAACATTGCTTAATAGAATTGATTTTAGTCTTCTCGCTTCCTTTAAACTTCTCTTTCAGATTATTCCAGATCTCTTTGGCAGTTGTACAACTCCTAACATAGTTGTATACAACTGGAGGTAATGCACCACGCAATTCCCTTATGCAACGTTTTTCAAGCTTCTTCATTCGATCGGATTGAGCATCCACACTCGTAGTTCCAGACGAAGATCCAATAGGTTGAAGATTAGTCGGAAGAGTAACATTTCCAGAGATGCAAGACCACAACTCTTCATCGAGTCCATTTAAGTAATTCTGCATATGATCAGCCCACTGATCATAATATTCAGGATTAAGCATAGGAATCTTAGATGAAGATCCTAGCACATGAGAGAAAGACGGTATCGAGTTAAGATTGAAGTTCTCCATTGATGTACGGATGAAGATTTTTGAGATTTTTGAGAATTCAATGAGAATTTGAAAGCAAATAGCTGAATTGAACCACAAAATCAACTAAAACACTTGATTCAACAAATCAGTTGCAGAATCGAATCACAACTGAAGATCTAGAACGAGTTTTCACTTCAAAAAGCGCGGAATCTTTTTGAACCATAATTAATTAAAAAAACTTTTTGAAACAAAGTGAAAATCAGATCGCAGATTATGATTCCTGCTCTGATACCAACTGATGAAGTGTAGAATCAAGTATGAATCAAATCAGAGTAAAATAAATGAAGATTGAACACACGATGTAAATATAATCTGGTTTCAGCTCTATTATGCGTTCAACGTTTACAAAGAATAATAGACAAGTTCTGTAAAGGACTCTTATCTAACTCTAGTAAAGTTCCATATTTATAGGAACAATGAAAGCATACAAAAAATACTAAGGCTTAGACACTTAAGCATCGCACAAAATTACACCTTAGTAAATATATTACAAAACATTCGAAGGGTACAAAAGACTTCGACATATTACAACTAATTTTGACCCTTACAAAAGAACCTGAAAACCCTAGGAATCCCTGTTTAAGTCTATATTAGGCTAGGATTTCCTTATTGGGCCTAATGGACCAATAAGTATTCAATTCAACTATTTTGGGCTTAGGACCCTTAAATGGGCTCTAACTGGACCCACTTCCATAAATCTATAACATTTTGGACCATTTGGGCCTATAATGATTCATTCTAACTCTAATGGGCCTTATTGGGCCATAACCACTCCAATAAACCCTAATGGAACTAAAACCCATCCCTTTATCTTATGTTGGGCCGTAAGTGCTTCCAAGGGCCCAATGGGCCGAAAATTTTATGATTAGGTTCCAAAAATCCTAACTAAAGTTTAGCGGGCTCAAACTATTCCATTCCTATCTTCTTGGCCCAAACTCTCGGCCCAACAACAATTAAAAAAAAAGAAATGAAACGGGGGGGTTGACTTTGGAGGTGCCACCTCCATATTATTCACCATGTATCAAGGCATGGTTTCTCATATTTCCATGCAACTCATCTCTTCTCTCTCTTTTTCTTCCCATCGGCCGAAGATACACACATACACTCCATTTGCAAAATTTCTCTCCAACATTCACAAGAACACTCCTTCCATTCCTCTCTAATTTTCGAGATATTGAGCATCTTCAAGAAGGTTTTCACCACCAAAAATCATCATTCTTGGTAAGTCTTTACATATCCAAGTTATATAATTTTTTTCTCATGTTAGATCACTCCTTCTAAATAAGCTTTTGGTGATCATACTCCTAGAAAGCTTCTTAAGCTTGAAATCGACTTCAAGGTGTTTCTAGGACCAAAAATCTCTTCATCTCTTCTTTAAAACCGAAACATCAAAGCAAAGGTGAGTTCATACCCCCTTGTTTTCGGTTTTTACATGATTTTTGGGGGAGAATACAAGTAAAATGTGTAGATCTTAGCAAATCTCGACATCTTAATTAACATTGAGTTAAGATCCATGAACTAATACACCTTATGCAACATATCATCAAGTTAAAAGTGTTATATGTTTAAGATATAAATATCTAAGGCAAAAACTTTGTTAAGGGTCAAAATTGTCAAGAAAACAAAAGATAATGGCAAAAAGTGATATTTACAGTTTATAAAGGACCGAACAGGTCCTACTAGTATAAAAATGGATTTTTATGATAAACATGCTTTCCAAAGGACCAAAAATGTAAATTTTAGCATAATGGGCCAAATGTTTGGGCCTTACGGTTTTGGGCCCAAAATTGCGAAAAATGGAAGTTTTGGGATTAAAAATGTTATATTACCAAAGTTTGAGTTATAAATGTAAATAAACCAAAGTTAGGGGTGAAAATAACATTTATTTCTAAATTGGACCAAAAATATAACTTTTATCAAAATTGGGCCGAAAATGTGAAATTTTACGAATAAAGGGCTGAAAAGGTAATTTCCTGCAAAAATGGGCCATAAATGTCAAAATATAAGTTTTTGGATTAAATCCGTGAATTTCTAAAAGTTTGGGGATGAAATTACAAATTTTTATAAATTATGGACTAAAGTGTTATTTTTACAAAACTTTGGGCCTTAATTGAAAATTTTGAGGCTTATTGGCCAAGAACGTCGTTTTTACAAAAAGATGACTTTTTATATTCAGTTCGGTAAACCTCGAACTAAAACAATCAACGAAATAATAACAAATGGGTGAAATACATCGATAACAATTTTATTGGGCCTAATAAGGGCCCATTCAAGTGTATATCGAGCCCAATAATTTCCATGACATGTTTGTTGGGAAAAAAGAATTGTAGATCGATAGATTCAAACAGAAAAACAGTATTTAACTATGCAAAGAACACAAGAATGGATCAAGGATGTCGAATGATTAATCAATCACACCTCAGAAGAGCTCGATGAAGAACTTCGATTGTAGAGGTATGTTAGGGTTACAATGCACGATAATAATAATAATTACGACTCTATGTTCACCGCTATACATGCATGCAATATTTATACTAACCCTAGTACTTATCCACGGTTGGACAGGCCCAAACCGGGTAAACTATACATGGACTTACAACCGAGCCCAAGATGCAACATCAAGACCCAACAATTTCCCCTTTTGCGTCAATTGAGGCGAGAGACTACTTCGGTTGAGTGACCTTAACCTTCTTCAAAACCTTGAACAGCCGAGGGATGATCGCAAGAAGTGTCTGTCGAAACTGAATGTACCATCGAAGCATATCGGTGAACAACTTCATGTCTGCTTCACTGTTCTGATTACACCTGTGTATGATCTCCAAAATGTGCTCCAAGCAAGCAGTTGAGAACAGGTGCATGTCAATCAGAGCGAACAGGCACTTTTGACCTTCGCCCCTAATGAACATCACAGTATGAAACTTGGGATCAATTTTGCCCTTGACCATCCCATTCACATCGCCAGTCCTTCCAATCGGCTTTATCGTTGTTCGCTTGTGAATGGCAGATACAATTTCTTGATCCATCTTTGCTACTTCGTGAATGTAACGAACAAGCATTTGCTTGACGTGATCAAAGATCAACTGATACTCTTGAGGATCAGTCATCAAAATATTGTTGAGAAGTATACAGTCGTGCGGGTTCACTTTTGGTAGATCAGCCAGGGAAAAAGTATGGACCGAGCTATCCGAGCCTCTGGTCACTTTGAATTTAACATTAACGAATTTCCCAGCCGAATAGGGCTTCAATACCTTGACCGTAGTGATCTTTTGTGTGCTTCAGGTCAAGTATTGTGGCTGAGCGAACTCAAGATAAAACTTCAATAAATCCCGATCTACCTTCGGGTCTGGAAAGGGAACGACAACCGTTGAGTCAAAGCAATGGAAGATAAATTCCTTTCAGGTGATTGGCATATCGAATTGTGGATCCTTCGAATTCTCAAGACCGAACGACATAACAGGTTCAAGCCAGTGAGTGCTCGGTTCATCAATGACTTCCCTCTGGAGTGATTCAATAGTCTATTCCGGAAACATGGACTTCTTTTTCACTAGGAGTTCTTTTTCTTTCAACTCCTTCTCGAGAAGTTCTTTTTCTTTCTGAATCTTCTCCTGATATTCTTTATCAGTAGGCTTAATTTTCTGATTAAGATTAGAAGGATTCCCTTCCATGATGTCTTCAACATCATCATTATCATCTTCATCGTCTTCTCCAATCTTCTTCTTTTTCTTTTCCCTCTTACTGACCGAAGCTACATTATCCTTCGGTTCAGCAGTCGCTTTTGGTTCTGGAGGGGGTTGAGATTGAGCCTTGCCAGCCTTTCCTTGTGTAACCTTTCTCCCCCTTGTTGCGGATGAATACTAGTCTCCGGAACACCTTCAATCCTACTTAAGATATCCAAAGCAGGTCGTAGCTTCTCAGCTAAGTGGCATCGTACGGAGATAGTCAACATGGAGCCATGGGCTTCTAGAAGATGCAACAAAATTGAATGGACATCACCCACTGAGCTTCGAATCACCTCTCGCTCAGACTTCAAATCGTCAAGCTCTTTGGTTGCGGTTCGGAGCTTTAGATTCTGAATTTTGAGTTGGGAAGTTCGCTTGTCCAGCTCATCCATCACTTGGTTTTCTACTGCAAGCTCGGCCTCAAGCTGAGTTAAACGAGTATCAACTTTAGTATGAAGCTCTTTGTTAGCAGCTTCAATAACTTTTCGAGCCACTTCTAAATTTTTCTTCTCTGCCTCCAGTGAACGCGTGAGATTGGAAACAGATGCGTTCACTGTTTGGGCGTTTTGCTGAGCTACCGCCTGTAAGGAATCTAAAAATAGTTGAGCTTCAGAAATTAGTTTTTCGACTTTTGCGGTCGCTTCCTTGTAGTCTTTGGTTGAGGCTTCAACAGCAAGCGAAGCCTACTGGCATTGTGAGGTGGAAGCGTCAATAGCCTTTGCAGCATTGGAGATTGAGGTAGCATGTTCTTGTACAACTGAAGAGAACAAGGATTTAAGGGCTGCCTCGGAATATGCACCAGCAGAGGATGAGGACAGTAACTGATCAATCTTGTCAGTCACAACCTTGAGGTGCCTTTTGGTAGGTGGGGCGTCTTCATCATCATCGCTTTGGACACAGTAAGGACTAAAGTAAGTAGAATCAAACTCCAAGTCCTCACCGCCTAGAACAGGTTCAGGTGATGGAGGTGGGGTTAAAGGAGTTGAGGTAACGGGTGGAGTAGGACCGACAGTAGATGCCCCCGTATCAGATACGTTGACATGAACAGTGGGTTCAGGTGTAGTAGTGGTTGTGGTAGTAGTTGCTGTAGAGAACTTTGGTGGGGGAATAGGGATGGTTGAAGCGATTGTAGATGTTATAGGTGGAGGACAAGGTGCAATGGTGATAGGAACCGAAAGTGGAACAGAGAGAGGAGGCAAACTTCGCTTGCTATGATCAGTTGGTGAGGGTGGAGGCAAATTATCTCTTGATGGACTATCAGTTTCAGTTGCTTCATCATCAGTTGATTCCAGCTCAGCATCTCTCGGATCTGGTTCCCCATCAGATGGAACATACTCATCATCGCTCGTAGAAGGCGAAGGAGACTTCGGTCGCCTAGCTTGCTTTTTAACCCTTCGCTTCTTTGGAGCAGAAGGTTCGACGTTCGCTGCGTTTCGCTTTTTAGGGGTGGAAACCTTTGAGGATTGACCCACTTTTTCTCCTTTGTTGTCAACCTTCTTCCCTCTTTTGGTTGGCTTGTCCGCTGCATCCAATGAAATCTGCATCTCAGGAGTCAGTGGGCGTGGACCGGAAGGAGTCAATTTCCTATAATCAGCCATGATCTTGCTGTCATTGGAGACACATCGGTACATCGATTCTGGAATGGAACCGATGAAGATGAACTTTGTGGGATCAGACACAATAATTTTTACTGTGTGAAAAGTTGCAATGGAGGACCGCAGAGCACCTTCCATAACAGGAATCTAAAAGGTCTGAATTGCTCTGTTAGTAATCAGCGTCCAAAAGCGACCACAAGAGATCTCAGAATGCTTCATTGAAGAGTTGAGACTCTGCACCAGTTGTGCCCATAAAAGTGAACCATAATCAAGATTGATCCCATTGTAGATACCATAGAGAATGGTTAGGAACCCCTTGCTTGCCCCATCTGACCCTGCAACACGTTCTGCTAAACCCTTGTAGAGAAGGGTAAGCAAACCATTCCACTGTGGTGGCAGACATGACTTCTTAAACTTCGTTACCGTCGTCAGAATGTCGGTGTAGCCCATATCATAAAGCATCTGAAACAACTGAGTTGTTGTTATAAAATCCGGAGAGATGACAGAGGCGTCTATACAAAGCCCTAGCAATTAAGCAAATCGAGCTTTTGAAACGGATGTCTTTTGGTTGAAGATGTCGAAGAATACGCGTTCCTTGCGCTTGTCATAGGAAGCTGTGAAGTACACCTGAGAAAGAAGCGACATCGGAATGGATTCAACCTGAGTAAGGGCAATCACCAGCAGAGAATATTTCAGGAACTCGACAACATGGAGCATGTACGAGTCGTAGAGGAAAGGATCCAGTTGAATAATAAGGTTCTGATTAGGCTTGATCGTGAGCAATGATGATGACACAGTTTGATCTTGAACTGAAGATGATTCTAACATTGTTAGAGTGAAGGAGAAGATGAACAGCGTATAATCGCCGCTATGTTCGTTTGAGAGAGATGAGAGTCTGTAAAGGAGCCCAAGGGTTTTGTGAAAATCTTTTATACTATCTCCAGGAGAGAGAAAAAGCCCTTCGTGATGATGACTGAATTCTGAAACGTCGCCTGAAAAAGCGTGATGTGACAGCCAGGTATCCCGAGAAAGACGTCAACAGGCGTGGGTATGGAAACCGTTTCAAATTCACGCGCCTTTTCGACGTTATCCCCTTTTCAAAATTTCGAACTGTTTCAACTTCATGCTGACTCACCGTGACTCGCTTTGAGCAGATCAATCATCGCCTCTTAATGAAATCAGCATATCTTTTAGAACCGAAAGCACATGTCCTAAAATTGTCATTAGACTGTTAACAAGAATTTGGAAAATCATAAAGACCTTTGTGCAAGAGTGTGACAATAAAAAGAAATAAAGTAAGATATATATGGGATTTAAGTGATGTCTACTTAGACATGAAGCTGATGATCTCGGGCACGAATCTCTACCTTCAAAGTCAAGAGAGACTGAGAAGTGTCTGTGTGGTTTCCCGTGAAATACGATCAAATGTTTGTAAAGAAGCATTGAAAGGCATCTTTTCAGTAATAGGCTTTAAACGGTGGCTTACTTGCAACCGAACCTCGATACTTGATATAAGACCAAAGGTGGGGTGAAGTACTTGTGAAACCGATGTGGTTTGTTAAACAAGTAGGTTGGAAAATGTATGTTGTGACTGGTAAATATTAAGAAATCTCAAAAAATAATAAATTGGATCTTGTGGGTAGAAACGTCCTGGTGTTAGACAGATTAATAAAGATCACGCAAATAAAAAGAGATTTCGTGAGGTAACAAGTAAGATCTTGAACATAAGAGTGTTCACTGTCAATTCAGTTAAGGTGTTGGATTTTGGGTTTCACTTAGCTCGTGGTAGATGAAACTAAGATCATCAACACAGAAGTTGTGTAACCATAAACCTCAGTGTTATTATCTGAGAGTCTCAAGGGTTACGAATGTGGAGCGAAATTAGATGGAGAGAGATGAGGTGGTTTAAGAACCGAAAGTACCTCTGCCATATAAGAGTGACAATGCAGAAAACTCTTAACTCATTATGAGAAGAGTAAGGTAGCTCAAGACTTGAGTGATTTTAACAGCCTGATTGGGAAGAAACGATTTGTGTTTATCGAATCATTAAGGCTTAACTCAGAGTCATGGTGGCTTTAGTCAACATGCAGCAGCATGCTTCTAGGGACTCTTAACTAGTACATAGAGAAGAATGTCATACATGCCCCAATGTGACGATGTTTCGCTTTCTTGAACTTAGAAAAGATAAAAATAAAATAAACTTTAAAAAATTTCTAGGTTTTGAATTTTTCTGAAAAATAATAAAAACAGAAATGAAAATATTTTTGGATTTTTGAATTTTTCTGAAAAAAGGAATAAAAACAGAAAAAATATTTTTGGATTTTTCTTGAAAATAACTGAAATTAGAACTAAAGCATATAGAAGAATAGGGAAGATTTACAAAAATGTACCACCGAAACCATACCTTAGAAAAGATGAAGCGAAATAGACCTAGCGATCGGTTCATTTCGGTTCCTAAAAAAAATAAGAGCCGAAATAGACCGAGTGTTCGGTTCATTTCGGTTCCTAAAAATATAAGAGCCGAAATAGACCGAGCGTTCGGTTCCTAAAAATATAAGAGCCGAAATAGACCGAGCGTTCGGTTCATTTCGGTTCCTAAAAATTTAAGAGTCGAAATAGACCGAGCCTTCGATTCATTTCGGTTCCTAAAAATTTAAGAGCCGAAATAGACCGAGCGTTCGGTTCATTTCGGTTCCTAAAAATTTAAGAGCCAAAATAGACCGAGCCTTCGGTTCATTTCGGTTCCTAAAAATTTAAGAGCCGAAATAGACCGAGCCTTCGGTTTATTTCGGTTCCTAAAAATTTAAGAGCCGAAATAGACCGAGCCTTCGGTTTATTTCGGTTCCCGAAAAATCAGGAGCCAAAATAGACCGAGCGTTCGCTCTATTTCGCCTGTTCAATTTTATTGAAACAAGAATGGTTTTGGTACTGACTCAGCTTCCATCATTCCTAAGCCTTGGAGTATTTTGTTAAAGCTTGCTTCAGGTAAGGCTTTAGTGAATATGTCAGCCAGTTGGTCTGATGACCGAACGAAGTGAACCTCGACATTTCCATCTTCAACATGGTCCTTGATAAAGTGATATCGCAGAGCAATATGCTTTGTCTTTGAGTGTTGCACTGGATTGTGACATATCCTAATCGCATTTTCAGAGTCACAATATAGAGGGATTTTCTTCATGCTTAGGCCATAATCTCTAAGTTGGCTTTGTATCCATATGACTTGTGATGTACAAGATGCTGCAGCTATGTACTCTGCTTCGGCTGTGGATAGAGACACACACGTTTGTTTCTTTGACTGCCAGCTGACAAGTTTGCCATCTAGGAACTGGCATCCACTGGTTGTGCTCTTTCGGTCCAATCCACATCCACCAAGATCAGCATCAGAGAGGGCTTGAACAAAGAAGCCGGATTTTGCAAGATACCAAAGACCGAGCGAAGTGGTTCGCTTCAAATAACAAAAGATGTTATTCACTGCAATCATATGAGGTTCTCTTGCATTTGCTTGAAACCTGGCACAATAGTAGACAGAAAACATAATATCTGGTCTACTTGCTGTCAGATACATAAGAGACCCTATCATTTGACGATAGAGAGTCGTATCAACCGCCGGTTTTTCAAGTGATGGAGTCAATTTCGTGTCGAATGCCATAGGAACCTTTACTTTAGAATCTCCCGTTATGCCGAACTTCGTTAATAGAGTCTTCGTGTATGCTTCCTGATTAATGAAGATGCCCTCTGGTCTCTGTTTTATATTCAATCCAAGAAAAAAAGTTAATCGGACCCATTGCGCTCATTTCAAACTTAGTCTCTATCAACTTCCTGAATTCGGCTGTTAAGCTAGGATTCGTGGAGCCGAAAATGATGTCATTGACATAAATCTGAACTATCATTAAGTGTTCGCCTTCTTTCTTACGAAAGAAGGTTGGGTCAACCGAACCTTGCTTAAATTTTGACATTTTAAGAAAACGAGTAAGAGTTTCATACCAGGCTCTTGGGGCTTGCTTCAAACCATAGACTGCCCTATCCAGTATGTAGCAGTGATCAGGATACCTCTCGTTCACAAATCCTGGTGGTTGCTCAACATACACCGTTTCTTCTAGTTCTCCATTTAAGAAAGCACATTTTACGTCCATTTGGAAAACTTCGAAATTTTTGTGTGCAGCATATGCCAAAAAGATTCTTACTGATTCCAACCTTGCTATTGGAAAGAAGGTCTCTTCATATTCTATCCCTTCTTCTTGACAATATCCTTTCACCACCAGCCTCACTTTGTTGCGAATGACATTTCCCTCTTTATCCAGTTTGTTTCTAAAGACCCATTTCAGACCGACCACAGATGCATCCTTTGGTGTGGGAATCAGTCTCCAAACACGATTTCTTTCAAACTCATTGAGTTCATCTTACATATCTTGCACCCAATCGGAATGATCAAGAGCAGCTATTACCGTTTTCGGTTCAACTTTGGAGACAAACGAATTAAACATGCAGAATTATAGTTGAGAGAATAAAGCAATTTGCTTTGCTTTCATTTGGGAACGTGTGAGAACTCCCTCAGATGATTCACCAATTATTTGAGTTTTAGGATGATCCTTTGTCCATTTTATGAGAGGGGGGTAATTCGGATCATAGGCAGGATCTAGCTCAGCATTAACTTCTTCTTCTAGTTCTGACATATCGTAGCCGTCATTTGCATTTTCATTCTCCCCCTCAAATGGCGAACCGAAACCTATGTCAGGTTCAGAGCTCTCCCCCTCGATTGGATAATCTTGGGTTGGGGTTGTTGATGGATTCTCCCCCCTCGAAAGGCATGTCGGTTGTTTTTGGTGAAGACGTACCCTCCCCCTGGAATACAGTCCTTTCGCTTGGTGGGTCATCTGTAGCTTGATGTTCACCCGATGTTGTAGATGTGCTGTGATTCTACTTCTCGGTTGATTGATGAGGCTCACTTTCCGTCACTTTCGCAGCGTCATCAATGATTTTTATTAGATTATCGATTTGGTTATCATCTGACTTCGCTTCTGAATTGATCGCTTTTTTCGTTTCATCAAAAAGTAGCATGAACTCATCAAACAAATTAGCAATCGGAACCGTGACTTGACCAGTTGCGGGAAAGATCTCCTCTGTTGGACTTTCGGTTGTTCGCATTTTCTTCACATAGTTATCGTCAAAAGTGACATAGTAGGTTTCTTTAACCTTCTTCGATCGTTTGTTGAGAACCCTATATGCTTTTGAAGTCAGCGAATAACCAAGAAAGATTCCTTCGTCTGCCTTAACATCAAACTTGTTTCGGTTCTCTTTTGAGTTGAAAATCAAGCATCTTGAACCGAACACGTGGAAAAACATCACATTTGGCTTACGATGATTCAGAATTTCATATGGAGTGATGGCGAACCTCTTGTTCAGAAAGGATCGATTATGAGTGTAGCATGCAGCAGCGACAGCATCAGCCCAGAAGTATAGTGGAAGCGAAGTGAAGCTCAACATGGTTCTGGCAGCTTCACATAAAGAACGGTTTTGTCTTTCAACGATTTCATTCTGCTGTGGAGTATAGGGAGCGGAAAAGTTGTGAGTTACTCCCTTTTCAGCCAGAATTTCTTCAAAATCTTTATTCTTGAACTCAAGACCATTGTCGCTTCTTATATTTCGTACCACCTTTCGCAGCTGGACTTCCACTTGTTTGATAAAAACCTTCAGTTTTGGAGTCGCCTCTGATTTCTGTTTAAGAAAGAAAACCCAGGTGAAGCGAGAAAAATCATCTACAATAACAAGTATAAACTTACTACCACCGAAGCTCTCAATAGCCGAAGGACCACATAAGTCGATGTGTAGTAGTTCAAGTGGTTCGATGATCTTTGTATTGATAAGTGTAGGGTGACTTTTTCTACTTTGCTTGCCCATTTCACAAGCTGCGCACAGATGTTCTTTGTCAAATTTGACCAAAGGTAGTCCACACACGTGGTCACCAAGCACCAGCTTGTTAATGTCTTTGAAATTCAAATGGCACAGTCTTCGGTGCCACAACCAACTTTCATCTGTGTTCGCCTTTGATTGCAAACATATTGCTGGTTTTCCTTTTATCGGGTTGATTTTTAGAGGAAAAATCTCCCCTCTTCGCTCATATTTCAGCAAAACCTTCTTCGTTTGTTTTTCAATTATCTCTGAGCCCTCATTGTCAAACAAGACTTTTAGACCGGTTCCTGCAACCAATTGAGAAACGCTGATGAGGTTATGTTGCAATCCTTCTACTTAGGCGACCTTTCTTATAGAGAACTCTCCATTTGTGATCATCCCGTACCCCTTGATTGTACCGTAAGAGTTGTTACCGAACTTGACATATCCACCGTCCTTAAGAGACCAAAACTCCCTTAATTCTTCCATCCTACCTGTCATATGACGCGAGCAGCCACTATCAATGTACCATTCTTTGTCAAACTACTCATCACTTATCACCTGCAAAAATTAAGCAGATTTAGGAACCCAAAGTTTCTTGGGCCCTGGTGAGACTTTTACAGAGTAGGGAAAAGTAACCGAAAGATCAACCATATATGTGCTTTTTATTAATGTGGTTTCATCTTTTCATTTGATGGTGTATACTTTGATTTTATCTTTGTCTTGTTTTGACTTGTGTGCTTTGTTGTTATATGTTTTTACGTTTGAGGCTTTATTGGGTGTTCTAGAGTTACATGTCCTATTGATCTTTTGGACTTTAGGTTCTAGATACAGCTTTCCCTTTCCTTTGACATCCTTCATAGAGTTGGGTTTTGGTTGAGGGTGATGAGGATGGGATTTGGAGCTGACACTCGCCTTTTGGTTCTGGGCTCTTGTGTTGGAACTGAAATCGGACTTTCGGTTCCTGGAGTAATAAGAACTAGGACCGAAACTTGACTTTCGGTTCTTGTGACTTCCAAACTTAGAAACGAAATAGGTCGTTCGGTTTTCCTGACTGCTCGACTGGCAGTTTTTGCTGGAGTTATTCTTGACCGGTGCTTCCTTTTTATGAATAGAAGCCTTTTCAGAGCGAACATAAGAGGGGTTTTGGGATTGCCAAAACTGATTTCTCTCATTGATATTCTTCATATATCGTTTGTTCTTCTGTCGTTTCTATTCAACAATCTGCTCTTGATTCAAGTGTATGTTTGCTTTAGGTTTTGCCTTCTTCTCATGAGCTTCGGTTGTTGTTGATGAATCGATGGTTGTTTTTAGTGGTTCGCTTGGTAAGTCTTTAGTACCGCTTGTGCTGGGTTTATCAAAGCTTGAGGGTTTATTGAGTGGTTCAGGAATATATCGTCCCTAAACTCTCCATGAGGTTTGCTCCGACAATCCAACAGTTTCATCTGCATTATCGATTGGTGCTGACCAGAAGAAGTTATCACACCCTTCAGCATTATCTTTGTCAACTAGCGATGTTAACTCAGCCGTTTGCTTCTTGGTTACCCCTGTGACTGCATACACTTGGTTGGGTGTTGTTTGTACCTTTTGATAAACAACAACATTTTCTTTGAGCTTCTTTGACTTATCCTTTGTCACCCGAGCATATTCAACCGTATTCTTATATATGAGGAGTTTTGATGGTTCGGGTTCGCTCTTAAGAAATTATGAGCAATCGACCACGTCTTCTACAGAGATTTCACTCATCTCACTCTCCTCATCAAATTCAGAAGTGGTTTCCAAATTGATCTTGTTTTCTGAACTCAATTTGGCGTTTCATGAGTCAAACTTCTGTAGAGTTTCGGTCTTAATTTTTAACTTATCATTTTCGTCCAGCAAATTCTGAAGCATACTTTTATGTTCTTTGGATTCAATGAAAGATTCGATTTTGTCCAGTCCATATTTGTAGGTGACAGAGATTTCATCTGAGGACATTATAGACTCACATTCAGCAATTACTTCATCCTCCTTGAATTCCAGGAAAGGCAAAATCATTTTATGAATCTGTTTTCCTATTTCACAATCTAAATGCAACTGAGTAATATTGGTATACAAACGTTTAGCAATCAAACAGAAAACATTCCTTTGTTTCAAAAAATTTAAATCGTCCCTAGCTCTATTTAACTCTAACTCCTTTTGCTGAATCCATATCCTTCTCTCTTCACTCTTGGAAGACTCCCTGCTGAGTTGGTCAGGTAGGTTAGAGTTTGTTAAGCGTGTTTGCATAAGACTTCCACTCAAGCTAGAAAACTTAAATTTTAATTCATTTAAGTCTTTTTCATAGTTTGTTGTTGGTACTTTATGAGATTCAAGGATAGTTTGTACCTTTTTGATCAACTGATCGTAGTCGCGGATCTTTTTGCTCATGGGCTTGGCAGCGAAGCATTTGTCTTCCATGACCTTCGCTTTCTGATGCTTACTTTCGGTTGTTACCATCAAGCATCTACCAGCCGACTCAGCAACTCCTCCTGTCGCCACATATGCTCTACCATGCATGGATCGGCGAACCTCTTCATCCTCAGAGTCAGTTGACCAAACTTCCACTCCACCGAACTCATTATCAGTAATGTTTTCCTGTACAATCAAAGCATTCATAGAAACGTTAGCTGATTTCTTCTTCTTGATCTCCTCTAGCTTTCTCATGTAGTAGGCCTCGTCATCTTCACCCTCCTTCTTCTCAGCCATCTTCCTCGGCATGCAATCCTTGGCAAAGAGGTTCTTGCCATGACAGTAGGGTTTCAAAGCACTCCATGGATGATGGCAATGGGCCCCCTTGATGAAGTGTAGGTTAAAAGCCCAAGACTTGTCTTTTCCCTATAAATAGTCATGTATTATTCATTATTAGCGTTAAGAGTGAGGCAAAATGTAGCCGCCACGTTATGAGGTTTCTTGTAGAGTTACATTCTTATTCTTAAAGTGTAATCTGTTCCTCATAATTGAATAAATCGAGTGATAATTCGACATATCTTCATATTTGTGTTTGTTCTTATTTTCCGCATCTTGATCATCAAATCATAATTAGGGTTTTATTCCCAACAAGTGGTATCAGAGCGGGTCTTTGAAGATCTATTGATTTTTGAAGAATCGGTTCTTGATTTGGTGATTTTCTGCACAAATTATTGATGATTATTGGTGTTTTGGTGGTATGGAATCAAAATTCTGTTAAGGCTACTGTTCATGAAGATTTACAAAGTTCTTACTGTTCGTCGTGGTAATATGATCCAATGCTCTTTTCAATTCATTATTTTCCGTTGGATCTAATATGATTTTTGATCAAAATCTTTTGATTTAATAGATCTTTGTTTTACCCTAAGTCACATGTTCCTACTGTTCACCGCTTGTATTTGGATATGAAACTCAATTTTTCCAATCGATATTAAGCCCAGTTTGTTACTGTTCATCGTTTTTTTTTCCTTGGGGCCAAATCGATTTTGTCCATTTGTTCACTCTGTTACTGGGTGTATCAATTTTCGTTGACCTAAAGCTTTGAGGATTGTTTCCTATTTTCTGTTCTTTAGTCCTCGTCGCATCCTTTATTCACAGAATCGAATCCATGAATAAAAAAAACGTTATTATCAAGAATCGAAATAAAGCATTTTTTTCATCGATTATCAAATTCAAGTATTTCTCTCCTGACTGGTCGACTATTTGATTTTGAGGTTTTGTGTGTATCGTCTTCTAATCGGAATGAATATCTTGTTGTGATGAAACCGATCTTGTGATCGGATTTGGAATGATGCATTTGATGCTCGGAATGAGTCGATGTGGAAGGAACTAGAACTGAATTTGATATTGTGACTTATATTTGCAATCAGATTCAAGCCTTTGATTTGGAAATGTTTATCTGCATAAATGGCTTATTTGGAATACAATCGGAACAATAAGGATTATGATGAAGAACAAAAGAATTATGAGTTCCTGCGAACGAATTGAATCTCACTAGGATGAACAATGGTCAATAATGAAAAGTCACAATAATGTTACCTGCGAACGTTCGGCTCACACTCGTCTCCCCTGTTTGCTCGACAACGAACCTGTGACTAGATTCGGTTTGGATAAGGATTCGCATTTGGTCTGTGATATGTTGATTTGGAGCGAATGGTTCAGAAATCGGGAATGGAAATCTGGGATTGCACTTGTTCTTCTCCCACGATCGTTCGATTCGGAAGTGAACCTGTGAATGGGTTCTTCTTTGAAATTGGTTCGCTTTGGGTATGATTCTTGGCATTCAGAACTCAAGGATCGGTATAAAGGCTCGTGCTCGAAAATAACATGGAACGAATTTGTGTATGTAAGCTCTTGGAATGAAAGACCTTGGAGCGAAAGAGGGAAGAATAATAAGCGAACCTGTGAATGGTTTCGCCTTGGGATAAAGCTGATGCACTTGGACCGAACCTGGAACAACGACCTTGGGTTCGCTTGTTAATGGTTGGAGCGAACGAAGGAAGGACCGAAAGCGAAAGGGTGATTCGCCTGAAGGAGCTTGAAACGGAAATGGAAACGAAAGGAAATGAACCTTCGGTTAGGTTCGCTTCAGGTGTATAATTGCATGAGCTCGGTATAAACCTTCGCTTTGATATCAATGTTGGTGTTCGCCTGTAACAATTCGTTTATAACCATCGTTCCAGTTGTGTTCTTTTATTCAGACGTCTTGGGGAAGAAGATACCATGTTACATTTATGGTCCCTGAAACTTCAGCGAATTGACTCCTTTGGTCCCTATGTGTTTCATGCCTTGGCAGTTTTGGACCAATTCCAGATTTTGTTACAAATAAAGGGGTTTATTGGTGCATGATTACATTTCCAGCCCCTGAGTTTCTGGAAAGTGACCATTTCAGCCCATTTTTCGAAAAAGTTTACAATTTTAAGGGCTAGTGAATAGTTTTGAATTCTTTAACGCATATATTTTTTTCTTGAACAAAAAAAAAATTAAAGATTCCATCAAGTCTTGGCGGTTTAGAAAGTCGTTTTTCGTGATAAAGTCAAATTTTCACGACTTTTTCGAATTTTATACTTCATTGTGTATATCATTTTGTCGCGGGGGAGCTTAGTAAATTTTTATCCATTCAAGATCATTCTCATGACCATTTGAAGGCTTTATAATCATGTTTTTGATTATAAATCGGGGGAGAATTTGGTATGGCCATTCGAAATTGGATTTGTGACTTTTCAAAGTTGAAGATTTTTGATAAAGCTTGTGGTTGAATTATGAAGGTAGCTTTTACAGTAGAAGTTCTTCATCGAGCTCTGCTAAAGCTTTTACAGAGAAGTATCCTTTACAGTAGAAGTTCTTCATCGAGCTCATCTAAGGACTTGTTATATCTCCGACTTCTTGTATTTTCTCGATCAAGTGGCGTTATGAATCTTAAATTTTGGGTTGCTACATGATATTTTTTGATAGCTTATTTGAAGATCATTGTGACTTGGAGGGGGAGCTCTTCAAAGACAATAAGTGATTTGGTTTCTTTGTTCTGAAATGGGTTTTTCATGGCGGGTTTGGTTTTCATGAAGATTTTTTTGGGATTACATTCGAAAATGAAGTTTAAAGACATTACTTCAGTGCTTGGTTTATATATCCTAGAGCCCGTGTTTGAAGACTATTGAAGAATCAAGATTCGTGGATTGCTTCATATATTCCTCGTTGCAGATCTTTTTATTTGCTAGATGCTTGTTTTCGAAGTTAAAGCATTGTCCTCCATTCCATACTTTGAGGGGGAGATTGTAGGGTTTCAAAGCACTCCATGGATGATGGCAATGGGCCCCCTTGATGAAGTGTAGGTTAAAAGCCCAAGACTTGTCTTTTCCCTATAAATAGTCATGTATTATTCATTATTAGGGTTAAGAGTGAGGCAAAATGTAGCCGCCACGTTATGAGGTTTCTTGTAGAGTTAGATTCTTATTCTTAAAGTGTAATCTGTTCCTCATAATTGAATAAATCGAGTGATCATTCGACATATCTTCATATTTGTGTTTGTTCTTATTTTCCGCATCATTATCATCAAATCATAATTAGGGCTTTATTCCCAACAATGTTTATTGGGACATGCGACCCATTTGCATGTTAATTTGGGCCTGAATTATGTGTCACATGTTTGTCGGGCCTTTGTGGTCCATTTACATGCCTATTGGGCCCAAATTTCCCACTTACATGTTATTGGGCGTTTGTGATCCATTTACATGCTAATTGGGCTTGGACTGAAATTTACATGATTAATAGGTCGTAACTATATCTTCGCATAATTATTAAACTTCGTATACTTATACATGTAACTTTGGATTTGATAACGCACAACATACACGTAAACATTAAACATAGTAAAAAAGATTGAGAATCTAGTGAGACGTGTCGGTTGGCACCTTTGAGTGTACAATCGTAGCTTGTAGTTATAATCAGAGTCTCCTGGTGGGAGAGCGAGAGTTTGGGTATAGATCTATACGGGTTGACCCCCCACGCCTTAGTTGTTCGCTACAGCTAGACTAGGCCAGTCTAGGGCGACAAAACCTTGAGCAAATACCGGCATTTGGAAAAATGCCAAGACAGGCAACCTAGTCATTATCATGTATGGTTATAACGGCTCATAAAGAGATTCCAATACCAATTTAACATTTCAGAGATTAACCCTTCGATTGTGTCAATACAAAACAACTTATTAAACGATACAAGAACCTCGACATTATAACAAATTAGAAAATATCGGATTTTCTGGGGAAATACTAATATTCAATTATCACTTACTTACAATACAAAGAAATCTAAACTACATTCATATATGTTACTACTATGAAATTCACACATGCATCTATACTTGATTTTCACATCATTTTCAGACATTTTATAGAAAATATCGGATTTTCTGGGTTTTTACGAAAGATACAAAGACTTTTATCCAAACATACTTATGAACTCACCAACATTATATATGTTGACCATTTTCAAAATAACTTGTATTCTCAAGTAATCGTTAAACAGGAAGATTTTCAAGTATGAAGGGATTTATTTTATGTAACATCACTCAGCGTACTATTAATACTTTGAACTTATGTAATTTATAACAATGTACTTGATGTGAACAATGTTGGTTGTTATATGTAATGTTGGGATGAATGTGTTATGTTTCATGTATATTCATTGTGATGATAATTCAATTGTTAGTCACACGAGCCCCCGGACGTTTCCGCCGTCTGGTTCGGGGGTGTGACAATTATAGTGTTGGAAAACACTTGTTTTTGGTTAAGGAATGTTACCGATACTCGATCGAAGTGGAAAAAGTGGGTTTGCAGCCAAGATTCTCGATGTAGGCTGATTGCGGCCGTGAAGGAGATTAAGGTCGTGGACTGTTCTCGGCCATGAACTGTTTACTGCCTCTGAAGGGTTTACGGCCTAATCTTGGTGTTCTAGGTGTTCTTGGTGAAATATGAATATTTGAAGGGTTCACAGCCGTTAACTGATTTCGACCCTTGAAGATTTAAAGATTTGAAGGGATTACGGCCCTGATCTCAAGAACAACAATGCTTGATTCGCTGACAGGATGAATGCTTGATGCTCCACAACGAGTTTTAGGATGGATTTGGTGATAGATGAAGAGAGAGTGTGTGTTTTCGGGTGGGGGTTTTTAGAGAGAGAGTGTGTGTTTTCGGCCAGCAAAGTGTAAATGAGGGCAAGAACACGTATATATAGGCTGGTTTTATGGTCGGTGGTGGGGTCCACCAACCGTGATCGGTTTACGGCCGTGATCTGGTTCATGGTCGTTAACACCAATTAGACCCGGTTTTGTTGATTCTCGAAGATAAACTCGGGTTTTCACATGATTTTGGTTCCAACTCTTATTTAAATAAATAAACGATTTTCGAAACCATAAGAATTTAACGGGACAAATAAAATTCAAAATTTTATTTGACGGAATTTGATTAACGTTGACGGAATAAGGTTCGGGTTGTCACATCATCCCCCTGATAGAGGGAATTTCGTCCTTGTTGGAAAATGCTTTTGTATGTGACCATCACTGAAATAAGACGAACTGTTTTGATGTTATCTAACAAATATTATCAGTTATTTCAGGTTGTATGAATGCGTGATCAAACGGCATATACAAAAACACATGAATGACAAAAACGCATAGACGTAAATTCACAACTCGACAAACTCTCAACCCGCATGCTAACCCTTATGGATCAAATCCAAATTTAGAACCAAATCATTCAGGTCCCGCGACCGTCCCGCGGCCCGCGCCCATACCCGCGGATATCATGGATCAAATCCAAAATTCAGAACCGAACCATTCAGGTCCCGCGACCAGCCCGCGGCCCGCATGACAAACCGCACAAAACTGATCAGGTCCAGCGACCGACCCGCGGCCCGAGCCCAAACTGCACATGATACATTTCGATCTCGTTTCATTCAGGTCCAAAACTTAATGCCTCACGCGACCCGACCCGCGACCCGCGCCCATACCCGCGTAGATCGAGTTTTTCACTTCAGCTATTCAGATCGCAAGAAGCAGCCATGCACGCGACCTACCCGCGACCCGCGCCCACACCCGCGTAGATTGTTTTTACTTCAGGTCCAAACCACTCTGCTATACGCAACCATGCATGCGACCCGCGCATAAACCGCGTAAGACTCATCCATGCAAGATACCCACGAATATATATTATATATTGTGTGTGTGTGTGTATATATATATATATATATATATATATATATATATATATATATATATATATATATATATATATATGAAGGAAGAAACAAGAAAACACAAAAGCAAAAGTCTCCATCACATGTGCTTCTTCTTTCTTTCTAAACCCACATCTTCATCATCACTTCCAACATACATACCACCTAGAAATTACTTTTGAATATATATACATGCACATGCATCGTGTATATGTGTGTGTGCTGTGAGGAAAGAAAGCAAAGACAACACAAAAGAAGAAAACCCACATCTCTCATCCTTTCCAGCTTTCAACCAACTTTTTCATTACTTTTCCTTAAACTATGAATGGTTGCTAGCTTCATTTCTGCATAAATACATGCATGTACGTGAGTAAGAATAGAGAGAGTGAATTGTAAGAGTTTAAGTGTTGTGTATTAGCTTGTAATATCTCCAGCAAACATTCTCATTTCCAGAAGAAGAAAGCCAAAGCCAAGACCAACAAGCTTCAAGAACAACCTCTTCTTCAAGAAAAACTTCAAGAACACAAACACTATTCATCATCTTCCTCACATTCAACCCATCAAACAAAGCCTACACCACCTTTGTTTATTACACCAATCACCACCAAACACCTCTCTCACATCAAACTACCAAAACCCAACCACAAAACAACCCTAAACAAGATGAAGAAATTCTAATCTGTGCATGAAAACTTCAAGAACACGACCCTTGTTAAGCAACCCATAAACTTACACGACCCGTGTAAACATCAAACCCATAAATCCTCTAAACCTTGAAAACGCCCCGTGTTGAGTCCAAGTCAAATATCTACACGACCCGTGTTCAACCTCTGCCCAAAAAGACCCTTTCAAAACAACCAATACCAACTTTCAAAACAACCAATACCAACTTCCAAAACAACCAATACCGACACCCAAAACAACCAATACCAACACACAAAACAACCAATACCAACCTCCAAACAACCAGAAATATCTTAAATACAATTACATAAACCCGTGTATTTTGTAATACTGTATAAATAACTGTGTAACAAAACTTTGAATAAACTTATTGTTACATATCAAGTACCGGATTGAACATTGAACAAATAGAGACACAGTCTATTAGGATCCAGTCCAACCCTAAGCCTGTTAGTCATTTATTTGACTAACAACTTGACAAAACAGTCGTTCCACAAGTCCCGTTCTAACACCACCTACTATATATATATTTATATATTTTATTAACGCTTTATGTCATTTAAATACTGTCATTTATTTCATTTATAGCTTTCAGTCATTTATAGCTTTCCAGTATTTATTTATTCCGCACTTCTTATCTTTCCGCATCTAATCTCATTAAATATATATATCTGTCACCCAGTAACTGGTAACCGAGCCTTTTATTCGTGGTAATCAGATTGTAATATAT
Source organism: Lactuca virosa (assembly GCF_052849685.1). Lineage (NCBI taxonomy): Eukaryota > Viridiplantae > Streptophyta > Magnoliopsida > Asterales > Asteraceae > Lactuca > Lactuca virosa. The sequence continues at coordinate 302,607,473 of NC_136429.1, read as the reverse complement.
AACTCTAACAATTGGTATCAGAGCTTGTGTGATTTACCTTGAAATTTTTGTCGAAAACTTTTGGTTAGCGTTTATAAACATTCCATAAGCTTTTCTTTAAAAATTTCATTTTAATATCACTTGTTCAAAATCCTTAAAAAAAATTAAAAAATTAAAAAAAAAATCTTAAACAAAAAAATTCAGAGCTTGTGTGATTTACTTTGAAATTTTTGTTGAAAACTTTTGGTTAGCGTTTATAAACCTTCCATAAGTTTTTCTTTAAAAATTTCATTTTAATATCACTTGTTCAAAAATCCTTTCAAAACAAAAAAATGTCTTTTGCTAATTACTCCAACTTGAACTCTGTTTCTATTGCTAACAGCTTGGGATCTGGTTCACGGGCACCCATACTTATTCCTGAAGAGAATAATTCGTGGGTTGGCCGTATGAATCTTCATCTTAACACCATAAGTGAAGATGTCTGGAATTGTGTAGAAGGAACATATGTTACTCCAGAAAATATGGCTACTCTTGCTACAAATCAAGCCACTCTTGCTGAAACCGAAAAAAGGCTGCAACTCCAAGCCAAAAAGGAACTTGTGTCTGGAATTCCCCACAGTATTCTAAGTCAAATGGATGACATAATACTGTTGACTGCAAATCAAATCTGGGAAAATTTAAAAAATCGTTTTTGTGGAAATCAAAGAAATTATTGGAAACAAAAGAACATATGTTTTAAATGAATTCGATAATTTCAAGATGCTTTCATCAGAAACCATCCATGATGCTCATGATAGGTTCAATTTTATCATGGTAAAAATGAACAATTTGGGCATCAAAAAGACACAACACGAGATAAATCTTAAGTTTCTAAACAATCTTTACGAAAGCTGGAAGATGGTTAAACTCATCATTCAGGGAAATCCAGCCATTCATACTGAAACTTTATACAATTTGTATGGAGAACTTCAATCGTATGAATCCTCGATTGACTCACCAACCACTACAGCTTTTGGAGGACCACTTGCTCTCATTTCCACATCTTCTCAAAACCAAACATCTTTTAATGAACAAAACTTCAATCATTTTAATCAGACATCTTTTCAAAACCAACCCTTTTTGAACAATTATTTTGATCAATCTGATTTAAATGATGAAGCAGACTACCAACAACTGTGTGCTTTGGTAGCAAACACAAACCTCCAGAGATTTATTCCAAATCACGGTCAATCGAATTTTAAACCAAATTTTCAAAACCGACCATCATTTGGACAAAATAATTCTGGATTTCAACCAAGACCTCAACCTGTTCAAAACAACTCAAGTTTTCAACCAAGACCTTATTTTGGACAAAATTTTCAAAGACCTTCCTTCCAAAACAATTCAAACCAAGGTTTTCAAAACCAGGGATTTCAAAACAATCCCAACTCAAGTCATCATAACAATAACCAAAACAACAGTTTTCAAAACCAAAACAGAGGATTCCAAAATCAAGGTTACACTAATCAAAACAATGGCTTTCAAAACAACCAAAATTTTGGATTCCAACAGAACCCTTCCCAATCTTCCCAACAAATCCAAACTCAAGCTCCTGAAAGACTTCCGATTAAAAGTCAAAAGGATGACAGTGATGAAGAAGTGATCATTTGTCACAACTGCAAAGGAACTAATCACTATGCTAGAGAATGTCGAGCCAAAAACAAAACCAAAGTCAAAGACTCAGCATACTACGCTCAAAAAGCCGATGAATTAAAGAAATAGGAAAATCAAGATAAGCAAAGAGCATTGATGGCAATCCATGAACCAAACGTGGAATACTGGCCAACTTCTGAAGACGAAGCTGACAATGAACCAACACAATCAAACTTCTGTTTCGTAGTTGGTGTTGATAGACCTTCAAGAGCTCCAAACGTCATAGAACAGGTATGGTCTATGATCTCTGAACTTGGTCTTTCGAAATCAATTTTTGAGTCCCATATAACCAAGATTGAGAAAAGTCTAGAAGCTGATCTCAAAAAATATCATGACATAATGATCAATTCCGATATCTGCAAATCTGAGTTACAAACCTTGCAACTCAAATTTGGAGAATCAACAAGGATAAAGAACAAATTGGAAAGAGACGTTGAAAGAAAATCAGAAGATTATAATCACGTCTTGGAACAATTAAATCAAACCCTAATTCAGAAAAAGGATTTGGAACAAAAAAATCAGTCAGTCATTTCCTCTGAAACAAAAGATGTTTTAGAAAAGGAAATCCTTCAGTTGAAACAAAACTTTCAAGAATCAACTGAAAAATACAAAACTTTAAATGAAAAACTGACTGATTCTTTAAACCAAACCAATTTTCTTGAATCTGAAAACAAAAGATTGATATGGAATATGAATTCTATCAAAATTGCTAGAAAACTAAGTGATGATGTTTTCACCAAAACAAACACCTTAGGAACTGGCAAAATTGATACGAATTACAGACCAGTAATTGGAAGAGAATCCTTTGAAAATGAACTAGCTAAACAAGAAAACATGACAATTTGTGAAAACTCTGAATCCACTCTTCCAGATCTTTTCACATCTGCTAATGAGGAAGATTCAGATGACGAAACAGTTATCAACTGTAGCCCAGATGACACTGCTTTCACTGTTTCCAAAAAGTCTATCAAAAGAGTTGTAAAATCTGAAACAAACTCTGCTAGTTCTTCAACAAACCAAATCAAACATACCAATGAAGCAACCATAACCCCACTTAACAAACCAAAGGCTTTTGAAAACAAACCAAAGAAACCTGTTAAACCATACGTCATACCTCAAAAACAGGTTTCCAAACAAAAACCAAAACCTTTTCAAAAACCTTTTGAAAACCGCTTTCAAGAGATCACCTTTAAAAATTCAAGGAACTTTCAAAAACGACCAAATCAGAAAGTTTCAAAACATCATCTTCAAAAAGTCTTTCATAACCGCCAATCACATCCCAGATATGAAGAGAAATTTTCAAACAAATCTTCACATCTAGGATATCGTTCACCAAATCACAGATTTTATAAACCCACAGGTTTTCAAAAACAAATCACATTTTGGGAAAACTTGATAAATAAAATCAAACGTCAACCATTCCATCCTAATAAACCAAACTCTTATAGAAACGTGAAGTCAAATGCTATAAGAAATTCATTAAGCAAAACACCCAAAATAACAACAACTAACAAACCAGGACCCATTCAGATTTGGGTACCTAAACCTTCTGTCTAATTGTAGGTATTTAATGTTGAAGAACCCAATGATGATACATGGTATATTGATAGTGGTTGCTCCAAGCATATGACAGGAAACCGAAACTACCTGCGTGACTTCAAACCCACCCAAACAAATCAAGATGTTACCTTCGGCAACAACATGACGGCAAAAATCAAAGGTTATAGAAACATAACAAATGGTAACTTCACCATAAAGAAAGTTGCCTATGTCGATGACCTGAAACACAACCTCATCAGTGTTTCTCAACTGTGTGATAACAATCTTGAAGTCCTATTCACCAAACAAAGAAGCTTGATCATGGACGCCAAAACCAAAGAAATCATTGTTGATTCTTACCGTGCCGGAAATATGTATCCACTTGACATGGATCTTATCTATGGTAAACCCGATATATGTCTGCTATCAAAAGCCCCAGCAGATATCAGTTGGTTATGGCACCGCCGCCTTTCCCATCTAAACTTTGGGTACATCAACAAACTGATCGGCGATGATCTTGTTAGAGGACTGCCACTTCTGAAGCTTGATAATGAAACTCTTTGTGCCGCATGTGAAAAAGGAAAACTTTCCAAATCAACTCACAAAAGCATCTCAGAATATAGTGTATCCGAACCACTAGAATTGCTGCACATAGACCTTTGTGGCCCTGCCAAAACCCAAACCATACAAGGGAAGAAGTACATTCTTGTTGTCGTTGATGGCTTCTCGCGCTTTACTTGGGTCTTTTTCTTAAGACTAAAATCAGAAGCACCTGAAGAGATGATCAACTTCATCAAACAAATCGAACTGAAGCTCAAACGACCTGTTCGAAGAATCCGAAGTGATAATGGTTTAGAGTTCAAAAACAAGACTCTAGATTCATTTCTCAAAGACAAAGGAATTGAACATAACTTCTCAGCCCCATACACTCCACAACAGAACGGCGTTGTCGAAAGAAGGAACAGAACTCTATGTGAAGCTGCAAGATCAATGCTTATCTTCGCTGATCTGCCACAATACTTCTGGGCAGAAGCAATAGCCATAGCTTGCTACACTCAAAATCGTTGCTTAATCCATAAACATCTTCATAAAACACCATATGAAGTCATTAACAACCGAAAATCAAACATCAAATTTTTCCATATTTTTGGTTGTCGATGCTTCATAAAGAACAATAAAGATCACCTTTCAAAATTTGAATCAAGGTCGGACGAAGGAATTTTCCTTGGTTACTCGTTTTCCTCAGCTGATTATCGAGTACTGAACAAACGTACCAGAGTAATTGAAGAAAGTACCAATGTTCATTTCGATGAATTTTACGTCAGGAAATTGGATCGTGAACATTTTGGTTCAAAAATGATCAATAATATTTTTCAAAATCCAATTCAACAAACACCTTCTCCTGACAGAGATATTGAAATCGATCTTGATTTACTTTTTGAACAACCCAAAACCGCTTACAATTCTGAACTTCTAATTACTTCTATTGATTCTACAGGAACAAACACTGAAGGAACTCCACAAACAAACCGAAATGATGCAGATCAATTCGAAGGGGAACCACCTACACATACTTCTTCATTGGAACAAACACCAAATCCTCCTTTAAATACCCCATCCCCAAATATCCAAAACAATCCCGATGCATCATTTATGGGGGAACCTTCAAACCTATTCCAAGATGAAACTCCCGGAAAAGAACAATGGGATACTGAAATTCCAATTATTATAGCGGAAGAGAATCGCTTAATAAAATGGACCAGAAACCACCCAACTGACCAAATCATCGGAGATCCAAACTCAGGCATCCAAACTAGAGCCGCAACTTCTAATGATTGTTTATTTGGAGCCTTCTTATCCATGACTGAACCCAAAACCATACATTCTGCTCTCAAAGATCCAGACCGGGTAAAAGCTATGCAAGAAGAGATAGAAGAATTTGAAAGAAATGACGTATGGAATCTTGTCCCTACCCCACCCGATGTTTCTGTTATAGGTTCAAGATGGGTATTCAGAAACAAAACTGACGATCAAGGAATCGTTTGTCGAAACAAGGCACGTCTCGTAGTCAAAGGATATTCACAACAAGAAGGAATCGACTACGATGAAACATATGCTCCAGTTGCCAGAATTGAAGCAATTCGCATCTTTCTTGCATATGCTGCACATAAGAACTTCAAAGTATTCCAAATGGATGTTAAATGTGCATTCCTACATGGAGAGTTAGATCGCGATGTATACATCCAACAACCACAAGGTTTCGAAGATCCCAATTTTCCTGATCACAGCTTCAAATTGCAGAAAGCGGTCTATGGCTTGAAACAAGCACCCCGAGCCTGGTATGCCACATTGACAACCTTTCTCGAAGAATCAGGTTTTAAAAGAGGTTCAATCGATCAAACCCTCTTTCGTAAAATCTATAATAAACATCTTTTAATCGTACAAATATATGTTGATGACATTATTTTCGGTTCTACTGATGAATCTTTGAGTATTAAGTTTGCAGATCTAATGAAGAGCAAATTTGAAATGAGCATGATTGCGGAGATGACTACTTTTCTCGGACTTCAAATCAAACCGTCAACTGATGGCATTTTCATCAACCAAGAGAATTATGTCAAAAACCTACTCACTCGCTTTTCAATGGACAAATCCAATCCCGCAAAAACCCCCAATGGCTTTTGGATATAAAATCGATGCAGACTTAAATGGCAAACCTGTTGATCAGAAAAGATATCGTGGAATGATCGGATCACTCTTATACCTCACTGCCAGCAGACCTGACATCATGTTTTCTACATGTGTCTGTGCCAGATACCAAGCAAATCCTATGGAATCCCATGTAGTTGCTGTGAAACGCATCTTCAAATACCTAAAAGGCACTCCCAAACTTGGCCTTTGGTATCCAGCTAAATCCGATTTTCAGCTGAACGCTTTCACCGACTCAGACTATGGAGGATGCAAGTTAGATAGAAAGAGTACATCTGGTAGCTGTCAATTCCTAGGAGGTAGACTAGTGAGTTGGACTTCAAAGAAACAGACTTGTGTATCCACATCAACAGCAGAAGCTGAATACGTCGCTGCCGCCAGCTGTTGTTCGCAAGTCATATGGATGCAAACTCAACTGCGAGACTATGGCTTCAAAATTTCACAAATTCCCATATTTTGTGACTCAACCAGTGCAATTGCCATTTCTCACAATCTCGTTCACCATTCCATGACAAAGCACATCGATATTCGATATCATTTCATCAAAGACAACATTCAAAAGGGTCATATCGAATTGCACTTCATCAACACCGAAGATCAAATTGCCGATGTCTTCACTAAGGCTCTCGATGAAACAAAGTTTCAATACTTCCTAGGCCGTCTAGGAATGTTAAATCCAGATAACATCTATCCTTAAACTTTTACTTTTTGTTTGTACAAAAGTGTGTTTACTTTCATTCAAAAGGAAAATTCAAAAACAATTGAAAATTGCTTTCCTTTTAAAAATTACTAAAAACATTCAAATAACCAATATTTCCAAAAACATTCAGAAAAACAAATCTTCAAAAAAAATTAATAAAAGACTTGCCATAATAAGCTTTTATAGAACCTTGTGATTAATCTTCTCTTGACTTAATTTTCAGATGCTTATGCTCGATGAAGATTTTAAGTCATATTGATTCTCAATTGGAGTGAAGGTTCAAATATCCTACTTTTCATAATGTATATAACTTTATTTCCTTCGATTTTATTTCATTATTGACGATTTTAAACAATCAAGGGACATAAGGTTAGGAGGTTCAGATGAAAACAAAAACCCATGTGAGAATTTGTGCCTCGTCGATCTAAATCATTGTGGAAATCATTTCTTGTGAGCTTAGGTGTGTCACTATTGCTTATAAGGTATACCCAATTATACCTTGTCACGGTCTCATTTTTGCTTAGATATCAAAATGACCAGGGACGATACATTCATTTCTTACATACTAGACAAACTGTCTTTTATGCCACCTATCCCTACCTAGATAAAAGCCAACCAAAAATGAAGACTTGCGATCCCATGATCCATCAAGCAAACAACGACATATCCTTACAAGAAAACCAAAGGAGAAACAAATATCTATCAACATCTAATCCTCAAAGACAAATCAACAAGAAAACAAATGGATTCAATAAAGATATACCAAACAAAACAAAAAAATTATTCTATATTTGGTATTTTCAAACAAACTTTCAACCAAATGGTTATTTCAAAACAAAAATCATAAAATCCCGCGATTTGTTTTAACCATTTATCACAAAAGAAGATATCTCAATCACTCAAGTCAAATACTCTTAAAAAGGTCTCAAATGTAGCAAATTCTCAATGCTAAAACAAAATATCTTTTTACAATAAATCGATATTGATCAACAAACAGGATACTATCAAAGAAGAAGCTGCAACAACAATGGATTTCCCGGGATACTGTAGCCTTCATCACTGAAGAATCTTAGTTGCAAACTGCACTATGAAAATTGCTAAACCCCTCTACATGTATTTCCAGACGGAGAGAGAGTGAACTTTAATGGCATGAATGAAGAAACCCGCTGAGTAATGCCGAAACCAGTCTTATATGATTGATTATCTAATAATGAGACTAAGTGACTTTACAGGAAAAGCATAGCTGAACACCTCCAATTTGAGTGTGAGTCGTCAGAGAGAGATATCACTCATTTTTAGTGATCATTAACTTGTTCTGCTGCCAGAACAACCAAACACCCAAGTGAAGTGTGAGCTATACCAATAAGCGTTCATCTGAATCGACCTGTTAGACCACTTGTCGTCAGAAATAATGCTATAAAATCTTAAGAAATCTCTTTAGATACATATATGGCTACTCTTTGATAACCGAACCCGAGACTTTAATTCGGAAACAAATTTATGAAAATCTTTTACATAAGATATGTTAAACAAAGTCACAAGCTTTCAAAACGATCACTATGTTTTATATATATCTTATCATTGACAAAAACTTTTATCCAAAATCTTCAAGATTAAAACTGTTAATGTGATAATATTTGTCCTTATTTCATCAATGATCACATAGGGGGAAATTGTTGGAAAATGTTTTTGTATGTGACGATCACTGAAATAAGACGAACTGTTTTGATGTTATCTAACAAATATTATCAGTTATTTCAGGTTGTATGAATGCGTGATCAAACGGCATATACAAAAACACATGAATGATAAAAACGCATAGATGTAAATTCACAACTCGACAAAGTCTCAACCCGCATGCTAACCCTTATGGATCAAAAACAAATCGAGCCCAAACCGCATGGATCAAATCCAAATTTAGAACCAAATCATTCAAGTCCCGTGACCGACCCGCGGCCCGCGCCCATACCCGTGGATATCATGGATCAAATCCAAAATTCAGAACCGAACCATTCAGGTCCCGCGACCAGCCCGCGGCCCGCATGACAAACCGCACAAAACTGATCAGGTCCAGCGACCGACCCGCGGCCCGAGCCCAAACCGCACATGATACATTTCGATCTCGTTTCATTCAGGTCCAAAACTTAATGCCTCACGCGACCCGACTCGCGACCCGCGCCCATACCCGCGTAGATCGAGTTTTTCACTTCAGCTATTCAGATCGCAAGAAGTAGCCATGCACGCGACCTACCCGCGACCCGCGCCCACACCCGTGTAGATTGTTTTTACTTCAGGTCCAAACCACTCTGCTATACGCAACCATGCATGCGACCCGCGCATAAACCGCGTAAGACTCATCCATGCAAGATACCCACGAATATATATTATATATTGTGTGTGTATATATATATATATATATATATATATATATATATATATATATATATATATATATATATATATATATATATATATATATATATATATATATATGAAGGAAGAAACAAGAAAACACAAAAGCAAAAGTCTCCATCACATGTGTTTCTTCTTTCTTTCTAAACCCACAGCTTCATCATCACTTCCAGCATACATACCACCTAGAAATTACTTTTGAATATATATACATGCACATGCATCGTGTATATGTGTGTGTGTTGTGAGGAAAGAAAGCAAAGACAACACAAAAGAAGAAAACCCACATCTCTCATCCTTTCCAGCTTTCAACCAACTTTTCCATTACTTTTCCTTAAACTATGAATGGTTGCTAGCTTCATTTCTGCATAAATACATGCATGTACGTGAGTAAGAATAGAGAGAGTGAATTGTAAGAGTTTAAGTGTTGTGTATTAGGTTGTAATATCTCCAGCAAACATTCTTATTTCCAGAAGAAGAAAGCCAAAGCCAAGACCAACAAGCTTCAAGAACAACCTCTTCTTCAAGAAAAACTTCAAGAACACAAACACTATTCATCATCTTCCTCACATTCAACCCATCAAACAAAGCCTACACCACCTTTGTTTACTACACCAATCACCACCAAACACCTCTCTCACATCAAACTACCAAAACCCAACCACAAAACAACCCTAAACAAGATGAAGAAATTATAATCTGTGCATGAAAACTTCAAGAACACGACCCTTGTTAAGCAACCCATAAACTTACACGACCCGTGTAAACACCAAACCCAGAAATCCTCTAAACCTTGAAAACGCCCCGTGTTGAGTCCAAGTCAAATATCTACACGACCCGTGTTCAACCTCTGCCCAAAAAGACCCTTTCAAAACAACCAATACCAACTTTCAAAACAACCAATACCAACTTCCAAAACAACCAATACCGACACCCAAAACAACCAATACCGACACCCAAAACAACCAATACCAACACCCAAAACAACCAATACCAACCTCCAAACAACCAGAAATATCTTAAATACAATTACATAAACCCGTGTATTTTGTAATACTGTATAAATAACTGTGTAACAAAACTTTGAATAAACTTATTGTTACATATCAAGTACCGGATTGAACATTGAACAAATAGAGACACAGTCTATTAGGATCCAGTCCAACCCTAAGCCTGTTAGTCATTTATTTGACTAACAACTTGACAAAACAGTCGTTCCACAAGTCCCGTTCTAACACCACCTACTATATATATATATATTTATATATTTTATTAACGCTTTATGTCATTTATTTCATTTATAGCTTTCAGTCATTTATAGCTTTCCAGTATTTATTTATTCCGCACTTCTTATCTTTCCGCATCTAATCTCATTAAATATATATATCTGTCACCCAGTAACTGGTAACCGAGCCTTTTATTCGTGGTAATCAGATTGTAATATATTTTCAACCTAAAATTCAAAAACGAATACAATTATGGACTAGGGAAAGAGGCACGGATTCTTCTGTTTCATCTGATCTTCGCGCTCCCAAGTGAATTCAGGTCCCCGATTGGCATTCCAGCGGACCTTCATTATCGGTATGCGACTTTGTTTCGTTCGTTTGACTTCTCGATCCATGATTTCGACTGGTTCTTCCACAAAATTAAGATTCTCGTTGATCTCGATCTCATCAAGAGGGATCACAAGGGTTCGTCAGATAAACACTTTTTAAGGTTCGACACGTGGAAGACGGGATGAATGTTGCTAAGTTCTTGGGGTAAACGAAGTTTATAAGCTACGGGGTCGATCCTGGCGAGGATCTCGAAAGGCCCAATGTATCTCGGATTCAGCTTTCCACGCTTTCCGAAGCGTATCATGCCTTTCTAGGGTGAGACCTTTAACAGGACATGATCACGAACCTGGAACTCCAAAGGTTTTCGTCTTTTGTCGGCGTAGCTCTTTTGTCTATCTCTTGAAGCCTTTAGTTGCTCCCGGATTTGTACGATCTTTTCTGTGGTTTCTCAGATGATTTCTGGGCCAGTGAGAGTGCTATCAGGGACTTGACCTTTGGCTAGCTGCGTGTCACCCACTTCAGCCCAGCACAGAGGGGATCTGCACTTACGACCATAAAGGGCTTCAAATGGCGCAACTTTAACACTGGTATGATAGCTATTGTTGTAAGAGAACTCGACCAATGGCAAATGTGTATCCCACGACTTACCAAAGTCGATAACGCACACTCTCAGCATGTCTTCTAGGGTTTGAATGGTTCTCTCACTCTGCCCGTCAGTCTGTGGATGGTAAGTTGTGCTCATATCCAGCTTAGTTCCAAGATCCTTTTGCAAAGACTGCCAAAATCTCGAGGTGAATCTGCTATATCGATCAGAGATAATGGACACAGGTACACCATGCAGTCGAACTATCTCTTGGATGTAGATTCGGGTCAGTCTCTCCATCTTCTATGTTTCTTTGATTGGCAGGAAGTGGGCAGACTTAGTCAATCTGTTGACGATTACCCAGATACTCTCATGGCCACTCTGGGTCTTGGGCAGTTTGGTAATGAAGTCCATTGTGATTCGATCCCACTTCCACTCATGTATCTCTAGCTGTTGAAGTAGACCTGAGGGCTTTTGATATTCCACCTTCACCTTGGCGCAAATCAGGCACTTGCCCACAAAGGTAACAATTTTTACTTTCATGTTTGGCTACCAATATAGCTTTTTGAGATCCAGATACATCTTATCCGAACCTGGGTGAACGAAGTATCTAGTCAAGTGAGCTTCATTCATGACAACCTCCCTGTAACCATCGCACTTTGGGGTCCAGATACGGTTCATGAAATAATAAACTATGTTTCCCTTGATTTCGAAGTTCTTTTCCATTCCTCTCAAGGCTTCATCCAACATGTTCTCTGGTTTCAAGGCTTCTAGCTGAGCCTCTCTGATTTGCGCAAACAGATGGGAATGGATAGTCATTGTAAGTGCCTTCACTCTGCAAGCTGAATACTCTTTCTAGCTGAGAGCATCTGCCACCACATTGGCCTTGCCAGGATGATAGCGTATATTGCACTCGTAATCATTGAGTAACTCTACCCATATCCATTGCCACATATTAAGTTCCTTCTGATCAAAGATATGTTGTAGGCTTTTGTGGTCGGTGAAGATAGTGCACTTGGTTCCGTAGAGATAATGCCTCCAAATCTTTAAAGTGAAGACCACTGCTCCCAAATCCAGATCATGAGTTGTATAATTGACTTCGTGTGCTTTCACATGTCTCGAGGCATAAGCAATGACTTTTCCTCGCTGCATGAGCACACAGCCTAGCCCTTGATTGGATGCATCGCAGTAGACCACGAAGTCCTCCGTCCCTTCTGGAAGAGACACGATAGGTGCGCTGCATAGGTCCTGCTTCAATGTTTGGAACGCAGTGTCTTGACTTTCTCCCCAACGAAAAGTTACACCTATCTGAGTCAGGGTGGTTAGAGGCTTAGCAATCCTGGAGAAATTCTGGATAAATCTGCGATAGTAGCCAGCAAGACCCAAGAATTGACGGATTTCTATGGGTGTCTTCGGTGCTGACCAATTCTCGATCGCTTTAATTTTGGAAGGGTCCACGTGTATGCCTTCTTCGCTAACCACGTGACCGAGGAAAGTTACTTTTCTGATCCAGAATTCGCACTTTGAGAATTTTGCATATAGTTTCTCCGCCCTTAGAGTTTCTAGCACTAGCCTCAACTACTGTCTGTGATCTTCCTCACTCCGAGAATAGATAAGTATATCATCAATGAACACTATTACGAACTTGTCTAGGAAAGGGCAGCACATCCGATTCATTAGATCCATGAATACTGCGGGTGCGTTGGTTAGACCAAAGGGAATTACTACAAATTCGTAATGACCATACCGAGTTCAGAAAGTTGTTTTCGGAACATCACTCTCCAGGACTCGTAGCTGATGGTACCCTGATCTTAGGTCTATCTTTGAAAAGTAGCTGGCTCCTTGGAGTTGATCGAAGAGGTCGTCGATTCTGGGTAGGGGGTAACGGTTCTTAATAGTGAGCTTGTTCAGTTCGCGATAATCTATACACATCGGAAAGGATCCATCCTTCTTTTTCACGAATAAGATTGGGGCTCCCCAAGCTGAGGAACTTGGTCTGAGGAATCCCTTGTTGAGTAGTTCGTTGAGCTGGCTGGATAACTTTTGCATTTCTGCCGGCGCTAGACGGTAACGGGATTTGGCTACGGGAGTAGCTCCGGGGATTAAGACGATTCGAAACTCGACTTGGCGCTCGGGAGGAATTCTGGGAAGATCTTCGGGGATGCTCTTGAGATCTTTAACTTCTTGTTTCTCGTTAACAAGGGCTAGGAATGCATGGCACTCCTTCGCAGATATTTTTGGGCTTTGATGCATGAAATGATACGAAGGTTTTAACTGAGTTTATCACCATAGATAATAAGGGCTTCGCCAGATGGCAAATTGAGGCGAATGGATTTTTCATAACAAATGATATCAGCACGATTGGGTCTCAACCAAACCATGCCAATGATGAAATCAAAACTTTTTATGGAAAACTGGCATGAGGTCGATTAGAAAAGAATGGTCGTTTAGGGTAAAAGTACAGCCTATAAATACGTCGTTAGTGCTCTCTTTCTTTCCGTTAGCCATCTCAACGGTAATGTTTCGGTTAAAGGTTGGGATTTATGTGTGAGTAGATGTTTAAATGCATGACTAACAAAACTCCTCTCCGCACCACTATCGAAAAGAATGCATGCATAAGAGCTGTCGAGGAGGAACGTACCCGTAACTACGGTGGGATCAACAACTGCCTCCTCCTAGCCCATCGCTAGCACTCTCCCTGTGTTGCTCGGAGTTGTTGCCATGGGGCAGTTTCTATTGAAGTGCCCGGTCTCTCCACAACCATAGCAGGCTTGCCATACTCCCACTCCGGGACCCTGATTGATTGGTTGGACTGGTGTCTTGCAGAAACGAGTTGTGTGTCCCTTCTTGCCACAGCTGTTGCATTGCAAATCACGGCAGGGCCCGTGATGATGAAAGTTGCACTTGTCGCACCTTGGAAGAGTACGAGCATATCTACTGGCAGGCGCTTGAGTTGGTAGAACAGCAGTAGGAGTAGTAGCAGCGTGGACTGCTACTGTCTGTTGTCTCTTGGAGGGATCCTGCAAAGACTTGTCCTTACGATTATTCCAGAACTTTTTCTTTTCACCACTCGCCTTTGGTGGTTCGGGAACGGCTGCCACAGTTTCATGATCAACCCCATGATCAATTAGAGTCTGTGCTAGACACTTGGCGCTATCAAAAGTGGAAGGTTTAGCCGCCAAAACGTTCCCTTGAGTTGGGGGTGTTAATCCCCAAATGTACCTCTCAATTTTCTTGCTTTCCGGGGTGACCATCCCGGGACATAGAAGAGCCAGGTCACTGAACCTAGCAGTGTATGCAGCAATGTAGGAACCTTTCATCTTGAGGTTCCAGATCTCGTGCTCCAGTTTTTGCATCTCGCCCCTTTGGCAGTACTCAGCGAGCATCAGTTTCTTCAGAATTTCCCAACTCATAGCATTTGCTACTGGCAGAGTTAGGTATTTGACTCGGCTATTCCACCAAGTCAGTGCTCTATCGGTGAAGGTGCAGGCGGAGAACTTCACCTTGTTTTCCTTAAGGCACGTACAGATCTCGAAAATTGATTCGATCTTCTCGAACCAACGAGTTATGGCAATGACACCACCATTGTCGTCGAAGGATTTGGGTTTCGCATTCATAAAGTCTTTGTAGGAACACTCCTTCGGGTGTCCTGGCCACCATTCAGATTACAGGGGTTGGATCCGCTTCCCGAACCGCCAGAGCCCCCAGGATTCATCTTTGACATTGTGGCAGCCACATCGGCTGTAACTGCTACCTGGAACATGACAGGATCGAACTGAGGAGGTGGCGGCGGTGGAGGATCGTTGTTCTTTCTATTGGGTCTCTTCCTGGGAGGCATCTTTCTCTAAAAGATACAAGGGGAAAATGACGATAAGCCTTCTGTATTGATCATGAGTCAGATACTTTCGAACAAGGTATATCTTAAGCATTAACAGAGATCTACAATAAAGGTTTACTAACATAAACACGAAATGGTAGGTCTTTCATTTATGAGGGTTAGTACTACTTGTAACAATTCTGTGCAGTGTTATAAAACTATAAAAATACTCCTATAGTATTTTAAGTATGTGCTTCATTAGTATAGAATTTGGTGAGTTTTAGACTTGTCGCAACACCACAGTCACTCCCAAACACATGTTGGTCATATCTCGGACAAATATAGTTGATCAGGTTGTATTGGCCCCACATATGATTACATAACTATTCAGGTTTAACCATAGTGTCCGACTCGCCCTAAATACTTTTATGTAGTTCTTGCTTTGACACGGTTTCTAGTATGTATGTATACTTGTATACTTCTTGTAAAAATATTTAAATTTTAAAAGTATACTTTTAGTTTCAGAGCGCTTCGGCCCCTTTTAGTGTTTATAGTTGTATACCATGTAAGGTTCAGTATACTTAGTTCACTATAAACAGTAGCTCTGATACCAATCTGTCACACCCCCAAACCGAAACGGCAGAAACGTTTAGGGGTGGAGGACGTCATGTGTAGTATCACAACAATTGCATCATAGTAATCAAAGTAAACACAACCATTACATTGAATAAGTAAAATCTTTACATGTGTTTGATACATAGTTTGTATACACGAAAAGTATAGCAAAATATAAAAGACATGACTCTATACGCTCCGTCTTCTCAAAAGCCTGCGGGAGTACCTGTCTACTAATTTCCTAAGAATACAAGCGGTTTTGAAAAGAGTATCAGCATTAAAGCTGGTGAGCTCATAAGCAATGTTTTTGTAATGAAAACCTGTTGATGAATCTGTGAATATGTTTGTATATTTCCAAGAAAATCCAATATTTTCTTTAATGAAAGCGTGATAATACCAGTTCCTTCTATGACCACTTAGTTCATACTAGCCATGTATAAACCAATAACTAACAAACAGTTGATTATATGGATATGCCCTAAGCCCACAACCAAACAAGGAACAGGACATGAAGTGGAAACCACATATTCCACCGTCTATCGGATATTCTTCATACATAACCCAGATGCACAAACTAAGGAATTATAGAATTAACTATGAATGTTTGTTGCTGTATCCTGTTGTAGTATATGAAAAATGCTAGTTTATATGTTTGGATGGTGAGTTATGTATGAAAATCCTATATAGAATGTTTTATATGAAAAAACCTGACTACCACCAGTATGTATAGTAGTTTCATTAATTAAAATAAAACCATGTATGTTATCCCCTGGAATCCTCCAGTATAATGTATAGTAGTTCTATTAATTAAAATAAAAGTAATGAAGAATGAAATACCGTAAACAAAGGTTAGTTTATACTATTGTGAGTCGTATAACCATGCTTGATATGACCTAGTGACCTTTACGACGTTCTTCAAGTGTCGGATATTATGACATTTGTCACCTCAGGCATGCCTGCCTAACTGTAGCTAGCAATTCAGGTGTGGAATTGTCATTCCTGAATAGATCTAATCACAAATCTCACGCTCTCCCTCCAGAAGACTCTTGTTATACTATGCTACGATTTAGTTTAGAACTCCGAAGGGGTACAAGTTCAAGTAGTGTCTCACAATCCACTATTAACTAGTTTACGTGTTGCTTATTATTGTTCTCTCGTACTTGCATCTTAATGTATGTATTGTAGAGTAAAAATAATTATACTTAAATAATTATCTAGTAATGTACTCTTATTATGAGAAAGATAGTAATGTATATCATAAAGTAAGTCTGTCATAGTTTATGTGTGTGTAAATGTATAAGCTCTGAAATTGTAAAACTTTACATTGAAATCCCAAACTATACCTATTATAGTTTGCATGTATGTTAGGTACCCGGTTCATGTATTGTTCTGAAATCTATGCAATTGTAGTTGTGAGTTGAAAACTTCCCTTATGCTCAGCATGTTACAAAAAGGATAAGATATCTAAACATTTTGTAAAATGTGGTAACCTTTTGATTGAGTTAGTTTCATAAGTTTTACCTGTTTGAAATTCCATGTATAAAGTTCATAAAACTATTTGTATTTAGCTTGTATTCCCCCCCTGAAAACATTAAAATAATAAAAGCGTAGGGGTATGAACTAACAGTTGATTGCGTGAATGTGTCGGACAACGAGACTGGAAACGAAGACCCTCAAGTTGATATACGCGGCACTTATTAGCGAAACCATTAATTATAGTGTTGGAAAACACTTGTTTTTGGTTAAGGAATGTTACCGAGACTCGATCGAAGTGGAAAAAGTGGGTTTGCAGCCAAGATTCTCGATGTAGGCTGATTGCGGCCGTGAAGGGGATTACGGCCGTAAACTGTTCTATACCGTGAACTATTTACTGCCTCTGAAGGGTTTACGGTCTGTTCTTGGTCTTCCTGGTGTCCTTGGTGAAATATGAAGATTTGAAGGGTTCACGGTCATGAACTGATTTCCGGCCTTGAAGATTTGAAGATTTGAAGGGATTACGAACGTGATCTCAAGAACAACAATGCATGATTCGCTGAAAGGATGAATGCTTGATGCTCCACAACGAGTTTTAGGATGGATTTAGTGATAGATGAAGAGAAAACTTGGGTTTTCGGGTGGGGGTTTTTAGAGAGAGTGTGTGTGTTTTCGGCCAGCAAAGTGTAAATGAGGGTAGGAACACGTATATATAGGCTGGTTTTATGGTCAGTGGTGGGGTCCACCAACCGTGATCGGTTTACGGCCGTGATCGGGTTCACGGCCGTGAACACCAATTAGACCGGGTTTTGTTGATTCTCGAAGAGAAACTCGGATTTTCGCGTGATTTTGGTTCCAAATCTTATTTAAATAAATAAACAATTTTCTAAACCATAAGAATATAACGGGACAAATAAAATTTGAAATTTTATTTAAAAGAATTTGATTAACGTTGACGGAATAAGGTTCGGGTTGTCACAGTCTCCACCCTCGAATCCGAAACATAAGCAAGAACCCAGAATAACCCTGCTGAAGAAGCCTCATATCCATCGCTGCTGAACAGAGAGTTGGCCCATTCAAAGATCTCTCAGCAGAAATGACTAGTTCTCCCCCACTTGGGGTTCGAAATCTCACCAAATACCACTCACAATCAATTACGTCCCTATTGGGCCACAACCAGTCCATCCCGATGATCACCTTCAATCCCCTCAAGGAATCGGTACCAAGTCGATAGGAAACCTCTTGCCGAACATGTTCAGAATACCCCTACAGAATAATCTCGCAGTGCTTACAGTACGATCATCAGCGATCTCCACCTCCAGAGGGGAATCCAAAGTCCCTAAAGTGTCTCAAAACTTCTTGTTGAGCGCAAGAGGTACAAAAGATCGGGTAGCCCCCGAATCAAAAATAACATGAGCCGACAATCCATTGACCAAAAAGTTCCCTATACAAGATCATAACAATATAAGCATAACAATAAAACAATAAAGATAGAGATAAGTCACATACCAGTCACGACATCTGGTGCTGCTCGAGCCTCATCTGTGGTCATCTGAAACGCTCTGCTCTTTACCGCAGGAGCCTCCGCCTTGCCCTGGCGGCCATTTGTAATCCTCAATGTGGCGGGTGCAGGCGCTGCCACTGCTCCTCCAGACAACCTTGGACAATCCGCCTTTTTATGTCCGGTCTGGTTGTAGTGAAAACAAATCAAGGCCCTCTTAGGGAAGTCCTTGCTTATATGGCCCGCCTGACCACAACCAAAGCATCCTAATGCCACTGATCGACAAGGTCCACCATGCAGCTTGCTGCACTTGGCGCATCGGCCCCGGCCCTGCTGGCCTCTACTATGAACATCGAAGGTCTTCGGTTTCTTAGCCTAACCCACTACCGTCTGAACCTGCTCTGGATTCCGTTTCGTCTGAAGCTCTAACTCAATTTCCCGCTCACAGGCCTTCTTAATCATGTCATTCAGGGTTTTACACCCTGAGAAACTCACAAACTCTCAGATATCATCCCTCAGCATAGCATGATATCTCGTCTTCCTCATCTCCGGACTCCTTAGAGCTTCAAGGTTTGTCCTTCTATCGAGTACACGTCCTGTGCTTTCAGTAGTATGGGCCCAATATTACCTTCCACACCTACCTGTACCTTCCTCAAGGCCATACCTGATACCTCTAATTCACCCAACCATAGATAAAACATGACCCCTTTCATTTGAATGTTTGTAAGCATTATGAACTTAGCATTTTGATTGAGGACTTACTGAATTAAGTTAAATGTTTTGACATGATAAAATGTCCTCTAGTAGTGCTTGGAAACCTTTAAAAGTGTTATAATTGGTTACCTAAAAGACCAAAACCATACAAACAAGTTTAAGACTCAAAAAGTGAGTTTTTGAGGGTGTTTGGGCTGCTACGGTATGCGACCCATGTCGCTAGCCACGCGGCCCACGCACAGGCATCAGTTTTACTAGCTCGACCAAAAATCTGAATTTTAGTATTTTCTTCATAACTTTTGCATAAGGACTCGGATTTTCGCGCAGTTTTCGCCTACATTCATTTTTTGCATAAGAAATGAGATGAAACAATATTATTTGATAATGGAACCTTTGAGATGTATTTTGGTCATTTTAATGACTTTTGTCCATGTTATATAAGTGTTGATTGAGAGTTTTTCCATAAGGAGAGGAACTAGAAGAAGATTAGCTAGCCTACGTGTGATTGAGGTGAGTACGTGTTGGAATTTTCCCACTTTGGGGTACATGCAAAATTACTTTATGATAAAGAAACACTAATATTTGATATACGAAATGTTTTGAAATGAAAGTGTCAAATGCTTTTGGAAAGGATGTTTTGAGAGAATGCCTTGAAGGCAATAATGTTTTTGAAAGCGAAGAATGTTTTGGAAGATCGAATGTTTTGTAAATGTGTTTGAAATGTTTTGAAATATAGATTCTTTAGTTTTGAAATGAGTTTTGATATTGAGGTATGAAATATGTAAATCATGGAAAGTAATGACAAGAAATGGACAGTAATGAAAAGAAATGGAAAGTAATGAAAAGAACTGGAAAGAATCGGAAAGTAATGAAATGAATATATAAATCGAGCCATGATGTCCCCGTAATGGGATATAGATGAATCTATTGGGGTGGCACCTCCCCTTTGCGAGATAGATGTCCTAATGGAAAAAATGCCTTGGTCGATTAATTTGTTCTTTCCACCTTGGTATAGACTCGGGGATATTGCTAGGCTCTAAGTATAAAAATGGCAACGGTTGACACTGGAATTAGCACTTAATGAAAAAAAATGGAATGTGAAAAGAAATGAATTTTGGATTATGTTATGACTAATGAAATGTTTTTATATGGTATGGAGTGTGGAAAAATGTCTATTTGAAATATGTTTTACAAAGATGAATGTTTTGATATAGAACGGAATGTGGAAATGCCTATATGTAATATGTTTTGGAAATATGAAATGTTTTTGATGAAAATGTGATAAATGCTTTGGGTCACAAACCCACATAGCTCACGAGACATTATTGTCTTATGTATCTCTATTTAATGCCATGTATCCCAGGTTGTACTTAAGAAAAAAAAAGAGGATACACGGAAGTTAGAAGTTAAGAGATTGAGAGCAGAGTGGAACTTGTTAAGTTTCTTAATTATTGTATGGATGCAATTCTTATTTGCTTGCTATGGTTTGTAACATGCTTAATGGTAGCAACCAACTTTTAATTGTAATTGTTTTTGTGGGACCAGTTTTTTGTTGAATGTGGGTTACTAACGAAAAGATTTTAAAACCATAGCATTTCAAAGTTTGAAATAGTTTGAAATTTTTGGGGTGTTACAACTTCCTAGCCAGGGAAAGTCATAAAGTTGGGACTTAATGGAATAAGCCATGAAATGGAAGAAACTCATTCAGACAGCATACGTTGGGCGTACATGGGGGTATGCCGCACATACACAATGGGAGCCATGATTTTGGACCTTGAGTACGCTAAGCGTACAAGCTGAGTACGCTTGGCGTACTTAGCTAAGTAAACTCGACTGACTTTTTGACTTTCAACTTTTACCAGATTTTGACAAAGTATGACCTAGGGGTATTTTGGGTGTTTTGAATTGTAGTTGAGTTTGGTCATTTTTCATTTATAGGTGACCAGTAGAGCTAATATTTGGAGTTGTGTCCTATTCAGCTATTTTTTCAGACTGAGAGGTGATTTTTCCTCACTTTACTTGTAGGTCAAAGGCACCAATGTCGGCCCACTAGGTTATGTACCTTGCTATACAGGATGTTAGTATGCTTTAGTGATCTGTTAGATTTGTATCCTGGTATATAGGATGTTGTTATGTTGTAGTGATCTGTTAGATCTGTATCTTGGTACATAGGATGTTGTTATAGTGTGGTGATCTGTTACATATGTATCCTGGTATATAGGATGTGCTATGCAGTAGTGATGTGTAGATTTGTCTGTTTCCTATTGATTGTTTATATATTTATCTATTTCATATGTCAACATAGTATGGCTTGGGGTTGAGGCTTTACTGTTATGTGTGTGAGCCAATAGACCGGGGGTAGTCCAACCCAACGGCTGGGACCCGAGGGTATACCAGTCTGATGACTGATTGGACCCATTGTATAGTGGTATTCCAGTCCGATGATGGATTGGGTCGGGGGTAATCCAACCCGATGGCTTTAGATCTGAATGTATTCCAGACTGAGTGGACCTAGCATGCATGATTGTACATGTTATATATGATGTGTGTTTAGATCTGTATCTTGGTACATTGGATGTCGTTATGGTGTTGTGATTTGTTACATATGTATCCTAGTATATAGGATGTGCTATGCAGTAGTGATGTGTAGATTTGTCTGTTTCCTATTGATTGTTTATATATTTATCTATTTCATATGTCAACATAGTATGGCTTGGGGTTGAGGCTTTACTGTTATGTGTTTGAGCCAACAGACCGGGGGTAGTCCAACCCGACGGCTGGGACCCGAGGGTATACCAGTCTGATGACTGATTGGACCCATTATATAGTGGCATTCCAGTCCGATGATGGATTGGGCCGGGGGTAATCCAACCCGATGGCTTTAGATCTGAATGTATTCCAGTCTGGTGACTGATTGGACCTAGCATGCATGATTGTACATGTTATATATGATGTGTATGGTTCTTTGGGGGGGGGGGGGGGGAACTCAATAGGCTTTGGCTTACAATTTCAGTTTATTTTTTTCAGGTACTTCAGATGAACGTAGCAAGGTGAAGGTGTGATTGTACACATCCTTCGATGACATGTTTTGGGATTTATGTTATATTGATATTGGGGATATTTGTATTTTATACTTGGTTTTTTCATGGGTTTTGTTTGAAAACAATGGGTTCTTTTGATTTGAAAATGAAAAATTTTATTGTGATTTTGGGATGTTACATCAACTGTTTTCTCTGTCGTTACTATGTATCTCGAAACAAAGAAACCACCATCACAATCATTGACGTTGATTTTCCATCTTTGAGTCCAAACGACATTCTCACCATTGTTGCTCACCTTAAGAATAGACATTCAAATAAATCAAGAATTGGAGCATTCAAAACAACTCTAAGATTTCTAAAGGGCTACATAGCTGAATATTACAGAACCGATTAGGAGTTTGCTCATTTGTTCAGAACAGTAAATCTTTTGTTGAAGATTAGCATTGATCTTCCAGAAGCACATATTCTAGTTGAAGGCCCTATTCAAGAACCTGAGATCGGATTTGTCTATTTGAAGAAAAGGACAAATAGAAAAGAATTTTTTCGAGCTCTTGACAAACATATTGTTCCAAGAAAGAGTCTTAAAAAATTCATTACTAGTGCTGCCAAGAGTGAATCTCCGAAACATATCATGAATAAATTTATTGAGCATCTACAATGGTACATCGAGTTCAGAAGCTGGATCCAAAGTGCTTATCTATTTGCCTTCGAGGAAGCCAAGTGAAGAGTCAGGGATTGCTAAGGTCACTTAGGGGGAAATTGTTAGAACATGAAAAGTAATCCTTATGCAATCGGAGATCAAGCCTATCCGAGATAGAAGAGAATTCTGAAGTAAAGACAATCTGAGATGAAGACCATTTCCAAGATTCTTTGATGATCAGAAGTGTTTTTGAATCTGTAATCGTTTTTAAATGACAAGTATTGTTTTCTATTTTACTATGTTTCTTGTAGTATAGTACAGGAGACAAGATCAATAGCAACGATTGTTCATGCTATTGATCCTAAGCCGTCTTCAGTCCATGCACACTTTTTTCTTTGTCATTTATTAACTCATTTTTATATATAAGGAGTTATCAACCTTTGTAATTAGGATCACCATTATCAGTGTGCATCTTTTCACTTCCATCAAATAAAAGAATCATTTATCTAACGTTCTTCTTGTTTTTATTTGTTGCACATTGTTCAGACTTAATATTATTCTATTTTGAGCACTTTGTTGAGTTAATCAATTTCGAGGTTTGACTGTTTTACCAGACTTGACTGAAATCTTATTATTAGCAATCATGGTCGTTAGATTAATTCAAGGTTTGATTTTTTAAACCTTGTCCGAGCAAATCCGTGAACTCACAACTTTCAATATACCTTTACTAAAATGAGTGTTTAAACGAGTTTCAAAATGAAAGACGTTACAAAAGTAACCATTTTCCAATAAAGAATCATTGTGGTTGTTGTAGTATTCAAACCCTTGTGGATTCGGTTTACATGTTCCATCTGGTAACATTGACATATATGTTAGTTTATCTGCCACTTTCAAAGAAATCGATAGTATACCATGTTATAATAGAATCATTAAGTTGATTAGTAAATTTACTTATGAATATTCTTGACCATGATTATGACAATCTATAAGCATCCATTCCCAGATTCTTCGTCTAGTCAATATGCTACTGATTTAGAAAAAAATTGTTTACACCAAGTCAAAGTTATTGAATTCTTTCAATACTTTTTTAATTAATCAAAATAAAGAAAGCAATCGAATCTTGACTGGAGTACAAATTAAGTTTTGACATCGATGGTTGCTTAATTCGAAAATTTTGAACCTTGAAGCGACAATATTTATCTACAGCCTAATCCGTATTGTTGAAGTCCAATATCCGTCTTGTAAGTATCACCATCAAGATTAAATTGAGCATATCCGGTTACAAATACATGTTCATGTAATCAGGTTCGTGAAAAATATTAAAAATCATGATAGAATCGAACTCTGCTTGTAAGGTAGCCTTGAGAACGCATTCCAAATGCTATCTCATTTATTTTGTCAATTGCCCCTTCAAATTGCCATAAATGAACCTTTAGTCTATCCATATGTTGTATGCACACAACGTGCTCAACTACAAAGCTTTTCTTGTAGATTCCTATCTGAAGAACATAGTTGTTGTAAGCAACAACGAAAGAACTAAAATCGGTTTCATGACGTTTGATTTTTGCTTAATTGCAACATCCCATTTTCATATTATTATAGTATAAACAACCAGTCATATAAATAAACATTTTGGATAGATGACTATTTACAATTAATAGTCTTGACCAAACTCGTAGTAATCGCAAAACCGAGAGTGCGTATAGAGAACATCCAAATCTGACTTCATAAGATGAAGGTGTTTTTTTTTTCTGCAGGTCTTCTTGACCTCTTTTTTTTTTGCACCACACAGACCACACACAGACTTTAGTCTTTGCAGACTGTTTGTTTTTTTTGAAGACTGCAGACATAAAAATGCATGCGCGCGCCCTCTTCTTGGTGGAGATGTGGACCATAGTCTTTTAACATCTTCAGACATCTTTTAGCCTAAAAAACACATATATCTTTACTTTTTTTTATTTTTTTTAATTTATATTTATTCCAATTTTATTAATGATAAACAATTTGAAAAGAAAAGTTACAGTACTTAAAAAAAATGTTCAACAACACAAACATAATATTTTTTGGAAATTTATAAATAAAGATTTATTACAATACTGGTCGTTGAAGTTGTTTATATAAATATGAAAAAAAATCATAATATATTCTTATATTTTTTGTGCCAAATTTTATAAAACATTATTTAATACAGTATCGTCAATTTCTTGGGAAAATATTTATGATTCGTTTTTAATTGATTTAATTGAAAAAATCGAAGTTGATATAGATTTGTTAAAATATTCTTGATTCCTAATGACAATGTTTATGTATAACTTTGCAACCAAAATTGTTGGTTTTTATCAAATATATACATTAATTCGTACCATTTTTATTTTCACATTTTATACAATCATACATAAAAGTTAATCTAGGTTTGTTAATTATTTATAACAAATTCATAAAAATATTAAAAAATCACTTTGAAGTTTAAAAAAAACCCAGTTTATTTAGATTTTAGTTTATTTTAGTAGCACGCAGATGTTAAAAAAACAAACAATCTTCTTTTTCATACCGCAGACGTTTGGTCCACCTTTTCTACTGCAGAGGTCTATAGGTTTAGTCCGCAGACTGCAGACATTTTATCTCAGAGAAAACAAACAGCACCAAAGTTATGATTTTTAGAAGTTTCAGTGCAACAGTGTACGACACAGAAACCGAAATAGAGATCAGTTGATTGTTTGGAAAAACAATCTAAACCGAAATAGAGACATGATTTTTATATGGGCTTTAATAGTGTAAGCATGATAAAAATATATATTTAGAGATAAAACGACAATTAGCTGATCGAGTCTAAATGAAAGTTTTAGATCTCGTCAATAACTAAGTGTGAATACAAAGAACGTCGAAAACGAAGCTCGTATGAAGAATATATGAAATTTTGAAGAACTGTTACTTTCACGAGCAGCTGGTGCGCAGAGACCTAGCACGCGGCTCGCACTAACACTCCACTGGTATGCCGACACATGTCACCACCCAGACGACGCCATGTCAGCACTCCCGATTAAGTGTGTGGCATGTACCCGACCATGTGCACGATTCACACCCCGAATCAGCCTATAAAGACTGGATCAAGCTTTTTCATTTCTCATACCCGTTACTCATACAACTCTCTCTAATTTCGACCTCTAGATCTACTTTCGAGTGTCTGAGGAATTCTTCTATAGTAAGACCCTGAGGCTTTTGAGAGCCGGTGGAGCAGAAGTGCTCGGTATCGAAGTTGTGCCACCATAAAACCCGGTTTTTGCTAAGATCTGTAAAAGCTACACTTTTAAGTTAAGATTTATCAGTAATTCTAGTTATAATGCTGATTCGACAACTTTTGGGAGAGGTGTCTAGAATGGTCGTGTTGGCTTGGTTGCTGGATTTTAGAAAGGCTATACAATGAAATGATCCTGTCTCCCAACTGTCCGGCCTGGCTGATCTTTATTTGATAGAACTCTCAATATTCATTGGGATTAACGAAAGATCAAAATTTCATTATCAAATCATCATAGAAACTGATAAGCTTTAGTATTCTCTGTTAGTATTTGTTAGACGCGTTACCTGTTATACAAGAGGAATATATGTCAATCGTCAGAGTAATTGTCCAGTTGAGTTATCTCACAATATCATATGTTACAATATATATCCATGTATTTTAGGACATATGAGTTAGTAAAATAGAGACGATAGTATACCTTCTATGTGCCTGTATATGTAGAACTTAATATGTATCTCAATGTATGGTTATGTATATCGGGCGAGGCCCGCCATGTAGTTTGGGTGGGGCCCGTTATGCATGTTGGGTGGGGCCGATTAAGTAGTTAGGGTGGGGCCCATTAGGTAATTGGGCGAGGCCCATTTGTACGTATGTATATGTATTGTGGTATATGGTATCTTGGGGAACTCACTAAGCCTAACGCTTACCCATTTGTTACAAATATTGTTCAGGCACTCCATTAGTTCGTGAAAGAACAAGGTTCGACTGTACACACGCGCATTCGTATTCATGTTTTCGTATAAGAGAATTATACTTGGATGTAATTTGATATATTTTAATTAATAAAAATGAAAATTTTGGGTTGAAAATCTGGGACGTTACATTAATGTTTATGGAGTGGAAGTAGACGAACACCGACCAGCATATATCAAAGGCGATTCTTGAATGGATATGACGAATGGTGGTGAAAGGACTCCCTCTTTTTAGGAAATGAAGAAATTAGGAGCATATAGATACTTTTAATTGTATATATAATGATATAACATGATGAAATATATATCTTGTTGAAAACAAACTTGAATAAAATTTGTAATAAACATTTATTATATTTTTTATTTAATTTATATAATTTTATAACATTATTATTGATATTTTTTATTTTTCGTTTCATTTTATACATTTTTTTTATATCTTTATCACTTATATTTATTATAAATTATTAATAATAATTAAATGCTAGTATCTTTTTTATGTATCTTATTTTACATATCTTATTTTCATATTAGTCTTGTAACATAACAATATTTGTATCCACCGGCAACTAATTAATTTGGTAAAGATTGATTTACATTATGCACCTAAGTATAAAATATTTATGGTCTGGTGCTAGAATTTAATAATTTAAAAATTAAATAATAGATATCGACAGTAATGATAAAAAAATACATAAACTTATATTATTTTGAATAAAAGTTGTTTAACAATAAAAATAGAATATAAAAAGTTTAAAGTTAACCGGTCACTAAAATCTAATTAAAAAAATTGTCAAAGAACCAATACAAAAAAAAATTCTAACTAGTAATGGACAATATGCATAGCTTTTATCCACATAATTTTATTGTTAATTATTGTTAATTGACAAAATTGCCCCATATGACTTCATCTAAAAACTCTGTAAATGTGATGTCCCTGCTCACATGCTTCTTCTTCCCTCGCCGGCAACCCATTTTGCTGTGCCAAACCTTTTATATGTCGATGTAAATCCATCCTCACAAACGGAAGCAAAAATACTCCCTTTCCAATACAACCTAAAGAGCCAGAACCCTACTTTCATGACCTTGCGGCTTGAAGAGGATGAAGAACATCAAAAACTTTCATGACTGAGGATTAAGATGAAGGTTTGTAGGGAAGGTCTTTGAGCAGCATCGTGCTCTTTTTCCCCTTTTCGACCCAAAAGACTTCCCCTGTCTCATCGTTATTCATCCTAATTCCATTCAAAAAGATGATTATGGTGAAGACGACAATGAAGATCGCCGACAATGCACACAAAAAAATCCACGAGAGCCCCTTCACCGAAGATTTCGCCTTCAACCCTTGTCTTTAATCTATTTTAGGCTTTTGTTGTGGTGGTGTTCTTCAGAGATTATTTCGTCAGAGGTGATTAGCAGAGATGTTCTAGAGATTTGTAATGGTGGTGTTGGCCTGATATTTTCACCAAAAAACATTTTACTCTATAAATACCATTGAAGGGATCACTTGCAGGTGAAGGGAGGAGTTAAATCGAAGAACTAATTACAAAACAATAAAAAAAAAGTTTTCACTGTCAACAATTTTCAAAGGTTTATTTTTCAAAGTTTTCAAATTGATTAATGATATGTTAGCCTATAAGTTAAAAACTAGCTTTTTAGCTAACACATCAAACATGGCCAATAGTAAATTTTATCATAAAAAAAATCTATTCATTTTTTACATTAAAAGGCTTTAGATAGCATCTAAGATTGTTTATATCCAACAACTTATCTATTAAAAAAAGTTACTTATTAGTTTATGTGGTGTTAAAATAAAGTTAAAAAAAAGATGGATTTTGTTTATTCGGTACCAAAATGTAATAAAATGATAAAGGACTTTTAAGTGTTTGAGAAAGTGTGTTATATGTAATAAAATGATAAAGGACTTTTAAGTGTTTGAGAAAGTGTGTTTATTTTGTAACGATGAAGTAACTTATCTCAAACTTTTATGTAAAAGGTTAATATCATAAAAACCATTATATTTACAATTCAATTATAATTTGGCCCCAATTTTTTTTCTTTTTTTGTTATGTAAAAGCCATTGTTTTTGAGTGGACGTTTTACTTTTCCACTTTTATCAGGTTAGTATGTCATGAGATACCTATGTGGTATTTATTGACAAGGTACTCTACGTGGATTGATTTGCTAACATGGCATGCTGCCAAAACTTGCCACATCAGCACATTAAAAATCAAAGCAACAAGAAAGTGATTAGGAACGAAATTGAACCCGGATACTCTATACCAAAGACATAGTGCATTTCCGTTTAGTCTAGAACGAAAATGTTGCACTAGAAGAGAAACGCAATTTTACTAGGGAATGAATCCGTTGCAAAAAGCTGAAATTTCATTGTAAAAGACGAATAGCTACGGAATTTGCAACGGAAAAGTTTTGTCCCAAAAAACCCCGTAGCGAAGGTGTTGCAACGGAAATACTAATTTCGTCGCAAATGTGACAATGGAATGAAATTCGTTGTAGATTGTATTCCGTTGTGTATTCCGTAGTAGGATTCCGTTGCGAATTTCGTGGTAGTTCTTCCATCACAAATTCCGTTGTAGTGGATCCTTAGCACAATCTGTGGTGATGAATCTCTAACAAAATCCGTGGTGATGAATCATTAGCAAAATCCATGGTGATGAATCCCTAACAACATCGGTTGTGATGACTCCCTAGCTAACTCTGTGGTGATGACTCCCTATCTAAATTCGTTGTGGCGACTCCCTAGCTAAATCCGTTGTGACGACTCCCTAACTAAATCTATGGTGATGACTCCCTAGCTAAATCCGTTGTCACGTTTCAATAGCATAACCCATAGACGTATTTCCCTAGAAAAATCCATGGAAGTATTTTCATAGAAATAGTTGTAGGAAATTCTCCAACGGATTGTTGTGGAAAATTTTAAAGAAATATTTTCGTTGTAAAGCTAAATAGCTACAAATGGATAATTAATTTTCAAATTAATTCCCAATTATTTTTGTACGATAATATAAAAACAAAAATAAGAAAAAATCAAATAAGATTTATACCATAAAATAAAACAAGAAGTATTTATTACTTAGGAATGAAAAATAACCTAATTTAAAATAAAAACTTTTGCAGAAACAAATGAACACTCTATCATTTAGTGCCACTAGTACAAAAATGGGCTATGGTCACACCAAAAAAGTGTGACCATATACATATAGTGACACTTGTGTTCTCTCACCTCTCTTTCGTGCAACCATCACCTTGAGGTTATGAGAGGTGTTGATGAGTCTATGTAAACCTTGAATGGCAAATAGATAAAGGGCTAATAGTATTGAGCAACATAGTTTCTTTCATTCAACACAAGTGGAACTCCAACTCCATATGAACTCCATTCCCGGTATAATTCCCAAAGATCATCAAGAATGAGTATAGTTTGTAGTGTATAAACATTTAGTTTAATAAAAAAAACATGGAATAAAAACTCACATTTTGGTATACTTTTGCTTCTCCTGTATCATTCATAACTTTTTGAACATCGTCTATTTTAATTTCACATTTGATTGCTTTCACTGAACTATTCCATGCTTTCAAGCTCTCAAAAACAATTTGTCATACTATCAAAAACATATAACGGACTCCAATACAACAAACAATAGACAACTCACCCATATTTGGCATTCACAAGCATGGATCAAAACCAATAGGCTACCAGGAATCTTGATGTAAGAAGATAAACCATTTCATGTTTTAATTTAATTCAAAACACAACAAAATGAACCAACATTTTAACACAAAATTTGTATAAATGACACTTCACTTCTGCAATTTAGTTAGAGATAAGAAACAGATCAACCCACATGTGATAATATTTGTTGAAGAAATGGCTAAAACAACAATTTACCATCATACCCTTCATTAGTCCATACCAAGAAACTCCATAATTTTCCTCGTTGCAATTGTATACATAAAATCAATAGCCTCCCCACCAAGTTTTGAGTTTGTACACACAACATATTTTATTAAAACTATACTTTTTTTCTTTAACTATACACAAATTAAAATGTTATAGTTGAAGCACTTAGCCTTTTTATATCAGTTACAGAAACACAAGTCAAGAGGGGGAAGTTCCTCCTTCCCTAATTCCTAAAAATCTCACAGCAACATATCAGAAACAATTTTTTTAAAGACTTTTGAATCAAGATTGATGGAAAAAACCTGTTATATGGAATGTTTGTCTCAAACAGTCATGAAACCATAAAATCATTAAGTAAATACTCCAAATCATCCATAGCCTCCAGACTCCAAATTTACCAGTGTTGGTTTTGCGACAAAGGGGGAAAAACTTATGTGAAGAAAACTATAGACTTTGAGGTTGATTTGGCAGATTCCATAACCAGAACATTTAGGGTTTTCAATTTACCGGTGATGGTTGTCTGAGATAGGAGAGAAACATACCTAAAAGAGCTTATACATGTGATGTTGAAGTAGAAAACGGGAGATCGTGAATGAGAAGTTGGCTCCTCGGAAGCGTGTGAAGCTATATAGATTTACCGGTGTTGGTTGTGTGAGGGAGGGAGAGATACGTACCTGAAGAACCAAAACGAAATCAATTAGCCATATTGAATTTCCACCAAATGAGAAGCAAAAAGTGGAAGCAGAGTCGATGTACTAAAATTTAGAATGGTGGTGCTCGTACTGCTTCATAGATCTGGGGTCTTACTACTTTGTCTAATTGCAGAGCATAGATAGACTTGGGATTGACATATCGATTCGCTTACATGCGCCACCTTCCCTCCAAACACACAATTGTATAATGAATTCAACCTTCTTCACCAAACATAAGTATAATTAGATTGAAAGAAGAAGACAGCGAACGGATAATGAAAGAGATAGGGTTAGCGTTACGGTTTAAGAGGCTCTGTTGAGAGCGAAAGCCCAGCAGTCGAGACGTCGTGGGCTGATTTTTTATTAAATGAAAAAAATCAATGGGTGGGAGACAGTAGCGGGTTTTTTCAAACTTTTTGGAAAAAATGATTATAAAAATTTTAAAACATTTTGAATTATATTTTTTTTAAGTTTTGAATTCTAAAATTTGAAGATATGTGTTTTAACTAATATATATAGTTAATTCATATTTGTATGAGAAAATTACAGTTTTGTACCCTTTAGTTTGGTCCATAATGAAATTTTAATCTAACCTTTGAATAATTCTTATGGCGGGCCTCGTGGTTTCCAAATCTTATATGTGTTTAAACCGGTAAATTCATTTCCAACTCGTGTAAGACACAAAAGGCGATTTTGAGAAACCGGTCTTGTGGTTTCCAAATCTTATACGTGTGGATGTGAGTGTAGGGGTGGGTGGATGGGTTGCGTGGTGTAAGGGTATGGAGGATATATAGGTTTGGATGTGTGTATGTGTATGGGGAGAATGGCAGGTGGTGTGGGGGTAGGTTTTGTTGTGTGGAAGTGTGAGGTTAGTTAGAGGTGGGTTGGAGTAGGCGTCAGTGTGGGTCTGTGGTAATGTACATATAGTTATGGATGTAGTTATCGAGGTGAGGTTTAGTGGGTGGGTAAATGTGGGGTGGGTTGGGTGAGCATGTAGGTATATGTGTAAGGTTAGGGGTGGGGTGGGTGTGGGGTAGTTATATGTATAAGTGGGTGGGTGGTGTAGGTTAAATGGGATGAGGGTGGGTAGCCGTAAGAGTGTGGGTGTGGATGTAGGGAAATAAAGGGGTATGGGTATAGGTGGGGGGTAGTTGAACGGATATGTAGGTAGATGTAGGGTGGATGTGTAGAGGTGGGGTGGGGTAGCCGTCGGTGTGGGCTTGTGGAAATGGGCTTTAAGCCCTAAGTTATAATACTTAAGCATTCATACATAAGATATAAACCATATACCCTAATCCCTGAGCATTACTCCCTAACTTATAATACTTATACATTAATCCACAAGCCATAGGCCACAAGCCATAAGCCTTATTCCTAAGCCCAATGCCTTACATCATAAGTCCTGAACACTAAGCATTAAACCTTGAGCTATAAGC
The DNA here is from genome assembly GCF_052849685.1 of Lactuca virosa. Lineage (NCBI taxonomy): Eukaryota > Viridiplantae > Streptophyta > Magnoliopsida > Asterales > Asteraceae > Lactuca > Lactuca virosa. The sequence goes on along the minus strand of NC_136429.1, from coordinate 302,574,468 downwards.
CATAATCTATGAGCCTTAAGCCATATTCCTTGAGTTATAAACCATGGGGAATACACCATAATCCTAAACCCTAAGCCTTAAACTCTAGTCCATAAGTGTTAATCATTAAGTTGTGGGACATAAGCCCTAAGACATGAGCCTTAAGCATTAAGCCATGAGCTATAAATCATACGCCCTAAGCCACAAGCCTTTAACCACTAAGTCATAAGAAATAAGGCCTAATCCATAAGCCATCAGCCCTAATCCCTAAGCATAAACCCTAATACCTAAGCCATAAGCCATAAACCTTAAGCCCTAATCTTTAATCCCTAAGCCCTGATTCATAAGTCATAAGCCATGAGCCATAAGACCTAAGCGATAACCTAACCATAAGCCTTAAATGTTGGGTTTTAGGTACTATAACACTCCTATGGTGCAAATACAACCCCAATAGCTTTGGATCTAAGTTTTCCCTAGTTATACATGCAACAACAATTTCCAAAGCATGAAGCCTACAACTAGCATACAATTTGACATATGAATCATAAAAGTAAGTTAGAAGATTACCTCTTTGTTGTAGCTTGTAGGAATTGGTCTTTCAAGAGCCTAACACCTAAAGTGTGATGCCTCAAATGTCTTATAACAAACCAAGAACAAGAGGAGGAATTTGAGAGAAAAGTAAGGAGACATAAAATCGGTTATATTTCTCTTAGACTCATAGGGGGGCGATTTTAGCAAGCTAGGGATCATATTTATAGTTTGGAATCCTTAAGGTTTAACCTTGTAAACCTTAATTCACTTAGGGATTTTCCTTAAGCTAGGGATTTTCCTTACAAAAACATGCTTATGAACTCACCAGCTTAATGCTGATACTCTTTTAAAACTGCTTGTATTCTCAGGAAATCAATACGCAGGTACCTCGGCAGACTTTTGAGAAGACGGAGCATATAGAGTCACCTCTTTTATATTTTGTTATACTTTTGATGTATATAAATATGAATCAAACAAATGTAAATATTTTACTTATTCAATGTGATGGTTGTGTTTACTTTGATTACTATGATGCAATTGTTGTGATACTATACATGACGTCCTCCACCCCCGAACGTTTCTGCCGTTTCGGTTTAGGGATGTGACAGATTGGTATCAGAGCTATTGTTTATAGTGAACTAAGTATACCGAACCTTACATGGTATACAACTATAAACACAAAAGAGGCCGAAGTGCTCTTAAACTAAAAGTATACTTTAAAAATACAAGTATTTTTACAAGAAGTATACAAGTATACATACGTACAAAAAGCTATAACATAGTAAGAACTACATAAAAGTATTTAGGGCGAGTTGGACATTACGTTTAAACCTGGATAGTTATGTAGTCATATGTGGGGCCAATATAACCTGATCAACTATATTTGTCCGAGATATGACCAACATGTGTTTGGGAGTGACTGTGGTGTGCGATAAGTCTAAAACTCACCAAATCCTATACTAATGAAAACACATAGTTAAAATACTATAGGAGTATTTTATGATTCTGTAACACTAGATAAGTAGTACTAACCCTCACAAATGAAAGAATTGCAATTCCTTGTTTATGTTAGTATCTATCATTGTAAGTCTCTATTATCGTTGTAGGATTAAGATATATCTTGCTCGAAATTATTCGATTCATGATCGTATAGGAGGCTTATCGTCACTTTCCCCTTGTATCTTTTAGAGAAAGATGCCTCTGTAACACCTGATTCCTGGTACGTATTTTAATTCAAGAATTTCATGTATTTTCCTCTGGGACTCAACGAGTTGGTGGCCCAACTCGTCGAGTACAGTCGTGATCCGCGGGGAGTTTAAGTGACCTACTCGACGAGCCGGGAGACCGACTCGGCGAGTAGGTGTTGTTAGAATAAAACCCTAAATTTGAGGGTTTTCACCCTATTTAAACAACTTATCTCACCCTCCATCGTCCCATTTACTCCCAGAAGACATCATATCGAAACCCTAGCCTTGTTTGAGTTTTCTAAGGCCATTTTGGTACATTTTGGTGGATTTTGAAGCTTGAGAAGAGGAAAGGAGCTTGGGAGTTCAAGTTGGAGCTTGGAGATTCAGAGATTTTGTTCCATTTCCAACTCATTTGAGGTAAAAAGCTCCTGTCTTGATCTTCCATGTGTTTATTCACCTTTAGGGCTTGGATTTTGGGTATATTTAGGGCTTTCTAAGCCATTTTCGGATTTTGAGAGGTTATATGGAGTTTTGACTTCAGATCCGGGCCATTGGAGGGGTCTCATGGCATAAAGGTGCCAACTCTATGGCCATGAGAGCCCCATGCATCTTGAAGAGCACCTTTTATGGCTTTTTGAGCCAAAGACCCCATGTATGTGCACCAAGTTTGGAACTTTACGTGTAAAATGGACATTAGGAGGCAAACTCTATGGTTTTGGTGTGTTAAGACCCATTTAAATCGACTGTATAGTAATGGTCAAGGATGGACTCGACGAGCCGTTCTTGGGACTCGGCGAGTCGGGGTGTAATGACCACCAGATCCTTTCTGTTGAAGGACCAGATGATAGGCCGGAAAGTCCCTCAGTTGTTTAGGCTCATAAGGGGCCTGGGAATCATGGGACTCGACGAGTGTTTGAGCAAACTCGGCGAGTCCAAGGCAATCTTCAAATCTTTAAAGATGGACTCGACAAGTTGTTCATACAACTCGGTGAGTCATAGACTTGACACATTCTTATGAGGGAGATGAACTCGACGAGTTCAAGGTCGAACTCGGCGAGTCGGATGAAGATGGTCCCGATGGTATGATTAAAGAAGAACCTGTCGAGTTCTCGCTAGACTCGACGAGTAGGGACGGGGATTGGTTTGGGTTAGAGAAGTATGGACTCAACGAGTTGGTAGACCAACTCGGCGAGTCAAGTCAACTGGATGTTGACTTTGACCAAAGTTGACTTTGACCGGATTTGAGCTGACCCTGGTTAGGGTTGCAAGTACAAGTTGATAACTTGGATGGGGTTATCGTGTAGGGATTGAGGAGTTGAGGAGAGTCAGTTTTCACGCCGAGGACAGTTCGGACACTACACGACTTTGAGGTGTGTCTTCTCCTAATAGGGGTGGTTCTACGGCCACAATGCCGTCCCACAAGTAAGAGTATTGGTTAGATGATTGTCTTTGTGATAATTGTCTGGGATTGATATTTGATATGCTTACTGTGATTGATATGATTATGATTGATATGCTTACTATGCTTATTATGTATTAGCAGTATGAGGGGTGAAATAGTCCCAGTTACCGGTTGAGAGATACCGAAGGGGAGGTTAGTTCCCAGTTCACGGTTGAAAGATACCGAAGGGGAGGGTAGTTCCCGGTTACCGGTTGAAAAATACCAAGGGGGAGTCCAGCTCCCGGTTACGCTTGATAGTTACCGGTTGAAAGATACCGAGGGTCATGTATTATTTTGGTATGAGTATGATGGGGGAACTCACTAAGCTTCATGCTTACAGTTTTAGTTTTGGTTTTAGGTACCTCTTCGTCAAAGGGGAAGGAGCCGGCGGTGTAGCAGCACATCATACACACACATGGTTTCCGCATTGAGTTCTGGGATTGTACTCTGATTTTCATTACTTCTGATGATATGGTTTTGAGACACGAGAGTATGGATTTTATAAGTTGATGTAATGTTGACAATGTTTTGGTGAATTGTTTTATGAATTACTTAACTAAAAATGAAATTTTTGGCCCCTAAATTTGGGATGTTACAAGTTGGTATCAGAGCCTTGGTTTGAGGGATTCGGACACACCCTCGTGGGTGTCTAGACTCAAACCGAGGAATTAAAATATTTTTCACAAAGAAAACAGTTTTCTAAAATTTAAGTTAAAGAATTTTGAGAAAGAACAAGGTGTGTGATGCGTGCGACCGGCCGAGCTCAAGTAAGTTTTCCCCAAGATACCCATACTTGTTATGTTATGTTATATGATGTATGATTCTGAGAACTGCATGCTAGAATAGGGATAAGGATCTAGGAAGGGTGCCTTGAATGCCTGTTGTATGAGCTGTATGATAGGACCGTTTAGTCAACGGTAGGATGGCCTGATTAGGTTATGCTTGATGTGGTTACTCAACGCACGAATGCTGCTTGCTTTGTGCTATAGGGGTCCTGGCTAACTTTAACTAATTAGTGAACGGATATGTAACAGTATTCGCAAGCTAGTTAGGGGAAGGTGGTAGGGACTCCTAGTGCAGCTGATGGCGGAGAGTAGGTCGGAGGGTGCCCTAGGAAAGCCTAGGATGAGGTTGGTGGAAAGGGGTATTGGTAAAGGGACTTGGTGAAGTTGAAGCAATCCTTGAGGAAAGTACGGATAGATGTGGAAGGTAGTATGGGCCCGTACTACTGGAAGCAGAGGATCCGTACTCGAGTCAAGGAGGGCCGAGATGGAACTAGGAAACTTGGATAGTGTGTGAGACCTCTCGGGAGTATGTATGATCCTGACGTTTATGTGCTTATTTTCAGCATGGTGACCACACGACATGGAGCAGGAGGTTCAGGATCCGGATCAGGATCAGGCTCGGGTGCAGGATCCGAGCAGGTTGATGACGGGCTACGCAAGTTCATCGCGTCTGAAATCACAAGAGGCATCCTTGAGTCGACCCCAATCATCTTCAGGTCGATCAAGGAAGGGATTATTGAGTTGATGGAGGATCGCCTCCAGGCATTCAGGAGGGACTCGGCGTCCAACCAGTCGAGTGCGCGCACACTGTCCTTCAAGGACTTTAGAGGGAGTGGTGCGCCGGACTTTCATGGGGTGAAGGACCCCATTGCTGCCAGGAGATGGATCGCAGACATCGAGTCTGCGCAGTTGACGAGCTTCTGCCCTGAAGGGTCGAAGGTCCGTTTGCTGCAGGTTGTTTGAGGGATAGAGCCAGAGATTGGTGGGAGTTAGTCGGGGATTCGTTGGGGGCCCCAGCCATTGAGGCTATGACTTGGTCAGATTTTATGGCCAGGTTCAGGGCCGAGTTTGCGCCAACTGTGGAGCTTCAGCAGTGGTCAGGGAGTTTCTGGATATGAGACAGACTACAGAGACTGTGGCGGAGATCACCGCCAAGTTCCGGGAGAGGGCCTTGTTGGTACCTCGGTATGCAAGGGATGAGGAGATGCGGAAGACCCGCTATCATGATATGTTGAGAGCCGACATTCGGGAGCATGTCAGATATTCAGCCTGCCTACCCTGGAGTCCATGATTGCCAGGGCGCGGGAGAGAGAGATTGATTTGGAGCACCTCAGGAAGAGGAAGTTAGAGTCTGAGCAGATTACAGGGGTTTCGGGGAAGAAACCCAAGGGATTCGACGCTAGGTCGAAGGGCCAGCAGGGTCGGGACCGCTGTGGGAAATGCGGTCGATCACATGAGGGAGTTTGCCGCACTGGGTCGGGATCGGGCTGCTATAAGTGCAGCAAGACTGGGCATTTTGGCAGGGATTGTACTGCCCCTGCCCCCACGGTTCAGACATCAGACCTGATTTGCTTTCATTGCAATCAGAGGGGCCATAAGAAGGCTAACTGTCCTAGGTTGTCAGTAGCATCAGCAGTAGCGCCAGGAGAGGCGCTGACTCCAGTGACATCACGAGTTGCGGATGGCCAGAAGGTCAAGGCGGAGGCTCTAGTGGTGCGGAGCCGAGCGTTTCAGCTGACAGCCGAGGAGGCACGCGCCGCACCCGATGTGGTGACGAGTATGATTTCTTCTCTTTGCTCTTTTATGTTATGTCGTTGTGATTTTGATATGATATATGTATGCTTTGTTTAGGATCGTTCCATGTGAACGGTATCCCATTTCAGGTGTTGTTTGACGCGGGTGCTACCCGATCGTTTGTCTCTCTTGCGCTTAGCAAGAAGTTTCCTGAGTCCTCGGGCATGTTGGATTGCCCTCTAGAAGTCGAGATCGCGACCGACCGGTCAGTGCGAGCATCAGAGGTCTTCAGGGACTGTGTTTTGAGATTGTTCGAGGAGCGTTACTTGGTAGACTTGGTTCCGATACCTTTGTGGGGGAACAAGGTTATTATCGGTATGGATTGGCTAAGCCCCAATGGGGCGGTGATTGACTATGTGCAGCAGTTGGTGTGGGTCAGGACCCCAAGTGGGGGAGAGCTGGTGATTCAAGGCGAGAGGCCACAACGAGGACCAGCTTTATGTTCGGCAGCGAGGGCTAGGCGCTACCTTCAGCAGGGCTGCGCAGGATATGTCGCCTATGTTATGGATACCCGGGAGGCGGGTAAGGTGACGGTGGGCGATGTGCCAATAGTACGAGAGTTCACGGATGTATTCCCAGAGGAGCTGCCTGGGATACCTCCGGAGAGGCAAGTGGAGTTCAGGATCGACCTAGTCCCTGGTGCGGCTCCGGTAGCCAAGGCACCGTATCGGTTGGCTCCTCCTGAGATGTAGGAGTTGTCTACACATCTGCAGGAGCTATTAGACAAGGGATTCATTAGACCGAGCACTTCACCCTGGGGAGCCCCGATTCTGTTTGCGAAGAAGTAGGATGGGTCGCATCGGATGTGTATAGATTACCGGGAGCTGAATAAAGTAACGGTAAAGAACCGTTACCCACTCCCGAGGATTGATGATCTCTTTGACCAACTGTAAGGAGCATCTTGGTTCTCCAAGATTGATTTGCGTTCCGGCTATCATCAGATGAGGGTCAGAGAGGAGGATATGCATAAGAATGCCTTTCGGACGCGTTATGGTCACTACGAGTTCGTGGTGATGTCCTTCGGGCTCACCAATGCTCCTGCCGCATTCATGGACCTCATGAACCACGTGTGCAGACCGATGCTGGATCGGTCTGTGATAGTTTTCATCGATGACATCTTGGTTTACTCCAAGACGCAGGAGCTACATGAGGAGCATCTGCGAGAGGTTTTGGATACCCTGAGGAGTGAGAGCTTGTATGCCAAGTTCTCCAAGTGCGAGTTCTGGTTGCACGAGGTGCAGTTTCTGTTGGATTAGGTGTCTAAGCCCATAACTATAATTGGTATGTACTTGAATTGATAGCAGCACAGTCCTTTTGGGTTGCCCTCAACCTAGCAACTGGACAAGGAAATTATGAAAGGAGAGATATTAATTTATAAGATTAATAAATTAATATATATATAAATGATTTATTAATATGTTAATGGATTAATATATTAATTAGAAATCATTATGTTTAATTAATTGTTAGCCAGAAATTAATCAGAATTGATTTTGGGGTTAAAAGAATTAATTATAAGGTGCAGGGACTAGTTTGCAATTATCTAATAGTCGAGTGGAAGGCTCTAGAACCCCCTTGGAAGAGGGTGGACGAAATCTTTAGGGGAAACCCTAATAATTTCGTCCATAGGGGCTTGGATAAGGCCCTTGGGTTTGCTTAGGCCCTAAGCAAAGGATAACTAGGGTTTCCCTTAAACCCTAGATCCCTCAGCTATATAAGGAGCCTCCTGGTTCATGTTTTTGGTCACTCTTTCTTTTGAAGAAACCCTAAGGCCGAGATTTTGCATACTCCCTCTCCTCTCTCTCTCTTCTACTTTCCTTCTTGCTAGTTTGGGTGTGATTCCATTAGAGGCATTACACTTGTGGTGCTAAAGCTTCCAAGAAGATCAAGATCAAGATCAAGGGATTATCAATTGTTTGCTATAACAATTGAAAGGTATGTAAACCCTAAACCCTAGTTTGTTAATTTCGAAATTAGCCTCTCTCCTCTAGGGTTCTTGTTTTGCAATTCAAAGTTGTATGTTCAATAGTTAAAACATAGATCCAAAGTAGGTTGCATGTGAACTTAGGAATTGTTTTCTAGTTTATTTGTTTTACCTAAAACCCATCAGTGGTATCAGAGCCTGGTTGTTTTAAAATTGAATTGCTACAATTGTTGAATTGCAAATTAGGGTTTATAGCTATTAAACCCTAAAGGCCAAATTTTCGATTTCTAGGGTTTTGGATCAAAGGGTTTTTTCGAAAACCCTAGCCTCCAAAGAACCCTAATCGAAATTAGGGTTAGGGTTTTGAAAACCCTAGCCTCCTCCCTTGTAAATTTCGAAATATGCTAGAGGATAACTAGGGTTTCTTGTTTTTGGATAATTGTTACTTAATTAGATTAATTGGATAATTATCCTTACCCTATTTTTCGAAATTAGAGGGATAAGGATTAGGATTAAATTAATTGATTAATTTAATTAGATAATCCTTACAAGATTTAATAATTTGATTAATAGTTAATTAATAGATAAATATTAAATCTAGTTAATTGGTTTATTTAAATTTGAATTTAACAGCTTAAATTTCGAAATTTATATAAACCCTTGAAGTTTTAAAAAGTTTTAAAACACACCTTATATATATATTATAATTAAAGGTTTAATATTATATGTATAAGAATATGGTCAGTCAAATCGCTAGTATGCCTCATTCACGAAGCTAATCTATAAGGGGGGTATAAGGAAACTGCCTATAAAATGGTAGTTGAATGGGTGTCCACTCTCACCCACCGCTTCCTTGATTAGTGGAGGGTCGTTAGCAGAACGGATTTGATAGGACAACTACTTCTCATTAAAAGTATAATGATATTAAAGAAAGTACTAGAACATTATTTTCAAAATCCCAACTCTAGTTACTTTAGGAAAAATGTGAAAAGTATGCTAATCCATGAAATTGCACATTATGCTTTATTGGTCGTTAGTGGAGCGTGTGTGGTTAACCAGCACACTAAAAGGCACTAATAAAGAGTAGCAATGGGTATCTCATAATTGTCATTTTGATGGAGCGTGTGTGGTTTACCAGCACATCAATAGTTAATGATAAAGACAATGAGGTTACCAAGCACATTTGCATGGTTATTCACATCTTGTTTGTGATCCTCGGCATCCCAGTCACAAATAGAAGAGCATAATCTGAGAATAAAACATGCCATTGAATAGTTTCAATGTATCTCAAAAGAATTAGGAATTTCACTTCGTTTGTTTCGTCTAATGGTGGAATTGGTGAATCGTCATTCACCTACCTTTATGAAATTTGCACTTGGATCTCGGCATCCCATTTCTAAGTTGTGAATCTTCATAGTTGGATCCTAACCTTGATATTATATCTTTGGGTTATTCTATTAAGGTATCTTGAAATCTAACTAAAACTTTCTTTCTTTTCAGATGTCTACTCCTGGAAACACTTCTGCTTCGTCCTCCTCCAACCAAAACTTCTCTTTGCTCAATATATGCTCCAAAGTCGTTATGGATGGCTCAAACTATAACGATTGGATGCGCAACATCAAGATGGCTCTTCGTTTCGAGAACAAAGAATATGTTCTTGAAAAGGAGCTCAAAGAGCTTGATGAGAATGAAGCTACTCCTGAAGATCTTGCTGCCTACAAGAAACATTACGATGATGCTACCAAAGTGGCATGCATCATGGTGGCAACTATGTCCCCAGAACTGCAGAGGTACTATGAGGACTACTGGCCTTTCGAGATGAACAAGGACCTTATGGAAAAGTACCATAAGCGAGCTCGTCAAGAAAAGTTCGAAGTAGTCAAGTCACTCATGGCTTGCAAGATGAAAGATGGGGAGTCAGTTGTGTCACATGTGCAAAGAATGCACCGCTACATAGAGCGTTTGGTCAAGCTCAATATTCACTTTGATGAGGAATTGGCCATTGACATGGTCTTGAACTCACTTCCTGAATGTTATGGTCAGTTTATTCTAACTTACCATTTGAACAATACTGAGCAGACCTTGGCCCAATTGCACAACTTGTTGCAGACAGCTGAGGCAGGGATGAAGGGTAAAAGTATACCCTCCACACCTACGAGTGCCCCTGTTTTGGCTATTGGACAGGGAAAGGGGAAAAAGAGGAAAGGTCCTCCCAAGCAAAACTGGAAGAGCAAGGCTCAAGCTGGGTCATCTAGTAATGGCCCAAAGGCTAAGCCCAATGGTTCCACTTCCCATGTTTCTGATCTAAAAGAGGCAGTTTGCTTTTACTGCAACCAAAAGGGGCATTGGAAGAGATCTTGCCCACAGTATCTGCAAGATATCAAGGATGGCAAAGTGAAGCCATCTTCGGCAGGTATTTACACTATTTCTGCTAATAACTCATTATCTTCTCGTTCATGGGTCCTTGATACAGGATGTGGTTTTCATATCTGTTCTGATTTGCAGGGTCTAAAGGAAAGTGAGGAGATAGAGCGAGGAAGGATAAACCTGATCATGGGAAACAGAAAGTCTTCACCAGTAACCAAGATCGGAGTTTATCAGCTTCTGCTTAGTAATGATGTTAGATTAGATTTAATAAATTGTTGCTATTCGTCTGAGATGACGAGAAACATTATTTCATTTCATGCATTGTTCAGACAAGGTTTTACATATTCTTTTAATGATTTGAATGGTTCAATTTTTGTTTATAAGAATGGTGTTTTTATGTTTGAAGCTTTGCCTTGTAATGGTGTGTATGAAACAGTGACTTGTGTTGATAGCCTAGGAAATAGTGTACTTAATATTGACTTGTCTAATAGTGTAGACAGGGCATGCTTGTGGCATTGTCATCTTGGACACATTAACAAGAAACGCATAGCCCAACTCCAAAAGGATGGAGTGTTGGAATCATTTGACCTAAAGTCAGATGATATGTGTGAGTCTTGTCTTTTGGGAAAGATGACAAAATCACCATTCACAGGGTCTTGTGAAAGAGGTGAAGGTCTGTTGGATCTCATACACACGGATGTGTGTGGACCCTTCAGATCAACTACAAGAGATGCTAATCGATTCTATGTGACTTTCACTGACGATTATAGCAGATATGGATATATCTACTTGATCAAGCATAAGTCAGAAACTTTTGAAAAGTTCAAAGAGTTTAAGCATGAAGTCGAAAATCAATTGGGCAGAAAGATAAAGATACTTAGATCCGATAGAGGCGGGGAGTATCTTAGTATCGAGTTTAACGACTATCTGAAAGAATGTGGGATAGTCTCACAATTGACTCCTCCTAGGACACCACAGTTAAATGGTGTAGCTGAGAGGCGTAATCGAACCTTGTTAGACATGGTTCGTTCTATGATGAGTCGGGCTTCGCTTCCCATTCACTTCTGGGGGTATGCCTTAGAGACAGCCGCCCACATCCTCAATCTTGTCCCTACAAAGAAGGTTGCCAAAACACCTCACGAAATGTGGACATGGAAAGTTCCCTCGTTAGCACATGTTAAAGTCTAGGGTTGTGAAGCTTTCGTAAGACGAGAGACTCACGACAAGCTAGCAGCTAGAAGTGAGAAATGCGTTTTCATTGGTTACCCAAAGCAGTCTTTTGGATATTTGTTCTACAGGCCTAGTGAGAACGTGGTCTTTGTAGCACGAAGAGGAGTCTTTCTTGAAAGAGAGCTCATATTCAAAGAGGACAGTGGGAGCACTATTAACCTTGAAGAAATTCAAGAGTCAGCCAATGAGGGAACCTTAGATGACACTAGCACTCAACCAGAGGAAACAGTTCCTGTTGAACCAATTGATAACTCATTACCTCTTAGAAGATCCACTAGGGTGAGTGTGCCACCTGAGTTGTATGGTTTTCATATTACTTCAGATGGTGACACATTCATAAGTGACAGAACACTGGTAAACTTAGATGAACCAGTCACTTATAAGGAAGCAATGGCAGGCCCAGAGGCTTCCAAGTGGAAAGAGGCAATGGACAGCGAGATTAAGTCCATGTAAGACAACCAAGTTTGGAATTTGGTTGATAGTGCACCAGGTCGTAAGACAGTTGGGTGCAAATGGATCTTCAAGAAGAAGACAGACATGGATGGAAATGTGCACACATTCAAGGCTCGACTGGTTGCAAAAGGTTTCACTCAAACCCCAGGGGTTGACTATGATGAAACCTTCTCGCCAGTGGCTAAGATTAAATCTATTAGGATATTGCTCGCCATAGCTGCCTTTCATGATTATGAAATCTGGCAGATGGATGTCAAAACTGCTTTCCTTAATGGGAAGTTGGCTGAAGATGTTTACATGAGTCAGCCAGAGGGTTTTGTTGATGCAAAGTTCCCTAATAGAGTGTGCAAGCTTGAGAAATCCATTTATGGATTGAAACAAGCATCTCGCAGTTGGAATCTTTGCTTCCATGAGAAAGTCAAAGAATTTGGTTTCTCTAGAAGTGAAGATGAGTTTTGTGTGTATATCAAGGCTAGTGGGAGTATAGTAACTTTTCTGGTGTTGTATGTCGATGACATATTACTCATTGGTAACGACGTTCCAACCTTGAAAGAGGTTAAGTCTTGGCTTGGAAAGTGTTTTGCCATGAAAGACCTTGGAGAAGCTGCCTATATTCTTGGGATTAGAATATTGAGAGATAGAAAGAAGAGACTAATTGGACTTAGTCAGAGCACATACTTGGATAAGGTACTAAAGAGGTTTAGTATGGAAAATTCCAAGAAGGGAGAGCTACCTATCCAGAGCAATACCAAATTGAGTAAGACTCAATGCCCGAGTACAGATGTTGAAATAGATGACATGAGTCGTGTACCTTATGCTTCCGCTGTCGGATCGATCATGTACGCTATGACATGTACTCGCCCTGATGTGGCATTTGCTTTGAGCATGGTCAGTCGCTATCAGGGAAACCCAGGTAGAGCTCATTGGGTAGCAGTTAAGAATATACTCAAGTATTTGCGAAGGACAAAGGACTGGGTCCTTGTGCTTGGTGGCAGTGATACTTTGAGAGTAGATGGTTACAGTGATGCCAGCTTTCAGACGGATAGAGATAACTTCCGTTCTCAGTCAGGCTGGGTGTTTTTACTGAATGGAGGAGCAGTTACTTGGAAGAGTTCCAAGCAAAATACGGTGGCTGATTCTACTTGTGAATCAGAGTACATAGCAGCAAGTGAAGCGTCGAAAGAAGCAGCTTGGTTAAGGAACTTCATCGGGGATCTCGGAGTTGTTCCAACCATCCAGGAGCCTATGGAACTGTTCTGCGATAATGAAGGAGCGGTTGCCTTGACAAAGGAACCAAGAGATCATGGTAAGACCAGACATATCGACAGAAAGTACCATTTCATCAGACATAGAGTAGAAGAAGGTCATCTTATAGTAAAGAGGGTGTCATCTGAAGATAACCCAGCAGATCCTCTCACAAAGGGTCTGAGTAGGGCTAAGCATATTCAGCATGCTCGGAGCATAGGACTGAAAGATGATATTAGTTTTAGTAGTTAGATTAGTTTTTGAAACTTGTAACAAAGTAAATGTAATTGACCTTTGGTGATTAAATAATAAAGTATTATTTATAAGTTTGGCTACTACCTTTTGTCGATTGTTTATTATTGTGTTTCATTTTTGCATGTTTTACTTCCTGAAAAATGAGATTATTCAAACTCCACAGTCGCTCGTACTCTTGGAAGTAAGTAGTGAATTAAGACTGTCATGAATTGGATTGCAGATTGTCTAAGGATAGACATGGCAATAGAATTGCTGCAATGTTCATGAGTACTCAGAAATTGAGATTTGAGTATTGGATAAACCCTCGCTCAGAGTATCACTTCATGGAATTCATCACGAGTAATACTGAGACGATAATATCTTATAATTTTGAAACGAAGATATATGAGTTGTAATTTACAAAGTCGGTAATACATTGGTGATACGAAACCGCATCAGTAACTTGGTGTTATAAAACGTATTGTCATGTATAATTTGATGAGTAAAAGATACAAGCATATGAGTCAACGTTTATTCGTTCCTTTTGCCCTAACAGGAAAAGCGATATATGTGGGCCCCTCGATGATTTGGTGTTGACTTATGTGCTGGGCCCAGCCAGGACTAAATTGATGTGTTCGATTAGAAGTCCTACATCATCACAAATCAGGAATCGGGAAACATAGATTCTGGACAAACAGATTGATTACATTCCATGTCTTTTGTCTGGGGATATCAAGCAGAACGAAGGGTTATATGATCACTTATCTTAGGACACGTAACTGACTGGGTCAGAGTTCGGCAGCAGCTTTTTGGAAGCTACAATTTGCTGGTCAAATTTAGAAGGCATACTAGCAATTATAGTTACAGACTTATCCAAGTGGGAGACTGTTGGATTAGGTGTCTAAGCCCATAACTATAATTGGTATGTACTTGAATTGATAGCAGCACAGTCCTTTTGGGTTGCCCTCAACCTAGCAACTGGACAAGGAAATTATGAAAGGAGAGATATTAATTTATAAGATTAATAAATTAATATATATATATAAATGATTTATTAATATGTTAATGGATTAATATATTAATTAGAAATCATTATGTTTAATTAATTGTTAGCCAGAAATTAATCAGAATTGATTTTGGGGTTAAAAGAATTAATTATAAGGTGCAGGGACTAGTTTGCAATTATCTAATAGTCGAGTGGAAGGCTCTAGAACCCCCTTGGAAGAGGGTGGACGAAATCTTTAGGGGAAACCCTAATAATTTCGTCCATAGGGGCTTGGATAAGGCCCTTGGGTTTGCTTAGGCCCTAAGCAAAGGATAACTAGGGTTTCCCTTAAACCCTAGATCCCTCAGCTATATAAGGAGCCTCCTGGTTCATGTTTTTGGTCACTCTTTCTTTTGAAGAAACCCTAAGGCCGAGATTTTGCATACTCCCTCTCCTCTCTCTCTCTTCTACTTTCCTTCTTGCTAGTTTGGGTGTGATTCCATTAGAGGCATTACACTTGTGGTGCTAAAGCTTCCAAGAAGATCAAGATCAAGATCAAGGGATTATCAATTGTTTGCTATAACAATTGAAAGGTATGTAAACCCTAAACCCTAGTTTGTTAATTTCGAAATTAGCCTCTCTCCTCTAGGGTTCTTGTTTTGCAATTCAAAGTTGTATGTTCAATAGTTAAAACATAGATCCAAAGTAGGTTGCATGTGAACTTAGGAATTGTTTTCTAGTTTATTTGTTTTACCTAAAACCCATCAGTTTCTTGGGCACCTTGTCAACCAGAATGGGATATTGGTTGACCCGGCCAAAGTGGAGGCCTAGATGAGATGGGAGGTTCCGAAGTCTCCATCTGAGATTCGGAGTTTCCTCGGATTGGCGGGCTATTACCGGAGATTCATTCAGGACTTCTCCAAGATAGCCATACCACTGACCCGGCTGGCGAAGAAAGCTGTTGTGTTTCGCTGGGAGCCTGAGCAGCAGGCAGCATTCGAGACGTTGAGACAGAGGCTGTGCGAGGTTCCGATCCTCGCCCAGGCCCGAAGGCGTGGAGGATTTAGTGGTATATTGTGATGCGTCCATTTCAGGTTTGGGTGCAGTTTTGATGCAAAGAGGGCATGTCATCGCCTACGCCTCGAGGCAGCTGAAGCCTCACGAGGCGAAGCAACCGACACATGATTTGGAGTTGGGGGCGGTCGTCTTCGCCCTCAAGATCTGGCGACACTACCTCTATTGGGTCCGTTGTACCATCTACACGGACCACAAGAGTTTGAGGTACCTCATGGATCAGCCGAATCTGAACATGAGGCAGCGACGGTGGTTAGATGTGGTGAAGGATTACGATTGTGAGATCCTTTACCACCCGGGGAAGGCCAACGTCGTGGCGGATGCGCTTAGCCGCAAGGCGGCGCCAATTAGGGACATTTGCATGAGGATGACCGTGGTGACTCCACTTCTGGAGCAGATCCGAGAGGCCCAGCTGGAGGCCATGAAGGAGGAACATCGGAAGAGCGAGCGTATTGTGGGTCACGTTTCCTCCTTCGATTACGACAGCCGAGGGTTATTGACACTACATCGTAGGGTATGGGTTCCCTATCATGGGGGTGTGCGCCAGGTTCTGATGGAGGAGGCGCACAAATCCCGAATCTTGATTCATCCCGGGGCGACGAAGATGTACAGAGATCTTCGACCCGATTACTGGTGGCCCTGCATGAAGCGGGACGTCGCCTGGTACGTAGAGCGGTGCTTGACCTGCAGGAAGGTCAAGGCTGAGCACAAAAGGCCACACGGCAAGATGCAGCCGCTATACATTCCCATGTGGAAATGGGAAGATATTACTATGGATGTCATAACCAAGCTTCCCAGGACTGCGCGGGGAATGGATTCGATTTGGGTCATCGTGGATCGGTTAACCAAGAGTGCCCACTTCATACCGATCCAGGAGAGCATCTCGACCGAGAAGTTGGTTGATATCTACATCCGAGAGGTAGTTGCACGGCACGGAGTGCCGGTTTCGGTGATTTCAGACCGAGACGTACGGTTTACTTTCATGTTCTGGAAGAAGTTTCATGACGAGTTGGGCACTCGCCTGCACTTTAGCACCGCTTTTCACCCGCAGACGGATGGTCAGAGCGAGTGGACCATCCAAACCTTGGAGGATATGTTGCGGGCGTGCGTGCTAGACTTCGGTGGTAGCTGGGATACCTATCTTCCGTTAGCTGAGTTCTCCTACAACAACAGCTATCACGCGAGTATCGATCGTCCTCCCTTTGAGATGTTGTACGGTAAGAAGCGCAGGACCCCGATATGCTGGGGTGAAGTCGGACAGAGAGTCATGGGGAGCACCGAAGTAGTGCTCAAGACGACAGAGAGGATTCAGCAGGTTAGGAGCAGGCTTCAGACTGCTCAGAGTCGACAGAAAAGTTATGCCGACAAGCGCTGTTCAGGCCTGGAGTTCCAGGTCGGAGATATGGTGCTCCTGTAAGTGTCGCCTTGGAAGCGCGTCATTCGGTTCAGGAAGCGGGGCAAGCTGGGCCCCATGTATATTGGACCCTTCAGGGTTATAGCCTGGGTGGGCAAGGTGGCATATAGGCTGGATCTCCCAGCCGAACTCAGTCAGATTCATAGTACTTTTCACGTCTCCCAGTTGCGGAAGTGTCTGGTGGACGATTCGGCAGTAGTGCCTCTAGAGGATATTCAGGTTGATGACAGCCTGAACTACATCGAGTGACCAGTGGCGATCCTTGATAGGAAGTCGGAAGGATCTGAGAAACAAGAGAGTGGAACTTGTAAAGGTGCAGTGGCAGCACCGCAAGGGATCGGAATGGACCTGGGAGCCGGAGGACGAGATGAGGGAACATTACCCTGGGCTTTTTCAGGACCCAGTAGCAAACTTCGAGGACGAAGTCTAAAATAATCGGGGGAGATTTGAAACACCTGATTCCTGGTACGTATTTTAATTCAAGAATTTCATGTATTTTCCTCTGGGACTCGACGAGTTGGTGGCCCAATTCGTCGAGTACAGTCGTGATCCGCGGGGAGTTTAAGTGACCTACTCGACGAGCCGGGAGACCGACTCGGCGAGTAGGTGTTGTTAGAATAAAACCCTAAATTTGAGGGTTTTCACCCTATTTAAACAACTTATCTCACCCTCCATCGTCCCATTTACTCCCAGAAGACATCATATCGAAACCCTAGCCTTGTTTGAGTTTTCTAAGGCCATTTTGGTACATTTTGGTGGATTTTGAAGCTTGAGAAGAGGAAAGGAGCTTGGGAGTTCAAGTTGGAGCTTGGAGATTCAGAGATTTTGTTCCATTTCCAACTCATTTGAGGTAAAAAGCTCCTGCCTTGATCTTCCATGTGTTTATTCACCTTTAGGGCTTGGATTTTAGGTATATTTAGGGCTTTCTAAGCCATTTTCAGATTTTGAGAGGTTATATGGAGTTTTGACTTCAGATTCGGGCCATTGGAGGGGTCTCATGGCATAAAGGTGCCAACTCTATGGCCATGAGAGCCCCATGCATCTTGAAGAGCACCTTTTATGGCTTTTTGAGCCAAAGACCCCATGCATGTGCACCAAGTTTGGAACTTTACGTGTAAAATGGACACTAGGAGGCCAGATCTATGGTTTTGGTGTGTTAAGACCCATTTAAATCGACTGTATGGTCAAGGATGGACTCGACGAGCCGTTCTTGGGACTCGGCGAGTCGGGGTGTAATGACCACCAAATCCTTTCTGTTGAAGGACCAGATGATAGGATGGAAATTCCCTCAGTTGTTTAGGCTCATAAGGGGCCTGGGAATCATGGGACTCGACGAGTGTTTGAGCAAACTCGGCGAGTCCAAGGCAATCTTCAAATCTTTGAAGATGGACTCGACGAGTTGTTCATACAACTCGGCGAGTCATAGATTGGACACATTCTTATGAGGGAGATGAACTCGACGAGTTCAAGGTCGAACTCGGCGAGTCGGATGAATATGGTCCTGATGGTATGATTGAAGAAGAACCCGTTGAGTTCTCACTAGACTCGACGAGTAGGGACGAGGATTGGTTTGGGTTAGAGAAGTATGGACTCGACGGGTTGGTAGACCAACTCGGCGAGTCAAGTCAACTGGATGTTGACTTTGACCAAAGTTGACTTTGACCAAAGTTGACTTTGACCGGATTTGAGTTGACCCTGTTTAGGGTTGCAAGTACAAGTTGATAACTACACGACTTTGAGGTGAGTCTTCTCCTAATAGGGGTGGGTCTACGGCCACAATGCCGGCCCACAAGTAAGAGTATTGGTTAGATGATTGTCTTTGTGATAATTGTCTGGGATTGATATGTGATATGCTTACTGCGATTGATATGATTATGACTGATATGGTTACTATGCTTATTATGTGTTAGCAATAGGAGGGGTGAAATAGCCCCGGTTACCGGTTGAGAGATACCAAAAGGGAGGTTAGTTCCTAGTTACTGGTTGAAAGATACCGAAGGGGAGGGTAGTTCCCGGTTACCGGTTGAAAGATACCGAGGGGGAGTCCAGCTCCCGGTTACGCTTGACCGTTACCGGTTGAAAGATACCGAGGGTCATGTATTATTTTGGTATAAGTATGATGGGGGAACTCACTAAGCTTCGTGCTTACAGTTTTAGTTTTGGTTTCAGGTACCTCTTCGTCAAAGGGGAAGGAGCCGGCGGTGTAGCAGCGTATCACACACACACATGGTTTCCGCATTGAGTTTTTGGGATTGTACTCTGATTTTCATTACTTCTGATGACACGACAGTATGGTTTTTATAAGTTGATGTAATATTGACAATGTTTTGGTGAATTGTTTTATGAATTACTTAACTAAAAATGAAATTTTTGGCCCCTAAATTTGGGATGTTACATCCACCCAAGAAGAGACCCAACAAGCAGAATAACGATCCTCTGCCGCCACCACCTCCTCAGTTCGATTCTGCCATGTTCCAAGCGGCAGTTACAGCCGTTGTGGCCGCCGCGTTGGCGCAAATAAATCCTGGTGGCTCCAGCGGATCAGGAGGTGGTACTCATCCCCAAAATCTTGATGGTGATCAGGGACACCAAAAGGAGTGTACCTACAAAGATTTTATGAATGCGAAGCCCAAATCTTTCAACGACAATGGAGGAGTCATTGCCCTAACCCAGTATTTGAGAAGATCGAATCAATTTTCGAAATTTGCGCATGTTCTGAGGCTAGCAAGGTGAAGTTTGCGGCCTGCACCTTCACCGATAGAGCATTGACTTGGTGGAATAGCCGGGTCAAATCCCTAACTTTGCCAGTAGCAAATGTCATGGGTTGGGAGAGTTTAAAGGAACTCATGCTTACTGAGTACTGCCCAAGGGGCGAAATGCAGAAATTGGAACACGAGCTCTGGAACCTAAAGATGAAGGGTTCCGACATTGCCACATATACAGCTAGATTTTGCGATCTGGCTCTTCTTTGTCCGGGGATGGTCACCCCGGAAAGCAAGAAAATAGAGAGGTACATTTAGGGATTAACACCCCCAACTCAAGGAAATGTCCTGGCTGCTAAACCTTCCACTTTCGACATCGCCAAATGTTTAGCGCAAACTCTTATAGATCACGGGGTTGATCTTGATGTAGTAGCAGCCGTTCCCGAACCACCAAAGGAGAGTGGTGGGAAGAAAAAGTTCTAGAACAAGCGCAAAGGCCAGTCTTCACACGAGTCCTACAAGAAACAACAAGTAGTGGTAGTTCATGCCGCTACCACTCCTGCTGTTGTTCCCACTACTCCAACAACACCTAGCCGTTATGCTGGAAACCTGCCCTTGTGCAACAAATGCAACTTCCATCATTTGGGAGTTTGTAGAGAGATGCAATGCAACAAATGTGGCAGAAAGGGACACACGGCTCGATTTTGCAAGACACCAGCTCAATCGACCAATCAGGCTTCTGAAGCGGGCGTTGGTCAAGCCTGTTATGACTGTGGGGAGGTTGGGCACTTAAAGAGAAATTTTCCTAAGGCAACAACAGGTGGTAACACAGGGAAAGTGCTAGCGATGGGCCAGGAGGAGGCAGTTGTTGATCCCATTATTGTTACGCGTATGTTCCTCCTCGACGACTCTTATGCATGCATTCTTTTCGATTCTGGTGAAGAAAGAAGTTTTGTTAGTCATGCATTTAAACATCTACTCAAGCATAAATCCCAACCTTTAACCAAAACATTCACCGTCGAGATGGCCAACGGAAAGAAAGAGAGTACTAACAACGTATTCATAGGTTGTACCCTTACCTTAAACGATCATTCTTTTCCAATTGACCTAATGCCAGTTTCCATAAAAAGATTCGATGTCATCATTGGTATGGATTGGTTGAGCCCCAATCGTGCTGATATTCTTTGTTATGAAAAATC
This sequence comes from Lactuca virosa, assembly GCF_052849685.1. Classification (NCBI taxonomy): domain Eukaryota; kingdom Viridiplantae; phylum Streptophyta; class Magnoliopsida; order Asterales; family Asteraceae; genus Lactuca; species Lactuca virosa. The sequence goes on along the minus strand of NC_136429.1, from coordinate 302,553,924 downwards.
CATACGACTCAATCTGCCATCCAACGAAGCCCTTATTATCTATGGTGATAAACTTAGCTCAAAACTTCGTATCATTTCATGCATCAAAGCCCAGAAATATCTATGAAATGAGTGTCATGCATTCCTAGCCCATGTCATCAATGAGAAGCAGAAAGTTAAATACCTCGAGAGCATCCCCGAAGTCTGCAACTTTCCTGATGTCTTCCCCGAAGATCTACCCGAAATCCCTCCCGAGCGCCAAGTCGAGTTCCGTATCGACTTAATTCCCGGAGCTACTCCTGTAGCTAAATCCCCATACCGTCTAGCGCCGACAGAAATGAAAGAGTTATCCAGCCAGCTCAATGAACTGCTCAATAAGGGATTCATCAGACCAAGTTCCTCACCTTGGGGAGCCCCGATTCTATTCGTGAAAAAGAAGGATGGATCCTTTCGGATGTGCATAGACTATCGTGAACTGAACAAGCTTACCATCAAAAACCGTTACCCCTTACCCAGAATCGACGACCTCTTCGATCAACTTCAAGGAGCTAGCTACTTCTCCAAGATAGACCTAAGGTCAGGGTACCATCAGTTATGAGTCCATGAGGGTGATGTTCCTAAGACAAAATTTCAGACTCGCTATGGTCACTATGAGTTTGTAGTGATGCCCTTTGGTCTAACCAACGCACCCGCAATATTCATGGATCTAATGAATCAGGTGTGCGGCCCTTTCTTAGACAAGTTTGTGATAGTTTTGATGACATACTTGTCTATTCGCGGAGCGAGGCAGATCACAAGCAGCATTTGAGACTAGTACTAGAAACTTTGAGAACGGAGAAGTTATATGCAAAATTCTCAAAGTGCGACTTCTGGATCAGAAAAGTAACGTTCCTCGGTCACGTGGTTAGCGAAGAAGGTATACACGTGGATCCTTCCAAAATCAAAGCGATTGAGAATTGGTCAGCACCGAAGACACCCACAGAAATCCGTTAATTCTTGGGTCTCGCTGGCTATTATCACAGATTTATCCAGAACTTCTCCAGGATTGCTAAGCCCTTAACCACCCTGACTCTGAAAGGTGTAACCTTTAGTTGAGGAGAAAAGCAAAACACTGCATTCCAAACATTGAACCAGGCCTTATGCAGCGCGCCTGTCTTATCCCTGCCAGAAGGGACGGAGGACTTCGTTGTCTACTGTGATGCATCTAATCAGGGCCTAGGCTGTGTGCTCATGCAACGAGGAAAGGTTATTGCCTATGCCTCGAGACAGCTGAAACCACATGAAGTCATTTATACGACTCACGACCTGGAGTTGGGAGCAGTGGTCTTCGCATTAAAGATTTTGAGACATTGCCTTTACGGAACCAAGTGTACTGTCTTCGCCGACCATAAGAGCCTACAACATATCTTCGATCAGAAGGAGTTGAACATGAGGCAACGACGATGGGTAGAGCTACTCAGTGATTATGAGTGCGAAATACGCTATCATCCCGGTAAGGCCAATATGGTAGCAGATGCCCTCAGCCGGAAAGAGTATTTAGGTCGTAGAGTGAAGGCACTGATAATGACCATCCATTCCCATCTATCCGCTCAAATCAGAGAGGCTCAGCTGGAAGCCATAAAACCAGAGAACATGTCGGATGAAGCTTTGAGGGGAATGGAAAAGAACCTGGAGATCAAAGGTGATGGAGTCTACTATTTCATGAACCGGATCTAGACCCCAAAGTTCAGCGGGTACAGGGAGGTTGTCATAAACGAAGCTCACAAGACTAGATACTCCATTCACCCAGGTTCGGATAAGATGTACCTGGATCTCAAACAGCTCTTTTGGTGGCCAAACATGAAAGCAGAGATCGCTACCTTCGTGGGCAAGTGTCTGACTTGTGCCAAGGTGAAGGTGGAATATCAAAAGCCCTCAGGTCTACTTCGGCAGCCAGAAATACCTGAGTGGTAGTGGGAAAGGATTGCGATGGATTTTATCACTAAGTTTCCCAAATCTCCGAGTGGGCACGACACCATCTGGGTGGTTGTCGATCGATTGACTAAATCCGCCCACTTCCTGCCAATCAAAGAAACTTTCAAGATGGAGAGACTGACACGAATCTACATTCGAGAGATAGTCCTCCTGCATGGTGTGCCTGTGTCCATTATCTTCGACCGGGATAGCAGATTTACCTCGAGATTTTGGTAGTCACTGCAGAAGGCTCTTGGAACTAAGTTGGATATGAGTACAACTTACCATCCACAGACCGATGGGCAGAGTGAGAGAAGCATTTAGACATTGGAAGACATGTTGAGGGCGTGTGTCATAGATTTTAGCAAGTCGTGGGATACCCATTTCCCTTGGTTGAGTTCTCCTACAACAACAACTATCATACTAGCATCAAGGTTGTGCCGTTTGAAGCCCTCTATGGCCGTAAGTGTAGATCCTCTCTGTGCTGGGCTGAGGTGGGCGAAACGCAGTTAGCTAAAAGTCAAGTCCCCGATAGCACTCTTACAGGCCCATAAATCATCCGAGAAACCACATAAAAGATCGTAGAAATCAGAGAACGACTAAAAGCTTCAAGAGATAGACAAAAGAGTTACGCTGATAAGAGACGAAAACCCTTGGAGTTCCAGGTTGGTGACTGCGTCCTGTTGAAGGTCTCACCCTGGAAGGCCATGATACGCTTTGTAAAGCGTGGAAAGCTAAATCCAAGATACATAGGACCATTTGAGATCCTTGCTAGGATCGGTCCCGTAGCATACAAACTTCGTTTACCCCAAGAGCTTAGAAATATTCATCCCGTCTTCCACGTGTCAAACCTTAAAAAGTGTCTATCTGATGAAACCCTTGTAATCCCTATTGATGAGATTGAGATCAACGAGAACCAATTTCGTGGAAGAACCAGTCGAAATCTTTGATCGGGAAGTCAAACGAACGAAACAAAGTCGCATACCGATAGTGAAGGTCTGCTGGAATGCCAAGCGGGGACCTGAACTCACTTGGGAGCGCGAAGATCAAATGAAATAGAAGTACCCACATCTTTTTCCTAGCCCATGAGTGTATCCTACGTTCGAATTTCGGGAATAAATTCCCTCTATCGGGGGGATGATGTGCCAACCCGAAATCTTTATCTGTAAATCAAACTTCAATCAATAAAAGTCTGAATTGTTTCTGCTATCATTTTATTGTGTTCAGGGTCAGTTTGAGAGTCTTTAAGCCTAATACACTTAAGAGTTGGATGTTGAGAAGTGTTATCTTGGGATTAGAGGAATGCAATCGAACCAAAACACCCTTCAAAGGGTGTTCACGGCCGCAAACTAGGTTCACGGCCGTGAACCCATGTTGGGCCGTGAACCCCTCCCCGTATATATATGTTTTCCTTCATTTATCCCTCATTACTTTCCTCCTTGGCCGAAAACTCCTCAAGACTCTCTCAAGACTCATCCAACAAAATCTCTCTTTCCATCCTACAAACATAAGTAATTCATCCTTTTTCACTTGTTATTCATCTTCTTCATGTAGAGTGCTTCATATTCATCCATTGATTCATCACTTTCATCACCATCTTTATGATCATCAAGTGTTCACGACCGTGAACGCTTCATAGGGCCATGAACACTTCATAGATGGGCCGTAAACCCTTCAAGTTTTCATGTGTTCATAGGCCGTGAACACATTTTGGGCCGTGAACCCTTCATGTGTTCATGGGCCGTGAACATATCTTGGGTCGTGAACCCATGGTGGTTTGGTCGTGAACTCTTTCTTGTCCCTCGTTCTTGGTTCTAGCACTTCATTGTAAGTGTTTCCTACATCCTAAGGGGGTTTCCTATGCTTGTTAGTGGTGTTAGACACTAATTGTAGGCCTATACTTGTTAATATGTGCTTAATAGGACCGTACTGTGCTCGGGATATCACTTAGCGTATCAAGCATCCTATCTGTGTCATTCATCCAAGTCACTCACAATCAGGTGAGTTCATACCCCTATACCTTTACTGTTTTACCATTTTCAGGGGGAATACAAGCAAAACATAAATGATCTTGTGAAATTATACAAAAGGATTTCAATACACTTAAAACTGATGCAATCGATACAACATACAGTCTCCATACTTTTATAAAATATTTAGATATTTATCCCTTTTGTATTATGCTGAGCATACGAGAAGTTTTCAACATAATCGTAGAGTTTTCAAATGTAAAACATGAATCGAATACATTAACGAACATATAAACTATAATAGGTATAGTTTATGGAACAATTATCTTATCAATGTACAAAACATAGATTCAATGCGACCAAACATATAAGCTATATAGAGTATAGTTTATGAGACATATAGACAACAAGTTAAATTCAATGTATTCATTTTATTCTACATCTAATCGTTAGTATAGCATTTTATGAGTGAGCATTCTTCATGTACTTACTTAAGTACTAACAAAAGTCCTGAGATTATAACCAGAGTCTCCTTGTGGGAGAACGTGAGTTTGTGTATAGATCTATACGTGATTGACAATCTCGCACCATAACTGTTAGCTACAGTTAGGCCGACAGGTCTGGGTGACAAAGTCATTTCGATTCCGACACCTGAAGAACGTCGTTCAGGCAATTCAATGGTCAAGTATGGTTATAACAAATCATAAATTTGGTACTAAGAATATACGATTAATGTATGGATGGTAATAACTTCAATTAGTTTTATTATAAAGTAATAGAACAACTATACATATTAGAGTTTTCAGAGCTTTCCGAAATTACTATACATACTGGTGATAGCCAGAGTTTTTGATGTAAAAGGGGATTTCCCATTCAAAACAACAATGCACAACACATTCAATGGTAACAGACATATGAACTAATACATTATGAGATTCAGTAACAAAAATACACATGTTAGAAAATAATGGATTTTCTTGGAAACATACAAACATTTTTATTGATTCATTATCAGATTTTCCTTACAAAAACATGCTTATGAACTCACCAGCTTAATGCTGATATTCTTTCAAAACTGCTTGTATTCTCAGGAAATCAATAGGTAGGTACCTCGCCAGACTTTTGAGAAGATGGAGCATATAGAGTCACGTCTTTTATATTTTGTTATACTTTTGATGTATATAAATATGAATCAAACATATGTAAATATTTTACTTATTCAATGTAATGGTTGTGGTTACTTTGATTACTATGATGCAATTTTTGTGATACTATATATGACGTCCTCCACCCTCGAACGTTTCCGCCGTTTCGGTTTGGGGGTGTGACATAACTCTTCATGGATCCTCATAAAGATTTAGTCCATTTCTAATCAACATGGATCTTTAGCCCAAACTATAAATATTACTGATTTACCTAATCAGTCCCCACAAATTTAATTAGTCTCTTTATTAATCCTTGATCAATACTAATTAAATAATATGATTTCTCAATTAATATATTATACTTATAATATATAAATAAATCACAAATAACCTCTTTCTCAAATATCCATCCTATCAAATTGTTCCAGAGTGTTACAACCCAAATGGACCATGTTGTATCGGGTCAAGTACATATCAATTATAGTTATGGGCTTAGACACCTAATCCAACAGTCTCCCACTTGGATAATTCTAATAACTATAATTGCAAGTACGACTTCAAAATCCGATTGGCAATCGTAGCTCTCAAAAAGACCGTTGTCGAACTCTGATCTTATTACTAACGCGTACATAAGATAAAGGATCATATATTCCTCCATTCTAGATATCGTATGAACTGAGACATGGATTATAATCATAATCTTTGTTCATGTGTTGTTTCCCGATTTCCAATTTATGACGACCGACTAATTGAACAAATCAAATCAGTCCAGGCTTGGCGAAGCGCTTAGGGTTGTCATCACGAAATCATTGAGCAGCCCACATATATCGCTTTTATCCCTCTTAGGGTAAAAGGAACGGATAAACTTCGACTCATTTGTTTACATATGTCAATGTGCAACCGACTTGTAAACAACTTGTAAACTACATCAATATGTTTTATAACACCAAGTTACTGGTGCGTTTACATATGTCAATGTGCAACCGACTTGTAAACTACAACTCACATGTCTTGGTTTCAAGAATATAAGATATTATCGTCTCATGATCACTCGTGATAAAATCCATGAAGTGATTCAAATGAGTGTGGGTTTAGTCCAATACTCAAATCTTATTACAGGAGTACTCATGAATACTGTAGCAAACTTGTGCTATGTCTAAACACCTTTAGACAATCTACAGACCCATTCATGAAAGTCTAGCTTCAATACCTACTTCCAAAGTATGATCGACTGTGTATAGTTTGAATAATCTAGTTATTCGGGAAGTCAAAACATGCGAAGTGAAACACAAGAATAATCGAATTCAATATGGTCTCAAAACTTTTGAATATAAATAAAACACCTTTTATTTAATCACCATATTGATTACACATTATTCATTGTATAATGTTTCGATTAATAAACTTAATACTTGAATTAAAACTATGGTTATCCCATGCTCCAAGCATGCACACTATGTTGACCTATGGTCCTTACTTTATGAAATAGATCAATTGAAAACATTTCAATGATGCTCATTTCACAATTCCAAATCCTTAGTGTAAGAATACCTAATTCTTGCTACTATAATGAAATGATCCTTTTGTAATGTCGAGTTACAAAAGTCACCGAGACTTTGCCAACGATATTACAAAGTATTACTTTGGAGATTGATAACAAAACAATTCCAAGGAAGTGAAGTATCAAATTCAAAGTACATTCCTTTGAACATCCTTCTTGCATAAAAGTTTCTAACCTACACATAGATTCTTAATATCCAACTCCCATTATGGAAATGTTTCCATATTTGCCATTTGACAGCTCATTATTAATAGAATCTTGTCTATTCATAATAATGTCAATATGGTCCATCCATTACAATACTTCCAATTGCCCACAAGGAACCAATCTTTGGCGAACCTTAGATTGTTCTTAGTAATTGTTTAGTCATATCCGGTTCTGGTCCTTTTTCCTTCTTAATGCCCTAGGCATTTGGAAAATTCAGAAAACATAAATATTATAGCATATGCAATCGATCCTATACCCGAAGCATATGGGATACGATTCATAATATCTTAAATAAAGACATGATACTTTACCATTCTCTTGCTATAATATTTCCATATATAGAATTTGCTTATGTTGAACTATTCCAACATAACATTCCGATATATCCTTGACTAAATTTGATTAACATCTCACAATCTAAACTTTTAGATTTGAAATGAAGTATGAGTTCCTCTCCCTTAATTATAGCAAAACAACTTTTCAAACTCTGCAACTTTGCGAATTGAAACTTTTGTTTTCTATATTTAACATTGGTAACTTGCAACACTTACCATAATAATTATGCTCCCACTAGCATAACAATTATTTTTGTTCATAGCATTTATGCTCCCACTAGCTTTGAGATGTATCCAAAATCAGTTGGACTTCTAGAAATCAATACTTTATTAACTTTCTTACCAAAGTTCAGATTTCTGATACGAGATGCTTCGATAAGCCTTTATCTAAGCTTCTCAAACTCATACACTTTTCCTTAGATAGCTCACATGTGTGTCTAACTAATTTCAGAACTTACAGAAATAAGTCTCAAATGTGTAGACCTTTTGCCATTTCTCACAATTCGAACTATGAAGAGGGATGTCGTAATCATGATCGAATTTGAGAATGCAATTATCACAAATTCTATCTCCTTAAAATCTACTTAGTGAAAATGTTTCCTGACAATCATTTTCATGAAGCGGAGAGAAACCTTTGTCACTTAGATTAATGGTGTATGTGTTCCTATCCATGTGAATTTGTCATAACCATAATCACAAGACAAGGTTAGTGACAAATCCAAACTCATATGGACTGAACTTGTTCAATCTTAATTTCTTGCCACCTAGCAGCACAAGGGCCTACCATTGCTTCCAGGTTGTTATGCAAACAACTGAGAACTCATAGAACTCACATGCGTAGTAAACTTAACTGGAATGGGCATAGAAACAAGAATATGTCAACACGATAGGTTAAAAACCTTTAGTCGTGTGCTAGTGATTAATAACAGGTTTATTCTTGATTAGTTCTTGAAACCTTTTCAAGATCTTTAAGACTCCCACAAACCTCTTGAAATATAAGATTCTCTTGTCAAGAACTATTCCTTGAGAAACAAATATTCATGAGTTAGTGCGGATTCTTATCAAGAATAACACTTCACACTATTGGTCTTAGTTGGACTTTGTTTTATCCAAAACATCACAACTACCAATTTGAATGTGTTATAACCTACTTAAGATATGTTACTCAAGTCATAATCTTGGAGAATAACTCTAAGACTTGATTTTGGAACGAAGTATGACTCACCTTAATTGATTCAATCATTTCAAAAATTCCTGATTCCTCTTCTTAGCCATACAAGTGCACTAAGGTGTCCTTAGAGGATCATTTGTGATATGTTTTTCATAATCATTAAGATGATCATAAAACAAGATACTAAAGTACTCTCCTTTCCTTTCAGATTGGAGAAATTTTTTATCTTTCTGCCTAATTGATTCTTCTTATTCGTTCTGCCATACATTGAAACTTTTTCAATGATTTAGAATTAGACTTAATCTTGTAAGCATAACCATATTTACTAAACCTTTAGTAAATCATGACGAATAGTCTTATCGTTCTTTGTGGTGGACCTGACCAGTGCACAACTATGTGTACTAGATCCCCTAATCCTTCACTTGACTCACATATACATGTGAACAAGGAATTAGTCTTAATTTCCTAAAGATGAAGGTTCTCATTCATCATACAATACAAGTTGCATGATTTCAAGTTTCTGTCCAATTGAAACTTGGTGATGAGAATCTTTCCTTATTTGGTAAATTTAGATACTACCACAAACGAAAGAATCAAATCCATATTGCTAAAAATAGAAATATACAAACATCAATTTTTCACAAATGCCATTGCAAGGAAATATAAATTAGATAAAACAAAATTTTACTTTATTTATAAAATTTACGGAAAAACTTTTCCTTACAATGCAATTACAAATGAAAACTATGTTACTACACATTTCTAAGCAATCTATCATAACTCCTAACAGCAGCTCAAAAATGTGATCATCGAACCATGCGATCGAAATCCATTTCTTCGCGACTAGACTCAGCCTGCTCTTTCTTTAAGCTTCCTTTCTCTTCTTCGATCCTACAAAACATCAAATGTAATATTATCACATCTTGTATTAAGAATCTCCAAATAGGAACTTAATAGAGTTAGATAGTGGATTTACCTGAAGTAGAACCATACAATTCGATTTTACCCTCTCTTAGATTTCTCAGGTAATCAGGGCAGCTTCGTTTCCAATGTCCCTTCAAATGGCAGTAGAAACAAGTGGACTCTTTGGCATTTGCACATGGAACTATCTCAGAACTGGTGTTTCTCTTATGATCAAAACTTTTGACCATGGCCAATTCCTTTCCTTTAGGAGAAGGATTCATTTATGGGATATCCATGTCATTGCCTATCTCCATGGTAGCTTGGGAAGTAGATCTTCCAATCAGGTTTGCTTTACTAGTGCGCCAAATCATTGTTGATTCAGTATAAATAAGCAAATAGGTAAGATCGATAAGGGTCACGTCGTGATCTGTCACATAGTAGTCTTTAACAAACTCACTATATGACTTAGGTAGTGAATGAAGAACCAAGTCAACAACCAGCTTCCTTGGGAACATGACACCCAACATTCCCATCCTGTCAGTATGCAACTTCATGTCCAAGACGTAAGCACATACAGACTTTCCATCTTCATGTTTGCTTTCCAATAGGGCTTGAGTGATCTTGAACTTTTCAAGTCTTCAAACATGTGGGTTAGGGAGAACTATTGGAGGAGGTGGAGGAAGTGAAGTATGATTTATGGGAACATCATCTTCATGAGGAAAGCTTTTTCCAAAAGATTCGGGAAGACCATAGTTGTCAGAACTAAACATCTACAAGGGAGAAATTCAAGTTTAGTTGATTTAAGTCCTTAATATAACACCCAAAATGAAATATTAAGGCTAGGACCTAACACAATATTTTACAATTCGGAAGAGGGATGCCGTAATCCAATTGCAAAATATTTGAAGGTAGGTAAATGACGATTTACCAATTTCCACCATGAAAAACGAAAATGAATTTTAGGTTTTAGATGGATTGAAATTCCTAGATTTATTAAGATTCATTGAACTTTTCAATGGCATGTTTAAATCTCGATTATGCCCTTCAAGTTTGTGACTGGGATGGCGAGGATCACAAACATGGTGTGAATAACCATGCAAATTAGCTTGGTACTCTCGATGTTACATATCACCTAAACAATGTGCCGGTTAACCACACACGCTCCATTAATCCATGATTAACTTCAAGCTACCCTTCGCCACACATTGTTAGTCCCAAATTAGTGTGTCGGTTAACCACACACTCTCCACTAATGACTTAACAAGGCGCAAAGAGCAATTTAATGGGTTAGCACCAAATTCACATTTTTCCTAAGTAACTAAGATTGGGAATATATAATTTTTTAGTTACTTGGTATTTTCATTATACTTTTAATGGAAGTTTGTGTCCTATCCTACCCGTTCGGCTAACGACCCTCCACCAATCAAGGAAGCGGTGGGTGAGAGTGGACACCCATTCAACTGTCATTTTATAGGCAGTTTCCTTATACCCCCCCTTATAAATTGGCTTCGTGAATGAAGCCTACTAACGGTAAGTCTGACCTTTTAATTATACATATATAATATATTAGACTTTTAATTTTATATAGTATAAGGGTATATTTTAAAATTTTAAAATACTTGATGGTTTAATCTATTAATAAATTATACTCTTAATTTAATTAAACTTAAACCATATGATTGTGGATTTAATAATACTCTTTTAATTAACCATTTAATTAACTATTAATAAAGTCCATAAGAGTTAATTGAACTTATTCAAAAAAACATCAAGATGCTAAATCAAATTAAAACTATTTAATTAATTTTAAGTTATGAACCCATGAGTTACATTTTTGAAAACTTTTCAAATTACTAGGGTTTCTATGAATTCAATGTTTCTTAATTGAGACTTTTCAACTTTTTAAACTTGAGGGCAAGTTTTGTAATCATTGAAAAACTTTTGAACTCCATAACTTAAGGAGTTAATTTGTTTTATGAAGATGTGAATTTTTAAGTTCCATAACTTATGGAACTCTTCAAAAACATTAAGATAAATTTAACTAATATTTATTTGTAACTCCTTAAAAAACATTTGAGTTCCAAATTTGATGACAAAATTTGTAATTCCTTAAAAAACTTTTAGAATTCCAAAACTTAAAACCAAGTTTTGTAACTCTCCAAAAAACATTTAGATCAAATTTTAAACTTACAAAATAACCATTTTATCCTTTACCAATTTGATCATAATACAGCCCTTGTAGTAAGATAATTTAAAATCAAAGATTACAAATAATTAGATTTATCATATAAACTAGTAATTATCTTAAAATTTGACAATTTATCTTTAATTGGATGTGAATAATCAATACCATATCAGAAAAACAGATTTTATGATACAAAACAGTTTGTGGTAATGATTCTAATCCAATTGAGGCCAAAAAACCCGAAAAACTGCCAACAGATGATCCAACTCGTCGAGTCAGATAATGGACTCGACTAGTTCATCACTTATGAGCATGGACTCGACGAGTTCATGTATGGACTCGTCGAGTCCTCCTATCAGAGTACAGTTTTTCGATTTTTCCAACTTTGAACAATTAGCTATGCATCTATATAACAAAAAACTACCCAAGGCTCTGATACCAGTGTTGGGTTTTAGGTAGTATAACACTCCTATGGTGCACATACAACCCTAATAGCTTTGGATCTAATTTTTCTCTAGTTATACATGCAACAAAAATTTCCAAAGCATGAAGCCAACAACTAGCATACAATTTGACGTATGAATCATAAAAGTAAGTTAGAAGATTACCTCTTTGTTGTAGCTTGTAGGAATTAGTCTTTGAAGAGCCTAGCACCTCAAGTGTGATGCCTCAAATGTCTTATAACAAACCAAGAACAAGAGGAGGAATTTGATAGAGAAGTAAGGAGACATAAAATCGGTTATATTTCTCTTAGACTCATATGGGGCCGATTTTAGCAAGCTATGGATCATATTTATTGTTTGGAATCCTTAAGGTTTAACCTTGTAAACCTTAATTCACTTGGGCCTTTAATCAAATAACTTATTAGTCTTATGGACTAACTCTTCATGGATCCTCATAAAGATTTAGTACATTTCTAATCAACATGGATCATTAGCCCAAACTATAAATATTACTGATTTACCTAATCTGTCCCCGCAAATTAATTAGTCTCTTGTGATCACTAAATTAATTCCAAATTAATTTTTGATCAATACTAATTAAATAATATGATTTCTCAATTAATATATTATACTTATAATATATTAATAAATCAGAAAAAACATCTTCTCAAATATCCATCATATCAAATTGTTCCAGAGTGTTACAACCCAAATGGACCATGTTGTATCGGGTCAAGTACATACCAATTATAATTATGGGCTTAGACACCTAATCCCACATTAAACACTAACTCCCATGCAATAAGCCTTCTGTCATAAGACATACATTAGAAGCCATAAACCACAATCTATAAACTATAAGCCTTGAGCCTAAGTCATAAGTTATAAGCCCTAAACCATTAGCCATAAGCTACATGCCTTAAGACATAAACCATAAGTTATAAGTCACAAGCCCTAAGTCATAAAACCTAAGCCATAACCCAAAAGATATAAGCGTTAAGCCTTAACCCAAAGGCCATAAGTTATAAGCCATAAGCCCTAAGCAACATGCCATAAGCCAGAAGCAATAAGTCATACACCATCTACCCATACCAATCTAAGCACGCCCACCTACACTACATCAGCACACCCACCGCCCACCTCAAATTGTCAGGTGTCACCCATACACCGCACACCCCACCCCCACCACCACAAACCACCCATCCTCACCTACAAACTCACACATACACCCTACTATATCCTAAATCCCTATATACACACACCGTACCCAAACCCAACTCTACGTAAATGTACACCCACGCTTCACCATTTACCCATACTTACCCACGCACACCACCTACACCTACACCCACCCTTAAATATTATTTCCGACCATTACCCCAAACCTTACCCCCATCTATAACCCTACAACAACACCCTATCCTATCCAAATCCCTACATCCATCCACCCAACTCCCACACATACCCTTCACTCATATCCCCCACGAATACCCCATACCCACTACCACTCATATATACAACCACCAACTTTAAGCCTTATGCCTTATGCTCTAAGCCATAAGTCATGCACCTTAACACAAAAGACACAATCGATACACCTAAGCTCTAAGCCGAAAGTCTAAAGCCGCATATACACATACAATGATAAATTATATTTTAGAGTTTAATGGAGTGAAACGTTACTACAATCTAAATAATATCATATTATACAATTTAAATGTCGATTTCCAAGCTTAGAGTCTGTCTAAATCTGAATTATAAAACAAATTAAAAGGGTATATTATTTTTTTTTTATGAAAAAGTAAATATTGAACTTTTATATGAATAAAACGTAATATAAAATAGAGATTACATAATACTAAAACTTAAGTTTAAGTTAAAAAAAACTGAAAATTTGAAATTGGTTTGAATAAGCCGCCAGATTTATCTCAATATTTAGGGTTAGGCGCGATTTATGTCTCATGCCTCGTTTTGGTCTATGTCTTCTCGTTCTCTCAGCCTCGCCCTTTTCTTACTGTCGAACCACTATCGTCGCCCTTTAGGGATAGTCTAATTCATCAATTTGACTCAGATTATAACAATCGACTCATCTGCTTCGTCAAGGTACTTTGGACTACAACAATCGACTCCATCTCTAACATCGATCCCTGATTTCAAATTGCAACAGCCGACCAAAACACATACGACGCAAACACACTGACGCATCCATCTTCTCACGTCGTCGGCTCCTCAAGCTCTCCCCTGCTCGCCACCAGAGACCTAGCACTCCACAAATACAGGTTGTTCTTCAGTTTCTGCTTTTGGTTATCCTTTTTTTTCCTTGTTTTCATTCTTCCTTTTTCTATTTCCTTACTTTCTTTTGAAATTGAAATCAATGAGTTCAAGGTTTACCAATTCGTGTTGTTTTTCATGTTTCTAATTGTTTGATGTTTGGGTTCATTGATTGATGTCCACCTTGTGTTTCTTATTCACCTAACTTTTCATCTTGTTCAACTATTGTTTGGGTTCTTTTTCCCTACTTTCTGTCTTGATGCCCACCTCATGCATAATGATTCTTGTTTTATTACATTTTCATGATGAAATCAGATTTTACTTGTTAAGCCTGGGTACTAGAAACTTTGTTGCATATATCTAGGGCTGTAAATGAACTGAACGTTCAACGAACTGTTCGTGAACATTTTGGCGGGAATTTCGTTTATGTTCGTTTATTTAATAAATGAACGAACATGAACCCAAATTTTCGTTCGTTTACGTTCGTTTATGTTCGTTTATATAAGTTCCTTTTGATGTTCATATATGCTTAATTGTGTTTCATTACATTACTATATTATATGTTCATTTACCTTCATATATGTTCAATTATGTTTGTTTATCTTTGTTCATTTATGTTTGTTTCTTTATGTTCGTTTAGCATGTTCACGAACATAAACGAACGAACATGAACAATGTAATCTGTTAAACGAACGAACATGAACAAGAAAACTCGTTCGTTTATCCGTTCGTGTTCGTTTATTTGTTCCGCTAACTTAATCGAACGAACATGAACAAGCCCCGTTTGTGTTCGTTCGGTTCGTTTACAGCCCTACATATATAATCAGATTATCTTGTTGATAGCTAATGTGTGGTTATGATCCAACATAATGTTAAGTTAACAAATATGGAAATTTACAAAAAGCCTCTAAGATGTGCAACTTTATGGGTTTTTCTTTTTACGAGACTTACAAATTTGTTAGAAATTTTGTTGCAACCATTAGCACTTTGATGTAAGTGGAAACTTTATTTTATTTGGCATTTGATATAATCAAAATTAATGAAAGGAAATGTGATCTACATTTTGACAAAACTTATTGGAATGGGCTATGAACCTATGAATTTGCTTTCATATATGCATGAATTTTAGGGGTGAGCATAAAAACAACACGAGACCATTTTTTTCATTTTTTTGGCATACATAAAGTTTTTACTCGATGCTATAGAGTAAGAAACAAAGAAATCCTTTTAGGTTGTTAAAGGGCTAATCGGGTGAACATGAAAAAAGCGTCAAACCATCTTTTTCTCATCTTTTTAGCGATTACTAAAAAACTAATAAAGGCATCTAACCTTTTTGTCTTCCATCATGAAGTATGATGCAATATTGGTCATCTTTTTGTCAAGGGTAAATATGTCAAAGTTGAATTTAAATTAAATTGCAGGTCTGATGCAATTTTGTTCATATTTTATTCTTTGTTGTTAAAGGTAATTGTGACAAAATTGATGCATGTTTACTGAATATAACTCATTAGATTATAAAAATATAGATATGAAATTCCTATTTTTGCTTTCTATAATGGAGCACTTTATGTTTTTTTATAGCATTGTACTTGACAACCTGTTATAAAATTAATAAATAAATTATTTTTTCTTAAAACCTCAAATTTTTGTATCCATGAACTAGTAGAAGGTAGTATGAATGTGATTCAATTTTTTCATAACTTCATTGTTAATTTTAGAAAGATCAAAATAATCTAAACTTAAGATTTTCTTAATTTCAATTACTTGGCATGAATCTTATCAACCTTTTTATTATGGACATACTTCAATGGCATGGAAATCCGGTCATATACAATCAACTTGCTTCCTAATAGACATTTGAAACTGTTGAAAAAAAGAGAAATTTGCTTTAGTAAGTTGTTTGAAGATAAAGTCGACAAACAAGAGGAGAGATTATGTAAAGTTGATGTTCATGTTATCTTTCGTGTTTCTTTCCCAACAAGTATTTAGTTTAATAGTTTTATATTTTGAGTTGTCACTAGCATAATGTTTAGACTTATTATGCTTTTTAGAAGATATTTCTTTGTTTTAAATATTGAGAATATTATTGTAAGCCAAGTTATGTTTTAATTTAAGTAATGCATTTGTGCTTTCAATTATTATCTTAATTGTATTTTATTATTTATATTCTATTTAAAATTAAAAATAATGGACCTAATTTCAAATATAAATGTTGTGGTAAAAAAAGTGTCGCTAAAAATGTAAAAATTCTTTTTATTTGAGCAATTATATAGTGACATCAAAATAGTGCCTATAGTTTACAGTTTAGGGCGTAAGGCTCAATATATAGGCAATGTAACATTTAAATATTATAATCAATACGTCGTAAGCTATAACCCATATACCTAAATCATAAACTCCTAGGCAAAAAATGTAACGAAAACATATGTAACTCGTCAAAATACCAACATAATTTCATTCTTTAACAATATTCGTAACAAAACATTAACGGTTAATTTACTGTATAGCAAAACAGCTACGAAATTGATTTTGGTAGCAAATTTCCTTAGCAACATAACTATGAAATATAACTGGTTAACAAAATTCTTACGAAATTTAATTTCGTAAAAAAATCATTACAAAATAGCAATTGACATTTACTCCATAGAAAATCATCTATATAATTAAATTTCGTAGCTAATGTGTGTTGCTAAATAGCTACAAAATATTAATTCCTAGTAAATTTCATAACAAAAGTTGTAGCTGATAGTGGCTCCATAGTCAAACTTCCATGAGTTTTAATTTTGTTGCAAATTTTCATATAGCTATGAATTTGATCTCCTTGTCAAATTTGCTATGAAATTTAATTTCGTAACAAATTTCATCACAAATTAGCTAGACTTTTTTTTCATTGCAAAACAAGCAACATAAATAAAATTCCATAGCACAATTCCCTAGTAAATAGCTACGAATGCTACTTCCATAGCAAAGCAACTATGAAATTGTTTTCCGCTGAAAAATTATGTTGCATATTAACCACGATATTTAATTCCATAGCAGAACTACAACGGAAAGTGTTTTCGTAAAAATTGTCGTTGCAAAATTGCTACAAATGGTTTTTCCATAGAAATGTTGGTAGCAATATACCAACGGATTTTGAGTTAGTAACAGTTTCCGTAGCAATTCCCATGCTCGCCACCGAAAATTAATTTCGTAGATAATGTGGTAAAAAATTCGCTATGGAACAACATTCCATAGCACGATCCGTTGTAGAATAACAACGAAAAATTTATTCCATTGAGACCTTCCCTAACAATATCGGATTTTTCTTGTAGTGTTGGTGGACTGCACTTTTCATTTAATTAATCTATATTTCTATATGAATCAAATTATTTTCATATTTTTTATGTAAATACTATATATAAACTATATTTTTAACATATGTATAAAAAAAATTTACGTAAAAAACATCTATTTAAGTATGTATGTATTTTCGTAAAAATACATTTAAAAAAAATTATATGTTATAAAATATAAATTATATATATATATATATATATATATATGTGTGTGTGTGTGTGTGTGTGTTAGATGTCATTTTATGCATCTTTTATATTAGTGTTTTATATTATATTTTATGCTTTTTCATATGCATTAGTATAAATAATGTACGGCTCATGTTTATTGCTAGAATTCTTGTATTAATCATGTTTTTATGTTGTTTTCAGATAGTTCTAGTGAAGCGGTAATCAGGAAACAGCCTGAATGAATATTTGGAGCTTAATGGAGCTAAAATACCTGAGGAAGCTGGAACATGGGTTAGATTTGCTGAAAACGAAGAATTCGCATCCAAAGAGCGGGTTTTTTAGTTTATACAATTTTGTTTTTGGACACGCGATCATGTTTTTTATAATGATTCATCTTCACAACTTTTCCCAGCTAAAAATCGGCTTTCAGGACTTAGAAGCATTTACATGACCGTGTTTCTCCATAACACACAATCGTGTTTTTGAGTTTTTGTCAGATATAACTATTGGATCTACATGTTCAATAATCATTATTGAATGATATTGCTAAGAACATATGATTCTATAGGGTCATACATTTATCAAGTTGGCTCATTTTGAATATTTAATGTTAATATGATTATTAATAATTAATCATCTCTTGTATTTAATCAGGGATTAATTATTGTTTTGTAAAAATAATAATTAAAAAGAGTAAAACTAGTAATTATATCATATAGAATGATTTAATAAGTTATGTACAAAGTTTTGGACATTTTATTTAACTTTATACTTACTAGTTAGTTACCTTTATCTAGTTGGACGAACTAGCTGAAGATTTCATCCCATTTCTTTCTCTTTGGCCGAAAATAGACAAGGCATGGGAGGTTGCTTGTCAACCTCCCTCCTTGGTTCCTCATACTTACTTTAACTAGCCAATAATGTATAGTAATTTATGATATAGCTTTGCTTTTTCATGGGACTATATAAAAAGGAATAATGCTTTCAAATTGGACCATTTTTTCCTTTAGAACAGGCTTGAAAACCGTAGCTTTATTTTCTCCATTTCTTCTTCTTGTCTTTTGAAGTCTAGTGAAGATTTGATGTGTAGAAGTTCTTTTCCTTTAGTGCTTAATTGTGTAAGCATTTAAAGGCTTAAGAAGTACTTTTTACAACATGGAAACTAGGATTCCAAGTGTCTTACTCTTGATGGTGGATACATTGTAGATAAATTCTATTCTTGAATTTTCGATATCTTCATCAACTCCCCAATTCCAAGTGGGATAAAAAGCTTCAATGGTTATCTCTTAAGCATCATATGGTTGTTATTATCTTTCTAGTTCTTATATTTAGATCCTCTTGGTGGTTTTGTTAAAAAGATCTCAAAATAAACTAGTTATTTTTAAAGTTTTCTGTTTGCCACTAAAATTGTTTTTTTTTTAATTTAAGATCGTTTTTGGTTATCAAAACTCATCGTTGGTATCAGAGCCTCTTATACATGTTTAGAAAGATTTATGTAAATGTTTTATAGTCTTTGGTTTTGGAAAATATGATTGGTATTTATATTGGAAAAGAAATCACCAAATATATTTTCTATGGCAACTATTTTTTATAATTGTTATTTTTATGCAACCAAGTTTTTCATGCATTTTGGTTTTATAAAGATGCCTTAGAAAAATAAAGTGTTTGTTATTATATTTGATATTTTGTTGTATATAAAAAATCCATTAGGACCTTTGTTTTGTTTTTGGTTGTTATTTATTTATTCGTAATATGTAGTAGATAAATAGAGATTTTTTTTTTCATTTGTTTATTTTATGTAATAAATTAGTTAGACTAGTTGTATTTTTATTTAAATGTAACAAGATGAATAAATGACCACTTTGAAGATGACTTAACCACTTCAGACTATAATCCCAACCATGAGCTTCTACTCTTGGTTTTGGGCATAATTATAATCTTAATGGTTTAAGTGTTACAACCTTTACACCACACAAATATTTGAAGTTCTTTTTGCAAGAAAGAGTTGTCTTCGCAAGTGGGAGCTTGACACTTTTTTGAAGAATCCCTTAAGTCCTTTAGGAAAGACATAATAATTCTTGTGTTTGCTAACATATACTATTACTAGTTATGGTTTGATTTATACATATTTTAATGCATGCTTGTGATATTTATTTTATATTGTTGTATGTTATATTTTATGTATGAAAATGGTTTTTACATGTAAAACTGATGGGTTTTATGCATAAGAAACAATCCTATGTGCGCATACAAACCCTAATGCTTGGATCTAGGTTTCTCTATTGTACATGCTTTGAATCCAAGACTTACAAAACTAGATCTATCATATATAATTCGAAATTATCATAAAGAAAACAGATCTAAGTGGTTTACCTCTTTCAAGTAGCTTGAATCCTTTGTAATCTTGATCTTGAGCTTAGAGTCACAATTGTAACTCCTCTAATGGTTCACAAACCCCACAAGCAAGAAGGCAATATGAGAGAGGGTGAGAGGTGCTAGAAATCGGCCCTAGGGTTCTCTTAGAATGAAGTCTAGCCGATTTCCATAGCCTAGGGGTCTTATTTATACTTGCAGGCTACTAGGGTTTCAGTCTAAACCCTAATGGACAGCTTAGCCACCAAGCAGCCCAAAGAACCTTCTGGAATAAGGCCTTGGACGAAAATATGATGGATCCCCATCATAATTTCGTTCCCCCTTAAGTCCGTTAGGTTTCCTTAACCCAAAACTTAACTATCATACATTTGACAGTTTATACCCCTTTATTTAATTAATCTCTTTTAGTCACCAATATAATTCCTAATTAATTTATGACTAATACTAATTAAATAAATATGATTTCTCCTTTAATATATTATTCTTATAATATATTAATAAACCATAATATTCTCTCTTTCTCCTTAAATTACCTTGTCAAGTTGCTTTGGAGAAGGCAACCCAAAAGGACCATGCACAACCGGGTCAAGTACATACCAAATATAGTTACGGGCATAGACACTATTCCAACAGTCTCCCACTTGGATAAGTCTAGTAACTATATCTCACATATGACTTCAGAATCCGATTAGCAATCGTAGCTCTTATACTTCGCTGTCAACTCTGATTAACTTGTCCTTCAGATAAGGGATCGTATAATCCTCCGTTCTAGATATCATGCTGACAATGCTTATTGTCCAGCACTTGTTTCTCGATTTCCGATTTGTTTGACATAGAATTTAGTTGAACACATCAACTTCACTCCGACCGGGCCCGGCACATAAGTCAAACCAAATCATCAAGTGGCCAAGATATCACTTTTATTCTCATAGAATAAAAGGAACAGATCAACTTCGACTCATATGCATCTATTATTCACTAATTGAATCATGCACAATAATACGTTTTATAACATCAATTTACTAATGCGTTTACACATCATCAATGCATAACCAACTAGCAAACAACAACCATATCTCTGAGTTTTAAGACTATATGATATTATCGCTTTGCGATCACTTAAGGCAAAACACCATGAAGTGATACCAGCAAACGCGGGTTTATTCCAATGCTCAAATCATATTCATAAGCACTCATGAACTTTGCAGCAAACCTTTGCTATGCCCAAAACCTTTTAGACAATCTACAAACAATTCATGACAGTCTTCATTCATATCTACTTCCAAACTATGACCGACTGTGGACTGTTTGAATAATCCTATCATTCAGGAAGTCAAAACATGCAAAATTGAAACAATAGATAAATAACCAACACAAGATAGTAGCTTTACTCATAAATAACACACTTTTATTTATTCATCAAATGTCAAGTACAAACTATCTATTACACGTTTCCTATCTAATCCAAACTTATATCATCCTTCAGCCCAATGCTCCTAGCGTGCTGCAAGTGTTTGACCCTACTCAGTCCCTTCGTAAGGGGATCTGCTGGGTTTTCTTCTGATGATACCCTCTTCACAACGAGGAGTCCCTCTTCTACCCGATGTCTGATAAAATGGTATTTTCTGTCGAGTTGTCGAGATCTACCATGATCTGTTGGTTCCTTGGTCAAGGCAACCGCTCCTTCATACAGAAAATTTCCATCGGCTCCTTTATGGATGGCATAACTCCAAGGTCTCCAATGAAGTTCTTCAACCATATAGCCTCCTTTGACGCTTCGCTCGCCGCAATGTACTCTGATTCGCATGTTGAATCAGCTACGGTCCCCTGCTTGGAACTTTTCCAAGTCACTGCTCCTCCATTTAGGGTAAAGACCCAGCCCGACTGCGATCGGAAATTATCCCGATCCGTCTGAAAACTAGCGTCACTGTACCCTCGTACCCTTAAGTCATCACTCCCACCGAGGACTAGAAACCATTCCTTGGTCCTCCGCAGGTACTTAAGAATATTCTTAACCGCAATCCAATGGGCTCTACCAGGGTTCCACTGATATCTGCTGACCATGCTCAAAGCGAAGGCCACATCAGGTCGAGTACAAGTCATAGCGTACATGATAGAGCCTACTGCGGAAGCGTAAGGTACTCGGCTCATATCAGCTATCTCTGCCTCTGTACTCGGGCTTTGAGTCTTACTCAACTTGGTATTGCTTTGGATTGGCAACTCCCCTTTCTTGGAATTTTCCATACTAAAACGCTTTAGTACCTTGTCCAAGTATGTATCCTGACTGAGTCCTATCAGTCTCTTTTCCCTGTTTCTTACTACCCTTATTCCCAGAATATAAGCAGCCTCTCCGAGGTCCTTCATAGCGAAACATTTCCCAAGCCAGGACTTGACCTCCTGCAAGGTTGGGACATCGTTTCCTATGAGTAGTATGTCGTCGACATACAATACGAGGAAGCTCACTATACTCCCACTGGCTTTGACATATACACAAGATTCATCTTCGTTTCGCAGAAAGCCAAACTCTTTAACCTTCTCGTCAAAACAAAGATTCCATCTGCGAGACGCTTGTTTTAATCCATAAATGGATTTCTCAAGCTTGCATACTTTATTTGGATGCTTCGCATTGACAAAACCCTCTGGCTGATTCATGTAAACATCCTCAGCCAACTTTCCATTAAGGAAAGCGGTTTTCACGTCCATCTGCCATATTTCATAATCATGAAACGCAGCTATTGCAAGCATTACCCTAATAGACTTTATCTTCGCAACTGGTGAGAAGGTCTCATCATAGTCAACTCCGTGAGTTTGAGTAAAGCCCTTCGCAACCAATCGCGCTTTATAAGTATGCACTTTCCCATCCATGTCCGTCTTCTTCTTGAAGATCCACTTGCACCCGACTGTCTTGCGACCCGGTACATGATCAACCAAATTCTAAACTTGGTTGTCGTACATGGACTGAATCTCGCTGTCCATTGCCTCTATCCATTTCGCAGACTCCGGGCCTGCCATTGCTTCCTTGTAGCTGCTAGGTTCGTCCAAATCTACTAGTGTACTATCACTAATAAATGTATCCCCTTCAGTAGTAATATGAAAGCCATACAACTGGGGTGGAACACTAGCCCTAGTGGAACGTCGAAGAGGTAAGGACTCGTCAACAGGTTCAACAGGAGTTTCCTCCTCAGGTTGAGTTCCAGTGTCAGAGGTTCCTTCATCGCTTTGATCTTGAATCTCTTCAAGTTCAATTTGCCTCCCACTGTCTTCTTGGCTTATCAATTCCCTTTCTCGGAAAACTCCTCTACTAGCAACGAAGACAACATTGTCACTCTGTCTATAGAAAAGGTAGCCAAAAGACTTCTGTGGATAGCCGATGAAATAACACTTCTCACTACGAGGTTCGAGCTTGTCGTGAGTCTCTCGTCTTACGAAAGCCTCGCAACCCCAAACCTTGATATGTGCCAACGAGGGAGCCTTCCCTGTCCACATTTCGTGAGGAGTCTTGGTAACCTTCTTGGTGGGAACTAAGTTATGGATATGGGCGGCAGTCTCTAAGGCATACCCCCAGAAAGCTATTGGTAACGAAGTCGGACTCATCATAGAACGAACCATGTCCAACAAGGTCCGATTACGTCTCTCAGCCACACCATTCAATTGTAGCGTCCTCGGAGGCGTCAATTGCGAAACAATTCCGCATTCCTTTAGATAGTCGTGAAACTCAAGACTCAGGTACTCTCCTCCTCGGTCTGACCGAAGCATCTTGATTTTCCTGCCCAGCTGATTCTCCACTTCATTCTTAAATTCTTTGAACTTTTCAAAGGTTTCCGATTTTTGCTTGATTAAGTAGATATATCCATATCTGCTATAATCATCTGTAAAAGTCACGTAGAAGCGGCAAGCATCCCTTGTGGTGGATCTAAAGGGCCCACACACATCGGTATGTATGAGATCCAATAGACCCTCACCCCTTTCACAAGTGCCAGTAAAGGGTGACTTGGTCATCTTCCCAAGTAAACAAGATTCACACGTGTCATCGTCCCTAAGGTCGAATGACTCCAACACTCCATCCTTTTGGAGTTGGGCTATGTGTTTCTTGTTGACATGGCCAAGGCGACAATGCCACAAGCATGCTTTGTCTAGACTAGTAGACGAATCAATATTCAAAACATTATTTCCTAAATTATCAACAACCATCACAGATTCATAAATTCCATTACAAGGTAATGCATTGAAATAAAAGACACCATTCAAATAAACATTAATAGAACCATTACTATTATCAAAAGAATATCTGAAACCTTGTCTAAACAAACCATGAAATGAAATAATGTTTCTTGCCATATCTGGCGAATAGCAGCAATTGTTTAAATCTATCCCTAACCCATTACTCAACACTAAAGAATAAACACCGACTTTGGTCACAGGCGACGATCTTCTGTTTCCCATAATCAGGTTCATCTTTCCATGTTCCACCTCCCTACTTCTTTTTAGGCCCTGCATATCAGAACAAATGTGGTAACCACACCCTGTATCAAGAACCCATGAAGTAGCAAATGATGAGTTATTAGATTTAATAGAATACATACCTGCAAAGGTGGGCTTAATCTTCCCATCGTTTATATCTTGTAGATACTGAGGGCAGCTTCGTTTCTAGTGGCCCTTTTGGTGACAATAGAAGCACTCTGCTTCCTTGGGATCGGATGAGGGTTTAGCAGGGCCTGCTTTGGTCCCACTTGAGGACGAACCATCACGGGGCTTCCCCTTATGGTGGCTCTTACATGGAGCCTTCCTCTTTTTACCCTTTCCTTGACCTATTGCCATCACAGGAGCGGCCACAGCAGGGGATGGTGCAACGGATTTGTCTTTGAGGTTGCTCTCAGCAGTCCTCAAAAGTCCTTGGAGCTTGCTCAAGGAGACCTCCTCCTTGTTCATGTGGTAGGTCAGCCTAAACTGGTTGTAGCAGGAGAGCAAGGAGTGCAGGATTATGTCGATAGCCAAATCCTCATCAAACTTAACATTAAGTTTGAGAAGACGATCAACATACCTCTGCATTTTCTGCAAATGAGAGGTTAGGGATTCTCCACTCCCCATCTTAGCGGTGATCATGTTAGTAATGATCTCATAGCGCTCTTGCCTCGCGCTCTGGTGATACCTGTCCAACAAATCCTGATGCATTTCATACGGATACATGTCCTCATAGGACTTTTGGAGTTCGAGGTTCATGGTGGCCAGCATGATGCAGTGAACTTTCGTAGCATCACGCTCGTGGGCCTCAAAGGCGGCCAGCTCTTCAGGAGTAGCAACATCTGGGATGATCTTTTCAAGCTTTTCATCGAGGACATATTCTTTTTCCTCGTAGCGTGTGATCATGCGAATATACCTCATCCATTCGTTGAAGTTTGACCCATCAAATGTCACTTTCTGACACAGGTTCATCAACGAGAATGACCCAGAAGCGTTGTTGTTGTTGTTGTTTGTAGACATCTGAAAAGAAAGGAACAAAGTTTGATTAGAAATGAATCCCTAATTAAACACCCAAATGAGAAATTAGGGCTAGGATCCAACAACATTATTTACAACTTAGAAAGGGATGTCGTACTCTAAAAGTAAATAATTTGAAGGTAAGTGAATGACGATTCACTAATTCTCACCATGAAAAACGAAAAAGAAATTTAGGTTTTAAATGTATTGAAAACTCCTAGATCTTTGAGATTCATTGAACTTTTCAATGTCATGTTTAAATCTCGATATGCATTTCAAATTTGCGACTGGGATACCGAGGATCGCAAACAAATTGTGAATAACCATGCGAATCAACATTGTGCACTCAATGTCTCTACCACTTAATCAATGTGCCGGTAAACCACACACGCTCCATTGATCTATAACAAACATCGAGTCACCCTTCGCTACCAATGTCATCCCCAAATTGATGTGCCGGTTAACCACACACGCTCCACCAACGTTTGACAAGGGTACGAAGTGTACTTCCATGGATTAGCATCATTTTCACATTTTACCCTAAAGTAACTAAGATTGGGAATTTGTAAAACATGTAGTTACTTTGTATTTTTCATTATACTTTTAATGAGGAGAGGGTTGCCCTATCCTACCCGTTCGGCTAACGACCCTCCACCAGTCAAGCAAGCGGTGGGTGTGAGTGTACACCCATTAAGCGCCATTTTATAGGCAGCAACCTTATACCCACCTTATAGACTGGCTTCGTGAATGAGGCCTACTAACGGTAAGACTAGCATTTTAAGTTATACATATATATTAATTAAGCTTGTAATAATATATAATAGTATAGGGTTGAATTTTAAACTTGTAAAATTCTAAGGGTTTAAAATTTAAATTATTCAAAATTAAACTTTTAATCACAAAATTCAAATTTCAAAACTTGAGGGCAAGTTTTTGAACTTTTCAAAACATAAGGGATCAAATAACAAATAATTTAAATTAAACAATTAATATCATAATTATCTATATTTGACCTAATCTTATTTTAGTCATTAGATAATTACCAAATAATTTTTTAAATAATCCATATTTATCATATAAACAACCAATATTCAAAAGATTTGAAATTATCTATTGTTTTGGCAAGGATAATCATTTAATTAAGATAAAATTCGGATTTTAACTTCAAAAAACGATTTAGGCATCAAATCCAAGTCAAAACAGCAACTAAATCACGAAATACCCTCTGCCTGACGCACGAACTCGCCGAGTCAGCTCTGAACTCACCGAGTAGGGGCCAACTCGCCGAGTCCAGATACTGACTCGCCGAGTTGAGTCGGGCAGAGGAAAAAACTCGATTTTCAGCAAGCAAAACAGTTAAGCATCACATACAATTGAAACCAATCAAGGCTCTGATACCACTGATGGGTTTTATGCATAAGAAACAATCCTATGTGCTCATACAAACCCTAATACTTGGATCTAGGTTTCTCTATTGTACATGCTTTGAATCCAAGACTTACAAAACTAGATCTATCATATATAATTCGAAATTATCATAAAGAAAACAGATCTAAGTGGTTTACCTCTTTCAAGTAGCTTGAATCCTTTGTAATCTTCTTGATCTTGAGCTTAGAGTCACAATTGTAACTCCTATAATGGTTCACAAACCCCACAAGCAAGAAGGCAATATGAGAGAGGGTGAGAGGTGCTAGAAATCGGCCCTAGGGGTCTTATTTATACTTGCAGGCTACTAGGGTTTCAGTCTAAACCCTAATGGACAGCTTAGCCACCAAGCAGCCCAAAGAACCTTCTGGAATAAGGCCTTGGACGAAAATATGATGGATCCCCATCATAATTTTGTTCCCCCTTAAGTCCGTTAGGTTTCCTTAACCCAAAACTTAACTATCATACATTTGACAGTTTATACCCCTTTATTTAATTAATCTCTTTTAGTCACCAAATTAATTCCTAATTAATTTATGACTAATACTAATTAAATAAATATGATTTCTCCTTTAATATATTATTCTTATAATATATTAATAAACCATAATATTCTCTCTTTCTCCTTAGATTACCTTGTCAAGTTGCTTTGGAGAAGGAAACCCAAAAGGACCATGCACAACTGGGTCAAGTACATACCAAATATAGTTACGGGCTTAGACACTATTCCAACAAAAACAACATTTTATCATAAAATAATATCACTTGGAGTTTGAGTTATAAATATTTAAAAGTTAACAAAAGATGTTTATAAATGATCTACTTATTAAAACGTTTTAACCAGTTACCGATTATAAAAATGGTACATGAATTATTGGATGCATTCAATATTCATCACACCATGTTTTTATAACTATATTTGTAAAACATATATAAAACATTTTCTTAAAAATGCAAGTCATTTTCGTCCTTTTTGAAGAACACTCAGGTTTCATTTGTATGGTCTAAATGGGCGATGGGTCAGCTAACCACTAGTAGAATGTTGATACCACAAGTTGCTTCAAGAAGGATGACTTGATCAGAATCTTGTGTGATAAAGGTC
Organism: Lactuca virosa; assembly: GCF_052849685.1. Lineage (NCBI taxonomy): Eukaryota > Viridiplantae > Streptophyta > Magnoliopsida > Asterales > Asteraceae > Lactuca > Lactuca virosa. The sequence continues at coordinate 302,525,917 of NC_136429.1, read as the reverse complement.
ACATAAGCATGAGAGGTTCGAGGTATAGATAGGATCAAACATACCAAGTTAAACAATAGTTGTTTGGGATCCCATTATTTAAGAATTACATGTTTTATGCAATTACTATTCGCTACCTACCGAATTGGATTAAGTGGATGAGATAAAGGCCATCTAACCATTTACTTGTTTTGTAACTTGGATCCTAGATGATAATAAATTAATGTTTTAGAAATAATAAAAGGTATTAATTTTTAAAGACTTAATATTGAAAATAGTAAATGAAATTTTGTTAAATTTTGTATATAACTGCTAATACTCTTACACCCCTATCACACCTTTCTCTTATTGAGTTTCTAGAGATACTAACATTTGATGTTGATAATTTATAATTCCTTGCGGTTATTCCTTAAGGATAAATAGAAATTATATATAATGAAAGATCTTATTCCTGAAAAACCTTTTCAAACCAATCAGTCTGATCATGATGCTTTGATGGAAGCAATATTGTAATGATATTGGTGTGTCTCACATCATACTAGAATAATTGTCCTTGACCTGCAGAAAGTCTAGGATAATTATGAAATATATCAGATGTCTAATAAATTAAGACAAATATTCAATCACAAAAGTAGAACGTGCTTTAAACCTGTTTAGACATTGAATAAAAGGAAGGTCAAAGTGATTGTGTACTCCAATAGACCTATAGTTGAGCTAAGGGAAATACAACATAAACCCAAGTAAATAAGATAGGACCTACATGATTAGTGTTGTTTCTATTCTAGGAGAAATATTTCAGATACCTATATGATAGAACTATCTATTTTCCATCATTCACTTTAGTATTTTAATACTACATGTGACACAAATAATTGATATTTGTGTTGATGTTTTGGAAGAAATAATCAACTAATTATAGACAAATGATATTTTGTGTTGAAGATATAACAAGTGTTGTTATAGTTTTTGAACAATAGTGGTTTTGTACATATTCTTATAGGAACATATAACAATTGTAATTTTTTGAATAAATTTAGATTTACTTACCATTTATTAGATGTTCACATTCATGTTTTGAAACGATGTATTATGTGCTAAGAATATTTTCTTATAATGTCATTTATGAAGTTTATGAAGTAAATCGATATGTTTTTCATTAAATAAATTGTTCTAAATATAACACCTATATAATATAATCATATTTGCTTCAAACGTATCTATGTCATTATCATGACTGTATAACTATTATACCAACTTCGAAATGATGGTATTTTTGAAGGCAAATAAGCTTGATTCATTTGATATATGTCAATCTTGTTTATATTAAATAAGTATGTTTTATACATGTGTATACCGTTTTTAAGATTTGTAAATTAACGTGTTTATTATAATACCATTTTACTGAATTGTTGCCGAAACAAGGAGGTTTTGGAAATTCAATACCTAAAATAAAGCATAGCTAGAGTAAGAGCATAATAAAACGTTTGGTCACTAGTTATGAAAAGAGGTACATTTTTTTCATATTGCCTATTTTTTCTTTCTTTAATGTATTTATCTTTACCTAAAGTTTACATTGTAATAATATTAAGGTTGAGAGAGAGTTAGCCGTCTCAAGAGAGAGTATATCGGAGAACCCAAGATGGATTTCAGATGGACAAAACAAGAACAAACTAAAATGTGAAGCGTTTTCTAACAATGGATATACATTTTGTACAAAACATCATGAAGGTAAAGTTCACTAGGGCAATAGGGTTAGTGTAGTGGCAAATTCTGATGAAGAAGTTATAACATATGCCCAAAAACACTATTATGTTGTTTTACAAGAGATATAGGTACAAAATTATCATGTAAAAAAATTGTTATTTTCAAGTATGACTGGGTAGACAACAGAAGTGATGTTAGAAGGAAAATCTTGGGTACAAATTGGTCGACCTAAATAATTTAGGCTTAAACGTTGATCCCTTCATATTAGCGTTACAAGTAGAACAAGTATTTTACGTGACAGATCAACTGGACAAAAAACTCTCTTATGTTCAAGAAACCTCACAAAAATTATAGAGATGCATATGAGGTTGTGCATGAGGAATTTAGTAATGATTTTATTTTTATAAAAATGATAATATATTGCCACGTGTAGACCCACAATATTTTCTTAAGTAATCCCAAAACGATTATTTTCAGACTGACTGTCTGGGTATTGTTTTACATAAGGTATGTCTTTCTCTGTCATACTAAAATTCTTATATTTGTTTTATATGATTGCACTTATATAATATTATGTTTCATTGACCTTACTCTAATCGTTACATTTGTTTGTATTAGGCACGTGAAAAAGTTGTCGTTCAAAAAAAATGCACATGAAAAACCTTGATCCATGCTTTAATTCTAGTGGGGTTTAAAAGCAAGACACCCTATATATATTTTTTTTGTCAAAACAATAAGTAGGTTGCTATAAATGAGTGTGTGTATTTAACTGCATTTTCAAACCCTTTCTAAGTTTAATATTAAATATACATGTATTGTTTATGTTGTTCCTCTAATTGTCATTAATATAAACACAAATCTAACATCCATAATATATTAACATAAAAAAATATGTTCGTATACATCATAATTATCAAATGAAGAAGACATTAAAAAAAGGATGCAAAGAAATGTCTACAAACCAATCGAAATACTTAGCACAATATAATTAAAAAGACCATAAAACAAAACTTTTCATATTGCAATAAAAAATTTAAATACGTAACAGTTATTTAATCAAAATAAATAAAACATTTTTTCCTTATTCATATTCCAACCATATATTGATAAACAAATTAAAAAGCAAACATGAAATTGATGATATAAATATAAATCAAAATATATTAGCATCATAATATTTAATAGATTGATTCACCTACATATACTTACAATATTTGATACTGTGTATGGTTATTGGAAACATAAAAGGAGTATATGTATATTTAATTAAAATAAATAAAATGGGTCATGAGTTATTTAATTTATAAATAAGGATATAATTTTGTTATAAAAGATAAAGAAAAAAATGGACCCGTTACCAAATACGGTTATAGTTATAAACCTATCTCTTATAATAATAAAAAATCTAATTTGCCACATGTCCCCCCGTATAAAACCTCATTTTTACAATGTGACATTGTTCTAAAGCTTCATTGTTTTTATTTCCACATAATTAAATTCTATTTTTAATCCTAATAATTCAAATCTAAACCGATTCATATTATACAAAATCTTATTCTTATTTGAAATTGAAATTACCATTCTTATCTAATGAAATCTGTTATATAATGAAATATTATCATTATTTTAAAATTAAATTCCAAATTATTCAAAATCTTAAGCTTGAAGGATGTATTTTTGTTGGGTGTTCATGATTTTGAACACTTATACACTTCTGAGCACGATTATGCTCCTTCTTTGCTTATAATCTTGAGAAGTTCCTTCATAATCTTCTAATTTTTAACATTGATGTATCTAATTATATTTAACCATTAAATAATTCCTTTACATATTATGTTGGACAAATTATGGGGCCTAAACTTGTAGAGTATAAAATGAACTAATTACCCTTATAAATATAATGCTTCATATGTGATTAGTAAGGATATTTTTGTCAAAACACATAATTAACAAAAGCCAATTGCTTTGAAAACACAACCGATTCATTTGATCTATGTCTTTTCAAAAACCCATTTATTAAGGAGAAAATGATTTAATTTCTCTTCCAAATAGATTGATTCATATTTCATTAGTAAGGGGTATTTTGTCAAAACACATCAAGTCAAATAGGAACTGATATTTTTTTGTTACTTAATGAAATGTTGATAAACAAGTTTATTCTTTGAAATCAATCTATGTAAAAAAATAAAGTAAACTCATTTTTAGTATTAAAATTCTATATAATATAAAATATGATAGTTTAATTAGCGATTTAAAGAAAACTCCATTATACAAAAACTAAGAACAAATTTTCGATCATAGAAATATCTCTAAGTCTTTACAATAAACATTTTTGCTTGTTTTGTACCATGATCTGATCATAGAATATTGAAATTTACTTACAAAAAGATACTAAATTAGTTTTTAATAAGTTATATTACTTTTTTATAGTTTTTAATTAGTCTTTCAAATTTCCGTATACAAATTAAACTCAAGCAGGATGATATCAAGCAATATAGTAAGAAACATGTTAAAAAAATGTATGTATGTTAAAAAAACATATTAAAATGTATGTATGTTATAAAGACATATTGGATGACCGGTGACGGTAATTAACATATGGGTCACGGGTTTAAGGGTTATGACATTAAGTTGTATGGTTTAAGACATTAAGTCACATAAGTCAAAGTTTAAGGGTTATGACATTAAGTCACGTGTGTCAGGGTTTAAGGGTTATGACATTTAGTCGTATTGGTCATAGTCTAAATGTTATGGAATTAAGTCGTATGGTTTAGCTTTAAGGGTTAAGACATTAAGTCACATGAACACAAATTACTTACAGCCACTTTATTGGTTACTTTTAATATAGGTCGCTAAATGATACATATAACCATACAAATAATTCATGTGACCATAGGTATTATCTTCCGCTACAATAGAATCCTTTACACATTAATTCCGATAAAGCAAACACAAAGACATGGAAGGTGGTCCTATTTGGCCACATTATTCGACTGAGACTCAATAATACATATAGACAGAGGAACTATTAAAAAATTGTATCACTATAATATGCTTAGAGTCACATGATATGTTACGTTTACTATATGTCGCTAAATGATACATATAGTCACACAAACAATTCATCTGGTTATAGGTATTACCTTTAGCTACATTAGTATCAATTACACATTATTTCCGATAAAGCGAACACAAAGACGTGATAGATGGTCATATTTGGCCAAATTATTCGACCAAGGGTAAATAATACATATAAACACGCGAAATATTAAAATTGATAATGATATTTTCACTTGATTTTTTTATCCATCCACTTGATGTTTTTTTTATGCCCTTATTCACCGCCCCTTGTTTTGATTTTGTGGATGTTTGTTAATTTGATTTTTATGCATTCTATTTGGAAACCCACGACAATCTTGATTTTGGTTTCCTATTAAACCTTAATTGATTTTATCTTTGATTTCGCTGTTATTTTTTTTTGTTTCATTTTAATTATGAATTTATAAAAGTAAATATATATAAATCTCCCTATCTAATAAACAAAACCTAAATTCACGTGTCCATTGAAAAGAGCTGAATTTTTACAAAGTTAAATACCTATTATACCCTTCTTTGATTCAGTTGCGTATCAAAACATATACTACGCCCTGTTTTCTTTAGAATTACTCGGTTATAACAGGTCTGGGCATTAACTCCAAAATTCATTACATTCCCGTTTCATAGCATCTTATTATGGTATCCGATCTTTTATATAAGGTATGCTATCAATGCTATCAATTGCATTTAATGGAAATCGTATTACAGTCAATATATATTTCAAACCTTTATATCAATCGTTTCTTTGGTAAATTGTGTCTCCTTCGTCCTTCATCAATCGTGCTCCAAAATCATCCACTCAATCACAGACGAAAATCCTCCACTAAATCGCAGAAAAGAGGTGTTCGGTAAGTTTCTTAAAAGCTTACTTTCAGATTGTTTGTTTATTAGTTGAATCTTCTTGTGTGTTTTTTTTAATTTCTGTGTTGTTTTTTACACAACAGTTTATGCTTCTCAATTCTCAATGTGTATGCATGTGATAATCATAATCGAAAATTGTTTCTGCTTCTTAAAAACCTACTTTCAGATTGCTAATCAAACAATAATGATGGCTAAGGCATTTTCGTCCTTCATCAATCGTTTTTTTGGATGCTCTTTGATTTTTCATGCTTATACACATGATATTTTTATAACTTAATTAAGTTGACCAATCTTACATCTTCGGGTAACATTGTTTTCAAATTAAAAAAAAACACATCAAAGAGCATCCAAAAAAACAAAAACACAAAAAAACCACAAAAAATAAACGTCCCAGCAGAAAAAAAAACCCCCAAAAATAGGAACCAAACAATATCAAACAATAGGAAAATTGTACTTTTCAATTTGGCGTTGCTTTTATTTAGAAACCATAAAAAATTTGTACTTCTCAGCATGCTTTCATTTTCTGTGTTTGCTAACTTTAAAGGTCAAATCTGTCCTGCTGTTGGTACTTATTTTTTTATTGGTAAAATACCATTTTTACCCTTTATTTATATTTGATCAATATGAAATATACTCAAATATCGATTTTCTGCATTCTTTAACTATGAAGTACATCAAATTGGACTAATATACCCCTACCCATGCATGCATTCTTTAACAAACGTTACAATCAATAGCAACATACTTTCATTTTATCTTTTTGTTAATTCTAAAGGACAAATCTGTCCTGCCCGTTCATCCTGCCTTTTTTTTTGTTAATTGTAATGGCCAAATCTTTTTTTATATGTTTACTACTCTAGGGACATAATTGTAATTATGTTTGTGTTTACATTTTCTATGTGTAATTTTCTTCCATTGTTTATCCTTAATATTGTATGTCTTTCTATTGTAGTGACAATGGCAGCTAGAAATATCACTTTCATCAGCGACTTAGACAATATGAGGGATGATTACACACTAAAAGTGTGTATCATCCGGTTGTGGAGATCATTTTCCGAATCTGACCCCACTGTTGTGAAATCAATTGAAATGATATTAATGGATGAAATGGTAAAATATCCTATTACAATAACATTATTCAAAATCATTTTTTTTTGTATTTGCTCATTCCAATAATATTATTCAAATTCATTCATGGTCGAATAATTGATTCAACTTTGACCAAATTATATAAATTAATATACAATTGGTCAGCAATATATATAATATTCTTACAATATATTAATAGGGTACAAAAATCAGAGCCAGTGTCTACCGAAAAGATTTCCAAAGGTTTGACTCCAAGCTGAAAGAAGATGACGCTATTTACATCCGATCCCCCACTATAGCTCCAAACAAATACACTTTTAAAATAAGTGATGTAACCTCCAAGTTAAACTTGCATGGACAAACAACTGTTCATGAGTGTCTTCGTTTTCAATCCAAAACAAAATATGAGTTTTGTTTTGTATCGTTTGAAACCATTATCTCTGCGACAACTACATCTAATATCTCAATTGGTACTTTTTCCCCCTATTTTATTGCATTTTATATTTAATTTTTTAATTTTACATAAATTTGACATATTGTATTATCATTTTGTAGATGTTATAGGTGAAGTTGTTTCGTTAGGCAAGCTGGATTCCCGTGATGTTAGCAAATCGAAACATATGCTAACTTTACAAATCAGAAACTTAGAGTAATTATAACTTTTATTATATTATATATTAAATTATTATTATTAATATTATTATTATTATTATTATTATTATTATTATTATTATTATTATTATTATTATTATTATATAAACATTTAACCTTTACTGTTTCTGCAGAGGTTTGCAAGTTAACGTCACATTGTTTGCAGATTTCGCATACCAAGTGATTTCTTATCTTGAAGCTTATAAATAAGTTGGTCGTGTGGTTATTATTTTGCAGTTTGCAAGACTTAATGTCTATAACGGTACAGTTCTTATAAAAGGCAACCTTCGTTATTTTACGCTTTTTTATTACTCATTATTTTGACTAATTTATTTTCTTTCAACAGGAATTCCTTCTGTTAACAATTATTTTGATCACACACGTATGTTCATAAATGCTGATCTTCCCGAAATTGTGGCCTTCACAGATAGGTAACAAACTATTTTAATTATTCATTCTTATTTTGTTTCTTTTTAATAATTTTACTAATTTCATAATTATTTTCCTAAATAAAAAAACAGTTTGGTTGGATTACGAGGAATTCAAAACCCTTCTTCTTCTTTGACTTTTGATAGCTCTCAATCATACAATGAATATGAAGACTTTTTGAATAATCACAAAGTTAAAAATGTTGTCGATTTGCTAGAACCACAAGAGGTATGTCAATAATTTGGTTTATTTAATGTGATTTTGTTTTATATTATTCATTTATTGTAGTTGCATTGTTTTTTTATGAATCTTTTTGTATTTTATATTTTTTTAGGTCGGGAAATTTATCATTGTTGGTACAATTTACGGTATACGACAAGATATTGATTGGTATTATGATGCGTGTTCAAACTGTGGAAAGAAAGTTGATCGAAGAGATGTTTTTAGCGGTCCAAATAGTGGTGATGCAAGTGTGGTTGTTGAATGCTCTACTGATAAGTGTAAAAAAAAGGAGATTTCTTCAGCTCCAAGGTTTTTTACATTTACCAAAACCTTAACCGGACAAATTACATACATTATTAATCATTAATAATGTATAGTTAAACTTAAACATATTTAATATAAATTTATGTGGGATATTTTTGTAGGTATAAAATACCTATTCGTGTCCAAGATGATTCTGGCACAATCACACTAACTCTGTTTGATAGAGATGCTTATAGACTTGTCAAACAACGTGCAAGTGAGCTCATAGAGAAAATCAAACAGGTATAACTTAAGTATAATATATGTTTTATTAAATTCTATTATTTGTTTCATTTTATTTGTATTAATTAATATTAATTTGCTTTTAACCATAACAATAATACATAAGACATTTTTTCCAGGCTAGGGATAATCCGAGAATGTATCCTTATGACCTCAAATGTCTGGTACATAAAAATATGGCATTCAAGATAGATGTTAATAGATTCAACGTATCCAATAACTACAATCGGTTTGGGATACTTGGCTATACGCTTGATAGTAACGTTATCAATGCTTTGGAAAAAAAGTTATCTGTTGAGGTATTTATATACATCTTTTTTTGGAAATTATGATGCACACTTTTATTTAATGATTTTTACTAATTACTAATTAATTGTAAATCTTGATGGAATAAAACCTTAAACCCACAAATGATAATACATACTTTTTATGCACCTAAAGGCAGGTAATTCTGGAAATCCTGATGATACAGAAATCGCATCTCACGAAGCATCTCACGAAACGAAGTCGTTGAAGGTTAGCCTATAAAACTACATTATTTATTTTTATATAAATTTTTTTTATCAAATATTTTTTGTTATTATTTTCGTACTAAATCTATTTCCTGATTTTGCTTCAAGGACGTCATCTCACAGACCGGTGATAATTTGACGTCTTCCATGCCCGACAAATCAGAAGCTACAAGTCCCTTCAAGTTTAATTCACCCCCAAATGTAAAAAAACGAAACGTTGGAGATACAATTGATGTTGATGAATATGATAATGTCAATTCGTCTACAAAAGTACCGCGCTTGAATTCCAAGGTCGATGGCAACACAGGTCTTTTAATACCAAAACTTGAAAAGTGATTTCAGTTTGGACTTTTTGAATCAACAATATTCTTGAATTTTTTTTTTGGGGATTCTGTTTGGCAGTTTTGCTCTTCGTGGTGTTCAGTATTCAAACATTCATAGTTCTTGGTTTCTTTTTGTTTCTAATCTCTACCTGAAGTAAAAAACTGTTTTTTTGGGTTATGACTTTAATTAGAATAATCCAATTTTAAAGTGATTTGTTGGCGTAATAAATATGGATGTTAAGCTTTTAGGTAAGCAATAACTTTTCTTTTTGTTCGATGTGTGTTTTGTACTTTAAGCCTTCCTTTATATGTGTGTCATAAGTGTGTCTACTGATGAAAGTTTGAATACTTAACAATTATGATTATAAAGATTCTAATTATGCATAGATATATCAAAAATAATTCGACAGAATTAGCTTTCATGTGCAAATAAAGCAGTGTACTTTTCTTTTTCGTGTTATGAGTATATTAGCTATATGAAAAAACATGTATCAAATATGAATAAATTAAAAAAAGTGGTATATCAAATGCACATGAAATCGGTGCATGCATCACGGGAATATGTTTTTCAAAAATTATATGTAATGTTAGAAATGTACATTGTAATGAAGTTGTCACATGAGATATGTCTATGTATTTGAATGTGTAACAGTGGATAGAATGGATAAGCATCAGATGTCAAATTTGGCCTTTGTCAATCCTTTTGTTAACCTCTGCAATTTTCAGTCTTTACATTCCAAAATAATTGTGAATTTATTGTCTCCTCTGGTAGACCTAAATAACATGTCAATTTTTTTTATTTACAAATATTGCATCCGGAATGTTCATATTGATCTGGATCATTCACAACTTAAATATATCTTTCTGTTTCTGAATCAATACAAAGTACATAACACTTTTTGGCCAAAATATATATATATATATATATATATATATATATATATATATATATATATATATATATATATATATATATATATATGCAAAAGACTAATATGCCCTCGCCGGTTCATTCCATGTGATGTGTTAGGTTTTTTTGACACAGGTGTATTTTTTTCAAAACACATACCACTATGACAGGTATTATGATTCGAAAATTCTTAAAATAAATCACATTTAAGCAAATTATGCAGATAAAACGTATTTTATAAATATAAAATACCATATTTTACCATTTATTTCTTTCACTTAGAAATCGATATTCAATATGGAAATATATAATTACCTGATTAAGAGCATTTTTTTATGGTATCCATATCAATCATATCTATTACATTTAATTTTCATTATTATGTCGATTTGATCATATATTTGTCAGTATATATTTGTCAGTATATATTTGAAACATATGATAATCAGTATTTCTTTACAACATTGTGTGGTTATTATGGATCTTAATCTTAATAATCTCACGTAAGTTGAATTTCGAATATTCAGTTACATACTTCAATCCAAAGGACACTCTCTGCATCTCAATTCTGCTTCTTAATTTCGGATATTCAATCACCGACTTTTTTCCTTCGGTAAGTTTCTCATGATTATATATGATTGCTTCTCAATGTTTGTGTTAATCGTACAATTGAAAATTCTTTTCTTCTTCTGAATTCTGCGACTTAAATTCTGCTTATCATTGTTTTTTTTACTCTAAACATCTGGTTGTTACTACCAACTGCTAAACATCGGCCATTAGGAAATATGAAATACTTTTTACACCTGGTCCACTTTCATATGCTTGATGTTTAGATAGACGTTTTTCGTGTAAAGATTGTATAAAAACCTACATGAATAAAATATGGATGAACATATTAAGTGACATTGAATTAAAGTTTAATGCTAAGTAAATAGTAGTAGGGTAATGCAAAAACGAAAATTTCGTATTCAGTAATATTAACAACTAAAAATGGTTCTGTTTAAGCCTACATCATATCCTATTTCCCTTTGATTAATATGTTTTTGGTGTAAACCGGTTCAAATCAATGACAAATATGTAATTCTGTGAAACATGACAGAACTGCCCCTTAATTCAAAATAGAACCTACCAGTCAAGTAATACAAAATACAATCAACTAATAATAAAGAAGAAAAAATATAACAAAAAACTGATAGAAAAATGTATTTGTCATTATAACGTCACAGAAATGCCCCCGAACTCAAAAAACATAAATATAAAATTTTATTTTTATTCGTATTGATTTCGATTGTACTTTTAGCTTTCTTTGTGTAACCCCTCAATGAATCTGAAATATAAACAAAATAAAGGCAAAATAAATTCTGAAAATGTACAGGTTTGTAGTATATTACAGTATAAAAATTACCATTAATATATTTTCTCTTATTTTTCTTATATTTCAGATACTAACAATTAACATGGATGTTTACAAGACTAATAAGAAGATAAAATTAAATAATTTCTATCTTGATAATACAAAACATATACCGATGTACACTACATCAGTCGATCAAATTCTATCTTCTACAAATGTTAGTAACCCGGGTGCTAACGGTACGTTCAATTAATATGTTATTACTTTCTTTATAAAAATTTTTAATCTTAATTATAACTATTTTATGTCTCTCTCTCTCTCTCTCTATATATATATATATATATATATATATATATATATATATATATATATATATATATATATGCTTATGCAGATTCAGATAGAAACATCTATCATGTTCAGGCTAGAGAAAAAAAAAGAATAAGAAAATTATATTTGGACAATAAAAAAAAAGATATGACCAAATGAATCCTTTCAATTTCATCTATGTCACATCTTTTGAAAATGAAATTAATAGATAACCTACTTAAAGTCATGTACATATTTTTTTTTATCAGTTAAATATAAAAGTAATAAATTTGAAATGCTTTTTTAAAGTAATATGTATTTATCAATATTAATATTCATATATTATTTATCGATTTCTAATATTATTTATAAGTTATTTTATTTATAATTTTTTTTCTCCATGCAAATTTAAAGGAGTTGTCCATCGAAGTAAAAACGTATCCGCATCTACATCAAGTGCCAATGTTTCAAAAAAATCAATGTTACCAAATCATCCTTCACATTTAAATGTTAGAACTCCTTTATCTAACATTTCCAATGGTAAGTCATTTATTTGTTTAATTTATTTTTATAATCGACAATCTTATTGTATCATATATAATATTGTTTACCTTCAATTTTCTTATCCCAGTCATGGATATTTCCAATAACAGTTTTCAATCACCGTGAACAAACATCAGCTTCGATTCAAACGGTAACATACATCATTGTTTTTACACTTTCTTTCTAACCTTCAAACAATTACACTTTTATTTATAATTTATCCATTTCTTATAACAATTTTTTACAGAAACATTCAAAGGAGTGGTCAATCGAAACAAAAACGTATGCACATCTATGTCAAATGGGAAAATGTCAAAACAACCAATATTACAAACACCTTCATATTTAAATTTTAGAACTCCGTTATCTAACATTTCCAATGGTATCTCATATATATTTTTATTTTATAATACATATATTGTCATTGTATCATATTTAATATTGTATACCTTCAAACTTCTTTTCCCAGTCATGGATATCTCCAATAACAGTTTTCAAACACCGTTACCAAACATCGGAATGGATTCAAACGGTAACATACTTGATTGCTCTTAAATTTTTTATCTTTGTTTAGAAATATAAATTAAAACTTATTATTTCATATTAAATATTGACTCATTTCTCATTAACATATTTTTTACAGACAAAATCAACGGAGTTGTTCGTCGAAATAAAAACATAACCTCATCTGAATCAACTGCAAACATATCAAAACAATCAATTTTACAAAATCCTCCTTCACATTTAAATGTTAGAACTCCGTTATCTAACATTTCCAATGGTAAGTCATTTATTGTACCATTTCATCTAATAATATATATTTTTATTCTATGATATTTAACAATGCATATTTTTAATCTTTTTTCCCTAGCGATGGATATTTCAAAAAACAGTTTTCAATCACCGTTACCAAATATTTGACAATACTCTGTAATTTCAAATGGTGACACATCAAACAACTCATCTACAGTAACAAAGAGATCATCTTCAGTCATGTCTACCAATCCTAATCGTAATAAAAACAAAAAGGGCAAATTTATCTCCTATTCCAATAATTGGTTTGACATCCGATCAAGACAACAACGATGGTCAAAGTAATCAAAACATATACAACGGTATATCAAAAGGTAAATTTTTAAAAAGTATAAAATTTACAGTTGTTTATCCAATCATTTTCAATTATCTAAACTTACAATATTAACTTTTTATGTAAAACTTAATTCACAGATTATTTGGATCATGGTGATCAGAATGTTGTATGCCAAACATGTTTTGCAAAATTATGGAAAGATGAATCTATCAAATGTAGAAAAAAGGATAATGAAAATTATTCTCTATGTTGTGGTTATGGCAAAGTTGAACTTCCAGAGTTAAAGAATGCACCTCCAAGTTATGAAATTCTTTTTAAATCTGGAGATTCTAAAGCAAACATTTCATGAAGAACATTCGTTCGTACAATTCTATGTTTTCTTTTACGTCGATGGGTGGCAAAATTGATTCCTCAATCAATAGAGGCAATGCTCCATACATTTTTAGACTTAGTGGTCAAAATTATCATAGTATCGGAAGCTTTTTACCAAATCAGGGATTTAAACCAAAATTCTCTCAGTTGTACATATACGATACTGATAATGAAATCGCAAATAGACGAACATGCTTGGGGTACACTTTTCTATATTATCACATTAATATTAATATATATCTTATTGATCAGTAATACTTTCTTTATTTATCTTATGTTTATCTGTTAATGGTACTTGCAGTGGAGAAAATCAACGATCTACATCAAATTCTTTTGTCCTTGATGATGATATTATACAAGATTTGAAATTGATGTTAGATTCAAATAATGTCTTGGTTCAATCTTATAGGATGGTTAGAGATTGTTTTAATGAAAATCCTTGTGCTGATATCAAGTTGAGAATTATTGGAAGAAGGGACCAAGATGGAAGGACATACAACCTACCGTCTGCTTCTGAGGTAGCAGCTTTGATTGTTGGAGATATTGTTGTTCAAACTTCATCTGGTTCTCTATGGCGTATTAGTGAATTACATCCATCATACCTTCCTCTTCAATATCCACTACTCTTTCCATATGGTGATGATGATTACAGAGTTGACATACCACATCGAGGTATTACATCTTCAAGCAACAACAAACGGCCCAACTGTACAATGAGAGAATTTTTTTCTTATAGAATACAGGACAGGGATCAATATTTTTCACTAATTCTTAATTCAAAAAGGTTGTTCCAACAGTTTTTGGTAGACGCTTATACTATGATTGAAAGCGAGAGATTACATTTCATAAGGAGCAAACAACAAATTCTTAGATACGAGTCTTATGAGATTTTACGTAATCAACAAGACCTCGGGAATAGAGATATATCCAATGTCGGACAACGTGTTATCTTACCTACCTCATTCACTGGCGGTGCACGTTATATGATGCAAAACTAACTTGACGCCATGTCCTTATGTAAATGGTTTGGATATCCTGATTTCTTCATAACCTTTACATGTAACCCAAAATGGACTGAAGTTAAAAGGTTTCTTCGTAACACTTCATTGCATCCTGAAGATAGACCTGATATCTTATGTAGGCTATTCAAAATAAAGCTTGATGCTTTTATTAAAGACATACGGGAAAATAAAATTTTCGGCATCGTTCAAGCAGGTATTGAAAGTTGTTGTTTAATAAAAATTTATTTTTTATTCTTTTTTCGTTTCTTAACATTATTTATTAGTTGCAAATATAATTCATTCACTACTAATCATATATTTTTTGTAAAATTTATTTGCAGTTGTCTATACAATTGAATTTCAAAAAAGGGGTTTGCCACATAGTCATATTTGTCTATTTATGCATCCTGACTCCAAGCGGCCTACTGTTGAATATATTGATCCGATAATTTCCGCGGAGATTCCAAATATCAATGAAGAGCCAGAGTTGTATTCACTTGTAAGTGAATTCATGATACATGGTCCTTGTGGAGCTGAAAATATGAATTGCCCATGTATGGTTGACAGGCAATGTTCGAAAAATTTTCCAAAGCAATTCTGTAATCATTCTTCAGTTGATAACAACGGTTATCCCTTATATATGAGAAGAAACAATGGATATTTTGTCGAAAAATCAGGTGTCAAGTTAGACAACAGAAATGTTGTTCCATATAACAAATATATGTTGAAAAGATATCAGGCACATATTAATGTTGAATGGTGCAATCAAGGATCTTCCATAAAGTATCTGTTTAAATATATAAACAAAGGTCCAGATAGAGCTACAGTTGCTGTTGACATCAACACTGATTCTCATCAAGAAAAGGTTGTCGATGAAATAAAAGATTATTATGATTGTAGATATTTATCTGCATGTGAAGCATCATGGCGAATATTTAAATATGATGTTCATTACCGATATCCTTCTGTGATGCGACTACCTTTTCATCTTCCTAATCAACAACAACTTATATATGCTGCAGACGATGATATTGACGATGTTCTTGAACAACCTTCAGTTGCTGCTTCTATGTTCACATCTTGGATGGAATGTAATAAAATTAATAAAGATGCACGAAAACTTACATATGTTGAATTTCCGACAAAGTTCGTTTGGAAAGCTAATCATAAGTTGTGGAAGCCAAGGAAAATTGGACGTTCAATAGGAAGGATTCACTCTGTTTCACCTAAACTTGGTGAAATATACTTCCTAAGAATTCTTTTAAATAAAGTGAAAGGTCCAAAATCATTTGAAGAAATTCGTACGGTAAATGGTGAAGAATTTCCTACTTTTCGAGATGCATGTTATGCTTTGGGCCTCTTAGACGACGACAAAGAATATGTCGAAGCAATTAAGGAAGCAAGTCATTCAGGAAGTGGTTTTTATCTGCATTTCTTATTTGCTACGATGTTAATGTCTGACAGTTTGGGTAGACCAGAGTTTGTTTGGGAAAATACATGGCAACTATTGTCAGATGGTATTCTTTACAACCAGCAACGTACATTAAAGTCTCCAGGTATTATAATTGTTTAACATTATTTCTAAAAATGAATATTATATATTTTCAATATGCAGCGTGCAAATTTGTTTATAAAAATTAATGTTTTTAATATTATATTGTTTTTTACATATTCATAATTTTTACAGCTTTAACACTCAATGAGGATCAACTTAAAAACCTGACTTTGTTTGAGATCGAACAGATTTTACTTCGTAACAACACCAGTCTTAAAAATTATAACAAAATGCCTTACCCTGATACTAATATGGTTTCTTCTTCAACAAATCGCCTTATCACGGAGGAGCTAGACTATGACATACCCATCTTAAAGAAAGAGTTTGATCGAATGTTTCATGCATTAACAAACGAGCAGCGAAATATTTTTATTGATATCATGACTACAGTCAATGATAAGAAAGGAGGTGTTTTTTTTTGTGTATGGATATGGTGGAACAGGCAAAACCTTTCTTTGGAAGACGATATCTGCAGCAATTAGATGTAAAGGTGATATAGTTTTAAATGTTGCTTCAAGTGGTATTGCATCGTTATTATTGCCTGGAGGTAGGACAACACACTCTCGGTTTATAATTCCATTGAATCTTACAGAGGATTCTGTTTGTAAGATATCGCCTGATAGTGAACTCGGCAGATTAGTAAGAAAAACCTCATTGATTATCTGGGATGAAGCACCTATGGTCCACAAGCATGCATTTGAAGCTTTAGATCGAGCTCTGAAAGATGTATGTAACTTTGACAAGTCTGGCAACTCAAAAATTCCATTTGGAGGGAAAGTGATTGTTTTTGGAGGAGACTTCAGACAGATTCTACCTGTTGTTCAAGGAGGCAGTAGACAAAATATTGTTAATGCTTCTTTAAGTTCTTCATATATATGGCAACAATGCAAAGTCCATAGATTAACAATAAACATGAGACTAACCGTTGGAAGGGAACCATCTGATATTCGAAAAATACAAAGTTTTGCAAACTGGCTTTTGGATATAGGAGAAGGAAAAGTTGGTGGTTCAAACGATGGTGAAGCGATTATTGATGTTCCGGATGATATTCTCATTAATGATCCACATGATCCTATAGGTTCATTAATTGAGTTTGTATATCCTTCAATCTTGGAAAAATTCAACGTTATGAGTTATTTTCAAGAAAGAGCTATACTAGCTCCGAAAAATGAAGTTGTCCAACAAATCAATGATCGTTTGTTAGCACTGTTTCCCAGAGACGAAGTTGAATATTTAAGTTCAGATAGTCTTTGCCAATCAGAGTTTGTTCATGATCATTTTGATCCCAATTTATACTCCCCAGATATTTTAAATGGTCTTAAAATATCAGGTTTGCCAAATCATAGGTTAATTTTAAAAGTCGGTGTTCCAGTTATGTTACTTAGAAACATTGATCAAAAGAATGGATTATGTAACGGCACCAGACTACAAGTGAAATCTTTGGGCAAACGTGTTATTGAGGCAATTATCATATCTGGAACTAATATTGGAAAACAAACCTTTATTCCAAGATTGTCTTTAACTCCATCTGAAAAAAAATTCCCTTCAAATTTCAAAGAAGACAATTTCCTGTGGCTGTATGTTTTGCAATGACAATTAATAAAAGTCAAGGGCAGTCGCTATCAAAGGTTGGTCTGTATCTCAAAGATCCTGTTTTTTCACATGGACAGTTGTATGTTGCCTTATCGAGAGTTCAAAGTAGAGAAGGATTGAAATTGTTAATTTTAGATAAGGATGGTAGACTTACAAACAAAACTTCCAATGTTGTGTATAAGGAAGTTTTTAGAAATTTATAAATCATTCGTAGTGTTTAAATTAAAACAATTGTGTTTTTTTTTATTTAAATTTTTTATATATTTTTTATATACCATTGCAATCCATAATATTGATTTTGTTTTGATATTTCATTTTCACACTTTAATCAATGTCACATGGTGTTTATTGTTTGCTCCCTCAAATCAAAAAAATTACTGATTTGCCCTCGCATTTCATAAAACATTCAAATATGCAAACTTTCACTTTAGTTATCTTTGTATTTAACTTTTCTAATGTTTGCTTGTGTTTCTTTTAACATCTATTCAAATTTGTATATTTTTGTACAAATATATATTAATATTAATTTTAAATAATAAATATAAAAATGTTAAACAAATTTACTTCTTATTAATAATATAATTTTTTTACAAATTTTTTACCCGTGGATTCCACGGGTTGTAACCTAGTATGTAATAAATAATCATTCGACAGATGATAATCACAATATAAGCCAAAATCACTATATTAATTGTTATATTTATGTGGTAGTTATCTTTTAGTAGAAAATGATAAATTTTGTATTTAAAATTGAATAAATTTTTAATCCCTAAAAATATGGAAGATATCTATACAGTTACACATTCTATTTTCAAGTGACGTATACTCTTCAATTTGTGGCAAATCAAAACCTTTAAGTTGATTTTACAAATAATCAGTCACTTTTTATTGAATTCAATTAGATACATGATTTTTACAAATAATCCGGTTCATATTCAATTACATATTTTATTGGACTGAAATTGTAATTTATTGAAAATAAAATCGGTAGAGGGCAATATTGGTTATTTTTAGCAGTCCTGATATTAACAGGTAGTTGGTATATTCGGTTTTTTTTTACCGCAATCAACCACTTATCCACGTTTTTCTCGACGTTGTACACTTTCTCCATCACGATCTTAATTGTTTTTTCTGCCCTATCTACATAAGTTTTCGATTTCTTTAAGATTATACCGGTTTTTTATTCTACAGTTACATCGTTTTCTTTGCTTCCTACAATCAACAATGGAGGATACTCAAGGCTATGAAATCAATCATCAAACACAGCTCCATTCGAAGGTATCTTTTTCAATTATGTTTAAGTCAATAGCAAAATTGGATTATTTTTTATCTTCTTCTTCTATTCTTGTGCTCTTTGGTGTGATTTTTACATCTCTGAATGTAAATGTTATATAACAGTACTTTGTATTAGATTATAGACTCATTTTATGTACATTAGCCTTCAAGGATGATTACCTGTTACTTTAATTTTCGTTCTTGGTTTGACTTGACTTTTGGTCCTTATGCTCTGGTTTTGTAATCTTGGTCAATGGCTGTCAAATCTAACAGCTTGAATGTTAAGTTTTTGAGAATTCATTAAAGAATTGTATAAATTGGGTTGGGTGAGGGAGGGGGCATAATGGTCATTACATTTTCCATCTAATAACATTGTACTTATAATGGCTTTTTATACCATTCTATTTTATTTAATGTCAATTACTTTAGCTTATACATATATTGACTAAACTACATATTATTTCCCTTTGCTTAGATGTTTCTTTTTCATTAATGTACAACATTTGTATAATCTTCTTTGGCTAAAATTGTAAGGATATGGGATATACAAAATTGTTTTTTTGTCAAAGTTTATCCATTTGCAGAAAAGGATCACCAATATTAACAATGTATTTCTCATTTTGAAGAATAATTGCATCATAGTTATCATTTTAAGCAATAAAGCAAAGAATAAATGCAACATAGTTATCATTTTAACGAATAAAATAATGTATCATGCTATTATGGATAAAACAGGTAAAGTAGATTATATATAGTGAAAGATATACTCAATTAATTTGTTGTTTTTTCAATTTCACCTTATTTCTATCATATTAAAGGGATTTTTACCCATTCTTATAATTTGGTATAAAGTTTGATTAATTTATTTTGTTGTACTTGCACCATGATTGTTATTTTTTTATGAAATAGTGTTTGCTTCGTTATGATAAATTGATTGGTTTTACATTGTTACATTGTAGTATGAAGATGTTCTTTATAATGTATATAATAAATATGTGATGGACTTGATTGTTATCGATATTGGCATTCAAATTTTTTTGCTTACTGTAGATGTTATTTTTGTAATTTTAAAATTTCATGTACCTTTTTTAGCATTCATATGTTATATGTATTTTAAACATTTAATTTTACTTTATGTTTGTTCATTATACGATTATTTTGATTGTTTTACAGCTTGCATTATTGGAGACTGACGTGTTTATTGAAATTCTTTCAAGAACATCATTAAAAACATTTCATATTATACGTTGCACAACTAAACGTCTTGAAAAACTAACTTACAACAAGCATGTTCTTGATCTTTACAAGCGAAAAAATAATGTGCTTCATGGTTTTATTGTTTAACAAAAAAAACCATGGGGAACGATAGAGCGTCAGTTTGTTCCGTCGTGTGGTGCAAAGAATTTTGACATTGGTTGTCTACCAAAAGCGTTTACAACTTTAGCAACTTCGTTGAACGGACTCATTGTCGGTGAATGTGATAATCGAGACAAATATCTAAATAAGTTTTTATTTGTATGTAAGCCAACAACTTTAGATGACAAATCATTACCATTTCCAATTTATAAGTACATTGCGGTTAAGTTTGCTATGGTGGTTATGCGTTTGAACCCATTGCATTTCAAGATTATTCGTTTATCATATGCAGAGTCATCGTAAGCCTCTTTTACTATTATCATTTAACTATTTGTTTTAGTTGGTTGTATAACTTTTATGTTTTTTTTATTGTAGTGACTTGACAAACGATCATGGCTATAAAAACTTCCAAGTAGAATTATTTCACTCCACTACTTGGGAATGGAGGGACCTTGGTAATATTTGTTTACCATCTTCTGTTCATCCTGTATCGGATGAAGCAATCATAAGTAAAGTTGTAGTTTACATCTTACTGTCAAACTATGAAATATTGCGATTTGATGCATATTCTGAAGAATATGTAATCATATTTTCACCTTATACACATATACATTATATGTCGTATACTTCGAGGCTAATAAAATTTGAGGGGAAATTGGGATTTTTATGCCTAAATGGAGATCGTATGTGGGGTCTTTGGGTTCTCATTCGCAATCAGTGGGTTGAAGTTGATGTTATTAATAACAATGCAGATGCACATGAATGGTGGGATTATCGAAACAATGAACTATCTTTCTTAACAAGAAAAAAACTTGAGTGTGTTGTTCCGATTCATCAATATCATGAAGTCTTTTCATTTCATTCAGATTTTGAGACATTTAGTATGCCAAGGTGATAGATGTGATTGTAAATATGATCATGTTTTTTCATTTTTATACAGTTTGATGTTATAATTAGACATATTGGTTGTACAAGCACGTGATATATAACATTTAGTTCATGCCATTTTGTTTTGGTTTTTGAAACATGGGTATGTTTGAAGACTTTTGCCACCGACTGTACCCATCTTTTCAGTACCATATGATTACAATTTGTTGTTTGTCAAGGGTAATACATCTTACTTATGTTCTGTTATTAATATGTCATTGTACTTTACTAATACATGAACATGTACAGAAAAGGTACTTTACTATTATGTCATTCTACTTTACTGATACATTGGCTTTATTTGCCAAAAAACCATTATATCATGAACAAGGGTAAAAGCGTCCGGAAATTATATGACATTAAAAACAGATACGTAACAATTTCATGTTCTTCACAAAAACTTATACTTTTTATTTATAAACATGTAAGGTAAATTACATTAAATAAAAATGTCAATTCCTTTTTTTATACATATATTGAGTAAATTACATATTTTATCCCTTTGTTTAGCTGTTTCTTTTACCTAAACCAAATTTGAGCTAATTCGTCCTCCCTTATGACTGCCCCAATGATTTGTCCACTGCAAATGGTTAATGTAATTAGCAAACTACCCCTACACTTCATCAATGGAATTTGTTGCTCACTGATATTCTCATTATCTTTAATGTGTGTCAAATAAATAGTTTCCAACAATGTCATATTGAATTTCATACTTATGTGTGTGTTGTGTCTTTGAGGGGTAATTCAGTTTGGCAGTTCATACATATAATACAATCAATACCATGTGAAATAAGCTCAAACATACATAACTATTTAATTAAAACCTATGTTTTTTCTCAATTGACGAATTGAGAGATTGTAAATATCAGAAAAACAAAACTAAAAATATAATAAGGGATTTATATTATAAATGCGACATAATTATAACATCAAATACACAACTAATCACTTAATTGAGTTCATCAAAACAAAAAAAAGATGATTTGGTTATTTTTTCAGCTTCATATTTGTTGTATACTATTTATTTTATTGAAAATATAATCGGTGCTGGCCAACATTTGGTTTTTTATCACACATACAATTACAGTTTAGAGTTGTGGGTTTGTATATGCGGTTTTTTTTTATAACCTGACCAAGGCAGTTCTCCATGTTTTTCTCACATCATTATGTCGGTTTTATCCCTCATCATGTTCAATATATGTAAATATAATTCGGTTTTATCCCTTATGATGTTCATTGTGTGAGGCTGTGAGCACTATAATTCAGATTGTCCTTCCCCGTTATCCATTTTTTTTCTTTACTGATTTTTAAAAGGGGGTGTGTTTCGGTGTTTACCAGAAACCAGTAACAAAAGAGGTTCAGTGGTGAATTGTGGAAGAGGATTGTAAGTTCCTGCATTGTCTTTAATTTTGTATATTATGTAACTTTTTTTTTATGTTTTTCTTTGTTTGCCATTGTTCCATTAGTGGCCCTTTTGCTCTTCATTTTCCATTTTACCCATACTGTTTATTTTATCGAATTCTAATTATTTATGATGTTTTGATCAAATTCTGTTGTTTCGTGGTTTGAGTCACAGAGGCATATGTTTAGTTATTTTATGCTCTGTTTTGGCTGTATCTTAATACTTAGTAATCTGTGTTTTTAACCTTCTCCTTTTATGTTTAATAGTTGAAGATTAACATGTTGCATTATTTCATCATTGTTAAATATATAGGTTGCATATTTTGGAAAAAATATCGACTAATACATCTTAATTTCTTTTTGATTTACTATTATGACATTGTTTTGTTCTGATACACTTACTTTATGTTGATTTTACTACATAACTGTTTATATTTTGTTTGAGTTTTCATTTTTTTTGTATTTGGTTGATTTCTGTATAAAGGAAATATGGCACCGTAAGTATTTTCCTTTTTCATCTTAATTGTTTTTTCTGCTATATGTACATACGTTTTCAAGCTCTTCAATATTATATCGGTTATATTTTTGTAGGTTTGCATTTGTCCTTTTATATCACTCCTCTTATATCACTCAAGAATACTGAAATTCTATTTCTCTATGTTCTTCTGTGAATACCTATACAATCTCCTTTTTGTTTATAATGTAGTAATATTAGTATTGTTAGTATATATGTTTATAAGTTTAGATTCTATACTTTTCGAAATTATTATTATTATTATTATTATTATTATTGTTATTATAATATAAACAATCTATAATACTTGCCTGTAAAAATAATTTGAAAATGTTTGTTCACATTAATGATCCTTAGAAAATAACCAACACATAAAACTTAAAATGTACTTTACACCTTTTTAAAATTAGGGTCCAATGTTGATACCCTTGATCATTATTTAACCACTTTCTACTTATTGCTTATGTATTTATGACATTCTCCAGTATTTGTTGGTTTATGTAATTGAGTTATATGTTTCAATTTTTTCTCCTCTGTTTCACCTACATGATAATAATTAAAAATCTTTCTTTTATAACTTCTCCTTTGTTGTTTATTACTTTCAGGTAAACATGTTGTGTTATGTTGTCATCCTTTAAACATAGTTTGTATATTGTGCAAAAAAAAATTGTTACATAAATAGCAACATCCATCAAATGTTGTTGCATAAAAAAGTAACTACTCGTACAAATATTGTACATATCTGCTTATCTGCCTATATATATATATATATATATATATATATATATATATATATATATATATATATATATATATATAATGACAAATGCAGGCAACCATTGACGAAGATGCAATATGTTTATCGTTTGGTTAGCGATTTGCGTCCTAATATAACAAATACGTGGAAAGTGCATGTAATTGTTTCCCGTATATGGACAGTGTACAACCCTATCAACAATCGACTCATATCTTTTGACCTAATCTTATCGGATGAACATGTAAGTTTTCTTCTTTGTATCAACATAAATTACTATTTGTTTAAACATTCTGTTTTGTCTAACTGTTTGTTATTTTTAGAATTGTTGCATCCATGCAACCATTCCTCATAGATTGATATACTCATTTAATAACAAAATCAAAGAAGGAGGTGTCTACAAGATACATAACTTTGAAGTTCTTACATACGATACTTTTTATCGGCCACTACAGAAGGATATATACGTTAAGTTCATGCCTGCTACATTAGTTTCAGATTCTCACCTTCCATTATCTTTGTTCCAACGATATTCTTTCAATTTCATTCCTTTCTGCAAGCTTTCTTCACGCGTTAATGATTCTAAATATCTATCAGGTTAACATTGAATTATTTCTTTTTCTTATTCAAAGATATATGTGTTTCTAACATATTCCTATTTGTAGATGTTATTGGACGTGTTTGTGAGTGGGTTTTATAGAAAAAATAGTTCAAAAAGGTCATGTGTATGATTCAGACATGCGTAAAATTGTCATATCCGATGAAACGTATGTTCTATAAAATAATTAATTCCAATAATTTAGTTTATAAGATTATATATTAATTATGTTGTTTTTTTAAAAATAACATGCAGGGGGTATGAAAGTTAATTTCACAATATGGGGAAAACTTGCTACACAATACAATGATGAAGACATAAGAAACTATAATGATAATGTAGTTGTCATTCTCACTTCTTGCAAAGTTTCTCTTTTCAAAGGTTTATTCTTTTTAACAAAACAATATTACCTACAATTTTTTTTTGGTATATTTAATATGGGTTTTTGTTTCTATAAGGTGTTCCAACGGTACAGACAACAACTTCATCTTAGATGTATTTCAACCTTCCGGTCAAGGAGATTAAGTTTTTTAAGCTTATGTATTTACTTATATATTTACATGAAATTTAAGCATAATATAACATGTTGTTGTTTTGTAGTGTATCACAACCGGTATGCTTTATTTCAAAGCAAAATAAAATTGAGGACTTCGTTGTGACTAGCTTATCAGATGTTTATAGTTACTTACAAGATGGTGTTGTTGAGGTATTTTATTATACATATCTATAACTAAACTTCCATGTGATTTGCGAATTGACTTTTTGTTTTTCTTTGTAAAGGGAACACAATATACTATTGAGGGAACCATCGTCGATATAGATATGTTTAATGATTGGAAATTTGTCCAATGTGGAACATGTCGTAAGAAGGTTACTATGCGTGATGGTCGCTATTATTGTTTTAGTTTTCAGAAAAATGTTGATAACCCTCGTCAATCGTAAGTATTTTTTATTCAAATAATTTTTTATATGTTATTCTTATCAACATTTTTTATATTGGTATAAACTGGTTGTGCGACTAATTGATATATATATATATATATATATATATATATATATATATATATATATATATATATATATATGTGTGTGTGTGTGTTTGTGTGTGTGTGTGGTGTGTGTGTGTATGTGTGGGGGGGTTATATATTAATATGTTTGTCATGTTTTCTTAGGGTGCTGGTGATCCTAATTGGGTGAAAGATTTTCTTCTCGAAAGCTTATGTGGTGATAAGGTCATTTTCACTATTAAGGTTGACAAATTCAACATGGCGCCAAATTATGTGCGTCGTTTTACTATAACTAAATATTACAGTGACAAAAAGCATAATGATAAGGGATATCAGCTTTCTCCCACGATCGAGAAAAGTACGGTGGTTATAACAAATGAGGAAGACCATTATATAGTCGAAGGTGAATATGAAAGTTTGTCTAAAATCACTGAATATGAATGGGAGCTCTTAGACCAAGCGCTATGGGGACCATGTAGTCATTTTATACCATCAACAATCTCAACAATGGTAATTATTATTTCATATTGTGCTAAGTTCTGTAAAAGCTATAGTTTATACATTTGTCTTAATATACATAGGATGCTTGTGATACTGAAGAAAATGATGGTGTTAATAAATATATATATGATGTCAATGATGCAGAAGCAGAAGAAGATGAAAGTGATAATGTATGGGTTAATTTATATTACTTATATAAAGTTAGATTATGTTTATTTGGTAGTTTCTTATTAATGTGATCCTTATTTACAATTAGGTTGGTCATGATAATATTCAAGATCATATTTGTAACATGTCTGTCTCTATCTCTACTTTACAAGATGGGGAAGAGATTCAAGTAAGTTACATCATATTTTTAAAATTTTCTATTTTTCTTACGATATGGAAATAATTTTTCTTCAATTGTTATTGTTAGCTATTCTATTACAAAAAGTTTACTTCTCATGATTCTTATTGTCATGTTGGTATTTTTACAATTAGGCGTCTTTTGATGATATTGAAGCCGATTCTTCTGAAAAATCGTGTATCAGATCCTCAATAACACCAAAGAAGCGTCGTCGGCTTCCACGCTTGTGTGACGAGTCTACCGATGATGATATACTTAGCCGACTTTAAAGTAATTAGCTAATAGATTTCACTTTTTCTGTTTTTAACTTAATTTGATTTAATTATGTGTTAATCGATTGCTATTCTTTTTATTTAATTGTCTTTTAATGCATTTTTCATTAATATGTTATTTATTTGGTAGATTTGTCATTATATTGTACAGTGCATGGTAACAAATTACATAATGATGATATAGAACAAAGTTATATATTAGTAAAATAATAATTAGTTTTTATTAAACCGGTCAACCGTCCACCGAACGGGTATTAAACTAGTAATATTAATATTTAAATATTTAGGAATAAGTTAAATAAAAATTCATATATTGAAGACCACTAGAACATGGACGTATTATTATCATTATCTATTAAATATTTTTGTTAAATTTATTAAGTTTTTGTATCATAAACTAATATTTTTTGTAACTAGTGGTGTAATCTAAACAATTATCATGGTCACAAAGAACATAGAGGTCACGGACTACAATTTGAAATAACGGTTCTCTCGATTTATTACTTTTAACATTTTTGTGATATCCATTCGTTTAAATATTTTTGTTGAGCAACATCTTATTTGGAAAAATGCTTATTTACCGTCACTATTAGATCGTGAGAACAACTTTTTCAAATTGTTGTTCATGACCGTTATTTTCTTTGTGACCATGATAGTAGCTTAGATTACAACATTAATAAAATATTAATTCTTTTTATTAGTATATGATATAACACTTAATAAATCAAACAAGAATCTTTATTGATTCCTATAATACTATGTTATTACGGTTTAGGTATCTTATCTATATAATTTTTACTACATGTAAGACCCATGTATTACATGGGTTCATTTTAAAGAAAAAAAATGAAATTCTAAACATTTGACAAGTTTGAATTTATAAGAAAAAACAGAAAAATATTGAATTATTAAAATTAAATTTTTGTTTTTCTTTTAAATTAAACAAATAATTTAGATAAATAACCAAAGGAAACTAATAAAACTTTAATTTAGAAAATTTGAAATTAGTAAAAAATCAATTAATGAAAAAAACCACAAAATACCATATGTAAAAAAAATTAATTGAAAATAATCACAAAATGACATGTGGTGAAATCATTGAGAGTGTGACATGTGACAAAAAAATTCTTTATTTATTAGGGAGGATTTAGTTTTTGTTAAAAAGAATTAATATTTTTGTTATTTATATATACTTTATTTTAATAATAAACAAAAAAATCAAAAACTAAAGTAAAGAAAATAAAAATAAAAGTAAAAAGTAAAACCAATTAAGGGTACATGTGAAACCAAAATCAAAGAATATGGTTTCCATATAAAGTGAGTAAAATCAAAATTAAATATAGAGACAAAATAATAAGGACGAAATCAAGTTTTGGAGATCGAGTTTTAATGACTATAACTTATTAAGAGAAAAAAAGGAAAAAAGTAAATTTTATCAAGTGCCAAGTGGAAGTATCACCTCCCTTTAAAAAAATGCCACCATAATACGATTACAATCATATGGTTTGTTACTTTTATTATATGTTGCTAGATGATATATATGTTGATACAAACAATTCATAAGACCATCGGTATTACTTTAAGCTACTTTTTATATGTGTCGCTAAATGATACATATGGGTATACAGAAATTCATTTGACCATTGGTATAACTCTTAGCTACATTATATATATATATATATATATATATATATATATATATATACACACACACACACACACACACACACACACACACACTAATCGTCTGAACGATAACCATTACGATTTTTAAATGTGACGAAAATAATCCAGAATTTTACTAGTGATAATTTGCCACACTTTATAACGAAATCGTCACATTTTTTTTTCCAGGAATGTAGCAAAGTTATTTTTAAAAAGTGTGGCAGTATTTCCAAATTCTTGTGGTGTATATTGGGAAGTAGAAGCAAGTACATTAACAAAAAGACATCATCAGCAAACTTAGTATGTGAAGGACTGCACATCAAATAAAGAATCATGTTCAACTTCTAATTAAGGACTTTGTATTGCATCAGAAAAACCAAAACATTATCTTCAACTTTTCATTATCATTATCATGAAAACCCATTAAAAAGAGAAGAAAAGTTTAGAGAGTTTAATGGAATTGTAGATCTCGGTGGAGATTTAGATGGTGGTGAAGAAGTATCAGGAGGAGACATATCACCAGGTTATGTGACACTTGTTTCCATTTGAGAAGTACTCATGGAGGTATCATCATTTCGTATCTCATCTCCATTAGATTCAATAGAGGAAATGTGTGGAATCTTTATAGTATAAATTAGAACAATTAAACTGGTGGATGGAATAGTCGGAGATGCAATCTATTATATAACAGGAAAGGCTCAGTTACAAGAAGAGTAGTTATTTCCGAGGCATCACCTCCTCGTTTAGAAGTAGAGATGAATTAGTTGGTGTTTAGGATCCTACTTAGTCTCATTAGGATCTATCACCTTTGATTTATTTCTTGCATGGACCTTTGCCTTTTAAGACTTTGAAAAAGCATCCTTCTTTGATTTCTTTCTCTCTATTTCAACGTTTGTTATCGAAGAGGCAATACATTTATGCTTGCTTCCACATTTGGTGATTCCTGCTCAAGATTTTTTGGAACAAATCTTGTAGGAAAAGGAAGCACAAGATTAGATCAATACAACCTTAGAAATGGAGATGTCTTAGAAATGTTTTTGAGCAAAGCTTCTACTATTTTCCCAAAAAAATTAAAAACATCAGGATTCAGATTACCAGAAGTAATAGTGAAAGTACTAAATTTCGTTAATAGAGAATCTACTCGAATTTGGTTGAATTTGCGTATTAGAATAAGATCTACTAAAAAACAAAGATCAATACCGATGAGAAGATAATTTCATATCCCAATTTTTTGTGATTTTTATTTGTGATAGTTTCTCCCCAGATAATAGATTCATAATCCACCATCATATCATAAAAAATATCGTAGAGAATATGTAACAACAATTGACTTGTAGATCCACGTTTAGACATCCTTTCAGGTACACAATAGATTATTACTCCAAAGAAGTAATTACATATGAAAGTTAGACGAGGTTTTTTAATCTATATTATAAATGTAATGTATGGTGTGTGACCCATGACATTCAACACATAAATAATATCAGTAGTAGTTGAAGAGACAAAATCACGTTCACTCGACAGTTTCAAGAGTTTTGAAAATTATTTCTTTGTAAAAGTGAGTTTCCCAATTTGTTCATCTTCAAAGGAAAATGTAATCGTCTGAGAATTGTATCATGTAATGTGATATGCACCATTCACCCACTTGATTGGAATATAATTAACAAAGAGATAGATAGATAGATAGATAGATAGACAGATAGATAAATTGTAACACTTGAACCTTTTAAGTTTCCATTTCAGCCCTTGATAAACAAAATAATGCACTTTTGGTCCTTTTGGCTAGTACGTGGGGCGTACTCTCTCGTATGCTTGGCGTACTAGATGAAATCTGATCGCGGGTTTGAACCACGTACGTTGGGTGTACGTGGTTTACGCTGGGCGTACGCTGGCTAGGGACAAACCCTAATTTTTAGGGGTTGTTCCCTATTTAAGCCTCATTAACTCACCTCCTGGATAATTTAGACCAGCCTCCACCCTTTGAAAACCCTAGTCCGTCCCTTGCCTTTGTGTGGTGCTTTTGAGTTATGGTATTATGCATATTGAAGTGGTAGAAGAAAAAGCTTGAAGACTCATTCTTTGGAAGGGAGCTTAGAGATCCAACTTTAGCACCTTCATTTCGTGGTTTTTGAGGTATAAAGCTCAAAG
Source organism: Lactuca virosa (assembly GCF_052849685.1). Lineage (NCBI taxonomy): Eukaryota > Viridiplantae > Streptophyta > Magnoliopsida > Asterales > Asteraceae > Lactuca > Lactuca virosa. The sequence goes on along the minus strand of NC_136429.1, from coordinate 302,495,014 downwards.
CTTGTCATATCATTTCATAGATCTATTCCTTGGCTTGCTTTTGGACTATTTTGATCCCTTTTAGAGATCCAACTTTAGCACCCAACCCAAACCCAACCCAAAATTAGTGGTTTGGGTTGTGATTTTCAACCTATTTAAGTTAAATTGGTCAACCCGCTTAACCCTTTTAATTAAATAGGTTGGGTTGGGTAAAATTATCAACCCACCAACCCATTTAACTTTAGTATATACTTAATTTGATAATTATTTGAATATTATCATGTATTGATAAAAATATTAATTTATAAATTATAATGTTATATTATTATTTATCTTTAAAAAAAACAATCCTAATTCTCATCATTTTTCTTAGCACCAACAATACTATCCACTATCTGAAATCACTTTGAAATTAAACATTTCTAATGTTTTTTGAACAATATATATGTAATTGTGAATTAGGATCGTGCTTTTGTCATATACTTTGAAACTTTATTTATGTTTGGAAATAATTTAAGTGGGATAGTCTTTAGTTAATTAATTAATTTATTTTATTTTAAATAGGTTATCCCAAGTTTAATTTGTTTATGTAATAGGTTGAGTCGGGAACTACATAAACAACTCAACACAGTAACAACCCATTTATCTTAAAGGTTGGGTTGGGTTGGAAATATAAACCCATTTAAATAAATAGGTTGAGTTGGGTTGAAAACTTCAACATTAATAAATGGGTTGAACCCGAACCCAACCTAGGTCGACCTATTTCCAGCTCTAGTCAAAAGTCTTAGTAAGCATGGTCATAATAGAATCGAACATCTCTGGTATGGCCTCCCTTATTGTCGTGGCCACCTCGGTGGAAACGATCCTACAGATCTCATCAGTACTGGAACTCGGCCTCTCGGGGTCGCTGGAGCGTAAATATCAAGTAACCACCATACAGAAACACAGAAGAAAACTATCAAAATCTGGCTAAAGTGCATACACAAACACTTACACATTCCCACAAGTTCCTTAGTACCCTAAGATTCCTTCCTGAGTTGTGTACGGATCTGGTGCTTTCAATATTATGGGCCCAGTACTACCTTCCACACTAATCCGTATTTGCTACAAGTCGTCCTCTCAAGACCCTAAGTAACAAGAACTCTATTCGTCAAGGGTATCTCTATACTCACCCTACAGGTTCCTCATAACCACTACTAAACATCTAGGCACTCATCCTAGACTACTCCCCAACACCTCTCCGCCTCGCAAAGTTCTCTGTTATTCTCGCCATTTACTTCGAGTATGCCAATCGCACACAAAACATGACTCGATAGACAGTCAAATAAATGATTCTACCTCAAGTCCACATCCAAACAAGGAACAAGAAGAAAGGCTAAATCAGACATTCTAAGGCTATACAATCTTATCCATGTAGAATCATGCAACATACACCAAGAAAATAGCAAGGATAGGTTCAATCTTATAAAACCAACCTCCTAGGATAAAGGCATCACAAATCAGGAAACTCTATCACATACTTCCTGTGGGATCCTTAGCCTATCTGTTGGGAATGAAACCCTAATTGTGATTTGATGAACAAGATGCGGAAAATAAGAACAAACACAAATATGAAGATTATGTCGAATGATCACTCGATTTATTCAATTATGAGGAACATATTACACTTGAAGAATAAGAATCTAACTCTACAAGAAACCTCACAACGTGGCGGCTACATTTTGCCTCACTCTTAACCCTAATTATGAATAATACATGACTATTTATAGGGAAAAGACAAGTCTTGGGCGTTTAACCTACACTTCATCAAGGGGGGCCATTGCCATCATCCATGGAGTACTTTGAAACCCTACAATCTCCCCCTCAAAGTATGGAATGGATGACAATGCTTCAACTTCCAAACAAGCATCTAGCAAATAAGAAATGATCTCGCGACGAGGAATATATGAAGCAATCCATGAATCTTGATTCTTTAATAGTCTTCAAAAACGGGTTCTAGTATATAAGAACTAAGCATTGAAGTAATGTCTTTAAACTTCATTTTCTGATGTAATCCCAAAGAATCTTCAATAAAGCCAAACCCGCCATAAAAACCCATTTCAGAACAAAGAAACCAAATCACTTCTTGTCTTTGAAGAACTCCCCCTCCAAGTCACAATGATCTTCCAATAAGCTAATGATATAAGCCACCAAAAAATATCATGTAACAACCTAAATTTTAAGATTCGTAACGCCACTTGATCGAGAAAATACTAGAAGTCAGATATATAAAGGCTTTAGACGAGCTCGATCAAGAAATATTTCTATAAAAGCAACTTCTTAGTAAAAGCTTTAGATGAGCTCGATGAAGAACTTCTGTAAATGCTACCTTCATATTACTACCACAAGTTTCATCAAAAATCTTCAAATTTGAAAAGTCAAAATCCAATTTCGAATGGCCATAGCAAATTCTCCCCCGATTTATAATAAAAAATATGATTATAAAGCCTTCAAATGGTCATGAGAATGATCTTGAATGGCTAAAAAATTACTGTGATCCCCCGCGACAAAATGATATACACAATGAAGTATAAAATTCGAAAAAGTCGTGAAAATTTGACTTTATCACGAAAAACGACTTTCCGAACCGCAAAGACTTGATGAAATCTTTATTTTTCTGTTCACGAAAAAATATGTGCGTTAAAGAATTCAAAACTGTTCACCAGCCCTTAAAATTGTAAACTTTTTCGAAAAATGGGTTGAAATTGTCACTTTCCAGAAACTCAAGGGCTGGAATGGTAATTCAGCATCATTATACCCCTATATTTGTAACAAAATCTGGAAATGGTCCAAAACTGCCAAGGCATGAAAAGTATAGGGACTAAAAGAGTCAATTCGCTGAAGTTTCAGGGACTAATAATGTAACATGTTTATCTTCTTCCCCAATTCATTAACTGCATAAACGAACATGACTAGAATCATGAAATCATCACAACGAACACTGATAACAAAGCGAAGGTGCAATCTGAGCTCAAGCAACCGAATCCTAAGTTCGTTCCAAGATCATCAATTTTCCACCTGAAGCGAACCCAACCGAAGGTTCGATTCCTTTCGTTTCTATTTCCATTTCAAGCTTCATCAGGCGAAACTCCTTTCGCTTTTGGTCCTTCCTCTGTTCGCTCCAACCATTAACAAGCGAACCCAAGTTCGTTGTTCCAGGTTTGGTCCTAATTCATCAGCATTACCCCAAGGCGAATCCACTCACAGGTTCGCTTATTGTTCTCACTCTGCATTCGCTTCAAGCCCTTTCGTTCCAAGTGCAACACATGAACACAGATTCGTTCCGATCATCACGATGTGAATCCAATTTCATGACAAAAGTGAAAGCTTATTCAAACCGAATTACAGGTTCGCTTTCCCCTCTTTCGTTCCAAGGCTAACAAACGAACCCAAGTTCGTTCCATGTTCGTTTCGAGCACAAGCCTTCATACCGAGCCCTGAGTTCAAAACGCCAAGTGTCACACCCAAAGGGAACCAATTTCAAAGATGAACCCATTCACAGATTCCCTCGTAAAACATAGTCAACAAACATTCACAGGTTAAGGATTCGCAGGTAAGACTTTCATAGCGATTTTGACTTTTCTGTTGACTAATGTTCATCCGTTCGTTAACAGTTTATCACATGACTTCAAAGATTTGCATTCAACAAACATAAAATCGATTCTCCAAAGATCGATTTCACTCAAGGATCATTAGCAATTTCCAAGTTCGACATGAATCAAATTAATAATCATGAAATCAAATTGACGATAAGAACAGGAACGAGAAAATTGATGAAAAACAAGATCTTGGATTAAGACAAACAAAAATCGATTCTTGAGAATTGATGTTCACACGTTGAAACCATTAACCTCAGACGATTAACAAAAAAATCATCAATTGTAAATTTAGAATCGAATACTGAATGAATGAAATCAATTGCAAGTGATGCATATAGGAGCTTGAGATAAAATTGGATATGCGGATCATGAACAGTGGAATGGCCAAGATTTTGGGCCACAAAAAAAATTATATGCATGGATCCAATTAGGTAAAAACAAATAACTAAAATCGATTGATTTTTGGATTAAGCGAGCAAACAGATCCAATATGAACAGAAGAACGAATCAGATTGAAATAATACCAGATGAACAACATAAATTTCCATGAACAGTATATTGAACAAAATTTTGATTCCATACCACCAAAACACCAATAATCTTAAATAATTTGTGTAGAAAAACATCAAATCACGAACCGATACTTCAAAGATCAATAGATCTTCAAAGACCCGCTCTGATACCACTTTTTTGGGAATGAAACCCTAATTGTGATTTGATGAACAAGATGCGGAAAATAAGAACAAACACAAATATGAAGATTATGTCGAATGATCACTCGATTTATTCAATTATGAGGAACATATTACAGTTGAAGAATAAGAATCTAACTCTACAAGAAACCTCACAATGTGGCGGCTACATTTTGCCTCACTCTTAACTGTAATTATGAAAAATACATGACTATTTATAGGGAAAAGACAAGTCTTGGGCTTTTAACCTACATTTCATCAAGGGGGCCCATTGCCATCATCCATGGAGTACTTTTAAACCCTACACTATCAACTAGCATGCAGTTCAATCAGTTTATAAGATAACCAATGGACACTAAACATAAAATAAGTAGAGATATTTAGGAAACTACCACTCAAACTCTGGTTGATTGTACACACTGCTTCACCCGACTTTTCTCCTATGAAATTCTTTGTTTCTTTTTGAAATTTTTTTATGAAAATCCTCAGATCCTTAGTTTGAGTTTGGAATCCTACAAGTGTTCATCCTAATCCCTCAAACGAGGGCTTTGATACCAATTTGTAAGATCCAAATTTTCAAACCAAAATTTTCATTTTTAAATTCATATAAAACATTGTTCAAAAAACACCATCTCAAGGAAATCATAAATGTCAAATATAGACCATCATCAAAATGCCTGGAAATAAAACTGCAGGCGAATGTGTACAATCAAGCGTTCGCCTTCACGCGATCCTCAAAAGTACCTAAAACACATTTAATCAAAAACTATAAGAATGAAGCGTAGTGAGTTTCCCCAAAATACCACACACAACACAACACAAAAAATAGCTATCAGTTATCAGCAACCCTAGAGACTATCCAAAGTCTCAGTCGGCAAACAGCACGCCCTATGGGTTATCAGCAACCATGGAGACTACCCGAAGTCTCAACACATACGATAACACATATCACAGTATAGCACATAGACCCAGCTGGTCATAACACACATACACACACAAACACACACACACACACACACACACACACACACACATATATATATATATATATATATATATATATATATATATATATATTCTACCACACAGGTAAGAATAGTGAGGAGACTCACCTTGCACAGATGACTGATAGAACTCACACCCGAACTACCGGAGCTAGACTCCACCTATTAATCGCACCAAATAACTCTAATTAACATTTAAGGTAATTATACAAACTTAACTAGTCCAAAACCGAGTCTAATCCACAATTTGGGCAAAAGACCATTTTTCCCCTCAAAAAAACTAAAACCCTCTTAGTTGACCAAAAGTCAACCTTGGAAAAAAAATTCAATGGTCCATGCCATCTGGACAGATCACCATGTCATGGCCTCTTTGTGCCACGCCGTGGGCACTCCACGAAAAAACAATCAAGCTCCTTAGTCACCATGTCGTGACACTGAACGCCACATCGTGAGAACTAGGTTCCAACATCCTAACATATTTATCTCTTAATTTGTTAAGCTCTTTCCTTCCAACTTTCCAGAATCCCTCCTAAGGTCTAAGGCATTCCAAAGATCAATTCTTTTTCAGACTCCCTCCAGATCTACAACATATGATTGCAAAGGGACCTTAATAATCCATAAAGTTGCTAACTTTAAGGACTCAATGCATTCTACTCAACCCAACATGAAGAAATATGGAGTAAAACTTAGATCTATCATGCTTGAAAGAGAAAGTTAGGAACTTGAGGACTTACACAGTCCAGAAACAATAAAAGAGGACGAGGAAGATACGTGCTTGTAGAACCACAACACTAAAATGGCCATCTTCTTCAATAATATGCAAAAGAGACACAAAGAAGCTCTCAATGTCTATAATGGGGCTAGGTTTTCTATGGGATGTTTTCTCTGGGAATAGAGACTGGAAAATGAGGCAACCCTAGAAGTTAGTGCCCTTAAATAGGGCAACAACCCCGAAATTAGGGTTTAGGCCCAAAACATTCCCCACGTTGTGGCCATATACTGCCACATCGTGGGCGTTCTAAATGATGCGCTGACGAACCGGATATCACCATGTTGTGGGCACCCTACCATGTCATGCACAAAATAGATTAAAAATATACCTTGAATATCTAGGCATTAGACCAATGTTGATGTTCTTGCTAGAGTTGCAATATATGGTACTCTTCTATACTACTTCTACAATCTTAGAGAAAACTGTTTGTTTAGAAAATAGATCGTTACCACTCTTAAGGTTACTGAAGAAGCTGTTGATGAAATCAAGAATAACTTGAAGAACTCTCTCATTTGTAAGTATGAATACTTCTTTGCTTATAAGAATGAGTCTCTCACTAACAACTTTAACCGATTTAACTGTTTCATTAATGATTTGAAAATGTGTGAGATTACAAAATATAATCATGTGTTGGTTCACAAGTTCCTTGACTCTCTTGATGAAAGTTGGTAACATCATGTTGATATGTTAAAGAAAAATGACAAGATAAAGACTATGGATCGTCCAAGTCTGTTTGACAATATTAGAAATTATACGCAAAGTAAGGCTCAGAGATGAGAGAGTGTTAAGGGGATGAAAGATATCAAGTCGGACAATTTAGCTACACTTCTATCCAAGGAATTTATGGTAATCAATGATCTTCATAACAGTGATGAGATCTCATCAGGTTAAGTATCAGAAGATAATGATGAATATCAAGGGATAGCCAAACTAGATGCCAAAGCAGCTTTGATTGTAAAACAGTTCAAGGGCAAAAACAATTCAAGAAATTTCAAACCAAATCAAAGGCCCTTCAGACCAAAAGGTTCTACTACTGATTCATCCTCAATGAATGAAAACAACCCATCCCCTACAAAATGCTACAAGTGTCGTAACATTGGTAACTTTATCAAAGATGTTAGGTGCATAAATTGTACCTTTTTGCATGTTTATTTCATGGTTAGTTCAAGCATCACATAACATTTAGTATAACTTTTCATTTATTTTGCATTTTCGAGGATCGATCTAGTTTTCATCATTTTTGTGGATATTTCAGGGTGATTTGAGGATTTAGGCATGCTTAGGATGTTCGAGGGAGGCTCTACACAGAGTTTTGGAAGTATCATAGCAAGATTGAAGAAAACGTGAATTTTGGATTTGGAATTCTATCAAGAGATTCCAAGGTCATGGATGTCGTGAAATGGGTCTCTCAGCATTATATTTTACCATTCTGAGGGCGGGGAATCGAGTCTGACAGTTTTTTGTGATTTTTAACTTCCGTTTAAAAGAGGTTCCTTTGCCATTTTGAAAACAACTTCGACCAAGACTTTGCAAGGGCTGATTTTCATATATATTATCATTACTTAGCACTTTGGAAGCATTTACATTTTGAACTAGTAATATTGTTTTAAGATTAAACTTGTTGAATTTGTACTTTAATTTAGCCATGCGTGGCAAACTTTTTCTTCCATTTTCGGTTCTAGATTCCTAATTACTTGTTGTTAGATTGTGATGTGAACTAGATTTATTGTTTATTATCTAGTAATATTTGATTTAGTCTTAATATCTACTTGATTTGTAATCTTTTCACTTGATCAATGAAATCAGGGTTCATATCATGGTTGTTAGTTAAATTATGAAATGCGTATATGTTTTATGATTTGTAATTGGTTACAAGCACTTAATTGGTTTCATTGGAATCAAAATTAGTGTAATCAAATATTAGATGTTCATATTCCTGAGCCTATGAGGAATATTTGACATTGTTGGTAATAATTGCATGAACTTAAGGTCTTTTACTGATCTAGTCTAATAGTTTGTTTGGATTTATCAACTAAATGAAGTTTTACTTAACGATCATGTTTTGAGTAAAATACTTTCGTCGATTTGGAGATATTAGAGCTTATTAATATCTTAATTACCAACCTGGATTGAACATAAATTACATTCATATTACATCTTACAACATAGTACTTGAATAGGATTTGGAATAAGAAATGTATTTTAATTCCTATATTTTCATTTATAATTTGTTTATGTATGAAGTTTATTTTGATGTAAACAAAATCCCTCTATTTTACCATGTGGTTGTATGTTGTGCGAAACTTGATCAAACATTAAGTCTCGTATCTCTGTGGACCGAACCTGCTTATACTATGCTATATTTTAGTATACTGTAGTAGCGATTTGTGTTAATAGTTACTATTTTAGCCATTTATTTGTTGGTTTGACACCGAAACAAATTGGCGCCGTTGTTGGGGATACGGTAGTACTAATTGTTTATGCCGAGATCTTTTCGCACATGTACTCTTTTTCCATTTGATATAGAAATCGAGAAAACACTCAAAAGGATAACGAAGCAAGATAAGCTTTAGAAGAAACAACCAGATTCCAAGACTTCTTCAGCATCCACCCCTCTGGTCATCAACATTTGGGAGGATTTACCCCTCTTAAGTGCATCAAAAGTGGAAACCTTAAACCCATCGTCATCACCTAAACCATCCTCATCCTAAAACAACACTCCACCTTCCTCATCCACTCACGATATCCTAGATCCTACACCTACGAAACACCAATTCCACCAATCAACATGGTAGACAATCCACCCGGACAAACTCTTCACCAATGAACAAGGCAAGAGGTCACTCAACAACCTCATTGTATCAATTACCCAGCTGCAACCAACAGAGAACTGAAACTCAGTCTCATCTACCTCCTCCCAAACTTTAGAGGTCTTGAAAATGACGACCCCCACAAGTTCCTCGATAAATTCCATGTTGTGTGTTGGCATGAAACCACACAATGTTACGTATGATCAAATCAAGCTTAGGGATTCCCTTTTGTCGTGCAAGATTCAGAAAAAGATTGGCTTTATGACCTCCCACCGGGGATGGTTACTGCATGGGTGGACCTTGCATGCCTCTTCTTAGGTAAATACTTCCCAGAAATGAAAGCTTTAGCCCTATGGAGGGAAATCATTAGAATCAAGCAACATAAGAGAGAATCCTTTCATGTATATTAGGAAGGATTCAACAAACTATACTCCTATTGCCCAAAGCATGGAATCACTAAATACCAGCTTCTCCAATACTTCATTGAAGGCATGAATCCGATGGAAAGAAGGTTGTTCAATGCTTCAAGTAGAGGGTCTTTATCCAATAAGACTCCAACCGAAATCTGAAACCTCATTAAGAACATGGCAGAGGATTCTAAACATACGAGTCAAGGTGAAGATTGAAATACAAATGAACCCAAAGGTGTAAAGAGGTGCACAATCCTCAAACTGAAGCTTAACTATCCCAGTTGACTAAGGTGGTAATGATGATTGAAAAAGACAAGGGTGTACAACCCACACCCCGCCCTTACGGTATTTGCACTCAAGTCGGGCACCCAACTAACATGTGCCCTCAAATTCAAGAAGAAGACTATGAAAAGGCACTAGCTTTGGGAGGATATTCAGGGCAAAAACATATGAATTTTGATCAGCTCTGAGGCAATCAAGGGCGGAACAACAATCAAGGCATGGGTTATCAACCGAGATAACCACCTCCACACCAACAAATAGCACCTTTCCCACCTCAAAATTTCCATCAAAGGCAACCACAACATTTTTAAACAAGCGGGTTCATAAAGCATATGCTTAGAAGACATTGTAAACACTTTGGCAACTAGTATACAAGCTTTTCAACAAGAAACAAAAGCAAGAATCAAGAACTTATAGCAATGAGTTTCACAACTTGCCACTTCTGTAAGAAAACTAGAATCTCAGGGAAAGTTGCCTTCCCAAACTGAAGCGAACCCAAGGCACAATATATGTTCCATCACATTAAGAGGCGGAAAGATGTACAATGGTCCAACAATTCCAATTGATCAAGAAGAAGAGGAAGAAGAAATAGTGGTCGAATAGGCAACAAAAGAAGAGAAATAAGAGGAACAAATTGTTGGGTTTTGTATACTACAACATCCTATGGTGCACATACAACCCTAAATGCCTTGGATCTATGTTTTCTCTAATTATACATGCAATATTGTTTCCAAAGCATTAAGCCTACAACTAGCATACAATTGACATAGACAACATAAATCATAAAAGTGAGTTAGAAGATTACCTCTTTGTTGTAGCTTGTAGACATTGGCCTTTTAAGAGCTTAATGCCTCAAATGATGCTCCTCAAATGGTTCACAAACACAATGAACAAAGGAAGACTTTTGAGAGAATATCCTTGCATACAAATCGCCACATATGAACTCATTGAACATTCGGGTGGTGATTTTAGCTATGGGTTGCTCTATATATATATTAGGAATCCAAGAGTCATGGGTAAACCCTAATCCATACTCTTGGGCTTATTATCCATGATCCATGATTCAAGTGGGCTAACTCTTTATGGATTCTTCCATAAACTTATTCCATCATGTATCATAAGCCCAAAACATATATATAACTAATTTAAACAATTAGTTCCCATTAATTTAATTAGTCTCTTTTGATCACTAAATTAATTCCAAATTAATTCTTGATCAATACTAATTAAATCATATGATTTCATATTAATATATTAGACCTTATAATTGTTGGATTAGTGTCTAAGTCCATAACTATAATTGGTATGTACTTGACCCGACTCGGCATTGTCCATTTGGGTTGCATGGCATCGGAACATTTGGATAGACCGTTTATGAGGAAAAGACATTTTGTGACATATTAATATATTATAAGTTCTAATATATTAATATGAAATCATGTTATTTAATTAGTATTGATCAAGAATTAATTTGGACTTAATTTAGTGATCAAAAAGAGACTAATTAAATATATGGGGATTGATTGTGTAAATCATTCATTCTTATATATGTGGGCTTATGATCCAAGATTCCTTTATGTTGGGTTTAACCCATGTGGTGATCCATGGATACTCCATGGAGGTTAAAACCCATGAAGCATAAGGAATGGGTAAAGTCATGAGTTACATGGTGTAACCCTAATAGCCACACTATATAAGAACCCCTTTAGTTCAAGAAATTGGCACTAGTGATACATATTTTGAGGGCTAGCCGATTTGAACATGTATGTATTCTTCGCATGGTTATTCCAAGAGTTCATGATGTTGTGTGAACCATTTGAGGTGTCACACTTAGGGCACTAGGCTCTCAAGCTTCATGGAGTCAAGCAACAACAACAAGGTATGTATTCTATCTATTTTATTATCCTAGTATCAATGTTTTGGTATGCTAGTTAGGATAATACCTTGGATAATCACATTTGCATGTATAATAGAGAAAACATAGATCCAAGGTATTTAGGGTTGCATGTACACTTAGGAGTGTTAGAATGCTCAAAACCCATCAGTGGTATCAGAGCCTAGGTTTGTTTTCAATTATACTTGATGCAAATTGCTGAAAAAGTCGAATTTCGGGCATTCTGGGCACTGGACTCGCCGAGTCCACTAATGAACTCGCTGAGTCCATGAAGAAAATCATCCTACTCGGCGAGTAGGTTGATACACTCGACGAGTAGGAGCCCCAGACAGCATATTTTCGAGTTTTTTGGCTAGAAATGGACTAGAAACATTACCCTAAGATGTTTTTGAACTTATAAACTTGTTTTTGATGTGGTAATGTTCATACTAATCCAATTTCAAAGATAATTATCAATAGATTCATGTTTTGTATTAGTTTAGTGATTAGGCTAATTACATGGAAAAGTTTGATTTGAATTATCTTGTTCTTATGAGTTGCTTAGATTAATAGAAAAGTTAATTGATTATGTGTTTTCAATCCATTTTAATCTAAGAGTTGATTCTAAAATGTGTTTTTGTAACTTGTACTCAAGTTATATGAAAAGTCACATTTAAGTTTCATAAAACTCATAAAAGTTGGCAATGGTTACAAAAATGAAGAGTCTTGTCCTCAAGTTATGGAGGTTCAAGAGTCACTTCATTAAGTAATAAAATGTGTAACCTTAATTAATTCCATAAGTTACAAAAATAAAGAAAAGTTACATTCTTTTATTAGTTTAAAGTCTTCCATAACTTGTCCTCAAGTTATGGAACTTGAAGAGTTTTTTTTAATTAAAACTAATTTAAACACATAAGTTATGGAATTAATTAGTTTTGAATAATTTCAAAACTTGCCCTCAAGTTTTGGAATTTGAAAAGTTTTCTCTTATGAATACTTTAATTCCAAGTTAAGCCCTTAGAATTTTAAAAGTTAAAATTCAACCCTTATACTTTATAATATTATAAGTTAATAATATATATATATGTATAAGAAAAAGTCAGTCTTACCGTTAGTAGGCCTCATTCATGAAGCCGTTCTATAAGGGGGGTATAAGGTTACTGCCTATAAAATGGCAGTTTAATGGGTGTCCACTCTCACCCACCGCTTCCTTGACTGGTGGAGGGTCGTTAGCCGAACGGGTAGGACAAGGACTAGAAATCTCCCTTCGTTAAAAGTATTAATGATAAATACTAAGTAATTAAACCATTTATAAATTCCCAATCTTAGTTACTTAGGAAAATGTGAATTTGGTGCTAACCCATGAAATTACACTTTGCACTTTGTTTAAGTCGGTTAGTGGAGCGTGTGTGGTTAACCGGCACACTAACTCGTATTTAACAAGGTAGGCAAAGGGTAACTTAATGTTTATCATAGTATCGATGGAGCGTGTGTGGTTAACCCACACATCTATTGAGGGGTAAACACTTAAGGGTACCAAGTATATTTGCATGGTTATTCACACCTTGTTTTGTGATCCTCGGCATCCCAGTCACAAAACCTGAAGGGCACACTCGAGATTGAAACATGCCATTGAACAGTTCAATGAATCTCAAAAGAATCTAGGAGTTTCAAAAACCAATTAAAACCTAATAATACGTTTCGTTTATCTTGGTGGAAATTGGTGAATCGTCATTCACCTACCTTCAAATATTTTATAGCTTGGATTACGGCATCCCTCTTCCAAGATATAAAATTATTGTGTTGGGTCCTAGCCTTAATATTTCATATTGGGTGTTATATTAAGGACTTTAAATCAACTATCTTGAATATCTCCCAAAAGATGATCTTCCCAAATCTCTTGAAACAAGCTTTCCTAAATGAAGATGATGTCCCATGGAAATCATACTTCTTTCACTTCCTCCAATTATTCTCCCTAACCCACAAGTTCCTGAAAAGTTTAAGGTCACTCAAGCAAAGGTCTATATATGATCACATCTTGGAGATGTAGTCAGATATTGACAAGCCGGGAGAGTGGGGTGTCAAAGTCTTGAGAAAGTTGGTGACTCAACTATTTTCTAAGTCACATAGTGAGTTCCTTTGGGACTCCTATGAAATAGACTATGACAAGACCCTTAATGATCTTATCTATTTGCTAAGATCAACTTCCTAAAAATTTATGGACATTGACAATGATGACATTGGATATCCAGTAAAGCTCTCTCTTCCCAATGGAAAGGGATCGGCCATAGTCAACTCGGTTGACCAAATGGTAAAGAGAACGGCTAAATCTGAGATAGTCCCATTATCAAGGGTATATTGCCAAAGAAAGGGGCATTGGTTGCGAAGCTGCCAAATTTACCTAAGGATATTAAAGTCAATAAGTTTGACTCTACTTCGGGTAAAGTCCACTATCTAGCTCTGCTAAGTTTCTATTCTAAGATTCTTGATACATGATGTGACTGGGTCACATGTTGATGTTTTAAGAATCAAAGAAAAAGTGAAGAAACTTAAAGAAAGAATATGCTGAATCTGATGGCATAGATGGATTTCTATCGCATAGTTTGAAGATCGGATTCTTGAGCTACTTCTTAAGAGTTATGATATATTGCTTAGGAATAAATAACAACAAAGTTTTCATGTGCTTTTGCATTGTAAGGATAGTTTTTCCGCAAAGTTTTAAAATAAAAGAAATTTTTTTTTTGATTTTATCTATTTTAAAATATCCTTACAATGGCATTTGTGAAAACTTTTGTTGCTTATAAGATTCCATTAAGAGCAAGAGTGGAAATATGAATTTGATTCTTTCATTTGTGGTAGTGTCTAAATTTACCAAATAAGGAAAGATTCTCATCACCTAAGTTTCAGTTGGATAGAAACTTGGAATCATGCAAGTTGTATAGCATGATGAATAAGAACTTTCAAGCATTGGAAAAATTAAGACTAACTACTTGTTCACATGGATGTGTGAGTCAAGTAAAGGATCGAGTACATATTCTTGTGCACTGATCAAGCCCACCACAAATAATCGTTAAGACTATTCGTCATTATTTACTAAAATTCAGTAAATATGGTTATACTTACAAGCTTAAGTGTAATTCTGAGACATTGGAAAAGGTTTCAATGTATGGCAGAGCGAATAAGAAGAATCAACTTAGGCAGAAAGATAAAAGTTTCTCAAATCTGAAAAGATGGGAGAGTACTTTAGTATCATGTTATATAATCATCTTAATGATTAAGAGACCTTATCACAATTCATCCTCTAAGTGCATTCTGGTAGCTAAGAAGAGGAGCTATGAATTGTTGAAGTGGTTAAATCAAGAAGATGATTTATACTTCGTTCCAAAAACAATTCTTAGAGTTATACTCTAAGATTGTAACTTGAGTGACATGTCTTAAAGAAGGTTTAAAACACTTGTCAAATGTAAGAGTAAAAGTTTTCTACTCTTGTACATTTGAAATTGGTAAGTTGTGATGTTTTGGATAAAACAAAGACCAACTAAGGCCAATTGTGTGAAGTGTTTGTCTTGATTAGAATCCACACTATCTCTTGAATATCTGACAAGAAAGTCTTATATGTCAAGAGGACAGTGGGAGTCTTAAAGGTCTTGAAAGTCTCAAGAACTAATCAAGAATAAAACCTGAAGTTCTTCACTAGCACACAACTTGAGGTTTATAACCTATCGTGTCGACATGTCTGTGCCTATTCAAGTTGGCTTTGCATAGGAGTTCTGAGACTTCTCAATTGGTTGCACAGCTACTTGGAAGCAATGGCAGACCCTTGAGCTACCAGATGGCAAGAAATTAACATTGAGTTCAGTCCATATGAGTTTGAATTTGTCATTATCCTTGTCTTGTGACTATGGTTTTGACAATTCACGTGGATAAGAACACATACACCATTAAATCTAAGTGTAATAAGGTTTCTCTCCGATTCATGAAAATGATGGTGAGGAAACACTTTCACTAAGTAGATTTTAGCTAGATAGCAATTGTGATATTTGCATTCTCAAAGTCGTTAGTGGAGCATGTGTGGTTAACCGACACACTAACATGGACTTGTGAGAAGTGGCAAAGGTCTAAACAATTGAGACTATGATTACGGCATCCCTTTTCATAGTTCTTAAAATTGTTTAGACACACAAGTGTGCTATCTAAGGCAAGGTGTATGATTTTGATAAAGTTTTATCAAAGCAATCTAGTATCAGAAATCTGAACTTTGGTAAGAAAGTCAATAAAGTATTGATTTCTAGAAGTCCAGCTGATTTCTGATTACATGTCAAAGCTAGTGGGAGCATGAGTGTTATGCTAATAATCATCATGTTAGTGGGAGCATGATAATTATGATAAAGATTGCAAGTTAGCAATGTTAATTATAGAAAACAAAAGTTTCAATTCGTGAGGCTGCAGGGGTTGAAAAAGTTGTTTTGCTATAATTAAGGGAGAGGAAATTATACTTCATTTCAATTCTAAAAGCTTAGATTGAGGTTTTAAGTCGTATTTAGTCAAGGATATATATATGAATTTCATGTTGGAATGACTCAACATAAGGAAATTCTATATATGGGTCCATTATTTGCGTTCTAAAATTCGATTATGATTACGGCATCCCTTTTCATAATCTGAATTATGAGAACTTGGCAAATAGAAATGGAAATGTTATAGCAAAAGACTGGTTTAGTCTTTATGTGAGACATCATGACTCGTGTCCCATATGCTTCGGATATAAGATCGATTACATGTGCTATATTTATCCTTTCTAAAATTTTCCAAATGCCTGGGGCATTAAGAAGGGAAAAGGTCTAGAACTGGATATGACTAAAAGGATTAAGCAATTGTCGAGGACAATCTAAGGTTTACCAAAGATTGGTTGCTCAAGGACAGTTGGAAGTATAGTGTTAATTCTGGAAGGACCATATTGACATAATCTGTAAGGAGGCAACTCTTGTTCAGAAGTGATAGTCAAAATGAAATATGGAAATGTTTCAAAGTTGGAAATTATTCAATCTGTGTAAGATTAGGAAACTTAATGCAAGAAGGATATTTCCAAGGAGCTGATCTCCTTTGGAATGCTCTGTAATGGTTGTTGTCAAGTCTTTCTGACTCTGTGCATAATCATTACAGGAGGATCAATGCATATAAGTTTAGAATCTAACAGATTTCAGTAAATGGCATGAATTTGGAATTCTTGCATTTGCAGTAAGGATTTGGGACTGTGAAAGAGGATCATTGGAGTTATGTTCAATTGATCTAATTCACAAAGTGAAGATCATAGACAAACATAATATGCATACTTGGTGTATGGCATGACTAGTGTTTAGAAAACATAGTGTACATGCTTGGAGCATGGGACAACTATTGTTTTAAATTCAAGAATAAAGTTGATAGCTGAAACAGTATACAATGAATAATGTGTAATCATATGGTGATAAATAAAAGATGTTTTATTTATGTTCATAGGTTTTGATACCATATTAGATTCTATTATTATTGTGTTTCATTTTGCATGTTTTGACTTCCAGAATAACTAGGTCGTTCTTCCTGATTGACTAAGTTATTCAAACTATCCACAGTCGGTCATATGTTGGAAGTAGATATGAATCGAGACTGTCATGGGTTGGCTTATAGAGGTCTAAGATGTTGGACAAGGGGCTACAACACTCATGAGTGCTCATAAGTTTTGAGTATTGGATTCAACCCGCGCTCATTGGAATCACTTCATGGATTTTATCACGAGTGATCATGAGACGATAATATCTTATATTCTTCAAACCTAGAGATATGAGTTGTTACTATGAGTTGGTTGTACATTGATTGCACGAAAACGCATTCGGTAACTCGGTGTTATAAAACGTGCCTTTGTGTATGATTCAACAAGTAGTAGAACAAGCCATATGAGTCGAAGTTTATCCATTCCTTTTACCTTTGGGATAAAAGCGATATCTGTGGGCCCCTCGATGATTTGGTGATGACAAACGTAAGTGCTCGGCCGGGCCTGGACTGATTTGATTTGTTCAATTAGTCAGTCGTCATAAATCGGAAATGGGGAAACAACAAATGGACAGAGAGAATGATTATAATCCATGTCTCAGTCCATATGATATCTAGAATGGAGGAATATATGATCCCTTATCTAATGGACAAGTCATTGACAAAGGTCAGAGTTCATCTACAAGGTCAGAGTTCGACAGCGGCTTTTGAGAGCTACGATTGCCAGTTGGTTCCTGAAGTCATACGCAATAATAGTTTTAGACTTATCCAAGTGGGAGACTGTTGGATTAGTGTCTAAGTCCATAACTATAATTGGTATGTACTTGACCCGACTCGGCATGGTCCATTTGGGTTGCATGGCATCAGAACATTTGGATAGACCGTTTATGAGGAAAAGACATTTTGTGACATATTAATATATTATAAGTTCTAATATATTAATATGAAATCATGTTATTTAATTAGTATTGATCAAGAATTAATTTGGACTTAATTTAGTGATCAAAAAGAGACTAATTAAATATATGGGGATTGATTGTGTAAATCATTCATTCTTATATATGTGGGCTTATGATCCAAGATTCCTTTATGTTGGGTTTAACCCATGTGGTGATCCATGGATACTCCATGGAGGTTAAAACCCATGGAGCATAAGGAATGGGTAAAGTCATGAGTTACATGGTGTAACCCTAATAGCCACACTATATAAGAACCCCTTTAGTTCAAGAAATTGGCACTAGTGATACATATTTTAAGGGCTAGCCGATTTGAACATGTATGTATTCTTCTCATGGTTATTCCAAGAGTTCATGATGTTGTGTGAACCATTTGAGGTGTCACACTTGGGGCACTAGGCTCTCAAGCTTCATGGAGTCAAGCAACAACAACAAGGTATGTATTCTATCTATTTTATTAACCTAGTATCAATGTTTTGGTATGCTAGTTAGGATAATACCTTGGATAATCATATTTGCATGTATAATAGAGAAAACATAGATCCAAGGTATTTAGGGTTGCATGTACACTTAGGAGTGTTAGAATGCTCAAAACCGGTCACACCCCGCTAAAGCGGAAACGCAAGGTATGACAGAAATGGTATCAGAGCTAAAGTTATAGAGAACATCAGTTTTCCTTTAAGAAAACACAACCTATAACCAAAACTTATAAAAATTCTTTTTACATCAAACGTATTACTAATATAATTAGGTCGGGAATTGTATCGTTGGACCTCAATTAAACATAGCCTGATCACCTATGTTTAATTAAGGAAAGATTTATACAAAGCTTGAGCTAATTATAATGGGAATATGTTCAACAAAATTTTTGAGAAAACTTTATTTCAAAAATTCAAAAAGGTTAATTTTGGTGTGTGTAAGCATTGCATATTATAGGCATGCATTGTCATTTATTTCATATCTCATTGAATCTATGTCTCAGTCCACTATGTCGACATCGTCATCTTCTCACGCTACCGCCTCAGCTGATGAGTCCGGATACATCACTGTTATTCCTCGACGTGATCCCCCCGCCTCGGTGGAGGAAGACCCCTCGGAAGACACAGAAGATACAGGAAACTTGGTGGAGATCAGCAATGACAGCGCCCCGAGTCAGCGACGCGAGGCATCGCCTACATCGGTGATGCCACAACCACCACTTTATGGGCTTCGCATTCGGAGGACGGCGAGGAAGAGTGTTCCCATTCCAGGAAGGATAGCCACCAGCACAGCAGGACTTGGCACGGCAGGACCTAGCAGGGTAGGACCTAGCATTGCTGGACCGAGAGCACCCCCACCACAGCGAGTCATAGGGATACCTGTCAGGCAGCCAGGTATGACCCCGGAGGAGTCCCGGAGAATGCAGTCGATGGCAGCGGGCCTACGTCACAGTCTCGCTGTGATAGCTGGGCATCGGGAAGTTTTGGATGAAGTGTTGACAAGGATGGAAATCCTGTTTCAGCATTCGATGGAGGCTGCTGACACTGCTAGTGCTGCTAGACGAGTGGTAGGTCGTGCGATGACCGCATATTATGTGCTTGGAGGGCTATTACTGATTGTGGTGTTGATGTTTCTTGTTGGGATAGCGATTAGTAATTGGTTCTGATTTCAGTATTTTATTTTATTTTGTCATGAAACGAAAACCCATGTTGGGTGTCTTTTGGGGAAAAACATTTAAAACTTTATTTTGGGAATTTATGTATTGCTTTGGTTTTAAGACTATTTCAAATGGTGATGAGAAGTTTATTTTATGTTTGAAAACTTTTACTATGAGGTCAAACCCTAGAATTTTATTAGTCAATGGTCGAATAAAAAGATTTTTCTTTTCTTTCCTTTCTAAAATCTATATGCCTAGTATTAATGCAAACCATTAATTTGACAACACTTACGGTTTTCAAAATAGTAGTGAACTAAATATTATACATTATTTTATGTATTTATACGTATTTCTTCTCTTGTGTCTTAGAACCATGTCAGGAAGGCCTAATCGCGGGCGCCCACAGAACGAAACACCCGATGTTGCTCAAGTGGTAGCACAACAACTCATGGCAGCAATCCCAAACATTGTTACTCAAGTAACTACGGGACTTAATGCTAACCAAGGAAGTAGTGGAGGAAACCGGGGAAACAATGAAAGAGAATGCAACTACAAGTCCTTTATGGCATGTAAACGTAAGGAGTTCCATGGAAAGGAAGGTGCGGTTGGGTTGCTGAAATGGATTGACAGCATGGAGTCGGTCCTTCACATTAGCAAATGCCTCGAGCACAACAAAGTTGAGTATGCAACTTGTCTACTCCAAGATAGGGCATTGACCTGGTGGAATACTCTAGTGCAAACCCGAGGTCGTGCAGCGGCATATCAGCTAACTTGGGATGACCTGAAGAAGCTACTGATAGAGGAGTATTGTCCCAAGGATGAAATTCAGAAGCTTGAATCTGAGTTCTGGAACCATTCTATGGTTGGAACACAAATAGAGAAGTACACAGTCCGATTTCATGAACTAGCAAAACTGGTACCTCACATGGTTACTCCTGAGGAGAAACGGATAGATCGTTACATCTGGGGTCTGGCACCAGAGATTCGGGGAATGGTTACTTCAGCAAACCCAACTACCATTCAAAGTGCAGTAAGTCTAGCAAATCGACTAACCAATGATGTGATAAGGATGGGAGCATCGACAAAGGAAAACTCTAGTAGCAAGAGGAAGCCAGCAGATCAGGGAGAGAAGAAGTATGGAGGCAAGTCAGGGAGGAAGCAGAAAGTCTCAAGAAACTTTATGGTAAGAGCCCATGAGCAAGAACCAGTGAAAACTCAGGAACCGGAAGTCATGGAAGTGCAGGAGCGAAAGCAGTACTCAGGACCGCTTCCGAAGTGCAATAAGTGTAACTTCCATCACAAGGGAGCTTGCCCAGTGTGCCAAAACTGTAAACAAACAGGCCATTACTCGAAGTATTGTAAGCTGAATAAGGATGGAAAAAGGGCATGTTACGAGTGCGGGAGTGCTGATCATCTCCGTAGAGCATGTCCCAAACTGAACAAGGGGCCTGGTAACAATGGACAAGGCCAAGCTAGGCAAAATTTCCAAGGAAATCTAGGTGGGCGGCCAAGGGGTGTAGCCTTTGTGATTGGTGCAGAAGAAGCTCGTCAGAACCCTGAGGTGATAACATGTACGTTTCTCCTGAACAACCATTTTGCATCAGTAATATTCGATGCGGGAGCAGAAAGGAGTTTTGTTTCTTTAGCATTTAGACCATTAATTGACTTGAAATCGAGAAAGATGAGGAACACTTATGCTATTGAACTTGCTGATGGGTATGAAATTAGGGCTAATGAAATAATTCCTGGCTGTACTCTGAATTTAGCTGATAAACTCTTTAGCATTGACCTAATTCCTATAGAGCTAGGTAGTTTTGATGTAATAGTAGGAATGGATTGGTTATCCAAAAATAGAGCGGACATTGGTTGTTACGAGAAGGTCATCAGGGTACCTCTCCCCAATGGAGAAACCCTTATCATACACAGTGAGAAGCCAGGAAGAAGTTTAAACATTGTATCAAGCATGAAGATTCACAAGTACCTGAAGAAGAATTGTATTGCATTCATGGCCCACGTGCTAGAAAGAGAACCCGAAGCTAAGCAACTCAAGGAGATTCCAGTGGTTCAAAACTATCCCGAAGTGTTTCCGGAGGGTACCCGGTCTACCTCCTCACAGACAAGTCGAATTTCGGATAGACTTAATTCCCGGAGCGGCACCGGTAGCAAAAGCACCATATCGCCTCGCGCCATCCGAGATGCAAGAACTGTCCGGACAACTTCCTAGAACTTCTAAAGGTCACGACTCAATTTGGGTCATAGTGGATCGACTGACGAAATCTGCTCACTTTCTCCCCATTCGGGAAGACTTCAAGATGGAAAAGTTGGCCCAAATCTACATCGACAAAATTGTTTCTCTGCATGGTGTACCCCTATCCATCATTTCTGATAGAGATAGTCGTTTTACATCACGATTTTGGTGGATGTTACAGAAGGCACTAGGAACCAAGATAAATTTGAGCACAACTTACCACCCTCAGACAGATGGGCAGACAAAGAGAACAATACAAACATTGGAAGACATGCTACGGGCGTGTGTCATTGAGTTCAAAGGAAATTGGGATACTCATTTGCCTCTAATTGAGTTTTCCTACAATAACAGTTACCACACGAGTATCCAATGTGCCCCATACGAAGCATTGTATGGACGCAAGTGTCGTTCTCCATTGTGTTGGACAGAAATCGGAGACAGACAATTGACTAGACTCGACCTTATCCAGGAAACAACTGACAAGATTGCTATCATCAAAGATAGGCTTAAAGCCTCCAGAGATCGTCAGAAAAGTTATGCGGATAATCGTCGAAAACCATTAGAATTCCAAGTTGGAGACAAGGTACTTCTAAAGGTGTCGCCTTGGAAAGGGCTTGTACGTTTTGGTAAGAAAGGAAAACTAAGCCCAAGATATGTTGGACCCTTCGAGATCATTGAAAGGATTGGTCCGGTGGCATATAAACTCTGATTACCCCAAGAGTTAAGCGCCATTCACGACACATTCCACGTCTCCAATCTTAAGAAATGTTTAGCCGACGAAGCATTGATAGTACCTCTGGAGGAAATTAAGATCAATGATAAGCTAAACTTTGTTGAGGAACCGATAGAAATCCTTGACAAGGAGGTGAAACAACTTAAGCGGAGTAAGATTCCGATTGTAAAAGTTCGATGGAACTCAAAATGCGGGCCGGAGTACACCTGGGAGCGTGAGGACTTCATGAAGGAAAAGTATCCACAACTTTTCCCATGCAATGACAAACGATGACATAGAATGAATTTCGGGACGAAATTCTTTTTAAGTGGGGGATACTGTGACAACTGTCAATTCAGGTCATTCTCGGACTCATGCATCTTTATAAAAACCATTCATGCACAACATGCCATGGCCTAGTAGTATAAATTAGGTCAAAATCTTGCATAAACTAGGATCCAACTAAGATCTAGGACTAATATACTTGACTCTTACGATTCTAGTAAGTTGCTTAACTACAATAGGAAATGCCAATACCATAATTAGAATGAAACTTCAAACTTTGTTACAATTGAAAAAGGGTATAAAACCCTAAAAATAAATTAAAATATTCTAATTACATTCCAATATGATAGTGAATATCAAAAAATATTCCAAAAACCCTAAAGAGCCAAAAATCCAAATTTATAAACTTTAAAGCTTAAAAACTTTATAAAATTTGTTATAAACTTCCTAATATAAAATTTTTATTAATCAAATTATAGATTATAATCAATGACATAAAAATTTAATTATCAAACATTAATCATAATTTATTAGTTAAAAACAAAGATTTTTAAATAAATCAAGAATTACATAAAGAAGCATTTTTATAAAAATTAGGGTTTTATAAAAATTGAAGAGGGAATGCATATAATTTGAATTTTAAGAGAGAGGGAGCCTCTCTCACTCATAAAATTCGTGCATCCTCTCCCCCATGCCCTCTCTCTTCCCAAAACTTTAATCATTAAAACACAATCCCCACTCTTCCACTTCTCTCTTCACTCTCTCTCACAGTCCACCCTTTCAACTCTCAAACTCTCCTCCTCTCTCTCCAAACCCACGAAAATCATCAGCCAAGAACACCTCTCCACACTCAAATCTTCATCTTCTAAGGTTGTTCTTCAAGGTATTCACGAAAATCCTTCATTTTCCTTACTTTTTCTTCTTGTTTTTAAAGGGTTTTCTTGTACTTCTCCTCCTTCTACACCATTCTTTATGAACATTCATGAACATGTTCATGAATGTCGTGTTTAATGATGATGGTGGTAGGGTTTCACCCAAGAACAACATGCATGTTGTGTAATGGTGAAATCCAAGGACCAAAACCTATGTCAAACACTAAGGTTCGGATTTTTACAAGTTTTAAAGGCTCATACACCTTATGCATTCAAGTATTTCCTTTAAAAACATCACTATGACAAACATATATCCATGCATGGTCTTCAAACCGTGATGCATGTGATGAACACCAAGCTAAAGAGCTTGGTGATCAAAGTACATTGTTAATAGTGCATGTAAATGATTTTGTGTATAAAAATATCTAAAAGTTCTTTTCTGTTCAAATCAAAATTTTTCCAGATTCCCATTAAGGTAATATGAACATCTGGAAAATTTCAAGAGTTTTTATCATTTCCTTGATTTATTAAAATTGCTACAAAAAACAAGGGCATAAATCACATAAAATACTTCCAGAGGTCTATAAATCCGGAATAAATTCGTGGATCACCCCGATGGTGAGTAATGACCTCTCATTAAATTTCATCGATTTATGTTGCTGTTTAGTATGATTTTCGATTTTCTTTTTGTTTGGGTGCATTAAATCACAAAACCACTTTAAAGAGTGTGAAAATTGTATCTAACAATTTTCGCAGCTCTTACCTGTGGTGGGAGACTCAGAAAAATAATTTCAGAGTTTTTCATCATGCCTTTCTATTTTTCCCAATTTTTGGTAGTTATAATGGCCTAAAAATAGGACAAATAGTTCTGATTATCCAAAATTCATGAAAATTTACCAGAACATCATGTTGCACACTAGGAGGTTACATAAAAATTATGATGATTTTCCTCTACTGTATACTATTTTTCTCCTATTTTCTAAGGTTAAATACACTTAAATACACTTAAATACACATAAATACCCAAAACCGGATTATACAACATGAAAACCACTTTTGGTATTTTTCCCAGATTACTTACACTGTAAATGATGTTACAAAAATTTTTGGTAATTTGTTTTAACTGTTTGTTATTTATTCTTCAATTAATGATGATTTAAGGGGATAAAACAAGGAAAAATAGAAATAACCACTGACAAATATCTTTTATATTTTTCCCAGCCTAGTTATGTATAATAACAGTTAAATAAAAAGTTTGAGTAATTTTGGAAACTGTTTTCTATTTATTTCAATTTTTATTAGAATAAATGCTCAAAAATCATAAAATATAATTAAACAGCTTGGAAATCCATTTTTTTTATTTTTCCTAGCTTAGTAATGTATAATAACAGTTAAATAAAAAATTTGAGTAATTTTGGAAACTGTTTTCTATTTATTTCAATTTTTATTAGAATAAATGCTCAAAAATCATAAAATATAAATAAACAGCTTGGAAATCCATTTTTATATTTTTCCTAGCTTAGTAATGTGTAATAACAGTAGAATAAAAAGTTTGAGAATTTTCATCCTTTGAATGCTATTTTTCGTGAATTTATTTGGTTATGAAGGCTTAAAAACTTGGAAAAATAGTTAACCATATCAAAAAAATTCAAGGGAAATTTTCTGGAAAACCTCTATTGTATTTAGAATGAAAATACAAGGTTTGACAATTTTTGGAAACTATTTGATAATATTTTGCGTTTTTAAGAATTTAAAACACCTTTAAATGTGTTGAAATACCCTCAAATTATATTACTAAATCTGGAAAATTAATATCCAAAATTTTCTTAATCACATGACTTATAGAATTTCACCATTTCAGAAAAATCGTAACCAATTAATATAAAACCGATATTAGAACATAAATTCGGCATTTCTCTATATGTAGAGTTTAGTATATTAGCATTAGATTTCGACATGGAAACTCACTAGTGTGTGTTTGATGTCGTAGGATCCCGGTAGTAAGGTGTTGGTGTATTCCGAGGCACTACTTGTACCTACTCGAAACATTGTGAGTATTCACGCACTCCCCTATTTTCAGTTTTTATGTTTTGGGGTGGAAAAGCGTGTCCCGAAAAACTATTATTTGCATGTTGTATTTAAATCGATTTATATCAAACATGATTGCTATTGTATTGCTATGTCTCTCTATGTATGTCTATGCAACACGGAACATGAGAACTTATCGTACTAAGGCCCTTCCCTTATCTCTAACCATTAACTCTTTGAGCCAATGGTCATTATGGATAGCGCTATTAGGAATTGACAACTCCTCACTCGCCCTATTGCTGGAGTGCATGATACCATATTCATCTATGGAACGATAAGCATAGATCTTGATAGGGCTTCAGTCATAGGTTTGGTTGAGACTCATTGTTTGCTCATACACATACAAACTCGTTTCTCGTGATAGCAATAAACTTGTTATTTATTATGGCAATAAACTCGTTTATCAATTTTAGCAATCAACTTTGTTTCTCAATATAGCAATGAACTTTGTTCTCATTAAAGCAATGTACTTGTATTTGTTGAAAAATGTTTTTATATGTGATCATCACTGAAATAAGACGAATTGGTTTTATATTATCTAACAAATATTATCAGTTATTTCAGGTTGCGTGGATTCGTGCTTAATTATGAAATAGAAAAATATGCAAAAGACGAAATACGCAAAGACGGAAAAATAGACGCAATATTTGATCGTTTGAAGACAAAACAAATCAAGACTAAAATTGTCAAGAATTTAAAAACCTCAAGGGTCAAAAATGGAAATTCAATTCACAATTGGATATATATATATATATATATATATATATATATATATATATATATACAAGTGTTCGTGTGTGTGTGTGTATATATATATATATATATATATATATATATATATATAATGGAAAGAAATGAACAAAGCAAAAAGAACCCAACACCATGTGTGCTACCAATTATTACATCCACCAACAAATTCTTTTTCATTTACAAACACTAGTGGAAGATTTCTTTTGATTAATTTTGCATATATATATATAGATACATACGTGAGTTTGTTATAGAGAGAGTTTAAGTGTGTTTTGTGTTTCCTTGTAATATATCTCCTATTACTCTCTCATCTCCAGAAGAATAAACACATAGCCAACCTCAAAATACTCTCCAAACACCCTCCAAATACCCTCCTTAAACCTCCTCCAAAAACCCTTTCAAATCACCACAACCATCACCACCTTGCTGTTTTTCGACATCAGAATTTGCAAGTTAAGAAAAAATTCACCGAGCACAACTCAACAAGATAATACGGGAGAGATTTTCACCGCAAATTATTCAGGACCTTACCTACATCCAGGAATTTTCCTCGATTTTTTTGACCACTGCAAACCCCAGAGAGACGCGAGAGAGAATTGGCTATCCAGAGAGATTTACTACGAAAATCTATATTCATAACCACCCAAAGCTCTTTCAACATCACCCTCTTTGTTACCTTATACCACCAAAACTACAACCTTATTCCACCTTCTACCACCCTCCAAATACCCACTTCAACCTCATCAAATCACCTTAAAAAAACCCATACCCACATACAAAAAACATTACCCGTGTATTTTGTATCGTTTTGTAAACAATTCATTGTTACATAAAAAGAACTTATTGTTACTTATCGGATTGAACTTTGAACAAATAGAGACACAGTCTATTAAGATCCAGTCCAATTCTAAACCAGTTCAGTCAATTTATTGACGAACCAACTTTATATATATTTATATATTTATATATTTTATTACAGCTTTACGTCATTTAAATACTGTCATTTATTTCATTTATAGCTTTCAGTCATTTATAGCTTTCCAGTTTATATTTATTCCGCACTTCTTATTTTTTTTCCGCATCTTATCTCCTTAAATATATATATATATCTGTCACCCAGTAACTGGTATCCGAGCCTTTATTCGTGGTAATCAGATCGTATATTTTCAACAATTGGTATCAGAGCTTGTGTGATTTACCTTGAAATTTTTGTCGAAAACTTTTGGTTAGCATTTATAAACCTTCCATAAGCTTTTCTTTAAAAATTTCATTTTAATATCACTTGTTCAAAATCCTTAAAAAAAAAAATTAAAAAATTAAAAAAAAAATTAAAAAAAAAAAATCTTAAACAAAAAAATTCAGAGCTTGTGTGATTTACTTTGAAATTTT
The DNA here is from genome assembly GCF_052849685.1 of Lactuca virosa. Lineage (NCBI taxonomy): Eukaryota > Viridiplantae > Streptophyta > Magnoliopsida > Asterales > Asteraceae > Lactuca > Lactuca virosa. The sequence continues at coordinate 302,467,089 of NC_136429.1, read as the reverse complement.
TGTCGAAAACTTTTGGTTAGCGTTTATAAACCTTCCATAAGTTTTTCTTTAAAAATTTCATTTTAATATCACTTGTTCAAAATCCTTTCAAAACAAAAAATGTCTTCTGCTAATTACTCCAACATGAACTCTGTTTCTATTGCTAACAGCTTGGGATCTGGTTCACGGGCACCCATACTTATTCCTGAAGAGTATAATTCGTGGGTTGGCCGTATGAATCTTCATCTTAACACCATAAGTGAAGATGTCTGGAATCGTGTAGAAGGAACATATGTTACTCCAGAAAATATGGCTACTCTTGCTACAAATCAAGCCACTCTTGCTGAAACCGAAAAAAGGCTGCAACTCCAAGCCAAAAAGGAACTTGTGTCTGGAATTCCCCACAGTATTCTAAGTCAAATGGATGACATAATACTGTTGACTGCAAATCAAATCTGGGAAAATTTAAAAAATCGTTTTTGTGGAAATCAAAGAATTATTGGAAACAAAAGAACATCTGTTTTAAATGAATTCGATAATTTCAAGATGCTTTCATCAGAAACCATCCATGATGCTCATGATAGGTTCAATTTTATCATGGTAAAAATGAACAATTTGGGCATCAAAAAGACACAACACGAGATAAATCTCAAGTTTCTAAACAATCTTTACGAAAGCTGGAAGATGGTTAAATTCATCATTCAGGGAAATCCAGCCATTCATACTGAAACTTTATACAATTTGTATGGAGAACTTCAATCGTATGAATCCTCGATTGACCCACCAACCACTACAGCTTTTGGAGGACCACTTGCTCTCGTTTCCACATCTTCTCAAAACCAAACACCTTTTAATGAACAAAACTTCAATCATTTTAATCAGACATCTTTTCAAAACCAACCCTTTTTGAACAATTCTTTTGATCAATCTGATTTAAATGATGAAGCAGACTACCAACAACTGTGTGCTTTGGTAGCAAACACAAACCTCCAGAGATTTATTCCAAATCACGGTCAATCGAATTTTAAACCAAATTTTCAAAACCGACCATCATTTGGACAAAATAATTCTGGATTTCAACCAAGACCTCAACCTGTTCAAAACAACTCAGGTTTTCAACGAAGACCTTATTTTGGACAAAATTTTCAAAGACCTTCCTTCCAAAACAATTGAAACCAAGGTTTTCAAAACCAGGGATTTCAAAACAATCCCAACTCAAGTCATCATAACAATAACCAAAACAACAGTTTTCAAAACCAAAACAGAGGATTCCAAAATCAAGGTTACACTAATCAAAACAATGGCTTTCAAAACAACCAAAATTTTGGATTCCAACAGAACCCTTCCCAATCTTCCCAACAAATCCAAACTCAAGCTCCTGAAAGACTTCCGATTAAAAGTCAAAAGGATGACAGTGATGAAGAAGTGATCATTTGTCACAACTGCAAAGGAACTAATCACTATGCCAGAGAATGCCGAGCCAAAAACAAAACCAAAGTCAATGACTCAGCATACTACGCTCAAAAAGCCGATGAATTAAAGAAACTGGAAAATCAAGATAAGCAAAGAGCATTGATGGCAATCCATGAACCAAACGTGGAATACTGGCCAACTTCTGAAGACGAATCTGACAATGAACCAACACAATCAAACTTCTGTTTCGTAGTTGGTGCTGATAGACCTTTAAGAGCTCCAAACGTCATAGAACAGGTATGGTCTATGATCTCTGAACTTGGTCTTTCGAAATCAATTTTTGAGTCCCATATAACCAAGATTGAGAAAAGTCTAGAAGCTGATCTCAAAAAATATCATGACACAATGATCAATTCCGATATCTGCAAATCTGAGTTACAAACCTTGCAACTCAAATTTGGAGAATCAACAAGGATAAAGAACAAATTGGAAAGAGACGTTGAAAGAAAATCAGAAGATTATAATCACGTCTTGGAACAATTAAATCAAACCCTAATTCAGAAAAAGGATTTGGAACAAAAAAAATCAGTCAGTCATTTCCTCTGAAACAAAAGATGTTTTAGAAAAGGAAATCCTTCAGTTGAAACAAAACTTTCAAGAATCAACTGAAAAATACAAAACTTTAAATGAAAAACTGACTGATTCTTTAAACCAAACCAATTTTCTTGAATCTGAAAACAAAAGATTGATATGGAATATGAATTCTATCAAAATTGCTAGAAAACTAAGTGATGATGTTTTCACCAAAGCAAACACCTTAGGAACTGGCAAAATTGATACGAATTACAGACCAGGAATTGGAAGAGAATCCTTTGAAAATGAACTAGCTAAACAAGAAAACATGACAATTTGTGAAAACTCTGAATCCACTCTTCCAGATCTTTTCACATCTGCTAATGAGGAAGATTCAGATGACGAAACAGTTATCAACTGTAGCCCAGATGACACTGCTTTCACTGTTTCCAAAAAGTCTATCAAAAGAGTTGTAAAATCTGAAACAAACTCTGCTAGTTCTTCAACAAACCAAATCAAACATACCAATGAAGCAACCATAACCCCACTTAACAAACCAAAGGCTTTTGAAAACAAACCAAAGAAACCTGTTAAACCATACGTCATACCTCAAAAACAGGTTTCCAAACAAAAACCAAAACCTTTTCAAAAACCTTTTGAAAACCGCTTTCAAGAGATCACCTTTAAATATTCAAGGAACTTTCAAAAACGACCAAATCAGAAAGTTTCAAAACATCATCTTCAAAAAGCCTTTCATAACCGCCAATCACATCCCAGATATGAAGAGAACTTTTCAAAAAAAATTTCACATCTAGGATATCATTCACCAAATCACAGATTTTATCAACCAACGAATTTTCAGAAACAAATCACTTTTTGGGAAAATTTGATAAATAAAATCAAACCTCAACCATTCCATCCTTATAAACCAAACTCTTATAGCAATATGAAGTCAAATGCTACAAGAAGTTCAGTAAACAAAAAACCCAAAATAAAAATAACTAACAAACCAGGACCCATTCAGATTTGGGTACCTAAATCTTCTGTCTAAATTGCAGGTATCTAATGCTGGAGAACCCAAGGATGATACATGGTATATTGATAGTGGCTGCTCCAAGCATATGACAGGAAACCGAAACTACCTTCGTGACTTCAAACCCACCCAAACCAATCAAGACGTTACCTTCGGCAACAACATGACGGCAAAAATCAAGGGTTATGAAAACATAACAAATGGTAACTTCACCATAAAGAAAGTTGCCTACGTCGATGACCTGAAACACAACCTCATCAGTGTTTCTCAACTGTGTGATAACAATCTTGAAGTCCTATTCACCAAACAAAGAAGCTTGATCATGGACGCCAAAACCAAAGAAATCATTGTTGATTCTTACCGTGCCGAAAATATGTATCCACTTGACATGGATCTTATCTATAGTAAACCCGATAAATGTCTGCTATCAAAAGCCCCAGCAGATATCAGTTGGTTATGGCACCGCCGCCTTTCCCATCTAAACTTTGGGTACATCAAAAAACTGATCGGCGATGATCTTGTTAGAGGACTGCCACTTCTGAAGCTTGATAATGAAACTCTGTGTGCTGCATGTGAAAAGGGAAAACTTTCCAAATCCACTCACAAAAGCATCTCAGAATCTAGTGTATCCGAACCACTAGAATTGCTGCACATAGACCTTTGTGGCCCTGCCAAAACCCAAACCATACAAGGGAAGAAGTACATTCTTGTTGTCGTTGATGGCTTCTCGCGCTTTACTTGGGTCTTCTTCTTAAGACTAAAATCAGAAGCACCTGAAGAGATGATCAACTTCATAAAACAAATCGAACTGAAGCTCAAACGACCTGTTTGAAGAATCTGAAGTGATAATGGTTTAGAGTTCAAAAACAAGACTCTAGATTCATTTCTCAAAGACAAAGGAATTGAACATAACTTCTCAGCTCCATACACTCCACAACAGAACAGAGTTGTCGAAAGAAGGAACATAACTCTATGTGAAGCTACAAGATCAATGCTTATCTTCGCTGATCTGCCACAATACTTCTGGGCGGAAGCAATAGCCACAGCTTGCTACACTCAAAATCGTTCCTTAATCCATAAACATCTTCATAAAACACCATATGAAGTCATTAACAACCGAAAACCAAACATCAAATTTTTCCATATTTTTGGTTGTCGATGCTTCATAAAGAACAATAAAGATCACCTTTCAAAATTTGAATCAAGGTCGGACGAAGGAATTTTCCTTGGTTACTCATTTTCTTCAGCTGCTTATCGAGTACTGAACAAACGTACCAGAGTAATTGAAGAAAGTACCGATGTTCATTTCGATGAATTTTATGTCAGGAAATTGGATCGTGAACATTTTGGTTCAAAAATGATCGATAATATTTTTCAAAATCCAATTCAACAAACACCTTCTCCTTACAGAGATATTGAAATCGATCTTGATTTACTTTTTAAACAACCCAAAACCGCTTACAATTCTGAACTTCTAACTACTTCTATTGATTCTACAGGAACAACCACTGAAGGAACTCCACAAACAAACCGAAATGATGCAGATCAATTCGAGGGGGAACCACCTACACATACTTCTTCATTGGAACAAACACCAAATCCTCCTTTAAATACCCCATCCCCAAATATCCAAAACAATCCCGATGCATCATTTATGAGGAAACCTTCAAACCTATTCCAAGATGAAACTCCCGGAGAAGAACAATGGGATACTGAAATTCCAATTATTATAGCGGAAGAGAATCGCTTAATAAAATGGACCAGAAACCACCCAACTGACCAAATCATCGGAGATCCAAACTCAGGCATCCAAACTAGAGCCGCAACTTCTAATGATTGTTTATTTGGAGCCTTCTTATCCATGACTGAACCCAAAACCATACATTCTGCTCTCAAAGATCCAGACTGGGTAAAAGCTATGCAAGAAGAGCTAGAAGAATTTGAAAGAAATGACGTATGGAATCTTGTCCCTACCCCACCCGATGTTTCTGTTATAGGTTCAAGATGGGTATTCAGAAACAAAACTGACGATCAAGGAATCGTTTGTCGAAACAAGGCACGTCTCGTAGTCAAAAGATATTCACAACAAGAAGGAATCGACTACGATGAAACATATGATCCAGTTGCCAGAATTGAAGCAATTCGCATCTTTCTTACATATGCTGCACATAAGAACTTCAAAGTATTCCAAATGGATGTTAAATGTGCATTCCTACATGGAGAGTTAGATCGCGATGTATACATCCAACAACCACCAGGTTTCGAAGATCCCAAATTTCCTGATCACAGCTTCAAATTGCAGAAAGCTGTCTATGGCTTGAAACAAGCACCCCGAGCCTGGTATGCCACATTGACAACCTTTCTCGAAAAATCAGGTTTTAAAAGAGGTTCAACCGATCAAACCCTCTTTCGTAAAATCTATAATAAACATCTTTTAATCGTACAAATATATGTTGATGACATTATTTTCGGTTCTACTGATGAATCTTTGAGTATTAAGTTTGCAGATCTAATGAAGAGCAAATTTGAAATGAGCATGATTGGGGAGATGACTACTTTTCTCAGACTTCAAATCAAACAGTCAACTGATGGCATTTTCATCAACCAAGAGAATTATGTCAAAAACCTACTCACTCGCTTTTCAATGGACAAATCCAATACCGCAAAAACCCCAATGGCTTTTGGATACAAAATCGATGCAGACTTAAATGGCAAACCTGTTGATCAGAAAAGATATCGTGGAATGATCGGATCACTCTTATACCTCACTGCCAGCAGACCTGACATCATGTTTTCTACATGTGTCTGTGCCAGATACCAAGCAAATCCTATGGAATCCCATGTAGTCGCTGTGAAACGCATCTTCAAATACCTAAAAGGCACTCCCAAACTTGGCCTTTGGTATCCAGCTAAATCCGATTTTCAGCTGAACGCTTTCACCGACTCAGACTATGGAGGATGCAAGTTAGATAGAAAGAGTACATCTGGTAGCTGTCAATTCCTAGGAGGTAGACTAGTGAGTTGGACTTCAAAGAAACAGACTTGTGTATCCACATCAACAGCAGAAGCTGAATACGCCGCTGCCGCCAACTGTTGTTCGCAAGTCATATGGATGCAAACTCAACTGCGAGACTATGGCTTCAAAATTTCACAAATTCCCATATTTTGTGACTCAACCAGTGCAATTGCCATTTCTCACAATCCCGTTCACCATTCCATGACAAAGCACATCGACATTCGATATCATTTCATCAAAGACAACATTCAAAAGGGTCATATCGAATTGCACTTCATCAACACCGAAGATCAAATTGCCGATGTCTTCACTAAGGCTCTCGATGAAACAAAGTTTCAATACTTCCTAGGCCGTCTAGGAATGTTAAATCCAGATAACATCTATCCTTAAACTTTTACTTTTTGTTTGTACAAAAGTGTGTTTACTTTCATTCAAAAGGAAAATTCAAAAACAATTTAAAATTGCTTTCCTTTTAAAAAATACCAAAAACATTCAAATAACCAATATTTCCAAAAACATTCAGAAAAACAAATCTTCAAAAAAAAAATTAATAAAAGACTTGCCATAATAAGCTTTTATAGAACCTTGTGATTAATCTTCTCTTGACTTAATTTTCAGATGCTTATGCTCGATGAAGATTTTAAGTCATATTGATTCTCAATTGGAGTGAAGGTTCAAATATCCTACTTTTCATAATGTATATAACTTTATTTCCTTCGATTTTATTTCATTATTGACGATTTTAAACAATCAAGGGACATAAGGTTAGGAGGTTCAGATGAAAACAAAAACCCATGTGAGAATTTGTGCCTCGTCGATCTAAATCATTGTGGAAATCATTTCTTGTGAGCTTAGGTGTGTCACTATTGCTTATAAGGTATACCCAATTATACCTTGTCACGATCTCATTTTTGCTTAGATATCAAAATGACCAGGGACGATACATTCATTTTTTACATACTAGACAAACTGTCTTTTATGCCACCTATCCCTACCTAGATAAAAGCCAACCAAAAATGAAGACTTGCGATCCCATGATCCATCAAGAAAACAACGACATATCCTTACAAGAAAACCAAAGGAAAAACAAATATCTATCAACATCCAATCCTCAAAGACAAATCAACAAGAAAACAAATGGATTCAATAAAGATATACCAAACAAAACAAAAAAAATATATTCTATATTTGGTATTTTCAAACAAACTTTCAACCAAATGGTTATTTCAAAACAAAAATCATAAAATCCCGTGATTTGTTTTAACCATTTTTCACAAAAGAAGATATCTCAATCACTCAAGTCAAATACTCTTAAAAAGGTCTCAACTGTAGCAAATTCTCAATGCTAAAACAAAATATCTTTTTACAATAAATTGATATTGATCAACAAACAGGATACTATCAAAGAAGAAGCTGCAACAACAATGGATTTCCCGGGATACTGTAGCCTTCATCACTGAAGAATCTTAGTTGCAAACTGCACTATGAAAATTGCTAAACCCCTCTACATGTATTTCCCGACGGAGAGAGAGTGAACTTTAATGGCATGAATGAAGAAACCCGCTGAGTAATGCCGAAACCAGTCTTATGTGATTGATTATCTAATAATGAGACTAAGTGACTTTACAGGAAAAGCATAGCTGAACACCTCTAATATGAGTGTGAGTCGTCAGAGAGAGATATCACTCATTTTTAGTGATCATTAACTTGTTCTGCTGCCAGAACAACCAAACACCCAAAGTGAAGTGTGAGCTATACCTATGAGCGTTCATCTGAATCGACCTGTTAGACCACTTTTCGTCGTTAATAATGCTATAAAATCTAAGGAAATTTCTTTAGATACATATATGACTACCCTTTGATAACCGAACCCGAGACTTTGATTCGGAAACAAATTTCTGAAAATCTTTTACATAAGATATGTTAAACCAAGTCACAAACTTTCAAAACGATTACAATGGTTTTATATATATCTTCTCATTGACAAAACTTTTATCCCAAATCTTCAAGATTAAAACTGTTAATGTGATTATATCTATCCTTATTTCATCAATGATCACATAGGGGGAAATTGTTGAAAAATGTTTTTATATGTGATCATCACTGAAATAAGAAGAATTGGTTTTATATTATCTAACAAATATTATCAGTTATTTCAGGTTGCGTGGATTCGTGCTTAATTATGAAATAGAAAAATATGCAAAAGACGAAATACGCAAAGACGGAAAAATAGACGCAATATTTGATCGTTTGAAGACAAAACAAATCAAGACTAAAATTGTCAAGAATTTAAAAACCTCAAGGGTCAAAAATGGAAATTCAATTCACAATTGGATATATATATATATATATATATATATATATATATATATATATATATATATATATATACAAGTGTTCGTGTGTGTGTATATATATATATATATATATATATATATATATATATATATATATATATATATATATATATATATATATATATAATGGAAAGAAATGAACAAAGCAAAAAGAACCCAACACCATGTGTGCTACCAATTATTACATCCACCAACAAATTCTTTTTCATTTACAAACACTAGTGGAAGATTTCTTTTGATTAATTTTGCATATATATATAGATACATACGTGAGTTTGTTATAGAGAGAGTTTAAGTGTGTTTTGTGTTTCCTTGTAATATATCTCCTATTACTCTCTCATCTCCAGAAGAATAAACACATAGCCAACCTTAAAATACTCTCCAAACACCCTTCAAATACCCTCCTTAAACCTCCTCCAAAAACCCTTTCAAATCACCACAACCATCACCACCTTGCTGTTTTTCGATATCAGAATTTGCAAGTTAAGAAAAAATTCACCGAGCACAACTCAACAAGATAATACGGGAGAGATTTTCGCCGCAAATTATTCAGGACCTTACCTACATCCAGGAATTTTCCTCGATTTTTTTGACCACTTCAAACCCCAGAGAGACGCGAGAGAGAATTGGCTATCCAGAGAGATTTACTACGAAAATCTATATTCATAACCACCCAAAGCTCTTTCAACAGCACCCTCTTTGTTACCTTATACCACCAAAACTACAACCTTATTCCACCTTCTACCACCCTCCAAATATCCACTTCAACCTCATCAAATCACCTTAAAAAAACCCATACCCACATACAAAAAACATTACCCATGTATTTTATATCGTTTTGTAAACAATTCATTGTTACATAAAAAGAACTTATTGTTACTTACCGGATTGAACTTTGAACAAAAAGAGACACAGTCTATTAAGATCCAGTCCAATTCTAAACCAGTTCAGTCAATTTATTGACGAACCAACTTTATATATATTTATATATTTATATATTTTATTACAGTTTTACGTCATTTAAATACTGTCATTTATTTCATTTATAGCTTTCAGTCATTTATAGCTTTCCAGTTTATATTTATTCCGCACTTCTTATTTTTTTTCCGCATCTTATCTCCTTAAATATATATATATACCTGTCACCCAGTAACTGGTATCCGAGCCTTTATTCGTGGTAATCAGATCATATATTTTCAAAAGTATTTAAGAAAAGTCTTATACCAAATCTTGATTTTATAAACCTGTGAACTCACCAACTATTTTCATAGTTGACGCTCGTTTTACATGCTTTTTCAGGAAATCATTAGTAAGTGGATATAGAGATTCATCATCATAGAGCATGCTGCATCGTGTGGAAGTTATTTTATGAAGTTATATATTTTTAACAATGTCATTTTGGAAAACTTGTACTTTGTTTTGCTTAAGCTATGGGTTGTAAACTTTTAAATATTGCTATGGTGATGTATCTTTATCTTTTGCAATGAAACCTTTGTCGCTGTCATACCTTGCGTTTCCGCTTTAGCGGGGTGTGACAAAACCCATCAGTGGTATCAGAGCCTAGGTTTGTTTTCAATTATACTTGATGCAAATTGCTGAAAAATGCTGAAAAAGTCGAATTTCGGGCATTCTGGGCACTGGACTCGCCGAGTCCACTGATGAACTCGCCGAGTCCATGAAGAAAATCATCCTACTCGGCGAGTAGGTTGATACACTCGATGAGTAGGAGCCCCAGACAGCATATTTTCGAGTTTTTTTGGCTAGAAATGGACTAGAAACATTACCCTAAGATGTTTTTGAACTTATAAACTTGTTTTTGATGTGGTAATGTTCATACTAATCCAATTTCAAAGATAATTGTCAATAGATTCATATTTTGTATTAATTTAGTGATTAGGCTAATTACATGGAAAAGTTTGATTTGAATTATCTTGTTCTTATGAGTTGCTTAGATTAATAGAAAAGTTAATTGATTATGTGTTTTCAATCCATTTTAATCTAAGAGTTGATTCTAAAATGTGTTTTTGTAACTTGTCCTCAAGTTATATGAAAAGTCACATTTAAGTTTCATAAAACTCATAAAAGTTGGCAATGGTTACAAAAATGAAGAGTCTTGTCCTCAAGTTATGGAGGTTCAAGAGTCACTTCATTAAGTAATAAAATATGTAACCTTAATTAATTCCATAAGTTACAAAAATAAAGAAAAGTTACATTCTTTTATTAGTTTAAAGTCTTCCATAACTTATCCTCAAGTTATGGAACTTGAAGAGTTTTTTTTAATTAAAACTAATTTAAACACATAAGTTATGGAATTAATTAGTTTTGAATAATTTCAAAACTTACCCTCAAGTTTTGGAATTTGAAAAGTTTTCTCTTATGAATACTTTAATTTCAAGTTAAGCCCTTAGAATTTTAAAAGTTAAAATTCAACCCTTATACTTTATAATATTATAAGTTAATAATATATATATGTATAAGAGAAAGTCAGTCTTACCGTTAGTAGGCCTCATTCATGAAGCCGGTCTATAAGGGGGGTATAAGGTTACTGTCTATAAAATGGCAGTTTAATGGGTGTCCACTCTCACCCACCGCTTCCTTGACTGGTGGAGGGTCGTTAGCCGAACGGGTAGGACAAGGACAAGAAATCTCCCTTCATTAAAAGTATTAATGATAAATACTAAGTAACTAAACCATTTATAAATTCCCAATCTTAGTTACTTAGGAAAATGTGAATTTGGTGCTAACCCATGAAATTACACTTTGCACTTTGTTTAAGTCGGTTAGTGGAGCGTGTGTGGTTAACCGGCACACTAACTCGTATTTAACAAGGCAGGCAAAGGGTAAATTAATGTTTATCATAGTATCGATGGAGCGTGTGTGGTTAACCGGCGCATCGATTGAGGGGTAAACACTTAAGGGTACCAAGTATATTTGCATGGTTATTCACACCTTGTTTTGTGATCCTCGGCATCCCATTCACAAAACCTGAAGGGCACACTCAAGATTGAAACATGCCATTGAACAGTTCAATGAATCTCAAAAGAATCTAGGAGTTTCAAAAACCAATTAAAACCTAATAATACGTTTCGTTTATCTTGGTGGAAATTGGTGAATCGTCATTCACCTACCTTCAAATATTTTATAGCTTGGATTACGGCATCCCTCTTCCAAGATATAAAATTATTGTGTTGGGTCCTAGCCTTAATATTTCATATTGGGTGTTATATTAAGGACTTTAAATCAACTATCTTGAATATCTCCCAAAAGATGATCTTCCCAAATCTCTTGAAACAAGCTTTCCTAAATGAAGATGATGTCCCATGGAAATCATACTTCTTTCACTTCCTCCAATTATTCTCCCTAACCCACAAGTTCCTGAAAAGTTTAAGGTCACTCAAGCAAAGGTCTATATGTGATCACATCTTGGAGATGATATTGACAAGCCGGGAGAGTTGGGTGTCAAAGTCTTGAGAAAGTTGGTGACTCAACTATTTTCTAAGTCACATAGTGAGTTCCTTTGGGACTCCTATGAAACAGACTATGACAAGACCCTTAATGATCTTATCTATTTGCTAAGATCAACTTCCTAAAACTTTATGGACATTAACAATGATGACATTGGATATCCAGTAAAGCTCTCTCTTCCCAATGGAAAGGGATCGGCCATAGTCAACTCGGTTGACCAAATGGTAAAGAGAACAGCTAAGTCTGAGATAGTCCCATTTTCAAGGGTCTATTGCCAAAGAAAGGGGCATTGGTTGCGAAGCTGCCAAATTTACCTAAGGATATTAAAGTCAATAAGTTTGACTCTACTTCGGGTAAAGTCCACTATCTAACTCTGCTAAGTTTCTATTATGAGATTCTTGATACATGATGTGACTGGGTCACATGTTGATGTTTTAAGAATCAAAGAAAAAGTGAAGAAACTTAAAGAAAGAATATGCTGAATCTGATGGCATAGATGGATTTCTATCGCATAGTTTGAAGATCGGATTCTTGAGCTACTTCTTAAGAGTTATGATATATTGCTTAGGAGTAAATAACAACAAAGTTTTCATGTGCTTTTGCATTGTAAGGATAGTTTTTCCGCAAAGTTTTAAAATAAAAGAATTTTTTTTTTGATTTTATCTATTTTAAAATATCCTTACAATGGCATTTGTGAAAACTTTTGTTGCTTATAAGATTCCATTAAGAGCAAGAGTGGAAATATGAATTTGATTCTTTCATTTGTGGTAGTGTCTAAATTTACCAAATAAGGAAAGATTCTCATCACCTAAGTTTCAGTTGGATAGAAACTTGGAATCATGCAAGTTGTATAGCATGATGAATAAGAACTTTCAAGCATTGGAAAAATTAAGACTAACTACTTGTTCACATGGATGTGTGAGTCAAGTAAAGGATCGAGTACACATTCTTGTGCACTGATCAAGCCCACCACAAATAATCGTTAAGACTATTCGTCATTATTTACTAAAATTCAGTAAATATGGTTATACTTACAAGCTTAAGTGTAATTCTGAGACATTGGAAAATGTTTCAATGTATGGCAGAGCGAATAAGAAGAATCAACTTAGGCAGAAAGATAAAAGTTTCTCAAATCTAAAAAGATGGGAGAGTACTTTAGTATCATGTTATATAATCATCTTAATGATTAAGAGACCTTATCACAATTCGTCCTCTAAGTGCATTCTGGTAGCTAAGAAGAGGAGCTATGAATTGTTGAAGTGGTTAAATCAAGAAGATGATTTATACTTCGTTCCAAAAACAATTCTTAGAGTTATACTCTAAGATTGTAACTTGAGTGACATGTCTTAAAGAAGGTTTAAAACACTTGTCAAATGTAAGAGTAAAAGTTTTCTACTCTTGTACATTTGAAATTGGTAAGTTGTGATGTTTTGGATAAAACAAAGACCAACTAAGGCCAATTGTGTGAAGTGTTTGTCTTGATTAGAATCCACACTATCTCTTGAATATCTGACAAGAAAGTCTTATATGTCAAGAGGACAGTGGGAGTCTTAAAGGTCTTGAAAGTCTTAAGAACTAATCAAGAATAAAACCTAAAGTTCTTCACTAGCACACGACTTGAGGTTTATAACCTATCATGTCGACATGTCTGTGCCTATTCAAGTTGTCTTTGCATAGGAGTTCTGAGACTTCTCAATTGGTTGCACAGCTACTTGGAAGCAATGGCAGACCCTTGAGCTACCAGATGGCAAGAAATTAACATTGAGTTCAGTCCATATGAGTTTGAATTTGTCATTATCCTTGTCTTGTGACTATGGTTTTGACAATTCACGTGGATAAGAACACATACACCATTAAATCTAAGTGTAATAAGGTTTCTCTCCGATTCATGAAAATGATGGTGAGGAAACACTTTCACTAAGTAGATTTTAGCTAGATAGCAATTGTGTTATTTGCATTCTCAAAGTCGTTAGTGGAGCATGTGTGGTTAACCGGCACACTAACATGGACTTGTGAGAAGTGGCAAAGGTCTAAACAATTGAGACTATGATTACGGCATCCCTTTTCATAGTTCTTAAAATTGTTTAGACACACAAGTGTGCTATCTAAGTCAAGGTGTATGATTTTGATAAAGTTTTATCAAAGCAATCTAGTATCAGAAATCTGAACTTTGGTAAGAAAATCAATAAAGTATTGATTTCTAGAAGTCCAGCTGATTTCTGATTACATGTCAAAGCTAGTGGGAGCATGAGTGTTATGCTAATAATCATCATGTTAGTGGGAGCATGATAATTATGATAAAGATTGCAAGTTAGCAATGTTAATTATAGAAAACAAAAGTTTCAATTCGTGAGGCTGCAGGGGTTGAAAAAGTTGTTTTGCTATAATTAAGGGAGAGGAAATTATACTTCATTTCAATTCTAAAAGCTTAGATTGAGGTTTTAAGTCGTATTTAGTCAAGGATATATATATGAATTTCATGTTGGAATGACTCAACATAAGGAAATTCTATATATGGGTCCATTATTTGCGTTCTAAAATTCGATTATGATTACGGCATCCCTTTTCATAATCTGAATTATGAGAACTTGGCAAATAGAAATGGAAATGTTATAGCAAAAGACTGGTTTAGTCTTTATGTGAGACATCATGACTCGTGTCCCATATGCTTCAGATATAAGATCGATTACATGTGCTATATTTATCCTTTCTAAAATTTTCCAAATGGCTGGGGCATTAAGAAGGGAAAAGGTCTAGAACTGGATATGACTAAAAGGATTAAGCAATTGTCGAGGACAATCTAAGGTTTACCAAACATTGGTTGATCAAGGACAGTTGGAAGTATAGTGTTAATTCTGGAAGGACCATATTGACATAATCTGTAGGAGGCAACTCTTGTTTAGAAGTGATTGTCAAAATGGAATATGGAAATGTTTCAAAGCTGGAAATTATTCAATCTGTGTAAGATTAGGAAACTTAATGCAAGAAGGATATTTCCAAGGAGCTGATCTCCTTTGGAATGCTCTGTAATGGTTGTTGTCAAGTCTTTCTGACTCTGTGCATAATCATTACAGGAGGATCAATGCATATAAGTTTAGAATCTAACAGATTTCAGTAAATGGCATGAATTTGGAATTCTTGCATTTGCAGTAAGGATTTGGGACTGTGAAAGAGGATCATTGGAGTTATGTTCAATTGATCTAATTCACAAAGTGAAGATCATAGAGAAACATAGTATGCATACTTGGTGTATGGCATGACTAGTGTTCAGAAAACATAGTGTACATGCTTGGAGCATGGGACAACTATTGTTTTAAATTCAAGAATAAAGTTGATAGCTGAAACAGTATACAATGAATAATGTGTAATCATATGGTGATAAATAAAAGGTGTTTTATTTATGTTCATAGGTTTTGATACCATATTAGATTCTATTATTATTGTGTTTCATTTTGCATGTTTTGACTTCCAGAATAACTAGGTCGTTCTTCCTGATTGACTAAGTTATTCAAACTATCCACAGT
Source organism: Lactuca virosa (assembly GCF_052849685.1). Lineage (NCBI taxonomy): Eukaryota > Viridiplantae > Streptophyta > Magnoliopsida > Asterales > Asteraceae > Lactuca > Lactuca virosa. The sequence goes on along the minus strand of NC_136429.1, from coordinate 302,451,729 downwards.
CGGTCATATGTTGGAAGTAGATATGAATCAAGACTGTCATGGGTTGGCTTGTAGAGGTCTAAGATGTTGGACAAGGGGCTACAACACTCATGAGTGCTCATAAGTACTGAGTATTGGATTCAACCCGCGCTCATTGGAATCACTTCATGGATTTTATCACGAGTGATCATGAGATGATAATATCTTATATTCTTCAAACCTAGAGATATGAGTTGTTACTATGAGTTGGTTGTACATTGATTGCACGAAAACGCATTCGGTAACTCGGTGTTATAAAACGTGCCTTTGTGTATGATTCAACAAGTAGTAGAACAAGCCATATGAGTCGAAGTTTATCCATTCCTTTTACCTTCGGGATAAAAGCGATATCTATGGGCCCCTCGATGATTTGGTGATGACAAACGTAAGTGCTCGGCCGGGCCTGGACTGATTTGATTTGTTCAATTAGTCAGTCGTCATAAATCGGAAATGGGGAAACAACAAATGGACAGAGAGAATGATTATAATCCATGTCTCAGTCCATATGATATCTAGAATGGAGGAATATATGATCCCTTATCTAATAGACAAGTCATTGACAAAGGTCAGAGTTCATCTACAAGGTCAGAGTTCGACAGCGGCTTTTGAGAGCTACGATTGCCAGTTGGTTCCTGAAGTCATACGCAATAATAGTTTTAGACTTATCCAAGTGGGAGACTGTTGGATTAGTGTCTAAGTCCATAACTATAATTGGTATGTACTTGACCCGACTCGGCATGGTCCATTTGGGTTGCATGGCATCAGAACATTTGGATAGACCGTTTATGAGGAAAAGACATTTTGTGACATATTAATATATTATAAGTTCTAATATATTAATATGAAATCATGTTATTTAATTAGTATTGATCAAGAATTAATTTGGACTTAATTTAGTGATCAAAAAGAGACTAATTAAATATATGGGGATTGATTGTGTAAATCATTCGTTCTTATATATGTGGGCTTATGATACAAGATTCCTTTATGTTGGGTTTAACCCATGTGGTGATCCATGGATACTCCATGGAGGTTAAAACCCATGGAGCATAAGGAATGGGTAAAGTCATGAGTTACATTGTGTAACCCTAATAGCCACACTATATAAGAACCCCTTTAGTTCAAGAAATTGCCACTAGTGATACATATTTTGAGGGCTAGCCGATTTGAACATGTATGTATTCTTCTCATGGTTATTCCAAGAGTTCATGATGTTGTGTGAACCATTTGAGGTGTCACACTTGGGGCACTAGGCTCTCAAGCTTCATGGAGTCAAGCAACAACAACAAGGTATGTATTCTATCTATTTTATTATCCTAGTATCAATGTTTTGGTATGCTAGTTAGGATAATACCTTGGATAATCATATTTTCATGTATAATAGAGAAAACATAGATCCAAGGTATTTAGGGTTGCATGTACACTTAGGAGTGTTAGAATGCTCAAAACCCATCAATAATATATTAATAAATCATAAATATACTTTTCTCAAAAGTCCATCCTATCAAATTGTCCTGGTGAAGGCAACCCAAATAGACCATGCTACTCTCGGGTCAAGTACATACCAATAATAGTTGTGGGCTTAGACACCTAATCCAATAGTCTCCCACTTGGATAAGTCTAATAACTATTATTTCAAGTACGACTCCAAAATCCAGACTAGCAATCGTAGCTCTCACAAGCCGCTGTCCATTAGATAAGGGATCATATATTCCTCCATTCTAGATATCATATGAACTGAGACATCGATTATAATCATTCTCTCTGTTCATGTGTTGTTTCCTGATTTCTGATTTATGACGACCGACTAATGGAACAAATCAAATCAATCCAGGCTTGGCCAAGCACTTAGGGTGTCATCACTAAATCATCGAGGGGCTCACAGATATCGCTTTTATCCCTCTAAGGGTAAAAGGAATGGATAAACTTTGACTCAAATGCTTGCTTGTACTTACTCATCAAATCACACACAACAATATGTTGTATAACACCGAGTTACTGGTGCGTTTACATATGTCAATGTGCAACCGACTTGTAAATTACAACTCACATGTATTGGTTTCAAGAATATAAGATATTATCGTCTCATGATCACTCGTGATAAAATCCATGAAGTGATACAAATGATCGGGGGTTGAATCCAATACTCAAGTCTTATTACAGGAGTACTCATGAATACTGCAGAAAACTTGTGCTATGTCTAACACAGACAATCCTACAGACCCATTCATGACAGTCTTGCCTCAATACCTACTTCCACAGTATGATCGACTGTCGATGGTTTGAATAACAATAGTTATTCTGGGAAGTCAAAACATGCAAAAGTGAAACACAAGAATAATACTAATGCTATATGGCCCCAAAACTTTTGAGTGTAAATAAAACACCTTTTATCTAATCGCCATATTGATTAATCATTATTCATTATATAATGTTTCGAATAATCAACTTAATACTTGATTTAAAACAATAGTTATCCCATTCTCCAAGCATGCACACAATGTTTGCCTATGGTCCTTTCTTTGTGAAATAGATCAATTGACAACATTTCAATGATGCTCATTTCACAATTCCAAATCCTTATAATAAATGTAAGAATACCAAATTCTTGCCATTTACTGAAATCTGTTAGATTCTAAACTTATATGCAATGATCCTCTTGTAATGACTATGCACAAAAGTCACAGAGACTTGACAACAGACATTACAAAGTATACCAATATAGAGAAATTCCATCAGCCTCACATTCAAAGTACATTCCTTTGAACATCCTTCATGCATTAAGTTTCCTAATGTTACACAGATTTAAAGAGTATCTTACACTTATGGAAACATTTCCTTATTCTCATTTTGACTATCACTTCTGAACAAGAGTTACCTCTTCTCAGAGTATGTCAACATGGTTCTTCCAAAATTCAGAATATACTTCCAACTTTCCATAAGCAATGAATCTTTGGCAAACCTCAGATTGTCCTCGACAATTTCTTAACTACTTTAGTCATATCTTGTTCTAGTCCCTTTTGCCCTCTTAATGCCCTAGGAATTTAGAAAAATTAGAACACGAGACTATTATAGCATATGCAATCGATCCTATACCCGAAGAATCTGGGACATGATTCATGATGTCTTACATAAAGACATGATACTTGATCAATCTTTTGCTATAATACTTCTATTTGCCATGTTCTCACAATTCGAACTATAAAGAGGGCTGTCGTAATCATAATCGAATTTGAGAATGCAATTTACATTTCCATATATATAGAATTTCCTTATGCTGAACCATTCCAACATAGCATTCATATATATGATTGACTAAATTTGATTAAAATCTCAATCTAAGCTTTTAGAATTGAAATGAAGTATAAATTCCTCTCCCTTAATTATAGCAAAACAACTTTTCAAACCCTGCAACTTTGCGAATTGGAACTTTTGTTTTCTATAATTAACATTGCTAACTTGCAACTTTTAACGTAATAATTGTGCTCCCACTGGCATAATAATTAAATTGTTATTAGCATAACACTTATGCTCCCACTAGCTTTGAATTGTACTCAGAAATCAGTTGGACTTCTAGAAATCAATACTTATTGACTTTCTTACCAATGTTCAGATTTCTGATATAAGATGCTTCGATAAGACTTTATCTAGGCTTCTCAAACTCATACACATTTCCTTAGATATCTCACATGTGTTTCTAAACAATTTTAGAACTTACAACAATATGTCTCAAATGTTTAGACCTTTTGGCATTTCTTACAATTCGAACTATGAAGAGGGATGCCGTAATCATAATCGAATTTGAGAATGCAAATAACACAATTGCTATCTCCTTAAAATCTACTTAGTGAAAGAGTTTCCTCACAATCATTTTCATGAAGCGGAGAGAAACCTTATGACACTTAGATTTTATGGTGTATATGTTCCTATCCATGTGAATTTGTCATTACCATAATCACAAGATAAGGTTAGTGACAAATCCAAACTCATATGGACTGAACTTGTTCAATCTTAATTTCTTGCCATTTAGCTGCACAAGGGCCTTCCATTGCTTCCAAGTTGTTATGCAAACAATTGAGAACTCATAGAACTCACATGCTTAGTCAACTGGAATGGGCACATATACAAGAATATGTCAACACGATAGGTTACAAACCTTAAGTCGTGTGCTAGTGTTTAAACAATAGGTTTTAATCTTGATTAGTTCTTGAAACTCTCTAAGATCTTTAAGACTCCCACTGTCCTCTTGACGTATAATATTCTCTTGTCAAGAAACATTACTTCACAAACAAATATTCAGGAGTTAGTGTGGTTACTTATCAAGAAAAACACTTCACAGAATTGGTCTCAGTTGGTCTTTGTCTTATCCAAGACATCACAACCCACCAATTTCAAATGTACAAAAGTAGAAACATAAGACTCTACATTTGATAAGTGTTATAAACCTTTCTTAAGATTATGTCACTCAAGGTACAATCTTGGAGAATGAATCTAAGACATGTTTTTAGAACAAAGTATGACTCATTTTCTTGACTTAACCATTTCAACAATTCACGATTCCTCTTCTTAGCCATTCAAAGGAACTAAGATATCCTTAGAGGATAAATTGTGATATGGTTTTCCATAATCATTAAGATGATCATAAAACACGAGACTAAAGTACTCTCCCATCTTTTCAGATTGGATAAACTTTTATCTTTCTGCCTAATTTGATTCTTCTTATTCGTCCTGCTATACATTGAAACTTTTCCAATGTTCAGAATTATACTTAAACTTGTAAGCATAACCATATTTACTGAACTTTAGTAAATTATAATGAATAGTCTTATCGCTCTTTGTGGTGGACCTGACCAGCGCACAACCAAGTGTACCCAATCCCCTAGTCCTTCACTTGACTCACATATACATGTGAACAAGGAATTAGTCTTATTTCCCAAAGATGAAAATTCTCATTCATCACACAATGCAACTTGCATGATTCCAAGTTTCTATCCAACTGAAACTTGGGTGATGAGAATCTTTCCTTATTTGGTAATTTTGACACTACCACAAACGAAAGAATCAAATCTATTTTCCAATATTGCTATCAATGGAAACATATAAACAACAATTTTCACAAATGCCATTGTAAGGAAACTTAAAATAAGATAAAATAAAAAAATCTTTTCTTTATTTATAAAACTGCGGAAAAACTTTTCCTTACAATGCAATTACAAATGAAAACTATGTTTTTATCTATTCCTAAGCAATCTATCACAACTCTTAAGCAACAGCTCAAAATTCTGATCACCGAACCATGCGATCGAAATCCATCTCTTCGCGATAAGAATCAATTTATTATTCCTTGAAGTTTCCTTTCTTTTCTTCGATTCTCCAAAACATCAAAACGTAATTACATTACATCATGTGTTAAGAATCTCCAAATAGGAACTTAATAGAGTAAGATATTGGACTTACCTGAAGTACAATCAAACTTTTTGACTTTACCATCCTTATAATCTTTCAGGTAAATAGAGCAGCTTCGCAACCAATGCCCCTTCTCTTGGCAATAGGAACATATGGACCTTTTGGGAATAGTATACTGGACTATCTCAGACTTAGCCTTTCTTTTTACCATTTGGTCAATTGACTAAACCATGGCCGATCCCTTTCCACTGGGAAGAGAAAGTTTTTCTGGACCTCCAATGTTACCATTGTTAATGTCCATGGAAGTTTGGGGAGTAGACCTTCCAATCAAATTTGCTTTACCAGTGTACCAAATCATTGCTGATTCAGCAGCAACAAGCAAATAAGTAAGATCGATAAGGGTCATGTCGTGGTCTGTCATATAGTAGTCCTTAATGAACCCGCTATACGACTCAAGAAGTGATCGAAGAACCCAACCAATAGCCAACTTCCTTGAGACTTCGATACCTAACTCTCACAGCCTGTCAATATGTAACTTCATCTCCAAGATGTTGGCACATACAAACTTCCATCTTTGTGTTTGCTTGCCAATAGGGTTTGAGTGACCTTAAACGTTTCAAGTCTTTAAACTTGTGGGTCAGGGAGAATAATTGGAGGAGGTGGAGGAAGTGAAGTATAATATTGTGGAATATCATCTTCATGTGGAAAACCTTTTCCAAAAATTTGGGAAGACCATAGTTGTCTGACTAGACATCTATAAGGGAGAAATTCAAGTTTAGTTGATTTAAGTCCTTAATATAACACCCAAAACGAAAGATTAAGGCTAGGACCCAACACAATATTCTACAATTGCGAAAATGGATGCCGTAATCCGATTGTAGAATATTTGAAGGTAGGTAAATGACGATTTACCAATTTCCACCATGAAAAACGAAATAGATCATTAAGTTTTAATTGGATTTGAAATTCCTATATCCATTGAGATTCATTTAACTTTTCAATGGAATGTTTAAATCTCGATTATGCCCTTCATGTTTGTGACTAGGATGCCGAGGATCTCAAACAAGGTGTGAATAACCATGCAAATTAGCTTGGTACACCCAATGTTACAAATCACCTAATCAATGTGCCGGTTAACCACACACGCTCCATTGATCTATGATTAACATCAAGTTACCCTTTGCCACACATTATCAGTCCCAGATTACTGTGTCGGTTAACCACACACGCTCCACTAACGACTTAACAAGGTGCAAAGTGTAATTTCATGGAGTAGCACCATTTTCACATTTTTCCTAAAGTAACTAAGATTAGGAATTTAATAAAATTTTAGTTATTTTATATTTATCATTATACTTTTAATGAGGGATAATTAATGTCCTATCCTACCCGTTCGGCTAACGACCCTCCACCAGTCAATGAAGCAGTGGGTGAGAGTGGACACCCATTAAACTGCCATTTTATAGGCAGTAACCTTATACCCCCCCTTATAGCCCGGCTTCGTGAATGAGACCTACTAAAGGTAAGACTGACTTGTCTTATACATATACATATATATATATATATATATATATATATATATATATATATATATATATATAATTATTAAACTTATAATAATATAATAGTATACGGGTTGAATTTTAACTTTTAAAACTCTAGGGTTTGGAATTACAGTATTCAAAAGTGAGACTTTACAAATTGCAAAACTTGAGGGCACGTTTTGAAACTTGTCAAAACTTTTGGTTTCCATAACTTATGAGTTTAATGTGGTTTTTATGAAAAACTTTTCATGTTCTATAACTTGAATACAAGTTATGGAAGAGTTTAAAACCATTTAAAATGACTATTAAAAATGAGACCTTTCATTAAGGCAATTAGATAATATGTTTAACTAACAAAAATTATCAAATAATTTATTCATGATCTAACTAAACTCGCAAGAAAAAGATAATTCATATATTCAATCTTCATGAAATTAGCCTAATCATATAAACTAATACAAAACTTGAAATAGTGACAATTATCTTTAAAACAGTTTGAAGCAATGATCCTAATCCAATTTCTGGCCAAAACTCGAAAATATGCACCCTGGAGCACCTACTCGACGAGTTCATGAACTGGACTCGCCGAGTTCATGCTTTACTGAGTGGACTCGTCGAGTCTATTCATCGACTAGGCGAGTTCATCAGATAGAATGCAAAAAATCGATTTTTCCAACTTTGAAAATTAAGCAAGCATCTAATATAATAGAAAACAACCCATGGCTCTGATACCACTGTTGGGTTTTGTATACTACAACATCCTATTGTGCACATACAACCCTAAATGCCTTGGATCTATATTTTCTCTAATTATACATGCAATATTATTTCCAAAGCATTAAGCCTACAACTAGCATACAATTGACATAAACAACATAAATCATAAAAGTAAGTTAGAAGATTACCTCTTTGTTGTAGCTTGTAGACATTGGCCTTTTAAGAGCTTAGTGCCTCAAATGTTGCACCTCAAATGGTTCACAAACACCATGAACAAAGGAAGACTTTTGAGAGAATATCCTTGCATACAAATGTCCACATATGAACTCATTGAACATTAGGGTGGTGATTTTAGCTATGGGGTGCTCTATTTATATGTTAGGAATCCAAGAGTCATGGGTAAACCCTAATCCATACTCTTGGGCTTATTATCCATGATCCATGATTCAAGTGGGCTAACTCTTTATGGATTCTTCCATAAACTTAGTCCATCATGTATCATAAGCCCAAAACACACACATACACACATACACACACACACACACACATATATATATATATATATATATATATATATATATATATATATATATATATATATATATATATATATATAATTTACACAATTAGTTCCCATTAATTTAATTAGTCTCTTTTGATCACTAAATTAATTCCAAATTAATTCTTGATCAATACTAATTAGATCATATGATTTCAGATTAATATATTAGATCTTATAATATATTAATAAATCATAAATAACCTTTTCTCAAAAGTCCATCCTATCAAATTGTCCTGGTGAAGGCAACCCAAATGGACCATGCTACTCTCGGGTCAAGTACATACCAATTATAGTTATGGGCTTAGACACCTAATCCAACACAAACAACCCAAAAGAAACCCATCATCACCGAATCTAAAGCCACACCTTCCCTCTTTTCCGAAAGATTAAGGAGCACAAAGGAAGAACTGGAGGAGAGTGAGATTATGAAAATGTTCCGAAGAGTTGAAATCAATATCCCACTCCTCGATGCCATCAAGTAGGTACCTAGATAATCAAGGTTTCCAAACGATCTTTTCATATCCATAAACAAATTGAAAGGAAACCAAACCATAACAGTCGGGTAAAATGTATCCGTGATTTTGCAAAAGAGGATGCCCCGGAAGTGCGAGGATCCCTGTGTCTTTACTGTGCCTTGAAAATTGTGGCATCTTCATATACTTCAAGCCATGATCAATCTTGGTGCATCTATAAACATCCTACCATACTCTATTTATAAATCAATTGGTGTAGGAACATTAAGAAGAACCGGTGTGATCATCCAACTAGCCAATCGGTCGATAGTACACCCAAAAGGTGTACTAGATGACATGCTAGTGCAAGTCAAAGAATTTGTTTTCCTGGCTGATTTTATGTTTTAGATATGGGAGATGACGATTGCCCAAATTCAATTTCCATACTTCTAGGTATACCTTTTCTAATAACATCATAAACAAAAATTGTTGTCTACAATGAAACTCTATCAATTGAATTTGATGGGGAAGTTGTCAACTTCGGTATGCATGAATCAAAAAGGCTCATTTTGATGCTAAATCTGTTAATTTTGTGAATACGATCCAACCCTTGGCTGCAAAGAGCTTAAACTTGACTAACCGTGATTTTATGGAGTTAGTCATGTCACAAAAATTAAACGTGGACAAAGCCAAAGAGCTTGCAAATGAGGTTGGTACAAATGAGGAGGTGCTGGATATTTTGAAGTTTATGGATGACAAGCACCTAGATATTTATTGTAACGAAGTCGAGTTACCAACCACCAAATCAAAATTTACGCTACAGGTGGAACAAACATAAGACCCGAAATTGAAAATTCTCCCAGACCCTTTGAAGGATGCACATCACGGGAAGGAGAACACCCACCCGTCCATCGTCTCAAAAAATCTATCAAAGAAAGTAGAGAAGGAGTTAATAAACTTACTGCAAACAATACAATAAAGGGATGGAGTGGACAATTCCTAACATCAAATGTTTGAGTCCATCTTGGTTCGTGCGCAATAGGAAAGCTAAAAAGAAGTTGAATGTTCCATTGAGGCAGGTGGCAAAAAGGTTGATATGTTGGAGAACCACATATACTTAAATTGACGCATCTGAGGGGACAAAATCAAGCAACGACTTAAAACAAGTGCGGCTAAACTGGAGGCAACCCAGGAGTATTTTTGTCCTTTATTTCAAAGCATTTTTGGTTTTGGTAAATTATAACTTTTCAATGATCCAAATAGTTCTAGGCATGTTTTATACCAAGAAAATGAATCTCGAGTTCCCAAAATATCATGCGGAAAGCTTGGGGAGGTTGAAGAGGAAGTTTTCACCATAATTGCAAGGCTTCAAGAATGATTCGGAAAGTTCTTTCCATATCTTTAGTCGATCATATTTTGCTTAAATTTTCAATTTGTGTCACTTGTGACTGTTTTGGATTCTTTCCCAACCCGACTATGATCCCCACCACCACCTTAGGTGATTAGTTTGTCTTGTCCCTCTCCAAGCATTGAGGATGATGCATAATTTTAAGCTTGGGGAGGGTGAATCATTGCATTCATCATTCATTGAATTGCATTTATTTAAAAAATTAATATTTTAAAAGTCACAAAATTTTTTTGCCTTCAATTTATTTTTAGTTTGCGTCTATGATTCATATAATTTTTTTTTCTATTTTCGTAATTTTCATTTTTTTGCATCATTTTTTTAAAACAAAATTCAGGAAATCGATCCATCAATCATAAAGGATGTGAGTAGTTGATCGTTGTGAAGTACAAACACCTACAAAAATAAATAAAATAAATAAATAAATAAATAAATAAATAAATAAATAAATAAATAAAATTATGGGAAGTAAATCCTCACTTCAAGGAGTCTCGCATAAATAAATAATAATCAACTTGAAGGTGTTCTCCATGGTGATCCGAGGTGGTTAGTAACTCAAAGCTAGAGGGTATATGATTTTCTGTTTTAAGTTATAAAGTGAAGGAAGGGAAAACAATTCTTAAATATACCGCTTCCCTACAAAACCTGATTCTTAACACCATCTCCTGTTTGAAAAAGCTAGGCACCATTACTTAGAATTGCTTTTGGGTAGACCTATTGAAAGAGGATTTTTTTTCGTTCAACCGTCTACACGTCGACTCAAATATTGAATATCTATTGTGTTACAAAATCAATGCACAAATTCATTTCTCTCATCATAGGGCTCAAATAGTTCAGTATCTGAATAGATCAATGAGAGACCAAAAGCCAAGTCTTCCAACAAAGAGATTTTGAAGCAAGCAAGTCAAATCCAAAAAAGAAATCTCAAGCAAGAAAACAAGTTGAAGAAGTGAATGAACAAACTTCATCAAGCAAATCAAAGAAATCAATGTGACGAGTCAACGACACAAGCAACACAAAGATGTCGAGTGGATGCAACAATTGGTACTTTTGGGAGTAAGTCCAAGATGGACAATAAGGCTAGGGGTGGGGAGAAAGGTTAAGTCAACCTTGAGTTCAATGAAGGAGTTTTAGGAAATGGTCCATTTTTATAAAAATGATACCTTTCCAAATAAAGTAACTTAACATCGGGGTTGTCTACATTTTAAAAACCTTTGAATCGCTAACTTTCGTATGGAGTCTCACGACCCTCTAACATGAACTACGGCCCCGTAGATGTCAATTTTAAGGACAAAGTCCAAGGTGTGACTTTGTTGAAATTCTATTGAGAAAGATTAATAATCGAACAAAAATAGTTTTGTGTGTTTGGATGATTTGTATTTGAGTTTTGTACCCTTGGCGATTGTTGAAAATGCAAGTAAGACTTTTGGATAAAAAACAAAGATTTAATTTAGTTTAGAATTAACTTTTTATTTCTCTTTCATTTCATTTATGTATTCATGTATAATCTTTTTCACTGCATGCATCCATTCCAAACTTTCGTAGGATCTTTCTTTTCTTTTCTATTCTTTTCTTTTTCGCTCTCTCTTTTGCCACCTAAAAACCGTCCATTTTTTCCGGTTCCCCTTCTTTCTAGAGGACAAGAAAAGTTCAAGTTTCGAAAGATTTGTTAGGTGGATAAAGTGCACCTTTTTGCATGTTTATTTCAAGTTTAATTCAAGGATTACATAGCATTTAGTTTAACTTTTCATGCATTTTGCATTTTCGGGATATTTTCGAGGATCAATATACTTTTCACCATTTTGTAGTTGTTTCAAGATAATTTGAGGATTTGGACATGCTTAGGATGTTCGAGGGAGGCTCTATGTAGAGTTTCAGAAGTATTGGAGCAAGATTACTATCCATTCCATAGCAGTGGAATGAGGTTGTCAGCATTACATTTTACCATTTCGAGGGTGTGGAATCTCAAAGCTTACCATTCCGACGGGGTGCAATCGAGTCTGGTAGTTCTTTTTTTCATTTTCAACTTTCGCTTAAAAATGGTTCCTTTGCCATTTTGAAAATAACTTCGACGAAGACTTTGCAAGGGGTGATTTTCTTACATATTATCATCACTTAGCACTTTGGAAATATTTAGATTTCGAATTAGTAAGTTTGTTTGAAGATTAAACTTATTGAATTTGTAGTTTAATTTAACCATGTGTGGTAACTTTTCCTTCCATTCCCGGTTCTAGATTCCTAATTACTTGTTGTTAGATTGTGATGTGAACTAGATTTCATGTTTATTATTTATTAATCTTTGATTTGGTCTTAATATGTACTTGATTTGTACTCTTTTCACTTGATCAATAAAATTAGGGTTTATATCATGGTTGTTAGTCAAATTATCAAATTCGTATATGTTTTATGATTTGTAATTGGTAACAGGCACTTAATTGGTTTCATTGGAATCAAAATTAGTGTAATCAAATATTAGATGTTCATTTTCCCGAGCCTATGATGAATATTTGATATTGTTGGTAATAATTGCATGAACTTAAGGTCTTTTAGTGATCTAATCTAAGAGCTTGTTTGGATTTTAGTAAATAAATGAAGTTTTACTTAAAGATCATGTTTTGAGTAAAATACATTTCTCAATTTGGAGATATTAAAATATCTTAATTACCAACCAAGATTGAACATAAATTGAAGTCACATTATATCTTACAACATAGTACTTGAATAAGATTTGGAATCGGAAATGTCTTTTAATTCCTGAATTTTAATCTATAATTTGTTTATTTATGAAGATTAATTTGATGTCAACAAAATCCCCCTATTTTTCCAATTGGCTGAATGTTATGTGAAGGCATGATCAAACATTAAGTCATGTATCTTTGTGGACCGACCTTACTTATACTATACTATATTCTAGTATATTGTAGGAGTGATTTGTATTAATAGCTATTGTTTTATCCCTTTATTTGTTGGTTTGACACCCAAACAAGAGACTGCAGGGTAAAGCCCACTGACAACAAAAGTAAGTCCTATGAAGTCAAACATACGAGATTGGTTGCTAGTATGAATATGAAAAATATTTTATCAAAGGTGTTGTTAGATGAAAAAGAAAAGTGGGAAGTGGAATCTCATTTAATTAATGAAGAGAATATTGAGAAAGATAATATGTGCTTAAAGGCTAAGATTATAATGATCGGTGAAACGAACAATTCAAGTTCATTTGAAGCAGATGTTGTCACAACTGGCAAATTTTGTGTCAAGCAAGATCTAAAATGTATCTATGTATAAGTAAAACCACATCATAACTTTGTTGCAATAAATATTTGAAAGCCAAAAGACATAATTTGTATAAGTAAATATATATATATATATATATATATATATATATATATATATATATATATATATATATATATATATATATTGAAAACCATGTTCTTAATGAGCCTTTGAAATTCAACAAGTTAGAACAAAGATCATAAATTAAAACTTGCTTTAGAGTTTTCCGCCTACGACCCCAACAATCTAGTGATATCGTTTTGCCTAGGACTGAAATCACCCTTTAGTGGGTAACACCAAAACCGAAATCATATGCTAAGAAACCACTAGGATCGAAATCACCCTATAGTGGAGGATACCAACCTAAATCACCCTTTGGTGGGTGGTGCCAAGCCGAAAACAAGCTAGACCGAAATCCCCACTAGTCCAAATTAACACCATGACCGAAATCACATGTGATTTCAGTGAGAAGTAGAGGATTTCGGTGGGAATAAAGGGAAAAGAAGGTTGACTATGTGACTTGATGGTTCATCTTTTCCAATACCAAGTTTACCCAACATGTATCAATGCTAATATCCAACAAATAACTAGGCAAACATCACCTCATCCTTTCCTCTTTAAACACGACAGGAAACATCCACAAACTCCCCACCATTTCCGTTTCTCCTTCCTGTATACTCTAAACTCTCTCAAAAATCAAGTCCAGATCTTCCAAGTTCAAAATCTTCCAGTCTTCTCTTAGAGTTTTGGTAACTTCTTTTTGATTATCTAGTGTTTTTACACACTTTTACACTAGTTACATCTTATTTACACACATTATTATGTGTTAAAACTCTTAGGATAATCTCATTTCCAAGGAAGTTCATCAGCTCCATTCAAGTGTTTAGGCTTGAAGAACTCCACAATCATCTCTTTACACAACTACAACCACACTTAAGGTGAGTTCATACCCCCACATTTTCGATTTTTTCATGTTTTAGGGGGGAATACAAGTAAAACATGGTTTATCACACAAATACTTGCATGTTTTATCTCTATGTTAAATATAAAACATTATTTGCATGAAGTATGATTATCACTAGCTTTTGGACAACTATTTGTGAAATAATCGTTTTGAGATGCAAAACTAACAAAAACAAAACATAAACTATGTTATATAATCATAAGACAAATTATGATATGTAAAACTACAAGGTTTTTTGGAGCTTTTTACCAAAATATAGCTTTTCTAACAAAGAGGGTTACATTCTAGTTATTTCACCATTTTATGGGTTACGACCCAAAAATATGATGTTTGACCTTACATTTTGAAATTAGTCAAGATAACTACTATGTATTTATATAAATGATTATATAAATAGTATTGACAAACAAACATGATAAACTATAATTGGTATAGTTTGGGAGTCACAAACACTACACTATCATTTTGGAAGAAATATATAATTATTTAAAGGTATAATTATTTCATTTACAAGAAAAAGGCGTTTTCAGTTCACGTAAACTAGTTGATACAATTTTGTGAGACATTTGGCTTCACCGTACCTACAAAGAGTACACACCAAGTCCTGCATTATAACCAAAGTCTCTTGTAGGGAGAGCGTGATACTTGTGTATAGATGTATATGGGATTGAAAACCCCGCACCTAAATTGTTAGCTACAGTTAGACCGACATGTTTGGGTTGACATATGTCTTACAGTTCCGACGCCTGAAGAATTTCGTAGCAAGCACTAGTAACAAAACATTGGGTTTACGGGGTTAACATACATTCAAGTAGTTTTATATAAAGATAAAACTTCATAACACTATTTTCCAGTACAACATTGCTTACATTTTTAGTCTTGGGTTTAAGACTTACAACTCGTTTTTAAAGAAAATATAGGATTTTCTGGAAGTATACACCATCATTTTACACGAAACATTTACAAATCCTTCTCATACAAAACGTTTATGAACTCACCAACTTAATTTTTGACACTTTTCAAAATCACTTGTATTTTCAGGAAATCAGTAAACAGGTAATCAAAGAGTCTTTTTGGAGGATGGGGCGTCGTCGCATCACGTTATTTATTTTTGTCATATACATTGATATCATGTAGACAATGTTTTGAGCACAATGTAAACTTATTAAATATTCAATACAACTGTTGTAATGCTTTGATCGCTACTATTCATCTGTTATGATGTTGTACATGAAAGTCATCCACCCCAAACATTTCCGCCGTTATGGTTTGGGGGTGTGACAGATTGGTATCAGAGCATTTTTTATACTGAACTAAGTATATCAAACCATGTAAGATATACAACTATAAATACAATGGGGCTAAAACACTCTAACTAAAAGTATACTTTTAAAAAATAAGTATTTTTATTAAAGTATATGTACATGCATACATACTACAACAGTGTCGTAATAAGAACCATATAAAAGTATTTAGATAAGTTGGATGCTACGTTTAAGCCTGGATAGTTATGTAATCATATCTGGGATGAATATAGCTTGATCAACTATATTCATGCGAGATATGACCAACATGTGTCTGGGAATGGTCTTGGTGAACAACGAGTCTAAAACTTACCAACCCTATATACCAAGAACCTCTAGAATCAAACAAAAAGTTAAAATACTATAGGAGTATTTTAGAACACTACAGAGACACACACTTAAACCTTTCATGCATTTCTTATATCTCTATTCTTGCACAGACGTCATGGCAGGATTTCACATCCACGGAGACCCCTATTTCCCTAACCAGGGAAATGGTGGATGGATCGAAGAGGATCCCGAAAAGGATCCTGAGGAAATAGTGGAGGAAGACCCCGAAGAGGATCCCGAAGGGGATCTAGAGGAGGAAGAAGACGAGGAAGAGGAGGACTCAGACACAGAATCCGAAGTCATTAATCCCCCCTATGTCGCCCGAGTTCTCGCACATCGTATGGGCTATCAGGGACCCACTCCCCGTTGGGCAGAGGACCTGGAGAGGTGGAGCTGACAACAAAACCAACGTTCCCCCTACGGCATGGACTGTGGTTTCTATAACCTCAGTCATGGAGGAGCGGCAGACAGGGCCCTCCCTATCGTGGTTCAGCGAATCACAAACCTCGGAGACCAGACTAGAGCATCGGCGAATCGGATCATAGAGCTGGGGGCCGATCTTGAGGCCACTGACGCATGCACTCGACTACAGGATAGGGACTACCCTTGGACATGTCATCTCAGTGACCACATCCGTGAGGACCTTACCACCGCTCGAGCGGAAGTGAGAGAGTACCATGAGAGGCACTCGGCTCTCTATGAGAGAGTGATCGCAACTGAGCATCGGATAGCGGAGATGCAGGCCTCCTCCACTTCATCCCATGCCCCACAGGAGACCACCCACCGCGAGTAGGGCCCATACTACTCGCATTTTGTTATAGTCTAGGTTTATGAGAAGGCGTTGGTGCTACTCTTTTCTACACGTAGATACGACCCTGTGAGTAAGTGAATACACTATTCAAGGGGTCGTTATGTCGCTAAAATTTCTCCATTTTCTTAATGTATTGTAGACCTTCCTAAAGGTCAATTTTCAAAAACTATGTACTAAAACTACAATATCAATGAAATCTGTATGCATTTTATTTCATTGGGTGTTGATATTTGTTATGCAATTGTTTACTTCTTGTATATTAAATTCCATTTATGAATTGCTTGCCAATTTACAATAACGACTAGACCTAATACATATATAATCGATGCCTTTCATTACGGTGATGCGTGACTCATGACCATTATCAAAGACTTAACAGTATCCCGCCTCTAAACTTTATGGCAGAAAGATGCCACCACGAAGAGTTAGAAGACGTGTCGTCAACACCGCAACTGTTGGATTAATGTCTAAGTCCATAACTGTAATTGGTAAGACTTGACCCGACCCGGCATGGTCCATTTGGGTTGCATGGCATCATGCATTTGGATAGACTATAATGAGAGAAATAACACTTAAGGTTGGTTAATATATTATAAGTTCTAATATATTAATAAGGTTATTTAATTAGTATTGATCAAGAATTAATTTGGAATTAATTAAGTGATCAAAAGGAGACTAATTAAATATATGGGTTGATTGGGTAAATCATTCATTCTTATATATGTGGGCTTGTGATCCAAGATTCCTTATGTTGGACTAAGTCCATGGGGTGACCCATGGATACTCCATGGAGGTTAAAATCCATGGAGCATAAGGAATGGGTAAAGTTATGAGTTACATGGTGTAACCCTAATAGCCACCATATAAAAGAATCCCATGGCTCAAGAAATCGTGCACTAATGTGTGAGTGTGAGGGCTAGACGATTTCAAGGAGTGTTCAAGTTTCTCTCAAGTTATTCCAAGTGTATTTGGTGTTGTGTGAACCATTTGAGGTGTCACACTTGGGGCACTAGGCAGTCAAGCTTCATGAAGACATTCTACATCAAAGAGGTATGTATTCTATCTTGTTATATTTATTATTTTGTATGCTAGATTAGGATAATACCTTGGATGTTCATAATTGTATGTATAATAGAGAAAACATAGATCCAAGGTATTTAGGGTTGCATGTACACTTAGGAGTGTTAGAATGCTCATAACCCAACAGTGGTATCAGAGCCTAGGCTTGTTTTCTTGTTATACTTGCAAAAGTTGCTGAAAAATCGAGTTGGATGCATATATTCGATTGTTTTGGCTGGAATTGGACTAGGAACATTACCCTAAGATGTTTTTGGACTTATAAACTTGTTTTTGATGTGGTAATGTTCATGCTAATCCAATTTCTAAGATAATTGTCATAATTTCAAGATTTGTATTAGTTTGTATGTTCATGCTAATTTCTTGAAGATTGATGATTTGAATTATCTTGTTCTTATGAGGTTCTTAGATTAATAGAAAAGTTGTGTGAAATAGTTGTTTTCAATCCATTTTAATCTAAGAGTTGATTCCAAAGTGTGTTTTTGTAACTTGTCCTCAAGTTATATGAAAAGTCACATTTAAGAATCATAAGACTCATAAAAGTTGGCAAAGGTTACAAAATGAAGAGTCTCTTCATTAAATTAAAAAAAAAAGTGTAACCTTAATTAGTTCCATAAGTTACAATAAAAAAAAAAGTTATTTTTTTTTATTAATTAGTTTAAAGTCTTTCATAACTTGTCCTCAACTTATGGAAGTTGAAGAGTTTTTTTTTTTTTTTTTTTTTTTTTTTTTTTTTTTTTTTTTTTTATTAAAACTACTTTAAACTCATAAGTTATGGAATTAATTAGTTTTGAATAGTTTCAAAACTTGCCCTCAAGTTTTGGAATTTGAAAAATTTTCACTTATGAATACTTTGATTCCAAGTTAGCCCTTAGAATTTTAAAAGTTCAAATTCAACCCTTATACTTTATAATATTATAAGTTAATAATATATATATATATATATATATATATATATATATATATATATATATATATATATATATATATATATATATATAAGAGTAAAGTCAGTCTTACCGTTAGTAGGCCTCATTCACGAAGCCGGTCTATAAGGGGGGTATAAGGTTACTGCCTATAAAATGGCAGTTTAATGGGTGTCCACTCTCACCCACCGCTTCCTTGACTGGTGGAGGGTCGTTAGCCGAACGGGTAGGACAAGGACTATAATTCTCCTTTCATTAAAAGTATTAATGATAAATACTAAGTAACTAAACTCTTATTAATACCCAATCTTAGTTACTTAGGAAAATGTGAATTTGGTGCTAACCCATGAAATTACACTTTGCACTTTGCTTAAGTCGTTAGTGGAGCGTGTGTGGTTAACCGGCACACTAACCTGGACTTAACAAGGTAGGCAAAGGGTAACTTAATATTTATCATAGTATCGGTGGAGCGTGTGTGGTTAACCGGCACACTGATTAAGGGGTAAATATTAAGGGTACCAAGTATATTTGCATGGTTATTCACACCTTGTTTTGTGATCCTCGGCATCCCAGTCACAAAACCTGAAGGGCACACTCGAGATTGAAACATGCCTTTGAAAAGTTCAATGAATCTCAAAGATCTAGGACTTTCAAATCCAATTAAAACCTAATAAATTATTTCGTTTTTCATGGTGGAAATTGGTGAATCGTCATTCACCTACCTTCAAATATTTTATAGCTTGGATTACGACATCCCTCTTCTAAGTTATAAAATAGTTTGTTGGGTCCTAGCCTTAATATTTCATATTGGGTGTCATATTAAGGACTTTAAATCAACTATCTTGAATATCTCCCAAAAAGATGTCTGGTCTAGACATTTATGATCTTCCCAAATCTCTTGAAACAAGCTTTCCTAAATGAAGATGATGTCCCATGGATATCATACTTCTTTCCCCTCCTCCAATTAT
This sequence comes from Lactuca virosa, assembly GCF_052849685.1. NCBI lineage: Eukaryota > Viridiplantae > Streptophyta > Magnoliopsida > Asterales > Asteraceae > Lactuca > Lactuca virosa. The sequence goes on along the minus strand of NC_136429.1, from coordinate 302,431,969 downwards.
TCTCCCTAACCCACAAGTTCCTAAAAAGTTTAAGGTCACTCAAGCCCTATTGGCAAGGCAAGGTCTAGGTGTGATCACATCTTGGAGATGTAGTCACATATTGACAAGCCGGGAGAGTTGGGTGTCAAAGTCTTGAGAAAGTTGGTGGCTCAACTACTTTCTAAGTCACATAGTGAGTTCTTTTGGGAATCCTATGAAACCGACTAAGACAAGACCCTTAATGATCTTATCTATTTGCTAAGATCAACTTCCTAAAACGCTATGGACATTGACAATGATGACATTGGATATCCAGTAAAGCTCTCTCTTCCCAATGGAAAGGGATCGGCCATAGTCAACTCGGTTGACCCAATGGTAAAGAGAGAGGCGAAGTATGAGATAGTCCCATTATCAAGGGTCCATAGGTAACTATTGCCAAAGGAAGGGGCATTGGTTACGAAGCTGCCAAATTTACCTAAGGATGTTAAAGTCAATAAGTTTGGCTCTACTTCAGGTAAAGTCCATTGTCTAACTCTATTAAGTACATGCTGATTCTGATCGCGAAGATGGATTTCATTCGCATGGTTCGGTGATCAGAATTTTGGGCTATTACTTAAGAGTTATGATATTTATATTGCTTAGGAATAGATAACAACAAGGTTTTCATATGGATTGTAAGGATAAGTTTTTCTGCAAAGTTTTAAAATAAAAGAAAAAGGTTTTGATTTTATTTATTTTAAGTATCCTTACAATGGCATTTGTGAAAAGTTGTTGCTTATAAGATTCCATTGATAGCAATATTGGAAAAATGGATTTGATTCTTTCGGTTGTGGTAGTGTCTAATATTACCAAATAAGGAAAGATTCTCATCACCCAAGGTTCAATTGGACCGAAACTTGGAATCATGCAAGTTGTATAGTATGATGAATGAGAACTTTCAGCTTGGAAAATTAAGACTAATTCCTTATGTGAATAAGGAAAGGACTAAGGGATCGAGTACACATTCTTGTGCACTGGTCAAGTCCACCACAAAAGATCAAGAAGATTATTCGTCATGATTTACTTAAGTTCAGTAAATATGGTTATACTTATAAGTTTAAGTATAAGTCTGTAGCATTGGAGAAGTTTCAATGTGAGACAGAACGAATAAGAAGAATCAAAGTATGGCAGAAAGATAAAAGTTTCTCAAATCTGAAAAGATGGGAGAGTACTTTAGTATCATGTTTATGATCATCTTAATGATTAAGATACCATATCACAATTGGTCCTCTAAAGTCATCTTAGTGCATTCTTATGACTAAGAAGAGGAGTCATGAATTGTTGAAATGGTTAAATCAAAAAGATGAGTCATACTTCGTTCCAAAACAATTCTTAGAGTCATACTCCAAGATTGTAACATGAGTGACATATCTTAAAGAGGGTTTGTTAACACTAGTCAAATGTAAGAGTAAAAGGTTATCTATGTTGGATTAGTGTCTAAGGCTGTAACTATATTTGGTAAGTACTTGACCCGGTTATGCATGGTCCTTTTGGGTTGCCTTCACCATAGCAACTTGACAGGATGATTTGTTAAGAGAGAAGAGATATTATTAATATATTATGAGAATAATATATATTTAAGGAATAATAATATTATTTGATTAATATAAGTCATATATTAATTGAGAATTAATTTGGTGACTTAAAGAGGTTAATTGAATAAAGGGCATAAACTGTCAAATGTGTGATAGTTGTATTTTGGGCTATGTATCCTTATGGATATTGGGGTGGACGAAATTTAGGGTTTGGGAACCTTAAATTCGTCCAAGCCTTGTATCTAGAAGGATCTTGGATTGCTTAGGGCCTAAGTCATTCAATTAGGGTTAAATGAGAAACCCTAATAGCTCATAGTATAAATAGAACCCTTGGGGTGGAGAAATCGACACTCTTGCAAGCGAAGGAACCCTAGGGCCGATTTCTATCCCTCCTCCCTCTCTCTCAAGATCATCTTCTTGCTAGTTGGTGTTTGTAAGCCATTAGAGGAGTGACAGTTGTGACTCTAAGCTCCAAGAAGAAGAAGTATCAAGCAAGTAATTCAAGGTATTCTTTCAGATCTGATTTCATATGATTAGATTCAATATATTACATTAGATCTAGTATTGCAAGTCTTGGATTCAATGCATGATCAATTAGAGAAACCTAGATCCAAGCAATTAGGGTTTGCATGTACACATAGGAAAGTTCTTATGGCTCAAACCCATCAGTGGTATCAGAGCTTTGATTGATTTCTATTGAATTGATGCATTGGTTGATTGCTTGTTGCTTGAAAAATTCGATTTTGTGATTCTGACTGCTGTACTCGGCGAGTTCCACTGTGGACTCAGCGAGTAGCTCCAACTCGGCGAGTCCATAGAGGTACTCGGCGAGTTCGAGCGTCAGAAGGAGGAAGTTTCAGGATTTCTTGCTGTTTTACTTGAGGATACTTGCCTTAACTGTTTTGGGTCATTAAAATCTGATTTTAATCATATATATGAGTATATTCTTGACCTAACAAAAGATAATTACCAATTAGTTGAATAATAATTTCCTTATATGATAATTGTTGATTATTTAAATTAAATTGGTAAATTGTTTTGCAAGTAACATTAAATTGAGATAATCTAATTAGATGATTTATATTATTTGCTATTTGATCCTTATGCTTTGAAAAAGTTCAAGACTTGTCCTCAAGCTCTGAAATTTTAAATTTTGTGATTAAAAGTTTAATTTGGATAATTTTAAATTTCAATCCCTAGAATTTTACAAGTTTAAAATTCAACCCTATACTATTATATTATTACAAGCTTAATAAATATATATGTATGATTTACAATGCTAGTCTTACCGTTAGTAGGCCTCATTCACGAAGCCGGTCTATAAGGTGGGTATAAGGTTGCTGCCTATAAAATGGCGCTTAATGGGTGTACATTCACACCCACCGCTTGCTTGACTGGTGGAGGGTCGTTAGCCGAACGGGTAGGATAGGGCAAACCTCCTCTGATTAATAAGTATAATGAATCAATATAAAGTAACTAAACATGTTTTATAAAATTCCCAATCTTAGTTACTTTAGAAAAAGTGAATTGATGCAATCCCATGAAATTACACTTTGTACCCTCGCTAAGACATTAATGGAGCGCGTGTGGTTAACCGACACATTAATTGGGTTCTAAGCAAAGGTGACAAAGGATGACTCATCGTTCGTTATAGTTCAATGGAGCGTGTGTGGTTAACCAGCACATTGAATAGGTAACTGTAACAGTGAGGGCACCATGTACATTTGCATGGTTATTCACACCCACTTTGTGATCCTCGGCATCCCAGTCACAAACGAGAGGGGCATATCGAGATTTAAACATGCCATTGAAAGGTTCAATGAATCTCAAAGAAATCTAGGAATTCTCAATACATTTAAAAACTTAAAGCTTATGTTTTTATGGTGAAGAATTAGTGAATCGTCATTCACTTACCTCCAAATTATTTGCATATTGGATTACGACATCCCTTTTCTAATGTGTAAATAACGTTGTTGGGTCCTAGCCCTAATTTTTCATTTTGGGTGTTAATTAGGGACTTAATCTAATCAAACTTTGTTCTTTCTATTTGTAGATGTCTAACGCAAACAACGCAGCTGCTAGCTCATTTCCTCTAATGAGCCTTTGTCAAAAAGTGACATTCGATGGAACGAACTTTAGCGAATGGATAAGATACATTCGCACAATCGCGCGTTACGAGGACAAAGAGTATGTTCTCGATGAGAAGCTCGAAAAGATCAATCCAGAAACTGCTACTCCTGAAGAAATGGCTGTCTTTGAGAACCATGAGCGTGATGCAACGAAGGTCCATTGCATCATGATAGCCACAATGAACTCAGAATTCCAAAAGTCCTATGAGGACATGTATTCTTATGAGATGCATCTAGACTTGATGGAGAGGTATCACCAAAGCGCGAGGCAAGAGCGCTATGAAATTATAACGAATATGATTACTGCTAAAATGGGAAGTGGAGAGTCTCTTACTGTGCACTTGCAAAAGATGCAAAGGTATGTTGATCGTCTTCGCAAGTTGAATGTCAACTTTGGGGAAGATTTGGCTATCGACATTGTTCTTCACTCCTTGCCCTCATGCTACAATCAATTTAGGATGACCTACCACATGAACAAGGAAGAGGTCACCCTAAGCAAACTCCAAGGGCTCCTGAGGACTGCTGAGAGCAACCTCAAGGACAAGTCTGTTGCACCAACTCCCAATCCACCCGTTGCTCCTGTTTTGGCTATTGGACAGGGAAGGGGCAAGAAGAGGAAGGCTTTTTCAAAGAACCACCACAAAGGAAAGTCCCAAAATGGTTCCTCTTCTAGTGGGACCAAGGTTGATCCTGCTAAGCCCAACCCAAACCCAAAGGAGGCAGAGTGCCACCATTGCCACAAAATAGGGCATTGGAAGAGAAGCTGCCCGGAATATCTGCAAGCCATCAAGGATGGGAAGATCAAGCCATCTTTCGCAGGTATTTACACAATTAAATCTAATGATTCATCTCATGCTATTTCTTGGGTTCTTGATACAGGGTCTGTTTACCATATTTGTTCTGATTTGCAGGGACTAGGAAGAAATAGTGATGTGGAGCTTGGAAGAATAAATCTGATCATGGGAAACAGAAGAACGTCGCCTGTCACCAAGATTGGAGTGTATTCTTTAGAGCTTAGGAATGGTTTGAATTTAGAATTAAATAATTGTTGCTACTCGCCATATATGGCAAGAAACATCATTTCTTTTCATGGTTTATTTAGACAAGGATTTAGATATTCGTTTAATAATGAGAATGGTTCGATTTATGATTATCTAAATGGTGTTTTATATTTTGAAGCAATGCCTTGTAATGGAATTTATGAAACTGTTATGGTTGTAGATAACCTAGGAAATGATGTGTTGTGTATGGATTCTTCCAATGGTATGGATAAAGCATCCTTGTGGCATTGTCGTCTTGGACATGTCAACAAGAAGCGCATAGCCCAACTCCAAAAGGATGGAGTGTTGGAGTCGTTCGACCTTAGGGAAGATGACACGTGCGAATCTTGTTTACTTGGAAAGATGACCAAGTCACCCTTCACTGGCACTTGTGCGAGGGGTGAGGGTTTATTGGATCTCATACATACAGATGTATGTGGACCCTTTAGATCCACCACAAGGGATGCAAATCGCTTCTATGTGACTTTCATAGATGATTATAGCAGATATGGGTATATCTACTTAATCAAGCACAAGTCAGAAACTTTTGAAAAGTTCAAAGAGTTTAAACAAGAAGTGGAGAATCAATTGGGCAGGAAAATCAAGATGCTTCGATCTGATCGAGGTGGAGAGTACTTAAGTCTTGAATTCCACGACTACCTCAAGGAATGTGGAATAGTTTCACAATTGACGCCACCTAGGACACCACAATTGAATGGTGTAGCTGAGAGGCGTAATCGAACCTTGCTAGACATGGTTCGTTCCATGATGAGTCGTGCTTCACTACCTATCTCATTCTGGGGGTATGCCTTAGAGAATGCCACCCATATCCTTAATTTAGTACCCACAAAGAAGGTTGCCAAAACACCTCACGAGATGTGGACAGGGAAAGCTCCCTCGTTGGCACATATCAAGGTTTAGGGCTGTGAAGTTTTCGTAAGACGAGAAACTCACGACAAGCTCGAACCTCGTAGTGAGCGATGTATATTCGTCGGCTACCCACATAAATCCTTTGGATATCTCTTCTATAGACCGAGTGACAATGTTGTCTTCGTTGCGAGGAGAGGGGTTTTCCGAGAGCGAGAACTCATAAGCCAAGGAGACAGTGGGAGGCAAGTCGATCTTGAAGAGATTCAAGAATCTAGCGATGAAGGAACCTCTAACACTGGCGCTCAACCCGAGGAGGAAACTCCAGTTGAACCAATTGACGAGTCCTTACCTCTTAGACGTTCCGAAAGAGTTAGAGTTCAACCCCAGTTTTATGGTTTTCATATTACTACCGAAGGGGACACGTATATTAGTGATGGTACACTAATAAATCTAGATGAACCTAATAGCTATGAGGAAGCCATGGCAGGCCCAGAGTCTGTGAAATGGAAAGAGGCGATGGACAGCGAGATCCAGTCCATGTATGACAACCAAGTTTGGAATTTGGTTGACAATGTACCAGGTCGTAAGACGGTCGGGTGCAAGTGGATCTTCAAGTAGAAGACCGACGTGGATGGAAACGTGCACACTTATGAGGCGCGATTGGTTGCGAAGGGTTTCACTCAGACTCCTGGAGTTGACTACGACGAAACCTTCTCACCAGTTGCGAAGATAAAGTCTATTAGGGTGATGCTAGCCATTGCTGCATTTCATGACTATGAAATATGGCAAATGGATGTAAAAACCGCTTTCCTTAATGGGAAGTTGGTTGAGGATGTTTACATGGCTCAGCCAGAGGGTTTTGTCGATCCAAAGCATCCCAATAGAGTGTGTAAGCTTGAGAAGTCCATTTATGGGCTTAAGCAAGCGTCTCGCAGATGGAATCTTTGCTTCGATGAGAAAGTCAAAGAGTTTGGATTTGTACGAAGTGAAGATGAATCATGTGTATATGTCAAGGCCAGTGGGAGTATAGTTAGCTTTCTCGTTTTGTATGTCGATGACATACTTCTCATAGGAAACAACGTCCCGACTCTGCAGGAGGTTAAGTCCTGGCTCGGGAAGTGTTTCGCTATGAAGGACCTCGGAGAGGCTTCCTATATTTTAGGAATAAGGATAGTGAGAGAACGAAGTAAGAGACTAATAGGACTTAGTCAGAATACTTACTTGGATAAGGTACTAAAACGTTTTAGTATGGAAAACTCGAAAAAGGGAGAACTACCGATACAGAGTAATGCCAAATTGAGTAAGACTCAAAGCCCGAGTACAGAAGTCGAGATAGCTGAGATGAGCCGAATACCCTATGCTTCCGCAGTTGGCTCAATCATGTACGCTATGACTTGTACTCGCCCTGATGTGGCCTTTGCTTTGAGCATGGTCAGTAGATATCAGGGGAACCCAGGTAGAGCTCATTGGATTGCAGTCAAGAATATACTTAAGTACCTTCGGAGGACCAAGGAATGGTTTTTAGTCCTCGGAGGGAGTGATGACTTAAAGGTACGAGGGTATAGTGACGCCAGCTTTCAGACCGACAGGGACAACTACCGTTCGCAGTCGGGCTGGGTCTTTACCCTTAATGGGGGAGCGGTGACTTGGAAAAGTTCCAAGCAAGAAACAGTAGCTGATTCAACGTGCGAATCAGAGTACATTGCAGCGAGCGAAGCGTCAAAGGAGGCTATGTGGTTGAAGAACTTCATTGGTGATCTTGGAGTTGTTCCTACCATAAAGGAGCCTATGGAAATTTTCTGTGATAATGAAGGAGCGGTTGCCTTGACCAAGGAACCGAGGGATCATGGTAGATCTCGACATATCGACATAAAATATCATTTTATTAGACATCGAGTAGAAGAAGGACACCTCGTGGTAAAGAGGGTATCGTCAGAGGATAACCCAGCAGATCCGCTTACGAAGGGACTTAGCAGGGTTAAGCATTTGTAGCACGCTAGGAGCATTGGGCTAAAGGACGATATTAGTTTAGATTAGATAGTTTGGAAACGTGTAATAGATAAATGTAATTGACATTTGATGATTAAATAAAGGAGTATTATTTATAAGTAAAGCTAATGTCTTATGTTAATTGTTTAACTATTGTTTCATTTTGCATGTTTTGACTTCCTGAGTAATTAATTATTTGATAATAATCGAATTATTCGAATAGTCCACAGTCGTTCATATGTTGGAAGTAGGTATGAATGAAGACTGTCATGAATTGGTGTGTAGATTGTCTAAAGTGTATTAGACATTGCAAAGGTTTGCTGCAACGTTCATGAGTGCTTATGAACTTGATTTGAGCATTGGAATAAACCCGCACTTGTTGGAATCACTTCATGGAATTTATCACGAGTGATCACAAGATGGTAATATCATATAGTCTTAAAACCTAGATATATGGTTTATTGTTTGTTAATTGGTTATGCATTGATAATGCGCAAACGCATCAGTAACTTGATGTTATAAAACGTATTGTTGTGTGTAATTTGATTAGTGGATAATAAATGCATATAAGTCGAAGTTTATCTGTTCCTTTTATCCTAAGAGGGTAAAAGCGATATCAGGGCCCCTCGATGATTTGATTTGACTTATGTGTCGGGCCCGGTCAGAACTAAATTGATGTGTTCGATTAAGTTCTATGTCAAATGAATCTGAGATCGAGAAACAAATTGCAGGACAATAAGTATGACCATGTTCCATGTAATTGTCCGCACGATATCTAGAACAGAGGATTATACGATCCCTTACCTAAAGGACACGATACTGATAAGATCAGAGTTGACATCGTCTTTGAGAGCTACGATTGCTAATCGGATTATGTTTGCATATATAGTTACTAGACTTATCCAAGTGGGAGACTGTTGGATTAGTGTCTAAGGCTGTAACTATATTTGGTAAGTACTTGACCCGGTTATGCATGGTCCTTTCGGGTTGCCTTCACCATAGCAACTTGACAGGATGATTTGTTAAGAGAGAAGAGATATTATTAATATATTATGAGAATAATATATATTTAAGGAATAATAATATTATTTGATTAATATAAGTCATATATTAATTGAGAATTAATTTGGTGACTTAAAGAGGTTAATTGAATAAAGGGCATAAACTGTCAAATGTGTGATAGTTGTATTTTGGGCTATGTATCCTTATGGATATTGGGGTGGACGAAATTTAGGGTTTGGGAACCTTAAATTCGTCCAAGCCTTGTATCTAGAAGGATCTTGGATTGCTTAGGGCCTAAGTCATTCAATTAGGGTTAAAGGAGAAACCCTAATAGCTCATAGTATAAATAGAACCCTTGGGGTGGAGAAATCGACACTCTTGCAAGCCAAGGAACCCTAGGGCCGATTTCTATCCCTCCTCCCTCTCTCTCAAGAGCATCTTCTTGCTAGTTGGTGTTTGTAAGCCATTAGAGGAGTGACAATTGTGACTCTAAGCTCCAAGAAGAAGAAGTATCAAGAAAGTAATTCAAGGTATTCTTTCAGATCTGATTTCATATGATTAGATTCAATATATTACATTAGATCTAGTATTGCAAGTCTTGGATTCAATGCATGATCAATTAGAGAAACCTAGATCCAAGCAATTAGGGTTTGCATGTACACATAGGAAAGTTCTTATGGCTCAAACCCATCAATCTACTCTTGTACATTTGAAATTGGTAAGTTGTGATGTTTTGGATAAAACAGAGACCAACTTAGGCCAATTGTGTAAAGTGTTAGTCTTGATAAAGAATCCGCACTATCTCTTGAATATTTGACAAGGGAGTCTTATATGTCAAGAGGACAGTAGGAGTCTTAAAGCTCTTGAAAGTTTCAAGACTTAATCAAGAATAAAACCTAAAGTCCTTCACTAGCACACGACTTGAGGTTTATAACCTATCGTGTTGAAATTTTTGTGCCTATTCAAGTTGGCTTTGCATAGGAGTTCTGAGAGTTCTCAATTGGTTGCACAACTACTTGGAAGCAATGGCAGGCACCTGAGCTGCCAAATGGCAAGAATTTAAGATTGCACAAGTTTAATCAATATGAGTTTGGATTTGTCACTAACCTTGTCTTGTGATTATGGTTTTGACAAATTCACATGGATAAGAACACATACACTATTAAATGTAAGTGTCATAAGGTTTCTCTCCGATTCATGAAAATGATGGTGAGGAAACACTTTCACTAAGTAGATTTTAGCTAGATAGCAATTGTGATATTTGCATTCTCAAAGTCGTTAGTGGAGCATGTGTGGTTTACCGGCACACTAACATGGACTTGTGAGAAGTGGCAAAGGTCTAAACAATTGAGACTATGATTACGACATCCCTTTTCATAGTTCTAAAATTGTTTAGACATACATGTGAGCTATCTAAGAGAGGTGTATGATTTTGATAAAGTTTTATCAAAACAATCTAGTATCAGAAATCTGAACTTTGGTAAGAAAGTCAGCTGATTTCTGAGTACATGTCAAAGCTAGTGGGAGCATAAGTGTTATGCTAATAATCATCATGTTAGTGGGAGCATGATAATTATGACAAAGGTTGCAAGTTAGCAATGTCAATTATAGAAAACAAAAGTTTCAATTCGTGAGGTTGCAGGGGTTGAAAAAGTTGTTTTGCTATAATTAAGGGAGAGGAAATTATACTTCATTTCAATTCTAAAATCTTAGATTGAGATTTTAATCGTATTTAATCAAGGATATATATATATGAATTTCATGTTGGAGTGGCTCAACATAAGGAAATTCTATATATGGGTCCATTATTTGCGTTCTAAAATTCGATTATGATTACGGCATCCCTTTTCATAATCTGAATTTTGAGAACTTGGCAAATTGAAATGGAAATATTATAGCTAAAGACTGGTTTAGTCTTTATGTGAGACATCATGAATCGTGTCCCATATGCTTCGGATATAGGATCGATTACATGTGCTATATTCATCCTTTCTAAAATTTTCCAAATGCCTGGGGCATTATGAAGGGAAAAGGTCTAGAATTGGATATGACTAAAATGATTAAGCAATTGTCGAGGACAATCTAAGGTTTACCAAAGATTGGTTGCTCAAGGACTGTTGGAAGTATAATGTTAATTCTGGAAGGACCATATTGACATAATCTGTAAGGAGGCAACTCTTGTTCAGAAGTGATAGTCAAAATGGAATATGGAAATGTTTCAAAGTTAGAAATTATTCAATCTGTGTAAGATTAGGAAACTTAATGAAAGAAGGATGTTTCCAAGGAGCTGATCTCCTTTGGAATGCTCTGTAATGATTGTTGTCAAGTCTTTCTGACTGCGTGCATAATCATTAAGAGGATCAATGCATATAAGTTTAGAATCTAACAGATTTCAGTAAATGGCATGAATTTGGAATTCTTGCATTTGCAGTAAGGATTTGGGACTGTGAAAAGAGGATCATTGGAGTGATGTTCAATTGATCTATTTTACAAAGTAAAGATCATAGACAAACATAGTATGCATACTTGGTGTATGGCATGACTAGTGTTTAGAAAACATAGTGTACATGCTTGGAGCATGGGACAACTATTGTTTTAAATTCAAGTATAAAGTTGATAAAACCGAAACAATGAATAATGAGTAATCAGTATGGTGATAAATAAAAGTGTTAATTTATATTCATAGGGTTTGATACCATATTTGATTCATTTATTCTTGTGTTTCACTTTGCATGTTTTGACTTCCAGAATAACTAAGTCGCTCTTCCTGAATGATTAAGTTATTCAAACCATCCACAGTCGGTCATATGTTGGAAGTACATATGAATCAAGACTGTCATGGGTTGGTTTGTAGAGGTCCAAGTTGGTGGACAAAGTGGTGCTACAACACTCATGAGTGCTCATAAGTTCTGAGTATTGGATTCAACCCGCAGTCATTTGAATCACTTCATGGATTTTATCACGAGTGATCATGAGACGATAATATCTTATATTCTTCAAACCTAGAGATATGAGTTGTTACTATGAGTTGGTTATACATTGATTGCACGAAAACGCATTGGTAACTCGATGTTATAAAACGTGCCTTTGTGTATGATTCAACAAGTAGTAGAACAAGCCATATGAGTCGAAGTTTATCCATTCCTTTTACCTTCGGGATAAAAGCGATATCTGTGGGCCCCTCGATGATTTAAAGATGATACATGTGAGTGCTTGGCCAAGCCAGGACTGATTTGATTTGTTCAATCAGTCAGTCATCATGAATCGGAAATCGGGAAACAACAAATGGACAGAGAGAATGATTGATAATCCATGTCTCAATCCATATGATATCTAGAATGGAGGAATATATGATCCCTTATCTAATGGACAAGTCATTGACAAAGGTCAGAGTTCATCGACAAGGTCAGAGTTCGACATAAGCTTTTGAGAGCTACGATTGCTGATCGGTTCCTGAAGTCATACGCAATAATAGTTTTAGACTTATCCAAGTGGGAGACTGTTGGATTAATGTCTAAGTCCATAACTATAATTGGTAAGACTTGACCTGACCCGGCATGGTCCATTTGGGTTGCATGGCATCATGCATTTGGATAGACTATAATGAGAGAAATAACACTTAAGGTTGTTTAATATATTATAAGTTCTAATATATTAATAAGGTTATTTAATTAGTATTGATCAAGAATTAATTTGGAATTAATTAAGTGATCAAAAGGAGACTAATTAAATATATGGGTTGATTGTGTAAATCATTCATTCTTATATATGTGGGCTTGTGATCCAAGATTCCTTATGTTGGACTAAGTCCATAGGGTGACCCATGGATACTCCATGGAGGTTAAAATCCATGGAGCATAAGGAATGGGTAAAGTTATGAGTGACATGGTGTAACCCTAATAGCCACAATATAAAAGAATCCCATGGCTCAAGAAATCGTGCACTAATGTGTGAGTGTGAGGGCTAGACGATTTCAAGGAGTGTTCAAGTTTCTCTCAAGTTATTCCAAGTGTATTTGGTGTTGTGTGAACCATTTGAGGTGTCACACTTGGGGCACTAGGCACTCAAGCTTCATGAAGACATTCTACATCAAAGAGGTATGTATTCTATCTTGTTATATTTATTATTTTGTATGCTAGATTAGAATAATACCTTGGATGTTCATAATTGTATGTATAATAGAGAAAACATAGATCCAAGGTATTTAGGGTTGCATGTACACTTAGGAGTGTTAGAATGCTCATAACCCAACAGCAACAACTCCACCACCGCACCACCACCTCCACAAATGGACTCTGCTGTTTTTAGGCCCAAATCAGCTGTAACGACACAAATGGGAAATAAAATGGAAACGACAACGGAAGCGGGAACGGGACTGGCAGTTCTAATCACGGTGACAACCAATGCACCAGCGGATGTGCTCCTATAAGGAATTCATGAACTGCAAGCCCAAGACCTATCATGGCGATGGCGGAGTCGTTACTCTAACAAGTTGGTTCGAGAAGACCGAGTCCATCTTCAAGATTTGTGCATGCCCGGACGAGTTTAAAGTCAAATACCCCGCGTGCATATTTGCAGACTCAGCCTTGTCGTGGTGGAACAGCCACGTTAAAACTTTGACTCTAGCCGTGGCCAATGCCATGAGTTGGGAGGACCTGAAAGCCACGATGCTCGAGAAATATTGTCCCGGGAGCGAGATGCAGAAGCTGGAACAGGAATTATGGGAACAATCTATGAAGGGTTCCGATATTGCCACTTACACTTCCCGATTTAACATATTGGCAACTTTGTGCCCAGGAATGGTCATCCCAGAGGCCAAGTGTTGAAGCAAGATGTGACCCTCTTGAACCTCAATCCTAAGTCACCACTCTACCGCAATACTGTTGCTTCTACCGCAACATGAAGCGAAGATGTCATCCGCAACCTTCTTTCCAGAACAAAGACTTAGTATTTTTATCTTATGTATTTACTATGTTTTGTCCAGTGTACCTTGCGTGGACACTTCTTTTAGTCTTTGTTTATTACATCTGTAACTTTCATGAAGCTTTATAAATAGAGCCTTCCGCTTCAATTTGCAATACACATCTTTCTCTCATCTTATCTTATCTCTTATTACTTTCTTACTGTCAAGATCCTGCTGTGCTTAGATCTCTTAACTAAAGATCATAATCTCTCCTCGGAGGATGTTACTCTTGACTTAATCAAGTTAAGATGATCACATTTATTAACTTGGTTTGATTGCAATCCTTGTTACGAATCAACTTAAGTGTTTACTTGATATAATAGTTGTTGTCATTTATATTTCCTTATATTTCCGCATCTAATTATCTAACTCTCTAACTCTAACTCATTATTGTTGAGCTTTATGATCCTTTGATTTGAACTTATTCCGCAATATAACTTGTTCTAGTGTCTGTTCAAGTGTGTTTCTCAAGTTTTTCTCTCAACACCAAGAAAGTGGAATGTTACATTTGGGGGCTATCCCCTCAGATCCAGGGGATGGTCATATCCGCCAACCCGAGCATCCTCGACAGTGACAAGCGACTAGCGCAAACTCTTGTCGACCAGGGAGTTCGTGAGGGCATCATAACCCCCACGCCCGAACAGCCAAAAGGGGGTGACCAAAAGAGGAAGTTTTGGAACAAAAAGAAGAGCCAAACTGCTCAAGACCCGGCCAAGAAAAAACAAACGGTGACTTTCCATGCCATCAACACTCCTACCGCCCCTACTGCCCCTGCACCAGCCAAGCATTATGCTGGAACTCTTCCGAAATGCGACAAGTGCAATTACCACCACCACGAAGCTTGTCGAGGCATACAATGTAACAATTTCAACAAGAAGGGGCACACCACCCATTTCTGCAAAGCCCCAACACAAAAAACCACCCAGGCCGCTAAAGCTGGGGTGTGACGCGCATGCTACGAGTGCGGTGAGACGGGACATTTCAAGCAGGAGTGCCCGAAGGCCCAAAACAGAAAGAGCGGATGTGTGGGAAGGGTTCTAGCAATAGGGCATGAGGAGGCCATGAGGGATCCTGTAACATCCCGTTATTTTCTGTTTGTAAAGTCAACTCTAGTCAACCAAAGTCAAACAAAAGTCAAGTAAAGTTCTTTTTATTGTTTGGGTTTTTTAATTAGGTTATGATAATAACCTTTATTTGCTAAAATCCTTATAATATGCATAGTTGAATTTAGAAGGAAAATGTTTGAAAAACCGAGAAACTTCGCATACGATTTATTGCCTCGGACCGCAAACACTTCGGGCCGCAAAGAGCTTACGACCGTAAACTCTTTGGACCGTAAATTCCTCGCAGGCCATAAACGAGGCTTCGGCCGTAAACGCCTTGCCGACTTCGGACCGCAAACTCCTCGGCCGTAAACCCTTGCATACATATATAGATTTTCTTCATTTTTCTCCATTTCTCACACTTTCAACCCAAGAAACTCCATTTTTCTCTCAACTATCATCAATATTTTTACCATGATCTTCAAATAAGTAAGTGTTTCTTCCAAACAGTTGTTGATACCTTGCTTAATCTAGTAAAACTCTATGATTTCATTCATGAAATCATCTCTTTTGGCTAGATCTCAAAGAACACCAAGAACACACACTAGTTCTTTAGACCGTGAACACCTTATTCAAGCCTCAAAACGTAAGTATCCTTCCGAACACTTGTTATTCTATATAAGTTCATAAATTACAACCTTGAAAACAATATAATTCCAAAAACAATAAGAGTTTACGGCCATAAGCATCTCCTTGGCCGTAAACTCCTAAGTAGAACACCTTAGACCGTAAACTCCATTAGGCCGTAAACTCCATGGCCGTGAACACCTTGTGTGGCCATAAACCCCTTTAGAACAATCACATGTGATTGTAACACTTAAATGCAAGTGTTTCCTAGTCCCTGAAGTGGTTTCCTATCATAATTAGTTGTTATATACACTAATTATATTCATATATGTATCGTTATATGTTTAATAGGATCTGTTGTGTTCAAGACTTCACTTGACACTTAGCATCCTACACCGACCTTACATTTGAATAACTTACAATATGTGAGTTCATACCCCCGCATTTTCATAGCTTTTACTGTTTTAAGGGGGGGGGGGGAATACAAGCCTAACACAAAGTTTTTGTGTTATAAACAAGTTATTTCAAATATCTTATCAAAATAGATTTCAGTTATCATCAAATCAAATGGTTTTCAATGATTGTTTCAAATCGACATCAAGTCACCAAAATGAATTCCAAAATATCAAACTTCTTTTAAATGTTTTTATAAATTTATATTTTTCCCCAAAAATCATACTAGTATACATATATTTATATAAATAAGATTTAAAAGATTTAGGACTAATAACCCACTTTGGTTCCTTTTCCTTGTTTGGATGTGGGATTACAAGTATCAGTTGTTTGTCCGAGTGTCATTTAAATTTTACTTATATATATTTGTATATGTATACAAGTATAAAAGTTTGTTCATTTAGTTTCAATTACCCTTTGTAACATGTTGAGCAAAGGGTTACATTCATGAATACTCGTTATCAAATTAGAAAGTACATATAAATTATAATAGGTATAATTTATGATTCACAGAACATTAATTCATGATTCAGGTATACTAGAGTACATTGTTTTACAAAAACAAAGGTTTAATTCAAAACTATTCAAGCGTATACATTCTTTCAGATACATGTTAAGTGTACTAATTCAAGAACATACTATCAATCATTTACTTCAGAATGATTGGGTTTTCATAACTATTATACATGTAACGTTTATATACTTTTATGAGTCAAGTAGTACAGGTTGTTTAATTAATTTAAACAATATAGTAAAGTCCTGACATTATAACCAGAATCTCTAGCCGAGGATCGGAACAATGTATGTATAGATCTATATTGGGATTGACAACCCCGCACTCGGACTGCTAGGTACAGTCAGGCATACACGCCTGTGAGTGACAAATTGTTATCAACATGTGTTCAGCGCACTCATAGCGTTGGGTCAGGCCATCTAGTCAGTATGGTTATAATAACTCATTAAAAGATATTAACAATACGTTAGTATATAATTAATTAAACTTATGTACTATTTCAAAGTACTAGTTTACAAGATATATGTGACAACCCAAAATTTCTATTCGGTACAACCATTCACTTCAATAGAAGTCAGAACAGTTTCTGAACTTTTGAGCTGTGTAGAGTCAGTTTGAGTGTTCTAAAGCCTAGCACTTTAGGAGATAACAGGAGAGAGGATGCCCTAGGGTTTATTGTGCATCGATAAAGTCCCAAAACTCCAAGAGTTTGGAGTTTACGGCCTAAACATGGTGTTTACGGCCGTAAACCCCAACGGGTATAAAAGTGACACTTAGTCATTTTTATCACTTTTTCACAATTTCAAAGCTAGAACTCAAATCCTCTCAAGTATCATCCGATTTTTCTTCTTGATCTTCAACTATGTAAGTGTTTCTAGTCCTAATAAGTTGATATGTTACTTAATCTAGTGATCTAACATGATTTCATCCGTAAAATCATTCCATTTGTGTAGATCTTCAAGTGTTCTTAGTTTCGCCAAGAAGACCAAGAACACACACTAGTGTTCTTGGACTTTTAACACCTTTTCAAGCTTCTACATAGTAAGTACTCTTACCCTAGTGTGTTATAAGACTTGCTACACTTCTTAATCATCTAGAAAACATAAGGAAACACAAGATCAAAGGTGTTTACGGTCCAAGATGTTCTTGGACCGTAAACCCTAATGAAGGGGCCAAAGTGTGCCCTAGTCCTTTACCAAGCCTTGGATACTAGTCTAGATACCATCCTTGATGTGCTTAGTACTTAAAACATCAAAAAGACCATAAACTATTTGGGTTTACGGCCGTAAACCCTAGGAGAAATGGTCCAAGGACCGTAAACTCCACAAAGGAGTGAAATGGTGCCCTAATCACTTCCAAAGGCTTAGACTTGAAGTAGGAATGCTTCTTATGACCTTACAAGCTTCAAATCACAAAATGGTAAAAGTACCATGAGTTTACGGCCGTAAACTCATGGGTTTACGACCGTAAACTCCAATGGAGTTGGTCCCAAAACCGTAAACTCATAAAGAGTTTACCCTTGGACCCCAAACTCAATAGCCAAGTCCTACAACCCTTAGATGCAATCCTTAGTACTTATAACACTTAAATCAAGTGTTTTACATGTCTTAGGATGTCTTAACTTGGTTAATTAGTTGTTTTATGACTAATTGGATGCATATATGTGTTATTATATGTTAACTAGGATCCTTGTGTGTGTTCAAGTCTTCACTTGACACTTAGCATCCTATACTATCCGTTCATCCAAACCACCCATTACAGGTGAGTTCATACCCCTTAATCAATCTTTTAAATGACTTTAAATGCTTTTATGGGGGGGGGGATACAAGTTGATCTTTTATAGTTATTATATCAATCACATGTGATTAATAACTACCAAACAAGTGGATTTCTTACTTTTCAAACTGTTTTACAAACTCTTTTACATATCAAATACTTTTATCAAACTCTTTTACATGTCAATTACTTTTAGTAAAATCTTTTACATACCAAAATCTTTTACATGTCAAGTACTTTTACTTAAACTCTTTTTAACTTATATTCTGTTAAATGTATATCTTTATAGATATAGTTATATGAGTAGGATTGAAATGACTTAGGACTGATAACTCACCTTAACCTCCTGTTCCTCGTTTGGTTGTGGACTTAGGGTATCGGTTATTTGTCCGAAGGTCGTTTGAATCCTAGTTATATATCATGTATATGTATATAGATATAAAAGTTCCTTCTTTCTATTCAATACCTTTGGGTAGCAAAGGTATACAGATATGTTCATACATACAAATCACATTACTAGTAAGCTACAATAGGCGTAGTTTAGGAAGTTACTAATACTATTACTAGAACAATGGAACATACAATGAGTCAGTTCATACATGAGTCTATACATTACAATACAGATAGTACAAACTATACATTTTACAAGAAAACATACATGCTAGACAGAGTGTCACACCCCAAAACCGAGAACGGCGGAATACGTTTTGGGGTGGAGGACGTCATGTACAATATCATAACAATGCATAATAGTAAGACAAGCAACAACATCCATTGCATTAATATAATAATTGTAATACAAGCGTGTTCTGTACAGTTTGTTAGACACCAAAAGTATAATCAAAATAAAGAGGAGTCTTGTATGTGCTCCATCTTCTCAAAAGCTGCATCTGTACCTGTCTACTGATGACCTGAGAATACAAGTTATTTTGAAAGCGAGTATCAGCATAAAGGTGGTGAGTTCATGAGTATTTAGTGTCATTGCTTGTATAAAAATGATTACAACCATGTAGTATAATAATTGATCTCAATGTTGGAAAATAGTATGCTCCCTAGGAAAACCCTATGTTTTCCAGTAAAAGTGGTCTTCTACCAAGACCCGGTTGTATGTATGTTTGATCCTTTGAAAATGTAAAAGTTTTCCCAGAGAAACTATTAGTAGGAAAATATAGTTTTAGACTTCATTCATGTAA
Source organism: Lactuca virosa (assembly GCF_052849685.1). Lineage (NCBI taxonomy): Eukaryota > Viridiplantae > Streptophyta > Magnoliopsida > Asterales > Asteraceae > Lactuca > Lactuca virosa. The sequence continues at coordinate 302,412,817 of NC_136429.1, read as the reverse complement.
AGTAATTGGGAAAAATAGTGTTTTACCCCAGCAGTATCACTGCCAGCTAATGAAATGAAAATGCAGACTCCAGGTGGTATTAAATGTACAATACACCTCGGGGAGTCTGTTTTGCCTTTAATTCTTAATGTAATAATTAAAGGTCGAAATGTGAACTTGTATGTAACCATGCTGATTGACGATCGAATCCCTCATGACCCTCTGAGTCATCTGTAGAAATGTGACATTTTGTCACCCCTGGGCCTACTCGGCTCGGACTGTAGCTAGCAGTCGGGATGTGGGGGTGTCTGTCCCGTATAGATCTATACACATAATGCCCGCTCTCCCTCTAGGAGACTCTGGTTACACGGTGATAGCACAGTGAAGTGTCGTATCGAGAGATAGTATGTCACATTCTGTTGTAGTATGTTCTCTTTGTATAATGTATAATGTACTTTCTGGTATAGTGTATAAAGTGTTCTCTTGTATAGTATATAGTATTCTCTTTTTATAGTGTTTAACATGTATTGACTCATAACTGTTCGGACTCTGGTAGGTACCATTGTAATAGTATACACGAGTAGTAATCCTTAACCATACCTATTATAGTTAAATAGTAAGGTTGGTTGCATGCCTTTGATACACAAAGGTATTGAACTGAAGTGAAGACTTTAATATTCAACACGAATATATATAATACATAACTAAGAATTTAACGACAGTCGGACAGATAACAATATACCCTAAGTCCACAATCAAACAAGAACAGGAAGTAAGGTGAGCTATCGGTCCTAAGTCCTTCAAGTCTTACTTATATAAATATATTGGTGTAGATATGGTTTGGGAAGTTTAAAAGAGTTTGGAAATAGTTTTATAACAATTTAACATGAAAATGAGTTTGATAAACATTTTGAAGCAGTTTTGTTGGCAAAGCAGCTAAAAATATAGAAAATCCATTTGGTTGCAAGTTATAAATCACATGTGATTGATACTATAACTTGTTTGATTCAACTTGTATTCCCCCCACATAAAAGCATTTAAAAACATTTAAAAGGTTGATTAAGGGGTATGAACTCACCTGCAATGAGTGGAGTGGGTGGAAGTGTCGGGTAGGATGCTAGGTGTCAAGTGAGGACTTGAACACACACACGGATCCTATGTAACATGTAGTGATACATAAATGTATCTAATTAGTTATTTAATCACTAATTAGGTAAGTAAAGACACTCTAATGCATGAGGACACTTTGTTTCAAGTGCAAGGAGTGCTAAAGGTTGCATCTAAGGAGTGTATGGCCTCACTATGTAGTTTACACTTCAATTGGTTACACTTAAATGTGTTTACGGTTTCTGGACCATTGTCCCCCATGAGTTTATGGCCGTAAACTCATGGTAGTGGTGCATTTGTGTGTTTCGGGGTCCTATATCTCACAAGGAAGGGTTCTAAGTCCGAATCAAAGGCTTAGGAAGTGGTTAGGGCACAAAAGGACCCCTCTTTGGAGGTTACGGTCCTTGGACCACTCCTTGGGAGTTTACAGTCGTAAACACTTGGGTTTACGGTAGTAAACCCATGAGTTTACGGCCGTAAACTCATGTATGCCTCAATCTTTTCGTGTTTTGGTGTTTCTAGCTCATGCATGCAAGTTTCTAGTCACTTATACAAGCATAGGAAGGTTTTTAAGGCACTTAAACATCCTTAGAAGGTGTTTACGGTTTTGGGAGGCCTTCCCAAACCGTAAACTCATGTTTGCACCATTCAATTCATGTTTTAGTGTTTCTAAGATCATTCCAGCAAGTTTCTAGGTCATTAGCCAAGCATTAATGAGGGTTTGGGGCATCAAAACCCCATTTTGGGGTGTTTACGGTTCATTAATGTTCATGGACTGTAAACTCATGTTTACCCCCAAAAAGTCATGATCTTGGGGTTCTAAGTTCATGCATGCAAGTTTCTAAGCCATAGCTAAACACTAGAAGAGGTTTGGAAGGGTTTTGGGGCTTCAAAACCCCTTATGGGAGTTTACGGTTTTGGGAGGTGTTCCCAAACCGTAAACACAAGTTTTTGGGTCCTTTGGAGAGTTTAACCCACAGATTTGCATGCATGTTAAGTTAAACAACAAGCTAGGAAGGATTACTTACGATTTTGGAGCTTGAATGAGCGATTCTTGAGCAAAAATCCGATTTTTAGAGAGAGAGTGTAGAGAGAGAAAGTTCTAAGGTGGGAAAAGACTCAAATGGTGGTCACTCAACCTTTATATAGGCCTTGAGTTAGTGGCTAGGTGGGGACACACCCAATCCCGACATTAAACGGAGTTTAAGATTTTACCCAATTGAATGACCGTAACCCGACTTAGTCGTAAACTAGAAATTTTCCCAAAGGATTATCGAGGGTATTATATGTGATTTTATTGATTTCCTATACGTAGGAAATTATGACAATAACCCTAGATGAATTATTTAACTTAAAAGTTAACGGACAATTTTTAATAATAAAAATCAATTTTATTAACGGAATGGGTTACAGTAACGGAATAAATTTCGGGTTGTCACATCGTCCCCCCGTTAAGGGAAATTTCGTCCCGAAATTTAGAATTAAGTTACAAATCATGGATTTGGAAAGAGATGCTGATACTTCTGTTTCATCGAGTCTTCGCGCTCCCAAGTGAATTCGGGTCCCCGCTTGGCATTCCAGCAAACCTTCACTATCGGGATGCGGCTTTGTTTCGTTCGTTTGATTTCTCGATCCATGATTTCGATTGGTTCTTCCACAAAGTTCAGATTTTCGTTGATCTTGATCTCATCAAGAGGGATTACAAGGGTCTCATCGGAAAGACACTTTTTAAGATTAGAGACGTGGAAGACGGGATGGATATTGCTAAGTTCATGAGGTAATCGGAGTTTGTAGGCTACGGGACCGATCCTAGCGAGGATCTCGAAGGGTCCTATGTATCTTGGATTCAGCTTTCCACGTTTTCCGAAGCGTATCAAGCCTTTCCAGGGTGAGACTTTCAAAAGGACCCGGTCTCCCACCTGGAATTCCAAAGGTTTCCTTCGTTTGTCTGCGTATCTTTTCTGTCTGTCTCTGGAGGCTTTCAATCATTCACGGATATGAACGATCTTCTCCGTTGTTTCCCGAATGATCTCTGGACCTGTGAGAGTGCTTTCAGGAACTCGTCCTTTAGCTAATTGAGTGTCACCCACCTCAGCCCAGCACAGAGGGGACCTGCACTTCCGGCCGTAGAGGGCTTCAAATGGGGCAGCTTTGATGCTCGTGTGATAACTGTTGTTGTAGGAAAATTCGACGAGGGGTAAGTGGGTATCCCAAGCCTTACCAAAGTCGATCACACAGGCTCGCAGCATATCTTCCAGAGTTTTAATGGTTCTCTCACTTTGTCCGTCAGTCTGAGGATGGTAGGCTGTACTCATGTCCAGCCTCGTTCCCAGGGAGCTTTGTAGGGACTGCCAGAACCTCGAAGTGAATCTGCTATCCCTATCGGAGATAATAGATATAGGAACACCATGCAGTCGTACGATCTCCCTGATGTATGTTCTTGTGAGTTTCTCCATCTTGTCAGTTTCTTTGATGGGTAGGAAGTGTGCGGACTTGGTCAATCTATCGACGATGACCCATATGGTATCAAGCCCACCCGTTGTCTTGGGTAGCTTGGTTATGAAGTCCATAGTGATCCGCTCCCACTTCCATTCAGGTACCTCTGGTTGTTGGAGTAGACCTGATGGTTTCTGGTATTCGACCTTGACCTTGGCGCAAGTAAGGCATTTACTTACGAAGGTAGCGATCTCCGCTTTCATATTAGGCCACCAGTATAATTTCTTGAGATCCAGATACATTTTATCTGAACCCGGGTGGACGGAATATCGAGTGTTGTGCGCCTCCTTCATGACCAAGTCTCTGAAGCCACCGTGTCTCGGGGTCCAGATCCGGTACATGAGATATAAGGTTCCGTTACTCTTGACCTGTAGGTTCTTATCCATTCCTCGCAGGGATTCTCCTGCTATATTTTCAGGTTTCAAGGCTTCGAACTGAGCCTCCTTTATTTGTACAGAGAGACGCGAATGGATAGTCATTGTTAATGACTTGACTCTTCGACCAGAATAATCTTTCCGACTTAGAGCGTCTGCTACTACGTTGGCTTTACCCGGATGATAACGAATTTCACATTCGTAGTCATTGAGTAGCTCAACCCACCGTCGTTGTCTCATGTTGAGTTCTTTCTGGTTGAAGATGTGTTGGAGGCTTTTGTGGTCGGTATAGATGATGCTTTTCGTACCATACATATAGTGTCTCTAGATCTTTAGGGCGAACACAACCGCTCCTAGTTCGAGGTCGTGTGTGGTGTAGTTGACCTCGTGTGTCTTCAGCTGTCTCGAGGCGTAGGCGATGACTTTACCTCGTTGCATCAGAACACAGCCGAGCCCCTGATTGGATGCATCGCAGTACACCACGAAGTCTTCTATCCCTTCGGGGAGGGATAGTATCGGTGCGGTGTATAAGGCTCGCTTCAGGGTTTGGAATGCCCTTTCTTGTTTCTCTTCCCAGTCAAAGGCCACGCCTTTCTGGGTCAATGTGGTCAGGGGTTTCGCGATTCGGGAAAAGTTTTGAATGAACCTGCGGTAGTAGCCAGCGAAACCTAGAAATTAGCGAATTTTCGTAGGCGTCTTCGGTGCTGACCAGTTCTCAATCGCTTTAATCTTGGATGGGTCCACGTGGATTCCTTCTTTGCTAACCACATGTCCTAAGAATTCGACTCTTCGGATCCAAAATTCGCACTTGGAGAACTTCGCATATAGTTTCTCCGATCGTAGGGTTTCCAGGACCTGTCGCAGATGATTGCTATGCTCTTCCTTACTTCTAGAGTAGATAAGTATATCATCAATGAAGACGATGACGAACCGATCCAAGTAAGGACGGCATACTCTATTCATCAAGTCCATGAAGACTGCGGGCGCATTGGTTAGTCCGAACGGCATCACTACGAACTCGTAGTGTCCGTAGCGAGTCCGGAAGGCTGTCTTCGGAACATCCTCCTCAAGCACTTGCAACTGGTGATACCCGGACCTTAGGTCAATCTTGGAAAAGTAGCTCGCCCCTTGCAGTTGGTCAAATAAATCGTCTATACGAGGAAGAGGGTAACGATTCTTGACCGTCAGCTTGTTGAGTTCTCTGTAGTCGATGCACATGCGGAACGATCCGTCTTTCTTCTTGACGAACAAGACTGGTGCTCCCCAGGGTAAGAAGCTTGGTCTTATAAAGCCCTTGCTGAGCAGTTCGTTAAGTTGACCGGACAGTTCTTGCATCTCAGCAGGCGCTAAACGGTAGGGCGCCTTGGCTACGGGGGTCGCTCCTGGAATTAAGTCGATTCGGAACTCGACTTGACGTTGCGGAGGTAAGCCCGGTAGTTCTTCGGGGAAGACGTCGGGGAAGTCGCGTACTACGGGAAGATCCTTCGGGTCTTTTGTTTTCCGGCTCGTATCTATAACATGCGCCAGGAATGCACGATATTCCTTACGCAAGTACTTATGGGCTCGAATACTCGAGATGATGCGAAGGCTCGTACTGGGTTTGTCTCCGTAGACCATCAAGGTTTCGTTGTTGGGTAGATTCAGACGGATGGCATTGTCGAAGCACAAGATGTCGGTACGATGGAGACTCAACCAGTCCATGCCTATGATGACATCGAAGCTCTTGATTGCTACGTGTATGAGGTTGATAGGAAATGAATGATTATCTAGCGTGAGGGTACAACCTATGTAGATTTCGTTAGAACTTTCTGTCTTGCCGTTAGCCATTTCTACGACGAAGGTTTCTTTCAATGATTGCGGTGATTGTTTGAGTAAGTGTTTAAAGTTTTGATTTACGAAACTTCTTTCTGCCCCACTATCAAATAGAATACAAGCATAAGAGTTATCGAGAAGGAACGTACCCGTGACTATAGTGGGGTCTGCTACAGCCTCATTGTGGCCAATAGCAAGTAGTCTACCTGCTCCTCCCGCGTTGCCAGCCTTTGGACAGTTTCTTTTGAAATGTCCGACTTCGCCACAACCATAGCAGGCCTGGCTTGCTCCCGAACCAGGAATTCGGGAAATGGGTTTGGGAGGTGCTCTGCAAAACCGGATGGTATGGCCCTTCCGGTCGCAGTTGGTGCAGTGCATCTCACGGCAGGGGCCGTTATGATGGAAAGAGCACTTATCGCACTTGGGTAGATTCCCCGCATATGTTTTGGCGGGCACAGGGGCAGTAGGAGTAGTGGCAGCATGGACAGCCACCGTTTGTTGGTTATTGGAAGAGGATTTGGCTAATTTTCCCTTCTTTCGATCCCACCGCTTTCTTTTGTTGTTGGAGGTGTGGGTTGGGGCAGAAGTGGTGGTTGTAGTAGCTGATGGAGTGGAGGGAACTTCATGATCAATCAGCCTTTGGGCCAATTCCTTGGCACTTTCGAAGGTCGTAGGTTTTGATGCTAGAACATTCCCTCGATATGGGGGTACTAATCCCCATATGTATCGTTCGATTTTCTTGCTTTCGGTGGGCACCATGTTTGGGCACAGAGCCACCAAGTCGCAGAACCTGGCCGTATAGGCTACGATGTGGGAACCCTGCATTTTGAGGTTCCAGAGTTCCTCCTCAAGTTTCTGAATTTTGCCCCTCGGGCAGTACTCCCTCGTCATGAGGTCCTTCAGTGTGTCCCAGCCCATGGCGTTGGCTGCGACCAGGGAGAGTGATTTGACATGGCCATTCCACCACGTCAAGGCCCTTTGGGTGAAGGTGCAAGCAGCAAATTTTATCTTGCCTCCTTCGGGGCATGAGCACATTTCGAAGATCACTTCGGTTCTCTCAATCCATTGGGACAGTGCAAGGATACCTCCGGTTCCATTGAAGTAAGTAGGTTTGCAGCTGATGAAATCCTTATAGGTGCACTCTCGTGCACGTGGGTGGATTTCACCATGGCTGGAGTTTGTGCCAGTTCCCGTTTCACTAACACCACCAGAGTTGACTTGCGCCAGCGCGGCGGTCACAGCTGCAGTCACAACTGCTTGAAACATCACCGGATCGAACTACGGTGGGGGAGGTGGTGGTGGTGTTTGATCCACAGGCGTGCGGTTGGTCGGACGCTTGCGAGGAGGCATCTTTTACTGAAAAATTTTAAAACATGATGACAACAGCGAGAATCAATTGTAAGTATGATGAGAGTGTCTCATGGAATAAATCGTCATAGTCCAACAATTAGATAGATGCATATCAATAGAGTAAGAAAACACAAGGGCATGAACTTCCAAATGGATTAGACAACTGCCAATATTACAGATATTACTGATGTAGAATGAGTTCAGGAAAAACGACCTGACAATTGGTCTTACATCAAACCATAAGGAGAATGTTGACAGTTTAGAGGGCTAGTTATAGTACTTTCAAAGTCGGGAATGTTTTACAGACAGGTAAGACGGAGGTATTGAAGAGGAAGGCTATTCTTCTTAGGAAGAGAGAGGATGAATAGATAATCTTCTGCTGGCGACAGGCACCCCTCTCTGGGTTACCCTTAAATCAGCCATTGTATCTATGCGAGAATGGAGAGAAGATAGTTATTAGATTTACTACTCCTAAGATACTTATAAGACGATCGTTATTAGTCGACCCAATACTTGCATAATGCATACCAATTACATGTAATCGAGACAGGATAGACCTTCGAATAAGTGACCCTAACTCTAAATCCACAACCAAACAAGGAACAGGAAGTAAAGCAAAGATCACAGATTCTAAGTCTATAGCGTCATAGTCACATGTAACTGTAGTGTATCCACTTAGCAACTATTTCCCTACTAGTAACGACCCTTTTTAGTTCTCACATATGTAAATTACAGGAAATGCAGAATACTCCAATAGTATTCTTGTTCAAATGTTCTTGTAGTAGTGTTGGTAAGTTTTTAGACTTGTTGCAACACCACAACCACTCTTAGGCACAGGCTCGTCACTCCTAGGTAAATGTAGTTGATCAGGCTACATCCTCCCAGATTTGACTATATGTCTCTAAGCCTAATTGTGCTGTTCAACAATCTTAATACTTTTGTTTTGTTCTAGTATGATACTGACCCTTAGTGTGAATGGATGTATATATATACTTAGTTAAATATTTCCTTATTTAATAGTATATATTCTTGCTCAGAGTGTTTTAATCCCGGTGTGTTTATAGTTCGTATATCTTTTATGGGTTGATATACTTGATTCACTATAAACAATGCTCTGATACCAATCTGTCACACCCCAAAACCGAGAACGGCGGAATACGTTATGGGGTGGAGGACGTCATGTACAGTATCATAACAATGCATAATAGTAAGACAAGAAACAACATCCATTGCATTAATATAATAATTGTAATACAAGCGTGTTCTGTACAGTTTGTTAGACACCAAAAGTATAATCAAAATAAAGAGGAGTCTTGTATGTGCTCCATCTTCTCAAAAGCTGCATCTGTACCTGTCTACTGATGACCTGAGAATACAAGTTATTTTGAAAGCGAGTATCAGCATAAAGCTGGTGAGTTCATGAGTATTTAGTGTCATTGCTTGTATAAAAATGATTACAACCATGTAGTATAATAATTGATCTCAATGTTGGAAAATAGTATGCTCCCTAGGAAAACCCTATGTTTTCCAGTAAAAGTGGTCTTCTACCAAGACCCGGTTGTATGCATGTTTGATCCTTTGAAAATGTAAAAGTTTTCCCAGAGAAACTATTAGTAGGAAAATATAGTTTTAGACTTCATTCATGTAAAGTAATTGGGAAAAATAGTGTTTTACCCCAGCAGTATCACTGCCAGCTAATGAAATGAAAATGCAGACTCCAGGTAGTATTAAATGTACAATACACCTCGGGGAGTCTGTTTTGCCTTTAATTCTTAATGTAATAATTAAAGGTCGAAATGTGAACTTGTATGTAACCATGCTGATTGACGATCGAATCCCTGATGACCCTCTGAGTCATCTGTAGAAATGTGACATTTTGTCACCCCTAGGCCTAGTCGGCTCGGACTGTAGCTAGCAATCGGGATGTGGGAGTGTCTGTCCCGTATAGATCTATACACATAATGCCCGCTCTCCCTCCAAGAGACTCTGGTTACACGGTGATAGCACAGTGAAGTGTCGTATCGAGAGATAGTATGTCACATTCTGTTGTAGTATGTTCTCTTTGTATAATGTATAATGTACTTTCTGGTATAGTGTATAGAGTGTTCTCTTGTATAGTATATAGTATTCTCTTTTTATAGTGTTTAACATGTATTGACTCATAACTGTTCCGACTCTGGTAGGTACCATTGTAATAGTATACACGAGTAGTAATCCTTAACTATACCTATTATAGTTAAATAGTAAGGTTGGTTGCATGCCTTTGATACACAAAGGTATTGAACTGAAGTGAAGACTTTAATATTCAACACGAATATATATAATACATAACTAAGAATTCAACGACAGTCGGACAGATAACAATATACCCTAAGTCCACAATCAAACAAGAACAGGAAGTAAGGTGAGCTATTGGTCCTAAGTCCTTCAAGTCTTACTTATATAAATATATTGGTGTAGATATGGTTTGGGAAGTTTAAAAGAGTTTGGAAATAGTTTTATAACAATTTAACATGAAAATGAGTTTGATAAACATTTTGAAGCAGTTTTGTTGGCAAAGCAGCTAAAAATATAGAAAATCCATTTGGTTGCAAGTTATAAATCACATGTGATTGATACTATAACTTGTTTGATTCAACTTGTATTCCCCCCCATAAAAACATTTAAAAACATTTAAAAGGTTGATTAAGGGGTATGAACTCACCTGCAATGAGTCGAGTGGGTGGAAGTGTTGGGTAGGATGCTAGGTGTCAAGTGAGGACTTGAACACACACACGGATCCTATGTAACATGTAGTGATACATAAATGTATCTAATTAGTTATTTAATCACTAATTAGGTAAGTAAAGACACTCTAATGCATGAGGACACTTTGTTTCAAGTGCAAGGAGTGCTAAAGGTTGCATCTAAGGAGTGTATGGCCTCACTATGGAGTTTACACTTCAATTGGTTACACTTAAATGTGTTTACGGTTTCTGGACCATTGTCCCCCATGAGTTTATGGCCGTAAACTCATGGTAGTGGTGCATTTGTGTGTTTCGGGGTCCTATATCTCACAAGGAAGGGTTCTAAGTCCGAATCAAAGGCTTAGGAAGTGGTTAGGGCACAAAAGGACCCCTCTTTGGAGGTTACGGTCCTTGGACCACTCCTTGGGAGTTTACAGTCATAAACACTTGGGTTTACGGTAGTAAACCCATGAGTTTACGGCCGTAAACTCATGTATGCCTCAATCTTTTCGTGTTTTGGTGTTTCTAGCTCATGCATGCAAGTTTCTAGTCACTTATACAAGCATAGGAAGGTTTTTAAGGCACTTAAACATCCTTAGAAGGTGTTTACGGTTTTGGGAGGCCTTCCCAAACCGTAAACTCATGTTTGCACCATTCAATTCATGTTTTAGTGTTTCTAAGATCATTCCAGCAAGTTTCTAGGTCATTAGCCAAGCATTGAAGAGGGTTTGGGGCATCAAAACCCCATTTTGGGGTGTTTACGGTTCATGAATGTTCATGGACCGTAAACTCATGTTTACCCCCAAAAAGTCATGATCTTGGGGTTCTAAGTTCATGCATGCAAGTTTCTAAGCCATAGCTAAACACTAGAAGAGGTTTGGATGGGTTTTGGGGCTTCAAAACCCCTTATGGGAGTTTACGGTTTTGGGAGGTGTTCCCAAACCGTAAACACAAGTTTTTGGGTCCTTTGGAGAGTTTAACCCATAGATTTGCATGCATGTTAAGTTAAACAACAAGCTAGGAAAGATTACTTACGATTTTGGAGCTTGAATGAGCGATTCTTGAGCAAAAATCCGATTTTTTGAGAGAGATTGTAGAGAGAGAAAGTTCTAAGGTGGGAAAAGACTCAAATGGTGGTCACTCAACCTTTATATAGGCCTTGAGTTAGTGGCTAGGTGGGGACACACCCAATCCCGACATTAAACGGAGTTTAAGATTTTACCCGATTGAATGACCGTAACCCGACTTAGTCATAAACTAGAAATTTTCCCAAAGGATTATCGAGGGTATTATATGTGATTTTATTGATTTCCTACACGTAGGAAATTATGACAATAACCCTAGATGAATTATTTAACTTAAAAGTTAACGGACAATTTTTAATAATAAAAAATCAATTTTATTAACGGAATGGGTTACAGTGATGGAATAAATTTCGGGTTGTCACACAGAGAGAGAACATACAATACCATACAGAGAGAACATACATAATGGGGCATGGCACTACCTGTCATGACGGGGCATGGCACTACCTGTCATGACCGTTTTGTATCCATAATCTCCTTAAGTGGGGAGCGTATGAGTTTGTGTATAGATCTATACTGGATTGACTATCCTACACCTTGCTGCTCGCTACAGTGGGACTTGCAAGTCTACGGGTGCCAAATGTCATTTCTTCCGATATCTTACATTGTCGCGTTCTATAGTCGGTAGCAGGGTACAGGCCGATCACATGGTACTTTAAATAACGATTGGTTTAAGGTAGTTAGTACAACAATAGTTACTTAATACAACACTACATTACTATTTCATTTTCCCATTGCATTCAATTTGTGATATTCACACAATAAACAGTAATGTAAAAACTATATTTTTGGTTAATGATAGTCAGATTTTTGGTAGAAGGCTACTTTTAGTAGGAAACATAGGGTTTTCTAGGAGATTCAAACCTTTTTACAAATTCACACATCACTTACATATTATACATATATTCAGAAGAACACTAGAACAGAACATAAAGATTAAAATACTATAGGGGTATTTTAGGCACTATATACTAATAACAAATATGTGAAGACAATAGAACAATTAAGGGTAGAACTATAAATATTAAGGGTATATTACAATTATATATAATTCAAGTTATATAGACTTAGAATGTGTGATTTAGCTTCATTTCCTGTTCCTTGTTTGGTTGTGGATTTAGAGCCGAGTCATTTAATCAAAGGTCGAATATACCCAAGTTATATATAACTAGTATACACTTTATAGTTATAGTAATATCTAGAACAAGTCATACATTACTTGTTAATTGTAGGTCTCTCTTGTAGAAACTTGTATCCTTCATTACTAACTATATTCTATATCTCTTATCCCTATTCTCGCTTAGATAACAATGGCTGGATTTCACTTACCCGGAGACCCGTATTTCCCCGATCAAGAACAAGATGCAGAGCCAGAAGAAAAATTACGAAATTCCCTTAGATGATGATTTTGCAGAAAACTTTCCTGAAGACAATGATTCCGAATCAGAAGCCTATAATCCACCACCAATTGTCCAAAATCCTAACCCTCGTCCGGCTTTTCAATGCCCGATGCTTCTGTGGGTGGAAAGTTTAGAAACATGGAGTCAAGAGCTGGGTCAACCCATGTCATACAATGGAGACCGAAGCTTCTACAATTTAAGCGAAGGAGGCTCAACAGACAGAGTCCTGCCAATTCTGGTCCACAGGGTTGCTCGAAATGAAATACAGGGTAGGACAACCATCAACCGAATTATGGAAGTTGATGCAACTGCAGGAGTTAATACAGTCTGCATTCTTCGTCTTGAAGATGCTCGTGACAGAGCTACGAGAGACAATGAGTCTCTGCTACAAAAGTTAGCCGTAACTCGAGCTAAAGTCACAGAGTTTCAAACACGTCTGACAGTATATGAAAGACATCTGCTTGCTGTGGAGCGCCAACTGGCTGAGTTGAGATTTCGTCCAAGTGGTACCCGTCGCCATTAGAAGATGCTCTACTCATTTCCTGTTCACTCTTTTGGTTATAGTTTAAGTCTACGGATAGGTTCTAGCGTTATTTTTCATGTTTTTCAGTAAGACCACGAAAATTTTATTTCGGTAGGTCTGTATGATGTCGATATTTTTCCCAGAATTTGGTGTATTGTAGACCTGTTTAGGGTCAAATTTTTCTAGACTTTATGTATTAAATATACCAATTTAATCGACATGCATTTTCTTACTCTTTGAAAAATAACCATTCAATTTCATATCATTCTGTTACAAGTTGTACTTGTCGTAGAATTCTATTTCCAATTCATTACAAGATTCATGTTGAACTATATATTTTAGTTCAGAGATATCAAAATTCATATTCACTCTTGATATCTTACCATCCTTGTATATTTTGACTTTTATAGAAAAACATGCCTCCTCGTAGAAATCCAAGACGTAACACTGTTAATGAAGCGCCGGTGCCACCTCCGCCACCACCTCCTCAGTTCGACGCCGCTATGTTCCAAGCGGCAGTCACGGCGGCTGTAGCTGCTGCCATGTCACATATCAATACTCCTGGTGCTTGTGGGTCAGGAGTTGGTGCACATCCTTCAAACCATGGCGAGAGTCATGGGCATTCGCGAGAGTGCACTTACAAAGATTTTTCCAATGCCAAACCCAGAACCTTTAACGGGACTGGGGGAGTTATGGTATTAAAACAGTGGATGGAGAAGACATAAGAAAGTTTTGAAATCTGCTCCTATCCAGAGAGCAGCAAAGTTAAATTCGCTGCTTGTACCTTTTCGGATAGAGCTTTAACGTGGTGGAATGGCCACGTTAAGTCACTTACTCTGGTAGTGGCTAACTCGATCAGCTGGGAGAACTTAAAAGCCATGCTTATGCAGGAATACTGTGCGCGAGGGGAAATTCAGAAGGTCGAGCAGTGGCTCTGGGGTCTTACGATAGTTGGTTCTGACATATCAACCTATACTAGTAGATTCTGTGATCTGGCAATTCTTTGTCCGGATATGGTTCCTCTTGAGAGCAAAAAGATTGAGAGATATATTTGGGGTATGTCGCCCCAAATTCAGTCAAGTGTTTTAAGCTTCGAAGCCTGTTACTTTTGACAGTGCCAAAGAGCTGGCACAATCTCTTATCGACCACGGAGCCCGTCAAAACTCAGTGGTTACTATACCAGAACAATCAAAGGGAAACAACAACACCAACAACAGCAAGAAGAAGGGTAGGAACAAGAGGAACGACAAGTTTTCACAGGAATCCTCAAAGAAGCAACAACTAGTTACAGTCAACGCTGTTACTATACCTGCTGCTGTTCCTGCTAACCCTGCACCAGCTAAGCCATATGCTGGTACTCTCCCTAAGTGCAACAAGTGCAATTTTCACCATAATGGAAATTGCAGGGAAATGCAGTGTCGTAACTGCAACAGAAAAGGGTATACTGCCCGATTCTGTAGAACACCACCTCAACCACTTAACCAAGTACCTTCCGTTGGAGTAGGTCAAGCATGCTACCAATGTGGTGAAGTGGGGCATTTTAGGAAAGATTGTCCTAAAGCTGGAAATGCCGGTGGAGTTGGGAGAATTTTAGCCTTGGGTCACGAAGAAGCAGTAGCGGATCTCGCAGTAGTCACGGGTACGTTCCTTCTCAACAACATTTATGCATGCATTCTATTTGATTGTTGTGCTGAGAAGAGCTTTGTGAGCCATAATTTCAAACACTTGTTAAATTAAAACTTCCAACCACTAAAAGAAACATTCACAGTCGAAATGGCTAACGGAAAATCCGAATCCACCAACAATATATACATAGGATGTATTCTTACCTTGAATAACTTTTCGTTCCCAATAGACCTTATGCCGGTCTCTATCAAAAGTTTCGACGACATAATAGGTATGGATTGGTTATGCCCTAACCATGCTGACATCCTATGCTATAAAAGAGCCATTCGTTTGAACTTGCCAACTAACAAAACTCTTGTTATTTACAGCGACAAACCCGGAACGAACCTCCAAATCATTTCTTGCATCAAGGCACAAAAGTACCTTCGCAAAGAGTACTGTGCTTTCTTAGCTGACATGGTAGACAAAAAGAAAGAAGTGAAAGATATCGCGCGCGTACCTGAAGTCTGCAACTTTCCCGACATTTTTCCCGATGATTTTTCAGGAGTACCTCCTGAACGACAAGTCGAATTCAGAATCGACTTAATCCCTGGGGCTACCCGTGTAGCCAAATCTCCTTATCATCTTGCACCTTCTGAAATGCAGGAATTATCCAGCCAGCTTAACGAACTCCTAAGCAAAGGTTTCATAAGACCAAGCTTCTCACCCTGGGGAGCACCGGTCTTGTTCGTGAAGAAAAAGGATGGATCATTCCATATGTGCGTAGACTACCGCAAGCTGAATAAGCTTACCATTAAGAATCGTTACCCTCTGCCTCGCATTGACGATCTGTTCGACCAACTTCAGGGTGCGAGCTACTTCTCAAAGATAGACTTAAGATCCGAGTATCACCAGTTACAGATTTTGGAGGATGAAATTCTTAAAACCACGTTCAGAACTCGTTATGGTCATTACGAGTTCGTAGTGATGCCATTCGGATTGACGAATGCACCTGCTGTATTCATGGATCTAATGAACAGAGTGTGTCGTCCATTCCTGGACAAATTCGTCATAGTCTTTATCGACGACATCCTTATCTACTCAAGAAGTGAAGAGGATCATAACCAACATCTTCGTCAAGTATTGCAAACTCTTAGATCAAACAAAATCTATGCGAAGTTTTCAAAGTGTGAATTTTGGATCAGGAAAGTTGATTTTTCAGGTGTGAAAGATATCGCGAGCGTACCTGAAGTCTGCAACTTTCCTGACATTTTTCCCGATGATTTTTCAGGAGTGCCTCCTGAACGACAAGTCGAATTCAGAATCGACTTAATCCCTGGGGCTACCCGTGTAGCCAAATCTCCCTATCGTCTTGCACCTTCTGAAATGCAGGAATTATCCAGCCAGCTTAACGAACTCCTAAGCAAAGGTTTCATAAGACCAAGCTTCTCACCCTGGGGAGCACCGGTCTTGTTCGTGAAGAAAAAGGATGGATCATTCCATATGTGCGTAGACTACCGTGAGCTGAATAAGCTTACCATTAAGAATCATTACCCTCTGCCTCGCATTGACGATCTGTTCGACCAACTTCAGGTTGCGAGCTACTTCTCAAAGATAGACTTAAGATCCGAGTATCACCAGTTACGGATTTTGGAGGATGACATTCCCAAAACCGCGTTCAGAACTCGTTATGGTCATTACGAGTTTGTAGTGATGCCATTCGGATTGATGAATGCACCTGCTGTATTCATGGATCTAATGAACAGAGTGTGTCGTCCATTCCTGGACAAATTCGTCATAGTCTTTATCGATGACATCCTTATCTACTCAAGAAGTGAAGAGGATCATAGCCAACATCTTCGTCAAGTATTGCAAACTCTTAGATCAGAAAAAATCTATGCGAAGTTTTCAAAGTGTGAATTTTGGATCAGGAAAGTTGATTTTTCAGGAGTGAAAGATATCGCGAGCGTACCTGAAGTCTGCAATTTTCCTGACATTTTTCCCGATGATTTTTCAGGAGTGCCTCCTGAACGACAAGTCGAATTCAGAATCGACTTAATCCCTGGGGCTACCCGTGTAGCCAAATCTCCCTATCGTCTTGCACCTTCTGAAATGCAGGAATTATCCAGCCAGCTTAACGAACTCCTAAGCAAAGGTTTCATAAGACCAAGCTTCTCACCCTGGGAGCACCCGTCTTGTTCGTGAAGAAAAAGGATGGATCATTCCATATGTGCGTAGACTACCGTGAGCTGAATAAGCTTACCATTAAGAATCATTACCCTCTGCCTCGCATTGACGATCTGTTCGACCAACTTCAGGTTGCGAGCTACTTCTCAAAGATAGACTTAAGATCCGAGTATCACCAGTTACGGATTTTGGAGGATGACATTCCCAAAACCGCGTTCAGAACTCGTTATGGTCATTACGAGTTCGTAGTGATGCCATTCGGATTTACGAATGCACCTGCTGTGTTCATGGATCTAATGAACAGAGTGTGTAGTCCATTCCTGAACAAATTCATCATAGTCTTTATCGACGACATCCTTATCTACTCAAGAAGTGAAGAGGATCATAGCCAACATCTTCGTCAAGTATTGCAAACTCTTAGATCAGAAAAAATCTATGCAAAGTTTTCAAAGTGTGAATTTTGGATCAGGAAAGTTGATTTCCTAGGTCACGTGGTCAGTTCAGAAGGAATAGACGTCGATCCTTCCAAAATAAAGGCAATTGAAAACTGGTCAGCACCCAAAACACCTACAGAAATCCGTCAATTCTTAGGTCTTGCTGACTATTATCGCAGATTCATTCAGAATTTCTCTCGAATAGCTAACCCTCTTACCACCCTGACGCAAAAGGGTGTAACTTTTAGCTGGGGAGAAAAGCAAGAAACAGCATTTCGAACATTGAAACGAGCTTTGTGTAGTGCACCGATCCTATCTCTTCCTGAAGGGACAGAGGATTTCGTAGTGTACTATGATGCTTCTAATCAAGGACTTGGATGTGTTCTTATGCAAAGAGGAAAGGTAATATCCTATTCCTCAAGACAACTAAAGACACATGAAGTCAACTATACAACACATGACCTTGAACTAGGAATAGTAATATTTGCTGTAAAGATCTGGAGACATTACTTATATGGCACAAAATGCACAGTATTCACGGACCACAAAAGTCTCTAGCATATCTTCAATCAGAAAGAGCTGAATATGAGACAACGACAATGGGTGGAGCTACTGAACGACTACGATTGTGAGATTCTCTATCACCCTGGTAAAGCTAACGTAGTAGCTGATGCCCTTAGTAGAAAGGAATACTCGGGACGCCGAGTAAAGTCGTTAACCATGACAATCCATTCACATCTGTCCACACAAATCAGAGAGGCTCAACTCGAGGCCTTAAAACCTGAAAACGTGGCGGGTGAAACCTTGAGAGGAATGGATAAAAACCTGAAAGTCAGGGATGATGGAGTCTATTGTTTCATGAACCGGATCTGGACACCAAAGTTTGGTGGTTACAGAGACGTGGTTATGAATGAAGCACACAAAACCCGATACTCCATTCATCCGGGTTCAAACAAGATGTACCTGGACCTCAAGAAACTATATTTGTGGCCTAACATGAAGGCCGAAATTGCTACGTATGTGGGCAAGTGCCTTACTTGTGCCAAGGTTAAGGTAGAATACCAGAAACCTTCAGGTTTATTACATCAACCTGAAATCCCTGAATGGAAATGGGAACGGATTACAATGGACATCATAACCAAGTTACCCAAAACATCGGGTGGTTATGATACTATTTGGGTAATCGTCGATAGATTAACCAAATCCGCACACTTCTTACCAATCAAGGAGACCGACAAGATGGAGAAGCTAACAAGAACTTACCTCAAAGAAATCGTTAGACTGCATGGTGTGCCAATATCTATTATTTCTGACCGAGATAGTAGATTCACTTCTCGTGTTTGGCAGTCTTTACAAAAATCTTTGGGAACTAGGATGGACATGAGTACAGCCTACCATCCACAAACTGACGGACAAAGTGAGAGGACGATTCAAACATTAGAAGATATGTTGCGAGCTTGCGTGATAGACTTTGGAAAGGCATGGGATACTCATTTACCCCTTGTCGAATTCTCCTATAATAACAGTTATCACACTAGCATAAAGGCTGCTCCTTTCGAAGCTCTCTATGGTCGCAAGTGCAAATCTCCTCTGTGTTGGGCTGAAGTGGGTGACACGCAGCTGGCAAGAAGTCAAGTTCCTGACAGTACTCTCACTGGTTCGGAAATCATTCGTGAAACCACAGAGAAAATCGTACAAATCCGAGAGCGACATAAAGCTTCCAGAGATAGACAGAAAGGCTATGCTGACAAAAGAAGAAAACCTTCGGAATTCCAAGTTGGAGATCGCATCATGTTGAAAGTCTCACCCTGGAAAGGCATGACACGCTTTGGAAAGCGTGAAATGTTGAATCCAAGATACATAGGACCATTCGAGATTCTTGCTAGAATCGGTCCAGTAGCTTACAAACTCCGACTACCTCAAGAACTAAGCAACATACATCCCGTTTTCCACGTTTCGAACTTGAAAAAGTGTCTGTCCGACGAGACTCTTGTTGTCCCACTCGACAAGATCGAGATCGACGAGAGCCTAAACTTCGTGGAAAAACCAATAGAAATCATGGACCGAAAGGTCAAACAAATGAAGCAATGTCGTATTCCTATAGTGAAGGTTCGCTGGAATGCCAAGCGGGGACCTGAATTCACTTGGGAACGTGAGGATCAAATGAAATTGAAATATCCTCATCTTTTCGCTTAGTTATTTGTAATTGCTTAATTGCTTAAACTCTAATTTTGGGACGAAATTCTCTCTAACGGGGGGATAATGTAACATCCCGTTATTTTCTGTTTGCAAAGTCAACTCTAGTCAACCAAAGTCAAACAAAAGTCAACTAAAGTCCTTTTTATTGTTTGGGTTTTTTAATTAGGTTATGATGATAACCTTTATTTGATAAAATCCTTATACTATGCATAGTTGAATTTAGAAGGAAAATGTTTGAAAAACCGAGAAACTTCGCATACGATTTATTACCTCGGACCACAAACACTTCGGGCCTCAAAGAGCTTACGGCCGTAAACTCTTCGGGCCGTAAATTCCTCGCAGGCCGTAAACGTGGCTTCCACCGTAAACGCCTTGCCGACTTCGGACGACAAACTCCTTGGCCGTAAACCCTCGCATACATATATAGATTTTCTTCATTTTTCTCCATTTCTCACACTTTCAACCCAAGAAACTCGATTTTTCTCTCAACTATCATCAAGATTTTTACCTTGATCTTCAAATAAGTAAGTGTTTCTTCCAAACAATTGTTAATACCTTACTGGATCTCCAAGAACACCAAGAACACACACTAGTTCTTTAGACCGTGAACACCTTATTCATGCCTCAAAACGTAAGTATCCTTCCGTATACTAGTTATTCTAAAGAAGTTCATAACTTAAAACCTTGAAAACAATCAATTCCAAAAACAATAAGAGTTTACGGCCATAAGCAGCTCCCTTGGCCGTAAACTCCTAAGAAGAACACCTTAGACCGTAAACTCCATTGGGCCGTAAACTCCATGGCCGTGAACACCTTGTGTGGTCGTAAACCCCTTTAGAACAATCACATGTGATTGTAACACTTAAATTCAAGTATTTCCTAGTCCCTAAAGTGGTTTCCTATCATAATTAGTTGTTATATACACTAATTATATTCATATATGAATCATTATATGTTTAATAGGATCCGTTGTTTTCAAGAATTCACTTGACACTTAGCATCCTACACCGACCTTACATTTGAATAACTTACAACAGGTAAGTTCATACCCCCGCATTTTCATAGCTTTTACTATTTTAAGGGGGGGGGGGGGGAATACAAGCCTAACACAAAGTTTTTGTGTTATAAACAAGTGATTTCAAATATCTTATCAAAATGGATTTTAGTTATCATCAAATCAAATGGTTTTCAATGATTGTTTCAAATCGACATCAAGTCACCAAAATGAATTCCAAAATATCAAACTTCTTTTAAATGTTTTTATAAAGTTATATTTTTCCCCAAAAGCATACTAGTATACATATATTTATATAAATAAGATTTAAAAGATTTAGAACTAATAACCCACTTTGGTTCCCTTTCCTTGTTTGGATGTGGGATTACAAGTATCAGTTGTTTGTCCGAGTGTCATTTAAATTTTATTTATATATATTTGTATATGTATACAAGTATAAACGTTTGTTCATTTAGTTTCAATTACCCTTTGTAACATGTTGAGCAAAGGGTTACATTCATGAATACTCGTTATCAAATCAGAAAGTACATATAAATTATAATAGGTATAATTTATGATTCACAGAACATTAATTCACGATTCAAGTATACTAGAGTACATTGATTTACAAAAACAAAGGTTTAATTCAAAACTATTCAAGCGTATACATTCTTTCAGATACATGTTAAGAGTACTAATTCAAGAACATACTATCAATCATTTACTTCAGAATGATTGGGTTTTCATAACTATTATACATGTAACGTTTATATGCTTTTATGAGTCAAGTAGTACAGGTTGTTTAATTCATTTAAACAATATAGTAAAGTCCTGACATTACAACCAGAATCTGCAGCCGGGGATCGAAACAATGTGTGTATAGATCTATATTGGGATTGACAACCCCGCACTCGGACTGCTAGCTACAGTCAGACATACACGCCTGTGAGTGACAAATAGTTATCAACATGTGTTCAGCGCACTCATAGCTTTGGGTCACGCCATCTAGTTAGTGTGGTTATAATAACTCATTAAAAGATATTAACAATACGTTAGTATATAATTAATTAAACTTATGTACTATTTCAAAGTACTAGTTTACAAGATATAGTTTACAGTAATACATTACAGTTTACAATACAGTTGATGAATTCAGACATACTCTCAGATACACGTTTACAAAAGGATTACAAACACAGAACATTGGTTTACAAATAGAACAATTTTATGCAACTAAAATTGCTTTTCACATATAGCAGAAAATATAGGATTTTCTAGAACAGTTTACATATTCAAGAAACAGAAAACATTCTTTCAAAACATCAATACTTACACACTCACTCAACTTTATGTTGATACTCTCTTTTCAAATTACTTGTATTCTCAGGGAACCAGTAGACAGGTACACCCCGAGCTTTTGAGAAGATGGAGCTATTTATGTCTTGTCTTCTTCTTTTGTACAACTATTTAGTTTTAGTATACAATGTTGAAACACATGTAAATATTTATACTTTTTAAATACATTCGTTGTTTGTACTTTAATTACTATAATGCATGTGTTTTGATACTATAAATGAAGTCCTCCACCCCCAGACGTTTTCGTCGTCTGGTTTGGGGGTGTGACTGATCCCACCGTGGTTACTGGTATGTTCCTCCTCAACAACTCATATGCATGCATACTATTCGATAGTGATGCGGAGAAAAGCTTCGTGAGCCACCAGTTTAAATATTTACTCAAACAGAAACCCCAATCGCTAAATGAAACATTCACCGTAGAAATGGTAAAATGGTAAAATAGAAAGCACTAAAGATATATACATAGAATGCACTCTAACTCTAAACAACCATTCTTTCCAAATCGACCTAATGCCGGTCACCATAAGGAGTTTTGACGTTATCATAGGCATGGATTGGTTATGTCCACACCATCCCGATATCTTGTGTTACGAAAAAGCTGTTCGCCTTAACCTGCCAAGTAGCGGAATCCTCGTCATTTACGGCGATAAACCCGACACAAATCTACAAATCATCTCCTACATCAAGGCTCAGAAGCATCTACGCAAGGAATACCACGCCTTCTTATCCCATGTCGTTGATAAGAAACAAGAAGTGAAAGATATCAAGGATATTCCCGAAGTTTGTGACTTTCCCGATGTATTTTCAGAAGACCTTCCGGGAATACCCCCCATACACCAAGTCGAGTTCAGAATCGACTTAATTCCTGGAGCCACCCCGATAGCCAAATCCCCATACCGCTTAGCACCGACTGAAATGTAGGAACTATCCAGTCGGCTGAACGAAATGCTGAGAAAAGGATTCATCAAATCGAGCTTCTCAACTTGTGGAGCATCGGTCTTGTTCGTGAACTGAACAAGGTCACTATCAAGAACCGTTATCCCCTGCCTCGAATCGACGACTTGTTTGATCTATTGCAAGGATCGAGCTACTTCTCAAATATTGATCTAAGGTCGGGGTACCATCAGCTGCGAATTCAAGAAGAAGATATCCCTAATACAGCATTCAGAACTTGCTATGGTCACTACGAGTTTGTGGTGATGCCCTTCGGTTTGACTAATGCCCCAACAGTGTTGATGGACCTAATGAACCGTGTGTGCCGACCTTACTTGGATAAATTTGTGATAGTATTCATCGACGACATACTAATCTATTCATGAAGTGAGGAGGAACATAGTCACCACCTACGACAGGTCTTGGAGACGTTAAGGGCAGAAAAGCTATATGCAAAATTCTCGAATTGCGAGTGATGGGAATAATGCGCTATTAGATCGACAGATTCTTAACAGATAAACAAATATAAAGTAATAAAAGAACACGAGAATGAATCAAACAAATGTCGAATGATTAAATTATGCTCCACCTCAGAAGAGCTCGATGAAGTAGTTCGACTATAGAGGTGTGCTAGGGTTATAGTGCAATAATAGCAAAACAATTAATGAGAAGCTTAATAATAACTAAGCATGCATGCACTATATATACAAACCCTAAAGACAAAACATGGTTGGACAGGCCCAAACCGTGAATACATGATGGACTATAACACGAGCCCGAAGACGCAACACCCTAGACTCAACAATCTCCCCCTTTGCGTCAATAGAGGCGAGAGATCAAATGGGTTGAGCAACAGTAACCTTCTTCACGGTCTTCAAGATCTTCGGTATGATGGCAAGAAGAGTATGAAGGAAATCTATGTACCACCGAAGCATATCCGTGAAGTTCTTCTTATCTGCTGCTTCGTTCTGTTTACACCTGTGGATGATATCCAAAATATGCTCCAAGCAAGACGTGGAAAACAAGTGTTTCTCATCAAGGTAGAACACGAACTTCTGATTATCTTGTCTAGTGAACATAACAACACAATACTTAGAATCAATCTTGCCCATCTTTATCTTGGTAGCATCACATGATGTTCCAATGGGTTTGACTATAGGCCTTTTCCTCATAACAAGAGCAATCTCCTGATCCATCTTAGCAACCTCATGAATGTAGGAAGCTAGCATTCTCTTGATATGATCAATAATTGGCTCGTACTGTTGTGGATTGGAAAGCAGAATGTTGTTGCGAAGAATCCAATCGTGGGGATTCAGGTTCGGTAGATCAGCTAGTGAAAACATATGAACCGAATCATCTGACCCTCGGGTTACCCTGAAACTAACATTGAAGAATGGCCCTGCCGAAGTAGGCTTCAATACTTTAACAGATGTAATCTTCTGTGCACTCCACGTCAAGTACTGTGGTTGAGAATATTTAAGATAAAAATCAATAAGATCCCGATCAACCTTCGGTTCTGGTGAAGGAATATTTACTATCGCATCAAAACTGTGAAACACAAACGCCTTACGGGTGATAGGCATATCAAATTGTGAGTCCTTGGTGTTATCACAATCAAAAGAAGTAAGTGGTTCCAGCCAATGAGTACTTGGAAACTCAATCACTTCTTTTATCAGCTTCTCCACAGTCCATAAAGGAAATAGAGCTTTCCTACACTCTAACGTATCATGTGCCTCTTTTTCCCTTCTCTCTCTCTCTCTCTCTCTCTCTCTCTCTCTCTTCTACTTCTTCTTCTTCTTCTTCTTCTTCTTCTAGGGAGCTCTTCAAAGACAAGAAGTGATTTGGTTTCTTTGTTCTAAAATGGGTTTTTGTGGCGGCTTTGGCTTTCTTGAAGATTTTTGGGATTACATTAAAAAATGAAGTTTAAAGACATTACTTCAGTGCTTGGTTTATATATATCCTAGAGCCCGTTTTTGAAGACTATTGAAGAATCAAGATTCATGGATTGCTTCAAATATTCCTCGTTGCGAGATCTTTTCTTATTTGCTAGATGCTTGTTTTGGAAGTTAAAGCATTGTATTATTCCTTCGGGTCTGGAGAAGGAATATTTACTATCGCATCAAAATAGTGAAGCAGAAACGCCTTTCGGGTGATAGGCATATCAAACTGTGAGTCATTGGTGTTATCACAATCAAAAGAAGTAACTGGTTCCAGCCAATGAGTACTTGGAAACTCAATCGCTTCTTTTATCAGCTTCTCCACAGTCCATAAAGGAAATAGAGCTTTCCTGCACTCCAACGTATCATGTGCCTTTTTTTCCCTTCTCTCTCTCTCTCTCTCTCTCTTCTTCTTCTTCTCTTGCCACTTTCAGAGTCATCAAGCACTTCATCACGTTTCTTTCTTTTTAGAGCATCTTCCTCAGTTTCCTCTTCGTCATCACTCTGACCCATAATACCCTTCATTTTGTCCAACACACTAGAACTCGAAGCTTCATTACCCTTCGGTTTAGTGGTGACCTTCAGCTGATTAGTTGTATTGTTACCAGACTCTTTTGAAGGTGGTTGTTTGGGAGGATTTTGATAATCTTCTCCCCCTTGTTGCGGAGTAGCAATCGGCTCCGTAACACCCTCAATCCTACTTAACATTTCCAGAGCAGGAAGAAGTTTCTACTTTAAATGTTGTCGGACCGTGATTGTGAGAACCGAATCGTGAGCATCCAAAAGATTTGAAAGAAGTAGATGCACGTCACTCACACAGCTTTTAATCACTGTGCGTTCGGTTTTGAGGGCTTCAATATCCTTCTGTGCTTGACTAAGTCCCAAAGAGAGAGTGGCAATCTGATTTTGGGAGAGAGCAAGATCTTCCCTCACTTGGTTATCCAGGGTAAGGTCTGCTTGAAGACGTCATTAAGCGTGATGGTAGAAACCGTTTCAAATTCACGCGCCCATACCAATTCTTATCCTGTGACTCGTTTTGAATTATTATCTAGTTACCGCCTCTTAAATTTCAAGGACTCTTCAAGTTCATTGACCAACTGTGACCCATCCAATCGCTTCAAATAAAATGCTTATCGTTTAGTCTTTAGGAGAATGCACCATGATAGCATATGAAACCAAACTTTTAAATCTGAAAATAGCCATTAGTAACCCGAACTAGACTTGTGAAAATCACGTGGATTCTCATGCAAGAGTGTGCCAATAAAAAGAAATAAAGCAAAATTATTTGTGGGAATTTAAGTGATGTCAATTTAGACACGAAATTGTAGATCCCGGGCATGAATCTCTTCCTTCAAAGTCAAGAGAGACTTAGAAGTGTCTGTGTGTTTTCCCGTTAAAATATGATCAAATGTTTGTAAAGAAACATTGAAAGGATTCTTTTCAAAATAAGGCTTTAAAGGGCGGTTTAACTTCAACCGAACTTTAGTGCTTGAAATAAGAACGAAAGTTGGATAAAGTACTTGTGAGACCGATGTGGCCTGTTGAACAAGTAGATTTGATAAAATATTCAGTGACTTGATGAATATTAGAAATCTCAAAAAAATAAAACAAAACTGGATCCTATGGGAAGAAACGTCTTGGTGTTAGACAATTTCATAAAGATCACGCAAAAATAAAAAGAGATTTCTTGAGATAACAAGTAATAGCTTGAACATTAGAGCATTCACCGTCAATTCATTTAAGGTATTAGATATTGGGTTTCACTTAGCACATGGTGAACGAAACTAAGATCATTAACACAGATGTTGTGTAACCATAAACCTCAGTGGTAATTGCTGAGAGTCTCAAGGGTTATGTTTATGGAACGAAACATAATGGAGAAATGAGTGGAGGTGGTTAAGGAACCGAAAGTACCTCTGCTATACAAAAATGACAAAGCAAAAAACTCTTGACTCAATATGAGAAGAGTAAGGTAGATCATGACTTGACTGATTTTAGCAACCTGATTGGGAAGAAACGATCGGTGTTTATCGAATCATTAAGGCTTCACTCAGAGTCTTGGAGGCTTCGGTCTACATGCAGCAGCATGCTTCTAGGGACACCTAGCTAGTACAAAGATAAGAAAGTTATACCTGCCCCAACATCATTTTGTGTCGCATCTATGAACTTGAAACAAGGTAAGAATTGAGAGAAAAAACTAAAAACAAATAGAAATATTTTTGTAGTTTTGGATTTTTCTAAAAAATTATAAAAATAGAAAATAAATTATTTTTGGATTTTTGTTATTTCTAAAAAATAATAAAAACAGAAAATAAAATATTTTTGGATTTTTGTAAATTTCTGAAAAATAACAAGTTATACAAAAATATACAACCGAAATCAATCCTAAGATAAGATGAAGCGAAATTGGCCGAGCGGTCGATTCATATCGGTTCCCGAAAATTCCGGGACCGAAATAGACTGAGTGTTCGCTCTATTTCACTTGTACAATTTTAATGAGAAGAAAAGGGTTTCGGTACTGACTCAACTTCCATCATTCCCAAGCCTTGGAGTATCTTATTAAAGCTTGCTTCAGGTAAGGCCTTGGTGAATATGTCAGCCAGTTGATCAGCAAATCTAATGAAATGGACTTCGACATTACCATCTTCAACATGGTCCTTGATGAAATGGTATCTTAGTGCAATATGTTTCGTCTTGGAGTGTTGCACTGGATTGTGACAAATTCTAATTGCGCTTTCGGAGTCACAGTAGAGGGGAATCTTCTTCATGCTTAGGCCATAATCCCTAAGTTAGCTTTGTATCCATATGACTTGTGAAGTACAGGATGCTGCGGCGATGTACTCAGCTTCGGCGGTAGAAAGAGACACGCAAGTTTGTTTCTTTGATTGCAAACTGACGAGTTAACCATCACGAAATTGGCACCCGCCAGTTGTGCTCTTTCGGTCCAATCCACATCGACCAAGATCAGCGTCAGAGAAGGCTTGAACAAAGAAGCCTGATTTTGCAGGATACCAGAGACTGAGAGACGAAGTTCGCTTCAAATACCGGAAGATGTTTTTCACTGCAACCATATGAGGTTCTCTTGGGTTTGCTTGAAACCTGGCACAATAACAGACAGAGAACATAATATCTGGTCTACTAGCTGTTAGATACATAAGACACCCTATCATTTGATGATAGAGTGTCACATCAACAGCCGGTTTCTCCAGAGATGGTGTTAACTTTGTGCTGAATTCCATTGGAATATTTACTTTAGAGTCTCCCATCATACCAAACTTCACTAGCAGAGTCTTCATGTAAGCCTCCTGATTAATAAAAATGCCTTCTGGTCCCTGTCTAATATTCAGTCCAAGGAAAAAGTTAATCGCACCCATTGCGCTCATCTCAAATTTAGTCTCCATCAACTTCCTGAATTCAGCTGTTAAGCTAGGATTCGTGGAGCCGAAGATGATGTCATCGACGTAAATTTAAACTATCATTAAGTGTTCGCCTTCTTTCTTGCGAAAGAAGGTTGGGTCAACTGAACCTCGTTTGAATTTGGACAACTTAAGAAAGCGTGTTAGAGTTTCATACCATGCTTTCGGGGCTTGTTTCAAACCGTAGACTGCTTTATCCAGAATGTAGCAATGATCCGGATACTTCTCGTTCTCAAATCCAGGTGGCTGCTCAACGTACACCGTTTCTTCGAGTTCTCCATTCAAGAAAGAACACTTGACATCCACTTGGAAAACTTCGAAGTTTTTGTGTGTAGCATACGCCATAAAGATTCCTACTGATTCCAACCTTGCTACAGGAGCGAAGGTCTCTTCATAGTCTATCCCTTCTTCCTGACAGTATCCTTTCACCACCAGCCTCGCTTTGTTGCAAATAACATTACCCTCTTTATCCATCTTATTCCTGAAGACCCATTTTAATCCAACAACAGATGCATCCTTTGGAGTGGGAATCAGTCTCCAAACTCGATTTCGTTCAAATTCATGGAGTTCGTCTTGCATAGCTTGCACCCAATCGAAGTGATCAAGGGCAGCATTTACCGTCTTCGGTTCAAATTTAGAGGCAAACGAATTAAACATGCATAATTCTACTTGAGAGAATAAAGCAGTTTGTTGCGCCTTCAATTGAGAGCGTGTGAGAACTCCCTCAGATGATTCACCAATGATTTGAGTTTTAGGATGATCTTTTGTCCATTTTGTTAGAGGAGGGTAATATGGATCATAGGCAAGATCCAACTCAGCATTAATTTCTTCTTCCAGTTCTGACAGATCGCCTTCATCATTTGTATTTTCATTCTCCCCCTCAGATGGCAAAGCGAATCCCATGTAAGGTTCAGAATTCTCCCCCTCGGTTGGATAACTATGGTTTATTGTTGGTGATGGATTCTCCCCCTGGAAAGGCAAATCAGTGGATTTTGGTGTTGACGAACCCTCCCCCTGGAATTTAGAGTTTTCTTTTGGAATGTCATTTGAAGTTGGAGGATTGCTTGATTCGAGTGGTTCGCTTGGAGTCAGCATCTCGGTTGGTTCTTAAGGTTCGTTTTCCATATCTTTAGCAGCTTCGTCGATAATCTTTTTCAAGTTGCCGATTTTATTATCTGCTGCTTTTCCTTCTGACTGAATTGCTCTCTCTGGTTCATCAAAAAGCATCATGTATTCTTCAAACAGATTGGATATGGGAACTGAGACTTGACGTGATTCAGGAAAGATTTCCTCCGTTGGACCTTCGCTTGTTCGAATTTTCTTCATGTAGTTATCATCAAAAGTCACATAGTAGGTTTCCTCAATTTTCCTTGAGCGTTTATTCAAAACCCTATATGCCTTTGAAGTAAGCTAATAACCAAGAAAAATCCCTTCATCTGCCTTGACATCAAACTTGTTTCGGTGCTCTTTGGAGTTGAAAATGAAGCATCTTGAACCGAACACATGAAAAAACTTTACATTGGGTTTGCGATTATTCAGAATTTTGTATGGAGTGATGGAAAATCGCTTGTTGATGAAGATTCGGTTCTGCGTATAGCATGCAACAGCTATAGCATCAGCCCAGAAATATAGCGGCAGAGAGGCGAAACTCAACATGGTTCGGGCGGCTTCACACAATGAACGTTTTCGCCTTTCGACAATTTCATTCTGTTGTTGAATATAGGGAGCAGAGAAGTTGTGAGACACCCCCTTTTCAGTTATAAATTTTTCAAGGTCTTTGTTTTTGAACTCTAGCCCGTTATCACTTCTTATGTTCCTCACAACCTTTCGCAGTTGCAGTTCCACTTGCTTGATGAAAATATTTAGCTTAGGAGTCCCCTCTGATTTCTGTTTAATAAAGAAAACCCAGGTGAAACGTAAAAAATCATCTACAATAACAAGTATGAACTTGCTACCACCGATGCTTTCGATTACCGAAGGGCCACATAAGTCAATGTGCAGAAGCTCAAGAGTTCTATGTGTTGGGTTTTGAGCATTCTAACACTCCTATGGTGTACATGCAACCCTATAAACCTTGGATCTATGTTTTCTCTATTATACATGCAAATATTAACTATTCCAAGGTTTCATCCTAAGTAGCATATTATGAAGCACCTATACTACAAAGTTCTAGTTAGATGACATACCTTTTGATGTAGCTTGATGTCTTCAAGCTTTAAGAGCTTAGCCCCAATAGTGTGGAAGCCTCAAATGGAATCACAAATCACCAAAACACCTTGGAAGAACTTCAG
This sequence comes from Lactuca virosa, assembly GCF_052849685.1. Taxonomy (NCBI): domain Eukaryota; kingdom Viridiplantae; phylum Streptophyta; class Magnoliopsida; order Asterales; family Asteraceae; genus Lactuca; species Lactuca virosa. Next base: position 302,382,613 of record NC_136429.1, on the reverse strand, counting down.
AGAATATGTATGCACACTAAAATCGGCCCACTCTTATTTTCACACACTTGTTCCAATTTTTTGAGCCAAGGACCCCTTTATATATTATGGAGGATTAGGGTTACATCCATGTAAACCCTAATACCCATGACCTTTCATTTACATAGGATCCATGGGTTAAAAGCTCCATGGACCATCCATGAAAGCTTAGCCCAACCTAAATGAACTTGGCCCATTCCATATATATAAGAGTCCATATTTAATTAGTTCTTTTTGATCACTTAATTAATTATAAATTAATTCTTGATCAATACTAATTAAGTAATATGATTCCATATTAATATATTAGAACTTATAATATATTAATATAAATCATAAATATACTATTCTCAAAAGACTATCCATATAAATTGTGCCGGTGAAGTGCAACCCAAATGGACCATGCCGGGTTGGGTCAAGTACATACCAAATATAGTTATGGACTTAGACACTAATCCAACAGTCTCCCACTTGGATAAGTATAAAACTATTATTGAGTATGACTTCAAATCCTAACTGGCAATCGTAGCTCTTAAAGCCGCTGAGACATGGATTATAATCATTCTCTCTGTCCATTTGTTGTTTCCCGATTTTCGATTTATGATGACTGACTGATTGAACAAATCAAATCAGTCCTGGCTTGGCCAAGCTCTCACATGTGTCATCGCTAAATCATCGAGGGGCCCACAGATATCGCTTTTATCCCGAAGGTAAAAGGAATGGATAAACTTCGACTCATATGCCTTGTTCTACTACTTGTTGAATCATACACAAAGGCACGTTTTATAACATCGAGTTACCAATGCGTTTTCGTGCAATCAATGTATAACCAACTCATAGTAACAACTCATATCTCTAGGTTTTAAGAATATAAGATATTATCGTCTCATGATCACTCGTGATAAAATCCATGAAGTGATTCAAATGAGCGTGGGTTGAATCCAATACTCAGAACTTGTGAGCACTCATGAGTGTTGTAGCACCACTTTGTCCACTAACTTGGACATCTACAAACCAACCCATGACAGTCTTGATTCATATCTACTTCCAACATATGACCGACTGTGGATGGTTTGAATAACTTAATCATTCAGGAAGAGCGACTTAGTTATTCTGGAAGTCAAAACATGCAAAGTGAAACACAAGAATAAATGAATCAAATATGGTATCAAACCCTATGAATATAAATAAACACTTTTATTTATCACCATACTGATTACTCATTATTCATTGTTTCGGTTTTATCAACTTTATACTTGAATTAAAAACACTAGTTATCCCATGCTCCAAGCATGTACACTATGTTTTTCTTAAACAATAGCTTTGCCATACACCAAGTATGCACTCTATGTTTGTCTATGATCCTTACTTTGTGAAATAAACCAATTGAACATAATTTCAATGATTCTAATTTCACACTCCCAACTCCTTATCGAAAAATGTGAGAATTTCAAATTCCTATCATTTATCGAAATCTGTTTAGATTTTAAACTTATATGCACTGACCCTCCTGTACTGAATATGTACAAAGTCACAAAGACTTGTCAACAGTCATTATAAGGTATTCCAATGGAGATCAACTCCATGGAAACTAAGTCTCATATTCAAAGTACATTGCTTTGGACATGCTTCTTGCATTAAGTTTTCTAATCTTACACATATAACTTCCACCTATGGAGACAACTCCATATTTTCATTTTGACTATCACTTCTGAATAAGAGATGCCACTTTTCAGAATATCTCAATATGGTCCTTCCAAAATTAGCACTATACTTCCAACTGTCCCTGAGCAACCAATCTTTGGTAAACCTCAGATTGTCCTCGACAATTGCTTAATCATTTTAGTCATATCCAATTCTAGACCTTTTCCCTTCTTAATTCCTCTGGGCGTTTGGAAAAATTTAGAAATGACAAATATTATAGCACATGCAATCGATCCTGTACCCAAAGCAAATGGTACACGATTCATGATGTCTCACATAAAGACATGATTCTAGACCAGTCTTTTGCTACAATATTTTTATTTGCCATGTTTTCAAAATTTGACTATGAAGAGGGATGCCGTAATCATAATCGAATTTTGAGAACGCAATATATAGAATTTCCTTAAGTTGAACCAATCCAACATGAAATTCATATATATATTCTTGACTAAAGATGATTAAGGTCTCAATCTAAGCCTTTAGAACTGAAATGAAGTATATCCTCTCCCTTAATTATAGCAAAACAACTTTTTCAATCCCTGCAGCCTCACGAATTGAAACCTTTGTTTTCTATAATTAACATTGCTAACTTGCAACACTAACAATAATTATCATGCTCCCACTAACATGATGATTATTAGCATAACACTTATGCTCCCACTAGCTTTGACATGTACTCAGAAATCAGCTGGACTTCTAGAAATCAATACTTTATTGACTTTCTTACCAAAGTTCAGATTTCTGATACGAGATGCTTTGATAAAACTTTATCAAAATCATACACCTTTCCTTATATAGCATGCATGTGTGTCTAAACAATTTCAGAACTATGAAAAGGGATGTCGTAATCATAGTCTCAATTGTTTAGACCTTTTGCCATCTGCTTCAAATCTACTTGGTGGAAGTGTTTCCTCACCATCATTTTCATGAATCGGAGAGAAACCTTATGACCCTTAGATTTTATGGTGTATGTGTTCTTATCCATGTGAATCGTCAAAATCATAGTCATAAGACAAGGATAATGACAAATCCAAACTTGTATGGACTGAACTTATGCAACCTTAACTTCTTGCCACCTGGCAGTACAGGGCCTGCCATTGCTTCCAAGTTGTTATGTAACCAATTGAGAACTTTCAGAACTCCTATGCAAAGCCAACTTTAACTGGAATGGGCACAGAATTTGTCAACACGATAGGTTATAAACCTCAAGTCGTGTGCTAGTGAAGAACCTCAGGTTTTATTCTTGAGTAGTTCTTGAAATTCTTTTTAGGATATTTAAGACTCCCACTATCCTCTTGACATATAAGACTATCTTGCCAAATATTCAAGAGATAGTGCGGATTCTTTATCAAGACAAACACTTCACACAATTGGCCTTAGTTGGTCTTTGTTTTATCCAAAACATCACAACTTACCAATTTCAAATGTACAAGAGTAGGACACTTTTACTCTTACATTTGACAAGTGTTTTAAACCTTTCTTTAAGATATGTCACTCAAGTTACAATCTTGTAGTATGACTCTAAGAATTGTTTTGGAACGAACTATGACTCATCTTCCTGATCTAACCATTTCAACAATTCATGACTCCTCTTCTTAGTCATAAGAATGCACTAAGATGACCTTTAGAGGACTAATTGTGATATGATTTCTAAATCATTAAGATGATCACAAACATGATACTAACGTACTCTCCCATCTTTTCAGATTTGAGAAACTCTTATCTTTCTGCCTAATTTGATTCTTCCCATTCGTTCTACCATACATTGAGACTTTTCCAATGTTTCAGAATTATACTTAAGCTTGTAAGTATAACCATATTTACTGAACTTTAGTAAATCAAATAGTCTTAACGAGCTTTGTGGTGGACATGACCAGTGCACAAGAATGTGTACACGATCCCTTTAGTCCTTCACTTGACTCACACATCCATGTGAACAAGTAATTAGTCTTGATTTTCCAATGCTTGAAAGTTCTCATTCATCATACTATTCAACTTGCATGATTCCAAGTTTCGGTCCAATTGAAACTTGGGTGATGACGAACTTTCTTGATTTGGTAAATTTAGACACTACCACAAATGAAAGAATCAAATCCATTTTCCAATATTGCTGTCAGTGGAATCATATAAGCAACAATTTTCCACAAATGCCATTGTAAGGATACTTCAAATAAATAAAATTAAACAATTTTCTTTTATTTTAAAACTTTGCGGAAAAACTTATCCTTACAATCCACATGGAAAATTGTTGTTATCTATTCCTTAGCAATATATCATAACTTCTTAAGCAACAGCTCAAAATTCTGATGCGATCGAAATCCACCTTCGCGATCAGAATCAGCATATACTTCCTTTAAGATTTCTCTCTATTCTTTGATTCTTAAAACATCAACATGTGACCCAGTCACATCATGTAATGAGGATCTCAGAATAGAACTTAACAGAGTTAGATAATGGGCTCTACCTGATGTAGAGTCAAACTTATTGACTTTAACATCCTTAGGTAACTTTGGCAGCTTTGCAATCAACGCCCCTTCCTTTGGCAAAATAAACATATTGACCCTTTGGTAATGGGACTATCTCAGACTTAGCCTTTCTCTTTACCATTTGGTCAACCGGGTTGACTATGGCCAATCCCTTTCCATTGGGAAGAGAATGCTTTTTCTGGATTTCTAGTTTCACCATTGTCACTGTCCATAAAGTTTTTGGGAAGTTGATCTTCTAATCAAATTTGCTTTACTATCGTTCCAAATCATTGCTGATTCAGCAGCACCAAGCAAATAGATATGATCATTAAGGTTCATGTCATAGTCTGTTTCATAGTAGTCCCGAAGGAACTCACTATGTGACTTAGAAAGTGATTGAACATCCAACTTTCTCAAGACTTTGACACCCAACTCTCCCGGCTTGTCAATATGTGACTTCATCTCTAAGATATGATCACACATAGACCTTGCTTGCCATTAGGGCTTGAGTGACCTTGAACTTGTGGGTTAGGGAGAATAATTGGAGGAGGTGGAGGAAGAGAAGTATGACATCCATGAGCCAAACTCGGGAAGTCATATTCATTAGGAAAGCTAGGTTTGGGAAGATCATTGTTGTCTAAACCAGACATCAACAATGGGAGACATTCATGTAAAGTTGATTTAAGTCCTTAATATAACACCCAATATGATATATTAAGGTTAGGACCCAATAAACTATTTTATAACTTGGAAGAGGGATGCCGTAATCCAAGCTATAAAATATTTGAAGGTAGGTGAATGACGATTCACCAATTGCCACCAAGATAAACGAAATGTATTATTAGGTTTTAATTGGTTTTGAAACTCCTAGATTCTTCTGAGATTCATTGAACTTTTCAATGGCATGTTTCAATCTCGAGTGTGCCCTTCAGGTTTTGTGACTGGGATGCCGAGGATCACAAAACAAGGTGTGAAGTAACCATGCAAATATACTTGGTACCCTTAATATTTACCCCTCAATCGATGTGCCGGTTAACAACACACGCTCCAACGATACTATGATAAACATTAAGTTACCCTTTGCCTACCTTGTTAAGTCCAGGTTAGTGTGCCGGTTAACCACACACGCTCCACTAACAGCTTAAACAAAGTGCAAAGTGTAATTTCATGGATTAGCACCTTATTCATATTTTCCTAAGTAACTAAGATTGGGAATTTATAAGTGTTTAGTTACTTAGTATTTATCATTATACTTATAATGAAGGGAGAAGTATAGTCCTTGTCCTACCTGTTCGGCTAACGACCCTCCACCGGTCAAGGAAGCGGTGAGTGAGAGTGGACACCCATTAAACTGCCATTTTATAGACAGTAACCTTATACCCCCCTTATAGACCGACTTCGTGAATGAGGCCTACTAATGGTAAGACGACTTGCTCTTATACATATAATATATTAAACTTTTAATATTATAATAGTATAAGGGTGTATTTTAGACATTTAAAATACTTGGTGGTTTAATCTATTAATTAAACTAGCCTTTTAATTTAATTAAACTCAAACCATATATTTATGGATTTAATAATACTCTTTTAATTAAACGCTTAAATTAACTATTAATAAAGTCCATAAGAGTTAATTTGAACTATTCAACAAAACATCATAATTCCAATTATTAAACTCAAAAATTAAAACCATTTAATTAATTGTTTAAGTTATGAACCCAAGAGTTTTAGAATTCAATTCTTTTTTTTTTCATAAAAAACTTTTCTCAAATTCCAAAACTTGAGGGCAAGTTTTGTAATTCTTGAAAACCTTTGGATTCCATAACTTATGGAATTAATGGTGTTTTATGATGAAACTTTCCATGTTCCATAACTTAAGAACAAGTTATGGAATTCTTTAAAACATTAATACCAAATTTTGTAACTCCATAAAAACTTTGAATCAATTTTTTTTTTTTAAAAAAACTTTCATATCCATAACTTATGGAAGTTTCAAAAACCCTTAAAATCACAACTTTTAAAAAAAAATTTTGAGCTCCAAAATTTTATGACAAAATATGTAACTCCTTAAAACATTTAGATCAAACTTTTAAAACTAATAAAATAATCATATCATTTTATCTTTTACTAAATTTGACCTAATTCAACTCGTATAACAAATGATTCAAATTTTATAAATAATTCGTTTTTCACAAAACAAGTAATTATCTTAAAATTTGACAAACGTCATGTTTTTTTTTTCCTTTTTTTTTCAACTTGAAAATAAAACATTTGCATCAATATAACAAAAAACAACCCATGGCTCTGATACCACTGTTGGGTTTTGAGCATTGTAACACTCCTATGGTGTACATGCAACCCTATAAACGTTGGATCTATGTTTTCTCTATTATACATGCAAATATTAACTATTCCAAGGTTTCATCCTAACTAGCATATTATGAAGCACCTATACTACAAAGTTCTAGTTAGATGACATACCTTTTGACGTAGCTTGATGTCTTCAAGCTTTAAGAGCTTAGCCCCAATAGTGTGGAAGCCTCAAATGGAATCACAAATCACCAAAACACCTTGGAAGAACTTGAGAGATTATGTATGCACACTAAAATCGACCCACTCTTATTTTCACACACTTGTTCCAATTTTGTGAGCCAAGGACCCTTTTATATATTATGGAGGATTAGGGTTACATCCATGTAAACCCTAATACCCATGACCTTTCATTTACATAGGATCCATGGGTTAAAAGCTCCATGGACCATCCATGAAAGCTGAGCCGAACCTAAATGAACTTGGCCCATTGCATATATATAAGAGTCCATATTTAATTAGTTCTTTTTGATCACTTAATTAATTATAAATTAATTCTTGATCAATACTAATTAAATAATATGATTCCATATTAATATATTAGAACTTATAATATATTAATATAAATCATAAATATACTATTCTTAAAAGACTATCCATATAAATTGTGCCGGTGAAGTGCAACCCAAATAGACCATGCCGGGTCGGGTCAAGTACATACCAAATATAGTTATGGACTTAGACACTAATCCAACACTATGATCTTTGTATTAGTGCGAGTAGGGTGACCCTTTCGGCTTTGCTTTCCCATTTCGCATGGAACACATAAATGCTCCTTATCAAATTTGAGAACTGGAAGTCCTCGCACGTGATCACCAAGCACCAGTTAGTTAATATCTTTGAAGTTGAGGTGCGAGAGCCTTCGGTGCCACAACCAACTTTCATTTGAGTTAGCCTTCGACAGCAGGCATATTGCTGGCTTCCCTTCAATTGGATTGAGATTTAGAGGATACATTTCCCCTTTGTGCTCAGATTTCAACAGAACTTTCTTCGTTTGCTTTTCAACTATCTCAGAGCCTTCATCATCAAACGAAACTTTCAATCCGGTTCCCAAAACTAGTTGAGAGACACTGATGAGGTTGTGCTGCAATCCCTCCACGTATGCTACCTTCCGTATTGAGAATTCACCATTTGTGATCATACCATACCCTTTGATCGTGACATATGAATTGTTCCCATATTTGACACATCCACCATCCTTAAGGGACCGAAAATCCCTTTGCTCTTCCTTTCTTCCTATCATATGACGTGAGCAGCCACTATCAATATACCATTCGTCGTCGAACTACTTGTCACTTATAACCTACCTAAAGTAAGCAGATTTAGGAACCCAAAGTTTCTTGGGCCCACGTGAGTCTTTTACAAAATAGGAAATTGCAATAGAAAGATCGACCATATATGTTCTTTTTATTAAGGTGGTTTCATCCTTTCTTTTGATGGTAAAAACTTTAATTTTGTTGTTCGCTTGTTTTGGTTGAGGTGATTTACATGGTTTATTTTTAGTTGGTTTGTTAGTCTTTTGGTCCCTAGGGTTAGCTGACGTTTTCTTAATGCTGACTTCAGAATTCGAGATGAGCTTTCCCTTTCCTTTAATATCCTTCACTTGGTTCGTCTTTGGTTGGGGATTATGGGTTTTTGGACCTAAATTGGGCTTTCGGTTCTGGTGACTGCTAGTGTTGGGACCGAAACTGGGCTTTCGGTTCATCTGACTGCATGACTGGCAGTGATTGTACGAAGGAGACGTGGCTTTTGATTTCTCTTTCATCTTGAGATTGGAAGCCTTTTTAGAGTGAACATAAGTAGGGTTTTGGGATTGCCAAAACTGTTTCCTCTCATTAAGATTCTTTAAATATCGTTTGTTCCTCTGGCGTTTCTGTTCTGCAAGTTGCTCTTGGGTCAAGTGAATATTGGCTTTGGGTTTCATTTTCTTCTCATGAGCTTCGGTTGTTGTTGATGATATGCTGGAAGCTTTCAGTGGTTTGTTTGGTACTTATTTTGTACCACTTGAACTGGGTTTATCGAAACTTGAAGGATTGTTGATTGGTTCAGCCACGTATCTGCCCTTGAATATCCATGAGGTTGGCTCCGACAGACGGACTGTTTCGTCAGCGTTGTCAATGGGGGCGGACAAGAAGTAATTTTCGCAACCTTCAGCATTATCTTTGTCAACCAAAGAGGTCAACTCCGCTGTCTGTTTCTTAGTTACCCCTTTGACGACATACACTTGATTAGTCACAGTTTGCACCTTTTGATAAACAACTGCCTTTTCTTTGAGGACCTTGGATTTATCCTTGGACAAGCGAGCGTACCCAACAAAATTTTTAGATATGAGTGGTTTCAAGGGCTCGGGTTCGTTCTTAAGAAACTCAAAACAATCAACCACGTCTTCAATAGAGATTTCACTCATCTCACTGTCATCGTCAAATTCAGAACTGGTTTCCATATTAATCTTATGTTCAGAACTTAATTTGACATTCGATGAGTCAAATTTCTGTATGGTCTCGGCCTTGATTTTTAATTTGTCTTTTTCGTCAAATAGATTCTTAAGCATGCTTTTGTGTTCTTTGGACTCAGTAAAGGCCTCAATTTTGTCCTGTCCGTATTTGTAGGTTTCTGAAACCTTCTCTGAAGACACAATAGATTCACACTCATAACATTCAGCATCGAGTTCATCCTCCTTGAATTCAAGGAAGGGCAAAATCATTTTATGAATCGTTTTGCCTATTTCACAATCTAGATGCAACTGGTGATATTTGTATATAAACGTTTAGTAATCAAACAAAAAATATTCATTTTTTTTTAAAACTTCAAATTGTCACGTTGCAAATAAATAAGTTCATCTCTAGCCCTAACTAACTCTGATTCCTTCTGCTCTATCCACATCCTTCTTTCCTCACTTTTGGAAGACACCCTGCTGAGTTGATCATTTAGGTTAGCATTCGCTAGGCGTGTTTGCATTAGACTTCCACTTAGATTAGAAAACTTGAATTTTAATTCGTTGAAGTCTTTTTCATAGTTGGTTACTGGTATTTTAAGTGATTCGAGAGTGGATTGTACCTTCTTGATCAAATGATCGCAATCGTTGATCCTTTCACTCACCGTTTGGCAGCGAAACATTTATCTTCCTTTTGCTTTGCTTCAGCATGCTCACCTTCGGTCATATAGCCCCTCATTTGTGATACTCCAGCCGTCACCATTAAGCATCGTCCAACAAACTTTTCACTTTCTTTCTTCGCCACGAAGGCTCTGCCATGCGAGGGCTTTCGTACTTCATCGTCTTCGGAGTTGGTAGACAAGACCTCCACGCCACCGAACTCATCGTCTTCGGAGTTGGTAGACAGTTTTCCTGCACAATTAAAGCATTCATAGAACTGTTAGAGGCTTTCTTCTTCTTTAGTTCCTCCAGCTTACGCATGTAGTAAGCTTCATCATCTTCACCATCCTTCTTCTCAGACATTTTTCTCAGCATGCAATCCTTAGCAAAGTGGTTCTTACCGTGACAGTAGTTGCAATCATATCCTGAATCTCCCATAAGCTTGATCTCCTTCTTCTCTTCGTCCTTCTGAGAAATGTTCTTGGTCTCCTCTTTCGTCTTTTCAGAACTGTAGCTTCCGTGCCAGTTTCGGTTCTTGTTGACAGGGAACTTTTTACGAGCAAACTTCTTCGGTTTAGTAACCATCATTGCATATTCTTCCCTTGTCAGATCGCATTCTGACATATCTGATTCTTCCTCTTCTTCTGTCATATTCTTCCTCTTAGAAACAAGGGCCAAGGATCCCACTCCCGAAACTACTTTCGCTTCTTTTGACACCACGCTTTCATGTGATTTGAGAATACCCATCAGTTTCGCCAGTGAATAGGATTTAAATTGCTCATGACCCTTCAAAGTCGAGACCGCTGCCATCCATTCGGGTCTTAAGCCATTCATGAATGTAACTTTTTGTTCTATCACCTTCCTTTCAATACCATGCTTGATCATTTTGCTAAGCAGATGGTTGAAGCGATCGAATGTCTGAATGAGTTTCTCTTCTGGTTTTTGTTCGAAAGCACCGAACTCAGAGAGCAACAGGGTTTGGATTGAGTGCTCTAGATCCTCATCAGTGGAATACAACTCTTTCAGCCTATCCCATATTTCTTTTGTTGTAGTGCATGAGCTTACTAGACGAAAAGTGTTAGATTGCAAAGCGAATCTAATCATTCTCATGGCTTTGACATTACACAACAGCTTGTCTTTCTCGTCTTGAGGAATCTTCTCCACATCTATCAAGAGTTGGTTATACTCCTTTTGAGTCTTAATTGTTCTATTCGTTCCAGAGTGAACAAATGGACCCAAGGTAATCGCCTCCCAGATCAGATAGCCATTGTCTTCTGATCCAACCACGTAGTCCTCGAAGTGGTGTGTCCATACTTCATAGTCTTGAGTGTAAAGAATGGGAAACCTATTAGTGGAACCAATGCTGCTGAAGATGTTGATCGGATTGGTTTGAGAATCGTCGTGAGACATGATGACCTTCTTTTTTTATCTGCTAGAATCAGACTTGTAAAGTTTGACTTAGGGTTTTATCAAACACAAGAAACACCGTCGATAAAGAAACAATGGCTCCTGTAGATTCGATAAAAGCGGAAACCCTAAAGGATTCTTCAAACAGATGAGATGTGTATGTATTACACAGTCTCCTGCTCTGATACCAACTGATGGGAATAATGCACTATTAGATCGACATATTCTTAACAGATAAACAAATATAAAGTAATAAAAGAACACGAGAATGAATCAAACGAATGTCGAATGATTAAATTATGATGCACCTCAGAAGAGCTCGATGAAGAACTTCGACTTTAGAGGTGTGCTAGGGTTACAATGCAATAATAGCAAAACAATTAATGAGAAGCTTAATAATAACTAAGCATGCATGCACTATATATACAAACCCTAAAGACAAAACACGGTTGGACATGCCGAAACCGTGAATACATGATGGACTATAACACGAACCCAAAGACGCAACACCCTAGACTCAAGAACGAGTTCTGGATTCGAAAAGTAGACTTCTTGGGGAACGTAGTCCGCAAGGAAGGGATAAACATAGACCTTTCCAAAGTCTAGGCGTTTGAAAACTGGGAAACACCAAGAACACCGACATAGATCCGCCTGTTTTTGGGTCTTGCTGGATACTACCGGAGAATTATACAAAACTTCTCTAAGATCGCAAAGTCGCTCACTACCTTGACTCATAAGGGAGTGACTTTCAGCTGCGAGAATAAACAAGAAACTGCCTTCCAAAGGCTTATGCAAGCTCTGTGCAGCGCTCCAATCTTGTCTCTCCCAGAAGGGACCGAAGACTTTGTGGTTTACTGTGATGCATCCAAGCAGGGCCTAGGATGTGTGCTTATGTAACGAGGAAAGGTCATTGCATATGCCTCAAACAACTCAAGAATCATGAGGTCAATTACACCACACACGACCTCGAACTAGGAGCAATGGTGTTTGCCCTGAAGATCTGGAGGCACTACCTTTACGGCACAAAGTGCACCATCTTCACATATCATAAGAGTCTTTAGAACATTCTCAATCAAAAGGAGCTCAACATGAGACAACGACGATGGGTAGAACTACAAAATGACTACGAATGCGAAATTTGTTATCATCCAGGCAAGGCCAACGTAGTAGCAGACGCCCTGAGTCAGAAAGAATACTCGGGTGGCCAAGTAAAATCATTAACCATGACCATCCATTGACACCTGTCCACACAGATTAAGGAGGCACATCTAGAATCCTTGAAACCCTAGAACGTCGCAGGTAAGGCATTGCGGGGAATGGATAAAAACTTTGAAGTCAATGGTGACAGAGCTTGTTACTTCATGGATCGAATCTGGACACCAAAATTCGGCGGGTACAAAGACATTGTCATGAACGAGGCTCACAAGACTAAATACTCCGTTCATCCCAGTTCAGACAAGATGTATCTGGACCTCAAGAAACGTTATTGGTCGCCAAAAATGAAGGCAGAGATTGCTAACTATGTGGGCAAGTGCCTGACTTGTGCCGAGGTCAAGGTAGAATATCAAAAGCCCTCGGGTTTGCTTCAGCAACCTGATATACCCGAGTGGAAGTGGGAGCGGATAATCATGGACTTCATAACCAAGTTTCCCAAGACAGCAGGTGGACTTGACACCATCTGGGTGATCGTTGACAGGTTAACCAAATCCACACACTTCCTACCAATAAAGGAGACCGACAATATGGAGAAGCTAACAAGGATGTACATTAAAGAAATTGTACGACTACATGAAGTGCCAATATCCATCATCTCCGACAGAGATAGTAGATTTACTTCACGGTTCTGACAGTCACCCCAAAAGTCCTTGGGAACTAAACTCGACATGAGTGCATCTTATCACCCTCAAACAGACGGTCAATATGAAAGGACCATACAGACGTTAGAAGACATGTTAAGAGCTTGTGTGATAGACTTTGGTAAAGTTGGGGATACCCATTTACCGCTCATCGAATTCTCATACAATAACAGCTATCACACTAGCATCAAAGTCGTACCATCTGAAGCTCTCTATGGGCGCAAGTGCAGATCTCCTCTATGCTGGGCTGAGGTGGGTGATACACAACTTGAAAGGGGACAAGTGCCTAATAGCACACTCACCGGCCCGAAGATCATACGGGAAACCACGGAGAAGATCGTTCAAATCCATGAATGATTAAAGGCATCCCAGGATAGAAAAAAGAGCTATGCCGATAAGAAAAAACCCTTAGAGTTATAGGTTGGTGACCGCGTGTTGTTGAAGGTCTCACCCTGGAAGGGAATGATACATGTTGGCAAACGTGGGAAGCTAAATCCAAGGTATATCGGGCCATTAGAGATCTTTGCTAGAATCGGCCCGGTGGCTTACAAACTACGACTACCACAAGAACTCGGTAACATACATCCCACCTTCCACGTGTCCAACCTGAAGAAGTGTCTGTCCGATGAGACTCTTGTAGTCCCACTCAATGAAATCGAGGTAAACGAGAGTCTACACTTCATAGAGGAACCTGTGGAAATCATGGACATGGAGGTCAAAAGGACGAAACGAATCCGCATACCCATAGTGAAGTTCTGCTGGAATGCCAAGCGAGGGCTTGGATTCACTTGGGGGCGGGAAGATCAAATGAAACATAAGTACCCACATCTATTCAGTAGCCCATGAGTACCCACTCCAGAACTAATTTCAGGACGAAATTCCCTCTAACGGGGGGATGATGTGACAACTGGCAAATTTTGTGTTAAGCAAGGTCTAAAATGTATCTATGTATTAGTAAAACCACATAATAACTTTGATGCAATAAATCTTTGAAAGCCAAAAGACATCATTTGTATAAGTGTATATATATATATATATATATATATATATATATATATATATATATATATATATATATATATATATATATATAAACATATGTTGAAAACCATGTTCGTAATGAACCTTTGAAAGTCAACAAGTTAAAACAAATATCATAAATTAAAACTTGCTTTAGAGTTTTCGGCCTAGGACCCAACAATCTAGTTATTTCAGTTTGCCTAGGACCGAAATCACCCTTTGGTGGGTGGTGCCAAGCCGAAAATATGCTACAATGAAATCCCCACTAGTCCAAATTCACACCAAGGCCGAAATCACATGTGATTTCGGTGAGAAGTAGAGGATTTCGGTGGGAATAAAGGGAAAAGATGGTTGACTTTGTGACTTGATGGTTCATCTTTTCCAATACCAAGTTTACCCATCATGTATCCAAGCTAATATCCAACAAATAACTAGGAAAACATCACCTTATCCTTTCATCTTTAAACACGGTAGAAAACATCCACAAACTCCCCACCATTTCCATTTCTCCGTCCTGTATACTCTAAACTCTCTCAAAAATCAAGTCCAGATCTTCCAAGTTCAAAATCTTCAAGTTTGTTCTTAGAGTTTTGGTAACTTCTTCTTGATTATCTAGTGTTTTTACACACTTTTACACTAGTTACATCTTATTTACACACATTATTATGTGTTAAAACTCTTAGGATAATCTCATTTCCAAGGAAGTTCATCAACCCCATTCAAGTGTTTAGGCTTGAAGAACTCCACAATCATCTCATTACCCGACCACAACCAAACTTAAGGTGAGTTCATGCCCCCAAATTTTTGAGTTTTTCATGTTTTAGGGAGGAATACAAGTAAAATTTGGTTTATCAAACAAATACTTGCATGTTTTATCTCTATATTAAATATAAAACATTATTTGCATGAAGTATGATTATCACTAGCTTTTGGACAATTGTTTGTGAAATAATAGTTTTGAGATGCAAAACTAACAAAAACAAAACATAAACTATGTTATATAATCATAAGAAAAATTGTGAGTTGTAAAACTACAAGGTTTTTTGGAGCTTTTTACCAAAATATAAATTTTCTAACAAAAAGGGTTAGATTCTAGTTATTTCACCATTTTATGGGTTACAACCCAAAAATATGATGTTTGACCTTACATTTTAAAACTAGACAAGCTAACTACTATGTATTTATATAAATGATTATATAAATAGTCTTGACAAACAAACATGATAAACTATAATTGGTATAGTATGGGAGTCACAAACACTACATTATCATTTTAGAAGAAACATATAATTATTTAAAGGTATAATTATTTCATTTACAAGAAAAAGGCGTTTTCAGTTCATGTAAACCGGTTGATACAATTTTGTGAGACATTTGGCTTCACCGTACCTAGCAGAGTACACACCAAGTCCTACATTATAACCAGAGTATCTTGTAGGGAGTGTGTGACACTTGTGTATAGATCTATACAAGATTGACAACCCCGCACCTAAACTGTTAGCTACAGTTAGACCGACAGGTCTGGGTTGACAAATGTCTAACAGTTCCGATGCCTGAAGAACATCATAGCAGGCCACTAGTCGCATTAATATGGTTATAATAACTCACATTGATTATTAAAAAAACATTTGTTTTACGGGGTTAACATACATTCAAGTAGTTTTATATAAAGATAAAACTTCATAACACTATTTTCCAGTACAACATTGCTTACATTTTTAGTCTTGGGTTTAAGACTTACAACTCGTTTTTAAAGAAAATATAGGATTTTATGGAAGTATACACCATCATTTTACACGAAACATTTACAGATCCTTCTCATACAAACCGCTTATGAACTCACCAACTTAATTGTTGACACTTTTCAAAATCACTTGTATTTTCAGGAAATCAGTAAACAGGTAATCAAAGAGTCTTTTTGGAGGATGGGGCGTCGTCGCATCACGTTTTTTATTTTTGTCATATACATTGATATCATGTAGACAATGTTTTGAGTATAATGTAAACTTATTAAATATTCAATACAATGGTTTTAATGTTTTGATCGCTACTATTCAATTGTTATGATATTGTACATGAAAGTCATCCACCCCCAGACGTTTCCGCCATTCTGGTTTGGGGGTGTGACACATGTTGATCAAGCTGCAAGGAAGTCTTGAGCTTAGAAGTGGGATCCTTCCTCCTTTTATGTAGTAGAAAAATTGTAAGTTATCTTGATATGTAAAATCATTAATGTTTGAGTATCTCTGTTTTGATCTTGCAAATCCCACCAGGAAAGAGTTGATCTTCACAACAAACATCAACTTGCTTTATCTTAAAATTGTGTACAAAAATCTTTTATTGGCCTATCTTGAAAATGATTTCATGAAACAAAAATCATTTAGTCAAGTTTATCTTAAAGAAATGGTTAAAGTTGTTCTAAAGTTTGATAATATAAAAAATCATAAAACACTAGACTACTTCTCATTCTAGAGTCACTCAAATTGTTAATGATCAGATTTCTAATGCGTTTTATACAAACAATCCTATGTGTGTATGAAACCCTAGATACAGATGTATGTTTTCACTATTAGTTATACAACATTATGAACACAAAAGAAACCTAACATGCTCCTAGGTAATTTCGAAAATCATAAAGGAGAATGAATTACATACCTCTTGTTGTTATATTGTAATAACAACTTGTTTCTTGAATCTTCTTATCTTTGAAAGCAAGTACCACAAGCGTAGTACCTCGATTGGCTCACAAACACCAAGAGCAATTGAAGAAGCAAGAGAAAGACGGGAGAGGTAAAATTCGGCTCTAGGAACTCTAGGGATCAAGTGGCCAAATTTCTTATGCCAAGGGTCCTTTATATAGGTGTAGGAATTAGGGTTTCAGTCCTTATCCTTATCTGGTTGCTTAGCCACCAAGCAGCCCAAAGGATAATTCTAGAACCCTTATTTTGGACGATCTCTAAGGCCTTATCCCCTTGAATTCGTCCACACTATCATATAGGGCTTCCTTGCCCAACTTTGTAACTATCACATAATTACAGTTCAGTCCCCCTAGTTCAATTAACTTCTTTTAATCACAAAATTAATTCTTAATTAATTCTTGACCAATGTTAATTAAACAAATATGATTTCTCTCTAAATATATTATTCTTATAATATATTAATAAACCATAATAACCTCTTTCTCTATTATTTCTCCAGTCAAGTTGCTTTGGTGAAGGCAACCCAAAAGGATCATGCACAACCGATTCAAGTACTTACCAAATATGGTTACGGGCTTAAACACTAATCCAACAGTCTCCTACTTAGATAAGTCTAGTAACCATAAATGCAAGTAGAATCCGATTAGCAATCGTAGCTCTCAAAGACACTGTCGAACTTCGATCTTATCAGTAACCTGTCCTTTAGATAAGGGATCGTATAACCCTCTATTCTAGATATCGTGTGGACAATCACATGGAACATAGTCATACTTATTGCCCAACAATTTGTTTCTCGATCTCATATTCGTTTGACATAGAACTTAATTAAACACATCAATTCAGTCCTGACCGGGCCCGACACATAAGTCAAACCAAATCATCAAGGGGCCCTGATATCTGTTTTACCCTCTTAGGATAAAAGGAACAGATAAACTTTGACTTATATGCATTTACTATTCATTAATTAAATCATACACAACAATGCGTTTTATAACATCAAGTTACTGATGCATTTACGCATTATCAATGCATAACCAATTAGTAAACAATAAACCATATATCTACGTTTTAAGACCATATGATATTATCGTCTTGCGATCACTCGTGATAAATTCCATGAAGTGATTCCAGCAAGCGTGGGTTTATTCCAATGCTCAAACTTGTTCCAAAGCACTCATGAACGTTGTAGCAAACTTTTGCTATGTCTAATACACTTTAGACAATCTACACACCGATTCATACAGTCTTCATTCATATATACTTCCAACATATGAATGACTATGGTCCGTTCGAATAATCTTATTATTCAGGAAGTCAAAACATGGAAAATGAAACAATAAGTAAACAATCAACATAAGACAGTAACTTTACTCATAAATAATACTCATTTATTTAATCATCAAATGTTAATTACATTTATCTATTACACGTTTCTAAACTATCTAATCCAAATTAATATCGTCCTTCAGCCCAATGCTCCTAGCGTGCTGCAAGTGCTTAACCCTACTTAGTCCCTTCGTAAGCGGATCTGCTGGGTTATCCTCCGACGATACCCTCTTTACCACGGGGAGTCCTTCTTCTACCCGATGTCGAATAAAGTGATATTTTCTGTCGATATGTCGAGATCTACCATGATCCCTCGGTTCCTTGGTCAAGGCAACCGCTCCTTCGTTATCACAGAAAATTTTCATAGGCTCCTGTATGGCCGGCACAACTCCAAGGTCTCCAATGAAATTCTTCAGCCATATTGCCTCTTTTGATGCTTCGATCGCTGCAATGTACTCTGATTCGCACGTTGAATAAGCTACAGTATCTTGCTTGGAACTTTTCCAAGTCACTGCTCCTCCATTTAGGGTAAAGACCCAGCCCGACTGGGAACGGTAGTTGTCCCTGTCGGTTTGAAAACTGGCGTCACTGTACCCTCGCACCTTTAAGTCATCACTCCCACTGAGGACTAGAAACCATTCCTTGGTCCTCCGAAGGTACCTAAGAATATTCTTGACTGCGGTCCAACGTGCTGTGCCAGGGTTCCCTTGATATCTGCTGACCATGCTCAATGTGATGGCCACATCAGGGCGAGTACAAGTCATAACATACATGATCGAGCCAACTGCGGAAGCGTAAGGCACTCGGCTCATCTCTGCTATCTCGACTTCGGTACTCGGACTTTGAGTTTTACTCAATTTGGCATTACTTTGGATCGGTAACTCTCCTTTCTTGTAATTCTCCATACTAAAACGTTTTAGTACCTTGTCCAAGTAAGTATTCTGACTAAGTCCTATTAGTCTTTTACTCCTGTTTCTCACTATCATTTTTCCCAAAATATAGGCAGCCTCTCCGAGGTCCTTCATAGCGAAGCACTTCCCAAGTCAAGACTTAACTTCCTGCAGCGTCGGGATGTCGTTTCCTATGAGCAATATGTCATCGACATACAATACGAGGAAGCTTACTATACTCCCACTGGCTTTGACATATACACATGATTCATCCTCGCTTCGCAGAAAGCCAAACTCTTTGACCTTCTCATCAAAACAAAGATTCCATCTGCGAGACGCTTGCTTAAGTCCATAAATGGACTTCTCAAGCTTACACACTTTATTTGGATGCTTCACATTGACAAAAACCTCTGGCTGAGCCATGTAAACATCCTCAGACAACTTCCCATTAAGGAAAGCGGTTTTGACATCCATTTGCCATATTTCATAATCATGAAATGTAGCAATGTCCAGCATCACCCTAATAGATTTTATCTTTGCAACTTGTGAGAAGGTCTCATCATAGTCAACTCCGGGAGTTTGAGTAAAGCTCTTCGCTACCAATCGCGCCTTATAAGTGTGCACATTCCCATCCATGTCAGTTTTCTTCTTGAAGATCCATTTGCACTCGACCGTCTTACGACCTGGTACATGATCAACCAAGTTCCAAACTTGGTTGTCATACATGGACTGAATCTCGCTGTCCATTGCCTCTTTCCGTTTCGTAGACTCCGGGCCTGCAATGCCTTCCTTATAGTTGTTAGGTTCGTCCAGATTCACTAGTGTACTATCACTAATGAACATATCCCCTTCTGTAGTAATATGAAAAACATAAAACTGGGGTGGAACACGAACCCTTTCGGAACGTCTAAGAGGTAAGGACTCGTCAATCGGTTCAACCGGAGTTTCCTTATCGGGTTGAGCGCCAATGTTAGAGGTTCCTTCATCGCTCGACTCTTGAAGCTCTTCAAGATCGATTTGCCTCCCACTTTCTCCTTGGCTTTTGAGTTCTCGCTCTCGGAAAACCCCTCTCCTCGCAACGAAGACAACATTGTCACTCGGTCTATAGAAGAGATATCTAAAGGACTTCTGCAGGTAGCCGATGAAAATACATCGCTCACTACGAGGCTCGAGCTTTTCGTGAGTCTCTCGTCTTACGAAAGCCTCGCAGCCCCAAACCTTGATATGTGCTAACGAGGGAGCCTTCCCTGTCCACATCTCGTGAGGTGTTTTGGGAACCTTGTTCGTAGGGACTAAGTTAAGGATATGGGCGGCAGTCTCTAAGGCATACCCCCAGAATGAGATAGTTAGTGAAGCACGACTCATAATGGAACGAACCATGTCTAGCAGGGTTTGATTACGTCTCTCAGCTACACCATTCAACTGCGGTGTCCTAGGTGGCGTCAATTGCGAAAATATTCCGCATTCCTTGAGGTAGTCGTGGAATTCAAGACTTAGGTACTCTCCTCCTCTATCGGATCAAAGCATCTTGATTTTCCTACCCAATTGATTCTCCACTTCTTGTTTAAAGTCTTTGAACTTTTCAAAGGTTTCTGACTTGTGCTTGATTAATTAGATATACCCATATCTGCTATAATCGTCGGTGAAAGTCACATAGAAGCGGTTCGCATCCCTTGTGGTGGATCTAAAGGGCCCACACACATCGGTGTGTATGAGATCCAATAGACCCTCACCCCTCTCATAAGTTCCAGTGAAGGGTGACTTGGTCATCTTTCCAAGTAAACAAGATTCGCACACGTCATCGTCCCTAAGGTCGAATGACTCCAACACTCCATCCTTTTGGAGTTGGCCTACGCGTTTCTTGTTGACATGTCCAAGACGACAATGCCACAAGCATGCTTTATCCATTCTATTGGAAGAATCGACACACAACACATCATTTCCTAAGTTATCTACAACCATCACAGTCTCATATATTCCATTACAAGGCAATGCTTCAAAATATAAAACATTATTAAGATAAGCATAAATAGAACCCTTTTCATTATCAAATGAATATCTAAAACATTGTCTATATAAACCATGAAATGAAATGATGTTTCTTGCCATATCTGGCGAATAGCAACAATTGTTTAAATCTAAACCTAATCCATTACTAAGCACTAAGGAATAAACTCCAATCTTGGTGACAGGCGACGATCTTCTGTTTCCCATGATTAGATTTATCCTTCCATGCTCCACATCCCTATCTCTTCTTAGTCCCTACAAATCAGAACATATGTGAAAACCACATCCTGTATCAAGAACCCAAGAAATAGCATGCGATGAATCATTAGATTTAATTGTGTAAATACCTGCGAAAGATGGCTTAATCTTCCCATCCTTGATGGCTTGCAAATATTCTGGGCAGCTTCTCTTCCAATGCCCTATCTTGTGGCAGTGGTGGCACTCTGCCTCCTTAGGGTTAGAGTTGGGTTTAGCAGAACCAACTTTGGTTCCACTAGAAGAGGTACCATCTTGGGACTTTCCCTTGTGGTGGCCCTTTGAGGGAGCCTTCCTCTTTTTACCCTTCCCTTGCCCTATTGCCAAGTCAGGGGCAGCAGCGGGAGTAGGAGTCGGTGCAACAGACGTATCCTTGAGATTGCTCTCAGCAGTCTTTAACAAGCCTTAAAGCTTGCTCAAGGTGACCTCTTCCTTATTAATGTGGTAGGTCATGCAGAACTGGTTGTAGCAGGGATGCAAGGAGTGAAGGATGATGTCGATTGCCAGCTCTTCATCGAAGTTAACATTTAACTTCAGCAGGCGATCAACATATCTTTGCATCTTTTGCAGATGAGCGGTAAGGGACTCTCCATTACCCATTTTGGCAGTGATCATCGAAGTGATGATCTCGTACCTTTCTTGCCTAGCGCTTTGGTGGTATCGGTCCAGCAAGTCTTGATGCATTTCATAGGGATACATGTCCTCATAGGAATTTTGGAGTTCTGCAGTCATAGTCGCTAGCATGATGCAATGGACTTTCGTGGCATCACGCTCATGGGCCTCAAAGGCGGCGATCTCTTCAGCAGTGGCAGTGTTAAGGTTGATCTCCTTCATCTTTTCATCAAGGACATACTCTTTGTCGTTGTAGCGAGTGACCATTCGGATGTTGCGGATCCAATCGTTGAAGTTGGACCCATCGAATATCACTCTCCCACACAAGTTCATGAGTGAGAACGAGCCGGAGGAGTTCGAGCCGGAAGCATTGTTGTTGACGTTCGACATCTGAAATAGAAAAGAACAAAGTTTGATTAGGAATGAATCCCCAATTAAACACCCAAATGAGAAATTAGGGCTAGGATCCAACAACATTATTTACATATTAGAAGAGGGATACGTAATCTAACATGCAAATAATTTGAAGGTAAGTGAATGACGATTCACTAATTCTCCACCACGAAAAACGAAAAAGATATTAAGTTTTAAATGTATTGAAAACTCCTAGATTCTTTTGAGATTCATTGAACTTTTCAATGACATGTTTAAATCTCGATATGCCCCTCTTGTTTGTGACTGGGATGCCGAGGATCACAAAGCGGGTGTGAATAACCATGCAAATGTACATGGTGCCCTCATTGTTACAGTCACCTATTCGATGTGCTGGTTAGCCATGCACGCTCCATCGAACTATGACAAACAATGAGTCACGCTTTGCCACCTTTGCATAGAGCCCAATTAGTGTGCCAGTTAACCACACACGCTCCACTAACGTCTTAGCAAGGGTACAAAGTGTAATTTCATGGAATTGCATCAATTCACTTTTGCCTAAAGTAACTAAGATTGGGAATTGTTTGAAAAACATTTAGTTACTTTTATAATTCATTATACTTTTAATGAGGAAAGGTTTGCCCTATCCTACCCGTTCGGCTAACGACCCTCCACCAATCAAGGAAGCGGTGGGTGAGAGTGGACGCCCATTAAACGGCCATTTTATAGGCCATAACCTTATACCCCCCTTATAGATTGCCTGCGTGAATGAGGCCTAGTAACGGTAAGACTAGCATTTTAAGTTATACATATAAAATATTAATCTTGTAATATTATAATAGTATAGGGTGTATTTTAAACATTTCAAAATACTAGGGTTTTAATCAAATTTAAAATTTCTGAAAATTAAAACTTTTAATTTAAAATTTTAAATATTTAAAACTTTGATTTAATAATTATCCCAAAATTAAACAATTAATTTGAATTGCCAAATCTTGAAAGATTATCTATTAAATTAACAATTAATTTAACCTAATCCCTTCAATCCCCTAAAATTCGAAAATTCGGATGGGATAATTCAAAAAATCTTTAATTAACATATTTAAACAATTAAGGGATAATTACAAGATATGACATTATTCAAATCCCTAAACTTTACGGATCTTATCTTGGGGAGGAGGCAAATTTTAAAACCTTAGGGTTGGATAACCCTAAATTCAAAATCTTGGAGGCTAAGGAAAGGGTTTTAGAAACCCTATCAAAATTTCGAAATCTAGGGTTTGGAAACCCTAATTTCGAAAATCAAGCCCCTAGTGTTTATTAGCTATAAACCCTAATATGTCAAATTCATACTTTTGTATAAAACTAATTGAAAAACAAAACCAAATGCTCTGATACCACTAATGGGTTTTATACAAACAATCCTACGTGTGCATGCAACCCTAGATAGGGATCTATGTTTTCACTATTAGTTATACAACATTATGAACACAAAAGAAACCTAACATGCTCCTAGGTAATTTCGAAAATCATAAAGGAGAATGAATTACATACCTCTTGTTGTTATATTGTAATAACAACTTGTTTCTTGAATCTTCTTATCTTTGAAAGCAAGTACCACAAGTGTAGTAACTCTAATGGCTCATAAACACCAAGAGCAATTGAAGAATCATCAGGGCATAATACGTTAGTTACCTATGATTTTTCGTGTTGGGTTTTAGTATACTACAACATCCTATGGTGCACATACAAGCCTAAATACCTTGGATCTATGTTTTCTCTATTATACATGCAAATATGAAGTTTCCAAGATATTACCCTATACTAGCATACAAATATCATATACTTGGGGTAATAAAATAGATAGAATACATACCTTTTTTTATGTAACTTGTCTTCATAAAGCTTGAGTGCCTAGTGCCCCAAGTGTGACACCTCAAATGGTTCACACAACACCATGAACACTTGGAATAACCTTGAGAATAAGGATACTTTGGTTCTCTCTAGTGAAATCGGCCTTGCCCTTTTGTGTACACACACTAGTGCCCATTTCACCAACCAAGGACATCTTTATATAGTGTGGAGATTATGGTTAAACCCTAATACCCATGACCTTTCATTTCATATGATCCATGGGTTAAACACTCCATGGACTATCCATGAAAGCTTAGCCCAACCTAAATCAACTTGGCCCATCACACACATATATCTTAGAGTCCATATTTAATTAGTTCCTTTTGATCACTTAATTAATTATAAATTAATTCTTGATCAATACTAATTAAATAATATGATTATATATTAATATATTAGAACTTATAATATATTAATATAAATCACTAGTATCCTTTTTCCTCATCTTGTCTATCTAATTGTCCCGATGCCATGCAACGCAAATGGACAATGCCGGGTCGGGTCAAGTCTTACCAATTATAGTTCTGGACTTAGACATTAATCCAACAGTCTCCCAGTTGGATAAGTCTAAAACTATTATTGAGTATGACTTCAAACCCTGACTAGCAATCGTAGCTCTCAAAAGCTTCTGTCGAACTCTGACCTTGCCGATGAACTCTGACCTATATCAATGACTTGTCCATTAGATAAGGGATCATATACTCCTCCATTCTAGATATCATATGGACTGAGACATGGATTATCAATCATTCTCTCTGTCCATTTGTTGTTTCCCGATTTCCGATTTATGATGACTGACTGATTGAACAAATCAAATCAGTCCTGGCTTGGCCAAGCACTCACATGTGTCATCGCTAAATCATCGAGGGGCCCACAGATATCGCTTTTATCCCGAAGGTAAAAGGAATGGATAAACTTCGACTCATATGGCTTGTTCTACTACTTGTTGAATCATACACAAAGGCACGTTTTATAATATCGAGTTACCAATGCGTTTTCGTGCAATCAATGTAACCAACTTATAGTAACAACTCATATCTCTAGGTTTTAAGAATATAAGATATTATCGTCTCATGATCACTCGTGATAAAATCCATGAAGTGATTCAAATGAGCGTGGGTTGAATCCAATACTTAGAACTTATGAGCACTCATGAGTGTTATAGCACCACTTTGTCCAACATCTTAGACCTCTACACGCCAACCCATGACAGTCTTGATTAATATCTACTTCCAACATATGACTGACTGTGGATAGTTTGAATAACTTAGTCATTCAGGAAGAATGACCTAGTTTATTCTGGAAGTCAAAACATGCAAAATGAAACACAAGAATAAATGAATCAAATATGGTATCAAACCCTATGAATATAAATAGACCACTTTTATTTATCACCATACTGATTACTCATTATTTCATTGTTTCAGTTTTATCAACTTTATACCTGAATTAAAAACACTAGTTGTCCCATGCTCCAAGCATGTACACTATGTTTTTCTTAAACAATAGCTTTGACATACACCAAGTATGCACTCTATGTTTGTCTATGATCCTTACTTTGTGAAATAAACCAATTGAACATAATTTCAATGATTCTAATTTCACACTCCCAAATCCTTATCGAAAAATGTGAGAATTTCAAATTCCTATCATTTATCGAAATCTGTTTAGATTTTAAACTTATATGCACTGACCCTCCTGTAATGAATATGTACAAAGTCACAAAGACTTGTCAACAGTCATTATAAGGTATTCCAATGGAGATCAACTCCATGGAAACTAAGTCTCATATTCAAAGTACATTGCTTTGGACATGCTTCTTGCATTAAGTTTTCTAATCTTACACAGATAACTTCCACCTATGGAGACAACTCCATATTCTCATTTTGACTATCACTTCTGAATAAGAGATGCCTCTTTTCAGAATATGTCAATATGGTCCTTCCAAAATTAGCACTATACTTCCAACTGTCCCTGAGCAACCAATCTTTGGTAAACCTCAGATTGTCCTCGACAATTGCTTAATCATTTTAGTCATATCCAATTCTAGACCTTTTCCCTTCTTAATGCTTCTGGGCATTTGGAAAAATTTAGAAATGACAAATATTATAGCACATGCAATCGATCCTGTACCCAAAGCAAATGGTACACGATTCATGACGTCTCACATAAAGACATGATTCTAGACCAGTCTTTTGCTACAATATTTTTATTTGCCATGTTTTCAAAATTTGACTATGAAGAGGGATGCCGTAATCATAATCGAATTTTGAGAACACAATATATAGAATTTCCTTAAGTTGAACCAATCCAACATGAAATTCATATATATATTCTTGACTAAAGATGATTAAGGTCTCAATCTAAGCCTTTAGAACTGAAATGAAGTATATCCTCTCCCTTAATTATAGCAAAACAACTTTTTCAATCCCTACAGCCTCACGAATTGAAACTTTTGTTTTCTATAATTAACATTTCAAACTTGCAACACTAACAATAATTATCATGCTCCCACTAACATGATGATTATTAGCATAACACTTATGCTCCCACTGGCTATGACATGTACTTAGAAATCAGCTGGACTTCTAGAAATAAATACTTTATTGACTTTCTTACCAAAGTTCAGATTTCTGATACGAGATGCTTTGATAAAACTTTATCAAAATCATACACCTTTCCTTAGATAGCATGCATGTGTGTCTAAACAATTTCGGAACTATGAAAAGGGATGCCGTAATCATAGTCTTAATTGTTTAGACCTTTTGCCATCTGCTTCAAATCTACTTGGTGGAAGTGTTTCCTCACCCTCATTTTCATGAATCGGAGAGAAACCTTATGACCCTTAGATTTTATGGTGTATGTGTTCTTATCCATATGAATCGTCAAAACCATAGTCACAAGACAAGGATAATGATAAATCCAAACTCATATGGACTGAACTTATGCAATCTTAACTTCTTGCCACCTGGCAGTACAGGGCCTGCCATTGCTTCCAAGTTGTTATACAACCAATTGAGAACTTTCAGAACTCCTATGCAAAGCCAACTTTAACTGGAATGGGCACAGAATATGTCAACACGATAGGTTATAAACCTGAAGTCGTGTGCTAGTGAAGAACCTCAGGTTTTATTCTTGATTAGTTCTTGAAATTGTTTTTAGGATCTTTAAGACTCCCACTATCCTCTTGACATATAAGACTATCTTGCCAAATATTCAAGAGATAGTACGGATTCTTTATCAAGACAAACACTTCACATAATTGGCCTTAGTTGGTCTTTGTTTTATCCAAAACATCACAACTTACCAATTTCAAATGTACAAGAGTAGGACACTTTTACTCTTACATTTGACAAGTGTTTTAAACCTTTCTATGAAGAGGGATGTCATAATCATAATCGAATTTTGAGAACGCAATATATAGAATTTCCTTAAGTTGAACCAATCCAACATGAAATTAATATATATATATTCTTGACTAAAGATGATTAAGGTCTCAATCTAAGCCTTTAGAACTGAAATGAAGTATATCCTCTCCCTTAATTATAGCAAAACAACTTTTTCAATCCCTGCAGCCTCACGAATTGAAACTTTTGTTTTCTATAATTAACATTACTAACTTGCAACACTAACAATAATTATCATGCTCCCACTAACATGATGATTATTAGCATAACACTTATGCTCCCACTAGCTTTGACATGTACTCAGAAATCAGCTGGACTTCTAGAAATCAATACTTTATTGACTTTCTTACCAAAGTTCAGATTTCTGATACGAGATGCTTTGATAAAACTTTATCAAAATCATACACCTTTCCTTAGATAGCATGCATGTGTGTCTAAACAATTTCAGAACTATGAAAAGGGATGCCGTAATCATAGTCTTAATTGTTTAGACCTTTTGCCGTCTGCTTCAAATCTACTTGGTGGAAGTGTTTCCTCACCCTCATTTTCATGAATCGGAGAGAAACCTTATGACCCTTAGATTTTATGGTGTATGTGTTCTTATCCATATGAATCGTCAAAACCATAGTCACAAGACAAGGATAATGACAAATCCAAACTCATATGGACTGAACTTATGCAATCTTAACTTCTTGCCACCTGGCAGTACAGGGCCTGCCATTGCTTCCAAGTTGTTATACAACCAATTGAGAACTTTCAGAACTCCTATGCAAAGCCAACTTTAACTGGAATGGGCACAGAATATGTCAACACGATAGGTTATAAACCTCAAGTCGTGTGCTAGTGAAGAACCTCAGGTTTTATTCTTGATTAGTTCTTGAAATTCTTTTTAGGATCTTTAAGACTCCCACTATCCTCTTGACATATAAGACTATCTTGCCAAATATTCAAGAGATAGTGTGGATTCTTTATCAAGACAAACACTTCACACAATTGGCCTTAGTTGGTCTTTGCTTTATCCAAAACATCACAACTTACCAATTTCAAATGTACAAGAGTAGGACACTTTTACTCTTACATTTGACAAGTGTTTTAAACCTTTCTATGAAGAGGGATGTCGTAATCATAATCGAATTTTGAGAACGCAATATATAGAATTTCCTTAAGTTGAACCAATCCAACATGAAATTCATATATATATATATATTCTTGACTAAAGATGATTAAGGTCTCAATCTAAGCCTTTAGAACTGAAATGAAGTATATCCTCTCCCTTAATTATAGCAAAACAACTTTTTCAATCCCTGCAGCCTCACGAATTGAAACTTTTGTTTTCTATAATTAACATTGCTAACTTGCAACACTAACAATAATTATCATGCTCCCACTAACATGATGATTATTAGCATAACACTTATGCTCCCACTAGCTTTGACATGTACTCAGAAATCAGCTGGACTTCTAGAAATCAATACTTTATTGACTTTCTTACCAAAGTTCAGATTTCTGATACGAGATGCTTTGATAAAACTTTATCAAAATCATACACCTTTCCTTTGCATTGTTGGGTTTTGAGCATTCTAACACTTCCTAAGTGTACATGCAACCCTATTAAACCTTGGATCTATGTTTGTCTAAGATACATGCAAAATATTATTTTCCAAGGTTTATAACCTATCTAGCATGTCATGGGGTACTTTTAACCATAAAAGAACTAGATGAATTACATACCTTTTGTTGATTGTTGATTCCTTGGAGTTTGAGAGCCAAGCACCAATAATGTGAATGCCTCAAATGGAAATCACAAATCACCACAAACTTGGAAAATGTATGAGAGAGTATATTAACTCTTGATTTTGGCCACCACACTTACACACACATAAGTGTCTTTTTCATGCAACATAAGCTTGTTTATATAGTGTTCATGGTTAGGGTGAAACCCTAATAACCCATGTCTTTTCCTCTTCCAAGGATCCATGGGTAAAAGCTCCATGGATCATCCATTGACTTCCATATAAGCTTAGCCCATTCCCAAATGAGTGTTAGCCCACACCATATAAATATAATAGCCCATGATTTAATTAGTCTTCCTTTTAATCACTAAATTAATTCATAATTAATTCAAGATTAAAACTAATTAAGTAACATGACTTTATATTAATATATTATAACTTATAATATATTAATAAATCGTAAGTATACAACTCTCATAAAATTATCCATAACTAGTTTGGGTGAAGTGCAACCCAAATGGACCATGCCGGGTCGGGTCAAGTATATACCAAATAAGTTATGGACTTAGACATCTTATCCAACAGACTCCCACTTGGATAAGTCTAATAACTGTATTTGCCTATATTACTTCAGGAACCAACCGGCAATCGTAGCTCTCGAAAACTCTTGTGAACTATGAAGCGCCATTTTAGATAAGTGATCATATAATCCTCTGCTCTCATGATATCAGCCGGACAAATACATGGAACAATGTCTTACTTATTGTCTAGCAGTTGTTTCACGATTTCCGATTTGTTTGACAAAGAACTTAACTAAACACATCAATTTAGTTCTGACCGGGCCCGGGACATGGGTCAACACAAAATCATCGAGGGGCCCAGATATCGCTTCTATTTCTAGAAGGAACAGATAAACTTCGACTCATATGCTTGTTCTACTACTTATTGAATTGCCCACAAAGGCACGTTTTATAACATCAAGTTACTGATGCGTTTACGTGCAATCAATGCACAACCAACTCATAGGTAACAACTCATATCTCTAGGTTTGAAGACTTATATGATATTACCGTCTCACGATCACTCGAGATAAATTCCATGAAGTGATACAAGTGAGCGTGGGTTTATTCCAATACTCATAACTTATGAGTACTCATGAATGTTATAGCAACCATTGGTATGGCTAAACACCTTTAGTCATCTACAATCCCAATTCATGACAGTCTTGATTCATACCTACTTCCGACATATGACCGACTGTGGAGAGTTTGAATAAATTAATTATTCTGGAAGTCAAAACATGCAAACCTGAAACAATAGTAAATAATTGACAATGATAGCAACACTTTACTCATAAATAAATCACAAATTTTATTCATCATCAAACGTCGATAACATTTTACAAGTTTCAGAAAAGGCTATCTAATCTGTAAAATTAATATCGTCCCTCAGCCCGATGCGCCTCGCATGCTGCAAATGCTTCACCCTCGTCAGTCCCTTCGTAAGGGGATCCGCAGGGTTCTCATCTGACGATACCCTCTTTACCACGAGGAGTCCCTCTTCTATCTTGTGTCTTATGAAGTGATACTTTCTGTCAATGTGTCGGGATGTGCCATGATCTCTTGGTTCCTTGGCTAAGGCAACCGCACTATTGCTGTCACAGAAAATCTCCATAGGCTCCTTAATAGCTGGTACAACTCCAAGGTCTCCGATGAAGTTCCTCAGCCATATCGCCTCCTTTGCCGCTTCACTCGCTGCTATGTACTCTGATTCACAAGTCGAATCAGCTACAGTCTCCTGTTTGGAACTCTTCCAAGTGATTGCCCCTCCATTTAAGGTAAAGACCCAGCCCGACTGAGAGCGGAAGTTATCCCTATCAGTCTGAAAGCTAGCATCACTATACCCTACTACTCTCAAGTCATCACTCCCACCAAGGGTAAGGATCCAATCCTTAGTCCTCCGCAGGTACTTGAGAATATTCTTTACCGCAGTCCAATGAGCCTTGCCAGGGTTCCCCTGATATCTGCTGACCATGCTCAAAGCGAAGGCCACATCAGGACGGGTGCAAGTCATAGCATACATGATCGAACCAACAGCGGAAGCATAAGGTAATCGACTCATCTCAGCTATCTCATCTTCTGTACTCGGGCTCTGAGCCTTGCTCAGTTTGGCATTGCTTTGGATCGGTAATTCTCCTTTCTTGGAATTCTGCATGTTGAACCTTTTCAACACCTTATCCAAGTAGATACTCTGACTAAGTCCAATTAGTCTTTTACTCCTTTCTCTTAATATCCTTATCCCTAGGACATAGGTAGCTTCTCCAAGGTCCTTCATAGCAAAGCACTTCCCAAGACAGGACTTAACCTCCTGCAAGGTTGGGATGTCATTTCCTATGAGTAGTATGTCATCCACATACAGTACCAAAAAGCTAACTATACTCCCACTAGCTCTGACATACACGCAGGACTCATCTTCACTTCTTGAGAAACCAAACTCTTTGACCTTCTCATCGAAACAAAGATTCCAACTTCGAGATGCTTGTTTCAATCCATAAATGGATTTCTCAAGCTTGCACACTCTATTGAGGTACTCTGCACTTACAAAACCTTCTGGATGATTCATGTAAACATCCTCAGCCAACTTTCCGTTAAGGAAAGCGGTTTTGACATCCATTTGCCATATTTCATAATCATGAAATGCAGCAATGGCTAGCATAACCCTAATAGACTTAATCTTTGCTACTGGTGAAAAGGTTTCATCATAATCAATACCCTGAGTCTGAGTAAACCCCTTCGCAACCAATCGAGCCTTATAAGTGTGCACCTTCCCATCCATGTCGGTCTTCTTCTTGAAGATCCATTTGCACCCGACTGTCTTACGGCCTGGTACATTGTCAACCAAGTTCCAAACTTGATTGTCATACATGGACTGTATCTCGTTGTCCATAGCCTCCTTCCATTTAGCAGACTATGGGCCTGCCATGGCTTCCTGAACACTGTTAGGTTCATCCAGATTTACCAGTGTACTGTCACTGATAAATGTATCACCTTCCATAGTAATATGAAATCCATAATAAAACTCAGGTGTGTTCCTAACCCTTGTGGAACGCCTCGGATGTATAGACTCGTCAGCTGGATCAACAGGAATTTCCTCCTCAAGTTGATTGCTAGTGTCTGAGGTTCCTTCACCAATTGAGTCTTGAATTTCTTCAAGGTCAATTTGCCTCCCACTGTCTCCTTGGTTTATAAATTCTCTCTCTCGAAAGACCCCTCTCCTAGCCACAAAGACCACATTCTCACTGGGTCTGTAGAAGAGGTAACCAAAGGATTTTTGTGGATAGCCGATGAAAATACACCTTTCACTTCGAGGTTCGAGCTTGTCATGAGTTTCGCGCCTCAAAAAAGCCTCGCAACCCCAAATATTGATATGGTCTAGATTGGGAACTTTCCCAGTCCACATTTCATCAGGTGTTTTGGCAACCTTCTTTGTAGGGACTAGATTAAGGATGTGGGCGGCAGTCTCTAAGGCATACCCCCAAAAAGAGATTGGTAGCGAAGCTAGACTCATCATAGAGCGAACCATGTCCAACAAAGTTCGATTGCGCCTCTCAGCTACACCATTCAGCTGTGGTGTCCTGGGAGGTGTCAATTGTGAGACAATCCCACACTCCTTAAGATAGTCGAGGAACTCAGTACTAAGATACTCACCACCTCGATCGGATCGAAGCATCTTAATGTTCCTGCCTAATTGATTTTCTACTTCCTGTTTAAACTCTTTAAACCTTTCAAAAGTTTCTGACTTATGTTTGATTAAGTAGACATAACCATATCTACTAAAATCATCAATAAAAGTCACATAATAGCGATTAGCATCCCTTGTGGCGGTTTTGAATGGTCCACATACATCAGTATGTATAAGGTCCAACAAACCCTCACCCCTTGCATAAGTACCAGTGAAGGGTGATTTTGTCATTTTTCCAAGTAGACAAGACTCACAACTATCATCCGACTTGAGTTCGAACGACTCCAAGACTCCATCCTTTTGGAGCTGGCCTATGCGTTTCTTGCTTACATGTCCAAGACGACAATGCCACAAAGATGCTTTATCCAAGCTAGTAGAAGAATCAATACACAATACATTATTCCCTAAATTATCTACAACCGATACAGCTTCATACACACCATCACAAGGTAATGCTTTAAAATAAAGAATATTATTAAAGAAAGCATTAATACTACCAACTTCATTATCAAAAGAAAAGGTAAAACCTTGTTTATACAAAGCATGAAAGGAAATAATATTCCTCACCATTTCAGACGAGTAAACACATTTATTCAAATCTAACTTTAACCCACTATCTAGCAACAAAGTATAAACTCCAATCTTGGTAACATGTGCAACCTTCTTGTTCCCCATGATTAAGTTTATCTTTCCGTGCTCCACATCCTCACTTCTTCTTAGGCCCTGCAAGTCACAACAGATGTGAATACCACAACCTGTATCAAGAACCCAAGAATTAGAATATGGTGAGTTATTAGACAATATAGTGTAAACACCTACATTGGATGGTTTCACTTTCCCATCCTTGACATCCTGCAAGTACTTTAGGCAGTTTCGCTTCCAGTGCCCCTTATTTTGACAGTAGAAGCATTCAGCATCCTTAGGGATGGCTGAAGGAGTGATAGAACCACCTTTGGTTCCAGATGAGGAGCCTTCAAGGGACTTTCCCTTGGTACCCTTCGAAGGGTGCTTCCTCTTCTTCCCTTTGCCTTGCCCGATAGCCAAAACAGGGGTAGTAGTAGGAGTAGGAGTAGCAACCGACTTATTCTTAAGACCACTTTCGGCAGTCTTCAGAAGTCCTTGAAGCTTACTGAGTGTGACTTCCTCCTTGTCCATGTGGTATGTCATTCGAAATTGATCATAACACGATGGCAAGGAGTGCAAAATGATATCAATTGCCAACTCCTCAGGGAAGTTCACATTCAGTTTCATTAGACGGTCCACATACCTTTGCATTTTCTGCATGTGGCTCGTGATTGGTTCGCTATCCTTCATACGGGTAGTGATCATGGAGGAGATTATTTCATACTGCTCTTGACGAGCACTCTGATGGTACCTTTCCATCAGATCCTGATGCATCTCAAAAGGGTAATAGTCCTCATAGGACTTTTGGAGTTCAGCTGTCATGGTGGCCATCATGATGCATGCCACCTTGGTGGCATCTCTTTCATGTGCCTGATACTCAGCGACCTCCTCAGGAGTAGCAGTGGACTCATCAAGCTCCTTTAGCTCCTTATCGAGGACATATTCCTTGTCCTCGTAACGAGTAACCATCCTGATGTTCCGGATCCAATCCATGAAGTTGGAACCATCAAAGATGACCCTCCCACAAAGGTTCATGAGGGAAAAAGAGCCAGTAGGGTTAGAGCCCGAAGCTTTGTTGTCGGAAGACATCTGAAAAGAAGAAAACAAGTTTAGATTAGATATATCGAATCCTTAATAATACACCCAAATGTAATATTAAGGCTAGGATCCAACACAATATATTATAACTTAGAAGAGGGATGCCGTAATCCAAGCTATAATATATTTGAAGGTAGGTGAATGACGATTCACCAATTTCCACCATGAAAACGAAATGAATTATTAGGTTTAATTGGTTTTTTAAACTTCCTAGATTCTTTTGAGATTCATTGAACTTTTCAATGGCATGTTTCAATCTCGATTGTGCCCTTCAAGTTTTGTGACTGGGATGCCGAGGATCACAAAACAAGGTGTGAATAACCATGCAAATTCACTTGGTACCCTTAATATTATCACCTAATCAATGTGCCGGTTAACCACACACGCTCCACCGATCTATGATAAACATTAAGTCACCCTTCGTGATCCTTACTAGTCCAAGTTAGTGTGCCGGTTAACCACACACGCTCCACCAACGACTTGGTAAGGTACAAAGTGTGAATTTCATGGGTTAGCACCATATTCACATTTTCCTAAAGTAACTAAGATTGGAAATTTATATAAGGTTTAGTTACTTTATAATATTCATCATACTTTTAATGAGAATTTATAAGTCCTTGTCCTACCCGTTCGGCTAACGACCCTCCACCAGTCAAGCAAGCGGTGGGTGAGAGTGGACACCCATTAAGTTGCCATTTTATAGGCAACAACCTTATACCCACCTTATAGACTGGCTTCGTGAATGAGGCGTACTAGCGGTAAGACGACTTTGATCTTATACATATATATAATAATTAACCATTAATGTTATAAATAGTATAAGGGTTGAATTTTAACTTTTCAAACTCTAAGGGTTTGGAATTAAAGTATATTAAAGTGTGTGTAACTTTACAAATTCCAAAACTTGAGGACAAGTTTTGAAACTATTCAAAACTTTTCATTTCATAACTTATGAATTAAAGGTTCATAAAATGAAGACTCTTCATTTCCATGTAACTTATGTGTTTTAAGTGTGTGTTTAAAAGAAGTGACCTTTGGATATCCATAACTTGAGGACAAATTATGGACTCCTTTAAAACACATAAATGATCAAGAATTAATCCTAAACAATTCAGCAAATAATTCCTATTATCTTCTAAATTCATAAGAACATGAACATGATCATCAAAGTTTCAAGAATTATATGAACACATACAAAGCATGGAATTTTGATATAAGCTATTGTAAATGGATTAGAACAACCATTACACCAACTAAAACGAGTTTTAAAACACCAAAACAGTTTAGGGTAATGTTTCTAGTCCATTTCCAGCAGCAAAAGTCGAAAATCTGCATTCTGAGGCCCCTACTCGCCGAGTGCACGAACCTACTCGGCGAGTAGGATGAGTTTAGACATGAACTCGGCGAGTCCTCCCATGGACTCGGCGAGTTCATCAGTCAGACAGCAAAAAAACGACTTTTTATCACTATTTTGCATCAAGTATCAAACAAACAAGCCTAAGCTCTGATACTACTGTTGGGTTTTGAGCATTCTAACACTTCCTAAGTGTACATGCAACCCTATTAAACCTTGGATCTATGTTTGTCTAAGATACATGCAAAATATTATTTTCCAAGGTTTATAACCTATCTAGCATGGCATGGGCTACTTTTAACCATAAAAGAACTAGATGAATTACATACCTTTTGTTGATTCTTGATTCCTTGGAGTTTGAGAGCCAAGCACCAATAATGTGAATGCCTCAAATGGAAATCACAAATCACCACAAACTTGGAAAATGTATGAGAGAGTATATTAACTCTTGATTTTGTCCACCACACTTACACACACATAAGTGTCTTTTTCATGCAACATAAGCTTGTTTATATAGTGTTCATGGTTAGGGTGAAACCCTAATAACCCATGTCTTTTCCTCTTCCAAGGATCCATGGGTAAAAGCTCCATGGATCATCCATTGACTTCCATATAAGCTTAGCCCATTCCCAAATGAGTGTTAGCCCACACCATATAAATATAATAGCCCATGATTTAATTAGTCTTCCTTTTAATCACTAAATTAATTCATAATTAATTCAAGATTAAAACTAATTAAGTAACATGACTTTATATTAATATATTATAACTTATAATATATTAATAAATCGTAAGTATACAACTCTCATAAAATTATCCATAACTAGTTTGGGTGAAGTGCAACCCAAATGGACCATGCCGGGTCGGGTCAAGTATATACCAAATAAGTTATGGATTTAGACATCTTATCCAACATGCATGTGTGTCTAAACAATTTCAGAACTATAAAAAGGGATGCCGTAATCATAGTCTCAATTGTTTAGACCTTTTGCCATCTGCTTCAAATCTACTTGGTGGAAGTGTTTCCTCACCATCATTTTCATGAATCGGAGAGAAACCTTATGACCCTTAGATTTTATGGTGTATGTGTTCTTATCCATGTGAATCGTCAAAACCATAGTCACAAGACAAGGATAATGACAAATCCAAACTCATATGGACTGAACTTATGCAATCTTAACTTCTTGTCACCTGGCAGTACAGGGCCTGCCATTGCTTCCAAGTTGTTATACAACCAATTGAGAACTTTCAGAACTCCTATGCAAAGCCAACTTTAACTGGAATGGGCACAGAATGTGTCAACACGATAGGTTATAAACCTCAAGTCGTGTGTTAGTGAAGAACCTCAGGTTTTATTCTTGATTAGTTCTTGAAATTGTTTTTAGGATCTTTAAGACTCCCACTATCCTCTTGACATATAAGACTATCTTGCAAAATATTCAAGAGATAGTGCGGATTCTTTATCAAGACAAACACTTCACACAATTGGCCTTAGTTGGTCTTTGTTTTATCCAAAACATCACAACTTACCAATTTCAAATGTACAAGAGTAGGACACTTTTACTCTTCCATTTGACAAGTGTTTTAAACCTTTCTTTAAGATATGTCACTCAAGTTACAATCTTGGAGTATGACTCTAAGAATTGTTTTGGAACGAAGTATGACTCATCTTCCTGATCTAACCATTTCAACAATTCATGACTCCTCTTCTTAGTCATAAGAATGCACTAAGATGACCTTTAGAGGACTGATTGTGATATGATTTCTAAATCATTAAGATGATCACAAACATGATACTAACGTACTCTCCCATCTTTTCAGATTTGAGAAACTTTTATCTTTCTGCCTAATTTGATTCTTCCCATTCGTTCTGCCATACATTGAGACTTTTCCAATGTTTCAGAATTATACTTAAACTTGTAAGTATAACCATATTTACTAAACTTTAGTAAATCAAATAGTCTTAACGAGCTTTGTGGTGGACATGACCAGTGCACAAGAATGTGTACTCGATCCCTTTAGTCCTTCACTTGACTCACACATCCATGTGAACAAGTAATTAGTCTTGATTTTCCAATGCTTGAAAGTTCTCATTCATCATACTATTCAACTTGCATGATTCCAAGTTTCGGTCCAATTGAAACTTGGGCGATGAGGAACTTTCCTGATTTGGTAAATTTAGACACTACCACAAATGAAAGAATCAAATCCATTTTCCAATATTGTTGTTAGTGGAATCATATAAGCAACAATTTTCGACAAATGCCATTGTAAGGATACTTCAAATAAATAAAATTAAACAATTTTCTTTTA
The DNA here is from genome assembly GCF_052849685.1 of Lactuca virosa. Classification (NCBI taxonomy): domain Eukaryota; kingdom Viridiplantae; phylum Streptophyta; class Magnoliopsida; order Asterales; family Asteraceae; genus Lactuca; species Lactuca virosa. The sequence continues at coordinate 302,344,332 of NC_136429.1, read as the reverse complement.
TTTTAAAACTTTGCGGAAAAACTTATCCTTACAATCCACATGGAAAATTGTTGTTATCTATTCCTTAGCAATATATCATAACTTCTTAAGCAACTGCTCAAAATTCTGATGCGATCGAAATCCACCTTCACGATCAGAATCAGCATATACTTCATGTGACCCAGTCACATCATGTGACCCAGTCACATCATTGCTCAAAACGATTTCTCTCTATTCTTTGATTCTTAAAACATCAACATGTGACCCAGTCACATCATGTAATGAGGATCTCAGAATAGAACTTAACAGAGTTAGATAATGGGCTCTACCTGATGTAGAGTCAAACTTATTGACTTTAACATCCTTAGGTAAATTTGGCAGCTTTGCAATCAACGCCCCTTCCTTTGGCAAAATAAACATATGGACCCTTTGGTAATGAGACTATCTCAGACTTAGCCTTTCTCTTTACCATTTGGTCAACCGGGTTGACTATCGCCAATCCCTTTCCATTGGGAAGATAATGCTTTTTCTGGATTTCCAGTGTCACCATTGTCACTGTCCATAAAGTTTTTGAGAAGTTGATCTTCTAATCAAATTTTCTTTACTATCGTTCCAAATCATTGCTGATTCAGCAGCACCAAGCAAATAGATATGATCATTAAGGTTCATGTCATAGTCTGTTTCATAGTAGTCCCAAAGGAACTCACTATGTGACTTAGAAAGTGATTGAACATCCAACTTTCTCAAGACTTTGACACCCAACTCTCCCGGCTTGTCAATATGTGACTTCATCTCTAAGATGTGATCACACATAGACCTTGCTTGCCATTAGGGCTTGAGTGACCTTGAACTTGTGGGTTAGGGAGAATAATTGGAGGAGGTGGAGGAAGTAAAGTTCCAAGAGATTTGGGAAGATCATAGATGTCTGAACTAGACATCTTTTGGGAGATATTCAAGATAGTTGATCTAAAGTCCTTAATATAACACGCAATATGAAATATTAAGGCTAGGATCCAACAACCTATTTATAACTGGAAGAGGGATGCCGTAATCCGAGTTATAAAATAGTTGAAGGTAGGTAAATGACGATTTACCAATTTCCACCATGAAAAACGAAATAATTTAATTAGGTTTTTACTTGGATTTGAAACTCCTAGATCTTTTGAGATTCATTGAACTTTTCAATGGCATGTTTCAATCTCGAGTGTGCCCTTCAGGTTTTGTGACTGGGATGCCGAGGATCACAAAACAAGGTGTGAAGTAACCATGCAAATATACTTGGTACCCTTAATATTTACCCCTCAATCAATGTGTCGGTTAACCACACGAGCTCCACCGATACTATGATAAATATTAAGTTACCCTTTGCCTACTTTGTTAAATCCAGGTTAGTGTGCCGGTTAACCACACACGCTCCACTAACGGTTTAAACAAAGTGCAAAGTGTAATTTCATGGATTAGCACCAAATTCACATTTTCCTAAATAACTAAGATTGGGAATTAATAAAGGGTTTAGTTACTTAGTATTTATCATTAATACTTTTAATGAAGGGAGAATTATAGTCCTTGTCCTACCTGTTCGGCTAACGACCCTCCACCAGTCAAGGAAGCGGTGGGTGAGAGTGGACACCCATTAAGCTGCCATTTTATAGGCAACAACCTTATACCCCCCTTATAGACCGGCTTCGTGAATGAGGCCTACTAATGGTAAGACTGACTTGCTCTTATACACATATATATATTATTAACTTATAATATTATAAAGTATAAGGGTTGAATTTTAACTTTTAAAATTCTAAGGGCTTAACTTGGAATTAAAGTATTCATTAGAGAAAACTTTTCAAATTCCAAAACTTGAGGGCAAGTTTTGAAACTATTCGAAACTCTTGGATTTTTCACAACTTATGAGTTTTAAGTAAAGCTTTAAAACCTTTAATGAAGAGACTCTTGGACATCCACAACTTGAGGACAAGTTATGGAGCCATAAAAACTATTTATAAGAAAAGACTCTTCATTTTTTTTTTTGTAACCTAAGGCATATTTATGAGTTTTTTAAGATTCATAAATGTGACTTTTCATATAACTTGAGGACAAGTTACAAAAAAAACACATTTTATGAACAACTTTTAGATTAATTAGGATTGAAAACAACTAAAACACAAATTTTTTTCCATTAATCTAAACTAACTCATAAATCAAGGAAACATAGAACTTTTGGTAATCGATAACTTATGGAGTTAAATGCTTGTTTTATGATGATACTTTTCATGTTCCATAACTTAAGAATAAGTTATGGAATTCTTTAAAACATTAACACCAAATTTTGTAACTCCAAAAAAACAAAGCTTTTTTTTTTAAAAAAAACCTTTTCATATCCATAACTTATGGAGGTTTCAAAACACATAAGATCACAACTTTAAAAAAACTTTTTGAGCTCCAAAATTTTATGACAAAATTTGTAACTCCTTAAAACATTTAGATCAAACTTTTAAAACTAATAAAATAATCATATCATTTTATCTTTTACTAAATTTGACCTAATTCAACTCATATAGCAAATGATTCAAATTTTACAAATAACTAGTTTTTCACAAAACAAGTAATTATCTTAAAATTTGACAAACTTCATGTTTTTTTTTCTTTTTTTTTTTCAACTTTGAAAATCAAACATTTGCATGAATATAACAGAAAACAACCCATGGCTCTGATACCACTGTTGGGTTTTAGTATACTACAACATCCTATGGTGCACATACAACCCTAAATACCTTGGATCTATGTTTTCTCTATTATACATGCAAATATGAAGTTTCCAAGATATTACCCTATACTAGCATACAAATATCATATACTTGGGTAATAAAATAGATAGAATACATACCTTTTTTTTATGTAACTTGTCTTCATAAAGCTTGAGTGTCTAGTGCCCCAAGTGTGACACCTCAAATGGTTCACACAACACCATGAACACTTGGAATAACCTTGAGAATAAGGATACTTTGGTTCTCTCTAGTGAAATCAGCCTTGCCCTTTTGTGTACACACACTAGTGCCCATTTCACCAACCAAGGACATCTTTATATAGTGTGGAGATTAGGGTTAAACCCTAATACCCATGACCTTTCATTTCATATGATCCATGGGTTAAACACTCCATGGACTATCCATGAAAGCTTAGCCCAACCTAAATGAACTTGGCCCATCACACACATATATCTTAGAGTCCATATTTAATTAGTTCCTTTTGATCACTTAATTAATTATAAATTAATTCTTGATCAATACTAATTAAATAATATGATTATATATTAATATATTAGAACTTATAATATATTAATATAAATCACTAGTATCGTTTTTCCTCATCTTGTCTATCCAATTGTCCCGATGCCATGCAACTCAAATGGACCATGCCGGGTAGGGTCAAGTCTTACCAATTATAGTTATGGACTTAGACATTAATCCAACATATCGATCACTAAATCAGTATCCACTAGTGATCAATATCAAAACCACTTTCGTCCAAATAAACAATGACGTCTCTGTCAATCGTGTTCCTAAAAAGGAAAACAAATTTGGTAATACAAATTTCAAATATATGAAACTAAAAGAAAGGCATGGGCTGGAAAATGTTACAACTATCGTAACATGAGTCATGAAGCTCATAAACGTCCTCATGAACAAGGATCTAAAAGAAATGGTGACATAATGCTCTGTTGTGGGAAGTGGATCAAGAAAGAAAACTCACTGAACTGACTTCCTATAGATTGCTATAACATGTTTCCTTCTCTTAAATTTTCCATACCTTAACCCATTTCGAAATGGCTTAAAAAGAGAAACTAGTCAATTTTTTGTGGTGCCATGGACATGAGCATATTTGGTAGATGGTCCAAGTGTCTCCTTTGGAGACACCAACAAAGGTTTCACCAAAGGACTTGGCACACTCAAATGAAACTATGTTAAATTTTCTAGTGTTTCTTATGCTAAGGGTTTAAAGTACAATCTCATTGCTATCAGCCAATTATGTGATGCATATTATGAAGTACATTTAAACTAAAAGAAAGGTTTTGTGATCGACAACAACAAGAAGGCGTTTCTCAGTGCTAATAGGAAATAAGATGTTTACATCTTAGATATGTTTTCTGCAGATAAGTCATTAAAGATGTGATTTCTTTCAGTTTTGCAATTTATTGTCAACTGGCTGTCACACAAGAAACTCTCTTATTTGAATTTCAAGGCAATTTTCAAGTTGCTAAATAAAAATCTAGTAAGGGGAATACGAATAATAAGATTTGTAAAGGACAAGATGTGTGCGGCTTGTAAGTTGCTATGATAAAAAAAACATGCCCTTTCAGGTCTAATAAGTGCTCCTCAATTGATTCTCCTCTTTCTCTTCTTCACATGGATTTATTTGGTCCTGTACCTATTCAAAATCAAGTTGGTAAAAGATTCTCATTAGTTATAGTGGATGAATTCTCAAGATATACATGGATAATGTTTCTCAGAAACAAAAGTGATGCTGGTGATGAAATCATCTCATTCATCATGTCTTGTGAAGTGCTTATTGACAAGAAGGTAATGAAATTAATAAGTGATAATAGAACTGAATCTAAAAACACAACCATTGAAGACTTCTATGATGAAAAGGGAATATCTCAAAATTTCTCAGCAGTTAGACCCCCTGAGGAAAATGGTGTTGTAGAAAGGATAAAGATAACTATCATTGAAGTTGGAAGAACTATGTTAGTTGAAGCTAATCTTCCCATGTAGTTCTGAGCTGAAGCAGCAATACTGCTTGTTATACAAAGAGAGTTCAATTGACAAAGTTTCAAGTTAAAGCTGACAATGGAATCTTTGTGGGATACTTTTTAATTTCAAAAGAATTCAGAGTCTACAATATTAAAAGAAATTTTGTTTAATAATCCATATGTGTCAAGTTTGATGAAGAATCTCTTCTAAATGCATCCATTCATTAAAATCAAAGTCAATTTCTGTTGGATTAATGTCTAAGTCCATAACTATATTTGGTATGTACTTGACCCGACCGGCATGGTCCATTTGGGTTGCACTTCATCGGCACAATTTATATGGATAGTCTTTTGAGAATAGTATATTTATGATTTATATTAATATATTATAAGTTCTAATATATTAATATGGAATCATATTATTTAATTAGTATTGATCAAGAATTAATTAAGTAATCAAAAAGAACTAATTAAATATGGACTCTTATATATATGGAATGGGCCAAGTTCATTTAGGTTGGGCTAAGCTTTCATGGATGGTCCATGGAGCTTTTAACCCATGGATCCTATGTAAATGAAAGGTCATGGGTATTAGGGTTTACATGGATGTAACCCTAATCCTCCATAATATATAAAGGGGTCCTTGGCTCACAAAATTGGCACAAGTGTGTGAAAATAAGAGTGGGCCGATTTTAGTGTGCTTACATATTCTCTCAAGTTCTTCCAAGGTGTTTTGGTGATTTGTGATTCCATTTGAGGCTTTCACACTATTGGGGCTAAGCTCTTAAAGCTTGAAGACATCAAGCTACATCAAAAGGTATGTCATCTAACTAGAACTTTGTAGTATAGGTGCTTCATAATATGCTAGTTAGGATGAAACCTTGGAATAGTTAATATTTGCATGTATAATAGAGAAAACATAGATCCAAGGTTTATAGGGTTGCATGTACACCATATGAGTGTTAGAATGCTCAAAACCCAATAGTGGTATCAGAGCCATGGGTTGTTTTCTGTTATATTGATGCAATTGTTTTATTTTCAAGTTGGAAAAAAAAGAAAAAAAAAACATGACGTTTGTCAAATTTTAAGATAATTACTTGTTTTTGTAAAAAACTAATTATTTGTAAAATTTGAATCATTTGCTATATGAGTTGAATTAGGTCAAATTTAGTAAAAGATAAAATGATATGATTATTTTATTAGTTTTAAAAGTTTGATCTAAACAGTTTTTTGAAACCTCCATAAGTTATGGATATGAAAAGGTTTTTAAAAAAAATTGATTCAAAGTTTTTTTTATGGAGTTACAAAACTTGGTCTTAATGTTTTAAAGAATTTCATAACTTGTTCTTAAGTTATGGAACATGAAAAGTTTCATCATAAAACAAGTATTTAACTCCATAAGTTATGGAATCCAAAAGTTTTCAAGAGTTACAAAACTTTCCCTCAAGTTTTGGAATTTGGAAAAAGTTTTTTTATGATAAAAAAAAGAAAAAGAATTGAATTCTAAAACTTTTGGGTTCATAACTTAAACAATTAATTAAATGGTTTTAATTTTGAATTTAATAATTGGAATTATGATGTTTTTATTGAATAATTCAATTAACTCTTATGAACTTTATTAATAGATAATTAAAGTGTTTAATTAAAAGAGAATTAATAATTCCATAATGACATGGTTTAAATTTAATTAAATTAAGAGTATAGTTTAATTAATAGATTAAACCACCAAGTATTTTAAATGTCTAAAATACACCCTTATACTATTATAATATTAAAAGTTTAATATATTATATGTATAAGAGCAAGTCATCTTACCATTAGTAGGCCTCATTCACGAAGCCGGTCTATAAGGGGGTATAAGGTTACTGCCTATAAAATGGCAGTTTAATGGGTGTCCACTCTCACTCACCGCTTCCTTGACCGGTGGAGGGTCGTTAGCCGAACAGGTAGGACAAGGACTATAATTCTCCCTTCATTATAAGTATAATGATAAATACTAAGTAAGTAAACACTTATAAATTCCTAATCTTAGTTACTTAGGAAAATGTGAATAAGGTGCTATTCCATGAAATTACAGTTTACACTTTGTTTAAGCTGTTAGTGGAGCGTGTGTGGTTAACCGGCACACTAACCTGGACTTAACAAGGTAGGAAAAGGGTAACTTAATGTTTATCATAGTATCGTTGGAGTGTGTGTGGTTAACCGGCACAACGATTGAGGGGTAAATATTAAGAGTACCAAGTATATTTGCAGGGTTACTTCACACCTTGTTTTGTGATCCTCGGCATCCTAGTCACAAAACCTGAAGGGCACACTCGAGATTGAAACATGCCATTGAAAAGTTCAATGAATCTCAAAAGAATCTAGGAGTTTCAAAACCAATTAAAACCTAATAATACATTTCATTTATCATGGTGGAAATTGGTGAATCGTCATTCACCTACCTTCAAATATTTTATAGCTTGGATTACGGCATCCCTCTTCCAAGTTATAAAATAGTTTGTTGGGTCCTAGCCTTAATATTTCATATTGGGTGTTATATTAAGGACTTTAAATCAACTAAACTTGAATATCTGCCAAAAGATGTCTAGTTCAGACATCTATGATCTTCCCAAATCTCTTGGAACTTCACTTCCTCCACCTCCTCCAATTATTCTCCCTAACCCACAAGTTCAAGGTCACTCAAGCCCTATTGGCAAGGCAAGGTCTAGGTGTGATCACATCTTGGAGATGAAGTCACATATTGACAAGCCGAGAGAGTTGGGTGTCAAAGTCTTGAGAAAGTTGGTGGTTCAATCACTTTCTAAGTCACATAGTGAGTTCCTTTGGGACTACTATGAAACAGACTATGACATGAACCTTAATGATCATATCTATTTGCTTGGTGCTGCTGAATCAGCAATGATTTGGAACGATAGTAAAGCAAATTTGATTAGAAGATCAACTTCGCAAAAACTTTATGGACAGTGACAATGGTGACACTGGAAATCCAGAAAAAGCATTCTCTTCCCAATGGAAAGGGATTGGCCATAGTCAACCCGGTTGACCAAATGGTAAAGAGAAAGGCTAAGTCTTAGATAGTCTCATTATCAAAGGGTCCATATGTTTATTTTTCCAAAGGAAGGGGCATTGATTGCAAAGCTGCCAAATTTACCTAAGGATGTTAAAGTCAATAAGTTTGACTCTACATCAGGTAGAGCCCATTATCTAACTATGTTAAGTTCTTTTCTGAGATCCTCATTATTGTTGGATTAGGTGTCTAAGCCCATAACTATAGTTGGTATGTACTTGAATTGATAGCAGCACAGTCCTTTTGGGTTGCCCTCAACCTAGCAACTGGACAAGGAAATTATGAAAGGAGAGATATTAATTTATAAGATTAATAAATTAATATATATATAAATGATTTATTAATATGTTAATGGATTAATATATTAATTAGAAATCATTATGTTTAATTAATTGTTAGCCAGAAATTAATCAGAATTGATTTTGGGGTTAAAAGAATTAATTATAAAGTGCAGGGACTAGTTTGCAATTAACTGATAGTTGAATGGAAGGATCCAGAACTCCCTTGGAAGGGGGTGGACGAAAACCCTAGGGGAAACCCTAGAGAATTCGTCCAAGGGGTCCAAGATAAGGCCTTGGGTCTTGATTAGGCCCTAAGCAAAGGATAACTAGGGTTTTCCCTAAACCCTAGTTCCCTCAACTATTTAAGGAGCCTCCTGGCTCACATTTTGGGTACTGATTTCTTTGGAAGAAACCCTAAGGCCAAAATTGCATACTCTCTCCATCCTCTCTCCTCCAAGTTTCCTTCTTGCTAGTTCTTGGGTGTGATTCCATTAGAGGCATTACATTTGTGGTGCTAAGCTTCCAAGAAGATCAAGATCAAGATCAAGAGGATTATCAATTGTTTGCTATAACAATTGAAAGGTATGTAAACCCTAAACCCTAGTTTGTTAATTTCAAAATTAGCCTCTCTCCTCTAGGGTTCTTATTTTGCAATTCAAAGTTGTATGTTCAATAGTTAAAACATAGATCCAAAGTAGGTTGCATGTGAACTTAGGAATTGTTTTCTGGTTTATTTGTTTTACCTAAAACCCATCAGTGGTATCAGAGCCATTGTTTGTTTTAAATTGAATTGCTATAATTGTTGAATTGCAAATTAGGGTTTATAGCTATTAAACCCTAAAGGCCAAATTTTCGATTTCTAGGGTTTTGGATAAAAGGGTTTTTTCGAAAACCCTAGCCTCCAAAGAACCCTAATCGAAATTAGGGTCAGGGTTTTGAAAACCCTAGCCTCCTCCCTTGTAAATTTCGAAATTGCTAGAAGTTTTAGGGTTTCTTGTTTTGGATAATTGTTACTTAATTAGATTAATTGGATAATTATCCTTACCCTATTTTTCGAAATTTAGAGGGATAAGGATTAGGATTAAATTAATTGATTAATTTAATTAGATAATCCTTACAAGATTTAATAATTTGATTAATTGTTAATTAAAAGATAAATATTAAATCTAGTTAATTGGTTTATTTAAATTTAAATTTAATAGTTTGAATTTCGAAATTTATATAAACCCTTGAAGTTTTAAAATGTTTTAAAACACACCCTATATATGTATTATGATTAAAAGTTTAATATTATATATGTATAAGAATATGGTCAGTCAAATCGCTAGTATGCCTCATTCACGAAGCTAATCTATAAGGGGGGTATAAGGAAACTGCCTATAAAATGGTAGTTGAATGGGTGTCCACTCTCACCCACCGCTTCCTTGATTAGTGGAGGCTCGTTAGCAGAACGGATTTGATAGGACAACTACTTCTCATTAAAAGTATAATGACATTAAAGAAAGTACTAGAACATTATTTTTAAAATCCCAACTCTAGTTACTTTAGGGAAAATGTGAAAAGTATGCTAATCCATGAAATTGCACATTATGCTTTATTGGTCGTTAGTGGAGCGTGTGTGGTTAACCAGCACACTAAAGGGCACTAATAAAGAGTAGTAATGGGTATCTCATAATTGTCATTTTGATGGAGCGTGTGTGGTTTACCAGCACATCAATAGTTAATGATAAAGACAATGAGGTTACCAAGCACATTTGCATGGTTATTCACATCTTGTTTGTGATCCTCGGCATCCCAGTCACAAATAGAAGAGCATAATCTAAGATTAAAACATGTCATTGAATAGTTTCAATGTATCTCAAAAGAATTAGGAATTTAACTTCGTTTGTTTCGTCTAATGGTGGAATTGGTGAATCGTCATTCACCTACCTTTATGAAATTTACACTTGGATCTCGGCATCCCATTTCTAAGTTGTGAATCTTCATAGTTGGATCCTAACATTGATATTTTATCTTTGGGTTATTATATTGAGGTATCTTGAAATCTAACTAAAAATTTCTTTCTTTTTAGATGTCTACTCCTGGAAACACTTCTGCTTCATCCTCCTCCAACCAGAACTTCTCTTTGCTCAATATCTGCTCCAAAGTCGTTATGGATGGCTCAAACTATAACGATTGGATGCGCAACATCAAGATGGCTCTTCGTTTTGAGAACAAAGAATATGTTCTTGAAAAGGAGCTCAAAGAGCGTGATGAGTCTGAAGCTACTCCTGAAGATCTTGCTGCCTACAAGAAACATTACGATGATGCTACCAAAGTGGCGTGCATCATGGTGGCAACCATGTCCCCAGAACTGCAGAGGTACTATGAGGACTACTGGCCTTTTGAGATGAACAAGGACCTTATGGAAAAGTACCATAAGCGAGCTCGTCAAGAAAAGTTTGAAGTAGTCAAGTCACTCATGGCTTGCAAGATGAAAGAAGGGGAATCGGTTTTGTCACATGTGCAAAGAATGCAACGCTACATAGAGAGTTTGGTCAAGCTCAACATTCACTTTGATGAGGAATTGGCCATTGACATGGTCTTGAACTCACTACCTGATTGTTATGGTCAGTTTATTCTAACTTACCATTTGAACAATACTGAGCAGACCTTGGCCCAATTGGACAACTTGTTGCAGACAGCTGAGGCAGGAATGAAGGGTAAAAGTATACCCTCCACGCCTACAAGTGCCCCTGTGTTGGCTATTGGACAGGGAAAGGGGAAAAAGAGGAAAGGTCCTCCCAAGCAAAACTGGAAGAGTAAGGCTCAAGCTGGGTCGTCTAGTAATGGCCCAAAGGCTAAGCCCAATGGTTCCACTCCCCATGTTTTTGATCCAAAACAGGCAGTTTGCTTTTACTGCAACCAAAAGGGGCATTGGAAGAGATCTTGCCCACAATATCTGCAAGATATCAAGGATGGCAAAGTGAAGCCATCTTCGGCAGCTATTTACACTATTTCTGCTAATAACTCATTATCTTCTCGTTCATGGGTCCTTGATATAGGATGTGGTTTTCATATCTGTTCTGATTTGCAGGGTCTAAAGGAAAGTAAGGAGATAGAGCGAGGAAGGATAAACCTGATCATGGGAAACAGAAAGTCTTCACCAGTAACCAAGATCGGAGTTTATCAGCTTCTGCTTAGTAATGATGTTAGATTAGATTTAATAAATTGTTGCTATTCGTCTGAGATGACGAGAAACATTATTTCATTTCATGCATTGTTCAGACAAGGTTTTACATATTCTTTTAATGATTTGAATGGTTCAATTTCTGTTTATAAGAATGGTGTTTTTATGTTTGAAGCTTTGCCTTGTAATGGTGTGTATGAAACAGTGACTTGTGTTGATAGCCTAGGAAATAGTGTACTTAATATTGACTTGTCTAATAGTGTAGACAAGGCATGCTTGTGGCATTGTCGTCTTGGACACATTAACAAGAAACGCATAGCCCAACTCCAAAAGGATGGAGTGTTGGAATCATTTGACCTAAAGTCAGATGATATGTGTGAATCTTGTCTTTTGGGAAAGATGACAAAATCACCATTCACAGGGTCTTGTGAAAGAGGTGAAGGTCTGTTGGATCTCATACACACGGATGTGTGTGGGCCCTTCAGATCAACAACAAGAGATGCTAATCGATTCTATGTGACTTTCACTGACGATTATAGAAGATATGGATATATCTACTTGATCAAGCATAAGTCAAAAACTTTTGAAAAGTTCAAAGAGTTTAAGCATGAAGTCGAAAATCAATTGGGCAGAAAGATAAAGATACTTAGATCTGATAGAGGCGGGGAGTATCTTAGTATCGAGTTTAACGACTATCTGAAAGAATGTGGGATAGTCTCACAATTGACTCCTCCTAGGACACCACAGTTAAATGGTGTAGCTGAGAGGCGTAATCGAACCTTGTTAGACATGGTTCGTTCTAAGATGAGTCGGGCTTCGCTTCCTATTCACTTCTTGGGGTATGCCTTAGAGACAGCCGCCCACATCCTCAATCTTGTCCCTACAAAGAACGTTGCCAAAACACCTCACGAAATGTGGACAGGGAAAGTTCCCTCGTTAGGACACATTAAAGTCTGGGGTTGTGAAGCTTTCGTAAGACGAGAGACTCACGACAAGCTAGCAACTAGAAGTGAGAAATGTGTTTTCATTGGTTACCCAAAGCAGTCTTTTGGATATTTGTTCTACATGCCTAGTGAGAACGTGGTCTTTGTACCACGAAGAGGAGTCTTTCTTGAAAGAGAGCTCATATTCAAAGAGGACAGTGGGAGCACTATTGACCTTGAAGAAATTCAAGAGTCAGCCAATGAAGGAACCTTAGATGACACTAGCACTCAACCAGAGGAAACAGTTCCTGTTGAACCAATCGATAACTCATTACCTCTTAGAAGATCCACTAAGGTGAGTGTGCCACCTGAGTTGTATGGTTTTCATATTACTTCAGATGGTGACACATTCATAAGTGACAGAACACTGGTAAACTTAGATGAACCAGTCACTTATAAGGAAGCAATGGCAGGCCCAGAGGCTTCCAAGTGGAAAGAGGCAATGGACAGCGAGATTAAGTCCATGTATGACAACCAAGTTTGGAATTTGGTTGATAGTGCACCAGTTCGTAAGACAGTTGGGTGCAAATGGATCTTCAAGAAGAAGACAGACATGGATAGAAATGTGCACACATTCAAGGCTCGACTGGTTGCAAAAGGTTTCACTCAAACCCCAGGGGTTGACTATGATGAGACCTTATCACCAGTAGCTAAGATTAAATCTATTAGGATATTGCTCGCCATAGCTGCCTTTCATGATTATGAAATCTGGCAGATGGATGTCAAAACTGCTTTCCTTAATGGGAAGTTGGCTGAAGATGTTTACATGAGTCAGCCAGAGGGTTTTGTTGATGCAAAGTTCCCCAATAGAGTGTGCAAGCTTGAGAAATCCATTTATGGATTGAAACAAGCATCTCGCAGTTGGAATCTTTGCTTCCATGAGAAAGTCAAAGAGTTTGGTTTCTCTAGAAGTGAAGATGAGTTTTGTGTGTATATCAAGGCTAGTGGGAGTATAGTAACTTTTCTGGTGTTGTATGTCGATGACATATTACTCATTGGTAACGACGTTCCAACCTTGAAAGAGGTTAAGTCTTGGCTTGGAAAGTGTTTTGCCATGAAAGTCCTTGGAGAAGCTGCCTATATTCTTGGGATTAGAATATTAAGAGATAGAAAGAAGAGACTAATTGGACTTAGTCAGAGCACATACTTGGATAAGGTACTAAAGAGGTTTAGTATGGAAAATTCCAAGAAGGGAGAGCTACCTATCCAGAGCAATACCAAATTGAGTAAGACTCAATGCCCGAGTACAGATGTTGAAATAGATGACATGAGTCGTGTACCTTATGCTTCCGCTGTCGGATCGATCATGTACGCTATGACATATACTCGCCCTGATGTGGCATTTGCTTTGAGCATGGTCAGTCGCTATCAGGGAAACCCAGGTAGAGCTCATTGGATAGCAGTTAAGAATATACTCAAGTATTTGCGAAGGACAAAGGACTGGGTTCTTGTGGTTGGTGGCAGTGATACTTTGAGAGTAGATGGTTACAGTGATGCCAGCTTTCAGACGGATAGAGATAACTTCCGTTCTCAATCAGGTTGGGTATTTTTACTGAATGGAGGAGCAGTTACTTGGAAAAGTTCCAAGCAAGATACGGTGGCAGATTCTACTTGTGAATCAGAGTACATAGCAGCGAGTGAAGCGTCGAAAGAAGCAGCTTGGTTGAGGAACTTCATCGGAGATCTCAGAGTTGTTCCAACCATCCAGGAGCCTATGGAACTGTTCTGCGATAATGAAGGAGCGGTTGCCTTGACAATGGAACCGAGAGATCATGGTAAGACCAGACATATCGACAGAAAGTACCATTTCATCAGACATAGAGTAGAAGAAGGTCATCTTATAGTAAAGAGGGTGTCATCTGAAGATAACCCAGCAGATCCTCTCACAAAGGGTCTGAGTAGGGCTAACCATATTCAGCATGCTCGGAGCATAGGACTGAAATATGATATTAGTTTTAGTAGTTAGATTAGTTTTTGAAACTTGTAACAAAGTAAATGTAATTGACTTTTGGTGATTAAATAATAAAGTATTATTTATAAGTTTGGCTACTACCTTTTGTCAATTATTTATTATTGTGTTTCATTTTTGCATGTTTTACTTCCTGAATAATGAGATTATTCAAACTCCACAGTCGCTCGTACTCTTGGAAGTAAGTAGTGAATTAAGACTGTCATGAATTGGATTGCAGATTGTCTAAGGATAGACATGGCAATAGAATTGCTGCAACGTTCATGAGTACTCAGAAATTGAGATTTGAGTATTGGATAAACCCTCGCTCAGAGTATTACTTCATGGAATTCATCACGAGTAATACTGAGACGATAATATCTTATAATCTTGAAACGAAGATATATGAGTTGTAATTTACAAGTCGGTTGTGCATTGGTGATACGAAAACGCATCAGTAACTTGGTGTTATAAAACGTATTGTCATGCATAATTTGATGAGTAAAAGATACAAGCATATGAGTCAACGTTTATTCGTTCCTTTTGCCCTAACAGGAAAAGCGATATCTGTGGTCCCCTCGATGATTTGGTGTTGACTTATGTGTTGGGCCCAGCCAGGACTAAATTGATGTGTTCGATTAGAAGTCCTTCATCATCACAAATCAGGAATCGGGAAACATAGATTCTGGACAAAGAGATTGATTACATTCCATGTCTTTTGTCTGGGGATATCAAGCAGAACGAAGGGTTATATGATCACTTATCTTAGGACACATAACTGACTGGGTCAGAGTTCGGCAGTAGCTTTTTGGAAGCTACAATTTGCTGGTCAAATTTAGAAGGCATACTAGCAATTATAGTTACAGACTTATCCAAGTGGGAGACTGTTGGATTAGGTGTCTAAGCCCATAACTATAATTGGTATGTACTTGAATTGATAGCAGCACAGTCCTTTTGGGTTGCCCTCAACCTAGCAACTGGACAAGGAAATTATGAAAGGAGAGATATTAATTTATAAGATTAATAAATTAATATATATATATATATATATATATATATATATATATATATATATATATATATAAATGATTTATTAATATGTTAATGGATTAATATATTAATTAGAAATCATTATGTTTAATTAATTGTTAGCCAGAAATTAATCAGAATTGATTTTGGGGTTAAAATAATTAATTATAAAGTGCAGGGACTAGTTTGCAATTAACTGATAGTTGAATGGAAGGATCCAGAACTCCCTTGGAAGGGGGTGGACGAAAACCCTAGGGGAAACCCTAGAGAATTCATCCAAGGGGTCCAAGATAAGGCCTTGGGTCTTGCTTAGGCCCTAAGCAAAGGATAACTAGGGTTTTCCCTAAACCCTAGTTCCCTCAACTATTTAAGGAGCCTCCTGGCTCATATTTTGGGTACTGATTTCTTTGGAAGAAACCCTAAGGTCGAAATTTCATACTCTCTCCATCATCTCTCCTCCAAGTTTCCTTCTTGCTAGTTCTTGGGTGTTATTCCATTAGAGGCATTACATTTGTGGTGCTAAGCTTCCAAGAAGATCAAGATCAAGATCAAGAGGATTATCAATTGTTTGCTATAACAATTGAAAGGTATGTAAACCCTAAACCCTAGTTTGTTAATTTCGAAATTAGCCTCTCTCCTCTAGGGTTCTTATTTTGCAATTCAAAGTTGTATGTTCAATAGTTAAAACATAGATCCAAAGTAGGTTGCATGTGAACTTAGGAATTGTTTTCTGGTTTATTTGTTTTACCTAAAACCCATCAGTGGTATCAGAGCCATTGTTTGTTTTAAATTGAATTGCTATAATTGTTGAATTGCAAATTAGGGTTTATAGCTATTAAACCCTAAAGGCCAAATTTTCGATTTCTAGGGTTTTGGATAAAAGGGTTTTTTCGAAAACCCTAGCCTCCAAAGAACCCTAATCGAAATTAGGGTCAGGGTTTTGAAAACCCTAGCATCCTCCCTTGTAAATTTCGAAATTGCTAGAAGTTTTAGGGTTTCTTGTTTTGGATAATTGTTACTTAATTAGATTAATTGGATAATTATCCTTACCCTATTTTTCGAATTTAGAGGGATAAGGATTAGGATTAAATTAATTGATTAATTTAATTAGATAATCCTTACAAGATTTAATAATTTGATTAATTGTTAATTTCGAAATTAGCCTCTCTCCTCTAGGGTTCTTATTTTGCAATTCAAAGTTGTATGTTCAATAGTTAAAACATAGATCCAAAGTAGGTTGCATGTGAACTTAGGAATTATTTTCTGATTTATTTGTTTTACCTAAAACCCATCAATTACATGATGTGACTGGGTCACATGTTGATGTTTTAAGAATCAAAGAATAGAGAGAAATCTTAAAGGAAGTATATGCTGATTCTGATCGCGAAGGTGGATTTCGATCGCATCAGAATTTTGAGCGGTTGCTTAAGAAGTTATGATATATTGCTAAGGAATAGATAACAACATTTTTCCATGTGGACTGTAAGGATAAGTTTTTCCGCAAAGTTTTAAAATAAAAGAAAATTGTTTAATTTTATTTATTTGAAGTATCCTTACAATGACATTTGTGGAAAATTGTTGCTTATATGATTCCACTGACAGCAATATTGGAAAATGGATTTGATTCTTTCATTTGTGGTAGTGTCTAAATGTACCAAATCAGGAAAGTTCTTCATCACCCAAGTTTCAATTGGACCGAAACTTGGAATCATGCAAGTTGAATAGTATGATGAATGAGAACTTTCAAGCATTGGAAAATCAAGACTAATTACTTGTTCACATGGATGTGTGAGTCAAGTGAAGGACTAAAGGGATCGAGTACACATTCTTGTGCACTGGTCATGTCCACCACAAAGCTCGTTAAGACTATTTGATTTACTAAAGTTTAGTAAATATGGTTATACTTACAAGTTTAAGTATAATTTTGAAACATTGGAAAAGTCTCAATGTATGGCAGAACGAATGGGAAGAATCAAATTAGGCAGAAAGATAAAAACTTCTCAAATCTGAAAAGATGGGAGAGTACTTTAGTATCATGTTTGTGATCATCTTAATGAATTAGAAATCATATCACAATTAGTCCTCTAAAGGTCATCTTAGTGCATTCTTATGACTAAGAAGAGGAGTCATGAATTGTTGAAATGGTTAGATCAGGAAGATGAGTCATACTTCGTTCCAAAACAATTCTTAGAGTCATACTCCAAGATTGTAACTTGAGTGACATATCTTAAAGAAAGGTTTAAAACACTTGTCAAATGTAAGAGTAAAAGTGTCCTACTCTTGTACATTTGAAATTGGTAAGTTGTGATGTTTTGGATAAAACAAAGACCAACTAAGGCCAATTGTGTGAAGTGTTTGTCTTGATAAAGAATCTGCACTATCTCTTAAATATTTGGCAAGATAGTCTTATATATCAAGAGGATAGTGGGAGTCTTAAAGATCCTAAAAAGAATTTCAAGAACAAATCAAGAATAAAACCTGAGGTTCTTCACTAGCACACGACTTGAGGTTTATAACCTATCGTGTTGACATATTCTGTGCGCATTCCAGTTAAAGTCGGCTTTGCATAGGAGTTCTGAAAGTTCTCAATTCGTTGCATAATAACTTGGAAGCAATGGCAGGCCCTGTACTGCCAGGTGGCAAGAAGTTAAGATTGCATAAGTTCAGTCCATATGAGTTTGGATTTGTCATTATCCTTGTCTTGTGACTATGGTTTTGACGATTCACATGGATAAGAACACATACACCATAAAATCTAAGGGTCATAAGGTTTCTCTCCGATTCATGAAAATGATGGTGAGGAAACACTTCCACCAAGTAGATTTGAAGCAGATGGCAAAAGGTCTAAACAATTGAGACTATGATTACGACATCCCTTTTCATAGTTCTGAAATTGTTTAGACACACATGCATGCTATCTAAGGAAAGGTGTATGATTTTGATAAAGTTTTATCAAAGCATCTCGTATCAGAAATCTGAACTTTGGTAAGAAAGTCAATAAAGTATTGATTTCTAGAAGTCCAGCTGATTTCTGAGTACATGTAAAAGCTAGTGGGAGCATAAGTGTTATGCTAATAATCATCATGTTAGTGGGAGCATGATAATTATTGTTAGTGTTGCAAGTTAGCAATGTTAATTATAGAAAACAAAAGTTTCAATTCGTGAGGCTGTAGGGATTGAAAAAGTTGTTTTGCTATAATTAGGGGAGAGGATATACTTCATTTCAGTTCTAAAGGCTTAGATTGAGACCTTAATCATCTTTAGTCAAGAATATATATATGAATTTCATGTTGGATTGGTTCAACTTAAGGAAATTCTATATATTGCGTTCTCAAAATTCGATTATGATTACGGCGTCCCTCTTCATAGTCAAATTTTGAAAACATGGCAAATAAAAATATTGTAGCAAAAGACTGGTCTAGAATCATGTCTTTATGTGAGACATCATGAATCGTGTACCATTTGCTTTGGGTACAGGATCGATTGCATGTGCTATAATATTTGTCATTTCTAATTTTTTCCAAATGCCCAAAGGCATTAAGAAGGGAAAAGGTCTAGAATTGGATATGACTAAAATGATTAAGCAATTGTCGAGATCAATCTGAGGTTTACCAAAGATTGGTTGCTCAGGGACAGTTGGAAGTATAGTGCTAATTTTGGAAGGACCATATTGACATATTCTGAAAAGAGGCATCTCTTATTCAGAAGTGATAGTCAAAATGAGAATATGGAGTTGTCTCCATAGGTGGAAGTTATCTGTGTAAGATTAGAAAACTTAATGCAAGAAGCATGTCCAAAGCAATGTACTTTGAATATGAGACTTAGTTTCCATGGAGTTGATCTCCATTAGAATACCTTATAATGACTATTGACAAGTCTTTGTGACTTTGTACATATTCATTACAGGAGGGTCAGTGCATATAAGTTTAAAATCTAAACAGATTTCGATAAATGATAGGAATTTGAAATTCTCACATTTTTCGATAAGGATTTGGGAGTGTGAAATTAGAATCATTGAAATTATGTTCAATTGGTTTATTTCACAAAGTAAGGATCATAGACAAACATAGAGTGCATACTTGGTGTATGGCAAAGCTATTGTTTAAGAAAAACATAGTGTACATGCTTGGAGCATGGGACAACTAGTGTTTTTAATTCAAGTATAAAGTTGATAAAACCGAAACAATGAAATAATGAGTAATCAGTATGGTGATAATTAAAAGTGGTATATTTATATTCATAGGGTTTGATACCATATTTGATTCATTTATTCTTGTGTTTCATTTTGCATGTTTTGACTTCCAGAATAAACTAGGTCATTCTTCCTGAATGACTAAGTTATTCAAACTATCCACAGTCAGTCATATGTTGGAAGTAGAGATTAATCAAGACTGTCATGGGTTGGCTTGTGGAGGTCTAAGATGTTGGAAAAAGCGGTGCTACAACACTCATGAGTGCTCATAAGTTCTGAGTATTGGATTCAACCCACGCTCATTTGAATCACTTCATGGATTTTATCACGAGTGATCATGAGACGATAATATCTTATATTCTTAAAACCTAGAGATATGAGTTGTTACTATGAGTTGGTTATACATTGATTGCACGAAAACGCATTGGTAACTCGATGTTATAAAATGTGCCTTTGTGTATGATTCAACAAGTAGTAGAACAAGCCATATGAGTCGAAGTTTATCCATTCCTTTTACCTTCAGGATAAAAGCGATATATGTGGGCCCCTCGATGATTTTGCGATGACACATGTGAGTGCTTGGCCAAGCCAGGACTGATTTGATTTGTTCAATCAGTCAGTCATCATAAATCGAAAATCGGGAAACAACAAATGGACAGAGAGAATGATTATAATCCATGTCTCAGTCCATATGATATCTAGAATGGATGAATATATGATCCCTTATCTAATGGACAAGTCATTGACAAGGTCAGAGTTCAACAGCGGCTTTAAGAGCTGCGATTGCCAGTTAGGTTTTCAAGTCATACTCAATAATAGTTTTAGACTTATCCAAGTGGGAGACTGTTGGATTAATGTCAAAGTCCATAACTATATTTGATATGTACTTGACCCGACCCGGCATGGTCCATTTGGGTTGCACTTCACCGGCACAATTTATATGGATAGTCTTTTGAGAATAATATATTTATGATTTATATTAATATATTATAAGTTCTAATATACTAATATGGAATCATATTATTTAATTATTATTGATCAAGAATTAATTTAGAATTAATTAAGTAATCAAAAAGAACTAATTAAATATGGACTCTTTTATATATATGGAATGGGCCCAGTTCATTTAGGTTGGGCTAAGCTTTCATGGATGGTCCATGGAGCTTTTAACCCATGGATCCTATGTAAATGAAAGGTCATGGGTATTAGGGTTTACATGGATATAACCCTAATCCTCCATAATGTATAAAGGGGTCCTTGGCTCACAAAATTGGCACAAGTGTGTGAAAATAAGAGTGGGCCGATTTTAGTGTGCATACATATTCTCTCAAGTTCTTCCAAGGTGTTTTGGTGATTTGTGATTCCATTTGAGGCTTCCACACTATTGGGGTTAAGCTCTTAAAGCTTGAAGACATCAAGCTACATCAAAAGGCATGTCATCTAACTAGAACTTTGTAGTACAGGTGCTTCATAATATGCTAGTTAGGATGAAACCTTGGAATAGTTAATATTTGCATGTATAATACAGAAAACATAGATCCAAGGTTTATAGGGTTGCATGTACACCATATGAGTGTTAGAATGCTCAAAACCCAACAATTTCTTCATGAACTCACTCAATCTACTTCTTCCGTTGACAGTTCCATCACTAACAACAATTAGTACAACATATGTCCCAATATACCTATTGTATTTATTTAAAAAGACTAAGAACCAATTGTTAGCAATGCTGACTCAACCACTGATCAAGAGTCTCTAGTCACTGACACATCCTCTGATCCTGTATCCATAGATTCTGTCACTGATAACTCTCATACATATCCAACCACTGATTTCACTTCCGCTTCACCTATTCTCAGCGATCATCATGCATCCCAAATCATTGGTGATCCATCTGCAGGTGCCAAGACTAGGCATCAGTTATCCAACAACTAATGTCTTCATGGTAAATTTGTTTGCCTAATAGAATCCAAGAAGACATCAGATGCACTGAAGGATCCTGACTGGATCAAGGCCATGCAAGATGAGTTACATGAATTTGAAAACACAAAGTTTGGATTATGGATCCAAGTCCTCCAAAAAAGACAGTTGTTAGAAATCTCTAGGTGTGCAGTAACAAGGTAGATGAAAAAAGAATCATTTCTAAGAATAAAGCCAACGTCTTGCTGAAGTTTTCACACAAATGGAAGGCCTAGACTATGATGAACAAAGCCAACGTCTTGCATCATACAAGAGGTTTACGATTTTATAAATGGATGTGAAAACTACATTTCTCCATGGTGATTTTCAGGGTAAGTGTTTCCAAAACAGCCTCCATGCTTTGAGATTGAAGACTACCTTTATCATGTGTATAGAGTAGGCACAACATTATACAGTATAAAGCAAGACCCAAGAGTATCGTATGATACACTGTCTACCTACATGGTTGAAAATAGTTACAAAAAGGGAGCTATTGATAACACATTGTTTTTTAAAAAAAATGCCAATGATTTGATCGATGATCAAGTTTATGTTATAAAATAATCTTTAAATCTACTAATGAGAAGTTGTGTGAAGAATTTGGCAATATTATGGCTAGCAAGTTTGAAATGAGCATGATTAGAGAGATGGCTTTCTTAGACTTCAAGTGAAGCAAACTTCTCACTAGATTTTCAATAATCAAAGAAAGTACATTATTAATGTCTTGAAGAAATATTTCCTTCATGACTACAAACTTGTTACGACTCCCATGTCAACCTCAGCTAAAATCTAGGCTGATCTTAATGGAAAAGTTGTTAATCCTTCATTTTATTAATGGATTATTGGTTCTGTATTATACCTCACTTCTAGCAATTTGGAAATTATGTTTGCGACTAGTCTTTATGTAATATATCAAGTATCCCCAAAGGAGTGTCATATTGGTGCTGTCAAAAGAATCCTCAGATATTTATAGCAAACTCCTAACTTAGGTCTTTGGTATCCCAATGATTATTGCTTTAACCTTGTGGGATACACTAATTCTAATTATGCAGATTGCACTCTAGACATGAAAAGCACTTTGGTGGCTGCCAAATACTTGGAGGAAGAATTATCAGTTAGTCATGGAAAAAACAAACATCAATGGATTTCTCCACTGCTAAAGCAGAATATATGTCTGATGGAAAATAATGTGCTCAATTTCTTTGGATTCAAAATCGATTACTAGACTATGATCTCTAGATCACCAAGACTCCAATCTGTTGTGATAATAAAAGTTTCATTCTGATTACTTAGAATCATGTCCAACACTCTAAAACAAAGCATGTTGATATTAGGCACCATTTCATTCTGGATATTGTTCAGAAAAGGAAAATTAAGCTACTTTACATTCCCAGTAACAATCAGCCATCAGATTTTTTCATAAAGGTACTTGATGAGAAAAGGATTAAATTCCTTATTGGATAAATGAGAATGATCTCCATGTAACTTGGTTTGTTTGCTTTTTCAAAGAATCACTTCAGTACTTCAATTCATTTGGTGTCTTTTTAAACTTATTTCGTTATTCATTCAGAGTTCAAAATTAATTACAAATTTATGTTAAAAACAAATCATGTGCGTGATTTTATTTTCAAAATCCTTATTTGCATGTGTGATTGCTATTGTAAATTTTTAGTTATCCTTCAAAGTTCGTATATTTTTTATTTGGAATGTGTGTGCTTGTCATTGAATAGGAAATGCAACAACAAATAGAAAATATTTTATTTCATAACTGCATAACTATTACATATTTTTTCCTACTCTAGTATCTTTTTAAATACATCCAACAGGGTGGTTCTTCAAAATTTTGTTCCTGATAAATCCTCCTCTTATCTCTTGGGTATCCATGGAAGCTATTCACATCCTCAAATTCAATATAATAATGATCATCAATTTTCTTAAGAAATCTTGCCACAAACCATCCCACCTTCTTCCCTACATCGAACAAATCTTCTCGAACAAAATTAACCGCTATTTTTGGAGGATAGGGCCCAATCTTTCTTTCTATAAAAGTTTCCTCCAATGCACTTCCATCTCCCTTAAACCTATTCTCATACCTTAACCTATATCGTGCGTGAAACTTTATTGTTACTTGAGCAGCAAAGTAAGAACCTCAGAAACCATGTTCTTTACTCGTCAATTCAAATTGATTTCCAATCTTGTATATTGTTTACTTCCTGCTTATATGAGTTGCTTGTTTAATTATGTGTTGTTTTGTGCTTGATAATAATTACGAGCTTAATAACACCACAATAATTCATTTATACACTCAAAGGCCCAACAACCCACTTCTAGAAAAGAAACCCGAAAAAGGCAAAATTGTGTCTCAAGAAAAGCTTTTTCTCTACAAATAAAAAGACAACTCATTATGTCTTTGAGTCCCAAGAAACCTTTCAATGCAAGTGCCTTAAATTGCTTATTAATTGACATTAAAAGTTGAGCATCAGTGAGTCATCCCCCAATGGTCAAAATTTATCCCTTGACAACATATTTATGAATTAACGGTGAATAATATGTTCTAGTTTGCAATTATATCACTAGTTCACTCACTAACATGAATTTTCAGAGCGTACCAAGGATATTGATGGATATAACCTGTTCTAGAATGAAAGTTAGTGTCCTCGACCTTATCTATTATTACCATAGATTGGGTATGTGACAAAAAGATGTACTTGGTTTTCCTCAACCTCATCTATTGCTACAATAGACTAAGTTCTATTAGCACCATAGACTTAGGTACGACTTCGAACAAACCTTACCTTTGTACCAAAATAAATTGATGAAGAAAATGTGTTCTAGACTAAAACTCAAGTCCTCCTATGATAATGTCAATAAGTGGTAGATGTTCACATGTTATATGGAGGAATAATCATTAGTTAAGGGGGATAATAGAATCTTCAGTTCACCTATTAAGGGAGAACATTAACATGCAATATGTTTTTCAGAATTAACTATGCCCTTTGTCTTCCTTTAATGTTTTTGTATTTATTTTGTATACCTTATACTTCCTTTTTCTACACGTTATACTTCCCTTTTGTACTTTAAAGAAATTGTATAACTTTTGTACTTAGTATTCACATTATCTAATAGGGGGAAATTGTTAGGACCCCTGTTTGATTGAATATGTCAAAAGTTGTTTATCAGCGGTTGCATCAGTACCATTGATGATCATCAACGGTTGCATCCCCTGATGACACCATGAAGCTTAATGAATATTCGTAGAAGACTAAACCTTAAGAATGAATATAACATCCTTATGTGTGAAAGATTGTTTTTAAGATCATGTTACCACAACAGAAGACTCCCACTTTGTACAAGATTGTGTTTCCATGTTTATCTATCATATATGATAGGATATAACTTTAGGTCTTTTGTTATATATATATATATATATATATATATATATATATATATATATATATATATATATACACAATGCCGCTTTATGTAAGGGGTTATCAATAAAGAGTGTGTACGTAATCAAATTATGTTCACTGATTACCTCTTGTTATTGAAACCTATCAATGAATATAATATTTTGGTTTTAGTATTCCTACTTGTTATTGTACATTTTCATTAGGGACCAACAAATTTAGATTGACATCTTTTGTCATTATTAAATTTCTTCTTATTTAAAATAATAACATATTCTGTATCAATCCCATGAAAAGATCGACCAATAACACTTGGAGTAAATGGACCTCCTTTGGTTGGTCTCTACAAATCTTTATCCAAACCACTCAAATAATCTTTCATTGAATCTTCCCATTGATCAAAAAGTAACATTAATGTTCTCAATGAAGAACCTAGAAGATTAGCATAGCTAATCATCACAGATGTATTATAGTTCCCATAGAATTATGAGAAAAACACAATCAAAATCCTCAAAAAGATTTGAGAAATAAGATTTTACAAGCAGAAAACAGAATGGAGCTACGATATCAAATCTATTATGAAATACAAAAGAAATTCATGAAAGATAGGACTGATGTCTTCTCTGATACTATTTGATGTGTATTGGAATTAAGCACAAATCAAAGATTATATGTATTACAAGAACACGATGATGTAAATACTAACGTATAAGTTCTTTGATTATATCTAAGAAAGTTACAAATTAATAGCTCAAATACCACAAACCTTATGAGCATACAAAAGACCATGGTTGCAGAAGTCGGGATTAATCGTGGATTAATCGTTTGTCGTTCTCCAACCGACTACGATTAGTGTGTTTGACAAAAATAAGGGATTAATCGGGTTTCGCGGGATTAATCGGTATTGGCGGGATTAATCGGTCAACAAAAGTCAGCAAAAGTAAAAAAAAAAATTCAAAAATTAAAATAAAAATTTACTCCAAAATTTTCAAATTTTCAAATTTCAAATATTATACCAAAATGTTTATATTTTCGTTTTCAAAATTTCAAATTACCAATTCTCTTATTTTCTATTTTTGAAGTACTTATTTTTCTTAAAATATATTAATCTTTGATTAATTTTAATATTTTATTAATAATCTATGGTTCACGATTAATCCTCGATTAATCCCCATCAAAACCGATTAATCTCTTAACACCAGCGACCGTCGAGGTACCATCGAATGATTTTTACAACCTTGCAAAAGATGAGAATTTGTTAACTTGTCATATAGACACTCATGTACAAAAGATCAGAATTTGTTAACTTGTCATATAGACACTCATGTATATATGGACATAAAAAGATGAACTATATCTAATCATTATAATACACATATAAAAAAAAGACAACTCAACACAACAAACTGTTTCGACTAACATATACTTACAATTACGAGCATAATAGTTAATATGATAAAACTATATTGAATGGGTATAATAAGCTCTATCAATTACTTTGGTACCAAAATGAATTCAAACAAGCTCTACTATTTCGACAAACATAACTTCAACATAGATATTCTGCTACAAACTGCTTCAGAAAAAATCTTGATTTCTACAATGTTTTGATAATAATCTTGTTTTCTAGATATTTTTTGATATTTTATGTTTCATAGTACTTGAGGAATTGTTTTTTGATTTATGTAGAAGAACTATAGAGAGTTAGATGCTGGTTTTTTTAAGTTTTATTTATTTGTTTTATTTTATTTTTTATTTTGCAAAACATATTTATGTTTGAATCGATAAATATTGTAGTCTTTTGGTAGAATCATTTGAAGAGATAAATATCTATAAAAGAATGGCCAAATACGATTTTAATAGAAAAAATATAAAAAACTTTACATATTCAGTTGTTACATATTAATGTAAACTAGGAACTTGTCTTTCGCACACCGTAATGATGCCAATCCGTTTTACAAATTGAACTTTGTCGAGTGTATTGATAAAAATTGTGTATCGATGTATTTGATTGTAAAATTGTGTATCGATGATGTATATGATAGTAGCTAAGTATACAATGTCGCTACCACAAACTAACTTCAATTTATACCAACAGGTACATATAAATAAGTGACTTAGATTTGTTTGTTAAGTTAACGAAATAAATTTCAAGTAATCAAAAACATAGTTTATTTGACCCGACTCATATATAGGAATGGTAGATTAAAATAAACAAGAAAAAATAAAAAATAATTACGTCAAAATGTACACAAACTAGAATTTATATTGATTCGTACATAAAATACCAAGTGAGTTTTTTGTATTTAATTAGCAAACCAAAGTTCTAAATTTACAGAGAAACGTTGATCACCTTGAAATTATACCAACGCATACATAAAAATAAGCATGTTGGGATGCAAAGTTTTTTTTTTATAGAGGAAGACATAGAGACTACTTGGAATAACTAATTAGAGAGAGAGAGAGAGAGAGAGAGAGAGAGAGAGAGAGAGAGAGAGAGAGAGAGAGTTATACATACACTTCTATAAATAGTGATTGCTATATTCTTTATAGAATGTGTTTATGAGATTTAATCTTTCCAAGTTGTGATTTGAGTTAATTATTTAACCTGCATCTAGTTTTTTTCTAACTCCTCACTAATATCTTAGTCTTTCAACATCCAAATCCTCGTGTTGATTATGTTCTTGATATTTAACATATTAAAGCCAAATCATATAGGCATATACGATTATTTCATGGAACGGTATACGATTTGAAATTTTTTACGCAATTCAAACGATAGTAATAATAATAGTTATATATATATATATATATATATATATATATATATATATATATATATATATATATATTAGTCAAATAGAGGGCGCACCTCAAGTTGTCACTTTTAGCTTCCATTTCATTATCTTCTTTGGCCCTTTGTTATAAATATTAATTTTAAATTATTATATATCCAATTTAATAAATATTTTGTTAATAGTTTTTTAAGAAATAAAGTTCAGTGGTACAAAAGCAACGAGATGTTAAACTTTTAAATGTGCCATGTATACAAAAGGTGTTAGTTTTTTTTCACTTTTAAGTTCAAATGTCAGTTTTTTTTTCACTTTTATTTTCTTCACCAAAAGGCAGTCATGTCTTTAACATTCATTATTTTTCATTTTCTTATATTTAAAAAAAATGTTGTATATAAATATTATACTCATTTTGTAGGGAATTAAAAACCATGAATTTTTATATTTTTTTTGTAATGCTTTAATGGGTATGTAACTTAATAAATATTAAAAAACCTAAAAAAAATATTGTTCAATCACACGAGAAGAACAAGTGAGGGATATGCTTTCACTCTTTTCCCGCACCCATCTTCCCTAGGTGAGTGAAAGGTTTTCTTACTTCTTTCCCCCTCCATACTCTCTAGCCTAAATAACTAAATGTCAATGTGTTATTAGTCTATTTAATAGAGGTCTTGTCTTTTAGATTGTAGATCTCATGTTTATTCCAAACATTGTTGAATTTAACTAATTTGGTGATACTAACTTCTAACCACTGACCATAAATTAAAATAAAAACAATAGAAAATAAATTTTCTAATTTAAGAACAACTTAAAAAAGCTATCAATTTTTATAATTATGTATATTATAGTTAAAATGCAAAAAAAAAAAATTATTATAGTAAATTATAAAAATTTAAATTTAAATAAAAGCAAAATATATATATATATATATATATATATATATATATATATATATATATATATATATATATATATTAACTTAATAGGAGTGGTATTGCTAATTTTTAAACGGACTAAAACCATTTCCAACTCACTTTTAATTTTTCCTTCAAAAATAAAATAAAAAAGTTAAGTAATTAGTGTTTCATATCCAACCGTACTCTATTTTTTACCTTATTTTTTATCCAAAAAAGTAAATTCCTAGTATATTTCATTCTTCCAACTTACATACAATCTCAAACACTTTTTCTACTAATTTAGTTTTAACAAATATATAATGTATATTTTTTATTACAATAATATAAAATAAATAAGATTATATTTATAATACACTTATAAATAAATACATTATCGTGTTTCATGATTTTAATATGTATTAAAACAATTATATAAATTTGAAAAATAAAAATAAAGTTTATATTTATGATTAAGTAATATAATTTATTATATAACAAAATATTATAATATTAAATATGAGATTTAAATTAAAAATAATTAATAAAATAATCTAGAAATATATAAATATATAAAACGAATGACTAAACTGACAACTGAAACTTCATCCCCATATTAAGATAAATGAATATTACTACTCCATATATAGGTAATACTACTCATATATCCAAAAACCATGAAAAAAAATAAGGTACATTTGGAGAAGAACAGGGGAGTAAATTGAGAAAAAAAATAACATTCGGATGTGGGTTGGAGACGCTCTAACATAATACGCATTTTAGAGATTCAAGCGATCCATACATCCCTTTATCTACCTAATATAAACTTTTTTATTGATTTAAATATGATTTACTCATTTTCTTTTTTACAATTCATTATATATATATATATATATATATATGAAAAAGTTCAATAGAGAACCATTATAAATAAATGGTTCTCCAAGGAACCACATATTTTTTCAAGTTTTAGAGTTTACTCTTTATCGAAAAAAAAAAACTAAAAATATTTATAGTTTCCAATTGTGAATGCTAAAAATTGAATTATATATTTTTCGGATTCACCGAGTGAATTCAGATTCACATTGTGAAATGTGAATCTGCATAGATTCACACTATGAATTTGACAAAAAAAAGTAAATTTTTTTATTGAGTTTGATATATTTCGAAAAATGATAAAAGTTATGAATTTATGTACTTTAGTTGTTTTATTGATAAAAAGTGATCCTTAAGTAATCTGAAGTGAAGCATTTCAGAGGTGATTATTTCCGAAGTTAAGACCATTCCGAAGTTGCAGTTCACTGTGACATAGATCTTAGTGTTAAAGTGTTTTTGAGTCTATAATGTGCATTAATTGGTACAAGCACTATTTTGTTTTTGTTCCCATTGTGTTATTGTATCATATATGAGACAAGATCAACAGCAACATTTGTGTCATTATGTTGATCTTCAGAGGTCTAGTAGTCCAAAACTTACTTTTTCTCATTTGTCTTCTAGATACTCCTAGTGTATTTAAGGAGTAGTCTCTTATGTATCATGTGTGAAACAAGCACCTTTCTTACTTCTATCAAGAACTATTTAGTCAATCATTTTCTCTTAAATTCTTGTTCTTAAGTTACTTTACACTGTTCATACTTAATCATTTACAATTTTGAGTACTTTGTTGATTATATTAATTCTGAGACTAGACTGGTTTACCAGACTAGACTGGATCGTTATTATTAGTAGACATTGATCTTAAGTTAACTCAAGGTTTGAATTCTCAAACCTTGTCTGTGCACCCTTATTTATTCACACTCACAATTCGTATCAGAGCCTAAGTGGTTGTCCTCATATTATAGTTGGTTGAAGATTACCTTGGTATCTCAATCATTTCTGTGTTCAGGATAAAAGTTCTTCTATATACAACTTCAGCTCTAATATCTTAACTTCAATGGCTGCTTCAAATCAATCTCAACAAATATATCCAATGAAAATAGAAAATAGCATGGGTTTCCCAACGCGTGCCGCATTGCTAGTTGTTGACGAGTATGATCACTAAAAAGTTAGAATAGAGAGATTTGTAATTGGTAAAGAAAAATGTGAAGAAATATGGAGGTCAGTGAAAGAAGGTCCTCATGTTCCAGTAAGACATGTGGTTACTGACTGCAACAGACGTCGAGGAGCTTCATGCAGATCAAATCGCCTTCTCTGAAATGGTTTTTGGTGTACCTCCATCTCTCTTTGAGCACATTAAGTTAAGAAAATATGCTAAGGAGATTTGGGATACACTATAAGATTTGTTTGAAGGTTCAGAGAACTTGAAGGAGAAGCATTTGTCATCCGCTGTAAATGACTTCGACACCTTCACTACAACTCATGGTGAATCTGTAGTCTCTACATCAAATCGGTATAGGATTGGGGTGAACAACATGACGGTAAATAGAGTAGTCTGAACTCCACTCGATTACAACCTCAAGTTCATCAACAACCTTGCAAAAGGATGGGGAAATTTCAAGTCATGTCTTTAGAGAAATTGATATCTGAAGAAAATGAAGCTCTATCAGTTGTTTGACGAACTGCAAGGTCATGAATCCAATATTGCTCAATCGTTGAGAGAACTTTAAGGAGGTCCTCTTGCTTTATTCATCTCGATCAATCCACTGATTCCGTACACATGTTCTTCGGATCCTTTCGGAGTCATCCCACCTATTCTACCTGTCAACCTACACCACTTGTTGCACCAGCCTCTCCTGTTCCAAAATACCTATTTAGAAAACCTTGATCTAGAATATGCTGATTCCGAACTTCGTTTCCTATGAGATTTTGCACTTCTATCTATAAAGTAAGAATATCCATGGAATCTCAATAAAAAACCTTCTCCAAACGATTTCAAGCTCCTCACTAAATCAATCCATAACCCTACCCTAGTCCCACTGAAAATCCACCTGCATATCGACCTAACAATCTGAATCGCTCTTTAGAACCTCAGGAAGTTTCGAACTCAATCAAAACTAAAGTTATATGTCACAAATGTGGTCTCGGAAAACACTACACCAAGGATTGTTTGGCTGAAGTTCTTCAAAAACCAAAGGTGAAAGACTTTGCCTACTATGCTCGTCGAGCACAAGAACTTGTTGAAAGTGAAAAGTCATTTGTCACTACTGTTTCAAGGAATGTTGATGGGTATTGGTCATCTATTGATGAAGGTCATAGAAAATCTGCAGGGAACTTGTGTCTTATGTCTAGACAATAAATTGAGTGTGATAAGGGTTACTGGTCCTCTGGTTCGGAAGCTGATAATGATGATGCTGAGCCAAATTATTGCCACATGGCAACAAATGATCCACCTAGACAAAGCATCATCCAGCAGGTAAAATCTATGACTACTGATAATATTTTTGACTTATCTGTTTGTGAACCTTATCTAACTCAAATTGAATCTGATATGACAGTTGCCCATAAAACCTATGAGTTTGGCATTGAAGTTAGTGAGAAGTTGGATAGTGAACTAACTAGAATTAGATTACTTTTTGAAGATCAGAAGCTGAAGATTATATCATTAGAGAGAGAGAACTTGTAATTGGTAAGGATGAATGTATTATTTTGAATGACAAATGTGAAATTTCAATTATTGAAAGAAATATCTTGGTTACTGATAAAAATGACTTAATGCAAAAATAGATGTTTTGCATAATTCGGTCGATTTTCTTGAAGCTACTGAAAGAATGACTCACAATTTTCGTCATACCTGGTCCAAAGCACCTACTCTTGGTAGTGAGTTTCCAAAGCCAGTTGTTTGTCCCCTAAAGGAACTTCAAAACTTAACGTTTATGGGAGATATTTTGAAACACACTTATTCAGATACCCCTGTCTCACCATTATTGTCCCTTCATGAGATCTCAGACAAATATAAATCATTGATCACTAAGTTCAAACCGATCACTAGTACATGCCCTGGTTCCATGCCATTTTCTGCCTCTGATATCCCTAAGCCTGAATCAGTCTTTGGAACCCTTACATAACACAAAAAATACTGGAGTTTGTGTTTAGAACTCCGGTCCTCCGAATAATTGTGTTATCGTGGAAATCATTCCTGAGACAAATGGACATGACTCCGACCAATTCAACATATTTTTGAATTTCCTTGATTGAGATGTAGAACTTAATAGTGATAACGACACATCGTCTGATTCCTGTGTCCTGAATACTATTGCAGGCTGTCTCTTAACCACTAAGTATCCTAATCATGTTCCAGTGGCTTAAGTCTTGATACCTGTGATACATATGAACTAAGTGGGTCAGGTTGGGGAAACCTGGTGAGATACATAGGAATTTCAATCCCACGATATTGATATGATAATATTCCATAATTATCAGACATGTAAACCAACCGTTACCATACAATAATCATTCCTACATATCCATTCCTACCGATCCTCACATATCCTAGACTATCCATTTCTATTGATCCTCATAGATCCTAGAGTATCTATTTCTATCGATCTCATAGATCCTAGACTATCCATTTCTATCGATCATCACATATCCTAAATGTTGATTATCAGAGAGAAATTTGCTCGCCTGATGAATCGTTGACTACACAGCTAGGGGCTTCCGTTGTCGGTGTAAGTTGTAAAGGCTTATGGCCCATCAGAATATTTGATCAATATTGTTTTCCAATTCATCTACGTCTATAAGTAATGAGCTCACACTAGCAACGAAATTCACAAGACCATCTAAAATGATCAAGTGGTGTCACCTACTCTGGGGTGACCAAACATACTGCTAACAGTTGCTTGATCAGGAGCGGCCATTTATGGTCATCCTGTACGGAGCTACCGTACATCGACGTGTGATAGTGTCATGGAACATAACTTTACTCTCCGTTTCTAGGTTATGCACATTATCCATGAGTCTAATTTTATCCCTAAAGTAGATTATAGTGTCTGTAACCAACCTTAATACCCACTTTATTATTGAATGACACTAGCCTAATTCTAGCGTATTTATAATCCCTAGAAATCCTTACATATTGTTATTCTTTTATCTTATAAGCAATTCTACATTTAATACTATTATATGATGTTATCTATTTAATCCTAACATAAAATAAAACCATGTCTGGTTCGCACATAGCACAACATATATCCTAACATATAATCCAGGCAATAAGCACATAATTCACATATGAATTCTAGCAGATATTTAATTTTTGATTAATATTGATATTAAATCATGTTCATAAAATGGACTATGCACTCACCAGAGAAAGTGTCTGGTGATTGGTGAATTGGGTAGAGCTTCGCCTTACACCTTTTTTCCAATAGACCTAGATGTACATAACGCTAAGTCTTAGTCTAATTTCATACTTCATGGAACTATTATCCTAAAGGTTTAGATTCCTCAATAATCCCAAAGTCTACTTCAAGATCTAAATAAGGAATAACCAGGTAGGATCATATCGGAGGTACAGTCTGTTTGGCATACAAAGTATACTGTTTGGAATTCCCACTTCAAACACCTCACAAAATCCAGCCTAGACATCACTCCCGTAAGTAGATCAATCAGTATAATGACTTGGAGTTATAGATAAACCTTATTTATAGATTCATAATAACGAATATGACTATAATTAAAAGTTACACAGAACATGAACTAAGTGTAACTTAACTTATAGAGCTTCCGGAATCTAAGTGGGTAGAATACTGACTCGGGATCTCATGCTCGAAGGCTACTACTTACATGTGTACTCAAGGGTGTTGCAGGGCTTCGCCCCAAGTCAGAAACTAAGGGAAATAGGCTAAAATCGAGAGAATTTTGATAGAGAGGAGGATGGGGAGTAAGGAAGCAAATGAACAACCGAAATCTACTTATACCATAATTGCATGTCATGCCTAGTGTGCGTGCCACTCACACCTGAGACATTGCTCCTACCATTTTTCAGCCACATGTCAAAAATATGGTGGTCTACACCCCACCTTCTAGAAAGTGCGCGTCGTGCAACCCACCTGCACGTGGCGCTTCTCGAAAGACTTTAGAAAATCGTATCTTCTTCATACGAGCTCCGTTTTCGACGTTCTTTATATCCCTGAAAATCTTTCGACAAGATCTACAACTATCGTTTAGACTCCGTTGGATAATTTTGACTTTATTTTTAAAGTTATATTTTTAACAGGCTTAGACTGTTAAATTACGATAAAAATTCATAACTTTCTCATATGATATCCGTTCTCGACTGTCTTTATATCGACGAAACCATATGGACGAGATATTCAACTCTCGTTTAGATTGTTTTCCTAAAAATCAACCGATCTCTACTTCGGTTTCTGAGTTGTATCCTGCTGCACTGAAACTTCGAAAAATCATAACTTCCTCTGATAAATTCAGATTTGGAAGTTGTCTATATGAACGCTCTCGGTTTAATGACTACTATGAATTATGTTTGAATTATTTTCCCTAAATAATCCTTCTTTGATAATGTCTAATTGTCTATGAGACTATTAATTATCCTATTATTCTTTAATCATCTAGCCCTATCTTTCAGACGTTACAATTATCTCCCCCTAGGATGGTTAAGCTGGTTGTCGGAGCTGGGAATTTTTCAGATTGCATTCAGATTGTGAAGTGAGTTTTCCTCACTGTAAACGTGGGTCGAAGGCACCAATGCCGACCCACT
This sequence comes from Lactuca virosa, assembly GCF_052849685.1. Classification (NCBI taxonomy): domain Eukaryota; kingdom Viridiplantae; phylum Streptophyta; class Magnoliopsida; order Asterales; family Asteraceae; genus Lactuca; species Lactuca virosa. The sequence goes on along the minus strand of NC_136429.1, from coordinate 302,309,222 downwards.
AGATTATTTATCCTGGTCAGGATGGTGATTTGATAGTTGTAGTTGTTCGGTGGATCCATGTGATTATTTGTATTTGATGGCTTTATGTTTATATTTGTTTGTTGTATATGTCGACATGTTGTTTTGGGTTGAGGCGCTCCTGGTTTGTGTTGTAGGCCAAGACACCTGGGGACGACCGTATAAGCTGTAGGCGCTACGAGGTGGTCCAGTCAGCCCGACGACACGTGGAGCGTTCTGGATAGGATGTAGGCCTTGCGAGGCGGTCCAGTCATGCCGAAGGCTCGTAGAACGGTCCAGATAGGCTGTAGGCCCTGCGAGGCGGTCTAGTCAGGATGATTGTTCATATTTCATGCTTGTCTGTTGTGGTGTGCTGGTACTTTGGGGAACTCACTATGCTTTGGCTTACAGTTTTAGTTTATGGTTTCATGTACTTCTTAGGATCGTGGGAAGGCGAAGGTGTGATCGTACACAGCTTCTAGGTTTTATGTATTCGGTTCTTGGGAAAACTCTGATTTGAAATGATGCTTTTGAAACAATGACTCTTTTTTTAAACAATATTGATTAATGGTTGGTTTTAAAAATTTTAAATTTCTTGTGATTTTTGGAGTGTTAAAAGTAGGTATCAGAGCCTTGGTTTGAGTGAACTGGATGAACATTCGTGTGAGTCCAGACTCAAACTAGGGAACTGCAAATGTTTTTAAACTGGTTTCAAAATTATTTTCAAAAGTAACCAAGGGATAATATGATGTGTATGATCAACCGGAGCAAGAAATTATACCCCAAGTTACCCATACTAATATTTAATGTTATGTTATGTTAAAACAACATGCTAGTGATAGGCTAGGGATCTTCACGAATTGAATGATAGAGTTTCCTTATAATCGATACCTGATAGACTAAGGTTTATTTCTTGTGTGAAATTGACATCATTACTATAGTTGCGTAGTGTATGCATCATAGTTGTACATAACTAAGATTTTATAGCCTGCGAATGTTTGGTTTAGTCTTATTTCCTGTTCTGGTTTGAGGAAGGGCTTAGGGTAGAATCAGGTATTCAACTGTCTATAGGATCCAATGTTATGTATGGTTATCATACAAGAGTGCTACAGGGTATGTGAAAGTTTCATTGATGAGTCATGTGGGATCAGCCGACCAACTAAGGATGTCTAGCATTTCTATAGGAAGTGAGAATAAGATGTATGCGTGTTCTAGTGTGTGCTGTTATGGTCTTTTTGATGATCTTCTGAGACAAATATGGGTAGGTGTGGAAGGTCGTATGGGCTCGTACTACTGGAAGAACAGGACCCGTACACGTAGTAGGGAAGTCACAACCCCAAGGGTTTTGTTATTTGGAAAAGCTCCTATGATATGAATTACGCTTTATCTGATATTTTCTAGTTTATTTCAGTATGGTGTTCATGAGGTGATCCGGATCAGGAGCAGGAGCGAGTGGCTAGGATAGGCCAGGGCTGACTGAGGACCAGGTTAGGGAGATGAGTCATGTTGAGGTTGTTTATATTGTCAATGGGTAGATAACAGAGTTGTTTGGGTCTATCAATACTGTTGGATTAATGTCTAAGTCCATAACTATAATTGGTAAGACTTGACCCGACCCGACATGGTCCATTTGGGTTGCATGGCATCATGCATTTGGATAGACTATAATGAGAGAAATAACACTTAAGGTTGGTTAATATATTATAAGTTCTAATATATTAATAAGGTTATTTAATTAGTATTGATCAAGAATTAATTTGGAATTAATTAAGTGATCAAAAGGAGACTAATTAAATATATGGGTTGATTGTGTAAATCATTCATTCTTATATATGTGGGCTTGTGATCCAAGATTCCTTATGTTGGACTAAGTCCATGGGGTGACCCATGGATACTCCATGGAGGTTAAAATCCATGGAGCATAAGGAATGGGTAAAGTTATGAGTTACATGGTGTAACCCTAATAGCCACCATATAAAAGAATCCCATGGCTCAAGAAATCGTGCACTAATGTGTGAATATGAGGGCTAGACGATTTCAAGGAGTGTTCCATTTCTCTCAAGTCATTCCATGTGCATTTGGTGTTGTGTAAACCATTTGAGGTGTCACACTTGGGGCACTAGGCACTCAAGCTTCATGGAGACAAGCTACATCAAACAAAGGTATGTATTCTATCCATTTGATTACCCAAGTATCAAGTATTGTATGCTAGATAGGGTAATACCTTGGAAAGTTCATAATTGCATGTATAATAGAGAAAACATAGATCCAAGGTATTTAGGGTTGCATGTACACTTAGGAGTGTTAGAATGCGCAAAACCCATCAAATACTTCCATGATGGAGTTCTTTGATGATGGATACGCTGCACTTTCAGAGGATATTGCAGCCACCACGATCGTCGCTGCTGTGGGGATTGGAGGGGGAGAGCTTTCCAGTACCGGGACTTCGATAATACAAAGCCCTTGATGTTTGATGGGGTTCTGAAGCTGATCGTTTCCATGAGGTGGCTATCCTATGTTGAGGGATGTTTTTTTTTACTTTCTCCTACCCAGCTGACTAAAAGGTCAAGTGCGCTCTAAAATTTCTTCAGTCTGGAGTGAAGGATTGATGGAGACAGGTCACAAGTTCATACACTATAGAGTAGAGAGTTACTGTATCATGGGAGAAGTTTTGTGATATGTTCCGCTCGAGATACGTCCCTTTGGTTGATAGAGAGATTAGCCCAGGAGTATCTACACATGAGGTAGGGGACGGACTCGGTGACTGAGATCACTAAGATGTTCACTGAGAAAGAACTGTTTTTCCATGAGTTTGATGCTTCTGAGCAAGCTCAGATGACTCGGTACTTGAGCATGCTCAAGACGGACATCCGCCATTTAGTGTCTACTCAGCGCTATGGTCCACTTGTGGAGTTATAGGAGGACGCTAGGCGGCGGTAGATTGAGATGGAGCTCCAGACAAGGGCGGAGGAAGGCTCCGGTGCAGTCACATCATGCGGTGAAGTGGTTTAAGGTCGCTGATGCGAGATCTGTGAGTCAGAGGGGCCGCACTTGTGGCAAGTGCGACAAGGTTCATGAGGGTTCTTGTCGATCTAATTTTGGGTGCTACAAATATGGAAAGGATTAGCATTACGCCAAGGACTGTCGCTAGCATATTAAAGTCAACTGTCCTTTGCTCACGACAGGACCGGAGTAGGCTACATTCCAGCTACTTTGAGCATCACCGATGGGCGACAGGGTAGGGCGGAGCCCCCGAGGGCTTGAGGTCGCACTTTTCATCTCACGACAGAGGAGGCCAGGGCGGCGCCAGACGTCGTTACTGATATGTTTATATTTATCATCTTCATTATTATTTAATAATATGCTTATGTTTATGTTTCTGATAGGTACCTTCTTAGTGAATTCATTGCCTACTCTTGTGTTATTCGACTCGGGCACAAGTCGGTCCTTTGTATCTCGGTCTTTCAGTGGGGATTTTGATATGCCCCTTATCGATTTAGAGTGTCTGTTGAGGATTTCTATCGCCAACGAACATGATATTTATGCATCTAGAGTGTATAAGGGTTGTGTTCTAGAGTTTTTTGTGGTGCCTTATCTGATTGATTTGATTCCTATCCCCATGGGAGATGTATGTATGATAGTAGGGATGGATTGGCTGATCAGGTTTGGCGCCATGACAGACTGCGAGGGGCAACGAGTAATGGTTCGAACCCCAAGTGGGGGAGACATGGTCATCTACGGAGAGGGTACTAGGGTTGGATCAGGGTTTTATTCGGCAGCCAGGGCTCGACAGTATATTCAACATGAATGTATGGGTTATCTTTCCTATGTGGTTGATACTCGGATGGGGGAGCAGGTCTCGGTTTCTGATGTGCCAGTTCTCAGGGAGTTTGTTGAAGTGTTTCCGGAGGAGTTGATACTCTTGACCTTTAAGTCATCCTTTCAGACCTTATGAGGGTTCTTCAGTCCTAAAAATATGGTCTTGATATTTAGTTTTTCTCCATGCATGCTCTAGAAGGTCTTAAGGCATTAAGAAGTTGGGATTTTGTGTATTAAGCACTTAATGGACATGCAAAGTCATAACGTTGAAAACTTTATGACTCTTAGTTGTACATTTGGCCTTGGATCTGAAACTTGGATGTGAGAGCTTAATGCATTAAGCTCTTATTGTGAAAATGGAAATCTGAGCGTACGCCTTGCGTAATCTAGAGGACGCAGTGCGTACATGGTCAACCTCCCGAATATGCTCAAATCTTGACTACGCCTCGCGTACGAGCCCTGAGTTGACTCGGCAGGTTTAACTCCGTTGACTTATTGATTTTGACCAGTTTTGACAAAAGGGTACTTTGGGAATATGTTATCAATTTATAATGGGAAATGTTTTGACATTTATGAATTTGGGTTGAGCTGGTTGTCGGAGTTGGGAGTTTTTTAGAATGTATTCAGACTGTGAGATGAGTTTTCCTCACTGTACACGTGGGTTGAAGTCACCAATGCCGGCCACTAGATTATTTATCCTGGTCAGGATGGCGATTTGATAGTTGTAGCTGTTCGGTGGATCCGTATGATTATCTGTATTTGCTGGCTCTGTGTTTATATTAGTTTGTTGTATATGTCGACATGTTTTGTTGGGTTGAGGCAGTCCTGCTTTATGTTGTAGGCCAAGACACCCGTGGACGACCGGATAGGCTGTAGGCCCTAAGAGGTGGTACTTTGGGGGAACTCACTAAGCTTTGGCTTACATTTTTAGTTTATGATTTTAGGTACTTCCGATGATCGTAGGAAGGCGAATGTGTGATCGTACACAGCTTCCAGTTTTTATGTATTCGGGTCTTGGGAAAACTCTGATTTGAAATGATGATTTTGAAACAATGACTCTTTTTGTAAAGAATATTGATTCATGGTTGGTTTTAAAAAATTTAAATTTCTTTTTATTTTTGGAATGTTACAAATATGGGATATTGATAGTTCTTGTTCCATGCACATGACTGGGCTAAAATATTTCATGCGTGATCTTAAACTTACCCTAAATGCTGGTTATATTACTTATGGCAACAATTTGAACTCTCAAATTCGAGGTTATGTCATCCTGGCCAATGGCAATTTTTCTGTCTCCAATGTGGCTTATGTGTCCGATATCAAGCATAATGTAATCAGTGTGACTCAACTAACTAATGCAAATCAGAGGGTTGAATTCTGCAAGAAGCATAGCTATGTCATGACAGAAGACCGAAAAGAATGTCTCATAATATCAGATCACATCAAGAATATGTATCCTTTGGACATCAACATGATCATCAGAAAGCCTCAACTATATCTTATATCAAAATCCGTTCCTGATGTAAGTTGGCTATGGGATCGGAGGCTTGCTCATCTTAACTTCTGATACATGAATGATCTGGTTTCTGGTGAAATGGTATGAGGTCTGCCTATCCTCAAAATTGAAAACGATCATCTATGCGCTACGTGTGAATGTGGGAAGCAATCAAAGAAAGGACATCCTGTACTGATTGAAAAATCCATTTTGGAACCGCTCAAACTTCTTCATATCAATCTTTGTAGACCATTTGTGGTAGAAAGCTTACATCACAAAAAGTACATTCTTGTGATTGTTGATGACTACATAAGGTTCATGTGGGTATTCTTCTTAATGTTAAAGTCAGAAACCACCTCCGAGCTCAGACAATTGAAAATTTTCTTACCGACAACGACATCGAACACAATTTTTCTGCTCCCTACACTCCTCAACAAAACAATTTTGTTGAAAGAAGAAATCGAGCTCTATTTGAAGCCGCTCAGTCGATGTTGAACGTTGAAAACCTTCCTCTCTATCTTTAGGCCAAAGCCATCTTTACAGTCTGCTTCACTCAAAATCGAAGCATCATCAATCCTCGTCTCACCATGACATCCTATGAAGCAATGAATGTTCAAAATTCGAGTATCTTGTTCTTACACATTTTTGGATGGAGATGCTTTATAAAAAACAACCATGATGAACTTACCCAGTTTCAACCAACCGATGAAGCTATCTTTTTCGGATACTCAGCCAAATATAAAGCCTACAAAGTTTTGAATAGTAAAACTAGTATAATTGAAGAATGTAAGTCCCAAATCTGCTTGTGTATCAATCAGATCCGTTTGATGGTGCGGAATCCCAATAAAACGGATGATGCCAGATCTAATGAAGAAGAAGGAGAAGAAGAAGATGATGAATCTTGTATGATTTGATTAGAATGAAGATCCAAATACAAGATTCACACACAACTTACACACACTTAAGATCCTCTCTTCTCTCTAACTTTCTCTCTCTACCATACACTCATACTTATGCACTCCTCACCACTAATACAATATATAGTAGACATGGGCCGTGAATGGGTTTACGGCCGTAAAGCTGTTCACGGCCATAAACACAACCGGAAACATATATACAACCGTAAACACCAAGCTGTTTACGGTCCTAGACATAAAAATACATTTTCCTAGAAAAGTAAAGTATAAACCAAATTTTGACCCAACAATCTCCCCCTTGGTTTATAGCTTTCTTTTCTAATTGACCCAACAAACTCCCCCTAAAAATGTAGCTGGCTTTTCTTGTCAATCTTCATTGGGAGCTTGGCTTCAGCTTTTATCTTCGATTTCTTTTACAGCTTCAAGATGAACTTGATGAATCTTCAATAAATGACTCCATCTTGAGCAGTTGGGCTTTTCTTCAAAATTTGACTCTGAACACACATTGGGTGAGGAGGCTTCTTGATAAGATTCTTGAAAGATAGCGATTTCAGATTTAGAATCTTCAGAGAGAATATTAGAGAGAACGAATCTTCTGGATCACTTCAGCAGGTTCATAGATAGCAGCAAATTGATTGAGGAGGCTTTAATACAATCTGTCACATAATATTCAAGAACAACTTCACCTTGCTTCTGGGGTTGAAAGATATGAAAGCTGAAAGAATAGTCTTCATTTCTTGCTCCTTCGAATGAGAATTCTTCGATGATCACGGATGAAGCCTTGGCTCAGAAAATCTCGATACAGTCTCCATGAGTCTCATCTACATCTGAATTCACTTTTCAAGACAAAACAAAACTTCAAAGAAAATTTAACACACAAAACGGAAACAAAAATATTTTTGGATTTTTGATTTTTCTTAACAAGAAATAAAACACAAATAACACTATTTTTTGGATTTTTAATTTTCTCATTTTTGTTTGATTTTTGAATTTTTTTTAATTCTCCCCCTAAATTTGTGCATAGAAGAAAACTATGAACAAATTTAACAAAAACAAAAATATTTGGGATCAAAGTTTTCAAGCAAACCAATATTGTTTATCAGCACACGCCTATATGTCTAGATCTGGTCAATCACCGGTATTGTGGTCCACTTAAACATAAAGGATGTTAACAATTTGGACAAATTATAAGTGACAAATCATTGTGATATATATTCCTAAATGGACATTTAGCTGATGACGACCAAGGATATTGTTGTCCACTTCATGAGTCCACACATCAAGGAAATGTTGAGCCACAGTTCTAGATAATTAACTTTTAGTGTATCTCGCAGGTTCCCATGTTTATCTCACTGTTCAATCAACCCGAGCATCGTATTGTCAGTCCATATGAAACTATCTAAGTCTATATTGTCTAGTCCTTTCATGGTCAGTTAATGTCTAGTCCTTTTTGAATCCTTTGTGCCTACCAGCACATTAAACACAGAGTCTAGACAATTCGGCTTTAGTCCATTACGCGCATCATAAATTGCCCTTTAGCACTATACTTCATATCACTTCCCAAACAATACCTACTAAAGAAAGATATATAAGGAAATTAAAGAAAATTATCTTTGGAATGAATAAATGTAAGATAAACTCAGGAGTATTGAGAAGAAAACTCAACCTGTAAGTCACTGATTGAATTTGCATCCAGAAGGTCTTAGAAGAACACGCATAATCTCAGAACAGATCCGAAAATTATTCACATCGTTAAGCACAAACCCCATGAGTGATCCCTTCCTTTCTTCCTTTCCCACAAATAACACATACTCTCAAACAAAGTTCTGAGTGTTGCACAGTTGAGAGATACCTCCTATCATGTGCCTGGAACAACTACTATCAACAAACCGAAGTCTGATGATATGCCTCCATAGCTGCTCCGACATAGAGTGCGGGATTAGTTGGTCTTTCGAACCCAGTCCATTTTGAAACTGGGTTGACCTTTAACATCAACGCAAGGTACCCTCTCCCATGACATATCCTATTTATCACAAACATAAGATGAAGAAATATTAAACGCATTAGATGATTTGGGAGATTGAACCTTTGGTACCCATCTGTAGTCGGGTTTAACCTATTTCTTTTTCAAGCGGATGGATGCCTCGGAACTTGATTTTGAACTTAAGGTCTGCTGTCGAGATGACTTTGACTTAGCCGGTTTTGGTTTTATTGGAGCATTTCTGGGCCGACATTCCCTTCTTGCCCTTGGGAGTTGATTTCTTGGCCTTGGGAGTTGAACTCTTGCCCTTCGTGGCATTCCAGTCGCCATTGTCTGAACGTGACCTTGAGGGGTTTCTTTTGGAAAATATCCCTCTTGGCGCGTTCTGCCACCCTTGTGCATAGTAGGGAACGTATGCGCGATTTGGACAATTTCTGGCAATGTGTCCAGGTGTTCCACAGTGAAAGCTAGTATTTTTCTTCACTGGGAAGTTGTTTCTTTCTGCCCCTGGTGGCGTATCATTGCCTTGTTCCTGGTTGTTCCCACATGCACACTTTCAGTAGGCTGGCTGTTTCACTTGATTTGGTGGCCTGTATTTCTCAACAGCAGGTTGATCAGAAGTAACTGAGTTAGAAGCAACAGATTCAGAGTTCAAGGAGTCATTTGTTTGATAATCATCAGAATTTGCAGAAGTAGAATTAGTTCTGTTCTCCTTATCCTCATCCTCTACTACTTTACCTTCACAAGAAGTAGAAGCATTAGAATCGTTCAGCTCAACACTTTTTGGCACAACCACGACAGAATTATCAAAGATATCATCAAGTATATCGAAAAAATTTGAGTCATCAGACTTTGGTACAATTTTATTATCATACACACTCTCTTCAGCTGCTTGCTTGCAATGACTTAGTGGTTGATCTGCATAAGAAGTAGAAACATTAGTACTTGCAACCTGAGGACCACATCTTGACACAAATACAACAGGTTTGCCATATTTTAGATGTGCCTCTCTGTCCATTTCCTTTTTTGTCAAAGGGTTATACTGATAGGTGTGATTAAAAGGAGGAGGCACTTTATCATATCCTAAACCCTTTTGCTGGTTATTTTTAAATCTCAAACTATTTTCCATCATTCACGCAACTACTTCACTCGACACATCAAATTTTCTGAAATTAAAATCTGCATTTTCAAACTTATTTTTCAATGTATCAAGTTCAGCAGTTAACTCTGCAAGTTGTTCTGTCACATATCTATAGTTTGCACATTTATTACTGTATTCTTCTTGAAGTTTTCTAAAATCTTTTGTTTTGGCTTCTAATTGTGCTTTTAAGGGTTTCTGTCCTTTCCTAAGTTGATATCCTTCGTATTGTAGGTCCTCGTTCTCTCTACGTAATAATTCGATATGCTCAAGTAAATTTTTAACATTATCAATGCATGTTTGAGAACAAGAAATTTCATTGACTTTGGTGTTTGAAGAACTCATTGTTTACCAAAAATGCCCTTTGACTTAAATCCTCAAAAGTCAACCTTAAAAGTCAAATTTAAAAAGTCAAACTTAAAAGTCAAACATGAAAAGTTAAACCAAAAAATTAAATTTGAAAATTTGAAAGTTAAACGAAAAAGTCAAAGTTTAAAGTCAAAGTCAAAAGTTTAAGTAAAAAGTCAAAATTAAAAGTCAACAATTAAAAACTAAAATTTTGGAAGAAAATAGAATTTAAAAATAAAAGGAAATTGATTTTTGGGTTAAAAGTGTTAAATTTGTGAATTAGGAACCGAAGGTATAATATTTGAGTTAAAATTCGAAGGCTTGTAACAAGATGCAGCCTAGCCCAACTGGTAAGACGCGAAGGAGGAAAGAATGGGAGACCCGAGTTCGATCCCCGGCACCCCCAATTTCGTTTCCCCCTTTTTTTTTTAAATGTACGTTGCTGCTTGTGAGGACGACTGCTGCGAATGCAAGATGCTGAGCAGGGCCGAGAACGCGATGCGAGGACGAAGATCAATCGTTGGCCGTAAACAAGACCGAACATGTGACCGAACACGTGTGAGGCTGGCCGCACACCGAGGACCGCAAATGAGGAGGCTGTAAACGAAATTCTGAACAAAAATGAATAAAAATGAAGATTTCAAGGTGCAGCAGATCAATTCACTGAAATCGAAATTCTGAACAAAAATGAAGATTATGTCAATTCCATTGACTTTCCAAACTCTGACGATGTTGGCATATCCGGTTCAGAAGTTCAGGGGAGCGTCATCCTCAAATTTTTGTTGTTCAGGGGAAGCAACACAACCCTATTGTTGACAACAAATCATTTGCCACTCAAGAATGTCCGAGATTGCATATCTAGACAAAGGATCATCATCCAAATCAAGTTATTCGAAATCTCAATGCCGACATTCAAACTCGCTCTGCTACTAAAATTCAAAATGAGTGCCACTTCTCGGCATTCATATCAATGGTTGAACCTAATTCCATCAAAGAATCCTTAGAACGTTCCGATTGGATTACAACCATGCAAGAATAGCTAGCAGAATTTAATAGAATTCAAGTATGGACTCTTGTGCCTCCTGCTCAGGATCACCCTATTGTTGGTAAGAGATGTGTCTTCCAAAACAAGATCGATGACGTTGAAGTTATAATCGGAAACAAATTAAGATTGGTAGCTAAAGGATTTACTCAGATCGAAGAACTTGACCACGACGAAACCTTACCTCATGTTGCCCGTGTCAAAGCTATCTGAATCTTTCTTGCTTATGTTTCTCACATAGGCTTTCAAATTTACCAAATGGACGTCAAGAGTGTTTTTCTCAATGGTGAACTTGATAGTGAAGTATATCTTCAACAACCTCCAAGGTTTGTGAATCTTTCATAGCCGAACTACTACTACAAACTTTAAAAAGTTGTTTATAGCCTTAATCAAGCTCCTCGTGCCTGGTATGAGACTCTCACTGGTTTTCTTAAGCATTCTGGTTTTCAAGGAGGAATTATCGATGCTACACTATTTCGAAGAACAAACGGGAAACATCTCATGCTAGTATAGATCTATGTCGACGATATCATTTTTGGGTCAACCGATCCAACGATGGTTGTTGACTTTGCGAAACTGATGGTTAGTCGATTCCAAAAGAGTATTAGTCGTGAATTAAGCTTTTTCCTCGGACTTCAAGTCAAACAGACCAACAGAGGAATCTTCATTCATCAAGAAAAATACATTTCCAAACTTCTAAAGAAATATTTAATGGTTGTGCCTCCATAAAAGTTCCAGCGGGTTTCGAACACAAGATCTTCTCGGACCCATCTGGTGTTGCTATAGATGAGAAGAAGTATAAGGTAATGATTGGATCGTTGCTCTACCTCACTGCAAGTCATCCTGACATCGTGTTCTTAAAGTGTGTGTGTGCTAGATTCCAGGGATTAATTTGAATATGTCTCATCTTTTGGTTGTCAAGCAAGTCTTCCAATATCTTAAAAGAACAAAGAACCTCGGAATTTGGTATCCTGCAAATGAATGTTTCCTTCTTTATGCCTATTCCAACTCAAACTATGGAAGACTTCAAATTGATAGAAAAAGTACAACGGGTGGTTGTCAATTTTTCGGTGGAAGATTGGTTAGATGGTCATCCAAGAAACGAAACTACATTGCTCTTTCAACAGTCGAAACATAATACATTGTTGCCGCAAGCTGCAACTCGCAAGTTCTATGGATGAAATCTCAGCTTCTGGACTATGGTTATGGATTTCAACAAATTCCTATCTACTATGACTGTCAAAGTGCAATTGCGATCCCTCACAAGTCAATTTAGCACTCCATGACCAAGCACATTGATATTCGATACCACTTATTTAAAGATCATGTTCTAAAAGGTAACATTGAGCTCATTTTTGTTCCATCTGACGATGAAATTGTTGATATCTTAACTATGGCATTAGATGAAACCAAATTCAATGGGTTTATGAACAAAATGGGAATGATGATGCCTAATCCTCAATTATTTCAAGAAGTTTGTACTCTCTATTGGAAATATTAGAAAGTCAAATAATTCTTAATTAATTTGTTTCCACGAAATTGTTTCTTCTCAGAAAATAAGGCATCGTTATGTGGCGTTTTGTCTGACTTGTTCTTCTAGTCTTAAGATTTTCAGAATACTATCATACTTGTAGATTTGTCCGATATATTCACATCGGATACCTTGAACATTTTACCTCATAATGTTTTCTATGAAGTAGACCTCGGAATTCAAATCCGACATGGTAATATGATTTCGTCACTTATCTCTTATCAAGCTTTGCTCCTTCAGTTCTCAGAATTTCAAATCACTTGTTAAAATACTTTTCCTCTATGATCTTAATGCAATTTCTACCTCTGATATTCATTCAGAGATTGTGCCATATCCAAATCTATAACATATACCAATGATGTGTTTCATCTCTTTCCAAAGCATCTTATGACATTCCATCTCGGAATCTTATTGTTCTGAGATTCTCAGCAATAAATGAATTTTAAGTTTATCATTTAAGTTCTGACTATGAAATTTTTTTCATGATTATCTTAAAGATAATTTATTTTATGATTATCTTCTTAATTCACAATTAACACGATTTTGGCACATGTTCCAATAAAAGTACTGAGTGTTCTGATCATTTGGATGTTAATTGTCACATAGGAATCCTTTTTGGCATATGAATTAAATGCAACCCGTTTCGGATCTCGGGTGTCATTAGTCAACTCTTCGACCCGACCAGGAAATTCCAACATATATAAGGATTTTGAATCCTAGCTGTTCCCACTTTTCACTTTGGATATTGTCTTCTTATAGATTTTTCCTCTGTACATTGTTCTTCAAGATTTCTCTCACTCCCTGCATTGGCTTCCAAATCATCTGATGTGGCTCCCAAATCATCAAAACCTGCAACAAAATGAAATCTTCCAAAGGGACTGCTTCATCTTCTTCAACCGAAATCATTCTTAGAGAAACTGCTTAGTTTTTCTCTCTTGATCCAATGGATTATGATGAATCTGTGAGAATCATGTTCGAGTTCTTTTCCCATCATCTCTATCCCTCTCACAAATATCCTTAACCCTAATTTCCCTCTCATACTTCTTCATAAAGCCTTCGAACGTCTGAAGACTAAAGATTGTGTTCTTGAAGTGATGATCGCTTACGACCGGATTTTACTGGTTCATAGGGAAACGTTTCGCAGAGAAATTGGAATTGCAGAAAACCACAAAGGTTTTCAAGTGCAGGAACCATCTTTTGAAGACTTTAAGTCATTCTCGACTCAAATCGGCTACAATGTTGAGTTTAAGGCTAAAGAGTTCAAGAAATCAACCGTTCTTGGCCTTTGGACCATCTTAATGCACTTTATCTTTGGGGTTTGTCTGGAAAACATGGTGGTACAGACACTATGAGCAAGGACTGGATTTATGTGGTACACAACATCTTCACCGGAAAAGCCAACACCGTGATCTACTGCAACGACTGTACTCCGAGAGAAAAAAATCTATGCCACTCACCTCAAACATCTGAGACATATCTTGTTCTTTCAAGACTATCAAAATTTATAGGTTGCCTAGTCAAACTGCTTTCAGACCTATAAGACGTTAACCTGAGCACATGTCATGCACTATTACTTCCGACTCACCACATCTTAAAAAAAATCTTGAGCCCTCGATTGTGTTCAACCCAACACAATCTGCCCTGGTCTCGGATGATACAACCTCGAAAGTGAATAGACCAGCTACCTCGGAAGGTAAAGTGAAATTGATTGCCAAGCGAAAGGCATCCCGTTCTAAAGTCAAAGCCAGAAATAGAACCAAAGCTGGTGAATCCTCTCAAAAGGATTCACAAATCGGCATTCGACCTGACTGTGTCTCTGCCTACCCCACCCAGCCACTCTTCCGAAGTACCCTTCAGACTTATAGGTTGCCTAGTCAAACTGATTTTAGACCTATAAGACATAGCAATAACTGGTAGGAACTGGAAACCGGTAGAACCAGCGGCCTGGTTCAGTTCTTAATTTCGGCCGACTTCGGTTCCCGGGCCGGTTCCGGTTCGGGCCGGTTCCAGCCGAGTCGGTTCCGTTGCTCATCCCTACTTACGAGTCAACTTGAAGCTTCCATTTTCTTCTACACAAGCACAATCAGTGGCCCCTGTCACCGATTCCAAGCTTTCCGAGACATGAGTAGTCCCTCCTATTTCGAAAGTTGTAGCCGGTCTGATATCTGGTTTACGTAGAGGACAATTGGGTATTTTTGACAAGGATTTGGCAGATTTTATTGGCAGGGCTCATACACTGCATCCAGAGCTATCAAGAGAACAAGTGGAATACACACTCATCACAAAGCGCCAACAAGGAATCAACAGTCGCACCCCCTTTTTGTATCCATCAAATGAAGAAATTCATCAAGCGCTTCAGCCTTCCATCGATGCAGTCAAGGCGATACAGTGTTCAGAAGTTCATGTTCCTAATGATAATTTGAATGAATCCCCACAAGAAAATGTTGTTGCCATAGGAGATGTTCCTGAGCCAACCAATATCTCGACTGATCCTCCTCCAAATTTTGTGAGTGTTGCAAATGTTTCTTCTCCATTTGCCACTGATGAAGTCTCGGAAAACATCATGTTTGAAGATGACATTACAATTGTGGGTGTCATTCTTATTCCCACCTTGCTGAACATTTTTCAGAAGCCTTCCTCCTCCAAAGCTCATTTCTATTTCAAACTTTCTTCGTCCTCGGAAGCTTCAGATGAAAATGCTAACCTTGATCAAAATGACGTTGTTCCTCCTCCTCCAGAAAACACATCAGAAGGTCGTCAAGTTTCTACCACTTGAGAAGCTCCACATGATGATGATAAGAGAAAAGATGACGTTGACCACAAGTCCGAAAATTACACTTCGAACACGAGATCCTTCGATGAAAATAATGTGGATCCATTTTCCTTGTTGGAACCCGGAGATAACATTGCTACAACAAACTCCAAGGTTGAGAAGGTCAATCAGCAAGTAGCAGGCCTTGAGTCAAAACTTGACCTGGTACTCAAATCTCTTTCTAAGATCAAGGATACCGCTTAATCCGAACTTGACCGTGAAAATCAACTGGACCAGATTATCTTGCTCCTCTTAAGTTCTACTCTAGAAGATGTCGAATCACGTTACAAGGACAACATGGATCATCACGTCACTACCATCAACATTATGCTCAAAGTTCATGATGATATGCTCTCTGCTACAAACACCCTAATCAAATAAAGTCACATTCTTCATGAGAAACAGATTCAGAGGTTGGAGAAACAGATTCGTCACAAACATGCAATGAATATGGTCATGCAAGAAGTACTTGTAAAGGTCATCGTGCAGCTCAACATAATCTTGACGTTACGAACTACAAGTTTGATGAAATGCTTTTCATTATTGACGAAACCTTTTCTCACCTCAAAGCACAAGCTCTAACTGCCAAAGCTTATGATTTGGTTTCCAAAAAAAATCAATATTTCAACGAGTCTCTGAAGTCTTAAGTGAGCTCAAGTCAAATCCATTGCGTGCATCGGAGGCGGGGCCATCCCATGCAATAAGGGTAGAACAACATATGGGAGAACAACAGAGACAACAATAACTGACAGGTCAATGGAGATTAATCTCAGAATTTGCTCTCTGAGATGAAGATTCTGATAAAGAAGTTGTGGAAGTAGGCACTTCTGAAGATGATGATGACGATGACGACGATGATGATGATGATGATGATGATGATGATGATGATTTTAGTGGATGATGTAATTCTTGGACTACAAGCAATCAGGGAACCACCTACCAAAGTCCTTTCGGAAGCAGAGAATATGAAATGGTCCTCAGTTTCTTGGCCATCATATTTTTCCAAAGCATTCAAATGGAACGAATACATGGTGACGGTCAAAACAAAACTGACAATTGATACCTTCTGAGCCAGTCAACCAATGCCTCCTCTAAGGATTCTCCAAATTAACGTAGGTTCTCCTATCAGAAAACCAGATGAGATCCCTCGATAGTCTTTGCTTTCTCCTCCATCCGAGTTGTTCATTATTCAATCTGGCCAACAAATCATCTCCCCCGTCTCATCTCAAGTTTATCAATCAATAGACAATGGCAAACAAATAGCCATTGGTTCGGACATCCCAACGAAGTCGTTCAAAATGTTTCAGTAATGATCAAAAGAAATATTACCTCAAGCACTCGAAGAAATCATTCGGATTCAAGCACTCAAAGTCAATCCGAATCCGATGTTGGGCATTTTTCATCTCTTATGAGAAGGGATTGTTCATGACATACACTTTGTGCCCTTTATGTACTTCGATCTTCCAACACACCATGCTGATCAACTTGACCTAACAATCTCTCCTCATGGACACTATTACATTAACTCTTTACCCTTGCATCCATCTGATGATCCTCAAATCATTATCTGAACTGAGCGTGAGAGATTGAGAACCTTTTATTCAACCAATGCACGACCCCAAAAGGAAGTGTTGTCTCAGAAGAGAATTACCAAAATAGTTGGTCATGGTAGAAAGTTCCAAGGCAAGTTTGATCTTGACTGTCTTCTGTACAAATACTTCATATCTCGGAACAAGGAATCCACCATCACCATTGTTGATGCAGATTTTCCCTCAATGAATCCAAACGACATTCTCGTTATAGTTGCTCATCTACGAGATCGCCAAACAAATGAATGAAGAATTGGAGCTTACAACTCCGCTACCAGCTTTCTAAATGTCATAACTGGAAATTTTGAAGTCTCGAAACCAAGCCATAGGAGTCCCGTATATGTAATAGTTGTAGCTATGCTATTATTATGCTTTGGTAATATAATGTTATTGAGAATTATACTACCCTAAAGCCTCCTAAGTTGATGAAAACAATAAGAAGTTTAAGTTACGTCAAATACAAATCACATAAATTACAAAATACACTTATTAAAGCTTTCTATACATCAAGACCATGAACATTTCCCTAGGAAGCATCCATGGTCGTGAACCATCCCTAGGAATCAATGGTTGGTCGTGAACACACCCCAGGAACCCACTAAGGTCGTAAACCCCCACAAGCCATCACACATTGACCGTGAACCACCATAAAGGGAGGCATCTTGACGATGAACACCATTCTAGGCACCTTTTTGTTCGTAAACCCTTTAAGGGGGATCCCTTTTGGACCGTGACCACCCTCCTAGGGAGGAATCTTGGCCGTGAACCTTAGTTTATGGTCCATTTAGACCATAAACTCCTCTCAACTCAAATACGTTTACGGTGCTTATTAGCTGTAAGTGGCTACTTCCAATACAATCTTAGTAATTCATGCATTGTCCACCAGTAAACCAAGCACATATCAAATCACTTCCCATATTCACATACAAGGAGCATAAACCCCTCCTTCCCATTTCACAAATTCATTCTTACATTCTAAGAAACCACCGTAAACTCCTCATTGTATCCCATTTATCATATTCACATTCTGTGAACTCATAACTTACTCTTAAATGGTTTCAAGCCTCAAGCTTTAATTATTCTAAGCACTCTCTGGATCCCAGTAAGTATTTCTAGTTTTGGTTAGTGATTCTATACACATTATCTTTTTTAGTTTATCATATTTACACATGAAGATATGTGTTAATATTCTTAGGAATTTCCAAGGTTCAAAGAGTTATCAAAACCCTTCAAGTGTTAGCGCTTGAACTTCTCATCAACTAACCAAATCACCCACAAAATGAAACCAAGGTGAGCTTCATACCCCTATCTTTTGAGTTTTCATTGTTTTTGGGGGAGAATACAAGTCAAGGGTCTTGTCAAATCTTAGTATATTTTCTTATTTATGCATATATGTTATGATTCATATGCTTAAAGTCATGAACTCCATCTAATGGTTCAAGAACTCGAGATTTTTAGCAAGTCTCAAGGTCTTGAACTATATATCACCAATTATATGTTAGAACACAAAAACTAGTATGTTTATGGATTATTGATCATAAATTGTTATGTTAAGAACCACAAGGATTTGCTTCAAAAATGTGTTCAAACAATTTGTTGACATAATATTTTGAAAGTGGGTAAAATATGGAAATAATGATATTTTGGGGACCATTTTCGGGCACATATATAGAAGGACCATTTTTGGAAAATGGAATAAAATTGAAGAATTATTGAACATCTCAATTTTTGGAATAAATGGGCCATTTCCACACAATTCACCAAGTTTTGGGCTACTTATGGTACCTTTTCGCAAATATGGGCCTCATTTGATACTTTATAAAAAGAAGGGCCATTTTTGCCAATCCCGATAATTTTGGGTCATTTTCAATAATTATGATTCCAAGTGGATTATCCTCAATAAACGAGAACGATAAACCTAGTCAACTAGCACAATTAATGTTATTTATTAAAATAACAGATCTCATCGAGTTGCTCAAAAACCAGTTGGTATTCTAGTGAAGACGAGTCTCAAAAGTACCTAAATATAAATATATTAGTGTACGTCTAAAGTCTTGTAAGGAGTTATAACCAGAGTCTCCTGGAGGGAGAGCGGAAATTTGTGTATAGATTTATACGGGGTTGACACCCCGCACCTTCGCTGTTCGTTATCGATCAGTTGCAGGGGGCGTCTTGGTTTTCCAAGATCGATATGAGGTCTGGGTATCATCAGATGAGAGTCCGCGAGGAGGATGTCCAGAAGACGGCCTTCAGGACACATTATAGGCACTATGAGTTTGTGGTGATGCCCTTCGGGCTCACCAACGAACCGGCAACGTTCATGGACCTCATGAACCGGGTGTGTAGACCCATGTTGGATCGTTCAGTGATAGTGTTCATCGATGATATTTTGGTATATTCAAGATCCAGGGAGCAACATGAGGAGCACCTGAGGGAGATTTTGGGCGTATTGAGATCGGAGAGGCTCTACGCCAAATTCTCCAAGTGTTATTTCTGGTTACGAGAGGTCCAGTTCCTAGGACACCTCGTTAATCAGAATGGTATTTTGGTCGATCCGCCCAAGATTGAGGCAGTTATGAGGTGGGAGGTGCCGAGATCCCCCACCGAGATCAGGAGTTTTCTGGAACTGGTCGGATACTATCGGAGATTTATCAGAGATTTCTCCAAGATTGCTATCCCTCTCACCAGTTTGACCCGGAAGGGCGTTGCGTTCACTTGGGGTCCCGAGCAGCAGACCTCATTTGAGACCCTTCACCAGAGATTGTACGAGGCTCCAGTGTTGGCCCTTCCGGAGGGAATGGAGGATTTTGTGGTGTATTGCGACGCATCTATTACGGGCATGGGTACAATACTTATGCAGAGAGGACACGTGATAGCATACGCATCGAGGCTGTTGAAGCCTCATGAGACGAGGTATCCCACCCACGATCTGGAGCTGGGAGCTGTGGTGTTTCACCTCAAGATCTGGCGTCACTATCTGTACGGGGTTCGGTGTACCATATACACACACCACAAGAGTTTGAAGTATCTTATGGATCAACCCAACCTTAACATGAGACAGAGGAGATGGTTGTATGTGGTGAAAGATTACGACTGTGAGATCCTGTATCATCTGGGTAAGGCTAATGTGGTAGCCAACGCCTTGAGCCGTAGAGCAGAGAGTACCCCGATCCGAGACGTGTGTATGATGATGACAGTGATGATTCCAGTGCTAGATATCATTCGAGAGGCCCAGGCGGAGGCCGTGAGACCAGAGAACCACAAGAGAGAGCGAGTGATTTGGCAAGTGTCCGAGTTTGTGACGGACAACCGAGGAATCATGACCATTCAGGGAAGGATTTGGGTGCCCTATACAGGCGGAGCTCGACACACACTGATGGAGGAGGCGCATAGATCGAGATTCTCGATCCATCCCGGGACCACTAAGATGTATTTGGACCTGAAGAGAGATTATTGGTGGCTTTGTATGAAGAGGGACGTTGCGTGGGTAGTCGAGAGGTGCTTGACCAGTCGTCCGGTTAAGGCCGAGCACCAGCGTCCTCATGGCAAGTTGCAGCCACTGGAGGTTCCCCAGTGGAAGTGGGAACACATTTCTATGGATTTTATCACCAAGTTGCGGAGGACCGCGCGGGGTGTCGATGTGATTTCGGTGATTGTGGACCGGTTGAAGAAGAGCGCTCCCTTTCTTGCTATTAGTGAGAGATCTTCTGCTGAGAGGCTAGCAGAGATATATGTGAGAGAGGTGGTAGCTCGACATGGGGTGCCGATATCGGTAGTGTCCGATCAGGATGTGTGATTTACTTCCAGATTCTGGAAGAAGTTCCATGAGGAGTTGGGTACGCGATTGCATTTTAGCACAGCCTACCACCCATAGACAGACGGACAGAGTGAGCGGACGATTCAGACGCTCGAGGACATGCTTCGAGCATGTGTTATGGACTTCGGTGGAATTTGGGACACATACCTACCTTTGGCTGAGTTTTCTTACAACAACAGCCACCATTCCAGTATCGGCATGCCTCCTTTTGAGCTTCTTTATAGGAGGAGGTGTCGAACCCCATCTGTTGGGGACAGGTAGGGCAGCGAGTGATGGGTGGCACTAAGATAGTGCTCCAGACAACTGAGCAGATCCAGCAGGTCAGACAGAGATTACTGACAGCTCAGAGTCGCCAGAAGAGTTACGCGGACAGGCGGCGATCTGAGCTCGAGTTTCAGGTTGGAGATTTCGTTCTCCTGAGGGTATCCCCGTGGAAGGGGGTAATATGGTTCAGGAAGAGGGGCAAGCTGGGGCCCCGATACATCGGTCCTTTCAGGGTGACCGCTAGAGTGGGTAAGGTAGCATACCGCTTAGAGCTACCTGCAGAGTTGAGCCAAATCCATAACACCTTCCACGTGTCCCAGTTGAGGAAATGTGTAACCGATGAGATGACAGTAGTACCACTAGAGGACATTCAGGTGGATGCGAGCCTGAATTATATCGAGAGACCGATCGCAATTATGGATCGGAAGGTGAAGGTTTTGAGAAATAAAGAGGTGCCCCTGGTTCAGGTTCAGTGGCAACATCGGAAGGGGTCCGAGATCACTTGGGAGCCGGAGTCTGAGATACGGGAGCAGCATTCGGAGCTATTTGAGGAGCATGACTTCGAGGGCGAAGTCTGATTCTAGTGGAGGAGAATTGTAACATCCCGAGTCCAGGTAAACTTCGAGAACCTTGATGTATTGAGTTATTGTCATTTTTGGTCCTTATTATAAAAGAGTGAAGAACGAGTACGCGAGGCGTACCTGAGTAGTACGCTTAGCGTACTCACCAGCGTATATGTGACGCAGAGGCCATCTAGTACGATGGGCGTACCCATGAGTACGCTGGGCGTACTAGGCCCAGAATGCAACCCTAATTTGGGGTGAGCCCCCTATATAAGGGATATGATGGCCTCATTTCTGGCCACCATTCCCAGAGAGAAAACCCTAAGAGTACCCTAACCTCTGTTGTAGAGCTTGTGTGTGTGTGTTTGAGCCTTGAGTGTGTTTGTGTGGTTTTGAAGAGAAGAGAAGGTCTTGAAGAAGGAGGAGTTGGAGTCCAAGCTTCTAGATCCGAGCAAATCAGAGTGGGAAGCTTCTTATTGAGGTATAAAACTTCAGAATTTGCCTTTCCTTTGTTATGAGCATGATGTTTGAGCATTTTAGGTTTTTGTCCCAAAAAGGTGGAGTCTTGATGAGATCTTGAAGTCCAGAGAATAGGACCAACCATTTTGAGTGTATAAGTTGTGTTATGTCATAAAAATCCCATCTTGGTTGGTGAAATCACTCCATGCATGAGTTATGAGACCCTTGAGAGAAAAGAGTGTAGGTTTTGGGAGTTTGGTGCCTAATCAGCCATGCAAAGGCTTAAAGTCGATGACTTCATGGATTAAGAGACATTAGAGAGTCTAGATCTAAGATATGAGCTTATGTCTTAACTGGTTAAGACCAAAAATTTGAGAAAAGGGAATCTGGGGCGTATGCTGGGCGTAATCCCAGTACGCGCGGCGTAGGGGACGAGCATCCCCGATGCCTGCATGGCAGCCGAGTACACACAACGTAGAGATCGAGTACGCGCAGCGTACTCCCTGCCGTTGACTTTTAGGGTTTGGTCAAAAGTGTGGACTATTAAGCCTATGGAGGGGTAAAATGGTCTTTTCACCATTCTGTGAGTATGAAAGGGTTAGTCTAGTCTTGAGAGCCAATATTAATTAGGGATGATTATTATGTGCTAGGCGGAGGCTAGGCTGGTGGGTAGAGTTCGGGATTCCCAGTTCGAGGTTTTTATTTGCTAGCTTACGAGGTAAGTTTTCTCACTATACTTACCTTGAGTGTTAATTCTATGTGTGACCAGAGGGTCTTAAGTGAATGAGTTGTGTATTGAGATATCCTACTATTTGTTATGTGATATGCTTACTATGTGTGATTTTGAGTTACTGAGTTGAGGGACCAGAGGGTCCGCCTGAGTTGTGGGACCGGAGGGTCCCACTGAGACACATTGACCGGAGGGTCTTATTGAGTTATAGCCTCGAGTGGCTGATGAGTTGTGTGTGGTATTTTGGGGAACTCACTAAGCTTTATGCTTTCCGTGTTATGTGATATGTGTTTCAGATAGTTCCGAGTATCGCGGCAAGGCTCCGGCATGATTGTACACACTCGCAGAAGATGTTTTTTTATGATTCTGGGATTGTTATTTACATTGGGATATGATTGTCATTATGGATACTTGTGTTTTTTTAAGAATGTGAAATGAGAATTTAATGGGTTTAAAAATGAAAATTTTGTTTGAAAATTTACATTGTTACAATATGTTTCCATTGGCTTGACCGTCAAGTTCTCGAAGCCCTCGTCATTCGTAACGACAACCCGACTTAGACCTCAGAATCATCTCGCTCATGTTCCAAACCCCGAAGTACTCATGTGAGGAGTACCTTGCCCTCCAAGACCTTACCACCGTATATTCAGCAGTCCTTCCCGAACTACCACTCGTCCAGCGGATCAAGTTCAAGCACCGAGGCTAAGAACGAATACAACCCACCTATCACTAATAAGTGTATACGCGAGGGTGATATATAATTAAGATTATGCAGATTTAGTATGTGTGTCTTCCGCCCAATCTCCTGTTCCTTGTTTGGTTGTGGACTTGGGGCAGAGTCGCACATCCGACCGTCTTACTAATCTTAATTATATACGACTTGTATACACGAAGTAATGATAGATGGACCAGGTATGAATCCTATCATGGACATTAGGGCAAGTTGCCAGGTCTACGGGTGGGTATTCTGCCAATTAGAGGTAGCAGATTGCGTTTGGCCTCATAGTCAAGCTTCCCAAGTCAACAGACGGACACAACATCATTTTGAGTGACCGTTGACGGATTAAATCCGCACGCTCCTTGCAAGTTGAAGAAAACGGACACAATAGAAAAGATGATGGAACGCGTGTCTGAGGGATTAGTTAGACTGCTCGGTGTTTAAATGTCTGTTATCTCTACTCGAGATAATGGAATCACCTTCCGAGTTTGGCAGTCACTTCAGAAAATCCCTGAGGGCTAGGCTAGACATGGGCATAGCCTACCATCCATGAAACGACAGACGGAATAATAGGACGATTCAACCATTAGGGATTGTGCAGAAAATGCATTTGATTGACCTTGGTAAAGCTTGGGATACCCAATTGCCAACTAGTCAAGTCCTTTACCATACTAGCATTTGGAGTTGCTCCGTTCGAAAACCTTCATTGGTCGCAAGCACATAACCTCTCTGCACTGGACTAAGGTTGGTGCCACGCAACTAGTTAGTTGCCAAATGCCAGACAACATATTCGCCGATCCAGAAACCATTCGAGGGAAACTGCCAAGAAGAATGTACGAAACCAAAAACGACCCGCGAGCATGTAACCACAACAGGGTGAATGAGATAAGGGCCTCGATCCTTATCCCATAACCCTTCCCGACGTGAATTCGTGGTGTTTTTTTTGTAGGGCATCATGGATTCCATTGGACCATAACAAAACCATTGGCACATGCCTTCCATAAGAGAAAAACCTCGAAATCCTAGAACCAACCAGGAAAGCTACGCCTTCCATAATAGAAAAACCATTGAAACTCCAGAATGATGATCACGTAAAATGGGGATTTCACCCTAGAAGGGTATCATGTGTTTCAGATACATGGAATGTTAAATCCAAGGAACTTAGGATCATGTGAGATTTTAAATAGAATTGGCCTAGCAGCTTACAGGTCCCATCTATTTAGGGAATTCAATACATTTCACCCTATCCTTCCATGTCTATAGAGATTTGAAAAAGCGGTTTTCCGTCAGAACATTTATTATTTCACTCAATTAGATCAATGTAAGCAAAAGCCTCGTCTTGATAAAGAAATCTGTAGAAATCCAGTTCAGTGAGAGAAGCCTTTTGGAAACCCTAGTCAGTGGAGTCCAGCGAACGAAAATGAAACCGTACCTTGTGGCGAAAGCCTTCTAACGTGTATTCTGAGGACTTGATTTCCCTAGAAATCGGGTGCATCAAATGAATCATGAGTAACCCTACCTTCCACCTCATCCATGTATATTGGTTAAACTCTAATTTCGGGACGAAATTCCCTATAACGGGGGAATTATGTGACAACCCGAAATTCCTATCTTGTACAACATTCAATTCAATCTGGGCCAGACTTATTCAGCTACCTTTCAGCGTTGTTTGGGGTCTGTTCGAGTGTCCTAAGCTTAGTAAAATTATGGTTGAGGTTAAGGGATGTGTTACCAAGGTCATAAAGTTGCATTTCGGGCCAAACACTCCTTCAGGAGGAGTGTACGGCCGTACACATGGGTGTACGGCCGTACACCCCCTAATGGTCGTACACTCTCACCTATAAAGATGAACACTTAGTCATTTTCCAACACTTTTTACACTTCCAAGCCTAGATTTCAGATTTCTCTCTCAACTATCATCAAGTTCCTCACCTAGATCTTCAAACATGTAAGTGTTTCCTACCTTGATTAGTTGCTTCATTGCTTTACTAATAAAGAATCCATGTTTTTATTCCATTAATTTCATCTTTGGCTAGATCTTCATCTTTCACCAAGAACACCAAGAACACACACTAGTTCTTGGTGGCCGTGAACCCTCTTCAAGCTTCCAAATCGTAAGTATCCTTTCCATATGCTTAATATACGTTAGGAACTCTTGTTTAACACCCTATAAATGACCATTTTAGAAGAACGAAAGGAGTGTACGGCCGTACACCCTTGCATGGCCATACATACCTCAAAACACTCCAAAAGGCCCCCCAAAATGAGAACTTAGTTCATATTCTTGTTGAGCAATAGACCCACTAGCATCCCCATTATTCAAACACCCTCTTATGCATGTTTTACCATGAGTGTACGGCCGTACACTCCATATTGTGGCCTTAAAACCCCTTTGATCAATCACATGTGATTCTAACACTTAGTCCAAGTGTTTCTTAGTCCCTATGGGTGTTTCCTTGCATGTTAGTTGCTTTTAAACACTAGTTACATGCCTATATGCCATTATATGTCATTTAGGACTCATTTGTGTCTCGGGAATACATTCGTGGAACTTCTCATCCTTACACGAATCTATAGTTGAATCACCCACATAAGGTGAGTTCATACCCCTATAATCAATCTTTTAACTGTTTTAAATGCTTTTAAGGAGGGGGGGGGGAATACAAGTTGAACACAATGTCAATTATGTAAATGTTATTTATGATAACAATCACATTAACAGATTTCTTATGCTTTTATAAGTTATCAAATCATTTTAAAAACTCTTTTAAAGTTATTTTACCTTGTTGTTTATAAAACCCTGTTTTTGAAATACAATCATAACTCAATAGATAAACGAGTCTTTTCTATAAGTCAGTAACAGTTCATGTAAACATGCTAGTAAACTATAATAGGTATAGTTTAGGGGTTCAGTTCATACTATAACTAGTATAGAGAGGAGCATACTATAACTAGTACAGAAAAGAACATACTATAACTAATATAGGGAGGATCATACTATAAACAGTTCAGGGAGTAACATACTATAACAATAACAGAAGAACAAATCATGAATTACACACTTATACCATATCCCTAGTATTCTAGGAAGACATCGTAACCTTAACTCATTGTTTATAACAAATTAAGGTAATAACATATTTTACCGGGTTTGTACTAACAAATGTACGATTACAACGTACCAGGGTTAGCAAGAACGAGGTGATATTACATAATAACATATCTTACTGGGTTTGTACTAAAAAGGTACGATTACAACGTACCAGGGTTAGCAAGCACGAGGTGATATTACATAATAATATATCTTACCGAGTTTGCACTTACAAAGGTACGATTACAACGTACCAGGGTTAGCAAACACGAGGTGATAGCAATATATCAAGCTGGAATTATTTATAAATGGTACATTGGTAAAATACCGGACAATAATAAATAAAACACACAAATATATACAAAACTCGCAACAGTATCGACTGAGGCGTTAAGAGTACATGATGTCATTACTTCTAGTGGTCGTCCAAACAATAGAACATTGAGTAACTAATCTAGAAACTTATCAGTAAAAGGTTTAATCCATTTAATTAAACCAGTATAACGTAAAGGACCTAAGTGGTTAGTTCTATAATACCATAGTTTATACATAAGGGTGATATATTATTAATATCCGATAGGTAGTTGGATGTGTGATTTCCGTCTTACTTCATGTTCCTTGTTTGGTTGTCAGCTTAGGGCATATTCACACAATTAACTATCCGTTTGATATTAGATTATATATAACTAGTGTAAACTAAGTGATTATAGAAGGAACTATTGTGGTTACCATTTTTACTAAAAGAAAAAGATTTATTCTTAAAGAATGTTTTCTTCAAATATAAAGGAACTATTACAGTTAACTCCGTGAGTACCAAATGAATACGCCAGGGTTATATATAACAAAGATCTAACAAACAATGGGATGTGTGATTTTCGCCTTACTTCCTGTTCCTTGTTTGGTTGTGGCCTTAGGGCAGATTCACACAACTGATTATTTGTTTACTCTGGGTTTTATATAACTTGTATCCATTTAGCACTCATAGAAAGGATTGTAGAGCCATTTTTACTTAACTTTCATCATATCAGAAGATACAAGATCTTCTGGAGGAACAGTCGAACTTTTCTATAAGAACTTTCATCTTACTTTTCATCATTAAAATACTTATGAACTCACCAGCTTAACCGCCGATCTACTCTTTCAAAATAAATTGAATTATCAGGAAACTAGCGGACAGGTACGCGCACTGGGATTCGGAAGATGTAGTATATTAGCTGTTGGGTCTTGATGTTGCGTCTTGGGCTCGGTTCTAAGTCCATGTATAGTTTACCCGGTTTGGGTTTGTCCAACCGTGGATAAGTATTAGGGTTAGTATAAATATTGCATGCATGTATAGCGGTGAAGTTAGAGTCATAATAATTATTATTATCATGTATTGTAGCCCTAACAAACCTCTACAGTCGAACCTCTTCATCGAGCTCTTCTGAGGTGTGGTTGATTAATCATTCGACATCCTTGATCCATTCTTGTATTCTTTGCATAGTTAAATACTGTTTTTCTGTTTGAATCTATCGATCTACAATTCTTTTATTTCAACAATTGGTATCAGAGCGGGAGACTGTGTAATACATACGCATCTCTTCTGTTTGAAGAATACTTTAGGGTTTCCGCTTTTATCAACATAAAAGAAACTATCTTCTTTTTATCGACGGTAGTTTTCTGGTTTTTGATAAAACCCTAAGTTCAAAGTTACAAGTTTGATTCTAACAGAACAAGCTCATAATGTCTCACGACGACTCTCAAATCAATCCGATCAACATCTCCAACAGTATTGGATCAACTACAAGGATCCCCATTCTTTATACCCAAGATTATGATGTATGGGCACATCACTTCGAAGACTATGTAGTTGGATCTGAAGACAATGGCTACTTGATATGGGAAGCAATAACGATTGGTCCGTTTGTTCACTCTAGAACGAACCAGACAATCAAGACTCAAAAGGAGTTTAACAAACTCTTGGCGGACGAAGATAAGATCCATCAAGATGAAAAAGACAAGTTGTTATGCAATGTCAAGGCCGTGAGGATGATCAGATTTGCCAAAGAGATATGGGATAGGTTGAAGGAACTATACTCAACCGATGAAGATCTGGAGCACTCGATACAAACCTTATTGCTCTCTGAATTCGGAGCTTTCGAACAGAAATCTGATGAAAAGCTTATTCAAACGTTTGATCGTTTCAACCATTTGCTTAGCAAGATGATGAAGCATGGTATTGAAAGAAAAGTGATTGAACAGAAGGTTACATTCATGAATGGTTTAAGGCCCGAATGGATGGCAGTGGTCTCAACCGTAGAAGCTCACGAAGAATTTAAATCTTATTCTCTGGCGAAGCTAATGGGTATTCTCAAATCCCATGAGAGCGAAGTAACAAAGGAAGTGAAAGCGGTTTTGGCTGTGGGTTCTCCGGCTTTTGTCTCTAAAAGCAAGAATGTAGCAGACGAAGAAGAGGAAGCCGACAGGTTAGAATGTGACCTGACCAATGAAGAATATGCTATGATGGTCACAAACCCGAAGAAGTTCGCTCGCAGAAAGTCCCCAATCAATAAGAACCGAAACTGGCAGGGTAGCTATAGTTCTGAAAAGGCGAAGGAAGAACCAAATAGCAACACCCAAAAGGAAGATGAAAAGAAGGAAAGTAAACTTATGGGAGACTCTAGGTATGATTGTAACTATTGTTTTGGCAAGAACCACTTTGCCAAGGATTGCATGCTGAGGAAGATGGCTGAGAAGAATGAGGGTGAAGATGACGAGGCCTACTACATGAGAAAGCTAGAGGAGATCAAGAAGAAGAAATCAGCTAACGTTTCTATGAATGCTTTGATTGTGCAGGAAAACGTTGCTGATGATGAGTTCGGTGGAGTGGAAGTTTGGTCGACTGACTCAAGGGCAGATTGCTGAACAGAAACGACAGAGGAACAAATGATACATGATGAATCTCAATGAGAGAAAGCAGTTTTGGGAATCCCAAAACCCCTCTTATGTTCGCTCTGAAAAGGCTTCTATTCATAAAAAGGAAGTACTGGTCAAGAATAACTCCAACAAAAACTGCCAGTCGAGCAGTCAGGAAAACCAAACGACCTATTTCGGTTCTAATTTTGGAAGTCACAAGAACCGAAAGTCAAGTTTCGGTCCTAGTTCTTATTACTCCAGGAACCGAAAGTCCGATTTCAGTTCCAATACGAGAGCCAAGAACCAAAAGGCGAGTATTAGCTCCAAATCCCATTCTCTTCATTCTCAACCAAAACCCAACTCTGTGAAGGATGTCAAAGGAAAGGGAAAGCTGTATCCAGAACCTAAAGTCCAAAAGATCAAAAGGACAGCTATATCTAGAACACCCAAGAAAGCCTCACACGTAAAAACATCTAACAACAAAACACACAAGTCAAAACAAGACAAAGATAAAATCAAGGTATACACCATCAAACGGAAAGATGAAACCACATTAATAAAAAGAACATATATGGCTGATCTTTCGGTTACTTTTCCCTACCCTGTAAAAGTCTCACCAGGGCCCAAGAAACTTTGGGTTCCTAAATCTGCTTAATTTTTGGAGGTGATAAGTGACGAGCAGTTTGACAAAGAATGGTACATTGATAGTGGCTGCTCGCGTCACATGACAGACAGGAGGGAAGAATTAAGGGAGTTTCAGTCCCTTAAGGACGGTGGATGTGTCAAGTTCGGTAACAACTCTTATGGCACGATCAAGGGTTACGGGATGATCACAAATGGAGAGTTCTCTATAAGAAAGGTCGCCTACGTGGAAGGATTGCAGCATAACCTCATCAGCGTTTCTCAACTGGTTGCAGGAACCGGTCTAAAAGTCTCGTTTGACGATGAGGGCTCAGAGATAATTGAAAAACAAACGAAGAAGGTTTTGTTGAAATCTGAGCGAAAAGGGGAGATGTTTCCTCTAAATATCAACCCGATAAAAGCAAAACCAGCAATATGTTTGCTATCAAAGGCGAAAACAGATGAAAGTTGGCCGTGGCACCGAAGACTGTCCCATTTGAATTTCAAAGACATTAACAAGCTGGTGCTTGGTGAACACATGCGTGGACTACCTTTGCTCAAATTTGACAAAGAACAACTGTGCGCAGCTTGTGAAATGGGCAAGCACAGCAAAAAAAGTCACCCTACACGCATCAATACAAAGATCATCGAACCACTTGAACTACTACACATCGACTTATGTGGTCCTTCGGCTATTGAGAGCTTCGGTGGTGGTAAGTTTATACTTGTTATTGTAGATGATTTTTCTCACTTCACCTGGGTTTTCTTTCTTAAACAGAAATCAGAGGCGACTCCAAAACTGAAGGTTTTCATCAAACAA
Source organism: Lactuca virosa (assembly GCF_052849685.1). Taxonomy (NCBI): domain Eukaryota; kingdom Viridiplantae; phylum Streptophyta; class Magnoliopsida; order Asterales; family Asteraceae; genus Lactuca; species Lactuca virosa. The sequence continues at coordinate 302,278,575 of NC_136429.1, read as the reverse complement.
GCGGAAGTCCAGCTGCGAAAGGTGGTACGAAATATAAGAAGCGATAATGGTCTTGAGTTCAAGAATAAATATTTTGAAGAATTTCTGGCTGAAAAGGGAGTAACTCACAAATTTTCTGCTCCCTATACAACACAACAGAATGGAATCGTTGAAAGACGAAACCGTTCTTTGTGTGAAGCAGCCAGAACCATGTTGAGCTTCACTTCGCTTCCACTATACTTCTGGGCTGATGCTGTCACTGCTGCATGCTACACTCAGAATCGCTCCTTTCTGAACAATAGATTCGCCATCACTCCATATGAAATTCTGAAACATCGTAAGCCAAATGTGAAGTTTTTCCACGTGTTCGGTTCAATATGCTTCATTTTCAACTCAAAAGAGAATCGAAACAAGTTTGATGTTAAGGCAGACGAAGGAATCTTTCTTGGTTATTCGCTTACTTCAAAAGCATATAGGGTTCTCAACAAACGCTCGAAGAAGGTTGAAGAAACGTACTATGTCACTTTTGATGATAACTATGTGAAGATAATGCGAACAACCGAAAGTCCAAAAAAGGAGATCATTCCCGCAACTGGTCAAGTCACGGTTCCGATCGCTAATTTGTTTGATGAGTTCATGCTACTTTTTGATGAACCAAAAAAAGCGATCAATTCAAAATCGAAGTCAGATGATAACCAAATCGATAATCTAATAAAAATCATTGATGACGCTGCGAAAGTGACGGAAAGCGAGCCTCATCAATCCACCGAGAAGCAGAATCAAAGCACATCTACTGCATCGGGTGAACATCAAGCTACAGATGACCCACCAAGCGAAAGGACTATATTCTAGGGGGAGGGTACGTCTTCACCAAAAACAACCGACACGCCTTTCCAGGGGGAGAATCCATCAAGAACCCCAACCCAAGAAGATTCAATCGAGGGGGAGAGCTCTGAACCTGACATAGGTTTCAGTTCGCCATTTGAGGGGGAGAATGAAAATGCAAATGACGACTACGATATGTCAGAACTAGAAGAAGAAGTCAATGCTGAGCAGGATCCTACCTATGATCCGAATTACCCCCCTCTCATAAAATGGACAAAGTATCATCCTAAAACTCAAATAATTGGTGAATCATCTGAGGGAGTTCTCACACGTTCCCAAATGAAAGCGAAGCAAATTGCTTTATTCTCTCAAGTAGAATTCTGCATGTTTAATTTGTTTGTCTCCAAAGTTGAACCGGAAACGGTAATAGCTGCTCTTGATCATTCCGATTGGGTGCAAGCTATGCAAGATGAACTCAATGAGTTAGAAAGAAATCATGTTTGGAGACTGACTCCCACACCAAAGGATGCATCTGTGGTCGGTCTGAAATGGGTCTTTAGAAACAAATTGGATAAAGAGGGAAATGTCATTCTCAACAAAGAGAGGCTGGTGGTGAAAGGATATTTTCAAGAAGAAGGGATAGACTATGAAGAGACCTTCTCTCCAGTAGAAAGGTTGGAATCAGTAAGAATCTTTTTGGCATATGCTGCACACAAAAAACTTCGAAGTTTTCCAAATGGACGTAAAATGTGCTTTCTTAAATGGAGAACTAGAAGAAACGGTGTATGTTGAGCAACCACCTGCATTTGTGAACGAGAAGTATCCTAATCACTGCTACATACTGGATAAGGCAGTCTATGGTTTGAAGCAAGCCCCGAGAGCCTAGTATGAAACTCTTACTCTTTTTCTTAAAATGTCAAAATTCAAGCAAGGTTCGTTTGACCCAACCTTCTTTCGTAAGAAAGAAGGCGTATACTTAATGATAGTTCAGATTTATGTCGATGACATCATCTTCGACTCCACGAATACTAGCTTAACAGCTGAATTCAGGAAGTTGATGGAGACTAAGTTTGAAATGAGCACAATGGGTCCGATTAACTTTTTCCTTGGACTGAATATAAGACAGGGACCAAAGGTCATCTTCATTAATCAGGAAGCATACACGAAGACTCTATTAACGAAGTTCAGCATGACGGGAGATTCTAAAGTAAAGGTTCCTATGGCATTCGGCACGAAGTTGACTCCATCACTTGAAAAACCGGTGGTTGATACGACTCTCTATCGTCAAATGATAGGGTCTCATATGTATCTGACATCAAGTAGACCAGATATTATGTTCTCTGTCTGCTATTGTGCCAGGTTTCAAGCAAATCCAAAAGAACCTCATATGATTGTAGTGAAGAACATCTTTCGTTATTTGAAGCGAACCACTTCGCTCGGTCTTTGGTATCCTGCAAAATCCGGCTTCTTTGTTCAAGCCTTCTCTGATGCTGATCTTGGTGGATGTGGATTGGACCGAAAGAGCACAGCAGGTGGATGCCAGTTCCTAGATAGCAAACTTGTCAGCTGTCAGTCAAAGAAACAAACGTGTGTGTCTCTATCCACAGCCGAAGCAGAGTACATAGCTGCAACATCTTGTACATCACAAGTCATATGTATACAAAGCCAACTTAGAGATTATGGCCTGAGCATGAAGAAAATCCCTCTATATTGTGACTCTCAAAGTGCGATTAGGATATGTCACAATCCAGTGCAACACTCAAAGACAAAGCATATTGCTCTGCGATATCACTTTATCAAGGACCATGTTGAAGATGGAAATGTCGAGGTTCACTTCGTTCGGTCATCAGACCAACTGACTGACATATTCACTAAAGCCTTACCTGAAGCAAGCTTTAACAAAATACTCCAAGTCTTAGGAATGATGGAAGCTGAGTCAGTGCCAAAACCATTCTTGTTTCAATAAAATTGAACATGCGAAATAGAGCGAACGCTCGGTGTATTTTGACTCCTGATTTTTTGGGAACCGAAATAAACCGAAGGCTCGGTCTATTTCGGCTCTTAAATTTTTAGGAACCAAAATGAACCGAACGCTCGGTCTATTTCGGCTCTTATATTTTTAGGAACTGAAATGAACCGAACGTTCGGTCTATTTCGACTCTTATTTTTTTTAGGAACCGAAATGAACCGATCGCTCGGTCTATTTCGCTTCATCTTTTCTAAGGTATGGTTTCGGTGGTACATTTTTGTAAATCTTTCCTATTCGTCTATATGCTTTAGTTCTTTTCATTTATTTTCAAGAAAAATCAAAAAATATTTTCATTTATGTTTTTATTATTTTTCAGAAAAATTCAAAACCTACAAATTTTTTAAAGTTTATTTTATTTTTATCTTTTCTAAGTTCAAGAAAGCGAAACATTGTGACATTGGGGCAGGTATGACATTCTTCTCTATGTACTAGTTAGGAGTCCCTTGAAGCATGCTGCTGCATGTTGACTAAAGCCTCCATGACTCTGAGTTAAGCCTTAATGATTCGATAAACACAAATCGTTTCTTCCCAATCAGGCTGTTAAAATCACTCAAGTCTTGAGCTACCTTACTCTTCTCATAATGAGTTAAGACTTTTCTGCATTGTCACTCTTATATGGAAAAGGTACTTTCGGTTCTTAAACCACCTCATCTTTCTCCATCTAATTTCGCTCCACATTCGTAACCCTTGAGACTCTCAGATATTAACACTGAGGTTTATGGTTACACAACTTCTGTGTTGATAATCTAAGTTTCGTCTACCACGAGCTAAGTGAAACCCAAAATCCAACACCTTAACTGAATTGATGGTGAACACTCTTATGTTCAAGATCTTACTTGTTACCTCACGAAATCTCTTTTTCTTTGTGTGATCTTTATGAAAATGTCTAACACCAGGACGTTTCTACCCACAAGATCCAGTTTATTTCTTGAGATTTCTTAATATTTATCAGTCACAACATACATTTTCCAACCTACTTGTTTAACAAACCACATCGGTTTCACAAGTACTTCGCCTCACCTTCGGTCTTATTTCAAGTATCGAGGTTCAGTTGAAGGTAAGCCACCCTTTAAAGCCTATTATTCAAAAGATGCCTTTCAATGTTTCTTTATAAACATTTGATCGTATTTCACGGGAAACCACACAGACACTTCTCAGTCTCTCTTGACTTTGACGGTAGAGATTCGTGCCCGGGATCATCAGTTTCATGTCTAAGTAGACATCACTTAAATCCCATATATATCTTGCTTTATTTCTTTTTATTGGCACACTCTTGCACGAAGGTCTTTATGATTTTCCAAATTCTTGTTAACAGTCTAATGGCAATTTTACGACATGTGCTTTCAGTTCTAAAAGATATGCTGATTTCATTAAGAGGCGATGGTTGATCTGCTCAAAGCGAATCACGGTGAGTCAGCATGAAGTTGAAACAGTTCAAAATTTTGAAAAGGGGATAACGTCGAAAAGACGCGTGAATTTGAAACGGTTTCCATACCCACGCCTGCTGACGTCTTTCTCGGGATACCAGGCTGTCACATCGCACTTTTTCAGGCGACGTTTCAGAATTAAGTCATCATCACAAAGGGCTTTTTCTCTTTCCTGGAGATAGTATAAAAGATCTTCACAAAACCCTTGGGCTCCTTTACAGACTCTCATCTCTCTTACACGAACACAACGAAGATTATACACTGTTCATCTTCTCCTTCACTCTAACAATGGCGGAATCATCTTGAGTTCAAGATCAAAATGTGTCATCATCATTGCTCACGATCAAACCTAATCAGAACCTTATTATTCAACTGGATCCTTTCCTCTACGACTCGTACATGATCCACGTTGTCGAGTGCCTGAAATATTCTCCGCTGGTGATTGCCATTACTCAGGTTGAATCCGTTCCGATGTCGCTTCTTTCTCAGGTGTACTTCACAGCGTCCTATGACAAGCGCAAGGAACGCATATTCTTCAAAATCTTCAACCAAAAGAGATCCGTTTCAAAAGCTCGATTTGCTTCATTGCTAGGGCTTTCTGCAGACGCCTCTGTCATCTCTCCGGATTTTATCACAATGACTTAGTTGTTTCAGATGCTTTATGATATGGGCTACACCGACATTCTGACGATGTTAACGAAGTTTAAGAAGTCATGTCTGCCACCATAGTGGAATGGTTTGCTTACCCTTCTCTACAAGGATTTAGCAGAACGAGTTGTAGGGTCAGATGGGGCAAGCAAGGGGTTCCTGACCATTCTCTATGGTATCTACAATGGGATCAATCTTGATTATGGTTCACTTTTATGGGCACAACTAGTGCAGAGTCTCAACTCTTCAACGAAGCATTCTGAGATCTCTTGTGGTCGCTTTTGGACACTGATTACTAACAGAGCAATTCAGTCCTTTCAGATTCCAGTTATGGAAGGTGCTCTGCGGTCCTCCATTGCAACTTTTCACACAGTAAAAATTATTGTGTCTGATCCCACAAAGTTCATCTTCATCGGTTCCATTCCAGAATCGATGTACCGATGTGTCTCCAATGCGAGCAAGATCATGGCTGATTACAGGAAGTTGACTCCTTCCGGTCCACGCCCACTGACTCCTAAGATGCAGAGTTCATTGGATGCAGCGGATAAGCCAGCCAAAAGAGGGAAGAAGGTTGACAACAAAGGAGAAAAATTAGGTCAATCCTCAAAGGTTTCCACCCCTAAAAAGCGAAAGGCAGCGAACGTCGAACCTTCTGCTCCAAAGAAGTGAAGGGTTAAAAAGCAAGCTAGACGACCAATGTCTCCTTCGCCTTCTACGAGCGATGATGAGTATGTTCCATCTGATGGGGAACCAGATCCGAGAGATGCTGAGCTGGAATCAACTGATGATGAAGCAACTGAAACCGATAGTCCATCAAGAGGTAATTCGCCTCCACCCTCACCAACTGATCATAGCAACCGAACTTCGCCTCCTTGCTCTGTTCCACTTTCGGTTCCTATCACCATTGCACCTTGTCTTTCACCTATAACATCTACAATCGCTTCAACCATCCCTATTCCCCCACCATAGTTCTCTACAGCAACTACTACCAAAAGGCACCTCAAGGTTGTGACTGACAAGATTGATCAGTTACTGTCATCGTCCTCTACTGGTGCATATTTCGAGGTAACCCTTAAATCCTTGTTCTCTTCAGTTGTACAAGAACATGCAACCTCAATCTCCAATGCTGCAAAGGCCATTAATGCTTCCACCTCACAATGCCAGCAGGCTTCGCTTGTCGTTGAATCCTCAACCAAAGACTACAAGGAAGCGACCGCAAAAGTCGAAAAACTAATTTCTGAAGCTTAACTGTTTTTAGATTCCTTACAAGCGGCATCTCAGCAGAACGCCCAAACAGTGAACGCATCTGTTGCTAATCTCATGCGTTCACTGGAGGCAGAAAAGAAAAATCTTGAAGTGGCTCGAAAAGCTATTGAAGCTGCTAACAAAGGGCTTCATACTAAAGTTGATACTCGTTTAACTCAGCTTGAGGCCGAGCTTGCAGTAGAAAACCGAGTGATGGATGAGCTAGACAAGCGAATTTCCCAACTGAAAATTCAGAATCTAAAGCTCTGAACCGCAACCAAAGAGCTTGACGATTTGAAGTCTAAGCGAGAGGTGATTCGAAGCTCAGTGGGTGATGTCCATTCAATTTTGTTGCATCGCCCATGCCTCCATGTTGACTATCTTCGTACGACGCTACTTAGCTGAGAAGCTACGACCTGCTTTGGATCTCTTAAGTAGGATTGAAGGTGTTCCGGAGACTTGTATTCATCCGCAACAGGGGGGGGGGGGAAGTTTAAACAAGGCAAGGCTGGCAAGGATCAATCTCAACCCCCTCCAGAACCAAAAGCGACTGCTGAACCGAAGGATAATGTAGCTTCGGTCAGTAAGAGGGAAAAGAAAAAGAAGAAGATTGGAGAAGACGACGAAGATGATAATGATGATGTTGAAGACATCATGGAAGGGAATCCTTCTAATCTTAATCAGAAAATTAAGCTTACTGATAAAGAACTTCAGGAGAAGATTTAGAAAGAAAAAGAACTTCTCGAGAAGGATTTGAAAGGAAAAGAACTCCTAGAGAAAAAGAAGTCCGTGTTTCCGGAATGGACTATTGAATCACTACAGAGGAAGTCATTGATGAACCGAGCACTCACTGGCTTGAACCTGTTATGTCGTTCGGTCTTGAGAATTTGAAGGATCCACAATTCGATATGCCAATCACCTGAAAGGCATTTATCTTCTATTGCTTTGACTCAACGGTTGTCGTTCCCTCTCCAGACCCGAAGGTAGATCGGGATTTATTGAAGTTTTATCTTGAGTTCGCTCAGCCACAATACTTGACCTGGAGCACACAGAAGCTCACTACGGTCAAGGTATTGAAGCCCTATTCGGTAGGGAAATTCGTTAATGTTAAATTCAAAGTGACCAGAGGCTCGGATAGCTCGGTTCATACTATTTCCCTGGCTGATCTACCAAACTTGAACCCGCACGACTGGATACTTCTCAACAATATTTTGATGACTGATCCTCAGGAGTATCAGTCGATCATTGATCACGTCAAGCGAATGCTTGTTTGTTACATTCACGAAGTAGCAAAAATGGATCAAGAAATTGCATCTGCCATTCACAAGCGAACAACGATAAAGCCGATTGGAAGGACTGGCGATGTGAATGCGATGGTCAAGGGAAAAATTGATCCCAAGTTTCATACTGTGATGTTTATTAGGGGCGAAGGTAAAAAGTGCCTGTTCACTCTGATTGACAAGCACCTGTTCTCAACTGCTTTCTTGGAGCACATTTTGGAGATCATACACAGGTGTAATCAGAACAGTGAAGCAGAGAAGAAGTTGTTCACCGATATGCTTCGATGGTACATTTAGTTTCGGCAGACACTTCTTGCAATCATCCCTCGGCTGTTCAAGGTTTTGAAGAAGGTCAAGGTCACTCAACCGAAGTAGTCTCTCGCCTCAGTTGACGCAAAGGGGGAGGTTGTTGGGTCTTGATGTTGCGTCTTGGGCTCGGTTCTAAGTCCATGCATAGTTTACCCGGTTTGGGCCTGTCCAACCGTGGATAAGTATTAGGGTTAGTATAAATATTGCATGCATGTATAGCGGTGAAGGTAGAGTCGTAATAATTATTATTATCGTGGATAAGTATTTGGGCCTAACATACCTCTACAGTCGAAGTTCTTCATCGAACTCTTGTGAAGTGTGGTTGATTAATCATTCGACATCCTTGATCCATTCTTGTGTTCTTTGCATAGTTAAATACTGTTTTTCTGTTTGAATCTATCGATCTACAATTCTTTTATTTCAACAGTAGCTTCATGACTTATTTTGTTAATTACTTTTGGATTCAATGTTTTGTGAATCACTACTTGTAAACACTTTATTATTAATACAATGGTTGTTTGTTACTATGATTGCTATGATACATGTGTTGTGATACTAAACATGACGTCCTCCGCCCCCGAACGTTTCCGCCGTTCCGGTTTGGAGGTGTGACAAAATGTTCCTCTAGAAGTTATGAGAGACGTTTCTGATGTCCTTGATCCATAAATTTTATATCTTGATGGTTGTAGATCAACCATGCAGGAGTTAGTGATCATTTAATGAAAGTAGGATGCTAAATCTAGGGTTTAAGTCTCTTTGATCCATGAAAAGGTACAATGATGGTAACTTTATTGTTTAATACGTTCTTGGAGAGCTAGATCTGAAATATGGACGTTGGGCTTAAACCATTAAGTGCTTAGTGGACATGTTGGCCAACTGGGGTATACGTCGTGTGTACGAAGGCATACGGTGAGCATACGCTTCTGGGATCTCGGTCTTTGTGTAGCAATCGAGTACGTCAGGCATACTGGTGGTACGCTTAGCATACTCAGGAGGGAGCATTTCGGGTTAGAGTATTGGGCCATTAATGGATCTTATGTCTTTTGGGCCATGGTGGGCTTTATGCCTTATGGGCCTTTTTGGTCTTTGGGCTAGTTTGGATCCATAATATGTTAGGCCTATTAAGAGAAGGGTAAAGCAACCATTTTACCCTAGGATTCAGGATTTAGGATTTGGACTCTCGGTTTGGGTTAGTGACCTAATTGCTAACCGGGGTTCTATTATTTGTGATTTACTGTGGCGATTTTACGATTCAGCAGGCTGGGGTGAGTTCCTTTAGTGTTATGACAACCCGAAATTTCTATCTTGAATAGTGTTCAAATCAATCAAGGTTGGACTCATTTTGCTATCTTCTAGCATTATTTAGAGTCAATTAGAGAGTTTTAAGCCTAGTACATCCAAAGATCGGGTATTAAGAAGTAACTGATTGAGTCCATGGTGCACCAAGTATGCCATAAACTTCATCATGTGGAGTTTACGGCCACACCATATGAGTTTACGGCCGTAAACTCATGGTGGCCGTAAACTCACCCTATGAACATGATATTTCACCCTTTCTTCCTCATTATTCACCATTTCAACCTCAAGAACTCGAATTCTCTCTCAAGTATGATAAGGATCTTCATTTTATTCTTCAAAAATGTAAGTGTTTCATCCTTTGTTTAGTTGATACATCTCATTATCTAGTATCAACCTTTGATTTCATCCATTACCTTCATCTTTTTCGGTTTGATCTTCAAGATAACCAAGAACACCAAGAACACCTACTAAGTTCTTGGACTTCAAACACCCCTAAAGGCTTCTAAACTCGTAATTACCTTCCTTTCTGTATTACTTACTGGTTATGCTACTCGAAATCATCAAATATCCAAGATCAAAGAGAGTTTACGGTCAGGAGCATCTCCCTTGGCCGTAAACCCTTGTTAAGCCTTCAAGTTGGACTTAAACTCTTCCTTAAGGCTTGGATCGGGTCTAGAACACTTCCTTGATGTTTATATGACCTTAAATCACTTCTTGGATCAAGATTTCATAAGTTTACGGTCGTAAACTCATAGGGCCGCAAACCCTATGGCTGCAAACTCATGTGGCCGTGAACACATGGCCGTAAACACCATAGTGTGGCCTTAAACTCCTTAGATGCAATCCTTTGTGATTATAACACTTTAATATAAGTGTTTCCTAGTTCCTAAGGTGTGTTCCTTACATGATTAGTTGTATAAACACTAATTATATACATATATGTTAATTATATGCTTACTAGGATCTGTTGTGCTCAAGTCTTCACTTGACACCTAGCATCCTTCAAATCGATCTTTCATTCGTATCACTCACTGCAGGTGAGTTCATACCCCTTTAACTTACCTTTTAAATGATTTTAAATGCTTCTATAGGGGGGGGGGAATACAAGTACAAACATTATAGTTTATATCAATCGCGTGTGATTAAACTAGTGGATTTCTTACATTTCAAACTGTGTTATCAAACAAACTGTTTCAAATCGTTTTATAAACTCTTTTACATGATAAATACTTTCTATTAAACTCTTTTAAACTTATACTTTGTCAAAATCATGTCTATATAGATATAGTTATATAAGGAGGATTGAAACGACTTAGGACTGATAACTCGCCTTATTTCCTGTTCCTTGTTTGGTTGTGGACTTAGTGTTGGGTTTTGAGCATTCTAACACTCCTATGGTGTACATGCAACCCTATAAACCTTGGATCTATGTTTTCTCTATTATACATTCAAATATTAACTATTCCAAGGTTTCATCCTAACTAGCATATTATAAAGCACCTATACTACAAAGTTCTAGTTAGATGACATACCTTTTGATGTAGCTTGATGTCTTCAAGCTTTAAGAGCTTAGCCCCAATAGTGTGGAAGCCTCAAATGGAATCACAAATCACCTAAACACCTTTGAAGAACTTGAGAGAATATGTATGCACACTAAAATCGGCCCACTCTTATTTTCACACACTTGTGCCAATTTTGTGAGCCAAGGACCCCTTTATATATTATGGAGGATTAGGGTTACATCCATGTAAACCCTAATACCCATGACCTTTCATTTACATAGGATCCATGGGTTAAAAGCTCCATGGACCATCCATGAAAAGCTTAGCCCAACCTAAATGAACTTGGCCCATTCCATATATATAAGAGTCCATATTTAATTAGTTCTTTTTGATCACTTAATTAATTCTAAATTAATTCTTGATCAATACTAATTAAATAATACGATTCCATATTAATATATTAGAACTTATAATATATTAATATAAATCATAAATATACTATTCTCAAAAAGACTATCCATATAAATTGTGTCGGTGAAGTGCAACCCAAATGGACCATGCCGGGTCGGGTCAAGTACATACCAAATATAGTTATCGACTTAGACATTAATCCAACAGTCTCCCACTTGGAGGAGGTGGAGGAAGAGAAGTATGACTTCCATGAGCCAAACTCGGGAAGTCATATTCATTAGGAAAGCTTGGTTTGGGAAGATCATTGTTGTCTAAACCACACATCAACAATAGGAGAAATTCACGTAAAGTTGATTTAAGTCCTTAATATAACACCCAATATGATATATTAAGGCTAGGACCCAACAAACTATTTTATAACTTGGAAGAGGGATGCCATAATCCAAGCTATAAAATATTTGAAGGTAGGTGAATGACGATTCACCAATTTCCACCAAGATAACGAAATGTATTATTAGGTTTTAATTGGTTTTGAAACTCCTACATTCTTTTGAGATTCATTGAACTTTTCAATGGCATGTTTCAATCTCGAGTGTGCCCTTCAGGTTTTGTGACTGGGATGCCGAGGATCACAAAACAAGGTGTGAAGTAACCATGCAAATATAGTTGGTACCCTTAATATTTACCCCTCAATCGATGTGCCGGTTAACCACACACGCTCCAACAATACTATGATAAACATTAAGTTACCCTTTGCCTACCTTGTTAAGTCCAGGTTAGTGTGTCGGTTAACCACACACGCTCCACTAACAGCTTAAACAAAGTGCAAAGTGTAATTTCATGGATTAGCACCTTATTCACATTTTCCTAAGTAACTAAGATTGGGCATTTATAAGTGTTTAGTTACTTAGTATTTATCATTATACTTATAATGAAGGGAGAATTATAGTCCTTGTCCTACCTGTTCGGCTAACGACCCTCCACCGATCAAGGAAGCGGTGAGTGAGAGTGGACACCCATTAAACTGCCATTTTATAGGCAGTAACCTTATACCCCCCTTATAGACCGGCTTCGTGAATGAGGCCTACTAATGGTAAGACGACTTGCTCTTATACATATAATATATTAAACTTTTAATATTATAATAGTATAAGGGTGTATTTTAGACATTTAAAATACTTGGTGGTTTAATCTATTAATTAAACTAGACTTTTAATTTAATTAAACTCAAACCATATATTTATGGATTAATAATACTCTTTTAATTAAACGTTTTAATTAACTATTAATAAAATCCATAAGTGTTAATTTGAACTATTCAACAAAACATCATAATTCCAATTATTAAACTCAAAATTAAAACCATTTAATTAATTGCTTAAGTTATGAACCCAAGAGTTTTAGAATTCAATTCTTTTTTTCATAAAAAACTTTTCTCAAATTCCAAAACTTGAGGGCAAGTTTTGTAATTCTTGAAAACCTTTGGATTCCATAACTTATGGAATTAATGGTGTTTTATGATGAAACTTTCCATGTTCCATAACTTAAGAACAAGTTATGGAATTCTTTAAAACATTAACACCAAATTTTGTAACTTCATAAAAACTTTGAATCAAATTTTTTTTATTTTTTTAAAAAAACTTTCATATCCATAACTTATGGAAGTTTCAAAAGATCACAACTTTAAAAAAAAAACTTTTGAGTTCCAAAATTTTATGACAAAATATGTAACTCCTTAAAACATTTAGATCAAACTTTTAAAACTAATAAAATAATCATATCATTTTATCTTTTACTAAATTTGACCTAATTCAACCCATATAACAAATGATTCAAATTTTACAAATAATTCGTTTTTCACAAAACAAGTAATTATCTTAAAATTTGACAAACGTCAGGTTTTTTTTTCCTTTTTTTTCCAACTTGAAAATAAAACATTTGCATCAATATAACAGAAAACAACCCATGGCTCTGATACCACTGTTGGGTTTTGAGCATTCTAACACTCCTATGGTGTACATGCAACCCTATAAACCTTGGATCTATATTTTCTCTATTATACATGCAAATATTAACTATTCCAAGGTTTCATCCTAGTAGCATATTATGAAGCACCTATACTACAAAGTTCTAGTTAGATGACATACCTTTTGATGTAGCTTGATGTCTTCAAGCTTTAAGAGCTTAGCCCCAATAGTGTGGAAGCCTCAAATGGAATCACAAATCACCAAAACACCTTGGAAGAACTTGAGAGAATATGTATGCACACTAAAATCGGCCCACTCTTATTTTCACACACTTGTGCCAATTTTGTGAGCCAAGGACCCCTTTATATATTATGGAGGATTAGGGTTACATCCATGTAAACCCTAATACCCATGACCTTTCATTTACATAGGATCCATGGGTTAAAAGCTCCATGGACCATCCATGAAAGCTTAGCCCAACCTAAATGAACTTGGCCCATTCCATATATATAAGCGTCCATATTTAATTAGTTCTTTTTGAGCACTTAATTAATTCTAAATTAATTCTTGATCAATAATAATTAAATAATATGATTCCATATTAATATATTAGAACTTATAATATATTAATATAAATCATAAATATACTATTCTCAAAAGACTATCCATATAAATTGTGCCGGTGAAGTGCAACCCAAATGGACCATGCCGGGTCGGGTCAAGTACATACCAAATATAGTTATGGACTTAGACATTAATCCAACACTTAGGGTATCGGTTATTTGTCCGAAGGTCGTTTGAATCTTAGTTATATATTATGTGTATGTATATAGATATTAAAGTCCTTCATTCAGTTCAATACATTTGGGTAGCAAAGGTGTCCAAACATGTTTATTCATACAAACAACATTGCTAGTAAATTATAATAGGTATAGTTTAGGAAGTCACTATTACTATTTCTAGAACAATGAAACATACCAGAGTCAGTTCATACATGAGTCAGTACATACTATAACAAGAAACAATACTCACTATAAAGAGAAACAGAGAGAGTATACTATAACGAGAATCAATACATACTACACACTATACACTAGAGAACATACTACATACTACACAGAGAGAACACTACACTAGTACATACTACACAAATACAAGAATACTATAACATTAATGTGAGATACTACTTCATGGTTCGACAAGATACTGTTGCGTCACGTTTTGTACCCAGAGTCTCCTGGAGGGAGAGCGTGAATTTGTGTATAGTCATACTTTGGGAAAACTCACACTTTTACAAAAGAACAAACATAGAGAACAGTTGAGTCTTGGTAGAAAATATAGGATTTTCTAGGAAGTTTACAAACATTTACATCAAATACTTAGAAACTTTTACATTAAAAATTTACAAGTACATTCTTCAAACTTATACAAACAATGACACTAAAATACTTATGAACTCACCAGCTTTAATGCTAATCTACGCTTTCAAAATAACTTGTATTTTCAGGTCACCAGTAGACATGTACCGATGGCCATGTTTTGAGAAGATGGAGCACATTCAAGACTCATCTCTTATTTTGATTTACATTTTTGGTGTTTTATAAACTTCAGAACACACTTGTATTAAAATTATTACTATTAATGCAATGGATGATGTTGTTGCTTGTTTACTATTATGCATTGTTGTGATACTGTACATGACGTCCTCCGCCCCCGAACGTTTCCACCGTTCCGGTTTTGGGGTGTGACAGATTGGTATCAAAGCATTGTTTATAGTGAATTGAGTATATCAACCCATAAAGGATATACAACTATAAACACAACGGGATTAAATACTCTGACCAAGAGTTTATACTTTTAAATATTAAAATATTTAACTAAAGTATACATACCTACATTGATACTAAAATCAGTAATATAGTCTGATCAACTATATCTTTCCGAGAAGTGATCAGCATGTGCCCAGGAATGGTTGTAGTGTTGCAGCAAGTCTAAAAACTTACCAACACTACTACAATGAAAACATTAGAACATAACATAAACTTAAAATACTATAGGAGTAATTTGTGTTACTATAATTACTTTTGTGCAAACTAAAAAGGTCTTTATTAGTATGTCAATAGTTGCGGAGTGGATACGCTAAGGTTATTTGTGACTAGGGTGTTATACACTTAGAATCTGTGATCTTTGTTTTACTTCATGTTCCTTGTTTTGTTGTGGGCTTAGAGTTAGGGTCACCTATTCAAGGGTCTATCCTGTTTTGGTCACATATGACTGGTATGTGCTACGCAAATGTTGGAGTAACTGGTAAGGATCATCTTATAATTATCTTAATTACTACGTCTATTAATTATCTCTTTCACCCCTTTTCTCGCGTAGATCACATGGCTGGATTCCATATCCCCGGAGATCCGTACTATCCAAACCAAGGCAACGGAGGATGGATCGATGTAGAGCCAGAAGAGAATCATCCAATCACTTTGGATGATGACTTCACAGAGAACTTCCCGGAGGATTCTGACTCCGAGCCAGAAGTCAATAACCTACCTCTGGAAGCTCCAATCCCCAATCCTAACCCTCCTCCGGCTTTTCAAGGCCCGATGCCTCTGTGGGCGGAATACTTGGATGGATGGAGTCAAGAACAGGGTCAACCAATGCCATACAATGGATACCGAAGCTTCTACAACCTGAGCGAGGGAGGCTCAGTGGACAGAATCCTTCCTATTCTGGTCTGCAGGGTTGCTCGTAATGAAGAGCAGGGTATGGCAGCCATCAACCGGGTCATGTAGGTTGATGCCAATGTTGGACTCAATTATGTCCACATTCGTCGACTGGAGGATGCTCGTGAGAGAACTGCGAGAGACAACGAGTCTCTACTACAGGAACTGGCTGCAACTCGGGCTGAAGTCATAGAGCTCCGAGTACATCAAAGGGTTTTTGAACGACACCTTCTCGATGTAGAGCGTCAGCTGGCTGACTTGAGGGTTCGCCCAAGGGGTGCCTGCCGCCAGTAGGAGATGCTCAGCTCATCCTTTCTTTTGGTTCAAGGAATAGCCTTCATAGATATGCCCTAAGTAGCACTTTTCCCTGTAAACTCTTGTTTATCTAAAGACCTTGAACTTTCGGTCAATAGGTCTTTATTTTGTCAAAAAATTTCTTATCTTGGTGTGATGTATGACCTTCTCCTAGGTCATTTTTCCCGAACTTATTACATCTGTAATACTCTTGTTTATCTAAAGACCTTGAACTTTCGGTCAATAGGTCTTTATTTTGTCAAAAATTTTCTTATCTTGGTGTGATGTAAGACCTTCTCCTAGGTCATTTTTCCCGAACTTATTACATCTGTAATACCAGTATTATTGGCAGATATCTAACCTCATGGAAACTTATATCCAAATACTTTCATTTTTCTAGTACTAGATTTCTACTCAATAATACTTTCATCTGTTTTGTTGCGCTATGGAGAGTTAGTCCATGTTTCACTCTCATCATTCTTTCTCTTTAAATTCTTATCTATATCTTCATCTGTTTAAACTTATAGCTACAAGATGCCTCCACGTCGATCAACGAGACGCGCTACCCCAATAACTCCGAATCCACCTCCTCCTCCTCAATACAACCCAGCAGCTATCCAAGCTGCTGTAAATGCGGCTGTTACGGTAGGCCTAGCACAATTCACCACTACCGGTACTAGCGGGGGTGGGACTATTGTGCATCCCCCTATTGTTGAAGCTCCAGTATTCTCTAGAGAGTACACGTATAAGGACTTCACCAGCTGCAAACCCAGGGCCTTCAATGGAACTGGCAGAATCATTGCCCTCTCGCAATGGTTCGAGAAGTCTCGATTGCACCTGTTGAGTCTAATTGTGTTGCGTCTTGGGCTTTTTGTTTTGTATCCGGATTAGGCCTGTCCATCCGTGATTTATCTAGTACGGTTATACGATAAATATGCATGCATGTATGCATTAGACTGTGTTGATTGTTACGTTCATTGTTTTGTAACCCTAAACACCTCTACAGTTGAAGTTCTTAATCGAGCTCTTCTGAGGTGTTGAAGTATTAATCATACGACATATTCAAAGCTATTCTTGTGTTCTTTATTACATTCTTAACTGTTTGCTTGCATAGAATCTAACGATCCTAAAAGAACATTATTCTAACAATTGGTATCAGAGCAGGAGACTGTGTGATCAATACACATTCCTTCTGTATTCAGAATTCTTTAGGGTTTCCGCTTTTATCGTATAAATAGAAGCCGTCTTCTTCGTATCGACGGCAACTCTGTTTCAGATAAAACCCTAATCTCAAGTTTACAAGTTTGATTCTAGCAGCTTACCATGTCTCACGAAGATTCGCAAACAAATCCCATCAACATCTCAAACAGCATTGGATCAACAACCAGGATACCCATACTCTACACTCAAGACTATGAAGTATGGGCGCATCACTTTGAAGACTACGTGGTTGGATCTGAAGATAATGGCTATCTCATCTGGGAAGCTATCACACTTGGGTCGTTTGTTCATTCGGGAACGAACACGACAGTTAAGTCCCAAAAGGAATATAACAAGGTGGTGGCGGATGTAGAGAAGATACCACAGGATGAGAAAGACAAGTTGTTGTGTAACGTGAAGGCCATGAGAATGATCAGATTCGCCTTGCAATCTGACACTTTTCGATTGGTTGGATCATGCACGACGGCCAAAGAAATCTGGGATAGGTTGAAAGAACTTTATTCAACTGATGAAGATCTGGAACACTCCATTCAAACCTTACTACTGTCAGAATTTGGAGTTTTTGAACAGAAACCAGAAGAAAAACTCATACAAACTTTTGATCGGTTCAATCATCTTCTAAGTAAGATGATCAAGCATGGAATAGAAAGAAAGTTGATCGAGCAGAAGGTGACCTTCATGAACGGTCTGAGACCAAAATGGATGGCTGTGGTTTCAACCGTGAAAGCGCATGAACAGTTTAAATCTTACTCACTAGCGAAATTTGTGGGAATACTTAAGTCCCATGAAAGTGTAGTAACCAAAGAAGCGAAAGTAGTTTCTGGTGTGGGATCGCTGGCCCTTGTCTCAAAAGCAAAAAGCATTGCAGAAGAAGAAGAAGAGTCTGATATGTCTGAGTGTGACCTTACAAGCGAGGAGTATGCTATGATGGTCACCAATCCAAAGAAGTTTGCGAGAAGAAAATTTCATGTCAACAAGAACCGAAACTGGCAGGGAAGTTACAGTTCTGAGAAGGTGAAGGACGAAGCGAAAGTCTCTTCTCAAAAGGATGAAGACAAGAAGGAGAGCAAACTTGCAGGAGACTCTGGTTTCGACTGCAACTACTGTCACAGCAAGAACCACTTTGCCAAAGACTGCATGCTAAGGAAAATGGCTGAGAAAAGAGATGGTGAAGATGGTGAGACGTACTACATGCGCAAGTTGGAAGAGATCAAGAAAAAGAAGGCAACTAACAGCTCTAACAGCTCTATGAATGCCTTGATTGTGTAGGAGAATGCAGGTGAAGATAAGTTCGGTGGCGTCGAAGTTTGGTCAACCGATTCTGAAGATGAAGAGGTGAGAAAGCCCACTCATGGAAAGGCTTATGTGGCAAAGGCAGTAGGTTCGGCTGGAAGGTGTTTAATTGTCTCAGCTGGTTCATCAACCGAAAGTGCAAGTGAGGAACCGAACCTGACTGAGGACAAGTGTTTTACGGCCAAGCCTGTGAGTGAGAAGATCAACGACTGCGATAGGTTGATCAAAAAGGTACAATCCATCCTTGAATCACTTAAAGTTCCAATAACAGATTACGAAGAAGAATTAAATGAATTAAAATTTAAATTTTCTAACTTAAGTGGTAGTCTCATGCAAACTCGCTTAGCGAATTCTAACCTAACTGACCAACTCAGCAGGGTGTCTTCAAAAAGTGAGGAGAGAAGGATGTGGATTGAGCTAAAGGAGGCGGAGTAATTAGGGCTAGGGATGAAAGTATTTATTTACAAAGAGACAATTTAAAGTTTTTAAAACAAATGAATGTTTTTGTTTAATTGTCAAGCGTTTATACTTTAATATTGCTCAATTGCATTTAAGTTGTGAGATAGGAAAGAAGATTCATAAGATGATGTTACCCTTGCTTGAATTTAAGGAGGATGAGGTCATAGCAGAATGTGAATCAGTAGTGTCCTCAGAAGAAACGTCAATTCATTACAAAATCGGACTGGACAAGATAGAAATTTTCATTGACTCTAAGGAACATAAATGTATGCTCAAAGATCTTTTAGATGAAAATGATAGGTTAAAAATAAAGTCCGAAACTATCAAATCATTTGACTCGTCTAACGCAAAATTGATTTCAGAAAATAAAATGAACTTAGAAAATACGTCTGAATTTGATGAGGAAAGTGAGATGAGCGAAATCTCAGTGGAAGATGTAGTTGATTGCTCAGAGTTTATGAAAAGCGAAACCAAGAATGATAAACCCCTCATTTTTGAAAATTCGATTGAATTCGCTCGATTGTCGAAATAAACGCCACAGAAAGTCAACGAAAAAGCTATGGTCTATCAAAAGGTTCAAACTATGCCGAATCAGGTATATGCAGTTACAGGGGTCACTGCTAAACAAACAACATAATTAAAGATCTTGGTCGACAAAGACAATGCTGAAGGATGTGACGATTACTTCTGGTCTGCCCCTACTGACAACGCAGACGAAACCGTGGGCTTATCTGAGCAAACTTCATGGAGGGTTAAAGGAAGATATGTTGTTGAACCCATCAACAAACCCTCAAGTTTCGACAAACCAAGCACAAGTGGAACTAAAGAAATCCCTGAAGAACCGATGACAGAACCAACTGTTCCAACAAATACAACCGAAAGTAAAAAGGAGAAGCCAAAGGCTAGCTTTAATATCCACAAATCACAGAAGGAGTTAGCTGAACAGAAATGCTTAAGAAATCAAAGATACGCAAGGAATCTGAATGAGGAAAAACATCACTGGGAATCCCAAAATCCCAACTACATATCTCCTAAGAAAGAATCAACGGATAGAGGAAAGGAAAAACTGAAAGGAAAAGAAAACTTCAGCCCAAATTCCTACTATTCCAAATCTCAGAACCGAAAGTCAACTTTCGGTTCCCAAACTAGCGTACCGAACCGAAAGATATGTTTCGGTCCCCACATGGACTCACAGAACCGAAAGACAAGTTTCGGTCCAACCGCCAAGGCTAACAACCAAAAGCCTACTTTCGGTCCCAACAACAGCACTCAGAACCGAAAGTCGAGTCTCGGTCCTAAGTCTAGTTTCGGTCCTTCTAACTCCCAAAGAAAATTAACTTCAATGAAGGATATCAAAGGCAAGGGAAAGCTTGATTCTGAGTTCAATAATAAGAAAAAGTCTGCTAAACCTAGGATTCAAAAGAAAAGTCCTAAACCAGCTAACAACACACCAACTAATGCACCAAAAATTAAACAAGATAAAACAAAAATCAGGGTGTATACCATTAAAAGAAACGATCAAACGACTCTAGTAAAAAGAACATATTTAGTTGATATTTCTTCTGTAGTTCCTTTTTCTGTGAAAAACTCACCAGGACCCAAGAAACTTTGGGTTCCTAAATCTGCTTAAATTTGCAGGTAATCAGTGACGAGCAGTTCGATGATGAATGGTATATAGACAGTGGCTGCTCGCGTCACATGACAGGAAGGAAGGAAGAACTGAGGGAGTTTCAGTCCCTAAAAGATAGTGGGTGTGTAAAGTATGGAAATAACTCCTATGGAACAATCAAGGGATAAGGTATGATTACCAATGGAGATTTCTCGATTCGAAAAGTGGCGTATGTGGAAGGATTGCAGCATAACCTCATCAGCGTGTCACAATTAGTTGTGGGAACAGGTCTGAAAGTATCATTTGATGATGAGGGCTCTGAAATAATAGAAAAGCAATAGAAAAAGGTTCTGCTAAAGTCTGAACGCAAGGAAATGTATCCTTTAAATCTCAACCCAATACGAGGAAAACCAGCAATATGTCTGCTGTCAAAGGCGAACACTGATGAAAGTTGGTTGTGGCATCGACGACTATCGCACCTGAACTTCAATGACATTAATAAGTTGGTGCTTGGTGATCACGTTCGAGGCCTCCCTCTTCTCAAGTTTGACAAGGAACATCTGTGTGCTGCATGTGAGATGGGAAAACAAAGCAGAAAGAGCCACCCTATACGAATTAATACAAAGATTGTTGAAGCTCTTGAACTATTGCACATTGACTTATGTGGACCTTCGGCTATCGAGAGCATCGGTGGTAGTAAGTACATCCTTATGATTGTAGATGATTTTTCACGCTTCACCTGGGTTTTCTTTATTAAACAGAAATCAGATGCAACTCCCAAGTTGAAGACATTTATCAAGCAAGTGGAAGTGCAGCTGAGAAAGACGGTGAGGAATATCAGAAGTGACAACGGTCTGGAATTCAAGAATAACGATTTTGAGGACTTTCTGGCTGACAAGGGGGTAACCCACAATTTTTCGGCCCCTTATACACCATAACAGAATGGGATTGTTGAAAGACGAAACCGTTCTTTGTGTGAAGCAGCCAGAACCACGCTCAGTTTCGCTTCTCTTCCTTTATACTTCTGGGCTGATGCAGATGCAGCCGCGTGCTACACTCAGAACCGATCCTTGCTCAACAAGAGATTCTCAATCACTCCATACGAGATCATAAACAATCGAAAGCCCAACGTCAAATTTTTTCATGTGTTCGGTTCAAGGTGCTTCATCTTCAATTCAAAGAAGAACCGAAACAAGTTTGACGTCAAAGCAGATGAAGGAATTTTTCTAGGATATTCACTCTCTTCTAAAGCCTACAGAGTGTTGAACAAACGCTCCAAACGAATTGAAGAAACATATTACGTCACCTTTGACGATAATTATATGAAGAAAGTGCAAAAGAGTGCAAATGACTTAAGTGAAATATTTCCTGAATCTGGACAGGTCTCGGTTCCAATATCCAACCTGTTTGAAGAGTACATTCGGTTATTTGATGAACCAGAGAAAGCGGCACACTCAGAGGCGAAAGCAGTAGATAACAAAATTGATAATCTCAAAAAGATCATAGATGAAGCTGCCAAAGAAATGGAAAGTGAACCTCCTAAATCTATAGGTGTTCAATCCTCAACTGACTCTCCCATCAACGGCTCAATATTCAAGGGGGAGAGTTCTTCAGTACCAAAGACAACCGAAATGTCTTTCGAGGGGGAGAGTCCTATTCTATCCCCAACTCCTAAAGGTCCAAGAGAGGGTGAACATATTGATCCAAACCCACCCAATAGTTGTCCAATCGAGGGGGAGAATCCTACTCCCACAGAGCATGCAAATTCTGATGATGCCACAGGTTAAACTTCGCCAGTCGAGGGGGAGAAAGAGAATGCAACTGACGAAGGCGAGGGTGATCAATCAGAACTTGAAGAGGAAGTGAATGCTGAATTGGATCCAGGATATGACCCAAATTATCCTCCGTTAATCAAATGGACCAAGGACCATCCCAAAGCTCAAATTATTGGAGAATCATCTGAAAAAGTACTCACTCACTCACAGTTGAAAGCGAAACAAATTGCATTATTCTCTAAAGTTGAATTTTGTATGTTTAATTCGTTCATATCCAAGATCGAGCCGAAAATAGTTAATACTACACTTGATCATTCTGATTGGGTTCAAGCAATGCAAGATGAGCTCCATGAGTTTGAACGCAACCGAGTTTGGAGGCTGATTTCTACACCAAAGGATGCTTCAGTGGTAGGCTTAAAATGGGTCTTCAGAAATAAATTAGATAAAGAAGGGAATGTCATTCGCAACAAGGCTCGGTTGGTGGTGAAAGTTTATTGCCAAGAGGAAGGGATAGATTATGAGGAAACCTTCGCTCCAGTAGCTAGGTTGGAGTCAGTTAGAATCTTCCTAGCATATGCTACTCATAAAAACATCGAAGTTTTCCAAATGGATGTCAAATGCGCTTTCTTGAATGGGGAACTAGAAGAAACAGTGTATGTTGAGCAACCTCCCGGGTTCGTGAATGAGAAATTCCCTGATCATTGTTATGTGTTGGATAAAGCGGTATATGGTTTGAAGCAAGCACCGAGAGCCTGGTATGAAACTTTAACTCGCTTTCTGAAAATGTTGAAATTTAAGCAAGGTTCGGTTGACCCAACCTTCATCCGAAAGAAAGAAGGCGAACATCTAATGATAGTTCAAATTTATGTCGATGACATCATCTTCGGCTCCACGAATCCTAGCTTAACAGCTGAATTCAGGAAGTTGATGGAGACTAAATTTGAAATGAGCGCAATGGGTCCGATTAATTTTTTCCTTGGTTTGAATATTAGATAGGGACCAGAAGGTATCTTTATCAACCAGGAGGCGTACACAAAGACCCTGCTAACAAAATTTGGCACGACAGGAGACTCAAAAGTGAAGGTTCCTATGGCGTTTAGCACTAAGTTAACACCTTCTCTGGAAAAACCTGCTGTTGACATAACATTATATCGACAAATGATAGGGTCCCTTATGTATCTAACAGCTAGTAGACCGGACATTATGTTTTCTGTTTGTTATTGTGCTAGGTTTCAAGCTAATCCAAGAGAACCTCACATGGTGGCGGTGAAAAATATTTTTCGTTACCGGAAGCGAACATCATCTCTCGGTCTCTGGTATCCTGCTAGATCTGGATTCTTCATTCAAGCCTTTTCTGATGCTGATCTTGGAGGATGTGGTCTGGACCGAAAAAGCACTACAGGGGGGATGCCAATTTCTTGACGGAAAACTGGTTAGCTGGCAGTCCAAGAAGCAAACCTGCGTGTCACTTTCAACAGCCGAAGCTGAGTATATAGCTGCAGCATCTTGTACTTCTCAAGTCATTTGGATTCAAAGTCAACTAAGAGATTATGGGCTAAGTATGAAGAAGATTCCTCTCTATTGTGACTCAGAAAGTGCAATAAGCATATGTTACAATCCAGTACAACACTCAAAGACTAAGCACATTGCACTTAGATATCATTTCATCAAGGATCACGTAGAAGATGGGAACGTGGAAGTGCATTTTGTTCGATCCTCTGATCAATTCGCTGACATATTCACTAAAGCCTTACCTGAAGCGAGTTTCAATAAAATTCTGCAAGGCTTGGGAATGATGGAAGCAGAGTCGGTACTGAATCCTTAATTCAACACCTAAAAATTAGACAAGCGAAATGGAGCGACCGCTCGGTCTATTTCGGCTCCATAATTTTCGGGAACCGAAATGAACCGACCGCTCGGTCTATTTCGACTCTGGAATTTTGAGGAACCGAAATGAACCGACTGCTCGGTCTATTTCGGCTCCATAATTTTCGGGAACCGAAATGAACCGACCGCTCGGTCTATTTCGGCTCTGGAATTTTAAGGAACCGAAATGAACCGACCGCTCGGTCTATTTCGCTTCATTCCTTTAAGATAAGGTTTCGGTTGTACATTTTGTTCAAAGAGTGTTTTATGCAAAATTATTTCTTTTTCTGTTTTTATTATTTTTCAGAAAAATTCAAAAATCCAAAGATATTTTCTTTTTCTGTTTTTATTATTTTTCAGAAAACATCAAAAATCCAAAAATATTTTCTTTTTTTTATTATATTTCAGAAAACTTCAAAAATCCAAAAATATTTACTTTTTCTATTTTTATTGTTTTTCAGAAAATTTCAAAACTTCAAAAAAAAAAAATTGTGTGGTGTGTTTATTTGTTTGTTCCTTCCATTAGGTCACACGTGTATAAGTGCAACAGAATTTGAAGCTAAGACAGGTATAATCATTTCCATAAGAAGTAGTTAAGGGTCCCTAGAAGCATGCTGTTGCATGTTGACCAAAGCCTCTACGACTTAGAGCAAGGCTTTAATGATTCGATCTCTACCTATCATTTCTTCCCAATCAGGCTGTTCAGATCCACTCAGTCTAGAGCTACCTTACTCTTCTCATATGGGTTAAGAGTTTTTTTTGCTTAGTCACGTCTTTATAGCAGAAGGTACTTTCGTCTCCTTAACCACCCTCCTTACCTTCTCCATCAACTTTCGGCTCATCACTGTAACCCTTGATACTCTCAGTTTTTACCACTGAGGTTTATGGTTGCACAAAATCTGTGTTATGATCTTAGATATGTATACCACGTACTGAGTGAAACCCAAAATCCAATACCAACAATGAATTGACGGTGAATTGTCATATTCAAGATGTTACTGGTTACCGAATGAAATCTCATTTTTATTTTTGAGTGATCTTTTATGAATTTGTCTAACACCAAGGCTTTTTCTTCCCATAAACATCTAGTTTCTTTTTGTTTTTGAGATTTCTATATCTTCTTTAGTCAATATAAAATATGTTCCACCTACTTGTTCAACAGACCACATCGGTCTCACAAGTACTTTTTCCAATGTTCGGTCTTATGTTAAGCATCGACGTTCGGTTGAAGATAAGCTACCTTAAGCATATGACTTAAAAAGAAGCCTTTCAATGTTTCTCTACAAACATTTGATCGTTATTTCACGGGAACCCACACAAGCACTTCAAGTCTCTATTGACTTTGAAGGAAGCGATTCTTGCCCGGAATCCCCTGCTTTCTGTCTTATAATGAGACATCACTCACATCCAATACACATTTGCTTTATTTCTTTATCTTTTGTCACTCTATTGCACGAAAATTTTAATTTTCCAACATTCTGGTTGCTGTTAGTTCGATTTGTGTTTATCTTTTGGCGAAACAGGGGTAATTCTATATCTTGGACCGCAACTGAATTTCAAACGACGATTGAGGATAAGGATTTGGGCGCGTGAATTTGAACGGTCGAGCTACCCACGCGTGCTGACGTATACCTGGGAGTAACCAACCTGTCACATCGCGCTTTTTCAGGCGACGTTTTAGTGACCGCGTCATTATCATGATGATTTTTCTCTCTCCTGGCAACGGTATATAAAGGGTGTCTAATTTTATTTGTCTTTTACCAGCCACAATTCTCTCCAATTACAAAGCAAGTTCAAACTGTTCATCTTCTTCCTTCGATCAACAATGGCGACTTCTTCATCTGTTCACGATCAGACTGCTTCGTCCACATTGCTTTCGATCAAGCCCAATCAGAACATGATTATTGAACTCAATCCGTTTCTGTACGATTCGTATATGTTGCAGGTGGTTGAGTGTTTGAAGTATTCTCCACTGGTTCTAGCCCTAACACAGGTGGAAGCCGTTCCGATGTCCCTTCTATCACAAGTTTATGCTACTTCCTCATATGACAAGAACAAGGAAAGAATCTACTTTCTAATCCATTCTAAAAAGGCTTCTATTTCAAAAGGGAGATTTTGTTCCTTGTTGCATCTCGCTGTGGATTCATCTGTGATTTCACCCGATTTCATCACCACTACTCAGCTTTTCTCGATGTTGTACGAAATGGGATACACTGACGTGCTTACAACAATAACGAAGGTTAAGAAGTCCTGCCTACCGTCCCCATGGAATGGAATGCTTACTCTTCTTATCAAGAGTTTGGCGGAGAGAAGTGCTGGATCTGATGGCACCAGCAAGGCTTTCCTAACCCTTCTCTACGGACTTTACAATGGTCTCAATCTTGATTATGGGACGATCATCTGGTCTCAAGTGGTGCAAAGCCTCAACACTACAACGAGGCATTCTGAAAATTTCATGTGCACGATTCTGGACTCTCATTACCAGAAGGGCGATAAATTCTTTGGAAATTCCGGTGATGAAGGATGCCCTAGTTGCGTCTATTGCTACGTTTCACACCAAGAAAATCATAATTTCTGATCCTCTGAAGTTCCTTCACATTGGCTCTATCCCTGAGACAATGTATAGATGTGTTACAGCCGAAAGTAAACTCATAGCTGATTATCGAAAACTTCCTCCCAAGGAACCGAGAGTTCTATCTCCTGAACAGCAGGCTGCCCTAGATGTTGTTGACAAGCCGAGTAATCGAGGTAAACGGATTTCTACCAAGAAAGAGCCAAAAGAGGATGATAAGCCTAAGACTTCCAAGTCCAAGAAGCGAAAGTCTGATAAAGGGGATTCTTCTAAACCGAAGAAGATTAAAAAGATGGCAAAAAGGTCCAAGAGTCCTACTCCTCCTAGCTCAGAAAATGACGAGGAAGGTGAAGAAGAGGAAATTCGTCGTGCATCACCGAGAGGTAACACTCCTCCCCGATCTCCTACTCCAACCGAATCTCCTCATAACAAACTTCCAACCCCACCTCCATCACCGAAACAGACAGTTCCAGTTTCGGTTCCTCCTATTCCCCCATCTACCACATCTCCAACAACATCTTCCTTACCATCACCACCAGTTTCGTCTATTCCTATTTCTACAACTCCCATCTCAACTCCTATTTTTTCCCAATCCACTACCACCACTATTCCTGAACCGACAGTAGGAGTCAACGTATCTGATACGGGGGCGACTACTGAAACAAAACCCCCAATTACTTCTACACCCCTTTCACCCTCACCTTCAACCGACTCCGGTGCCACTCTCAGTGGTGCTAATGATGAGTATGATTCTACATACTTCAGTCCCTATCGGCTTCCTACTGATGAGGATGATGATGCTCCCGTCATAAGACAAAATCTGTAGAGCATTCACGACAAACTTGATAAATTGCTTGAGGACAGCAAGTCATACAGTGGTGTTGTACTCAAGGCTTTTCTGGATACAGCTCTAGAACAATACACCGATTCCATTGAAAAATCCACCAAAGCTGTAAATGAGTCTACCTCCTCTTGCAAAAAGGCCACCACTGATGTTACTGAAATTATACATAGTACTCAGATTTTTCTTGAGTCACTTAAAGGGCATGCTGATACAAATGCAGCAAAGGTAAATGATTCTGTGGATTCTTTCTCCAAGTCTATTCAGGAAGAACAAACTAAGTTTGAGGCTGTGCGCTCCTCTATCCAAGCCGAGAACTCTTCACTTATCAGTTCAGTGAATTCTCAACTTGAATCTCTTCACGCTGATTTGGCGAAAGAAAGTGCTTTGAAGGAAGAACTTGCTCGCCAAACATCCATGGTTGAAGTACAGAAAGTGCAGCTAGCCCAAGTAGAAAAAGAAATTTCTTTGTTAAAGACCGAAAGAGCTGTTTTTCGCAGCTGTGCAGTGGATGTGAAGGATATGCTCACCAACATTCTTGGTGCTCATGATCCGATCCTGACTTTGACCATTCGGAATCATCTTACAACAAAACTTATTCCCGCCCTTGCATTGTTACACGAGATGAAGGGTGTTTCGGAGAGATTTATTGCTCCAAAACAAGGGGAGAGGGTGCTCCTCAACCGAAGGTTAAAACTGAAACCGAAACTGCTCAACTGAAGGTCAAAGTTACAACCGAACTGAAGGATAATGTAGCTTCAGGTTCTGGTCGACAAGAAAAGCAAAAGGGGATTGATGATGATAGTAGTAACGAATCCGGTGAAACTATTGCTGAGGCTCTTAAGCGAACAAAGAGAGATAAAGAGCTTGATGAAACCTTGAAGGTTGCAAGGGACGCAGAGGAGAGGGAAAGGAGAAACAAGGAAGAAGAAGAAGCCTTGAACTGCAAGAAGGCCTTGTTTCCCTTATGGACTAAAGAGGCACTTATCAATCAAGTTATAGAGTTTCCAAGTATTTATTGGTTGGAACCTGTTGCTTCTTTTGACTGTGATAATTCTAAGGACTCGCAGTTCGATATGCCAATCACACGAAAGGCATTCACGTTCCACTGCTTTGATTCGACTGCTGAGGTTCCTTTTCCTCATCCAAAGGTTGACCGAGAGCTTATTGATTTATATCTGAAGTATGGACAACCTCAGTACTTGACATGGAGCGCACAGAAAATAATCACTGTCAAGGTACTGAAACCTACGTCTGCTGGGAGATTTGTAAATGTCAATTTCAAAATCACACGAGGTTCTGCAAACTCGGTGTCGATTATATCTCTAGCAGATCTTCCGAATCTAAATCCTCATGATTGGATTTTATTATTCAATATTCTGCTTACAAATCCGAGGGAATATGAACCAATTTTGGAACACTTGAAGAGGATGTTGGCTTCTTACATCCATGAGGTTGCAGCTATGGATCAAGAAATAGCGAAAGTAATGAACAAGAAACCGACCATCAAGCCAACATCGAAACCAGGAGATGTGAATAAGATGAAGATGGGCCAAATAGATTCAAAACATCTCACTGTGATGTTTACAAAAGGCGAAGCTCACAAATTTTTGTTCGCTCTTGTTGATAAACATTTATTTTCAACTGACTGCTTGGAACACATCATCAACATTATACATCGGTACAAGCAAAACTCAGAAGCTGACAAGAAGAATTTTACTGACATGCTTCGGTGGTACATAACGTTCCGTCATCATTTGCTGGCTATTATTCCGAAGGTGTTCAAAACAATAAAGAAGACTTCTGCAGCTCAACCGAAGTGAGCTTTCGGTCCCATTGACGCAAAGGGGGAGATTGTTGAGTCTAATTGTGTTGCGTCTTGGGCTTTTTGTTTTGTATCCGGATTGGGCCTGTCCATCCGTCATTATCTAGTAGGGTTATACTATAAATATGCATGTATGTATGCATTAGACTGTGTTGATTATTACGTTCATTGTTTTGTAACCCTAAACACCTCTACAGTTGAAGTTCTTAATCGAGCTCTTCTGAGGTGTTGAAGTATTAATCATACGACATATTCAAAGCTATTCTTGTGTTCTTGATTACATTCTTAACTGTTTTCTTGCATAGAATCTAACGATCCTAAAAGAACATTGTTCTAACAGCACCTTCGCGGACCGAGCCCTGACGTGGTGGAATAGCCATGTCAAGTCACTATCTCTTATAGTGGCAAATGCTATCGACTGGGAACCTCTAAAAGAGCTCATGATCGAGGAATACTACCCGAGGGGCGAAGTTCAGAAATTGGAGCAAGAGCTCTGGAGCCTAACCATGAAGGGCTCCGACATAGTCTCCTACACTGCCAGATTCAGCGATATGGTGGCACTATGTCCATCCATGGTTCCTACTGAGGGGAAGAAGTTAGAGAGGTATATTTGGGGGCTGGTACCTCCATTTCAAGGGAACGTACTAGTTTCTCACCCCACTACCTTCGACACTGCCAAGCGATTGGCACAGCGACTCATTGACCATGGAGTCCAAACCCCGTCAACCACAATAACCCTAGCCATCCCGGAACCCTCCAAAGCCGCTGATAACAAGCGGAAGTTTTGGGATGACAAGAAAAAGCAGAAGGTTGCCAAAAAGCAGCAGGTCGTGGCAGTTCATGTTGCGATAGCACCTGCCACTGCTGCACCGGTAAAGCAGTACGCGGGAAGCTTGTCAAAGTGCAACAAATGCAGCTTCCACAACAATGGACCCTGCCGAGAAATGTAGTGCTCTAACTGCAACAGGAAGGGGCACACTGCCCGTTTCTGCAAGGCTCCGACAAGGCAAATCACCCAAGTCCCCGACGCTAGTGTGGGCCAGGCTTGCTACGGTTGTGGAGAAGTGGGCGATTACAAGAGGAACTGCCCGAAGGCAGGGAATGCCGGCGGAGTGGGAAGAGTTTTGGCTATAGGCCACGAGGAAGCTATTGCCGACCCTACAGTGGTCACTGGTATGTTTCTCCTCGATAACGCTTATGCATGCATACTGTTTGATAGTGGAGCGGAGAGAAGCTTCGTGAACCATAAATTTGCTTACTTGCTTAAGCAAAAATCACGAGCACTTAAAGAGCCATTCACGGTAGAAATGGCTAACGGAAAGACAGAGAGAACTAGCTGCATATTCATAGGTTCTACACTAACACTAGATAGACATTCATTTCCAATCGACCTCATGTCGGTCTCAATTAAAAGTTTCGATGTCATAATCGGAATGGATTGGTTGAGATCTCATCGTGCCGACATCATGTGTTACGAAAAGGCCATTCGCCTTAATCTGCCGTCTAGCGAAACCCTAATCATCTACGGCGACAAACCCGACACGAACCTTCGTATCATCTCGAGCATACAAGCCCAGAAGTATTTGCGAAAGGAATGTCTCTCATTCCTTGCTCATGTTATCGACGTGAGCCAAGAGACAAAGGACATAAAGAACATCCCAATGGTAAGCGACTTTCCCGACATCTTTCCAGAAGAACTCCCAGGATTACCTCCGCAACCTTAAGTCGAGTTCATAATCGACTTAGTCCCAGGGGCTACCCTAGTAGCCAAATCACCCTATCGTCTAGCACCAGCTGAGATGCAGGAGCTATCCGGTCAACTTAACGAATTGCTCAGTAAGGGCTTTATTAGACCAAGCTTCTCACCCTGGGGAGCACTGGTCTTGTTCATCAAGAAGAAAGACGGATCGTTTCGTATGTGCATCGACTACAGAGAACTAAACAAGCTAACCGTTAAAAATCGTTACCCTCTACCTCGCATAGACGATTTGTTCGACCAACTGCAAGGGGCGAACTTTTTTTCAAAAATAGATCTGGGATCTGGGTATCACCAATTATGAGTGCTAGAGGAGGATGTTCCGAAGACAGCCTTCCGAACTCGTTATGGACACTACGAGTTTGTAGTGATGCCGTTCGGATTGACCAATGCGCCCGCAGTATTCATGGATTTAATGAATAGGGTTTGCCGTCCTTACTTGGATCAGTTCGTCATTGTCTTCATCGACGACATACTTATCTACTCTCGTAGTAAGGATGAGCATAGTCAACATCTACGACAGGTCTTAGAAACGCTGCGATCAGAGAAGCTCTATCCGAAGTTCTCGAAATGCGAATTTTGGATCCGAAGAGTCGAATTCTTAGGTCACGTGGTTAGCGAAGAGGGAATACACGTGGACCCTTTCCAAAATCAAATCCATTGAGAACTGGTCAGCACCGAAGACGCCTACAGAAATTCGTCAATTTCTAGGCCTCGCTGGCTACTATCGTAGGTTCATTCAGAACTTCTCTCGAATTGCGAAACTGCTTACAGCATTGACCCAGAAGGGCGTGGCCTTTGACTGGGAAGAGAAGCAAGAGAAAGCGTTCCAAACGCTGAAACGAGCCTTATGCACCGCACCGATACTATCCCTCCCCGAAGGGATAGAAGACTTCATAATTTATTGTGATGCATCCAACCAGGGGCTTGGCTGTGTTCTAATGCAACGACGTAAGGTCATCGCCTATGCCTCAAGACAGCTGAAGACACACGAGGTCAACTACACCACACACGATCTTGAGTTAGGAGTAGTAGTGTTTGCTCTAAAGATCTGGAGACACTACATGTACGGTACGAAAAGCACTATCTTCACAGACCACAAAAGCCTTCAACACATATTCAACCAGAAGGACCTCAACATGAGACAAAGACGGTGGGTCGAGCTACTCAGTGATTACGAATGCGAAATTCGTTATCATCCCAGCAAGGCCAACGTAGTAGCCGACGCCCTAAGTCGAAAGGAATACTTTGGCCGTAGAGTCAAATCTCTGACTATGACTATCCATTCACACTTTTCCACACAAATTAAGTAGCCTCAGCTCAAAGCTTTGAAACCTGAAAAAGTGACGAGTGAATCCCTCAGAGGGATGGATAAGAACTTGGAAGTCAAGGGTGGCGGAGCCTTATATCTCATGGATCAGATCTGGACACCGAAACACGGTGGTTTCAGAGACTTGGTCATGACCGAAGCTCACAACACTCGATATTCCGTCCACCCAGGTTCAGATAAGATGTATATGGATCTTAAAAAGTTATACTGGTGGCCTAGCATGAAAGCAGAGATTGCTACCTTCGTGAGTAAATTCCTTACTTGCGCCAAGGTTAAGGTCGAATACCAGAAACCATCAGGTTTACTTCAATAACCGGATATACCTGAATGGAAGTGGGACCGGAGACAACTGGTGGTCTCGATACCATATGGGTGATCGTAGACAGGTTAACAAAGTCCGCACACTTCCTGCCTATCAAAGAGACTGATAAGATGGAGAAACTCACTAGAACATACATTAGGGAAATCATACGACTGCGTGGTGTTCCCATATCCATTATCTCTGATAGAGATAGTAGATTCACTCTGAGGTTCTGGCAGTCGCTACAAAGTTCCCTAGGAACTAGGCTGGACATGAGTACAGCCTACCATCTACAAACGGACCGACAAAGTGAGAGGACTATTCAAACCTTGGAAGATATGTTGCGAGCCTGCGTGATAGACTTTGGGAAGGCATGGGATACTCATTTACCACTTGTCGAGTTTTGCTACAACAATAGTTATCACACGAGCATAAAGGCTGCTCCATTTGAAGCCCTCTATGGCCGAAAGTGCAGATCCCCTCTGTGCTGGGCTGAGGTGGGCGACACTTAGTTAGCTAAAGGACGAGTTCCTGACAACACTCTCACATGTCCGGAGATTATTCGGGAAATGACAGAGAAGATCGTTCAAATTCGTGAACGATTGAAAGCATCTAGAGACCGACAGAAAAGCTACGCAGACAAGAGAAGGAAACCATTGGAATTCCAGGTGGGCGACCCTGTTCTATTGAAGGTCTCACCCTGGAAGGGCTTGATACGCTTCGGAAAGCGTGAAAAGCTAAATCCAAGATACGTAGGGCCTTTCGAGATTATCGCTAGAATCGGCCCTGTAGCTTAGAAACTCAAACTACCTCGCGAACTTAGTAACGTACATTCTACTTTCCACGCCTCGAACTTGAAAAAGTGTCTGTCCGACGAGACTCTTGTAATCCCACTCGATGAGATCGAGATCAACGAGAGCCTCAACTTCGTGGAAGAACCTGTAGAGATCATGGACTGAGAGGTCAAGCAAACGAAGCAAAGTCGTATCCCGATAGTGAAGGTTCGTTGGAATGCTAAGCGAGGACCTAAATTCACTTGGGAGCGCGAGGATCAAATGAAACTGAAATATCCTCATCTTTTCGTTTAGTTATTTGTAATAGCTTATTTTTTAAACTCTAATTTCGGGACGAAATTCTCTCTAACGGGGGGATGATGTGACAACCCGAAATTTCTATCTTGAATAGTGTTCAAATCAATCAAGGTTGGACTCATTTTGCTATCTTCTAGCATTATTTAGAGTCAATTATAGAGTTTTAAGCCTAGTACATCCAAAGATCGGGTATTAAGAAGTAACTGCTTGAGTCCATGGTGCACCAAGTATGCCATAAACTTCATCATGTGGAGTTTACGGCCACACCATATGAGTTTACGGCCGCAAACTCATGGTGGCCGTAAACTCACCCTATAAACATGATATTCCACCCTTTATTCCTCATTATTCACCATTTCAACCTCAAGAACTCGAATTCTCTCTCAAGTATGATAAGGATCTTCATTTTATTCTTCAAAAATGTAAGTGTTTCATCCTTTGTTTAGTTGATACATATCATTATCTAGTATCAACCTTTGATTTCATCCACTAACTTCAACTTTTTCTGTTTGATCTTCAAGATCACCAAGAACACCAAGAACACCTACTAAGTTCTTGGACTTCAAACACCCCTAAAGGCTTCTAAACTCGTAAGTACCTTCCTTTGTGTATTACTTACTGATTATGCTACTCGAAATCATCAAATATCCAAGATCAAAGAGAGTTTACGGCCAGGAGCATCTCCCTTGGGCGTAAACCCTTCTTAAGCCTTCAAGTTGGACTTAAACTCTTCCTTAAGGCTTGGATCGGGTATAGAACACTTCCTTGATGTTTGTATGACCTTAAATCACTTCTTGGCTCAAGATTTCATGAGTTTACGATCGTAAACTCATAGGGCCGCAAACCCTATGGCCACAAACTCATGTGGCCGTGAACACATGGCCGTAAACACCATAGTGTGGCCTTAAACTCCTTAGATGCAACCCTTTGTGATTATAACACTTCCCTATAACTATTTCCTAGTTCCTAAGGTGTGTTCCTTACATGATTAGTTGTATAAACACTAATTATATACATATATGTTCATTATATGCTTATTAGGATCCGTTGTGCTCAAGTCTTCACTTGACACCTAGCATCCTTCAAATCGATCTTTCATTCGTATCACTCACTGCAGGTGAGTTCATACCCCTTTAACTTACCTTTTACGTGATTTTAAATGCTTCTATGGGGGGGGGGGAATACAAGTACAAACATTATAGTTATTATATCAATCGTGTGTGATTAATAACTATCAAACTAGTGGATTTCTTACATTTCAAACTGTGTTATCAAACAAACTGTTTCAAATCGTTTTATAAACTCTTTTACATGATAAATACTTTCTATTAAACTCCTTTAAACTAATACTTTGTCAAAATCATGTCTATATAGATATAGTTATATAAGTAGGATTGAAAGGACTTAGGATTGATAACTCGCCTTATTTCTTGTTCCTTGTTTGGTTGTGGACTTAGGGTATCGGTTATTTGTCCGAAGGTCGTTTGAATCTTAGTTATATATTATGTGTATGTATATAGATATTAAAGTCCTTCATTCAGTTCAATACCTTTGGGTAGCAAAGGTGTCCAAACATGTTTATTCATACAAACAACATTGCTAGTAAATTATAATAGGTATAGTTTAGGAAGTCACTATTACTATTTCTAGAACAATGAAACATACCAGAGTCAGTTCATACATGAGTCAGTACATACTATAACGAGAAACAATACTCACTATAAAGAGAAACAGAGAGAGTATACTATAACGAGAATCAATACATACTACACAATATACACTAGAGAACATACTACATACTAGACAGAGAGAACACTACACTAGTACATACTATACAAATACAAGAATACTGTAACATTAATGTGAGATACTACTTCATGGTTCGGCAAGATACTGTTGCGTCACGTTTTGTACCCAGAGTCTCCTGGAGGGAGAGCGTGAATTTTTGTATAGATCTATACGGGACTGACCCTCCTACACCTTGCTGCTAGCTACAGTGGGACATGCAGGTCTACGGGTGACAAATGTCATATCATTTCGACGTCTCAAACGTCATGTCTTACTGGTCGATCAAGTATGGTTACAATCATATCACATTTTACCTTAATTAACTAACAAGTTTAAAGGTAGTTAGTACATTAGTAGTTACCTAGATAAAACTACAGTATGTCTTTATTTTTCTCATTTCATTCACATTGTGATTTTCTCACATAAACGGTAATGAGAAACTATATTTTGGTAATGATAGTCATACTTTGGGAAAACTCACACTTTTACAAAAGAACAAACATAGAGAACGGTTGAGTCTTGGTAGAAGACTACTTTAGTAGAAAATATAGGATTTTCTAGGAAGTTTATAAACATTTACATCAAATACTTACAAACTTTTACATTAAACATTTACAAGTACATTCTTCAAACTTATACAAACAATGACACTAAAATACTTATGAACTCACCAGCTTTAATGCTGATCTACGCTTTCAAAATAACTTGTATTCTCAGGTCACCAATAGACAGGTACCGGTGGCCAGGTTTTGGGAAGATGGAGCACATTCAAGACTCATCTCTTATTTTGATTTACATTTTTGGTGTCTTATAAACTTCAGAACACACTTGTATTAAAACTATTTCTATTAATGCAATGGATGATGTTGTTGCTTGTTTACTATTATGCATTATTGTGATACTGTACATGACGTCCTCCGCCCCCGAACGTTTCCGCCATTCTGGTTTTGGGGTGTGACAAGTGTGCTCGTGGGTCGAAGGCACCAATGCCGACCCACTGGATTATACTTCTGGAATGATAGTTGTCTTCGTGAGAATTTCATGTTATACATGTATATGCAATGTGTCTCTGTGACTCTCGCTGATATGATTGTATGCTAGTTGTAGGGGTGAAATAGACCCGATACAGGTTGAAAGATCGAGGGGGTGAAATATACCAAATACCGGTTGAAAGAGACTGAAAGGGGTGAAATAGACCCAATATCGGTTGAAAGAGATCGAAAGGGGTGACATATAACCAATATCGGTTGATTTTGTGATTTTTACTATGATGGCTTTTCACTATGACATACTATTTGTTGATTTGATATGATTATTGGACACTTTGCAATGAATTAAAAATGAAATTTTTATTTGAAAATTTTGGAATGTTACATCTATAATGTGCACTAATTGCTACAAGTACTATTTTGTTTTGTTCCCATTGTCTTATTGTATCATACACGAGACAAGATCAACAACAACAACAACTATGTTGGTCATTTGATCTTCAGAGGTCTAGCAGTCCACGCTTACTTTTTCTCATTTGTCTTCTAGTTACTCTTAGTCTATTTAAGGAGTAGTCTCTTATGCATCATGTGTGGAAAAAGCACCTTTTTCACTTTTATCAAGAACTATTTCGTCAATCATTTTCACTTACATTCTTCTTGTTCTTAAGTTACTTTACATTGTTCATACTTAATCATTTACACTTTTGAGTACTTTGTTGATTATATTAATTCTGAGACTACACTGGTTTACCAGACTAGACTGTATCGTTATTATTAGCACACATTGATCTTAAGTTAACCCAATATTTAAGGACAGTTTCTGGTCTTAACATTGAAAAAATAAATGATCAGGATTTGATTTTATTTATCGTCAAAATATCGCGAGATGATATGATATTTTCGTAATTAATTGCGAGATTTTGATAATTTTCGGGGAAGGTTAATTGTTTGGATGGTACAAGTGACAAAACAAAAACATTAAAAGAAAAAAAATAAAAAAAAATAAAAAAAAAGGAAAATTCGTCCATGCCCCCACCGCAATATGACAAGTATCCAGCCCTTATTGGCTGGTGTGTTTTTTTCCACCCGCTTAGTTTTTCGGCCATAATTTTTTTTCTTTGAAAATAAAAATTCTGAAAAAAACAAAAGTTCTTAAAACTTAATTCTCTATAAAATGAGTACAGTCATTAAAATTTAAAAAACAAATTATTACTTTTTTTTATTTTGTATATTTAAAAAAACCCCAAAAAAAAATCTCCAAAAATTGTAAAAATTTAAGGAATTCATTTACTCACTATTCTAATGACTTTGTAAAAAGAATTTTTAAAAAATAAGGTGTTTTAGATACCAAATTTGATTTTAAAAGATTAAAAGTTTTTTAAAAGAATGTTGAACATATTATGATTCAAATAGAGATGATTCAAAATATTTATGATTCAAAAAAATTATAATTCAATATGTTTATGATCCTTAACTTGTTATGATCTAAAAAGATTTTGAT
This sequence comes from Lactuca virosa, assembly GCF_052849685.1. NCBI lineage: Eukaryota > Viridiplantae > Streptophyta > Magnoliopsida > Asterales > Asteraceae > Lactuca > Lactuca virosa. The sequence goes on along the minus strand of NC_136429.1, from coordinate 302,240,423 downwards.
TCAAATATTTAATGACCCTTAATTATTCTATTTTTTATGATTAAAAAAATATAATGATCCAAATATTGTATTGAACAAAAACTTTAATTAATTCAATACATTATGATCTAAATTAATATGATCCAAGTTAATATAATCCAAAAATATATGATGCATAATATCGTTGTGATTCAAAATTTTATGATAAAAAAATAATATGATTAAAAAAAAAGTATGAACAAAAAATATTATAAATTCTTAATATTCTTCTTATATAAAATTTTATAATTGTTAAACATTAAAACTCAAACAGATATATAGTTCAAAAAGTCAAAAAATAAAAATAAAAATAAATAATAAATAATAAAAACAAAACAAAAATGAAAAAATAAAAACAAAAATAAAGAAAAAAAACATACTATATTTAACTATGTAGTAAAGATATTAAAAAAACAAAAATAACGAAAAAAAAGAAAAAAAATAACTTTGAAAAAAACAGAAAAAAGTGAAAACAAACGAAAAAAATTTAAAAACGTTAAAACTGAGCATATATCTAATTATTTTTTTAACGAAAAATAAAACAAATAAAACAAAAAACAAAATAAATGAAAAAAAAACTCACTTAAATGGCGTTCCGTGAACGTTCGTCGTACATCATTTTTGCCTCGATTTTGTATTACGTTCTATACCCGTGCGGCGCATTCGAACTCGTCACATCCATGTAAATGAGATTGACGTTTATGCAATTGACGAATTGATTGGTGGATAATAGTTCTCCGCATTCAAAATATATATATATATATATATATATATATATATATATATATATATATATATATATATATATATATATATATATATATATATATTTGGCCCTCCAAGTTGCGACTCGATATTTCTCGAAAAGAGTCATCAAAATTTTGAGTAAATTACACGTATGGTCCAAATGATATGGGATAATTTGTGCGCTTGATTCTTATATATTTGACCCTCCAAATGATAGTATTTGAAGAAAGTTATTTTGAATTGACAACCATACAAATAAACAAGTCAAATAGGGGAAGCCAGCAAGTTGTCACCATTTTTAGCTTTGATTTCATTGTCTTCTTTAACCCTTTATTACAAATATTAATTTTATATTATTAAATATCAAATATAAATAATATTTAGATAATAGCTTTTTTAGAAAAAAAACTATTATCTAAATTTGTGCGCTATGATATGGGATAATTTGTGCCTATGATATATATATTTGTCCCTATGATATGGGATAATTTGTGCGCTTGATTCTTATATATTTGACCCTCCAAATGATAGTATTTGAAGAAAGTTATTTTGAATTGACAACCATACAAATAAACAAGTCAAATAGGGGGAGCACTGCAAGTTGTCACCATTTTTAGCTTTGATTTCATTGTCTTCTTTAACCCTTTATTACAAATATTAATTTTATATTATTAAATATCAAATATAAATAATATTTAGATAATAGCTTTTTTAGAAAAAAAAAAAAAACTTTAGTAGCACAAAAGCAATGAGATTAAAAATGATTAATTGTGCCACGTGGTTATTATTTTTGTCTGAATATTCTTTATATATATATATATATATATATATATATATATATATATATATATATATATATAAGTTGTTAATGATAAATATATTAACAACTAACTAAATGTTAATTTGAGATTAATTTATTTGGTAGAGGTTTTATTCTGAACATGGTTGAATTTAACTAACTTGATGACATTAATTTTTAACCATTGATCAGTAATAAAAAATTCAAAAATAAATTCATACAAAAACAATTTAAAAAATCTATCAATTTTTATAACTATATAAATTATAATTTATATGTAAATAAATTGTTATATTTATTTAATAAAAATATAAATATTAAAATGTCTCATAATATATTTTAATTTTGATTTTCAATAAAAATAAATAAATACTACAAAGAATAAAACACCACATATTTAGATTATAAATAATAGTTAAATATCTAAATAAAAAGAAATTAAAAATATATTTTAATTTTAACTGGAGTGTTATTGATAATTTTTCGATAGACTAATTACATAATAAGACTAATTACATAATACGCCATTAAAGGTTCAATATATCTATATACCCCTCTATCTACCTAATATAATATATTTTATTAGTTTAATTACGTTTATATTATATAGATATTATTCTTATATATATATATATATATATATATATATATATATATATATATATATATATATATATATATTACCCTCAAAGTGTTATGATATAGATCTTTATAGATGACATACACCCTAAAATGTTAAGTGTTTTTTTTCGCATGTCCATATATTTTATAACTTATAAGACCCATCAGTGGTCTCAGAGTTTGTTTGTCTAACATTGATTGTACACGACTTGAATCCAACAAAAAAAATCACAAAAGACGTGGCACACCTTTCTGTTTTTCCGATTTATGTGCCCTTTATCTACCTAATCTAACTAGTATGGTTATTTTAATTATTATCTGGTTTTAATTTAGCTTAAATCTGAATTTGGAATACCTTATATGATTATTATGAAACCCTAAATATTATGAGATAATCATGGAATAGATAATTTTTAATTATAAGATTATTTAATTTGAAGTATCCTTATGGATTTAATTATAAGAGTAATTAAATTGAATTATCCTTATGGATTTAATAATATATTTAATTATATGATTAAATTAAAGGATAATTATAAAATCCACGTTAGGTTTAAATTAATAAATTAATTATATCATTAATTGAGATAATTAATGTTTAAACCTTGTGTTTTAAAATATTTAAAATACACCTTATACATATATAAAACGTTTAATTACTATATGTATGAGAAAAAGTCAGTCATATCAATATTAGGCCTTATTCACGAAGCCATACTATAAGAGGGGTATAAGGAAACAACATATAATGTGATCGTTGAATGTGTGTCCTTTCCACCCATCGCTCCTTTGTATGGTGGATGGCCGTTAGTCGAACGAGTTCGATGGTGTATTATCACATTGAGAGTAGAATATTATAAAGTACTAGAACCTTCTAAAATCCAATTATAGTTACTTTAAGAAAATTATGAAAATGTATACTAATCCATGAAAACACACATCATTTCTTTATACATCCATAGTGGAGAATGTGTGGTTAACCGGCACCCTAATGTGAGACTATAAATATTAAATGTTAAAACTAATGGGATTTGAGCATTCTAACACTCCTATGGTGTACATGCAACCATAGATGCTTTGGATCTATGTTTTTGTCTAATATACATGCAAAATTTGTTTTTCCAAAGCATCATCCTAACTAGCATACAATGGAGTATCTTTACTACAAAATTCTAGTTAGATGTCATACCTCTTGTTGTAGCTTGCTATCCTTGATGTATTTGGCCTTTAAAAACTTAGCACCAATAGTATGAATGCCTCAAATGGAATCACGACACACCTAGGACAAAGGATAACTTGAGAGAGAATGGCTTGCTTTACTAATCGGCTCTATGACTCTTCCAAAGATCACTAGTTCACCTTTCACCAACCAAGGGGCTTCTTATGTAGTGTGGCACAACTAGGGTTACACCATGCAAAACCTAATGTGCATGAGTTTCCACGTTCATTAGGCTCCATGGGTTTTAACCTCCATGAAGTATCCATGGGTCACCACATGGGTTTAGCCCAACATAAAGAACTATGGATCATTAGCCCACTTTATGAGAATGAATGATTTACACAATCAATCCTCATATATTTAATTAGTCTCTCTTGATCACTAAATTAATTCCAAATTAATTCTTGTCAATGCTAATTAAATAATATGATTTCAGGATAATATATTAGAACTTATAATATATTAATAAATCATAAATAATCTCTTCTAAAAATTCCATCCTATCAAATTGCCCTGGTGATATGCAACCCAAATTGACCATGCTACTCTCGGGTCAAGTACATACCAATTATAGTTATGGACTTAGACACTAATCCAACAGTCTCCCACTTAGATAAGTCTAATAACTATTATTGCAAGTACGACTCCACAACCTGCCTAGCAATCGTAGCTCTTAAAAGCCGCTGTCGAACTCTGATTTAGTCAATGACGCGTCCATTAGATAAGGGATCATATATTCCTCCATTCTACAAGATATCATTTGGATTGAAACATGGATTATGATCATTCTCTTTGTCCATCTGTTGTTTCCCAATTTCCGATTTATGATGACCGACTAATTGAACAAATCAAATCATTCTCTTTGCCTCACTACCTACTTCCAAAGTATGATCGACTGTGGATAGTTTGAATAATTTTATTATTCTGGAAGTCAAAACATGGAAAATGAAACAATAGTAAACAGTTGACACAAGCTTCCATCTACGAGATGCTTGTTTCAATCCATAAATGGATTTCTCAAGCTTAGACACTCTATTAGGGTACTTAGCACTGAAAAACCCTCTAACTGACTCATGTAAACATATTCAGCCAACTTCCCATTAAGGAAAGCGGTTTTGACATTGATTTTCCATATTTCATAATCATGAAATGCAGCTATGGCAAGCATTACCCTTATAGATTTAATCTTCGCTACTGGTGAGAAGGACTCATCATAGTCAAGATCAGGAGTTTGAGTAAATCCCTTCGCAACCAATCGCGCCTTATATGTGTTTACTTTCCCGAACTGTCTTACGACCTGGTACATTGTCAACCAAGTTCCAAACTTGATTGTCATACATGGACTGAATCTCCCTGTCCATAGCCTCTTTCCATTTTGCAGGCCCGGGTCCTACCATGGCTTCCTTGTAGTTGTTAGGTTCATCCAAATTTACCAGTGTGCTATCACTGATAAATGTATCACCATCTGTAGTAATATGGAAACCATATAACATAGGTGGGACACCAACTCTACTGGAACGCCTCAGAGGTAAGCACTCGTCAACTGGTTCAACATGAGTTTCCTCCTCAGGTTGACCGCTAGTATTTGAGGTTCCTTCATCACTTAACTCTTGAAGCTCTTCAAGGTCAATTTGCCTCTCACTGTCTTCTTGGCATATGATTTCTCTCTCTTGGAAAACCCCTCTCCTCGCAACGAAGACAACATTGTCACTCGGTCTGTAGAAGAGATATCCAAAAGACTTTTGTGGGTAGCTGATGAAAATACAACTCTCACTATGAGGTTCGAGCTTGTCGTGAGTCTCACGCCTCATGAAAGCCTCGCAACCCCAAACCTTGATGTGTGCTAACGAGGGAACCTTCCCTGTCCACATCTCGTAAGGTGTTTTGGCAACCTTATTAGTAGGGACTAGATTAAGGATATGAGTAGCAGTCTCTAAGCCCCCAGAATGACATAGGTAACGAATCTTGACTCATCATGGAATGAACCATGTCCAACAAGGTTCGACTGCGCCTGTCAGCCACACCATTAAGTTGTGGTGTCATGGGTGGCGTCAATTGTGAAATAATTCCACATTCCTTAAGATAGTCTTAGAACTCGATACTAAGATACTCACCACCTCGATCGGACCAAAGCATCTTTATCTTCCTGCCCATCTGATTCTCCACTTCTTGTTTAACATCCCTTGTGTCGGATCTCTCCGTATCTGTTGTAATCATCAGTAATCATCAGTAAAAGTCACATAGAAGCGGTTAACATCCCTTTTGGTGGATCTGAGGGGTCCACACACATCGGTGTGTATGAGATCCAACAAACCCGCACCCCTTTCACAAGTACCAGTGAAGGGTGACTTGGTTATCTTTCCAAGCAAATAAGATTCGCAAGTGTCATCTGACTTTAAGTCGAATGACTCCAACACACCAACCTTTTGGAGTTGGCCTATGCGCTTCTTGTTGACATGTCCAAGACGACAATACCATAAGTATGCCTTGTCCAAATTATTGGACGAATCAATATGCAATACATTATTTCCTAAGTTGTCTACAACCATCACAGTTTCATATACACCATTACAAGGCAATGCTTTAAAATAAAATACACCATTATAAAAAGCGTTAATAGAACCAATTTCATTATCAAATGAAAATCTAAAACCTTGTTTGTACAAACTATGAAAGGAAATAATATTTTTTGCCATATCGGACGAGTACCAACAATTATTCAAATCTAATTCTAACCCATTACAAAGCAATAAAAAATAAACTCCAATCTTGGTGACAGGCGGCATTTTCCTATTCCCCATGATCAAGTTCATCTTCCCGTGCTCCACATCCCTACTTCTTTTTAGTCCCTGCATATCAGAACAAATGTGAATACCACAACCTGTATTAAGGACCCAAGAATTAGCACGTGATGAGTTATTAGACATAATTGTGTAAATACCTGCATTGGTGGGCTTTATCTTCCCATCCTTAACATCCTGCAAGTATTTAGGGCTGCTTCGCTTCCAGTGCCCTTTATCATGACAGTAGAAGCACTCTGCTTCTTTTGGATTGGTAGATAGATTAATAGAACCAAGTTTGGTCCCACTAGTAGAGGATCCATCATGAGACTTTCCCATGCGGCTCTTAGAAGGAGCCTTCCTCTTCTTCCCTTTCCCATGTCTAATTGCCAGGACAAGGGCAGCAGCAGTAGGAGTAGGAGTAGATACAACAAATTTTCCTTTTAAACTACTTTCAGCAGTTCTCAAAAGGCCTTGAAGCTTGCTAAGAGTGACCTCCTCCTTTTTCATATGATAAGTCATGCGAAACTGATCATAACAAGGAGGCAAAGAGTGTAGGATAATATCAATGCCCAACTCTTCATCGAAGTTCACATTCAACTTCAGCAAGCGGTCCACAAACCTTTTCATTTTCTGCAAGTGGGCCGTGATGGACTCTCCATCCTTTATATTTGTTGTAATCATGGAGGCGATGATTTCATACCTTTCCTGATGAGCACTTTGATGGTATCTTTCCATCATGTCTTGGTGCATCTCGAAAGGGTAGTAGTCCTCATAGGACTTTTGAAGTTCAGCTGTCATAGTGGCCAGCATGATACAAGACACCTTTGTGGCATCCTTCTCATGTGCCCTATACTCAACAACCTCTTCAGGAGTAGAAGTGACTTCATCAATCTCCTTGAGCTCTTTATCGAGGAAATATTCCTTGTCCTCGTAGCGAGTGACCATCCTAATGTTCCGAATCTAATCACTGAAGTTGGAACCATCAAAGATGACCCTCCCACACAAGTTCATGAGGGAGAAAGAGCTAGAAGGGTTTGAGCCAGAAGCGGTGTTGGAAGACATCTGAAAAAGAAAGACAAAGTTTATATTAGATAAGAATCCTTAATATAACACCCAAATGAAATATTAAGGCTAGGACCCAACACAATATTCTACAATTCGGAAGAGGGATGTCGTAATCCAATTGCAAAAAATATTTGAAGGTAGGTAAATGACGATTTACCAATTTACACCATGAAAAATGTAATTGATTATTATTAAATTGGATTGAAGCTCCTAGATTATTTTGAGATTCACTGAACTTTTCCATGGTATGTTTAAATCTCGATTATGCCTTTCAAGTTTGTGACTGCGATACCGAGGATCACAAACAAGGTGTGAACCATGCAAATGTGCTTGGTACACTCAATGTCATTTATCACCTAATAAATGTGCCAGTTAACCACACACGCTCCATTGATCTATGACAAACATGAAGCTACCCTTTGCCACACTTGTTAGTCCAAGTTTGTGTGCCAGTTAACCAAACACGCTCCACTAACGACTTGGCAAGGTGCAAAGTGCAATTTCATGGAATAACATCATTTTCACATTTTTCCTAAAGAAACTAAGATTGGGAATTTAATAAAACATTTAGTTACTTTATAATTATCATTATACTTTTAACGTGAATTAATGTCCTATCTTACTCGTTCGGCTAACGACCCTCCACCAGTCTAGGAAGCGGTGGGTGAGAGTGGACACCAATTAAGCCATCATTTTATATGCAGTAACCTTATACCCCCCTTATAGACCGACTTCGTAAATGAGGCCTACTAACGGTAAGATTGACTTGTATATATATATATATATATATATATATATATATATATATATATATATATATATATATATTATTAAACTTATAATATTATATTATAAGGGTTGAATTTTAAACTTTTAAATTTGTAAGGTTTGGAATCAAATGTTTCATAAGTGAGACTTTACAAATTCCAAAACTTGAGGGCAAGTTTTGAAACTCTTCAAAACCTTTGGGTTTCCATAACTTATGAGTTAATGTATTTTAATGAATGTGACTCTTTATGTTCCATAACTTGAGGACAAGTTGTGGAGTTCATTAAAACATTTAGATCAATTTTAATTAACAACATTGTCATATAATTTACCATTGATCTAATCTAACTCATATAGCAAGCTAATTCATATCAAATAATACAAATAATCATCTTATTATCCTAAAACTTGACAATTGTCCTTTAATTGGATGAGGATAATCATTACCATATCAAAAAAACACTAATTTTATGATACACAACAGTTGTGGTAATGATCCTAATCCAATTCTGGCCAAAAGGCTTGAAAATCTACAAGCATAATGTTCTACTTTACGAGTGCATGAACTGGACTCGTCGAGTTGCCCTTTTGTGAGTGAACTCTTCGAGTCTCTTAATTGGACTAGTCGAGTTCATCAGTATGAGGCCAGAAATTCCATTTTTTCATCTTTGAAAAATAACCAAACATCAATATAACAGAAAACAATTCTAGGCTCTGATACCACTGATGGGTTATGAGCACTATAACATCCCTATGGTTCACATACAACCCTAATGCTCTTGATCTAAGTTTTCTCTAATTATACATGCAATATTATTTCCAATACATAAAGCCTAAACTAGCATACAAAATTTTGGTATATGAATCATAAAACTAGTTAGAAGAATACCTCTTGTTGTAGCTTGTTGTATTTGGCATTTAAGAACTTAGCAGCTCAAGTGTGATGCCTCAAATGGTTCACAAAACACCACCAACAATTTGAGAACTTGAGAGAAGACTTGAAGGCACTCAAAATCGGCTATAGTATCTCGATGATTACTTGTGTCACCAATTTTAGGCCAAGGGGTTACATATATATAGTTAGAATTCCATGGGTTATGTGTAAACCCTAATTCTTACACTTGGGCTTGTAATGGACTAACCTATATATATCCTTGATTTACACAATCAGCCCATATATATTTAATTAGTCTCTTTTGATCACTAAATTAATTCCAAATTAATTCTTGATCAATACTAATTAAATAATAAACCTCTTTCTAAAATATGCATCCTATCAGATTGTTCTGGTGAATGCAACCCAAAATAGACCATGCTACTCTCGGGTCAAGTATATACCCATTATAGTTATGGGCTTAGACACCTAATCCAATAAGAACTTTAGTGAAAAGTCTTTCTAAAAGTTATGGATTTATAGCTTTGGTTATTAAAACATTAATGGTTGAGTCCAATCCTTAAGTTGTCATTAAGGATCTAGGTTTAGAGATCTAGACTTATTGGGATATGTTAATGGCTATACTTGGAAACTTTAATCATCAAGACCGAGGGAAGGACTAGATGTGAGCTTTAGAGCTCTTGAGGTTGAAGAAAAATAACTTAATGCATTAAGCTATTGAGACCCAGTTCCCACAATATGACCAATATAGGCCACGACGTGGCGACTGGGGGATGCCCGACTATTTTGATGTTTTTCTCCCACGACGTGGCAATGGGTGGCTACGCCGTGGTGACCTGCTGATGTGGACTTTGACCATTTACCGTTGACTTTTTGACTAGTTTGACTTTTAGTAAAACTTGGAGAGGTTTGGAGAGATTTAGCTTGTGATTGGTTTAGGAGGTTCGTGTACTTGAGTTTGTGGGGCTAAGAGTAAGGTGTTCCAGCTCTTCATTTAGGTGAGTCCTCTTAGTAGTAGTATATACGTGCTCACCGCGTGGGTCTTAATTACTGTTACTGTGATATGTGTCACTGTGTGTACTGAGACTTCGAGTAGTCTCCGGGGTTGCTGATAACCCACATGGCGTGCTGTTTTCCCACTGAGACTTGGGCTAGTCTTTAGGGTTGTCGATAACCCACAGGGCATGCTATTTGCCCACTGAGACTTTGGGTAGTCTGTAGGGTTGCTGATAACCCTAAGTTGTTTATTTGTGTTGTATTGTATGTGGTATTTTGGGGCTCACTAAGATTTGTGCTTACAATTGTTGATTAAATATTTGGCAAGTACTTATGGGCGGGGAAGGTGTGACTATACACACACAACAACCGTTTTATGATTTGAGATTCCACATTGTCTTCTTATTAACTATGATTTTCGAATAATGGTTTATGAACAAATGGTTGTAACTAACTAAAAATGGACGATATAGTATTTTAAAAGTGAAAAATTTAGCCCTGGTTTTTGGATGTTACAAGTTGGTATCAGATTCCATGTTTGAGGGATTTGCATGAACACTCTTAGGATTACAAACTCAAACTACGAAACTAAGAATTTTACTAAACATTTTTTTCAAATATTCATTCTAAGAGAAGAAAAGAGAAGATGTGATGTGTACTATAACACCATGCTTCGAATCGTTTCATAATCCGGGGTCATGACCTGAAGATCAGTTATCATAAGGCTTTGGGCCTTGGGGGAAAGAGATATTTAGACCCCTTTGGATATGGGTAATGTAGATTAGTTGATCTAAGAGGTCGATTGGTGCTTTGGCGCATGAGGGTATAACCGTAAAGTGATAGTTCGGGTCTTTTATGAATTTTGGATTTAAGTTCAGAAAGTTTTAAGGGAAAGGAGACTTGATATGATTGTAGACCTTCTCATTACCTTTCTGTGGACATAAAGAACGTCGAAAACGCAATTGGAACAAAGAAGTTATGATTGTTCGAAGTTATAAAGGATTTAGGGGAAAACTGAGCTCAAGACATGAGCAGTTGGAGATCACGATGTGAGATGCGATTCAACAGAAATGCTGATTTAAACTGTGCTCACGATGTGAGCATTAGGAGCTCACAACATGAGAACTGTGCAACCCAAGCCCACAAGTTTTAGGGTTTTCAACATATATAAGGGTTAGTTCTATACTTTTAGGGAATTTTATGAGCCTCCATCATATCTAGATCATCTTGAGAGAACCCCTAGCCCCCCTTTCACCATTTTGAGCCCCCTCTCCCCTTCCACCCATTTATGAAGATTTTGGTGCTTTGAATAAGAAGAAGATGTTCTTGGTACTTAGATCCAACAAGCAAGTTCCCTCACCACCTTAAAGATCAAACCTCGGACCATGGTAAGTCCAATTGTTCCAACCTTTATGTGTTATTCTTCTAGATCTAGACTTTTATGCCTTTTTCTTCACGTTGGAGGTGGTTTGAGTGGTTTGATTCCATAAAGTTGGAAACTTTATCGATCCATGACGTCCCTTTGAGGTCTGGTGTGCTAGATCTATAGTTAGGTTTAGTTTTGGTCCCACACATGAGATTTGGATCTCATTTTCACCATTTTGACTTAATCAAGTTCAAGACATGCATTGGAAATGCATGTCCATAAAGCTAATATTTTTATGTTGCTTTTGGTGTATGAAAGACCTCTGGAAAGTTGGAATGTATGACTTAATGGATTAAGCACTTAAGACATTTGGATTTAGCATCAGACATGGCTCACGATGTGACACGGGGTGTGTTACGATGTGAGAGTGGTTTTTACGCGATTGATTCGACTAACTAAGTTCACGACGTGACCAAGGAAGGTTCACGTTGTGAGGTCTACTAAGTGGGTCATCCGTGACCAAGTTGAGAGAGTTGAAGCGAGTTGAGTTGGAATCTGACTGAGTGTGTTCCCATGACGTGACCAAGGACTGGTCACGATGTGAGTTTTAACTTATGTAAATGTTGACTGTTGACTGTTGACTCCGACCGTTGACTTTGAGTGTTGACTTTTGGCGGAGTTGAATTTTGGTCAAATTGCCAGTTTTAGAAGGTGGAATTAGGGTTTACCTTGTATGGTTTGTTAGGAGGTGTATGACACCCGTTCGTTGGCTGTGTGAGCTGTTAGTTGTGGATTTTGTCGGCGAGGTGATTCTTCTCACTGTATCCACGGGTCAAAGGTACCAATGCAGGCCCATTACTTTGTTTTGTGGAATGTTAGATGTCTTTGTGACATTTGCATTAAAGACTAGGATCTGTCCCCTAGAAATTGTATGGAAAACCAGGATCTGGCCGCCATCACATGTATGAAAGTCCATGATTTCGTCCATGCCAGAAAATGCTTGTAATACTATGATTTGGCCCATAGCAATCACTTTCTTATGTACGGTATTTTGTGCTGTGGGGAACTCACTAAGCTTATGATTACGATTTCATATTTATGGTTTCACGTACTTTCGATTCAAAGGGAAGGGCCCGACATGACTGCACAACATCCCCCAGAGTTTTTATGCATTGGCAATTAATGATATTACTCTGATGTTTAAATAATATATTCACTTGATCGGTTTTGGAACAACTCATTGTATGATTATTTGTTTTAAAAATGTAAATTTTACTTGAAATTTTGGAACGTTACAAGTTGGTATCAGAGCCTTGGTTTGAGGGATTCGGGCACACTCTCGGGTGTGTCTGAATTCAAACTAAGGAATTAGTAATCTTTTGAATGAAAATAAGTTTTAGAAATTTTTCTAAAGAAAATATGTTTCTGAAAATATTTTTATAAAGAAAAAGGGGTGTGATGCGTCTAATCAACCGAGCTCAAGTAAGTGATTCCCACAATATCCATAAATGTTGATATGATATATGATATGAATGTTCACATGCTTGGATAATTCTAGGGATACTTTCAAGAAATTGCATGATAGATCGGCCTGATATGTAATGCCTTGTAGCCTAGGAGAATTGGATGATATGACTGATTTGGAATCTAGATTGGTAGAAGTAACTGGTAAGTGTATGTTTGCAAAATTGTATACAGTTAGGATCATATAGCCCTAGAATGACTTATTTGTCCTTATTTCCTATTCCTTGTTTGGTTGTGGTCCTAGGGTAGAGTCTTTCATTCGACAGTCTATTTCATCATGTATTTTATATAATTTGAATGCATAGGGCAACCAACAGTGAGACTGGAAGTTCCTAGCATGGGTTGTAGTAAGTGAGCATGGGATGTTCTTTCGTTGTTTTGTGGCTTGGAGTCTTACTGGATGAATGTTGCTTGCTTTGTGCTTTGTGGGACCCCTTAGTGATGGAAGTTAACTATGAAGTGAATATGTTAAGCTGGATGCTGCAAAGGTTAAATAAAGTCAGAGTGATGGATGTGACCCTGTTACACATTTCTTGTCTGAGTCCAACTGTTGTAGGGATTGAGTCTTTTACTCAAAGGATTATTTAAGCTTTGTTGCATGTGATTGTATTATTGAAGTAGTTAGCTTACATTTGTGGGAGTTCTTCAGCAGCTGACGGCAGGGTGACGTCGGGAACCCAGGAGAGCCTTGGAAGTGCATTAGCAGGTTGGCTTGCACTGTTTAGCAGGTACTTGGAGTAGCGATTGGAGTAGGTGACTTGGAGGATTCAGGATAACTCTTGAGGAAAGTATAGGTAGATGTGGAAAGTAGTTTTGGGCCCGTACTACTAAAAGAACAGGGTCCATACTCGAATGGAGGGGAGTCACGAAGAATCTAAGAAGCCTGTGGGAAGAGGATTCTTTGAGTATGTTCCGACTATGGTATGGTTTCTTTTCAGTATGGTGATGAGCACTCGTAGAGGAGGTTCAGGCTCTGGTACAGGCTCAGGTGCTGACACTGAACCGATAGATGAGCAGATGCGAGACTTCATCTCGTCGTAAATCACCCGTAACATTTTGGAGTAGACTCCTGTGATCTTTGGATGGGTCAAGGAAGGGAATATTTAAATTTTGCATGAGAATGAAGGCACGTTCTGCATGTTTATTTTGTTTATTATGAGGGCTCGCAGTCTTTCCTTCCTCGAGTTTCGTGCTTATGGAGCTCTCGAGTTCTTTGGGGAAAATGACCCCATTGCTAGTAGGAGGTGGTTAGCAGACATAGTGAATGCTTTCCGGATGAGCTTCTACCCCGAGAGGTTGAAGGTTAGATTGCTTCTTGTCTTCTGAAACATAACCCAAGATTGGTGGGACGAGGTGGACTTCGCTTTGGGAGGCAATGCCATTGAGACTATGACTTAGGAGGAGTTTGTGACCCGGTTTAGGGCAGAGTTTGCACCAGCCATTGAGGTGCAACAGTTGGCGAAGGAGTTTTCAGGACCTTCGCTAGACGACTCAGACTGTGGCGGAGATCACTGCCAAGTTTAGGAAGAGGGCTCTTTTGGTCCCCCAAATTCCACAGACGAGGAGATAAATAAGAAAAGGTACCATGATATGATATGAGATGATATCCAGAAGTTTTTAGCTTTTCAGGTTGTTGGACTTTAGAGAACATGATAGCTAGATCCTGAGAGTAGGAGATTGATTTGGAGCACCTCGGGAAGAGGAAACCAGAGCAGATTCAGATCGCAGTGGGCCAGGCGAAGAGGCCCAAGACTTAGGATTCGTGTTTGGTAGGCCATCAGGGTCGGGGCCATTGTGCCAATTGTGGGAGGACCCATGTGGGTGGCTGTCAGGAGACTGGAAATGGCTTTTTAGTTGTGGTATGATGGGTCATTTCAGTAAGGATTGCCCCGTGGGTCAGTTCTGATGTGTTTTCACTGTAACTAGGTGGGCCACAAGAAGGTCGATTGTCCGATGTTAAGGGCTTGAGCAGTGAGTGTACCTGCTCCAGTTACTTTGAGGATCACTGTTAGTCGTGAGGGTAGGGCCGAAGCCCCAACAGTGAGAATCCGAGCATTGCAGCCTCATTCGGGAGAGGCTATAATTTCATCAAGTGTTATCGTGGGTATTTTATCTTTCGTTTCCCTCATGCCTTATTATTCGTATTTGTATGCTTTTGAATCATGTGCTTGTATGTATAAGGAATTTCCTTTGGTTTACTTTCCCTGTAATTGTTCGCTTAACATTGTCAAGGGTTGTTATATGCCATTCTGCATGCTGAGAGTTATGAGTGGGGCATGTATTGTTGATTTGGATTCAGATTGTCAGGCACTTTGTTGTGGGCCATCAGTGGAAGGGAGTTAGGGGTACCACTTAGAAGATCGGTAGTCGGATCATCGTGTTAGTTCAGCACCAGGACAGAGGGAGTTGTAGTTTAACTCCGTTGAATTTTGGAAATTCAAGATAGATGTCGGGTGCAGAGGATTGTTTGGGATTTAAGTGCAAGAGGGTTGCTACCAGATCAATGTTCTTAGGGCGTGAGGGTAGTCCTTGCATCAGAAGCTTGAGGAAAATATCTATTGGAAGTTGGTTGTTCCCTATTTGGACAACAAAGTCAAAGTTCAGAAGTGCTTGCGATGCTTAGTATGGGTGGCAGTGGTTTATTGATGGACATTCGGGTCTGATCGTTACTATTACTTGGGAAGGAGAGGTGGTGAGTGGATGATGAGGATGGTCGCGTGGGCTAGAATTGGCGAGGGAATTTCGAATTGTATTGGTTGAAGATGTTTAGAATTTATAAATCCTTTGGTAAGTGGTCATGTTGAGTTTGAATGTGGGATTTGTAGGGGTCATTCGGGGATACAAGGAAATGAGGAATTGGTTTGATCGTGAGTGTAAGATCGGTAATTGTCTATTTCATACCTATGAAGTGTGGTCACTTGTAGGATCTTATGGGAGGTACTCTAGTACAAGTAGGTCATTGGATTGGTTGGGTACCCGTTGCGATAGTTGAGATTTTATTCTTTGTCATCCAATAGAGTCACCGAAGACTTATAATGGATTAAGTGGAAAGTGCACAAGAATATTAAGCTCATTGAGAATTTCGGGGAGTGTTTATTAAATTTGCACAGGTGTGTGTTCGCTAGGATTGGAAAGTAATGGATTGCTAGTACTTGTGGGCTCAGGTTGTTGACAACTTTGAGTATCCAGGTTGTGAGATAGATTGGAAATCAATCAATTTTTGTGGTTGGAAGAGCGCAATTGAATCCAAGTCGGGGAGAACCTCTTGGATTACGGGATTGCACAAGGAATGAGATTGCAGGTTACCTTGCGAATTAGTGGTGACACGTGGTGGGTGTGTAATTAGGTTTAGGTGCACGAATTGTGTTAGAGACTCTCTATCTGTTCATGTATGATGAAGGCTTTGGGGTTCGAAGCATAACCCGAATGAGGTTTTGGATAATGATGATTATGGTTGGTATGGTAGATGGGCGGTAAGACCATGGGTTGGGTCCATGGCAGTATGGAAGTGTTGTAAGATTGCGGGGTGGCCTTAGCATTCACTAGGTTAGAAGGAAGTGAGGGAAGTGTTGTAAGATTACGAGGTGGCCGTAGCATTCACTAGGTTTGTAAGTGGTACTAGAGGTGTTGTGAGACTGTGGGAAGGCCACAAACACGTGGAATCAAGGATGGTTATGGGTCGTATGGTGTTTGTCGTGATGTAGGACTAGAACTGGGCATGTAACATTTATATAGACCAAAATAAGTTACGCTGCATCAGTGTGATGGTTGGTTATGATATCCATAGTTGGAACAGGAGTGTTGTTGAAGCCTCATATACAAGTAGGTTAGGGTAGCTTTGCCAGATAAACTCTTGGATAGAGACTTGTGGTACAGCCGCTTGAAAGGATGTCGGTTTCACTGACCGGTCGGGAATCTGGCGCTTCAGATAATTGGTAGATCAACTTGGAGCTCAAAATATCTTGTGTGACAACCGTCAAAATTCGAGTCAGTTCTAGATTTGACAAACTTAGTTGTACGTGTAGGCATGACACATACTAGACTTAGTAACTAGAAACTAAGTTATAACCTACTAGAAATGTGGAAACAATTAGAATCAATGGATAGTATACTTAGATTTCACATTGATATGTGAATTCTACAACTACTTAACTGTAGTGAATATCCATATTTAGGTCACTCTTTGACTCAAACACCTTTTCATGAATCATATACACACATCATGCACTTGACCTAGTGGTAGAATTAGGTCCTACTCTCGTTGGAACTTAAGTCAGAGTTGAAAACTAGGACTAGTATACTTTATTCCTCAATTTCACTTGAATATTGGAATCACTACATAGAATGCCAATAAACCGATAAAATATGTTACAAACATTATTTATAACTATGAAAAGAGTTATAATACTATAAGATAAATTTAAGTCTCAAAGATTCTATTGATTTTGATATCCAAAGATTTAAAAATCTCAAAAACCCTAAATGCCCTAAAAACCTAAATTTATGAAATTTAACCTTAAAAATTCTATAAAAATAGTTATGAGCCTCATAATATGATCTTATAATAATTAAAATTATAAAAATTCATTCAAGGAAAATAAAATTTAACTCATTAAAATTTACCCTTAATTTATAAATAAAAAATCAAGGTTTTATGAATAAAAACTTGATTTTAGTGCACATTTTATATAAAATTTAGATATTTTATAAAAGAACTTAAATTTTATAAAACAAAATGAATGAGAAAGGGGTATTATACTCAAAATTTTTAACCCCTCTTTTCCCATATCTCTCTCTCACACTCTCATTCTCCAACACACACACGCATCTCTCTTCTTTCTCTCTCTAGAAAACTCTCTACTTTCTCTCTAATTTTTTTTCTCCAAACACCACAACCACAGCCTCTTAACCACGAAATTATGGAGATTCGTAATGGTTTTTCAAGCCACAAATAAATTTAAGGTAAAGAGCATACATCTCTTGAAGATCCACAACAATGATTTAAGCTATGTATGTGCATTTTACTTTAAAAACCGACTTCTACTTTTTCATCTTCTTCAAACTTGTTTTCTTTTTGTTAAAATGGTTATTATAACATCATGGATGTATTTTAACACCATTCATGTATGTTAAACAATGTTGCATGTTAATGATCTTAGTGCAAAAATCGATTTTAAGGATCAAAACATCAAACTCATTTTTAAGTGTTCTTGAGAAATAAGATTTTTGTATTTTAATGCATGTATGTAAATTATGATTTTTAAATATATTTTATCTTTGGAAATATGACCATAACATGCATGGATTTTTGATATCATTAAAATATTTCAAAAGATTTACTCAAAGAAATGATGAAAACTCACTTTTTTAACCAGTCATCATGCATGCAATCTGCCAGATTTCTTTACCTGACTTTAAACGGCCATATCTCACTCATTTCTTAACCAAAATTCGAGATTCTTTTTCTGAAATATAATATGTTGAGTTATCCTTCAAACCCATCTGACCTCACTGGAAAATTCCAATATTTCGATTTTTAGCAATTTTTACAAAACTGTTGCTCAATCAGCACCTTTTTGTGAATACTAGTTTTGTATTGCATGTTCAAAGCTCTTATTCCTCACTAAAAATCTAGGACAAATTAATTTGAGCACTTAACATCATGTATTAAGAGGTACAAAAATATCTTGATTCAAAAGTCTTTGGAACATGTTGCAAAAATTCTCAAAGTAACATCAATAATCTTTAC
This sequence comes from Lactuca virosa, assembly GCF_052849685.1. Classification (NCBI taxonomy): domain Eukaryota; kingdom Viridiplantae; phylum Streptophyta; class Magnoliopsida; order Asterales; family Asteraceae; genus Lactuca; species Lactuca virosa. Next base: position 302,221,873 of record NC_136429.1, on the reverse strand, counting down.
CAAAATCACAAGTATCAAATTTTCTCTATAATTTATTGAGCCTTTAGGCATGTTTTCCACATCAAAAATAAGAAAACAATTTTTCATTGATATTAAATTGTATGAAGATGCATTTTAGAAATTTTCAGCTCAATATATATTTTATTTATTTTTACATGAAAATAATAAGAAAATAGAGTGTTAAAGAATATAAAATACTTACACTTGTAAATAAATTCTGGAAAAAATTTGTGGAGGATCCTTTTAGTTAGTAAACATCTCTCTTGAAGTTTCATGGATTGTTGTTACTGTTTAGTATGGTGTTGAATTTTCTTTTTATTTAGCTCCAATAAATCATAAAACCACTTTAGGGAAGGTGAAAATATTATATATTATTTTTCTCATCTTCTACCTTATGTTTAAGACTTAGACAAATATTTTGGGAATTTTTAAAAATGTATATCTATTTTTTCATGATTTTTGTGTTTATAATGGACTAAAAACAGGAAAAATAGTTTTTCCATGATTTTTGTGTTTAATATATTAGGATGCTACTTATAAATTTCGATGAATTTTCTCTTCCGTATGATATTTTTCTTCGATTTTCCCAAGATTTAATACACTTAAATGCACAAAAATCATAAAACTTGGTTAAACAGTTTACAAATCCATTTTTATATTTTTCCAGCTTAAGTATGTGTAATAACACTTATAGAAAAAGGTTTTGTGAATTTTTGAAACTGTTATCTATTTATTTCTATTTTTATAGAATAAGTACACAAAAATCAGAAAAATTGTGTTAAACTTTTTGAAAACACATATTAATATTTTTCCTAGATTATGTACACTGTAAAATAGTTACACAAAATTTATAAGAATTTTTCATGATAATTTACTATTTTTCCATGATTTTATGATTATTCAAGGAATTAAATGGTGAAAAGTAGTTAGACAAATCAAAAATTCAAGAAAATTTATCTTAAGGTCTTTGACTTCAATTAAAACTGAATGAAAAGTTTGGGAAAGTTTAGAAAAAAATTGATTTAGTTTTTGAATATTTAATCATTGGAACACCTCTTAAAATGTTAAATATTAACATTTCAATAATGAGAATTTTCCACTTAAATTGTTATATAACAATTGATTCATTGAAATTTAATTTTCACAGAAATATGTTTTTAACTTATCAATATTAAATTTTGACACAATATTGACATAATTCTATTGTAGTAGCAAATATACTAGTGTTAGCTTTCTATTAGAGACTGATTAGTGTGTAACACCGTGTAGGAATCGATAGTGGTACAAGTGGATCGTAGTTGAAGGCACCATTTGCATAATCTCAATGCATATTGTGAGTATTCACGCACTCCCCTATTTTCGGTTTTTATGTTTTGGGGTGGAAAAGCATGTCCGGAAAACTAATTATTATTCGTTGTATTTAAATTGATTTGTATCAAACTTGATTGGTATATTTTGCTATGTATGTTTATGCAACTTGAAACATGAGGCCTTATCGTCCTAAGTCCCTTCTCTTACACTTTAATCCATCCCTTAACTCTTTGAGCCAATGGTCATTATGGATAGCGCTATTAGGAATTGACAACTCCTCACTCGCCCGATTGCTGGAGTGCATGATACCATATAATCTATGGAGCGATAAGCATAGATCTTGATAGGACATCAATCATAGGCTTGGTTGGGAACTCATTGTTTGCTCATACACATACAAATACAAACTTGTTATTTATTATGGCAATAAACTTGTTTATTAATTATAGCAATGAACTTTGTTTCTCATTACAACAACGAACTTTGTTTATGCAAACTTAATACTCATTTTTGGAATATATTTCTATTTATGGAAACTTTTATCAAAACTTTGATTTCGATTCATGAAACCAATATTATTATTATTTTTTTTATCTGTGAGTACTCACCAACTATTTCTATAGTTGACGCTCGTTTTACATGCTTTTTCAGGAATCATCGAGTAAGTGGGACTTAGGGACACATCACTTTTAGGAGCATTCGCATGTGTTGTATTTCAATTTACATTGTAATTTCTTTTAAAAGTTGTTCAAACCCATTGTAAATTTGTAATGATTTTTAATACTATGGTTGGTGTTGTCTTTTAGCTTTTGGTATGGAACCCTTTATACTGCCACGCCTCGTGTTTACGCTTTAGCAGGGTGTGACAGAAATGGTATCAGAGCCGAAGGTTATAGAGAATACCGGTTTTCCTTTGGAGAACCACAACGATAGCCAAAAAAATAAATTCAAAACGTTTTTAAAATACTGATCATACTACTGTATAACTAATTCGAGTACACATTATTGGACATTAATTAAGTATAGCCTGGCCAACTATGCTTAATTAAGGAAAGTTAATGCAAGGCTGAAAACGGTTATAGTAGAATTATGTTCAAAACAATTTTCAACTTAAACTTTTGAAAAACAAAATTTTTCGGTGTGTGTACAGGCATTGCATATTATAGGCATTCATCTAGATACACTTAGAAACTAAGTGAACTTTTATAACAATGCCTTTATTTAGAAATATTCTTGTCCCTTATCAAGTGCTAGGTTAACCACTTAGGTTATATCACTAGCCACTCTAGGAGCAATGCACATAGTACTAAGAATGGGTATTCCTCGGTAGCTATTGACTTTAGATGTAAGGTTAGTAGCTAGATATACACTAGTAATAATCTTAAGTCGAAACCTATACTAATTATTCCTTAATACCTCTTCATCGTCTTCGTATTAGAGTTACAACTAGGAAAAGGAGTTTCGATACCGACACAAATGATAATTGGAGCATCGCGTAAGGAGGTAGATGAGTCGCCACTATTTAATCACTTGGATACCATTGGCGGGCATTCCGGATTCGACTCACAAGGAGACACGGAGGTTTAACCTATATGTGAGATCTTATTTCTACGCTACGATTTAGCTCTAGGTTGTTTCCACCTTGAGGTTAAAACTTAACATAGGATATCCCTTTGACCTCTATAAAAGGTCGTCAACTGCATTGACACCATAAAATGTTTTTCAAACAATTTTTCTTGTCCTTTATTTTGGGGAAAAGACATCGGCACTCGCCTTATACTCGTTTTGTACTCGCCTTAGTATTTAGGTACGATCAACTACACTAACATACTTTCTCCTTACTTCTTAATCTTCCATCGAAAAATTATTTCGCTTCATCGGTTTTATTTATCATCGATAAAATATTTTATAACCACTTCATTGAACTTAGTAGACATTTCCTAACAATGTAAGCGATATTCTCGCTAAAACTATTTTGACAACTTGCTTTAACTTAACACTTTTCTTCAAAACTCAATTTAACCAATATTTGTTTTAACCTTGCTATTTTAATTTCATTTCAAATCCATTTCAATGGATATATGTGCTTTTAAGGGCATGTAAACCATTTTAATCCTTGCTTACCATTTTGACACGTTTTCGAAAAACTTAGAAACATTTTCTTTTATAAAAGTGTTTAAACTCTATGCTATAAAACTTAAACATATGACATTGAAGTTCTTATTATGTGAAAAAGTTTCATCGAATCTTCAAAACACTTTTGTTTTGACACTTTTAACAGCTTTCTCATTTAGCCATTATAATTTACTTTAATGTGTTTTATCGAAACCCAACATGATATTTATGCAAATTTCTACTTCAAACATGTTTATAAGACATCTCTAATGCATGTATTTCAAAACATACCTTATTTGTGTACTTTGCTTCAATATGGTTTTATAATCTATAAAGTTTTTAAAATTTATAGCATTTGAAAACTTAGTGTTCACTTTTAAATTTCCAGTGATACATTCTCAACAATGAATAATTATTCTTCTAAATATATTGAGTATTTACCTTATCCATTTTAATCATTGTTGGACTTCAGTCTAAAAAGTCAAAATTGTCAGATTTTCAATTGCCATTTGTAGGGCTTTTTTTTTTCTTCACAAATGGAGTTTAACTTAATAGATAACTTATGAATTTTTAGCAATCCTTAGCAAACACTTTAAAACTCCCACATGTCTATGTAACCATCAACATACATCAAATATTGAAGTTTGAAATATATCTCAACCTAGTTTTAAATCTACCTACATATATTGTTCTTAAAATTTTAACAATAACAATCATTGCCGTCGCTACCTTCCTTTTTCTTTCCCCCAAACTTTATTTCTCGCTCTCCTTCTGATTTTACATCTCGCACGCCATAATATTAACATAATACATTGTCTAACTTTTTTTCTGTCTATTTTGATTCTCCTGGTATCATGTTCGTATACATAAAGACTAGAAGTCTACCCTTTCGTTTTGAGCGATTAATACGTGTATAGTTGTGAGGCACAATTTTGATTTAGTCAACTTTGATATATTCAATTACGCCTTTTACCATATACATCTTGTTTTTATTTTGAAATCTACAATAAACAAGTAATCCTTATTTACATTTGCTCTTTCGTTCTAAATTTTGAAACGTGATTTAACAAATGCAAGTTTCATTGTATTTTTCCTTATAAGTAATACACAAGATGAATACCCTTATGCTTATAATTTTTCTATATCCGAAACATATATGTGAAGGATATGTATCCTTATGTTTCTTCTTTTCTTTAAATACATCAAAAGGTTTGAATTTTACGATTATCTATTTTCTAAATGAATGTTTTTGTAGAAACACTAAACTAAGAATGCACTATTTTCAATGATTAGTATTTTTATTCGTTTCTTAAAAATAACATTCTACTTTGCAATTTTCAGTGAGTTCCTAAACTCTCAAACTTGTTTTCATAAATATTCTGACTCCTCTTAAACTTGTATTTGTCTTGACTTAGACAATTAGTCAATTTTACAAAAAGCGTAATATCAATATTTCTATAAAAAAAAATCCCTTAATGATGACTTAAACATTTAACTTTAATTTATCTTTTTATTATTTTACTACTTCGTTTGATCGCCACATATGTATCTTCATTATCTTGGAATTATTACACATTTTGATAATAGTGAGATTACTTATCATTTCTAATCACTCAAATTGTTATCTAGACAAGGTGATTTAATTTATCATAAACTTGCATCGCCTCCATTTGCGACAATGACTCTCTAAATATATATATTCTTCGAATATTGTTTTATTATAGTAAGAGTAACCGTGGTAGTAAATATTGCTTCAGAAATCCTCGATCGTTTCGTAACTTATTTTATAGATGACACTTAAATAGCCTTTACATTCGAGAGGTACCAAAACTTCGTTGCTTACCCTTAGTGCGTATCTTTAGGAACTTACCCTCGATCGCTTCTTTTTCATTCGTGCTACCCCTTCTTATTTCAGATTATATATATTTTCCATATTTATTAGCCAACCCGAAAGTGAATAAATTGTTCTTAATCCCTTCTTTATTAGATGGCGAATTTACACTTAGTGCTAATTTAGAATGCGACTTAAGGATCAATGCGGATTTAACGCTCAGTGCAGTTGGTGCTTCAGCAAAACTTATACCGCTCTCTTAATTCAGATAATATCTAACTAGATGATCTTTTTCGACTAGGTCGCCATGGTTATATCATGATTCCATGAACCAAATTTTCCATAATCTAGACAAAAGAACTCGAATTAAGGAAACATTAATTTGATTATAGCTAAAGAGTTGGGCTCTTCTCTTGAGGAATTAACCCAAAATAATCAAAGAGCATTTCAAGTCACCACCTCTCCAGCTATACAACTGTATTCGGCTAAGTTCTAATAGAATATGTCACGAATTGAATTTCGGGACAAAATTCATTCAACCGGGGGAGACTGTGACAACCGTCAAAATTCAAGTCGGTTCTAGATTTGATAAACTTAGTTGTACGTGTAGACACGACACATACTAGACTTAGTAACTAGAAACTAAGTTATAACCTACTAGAAACTTGGAAACAATTAGAATCACTGGATAGTATACTTAGATTTCACATTGATATGTGAATTCTACAACTACTTAACTATAGTGAATATCCATATTTAGGTCACTCTTTGACTCGAACACCTTTTCATGAATCATATACACACATCATGCACTTGACCTACTGGTAGAAATTAGGTCCTAGTCTCGTTGGAACTTAAGTCAGAGTTGAAAACTAGGACTAGTATACTTCATTCCTCAATTTCACTTGAATCTCGGAATCACTACATAGAATGCCAATAAACCGATAAAATAAGTTACAAACATTATTTATAACTATGAAAAGAGTTATAATACCATAAGATAAATTTAAGTCTCAAAGATTCTATTGATTTTGATATCCAAAGATTTAAAAATCTCAAAAACCCTAAATGCCCTAAAAACCTAAATTTATGAAATTTAACCTTAAAAATTCTATAAAAATAGTTATGAGCCTCATAATATGATCTTATAATAATTAAAATTATAAAAATTCATTCAAGGAAAATAAAATTTAACTCATTAACATTTACCCTTAATTTATAAATCAAAAATCAAGGTTTTATGAATAAAAACTTGATTTTAGTGCACATTTTATATAAAATTTAGATATTTTAATAAAGAAATTAAATTTTATAAAACAAAACGAATGAGAAAGGGGTATTATACTCAAAATTTCGGACCCCTCTTTTCCCATATCTCTCTCTCACACTCTCATTCTCCAACACACACACACATCTCTCTTCTTTCTCTCTCTAGAAAACTCTCTCTACGTTCTCTCTAATTTTTTTTCTTCTAACACCACAACCATAGCCTCTTAACCACGAAATTATGGAGATTCATAAGGGTTTTTCAAGCCACAAATAAATTTAACGTAAAGAACATATATCTCTTGAAGATCCACAACAATCATTTAAGCCATGCATGTGCATTTTACTTCAAAAACCGACTTCTACTTCTTCATCTTCTTCAAACTTGTTTTCTTTTTGTTAAAATGATTATTATAACATCATGGATGTGTTTTAACACCATGCATGTATGTTAAACAATGTTGCATGTTAATGATCTTAGTGCAAAAATCGATTTTAAGGATCAAAGCATCAAACTCATTTTTAAGAGTTCTTGAGAAATAAGATTTTTGTATTTTAATGCATGTATGTAAATTATGATTTTTAAATATATTTGATTTCTAGATACATGACCATAACATGCATGGATCATGATATCTTTAAAATATTTCAAAAGATTTACTCAAAGAAATGATGAAAACTCACTTTTCTAACCAATCATCATGCATGCAATCTGCCAGATTTCTTTACCTGACTTTAAACTGCCATATCTCACTCATTTATTAACCAAAATTCGAGATTCTTTTTCTGAAATATAATATGTTCAGTTAGCTTTCAAATCCATCTGACCTCACTGGAAAATTCCAATATTTCGATTTTTAGCAATTTTTACAAAACTGTTGCTCAATCAGCACCTTTTTGTGAATACTAGTTTTGTATTGCATGTTCAAAGCTCTTATTCCTCACTAAAAATCTAGGAAACATTAATTTGAGCACTTAACATCATGTATTAAGAGTTACAAAAAGATCTTGATTCAAAAGTCTTTGGAACATGTTGCAAAAATTCTCAAAGTAACATCAATAATCTTTACCAAAATCACAAGTATCAAATTTTCTCTATAATTTATTGAGCCTTTAGGCATGTTTTCCACATCAAAAATAAGAAAACGATTTTTCATTGATATTAAATCGTATGAATATGCATTCTAGAAATTTTCAACTCAATATATATTTTATTTATTTTTACATGAAAATAATAAGAAAATAGAGTGTTAAAGAATATAAAATACTTACACTTGTAAATAAATTCTGGAAAATATTTGTGGATGATCCTTTTAGTTAATAAACATCTCTCATGAAGCTTGATGGATTGTTGTTACTGTTTAGTATGGTTTTGAATTTTCTTTGTATTTAGCTCCAATAAATCATAAAACCACTTTAGGGAAGATGCAAATAATATATATTATTTTTCGCAGCTTCTACCTTATGTTTAAGACTCAGAAAAATATTTTGGGAATTTTTAAAAATGTATATCTATTTTTCCATGATTTTTGTGTTTATAATGGACTAAAAATAGGAAAAATAGTTTTCCTCATTCAAAATTCATGAAAATTTACCATAGAAACTGTTACTATATTAGGATGCTACATATAAATTTTGATGATTTTTCTCTTCTGTATGCTATTTTTCTTCTATTTTTCCATGTTTTAATACACTTAAATGCACAAAAATCATAAAATTGGGTTAAACAGTTTAGAAATCCATTTTTATATTTTTTCCAGCTTAAGTATGTGTAATAACACTTGTAAAAAAGGTTTTGTGAATTTTTGAAACTGTTATCTATTTATTTCTATTTTTATAGAATAAATACACAAAAATTAAAAAAATTGTGCTAAACTCTTTGAAAACACATATTAATATTTTTCCCAGATTATGCACACTGTAAAACAGTTACACAAAAACTATATGAATTTTTCATGATAATTTACTATTTTTCCACGATTTTATGATTATTCAAGGAATTAAATGGTGAAAACTATTTACACAAATAAAAAATTCAAGAAAAATTATCTTAAGGTCTTTGACTTCAATTAAAACTGAAATGAAAAGTTTGGGGAAGTTTAGAACCAAATTGATTTAGTTTTTGAATATTTAATCATTGGAACACCTCTTGAAATGTTAAATATTAACATTTCAATAATGGAAGTTTTCCACTTAAATTGTTATATAACAATTGATTCATTGAAATTTAATTTTCATAGAAATATGTTTTTAACTTATCAATATTAAATTTTGACACAATATTGACATAATTCTATTGTAGTAGCAAATATATTAGTGTTAGCTTTCTATTAGAGACTCATTAGTGTGTAACATCGTGCAGAAATCGATAGTGGTACAAGTGGATCGTAGTTGAAGGCACCATTTGCATCATCTCAATGCATATTGTGAGTATTCACGCACTCCCCTATTTTCGGTTTTTATGTTTTGGGGTGGAAAAGCATGTCCGGAAAACTAATTATTGTTCGTTGTATTTAAATTGATTTATATCAAACTTGATTGCTATATTTTGCTATGTATGTTTATGCAACTTGATACATGAGGCCTTATCGTCCTAAGTCCCTTCTCTTACACTTTAATCCAACCATTAACTCTTTGAGCCAATGGTCATTATGGATAGCGCTATTAGGAATTGACAACTCTTCACTCGCCCGATTGCTGGAGTGCATGATACCATATAATCTATGGAACGATAAGGATAGATCATGAAAGGGATCAGTCATAGGCTTGGTTGGGAACTCATTGTTTGCTCATACACATACAAACTTGTTATTTATTATGGCAATAAACTTGTTTATTAGTTATAGCAATGAACTTTGTTTCTCATTACAACAACGAACTTTGTTTATGCAAACTTAATACTCACTTTTGCAATATATTTCTATTTATGGAAACTTTTATGAAAACTTTGATTTCGATTCATGAAACCAATATTATTATTATTTTTTTTTATCTGTGAGTACTCACCAACTATTTTTATAGTTGATGCTCGTTTTACATGCTTTTTCAGGAATCATCGAGTAAGTGGCACTTAGGGACACATCACTTTTAGGAGCATTCGCATGTGTTGTATTTCAATTTACATTGTAATTTCTTTTAAAAGTTGTCCAAACCCATTGTAAATTTGTAATGATTTTTAATACTATGGTTGGTGTTGTCTTTTAACTTTTGCTATGAAACTCTTTATTCTGCCACGCCTCGTGTTTCCGCTTTGGCGGGGTGTGACATCTTGGATAGATCGAAAATGGAAATATTGGTCAACATGATAATTTAGGGTCGTAGGGATTTTGTTCGGATTAGATTGCAAAGTGGAGCCATATTGGATGTGATTTAGAATGGTTTTGTATGTCGAGAAGTCAGATAAAGTATTTGATTCTTGGTTTTGAGCTGAGTAGTGATGGCTATCCTTTATAGGTTAAGGTAAGTGGGAGCAAGGATTCATCCGTTCATTAGTATGTGAGTTCTGTTAAGGATGGTTTCGATTATTGGAAGGATATCGTATGTTACCACAGACTTTTAATAGGAATCTAGAAGGTATGGTTGGATTGTCTGATTGCCTGGAAAGTAGCAATGATTGATTTTGAGGAAGAAATCTTGTTTAAGTGTGGGAAAGTTGTAACACCCTGCTTCGAATCGTTTCGTAATTCGGGATCGTGAACCAAAGATCAGTTATCATAAGGCTTCTTGCCTTGAGGGAAAGAGAGATTTAGACCCCTTTGGATATGGGTAATGTAGATTAGGTGATCTGAGAGTTCGATTGGTGCTTTGGAGCACGAGGGTATAACTGTAAAGTGATAGGTCAAGTATTTTATGAATTTTGGATTTAATATTGGAAAGTTTTAATGAAAAGGAGAGTTGATAGGATTATAGAGCTTCTCATTACCTTTCTGTTGATATAAAGAACGTAAAAAACGGAGTTGGAACAAAGAAGTTATGACTGTTCGAAGTTGGAAAGGATTTGGGGGAAAACTAAGCTCACGACGTGAGGAATGAAGGGTTTTGAGCATTCTAACACTCTTATGGTGTACCATGCAACCCTAGAAACCTTGGATCTATTTTTTCTCTAAAATACATGCAAATAATAATTTTCCAAGGTTTACATCCTAACTAGCATGTTATGGGGTACTTGAATCATAAAACACTAGTAGAATTACATACCTTTTAGTTGTGGTTGATTGCTTAAAGTTTGAGAGCCTAGCACCAATATTGTGGATGCCTCAAATGGAAGTCACAAATCACCACAAACTTTGGAAACTTGAGAGAGTAGTAGCACACTTCTAGAAATCGGCCACACCTTAGTTCTCACACACATACTAGTGCCATTTCAAGTGCCAAGGACCCCTTTATATAGTGTGGTGGATTAGGGTTACATTCATGTAAACCCTAATACCCATGACCTTTCATTTCCATAAGATCCATGGGTTAAAGCTCCATGCAAGCCTAGCCCATTCTAAATAAGCATTAGCCCACACTATATAAATACAAGAGCCCATATTTAATTAGTCACCCTTTTGATCACCAAATTAATTCTAAATTAATTTTAGATCAATACTAATTAAATAATATGATTTCATATTAATATATTAGAACTTATAATATATTAATAAATCATAACTTATACTATTCTTAAAAGATTATCCATATAAATTGTTTGGGTGAAGTGCAACCCAAATGGACCATGCCGGGCTGGGTTAAGTACATCTCAAATATAGTTATGGACTTAGACACCTTATCCAACAGTCTCCCACTTGGATAAGTATAATAACTATAGTTGCAAGCATGACTTCAGGAACCGACCGACAATCAAACACATCAATTTAGTTCTGACCGGGCCCGGTACATAGGTCAAAACAAAATCATCGAGGGGCCCAAATATCGCTTCTAATCCTAGAAGGAACAGATAAACTTTGACTCATATGCTTGTTCTAGTATTTGTTGAATTATACGCAAAGGTACGTTTTATGACATCAAGTTACTGATGCGTTTTCGTACAATCAATGCATAACCAACTCATAGGCAACAACTCATATCTCTAGGTTTGAAGACTTATATGATATTACCGTCTCACGAGCACTCGAGATAAATTCCATGAAGTGATACAAGTGAGCGTGGGTTTAATCCAATACTCAAAACTTATGAGCACTCATGAATGTTGTAGCAACTCTTGCTATGTCCAACACCATAGACATCTACAAGGCAACTTCATGATAGTCTTGAATCATACCTACTTTCAACATATGACCGACTGTGGAGAATTTTAATAAAGAAATTATTCAGGAAGTCAAAACATGCAAAATTTAAAAAATAGTAAATAATTGACATACGATAGCAACACTTTACTTATAAATAAACAACAACTTTTATTCAATCATCAAATGTCAATTACATTTTACAAGTTTCAGAGCTATATAATCTGTAAAACTAATATCGTCCTTCAGCCCGATGCGCCTCTCATGCTGCAAATGCGTAACCCTAGTCAGTCCCTTCGTGAGGGGATCTGCTGGGTTCTCCTCTGACGATATCCTCTTTGCTACGAGGAGTCCTTCTTCTATGTTATGTCTTATGAAGTGATATTTTCTGTCAATGTGTCTGGATCTGCCATGATCTCTTGGTTCCTTGGCTAAGGCAACCGCACTATTGCTGTCACAGAAAATCTCCATAGGCTCCTTTATAGCTGGTACAACTCCAAGGTCTCCGATGAAGTTCCTCAGCCATATCGCCTCCTTTTCCACTTCACTCGCTGCTATATACTCTGATTCACAAGTCGAATCAACTATCGTCTTCTGCTTGGAACTTTTCCAAGTAATCGGTCCTCTATTCATGGTAAAGACCCAGCCCGACTGAGAGCAGAAAAATTATCCTTATTAGTCTGAAAGCTAGCATCACTTTACCCGACTACCCTCAAGTCATCACTCCCACCGAGGGTAAGGATCCAATCCTTAGTCCTCCCCAGGTACTTGAGAATGTTCTTTACTGTAGTCTAGTGAGCCTTGCCAGGATTCCCCTGATATCTGCTGACCATGCTCAAAGCAAAGGCCACATCAGGGCAACTACAAGTTATAGCATACATGATCGAGCCAACAGCGGAAGCATATGGTAATCGACTCATCTCACCTATCTCATCCTCTGTACTCGGGCTCTAAGCCCTGCTCAGTTCGGCATTATGCTGGATCGGTAAGTCACCTTTCTTGGAATTTTGCATGTTGAACCTTTTCAACACTTTGTCCACATAGGTGCTTTGACTATGTCCAATTAGTCTTTTTCTCCTTTCTCTCAATATCCTTATCCCTAGGATATAGGCAGCTTCTCCAAGGTCCTTCATATCGAAACACCTCCCAAGCCAGGACTTAACCTCCTGCAAAGTTGGTATGTTGTTTCCCATGAGTAGTATGTGATCCACATACAGTACCAAAAAGCTAACTATACTCCCACTAGCTCTGACATACACACAGGACTCATCTTTGCTTCTCGAAAATCCAAACTCTTTGACTTTCTCATCAAAACAAAGGTTCCAGCTGCGAGATGCTTGTTTCAATCCATAAATGGTTTTCTCAAGCTTGCACACTCTATCAGGGTACTCTGCACTGACAGAACCCTCTGGCTGACTCATGTAAACATCCTCAGCCAACTTTCAATTAAGGAAAGCGGTTTTGACATCCATTTGCCATATTTCATAATCATGAAATGCAACAATGGCTAGCATAACCCTAATAAACTTAATCTTTGCCACTGGTGAGAAGGTTTCATCATAATCAACTCCCTGAGTTTGAGTGAAGCCCTTCGCAACCAGTCGTGCCTTATAAGTGTGCACTTTTCCATCCATGTCGGTCTTCTTCTTGAAGATCCATTTGCACCCGACCGTCTTACGACCCGGTACATTGTTTACCAAGTTCCAAACTTGATTGTCATACATGGACTGAATCTCGCTGTCCATAGCCTCTTTCCATTTAGCAAACTCAGGGCCTGCCATGGCTTCCCTATAGCTGTTAGGTTCATCCAAATTTACCAGTATGCTATCACTGATAAATGTATCACCTTCCACATTAATATGGAAACCATAGTAATGCTCAGGCGCATTCCTAACTCTCGTGGAACGCCTCAGATGTACATACTCGTCAGTTGGATCAATAGGAGTTTCCTCCTCAGGTTGATTGCTAGGGTTTGAGGTTCCTTCACCACTTGAATCTTGAATTTCTTCAAGGTCAATTTGCCTCCCACTGTTTCCTAGGCTTATGAACTCTCTCTCGCGAAAGACCCCTCTCCTTTCCACAAAGACCATATTATCACTGGGACTATAGAAGAGGTAACCAAAGGATTTATGTGGGTAGCCGATGAAAATACACCGCTCACTTCGAGGTTCGAGCTTATCGTGTGTCTCGCGCCTCACGAAAGCCTCGCAACACCAAATCTTGATGTGGTCCAAACTGGGAACTTTCCCAGTCCACATCTCGTGAGGTGTTTTGGAAACCTTTTTGGTAGGGACTGGATTAAAGATATGGGCGTCAGTCTCTAAGGCATACCCCCAAAATGAGATTGGTAGTGAAGCTCGACTCATCATGGAACGAACCATGTCCAAAAAGGTTCGATTACGCCTCTTAGCCACACCATTAAGCTGTGGTGTTCTGGGAGGTGTCAATTATGAGACAATCCCATATTCCTTAAGATAGTCAAGGAAATCTGTACTAAGATACTCTCTTCCTCGATCCGATCGAAGCATCTTAATGTTCCTGCCCAACTGATTCTCCACTTTTCTGACTTATGCTTGATTAAGTAGACATAACGATATCTACTGTAATCATCAGTAAAAGTCACATAGAAGCGGTTAGCATCCCTTGTGGCGTTTCTAAGGGTCTACACACATCAATATGTATGAGATCCAACAAACCCTCACCCCTAGCACAAGTAGCAGTGAAGGATGACTTTGTCATTTTCCCAAGCAAAAAAGATTCACAACTATCATCCGACTTTAGGTTAAATGACTCCAAGACTCCATCCTTTTGGAGTTGGCCTATGCGTTTCTTGCTTACATGTCTAAGACGACAATGCCATAACGATGCTTTATCCAAGCTATTGGAAGAATCAATTCACAACACATTATTTCCAAGGTTATCTACAACCAACACAGTTTCATACACACCATCACAAGGTAATGCTTTTAAAAAAAGAACAATATTATAAGAAGCATTAATACCACCACATTCATTATCAAACGAGAAGGTAAACCCTTGTTTGTACAAACCATGAAAGGAAATAATATTCCTCACCATTTCAAACGACTAACAACACTTATTCAAATCTAACACTAACCCACAACTTAGCAATAAAGAATAAACTCCAATATTGGTGACACGTGAAGCTTTCCTATTCCCCATGATCAAGTTTATCTTCCCATGCTCCACATTCTTACTTCTTCTTAGTCCCTGCAAGTCAGAACATATGTGAATACCACAACCTGTATCAAGGACCCAAGAATTAGAATATGGTGAGTTGTTAGACAATATAGTGTAAATACCCGCATGGTTGGGTTTCAATTTCCCATTCTTAACATCTTGCAGGTACTTTGGGTAGTTTCGCTTCCAGTTACCCTTATCATGACAATAGTAGCATTCAGCTTCTTTTGGGTTGGAAGAAGGAGTGACTGAACCACTTTTGGTTCGACTCGAAGAGGAACCATCAAGAGACTTTCCCTTGGTACCCTTCGAAGGGGTTTTCCTATTCTTCCCTCTACTTTTTCCCGAATTTCCAAGACAGGGGCGGAGTTAGGAGTAGGCATAGTAACAACCGATTTACCTTTGAAACCACTTTCGGCGGTCTTCAAAAGTCCTTGAAGTTTGCTGAGTGTTACCTCCTCCTTGTTCATGTGATATGTCATTCGGAATTGATCATAACAAGAAGGTAAGGAGTGCAATATGATGTCAATTGCCACTCCTCCAGGAAGTTCACATTCAATTTCAGCAAACGGTCCACGAATCTTTGCATTTTCTGCATGTGGCCCGTGATGGGTTCACCATCCTTCAACCAGGTTGTTATCATGGAGGAGATGATTTCATACCGCTCTTGACGAGCACTCTGATGGTATCTGTCCATCATGTCCTGGTGCATCTCAAAAGGATAATACTCCTCATAGGACTATTGGAGCTCAACTGTTATCGTGGCCAACATGATACATGCCACCTTAGTGGCATCTCTCTCATGTGCTCGGGATTCAGCGATCTCCTCTGGAGTAGCAGGCGACTCATCAAGTTCCTTAAGCTCCTTTTCGAGGACATATTCCTTGTCCTCATAGCGCGTGACGATCCTGATGTTCCTAATCCAATCATTGAAGTTGGAACCGTCGAAGATGACTCTCCGACAAAGTTTCGTGAGAGAGAAGGAGCCGGTAGGATTTGTGCCAGAAGCATTGTCGGAAGACATCTGAAAAAGGAAGAAGAACAAGTTTAGATTAGATATGGAATCCTTAATAAAACACCCATTAAGCTGCCATTTTATAGGCAGCAACCTTATACCCACCTTATAGACCGGCTTCGTGAATGAGGCCTACTAACGGTAAAAACGACTTCATATTATATATATATATATATATATATATATATATATATATATATATATATATATATATATATTATTAACTTATAATACTATAAAGTATAATGGTTGAATTTTAACTTTTAAAACTATAAGGGTTGGAATTAAAGTTTTCTAAGGTGTCTAAGACATTACAAATTTCAAAACTTGAGGGAATGTTTTGAAACTATTTAAAACTTTTCATTTCATAACTTATGAGTTATTATTTTATTGAAATGAAGACTCTTCATTTTATGTAACCTATGTGTTTATTAATGGACTTTAAAAGGAGCGACTTTTGGTAATCCATAACTTGAGGACAAATTATGGATTCCATTAAAACACATCAAGATCAAGAATTAAACTAACAAACTATTTGCAAATAATTCCTATGATCTAACATAACTCATAAGTACATGAACATTCAACAATTTCAAGAATCATATAAACACATATAAAACTTTATATTTTGATAATAACCTTTGAAATTGGATTAGCATAATCATTACAACATCAAAAACGGATTTTATAAGTCCAAAACAGTTTCGTGTAATGATTCTAGTCCAATTCCAGCATAAAAACTCGAAAAACTGCACTCTGGACCTCCTACTCGTCGAGTGCATGAACCTACTCGACGAGTAAGATGAATTTATACATGGACTCGTCGAGTCCCCCCATGTACTCGGCGAGTTCACTCAGCAAAATGCATATTTTTCGATTTTCTTCAACAATTTGCATCAAGTATCAAGAAAACAAGCCTAGGCTCTGATACCACTGAAGGGTTTTGAGCATTCTAACACTCCTATGGTGTACATGCAACCCTAGCAACCTTGGATCTATGTTTTATCTAAAATACATGCAAATAATAAATTTTCCAAGGTTTACATCCTAACTAGCATGTTATGGGGTACTTGAATCATAAAACACTAGTAGAATTACATACATTTTAGTAGTGATTGATTGCTTGGAGTTTGAGAACCTAGCACCAATAATGTGGATGCCTCAAATGGAAGTCACAAATCACCAAAAACTTTGGAAACTTGAGAGAGTAGTAGCACACTTCTAGAAATCGGCCACACCTTAGTTCTCACACACACTAGTGCCATTTCAAGTGCCAAGGACCCCTTTATATAGTCTGCTGGATTAGGGTTACATTCATGTAAACCCTAATACCCATGACCTTTCATTTCCATAAGATCCATGGGTTAAACCTCCATGGACTATCCATGGACTTTCCATGCAAGCCTAGCCCATTCTAAATAAGCATTAGCCCACACTATATAAATACAAGAGCCCATATTTAATTAGTCACCCTTTTAATCACCAAATTAATTCTAAATTAATTTTATATCAATACTAATTAAATAATATGATTTAATATTAATATATTAGAACTTATAATATATTAATAAATCATAACTTATACTATTCTCAAAAGATTATCCATATAAATTGTTCGGGTGAAGTGCAACCCAAATGGACCATGCCGGGTCGGGTCAAGTACATCTCAAATATAGTTATGGACTTAGACACCCTATCCAACAAGCAATTGGATCCCACAATGTGAGAAATGATGAAACGAAAATGTTGATTTAAAATATGGTTATGACGTGAGCATTAGGAGCTCACGGCATGAGAACTGTGCCACCCAAGCCCACAAATTTTTGGGTTTTAAACGTATATATGGGTTAGTTTCGTGTTTTTAAGGCATTTTATGAGCCTCTATCATATCTAGATCGTCTTGAGAGAAACCCTAGTCTCCCTTTCACCATTTTAAGCCTCCCTTCTCCTCTTCCTTCCGTTTATGAAGATTTTGGTGCATTGAAGAAGAAGAAGATGTTCTTGGTGCTTAGATCCAGCAAGCATGTTCCCCCACCACCTTATAGATCATACCTTGGACCATGGTAAGTCCTCAAGCTCCAACCATTATCTGTTATTCTTCTAGATCTAGGCTTTTTATGCCTTTTTCTTCATGTTGGAGGTCGTTTGAGTGGTTGGATTCCATAAAGTGTGCAACTTTATGGATCCATAAGGTTCCTTTGAGGTTTAGTGTGCTAGATCTATAGCTTGGTTCACCATTTTGACCTAATCAAGTTCAAGACACGCATTGGACATGCATGTCGATAAAGCAAACATTTTTATTTTGCTTTTGGTGTATAAAAGCCCTTTAGAAAGTTGGGATGGATGACTTAATGGATTATTGTGACAACTGTCAATTCAGTTCATTCTCGGACTCATGCATCTTTATAATAACCATTCATGCAGATCATGCCATGGCCTAGTAGTATAAATTAGGTCAAAATCTTACATAAACTAGGATCCATCTAAGACCTAGGACTAATATACTTGACACTTACGATTCTAGTGAGTTGCTTAACTACAATAAGAAATGCCAATGCTATAATTTGAATGAAACTTTCAAGCTTTGTTATAATTGAAAAAGGGTATAAAACCCTAAAAATAAATTAAAATATTCTAATTATACTTCATTATGATGATGAATATCAAACAATATTCCAAAAACCCTAAGAGAGCTAAAAATCCAAATTTATAAATCATAAAGCTTAAAAACTTTATAAAATTTGGCTATAAACTTTCTAATATCAAATTTTTATTAATCAAATTATGGATTATAATCATTGAAATAGAAATTAAATTATCATGCAATAATCATAATTTATTAGTTAAAAACAAGATTTTTTACAAATAAATCAACAATTGCTTAATAAATATTTTTATAAAAATTAGGGTTTTTATAAAATTATTGGAGGGAATTTTATAAAATTTGAAATTAGGAGAGAGGAGGCCTAATGCATGATAGAGCCAGCCATTCTCCCCTCCCCATGCACTCTCTCTTCCCAAAACTCAATCATTAGACTTAAACCTTCACTCTACCTCTTCTCTCTTCACTCTCTCACACTCCACCCTCCTAACACACAAACTCTCTTCCTCTCTCTCTCTAACTCACGAAATTTCTCTCATTTCTCTGCCAAATTTCGAGATTTTGAAGACTTTGAATGTGTTCTTACTTCCCTCAAGATCAAAACCAAGGTAAACAACAACATCTTCTTCCATAATTTCATGATTCTACTACCTCTTCTTCTTAGTTTTTTCTTCTTTTCGGATTCTATGCCTTTCGACGGCTAGAAATCTTTATTTTTCCCTTGTGGTTTGTAGATTCTCACCATAACACAATGCATGTGTTTGAAATGGTGAAAATCCGGGATCAAACCCATGCAAGGCGTGAAAATGATGCACATATGTTCATGTGACTTCAAAAACAAGTATTACATCTTCTTCTCCATTTCTTTTGTGTTCTTGCATGGTCAAAAGCATTTAAACCATTTCTAGTACATCTTGGATGCTCATTCACTCCATGCATGTGCTAGAAATCGGACCTTATCAAAGGCATGCATGATATTCTTGTCAAAATGTCCTAAGGATGCACTCAAAGCAAACATGCAATCTGCCAGATTACTTTATTCAGCTTTGAACAACCATATCTCGGTCATTCCTTAACCAAATCATGATATTCTTTTTGCATTGGATATCTCCAGGAGTTAACTTTCAAACCCAACTGGTCTTACTGTAAAATATTAAACATCCGATTTTTGGCAATTTTTACAAAATGGTTGCGCAAACAGCTCTTTTTCTATGATCACCATTTTTGCCTTGCATGATCAATGGCCTTCAACCCAACCATAAATCTGGGGAAAAATACTTTAGAAACTTAACATATCCAGTGAATGATGGCTGAAATTTCGTGGCTTAAAACCCCACAGAATGTGCTTCACAAATTCATGAACTTCAGCCACATTTACATCTCATGCACCATTGCATGCAACATTTCTTATCTTGTTTGGGTTCAATACCCCTATTTCCCTTCTGAATAAATTTCGAACATTTTTCCTTTTGAAAGCCCTCACATGCATGTGATAATCTGTAAAATACCAAAAGCTTTTATTATTTCTTTGATTTATTAAAATTATTGCTAGAAACCAAGGGTATAAATCACATAAAATACTTCCAGAGGTCAATAAATCCGGAACAAATTCATGAATGACCCTTATGATGGATAATGACCCCTCACTAAATTTCATCAATTTTTGTTGCTGTTTGGTATGATTTCCAATTTTTTTTGTTAGGATATAATAAATCACAAAACCACTTTGGAGAGTGTGAAAATTTTATCTAACAATTTTCGCATACCTTACCTGTGATGGGTGACTCAGAAAAATAATTTCAACATTTTTCATCATGCCTTTCTATTTTTCCCAATTTTTGGTAATTATGATGGTTTAAAAATAGAAAAAATAGTTCTGATTATCCAAAATTCATGAAAATTTACCAGAACATCATGTTTTACAGTAGGAGGTTACATAAAAATTTTAAGGATTTTTCTCCACTGTAAACTATTTTTCTCTTAATTTCTAAAGTTAATTACACTTAAATACACATAAATACCCAAAACCGGATTATATAATATGAAGACCACTTTTGCTATTTTTCTCAGGTTATTTATACTGTAAGTGATGTTACAAAAATTTTTGGTAATTTATTTTAACTGTTTAATATTATTTCTTCAATTAAAGATTATTTAAAGGAATAAAACAAGGAAAAATAGAAATACCCACTGAAAAATATCTTTTATATTTTTCCCAGCCTATTTATGTATAATAACAGTTAAATAAAAAGTTTGGGTAATTTTGGAAACTGTTTTCTATTTATTTCAATTTTTATTAGAATAAATGCTCAAAAATCATAAAATATAATTAAACAGCTTGGAAATCCATTTTTATAATTTTCCCAGCTTAGTATTGTGTAATAACAGTTAAATAAAAAGTTTGAGAATTTTTATCCTTTGAATGCTATTTCCGTGAATTTATGTTGTAATAAAGACTTAAAAATTTGGAAAATTTATATATTCCAATGTTGTAATTAATCGCACGATTTGTAGAATTTCATTATTTCAGAAAAAGTGTAACCAATTAATATAAAATCAAATACTAAAACATAAATTGACATTTCACTATATGTAGAATTTAGTATATTAGCATTAGATTTCGACATGGAAACTCACTAGTGTGTGTTTGATGTCGTAGGATCCCGGTAGTAAGACGTTGGTGCATTCCGAAGTACCACTTGTACCTACTCGAAACGTTGTGAGTATTCACCACTCCCCTTTTTTTTTCGGTTTTTACGTTTTGGGGTGGAAAAGCATGTCCTAAACTATTTATGTTCGTTGTAATTATTTGACTCGTATAAACTTGGTTGCTATATTTTTCATATTGTGAGTATTCACGCACTCCCCTATTTTCAGTTTTTATGTTTTGGGGTGGAAAAGCATGTCCCGAAAAACTATTATTTTAATGTTGTATTTAAATTGATTTGTATCAAACATGATTGCTATTTTATTGCTATGTCTCTCTATGTATGTCTATGCAACACGGAACATGAGAACTTATCGTACTAAGGCCCTTCCCTTATCTCTAACCATTAACTCTTTGAGCCAATGGTCATTATGGATAGCGCTATTAGGAATTGACAACTCCTCACTCGCCCTATTGCTGGAGTGCATGATACCATATTCATCTATGGAACGATAAGCATAGATCTTGATAGGGCTTCAGTCATAGGTTTGGTTGAGACTCATTGTTTGCTCATACACATACAAACTCGTTACACATTATAGCAATAAACTTGTTATCTATTATGGCAATAAACTCGTTTATCAATTTTAGCAATCAACTTTGTTTCTCATTATAGCAATGAACTTTGTTCTCATTAAAGCAATGTACTTGTATTTATGAAAAGTCTTATACCAAATCTTGATTTTATAAACCTGTGAACTCACCAACTATTTTCATAGTTGACGCTCGATTTACATGCTTTTTCAGGAAATAATTAGTAAGTGGATATAGAGATTCATCATCATAGAGCATGCTGCATCGTGTGGAAGTTATTTTATGAAGTTATATTTTGAACAATGTCATTTTGGAAAACTTGTACTTTGTTTTGTTTAAGCTATGGGTTGTAAACTTTTAAATATTGCTATGGTGATGTATCTTTATCTTTTGCAATGAAACCTTTGTCGCTGTCATACCTTGCGTTTCCGCTTTAGCGGGGTGTGACATAAATGGTATCAGAGCTAAAGTTATAGAGAACATCGGTTTTT
Organism: Lactuca virosa; assembly: GCF_052849685.1. Taxonomy (NCBI): domain Eukaryota; kingdom Viridiplantae; phylum Streptophyta; class Magnoliopsida; order Asterales; family Asteraceae; genus Lactuca; species Lactuca virosa. The sequence goes on along the minus strand of NC_136429.1, from coordinate 302,199,572 downwards.
TTTTTTTTTAAGAAAACACAACCTATAACTAAAACTTACAAAGAAATTCTTTTTACATCAAACATATTACTAGTATAATTAGGTCGAGAGTTGTATTATTAGACCTCGATTAAACATAGCCTGATCACCTATGTTTAATTAAGGAAAGATTTATACAAAGCTTGAGCTAATTATAATGGGAATATGTTCAACAAAAATATTTGAGAAAACTTGATTTCAAAAATTCAAAAAGGTTAATTTTGGTGTGTGTAAGCATTGCATATTATAGGTATACATTGTTATTTATTTCATATCTCATTGAAATTATGTCTCAGTCCACTATGTCAACATCGTCATCTTCCCACGCTGCCACCTCAGCCGATGAGTCCGGCTACGTCACTATTATCCCTCGACGTAATCCCCCCGCCTCGGTACAAGAAGACCCATCAGAGGATACGGAAGATACAGGGAACTCGGTGGAGATCAGCAATGACAACGCCCCGAGTCAACGACGCGAGGCATCACCTACATCAGTGTTGCCACAGCCACCACTTTATGGGCTTCGTATTCGGAGGACATCAAGGAAGAGTGTCCCTATCCCGGGAAGGATAGCAACCAGTACAGCAGGACTTGGCACGGCAGGAACCAGTCAGGTAGGACCCAGCATGGCAGGACCGAGAGCACCCCCACCTCAGCGAGTTATAGGGATACCTGTCAGGCAGTCAGGTATGACCCCGGAGGAGTCCTGGAGGATGCATTCGATGGCAGCGGGCCTACATCACAGTCTTGCTGTGATAGCTGAGCATCGGGAAGTTTTGGATGAAGTGTTAACAAGGATGGAAATCCTGTTTCAGCATTCGATGGAGACTGCTGACACTGCTAGTGCTGCTAGACGAGTGGCAGGTCGTGCGATGACCGCATGTTATGTGTTTGGGGGCTGTTACTGATTGTGGTGTGGATGTTTCTTGTTGGGATAACGATTCGTACTTGGTTCTGATTTTAGTATTTTATTGTGTCATGAAATGAAAACCCATGTTGGGTATCTTTTGGGGAAAGACATTAATACTTTATTTTGGGATTGATGTATTGTTTTGGTTTTAAGACTATTTCAAATGGTAATGAAGAAGTTTATTTTATGTTTGAAAACTTTTACTATGAGGTCAAACCCTAGAACTTATTTAGTCAATAGTTGAATAAAAAGATTTTCTTTTCTTTCCTTTCTAAAATCTATATGCCTAGTATTAATGCAAACCATTAATTTGACAACACTTACGGTTTTCAAAATAGTAGTGAACTAAATATTATACATTATTTTATGTATTTATACATATTTCTTCTCTTGTGTCTTAGAACCATGTCAGGAAGGCCTAATCGCGGGCGCCCACAGAACGAAACACCCGATGTTGCTCAAATTGTAGCACAGCAACTCATGGAAGCAATCCCAAACATTGTTACTCAAGTAACTGCAGGACTTAATGCTAACCAAGGAAGTAGTGGAGGAAATCGGGGAAACAATGAAAGAGAATGCAACTACAAGTCCTTTATGGCCTGTAAACCTAAGGAGTTCCATGGAAAGGAAGGTGCGGTCGGGTTGCTGAAATGGATTGACAGCATGGAGTCGGTCCTTCACATTAGCAAATGCCTCGAGCGCAACAAAGTTGAGTATGCATCTTGCCTATTCCAAGATAGGGCATTAACCTGGTGGAATACTCTAGTGCAAACCCGAGGCCGTACAACGGCATATCAGCTAACTTGGGAAGACCTAAAGAAGTTGCTGATAGAGGAGTATTGTCCCAAGGATGAACTTCAGAAGCTTGAATCTGAATTCTGGAACCATTCTATGGTTGGAACACAAATAGAGAAGTACACAGTCCGATTTCATGAACTAGCAAAACTGGTACCTCACATGGTTACTCCTGAGGAGAAACGGATAGATCGTTACATCTGGGGTCTGGCACCAGAGATTCGGGGAATGGTTACCTCAGCAAACCCAACTACTATTCAAAGTGCAGTAAGCCTAGCAAATCGACTAACCAATGATGTGATAAGGATGGGAGCATCAACATAGGAAAGCTCTAGTAGCAAGAGGAAGCCAGCAGATCAGGAAGAGAAGAAGTATGGAGGCAAGTCAGGGAGGAAGCAGAAAGTCTCAAGAAACTTTATGGTAAGAGCCCAGGAGCAAGAACCAGTGAAAACTCAGGAACAGAAAGTCATGGAAGTGCAGGAGCGAAAGCAGTACACGGGACCGCACCCGAAGTGGAATAAGTGTAACTTCCGTCACAAGGGAGCTTGCCCAGTGTGCCAAAACTGTAAACAGACAGGCCATTAACCGAAGTATTGTAAGCTGAATAAGGATGGAAAAAGGGCATGTTACGAGTGCGGGAGTACTGATCATCTGCGTAGTACTTGTCCCAAACTGAACAAGGGGCCTGGTAACAATGGACAAGGCCAAGCTAGGCAAAACTTCCAAGGAAATCAAATTGGACGGCCAAGAGGTGTAGCCTTTGTGATTGGTGCAGAAGAAGCTCGTCAGAACCCTGAAGTGATAACAAGTACGTTTCTCTTGAACAACCATTTTGCATCAGTAATATTCGATGCGGGAGCAGATAGGAGTTTTGTTTCTTTAGCATTTAGACCGTTAATTGGCTTGAAATCGAGAAAGATGAGGAATGCTTATGCTATTGAACTTGCTGATGGGTATGAAATTAGGGCTGATGATATAATTCCTGGTTGTACTCTGAATTTAGCTGATAAACTCTTTAGCATTGACCTAATTCCTATAGAGCTAGGTAGTTTTGATGTGATAGTAGGGATGGATTGGTTATCCAAAAATAAAGCAGAAATTGGTTGTTACGAGAAAGTCATTAGAGTGCCTCTCCCTAATGGAGAAACCCTTATCATACACGGTGAGAAGCCAGGAAGAAGTTTAAACATAGTATCAAGCGTGAAGGTTCACAAGTACCTGAAAAAGAATTGTATTGCATTCATGGCCCACGTGCTAGAAAGAGAACCTGAAGCTAAGCAACTCAAGGAGATTCCAGTGGTTCAAAACTATCCCGAGGTGTTTCCGGAGGAATTGCCCGGTCTACCCCCTATCTATCATTTCTGATAGAGATAGTCGTTTTACATCTCGATTTTGGTGGATGTTACAGAAGGCACTAGGAACCAAGATAGATTTGAGCACAGCTTACCACCCTCAGACAGATGGGGAAACAGAGAGAACAATACAAACATTGGAAGACATGCTACGAGCGTGTGTCATTGAGTTCAAAGGAAATTGGGATACTCATTTGCCTCTAATTGAGTTTTCCTACAATAACAGTTACCACACGAGTATCCAATGTGCTCCATATGAAGCATTGTATGGACGCAAGTGTCGTTCGCCCTTATGCTGGACAGAAATCGGAGACAGACAGTTGACTAAAGTCGAACTTATCCAGGAAACATCTGACAAGATTGCTATCATCAAGGATAGGCTTAAAGCTGCTAGAGATCGTCAGAAAAGTTATGCAGATAATCGTCGAAAAGCATTAGAACTCCAAGTAGGAGACAAGGTACTTTTAAAAGTGTCGCCTTGGAAAGGGCTTGTGCATTTTGGTAAGAAAGGAAAACTAAGCCCGAGATATGTTGGACCCTTTGAAGTCATTGAAAGGATTGGTCCGGTAGCTTATAAACTCCAGTTGCCCCAAGAGTTAAGCACCATTCATGACACATTCCACGTCTCCAATCTTAAGAAATGTCTAGCCAACGAAACATTGATAGTACCCCTGGAGGAAATTAAGATCAATGATAAGCTAAACTTCGTTGAGGAACCGATAGAAATCCTTGGCAGGGAGGTAAAACAACTTAAGCAGAGTAAGATCCCGATTGTGGAAGTTCGATGGAACTCAAAACGCGGATCGGAGTACACCTGGGAGCGTGAGGACTTCATGAAGGAAAAGTATCCACAACTTTTCCCATACGATGACAAGCGATGACATAGAATGAATTTCGGGACGAAATTCTTTTTAAGTGGGGGATACTGTGACAACTGTCAATTCAGGTCATTCTCGGACTCATGCATCTTTATAATAACCATTCATGCAGATCATGCCATGGCCTAGTAGTATAAATTAGGTCAAAATCTTACATAAACTAGGATCCATCTCAGACCTAGGACTAATATACTTGACACTTACGATTCTAGTAAGTTGCTTAACTACAATAGGAAATGCCAATGCTATAATTTGAATGAAACTTTCAAGCTTTGTTATAATTGAAAAAGGGTATAAAACCCTAAAAATAAATTAAAATATTCTAATTATACTTCATTATGATGATGAATATCAAACAATATTCCAAAAACCCTAAGAGAGCTAAAAATCCAAATTTATAAATCATAAAGCTTAAAAACTTTATAAAATTTGGCTATAAACTTTCTAATATCAAATTTTTATTAATCAAATTATGGATTATAATCATTGAAATAGAAATTAAATTATCATGCAATAATCATAATTTATTAGTTAAAAACAAGATTTTTTACAAATAAATCAAGAATTGCTTAATAAATATTTTTATAAAAATTAGGGTTTTTATAAAATTATTGGAGGGAATTTTATAAAATTTGAAATTAGGAGAGAGGAGGCCTAATGCATGATAGAGCCAGCCATTCTCCCCTCCCCATGCACTCTCTCTTCCCAAAACTCAATCATTAGACTTAAACCTTCACTCTACCTCTTCTCTCTTCACTCTCTCACACTCCACCCTCCTAACACACAAACTCTCTTCCTCTCTCTCTCTAACTCACGAAATTTCTCTCATTTCTCTGCCAAATTTCGAGATTTTGAAGACTTTGAAGGTGTTCTTACTTCCCTCAAGATCAAAACCAAGGTAAACAACAACATCTTCTTCCATAATTTCATGATTCTACTACCTCTTCTTCTTAGTTTTCTCTTCTTTTCGGATTCTATGCCTTTCCATGGCTAGAAATCTTTATTTTTCCCTTGTGGTTTGTAGATTCTCACCATAACACAATGCATGTGTTTGAAATGGTGAAAATCCGGGATCAAACCCATGCAAGGAGTGAAAATGATGCACATATGTTCATGTGACTTCAAAAACAAGTATTACATCTTCTTCTCCATTTCTTTTGTGTTCTTGCATGGTCAAAAGCATTTAAACCATTTCTAGTACATCTTGGATGCTCATTCACTCCATGCATGTGCTAGAAATCGGACCTTATCAAAGGCATGCATGATGTTCTTGTCAAAATGTCCTAAGGATGCACTCAAAGCAAACATGCAATCTGCCAGATTACTTTATTCAGCTTTGAACGACCATATCTCGGTCATTCCTTAACCAAATCATGATATTCTTTTTGCATTGGATATCTCCAGCAGTTAACTTTCAAACCCAACTGGTCTTACTGTAAAATATTAAACATCCGATTTTTGGCAATTTTTACAAAATGGTTGCGCAAACAGCTCTTTTTCTATGATCACCATTTTTGCCTTGCATGATCAATGGCCTTAAACCCAACCATAAATCTGGGGAAAAATACTTTAGAAACTTAACATATCCAGTGAATGATGGCTGAAATTTCGTGGCTTAAAACCCTACAGAATGTGCTTCACAAATTCATGAACTTCAGCCACATTTACATCTCATGCACCATTGCATGCAACATTTCTTATCTTGTTTGGGTTCAATACCCCTATTTCCCTTCTGAATAAATTTCGAACATTTTTCCTTTTGAAAGCCCTCACACGCATGTGATAATCTGTAAAATACCAAAAGCTTTTATTATTTCTTTGATTTATTAAAGTTATTGCTAGAAACCAAGGGCATAAATCACATAAAATACTTACAGAGGTCAATAAATCCGGAACAAATTCATGAATGACCCTTATGATGGATAATGACCCCTCACTAAATTTCATCAATTTTTGTTGCTGTTTGGTATGATTTCCAATTTTCTTTTGTTAGGATATAATAAATCACAAAACCACTTTGGAGAGTGTGAAAATTTTATCTAACAATTTTCGCATACCTTACCTGTGATGGATGACTCAGAAAAATAATTCCAACATTTTTCATCATGCCTTGCTATTTTTCCCAATTTTTGGTAATTATAAAGGTTTAAAAATAGGAAAAATAGTTCTAATTATCCAAAATTCATGAAAATTTACAAGAACATCATGTTTTACAGTAGGAGGTTACATAAAAATTTTAAGGATTTTTCTCCACTGTAAACTATTTTTCTCTTAATTTCTAAAGTTAATTACACTTAAATACACATAAATACCCAAAACCGGATTATATAATATGAAGACCACTTTTGATATTTTTCTCAGGTTATTTATACTGTAAGTGATGTTACAAAATTTTTTGGTAATTTATTTTAACTGTTTAATATTATTTCTTCAATTAAAGATTATTTAAAGGAATAAAACAAGGAAAAATAGAAATACCCACTGAAAAATATCTTTTATATTTTTCCCAGCCTATTTATGTATAATAAGAGTTAAATAAAAAGTTTGGGTAATTTTGGAAACTGTTTTCTATTTATTTCAATTTTTATTGGAATAAATGCTCAAAAATCATAAAATATAATTAAACAGCTTGGAAATCCATTTTTATAATTTTCCCAGCTTAGTATTGTGTAATAACAGTTAAATAAAAAGTTTGAGAATTTTTATCCTTTGAATGCTATTTCCGTGAATTTATGTTGTAATAAGGACTTAAAAATTTGGAAAATTTATATATTCCAATGTTGTAATTAATCGCACGATTTGTAGAATTTCATTATTTCAGAAAAAGTGTAACCAATTAATATAAAATCAAATACTAAAACATAAATTGGCATTTCACTATATGTAGAATTTAGTGTATTAGCATTAGATTTCGACATGGAAACTCACTAGTGTGTGTTTGATGTCGTAGGATCCCGGTAGTAAGACGTTGGTGCATTCCGAAGTACCACTTGTACCTACTCGAAACGTTGTGAGTATTCACCACTCCCCTTTTTTTTTTTCGGTTTTTACGTTTTGGGGTGGAAAAGCATGTCCTAAACTATTTATGTTCGTTGTAATTATTTGACTCGTATAAACTTGGTTGCTATATTTTTCATATTGTGAGTATTCACGCACTCCCCTATTTTCAGTTTTTATGTTTTGGGGTGGAAAAGCATGTCCCGAAAAACTATTATTTTAATGTTGTATTTAAATTGATTTGTATCAAACATGATTGCTATTTTATTGTTATGTCTCTCTATGTATGTCTATGCAACACGGAACATGAGAACTTATCGTACTAAGGCCCTTCCCTTATCTCTAACCATTAACTCTTTGAGCCAATGGTCATTATGGATAGCGCTATTAGGAATTGACAACTCCTCACTCGCCCTATTGCTGGAGTGCATGATACCATATTCATCTATGAAACGATAAGCATAGATCTTGATAGGGCTTCAGTCATAGGTTTGGTTGAGACTCATTGTTTGCTCATACACATACAAACTCGTTACACATTATAGCAATAAACTCGTTATCTATTATGGCAATAAACTCGTTTATCAATTTTAGCAATCAACTTTGTTTCTCATTATAGCAATGAACTTTGTTCTCATTAAAGGTACTTGTATTTATGAAAAGTCTTATACCAAATCTTGATTTTATAAACCTGTGAACTCACCAACTATTTTCATAGTTGACGCTCGATTTACATGCTTTTTCAGGAAATAATTAGTAAGTGGATATAGAGATTCATCATCATAGAGCATGCTGCATCGTGTGAAAGTTATTTTATGAAGTTATATTTTGAACAATGTCATTTTGGAAAACTTGTACTTTGTTTTGTTTAAGCTATGGGTTGTAAACTTTTAAATATTGCTATGGTGATGTATCTTTATCTTTTGCAATGAAACCTTTGTCGCTGTCATACCTTGCGTTTCCGCTTTAGCTATGGGTTGTCGGCGAGGTGAAATGTTGACTGGTCACGACGTGAGTGTCAACTAATGGAAATGTTGACTGTTGACTTTGAGTGTTGACTTTTGGTGGAGTTGACATTTGGTCAAATTGCTAGTTTTAGAATGTGGAAGAAGGGTTTACCTTTTATGGTTTGTTAGGAGCTGTATGGCACCCGTGCGTTGGCTGTGTGAGCTCTTAGCTGTGGATTTTGTCGGCGAGGTGAGTCTTCTCACTATATCTATGGGTCGAAGGAAAGAATGTTGACCCATTACTTTGTTGTGTGGAATACTAGATGTCTCTATGACACTTGTATGGAAGTCCATGATCTAGCCCCTGACAACTGTATGAAAGACTGGGATTTGGCCCCTGGCAGTTGTCTGGAAGTCCAAGATCCGACCCCTGGCACATGTATGAAAGACCAGAATTTGGTCCTCGGCATAGCAAGGAAAGATGATGATTTGGCCCATGGCTGAAAATGCTTGTAAGACTATGGTTTAGCCCATAACAATCACTTTCTTATGTACAATATTTGGTGCTTCGGGGAACTCACTATGCTTTGTGGTTACAATTTCATATTTATGGGTTTAGGGACTTTTGGTTCAAAGGGAAGGGCAGATTGTGACTGCACAGCTTCCCCCATAGTTTTTCCGTATTGGTAATTAATTATATTACTCTGATGTTTAAATAGTATATTCACTTAATTGGTTTTGCAACAACTCGTTGTATGATTATTTGTTTTAAAAATGAAAATTTTACTTGAAATTTTGGGACGTTACAAGTTGGTATCAGAGCCTTGGTTTGAGGGATTCGGGCACACTCTCGGGTATGTCTAAACTCAAATTGAGGAATTGGTAATCTTTTGAATGGAAATAAGTTTCTAAAAAGATTTTTCTAAAAAAAATAATTTTCTGAAAAGATTTTTATAGAGAAAAAGGGGGTATGATGCGTGCAATCAGCCGAGCTCAAGTAAGCGATTCCCAGAATACACATACATGTTGATATGATATAAGATATGAATCTTCACATTCTAGGATTAGGCTAGGGATACTTTAAGGAATTGCATGATAGATAGGTCTGATATGTAATGCCTTGTAGCCTAGGAGAATTGGATGATATGCTATATTAGGAATCTATATTGGTATAAGTGAGTGCTAAGAGTATGTTTTAAAAATTGTATACGGTTATGATCATATAGCCCTAGAATGACTGATTTGTCCTTATTTCCTATTCCTTGTTTGGTTGTGGTCCTAGGGTAGAGTCTTTCATTCGACAGTCTATTTGATCCTGTATTTTATATAATTTGCATGCATAAGGCAACCGGTACTGAGAGTGGAAGTTCCTAGCGTGGGTTGTAGTAAGTGAGCTTGGGACGTATTTTTGTTGTTTTGTGGCTTGGAGTGTTACTGTACGCATGCTGCTTGATTTGTGCTTTCTGAGACCCTTAGTGATGGGAGTTAACTACCAAGGGAATATGTTAAGCTGCATGCTGCAAAGGTTAAATAAACTCAGAGTGATGGATTTGTAGGGATTGAGTCTTTTACTTGAAGGATTATTTAAGCTTTGTTGCATGTGATTGTATTCTTGAAGCAGTTAGCTGATATTAGTGGGGGTTCTTCAACAGCTGATGGCAGGGTGAGGGCGGGAACCTAGGAGAGCCTAGGAAGTGCTTTAGCGGGTTGGGTTGTGCTGTTTAACAGGTACTTGGAGTACCTATTGGAGTAGGTGACTTGCAGGCTTCAGGATAACTCTTGAGGAAAGTATGGGTAGGTGTGGAAGGTAGTATTGGGCCCGTACTATTGAAAGCATAGGGTCCATACTCGACTCGAGGGGAGTCACGAAGAATCCAGGAAGCCAGAGGAAGAGGACACTTTGAGTTAAATCCGATTATTGTATGGTTGCTTTTCAGTATGGTGATGAGCACTCGTTAAGGAGGTTCAGGCTCTAATTCAGGCTCAGGTGTTGGCACTGAACCGATGGATGAGCAGATGTGGGGACTTCATCTTGTCCAAAATCACTCGTAACATTTTGGAGTAGACTCATGTGATCTTTGGTTTGGTCAAGGAGGGGAATATGGAGATTTTGGATGAGCGTCACAGATCTTTCTACATTGAAATTTTGGCTATTGTGGGGGCTCGCACTCTTTCCTTTCTTGAGTTTCATGCTTGTGGAGCTCCCGAGTTCTTTAGGGAGAAGGAGCCCAGTTCTAGTAGGAGGTGGTTAGCGGACACGGTGAATGCTTTCTGGATGAGCTTCTACCCTGAGGGGTCTGTTGGATAAGGTGTCTAAGTCCATAACTTTATTTGGTATATACTTCATGGAATGTATCTTGAGTGATCGTGAGACGGTAATATCATATAAGTATTCAAACCTAGAGATATGAGTTGTTGCCTATGAGTTGGTTATGCATTGATTGCACGAAAACGCATCAGTAAATTGATGTTAGAAAATGTGCCTTTGTGTATAATTCAACAAGTAGTAGAAACAAGTCGGAAATCGGGCCCAGTCAGAACCTAATTCATGTGTTCAATTTAGTTCTATGTCAAACAAATCGGAAATCGGGAAACAAACCGCTGGAAAATAAGTACGACGTTGTTCCATGTATTTGTCTGGCTAATATCTTGAGAATAGAGGATTATATGATCACTTATCTAAAATGGCGCTTCATAGGTCAACAGAGTTTTAAGAGCTACGATTGTCGGTTGGTTCCTGAAGTAATATAGGCAAATATAGTTATTAGACTTATCCAAGTGGGAGACTGTTGGATATTGTGTCTAAGTCCATTACTTTATTTGGTATATACTTGACCCGACCCGGCATGGTCCATTTGGGTTGCACTTCACCCGAACTATTTGTGTGGTTAAACCTTTGAGAATTGTATGTTTATGATTTGTTAATATCTTATATGTTATAATATATTAATATGAAATCATATTATTTAATTTGTATTTGATCATAAATTAATTTAGAATTAATTTGGTGATCAAAAGGTGACTAATTAAATATGGGCTCTTGTATTTATATAAGTGTGGGCTAATACTCATTTGGAATGGGCTTGGCATGCATGGGAGTCCATGGATAGTCCATGGAGCTTTTTACCCATGGATCCTTGGAAAGGAAGAGTCATGGGTATTAGGGTTTACATGGATGTAACCCTAATCCTACACACTATATAAAGGAGCTTATGATGCTTGAAATGACACTAGTTGTGTGTGTGCAAGAAGGTGGCCGATTTCTTTAAGCAAAGATACACCCTCATAGTTTTTCCAAGTTTGTGGTGATTTGTGATTTCCATTTGAGGCATCCACATTATTGGTGCTTGGCTCTAAAACTCCAAGGAATCAAATCACTATTGAAATGTATGTAATTCTTCTAGCTTTTATGTTTAAAGTTCCCCATGCCATGCTAGATAGGTTATGAACCTTGGAAAAACAAATTTGCATGTATTCATAGTAAAACATAGATCCAAGGTTTCTAGGGTTGCATGTACACCATAGGAGTCTTAGGATGCTCAAAACCCAAAAGTGGTATCAGAGCCTAGGCTTGTTTTCTTGAATACTTGATGCAAACTGTGAAAAAATCGAAAAATTGAGCTGTCTGGACAGTGGACTCGCCGAGTCCATGGGGGGACTCGACGAGTCCAAGAATAAATTCATCCTACTCGTCGAGTAGGTTCCTGCACTCGATGAGTAGGAGGCTCTGACTGCAGTTTTTCGACTTTTGCTGCTGGAAATGGACTAGAAACATTACCCTAAACTGTTTTGATGTTTTAAAACCTGTTTTAGATGGTGTAATGGTTATGCTAATCCATTTACAATGGCTAATATCAAAATTCCATGTTTTATATGTGTTCATATGATTCTTGAAATTTTGATATGATATTCACGTTCTTATGAGTTATTGTTAGATCATAGGAATTACTTGCTAAATTTTTTAATGATTAATTCTTGATCACTTATGTGTTTTAATGGAATCCATAATTTGTCCTCAACTTATGGATTTCCAAAGGTCACTTTCTTTAATGTACATTTAAAACACATAAGTTACATAAAAATGAAGAGTCTTCACTTTTATGAACCATTAATTCATAAGTTACGCAATGAAAAGTTTTGAATAGTTTCAAAACATGCCCTCAAGTTTTAGAATTTGTAAAGTCACACACACTTTAATTCCAACGCTTAGGATTTTAAAAGTTAAAATTCAACCCTTATACTATTATAAGATTAATGGTTAATATTTATATGTATAAGATCAAGTCGTTTTACCGTTAGTAGGCCTCATTCACGAAGCCGGTCTACAAGGGGGTATAAGGTTGTTGCCTATAAAATGACAGCTTAATGGGTGTCTACTCTCACCCATTAAGCCGGTCTCCAACGCTTAGGGTCGTTAGCCGAACGGGTAGGACAATGAATTTAATTCTCATTAAAAGTATAATGAATATAATAAAGTAACTAAATGTTTTATAAATTCCTAATCTTAGTTACTTTAGGAAAATGTGAAAATGGTGCTAGCCCATGAAATTCACACTTTGTACCTTAACAAGTCGTTGGTGGAGTGTGTGTGGTTAACCGGCACACTAACTTGGACTAGTAAGGATAACAAAGGGTGACTTAATGTTTATCATAGATCGGTGGAGCGTGTGTGGTTAACTGGCACATCGATTAGGTGATAATATTAAGTGTACCAAGTGAATCTACATGGTTATTCACACCTTGTTTTGTGATCCTCGGCATCCCAGTCACAAAACCTGAAGGGCACAATCGAGATTGAAACATGCTATTGAAAAGTTCAATGCATCTCAAAAGAATCTAGGAATTTCAAAAACGAATTAAACCTAATAATTTATTTCGTTTTCATTGTGGAAATTGGTGAATCGTCATTTACCTACCTTCAAATATGTTATAGCTTAGATTACGGTCCTCTTCTAAGTTATAATATATTGTGTTGGGTCCTAGCCTTAATATTAAAGTTGGGTGTCTTATTAAGGACTCTATATATCTAATCTAAACTTGTCTTTCTTCTTTTCAGATGTCTTCCAACAATGCTTCGGGTTCTAACCCTACCGACTCCTTCTCTCTCATGAACTTTTGTGGGAGAGTCATCTTCGATGGTTCCAACTTTATGGATTGGATCCGGAACATCAGGATGGTCACTCGTTACGAGGACACGGAATATGTCCTCGACAAGGAGCTTAAGGAACTCGATGAGACTACTGCTACTCCTCAGGAGATCGCTGAATATAGGACACATGACAGAGATGCCACCAAAGTGGCATGCATCATGATGACCACAATGACAGCCGAGCTCCAAAAGTCCTATGAGGACTATTACCCTTTTGAGATGCACCAGGACTTGATGGAAAGGTACCATCAGAGTGCGCGTCAAGAGTGGTATGAAATAATCTCCTCCATGATAACAACCCGAATGAAGGATGGTGAACCCATCACGGGCCACATGCAAAAAAATGCAAATATATGTGGACCGTTTGCAGAAATTGAATGTAAAATTCCCTGAGCAGTTGGAAATTGACATCATTTTGAACTCCTTACCCTCGTGTTATGATCAATTACGCATGACATACCACATGAACAAGGAGGATGTTACACTCAGCAAGCTTCAAGGACTTCTGAAGACCGCCGAAAGTGGTCTTAAAGTTAAGTCGGTTGTTACTACTCCTACTCCTACAGCTACCCCTGTTTTGGCTATCGGGCAAGGCAAAGGGAAGAAGAGGAACACACGTTTGAAGGGTACCAAGGGAAAGTCTCCTGATAGCTCCTCATCAAGTGGAACCAAGGTGGTTCTGCTACTCCTTCTGCCATCCCTAATGATGCTGATTGCTTCTACTGCCAGAATAAGGGGCACTTGAAGCGAAACTGCCCAAAGTACTTGCAGGATGTCAAGAATGGGAAAGTGAAACCATCCCATGCAGGTATTTACACTATATTGTCTAATAACTCACCATATTCTAACTCTTGGGTCCTTGATACAGGTTGTGGTATTCACATATGTTGTGATTTGCAGGGCTTAAGAAGAAGTGACGATGTGGATCACGGGAAGATAAACTTAATCATGGGGAATATGAAGGCTTCACATGTTACCAAGATTGGAGTTTATACTTTGTTGCTAAGTAGTGGGTTAAAGTTAGATTTGAATAAATGTGTTTACTCGTCTGAAATGGCGATGAATATTATTTCTTTTCTTGGTTTGTACAAACAAGGGTTTACCTTTTCTTTTGATAATGAAGTTGATGGTATTAATGCTTTCTTTAATAATGTTCTTTATTTTAAAGCATTACCTTGTGATGGTGTGTATGAAACTGTGTCGGTTGTAGATAACCTAGGAAATAATGTGTTGTGTATTGATTCCTCTACTAGCTTGAATAAAGCATCATTGTGGCATTGTCGTCTTGGACATGTAAGCAAGAAACGCATAGGCTAACTCCAAAAGGATGGAGTCTTGGAGTCATTTGACCTAAAGTCAGATGATAGTTGTGAATCTTATTTGCTTGGGAAAATGACAAAATCACGCTTCACTGGTACTTGTGAAAGGGGTGAGGGTTTGTTAGACTTTATACATAGTGATGTATGTGGACCCTTCAAAACCGCCACAAGGGATGCTAATCGCTATTATATGACTTTTATTGATGATTATAGATGATATGGTTATGTCTACTTAATCAAGCATAAGCCAGAGACTTTTGAAATGTTTAAAGAGTTTAAACAGGAAGTAGAAAATCAATTGGGTAGGAACATTAAGACGCTTCGATCCGATCGTGGTGGTGAGTATCTTAGTACAGAGTTCCTCGACTATCTTAAGGAGTGTGGGATTGTCTCACAATTGACACCTCCCAGGACACCACAACTGAATGGTGTGGCTGAGAGGCGTAATCGGACTTTGTTGGACATCGTTCGCTCCATGATGAGTCGAGCTTCGCTACCAATCTCTTTTTGGGGGTATGCCTTAGAGACTGCCGCCTATATCCTTAATCTAGTCCCTACAAAGAAGGTTGCCAAAACACCTCATGAGATGTGGACTGGGAAAGTTCCCAACTTGGACCACATAAAGATTTTGGGTTGCGAGGATTTTGTGAGGGGTGAGACTCACGATAAGCTCGAACCTCGAAGTGAGAGGTGTATTTTCATCGGCTACCCACAGAAATCCTTTGGTTACCTCTTCTATAGACCCAGTGAGAATGTGGTCTTTATGGCAAGGAGAGGGGTCGTTCGTTGGAGAGAGTTCATGAGCCAAGGAGACAGTGGGAGGCCAATTGACCTTGAAGAACTTCAAGAGTCAAGTGGTGAAGGAACCTCAAACCCTAGCAATCAAACTGAGGAGGAAACTTCTGTTGATCCGACTGAAGAGTCTGTAGCTCTGAGGCGTTCCACAAGAGTTAGGAATGCACCTGAGCATTACTATGTTTTCCATATTACTGCGGAAGGTGATACACTTATAAGTGATAGTACACTGGTAAATCTGG
The DNA here is from genome assembly GCF_052849685.1 of Lactuca virosa. Lineage (NCBI taxonomy): Eukaryota > Viridiplantae > Streptophyta > Magnoliopsida > Asterales > Asteraceae > Lactuca > Lactuca virosa. The sequence goes on along the minus strand of NC_136429.1, from coordinate 302,184,170 downwards.
ATGAATCCAACAGCTACAAGGAAGCCATGGCAGGCCTTGAGGCTGCTAAATGGAAAGAGGCTATGGACAGCGAGATACAATCCATGTATGACAATCAAGTTTGGAACTTGGTTGACAATGTAGCAGGTCGTAAGACAGTCGGGTACAAATGGATCTTCAAGAAGAAGACCAACATGGATGGTAATGTACACACTAATAAGGCGCGACTGGTTGCAAAGGGCTTTTCTAAAACTTCGGGAGTTGATTATGATGAGACCTTTTCACCAATAGAGAAGATTAAGTCTCTTAGGGTTATGTTAGCCATTGCTGCATTTCATGACTATGAAATATGGCAAATGGATCTCAAAACCGCCTTCCTTAATGGGAAGTTGGCTGAGGATGTTTACATGAATCTGCCAGAGGGTTTTGTCAGTACGGAGTACCCAAATAGAGTGTGTAAGCTTGAGAAATCCATCTATGGATTGAAACAAGCACCTCGCAGATGGAATCTTTGTTTCGATGAGAAAGTCAAAGAGTTTGGCTTTTCGAGAGGTGAAGATGAGACCTGTGTATATGTCAGAGCTAGTGGGAGTATATTTAGCTTGTTGGTGCTGTATGTGGATGACATACTGCTCATAGGAAATGACATCCCAACTTTGAAAGAGGTGAAGTCCTGGCTTGGGAAATGTTTTGCTATGAAGGACCTTGGAGAGGCTGCTTATATCCTAGGGATAAGGATATTAAGAGATTGGAGTAAAAGACTAATTAGAATTAGTCAGAGTACCTACTTGGATAAGGTGTTGAAAAGGTTCAACATGCATAATTCCAAGAAAGGAGAATTACCAATCCAAAGCAATGTCAAACTAAGCAAGGCTCAGAGTACGAGTACAGAGGCTGAGATAGCTGAGATGAGTCGATTATCATATGCTTCCGCTGTTGGCTCGATCATGTATGCTATGACTTGTACCCGCCCTGATGTGGCCTTCGCTTTGAGCATGGTCAGTAGATATCAGGGGAACCCTGGCAAGGCTCACTGGACTGCGGTAAAGAATATTCTCAAGTACCTGCGGAGAACTAAGGATTGGATCCTTACCCTTGGTGGGAGTGATGACTTGAGAGTAGTTGGGTATAGTGATGCTAGCTTTCAGACTGATAGGGATAACTTCCGTTCTCAGTCGGGTTGGGACTTTACCCTAAATGGAGGGGCAATCACTTGGAAGAGTTCCAAGCAGGAGACGGTAGCTGATTCGACTTGTGACTTAGAGTAAATAGCAGCGAGTGAAGCGGGAAATGAGGCGATATGGCTGAATAACTTCATTGGAGACCTTGGAGTTGTACCAGCTATTAAGGAGCCTAAGGAGATTTTCTGTGACAGCAATAGTGCGGTTGCCTTAGCCAAGGAACCGAGAGATCATGGTAGATCCAAACACATTGACAGAACATATCACTTCATAAGACATAAGATAGAATAAGGACTCCTCGTGGCAAAGCGGGTATCATCAGAAGGGAATCCTGCAGATCCCCTCACGAAGGGACTGACGAGGGTTAGGCATTTACAGCATGCGAGGCGCATCGGGCTGAAGGATGATATTAGTTTTACAGATTAGATAGCTATTTATGAAACTTGTAAAATGTAATCGACATTTGATGATGAATAAAAGGTGTGTTTATTTATGAGTAAGGTGTTACTTTCTTTTGTCAATTATTTACTATTGTTTCAGCTTTCCATGTTTTGACTTCAAGAATAATTTATTTTATTCAAACTTCCACAGTCGGTCATACGTTGGAAGTAGGTATGATTTAAGACTGTCATGAATTGGGCTTGTAGATGACTAAAGCTGTTTAGCCATAGCAATGGTTGCTACAACATGCATGAGTGCTCATAAGTTATGAGTATTGGAATAAACCCACGCTCACTTGCATCACTTCATGGAATGTATCTTGAGTGATCGTGAGACGCTAATATCATATAAGTCTTCAAACCTAGAGATATGAGTTGTTGCCTATGAGTTGGTTATGCATTGATTGCACGAAAATGCATCAGTAACTTGATGTTATAAAACGTGCCTTTGTGTATAATTCAACAAGTAGTAGAAACAAGTCAGAAATCGGGCCCGGTCAGAACCTAATTTATGTGTTCAATTTAGTTCTATGTCAAACAAATCGGAAATCGGGAAACAAACCGCTGGAAAATAAGTACGACGTTGTTCCATGTATTTGTCCGGCTAATATCTTGAGAACAGAGGATTATATGATCACTTATCTAGAATGGCGCTTCATAGTTCAACAGAGTTTTAGGAGCTATGATTGCCGGTTGGTTCCTGAAGTAATATAGGCAAATATAGTTATTAGACTTATCCAAATAGGAGACTGTTGGATAAGGTGTCTAAGTCCATTACTTTATTTGGTATATACTTGACCCGACCCGACATGGTCAATTTGGGTTGCACTTCACCCGAACTATTTGTGTGGTTAAACCTTTGAGAATTGTATGTTTATGATTTGTTAATATATTATAAGTTATAATATATTAATATGAAATCATATTATTTAATTAGTATTTGATCATAAATTAATTTAGAATTAATTTGGTGATCAAGAGGTGAGTATTTAAATATGGGCTCTTGTATTTATATAAGTGTGGGCTAATACTCATTTGGAATGGGCTTGGCATGCATGGGAGTCCATGGATAGTCCATGGAGCTTTTTACCCATGGATCCTTAGAAAGGAAGAGTCATGGGTATTAGGGTTTACATGGATATAACCCTAATCCTACACACTATATAAAGGAGCTTATGATGCTTGAAATGGCACTAGTGGTGTGTGTGCAAGAAGGTCGCCGATTTCTATAAGCAAACATACACTCTCATAGTTTTTCCAAGTTTGTGGTGATTTGTGATTTCCATTTGAGGCATCCATATTATTGGTGCTTGGCTCTAAAACTCCAAGGAATCAACTCACTATTGAAAGGTATGTAATTCTTCTAGCTTTTATGTTTAAAGTTCCCCATGCCATGCTAGATAGGTTATGAACCTTGGAAAAACAAATTTGCATGTATTCATAGTAAAACATAGATCCACGGTTTCTAGGGTTGGATGTACACCATAAGAGTGTTAGGATGCTCAAAACCCAACAGGGTCGTAGGTCATATTGCTTCTTGTCTTCTGAAAAAAAGAGCCCAAGTTTGGTAGGAGTTTAGGAAGAGGGCTCTTTTGGTCCTGCAGAATGCCACATACGAGGATATAAAGAAGACAAGGTACCATGATATGTTGTTAGACGATATCCAGAAGTTGTTAGCTTTTCATCTTGTCGGACTTTGGAGAACAAGATAGCTAGAGCCTGAAAGTAGGAGATTGATTTGGAGCACCTAGGGAAGAGGAAAACAGAGAAGATTCAGATTGCGGTGGGCCAGGCGAAGAGGCCCAATACTCAGGATTCGCGTTTGGGAGGCCATGAGGGCTGGTGCCATTTTGCCAAGTGTGGGAGGACCCATGTGGTTGGATGTCGAGAGACTGGAAGGGGTGTTTCAGTTGTGGTATGATGGGTCATTTTAGTAGGGATTTCCCGTGGGTCCGTTCTAAAGTGTTTTCACTATAACCAGGTGGGTCACAAGAAGGCTGATTGTTCAATGTTGAGGGGTGGAGCAGTGAGTGCACCTGCTATATTTACTTTTACGATCACTGTCAGTCATGAGGGCATGGCGGAAGCCCCATCAGCGAGAAGTCGAACATTGTAGCCTCATTCGGGAGATGCTATAGTTTCATGAGGTGCTATCGTGGGTATGTTATCTTTCGTTTCCCTCAGGTCTTATTATTCTTACTTGTATTCTTTTGAATCATGTGCTTGTATGTGTAAGGCATTGCCTTCCATTTAGTTTCCCTGTAATTGCCTGGTTAACATTATCAAGGGTTGTTATTTGTCATTCTTCATGCTGAGAGTTATGAGTGGCACATGTCTTGTTGAGTTGGATTCAGATTGTCGGGCACTTTGTTGTGGGCCATTGGTGGAAGCGCTTTAGGGGTACCGCTTGGAAGATCAGTAGTCGGATCAGCGTGTTAGTTCAGCACCGGGGCAGAGGAAGTTATAGTGTAAGTCCGTTGACTTTTGGAAATTCAAGATAGATGTCGTGTGTAGACGATTGTTTGGGAATTCAGTGCAATAGGGTTGTTGTCGGATCAATGTTCTCAGGACGTGATGGTAGTCCTTGCATCGGAAGGTTGGGTAAAAGATCTCTTGGAAGTTGGTTGTCCCCTCTTGGGACAACAAGGTCAAAGTTTAGAAGTGCTTGCGACGCTTAGTATGGGTGGCAGTGGTTTATTGATGGACTTTTCGGGTCTGATCGCTACTGTTAGGATGAGGATGGTCGTGTGGGCTAGGATTGGCGAGGGAATTTCGAATTGTAATTATTGAAGATGTTTAGAATGCATAAATCATTCGGTAGGTGGGCATGTTGTGTTTGAATGCGGGATTTGTAGGGGTCATTCAGGGATACGAGGCAATGAGGAATTGGTTTGATCATGAGTGTAAGATCGGTAATTGTGAAGTTCATACCTCCGAAGTGTGGTCAATTATAGGTTCTTATGGGAGGTAATCCAGTACGAGCATGCCATTGGATTGGTTGGGTACTCGTTTCTATATTTGAGATTTTGTCCTTCGTCAACCAATAGAGTCACCGAGGACTTATAATAGATTAAGTGGAAAGTGCTTGGGAATATTATGCTCATTGAGATTTCGGGGAGTGTTCATTGAATTTGCGCAGGTGTGTGTTCGCTAGGATTGGCTAGTAATGTAATGCTAGTACTTGTGGGCTTAGGTTGTTGATAGCTTTGAGTAGCCAGGTTGCAAGATAGATTAGAAATCTATTAATTTTTGTGGTTGGAAGACCGCAGTTGAATCCAAGTGGGGGAGAACCGCTTGGACTAAGGTATTGCACAAGGAATGAGATTCCAGGTTACCTTGCATATTAATGGCGATGCATGGAGGGTGTGTGATTAGGTTCAGTTGGAGGGATTGTGTTAGAGGCTCTCTACCTGTTCTTGTATGATGAAGGCTTTGGGGTTCGAAGCATAACCCAAACACCTAATTGGGGTATAGCCGGATGGGGTTTAAAATAATGATGATTAAAGCTGGTATGGTAGATGGGTGGTAAGACCATGGGTTGGGTCCAAGGCAGTATGGAAGTGTTGTAAGACTATGGGGTGGCTGTAGCATTCACTAGGTTAGCAGGAAGTCAGGGAAATGTTGTAAGACTGCGGGGTGGCTGTATCATTTACTAGGTTGGCAAGTTGTAATAGAACATGTTGTGAGACTATGGAATGGCCACAACATTCGTGGAATCAAGGAAGGTTGTGGGTCGCATGGGTCGGTCGTGATGTAGGACTACAACTGGGCGTGTAGCATTTATATAGAACAAAATAAGTTACATTGTATCAGTGTGATGGTTGGTTATGATATTCCTGGTTGGAACAGGAGGGTTGTTGAAGCCTAATAAACAAGTAGGTTATGGTAGCTTTGCCAGACAAACTCTTGCATAGATACTTGTGGTATAGTCGTTTGAAAGGAAGTCAGTTTCAGCGACCAGTCGGGAATCTGGTGCTTCAGATGATTGGTAGATCAGCTTCGAGCTCAAAAGATCTTAGATAGATGAAAAATGTGAATGTTGGTCAACATGATAATTTAGGGTCGTAAGGATTTTGTTCAGATTAGATTGCGAAGTGGAGCCATATTGGCTGTGATTTAGAATAGTTTTGTATGTCGAGAAGTCAGATAAGTTATTGAATTCCTGGTTTTGAGGTGAGTAGTGATGGCTATTCTTTATAGGTTAAGGTTAGCGGGAGCAAGGATTCATCCGTCGAAAGTATGAAAGTTCGTCTAAGGATGGGTTCGATTATTGGAAGGTCATCGTATATTAGGGTCGACTTTTATCAGGGATCTAGAAGATATGGTCGGATTGTCTGATTCCCTGGAATGTAGCAAGGAGTGATTCCGAGGATGAAATCTAATTTAAATAGGGGATATTTGTTAGACCCTGCTTCGAATTATTTGGTAGTTCGGGGTCATGAATTGAAAATCAGTTGTCATAAGGCTTCGGACCTTAGGGGAAAGAGAGATTTAGACCCCTTTGGATCCGGGTAATGTAGAGTAGGTGATCCGAGAGTTCGATTGATACTTTGGAGCATAAGGGTATAACCATATAGTGATAGTTCGGGTCTTTTATGAATTTTGGATTTGTATTCAGAAAGTTTAAAGGAAAAGGAGTGTTGATAAGATTGTAGAGCTTCTCATTACCTTTCTGTAGATATAAAGAACGTAGAAAATGGAGTCGGAACAAAGAAGTTATGACTGTTCGAAGTTGGAAAGGATTTGGGGGAAAACTAAGCTCACGACGTGACCAGTTGGAGCTCACGACATTGAGAAGCGATTAAACGAAAATGCTGATTTAAACTATGCTCACGACGTGAGCATTAGGAGCTCTTGGGACATGAGAACTGTGCAGTCCAAGCCCACGAGTTTTAGGGTTTTCTACATATATAAGTGTTTTTTCCGTGTTTTTAGGGCTTTTATGAGCCTCCATCATATCTAGATCCTCTTGAGAGAAACTCTAGGCTCCCTTTCACCATTTTGAGCCTCCCCTCTCCTCCTCCATCCATTTATAAAGATTTTGGTGCTTTGAATAAGAAGAAGATTTTCTTGGTGCTTAGATCCAGCAAGCAAGTTCCCTCGCCACATTAAAGATCACACCTTGGACAGTAAGTCCTCAAGCTCCAACCTTTATGTGTTATTCTTCTAGATCTAGACTTTTATGCCTTTTTCTTCATGATGCAGGTGGTTTGAGAGGTTGGATTCCATAAAGTGTGCAACTTTATGGATCCATGAGGTCCCTTTGAGGTTTGGTATGCTAGATCTATAGTTTGATAGAGTTTTGGTCCCACACATGAGATTTGGATCTCATTTTCGCTATTTTAACCTAAAGCAAAGATTTTAATGTTGCTTTTGGTGTATGAAAGCCCTCTCGAAAGTTGGAATGGATGACTTAATGGATTAAGGACTCAAGACATTAGGATTTAGCATCAGACGTGGCTCACAATGTCACATAGGGAGTGTCACGGTGTGAGAATGGTTTTTACGTGATAGTTTCGACTCAGTAAGATCACGACGTGACCAAGAAAGGTTCACGTCGTGAGGTCTGCTGAGTGGGTCATCTGGGACCGAGTTGACTGAGTTGAAGCGAGTTGAGTTGGAATCTGGCCCAATGTGTTCTCATGACGTGACCAAGGACTGGTCACAACGTGAGTGTCAACTGCTAGTTTGAGTTTTAGTGGAGTTGACTTTTGGTCCAATTGCTAGTTTTTGAAGGTCGAATAAGGGTTTACCTTTTATGGTTTGTTAGGAGGTGTATAGCCCCCATTCGTTAGCATTGTAAGCTGTTAGCTGTGGATTTGTTTCGGTGAGGCGAGTCTTCTCACTGTATCCATAGGTCGAAGGCATCAATGTCGGCCCATTACTTTGTTGTGTTCAATGCTAGATGTCTCTGTGACACTTGTATGAAAGACCAGGATCTGGCCCTTGGCAACTGTTTGAAAGACCAGGATCTGGCCCCTGGCAGTTGTATGGAAGACCTGGATCCGGCCCCTGGCACATGTATGAAGGACTGGGATTTGGCCCTCAACATTGCAAGGAAAGACCATGATTTGGACCATGGCAGAAAATGCCTGTCAGACTATGATTTGGCCCATAGCAATCACTTTCTTATGTACGGTATTTGGTGCTTTGGGGAACTCACTAAGCTTTGTGCTTATGGTTTCATATTTATGGTTTTAGGTACTTTCGGATCAAAGGGAAGGGCCCGACGTGACTGTGCAACATCTCCCATAGTTTTTCTGCATTGTCAATTAATGATATTACTCAAGTGTTTAAATAATATATTCACTTGATCGGTTTTGGAACAACTTGTATGATTATTTGTTTTAGAAATGATAATTATACTTGAAATTTTGGGATGTTACAAGTTCGTATCAGAGCCTTGGTTTGAGGGATTTGGGCACACTCTCAGGTATGCTGAACTCAAACTGAGGAATTGGTAATCTGTTGAATGAAAATAAGTTTCTAAAAAGATTTTTGTAAAGAAAATAAGTTTCTGAAAAGATTTTTATAAAGAAAAAAAGGCTATGATGCGTGCAATCAGCCAAGCTCAAGTAAGTGATTCCCAGAATAGCCATACATGTTGATAATGTTGGATTCGGTGTCTAAGCCCATAACTATAATTGGTATATACTTAAATTGATAGTAGGAAGACTCTTTTCGGTTGCCCTCAAGACTAGCAACTGGGATGGATGTTTTTGGGAAAGAGGTTGATTTATTAATTTTAATAAAAAATAAAATAAGTAATTTATTAATATATTATGAGAATATATATTAATTAGAAATAGTAATATTTAATTAATATTTAATCAGAATTTATTTTGGGATTTAAAGAATTAATTAAAAGTGCGCGGACTCAATTGTAATTGTTCAATAGTTGAGCAAGAGGCAATCTAGAACCCTCCATAGGCCTTGGATGGTTTTCCTAGAGCCTTAGGGTTTCTAGAATAGTCTATAATGGACAATCAGGAAAGTGGATAATAACCCGGTTTCAGATTATCTTGGACTTAGGCTTATCCAGGGTTTCCTATCTGCACTATAATAGGGATATAACCGTAGTATTTCCGACTACTTCATCTTAGAGAAAAACAGCCCAAATTTTCCTCCTCTCTCCTTCTCCATAATCTCCTTCAATTTCCAGTGTTGGGTGTGAGCCATTAGAGGTGTGACAATTGTGACACTTGTTCTCAACGTCTCAACAACATAAAGGATTTAGACTGTTATTACTATATAACAATCAAAGCTCTGTTTTTGTAACCCTATTTATGTAATTTTGATTATGTACTAGTGTTCTAGGGTTTCCACATTGTTGTTCATATGGTATGTTCAATTAAAGAAAACGTAGATCCAAGTTTAGGGTTGCATTCACACATAGGAATGTTTGTTATACTTTAAAACCATAAGTGGTATCAGAGAGTACGTTTAGTTTTCCATTGGATTGATATTAATGTGAACTTGAACAAGGAGGAGAAAGCGAAATTGTCATTCTGTTCATCAAAACGCCGTCGAGTTCTTCCAACACGGCGTGTTGGCCTACGAAATCAACCCAACACGGTGTGGTGATTACTGAACACGGTGTGTTGAGCTGTCAGATCCTAAAAATTTGATTTTTTCAATTATCTCATGGATTGATTAGGATAATTACCTTAATATTATTTTAATTGGATAAAATTGAATATTTTAAAAATGGAATTTGATATCCGTATTTTGAATTCATTATTGGTTTTATTTTTTACTTTAATTAATTGAACATTAATTTTGAAATTTTAAAATATAACCTAGTATTTTTTTAAAGTTTTGAATATACACCCTTATATTATATGTTACATTAAAAGTATAATATATATATATATATATATATATATATATATATATATATATATATATATATATATATATATATATATATATATATATATATATATATATATATAAATAAGACAATTCACCGCTAGTACGCCTCATTCACGAAGCCGATCTATAAAGGGGGTTTAAGGAAGTAGCCTATAAAATGATCGCTATTGGGTATCCACTCTTACCCACCGCTCCCTTGATTGGTGGAGGGTCATTAGCCGAACGGGTTTGATAGGACACTTAATGCTCATTAATAAGTATAATGATCTATAAAGAAACTAAATACATTTTTTTAAAAAATTCCTAATCTTAGTTACTTTAGGAAAAATGTGAAATTGTATGCTAATCCGTCAAATTTCAGATTGCACTTTATTGGTCATTAGTGGAACGTGTGTGGTTAACCGACATACTAATAGGGACTAATAAAGAGGGGAAATAAGTATTTCCTAAATTATCATTGATTAATGGAGCGCGTATGGATAACCGGCACATTAGATGATAAATAACATCGAGAGTATCAAGCTAATTTTCATTGTTATTCACAACTTGTTTGTGATCCTCGGTATCCCTGTCACAAATGGAAGAGCATAATCGAGATTAAACATGTCATTGAAAAGGTCAATGATTCTCAAAAAGATATAGGAATATCATTCAAAACCTAATTCGTTCAAATTTCATTTTTAATGGTGAAATTGGTAAATCGTCATTTACGTACCTCTATATAATTTGCAATTAGATTACGACATATCTTTTCTAAGTTGTAAATTATTTAGTTGGATCCTAGCCTTGATATTTCATTTGGGTGTTATATTGAGGATTGTTGTTATCTAACTAAAACGTTTTTTTATACTATTTTCAGATGTTTACTCTTACCGATGCTTCTAGATCCTCTTCCAATAACAACAATAACTTCTCTCTCTTGAACATATGCGCAAATGTGCAATTGGATGGCACAAACTATAATGATTGGATGCGTAATATCAAAATGGCACTTCGTTTTGAGGATACAAAATATTTCCTCAAGAAAACACTCGATGAGATCGATGAAATGAAGGCCACTACTGAAGATGTAGCTGCCTACGAGAAACACTACAAGGATACAACAAAAGGTGCTTGCATCATGGTGGTAATAATGACTCCAAGATTGCAGATACATTATGAGGATTACTGGCCGTACAAGATGAACAATGACCTTATGGAAAAGTACCATAAGCTAGATCGTCAAGAGAAGTACGAAGTTGTAAATTCCATCATGGTTTGCAAGATGAAGGATGGTGAGTCTGTAAGCAACCACGTTTCAAGAATTCAATGATACGTGGATAGGCTCATTAAACTGAATGTGAATTTTGATGAAGAGTTGGCAACCGACATAGTGTTGAACTCTCTGCCAAGTTATTCTGATCATTTCATATTGACCTATCATTTGAACAACAATAAAACTACTTTGTCACAAGTGCACAACCTCCTTCGAACAGCTGAAGCTGGAATGAAGGGATAAGGTGTTGCCTCCACTCCTACTAGTGCTTCTGTTTTGGCCATTGGTCAAGGGAAGGGGAAAAAGAGGATAGGTCCTCCTAAGCTGAATTGGAAGGAAAAGTCCCAAGTTGGGTCATCAAGTAGTGAACCCAAAGGAAAGTCCAGTTCTGAAGCTGTCACACCCCGGCCGTCGGCGTAAACACCGGGCGGTGTAACGTCATTCTTCGTATCACAGTTATATAACATACATTGAACAGTACTAAAGAAAATACATACCTTTATTGATGATTGAAAGTTACATTACTGTTTTTCTAGAACCTATTACATAATATCCAACTATTGTATACTTCTTAATAAACAGAAAGGTAATAGTAAAACTTCTCCTGTTCGAATACATACCAGCTTTTCAAGTTCCTGAAAACACATGCATTTTAAAATACGTCAACATAAAGTTGGTGAGTTCATAGGTTTTGACTGTATATGAAAATAATACTTTTTCTAAGTTCAAAAGTTTAGTTTTTGAAAGTATCATTTTGACGCTCCGACATTTAGTATATATATTAGGTATAATAGTCTACTTATCAAATAAGTGTTATACCTAAATGTTCCTTGAACCTAGGGTATAAGTAGGGGGAAACTTATACTTAACATTAATATTTGTATACGACAAAGTATAATGTTTCTAACAATTTGCTACCATGAGCCTGTAACCGTTGCTACGACATAATACCTCTGATAAATGTTGAAACAGTAAAGTTACCCTCTTAAACTTAAAAGAGATCCGAAGCTGTCATAAGGAACCGCAGTCAAACTCTGCTCCGCAGTGAAGAACCGCAGCCACTGTCATCAACACTTAGTTTAGTCTTTTATCTGTTTTTCTGGAAGTACTTTCCTTTGTCCAATATGCCCTGTGTGACATCCTTTAACAGATAGGACTTTTGTAATCTTCGAGACTCTATAAATAGAGTTCTCATTTTCATAATGAATACACATCTCTCACGCATCTTGAATCTTATCTTTCATCTTACTCTCTTCTTACTCATAACTTAAAATATAATCTTAACTCTTTGTAATCCCTCTTCGGAGCAAGTCATTCTTGACTTAATCACTAAGTTTGATCTCACTTACTAACTCGTTCTGATTCCATTCCTTGTTAAGAATCAACTTAAGTGTATACTTGATATAATACTTCTTGTCATTTATGTATCCTTATATTTCCATATCTAACTTTCTAACCTTCTAACTCTAACTTATTATCATTGTTGAGCTTTAATGATCCTTTGAGTTAAACTTTATTCCGCATTATCACTTGTTCTAACGTTTGTTCAAGTTTGACTGAAGTTTTTCTCTCAACAATTGGTATCAGAGCCAAAGTGGTTGCTTTTTGAAGCAAAACAAGGAAATATGGCACAAGCATTATCTCTCAACGTTTCCAACAGTGTTGGTGGTTCTTGAGCCCCAATACTAGTAGCAAACGAATATCATCACTGGTCTCAGAGGACTGAAAGATACTTAAGGAGACTTGGGAGAGATGTATGGCGATCTATAGAAGAAGGGCCACATGTCCCTGTTCTTACACCAGTTCAAACTGACGGTGCCACAGCCAGAATCGGAGGAGGTCAACCAGCCGTGAATCATCCCACCAAAGATGATCTCGATAAAATGGAAAATGATGCTGTTGCTTTTTATGAAATCTCTTGTGGAGTTGCTCCTGACAACTTCGACATTATCATAAACTGTAAATCAGCAAAAGAGATCTGGGACGCTCTCAAAAACCTATATGAAGGCACAGAACAAGCTCAAGATAAGAAGCTCACAACCGCACTCAATGAGTTCAATAACTTCAAAGCTCATACTGGCGAAAGTTTGGAAGACTCCTTCAAAAGGTTCAATCTGATTGTCACTAAGTTATCTAATGCTAGCACGATCTGAAGCAACCATGAGACAAATCTTCAATTTCTCAATGGTTTGAGGAGACACTGAACGACTGCTAAGATGATAGTCCAAGGAGATAGAAAGATCCATTCTTTATCTCTCTACAAGCTCTACGGTGAACTGCAAGCATAAGAATCCACTGTACTGAAAGAATGTGGTGACTTCGGAGGACCACTTGCTCTTATAGCACAAGCTCCACATACTCAATCTTACTCTCCCTTGTATGACAATCCTCCACAGTCATACGAAGCTGACTCAGAGTATGACGATGAAGAAGAATTTCAGAATGCAATTGCTCTTGTTAGCCAACAGTTCAACCGGCTACCACCTCCTTCGTTTCGTAAAAATCAGCAGTTCAACAAACCTCCTTTCAACCGCAACTTTAACCCTAAGAATAATCATTCTCGATATCCCAAAAATCCTCACCCACCATCGCAACCTCAGATCACTCCACCCAAAGAGACACCAAAGCCCATCAATTCAACTGACTCCAGTACCTCTTTAGAAGATAAAAGTGACGTTGTAATTTGTCACAAATGCAACAAGAATAATCACTTTGCAAAACACTGAAAAGCTAATATAGTGAAAGACAGAGCATTCTACCTTAGAATGGCTCAAGAATTTGAAGAAAAAGAAAAAGCAAGGGTATACGTAGCCCATGTAAAAAGGGACCATCAAGTTTGGTCATCGAGAGATGAAGATGAAGACATCAGCAACGTCAAGGGAAAAGGCAAGATTTGCATGTTGGCAACTGCGGATGATGATGAGTCTACAAAGCTTGAAAAGAACTACTGCTACTTGGCAAAGGATGGGACTCTAAGCATCGTCGGACAGGTAAAACTCATGATTCAAACTCTAAATTATAGTATGCATGACTATCAACCATTCATAGACAATGTTAATGACACATGTGCTGCCGTCCTTACATACTATAACAAAGCTCTAGGTGAGAAGAACATAGCGTCCCAAGAGTTCTTTCACGTAAGAGGACGACTGGCTAACAAAAAACTGAAAGTAGCCATGTTAGAAAAGGACTTAGAGTTAGAGACAGATGCAAGAATGTTGAGTGCAACACAATTAGAAATAGCTTTGAACCAAAGAGACTTAGCTCAGAGTGAGATTGTATGTTTAAATCTTTTAATAAAAAAATTGTTCAATGAAAGTGAAACTATTGAAAATCTTGTGAACAATGGAACCGTAGATAACACCTATAATTGGGGTTGGTCCAATAGATATCCTACCGCAAATGATTCCTCACCCCGGTTTAACAAAGATCGACTTTATGTCCCTCCTGACCGAGAGTTCCATTTCCCAGTCAATCAAAAAACCTTTCCCGAAGATATCAGAGCTCACTTCGGTAGACTTCATAACCTGAGTAACAACTGTGTTATTGAGGAAATTATGCGTGAATTTTCCGGTCACTCAACTGATCAAATCCCTATCCGTGGCACACTCTATCCCAATTATCAGACTTCATCAGTTGTTAATGAGGAAGTTGTAATAGAAGGTCCCGAAGTCTCAATGGACTTTCCCGCCCTGCCCTCAGATCGCAATATCTCTCTCAGTAGTCATGGACCACAGTCAACTCATTTGCATATCATCAAGTGTCCCACAGAAGTCTCAACTCAGACTTATTCTGTGGTAGTCAGATCATCCTTCCCGCAGTCCCCAGTCAAAGGCTCAGTAACTCTTCAACCAATTCATCATGAAATACTCATAGAAAACTTTGAAGTAGGTCAATGCTCTCAAAATCCTGAAACTTCTAGTTCGGATGAATCTAGCCCTCGTTTTCAAAAATTATTAAAAGTTTCAAGGGAACCGCAACTGAACATCAATGACTGCGGTTCTCCAAAAACCAAGGCTAAAAAGGCTTTCAAAGAGGAAATTCGATTTCGAGGCAAAAATCGACAATTCTTTTCAAAAAACTCTTTAATCAAGAAAACAAACAAAAAGGAATGTACAGTTTCAACAGCCGTTTCAAAAACATTTGACACAACCCAAAAGAAAGTAAAGTCTTTTCGAAGCAATGGCTTTCAAATCTATTCCTCAGATGACCCAAAATGGAAGGGGATTTTACCAACTCCAATACTTTTAAAATCACATCAAAGTTTTAAGAAATTACTCTCCAAAAGATCTACACATGCTCCCACTTCTGCAAAACGTACTTTTTCAAATACCAACAACACTACTGTTAGATCTCACCTCTCTCGGACTGGTCACAAGCCTACCTCTTCATTAAGACCGCTGACCACACAAAGTGTCAGGGTAAATGACAAAATTTTTGCATGTCAGTGTAGTTGTTAAAGAAGTTCATCTCATGTCAAATCTGGTTCTTTTCAAAAACCTCGTAACTTTTCTAAATCTCGCAACACTCAAAAAATTCACAAATACCCAGGACTAGACCTAAAAGTTGACACGAAACCTATCCCTGCAACCTCGACTCGTGCATCCATAAAAAATTCATCTGTAGCCCCGGGTTGCAAACTTGTTTGGATACCCAACCTAACCGTGTAATTCTCAGGCGTTGTCCAAGGAGGAACAAGAAGAAAAATGGTTAATCGACAGTGTCTGCTCCTTGCACATGACCGGAAGGTTAGAATACCTTCGGGACTTCAGGCCAATGAACAATGGTGGAAATGTCACCTTCGGTAACAATGCAAATGGTGTAATCCAAGGTTATGGTGTTCTTACTACGGGAAACTTTTCTATTCAAAAAGTTGTTTACGTAGAAAGCCTTAAACATAATCTCATAAGTGTAGGCCAACTATGTAAAGCAGGCCACAGAGTTGAATTTGACAATGAATACTGCTACATAATGACAAGTGATAGAAGCACATGTTTGATCAAATCCAAGTCCGAAGGAACCATGTATCCTTTAGACGTCTCACTGATCATTGGGAAATTGCAACTATGCTTTCTATCGAAAGCAGTTTCTGAAGTTAGCTGGCGATGACACCGCAAGGTAGCTCATCTTAATTTTAGATACATCAACAATCTGGTCACCCGAGAACTCGTCTGAGGTCTTCCAATTCTCAAATTCAGCAATGATACACTCTGTCCTGCATGTGAATGTGGCAAGCAATCAAAGGCAAGCCATCCCATGGTGATTGATTCTTCAATTTCTGAACCACTGGAACTCCTGCATATTGATCTCTGCGGTCCATCTACCGTAGCCAGTCTTCATCACAAAAAATACATACTGGTTATAGTTGACGATTTCACTCGTTTCACATGGGTCTTCTTTTAAAGACTCAAATCTGAAACCCCGCAGATATTGATCAATTTTATCAAACAAATTGAACTTTAGATGAAGTTACCAGTACGCCGCATCCGAAGTGATTATGGAACCGAGTTTACTAAACATCTCTTAAACAGTTTCTTGGTTTCAAAGGGTATCACTCACAACTTCTCAGCTCCCTACACACCGTATCAGAATGGAGTCGTAGAGCGAAGAAATCGAACTCTGGTAGAAGCAGCCAGGTCTATGCTTAACTTCACACACCTTCCTCTCTACTTTTGTGCCGAAGCAGTGGCCATAACATGCTTTGTTCAAAATCGAAGCATTGTTTGCAAGCGTCTCAGTAAAACTCCTTATAAGGGACTTATCAACCGCAAACCAAATGTTCGATTCTACCACATCTTTGGGTGTATATGTTTTGTGATCAACAACAGAGATCATCTTAACAAGTTCGCACAGAAGTCTGATGAAGGCGTCTTTCTTGGTTACTCAACAAACAAAGTAGCTTATAGGGTTCTCATTAGACGTACAAGACTAATAGTCGAAAGCTTCGATGTCAAATTCGATGACTATTACGTCCGCAACATCGCTCCATCAACCGAAACCAAAGCAATTATAGAAAGTGATATTCCTGCCTCTTCGGGTCCATTAAACATAGTTGAAGTAAACTATGATGATCTATTCGACCCTGTAGAGACAGCGAAGTTATCCGAAGTTCTTGAGTCCCCGGAAGCTCAACAGCAGCATGCTGACATATCTGGTCCGTCTCTATCCGATGAAGTATCACTCAAATACTTCCACCTCGTTGGTTGAAGGGGAAAGCTCCACTCTGGATCAAGTGACAACCATTGAGGTTCCAGTACTCGATGATGTAGCTCCAGTTCCTATCCGCAGAGAATCCCTACCATCAAATGTTTCTTCTGACTCAGATGATGACAATATAGAGAACATTGACACAAGAACTGACCCCAGGATCATCACACTTTGAACAATCCAGGGGGAACCTTCTCAGGATCAAGGGGAACTCCTGTCCGCAATCCAGGGGGAACCTCCATCTTTTGCTCAAGGAAACTCTAATCCCACTTTCCCAAATCAAGACAATTCAGCGGGCTGCTCACAAGTCCAGGGGGAACTGTCGTCCCCAACCGCATAATCTTTAGATACTGAAGACATCCCATCCACCGCAGCTGCTGATCATCTTCAACCTCGTCTACACGTATGGACGAAGGATCACCCACCAGGTCAAATCATCGGAAACCCATCAGCAGGCATCCAAACTCAATCCTCACAAGACTTATTTGATCACTGTCACTATGTAGGATTTATGTCTTCAGTCGAGCCCCGAACCATCAAAGAAGCATTAATGGAGCCAGATTGGATTACCGCAATGCAAGAGATACTGGAAGAGTTTAAAAGAAACAAAGTGTGGCAACTCGTTCCGAAGCCAAAAGGTGACACTATTGTGGGTACCAGATGGGTGTACAAGAACAAATTGGATGAATCCGGTGTGGTAGTCTGAAACAAAGCGAGACTAGTCGCTAAGGGGTATAGTCAACTTGAAGGTGTTGATTATGATGAAACATACGCTCCAATAGCCAGAATGGAAGCCAAACACATCTTCTTAGCGTATGCTGCTCACAAGAATATCAGTGTACATCAAATTGATGTAAAATGTGCCTTCCTGAATGGTGAATTAAAAGAGGAGGTTTATCTTCAGCAACCTCCGGGCTTCTAATGTCTTGAATTCTCAGATCACTGCTACAAGCTTAAAAAACCTGTCTACGGTCTAAAGCAAGCACCAAGAGCTTGGTACGAGACTCACTATGAATTTCTTGTCTCGTCCGGATACAAAAGAGGAGTGATTGATCCCACCTTATTTAGAAAGGCAAATGGTAATCATCTCATGCTTGTACAAATATATGTGGATGATATCATCTTCGGATCAACTGATCAAGCAATGGTGGATGAATTTGCAAAGCTCATGACCAATAAATTCCAAATGAGCATGAATAGAGAAATTAATTTCTTTCTAGGACTTCAAGTGAAACAAGTCCCTCAAGGGATATTCATCGATCAGGTGAAATACAAATCTGAAATACTGAAGAAATACTCAATGGACAACTGTTCCTCGGCCAAGGTCCCCATGGCCTTCGGATATAAGATTTCTGCTGATCCTTCCAGAGAATGAGTAGATCACAAAACTTATAGAGGAATAATTGGCTCATTGACCACAAAACCTCGACCATACATTGTTTTTGCAACAGGAGTATACGCAAGATACCAAGCCAATCCGAAAGTATCTCACATGACCGCAGTCAAACAAATTCTCAGATACTTAAAGGGTAGCAAGTCTCTAGGCCTCTGGTATCCCATCGGGAACGACTTCAGCCTACAAGCATTCACTGATGCGGATCATGCTGGATGTACATTGCACTGAAAAAGCACTTCCGGTGGATGTCAATTTCTTGGTGGAAGACTCGTCAGCTGGTCATCAAGAAAACATAGATTTGTCTCACTATCTACCGCAGAAGCTGAATATGTGGCCGCAGCCAGCTATTGTTCACAAGTCTTGTGGATGAAAATGCAACTTATGGACTACAGATACAGAATGCTGCGGATACGGATTTACTGTGACTCAGAGAGTGCCATAGTGATTTCTCACAATCCTATTCATCACTCTAAGACGAAGCATATTGAACTATGGTATCACTTCATTAAAGACCACATCTTAAAAGGTAACATTGAACTATTTTTTGTTCATACTCACGAAGAGATTGTGATGTATTCACAAAAGCATTTGACTCTACAAAACTCAACTGTAACACCCGATTCCTGGTACGTAGTTAATTCATGCATTTCTTGTGTTTTTCTCTGGGACTCGACGAGTTGGAGGCCCAACTCGTCGAGTAGAATCGAGATCCGCGGGCAGTTTAAGTGACCTACTCGACGAGTCAAGATACTGACTCGGCGAGTAGGTGCTGGTGGAGTGAAACCCTAAATCTGAGGGTTTGCACCCTATTTAAACACCTTATCTCAGCCTCCATCGCCCATATCACTCCCATAAAGTTGTGTAAAGAAACCCTAGCCGTTTTTGTGTGTTCTAAGGCCATTTTGGTACTTTTGGTAGTTTGTTTAGCTTGGAGAAGAAGAAAGAAGCTTGAGAGTTCGATTTGGGGCTTAGAGATTCAGGGATCTAGTTCCATTTTCAGCTCAATCAAGGTAAAATGCCCCTGTCTTGGTCTTTTATGTGTTTATTCATCTTTGGACTTGGGTTTTGGGCACGTTTAAGGCTTTCCAAGCCATATTCAGATTTGTGAAGTGTTATATGAGGTATTGAATTCAGATCTGAGTCATTAGACGGGTCTCATGGCATAAAGGTGCCAACTTTATGGCCATGAGAGCCCCATGCACCTTGTAGAGCACCTTTTATGGCTTTTAGAGCCAAAGCCCCCATGCATGTGCTCCAAGTTTGGAGCTTTACGTATGAAATGGACATTAGGGGGCCAGATCTATGGTTTTGAGGTGTTAAGGTACAT
Source organism: Lactuca virosa (assembly GCF_052849685.1). NCBI lineage: Eukaryota > Viridiplantae > Streptophyta > Magnoliopsida > Asterales > Asteraceae > Lactuca > Lactuca virosa. Next base: position 302,164,510 of record NC_136429.1, on the reverse strand, counting down.
CTAAATCGATTGTATGGTGTTGGTCAAGGATGGACTCACCGAGTTGTTCTTGGGACTCGGCGAGTCTCGGTGTAATGACCACCAAATCCTTTTTGTGGATGGAACAGTTGTTAGGGAGGAAAGTCCCGTAGATGTTTAGACATAAAAAGGGACCTGGGAATCATGGGACTCGACGAGTGTATGAACAGGCTCGGCGAGTCCAAGGCAATCTCCTAATCTTTGAAGATGGACTCGACGAGTTGTTCATAATACTCGGCGATTCGTAGACCAGACACATTCTTATGAGGGAGATGAGCTCTCCGAGTTCATGGAAGAACTCGGCGAGTCGGATGAAGATGGTCCCGATGGTTTGGATGAAGGAGAACCGTCGAGTTCTTGCTAGAATCGACGAGTGAAGTCGGGGTTGGATCAGGTTAGTGGGGCATGGACTCGACGAGTTGGTAGAACAACTCGGCAAGTCAGGTCAACTGGGGGTTGACTCTGACCAATGTTGACTTTGCCTGGTTTTAGTATTGACCCTGGTTAGGGTTGTATGTTCAGTTTGATGATTTGAGGGTTGTCTTGTAGGGATTGAGGAGCCGAGGAGAGCTGACCTTCACGCCGAGGACAGTTCAGACACTACGTGACATCGAGGTGAGTTACCTTCCAGTAGGAGTGGGTCTAAGGCACCAAGGTCGGCCCACTAGTGATTGTTTAGTTGGGATGATTATCTTTGTGATAATTGTCTGGTCTGTTATTGTTGGATTAATGAGTATGCTAGATTGCTTGGTATGGAAGTATGCTAGTTGCTTTGTTATGTGAGATATTATCAGTAGGAGAGGACTAGTTCCCGATTCGGTCGTTAGGACCAATGGGTAGGTCGGACACCCCAGATATGTCTGACAACATGATTGTGATATGATATTATGTGTTAGCGGTAGGGGGTGAAATAGTCCCCGTGTTCGGTTGAGATAGACCGGAGGGTAGGTCAGCACCCCAGAATGGCTTGACATGGGTAGGTCAGCACCCGAGAATGACTCGACATGGGTAGGTCTGCACCCCAGATTGAGTCGACATGGGTAGGTCAGCGCCCCAGGATGGCTTGACATGGGTAGGAGGGGTGCCCCAGAATTGCCCGCCAGTATGTATGCTATGTGATTGTATGGTATGTGGTATGATGGGGGAACTCACTAAGCTTTCTGCTTACAATTTCAGTTTTGGTTTTAGGTACCTCTTCGTCTAAGGGGAAGGAGTCGGCGATGTAGCAGCGCGTCACACACACACCTTTAATTTCCGTTTAGAGTTTTCTGGTATTGTACTCTGATATTTGATACTTCAGATGTTTTGGTTTTGAGACTTGATATTATGGTTCTATGTACTGACATGATTTAGGCAGTGTTTTGATAAACTATTTTATAAATCACTTAATTAAAAATGAAATTTTTTGCCTCAAATTTTGGGATGTTACATCAATAGTTTCTTACAAATGTTAGGAATGATGAATCCGGACCCACAATTCTTCTTGAATTGATAGGTACCGCAGACCTCTCTGGTCACCATTGCGGTCCTAACTAAATATATCAATCTTACATAGTTTCAGTATATCTTGTATACTGCAGTACATTTTATGTACCGCAATCTTCCATATATACCATAACCATATATCATACCTATATTTCAAAGGTCCTTATTGTTTGTTATTACTGATGGTGTTCAAGTGTTCTTCTTAGTTTCCTCTATCGCAGTTACCTAACCATTCATCCGCAATGGAGTCGTAATCCGCAATAAAGACTCAAACCACTATCACCGTGATGGAACTTTCAACTACTTTATAAATTCTTGAAACATTGTGTGCTATTTAATGATCCTTCATTAAATAAGAAAAACATTCTCAAAAATATCCGTTTTGTCGCATATGATCGTTTCAGTTCTTCCTTTCAAATAAACCTTTTGTCAGACCTATTTTAGGTGTGATGCCAAAATAAATCAGTTTCCAATAAAAGAAATCTTTTTAGATAATCTTTTCCTTAAACTGTCTTTTCACTTACCCCCAAAACGTCAAATCTATTACAAATTCCACCTTTATTCAACGGACTATCGCCCCTCACCACATGTTCATCAGACATGGGGTATTGGGCCTGACATTTCATTAAATGCTCCTTTTTTGAAAATATAAAAAAAAAACTTTTCATTAAAATGGTTTTGTGGCTGATAATGATTTCTTTAAACAAAAAAACTCAATAGTTTCTTTTACCCTTAACCACTTTTCTTTAGGGTAAAAACAATAACTATTTGGAATTCGCCACTATAAAAACATTTTTTCTTCCCCAAGAAAGCTTTACGCTCTCTGATCCCTCAAAGAAGAACAACTTCATCTTCTTCCCTCATGCACCTCAAGCTTTTCTGCAAATTCTTCAACCTTTTCAAAATGGTGAAATCAGGAATCTCAAAAAAACAATCAAAAGCATCAGCCTCTGCACAACCTACTGGTTCCGATTCCTCTACTCGGAACCAATCTCCTTCAATTGCATCTAGCAATTTTAGGGAAAATTTTTGATGATCACTCTTCATACAATGACTTGATTAGTATCATGATCAAGTTCATCTCCAATCATCCACTCTTTAGACCATTCGACGCATTCACTGATGTGGTTCCCATCTCCACAATGTTCAAGTGTGTTTTTTTAGCATATTGCCCTCTCAATAATCTGCAAGAAGTTCATCAGAACTTGGTAGATGACTCCTTGGTCATCTTGAACAAGAACAAGTTTCTTACTACTATCAATCTCCTGGTGCATCCCTTAACAAAGTTGTTTTCACCAAGTGTCACAAACATCACCTCCACTCTGTATCAAATAGGATACCAGAAGCAGATCAAGGGCATATACGAGTTTAAGAAGAACCAGTTGGCTGCGGTGTGGCCGTTTGTGTGCCTCTTAGGTGATCCGCAGGCTATCTGGACGAACCGGAGGCACATACAACATGGGCCTCAAGTTACTGGAACTATTTTGGAGCATCTTCACAAGCCATGATGTCAACTACGGCCAAATCCTATGGGATAATTTCCTTCAGTACAACCCTAAGGAAAGTCCAAGAGAATACCCTACAGAGCTCATATTTGCAAGGTTTTGGGCTCTCTGCATTTCAGATCTTCATTCAGACGCCAAGATCAACATGGGGAATGACATCAACTTCTTCATCCCATGAGATCTCAAAAGGTACACACCTTCTAAAGATCAATCTATCTTTGGACCAATCAGACGTTTGCCCATTCACATCTTGACTACGGTTGGACTTGAGACCCAAATAGTCACATATCATATTGAGGCTACGGAAGGTATTGACCAATACCTTTCTACCGCGCCTCTTCCCAGTCAAAACATATTAGCCTCTACTGCACCTAATCAACCAGAACCATCCGTAGCTCCATCTTCTACCACCTTATCTCACTTACCCCTTGTTAAGAGACAACAACAGTTAGTGTCATCCAATCAAGGCCCCCACAATATTGGCAAGAAAAATTCAACTCCAACGAAGAGTAACTCCCCCAAGGAAGCTGAACCAACCAAGAAAAGAAAGCTCCAACACGTTGGGTCTTCTGACGATGGATCCAATTGATCTCCTGCCTTCGAACTTAGAGAAGAGTCTGATGATGATGATTCCTTACCAATTGCTATTCTCAAGAATAGGAAAATCCAATCCCCTAGCCAAATGCGTGACCAGACAGATACCATAGTCTCTCAAAAGGCTCCGGTAGTCCTTGGGGTGGCCGCAAACCCATTCTCTTCAACCATTCCTACCTACTCAGATACAACAAGTGTATCTGCTTCATCCAAACGTGGAGACTCCCCCCCAACTAAATCCCAAGATGATTTAATTGGTTCTTCTCGCCCTAAGGTGTCCAGGGCTTCCAGGCTTCATTTCTTTGAGGAACCAGAGTTGCGCTCCATTCTAGACTTCGTAATCCAAACACTTGATACACCTTCCCAACCGCAGGGCGATTCTTCAGCCCATGGCAGAACGGAGCCAAGGCCAAACTTGACAACGGGTCAAGGAGACCGAGGAAGCTCCGGAAATCCTACTCTGCTTACATCAAATCCAGGTGGTTAAGGCACAGTGAGCACAAATGTGCAAGGATCTGTGAACCCGAGGGACACCACGATGCATTTTCAAGGACTTGACGGTTATGACTCAGATGACACGTTTGCTCGCTATCGACCGACGTCTGAATCACGTATCAAAAAGTTTGAAGCCTTTCGAAGAGCATTAACAGCAAGAAAAGATTAGCAATCTAAACAACTTCAGCTCAAGGAACAAGAAATTCAAACGGTAGCCAAATACTGGGCCAACGCCATAAACAATGCCAACACAGTATCTACAATTCTAAAGGTCCAGAACTAGATGGATGAAATGGCTGAGACCCTCCGTAACGCTCAGTCCAATCCAGTTGGTGCAAGTTCATCCAAGCCCCCTCCTACTACTACTGCTAATAACTTTCAAGACGATGTAACCGCAATTTAAGTGAGTTCTGCTCCCACCTTTGGCTTCAATGACTTTGGCATGAACGAGGTCAATCAACCAGACCCTTCACATGATGTCATGATGATATTTGATGAAGAAGAAGAGTCAAGTGGATCTCAACATTCCACTTCTAACCCCAAGAACAAGAAGAAGAAAAAGTAGCTAGCCGTCTCTCGAAAAGAATTCTTGTCCCTACAAGACAAAGTGGATCAGATTCTCGCTGCGGTGAAATCCTCTCAACCTCCATCTGAGGACCTTCCTGGCCCGCAGTCTCTCATCGAACGTATAGGAAGACTTGAAACCAGAGAACGCCTTGCCACAGAACGCATCTCCCTTAAAGTGGAAATGGGCATCGAAGCCCTGAATAACAATCGCAAGGCTGATCATCAACACTTCATTTCAACTTCTGAAAAACTTATCTATGAAGTATCCTCCATCAAATCTGATCTTCAATCCATCATTTCAGATCAATCTGCTCAATCCTATAAACTTGTTGATGAAACACACAATGTGTATGAATCTGCCATCTCGGTCCTACAGTCAACCATCAACAGCCTCCGCAGATCATTATCCTCCAAGTTTCATAGTCCAGAATTCCTGCGTCTCACCAAGGAGATTCACAGACTGCTCTTCAACACCGCAATCCCAAACAACCAACAACTTGCTGATGCACTAAAGGCTCAGTTTGATGAAATTTGTGGAAAGATTGATGGTCTTAAGCAATGGCTTGAGGAAGTACCAACTGCTCCTCCCTCAAGAGGGGGAAATGAAGACCAACACACGTAACAAATCTCTCATCAACATCCCATCATTCATGAAAAAGTTCCTACTCCTCATACGTCACCAAAGAAAACACCTACTCCCTCACCTCAAAAGATTCCAATTCTTCAATCTCCACCGCAACAACCACCACTTAAAGAATCTCATCCTTCTCCCGAGCGACCCAAGACTCCCCCTCATTTCAAAATTTTAGTTTCTCATATGTCATCCGAACACTCCGATGACGATAATATATTATAATCTTTAAACGAAGATATATGAGATGTTTACGAGTTGGTTGTGCATTGATAATACATAAACGCATCAATAACTTGATGCTATAAAATGTCTTGTTGTGCATGATTTTATGAGTAAATAATGCATGCATATAAGTCAAATTTTATCTGTTCCTTTTGCCCTAACAGAAAAAGCGATATCTAGGGCCCCTCGATGATTTGATGTTGACTTATAGTGTCGGGCCCATCCAAGACAAAACTGATGTGTTCGATTGGTAGTTCTTTGTCATTACAAATCGGAAATCAGCAAAGAGAGTATTGGACAATGAGATTGATTATGTTCCATGCCATTTGTCCACATGATATCTTGAAGAACGGATGAGTATATGATCACTTATCTTAGGACACGTAACTGACTAGGTCAGAGTTCGACAGCGGCTTTGAGAGCTACAATTTGCAAATTGATTTAGAAGGATAACTATAATTGGTATATACTTAAATTTATAGTAGCACAATCTTTTTGGGTTGCCCTCAAGACTAACAACTTGGAAGGATAATTGTGGAGAAAGAGGTTGATTTATTAATTTGATTAATAAATTAAAATAAGTAATTTATTAAAATATTATGAGAATAAAATATTAATTATAAATAGTAATATTTAATTAATATTTAATCAAAATTAATTAGAATTAATTTTGGGATTAAAAGAATTAGTTAAAAGTGCAGGGACTGAATTGTAATTATTCAATAGTTGAGCAAAAGGCAATCTAGAACCCTCCATAGGCCTTGGACGATTTTCCTAGAGACTTAGGGTTTCTAGAATAGTCTCTAATGGATAATCAGGAAAGTGGATAATTAACCAGTTTAAGATTATCTTGGACTTAGGTTATCTAGAGTTTCCTATCTACAGTATAAATAGGGATATAACCCTAATATTTTCGACTACTTCTTTCTAGAGAACATCAGCCTAAAATTTGCCTCCTATCTCCTTCTCCATAATCTCCTTCAATTGCTAGTGTTGGATGTGAGCCATTAAAGGTGTTACAATTGTGACACTTGTTCCCAAAGTCTAAACAACATAAAGGATTTAGATTCTTATTATTATATAATAATCAAAGGTATGTTATGTAACCATAATTATGTAATTTTGATTACATACTAGTGTTCTAGGGTTTCTGCATTGTTGCTCATACGGTATGTTCAATTAGAGAAAACGTAGATCAATGTTTAGGGTTGCATGCATACATAGGAATGTTTGTTATAATTATAACCCATCAGATATGATATATGATATGAATGTTCATATGCTAGGATAAGGCTAGGGATACTTACAGGAATTGCATGATAGATCGGCCTGATATGTAATGCCTTGTAGCCTAGGAGAATTGGATGATATGCTAGATTTGGAATCTATATTGATAGAAGTGACTTCTATGTGTATGTTTTAAAAATTGTATACGGTTAGAATCATATAGCCCTAGAATGACTGATGTGGCCTTATTATCTGTTCCTTGTTTGGTTGTGGCCCTAGGGTATATTATTTCATTCGACAGTCTTTTTGATCATGTATTGTATATAATTTGTATGCATAAGGCAACCGGCAGTGAGAGTGCATGTTCCTAGCATGGGTTGTAGTAAGTGAGCTTGGGATGTCCTTTCATTGTTTTGTGGCTTGGAGTGTTACTGCATAAATGCTGCTTGCTTTGTGCTTTGTGGGACCCCTTTGTGATGGGAGTTAACTATTAAGTGAATATGTTAACCTGCATGCTACGGAGGTTAAATAAACTCAGAGTGATGGATTTCACCCTATTGCACAACTCTTGTCTGAGTCTAACCATTGAAGGGATTGGCTCTTTTACTCAAAGAATTATTAAAGCTTTGTTGCATGTGATTGTATTCCTGAACTAGTTAGCTGACATTAGCCGGAGTTCTTCAGCAGCTGATGGCAGGGTGAGGTCAAGAACCTGCGAGAGCCTAAGAAGCGCTTTAGCGGATTGGGTTATGCTATTTAGCATGTACTTGGAGTACCGATTGGAATATGTGACTTGGAAGATTCAGGATTACTCTGAAGGAAAGTATGGGTATGTGTAGAAGGTAGTATTGGGCCTGTACTACTGAAAGCACAGGGTCAATACTCGAATCGAGGGGAGTCACGGAGAATCTAGGAAGCCTATGGGAAGAGGATTCTTACAGTAAGTTCTGATTATTGTATGGTTGCTTTTCAGTATGGTGATGAGCACTCGTGGAGGACGTTCAGGCTCTGGTTCACGCTCAGGTGCTGCCACTGAACTGATAGATGAGCAGATGCCAGACTTCATCTCGTCGGAAATCACCTGTAACATTTTGGAGTAGACTCCAGTGATCTTTCATTCGGTCAATGAGGGGAATATGGATATTTTGGATGAGCGTCGGATAACATTCCGTATGGGGATTTTGGATATTGTGGGGGCTCGCACTCTTTCCCTCCTTGAATTTCGTGCTTGTGGAGCTCCCAAGTTCTTTTGGGAGAATGACCCCAGTACTAGTAAGAGGTGGCTAGCGGACCTGGTGAATTCTTTCCGGATGAGTTTCTACCCCGAGGGGTCGAAGGCCAGATTGCTTTTTGTCTTCTGAAAGACAGAATCCATGTTTGGTGGGAGGAGGTGCACTTCGCTTTGGGAGGCGATGCCATTGAGAAAATGACTTAGTAGGAGTTTGTGACCTGGTTTAGGGCAAAGTTTGCACCAGCCATCAAGGTACAATATTTGGCGATGGAGTTTTAAGGACCTTCGCCAGACGACTGAGACTGTGGTTGAGATCACTGCCAAGTTTAGGAAGATGGATCTTTTGGTCCTACAGAATGCCACTAACAAGGAGATAAAGAAGAAAGGGTACCATGATATGTTGTGAGACGGTATCCGGAAGTTGTTAGCTTTTCAGCTTGTCGAAGTTTGGAGAACAGGATAGCTAGAGCCCGAGAGCAGGAGATTGATTTGGAGCACCTCATGAAGACGAAACCAGAGCAGATTCAGATCGCAGTGGGTTGGACGAGGAGGCCAAAGACTCAGGATTCGCGTTTGGGAGGCCATCAGGGTCACGACCATTGTGCGATGTGTGGGAGGACCCATGTGGGTGGTTGTCGGCAGACTGGAAGGGGGTGTTTCAGTTGTGATCTGATGGGTCATTTCAGTAGGGATTGCCATGTGGTTCTGTTCGATAAAGTGTCTAAGTCCATAACTTATTTGGTATATACTTGACCCGACACGGCATGGTCCATTTGGGTTGCACTTCACCCGAACTATTTATATGGATAATATTATGAGAATAGTATGTTTATGACTTATTAATATATTATAAGTTATAATATATTAATATGAAATCATATTATTTAATTAGTATTGATCTTAAATTAATTATGAATTAATTTAGTGATCAAAAGGTGACTAATTAAATATGGGCTATTATATTTATATAGTGTGGGCTAATACTCATTAGGAAATGGGCTAAGCTTGCATGGGAGTCCATGGATGATCCATGGAGCTTTTAACCCATAGATCCTTGGAAAAGGAAAAGACATGGGTTATTAGGGTTTACATGGTTCATAACCCTAATCATCTACACTATATATAGAGGCTTATGATGCTTGAAATGACACTATATGTGTGTGCATAAGAGTGGGCAATTTCTAGAGCAAACATACTCTCTCATAAAGTTTTCCAAGTTTGTGGTGTTTTGTGATTTCCATTTGAGGCAGTCACATTATTGGTGCTAGGCTCTCAAACTCCTAAGGAATCGACTCACTACTAAAGGTATGTAATTCTTCTAGTTTATTTTATGTTTAAAAGTACCCTATGCCATGCTAGATAGGTTATGAACCTTGGAAAAATTATTTTGCATGTATTTTAGTCAAACATAGATGCAAGGTTTCTAGGGTTGCATGTACACCTTAGGAGTGTTAGAATGCTCAAAACCCAACAGTGGTATCAGAGCCAGGTTTCTTTGTTTGATACTTGATGCAAAATAGCTGAAAAAGTTGAAGTTCTTGCTTTCTGCACAGGGGACTCGCCGAGTCCATCGGGGGACTCGTCGAGTCCAAGCGAATCTTCAACCAACTCGGCGAGTCAGTTCATGCACTCGACGAGTTGGCTACGCAGAGTGCAGATTTTCGACTTTTGCTGCTGGGAATGGACTAGAAACATTACCCTAAACTGTTGTGGTGTTTTAAAACTTGTTTTAGATGGTGTAATGTTTGTGCTAATCAATTTACACTGGCCAATATCAAAATTCCATGTTTATATGTGTTCATATGTTCTTGAAATTTTGATATGATATTCATGTTCTTATGAATTATTGTTAGATCATAGGAATTATTTGCTAAATTGTTTATTAGTTAATTCTTGATCATTTATATGGTTTAATGGAGTCCATAATTTGTCCTCAAGTTATAGATTTCCAAAGGTCACTTTCTTTTATGCACATTTAAAACACATAAGGTCACTTCATTTTTATGAACCATTAATTCATAAGTTATGAAATGAAAAGTTTTGAATAGTTTCAAAACTTATCCTCAAGTTTTGGAATTTGTAAAGTTGCACACACTTTAATATACTTTAATTCCAACCCTTAGAGTTTTAAAAGTTAAAATTCAACCCTTATATTATTTCTAACATTAATGGTTAATAATTATATATATATATATGTATAAGATTAAGTCGTTTTACCGTTAATAGGCCTCATTCATGAAGCCGGTCTATAAGGGGGGTATAAGGTTGTTGCCTATAAAATGGCTACTTCATGGGTGTCCACTCTCACCCACCGCTTCCTTGATCGGTGGAGGGTCGTTAGCCGAACGAGTAGGACAATGACTTTAATTCTCATTAAAAGTATAATGATTATTATAAAGTAACTAAATATTTTATAATTTCCAATATTAGTTACTTTAGGAAAATGTGAATTTGGTGCTAATCCATGAAATTCACACTTTGTACGTTACCAAGTCGTTGGTGGAGCGTGTGTGGTAAACAGGCACACTAACTTGGACTAGTAAGGATCACGAAGGGTGACTTAATGTTTATCATAGATCGGTGGAGCGCGTGTGGTTAACCGGCACATTGATTAGGTGATAATATTAAGGGTACCAAGTGAATTTGCATGGTTATTCACACCTTGTTTTGTGATCCTCGACATCCAGTTCACAAAACTTGAAGGGCACAATCCAGATTGAAACATGCCATTGAAAAGTTCAATGAATCTCAAAAGAATTTAGGAATTTCAAAGCCAATTAAAACCTAATAATTTATTTCGTTTTTCATGGTGGAAATTGGTGAATCGTCATTCACCTACCTGCAAATACGTTATAGCTTAGATTACGACATCCATCTTCTAAGTTATAATATATTGTGTTGGATCCTAGCGTTAATATTACATTTGGGTGTCTTATTAAGGACTCTATTTATATCTAATCTAAACTTGTTTTCTGCTTTTCATATGTCTTCCAACAACAATGCTTTGGGCTCTAACCCTACTGGCTCATTCTCTCTCATGAACCTTTGTGGGAGAGTCATCTTTGATGGTTCCAACTTCATGGATTGGATCCGGAACATCAAGATGGTTGCTCGTTACGAGGACAAGGAATATGTCCTCGATAAGGAGCTAAAGGAGCTTGATGAGTCCACTGCTACTCCTGAGGAGATCGCTGAATTCAGGATGCATGAGAGAGATGCCACTAAAGTGGCATGCATCATGATGGCCACGATGACAGCCGAGCTCCAAAAGTCCTATGAGGACTTCAACCTTTTTGAGATACTTTAGGATCTGATGGAAAGGTACCATCAAAGTGCTCGTCAAGAGCGGTATGAAATAATCTCCTCCATGATAACAACCCAAATTAAGGATGGTGAATCCATCACCACATGCAAAAGATGCAAAGGTATGTGGACCGTTTGCTGAAACTGAATGTGAACTTCCTGAGGAGTTGGCAATTGACATCATTTTGCACTCCTTACGTCGTTGTTATCACCAATTTCGTATGACATACCACATGAACAAGGAGGAAGCTACTCTCAGCAAACTTCAGGGACTCTTGAAGACCGCAAAAAGTGGTCGTAAAGGTAAGTCAGTTGTTACCTCTACTACTCCTACTCCTACAGCTACCCCTATTTTGGCTATCGGGCAAGGCAAAGGGAAGAAGAGGAAGACCCCTTCGAAGGGTACCAAGGGAAAGTCTCTTGAAGGCTCCTCATCTGGAACCAAAAGTGGTTCTATCACTCCTTCTGCCATCCCTAAGGATGTTGATTGCTTCTACTGTCAGAATAAGGGGCACTGGAAGCGAAACTGCCCTAAGTACTTGCAGGATGTCAAGGATGGGAAAGTGAAACCATCCCATGCAGGTATTTACACTATATTGTCTAATAACTCACCATATTCTAACTCTTGGGTGCTTGATACAGGATGTGGTATTCACATATGTTCTGATTTGCAGGGCCTAAGAAGAAGTGAGGATGTGGAGCACGGGAAGATAAACCTGATCATGGGGAATAGGAAGGCTTCACCTGTTTCCAAGATTGGAGTTTATACTTTGTTGTTAAATAGTGGGTTAAAGTTAGATTTGAATAAATGTGTGTACTCGTCAGAAATGGCGAGAAATATTATTTCCTTTCATGCTTTGTACAAACAGGGGTTTACCTTTTCTTTTGATAATGAATGTGGTGGAATAAATGCTTTCTTTAATAATGTTCTTTATTTAAAAGCATTACCTTGTGATGGTGTGTATGAAGCTGTGTCGGTTGTAGGTAATTTAGCAAATAATGTGTTGTGTATTGATTCTTCTACTAGCTTGGATAAAGCATCATTATGACATTGTCGCCTTGGACATGTAAGCAAGAAACGCATAGGCCAGCTCCAAAAAGGATGGAGTCTTGGAGTCGTTCGACCTTAAGTCAGATGATAGTTATGAATCTTGTCTACTTGGAAAAATAACAAAATCACCCTTCACTGGTACTTGTGCAAGGGGTGAGGGTTTGTTGGACCTTATACATACTGATGTATGTGGACCATTCAAAACCGCCACAAGGGATGCCGATCGCTATTATGTGACTTTTATTGATGATTTTAGTAGATATGGTTATGTCTACTTAATCAAACATAAGTCAGAGACTTTTGAAAGGTTTAAAGAGTTTAAACAGGAAGTATAAAATCAATTGGGCAGGAACAATAAGATGCTGAGATACGATCGAGGTGGTGAGTATCTTAGCACTGAGTTCCTCGACTATCTTAAGGAGTGTGGGATTGTCTCACAATTGACACCTCCCACGACACCACAGCTGAATGGTGTGGCTGAGAGGCGTAATCGAACTTTGTTGGACATGGTTCGCTCTATGATGAGTCGAGCTTCGCTACTAATCTCTTTTTGCGGGTATGCCTTAGAAACTGTCGCCCACATCCTTAATCTAGTCCCTACAAAGAAGGTTGCCAAAACACCTCATGAGATGTGAACTGGGAAAGTTCCCAATTTGGACCACATCAAGATTTGGGGTTGAGAGGCTTTCGTGAGGCGCGAGACTCATGATAAGCTCGAACCCCCAAGTAAAAGGTGTATTTTCATCGGCTACCCACATAAATCCTTTGGTTACCTCTTCTACAGACCCATTGAGAATGTGGTCTTTGTGGCAAGGAGAGGGGTCTTTTGAGAGTGAGAATTTATAATCCAAAGAAACAGTGGGAGGCAAATTGACCTTGAAGAAATTCAAGAGTCAATTGGTGAAGGAACCTCAGACACTAGCAATCTACCTAAGGAGGAAACTCCTGTTGAGCCAGCTGACGAGTCTGTACCTCCGAGGCGTTCCACAAGGGTTAGGAACACACCTGAGTTTTATTATGGATTTCATTTTAATACGAAAGGTGATACATTTATCAGTGATAGTACACTGGTAAATCTGGATGAACTTAACAGTGTTTAGGAAGCCATGGCAGGCCCGGAGTCCGCTAAATGGAAGGAGGCTATGGACAACGAGGTACAGTTCATGTATGACAATCAAGTCTGGAACTTGGTTGACAGTGTACCAGGCCATAAGACAGTCGGGTGCAAATGGATCTTCAAGAAGAAGACCAACATGGATGGGAAGGTGCACACTTATAAAGCGCGAGTGGTCGTGAAGGGTTTTACTCAGACTCAGGGTATTGATTATGATGAAACTTTTTCACCTGTAGCGAAGATTAAGTCTATTAGGGTTATGCTAGCCATTGCTGCATTTCATGATTATGAAATATGCCAAATGGATGTCAAAACCGCTTTCCTTAACGGAAAGTTGGCTGAGGATGTTTACATGAATCAGCCAGAGGGTTTTGTCATTGCAGAGTACCGTAATAGAGTGTGCAAGCTTGAGAAATCCATTTATGAATTGAAACAAGTATCTCGAAGCTGGAATCTTTGTTTCGATGAAAAGGTCAAAGATTTTGGCTTCTCGAGAAGTGAAGATGAGTCCTGCGTGTATGTCAGAGCTAGTCAGAGTATAGTTAGCTTTTTGGTACTGTATGTAGATGACATACTACTCATAGGAAGTGACATCCCAACCTTGCAGGAGTTTATGTCCTGGCTTGGGAAGTGCTCTGCTATGAAGGACCTTGGGGAAGCTGCCTATATCCTAGGGATAAGGATATTAAGAGAAAGGAGTAAAAGACTAATTGGACTTAGTCAGAGTACTTACTTGGATAAGGTATTGAAAAGGTTCAACATGCAAAATTCCAAGAAAGGAGATTTACCCATCCAAATCAATGCCAAGCTGAGTACGACTCAGAGTCCGAGTACAGAGACTGAGATAGCTGAGATGAGTCAACTACCATATGCTTCTGCTGTTGGTTCGATCATGTATGTTATGACTTGTACCCGCCCTGATGTGTCCTTTGCTTTGAGCATGGTCAGCAGATATCAAGGGAACCCTGGCAAGGCTCACTGGACTGTAGTAAAGAATATTCTCAAGTACCTGCGACAGACTAAGGATTGGATCCTTATCCTTGGTGGGAGTGATGACTTGAGAGTAGTTGGGTATAGTGATGCTAGCTTTCAGACTGATAGGGATAACTTCCGCTCTCAGTCGGGTTGGGACTTTACCCTAAATGGAGGGGCAATCACTTGGAAGAGTTCCAAGCAGGAGACGGTAGCTGATTCGACTTGTGACTCAGAGTAAATAGCAGCGAGTGAAGCGGGAAATGAGGCGATATGGCTGAATAACTTCATCGGAGACCTTGGAGTTGTACCGGCTATTAAGGAGCCTAAGGAGATTTTCTGTGACAGCAATAGTGCGGTTGCCTTAGCCAAGGAACCGAGAGATCATGGTAGATCCAAACACATTGACAGAACATATCACTTCATAAGACACAAGATTGAAGAAGGACTCCTTGCGGCAAAGAGGGTAACGTCGGATGAGAACCCTGCGGACCCCCTTATTAAGGGACTGACGGGGGTTAGGCATTTGCAGCATGCGAGGTGCATCGGGCTGAGGGACGATATTAGTTTTACGGATTAGATAGTTATTACTGAAACTTGTAAAATGTAATTGACGTTTTATGATGAATAAAAGTTGTGATTTATTTATGAGTAAGCTGTTGCTATCATTGTCAATTATTTACTATTGTTTCAGCTTTGCATGTTTTGACTTCCAGAATAATAAATTTATTCAAATTCTCCACAGTCGGTCATATGTCGGAAGTAGGTATGAATCAAGACTGTCATGAATTGTGTTTGTAGATGACTAAAAGTGTTTAGGCATAGCAATGGTTGCTACAACATTCATGAGTGCTCATAAGTTATGAGTATTAGAATAAACCCACTCTCACTTGTATCACTTCATGGAATTTATCTCGAGTGATCGTGAGATGGTAATATCATATAAGTCTTCAAACCTTGAGATATGAGTTGTTGCCTATGAGTTGGTTGTGCATTGATTGCACGAAAACGCATCAGTAACTTGATGTTATAAAACGTGCCTTTGTGTACAATTCAACAAGTAGTAGAACAAGCATATGAGTCGAAGTTTATATATTCCTTCTTGGATTAGAAGCGATATCTGGGCCCCTCGATGATTTTCTTTTGACCTATGTACCGAGCCCGGTCAGAACTAAATTGATGTGTTCGATTAAGTTCTTTGTCAAACAAATCGGAAATCGGGAAACAAATTGTTGGACATTAAGTAAGACATTGTTCCATGTATTTGTTCGGCTGATATCATGAGACCAGAGGATTATATGATCACTTATCTAAAATGGCGCTTCATAGTTCAACAGGGTTTTCGAGAGCTACGATTGCCGGTTGGTTCCTGAAGCTATATAGGCAAATACAATTATCAGATTTATCCAAGTGGGAGACTGTTGGATAAGGTGTCTAAGTCCATAACTTATTTGGTATATACTTGAGCCGACCCGACATGGTCCATTTGGGTTGCACTTCACCCGAACTATTTATATGGATAATATTATGAGAATAGTATGTTTATGACTTATTAATATATTATAAGTTATAATATATTAATATGAAATCATATTATTTAATTAGTATTGATCTTAAATTAGTAATGAATTAATTTAGTGATCAAAAGATGACTAATTAAATATGGGCTATTATATTTATATAGTGTGGGCTAATTCTCATTAGGAAATGGGATAAGTTTGCATGGGAGTCCATGGATGATCCATGGTGCTTTTAACCCACGGATCCTTGGAAAATGAAAAGACATGGATTATTAGGGTTTACATGGTTCATAACCCTAATCATCTAAACTATATAAAGAGGCTTGTGATGCTTGAAATGGCACTATGTGTGTGTGCCTAAGGGTGGCCGATTTCTAGAGGGAACATACTCTCTCATAAAGTTTTCCAAGTTTGTGGTGTTTTGTGATTTCCATTTGAGGCATTTACATTATTGGTTCTAGGCTCTAAAACTCCTAAGGAATCGACTCACTACTAAAGGTATGTAACTCTTCTAGTTTCTTTTATGTTTAAAAGTACCCTATGCCATGCTAGATAGGTTATGAACCTTGGAAAAATTATTTTGCATGTATTTTAGTCAAACATAGATCCAAGGTTTCTAGGGTTGCAGGTACACCTTAAGCGTGTTAGAATGCTCAAAACCCAACAGGTTCAGTTTCGATGTGCTTTCACTGCAACCAAGTGGGCCACAAGAAGGCCGATTTTCCAATGTTGAGAGGTGGAGTAGTGAGCGCACCAACTCTAGTTAGTTTGAGGATCACTTATAGTCATGAGGGCAGGGCGGAGGCCCCAACAGTGAGAATTCGAGCATTACAGCCTCATTCGAGAGAGGCTAGATTTTCATCAGGTGCTATTGTGGGTATGTTATCCTTTGTTTCCCTCATGCCTTATTATTCGTACTTGAATGCTTTTAAATAATGTTCTAGTATGTGTACGGCATTGGCTTCGGTTTAGTTACCCTATAATTGACTGGTTAACATTATCGAGGGTTGTTATATGCCATTCTCCATGCCGAGAGTTATGAGTGGGGCATGTCATGTTGAGTTGGATTCAGATTGTCGGGCTCTTTGTTGTGGGATATCAGTGGAAGCGATTTAGGGCTACCGCTTGGAAGATCAGTAGTCGGATCAGCGTGTTAGTTTAGCACCGGAGCAGAGGAATTTGTATTTTAAGTCTGTTGACTTTTGGAAATTCAAGATAGATGGGGTGCAGAGAATTGTTTGGAATTTAAGTGCAAGAGTGTTGCTGTCGGATCAATGTTCTTAGGACGTGAGGGTAGTCCTTCATCGGAAGCTTGAGGAAAAGATCTCTTGGAAGTTGGTTGACCCCTATTGAACAACTAAGTTAAAGTTCAGAAGTGCTTGTGACGCTTAGTATTGGTGGCAGTGTTTTATTGATGGACTATCAGGTCTGTTCGCTAGCATTACTAGGGAAGGAGCGGTGGCGAGTGGATGATGAGGATGGTCGCTTGGGCTACAATTGGCGAGGGAATTTTGAATTCTATTAGGTTAAGATGTTTAGAAGGCATAAATCCTTCGGTAGGTGGGCGTGTTAGGTTTGAATATGGGATTTGTAGGGGTCATTTGGGGATACGAGGCAATGAGGAATTGGTTTGATCGTGAGTATAATATCCACAATTGTCATGTTCATACCTCCGAAGTGTGGTCGGTTGTAAGTTATTATGGGAGGTACTCAAGTACGAGTAGGTATTTGGAATTGTCGGGTACCCGTTTCGATAGTTGAGATTTTGTTCTTCGTCATCCAATAGAGTCACTAAGGTCTTATAATGGATTAATTGGAAAGTGCTCGGGAATATTAAGCTCATTGAGATTTCGGGGAGTCTTCATTCGATTTTGGCAGGTGTGTGTTTGCTAGGATTGGCTAGAAATGGAACGCTAGTACTTGTGGGCTCAAGTTGTTGACAGCTTTCAGTAGCCAATTTGTGAGATAGATTGGAAATCTATCAATTTTTGTGGTTGGAAGAGCGCAGTTGAATCCAAGTGGAGGAGAACCGCTCGGACTAAGGGATTTCACAACGAATGAGATTTCAGGTTACCTTGTGCGTTAATGGTGGCGCATGGCGGCTGTGTGATTAGGTTCAGGTTGAGGGATTGTTTTAGAGCCTCTCTACCTGTTCTTGTATGATGAAGGCTCTGGGGTTCGAGGCATAACCCAGACACCTGATTGGGCTATAGCCGGATGAGGTTTCGAATAATGATGATTATTGTTAGTGTGGTAGATGGGCGGTAAGACCACGGGTTGGGTCCATGGCAGTATGGAAGTGTTGAAAGACTGCAGCGTGATTGTAGCAATCACTAGGTTAGCAGGAAGTGTGGGAAGTGTTGTAAGACTGCGGGGTGGCTGTAGCATTCACTAGGTAGGCAAGTGGTAATAGAGGTGTTGTAAGGCCGGGAAGGCAACAACATTCGTGGAATCAAGGAAGGTTGTGGTTCGTATGGGGTCAGTCGTGATGGAGGACTACAAATGGGAAGGTAACATTTAGATAGAACAAAATAAGTTATGTTGCATTAGTGTGATGTTTGGTTATGATATCCCTGGTTCGAACAGGAGGGTTGTTGAAGCCTCATATACAATTAGGTTATGGTAGCTTTGTCAGACAAAATCTTGGATAGATACTTGTGGTACAGTAATTTTAAAGGATGTCGGCTTTAGTGACTGGTCGGGAATCTGGCACTTCAGATAATTGGTACATCAACTTGGATCTTAAAAGCTCTTGGATGGATTGAAAATGCCCGAATGTTGGTCAGCATGATAATTTCGGGTCATAAGGATTTTGTTCAGATTAGATTGTAAAGTGGATCCATATCGGCTGATATGTAGAATGGTTTTGTATGTCGAGAAGTAAGATAAGGTATTAGATTCCTGGTTTTGAGTTGAGTAGTGATGGCTATCATTTCAAGGTTAAGCTGAGCGGGAGCATGGATTCGTCCGTCGTTAGTATGTTAGTTCTACTAAGGATGGGTTCGGTTATCGGAAGGCTACCGTATGTTAGGGTCGACTTTTATCAGGGATCTAGAAGATATGGTCGAATTATCTGATTACCTAGAAAGTAGCAAAGAGTGATTTCGAGGACAAAATCTAATTTAAGTAGGAGAGAGTTGCAACACCCTGTTTCAAATCGTTTCGTAATTTGGGGTCGTGACCCGAAGATCAGTTAACATAAGGCTTCGTGCCTTGGGGGAAAGACAGATTTAGACCCCTTTGGATATGGGCAATGTAGATTAGGTGATCTGAGAGTTCTATTGGTGCTTAGGGGTACGATGGTATAACCTTAAAGTGATAGTTCGGGTCTTTTGGAATTTTGGATTTTAGTTCGAAAAGTTTTAAGGCAAAGTAGAGTTTATAGGATTGTAGAGCTTTTCATTACCTTTTCGTGGATAAAAAGAACGTCGAAGTTGGAAATGATTTGGGGAAAAATTGAGCTCACGACGTGAGCAGTTGGAGCTCATGATGTGAGAAGCGATTAAACGAAAACATTGATTTAAATTGTGCTCACGACGTGAGCATGAGGAGCTCACGGCATGACAGCTGTACAGCCCAAACAAACGAGTTTTAGGGTTTTCAACATATATAAGGGTTAGTTCCGTGCTTTTTGGGAATTTTATGAGCCTCCATTATATCTAGATCATATTGAGAGAAACCCTAGCCAACCTTTCACCATTTTAGCTTCCTCTCTCCTCTTCCATCCATTTGTGAAGATTTTTGTGCTTTGAAGAAGAATAAGATGTTCTTGGTGCTTAGATCCAACAAGCAAGTTCCCTCACTACCTGAAAGATCATACCTTGGACCATGGTAAGTACTCAAGTTCCAACATTTATGTGTTATTCTTCTAGATCTAGAATTTTATGCCTTTTTCTTCATGTTGGAGGTGGTTTGAGTGGTTGGATTCCATAAAGTTGGCAACTTTATGGATCCATGAGGCCCCTTTGAGGTTAGGTGTGCTAGATCTATAGTTTGGTTGAGTTTTCGTCCCACGCATGAGATTTGGATCTCATTTTCACCATTTTGACCTAATCAAGTTCAAGACATGCATGTCCATAAAGCAAATATGTTTATCTTGCTTTTGGTGTATGAAAGCCCTCTGGAAAGTTGGAATGGATGACTTAATGGATTAAGGACTCAAGACATTATGATTTAGCATCAAACGTGGCCTACGATGTGACACAGGGAGTGTCACGACATGAGAGTGGTTTTTATGCGATTGTTTCGACTGACGATGTGACACAGGGAGTGTTACGTCGTGAGGTATGTTGATTGGGTCATTTGAGACTGAGTTCACTGAGTTGAAGCGAGTTGATTTGGAATCTCGCCGAGTGTGTTCTCATGACGTGACCAAGGAGGAAAGGACTGGTCACGACGTGATTGTCAATTGATGGAAATGCTGACTGTTGACTTTGAGTGTTGATTGTTGGTGGAGTTGAATTTTTGTCAAATTGCTAGTTTTATAAGGTGGAATAAGGGTTTAGCTTTTATGGTTTGTTAGGAGGTGTATGACACCCGTTCGTTGGCTGTGTTAGGTGTTAGTTGTGGATTTTGTCGCCGAGGGAGCGAGCGTATAATTTCCGAATTTGGAGGAAGACCCAGTTAGGGAACTAGATGGTCCTAGTATCTGCGACAAGGTTGGAAATGCAAAAGACTATTCTTGTGGTTTGATCGCTTTGAGGTGTTTCATATGTGGAAAAAGAGTCATATTCGTAGAGACTGTTCAAGATGAGAACAAGGGTACGCCTTCTTTGAGTTTAGTTAGAGTGTGTTCTAGCAGGTTGTTCCAGGAGATCAGGAGAAGTGAATCGGGAATGACAACTTTCATTGTCTATGTTGTATGTCAGTTATGAGGATGATGCCTCTTGTTTTTATGATTAATTCTCGCGATGAAGTGATGGTTAGGAATTTAGAGGTGGTTATGATTGAGAAGTTTCTGAGGTCTTCACATGAGATTCAGAATGTTTTTGAGTTTTCTTGGTCTTTATCCGGAAGGTAATCTTGCATTGTGTTATACATTCCAAGAGTTAGAGATGGTATGAACATGATTGTGCTGGTTTGAAATAGGACTTGTTCCAATGTTAGTTGATAATTGTTTGAACCCTAATTAGGGAGAATTGGGTATTCTACTTGGAAGATCATGGATTTGTATGAGTTTATGGTTTAAAAAGAATGGGTTATATGGATATGTGGTTCGTGTATACGAGACTTTTTTTCACGATGTGGTCAAGATAAGGGCGCAGAGCAAGTTGTCATCTGATGTATGTGCTCAGAAATGCAATAGTTTTCTTCACGGCAGGAAGTTGTTGGTCAGGGAGCTTGTTGTAGCCCGTAGTTCCTTTCGGGGATGTCGATGAACAGAGCACAATTCGCTCAGGTTGAGTATCAGTTGTTGAAGGATTTGTCAGCTCGAGGAATAGGTTACTACCTATAGTCTAGGATAAGCAGTGGTTGATCTATCAATCAACTTCATAGTTGGTATGTGTAGTTCCACATGGGTTTCTCCAGTAGAATATTGGATTACTAGGTTGTTGTCAGTGCATTCGGGATTGTTGGTTGTTTCTCATTCATCGTCAATTGCTGGAGTGTGGAATTATTGTTTATAACATACTCGAGATTGATTTGGTAGCAAGTAGAGCAATGAATTTCTTATCCATCTATTCCAATTGTTGGTCTATTAGTTATTTGTCATCAGCTAGGATTGTACGAGAATGTAGAATTGTATTGAGGTAAGGTGCTTTGGATACAATAATCTTTTGTCGGAGCAGTAAATAGTAAACCTTGCTTGGGGTGTGAGCACTCAATATTGTTTGGTCATGGGATCTAAGTCTAGTAAGCTCAGTATGGTGGTGGTTGAGTAGTGAGATTGTAAGATGGCTCAGTAATCTTGTGGTATTAAGTTTATTAGAGTGTAGATGAATCCAAGTGGGGGATAATCACTTAGGACCACTAGGGATGATTCCAAGTGCAAGCCATTTATGAATTTGTATCCATGTCACGGATTTGGATTCGTATATCTTGAGGGAGTGCCAAATTTCCTTGCAATCGGGAAGAATCCAAGATATGCCAGGTATTGAATGTGGACCAAGCTATCAGTAGGCTGACGAGGCCTTGACCGGCCGGTCAGGTGGTGCACATAAGATATTGTTTGATTAAGGGTTAACTGGGAAGGCCAGTTAGCCTGGTATTATCCTAACATAACTAGAGAGCCACTTCTGGTTGTGATAGGGTTCAGGGTTTAAGCAAGTAATAATGTTCTTTGGTCAATGGTAAGCGGCAGACCAAATGTTATGGATTCATCGCTAGGTTTAGGTCGAGGGTTGTGTTAGCAACTCTCTTCCTGTCCTTGACTGATGAAGGTTATGGGGTTTGAAGCACGATCCAAATGTATGATAGAGTTCAACAGGACACGGTTTCGGCTCGCAGTGATTTCATTTTGGAATTCTTGCTTGTAGTAGGCAAGACCATGGGTTGGGCCCATGGCGGTTGTGGAAGTGTTGTAAGATTGCGGAGCAGCCGTATCATTCACTATGTTTGTAGGGAGTTGTGAAAGTTCTATAAGATTACGGAACAACCGTAGCATTCACTAGGATGGTAGGCAGTTATGAATGTGTTGTAAAACTACAAAGCAGCCATAGCATTCACTAGGTTGGTAGGCAGTAGTGAAAGTGTTGTAAGACTGCGGAGCAGCTGTAGTATTCACTAGGTTGGTTGGCGGTTGTGGCAGTGATGGAAGTCTACGACTTGGCTCATACAATTCTAAAACGATTTAGATCATCGTAAGATTGTGTGAAAGGTTGTCGGTGGGACACAACATTTGTGCTACTTGGGTAGATCGTAGGCTGGTTTGGATCTAAATGTGATGTGAGATTACAGTTCGGTTCATAGCAATCAGTTGGAGTGAAGCAGACTTGGAGATTGTTCATGTGTTGGTTGATTGAGTTGTTTTTTATTTCAATTGAATGACGAATGATTTCGTACTGGTAAAAAAACTTTATCGGTTCGGATGTTAAAGTTGGGAGTCTATTTTGTATTCGAAGTAGGATTTGTGGAATTAGTGGATTGTGTTTTTCGGATATAAGTGAAATAGTTCAGATCGGATGGGAGTGTTTGAATAAACATAAGGGTGGTCGTATGCTGGTTAGGATACCAGGAGGTCGGTAATCTGAGTGGTTATGAGTTTTGTGGTTGTCTCAGATGATAATTGTGCAGTTGAAGGGTTTGGTAAGATCTGATATCACGCAAGTTTGATTTTGGCCATGGTTTCGATCGTGGGAGCAGTTGGTTAGTCTCGAATTTCTAGAAAGCCAAGTATGTAGTTGGGAGCTTTTAGGCGGTCGATGGGGTTAGCTTAGGCTCTCGATCGGAGTGTTTTGAGTGTTATATGCACCAACTAGCAGTGTCCTTAGTTTGGGACTTGGTGTCATGTATGACGAGTGGATGATCGTCATCCGTTATGTATGTCTCTAGTGCTTAGACTATTGGGCTTCTGGTTGACAAGTACATTGATGGGGATGGCTGGTAGACTCATTTTTAGAAATTCCCATTTACCTAGTTTTGGCTATGGGTTGGGTCGTTATTGCAGTTGAGTGTTTCAAAGTGACTAGTTGGTTGTTGGCATAAGTTGGGTTCAGGAAGGTCTCCCGAGTTCGTTTTGGATTGTGTTAGTGTAATTAAAATTCTAACTGAGTTAGATTTTGAGGACGAAATCTAATCCAATGGGGGAAAATTATAGCACCCGTTCCCACAATGGATCATGTGAGGGCTTAGCGGGATCAGAGATCTGATTTTTTAGGAAAGACTAGGTGCCATGATGTGGTGATTGGAGCACCACCACGTGACATATTTTATGCATAATAGTGTGTTAAGTTGGTCACCACAACTTGGCAGTTGTGGCGGCCCAAGCCCAGGAATTTTAGGGTTTTCTTCACACACACACATATATATATATATATATATATATATATATATATATATATATATATATATATATATATATATATATATATACACTTAATCTCAATGATTATGGCATCCTTTTCAGTCTCCAACCCTTTCAAACGAAACTCTAGCCTCTTTGGAGTGTTTCTTGTTGTATTAGTGGTGATTCTTGAAGTATGAAGCTTTGGGTTACATTTTGGAAGATAGGGTTGTGTGCTTGCTAGTTGGAAGAGTGCTCTACTTCAGAGCATGCACCTCATTCATCTTGCAGCGCTTTGGAAGTGATAAAGCTTCTACCTTTTTTATTCTCTCTTCATAGATCTAAGATTTATTGCATTCTTGGTTCATATTCAAGTTTGGGTTGATTTGGTGAGATAAAGTTTGCAACTTTATAGCTACTATTGGTCCCTTGGCCACTATATCTTTTGGATTTGAAGCTTGATTGTGTTTTAAGGCCCATGTATGATATTTTGGTCTTTTCCCCCATTTTGACCTAGATTAAGATCTAGACTTGCATTGGTCATGCATATCCATAAAGCTGACATTTTTATGTGGGCATAGAAGTGGGAAGTCATTCTAGAAGTTATAGATTTATGGATTTGGTTATTAAGAGCTTAATGGTTGAGTCTAAAACTTAAGTTTTCATTAAGGATCTAGGTTTAGAGATCCAGACTCATTGAGATGTGTTAATGGGTAAAGTTGGAAACTTTTGATGGGTTTTAAGCATCACAACAAACCTATGTGATCATTCAAGCCTAATTGCTTTTGAAGTTTACCTCACTTGTTATATAGCAATAACAAGAACACCTTGTAGATCTTGACTCTTGAGAGCTTAGTGCCTCAAATGTTGGACCTCTAATGGGTTACAAACATCACTAGCAAGAGGATGAGAGGAGAGGGGAGGGAAAACACTTAGAATTTTGGCTAGGGTTTGTATCAAGAATGCGTATGCCCAAATCCCTAAGTGGTGGGGTCTTTATACAGATGTGGGGTGCTAGGGTTTGTTGGAGGAAACCCTAATTTCCTGCTTAAGGCTTAAGCAGCCCATGGACTTTTTACCAATAGGCCTTGGACGAAATCTATAGGGCCTCCCTATAGTTTTCGTCCACTCCCATCTAAGGAGTCAATTAGCCCAGTTTCACAACTATCAATGATTTGCAAAACAGCCCCTGATCCTTTAATCAGTTCCTTTAATCCCATAATTAATTCGAAATGAATTTATGATTAAATACATTAATAAATTAATTTATTATTTTCATAATACATTAATAAATCAATTTATTATTCCAAACAATAAATTTAACTTCTCTCTCCAAAAGTCATCTTGTCAAGTTGCTAGAGTGAAGGCAACCCAAAAGGACCATGCTACTAGCAAATCAAGTACATACCAGTTATAGTTATGGGCTTAGACACCTAATCCAACAGTCTCCCACTTGGATAAGTCTAATAACTATGATTGCATGTATGACTTCAAAATGTGACCAGCAATGGTAGCTTTTAAAAGTTGTTGTCGAACTCTAACCTAGTCAGTTACGTGTCCTTAGATAAGGGATCAAATATTCCTCCATTCTACAAGATATCGTATGGACATGAGACATGGATTATAATCAATTTCTCTGTCCAAGGTTTGTTTCCTGATTTCTGATTTATGACGACTGATAACATACTACTAATTGAAGACATCAATTCAGTCCTGGCTTGGCCAAGCACTTTAGATGTCATCATCAAATCATCGAGGGGCCCACAAATATCGCTTTTCCCCGTTACGGGAAAAGGAACGGATAAACTTCGAATTATATGCTTGTACTATTCACTCATCAAATCACGCACAACAATATGTTTTATAACATCAAGTTACTGATGTGTTTACGTATTATCAATGCACAACTGACTCGTAAACAACAACTCATATGTCTCCGTTTCCAGAATATAAGATATTTTCGTCTCAAAAATTACTCGTGATAAAATCCAAGAAGCAATTCTCTGAGCGTGGGTTAATCCAATACTCAAATCTGTATTTCAGAAGTACTCGTGAATGTTGCAGCAAACTATTGCTATGTCAAAACCCTTAGACAATCTACAATCCGATTCACGACAGTCTTAATTCAATACTTACTTCCAAAGTATGATCGACTGTGGATATTTTGAATAATCCAGTTATTCGGGAAGTAAAACATGCGAAGTGAAACACAATAATAATCCAATTAAATATGGTCTCAAAACCATTGAATATAAATAAAACTCCTTTTATTTAATCACCATACTAATTAAACTTTATTAATTGTATAATGTTTCGAGTAATCAACCAATCACTTAAATTAAACATCAGTCATGCCATGTAATAAACATGCATACTATGTCTCTCTATGGTCCTTCCTTTGTGAACAGATCAATTGGACATAATTCCAATGATGCTCATTTAACAACTCCAAATCCATATTGCAAGTGTAAGAATGTCCAAAATTCTTGTCACCACTAAATTGTTGGATTTGGTGTCTAAGTCCATAACTATAACTGGGATGTACTTGAACCGATTGTACCATGGTCCTTTTGGGTTGCCTTCACCAGTGCAATTTGATAGGATGGACTTTTCAGAATAAGGTTATTTATTATTTATTAATATATTACAAGTATAATATATTAATATGAAATCATATTATTTAATTAGTATTAATTTGGAATTAATTTTGTGATCAAAAGAGACTAATTAAATATATGGGGATTGATTGTGTAAATAAATGATTCTAATAGTGTGGGATAATGATCCATGGTTATTTAGGATGGGCTAAACCAATGAGATAATCCATGGATAGTCCATGGAGGTTAACCCATAGATCCTAAGTAATATGAAAGGTCATTAGGGTTTACAAAGTGTAACCCTAGCATTTGCCACACTACAAATAAACCCCCCTAGCGCTAAAATCGGTTGCCACAACATTCTTGGAGAGTGATATTGATTTTGTGCAAATAACTTATTCTCTGAAGCCTCCTCTTGCATATTGGTGTTTGTGAACCATTAGAGGCATCACACTTGGGGTACTCAAGCTTTCAAAGTCAAGAACTACAAGTCCTTCTAAGAGGTAAGTAATCTAACTAGTTGTGTTGTTCATTTGTCAATTTGTATGCTAGTTAGGAGAATGCTTTGGAAAATTGAAAATGCATGCATAATTAGAGAAATCGTAGATCCAAAGCATTTAGGGTTGCATGTGCACCATAGGAGTGTTATAGTGCTCAAAACCCAACTGTGGTATCAGAGCCTAGGATTATTTTCTGTTATACTTGATGCTTGTTGTTTTTCAAAGTTGAAAAAATCGATTTTCTGCATCTGACTGGTGAACTCGCCGAGTCCATGAACTGACTCGACGAGTCCACTCAGTAACTGAGCAAATCGGCGAGTCAGTTCATGCACTCGACGAGTTTCGGGCTCTCTTTGTATAATTTTGGGTTTCTTGGCCTGGATTGGATTGGGAACACTGCCACAAGCTGTTTTGGATCATTAAAATGTTTTTTCTGATTTGGTAGTGCTTGTACTCATCCAACCACAAGATAATTGTCAAAGTTTTGAGAAAATTGTTGTTTTATTTGATAAACACAGTTGCTTGTAAATTGTTGACTTGAAATTATCTTGTTTATGAGTTTAGTTAGATCAATCATGAATTATATGATTATTTTAGTTGTTAGAAAATGACCTCCATAACTTGTCCTCAAGTTATGGAAAATGAAAGGTCTCATCTTTAAAGTTGCATTAAACTCATAAGTTATGAATACCAAGAGTTTTGACAAGTTTCAAAACCGTTGAAGCATAAAAGTGACCCTCTTAAACTTGACAAATCCGAAGCCATCTCAGATCCGCAGTCAGTATTTCAACCGCAATCAAGAACCGCATCCGTAGTCGACATCATCAATCTTAGTTTTAGTTTTATCTGTTATCTTATGTCTTTACATTTCTCTACCCAGTGTGCCTTGCATGGCCACCTTAGACAGACTAACTTTGTAATCTTTGAGACTCTATAAAAAGAGCTCTCCTTTTCTGAATGAAATACATCTATCACAACTCATCTCTTAAATCTTATACCTTACTCTTTCTCTGAACTCTCTCTTACTCTCTAAGTTGTTCAGAACTCAAACAGTTACATTAAGATCGTAATTTCTCCTTCGGAGCAAGTCAGTCTTGACTTAATCACTCTAAGTCTGATCTCATTTACTAACTTGGGTTGATTGCAATCCTTGTTAAGAATCAGCTTAGGTGTACACTTGATATAATACTTGTTGTCATTTATATTTCCTTATATTTCCGCACCTAATTATCTAACTATCTAACTCTAACTTATTATTGTTGAGCTTTATGATCCTTTGAGTTAAACTTTAATTCCGCAATATAAACTTGTACTAACGTTTCTTCAAGTATGTTTCTCAAGTTTTTCTCTGAACAATTGGTATCAGAGCCAAGGTGGTTGCTTTTTAATCAACAACTTTGATTTTATAAGGCTTTATATAACACTGGAGCTCATTTCTTAAAAAAAATAAAAAAAATCTTTTCAAAACAAGGAAATATGGCACAAGCATTATCTCTTAATGTTTCCAAAAGTCTTGGAGGTTCGAATAGAGCTCCAATACCGGTGGCAAATGAATATCATCACTGGTCTCAAAGAATGGAGAGGTATCTAAGAACAGTTGGAAGAGATGTATGGAGATCTGTAGAAGAAGGACCTCATGTCCCTGTTCTTACTCCACTTCAAACCGACGGCGCTCAAGCCAGACTGGGAGGAGGTCAACCAGCCATGAATCGTCCCACCAAAGATGATCTTGATAAGATGGAAAATGATGTTGTTTCTTTTTATGAGATATCTTGCGGAGTTGCTCCTGACAACTTCGACATCATCATAAATTGCAAGTCAGCCAAAGAAATCTGGGAGGATCTCAAGAACTTGTATGAAGGTTCAGAACAAGCTCAAGATAAGAAGGTTACAACCGCACTCAATGAATTCAAAAACTTCATATCTCTTGCTGGTAAAAGTCTAGAACACTCCTTTAAAAGGTTCAATCTGATTGTTATGAAGCTATCAAATGCTGGCACCGTCCGAAGTAACCATGAGACAAATCTTCAGTTTCTAAATGGTTTGGGCAGGCATTGGACTACGGCTAAGATGATAGTCCAAGGAGATAGAAAATTTCATTCTTTATCTCTTTACAAGCTTTATGGTGAACTACAAGCACAAGAATCAACCGTACTCAAAGACTGTACTGACTTGAAAGGATCACTCGCTCTCGTACCACAAGCACCTCACACTCAATCTTGCTATCCCTCGTATGACAACCCTTCGCAGTCATACAAAGCTGACTTAGAATACGATGAGGAAGAGGAATTTCAAAACGCTACTGCTCTAGTTAGTCAACAATTCAACAGGCTATCACCCACATCTTACCACGAAAATAAGCAGTTTAATAAACCTCCTTTCAACTGCAACTTCAATTACTCAAAATAATCACTCTCGATACCCCAAAAACCCTCACCCATCACCGCAACCTCAAAACATTCAATCCAAAGAGGCACCGCAGTCTGTCAAGCCAACTGACTCCGGCACCTCAGCAGAAGACAAAGCTGATGTTGTAATTTGTCACAAGTGCAATAAGGAAAACCACTTTCCAAAAGATTGCAAAGCCAATATAGTGAAAGACAGAGCATTCTATCTTAGAATGGCTCAAGAAATGGAAGAAAAAGAGAAAGAAAGGGCATACGTAGCCCAATCAAGAGAGACCATCAAGTGTGGTCATCCGGAGATAAGGATGAAGATATCAACAACAACAAGGGTATAGGCAAAATCTGCATGATAACAACTGCGGATGAGGACGGGTCAACCAAGCTGGAAAAGAACTACTGCTACATGGCAAAGGATGGAACTCTAAGCATCGTTGAGCACACTATAACAAAGCCCTAGATGAGAAGAATATAGCATCCCAAGAGATGTTTCATGTGAGAGGACGACTGGAGAACAAGATACTGAAAGTTGCTTTGTTAGAAAAATATCTAGTGTTAGAAAAGGATGTTAGAATGTTATGTGAAACACAGTTAGGAATAGCCTTGAATCAAAAGCTCAAAATGAAAATGTACGCTTAAGTCTTCTAATAGAAAAGTTTGATAGGAATAAATCCTTAATGATCGAATAGATTAAAAATAGGTAAACAAGAACACGATATGATCAAACTGGTGCTGAATGATTAACAGTCACGCCTCAGAAGAACTCGATGAAGAATTGCTTCTGTAGAGGCATAAAATAGGGTTAGAAAGATAATTATCAGAGTTAACTAAGATACGTAGCATGCATGCACCTTATGTACTATAACCCTAGCAGTAAATTCGAGTGGACAGGCCTAACTCGTTTATGCAAAATGGACTAGACAAAACAGGCCCAATGACGCAACACTAAATCTTGAACAATCTCCCCCTTTGCGTCAACTGAGACCATATCCATTAAGTACTTGATTCGCTTCTGCACTTCGTAGACTTTGGGAATGAAGCTCAACAGTAACTTGCGAACTTGAATATACCAAGTGATCACATCCGTGAAACACGTCACGTCATCCTTGTTGTTGCCCTTAAACTTCACAACCAACTCCAAAATAAACTGCAAAATAAGAAGTAGTAAATAAGTGTTTATCTTCGAGATGAAAGTATAACTTGCATCGATCTGCTCCTGGACGATCTCTAGACGTGTATACCACAAACCATCCTTCCTTGTAAAATTTTCCTATCTTGAGCTTCTCAAAGTCTTTCGGAGAATCCTTTGGAACAACACTTGGTTTCTGCCTCAAAACAGTGGCAATATCCACATCCATCATTCCAACTTCCTGAATATAAGACCTGATCAAAAGTTGAAGATGGGACATCACAGGTTCGTACTTCTCCTTCTCTCTCAGCGGAATATTAAATATCACCATCCAGTCATGGGGGTTCAAGCAAAGCAGGTCTGCGAGAGTGAGTTCGCAGGCTTGACATGCTGATCCTCTCGTAACTTTAAACTTCGCATTAGGGAAGCTTTCGGTCTCGATCGGCCTAGTGACTTTTACAACAACAATCTTGCTCGCACTCTAAGTCTCAAACTAGGGCTTCATGTGCTTCAAGTAGAAGGCAAACAACATTTGATCTGCAGTGCTGTCTGTGAAAGGAACATTAGCAACCATTAAAAACGCACAAAACCTGAACGCCTTTGGTGTGATTAGTAGGTCTAATTGCGAATCATGTGTATTTTGGATGTCAAATGAAGCAATTGGATGCAACCAATACTGGCTTGGCATATCCACGGCTTGGTTTTGAATGCGCTTCAGGGTCCACTTAGGAAATAATAACATTTTGCTTTTAAGGTCCATAGGATGCTCCATGGATGCTCTATGGGAGTTACAAACCCATGGGTCGTGGAAATGAAGAGCCATGTTACATTAGGGTTTACATGGTGTAACCCTAATGATAACACACTATATAAAGAACATGATACACACCAAAATGGGTTACATAAGTAGAAGAAGAGGGCATGGCCAATTTTAAGTGTTAGACATTTCTCTCAAGTTTACTCCAAAAGCATTTGGTGTTGTGTGAAGCATTTTAGGCATCACACTTGGGGTGCTAGGCTAACAAGGTTTTCAAGGAATCAAATCAACTACAAGGTATGTTATTCTAGCCATCTTTTAAGTTAAAAGTTCCCCATGTATGCTAGATAGGATTATGAACCTTGGAAATCATATTTTGCATGTATTTGCGACAAACATAGATCCAAGGTTTTCTAGGGTTGCATGTACACTTAGGAGTGTTAGAATGCTCAAAACCCATCAGTGGTATCAGAGCCTACGCTTGTTTGTTTGATACTTGATGCAAAATAGTGAAAAAAAGTTGATTTTCTTGCTGTCTGCATGATGAACTCGCCGAGTCCATGGGGGGACTCGCCGAGTCCATGGCTAAACTCATCCTACTCGTCAAGTAGGTTTGTGCACTCCACCAGTAGGAGCCTCAGAATGCAGATTTTCGACTTTTGCTGGTGGAAATGGACTAGAAACATTACCCTAAACTGTTTTGGTGTTATAAAACTTATTTTAGATGGTGTAATGGTTGTTCTAATCCATTTACAATGGCTAATATCAAAATTACATGATTATATGTGTTCATATGTTCTTGGAAATTTTGATATGATTATTCTTGTTCTTATGAGTTCTTGATAGATCATAGGAATTACTTGTTAAAACTTGTTTAATGCTGAATTCATGATCTTTATGTGTTTGAATGGAGTCCATAACTTGTCCTCAAGTTATGGATAACCAAAAGTCACTTTGTATTAAATCCACTAAAATAACACATAAGTTACAAAAATGAAGAGTCTTCATTTTAATAACTCATAAGTTATGAATTGAAAGGTTTTGTAGAGTTACAAAACTTGCCCTCAAGTTTTGGAACATGTAAAGTCATCTAATAAACTTTAGTTCCAACCCCTAGAATTTTAAAAGTTAAAATTAAACCCTTATACTTTATAATATTATAAGTTTAAATAATCTATATATATGTATAAGATCAAGTCGTTTTACCGTTAGTAGGCCTCATTCACGAAGCCGGTCTATAAGGCGGGTATAAGGTTGTTGCCTATAAAATGGCAGCTTAATGGGTGTCTACTCTCACCCACCGCTTCCTTGACTGGTGGAGGGTCGTTAGCCGAACGGGTAGGACAATGACTTAAAAATTCTCATTAAAAGTATAATGATTATTATAAAGTAACTAAATGTTTTATAAATTCCCAATCTTAGTTACTTTAGGAAAATGTGAATAAGGTGCTAACCCATGAAATTACACTTTGCACTTTGATTAAGTCGTTAGTGGAGCGTGTGTGGTTAACCAACACACTAACTTGGACTTAAAAAGGTAGGCAAAGGGTGACTTAAGGTTTTTCATAGGTCGGTGGAGCGCGTGTGGTTAACCGGCACATCGATTAAGTGAAAAACATTAATGGTACCAAGTAATTGTCGTGGTTACTTCACACCTTGTTTTGTGATCCTCTGTATCCCAGTCACAAAACATGAAGGGCACACTCGAGATTGAAACATGCCTTTGAAAAGTTCATTGAATCTCAAAAGAATCTAGGAATTTGTAAGAACCAATTGCTGAATCGTCATTCACCTACCTTTCAAATATGTTATTACTTAGATTACCGCATCCCTCTTCTAAGTATAATATAATGTGATTGGGTCCAAGCCTTAATATTAAATTTGGGTGTATTATTAAGGACTATCTTATATCTAAACTAAATTTTTTTTCCTTCTTTTCAGATGTCAACAAACAATGTTGCTTCTGGCTCAAACCCTACCGGCTCCTTGTCTCTCACGAACCTTTGTGGGAGAGTCATCTTTGATGGATCCACCTTTACAGATTGGATCAGAAACAACAGGATGGTCACTCGGTATGAGAACAAACAATATGTTCTCGACAAGGAGCTTAAGGTACCCGAGCCAACTGCTACTCCTGAAGAGTTTGCTGAATATGAGGCACATGAAAGAGATGCTACCAAAGTGGCTTGCATCATAATGGCCACTATGACAGCCGAGCTCCAAAAGTCCTATGAGGACTACTATCCTTTTGAGATGCACCAGCATCTGATGGACCGCTACCATCAGAGTGCTCGTCAAGAGCGATATGAAATCATCTCCTCCATGATAACAACCCGGATGAAGGATGGTTAACCCATCACGGGCCACATGCAGAAAATGCAAAGGTATGTGGACCGTTTGATGCAGCTGAATGTGGACTTCCCCGAGGAGTTGGCAATAGATATCATTTTGCACTCCTTACCTTCATGTTATGATCAATTCCGCATGAAATACCACATGAATAAGGAGGAAGTTACCATCAGCAAGCTTCAAGGACTCTTGAAGACCGCCGAAAGTGGTCTTAAACGTAAGTCGGTTGTTACCTCTCCTACTCCTACTCCAAACTCTGCACATGTCTTGGAAATCGGGAAACATAGAGGGAAAAAGAGGAAGAACCCTTCAAAGGGTACCAAGGGTAACACCCTTGATGGCTCCTCTTCGAGTGGAACCAAGAAAGGTTTTGTCACTCCTTCTTCAAACCCAAAAGAGGCTGAATGCTTCTATTGCCATGAAAAAGCACACTGGAAGCGGAACTGCCCAAAGTACTAGCAAGATTTGAAGGATGGGAAAGTAAAACCCAACCATGCAGGTATTTACACTATATTGTCTAATAACTCACCCTATTCTAACTCTTGGGTCATTGATACCAGTTGTGGTATTAATATTTGTTCTAATTTGCAGGGACTAAGAAGAAGGGAGAATGTGGAGCATGGAAAGATAAACTTGATCATGGGGAATAGGAAAGCTTCACCTGTCACCAAGATTTAAGTTTATACTTTGTTTCTAAGTAGTGGGTTTACTTTAGATTTGAATAAATGTTGTTATTCGCCTAAAATGGCAAGAACTATTATTTCATTACATGCTTTGTACAAACAAGGGTTTACCTTTTCTTTTGATAATGAAGTTGGTGGAATAAATGCTTTCTTTAATAATGTGTTTAATTTTAAAGCATTACCTTGTGATGGTGTGTATGAAGCTGTGTCTATTGTAGATAACTTAGGAAATAATGGGTTGTGTATTGATTCTACTAATGATAATAACTTGGATAAAGCATCATTATGGCATTGTCATCTTGGACATGTAAGCAAGAAACGCATAGGCCAACTCCAAAAGGATGGAGTCTTGGAGTCATTTGACCTTAAGTCAGATGATAGTTGTGAATCATGCTTACTTGGAAAAATGACAAAGTCACCCTTCACAGGTTCTTGTACTAGGGGTGAAGGTTTGTTGGATCTGGTACACACGGATGTATATGGACCCTTCAAAATTGCCACAAGGGATGCTAATCGTTATTATGTGACTTTTACAGACGATTATAGTAGATATGGATATGTCTACTTAATCAAGCATAAGTCAGATATTTGCGAAAGGTTTAAAGAGTTTAAACAGGAAGTAGAGAATCAATTGGGCAGGAACATTAAGATGCTTCGATCCGATCGTGGTGGTGAGTATCTTAGTACAGAGTTCCTCGACTATCTTAAGGAATGTGGGGTTGTCTCACAATTGACACCTCCCAAGACACCACAGTTTAATGGTGTAGCTGAGAGGCATAATCGAACCTTGTTACACATGGTTCGTTCCATGATGAGTTGAGCTTCGTTACCAATCTCATTCTGGGGGTATGCCTTAGAGACTGCCACCCAGATCCTTAATCTAGTCCCTACAAAGAAGGTTGCCAAAACACCTCATGAGATATGGACTGGAAAAGTTCCTAATCTAGCCCACATCAAGATTTCGGGTTGTGAGGCTTTCGTAAGGTGTGAGACTCACGATAAGCTCGAACCTCGAAGTGAGAGGTGTATTTTCATCGGCTACCCACAAAAGTCCTTTCGTTACCTCTTCTACGGACCTAGTGAGAATGTGGTCTTTGTAGCAAGGAGGGGTGTCTTTCGAGAGAGAGAGAGTTCATAAGCCAAGGAAACAGTGAGAGGCAAATTGACCTTGAAGAAATTCAAGAGTCAAGTGGTGAAGGAACCTCAAACCCTAGCAATCAACTTGAGGAAGAAACTCATGTTGATCCAATTGACGAGTCTGTACCTCTGAGGCGTTCCACGAGAGTTAGGAATGCACCTGAGCATTACTATGGTTTCCATATTACTACGGAAGGTGAGACACTTATCAGTGATGAGACACTGGTAAGTCTAGATGAACCTAACAGCTATGCGGAAGCCATGGCAGGCCCCGAGTCTGCTAAATGGAAAGAGGCAATGGACAGCGAGATACAGTCCATGTATGACAATCAAGTTTGGAACTTGGTTGACAATGTACCAGGTCGCAAGACAGTTGGGTGCAAGTAGATCTTCAAGAAGAAGACCGACATCGATGGCAATGTACACACTTATAAGGCACGATTGGTGGCAAAGGGCTTTTCTCAAACTATGGGAGTTGATTATGATGAGACTTTTTCACCAGTCGCCAAGATTAAGTCTATTAGGGTATTTTTAGCCATTGCTGCATTTCATCACTATGAAATATGGAAATGGATGTCAAAACTGCTTTCCTTAATGGGAAGTTGGCTGAGGATGTTTACATGAGTCAGCCTGAGGGTTTTGTCAGTACAGGGTATCCTAATAGAGTGTGTAAGCTTGAGAAATCCATTTATGGATTAAAGTAAGCACCTCGCAGATGGAATCTTTGCTTTGATGAGAAAGTCAAAGAGTTTGGCTTTTCGAGGAGTGAAGATGAACCTTGTGTATATGTCAAGGCTAGTGGGAGTATAGTTAGCTTTTTGGTATTGTATGTAGATGACATACTACTCATAGGAAATGACATCCCGACCTTGCAGGAAGTGAAGTCCTGGCTCAGGAAGTGTTTCGCTATGAAAGACCTAGGAGAAGCTGCATATATTCTAGGGATAAGGATTCTGAGAGACCGAAGTAAAAGGCTGATTGGACTCAGTCATAGTACCTACTTGGATAAGGTGCTGAAGAGGTTCAGCATGCAAGATTCCAAGAAAGGAGAGTTACCCATCCAGAGTAACGCTAGATTGAGTAAGACTCAGAGCCCGAGTACCGAGGCTGAGATAGCACAAATGAGTCGAGTACCTTATGCTTCTGCTGTAGGCTCGATCATGTATGCTATGACTTGTACTCGTCCTGATGTGGCCTTTGCCTTGAGCATGGGCAGCATATATCAGGGGAACCCCGGTAAGGCTCACTGGACTGCGGTAAAGAATATCCTCAAGTACCTACAGAGGACTAAGGACTAGGTCCTTACCCTCGGTGGGAGTGATGACTTGAGTGACTTGAGTTGTAGGGTATAGTGATGCTAGCTCCCAGACTGATAGGGATAACTTCCGCTCTCAGTCGGGCTGGGTATTTACCTTAAACAGAGGAGAAATTATTTGGAAAAGTTCCAAGCAGGAGACAGTGGCTGATTCAACTTGTGAATAAGATTATATAGCGGCAAGCGAGGCAGAAAAGGAGGCAATATGGCTGAAGAACTTCATTGGAGACCTTGGAGTTGTACCATCTATAAAGGAGCCTATGGAAATCTTCTGTGATAGTGAAAGTGCAGTTGCCTTAGCGAAGGAACCAAGGGATGACGGGAGATCCAGACACATTGACGGAAAATACCATTTCATCAGACATCGAATAGAAGAAGGACTACTCGTGGCAAAGAGGGTATCATCGGATGAGAACCCAGCAGATCCCTTCATGAAGGGACTGGGTAGGGTTAAGCATCTCCAGCATGCAAGGAGCATAGGGCTGAAGGATGATATTTGTTTTAGTAGTTAGATAACTTTGAAATTTGTAAAGTGTAATTAACATTTGATGATGAATAAAAGTTGTGTTTATTTATGAGTAAAGTGTTGGTATCTTTTTTCAATCGTTTACTATAAAACATTTCCAATATAGCAGCGTTGCAGATGGTTTCCGGGTTGACCATGTTTTCAGACTGAGGGAGCCCTAACAGATTGCAGAAACGAGTTTTGGAAATCGAGGTTGTATGATAATGGATGTCGAAGTATATCCATTGTTCTTCCATGACGTAGTTGGCCGTTGTGTATGCTATGGAGAGAATCGATAGTGGAACATTCTCAACTTGAGACAAAGCAATGGTGAGAGGGGAGTATTTCAGGCACTCAATAAGAGGTAGTAGAAAAGGGATCATATCTAACCGGATCCAGGTCGATGATGAGGTTTTGATTTTGCTTAACGGCCAGAAGTGATGAATGAGCAGTTTGGTCTTGAACAGAAAGATTCTCAGATAAAGCCGCCATTGATGAAGCTTGAAGAAGAAGATGAACAGTGGAGAGCTTTGTGATCGCCATAAATCGTTGAGAGATTTTGAAAGGGTGAAGAAATATGGAACCGTCAAAACCCTTATATACGATTTGATTTGGTGAGGAAAATCTAGAGAGAGAGTATCTCGAATACTGAACCGTCGCCGGAAAAAGCGCGATTTGACGGCTGTGATAAGTCAGAAGCGTGCGTCACGCAGCATATTAATGTCTGTCCGTTAAACTTCGCATGCGCCCGTTTGAATTCTTATCTTTTAAAACTTGGCGCGTAAGCTCATCTCCTTTCACAGTACATTGAATTCATACACCCCGAGTGTTCAATGTCACTAATCATGGGAACAACTGCGAACCTGAAAATTATTTGTAACCACGAACTAGATCTCTGGAAAATCACTAGGATCTTCATGCAAGAGTGTCAAAGAAAAAGAATTAAAACGAACTTTATCTGTGGGATGTTGTGATGTCTAACTAGAGACATAAATCTATTGATCCCGGGCAAAGATCTCTTTCTTCATAGTGAATAGAGACTAAGAAGTGTATGTGTGGTTTCCTGTTGAATACGATCAAATGTTTGATGAGAAACACTAAAAGGAATCTTTTTAATAAGGCTTATAAAGGTGATTCATCCTTCAACCAAACTGCGAACTTGACATAAGAGCGAAAGTTGGAAAAGGTACTCGTGTGACCAGTGTAGTCAGTTGAACAAGTAGATTTGGAATTTATTTTAAGTGACTTGGAAAAATATTGAAATTTCAAAAAAAATAAATTGGATCCATTGGAAGAAATGTCTTGGGACGAGAACACTTCATTAGGATCTCTCAAAAGAAAAGAGATTTCTTGGTACTGACCACGAATGTGGACTTTCGTTAATTCTTGGGTGAAAATACTAGAACGTTTGATTGTTCACCGTCAACTCATATAAGGTGTTGAATTTTGGGTTTCACTCAGTTCGTGGTAGAACGAAACTAAGATCATTAACACAGATGTATGTGTAACCATAAACCTCAGTGGTAATTTCTGAGAGTCTCAAGGGTTGCATGTATGGATGCGAAAGTCATGGAGAAGAGAGTAGATGGTTACAAGAGAGTGAAAGTACCTTTGCAATGCGAAAGTGACCATGAAGAGAACTCTTAACTCAATGTGATAAGAGTAAGGTAGCTCATGACTAATGTAAATTCGTAGCCTGATTTGGAAGAATTGATTGGTGGTATGAACTCATTAAGGCTTCACGGTCGAGTCGTTGAGGCTTAGGTCAACATGCAACATCATGCTTCTAAGGACACTTAGCTAATACATAAGTAACGAGATTTATACCTGCCCCATCACATGAGTTGATAAATGTTGCGAACATCTTCGTCTATGATCTTGGTGTGAATCTATAGTTTTTGGAATTTTTAATATTTTGTAAAAAGAAAAGAAATAAAAATAGACGCAAATTAAAAATAATTTTGTGATTTTGATTTTTCTGAAAAACAATAAAATAAAACAAATAAATTATTTTTGGTTTTGGAGATTTGCTGAAAATGAAATAAAAATAAAAAAATTAAATTAATAAAAAAAATAAAATATACCAATTGATAATAAAGATAAGCAATGATATACAAAATGTACAAAAGGATATATGAAACACCAAACCACGAATGAACATGTAAGGGTCGAAATTAGTTGTAATATGTCGAAGTCTTTTGTACCCTTCGAATGTTTGTTAATATATTTACTAAGGTGTAATTTCGTACGAAGCTTAAGTGACTAAGCCTTAATATTTTTTGTATGCTTTCACTGTTCCTATAAATAGGGAACTTTACTAGAGTTAGATAAGAGTCCTTTACAGAACCTGTCTATTTTTCTCTGTAAATGTTGAAAGCATAATATAGTTGAAACCAGATTATATTTACATCGTGTGTTCAATCTTCATTCGTTTTACTCTGATTTGATTCATACTTGATTCTACACTTCATCAATTGGTATCAGAGCAGGGATCATATTCTGCGATCTGATTTTCACTATGTTTCAAAAAGTTTTTTGAATCGATTCTGGTTCAAAAAGTTTCCGCACTTTTTGAAGTGAAAACTTGTTCTAGGTCTTCAGTTGTGATTCGATTCTGCAACTGATTTGTTGAATCAAGTGTTTTAGTTGAGTTCATGGTTCAATTCAGCTATTTGCTTTCAAATTTTCATTGAATTCTCAAAAATCTCAAAAATCTTCATCCGTACATCAATGGCGAACTTCAATCTCAACTCGATGAAGTCTTTCTCTCATCTGCTAGGATCTTCAACTAAGATTCCTATGCTTATTTCTGAATATTATGATCAGTGGGCTGATCGAATGCATGATTACTTAAACGGTCTCGATGAAGAGTTATGGTCTTGCATCTCTGGAAATGTTACTCTTCCGACAAATCTTCAATCTATTGGATCTTCGTCTGGAACTACGAGTGTGGATGCTCAATCTGATCGAATGAAAAAGCTTGAAAAACGTTGAATAAGGGAGTTACGTGGTGCATTGCCTCCAGTTGTATATGATGGGCTTTGAGCATTCTAACACTCCTAAGGTGTACATACAACCCAAGAAACCTTGGATCTATGTTTGTCTAAAATACATGAAAAATACTTTTTCCAAGGTTCATAATCCTATCTATCATACATGGGGAACTTTTAAACATAAAAGATAGCTAGAGTTACATACCTTGTAGTTGATTGATTCCTTGAAAAACCTTGAGAGCCTAGCACCCCAAGTGTGATGCCTCAAATGTTTCACACAACACCAAATGCTCTTGGAATAAACTTTGAGAGAGAATGTCACACTTAGAAATCGGCTTGCCCTCTATCTTGCATCTAGTGGCCGATTTTGGTGAGCTTCATATCCTTTATATAGTGTGTTATAATTAGGGTTACACCATGTAAACCCTAATGTGACATGACTCTTCATTTCCATGACCCATGGGTTTGTAACTCCAATGGAGCATCCATGGAGCATCCTATGGATCTTAGCCCAACTTGATAATCCATGGAGCATCTAGCCCACTATATAAGTATGGATGATTTACACAATCAACCCATATATTTACTTAGTCTCCTTTTTATCACTTAATTAATTCTAGATTAATTCTTGATCAATACTAATTAAATAATATTATTAATATATTAGAACTTATAATATATTAATAAACCATAAGTGTTATTTCTCTCATTTTAGTTTATCCAAATGCATGATGACATGCAACCCAAATGGACCATGCCAGGTCGGGTCAAGTACATACCAAAAATAGTTATGGACTTAGACACCTTATCCAACAATATACAACTATGTTAGCAGTTGTACAACTGCCAAAGAGATCTGGAATAATCTGAAAGAGAAGTTTCAAGGAAGCGAGAAGACTAAAATCAATTCTGTTAAGCAATGTTTGGTGGAGCTGAAGGATTTTAGACAAAAGGAAATTGAAGGAATTGAAGTTTATTACGATCGTCTAAATGAGTTGATTTACCGCTGCAATCGTTATGGAATCACTACGACAACAATGGAATTTAATCTCATTTTCGTAATGGGTCTTCGTAAAGAATGGAGAAGTGTTAGTATGATGGTGAAGAATCAGTAGAGTTTCGATACTTCAACTCTTAATGATTTGTACAATCAACGGAAAACTCACGAAAGTGAGGAGATGAATGAGGTGACTGGACGATGTTTCGTAACAAAATCTGCTGACAAGTCTCCGATGACAACCAAGGTACGTTCTATTCTTGAATCTTTTAATATTCCAATAAGTGCCTATGACTCTGAATTAGTATCTTTTGATGAAACTGTTACTTATTTTGACTCCATTGTTGTGTCTGCTAGCAATGAGGCTAAGAAATTGTCAATGCAGTTGTTAGAGACCCAGAAGCGTTTAGATTCGAAAGTAAGTAAGGTTGGGTGTTTAGAATTACAAATCACAAACATCATGTGCGATAGAGATTCATTATCTAGTGATGTAAAACTTTTGTTGGCACAACATAATATCTACTGTAACACTGCTAAAACACTTTATGGAAAATTGACTGATGACATACTACACATAGGAAATGACATCCCGACCTTGCAGGAAGTGAAGTCCTGGCTCGGGAAGTGTTTCACTATTAAAGACCTAGGAGAAGCTGCCTATATTCTAGGGATAAGGATTTTGAGAGACCGGAGTAAAAGGCTGATTGGACTCAGTCAGAGTACCTACTTGGATAAGGTGCTGAAGAGGTTCAGCATGCAAGATTCCAAGAAAGGAGAGTTACCCATCCAGAGTAACGCTAGATTGAGTAAGACTCAGAGCCCGAGTACCGAGGCTGAGATAGCAGAAATGAGTCGAGTAACTTATGCTTCTGCTGTAGGCTCGATCATGTATGCTATGACTTGTACTCGTCCTGATGTGGCCTTTGCCTTGAGCATGGGCAGCATATATCAGGGGAACCCTGGTAAGGCTCACTGGACTGCGGTAAAGAATATCCTCAAGTACCTACGGAGGACTAAGGACTGGGTCCTTACCCTCGGTGGGAGTGATGACTTGAGAGTTGTAGGGTATAGTGATGCTAGCTCCCAGACTGATAGGGATAACTTCCGCTCTCAGTCGGGCTGGGTCTTTACCTTAAACGGAGGAAAAATTATTTGGAAAAGTTCCAAGCAGGAGACAGTGGCTGATTCAACTTGTGAATCAGAGTATATAGCGGCAAGCGAGGCAAAAAAGGAGGCAATATGGCTGAAGAACTTCATTGGAGACCTTGGAGTTGTACCAACTATAAAGGACCCTATGGAAATCTTCGGTGATAGTGAAAGTGCAGTTGC
Source organism: Lactuca virosa (assembly GCF_052849685.1). Classification (NCBI taxonomy): domain Eukaryota; kingdom Viridiplantae; phylum Streptophyta; class Magnoliopsida; order Asterales; family Asteraceae; genus Lactuca; species Lactuca virosa. Next base: position 302,121,937 of record NC_136429.1, on the reverse strand, counting down.
CTTAGCGAAGGAACCAAGGGATGACGGGAGATCCTGACACATTGACAGAAAATACTATTTCATCAGACATCGAATAGAAGAAGGACTCCTCGTGGCAAAGAGGGTATCATCGGATGAGAACCCAGCAGATCCCTTCACGAAGGGACTGGGTAGGGTTAAGCATCTCCAGCATGCAAGGAGCATAGGGCTGAAGGATGATATTAGTTTTAGTAGTTAGATAACTTTGAAATTTGTAAAGTGTAATTGACATTTGATGATGAATAAAAGTTGTGTTTATTTATGAGTAAAGTGTTGGTATCTTTTTTCAATCGTTTACTATAAAACATTTCCAATATAGCAGCGTTGCAGATGGTTTCCGGGTTGACCATGTTTTCAGACTGAGGGAGCCCTAACAGATTGCAGAAACGAGTTTTGGAAATCGAGGTTGTATGATTATGGATGTCGAAGTATATCCATTGTTCTTCCATGACATAGTTGGCCGTTGTGTATGCTTTGGAGAGAATCGATAGTGGAACATTCTCAACTTGAGACAAAGCAATGGTGAGAGGGGAGTATTTCAGGCACTCAATAAGAGGTAGTAGAAAGGGATCATATCTAACCGGCTCCAGGTCGATGATGAGGTTTTGATGTTGCTTAACGGCCAGAAGAGATGAATGAGCAGTTTGGTCTTGAACAGAAAGATTCTCAGATAAAGCCCCCATTGATGAAGCTTGAAGAAGAAGATGAACATTGGAGAGCTTTGTAATCGCCAGAAATCGTTGAGAGATTTTGAAAGGGTGAAGAAATATGGAACCGTCAAAAGCCTTATATACGATTTGATTTGGTGAGGAAAATCTAGAGAGAGAGTATCTCGAATACTGAACCGTCGCCTGAAAAAGCGCGATTTGACGGCTGTGATAAGTCAGAAGCGTGCGTCACGCGGCGTATGAATGTCTGTCCGTTAAACTTCGCATGCGCCCGTTTGAATTCTTATCTTTTAAAACTTGCCGCGTCAGCTCATCTCCTTTCACAGTACATTGAATTCATACACCCCGGGCGTTCAATGTCACTAATCATGGGAACAACTGCGAACCTGAAAATTATTTGTAACCACGAACTAGATCTTTGGAAAATCACTAGGATCTTCATGCAAGAGTGTTAAAGAAAAAGAATTAAAACGAACTTTATCTGTGGGATGTTGTGATGTCTAACTAGAGACATAAATCTATTGATCCCGGGCAAAGATCTCTTTCTTCATAGTGAAGAGAGACTAAGAAGTGTCTGTGTGGTTTCCTGTTGAATACGATCAAATGTTTGATGAGAAACACTAAAAGGAATCTTTTTAATAAGGCTTATAAAGGTGATTCATCCTTCAACCAAACTGCGAACTTGACATAAGAGCGAAAGTTGGAAAAGGTACTCGTGTGACCAGTGTAGTCAGTTGAACAAGTAGATTTGGAATTTATTTTAAGTGACTTGGAAAAATATTGAAATTTCAAAAAAAATTAAATTGGATCCATTGGAAGAAATGTCTTGGGACGAGAACACTTCATTAGGATCTCTCAAAAGAAAAGAGATTTCTTGGTACTGACCACGAATGTGGACTTTCGTTAATTCTTGGGTGAAAATACTAGAATGTTTGATTGTTCACCGTCAACTCATATAAGGTGTTGAATTTTGGGTTTCACTCAGTTCGTGGTAGAACGAAACTAAGATCATTAACACAGATGTATGTGTAACCATAAACCTCAGTGGTAATTTCTGAGAGTCTCAAGGGTTGCAAGTATGGATGCGAAAGTGACGGAGAAGAGAGTACATGGTTACAAGAGAGTGAAAGTACCTTTGCAATGCGAAAGTGATCATGCAGAGAACTCTTAACTAAATGTGATAAGAGTAAAGTAGCTCATGACTAATGTAAATTCGTAGCCTGAGTTGGAAGAATTGATTGGTGGTATGAACTCATTAAGGCTTCACAGTCGAGTCGTTGAGGCTTAGGTCAACATGCAGCAGCATGCTTCTTGTGACACTTAGCCAATACATAAGTAACGGGATTTATACCTTCCCCATCACACGAGTTGATAAATGTTGCGAACATCTTCGTCTATGATCTTGGTGTGAATCTATAGTTTTTGGAATTTTTAATATTTTGTAAAAAGAAAAGAAATAAAAATAGACACAAATTAAAAATATTTTTGTGATTTTGATTTTTCTGAAAAACAATAAAATAAAACAAATAAATTATTTTTGGTTTTGGAGATTTTCTGAAAATGAAATAAAAATAAAAAAATTAAATTAATAAAAAAAATAAAATATACCAATTGATAATAAAGATAAGCAATGATATACAAAATGTACAAAAGGATATATGAAACACCAAACCACGAATGTACATGTAAGGGTCGAAATTAGTTGTAATATGTCGAAGTCTTTTGTACCCTTCGAATGTTTGTTAATATATTTACTAAGGTGTAATTTCGTACGAAGCTTAAGTGACTAAGCCTTAATATTTTTTGTATGCTTTCATTGTTCCTATAAATAGGGAACTTTACTAGAGTTAGATAAGAGTCCTTTACAGAACCTGTCTATTTTTCTCTGTAAATGTTGAAAGCATAATATAGTTGAAACCAGATTATATTTACATCGTGTGTTCAATCTTCATTCGTTTTACTCTGATTTGATTCATACTTGATTCTACACTTCATCAATTGGTATCAAAGCAGGGATCATAATCTGCGATCTGATTTTCACTATGTTTCAAAAAGTTTCCGCACTTTTTGAAGTGAAAACTTGTTCTAGGTCTTCAGTTGTGATTCGATTCTGCAACTGATTTGTTGAATCAGGTGTTTTAGTTGAGTTCATGGTTCAATTCAGCTATTTGCTTTCAAATTTTCATTGAATTCTAAAAAATCTCAAAAATCTTCATCCGTACATCAATGGCAAACTTCAATCTCAACTCGATGAAGTCTTTCTCTCATCTGCTAGGATCTTCAACTAAGATTCCTATGCTTATTCCTGAATATTATAATCAGTGGGCTGATCGAATGCATGATTACTTAAACGGTCTCGATGAAGAGTTATGGTCTTGCATCTCTGGAAATGTTACTATTCCGACAAATCTTCAACCTATTGGATCTTCGTCTGGAACTACGAGTGTGGATGCTCAATCTGATCGAATGAAAAAGCTTGAAAGACGTTGAATAAGGGAGTTACGTGGTGCATTGCCTCCAGTTGTATATGATGGGCTTTGAGCATTCTAACACTCCTAAGGTGTACATGCAACCCTAGAAACCTTGGATCTTTGTTTGTCTAAAATACATGAAAAATACTTTTTCCAAGGTTCATAATCCTATCTATCATACATGGGGAACTTTTAAACATAAAAGATAGCTACAGTTACATACCTTGTAGTTGATTTGATTCCTTGAAAAACCTTGAGAGCCTAGCACCCCATGTGTGATGCCTCAAATGTTTCACACAACACCAAATGCTCTTGGAATAAACTTTGAGAGAGAATTTCACACTTAGAAATCGGCTTGCCCTCTATCTTGCATCTAGTGATCCTTTATATAGTGTGTTATAATTAGGGTTACACCATGTAAACCCTAATGTGACATGACTCTTCATTTCCATGACCCATAGGTTTGTAACTCCAATGGAGCATCCATGGAGCATCCTATGGATCTTAGCCCAACTTGATAATCCATGGAGCATCTAGCCCACTATACAAGTATGGATGATTTACACAATCGACCCATATATTTACTCAGTCTCCTTTTGATCACTTAATTAATTCTAGATTAATTCTTGATCAATACTAATTAAATAATATTATTAATATATTAGAACTTATAATATATTAATAAACCATAAGTGTTATTTCTCTCATTTTAGTTTATCCAAATGCATGATGACATGCAACCCAAATGGACCATGCCAGGTCGGGTCAAGTACATACCAAAAATAGTTATGGACTTAGACACCTTATCCAACAGTATACAACCATGTTAGCAGTTGTACAACTGCCAAAGAGATCTGGAATAATCTGAAAGAGAAGTTTCAAGGAAGGGAGAAGACTAAAATCAATTCTGTTAAGCAATGTTTGATGGAGCTGAAGGATTTTAGACAAAAGGAAATTGAAGGAATTGAAGTTTATTACGATCGTCTAAATGAGTTGATTTACCGCTGCAATCGTTATGAAATCACTACGACAACAATGGAATTCAATCTCATTTTCGTAATGGGTCTTCGTAAAGAATGGAGAAGTGTTAGTATGATGGTGAAGAATCAGCAGAGTTTCGATACTTCAACTCTTAATGATTTGTACAATCAACTGAAAACTCACGAAAGTGAGGAGATAAATGAGGTGACTGGACGATGTTTCGTAACAAAATCTGCTGACAAGTCTCCGATGACAACCAAGGTACGTTCTATTCTTGAATCTTTTAATATTCCAATAAGTGCCTATGACTCTGAATTAGTATCTTTTGATGAAACTGTTACTTATTTTGACTCCATTGTTGTGTCTGCTAGCAATGAGGCTAAGAAATTGTCAATGCAGTTGTTCGAGACCCAGAAGCGTTTAGATTCGAAAATAAGTAAGGTTGGGTGTTTAGAATTACAAATCACAAACATCATGCGCGACAGAGATTCATTATCTAGTGATGTAAAACTTTTGTTGGCACAACGTAATATCTACTGTAACACTGCTAAAAGACTTTATGGAAAATTGACTGATTTGCATCATTCGTGTGAAATTAGCAAAGAGCAACATAGAAAATTATTGCCTTTTCTAGCATTTGAGAGATAGAAGGTTGATAATATTTCGTATGATTGTGAGAAAACCATTGCTGAGTTTGACAAAATCCTAGATGATAGATATGCTTATGGAATTGTCAAAATTAATGAATGTCTGGATACGAATGCATTAGTTAATATAGTGAATGATACTTTAACTAAATCAGAACAAATCAAAATTTTGAAAAAGACTGAGAATTCGACATCTGATTCTCAATCTAATTTTGCCGATATTGAAGATAACTCTAACAGTATTAGCGAAATTAGTGATATTGAGGATGTTGATTGTTCTCAGTTGTCTGTCATTAATGTTGCATCAAAATCTAAAGGAAAAGAAAAACTTAAGGATTTGAAGGTTAAGATTGACATTGACAAACCTTCTACTTCAAAAGATTGTGATTTTGTGGATATCCGAGTATAGCAGTGATGATGAAAATGATGATGATAATTCGGATAGCAGTGATGATGATAATTCGGATAAAAAGGTCTCATCAAACAAAGATTCGAACGAAAAAGAAATTCCACGTGTTGTTGTTGATCAAGTATTTGGGGATACTGAGAATTTCGACAAAGTGCTGTCTGGAAAAGGAGCTCATTATTTGGAAACAAATCAAGTGGTGTATCCGAATTTCAAGTGTACTGATGATGTTGTTTTCCCAAATCAAGTGTTTGAACCACTGGAAATGTTGAGAACATTAAACCAGAATTTAACAAAATGGTCAAAGATGACAACAAGAAAACATCAGACGAAGGATTCTTTTAAAATCAAAGCACTGTCGAAAATAACCTAACAAAGAACTCGTATGTTTTTCAAAGACAAAAACCACAACGAAAATGGGTTGAAAAATCTAAAGTGGTAACAGAAGTTTCAAAAGAGGTTGTTGTAGAAAATGAAACTGTTGTCAAATTGAATTCAAAAGAATTTAAAGAACAAATTGACAAAGTTTTCAAAAGAAAATGAAATTTCAAAAAGACAAGCTCGAAAGAAATTTTTTTGGCAAATCATGGAGTCTCGAAAGAAACAAAATGATTTGACATTGAAAACGTCTGAATTAACAAAGACTAAATCTGTTGAGAATAAGTCTTCAAATTCAGCATCTTATTCAGATCAAAAGACAAATCCCGCTCAATTAAACAAAACAAAATCTGAATATTATCCACAAACAAATTCTTCGAAAGAACAAAATACAAAGTTTTCCTCAACTTTCAAAAATACCTCAAAGAGTTTTCAAAATCAATCCTCAACACAAAGATTTTCTTCTAATCAACAATCAACATTTTCTCAAAGACAAAAATCTCACAATTGCTTCTCTCAAAATTCAATTGTTGAAAACAATGATAGAAGTCGATATGCAATGGCATTTCGTCCGAAATCAAATGTTGATTTCGTCCCACAAAAGCCAAATTTTCCTAATCCCACAAGGAAACAAACTCTGAAAGTTTCGTATGAAAAAGGGGTGTCTTCTAGGAAAAAGATCGATCATTGGCTTGAAGGAAAAGGAAAAATGTATCATTCAAGTAAATATTCTAAGGAACAAATACACGAAGCCTATGAGAAGTATGTGAATACTTCGTCAAATGGAAGTTCATCTTCAAAGAAGTCGAATGTTTCACTCAAAGCATGGAAACCGGTTGTGAAAGCAAAGAATGTTCCAACACAAACTAAGAACACGAAGGGTAATGTCAGTGTACATCCGAAACCATCGAAAACTTATATTTCGGTTCCTTTAAATAATGATGTGGACTTAATTGATAGTCTCAAAACAAAATTTTGTGATTGGGTTAAAGGTTCTTCATTACATTCAATGTTTCAAACTAATTTCCAAGGACCCAAAAAGCCTTGGGTACCTAAATTTTTTCAATAATTGCAGGTACTATGTGATGAGCAATATGATGATAAATGGTATATTGATAGCGGCTTCTTTCGTCACATGACTGGAAAAAGGGAAAATTTACGTGATTTCCGAAGTCTAAAGAATGTTGGAGTCGTGAAGTTTGGGAACAATCAAAAGTGTCAGGTCAAAGGTTATGGCAAAATAACGAATGGCATGTTTACAGTCCAAAGAGTGGCATGTGTTGAAGGTCTTTAACATAACTTGATAAGTGTTTCACAACTTGTTATGGGCACTGGCAATCAAGTTCTTTTTAACGAAGAAGGAAGTATCATTTCGAATGTGAACACAAAAGAGGTTTTTCTTAAATCAAAAAGAAAGGGTGACATGTTTACATTGGATATCAATCCAATTATAGGCAAACCATCTGTATGCCTACTTTCGAAAGCTTCATCAGACAAAAGTTGGTTATGGCATCATCGATTATCACATTTAAATTTTTGTAATTTAAATAAGTTGGTACTTGATGATCTTGTTCGAGCTTACCAGTTTTAAAATTTGACAATGATACCTTATGTGCAGCTGGTGAACAAGGAAAACAACATAGGAAAGGTCATCCAATTGTGATAGATTCGAAAATTGTGGAACCGTTGGAACTTCTTCATATTGACCTCTGTGGACCATCAAATGTTGAAACTATCAACAAGAAACGGTACATTTTGGTTATTGTTGGTGATTTTTCTCGATTCACTTGGGTGTATTTTCTCAGGTTAAATTCTGAAGTCGCTCAAACAATGATTGATTTTATCAAGAAAATTTAGATGCGTTTGAAAAAGAATGTTCGAAAAATAAAAAGTGATAATGGCTCCGATTTCAAAAACAATATGTTGGATTTGTACTTAGTTGAGAAAGGAATTTCGCATAACTTTTCGTCTCCATACACACTAAAACAAAATGGTGTTGTTGAACGAAGAAATAGATCACTTTGTGAAGCAACAAGGACTATGTTAACATATGCGAATCTTCCTCAGTATCTATGGGCCGAAGCGTTGTCAACAACATGTTTTACTCAGAATCGTTCTTTTATTCATCGACGTTTTAACATCACTCCGTATGAATTCTAAATAACCGAAAACAAAATGTTAAATTCTTTCATGTGTTTGGATGTAGGTGCTTTATCATGAATCTCAAGGATAATCTTTCGAAATTTCAAGCAAAAGCTGACGAAGGAATCTTTTTGGGATATTTGCACAATTCGGTGGCATACAGAGTGTTAAACAAGCGCACATGCAAAGTCGAAGAGACATTTAATCTTACTTTTGATGATTATTATGTCAAACAAGTTGAAAAACAATTTGACCAAAAGCCAATTATTAATGAATCAACAACTGAATCTGAAATTGTGAGTTCATCTGATTTTGATTATGATTTAATTTTTGGTATTCCTGACAGGGCTGTGGATGCTGAAGTTCGTGCAAATGATAACCAACAATCTGAATTGTCGAAGCATATTGATGACTCTGAACACCTTGAAAATATTGGTGATAGGATTTCAACAACGAATTCTCCAGGAGTTGGCAGAAGTATGCATAACAATCAAGTGGAGGGGGAGCACTTGGATTCGAATACTCTGGTTGAGGGCGAGCATTATTTCGAGGGGGAGAATGGGAGAATAGTTGAAGATGTTGAGGGGGAGCATCGGAATGATGATTCTGTCGAAAGTAGACATGATGATGACGATATGATAAGTCTTGATCAAATTGATGAATTTCACAAAATGAATTATAATCTTTCTGTTGCAGGATCTGAAAATGAAGAGATGTACGAAGATGCACCTTTAGAATTTGATCCAGCATATCCACCATTAGAGAAATGGACAAAAACTCATCCGAAAGATCAAGTCATTGGGAATCCTAAAGATGGAGTGTTAACAAGAATTTTGTATGTTCAATGTTTTCATATCTAAAATTGAACCAAAAACAGTTAAGGTAGCAATGGAACACTCAGATTGGGTTGTTGCAATGCAATCTGAACTGGCTGAATTAGAAAGAAACAAGGTTTGGAGATTAATTCCTAAACCTGAAAATGTTTCGATTGTCGGATTAAAATGGATTTTCAAAAACAAAACCGACAAAGATGGAAATATTGTACGAAATAAAGCACGATTGATATTAAAAGGATATTCGCAGCAAGAAGGTATTGATTATGAAGAAACCTTTGCCCCTGTTGCAAGACTCGAGGCTGTTCGAATATTTTTAGCTTATGCAGCTCATAAGGATTTCGATGTCTATCAAATGGATGTGAAATGTGTTTTTCTCAATGGAGAACTCGATGAAACTGTTTACGTTGAACAACCTCCAGGTTTCGTAAATGAAATGCATCTTCATCATGTATATATTTTAGATAAAGTTGTATATGAGTTAAAACAAGCACCAAGAGCATGGTATGCAACTCTTACCAGTTTCTTAAAACAGTCGAAATTTAAACAAGGATCAGTTGACCCCATGTTATTTCGAAAGAAAGTTGGGAATCATCTGATGCTTGTTCAAATTTATGTTGATGATATTATTTTTGGCTCTACTGACCCTGCTTTATCTAATGAATTTGAAAATTTGATGAAATGCCAATTTGAAATGAGCATGATGGGTAAATTCAATAATTTTCTTGGCTTAAACATTTATCAAATCAGAGAAGGCATTTTCATCAATCGGGAAAAATATACAAGGAATTTGCTCGAAAAGTTTGGATTGACAAATAGCATGAAGTTAAGAGTACCAATGGCGGTTGACACACGGCTATCACCTTCGTTTGAAACGCCTGCGATTAATCTTACATTATACAGAAGCATGATAGGTTCATTGCTTTATCTTACTTCAAGTAGACCTGATATCATGTTTTCTATATGTAATTGTGCTAGGTATCAAACAAATCCTCGAGAGCCACATTTAACTGCTATGAAGAATATCTTTCGTTATCTCAAGGGAACGATTTCGTTAGGATTGTGGTATCCTTCGAAAACAAGATTTTTCATTCAGGCATTTTCAGATGTAGATCTAGGAGGGTGTACTTTGGATCGAAAGAGCACAAGTGGTGGTTGTCAATATTTGGATGGAAAGTTAGTTAGTTGGCAGTCGAAGAAGCAGACGTGTGTTTCGATTTCTACTGCTGAAGATGAATATTTTGCAGCTGATGCTTGTACATCACAAATTATTTGGATCCAGAGTCAGTTGCGAGATTATGCTATGAATATGAAAAAGATTCCATTGTACTGTGATTCTCAAAGTGCTATACGCATTTGTCCTAATCCAGTACAAAATTCGAAAACAAAACATATTGCTCTTTGTTATCATTTTATCAAAAGATCATGTGGAATATGGAAACATTGAAGTCCATTTTGTAAAAACAACTGATCAGCTTGCTGACATTTTTACAAAAGCTTTGGATGAAAAATCATTTGTTCGAATTTTGACAGGTTTGGGAATGATCGAAGCGAGTTCAGTTCCAGGGAGTACTATACAAATGTGTCGATTCAGAGGCAATAATACTTCATTCAGCGGTTACTGTTCATAGTCAACGCTTCGACACGCTTCGAATTCGACAATGTGCATGTTGGATATGTGGTACAAAGTTTCGTTATTATGTCCAAATTTTCGTAAGGTTGACAAATTTTTAGTTAGTTTACAAATTTTCGTCTGTTTGTAAAAATTGTTTTTCGTAAGTTTGTATCTTAGCTTTATTTTTGAAAAATCAAAAACTGCAAAAAGATTTTATTTTTTGTTTTATCGTTTTATTTTCGAAAAACCAAAAATTCCAAAAAGATTTTCTTTTGTTCATTGTTTTCTTTTTCGAAAAATTCACAAAAACACAAAAATATTTTCTTTCTGTTAGAAAAATCAAAAATATCAAAAAGATTTTTGTTATTTTTCTTTGTTTTTCTTTGTGCAGAGTAGACGAAAGTTTTTCAAGGGTCATGTTTGCTTTTCTATGGGAAGGTACAATTTCGACAACTATGTACTAGTTAGACTGTCCCTAGAAGCATGCTGCTGCATGTCGACCCAAGCCTCTGTAGATTCAATGTTTGTTTACAAAAGTCTTAATGAAATTTTTCATACGGAAATTTCTTCCCAAGTCAGGCTTATATTCACATTAGTCATTTGAGCTACCTTACTCTTCTCACATGAGTTAATAGTTTTCTGTTTTTTCCAAAAATAACAGAGGTACAATTCGTTTCTCAAAACAAATCTTTTTCATCACAAAGTTCTTACACATTTCACACACAATGACATATGTCTGAGAGGTCATCGATCAAACCAATCATGACTTAGGCATGTCAAAAATCTGTGTTAATGATCTAACATCATGAAACCATGATGGAAGTGAAACCCATTCTTTCGAACCATGATAAGGAATTGATGGGGAACCAAGTTCCAGTTTTCACGAAACATTTGTTTCAGTACTTATATTCGAAACTCCAATTCATATGCATTTCGTATGAGTGGTCTTGATCAAACTATCGAAACCCACGATGTTTGTTACCCAACAAGATCCAACACAAATTTTTTTTTATGAATATGATTTCCGTGTGAGTTTCATCTGCTTTCCAAGTTACTTTCAAAATAATTCAAAGCATACTTGTCACTGACTACACTGGTCACACAGGTAATTTCGGTTACAATTACTCACCTTATGTTTAGGTTGATATGTAATGAAATTCATTAAGCTACCCACGAAGCCTGATAAAAGAAGCCCTTCGATAATTCTCTACAAGTATTCGATTGTATTTCACGGGAAAATGCACAAGCTGTTGGTCATCTCTCTTGATGATTAACGAAGCAACCTTTGCCTGGGGTTTTACTGCTTTTGTGTCAAAATGTTACTTTGACATCACAGTATCCAAAATTTTCAATTAATTTGCTTCTTATCTACTTCTTTGGCACACTGCACTCACGAAATCCTTGAGGCTCTGAGTACTACCAACTCAGGCTGATGATTTCGAAAGTCTAGCAAATGACTTCGTCTCTAAACCCAAAGACGAAAGAGCTTTACCTCCATCCGAAGGTTGGTGACGGTTACTATTCTATGAGGCAATACGAACAGACTGTCTGATGAGACGTTTTGTATTCAGTCCAGTTTTCAAGGCGGTGTGACAGTTACTTTTTGACGCATGGCAACTTTATCAGCAGACTGGTGCGACTTTCAAGGTGCCACGTCAGATCTAAGTTAATGCTTATCCCACGTGAAATTCAAATTCCAGGATTACATATAAAAGAGGATTCAAGGGTTCTTTGTCCATTTACGCTCACAAAAGAAAAATTCCCAAATTCTCTCTGTTCTTCAAATCTTCCAAACCCCTAATCATGGCTGGTGCTGATTCTGCTTCTCGAACAACTGAGGACATCACTTCTCAACCAATTATAAAGATTCAAAGCACGAATTATCAAGTGGACGGGGATGTTTCTTTGTATCCTGAAGAGTTGAAGATGTTAATTGTCGCATTGAAGAGTTCTATTCTCTCAAAGGCGATGTTCAATTTGGTTGCTGTTCCTCTTTCTTGGCTTTCACAAGCAGGATCCACTGCTACTTACAACAAAGCAATGGATATCATCACTTTCCAACTAGTGAATGATAAGAAGATCCGATTGTCCAAGAAATTTTTTTGTCAGATTCTTGATATCCCTAATTCTCCAATCTTTACTGATCTTTCTTTTGCACAAATCATCCACATGTTTAATGAGATGGGTCATCAACCCCCACTCACCAAGATCAGTGATTTCAAGAAGTCATGTCTTCCAACTGTTTGGAATATTTTGTTTGGAATATTTCTACGCTGCTTGACTGGTCGAATGGAGGTTTATGCGATGGTAGCAGGCTTGTACTATGATATTTCAGTAGACTACTCTACACAGCTATGGAAGGAATTCCAGAAGAGTGTTGAAAACACGAATGTTGTTCAAGGCATTTCGTGTGCAAGGTACTGGAGTTTGATCCTTGGTTATTTTTATGAAAGAAAAGGAATTGCGGTACTTGCTGGTGAAGAGAAAGTTGAGTTCATGAAGTATCACTTCCCAAAGGAAGTTTCGAATCATGCCGAAGTGTTCACACACATTGATAGGATTCCTGATGCAATGTTGAAGAGGGTTGAGCCAACAAATTCGGTGTTGGTTGAGTATTTGAAAACAATCAGCCATGATGTTGAAACTGGAAAGTTATTGTCTAAGGAAGATGCAGGTCCTTCGAAGAAATCAAAACATTCTAAGAAGGATGCAAAAGCTACACCTGAGAAGCCTCTGCACAAATCTAAAATGTCACCACAGAAGCATGAGAAGCCAGAAGAACAAGTTTCGACTGTTGTGATAGAGCATGTGGAACCTGTTACTGATGATCATGTCAAGGAAACCATTCCATCAAAGTCTGGTGTTTTTCGTGGACTGAAGAAGCTAGCTCGTGGTCAACGAAAGTCTAAAGATGGATCCTCTCGATTTTCTCCTTCAAATGTTCGTAAACCACAGATTACTCATCAAGGGGTACTTATTCGTGAAGTTCCAGCTCCTGTTTCGCCTTCATCAAGGAAACGAAGAGCTGAAGACGTGGCTAAACATATTTCAAAGAAGAAGAAAAAGCAACGAAAGTTAGTTATACAAGAGGAGTCGTCCGAAGAGGAGATAATTCCTGAGACACCTGAAACTAATCTTCCTAAATCAACTCCTGAGAAGACTGTGGTCATAACACCCGAAGTATCGTTAACTGAGTCAATTATTGCGGAGGTACTTCAGACATCAATACAAACGTATCTGATACGGATGTAAATGTCAATATGGGTGAAGGAGTTTCGATTACTGTGCCTCCATTGTCCTCTCAAGGTATTCCTATTTCTCAAATGGATACTACTGTCTCTTTGCCACTCTACACCATTTCTGTTTCAAACATCCCACACTCACCTACGTTTAAACATGTGATTAAGAATCCGTTTACAACTCTTTTTTCATCCCAATCCACTGATCCACCCAAAATCGATTCACCCGTTAATGATTCACCCATTGTTGAAACTGATAATGAAAATGAAGGTTTTGGAGGAATGTTTGATGATGAAGAAGATAACTTTCCTGATCATATGTTGATGACGATGTAGCAGTTTAAGATTCTGAACAAGAAATTGAATACTCTTATTTAATCTCAAGCAGATATGGGGGGTAGTTCGTCTGTGTCAAGTCTGGAAGTTGACCGTATGTTGAAAATATTCGAAGCAAAGGTGGTGAGTAAAGTTTTTGTGATGGTTAGAGACTCGGAGTCTAGAATCTTGGAGAAGGTTGATCAAAATGATCAGAATAATGAGTTAAGAGTGAATTCTCAATCTTCGAAGTTTATAGGGGAAGTGACAGAATTCAAGCATGTGGTGAAGGAAAGACATGTTTTATTTGTTCAGGATGTCAAGAAGGTCAAGGAGGATGTGAATTTTCAAAGTCATGAGCTTCGTGAAGATATGCAAAAAGAGATTGCAAATGTGCAACAGGATTATGCTTCTCTAAATCAAAAAGGAGACATTATTTGTGATGCATTTACCAAATATGTCAAGTTGTATGAAAGTTTGAGTCCTCAAATTACTCAACTTTCTACAAAGGAGAGTCAAAGTTTCGTGGAGGTTATCGCTTTACTGAAAGAACTGAAAGATTTGTTGGTACAGCCTGTTTCATCTTCGATCATAACTCCCGAATTCCTATCTCAGAAGTTTACACAGTTTGAAGCTGTTTTACACAAACAATTGGCCCATTTGTCCAGAATCTCGAATCTTCTACCAAAAGATGCCCCACCTGCTAGCACAGGGGTGCAAGGGGGATAGAAGAAAGTTGGTGATGCGAAGTCTGGTGGTGAAGCTTCGCATGAAGATGCAAAGTTTGTTGGAAAGGTGTTCTCTTCGAAGATTCCAACAACAAAACCAATAATTTCGATAGTTGGGCCAGTTACTTCAACAGTGGTTACTGCAATACCAATTACAAGGCAAATTTCGAAAGGGATTGTTATTGGTTCATCTGCTGGAAGTGGTAGTAATTCGAAGCCAAAAGAAATTGTTGATGGCTCTTCGATCAAAAATAGAGGAAAGACTATAGTGATCGAAAAATCGAAGGAAGAAAAGAAAGCTGAAGCAGAGGCTGAGATTGAAAAGTTACGAATAGTGCAAAGCATAATGCGACTTTGTGCAAAAGATCCACCTGGAATGAACAAGGGTGATCCTGCTAAGCATTACAACTATGAAACGATTGAGTCGAAAGTTGCATATAATCATATGTATGCTTTTGAGAAGAAGCCGAAGCAGAGCTATTCTGTTGCCAACTCAGACATAAGTCAATTGGACTTTCCTATTAATGAGATGATGTTCATCATGGCTCAGTACAAAATTGTTGAGAAGTTTGATAATGATGATGAGTACACTTACATGAAAATCAGGTTTCATGCTGTTCTTGGAAAACTTCCAGAGGATATATGGTCACTCCTGAAGATAAAGAAGGTGATCAGCATAAAGAGGGATGTTTTATTCGAGAATATGATGCAAAATAATCGCTTCTTTGTTTCAAGGGCAAATCGTCAAGTTTGTGGTTTCTGAGTAGCAGATTTTCCGATGATGAATTTGTTTGATCTTATACAAGTTGCATTGTTGTTAAAAGATAAAGCTGCTTCATATCTTCAAGAAACTGATCCTGAAGTTTTTCGTCTTGGGCTTGCTCACATCAAGATATTCATAGACAATTACTATGAGTGTTTAGCTGTTACTGATGTGGAGTTAGCTACTACGAAGGGAGTGGAAGTAAAAGTTCCAATGGAGGTTTCGAAGACTCAGGCTGAGTTGAAGAAGTTTGCAGATGGGCAGATCTGCTTAAAGCCATTTGGAATGGTCTTCGCAGGAAAGGATAAGAATGGGAACGCGAATAGGTTTTTGTTCCATACCAATGAAATTGAAAGATATACAACGTCCCAAGATACGAACTTTATTGTTCGTATGAATAATTGTTCGAAAAATAATGTTGGTGATAAGAATGAGCTGAAGAAGATTATTTCGTGGTACTCTGAAATCCGAAGGGTAATGCTGTATGCTATACAGATTCTCTTGAACTGAAGAAGGTCGACATTATTACAAAGGGGGAGAATGTAAGGGTCGAAATTAGTTGTAATATGTCGAAGTCTTTTGTACCCTTCGAATGTTTATTAATATATTTACTAAGGTGTCATTTCGTACGAAGCTTAAGTGACCAAGCCTTAGTATTTTTTGTATGCTTTCACGGTTCCTATAAATAGGGAACTTTACTAGAGTTAGATAAGAGTCCTTTACAGAACCTGTCTATTTTTCTATGTAAATGTTGAAAGCATAATAGAGCTGAAACCAGATTATATTTACATCGTGTGTTCAATCTTCATTCGTTTTACTCTGATTTGATTCATACTTGATTCTACACTTCATCAGAACAGTGCCCTGCGAACTACTACGAACATTCGTATTGATTCGCATCGATAAAATGGACTGTGAATGAACAGTTGACTGCGAAAGCCTGCGAACGTTCGCACCGATTCACAGTGAAGATTTTATGAGTGTGATAGTTGATTTGGTACTGAATCAACTTCCATTATTCCCAGCCCTTGAAGGATTCTATTAAATGTTGTTTTAGGTAGGGCCTTGGTAAATATGTCAGCCAATTGATTAGCGGATCTTACGAAATGAATCTCAACATTGCCATCTTCCACATGTTCCTTGATAAAGTGATACCTCAGTGTTATGTGTTTCGTCTTTGAGTGTTGCACTAGGTTGTGACAAATGCGAATGGCACTTTCGGACTCACAAGAGAGAGGAATTCTTCTCATATTTAAGCCATAAATGTGAATGTAACGCCCTGTTTATTTAATAAATAAATAGATAAAATTATGAAAGAGTAGTAGCCCTAAAATTCATAATATTCAGTGAGATTTTGGTTTTGGGAGCTAAATGTTAAAATCCTTAAAGTATTGGGGGTTAAAAGTGTAAATCAGGACTTAATTTGTATGTAATATCGAAGTCAGGGTACGTTTTGTAATTAATGGATTTAAATTGAAAAGATTTGAAGGCTTAGGGGGGGCTGATTGGTAATTTAAAGACTTATTATGAAATAAATTTATGGGTTCAAGGTTTAAATGGTAAATATTGGCCATACTTTGAAAGAAATGTCAAGAGGAGGGACTACTTTTGGCATTATGGAAACTATTTAAGGGGATCGGGGTATTTAAACCCTTCACCCTCGTCCCAACCCTAACCCTAGATGAGAAGCAACCGTCACCTTCCCTCCTTCTCCAGCCGCCGGTCTCGCTTCTTTGTCCTCTAGCGCCGCACCAGCACCTCTATTGAGGTTGTCAACCACCGGACGCCACCGCCTAGCTCATTTTCCGATCAGCCAATGCGTCACAGTCCCTAGCCTCCAGCGTGCACAAGTCGACGACGAGTTCTGGGTGAGTTCGCTGCAACCGTTCACGTTTCCTGCTGCCGTTCACTGCCGCTTTTGGCTGTTCCGGTGTCTTTCTGACTGCCGCGTTTGTTGTTGTGAAGTGATGGGTGTGTGTGCTTTGTGTGTTGTGTTGCTGCGTGATAGGAAGCCAAAAGGAATCACCGCCACCACCGTGAGGTTGTGGCTGCCGACGTGAAAACATTACTGCTGCCGACAGTCGCCACCATCGGCGGCCACAGGTGGCTATGTGTGCGTGTTACAATGTAATTAGGTGTGTGTGCTACAGGTGTATTGCGTTGGATGTGTGTGTGTTATGTAATCGGAAATTCAAGGAAAGCCCACTACCACCACCACCGCAAGGTGGTGGCTGCCATCATGTACCACCATGGGTGGGTGTATTTTAGTGTGTGTGTGTGGGTGCATTAGTATTTTCATTGTAATATTGTAACCGGAGTTGGAATAATGGAAAGAAACTGAAAACCACCACCTTAGGGTGGTGGATGCCGCCTCCTACCGCCATCGGCCGCCGTGTCGGGTGTTGGTGTGCTTGCCTTATTGAGTTTGATTTGTTTGGGATGCTTGAAACCCTAATGGGCCCAATGAAGCCCTAATAGGCCCAATGAAACCCTAATGGGCCTAATGAACCCTAATTGATCAAAAGGCCTAGCTATTGGGCCTAATGGGCTAAGATGGGGTTGGAAACCCTAATTAGGGTTTAGAAAACCCTAATATTGGATTTATGGGCTTGGACTTATCGAGACCCACTTTGGGTCATTGGAATGGAATAATGTATTAAGCCCAATCACACCACATGATCTACTTAGATGAGTGATTGACTTAATGGATTAAGCCCTTAATGCGTTAAGTGAGAAACACTTAACCATAATCATCATTTTATGTGAAACCCTAATCTCACTTGGGCTTTAAGTTGGGCCTTTCTATTGTGCTTTGGTGATGGATAGTAATGGGCTATTCAAGAACAAGCAAATGGGCTAGAATAATTTAATGGGCCTAGGGTAAGGCCCATGTAAGGGGTTTGGGCCTAATTTGTAAAATTGGGCCATAGATGGGCCATAGTTTGGGCCTTTATGATTATGAGATATTGGGCCATTAGAATACCAAATGTTGGACTTGACTTTTTGATTGGGCCTTTGAATAAGACATGTAAAGGCTTGGGCCCAATTTGGAAAATAGGGCCATATGTTGGGCTTTGAGCCATAGTTCGACTTTTGGGCCTTTGGATTGGGCCTCGGGCTTGAATCAAGCCAAGATAGGGGTAGAGTAGTCTTTTACCCCCAAGCATGGACTTATGGTTATGTATTGGAACCCAATTATTAATTGGGTGTTATTTTGGTGTTGACAGTTTGAGAATCTGTCATCTAGCAGCTAGGGTTGAGTCTGCGGGACATCAGCAGTGTGGGGTTGAGTCTGCGGGACTTCAGCAGTGTGAGGTGAGTTACCTTCCAATAGAAGTGGGTCTAAGGCCACAATTCCGGCCCACTAGTAGATTTGTTTGGAAGATGACTGTCTTTGTGATAATCATCTAGGTTGTTACTACCTGATATGTTTATGTGTTAGCATGATATGATGTTATGTGTTAGTAGTAGTAGGGGGTGAAATAGTCCCCGGATACCGGTTGCAAGATACTGAAGGGTAGTTAGTACCCATGCATGCCTAGTAGTATGTTCATGATATGTTATTATGTGGTAGTAGTAGGGGGTGAAATAGTCCCCAGATACCGGTTGAAAGATACCGAAGGGGGTTGCTAGTACCCATGTATGCTTGGTAGTATGTACATGATATTTATTATGTTTTAGTGGTAGGGGGTGAAATAGTCCCCGTTGCCGGTTGAGATAGATTGGAGGGTAGGTCGGCACCCCATAATGGCTTGACATGGGTAGGTCAGCACCGCAGAATGGCTTGACATAGGTAGGTCAGGACCCCAAAATGGCTTGACATGGGTAGGTAGGGCACCCCATAATTGTCCGGCAGTACGTATGTTATATGGTATGTGGTATGATGGGGGAACTCACTAAGCTTCGTGCTTACTGTTTATGGTTTTGGTTTCAGGTACTTCGTTTCAAACGAAAGGAGTCGGCTTGGTCGCAACGCATCACACTAAGTTTTTGCACACATGAGATCTTTGGGATTACACTCTAATATTAATTAATGATAAAATGCTTAGATTATTGACACTTAAGCTTTGACATGTAATGTTATTTCTGATGGATTTATACTTCTGGTTTTATAATAACTTATTTAAAAATGAAATTTTTGGCCTTGAATTTTGGGATGTTACAAGTTGGTATCAGAGCCTTGGTTTGAGGGATTCGGGCACACTCTCGGGTGTGTCTAGACTCAAACTAAGGAATTGGTATGAAAATTTTCAAAAGAAAAATCATTTATTACAAAGGAGTTTGAAAAGAGTTTGAAAAGAGAAAAGAACTATGAAAAGACCAAAGTGTGTGATGCGTGCAATCAGCCGAGCTCAAGTAAGTTTTCCCCAAGATACCCATACATGTAATGATATGATATGATTATGAGAACTGAATGCTAGATTAGGGTTAAGGATCTATGAAGGATGCCTTATATGCCTAATGTATGTGTATGAGAACTGCATGCTAGATTAGGGCTAAGGATCTAGGAAGATGCCTTATATGCCTGCTGTATGTGCTTAATGAGCTACATGATAGTGTTGATCAGTCAGTGATAGGATGGCCAGTTTAGGTTATGCCTGATTGTATGAGCCTTTGATTTGCATGTATAGATTCCTGAGTAGAGGATAAAATGGCTTGACTGGAATATGATGGTTAGAATTTCCATTGTCTGAATGCTGCTTGCTTTGTGCTTTGTGGGACTCTTAGTAATGTGAGCTAGCTATATTCATGAGGTAGCTAGTTGACATTACTGGGAGTCTTTCAGCAGCTGAGGACTGGGTGGGTTCAGGAACCTAGGAAAGCCTAGGATATGTTTCAGTGGGTTAGTAGTGAGGTTCAGTGAGACTTGGGTGTACCAGTTTGAGGAAGTGACTTGGAGGATTCGGGAGGATTGTTGAGGAAAGTATGGATAGGTGTGGAAGGTAGTATTGGGCCCATACTACTGGAAGCACAGGATGCATACTCGAATCGGTGAGAGTCTTGGAGAATCTGAGAAGCTTCGGGGCGGAGTATGTGACCCGATTTAGGGTCAAAGGATGTTCCAATTGTTGCAGCTTAGCCATGGGCAAGTGAGCTAGTGAGCGTGACAGGGTGTCAGACCCTGAAGGATATGACTTCCAAGAGTTTGTAGATGCGAGATTGGTTTGGAGCGCCCTGGGAAGATAGGTTCGTGCTAGGTGCATATAGTAGAGGGTCCCGGGAAGAGACCCATGACTTCTGATCATCGGCTGAAAGGCCAACAAGGCCGGAGTCAGCGCAACACGTACAGGAAGGTGCACAAGGGAGTTTGTCGCTCCAAGGGTTTAGGCTGCTACAAGGTAGCGGGGTTGGTCATGCCAGCAGAAGGTGGTAAGGATTCTTGGGTATATTCGAATCCTTGGAATGTCATTTCAGTATGGTGTTAAGCACACAAGAGTGAGAGTCCGATTCTAGTTTCGGCTCAGGAGCAGGGCCTAGGCCAGTCGATGTGCGATCGCAGAAGTTCATCTCATCGGAGATTACTTGCAGAGTTATGGGAATGGACCTCGGTGGTCTTTCGTTCAGCCAGGGAAAGGACTTTGGGAACTCTTGGTAGTCGTCTCGGGACCTTTCAGGTCCGATTTGTCGTGGGATAGTTAGGGTTTCATTTGAAACCCAAGGTCTATGGACCCTTAGAATCCTTTGGGAAGGAAGATTCTATAGTTGGTTCCTGTCATCAAGACAAGGATTTCGTCAGATGTTCGCTGGTATGTCATCTTTTGTTACTAGATGGATGTTGGGGATACGTACCACTTTGGAATTTTGATTGAGTTTGGGCAACTTAGATCTCGGGTCGGTTCTCTACCATTGTTTGGGTTATCAAGGATCATATATGTCATCCTACATGCCGGAAAGTCCTTGATTAACCCACAGAGGGACGCATCTTGCGGAGTGGGTTCTGCGTGTACCGTTATCATTCTGGATCTTTGTCGGGATCGGTGCAGGAGTAATATGTAGATGATACTCGTTCAGGGTTAGAACGATAGTTCTCAAGTGAAGTCAGCGTTTAGTGGTTCTATCATGGTTCAGGTGTGGTCGACAATTGTCTATGGATGAACTTTGGAGTTCAAGGCACTACTGTTGCTAGGAAAGGACCGGTAGCATGAAGATGGTAATGTCAGTTGTGGGTGTTAGCTGCATAAGTGGTTGGTCATTGGATGTTCAAGAGAATTGTATTTTCTCATGGGCTGTGTTCGGTTAGAGTTCAGTGGTGTTGCAAGGTTGGAAGTGGGAATGAGGATTCGTCAGCCAGAGTGAAGATTCAGGCCTTCAGTTGGCAGCATGGTAGATTGACTAAGGTGTCAGGCTGGACTAGATTTCAAGAGTACTCTTCAAGATTTCATAGGATGGGCCGAGCTTAAGGTTTGATTGGTAATTGATCGTTAGCATTGGTAAGCTCAGATTGTCTGTAGTGGAATATTAAGAAGTAAGAAGGATTGGGAATCCTTCAATTCTCACGTACCGTGAAGACTTAGTCGAATCTAAGTGGGGGAGCGACTTTTTGTTAAGTTCTCCACATGTGAGTTCTGGTCGCACGAGGTGCAATCTCTAGGGCACCTTGTCAACCATAAGGGTATTCTGGTCGATCCGGCGAGGATAGAGGCCGAGATGTTGTGGGAGATTTCGAGGTCTCCAGCTGAGATTCAGAGTTTCGTGGGTCTAGTGGGTTATAACCTGAGATTTATACGGGACTTCTTCGATATTGCGGTTCCTTTCACCCTACTGACCAAGAAGTCGGTGGCCTTTGTTGGGGGCCTGAGCAGCAGACAGCCTTCGAGACTCTCAGACAACAGGTTTCGGGAACCAGGGTAGAGCTCCAGTTAGGATTCAAGTTCATGTAGCAGTGTTGATTATGATGGCATGTGCAGAATTAGAAAAGATCTAGTGAATCATCATGTAAACTCAAGAACACAAGGAGTAAATAAATCTTTGTAAGCTCATATTAGATCTAGAAAGGATATACAAATCGGTTTGTACAAATTTCTCTCTCTAGTCTAACACTCCAAATGGTTCCTTACATAATGGGAGTCACTCACTTCCTATTTATAGGAAAGACTTAACCCATTTACACATACAAGAGGGTAAGCCTAAAACACTACATCGAAGAGTGAATTTGCACCCTAACATTCTCCCCTCAAAGTTAGGATTGGATGTCCCGGCTTCATTCTCCAACGAGCTAGCGGGATCAAGACCAAACTCCCCCTCGAAGTAACACCGGTCTTCAAATCCGCAAATGAATATTCGACAAACCCGTGAAGCTTTGAAGACCCATCATTCTCCCCCTTTTTATAATCAAAATATTATTATAAAACCCATTAAGGGTGAGAAGCGCCTGAGGAATAAACTTCACAATACTCCCCCTTGATGTGTACCAAAAATGAAACCTTGAAAATCTTGCACGGAAAAATAATCACGAAAAAGCCTCAAAAAATTTCCAATTTGTGAATTTTTTTTGACTTTTTGGGTGAAAGTTGCAAGATTTTCCAAAATCCGGGTAAAAAATGTCCCTTTCTGAATTCAGCAGGGTCCCGTTGCAACAAAAAAAAGCCAAATATGCGAAACTCTACCGTATTTGTGAAACTGGGCATAAAGCGTAAATTCTCACAAACTGCAGGGGCCAGAAATGCACAATCTTCAATTTCTCAAAAAATCAGTGCTTTTTCGAATTTGGACAAAAACTGCCAAATTTCAGAAACTCCAGGGACTGATTTCGAAAGTTATGCACTTTTCTTCAAAACATACGAAATGTTGTCTCAATCATACGAAGAGTTGAAAAAGATGTTAAACTAATGAAACTTTGCTTTCTTCTTCCCCAATTCATACGAAATCACAGTACCCTTCGTATGAAACTTCATCTCCACCCTTCGTACGAAACTCTCAACACCCTTCGTACGAATTCACAGCACCAAAATTTTCTCTCTCCTCTTCGTTAGATTCAATTAGAGCACCGAACTAACGAAAATTTTTCCCACTGATTAACGAAATCGAAGGCATACGAAGCCTCTGAATCTCGTCTGAATCTTTATTTACTCACTGAATCAAATTTTCGTTAACAAAGTCCTTCGTTCTTCGTTTTTCATTCATCCAAATAAAACCCAGATGACTATTCAAGATTCATACCCAATGCAAGGTCTGTTCGTCCCCAAACCAAACCCGATTTCGTGCAATCCTTTTATCATCGACTCCAAATCTAGACATCAACATTTCGATTCCAAATCTTCGTTCTTGATCCCCATTCTTTTTCTCATCCTTCTTACGAAGCATGCAATCATTTGCTAGATGATTTGCGCCGTTGCAATAATGACAGTCCATACCCAAATCTCCTTTCAGTTTCTTCTCTTTCTTCTCCTCAGCAACCTTCCCATCATTCTTCTCACGTTTCTTCTTCTCCTCTCCTGTAGCCTTGTTCACGAAACTTCCTTTTCCCTCACTTTGCTTCAACTTTGGATTAAACGGTTTCTTGAAAAACTTTTTGACTCGGTTGTTTGAGTAAAAAGCTATTGCCTCATCATCCGAATTCATGATAAACCCCTCTTCATCATCAGAATCACATTTTTCGACTGCTTCCTTTTCTGACACTTTAGAGACAAGTGCTAATGGACCTCCCAAACTAAGCTTCAACTCTTCTGCCATTTCGTTCACTTCACTTTCGTGAGTTTTCAATTGATTGTACAGATCATTTAGAGAAGATGTGTCGAAACTCTGTTGATTTTTCACCATCATGCTAACACTCCTCCATTCTTTATGGAGTCCCATAACGAAAGTGAGATTGAATTCCATACCAGACCTCGTGATTCCATAACGATTGCATTTGTAAATGAACTCATTCAGCCTATCACAGTAATTTTCAATAGTTTCACCATCTTTTTGCTTGAAATCCTTCAATTCAATCAAACAGTGCTTAACTGAATTGATTTTTGTCTTCTCGCTACCTTGAAATTTTTCTTTGAGATTATTCCATATTTCTTTTGCAGTTGTACAACTTCTGACATAGTTATACACAACTAGAGGCAATGCACCACGTAACTCCCTTATGCATCGTTTTTCAAGTTTCTTCATTCGATCAGTTTGAGCATCAACACTCGTAGTACAAAATTAAGATCGAACTGGTTGAAGATTTGTCGGAAGAGTAACATTCCCTAAGATGCATGAGCAAAACTCTTCATCGAGTCCATTCAAGTAGTCTTGCATACAATTAGACCATTGATCATAGTATTCCGGAATGAGCATAGGAATCTTAGTTGAAGATCCTAGCAGATGAGAGTATGAAGTCATCGAGTTGAGATTGAAGTTCACCATTGATGTACGGAAGAAATTTTTTGAGAATTTTTGAGAAATCAAAGAGAATTTGATAGCAAATTGCTGAATTGAACAGAGATATCAAGTAGAACACTCGATTCAACAAATCAGTTGCAAAATCAAATCACAACTGAAGATCTAGAACGCTTTTTCACGTCAAAAGGTGCGGAAACTTTTTCAACCAGAAATTTGATTCAAAAACATTTTGAATCAGTGTGAAAATCAGATCGTAGATTATGATTCCTGCTCAGATACCAATTGTAGTAGTGTTGATTATGATGGCATTGCGGAATTAGAAAAGATCTAGTGAATCATCATGTAAACTCAAGAACACAAGGAGTAAATAAATATTTGTAAGTTCATATTAGATCTAGAAAGGATATAGAAATGGGCTTGTACAAATTTCTCTCTCTAGTCTAACACTCCAAATGGTTCCTTATATAATGGGAGTCACTCACTTCCTATTTATAGGAAAGACTCAACCCATTTACACATACAAGAGGGTAAGCCTAAAACACTACATCCAAGAGTGACTTTGCACCCTAACTTTCTCCCCCTCAAAGTTAGGATTGGATGTCCCGGCTTCAGTCTCCAACGAGCTAGCGCGATCAAGACCAAACTCCCCATCGAAGTAACACCGGTCTTCAAATCCGCAAATGAATATTCGACAAACCCGAGAAGCTTCGAATACCCATCAGTTCAATTGTGTGTTAGGTCGAGTGCGTGTTCGACCCAGTATGGAAAGTGTTGTAAGACTACGGGGGTAGCTGTAGCATTCACTAGCAGCCAGATAGTGTTAGAGTATTGTAAGTCTGCGGGTGTAGCCGTAGCATTCACTAGCAGTCAGATAGTGTTAGAGTGTTGTAAGTCTGCGGGTGTAGCCGTAGTATTCACTAGCAGTCAGATAGTATTAGAGTGTTGTAACTCTGCGGGTGTGGCAATAACATTCACTAGCATCCATATAGTGATAGAGTGGTGTAAGTCTGCGGGTGTAGCCGTAGCATGTTGGATTGATGTCTAAGTCCATAACTATATTTGGTATGTACTTGACCCGACCCGACATGGTCCATTTGGGTTGCACTTCACCGACACAATTTATATGGATAGTCTTTTGAGAATAGTATATTTATGATTTATATTAATATATTATAAGTTCTAATATATTAATATGGAATCATATTATTTAATTAGTATTGATCAAGAATTAATTTAGAATTAATTAGGTTATCAAAAACAACTAATTAAATATGGACTCTTATATATATGGAATGGGCCAAGTTCATTTAGGTTGGGCTAAGCTTTCATGGATGGTCCATGGAGCTTTTAACCCATGCATCCTATGTAAATGAAAGGTCATGGGTATTAGGGTTTACATGGATGTAAACCTAATCCTCCATAATATATAAAGGGGTCCTTGGCTCACAAAATTGGCACAAGTGTGTGAAAATAAGAGTGGGCCGATTTTAGTGTGCATTCATATTCTCTCAAGTTCTTCCAAGGTGTTTTGGTGATTTGTGATTCCATTTGAGGCTTCCACACTATTGGGGCTAAGCTCTTAAAGCTTGAAGACATCAAGCTACATCAAAAGGTATGTCATCTAACTAGAACTTTGTAGTATAGGTGCTTCATAATATGCTAGTTAGGATGAAACCTTGGAATAGTTAATATTTGCATGTATAATAGAGAAAACATGGATCCAAGGTTTATAGGGTTGCATGTACACCATAGGAGTGTTAGAATGCTCAAAACCCAACAGTGGTATCAGAGCCATGGGTTGTTTTATGTTATATTGATGCAAATGTTTTATTTTCAAGTTGAAAAAAAAAGGAAAAAAAACATGACGTTTGTCAAATTTTAAGATAATTACTTGTTTTTGTGAAAAACTAATTATTTGTAAAATTTGAATCATTTGCTATATGAGTTGAATTAGGTCAAATTTAGTAAAAGAGAAAATGATATGATTATTTATTAGTTTTAAAAGTTTGATCTAAAGAGTTTTTTGAAACCTCCATAAGTTATGGATATGAAAAGGTTTTTAAAAAAATTGATTCAAAGTTTTTTATGGAGTTACAAAACTTGGTCTTAATGTTTTAAAGAATTCCATAACTTGTTCTTAAGTTATGGAACATGAAAAGTTTCATCATAAAACAAGTATTTTACTCCATAAGTTATGGAATCCAAAAGTTTTCAAGAGTTACAAAACTTGCTCTCAAGTTTTGGAATTTGGAAAAAGTTTTTTATGATAAAAAAAGAATTGAATTCTAAAACTTTTGGGTTCATAACTTATACAATTAATTAAATAGTTTTAATTTTGAATTTAATAATTGGAATTATGATGTTTTTATTGAATAATTCAATTAACTCTTATGGACTTTATTAATAGATAATTAAAGTGTTTAATTAAAAGAGAATTAATAATTCCATAATGACATGGTTTAAATTTAATTAAATTAAGAGTATAGTTTAATTAATAGATTAAACCACCAAGTATTTTAAATGTCTAAAATACACCCTTATACTATTATAATATTAAAAATTTAATATATTATATGTATAAGAGCAAGTCGTCTTACCATTAGTAGGCCTCATTCACGAAGCCGGTCTATAAGGGGGGTATAAGGTTACTGCCTATAAAATGGCAGTTTAATGGATGTCCACTCTCACTCACCGCTTCCTTGACCGGTGGAGGGTCGTTAGCCGAACAGGTAGGACAAGGACTATAATTCTCCCTTCATTATAAGTATAATGATAAATACTAAGTAACTAAACACGTATAAATTCCCAATCTTAGTTACTTAGGAAAATGTGAATAAGGTGCTAATCCATGAACTTACACTTTGCACTTTGTTTAAGCTGTTAGTGGAGCGTGTGTGGTTAACCGGCACACTAACCTGGATTTAACAACGTAGGCAAAGGGTAACTTAATGTTTATCATAGTATCGTTGGAGCGTGTGTGGTTTACCGGCACATCGATTGAGGAGTAAATATTAAGGGTACCAAGTATATTTGCATGGTTACTTCACACCTTGTTTTGTGATCCTCGGCATCCCAGTCACAAAACATGAAGGGCACACTCGAGATTGAAACATGCCATTGAAAAGTTCAATGAATCGCAAAAGAATCTAGGAGTTTCAAAACCAATTAAAACCTAATAATACATTTCGTTTATCTTGGTGGAAATTGGTGAATCGTCATTCACCTACCTTCAAATATTTTATAGCTTGGATTACGGCATCCCTCTTCCAAGTTATAAAATAGTTTGTTGGGTCCTAGCCTTAATATATCATATTGGGTGTTATATTAAGGACTTAAATGAACTTTACGTGAATTTCCCCCATTGTTGATGTCTGGTTTAGACAACAATGATCTTCCCAAACCAAGCTTTCCTAATGAATATGACTTCCCGAGTTTGGCTCATGGAAGTCATACTTCTCTTCCTCCACCTCCTCCAATTATTCTCCCTAACCCACAAGTTCAAGGTCAGTCAAGCCCTAATGGCAAGCAAGGTCTATGTGTGATCACATCTTAGAGATGAAGTCACATATTGACAAGCCGGGAGAGTTGGGTGTCAAAGTCTTGAGAAAGTTAAATGTTCAATCACTTTCTAAGTCACATAGTGAGTTCCTTTGGGACTACTATGAAACAGACTATGACATGAACCTTAATGATCATATCTATTTGCTTGGTGCTGCTGAATCAGCAATGATTTGGAACGATAGTAAAGCAAATTTGATTAGAAGATCAACTTCCCAAAAACTTTATGGACAGTGACAATGGTGACACTAGAAATCCAGAAAAAGCATTCTCTTCCCAATGGAAAGGGATTGGCCATAGTCAACCCGGTTGACCAAATGGTAAAGAGAAAGGCTAAGTCTGAGATAGTCCCATTACCAAAGGGTCCATATGTTTATTTTGCCAAAGGAAGGGGCGTTGATTGCAAAGCTGCCAAATTTACCTAAGGATGTTAAAGTCAATAAGTTTGACTCTACATCAGGTAGAGCCCATTATCTAACTCTGTTAAGTTCTATTTTGAGATCCTCATTACATGATGTGACTGGGTCACATGTTGATGTTTTAAGAATCAAAGAATAGAGAGAAATCTTAAAGGAAGTATATGCTGATTCTGATCGCGAAGGTGGATTTCGATCGCATCAGAATTTTGAGCAGTTGCTTAAGAAGTTATGATATATTGCTAAGGAATACATAACAACAATTTTCCATGTGGATTGTAAGGATAAGTTTTTCCGCAAAGTTTTAAAATAAAAAAAAATTGTTTAATTTTATTTATTTAAAGTATCCTTACAATGGCATTTATGGAAAATTGTTGCTTATATGATTCCACTGACAGCAATATTGGAAAATGGATTTGATTCTTTCATTTGTGGTAGTGTCTAAATTTACCAAATCAGGAAAGTTCCTCATCACCGAAGTTTCAATTGGACCGAAACTTGGAATCATGCAAATTGAATAGTGTGATGAATGAGAACTTTCAAGCATTGGAAAATCAAGACTAATTACTTGTTCACATGGATATGTGAGTCAAGTGAAGGACTAAAGGGATCGAGTACACATTCTTGTGCACTGGTCATGTCCACCACAAAGCTCGTTAAGACTATTTGATTTACTAAAGTTTAGTAAATATGGTTATACTTACAAGTTTAAGTATAATTCAGAAACATTGGAAAAGTCTCAATGTATGGCAGAACGAATGGGAAGAATCAAATTAGGCAGAAAGATAAAAGTTTCTCAAATCTAAAAAGATGGGAGAGTACTTTAGTATCATGTTTGTGATCATCTTAATGATTTAGAAATCATATCACAATTAGTCCTCTAAAGGTCATCTTAGTGCATTCTTATGACTAAGAAGAGGAGTCGTGAATTGTTGAAATGGTTAGATCAGGAAGATGAGTCATACTTCGTTCCAAAACAATTCTTAGAGTCATACTCCAAGATTGTAACTTGAGTGACATATCTTAAAGAAAGGTTTAAAACACTTGTCAAATGTAAGAGTAAAAGTTTCCTACTCTTGTACATTTGAAATTGGTAAGTTGTGATGTTTTGGATAAAACAAAGACCAACTAAGGCCAATTGTGTGAAGTGTTTGTCTTGATAAAGAATCCGCACTATCCCTTGAATATTTGGCAAGCTAGTCTTATATGTCAAGAGGATAGTGGGAGTCTTAAAGATCCTAAAAAGAATTTCAAGAACTAATCAAGAATAAAACTTGAGGTTCTTCACTAGCACACGACTTGAGGTTTATAACCTATCGTGTTGACATATTCTGTGCCTATTGCAGTTAAAGTTGGCTTTGCATAGGAGTTCTGAAAGTTCTCAATTGGTTGCATAACAACTTGGAGGCAATGACAGGCCCTGTACTGCCAGGTGGCAATAAGTTAAGATTGCATAAGTTTAGTCCATATGAGTTTGGATTTGTCATTATCCTTCTCTTGTGACTATGGTTTTGACGATTCACATGGATAAGAACACATACACCATAAAATCTAAGGGTCATAAGGTTTCTCTCCGATTCATGAAAATGATGGTGAGGAAACACTTCCACCAAGTAGATTTGAAGCAGATGGCAAAAGGTCTAAACAATTGAGACTATGATTACGACATCCCTTTTCATAGTTCTGAAATTTTTTAGACACATATGCATGTTATCTAAGGAAAGGTGTATGATTTTGATAAAGTTTTATCAAAGCATCTCGTATCAGAAATCTAAACTTTGGTAAGAAAGTCAATAAAGTATTGATTTCTAGAAGTCCAGCTGATTTCTGAGTACATGTCAAAGCTAGTGGGAGCATAAGTGTTATGCTAATAACCATCATGTTAGTGGGGGCATGATAATTATTGTTAGTGTTGCAAGTTAGCAATGTTAATTATAGAAAACAAAAGTTTCAATTCGTGAGGCTGGAGGGATTGAAAAAGTTGTTTTGCTATAATTAAGGGAGAGGATATACTTCATTTCAGTTCTAAAGGCTTAGATTGAGACCTTAATCATCTTTAGTCAAGAATATATATATATATATATATATATATATATATATATATATATATATATATGAATTTCATGTTGGATTGGTTCAACTTAAGGAAATTCTATATATTGCGTTCTCAAAATTCGATTATGAATACGGCATCCCTCTTCATAGTCAAATTTTGAAAACATGGCAAATAAAAATAATGTAGCAAAAGACTGGTCTAGAATCATGTCTTTATGTGAGACATCATGAATCGTGTACCATTTGCTTTGGGTACAGGATCGATTGCATGTGCTATAATATTTGTCATTTCTAAATTTTTCCAAATGCCGAGAGGCATTAAGAAGGGAAAAGGTCTAGAATTGGATATGAC
The DNA here is from genome assembly GCF_052849685.1 of Lactuca virosa. NCBI lineage: Eukaryota > Viridiplantae > Streptophyta > Magnoliopsida > Asterales > Asteraceae > Lactuca > Lactuca virosa. The sequence goes on along the minus strand of NC_136429.1, from coordinate 302,091,037 downwards.
TAAAATGATTAAGCAATTGTCGAGGACAATCTGAGGTTTACCAAAGATTGGTTGCTCAGGGACAGTTGGAAGTATAGCGCTAATTTTGGAAGGACCATATTGACATATTCTGAAAAGAGGCATCTCTTATTCAGAAGTGATAGTAAAAATGAGAATATGGAGTTGTCTCCATAGGTGGAAGTTATATGTGTAAGATTAGAAAACTTAATGCAAGAAGCATGTCCAAAGCAATGTACTTTGAATATGAGACTTAGTTTCCATGGAGTTGATCTCCATTGGAATACCTTATAATGACTGTTGACAAGTCTTTGTGACTTTGTACATATTCATTACAGGAGGGTCAGTGCATATAAGTTTAAAATCTAAATAGATTTCGATAAATGATAGGAATTTGAAATTCTCACATTTTTCGATAAGGATTTGGGAGTGTGAAATTAGAATCATTGAAATTATGTTCAATTGGTTTATTTCACAAAGTAAGGATCATAGACAAACATAGAGTGCATACTTGGTGTTTGGCAAAGCTATTGTTTAAGAAAAACATAGTGTACATGCTTGGAGCATGGGACAACTAGTCTTTTTAATTCAAGTATAAAGTTGATAAAACCGAAACAATGAATAATGAGTAGTCAGTATGGTGATAAATAAAGGTGTTTATTTATATTCATAAGGTTTGATACCATATTTGATTCATTTATTATCGTGTTTCACTTTGCATGTTTTGACTTCTAGAATAACTAAGTCGCTCTTCCTAAATGATTAAGTTATTCAAACCATCCACAGTCGGTCATATGTTGGATGTAGATATGAATCAAGACTGTCATGGGTTGGTTTGTAGAGGTCCAAGTTAGTGGACAAAGTGGTGCTACAACACTCATGAGTGCTCATAAGTTCTGAGTATTGGATTCAACCCGCGCTCATTTGAATCACTTCATGGATTTTATCACGAGTGATCATGAGACGATAATATCTTATATTCTTCAAACCTAGAGATATGAGTTGTTACTATGAGTTGGTTATACATTGATTGCACGAATACGCATTTGGTAACTCGATGTTAGAAAATGTGCCTTTGTGTATGATTCAACAAGTAGTAGAACAAGCCATATGAGTCGAAGTTAATCCATTCCTTTTACCTACGGGATAAAAGTGATATCTGTGGGCCCCTCGATGATTTAGCGATGACACATGTGAGTGCTTGGCCAAGCCAGGACTGACTTGATTTGTTCAATCAGTCAGTCATCATAAATCCAAAATCGGGAAACAACAAATGGACAGAGAGAATGATTATAATCCATGTCTCAGTCCATATGATATCTAGAATGGAGGAATATATGATCCCTTATCTAATGGACAAGTCATTGACAAGGTCAGAGTTCGACAGCGGCTTTAAGAGCTACGATTGCCAGTTAGGTTTTGAAGTCATACTCAATAATAGTTTTAGACTTATCCAAGTGGGAGACTGTTGGATTGATGTCTAAGTCCATAACTATATTTGGTATGTACTTGACCCGACCCGACATGCTCCATTTGGGTTGCACTTCACCGTCACAATTTATATGGATAGTCTTTTGAGAATAGTATATTTATGATTTATATTAATATATTATAAGTTCTAATATATTAATATGGAATCATATTATTTAATTAGTATTGATCAAGAATTAATTTAGAATTAATTAAGTGATCAAAAAGAACTAATTAAATATGGACTCTTATATATATGGAATGGGCCAAGTTCATTTAGGTTGGGCTAAGCTTTCATGGATGGTCCATGGAGCTTTTAACCCATGGATCCTATGTAAATGAAAGGTCATGGGTATTAGGGTTTACATGGATGTAAACCTAATCCTCCATAATATATAAAGGGGTCTTTGGCTCACCAAATTGGCACAAGTGTGTAAAAATAAGAGTGGGCCGATTTTAGTGTGCATACATATTCTCTCAAGTTCTTCCAAGGTGTTTTTGTGATTTGTGATTCCATTTGAGGCTTCCACACTATTAGGGCTAAGCTCTTAAAGCTTGAAGACATCAAGCTACATCAAAAGGTATGTCATCTAACTAGAACTTTGTAGTATAGGTGCTTCATAATATGCTAGTTAGGATGAAACCTTGGAATAGTTAATATTTGCATGTATAATAGAGAAAACATAGTTCCAAGGTTTATAGGGTTGCATGTACACCATAGGAGTGTTAGAATGCTCAAAACCCAACATAACATTCACTGGCAGTCAGATAGTGTTTGAGTGTTGTAAGTCTGTGGGTGTAGCCGTAGCATTCACTAGCAGTCAGATAGTATTAGAGTGTTGTAAGTCTACGGGTGTAGCCGTAGCATTCACTAGCAGCCAGATCGTGATAGAGTGTTGTAAGTCTGCGGGTGTAGCCGTATCATTCACTAGGTTGGTTGATAGCATGAGCGCGTTGTTAGGACGCAGAAGGAACAGTAGTACCCACCATTTCGGGTGTAGCAGTGAGGAAATGGAAATCCACGGATTGGGTTTCGGAATTACCCAAATGGATTAGATCTGGTTGAGACAGTGATAAGCCCGTATGATCGCCCCTACAGTTATGAGATCAGGGAAGTAATGGGCTGCATAGGGTCATTTGGTATATTAGGCTACCATTTCTCGGGTAGAAATCACCTTTAGCCTTGGATTCGGTAACGTCAGGCTTCGACGCATGGACCCAATCAGTTGGATTAGGAGGTTGTTAGAGCCACAGTTGTATGATAACTAGTGGCAACAAGTTCCAGGGAAGTATTTCGTTCAGAAGTCCTGTGAGGCAACTAAGTGGGGAGTCCTTTGGCCGCGCAGCCGGGCCGGAACCCGACATTTCAGATGATTGGTTAATTAATCGAGACCAAGCAGGTCTCGGTAGATTCTGGAAAGCAGTCGTGTGGCAACGTACTGCTTCAGGCTGTTCAGTGTTCGAACAGTTTTCGCGTTTGTGCAGTGTTAGTATTTGCGTTTCAGGTTGAAAATACGGACGAAATAACTGGTTGATTGGGAAGTGTCAAGTCACTAGCAGTGGGATTATTTGAGCCTTAGCCGAGTATAAGTGACATGCAGAGATAATTTGGCTTGTGGTCCTGATTTATAGTGGGAACCTCGAGTTATTAGAACTTGAGTAGTCAGATGAGAGATGAGTGGACTGGATTCAACGATAATGATTCAGTATGAGTGGTCTGTCAGGGATTCAAACCATCTCGAGACAACAGATTTCGGACAGAGTACATGTGATTTTGTTGCGAGGAATTCGTTCACCTGCGGATTTTTGGGGCTTTAAGAAGACTGGTCACGGCTACCCTGGGAAGGTTAGGGTGTGCCCGGGATGGAGACCATGTCACTAGAGTGGTTAGACGTGTAAGGAATAGTAAGGAATGATTTCGAGGACGAAATCTAATTTAAGTGGGGGAGAGTTGTAACGCCCTGTTTATTTAGTAAATAAATAGATAAAATTAATGAAAGAGTAGTAGCCCTAAAATCCATAATATATTCAGTGAGATGTTGGTTTTGGGAGCTAAATGTTAAAATCCTTGGATTATTGGGGGTTAAAAGTGTAAATCCAGACTTAATTTGTAAGTAATATTGAAGTCAGGGTGCGTTTGGTAACTAATGGATTTAAATTGAAAAGATTTGAAGGCTTAGGGGGCTGATTGGTAAATTAAGGACTTATTATGAAATAAATTTATGGGTTCAGCGTTTAAATGGTAAATATTGTCCCTACTTTGAAAGAAATGTCAAGAGGAGGGACTACATTTGGCATTATGGAAACTAGTTAAGGGGATCGGGGTATTTAAACCCGTCACCCCCGTCCCAACCCTAACCTTAGATGAGAAGCAACCGCCACCTTCCCTCCTTCTCCAGCCGCCGCAATAGCTTCTTTGTCCTCCGGCGCCGCACCAGCACCTCTGTTGAGCTCGTCAACCACCGGACGCCACCGCCTAGCTCATTTCCGATCAGCCAATGTGTCACAGCCCCTAGCCTCCGGCGTGCACAAGTCAACGACGAGTTATGGGTGAGTTCGCTGCAACCGTTCACGTTTCCTGCTGCCGTTCACTGCCGCTTTTGGCTATTCTGGTGTCTTTCCGACTGCAGCGTTTGATGTTTTTGGGTTCGTCCTTGCTGTCGCCGCCATATACTGCCGCCATCTCGCGCACCTGGTGCCTAATGTCGGGGCTATCGCATGCCGCCGTGAAGGGATTATTGTGTTTGACTTTTCGCCATCGGGTGGGTGTTTTTTGCTGTGAAGTGATGGGTGTGTGTGCTTTGCGTGTTGTGTTGCTGCATGATAAGAAGCGAAAAGGAATCACCGCCACCACCGTGAGGTGGTAGCTGTTGACATGAAATCATTACTGCTACCGGCACTCGCCATCCCCGACCACCATAGGTGGTTGTGTGTGTGTGTGTGTGTTACCATGTAATTAGGTGTGTGTGCTGCTGTTATATTGCATTGGATGTGTGTGTGTTATGTAATCGGAAATTCATGGAAAGCCCAGCACCACCACCACCGCGAGGTAGTGGCTACCACCATCCACCACCATGGGTGGGTGTATTTTAGTGTGTGTGTGGGTGCATTAGTATTTTCATTGTAATATTGTAACTAGAGTTGGAATAATGGAAAGAAACTGAAAACCACCACCTTAGGGTGGTGGCTGACGCCTCCTGCCGCCACCGGCTGTCGTATCGGGTGACGGTGTGCTTGCCTTGTTGAGTTTGATTCGTGTGGGATGCTTGAAACCCTAATGGGCCAAATGAAGCCCTAATGGGCCCAGTGAAACCCTAATAGACCCAATGAACCCTAATTGACCAAAAGGCCTAGCTATTGGGCCTAATAGGCTAAGATGGGGTTGGAAACCCTAAGTAGGGTTTAGAAAACTCTAATATTGGATTTATGGGCTTAGACTTATCGGGACCCACTTTGGGTCATTGGAATCGAATTGTGTATTAAGCACAATCATACCATATGATCTATTTAGATGAGTGATGGACATAATGGATTAAGCCCTTAATGGGCTAAGTGAGAAACACTTAAACCTAATCATCATTTTATGTGAAACCCTAATCTCACTTGGGCCTTAAGTTGGGCCTTTCTATTTGGCTTTGGTGATTGGATAATAATGGGCTATCCAAGAATAAGCAAATGGGTGAGAATAATTTAATGGGCCTAGGGTAAGGCCCATGTAAGGGGTTTTGGGCCCAATTTGGAAAATTGGGCCATAGATGGGCCATAGTTTGGGACTTTATGATTATGAGATATTGGGCCATTAGAATACCAAATGTTGGACTGGACTTTTTGGTTGGGTCTTTGAATAAGAGATGTAAAGGCTTTGGCCCAATTTGGAAAATTGGGCCATATGTTGGGCTTTGGGCCATAGTTCGACTTTTGGGCCTTTGGATTGGGCCACGGCTTGAATGAAGCCAAGTTAGGTGTAGAGTAGTCTTTTACCCCCAAGCATGGATTTATGGTTATGTATTGGAACCCAATTATTAATTGGGTGTTATTTTGGTGTTGACATTTCGAGAATCTGTCATCCAGCAGCTGGGGTTGAGTCTGCGGGACTTCAACAGTGTGGGGTTGAGTCTGCGGGACTTCAGCAGTGTGAGGTGAGTTACCTTCCGGTAGAAGTGGGTCTAAGGCCGCAATGCCGACCCACTAGTAGAGTTGTTTAGTACATGATTGTCTTTGTTATAATCATCTAGGTTGTTACTAACTGATATGTTTATGTGTTAGCATGATATGACGTTATGTGTTAGTAGTAGTAGGGGGTGAAATAGTCACCGGATACCGATTGCAAGATACCGAAGGGTAGTTAGTACCCATGCATGCCTAGCAGTATGTTCATGATATGTTATTATGTGGTATTAGTAGGGGTGAAATAGTCCCCGGATACCGGTTGAAAGATACCGAATGGGGTAGCTAGTAGCCATATATGCTTGGTAGCATGTACATGATATTTACTATGTTGTAGTGGTAGGGGTGAAATAGTCCCCGTTGCCGGTTGAGATAGACCGGAGGGGAGGTCGGCAACCCAGAATGGCTTGATATGGGTAGGTCAACACCCCAGAATGACTTGACATGGGTAGGTCAGCACCCCAGAATGGCTTGACATGGGTAGGTAGGGCACCCAAAATTGTCCGGCAGTACGTATGTTGTATGGTATGTGGTATGATGGGGGAACTTACTAAGGTTCGTGCTTATGGTTTACAGTTTTGGTTTTAGGTACTTCGTTTCAAAGGAAAGGAGCCGGCTTGGCCGCATCACATCACACTAAGTTTTTCGGCACATGAGATCTTTGGGATTACACTCTGATATTAATTGATGATAACATGCTTAGATTATTGACACTTTGGCTTTTACATGGAATATCATTTCTGATGGATTTATACTTATGGTTTTATAATAACTTATTTACAAATGAAATTTTTGGCCTTGAATTTTGGGATGTTACAGCGAACTTGGCTTTGAATCCAAATGACTTGAGATGTGCACAAAGCTGCAGCTATATATTCTGCCTTAGTTGTTGACAACGAAACGCATGTTTGTATCTTTGATTGCCAACTCACCAGCTTTCCATCAAGAAATTGGCATCCACTAGTTGTGCTTCTTCTATCCAAACCGCAACCGCCTAAGTCATCATCTGAAAATAATTGTACGAAAGGACCTGAGTTCGTAGGATACCATATTCCAAGAGATGACGTTCTTTATAGATACCGAAAGATATTCTTGACAGCCACCATATGAGGTTCGCGTGGGTTGGCTTGGAACCTAGCACAATAACAAACTAAAAACATAATATCTGGTCTACTAGCTGTTAGATACATGAGTGAACATATCATCTGATGATAAAGGGTCATATCAGCAGCTGGTTTATCCAGAGAAGGAGTCAATTTTATTCCGAATGCCATTGGAACCTTCGTCTTTGAGTCTCCCAACAATCCAAACATAGCGAGTAGGGTCTTCGTGTAAGCCTCCTGATTGATGAAAATTCCTTCCAGTCCCTGTCTAATGTTTAAGCCAAGAAAAAAGTTAATTGGACCCATTGGGCTCATCTCAAATTTAGTTTCCATCAGCTTTCGGAACTCAACTGTTAGGCTGGGATTAGTAGATCTGAAGATGATGTCATCAACATAAATTTGTATGATCATCAAGTGGTCACCCTCTTTCTTGCGAAAGAAGGTTGGGTCAACCGAACCTTGCTTGAATTTGGACATTTTAAGAAAACGAGTTAGTGTTTCATACCAGGCTCTTGGAGCTTGCTTTAGACTGTAAACTGCTTTGTCAAGAATATAACAATGGTTGGGATATTTTTCATTTACAAATATAGGTGGTTGCTCCACATAAATGGTCTCTTTCAGTTCGCCATTTAAGAATGCATACTTCACATCCATTAGAAAAACTTCAATGTGTGATGCATATGCCAAGAAGATGCGAACGGATTCCAACCTTGCAACGGGTGTGAAGGTCTCTTCGTAGTCAATCCCTTTTTCCTAGCAATAACCTTTGACCACAAGCCTAGCTTTGTTCATGATCACATTCCCTTCTTTATCCATTTTATTCTGAAACACCCATTTTAAACCAACAACCAATGCATCTTGGGGAGTTGGAATTAGTCTCTAAACTTTGTTTCGTTCGAACTCATTGATTTCATCTTGCATTGCCTGCACCCAATCGGAGTGATCGAGAGCAGTGTTGAAATTTTTGGGTTCAATATTGGATACAAATGAATTAAACATACAAAATTCTACTTTGGAGAATAATGCAGTTTGTTTCGCTTTCAATTGAGAATGGGTAAGGACAGCTGCCGAGGATTCACCAATAACTTGAGCTTTTGGGTGATCTCCTGTCCATTTGGTCGTAGGAGGATAATTTGGATCTAAGGATGGATTTAGCTCATCATTTACTTCTTCGAATTCATATTGAACAGATTGAGCGTCTGAGTCATCATTCGCTTCTTTATTCTCCCCTCGAATGATGCGAACTCGTTGACATAAGGAATTGAATCATCACCTGCGACTGAACGTTCGTGGGTCATAGTTGGTGGGGAACAATCTCTATCAGAAGGAGGCTCAGTAGAAATGGTTGATGTGAAACCCTCTCCCTGTAGAGAAGCATTCGTGGTTAGATGTGTATCATCCTCCCCCTGGAATTCTGTGTTAGACCCAGAATTCTACCCCTGGAAAGTTGTGCGCGTGTCTCGAGGGACATTCACAGTGGATGGATGTTGTGGCATGTCTTTCGCAAAATCATCGATAATCTTCTTAAGCTTGTCGACTTTATTATCCGCTGCCTTAGCTTCAAATGAGATAGCTTTCTTAGGGTCATCAAAGAGTAACATGAATTCTTCATAAAGGTTGGACATAGGAATAACGGCAAGACAAGGTTTAGGAAAGATTTTCCTGATCTGACTTTCATTCGACTGAATTTGCTTTATTTTATTGTCGTAAAACGTGACATAGTAGGTTTCTTCTATCGTCCTTGAGCGTTTTTTAAGAACCCTATATGCCTTGGATGTTAGTGAATATCCCAAGAATATACCTTCGTGAGCTTTCACATCGAACTTGTTTCGTTGTTCTTTGGAGTTGAAGATAAAACACCTGGAGCCAAAGACATGGAAAAACTTAACGTTAGGTTTGCGATTATTTATGATTTCATAAGGAGTTATTGAGAATCGCTTATTTAGGATGGATCGATTTTGGGTAAAGCAAGCGGTAGCTATCACATCAGCGCAAAAGTAGAGTGGCAGACATGCGAACGATAACATGGTTCGTGCAGCTTCACATAAGGAACGGTTTCATCTTTCAACTACGCCTTTCTGTTGTGGAGTGTAGGGAGCAGAGAAGTTGTGTGTGACTCCCTTTTCAGCAAGAAATTCTTCAAACGCCTAGTTTTTGAATTCTAGCCCGTTGTCGCTACGAACGTTGCGAACCAGCTTTCGCAGTTGAAGTTCGATTTGCTTGATAAATTCCTTGAGCTTTGGTGTTGCTTCAGATTTCTTTCTAAGAAACAACACCCAAGTGAAACGTGAAAAATCATCAACAATTACTAGAATATACTTACTACCACCAACGCTTTCAATAGTAGAAGGACCACAAAGGCCGATGTGTAGAATTTCCAAAGGTTCGATGACTTTCGTGTTCACAATAGTTGGATGACTTTTTCTACTTTGCTTTCCCATCTCACAGGCTGCACCCAAATGATCCTTGTCGAATTTCAATAGAGGAAGTCCTCGCACATGACCAAGAACGAGCTTGTTGATGTCTTTGAAGTTTAAGTGCGAAAGACGCCTATGCCATAGCCAGCTTTCGTCTGAGTGAGCTTTTGTAAGCAGGCAAACGACATGCTTTCCTCGTATCAGTTTTAGATTCAGTGGATACATTTCACCCTTTCGTTGTGATTTCAGAAGAACAGTCTTGGATTTCTTATCAATGATTTCTGATCCTTCATCATCAAATAACACTTTCAATCCGGTTCCTACAACCAACTGCGAGAGACTGATTAGGTTGTGTTGCAAGCCTTCAAGATAAGCCACTTTACGAATAAAGAATTCCCCATTCGTTATCATGTCGTAGCCTTTTATTCTTCCAATAGAATTACCCGTATTTTCCGTTGCCACTATCCTTGAGAGCCCTGAATTCTCGTAGTTCCTCCTTTCTTCTTGTCGTGTGACGTGAACAGCCACTGTCGATGTACCATTCAGTGTCGAACTGTTCGTCACGAATTACCTGCAACATTTAAGCAGATTTAGGAACCCAAAGTTTCTTGGGTCCTTGTGAGCCTTTCACACAACTAGGAAAAGTAATATCAAGATCAACCATATATGTTCGTTTTATAAGAGTGATTTCATCTTTTCGTTTGATGGTGAAAACTTTGATTTTGTTATCTTTTGAGTTAGTTTCTTTAGAATCAAAAGTTTTATTCTTGTTATTAACTTGATTCTTGACGGGCTTCTTTTCAGCTTCCTTAGGGTTAGCATTTTTTTCTTAGTTGGAGATTTCAGCTCTGAAAATAGCTTTCCCTTGCCTTTGATGTTATTAGGTGTTGACTTCGTGGATTGAGAGTGACAAGGCTTTGGTCTCTCCGTTGGTCGCTTTGTGAAGAAGGGTTTTGGAGTCCCTTTTTGTTGTGAGTCCCTTGGAATATGAGAACAACAATGCAAGCACTGATTGGAGTTCACTTGCGAAGGAGCTTTCACTTTATGATTCATTCTTCTTTCATAGCGAACATAATCTGAATTTTGGGATTGCCAAAATTGCTTCCTCTTATTGAGATTTCTTCGATATCTGTCATTCCATTGTCGTTTTTGATCAGCAAGCTACTTTGATGACTTATGGATGTTCACCTTAGGATTCGCTTTTCTCACTTCAGGTTCGCTCTTCATGGGGTTGGGTTCGCTGCAAGCCTCCTTGGTACCACTAGGACTACCTTTTGCAAATGCTGAGTGATTATTTAAGGGTTCAACCACGTATCTTCCTTTGACTTTCCAGGAAGTTCTTTCAGATAAACCAACAGTTTCGTCAGCATTATCTATGGGAGCTGCCCATAATAATTCATCACATCCGTCTTTGTTGTCTTCGTCGAAAATGGTTTTTAGCTCCATGGTTTGATTTTCGGTTACCCCATTGACTTTAAAAACTTGATTGGGCGTTATTTGAACTTTTGGAAAAACAGTTGATTTTTCTTTCAAAATTTCAGGTTTGTTTTGAACAACTTTTGCGAACGCAACAAAATTTTCAGAAATAAGAGCTTTCGCAGGTTGAGATTCATTTGGAACAAACTCTGAGCAGTCAACCTCATCCTCTACAAAAATTACACTCATATCACTATCCTCATCAAATTCAGAAGTGCTTTCAACATGTATTTTATTTTCTGAACTCAACTTGGCGTTCAATGCTTTTTATCATTCTCATCCAAAATTTGTTTCAACATGTTTTTGTGGTCCTTGGACTTAATGTAATTTTCAATACGTTCAAGTCCGAATTTGTATGCATCAGAAGTTTCTTCAGACGAAACAATAGATTCGCAATTGTAGCAGTCTGCGTCTATTTCGTCTTCCTTTAATTCGAGAAATGGCAAAATCATTTTATGGATTTTCTTACCGATTTCACAATCAAGGTGCAGTTGAGTGATATTAAAGTAAAGCCTTTTTGCAATCAAACAAAAAATGTTTCGCTGTTTTAAACAAATTTAAATTATTTCTCTGCAAATAAATAGATTCATCCCTAGACTTAGACAAATCCAACTCAACCTTCTGGATCCACACACGTCTTTCCTCACTCTTGGATGTTGCCCTGTTCAATTGATCGGTTAGGTTAGAGTTTGTTAACCGGGTTCGCTTTAAACTATCGCTTATACATGAAAAGGTGAATTTTAGATCGTTAAGTTCTGTTTCGTATCTAGATATAAGAACATTAAGTGATTCAAGAATGGGATTTACCTTATTGATCAGCTGTTCGCATTTGCTGATCTGTTCTTGAACAGGCCTTGCCGCGAAACAACTATCTTCGCTCCTTCCACTCCCACTTGCATTCTCCTGCATCTGTGATCCGCCTTCAGTCACCATCAAGCATCTTCCTGAGTACTGTGAATTATGTTCTTTCGCAACAAACGCCCTTCCATGTATGGACTTGCGTACTTCTTCATCCTCTGAGTTTGTTGACCAGACTTCCACACCTCCGAACTCACCTTGGGTGAAGTTTTCCTGTACAACAAAAGCAGGCATAGAATTATCATTAGATTTCTTCTTCTTAAGCTCCTACAACTTTCGTATGTGATAGGCCTCCTCATCCTCTCCTTCATTCTTCTCATTCATCCTTCGCAACATGCACTCCTTTGCAAGTGTTAGGTTTTTGAGCATTCTAACACTCCTATGGTGTACATGCAACCCTATAAACCTTGGATCTATGTTTTCTCTATTATACATGCAAATATTAACTATTCCAAGGTTTCATCCTAACTAGCATATTATGAAGCACCTATACTACAAAGTTCTAGTTAGATGACATACCTTTTGATGTAGCTTGATGTCTTCAAGCTTTAAGAGCTTAGCCCCAATAGTGCGGAAGCCACAAATGCAATCACAAATCACCAAAACACCTTGGAAGAACTTGAGAGAATATGTATGCACACTAAAATCGGCCCACTCTTATTTTCACACACTTGTGCCAATTTTGTGAGCCAAGGACCTCATTATATATTATGGAGGATTATGGTTACATCCATGTAAACCCTAATACCCATGACCTTTCATTTACATAGGATCCATGGGTTAACAGCTCCATGGACCATCCATGAAAGCTTAGCCCAACCTAAATGAACTTGGCCCATTCCATATATATAAGAGTCCATATTTAATTAGTTCTTTTTGATCACTTAATTAATTCTAAATTAATTCTTGATCAATACTAATTAAATAATATGATTCCATATTAATATATTAGAACTTATAATATATTAATATAAATCATAAATATACTATTCTCAAAAGACTATCCATATAAATTGTGCCGGCGAAGTGCAACCCAAATGGACCATGTCGGGTCGGGTCAAGTACATACAAAATATAGTTATGGACTTAGACATTAATCCAACAGTCTCCCACTTGGATAAGTCTAAAACTATTATTGAGTATGACTTCAAAACCTAACTGGCACTCGTAGCTCTTAAAGCCGTTGTCGAACTCTGACCTTGTCAATGACTTGTCCATTAGATAAGGGATCATATATTCATCCATTCTAGATATCATATGGACTGAGACATGGATTATAATCATTCTCTCTGTCCATTTGTTGTTTCCCGATTTTCGATTTATGATGACTGACTGATTGAACAAATCAAATCAGTCCTGGCTTGGCCAAGCACTCACATGTGTCATCGCTAAATCATCGAGGGGCCCACAGATATCGCTTTTATCCCGAAGGTAAAAGGAATGGATAAACTTCGACTGATATGGCTTGTTCTACTACTTATTGAATCATACACAAAGGCACGTTTTATAACATCAAGTTACCAAATGCGTTTTCGTGCAATCAATGTATAACCAACTCATAGTAACAACTCATATCTCTAGGTTTGAAGAATATAAGATATTATCATCTCATGATCACTCGTGATAAATTCCATGAAGTGATTCAAATCAGCGCGGGTTGAATCCAATACTCAGAACTTATGAGCACTCATGAGTGTTGTAGCACCACTTTGTCCACCAACTTGGACCTCTACAAACCAACCCATGACAGTCTTGATTCATATCTACTTCCAACATAAGACCGACTGTGGATGGTTTGAATAACTTAATCATTCAGGAAGAGTGACTTAGTTATTCTGGAAGTCAAAACATGCAAAGTGAAACACAAGAATAAATGAATCAAATATGGTATCAAACCCTATGAATATAAATAAACACTTTTATTTATCACCATACTGATTACTCATTATTCATTGTTTCGGTTTTATCAACTTTATACTTGAATTAAAAACACTAGTTGTCCCATGCTCCAAGCATGTACACTATGTTTTTCTTAAACAATAGCTTTGCCATACACCAAGTATGCACTCTATGTTTGTATATGATCCTTACTTTGTGAAATAAAACAATTGAACATAATTTCAATGATTCTAATTTCACACTCCCAAATCCTTATCGAAAAATGTGAGAATTTCAAATTCCTATCATTTATCGAAATCTGTTTAGATTTTAAACTTATATGCACTGACCCTCTTGTAATGAATATGTACAAAGTCACAAAGACTTGTCAACAATCATTATAAGGTATTCCAATGGATATCAACTCCATGGAAACTAAGTCTCATATTCAAAGTACATTGCTTTGGACATGCTTCTTGCATTAAGTTTTCTAATCTTACACAGATAACTTCCACCTATGGAGACAACTCCATATTCTCATTTTGACTGTCACTTCTGAATAAGAGATGCCTCTTTTCAGAATATGTCAATATGGTCCTTCCAAAATTAGCACTATACTTCCAACTGTCCCTGAGCAACCAATCTTTGGTAAACCTCAGATTGTCCTCGACAATTGCTTAATCATTTTAGTCATATCCAATTCTAGGCCTTTTCCCTTCTTAATGCCTCTGGGCATTTGGAAAAATTTAGAAATGACAAATATTATAGCACATGCAATCGATCATGTACCCAAAGCAAATGGTACACGATTCATGATGTCTCACATAAAGACATGATTCTAGACCAGTCTTTTGCTACAATATTTTTATTTGCCATGTTTTCAAAATTTGACTATGAAGAGGGATGTCGTAATCATAATCGAATTTTGAGAACGCAATATATAGAATTTCCTTAAGTTGAACCAATCCAACATGAAATTTATATATATATTTTTGACTAAGGATGATTAAGGTCTCAATCTAAGCCTTTAGAACTGAAATGAAGTATATCCTCTACCTTAATTATAGCAAAACAACTTTTTCAATCCCTCCAGCCTCACGAATTGAAACTTTTTTTTTCTATAATTAACATTGCTAACTTGCAACACTAACAATAATTATGATGCTCCCACTAACATGATGATTATTAGCATAACACTTATGCTCCCACTAGCTTTGACATGTACTCAGAAATCAGCTGGACTTCTAGAAATCAATACTTTATTGACTTTCTTACCAAAGTTCAGATTTCTGATACAAGATGCTTTGATAAAACTTTATCAAAATCATACACCTTTCCTTAGATAGCATGCATGTGTGTCTAAACAATTTCAGAACTATGAAAAGGGATGCCGTAATCATAGTCTCAATTGTTTAGACCTTTTGCCATCTGCTTCAAATCTACTTGGTGGAAGTGTTTCCTCACCATCATTTTCATGAATCGGAGAGAAACCTTATGACCCTTAGATTTTATGGTGTATGTGTTCTTATCCATGTGAATCGTCAAAACCATAGTCACAAGACAAGGATAATGACAAATCCAAACTCATATGGACTAAACTTATGCAATCTTAACTTCTTGCCACCTGGCAGTACAGGGCCTGCCATTGCTTCCAAGTTGTTATGCAACCAATTGAGAACTTTCAGAACTCCTATGCAAAGCCAACTTTAACTGGAATGGGCACAGAATATGTCAACACGATAGGTTATAAACCTCAAGTCGTGTGCTAGTGAAGAACCTCAGGTTTTATTCTTGATTAGTTCTTTAAATTCTTTTTAGGATCTTTAAGACTCCCACTATCCTCTTGGCATATAAGACTATCTTGCCAAATATTCAAGAGATAGTGCAAATTCTTTATCAAGACAAACACTTCACACAATTGGCCTTATTTGGTCTTTGTTTTATCCAAAACATCACAACTTACCAATTTCAAATGTACAAGAGTAGGACACTTTTACTCTTACATTTGACAAGTGTTTTAAACCTTTCTTTAAGATATGTCACTCAAGTTACAATCGTGGAGTATGACGCTAAGAATTGTTTTGGTCCTTCACTTGACTCACACATCCATGTGAACAAGTAATTAGTCTTGATTTTCCAATGCTTGAAAGTTCTCATTCATCATACTATTCAACTTGCATGATTCCAAGTTTTGGTCCAATTGAAACTTGGGTGATGAGGAACTTTCCTGATTTGGTAAATTTAGACACTACCACAAATGAAATAATCAAATCCATTTTCCAATATTGCTGTCAGTGGAATCATATAAGCAACAATTTTCCACAAATGCCATTGTAAGGATACTTCAAATAAATAAAATTAAACAATTTTCTTTTATTTTAAAACTTTGCGGAAAAACTTATCCTTACAATCCACATGGAAAATTGTTGTTATTTATTCCTTAGCAATATATCATAACTTCTTAAGCAACTGCTCAAAATTCTGATGCGATCGAAATCCACCTTCGCGATCAGAATCAACATATACTTCCATTAATATTTCTCTCTATTCTTTGATTCTTAAAACATCAACATGTGACCCAGTCACATCATGTAATGAGGATCTCAAAATAGAACTTAACAGAGTTAGATAATGGGCTCTACCTGATGTAGAGTCAAACTTATTGACTTTAACATCCTTAGGTAAATTTTGGCAGCTTTGCAATCAACGCCCCTTCCTTTGGCAAAATAAACATATGGACCCTTTGGTAATGGGACTATCTCAGACTTAGCCTTTCTCTTTACCATTTGGTCAACCGGGTTGACTATGGCCAATCCATTTCCATTGGGAAGAGAATGCTTTTTTCTGGATTTCCAGTGTCACCATTGTCACTGTCCATAAAGTTTTTGGGAAGTTGATCTTCTAATCAAATTTGCTTTACTATCGTTCCAAATCATTGCTGATTCAGCAGCACCAAGCAAATAGATATGATCATTAAGGTTCATGTCATAGTCTGTTTCGTAGTAGTCCCAAAGGAACTCACTATGTGACTTAGAAAGTGATTGAACATCCAACTTTCTCAAGACTTTGACACCCAACTCTCCCGGCTTGTCAATATGTGACTTCATCTCTAAGATGTGATCACACATAGACCTTCCTTGCCATTAGGGCTTGAGTGACCTTGAACTTGTGGGTTAGGGAGAATAATTGGAGGAGGTGGAGGAAGAGAAGTATGACTTCCATGAGCCAAACTCGGGAAGTCATATTCATTAGGAAAGCTTGGTTTGGGAAGATCATTGTTGTCTAAACCAGACATCAACAATGGGAGAAATTCACGTAAAGTTGATTTAAGTCCTTAATATAACACCCAATATGATATATTAAGGCTAGGACCCAACAAACTATTTTATAACTTGTAAGAGGGATGCCGTAATCCAAGCTATAAAATATTTGAAGGTAGGTGAATGACAATTCACCAATCTCCACCAAGATAAACGAAATGTATTATTAGGTTTTAATTGGTTTTGAAACTCCTAGATTCTTTTGAGATTCATTGAACTTTTTCAATGGCATGTTTCAATCTCGAGTGCACCCTTCAGGTTTTGTGATTGGGATGCCGAGGATCACAAAACAAGGTGTGAAGTAACCATGCAAATATACTTGATACCCTTAATATTTACCCCTCAATCGATGTGTCGGTTAACCACACACGCTCCAACGATACTATGATAAACATTAAGTTACCCTTTGCCTACCTTGTTAAGTCTAGGTTAGTGTGCCGGTTAACCACACAAGCTCCACTAACAGCTTAAACAAAGTGCAAAGTGTAATTTCATGGATTAGCACCTTATTCACATTTTCCTAAGTAACTAAGATTGGGAATTTATAAGTGTTTAGTTACTTAGTATTTATCATTATACTTATAATGAAGGGAGAATTATAGTCCTTGTCCTACCTGTTCGGCTAACGACCCTCCACCGGTCAAGGAAGCGGTGAGTGAGAGTGGACACCCATTAAACTGCCATTTTATAGGCAGTAACCTTATACCCCCCTTATAGACTGACTTCGTGAATGAGGCCTACTAGTAAGACGACTTGCTCTTATACATATAATATATTAAACTTTTAATATTATAATAGTATAAGGGTGTATTTTAGACATTTAAAATACTTGGTGGTTTAATCTATTAATTAAACTAGACTTTTAATTTAATTAAACTCAAACCATATATTTATGGATTTAATAATACTCTTTTAATTAAACGCTTTAATTAACTATTAATAAAGTCCATAAGAGTTAATTTGAACTATTCAACAAAACATCATAATTCCAATTATTAAACTCAAAATTAAAACCATTTAATTAATTGTTTAAGTTATGAACCCAAGAGTTTTAGAATTCAATTCTTTTTTTCATAAAAAACTTTTCTCAAATTCCAAAACTTGAGGGCAACTTTTGTAATTCTTGAAAACCTTTTGGATTCCATAACTTATGGAATTAATGGTGTTTGATGATGAAACTTTCTATGTTCCATAACTTAAGAACAAATTATGGAATTCTTTAAAACATTAACACCAAATTTTGTAACTCCATAAAAACTTTGAATCAATTTTTTTTTTTTAAAAAAACTTTCATATCCATAACTTATGGAAGTTTCAAAAACCCTTAAGATCACAACTTTAAAAAAAAAAACTTTTGAGCTCCAAAATTTTATGACAAAATATGTAACTCCTTAAAACATTTAGATCAAACTTTTAAAACTAATAAAATAATCATATCATTTTATCTTTTACTAAATTTGACCTAATTCTACTCATATAACAAATGATTCAAATTTTACAAATAATTCGTTTTTCACAAAACAAGTAATTATCTTAAAATTTGACAAACGTCATGTTTTTTTTTCTTTTTTTTTCCAACTTGAAAATAAAACATTTGCATCAATATAACAGACAACAACCCATGGCTCTGATACCACTGTTGGGTTTTGAGCATTCTAACACTCCTATGGTGTACATGCAACCCTATAAACCTTGGATCTATGTTTTCTCTATTATATATGCAAATATTAACTATTCCAAGGTTTCATCCTAACTAGCATATTATGAAGCACCTATACTACAAAGTTCTAGATAGATGGCATACCTTTTGATGTAGCTTGATGTCTTCAAGCTTTAAGAGCTTAGCCCCAATAGTGTGGAAGCCTCAAATGGAATCACAAATCACCAAAACACCTTGGAAGAACTTGAGAGAATATGTATGCACACTAAAATCGGCCCACTCTTATTTTCACACACTTGTGCCAATTTTGTGAGCCAAGGACCCCTTTATATATTATGGAGGATTAGGGTTACATCCATGTAAACCCTAATACCCATGACCTTTCATTTACATAGGATCCATGGGTTAAAAGCTCCATGGACCATCCATGAAAGCTTAGCCAAACCTAAATGAACTTGGCCCATTCCATATATATAAGAGTCCATATTTAATTAGTTCTTTTTGATCACTTAATTAATTCTAAATTAATTCTTGATCAATACTAATTAAATAATATAATTCCATATTAATATATTAGAACTTATAATATATTAATATAAATCATAAATATACTATTCTCAAAAGACTATCCATATAAATTGTGCCGGCGAAGTGCAACACAAATGGACCATGCCGGGTCGGGTCAATTACATACCAAATATAGTTATAAATTGTGCCACCTTTGCTTCTTTCATTATTTCACTCTCTCGCGCCTTCAAATTCCCACAAGCCTCGCAAGAGTATAGTTCTTGAACTGTTCGTGTGCTTTAATAGTTGACACCACTACCTTCCACTCTGATCGTAGTCCGTTCATGAACGTGACCTTTTGCTCAATCAGTTCACGTCCAACCCCATGCTTAATCATCTTGCTGAGAATATGATTATATTGATTGAAAGTGGCACTCAGAGTTTCTTCAGGCTTTTGAACGAATTCGCCAAACTCAGATAATAAGAGTGTTTGAGTCGAGTGTTCTAGATCTGCGTCTGTGGAATAGAGTTCTCTCAACCTATCCCATATAGCCTTCGCCGTGTCACATGAACTTACAAGACAAAAAGTATTTGCTTGCAAAGCGAATCTGATGATCCTGATTCCTTTAATGTTGCTTAAGAATTTGTCTTTTTCGTCTTGAGGCACGTCCTTCACATCAAGAAGCAGTTGGTTGTATTCTTTCTGGGTTTTGATTTTTCTTTTGGTCGCTATGTGAACAAACGGAACTAGAGTGATTGCTTCCCAAATCAGATAACCATTCTCTTCTGAACCTAAAACATAATCTTTAAAGTGCAGCGCCCAGACTTCATATTCTTAAGGAAAAAGAATCGGGATCCTGGTTGTTGATCCGATGCTGCTTGAGATATTCAAGGAGTTGATATTTGTATCGTCGTTCTGCATGGTGAATAATCTTTTAATACCTGCAATTAATCAGACTGTAAACACTTATTAGGTTAATATCGAGATCACAGAGTAACGTCAATAAATCAGTGACAGCTCATAACAGATCCAATATTTGCGGAAACCCTAATAATTTCTTCAAACAGAAGAGATGCATATTAATTACACAGTCTCCTACTCTGATACCAATTGATAGGAATGAATCCTTAATGATCGAATAGATTAAAAACAGGTAAACAAGAACATGATATGATCAAACTGGTGCTGAATGATTAGCAGTCACGCCTCAGAAGAACTCGATGAAGAATTTCTTCTGTAGAGGCGTAAAATAGGGTTACAAAGATAATTATCAGAGTTAACTAAAATAGGTAGCATGCATGCACCTTATATACTATAACCCTAGCAGGAAATACGAGTGGACAGCCCAACTCGTTTATACAAAATGGACTAGAAAAAACTAAATCTTCAACAAAGTTGTTTAATGAAATCGAGGTCATTGAGAATCTTGTGAATAATGGGACAACTGACAATACATATAATTGGGGTTGGACCAATGGGTATCCTACCGCAAAGGATTCTTCACCCCGATTTAACAAAGACCATCCTTTTGTCCCTCCGGACCGAGAGTTTCATTTCCCAGTCAATGACAAAACCTTCCCCAAAGACACCAGAACTCATTTTGGTCGACTTCATAATCTGAGTAATAATTGTGTTATTGAGGAAATTCTTCCTGAATTTTCAGGTCACTCAAGTGATCAAATTCCCATCATTGGCACAATTTATCCTAACTCTCAGACTTCATCGGTTGTTGATGAAGAAATTATTGTGGAAGGACCCGAAGTTCTAATGAACTTTCCACCTCTACCTTCGGACCGTAGTGTCTCTCACTACAGTTCTGAACCACAGTCTGTTCCATTGCCTTCCATCAAATGTCCCACAAAAGCATCAACTCAGACTTACTCTGCGGTAGTCCAATCTTCTTTACCGCAGACCGCAATTAAGAGTTCAATAACCATTCAGCCAATTCATGATGACTTGCCTATAAAATCATCGAGTATGGTCAATGGTCCCAGAATCCTGAACATTCTAGTTCAGATGAATCAAGTCCTTGTTTTCACAAAATATCAAAGGTTTCTAGGAAACCGCAGTTAAACATCAATGACTGCGATTCTCCAAAAACTCAGGAAAAAATGGCCTTCTAAGAGGAACTTCAATCTCGTGATAAAAAGCGGGAAATCTTTTCAAAAAAACAAAAGACAAACCAAAATTTCAAAACCCAAGAGTCCAGAAAAACTTGTTTTCTCAAATTACTTTTCTAAAAACTCTGCAGTTAAGAAAACAAACAAAAAGGGGTGTATAGTTCCTAAAACTTTTTCAAACTCCTCTGACACAATCCAAAATAAAGTAAATACTTTTCGAAGCAATGGTTTTCAGATCTACCCTTAGATGATCCAGAATGGAAGGGTATTTTACCAACTCCGACACTTTTAAAGTCACCTCAACCTATTAAGAAATCCCATCCTAGGAAATCTACACGTGCTCACACACTCTCCAATCATACTTTTTCAAATTCCAAGAGCACCACTTGTTGGGTCTAAAATATTGGTTTATACTTTACTTTTCTAGGAAAATATATTTTTTTGTAATGTAATATACGTTTGTGGCTGTGTTCACGGCCAAGTGAGTGTTTACGGTCGTAAACCAGTTCACGGCCGTAAACCTGTTCACGGCCGTCAACCCATCTAAGGCCCAGCTTCCCCATAAGTATATAAATAGATTTTGGGTGGGTGAGGACTGATTGATGAACGTAATAGAGTGTACGGCCAAGAGAGAGAAGAGAGAGAAGAGAGGAGTTTAAGTGTGTGTGTGTGAATCTCATGTAAAGGAGCATCATTACATTCATCAATACATTGAAGATTCATATTCTTCTTCTTCTTCTTCCCTTCTATTTTGATCTGTCATCATCCGTTTGATTGGGATTCCGCACCATCAATTGGATCTAATTGATACATAAGCAAATTCAGGACTTACAAGTGGTATCAGAGCTTCGATTGTATCAATCAATTTTGTCAGATCTGGAGTTTATTTGATCTTATTTTTAAAGGATTTCTGTGTTTTTGGATATATCCCTGAAAATTAGGGGGGTTTGTTCTTTGCATTTTTGACAAAAACGAGTTTTGGAGCAAAAAGGGGCAAAAATCGTTGTTTTTATTCGTATCTGAAGCTGGTTTACGGCCTCTGAAGGGTTCTCGGCCTTTGAAGGGTGTAATGACTTTGAAGGGTGTAATGTGTAGACCCATGTACGGCCGTAATCAGTTTACGTCCCACGGACGTTTACGGCCCAACGAGTCTTTGATCATCAGCAGTGTAAACTTAAAAAAAAGGAACGAAAAAGTTGGGCCTCCCACGGATCGAACCCGGTTCTCTTGCCCCATTGCTTCGCCGCCTTACCACTTGATCTAGCACCGAACACATTACAAGCCTTCGAAATTTAAATCATATAGTCTTCGCAGCAGCTTGTTTACTTAAAAAAAAAGAGGCGTTTTGGAGCTGCCAAGAATTGAACCCGGACCACTCCCCTCCTCAAGCCAGCGTCCTACAATCTGATCTAGCTTGCTAGATGGTATACGCCTTCCAAATTTAATTCAAATACAATATCTTCGATTCAAAACTTTCGCAATTTTAACACTTTCAGCTCAAAAATCAATTTCTTTTACCTTTAAATTTCATTTTCATCCCAAAAAAAAATTTTAGTTTTTAATTTTTGACTTTGACTTCGAAGTTTGACCTTTGACTTTAAACTTTGACTTTCTTGTTTAACTTTAAAATTTTCAAATTTAGCTTTTCGGTTTGACTTTTTAAGTTTGGCTTTTAAGTTCGATTTTTTTAAATTTGACTTTTGAGTTTTTAAGTCAAAGGGCATTTTTGATAAAAATGAGTTCCTCATCCCTCCCGGTCAATGAAGATTCATATAATCCATCTTGTGAAGCTACGATTAAATTTCTTTTTGAACATAATGATTTGCTAAAAAGGGAAGTCGAGGACCTAAAATACGAAGGATATCAACTTAGGAAAGGCCAGAAACCATTAAAAGCACAATTAGAAGCCAAAATCAAGGATTTCCGAAAACTACAACCAGATTATAGCAACAAGTGTAAGAATTATGATCACATCAAAAATAAACTTGCTGCTGTAACCAAAGAACTTGACACATTGAAAATTCGTTTTGAAAATGCAGATTTTAATTTTAGAAAATGAGATGTGTCAAGTGAGGTAGTTGCCTCGATGATCGAGAAGCAATTAAAATTTAAAGATAATCAAAACAATGCTCTAGGGTATCACAGTGTTCCACCTCCCTTTAATGACAACTATAACGCACCCCTTGAAACCAATGAGGAAGAGACACCTGCTCAGTTTGGCCCACTCCCTGAACCAGCTCCAGTTAATACTGAACAATCAGGGCCAACTGAGGGTGTTGAGGTGAAGAATACTGATGTTTCTACTTCCTGTGTAGGTAAAGTAGCGAACGATGAGAACAAGGAGAACACTATTGAACAAACCAATGTCTCCTTGAACTCTGAATTTGTTGCTTCGAACTCAGTTGCTACTAATGAACCTGCTGTTGGTAAATACAGGCGACCAATTCAAGCTAAACAGAGTGCATGTTGCAAGTGCGCATGTGGGAGCAACCAGAAGCGAGGCAAGGGTACGCCACCAGGGGCAGGGAGAAACAACTTCCAAATGAAGAAAAAGACATGTTTCCACTGTCGAACACCTGGACACATTGCCCGAAATTGTCCTAATCGCGCATACATTCCCTACTATGCACAAGGCTGGCAGAACGCGCCGGGAGGGAGATTTTCCAAAAGAAACCCGTCAAGGTCACGATCAGACAATGGCGACTGGAATGCCAAGAAGGATTAGAATTCAACACCCAAGGCCAAGCATCCAACTCCCAAGAACAAGAAGGGAATGTCTGCCAAGAAGTCCAATCCAAGAGATGCTCCTGTGAAGCCAAGACCGGTTAGGTCAAAGTCATCTCGGAGATCGACTTCAAGTTCTGAAACAAGTGCCAAGGCACCCATCGCATCGAACAAGAAATGGGTTAAACCCAACTACAGATGGGTTCCGAAGGTTCACTCTCCCAAATGTTCTAATGATTCTAATATTTCTTCATCTTCTGTTTGTAATAAGCAGGATATGTCTTGGGAGAGAGTACCTTACATAGACGACAAAGGTCAACCCAGTTTGAAAATGCACTGGGTTCCAAAGACCAACTGATCCCGCTCTGTGTCGGAGCAGCTATGGAGGCATGTCATCAGACATCGGTTTGTTGGTAGTGGATGTTCCAGCACACGATAGGAGGCATCTCTCAACTGTGCAACACTCAGAACTTTTTTTGAGAGTATGTGTCCTTTGCGGGAAAGGGAAGAAAGGAAGGGATCACTCATGGGTTTTGTGCTTAACAACGTGAAGAATTTTCAGATCTGTTCTGAGATTATATGTACTATTCTCAGACCTTCTGGATGCAAATTCAATCGGTGACTTACGATTTGATTTTTCTTCTCAATACTCCTGAGTTTAGCTTTCACTGATTCGTTTTGAAGACAATCTTTTATTTTCTTATAGTTTTTCATTAGTAGGTGTTATTGGGAAGTGATATCAAGATAAAGTGATAACGGGCAGTCTAAATCAAGTGTATGGGACTGAATCTGAATTGTCTAGACTCTATGTTCAATGTGCGGGTAGGCACGAAGGATTTGACAGTGTGGAATTTGATAGGATTGTTTGGACTGACCATACGACGCTCGGGTAGATTGAGCAGTGAGATAAACACAGGAACCCACGGGATACACTAAATCAATACGCATCTAGAACAGTGGTTCAACTTTTCCTTGATGTACGAACTTATGTCCTTAATTCAGATTCTGATAGGGCAACTTGGGGTTCTGATAAAGTACGTCTGTAGAAATTATTTTCTTGCTTTCTATATGTCAGTCATATGTTGCTTCCTCTGTGTGATTGGAGGAGATCCCACCTGGATTGCAACATATGCAACTCTATTTCTATGCACCTCCTTATCTATGAAACTCTTTCTATCAGTTAGCCATATATTGTCCCCTCTGTGTGATCGGAATATCCGACTTGGGACACAGCATATGCAACATTCTACTTCTCAATCCCTCTATCTATGTTAGTCATATGTTGTCTCCTCTGCGTGATTGAAAGAGATCCGACCTGGGACACAACATATGCACCCATCTCTCCATCTGACTTCCTCCTTAATAATTGTTTACTCACCTAACGTAAGGAGTTCTTTGGAAGTTCTTGATAACCAGGGTATATCGGTAAGTGGGGAACACGTTCTAGTATAACTAAAATTGAACCATTTAGAGGTTGTCTGTAGATCTCGCTGCTTATTTTAAGTGGACAAAAATACCCGTGGTCGTCGTCAGCTAAATGGTTTATTTAGAAAAAAATTTCGATATCCTTCGTGTTTAAGTGGACCACAATACCGGCAATTGACCAGATCTATTAATGAAGGTGAAGGTACTGATAAACAAGTTAAGACTGTCTCACAACTCTAATCCCAAATATTTTTGTTTTTGTTAAATTTGTTCATAGTTTTCCTCTATGCACAAATTTAGGAGGAAAATTAAAAAAAATCAAACAAAAATCAAATAATCCAAAAATCCAAAAATATTGTGTGCTAACTTTGTTTTTAGTTTTGTTTTAAGTTTTCTTTTAGTTTTGTTTTGTCTTGAAAAGTGAATTCATATGTTGATGAGACTGATGGAGACTGTATCAAAAATTTCTGAGCCAAGGCTTCATCCGTGATCATCGAAGAATTCTCATTCGAAGGAGCAAGAAATGAAGATTATTCTTTAAGCATTCAATCCTTCAACCCCAGAAGCAAGGTGAAGCTGTACTTGAAGATTATGTGACAGATTGCATTGAAGCCTCCTCAATCAATTTGTTACTATTCATGTACCTGCTGAAGTGATCCTGAAGATTAGATCTCTCTATTGTTCTCTCTGAAGATTCTCAAGTTGAACATGCTATCTTTCAAGAATCTTATCAAGAAGCCTCCTCACTCAATGTACGTTTAGAGTCAAATTTTGAAGAAAAGCCCAACTGCTCAAGATGAAGTCATTCATTGAGGATTCATCAAGTTCATCTTGAAGGTGTGAAGAATTTGAAGATTAATGTTGAAGCCAAGCACCCAATGAAGATTAACAAGAAAAGCCAGCTACTTTTTAGGAGGAGCTTGTTGGGTCAATTAGAAAAGAAAGCTATAAACCAAGGTGGAGATTGTTGGGTCTAAAATATGTGAGTACAAGATCGATGCGCAGGGACAAGGTTTGAAAACTCAAACCTTGAGTGAATGCTTAAGATCAATGTCTGCTTGCTAAAAGATGTTCAAGTCAAGGCTGGAAAGAGCAGTCAAGTCTTAGATAATATGTTCAACAAATGATCAAGTCATTAAATGAAGAATAAGAGTAAATGATCAAGGTAAAGCTAATAAATGAAGTACAAGAAGAATGTTTTTAGTATGATTAGAGAGAATGCCAAAAGTAAGTAAAAGATTCGTAGTTGACTTGTATTGAATGCTCCTATAAATAGGAGTGAATGTTACAGCAAATTAACTGAAGTGTTTACAAAGGAACGGACAAAAGACATGATTCTGACATTCTGATTGTCCAAATACAACTATAGACTAAGTCCTATAAAACGTTACATCAATAACAAGACAAATATAATAAATGCACAAAAGACAAAACATAGTTGTTACGGATCAGCATTCATTCTGAACATAAGAGTCAGCTCTGGAATGTCTTCAGCCTTCATATCTTCTTTCAGTGATCCCTAGTATTCCGGAGACGATTTGAACGTCTTCTTTGGAATCTAGATCTTCATCCCGGAGTGTAAATTCTGAGGTGTGTTTCCAGGTTTTGCTTGGGCCTTCTCCCCCTCTTGCAGTAGTGGACTTTGGAACCGGTGCAAGCAGCAAAGTCTCTTTGAGATCGTCGAATTTAGAGAAGACTTTCTGAAGACGTGTGGTAAGTTGAAGAGTGAGAGTATCGTAGGCTTCGACCGTGGGGGCTTGATCAGAAAGGTGCTTGAACATGTTGCTGAGGATAACAATCATCTCATCAAACTTCTGGTTCGGAACATCAACAATATTCCAAGTTGAGTGAAGAAGTTTGATGAGGACTTGTTGAATAATGATGTTCATTTCATCCTTCTTCCAGATCTCCGTCTCCAGCCTTTGAATCTGCTTCTCATGACGAATGTGGGTCTGCTTAGTTAGGTCGTTGGTAGCAGACACCAGATCATCATGAACCTTGAGCATGGAAGTAATGGTGTTGAGATAATGGTCCACCAAAATGTCGTATATGGTGTCGACGTCCTCCATTGTGTGCTTAAGCCGGAGGGAGATTAGTTGATCCAGTTGAGCTTCCCGTTCCGCAGAAGAAGGTCTGGACTGCTGGGATAGTGACTGGAGAATGACATCAAGTTTGGAATCAAGTTCGAAGTTGGAGAGACTGCTCCATCTCCAGAAAGCTTGGTGTCCGGAACAGGGGTTCCGGAGTGTGTGAGTGTAGAAGAAATAATGGGATCATCAAAAGTGACTTGTGGTTGTGTTCCAGGGGGCTGCAAAGAACTATGTTCAACACCGGCATCACCTTTTTGGGAAGGTGAGGGTGGATTATGTTGAGACTCCCCATGAGTGTGTGCGTGTGATTTTGAAACATCGAGGGGTAGCTCGGATGAGTGGGTAGGTGGGGTGTGCGGACGGCCAGAATCAGCGGAATGTCATGGGTTCCTTCCTATTGAGAGGGGGCACTGACTTTGGCTTTCTTTTTGTTCTTTGGCTTTGTGGGATAAGCCTTTCGCTTGGCTGGCTTCTTAACCTTTGGTCCGGGCGTAGTAGGCTTGGCCTCTTCCGAAATTGGCGCAACTGAGACTGGGGCAGGTTGTGTTGGGTCGAACACAACCGAAGTCTCTAAATGTTGTTTAAGGTAAATGGAATCGGAAGGAATGAGGGCCAACATGTGGTCCAGAAGTCGTCTGACCGGACCAAAAGAGGATTGGTCCGGAATCTTAAAAGCCTTTACTAGTTTGAATGAGACACATACCTCCGGACGAATGGTGTTGACCGGAAGCTGTTTGGAAAGCTCCTTGAAGACTTGTTGAAGCGTCGGTGCCCAAAACCTAGGGCTTGAAATTTCATTGGGTTTCCTCTTGGTAGCAAACTTGCAAAAGTCTTGCTACAAGACTTCCAGAAGATCAACAACATTCTCGCGTCCAGAGTAGATGCTGAAGACGACATTGAGCCAGTCCCTGTTTAAGGTATCAGTTCCTCCATGATTTCCGGACATCCCTCTGATGATGAGGTGCATGAGTACGATCCATAGTCCGGACACAACAGATTTCTTGAAAACTTTTGCCTCGTAGTCTTGGGTGTACCCGATGTAGTTTAGGAATGTCTGAAACTCTTCAGTTGTTGGTTCTACGACTTTAAAACCCCTTGGGTTTGCTTTGACACCAATCGCCTTGAGGAAGGTCGGTTTGTAGATGGGAACGGTTTTGTCTCCAATGATTGTGGTCTCTAAAGTACCATCTTCAAATCTGATACTGGTGAAAGAGCGATGAAGGTGATGAAGTGGTAGTGGAGGTTCAGGGATTTTGGTGAGAGGAATTGAGATGGGGTGATTTGCAATGAACTCGATCATTACCCTTATCGATTCATCCTAATCCAGTGGATTTAAAGAAAACAGTTGGGTAGTGTCTCTTAGAAAGGATTCTTGATCGGCAGAGGAGGATGAACCTTTAGAACCTTTGGATGATTTCTTTCTAGCAATCGATTTCTTTGGAGATGAGGCAGTTTGAGTGGGATTCTGTGGAGACGCCGTTGTTGCAGGAGGATGAATGCTTGAAGAACACCAAGAACACAGATAGAAATCGAGGGTTTGGAGGTATTGGGCGCGTAAAGAGGTAAAAGAGGGGTTTGAAATGTATTTATAGGTAAGGTGTCGGGTCGGGTCGGTGAAAGTAATGATGAGGATCCGAAAGAGAAAATGGGTCGCATTTATGATAGGGGGTTTAGGGACGTTGATTTGACTTGGGAGGTGAAAGGTAAATTTGTTTGTGACTAAAAATAGAGAATTAAACTGACGATTCGATGGCTACTTTTATGGGAACGTGCAATCGTGTCACGCAAATCGAGCAGGCTTGGATAAGGATCTTCCTGGAGAGTAACCGTTGAGAAAAACGTTTCACCTTATTGTCCTTTGGTATTTCGGATGAGCTATTCCGGACAGAGTATGATCCGGAGGGTAAAGAGTTGTGTTCCGGAACATACTTGTTTTGAAAAGAGGTCCGTAATGCGAAATTAATCCGGAGTGAGTTTTGATTTTGGAGCAAAGATTCAGTTTGTTTTTGGAAATTCCGGAGCAGAAACTCTATTTGTTTTGAAAATTCCAGAATGGTGATTTTCAAGAAATTCCAGAGTGAATTTGAAAAAGCTTCCGGAACATGATTGTGAAAGCCTTCCGGAGTGAGATTTAAAGATTCCGGAGCAAAATTTGTAAAACACTCCGGGTTGAAATTTGAGAAACCTTCTGTAGTAAATTTTAAAATTCCGGAGCACATTTAGAAATTTCGGAGCGCATTTAGAAATTCTGGAGTGCAGAATGTAATACCTTTTCCGGAGTGGAATTTCGGATGCTATCATGAAGTATATTCTAAGATGACAATTTGAGCACTATACAAGGTGGACTTAAAATAGCAAACAATTAGGATGAATTGTACAGCTTAAAAACTCAAGTGAAGGTCAGAAATAAAGATAAGTAAAACGACCCTAAGTATTCCGAGAGAAAGTAGTTCCGAGATAAAAAGATTTTGAGATCGGAACTAGATTTATTTCAATTACGTCTATCAAAGAGAGTCTCTTGAAAGAACTGATGATCTGGTATCATCATACCCATCTTGTTGAGAAAACCATTAAATTAGGTTTCGTCTAATGCCTTGGTAAAGACATCAGCAATCTCGTCGTCAGATGGAGCAAAAATGAGTTCAATGTTACCATTAAGTAGATGATCTTTTATGAAATGGTACCTTATATTGATGTGCTTGGTCATTGAGTGCTGAATTGGATTGTGAGAAATTGCAATGGCACTTTGAGAGTCACAATAGATAGGAATACGTTGAAAATGTTAACCATAATCCAAGAGTTGATATTTTATCCACAGAACCTGAGATGTACAGCTTGCAGCAGCAATGCATTCGGCTTCGGCTATAGAGAGTGCAATGCAGTTCTGTTTCTTGGATAACCAACTGACCAAATGACCACCTAAGAATTTACAGCCACCTGAAGTGCTTTTTATATCAAGTTGAAGACCACCATAGTTTGAAAATGAATAGGCATGAAGTAGGAAGCTCTCATTTGCTAGATACCAGATTCCGAGACTCTTTGTGCCTTTGAGGTATCGGAAAATTTGTTTCACAGCCAAAAGATGAGACATCTTTGGGTTGACTTGAAATCTGGCACATAAACCTGGTGAAAACATGATATCCGGACGACTTGTTGTGAGATAGAGTAGGGATCCAATCATTCTGCGGTACTTCTTTTCATCAACAGGAACACCCAAAGGGTCGGAAAATATCTTGTGACTGAAGCCCATTGGTACCTTGGCGAATGAAGATTTCTCTATTAGTCTGTTTTACTTGGAGGCCAAGAAAGAAGCTCAACTCCCGATTCATGCTCATTTGGAATCGATTGATCATAAGTTTAGCAAAGTCAGCAACCATAGATGAACCCGTAGATCCAAAAATGATGTCGTCCACATAAATTTGTACCAACATTAGATGCTTTCCATTTGATCTTCGGAAAAGAGTGGGATCTAGAATTCCTCTTTGAAAACCGGAGTGTTTGAGAAAATCAGTGAGGGTCTCATACCATGCCCGAGGGGCTTGCTTGAGTCCGTGGACAACCTTCTGTAGTTTATAACAGTAGTTCGGAAAGGAGAGATTAATAAATTCGGGGGTTGTTGAATTTACACTTTAGTGTCAAGTTCATCGTTAAGAAAGGCACTCTTAACATCCATTTGGTAAACTTTGAAGCCTTTATGAGCAACATAAACAAGAAAGATTTTGATGGCTTCAAGACGTGCAATCGGAGCAAAGATCTTATCGTAGTCGAGCCCGTCGATCTGTGTAAATCCTTTTTCCACCAATCTTGCTTTATTTCGAATAATAAATCCTGCGTCATCTTCCTTGTTGCGAAATACCCATCTCGTACCGACAATGGGATGATTCTAAGCAGGAGGCACGAGTGTCCAAACTTCATTTCGGCCAAATTCTGCCAGTTCTTCTTGCATGGCTGTAATCCAGTCAGCATACTCCAATGCTTCCTTGATGGATTTGGGATCAACCATGGATATGAATGCTGAAAATTGACATTCATTTTGGATGTTTGTAGCAGAGCGAGTCTGTACACCAGCATTAGGGTTACCGATTACTTGGTTCAGAGGATGATCCTTTGTCCAAACATGTAAACGTGGGAGTTCTTGTGCAGCCATCGATCGTATATCAACAATGGAATTGATTTGCTCCCCCTGAATGATTTGAATACTGGGATGATGCTCCCCCTGAACTTCTGAACGAGAGAGGTTCACATTATGATCAGAAGGGTGTTGGGTTTATAGTGTTGCGCCATTGGGCTATTTTGTATGGATTAGTTTTGTCACGGGTTTGCGCCTGTCCAACCGTGTTTATCTTTCAAGGGTTTAGTATATAGGGTGCATGCATGAATCTGTTGTCATTAACGTTTTCAATTATTATCTCATTGATTGTACTGTAAACCCTAGCACACCTCTACAGAGGAAGTTCTTAATCGAGCTCTTCTGAGGTGTGACTATATTTTAATCATTTGACATACGGATTGATTCATTGAGTGTTCCAGTATTTATTATTCTTATCGTTTTCCCAGTTAAAGATCTAATAGATCTAAAGAGTTCTCAACTCATCAATTGGTATCAGAGCAGGAGACTGTGTAATCTGTACGCATCTCTTCTATTGAAGAAGGTCTTAGGGTTTTCCGCTATTATCGTTTTCTGATAGAACCGTCATTCTTCATTGACGCAGTTCTTAGACTTCGATCATACCCTAACTTTCTTTACTAGTCTGATCTTGAACAGGTTTCAAAACAAAATCGTCATATCTCTTGACGATTCACAATCGAGCCCAATCAACATCTCCAACAGTATCGGTTCAACCACCAGGATTCCTATCCTGTATACTCAAGATTATGAAGTTTGGACGCAATCACTTTGAAGACTATGTGATCGGTTCAGAAGATAATGGATACTTAATCTGGGAAACAATTACTATAGGTCCGTTTGTTCACTCTGGCACAAACAGAAAAATCAAGATGCAACAGGATTACAAACAACTCGTGATTGATGTAAAGGATGTTCCTCAAGACGAAAAGGATAAGCTTGTGAGCAACATTAAAGCACTAAGAATGATCAGATTAACTCTACAATCTTACACATTCCGGTTGGTCAGTTCATGCACGACGGCAAAAGAGATATGGGATAGGTTGAAGGAGCTGTATTCCACCAATGAGGATCTTGAGCATTCTATCCAAACTTTGTTGCTTTCGGAGTTTGGAGACTTCAAGCAAAAACCTGATGAGAAGCTCATTCAAGCCTTTGATCGCTTTAATCATCTTCTCAGTAAAATGATAAAGCATGGCATAGAAAGGAAGGTAATTGAGCAAAAGGTAACATTCATGAATGGCCTAAGAACCGAATGGATGGCGGTCGTGTCTATAGTAAAAGCTCATGAAAAATTTAAATCTTACACTTTACCGAAGCTAGCGGGAATTCTAAAATCACACGAAAATGCATTGACCAAAGAAACGAATGTCGTTTCAAGCATGGGATCTTTAGCTCTCATATTAAAAGGAAAGAACGTGGCTAAAGAAGAAGAAGATTTAGATCTGTCAAAATTTGATCTAACCAATGAAGAATATGCTTTGATGGTCTCAAATCTAAAGAAGTTCGTGCGTAGAAAGTTTCCTATCTCAAAGAACCGAAACTAGCAAGGAAGCTACAGTTTGGATAAAGCAAAGGAGGAATCAAAGAACTCTCCTCAGCATGAAGAACCGAAGAAGGACAGTAAGCTTGTTTGTGACTCTGGATTTGATTGTCACTTCTTCAAAGGCAAAAATTACTTTGCGAAAGATTGTGTGTTGAGAAAGATGTCAGAAAAGAACGACAGTGAAGATGATGAAGCCTACTACCTGCGAAAGGTAGAAGAAATAAAGAAGAAGAAAGTTGTTGCTAACAACACTATGAATGCTTTAATTGTGCAGGAAAATCTATTGGACGATGAGTTTGGTGGTTTGGAAGTCTGGTCTACAGACTCAGAGGACGAAGAAGTTCGTAAGCCCACACATGGCAGGGCTTTCGTGGCGAAAGAAGCTGAAACTGAAGGTGCAGGGAAATGCTTGATGGTGACCGCTGGAGTGTCACATATGAGAGGATATACTACCGATGGAAGTTGTGATGAAGCAAGGGAGCGAGAAGATAAATGCTTTGCTACCAAACTTGTTGGTGAGCAGATCAACGAATGCGACCAGTTGATCAAGAAGGTACAATCGATTCTCGAATCATTAAAAATCCATGTCACAAACTATGAAAAAGAACTGAACGAATTAAAATCTAAATATTCAAGTTTAAGTGGTAGTTTAATACAGAATCGCTTAACAAACGCTAATCTGACAGATCAACTGAGCAGGCTGTCTTCGAAGAGTGAGGAGAGACGGATCTGGACAGAGAAAAAGGAGATCGAGTTAGTTAGGATTAAGGATGAGAGAATTTATTTGCAAAGGGATAATTTAAAGCTTTAAAAACAGAGAAATGTTTTTTGTTTCATTGTTAAACGTTTATATTCAAATATTACTCAATTGCATCTGAATTGTAAAATAGGCAAGAAAATCCATCGTATGATTCCGCCCTTCCTTGAATTTAAGGAGGATGAAATTGATGCTGATGCATATAACTGTGAAGCTGTTATATCTTCTGATGAAATTTCACCAGCATACAGAATTGGTCTTGACAAAGTCGAGTCCTTCATCAAGTCCAAAGACCATAAGGACATGCTTAAGAACCTTTTGGACGAAAATGAAAAATTAAAAATTAAAATCGAAACCATGCAGAAGTTTGACTCGTTGAATGCCAAGTTAAGATCGGAAAACAAAATTGATGTTGAAAACACTTCTGAATTTAATGATGATGATGATATGAGTGAAATATCCGTAGAGGATGTGGTGGACTGTTCTGAATTTTTCAAAAGCGATACCGAACCAATCAAAAATCTTATTTCTAAAAACTCAGTTGAGTTCGCTCGTTTATCTCAAAATAAGTCTAGAAATCTGAAAGAAAAGGCTGTGGTATATCAAAAGGTGCAAAACACACCAAATCAGGTTTATGCAGTTACGGGTGTCACACAGCAACAAACAGCCGAACTGACAGCTACAGTAAACGAAGACGATGCTGATGGCTGTGAGGAATACTTCTGGTCAGCTCCAATTGACAATTCCGATGAAACGGTTGGTCTGTCTGATAAAACATCATGGAAGGTCAAAGACAGATATGTGGCAGAACCACTCAACAAGCCTACACATTTTGATGTTCCAAGCACAAGTGGTACCAAAAAGATTCCAAGAGATCCAGTCAAGGCGACAAGAGAAACCTCTTCGCTAGGGAGCAAAACTCATGTTGAAAGACCGAAACCCAAGGTTAACGTCCATAAAACACCTGAGCAATGGTCAGAGAAGAAACATCAACGAAATAGAAGATATACGAAGAATCTCTCTGAAAGGAAGCAGTTTTGGAAATCCCAAAACCCTATTTATGTTAACTCAGACAAATCTTCATTTGTTTCAGAAAAAGCAAAATCAAAGCAAAAGTCAACCTCTTGTACTCAATGTAGTTCCTGCAGTCAAGCGAATCGAAAGAGTAGTTTTGGCTCCCCAAATGGAAGCAAACGAAACCAAAAGAGTGGTTTCAGTTCTCCATCTTCAGACGGAAAGAACCCAAAGATTGGTTTCACTCCTAAAACTCTTCCTTCTCGCTCAAAGCAAAATTCAAAAGTGGATATAAAAGGTAAAGTGAAGCTATTTCCGGAAGATGAAATGAAGACTAAGAAAACGTCTGCTCACTCTAGAAAACAGAACTGAATGTTTGTAAACAAAAAGAACAAAATTCCAAAGTCTGATGTTAAAGAAACTATAACTAACAAAATCAAAGTTTTCACAATTTCAAGAGAATATGAAACCACCTTAATAAAAAGAACATATATGGTCGATCTTTCTGTTGCAATTCCCTATTCTGTAAAAGACTGATATGGGCCCAATAAACTTTAGGTTCCTAAATCTTCTTAATTTTTGCAGGTTATTCGTGACGAGCAGTTCGACGATGAATGGTATATTGATAGTGGCTGCTCACGTCACATGACAGGGAGAAGGGAAGAGCTAAGGGAGTTTCGGTCCATTAAGGATGGTGAATGTGTCAAATACGGGAACACTTTATATGGCACGATCAAAGGGTATGGTATTATCACAAATGGTGAATTCTCAATACGGAAGGTAGCATATATGGATGGATTGCAGCACAACCTCATCAGTTTCTCTCAACTAGTTGTGGGAACTGGTTTGAAAGTTTCGTTTGATGATGAAGGCTCTGAGATAGTTGAAAAGCAATCGAAGAAAGTTCTGTTGAAATCTGAGCGCAAAGGAGAAATGTATCCTCTAAATCTTAATCCAATTCGAGGGAAGCCAGCCATATGCCTGCTGCCGAAAGAGTCACCCTACTTGCATTAATACAAAGATCATCGAACCTCTGAAGCTTCTGCACATCGACTTATGTGGCCCTTCGGCAATCGAAAGCATCGGTGGTAGTAAGTTCATACTTGTTATTGTAGATGATTTTTCACGTTTCACTTGGGTTTTCTTTCTTAAACAGAAATCAGAGGCGACTCCTACGCTAAAGATTTTCATCAAGCAAGTGGAACTGCAACTGCGAAAGTTGGTGAGGAACATAATAAGTAATAACGGGCTAGAGTTCAAAAACAAAGACCTTGAAGAATTTCTAACTGAAAAGGGGGTGTCTCACAACTTCTCTGCTCCTTATACTCCACAACAGAATGGGATTGTCGAAAGGCGAAACCGTTCATTGTGTGAAGTCGTCGGAACCATGTTGAGTTTCGCTTCTCTACCACTATATTTCTGGGTTGATACTATAGCCGCTGCATGCTATACCTAGAACCAAACCTTCATTAACAAGCAATTTTCCATCACACCATACGACATTCTGAATAATCGCAAACCCAATGTAAAGTTCTTTCATGTGTTCGGTTCAAGATGCTTCATTTTCAATTCCAAAGAGCACCGAAACAAGTGATAGAAGCGCCTGCTTGATCAAATGCAAGTCCGAAGGGACCATGTATCCTTTGGACATCTCTCTGATCATTGGGAAACTACAGCTGTGCTTTCTGTCAAAAGCAGTATCCGAAGTCAGCTGCCTATGGCACCGCAATCTTGCTCATCTCAACTTCCGATATATCAACAACCTAGTCACTGGAGAACTCGTCCGAGGTCTCCCCATTCTCAAATTCAACAATGATACCCTCTGCTGAGCCTGTGAATGTGGCAAACAGTCAAAAGCGAGCCATCCTATGGTGATTGATTCTTCAATTTATAAACCACTGCACCTCTTACATATGGATCTCTGCGGTCCATCTACCGTAGCCAGTCTCCACCACAAAAAATACATATTGGTTATAGTTGATGACTTTACTCGTTTCACTTGGGTTTTCTTCCTAAGAGTCAAATCAGAAACACCGCAGGTGCTGATCAATTTTATCAAAGAGATTGAACTTCAAATCAAATTACCAGTGCGCCGCATCCGAAGTTATAATGGAACCGAGTTCACTAATCATCTCCTAAACAGTTTCTTGGTTTCAAAAGGTATTAGTCACAATTTCTCAACTCCTTACACACCGCATAAAAATGGAGTAGTAGAGTGAAGAAACCGAACTCTGGTAGAAGCAGCCAGATCTATGCTCAACATCGAAAACCTTCCTCTCTACTTCTGGGCCGAAGGAGTAGCAACAACATGCTTTGTTCGAAACTAAAGCATTGTCTGCAAGAGTCTCAACAAAACTCCGTATGAGGGCCTTAACAACCGCAAACCAAATGTCAGATTCTTTCACATCTTAACAAATTTGCACTGAAGTCAAATGAAGCCATTTTCCTTGGCTACTCCACAAACAAGGTAGCCTAAAGGGTTCTTATCAGAGGCACTAGACTAATAGTTGAAAGCTTCGACGTCAAATTCGATGACTATTACGTCGGCAACACTGCTCCTTCAAATGAAACAAAAGCAATCATGGAATGTGATATCCCAGCCAACACTGATGAGATTGTGTTTAAGGCTTTCTACATAAGCAACCTTCTGAATGGAAAAGTTCCCCGTAGTGAGAACACCGTAACCTCGGATGACACCGTTTGCATTGTTACCAAACGTGACATTTCCACCATTGCGTATAGGCCTGAAATCCCGAAGGTACTCTAACCTTCCGGTCATGTGCAAGGAGCAGGCGCTGTCAATTAACCACTCGTCTTCTTGTTCCTCCTTGCACAAAGCCTGAGAATTACACGGTTAGTTTAGGCATCCAAAGAAGTTTGGAGCCTGGGACAATTGATGTGTTTCTGAGTGATGCATGGTCCGAGGTTGCAGGGATAGGTCTCTTGTCAACTTTTGAGCCTAGTCCTGGGTGTTTGAGTAGATTTGGAGTGTTGTGATTTTTTGGAAAAATACGAGGTTTCTGACTCTGACTCGATTTGACATGAGATAAAACCTTTTGACAACTACACTGACATTTACAAAAGGAGATTTTGTCTTTTGATCGAACACTGTGATTGGTCAGCGGTTTTAAGGATGTTTTGGATCTGTTACCGGTCCAAGATGGGTTATTCCTGACACGAGTGTTTTTGGGTTTTGAAAAAGTCTGTTTATGAAAGGTTTTAGCACGTGTAGATTTCTGAATTCTTTTTGATGGATTTGGTAAGATACCCTTCCATTTGAAATTTTGACGTGACTTTAAAAGTGTTGGAGTGGGTAAAATACCTTTCCATTTAGGATCATTTGAAGAATAGACCTGAAAAACATAGTTTCGAAAAGATTGAACACCCTTTTGGGTTGTGTCAGAAGGAGTAGGAATGACTTTTGAAACTGAACTTTCCTTTTTGTTTGTTTTCTTGAAAGAAGATTTTTTTGAAATGTAGTGAGAGAAAACAAATTTTTTAGGACTTTTGGATTTAGGAAATCTGACTTGCTTCTTGGTTTTTGAAAAAGTTTGTCTATTAGTGCCGCGAGATCTGATTTCTTCTTTAAAAGCCTTTTTTTGCCAAAGATTTTGGTGAACCGCAGTCATTGTTGTTCAACTGCGGTTTCCTGGAATTCTTGGAATGATTTTGAAAACGCGGAGTTGAGTCATCAGAGCTTGAGGATTCAGGAATTTGGGAACATTGACCTACTTCAAACTTTTCTATAGGTAGTTCAAGAAATATTGGCTGAAGAGTTACAGTTCCTTGAACTGATGACTGTGGTAGGGATGACTTGACTACCGCTGAGTAAGTCTTAGATGGGACTTCGGTGGGACATTTGTGGGACATTTGACTACAGTGAGAGACACTGCGGTCTGAGGACAGAGATGGAAAGTCTTTTGAGACTTCGGGGCCCTCAACAACAATCTCTTCGTCAACTACGGATGAAGTTTGAGAATTTGGATAGATGGTGCCACAGATAGGAATTTGATCACATGTGTGACCCGAAACCTCCGGCACAATTTCCTCAATGACACAATTATTGCTTAAGTAATGCAGTCTACCGAAGTGAGTTTTAATATCTTCGGGAAAAGTCTTGTCATTGACAGGGAAATGAAATTCTCGGTCTGGAGGGACATACAGTCTGTCTTTGTCGAACCGGGGTGAGGAATCCATTGAGGTAGGATATCCATTTGACCAACCCTAATTGTATGTATTGTCCACGGTTCCATTGTTTACCAAATTTTCAATAGCTTCACTTTCATTAAACAATTTTTCAATTAAGAGATTTAAGCATACAATTTCTCTCTGAGCTAAATCTCTCTGGTTCAAAGCTATCTCTAATTGGGTTTCACTTAACATTCTTGCATCCTTTTCTAACTCTAGGTCCTTCTCTAACATAGCCATCTTAAGTCTTTTGTTATCCAGTCGTCCTCTCACGTGGAACATCTCTTGGGACGCAATGTTCTTCTCATCTAAGGCTTTATTATAGTCTGTAAGGACGGCAGCACAAGTGTCATTAAGATCATCTATGTAAGGCTGACAGTCATGCATGCTATAGTTTAGAGTTTGGATCATGAGTTTTACCTATTCGACGATGCTTAGTGTTCCATCCTTTGCCATGTAGCAGTAGTTATTGTTCAACATTGTAGACCCATCATCATCCGCAGTGGCCAGCATGCAGATTTTCCCTTTTCCTTTGACACTGCTGATGGCTTGATCTTCGTCTCCGGATGACCAGACTTGATGGTCTCTTTTGACATGGGCCACGTATGCCCTTGCCTTTTCAGCTTTTTCTTTGTCTTCCAACTCTTGAGCCATTCTAAGGTAGAATGCTCTGTCTTTTACTACATTGGCCTTACAATCTCGTGCAAAGTGATTCTCTTTGTTGCATTTGTGACAAATTACAACATCAGTCTTGTCTTCTGAAGGTGTACCAGAGTCAGTGATTTGAGGAGACTGCGGTACCTCCTTTGGTTGAATATTCTGAGATTGCGGTGGTGGAAGAGAACTTTTGGTAAATCTAGAGTAGTTATTCTGAGAACCGAAGTTACGGTTGAATGGAGGTTTGTTGAACTGTTGATTATTGCAGAAGGAAGGAGGTGGTAGACGATTGAACTGTTGGCTAACCAGAGCAATAGCCTTCTGAAAATATTCTTCATCATCATATTCAGAATCCGCTTCGTATGACTGCGGTAGAGTGTCATACGAGGAAGGGTAAGGTGACTGCGGTAGAGCTTGTGCTATGAGAGCAAGTGGTCCTCCGAAGTCAGCATAGTCTTTGAGTACGGTGGATTCTTGAGCTTGCAGCTCTCCATAGAGCTTGTAAAGTGACAGGGAGTGAATCTTTCTATCGCCTTGGACTATCATCTTGGCCGTAGTCCAATGTCTGCCCAAACCATTAAGAAACTGAAGATTGATTTCATGGTTACTGCGGATGGTGCCCGCATTGGATAACTTGGTGACTATCAGGTTGAACCTTTTGAAGGAGTGTTCCAAACTTTCTCCAGTATGAGCTTTGAAGTTGTTGAACTCGTTGAGTGCGGTAGTAAGCTTCTTATCTTGTGCTTGTTCTGAGCCTTCGTACAGGTTTTTGAGAACATCCCAGATCTCTTTCGTTGATTTGCAATTTATGATAATATCGAAGTTGTCAGGAGCAACTCCGCAAGAGATTTCATAAAAAGCAACAACATCATTTTCCATTTTATCGAGATCATCCTTGGTGGGACGGCTCATGGCTGGTTGACCTCCTCCTAGCCTGGTTGCAGCGCCGTCAGTTTGGACTGGTGTAAGGACAGGAATATGTGGTCCTTCTTCTACGGATCGCCATACATCTATACCCAGTCTTCTCAAGTACCTTTCCATTCTTTGTGACCAGTGATGATATTCATTTGCGACTAGTATTGGGGCTCGGTTAGAACCACCGACACTGTTGGAAACATTTAGAGATAATGATTGTGCCATTTTGAAATTTTTTTTTTTTGTTTTGAAGAAATGAGCTTTAGTTGTATAGAAGGCTCTTTGAAAAATCAGAGTTCCATTTTTAAAAAGCAACCACTTTGGCTCTGATACCAATTGTTGAGAGAAAAACTTGGAGACACACTTGAACAAAAGTTAGAACAAGTATAATGCGGAATAGTTAATCTCAAAGGATCTAAAAGCTCAACAATAATATAGTTAGATAGTTAGAGAGTTAGTTGCGGAAATGTAAAGGAATGGAAATGACAGCAATTGTTATATCAAGAAGACACTTAAGCTGATTCATAACAAGGAATGCATTCACTCCAAGTTAATAAGGAAGATCAAGCTTAGTGATTAAGTCTTAAAGACTTGCTCCGAAGAGGGATTATGATAAGCAGGATTATGATAAGATTTAAGTAAGAAGATATGAGTGAAGAAAGATAAGAGAGATAACTTCAGAATGTGTATTCAGATAGAATTCATAAGTTATCGGTTCCTTTTCTTATCTCTTTGAATACAAAGAGAGTAAGTCTCTATTTATAGAGACTTAGAAACTACACTAGATTACAACTCTATAAGCAGTCGTGCAAGGCATACTGGATAATAGAGTGTATTACATAAAATACACAAATAACGTTATCTAGCTAAGTTGACTGCGGTAGCTGACTCAGGTTGCTGATGCGGTTGCTGATGAACAAGATTGACTCCGGGTGCTGAAGCGGTTGCGGTAGAAAGAAGGTTGCGGTAGCTGAGATGGTTGCGGTAGCTGAGTTCAAGAGGGTCACTTTTATGATTCAACACGGAGGCACTGATAACATGGGCCTCATGCTATTGGAGCTAGTGTGGAGCATTTTCACGGGCCACGACGTCAATTACGGCCATATCTTATGGGATGACTTCCTTCAGTACATCCCTAAGGAGAATCCTAGAGCAAATCCCACAGAGGTCACTTTTTCAAGATTTTGGTCCTTATGCATTTCAGACCTCCACCGTGATTCAAAGATCAGCATGGGCAACGAAATCAACTTCTTTGTCACACGTGATCTCAAAAGGTACCCTCCCTCTAAAGATCAATCTATCTTTAGACCTGTAAGACGCTTACCTATACACATTTTGACTACTGTTGGACTTGAGACTAAAGAAGTCATAAATCACATAGAGGCTACTGAAGGTATTGACCCATACCCTTATACCCCGCCTGTACCCAGTCAGACTATACTAGACTCTACAACACCCCATGATTCGGAACATACCGCAGCTCCATCTTCCACTACATTGTCTAATATTCCTCTCGTGGAAATTCCAAGAAAAGTGAACCATCCAAGAAAGAAGAACCATCCAAAAACACAAACTTAGGCATGTTGTATCTTCTGATTAAGTTCTGATCCAATTCAGACCCCCGCAGTCAATGTTGAAGATGAGTCTGATGATGACTCTGTCCTAATTCTCACTCTCAAGAAACGCAAAACCAAACCAAGTTCTACCCAAATGCGTGACCGGACTGATACCGTAGTCTCTCAAAAGACTCTGGTAGTCCTTGGGGTCCCCGCAAACCCATTTGCCTCAACCCTCCCCAGTACAAAGACACAGTAAGTGTGTATGCTTCATCAAAACGTGGAGACTCACCCCCAACTAAATCCCAAGAGGATTTAATTGGTTCTTATCGCCCTAAGGTCTCCAGGGCTTCCCGACATCATTTCTTTGAGGAACAGGAGTTGCGCTCCATAATTGATTTTGTAATCCAAACACTTGATACACCTTCCCAACCACTGGGCAATTCTTCAGCCCACGCCAGAATTGAGTCGAGGCCAAACTTGACTACGGGTTAAGGAGAACAAGGAAGCTCAGGAAATGCTACTCTACTTACCTTACATACAAGTGGTTTAGGCACGGTGAGCACCAATGTGCAAGGATCCGTGAACGCGAGGGACACCTCGGTGTGAAATCAAGGATATGACGGATATAACTCTACTGATACCTTCACTCGGGATCGTCCCACTACCAAGTCCAGTATAAAAAAGTATGAAGCTTTTCGCAGGGCATTTCAGCCTCGAAAAAATCAGCAAACAAAGCAACTTCAACAAAAGGAGAAGGAAATTCAAACCGTGGCAAAGTACTGGGCAAATGCAATTAACAATGCAAACACCATAGCCACCATCCTCAAGATTCAAGATTGGATGAGCGCAATGGCTAAGTCAATTGGCAACATGCAGTCCATTCACGATGGTGCTGGTCCATCCCAGCCCCCTCCAACACAAGCTGTTCAAGACTCCCAAGATGACATAACCGCAATCGAATTCAGTTGCGGACCTACATTTGGTTTTGATGACTTTGACATGAATGCAGTCAATCAATCGGAGTAATCGGATAATATAGTCATGATCTTCGACGAAGAAGAAGAATCAAGCGGATCCCAACACTCTACATCAAAGCCCAAGGAGAAGAAAAAGAAGAAGAAAGTGGTTGTATGAAGAAAGGAATTTCTAAGTCTCCAAGACGAGGTCGATCAGATTTTGGATGCAGTGAAATCTAGCCAACCGCAACCAGAAGATGCACCTGGTCCGCAATCTGTCATTGAAAGAATAGAGTGTCTTGAAGCCAGAGAAAGATTAACTGCTGAAAGAATCTCTCTCAAAGTCAAAATGGGTATTCGAGCCCTGGACACAAACCGCAAAGCTGATCACCAACAATTCCTTGCCACTGCTGAGCGACTAATCACTGAAGTATCCGCAATCAAGACTGAACTCTTATCCACCATTGCGGATAAATCTACTCAGTCAAAGAAGCTTGTCGAGGAAACTCACAATACTTATGAGTCCACAATCTCCGTACTGCAATCAACCATCAACAGCCTTCGCCGCTCTTTATCTTCAAATTTTCATGGCCAGGAGCTTTTACAACTTACCAAGGAGATCCACAAACTTCTCTTTAACACCGCAATCCCCAACAATCAGCAGCTTGCGGATGCACTCAAAGCCCAATTTAATGACGTCTTTGCAAAGATAAACGATCTTAAACAATGGCTTGAGGAGGAACCGGGTGTTCCCTCCTCAAGAGGGGGAAGTGAGGATTGCAATTCAGAC
Source organism: Lactuca virosa (assembly GCF_052849685.1). Lineage (NCBI taxonomy): Eukaryota > Viridiplantae > Streptophyta > Magnoliopsida > Asterales > Asteraceae > Lactuca > Lactuca virosa. The sequence goes on along the minus strand of NC_136429.1, from coordinate 302,047,316 downwards.
CATATTTCTTATCAACACTTACATCCGCATCAACACTTACAAACTCTCATCCAATTCGGTCAGCATCCAATCATACCTCAACCCATCATTCATCAAAAAGTTCCTACTCCACAACCTTCTTGGCAATTCTCTCCACAAAAGAAAACTCATGTGCCCTCTCCTCATAAAAGTCCAATTCATTCTCCCTATCAATCTCCACCGCAATCTTCTCCGCAACTATCTCCCCAAACTCTGACGACTCACCTGCAACCAAGCTAAATAAAATTGACTGAAAATCAGCTAAGTTTGCAGAGATGATGTGGAAGGATCATGGCTTTGATATCACATTTGATGAATCCCTCATCAATTCCTGGATCAATCCTACCCGAAGATTACTTGATGATGACTACAGACCTTATCTCACCTATACGGAACCCCCATCTGACGGTTTTTGGGACATTCTCATCTCTCCCAACGCAAAATTCTTCACCGTCTTCGAGTCGTTTGACCGCAACCTCCCCGATGATCAGAGGTTGCCACTGGATTTTGAAAGACTTAACATATTCCATGCCAAGCATGGGTCTGCAATTGGAAACATATGGTCAAACGACAAACCCACCACAGTCAAGAACTACAAGCCCAGAAATTTTATGAAAGCAGAATTCATCCAATACACTCTCACAAGAAGAAATTCAAACTACATCCGAAACCAAGCTGATTTTCCTTGCATGAACCCGGAGGAAATCTTTCTGATTGCTAATGTTTTTCAAAACAAGTGTGAGAAGCATCCAAAGATGAAGATTACGTATGAAAGGGCTTGTATATTTTTAAAAGAAACTGTTTGTGATTTTGCAAAGATTGACATGGACATGCACCTAGTACTTGCTTAGAAGTTCAACCTCCCTCCTCTTGAACCAGCTCCGATGCTGACCGAAGGTTTTCAAGAAAGATCCCTTGGAGCAACTAACTTCCCAAATCTTGGAGTCATTTTCAAACGCAAAAATGATGATACAAAATATTTCATTCCAATGACTGCCATGAACCGCATGACCCGGAAGCAGCTAGAGATCACTGAAACTGCAGTCAACAGGTCAAAACACACAACTGCTTAAGTAAAGTTTGAAATCTCCAGGAGAATTGTTTGGCTCAGAGAAGTCACGAAGTTCTGGTGGATTCTCATCAAATTCCTGAAGCTTGACAAATGAAAGCAAAGTTGAAGAGCTCACTTAGGAGGAAATTTTTGAAGAATAAAAGTGACCCCCTTAAACTTGACAAATCCGAAGCCATCTCAGATCCGCAGTCAGTATCTCAACCGCAATCAAGAACCGCATCCGCAGTCGACATCATCAGTCTTAGTTTTAGTTTTATCTGTTATCTATGTCATTACATTTCTTTACCCAGTGTGCCTTTCATGCCCACCTTAGATAGATTTAACTTTGTAATCTTCGAGACTCTATAAATACAGCTCTCATTTTCTGAATGAAATACATCTACCACAACTCATCTCTTGAATATTATATCTTACTCTTTCTCTCATCTCTCACTTACTCTCTAAGTTCTTGAAAACTCAAACAGTTACATTAAGATCGTAATTTCTCCTTCGGAGCAAGTCAGTCTTGACTTAATCACTCTAAGTCTGATCTCATTTACTAACTTGGTTTGACTGCAATCCTTATATTTCCGCACCTAATTATCTAACTATCTAACTATCTAACTTATTATTGTTGAGCTTTATGATCCTTGGAGTTAAAATTTAGTTCTGCAACATAAACTTGTACTAACGTTTCTTCAAGTGTGTTTCTCAAGTTTTTCTCTCAACAAAAACTTGCTCTCAAGTTTTGGAATTTGTAAAGCCTTACTAATGTGACTTTAATTCCAAACCCTAGAGTTTTAAAAGTTAAAATTCAACCCTTATACCTTATAATATTATAAGTTGAATATATATATATATATATATATATATATATATATATATATATATATATATTAAGACAAGTCGGTCTTAAGGTTAGTAAGCCTCATTCAAGTAGTCGGTCTATAAGGGGATATAAGGTTATTGCCTATAAAATGGTAGTTTAATGGGTGTCCACTCTCACCCACCGCTTCCGTGACTGGTGGAGGGTCGTTAGCTGAACGGGTAGGATAGTACATTAATTCTCCCTCATTAATAGTATAAGAAAATGTGTATGGTTAACCGGCTCACTAATCCGGGACTGACAATGTGTGGCAAAGGGTATCTTGATGTTAATCATAGATAAATGGAGCGTGTATGGTTAACCGGCACATTTATTAGGTGATTTATAAGATTTGGGTGTACAAAGCTAATTTGCGTGGTTATTCACACCTTGTTTCTGATCCTCGGCATCCCAGTCACAAACATGAAGGGCACAATCGAGATTTAAACATGCCATTGAAAAGTTCAGTGAATCTCAAAGGATCTAGGAATTTCAATCCAATTAAAACTTAATAATCTATTTCGTTTTTCATTGTGGAAATTGGTAAATCATCATTTACCTACCTTCAAATATTTTACAATTGGATTACGACATCCCTTTTTCGTAATTGTAGAATATTGTGTTGGGTCCTGGCCTTAGTATTTCATTTGGGTGTAATATTAAGGATTATCGTCTAATCTAAACTTTCTTCTTCTTCTTTCACAGTTGTCTATCCCAAACAATGCTTCCAACCCAATCCCTTCAGACTCTTTCTCCCTCATGAACCTATGTGGGAGGGTCATCTTCAGTGGCTCGAACTTTAATGAGTGGATTCGAAACATCCGAATGGCTATTCGTTATGAGGACAAAGAATATGTCGTAGATAAAGAGATTAAGGAGATTGATGAAGGGTTGGCCATAAATATCCTTATACACTCTTTACCTTCTTGTTATGATCAGTTTCGTATGACTTATCTTATGAACAAGGAGGAGGTCACTCTTAGCAAGCTTCAAGGCCTTCTAAGAACTGCAGAAAGCAACTTGAAAGGCAAGTCGGTTGTGTCTACTCCTACTACTACTTTTGCCTCTTTTCTGGCAATTGGACATGGGAGGGGAAAGAAGAGGAAGGCTCCATACAAGAGCCGCAAGGGAAAGTCTCTTGATGGATCCTCTTCTAGTGGGAGCAAATCTGGTTGTGCTAATCCCTCTGCCAATCCCAAGGATGCAGAGTACTTCCACTGTCATGAAAAAGGCACTGGAAACGAAGCTGCCCCAAGTACTTTTAGGATGTAAAGGATGGCAAGATCAAGCCCTCCTTTGCGGGTATTTACATTATTAAATCTAATATCTCATCACATGCTAATTATTGGGTCCTTGATACAGGTTGTCGTATTCACATTTGTTCTGATTTGCAGGGACTAGAAAGAAGTAGGGATGTAGAGCACGGGAAGATAAACTTAATCATGGGAAATAGGAAAGTGTCGCCTGTGACCAAGATTCGATTTTATTCCTTATTTCTTAGTAATGGTTTAAATTTAGATTTGAATTATTGTTGTTACTCGGCCGATATGGCGAGAAATATTATTTCCTTTCATAGTTTGTATAAACAAGGTTTTACCTTTTCATTTAATAATGAAAATGGTGGTATTTATGCTTATTGTAATGTTGTTTTTTTTATTTTGAAGCATTACCTTGCAATGGTATATATAAAACTGTGATGGTTGTAGATAACTTAGGAAATAATGTGTTTAATATTGATTCGTCCAATGATTTGGACAAGGCATGCTTGTAGCATTGTCGTGTTGGACATGTCAACAAGAAGTGCATTGTCGTCTTGATGTCGTCTTTGGAGACTGCCACCCATATCCTTAATCTAGTCCCTACCAAATAGGTTTCCAAAACACCTCACGATATGTGCACACGCAAGGTTCCCTCGTTAGACCACATCAAATTTTGGGTATACGAGGCTTTCGTGAGACATGAGACTCATGACAAGCTCGAACCTCAGAGTGAGCGATGTATTTTCATAAGCTACCCACATAAATCCTTTGGATACCTCTTCCATAGACCGAGTGACAATGTTGTCTTCGTTGCGAGGAGAGGAGTCTTTTGAGAGAGAGAACTCATATGCCAAGAGGACCGTGGGAGTAAAATTAACCTTGAAGAGCTTCAAGAGTTAAGCTGTGAAGGAAACTCAAAGACTAGCAATCAACCTGAGGAGGAAACTCCTGTTGAGCCAATTGACGAATCTGTACCTCTGAGGCATTCCGATAGAGTTAGACAGACACCTGAGTTTTATGGTTTCCATATTACTTCTGAGGGTGATACATTTATCAGTGATAACACACTGGTAAATCTGGATGAACCTAATAACTAAAAGGAAGCTATGGCAGGCCCCGAGTCTGCAAAATGGAAAGAGGCTATGGACAGTGAGATTCAGTCCATGTATGACAATCAAGTTCGTAAGACAGTCGGGTGCAAATGGATCTTCAAGAAGAAGACCGACATGAATGGGAAAGTACACACATATAAAGCGCGACTGGTTGCGAAGGGCTTTACTCAAACTTGGGGTGTTGACTATGATGAGACCCTCTCACCAGTAGCGAAGATTAAATCTATAAGGGTTATGTTGGCCATAGCTGCATTTCATGATTATGAAATATGGCAAATGGATGTCAAAACCGGTTTCCTTATTGGAAAGTTGGCTGAAGATGTTTACATGAGTCAGCCACAGGGTTTTGTCAATGCAAAGTACCCTAATAGAGTGTGTACGCTTGAAAAATCCATTTATAGATTGAAACAAGCATCTCGCAGATGGAATCTTTGTTTTGATGATAAAGTCAAAGAGTTTGGATTTTCGAGAAGCGAGGATGAGTCATGTGTATTTGTCAAAGCTAGTGGGAGTATAGTGAACTTTCTAGTATTGTATGTAGATGACATACTGCTCATAGGAAACGACATCCCAACCTTACAGGAGGTTAAGTCCTTGCTTGGGAAGTGTTTCGCTATGAAGGACCTCGGAGAAGCTACTTATATTCTAGGGATAAGAATATTGAGAAACAAGAGTAAAAGACTAATTGGACTTAGTCAAACTACCTACTTGGACAAGGTGTTGAAATGTTTCAACATAGAGGAGTACAAGAAAGGTGACTTACCTATCCAAAGCAATACCAAACTGAGTAAGACTCAGAATCCGAGTACAGAGGCTGAGATAGTAGAGATGAGTCATATACCATATGCTTCCGCAGTTGGGTCGATCATGTATGCTATGACTTGTAGTCGCCCTGATATGGCCTTTCCTTTGAGCATGGTCTGCAGATATCAAGGGAATCCTGGTAAAGCTCATTGGATTGTGGTTAAGAACATTCTTAACTACCTATGGAGGACTAAGGACTGGTTCCTTACCCTCGGTGGGAGTGATGACTTGAGAATGACAGGGTATAGTGACGCCAGTTTTCAAACCGACTGAGATAATTTTTGCTCTCAGTCGGGCTGGGTGTTTACCCTGAATGGAGGAGCAGTAATATGGAAAAGTTCCAAGTAGGAAACTGTAGCTGATTCAACGTGCGAATCAGAGTACATGGCAGCAAGTGAAGCGGCAAAAGAGGCGATATGGTTGAAAAACTTCATCGGAGACCTTGGAGTTATTCCATCCATAAAGGAGCCTGTGGAGATTTTCTACGATAATGAAGGGGCTATTGCCTTAACCAAGGAATCGAGAGATCATGGTAGATCCAGGCATATCGACAGAAAGTATCACTTCATAAGACATCAAGTGGAAGAAGGACACCTCCTATTGAAGAGGATATCGTTAGAAGACAACCCATCAGATCCCCTTACAAAGGGACTGACTAGGGTTAAGCACTAGCAACATGCGAGGGGCATTGGGCTAACGAACGATATTAGTTTTAGTAATTAGATAAATCGAAACTTGTAATAGCTAAATTGTAATTGAAATTTGATGATTAAATAAAAGGTGTTTTATTTATAAATAAAGTTACTGACTTGTGTTAATTATTTACTATTGTTTCACTTTGCATGTTTTTACTTCCAGAATAATAATAATTTTTCAAACTATCCACAGTTGATCATACGTTGCAAGTAAGTATGAAAGAAGATTGTGATGAGTTGGCTTGTAGACTGTCTAAGGAGTTAGACATAGCAATAGTTTGCTACAGCAATGATGAGTGCTCCTGAAATAAGATTTGAGTATTGGATTCAACCCGCACTCACCTGGATTACTTTATGGAATTTATCACAAATAATTGTGAGATAATAATATCAAATAATCTTCAAACCAAGATATATGAGTTGCTGACTACGAGTTGGTTATGTATTGATGGCATGAAAACACATCAGTAACTTCATGTTACAAAACGTGTCGTTGTGGATAATTTGATGAGTGGTTAGTACAAGCATATAATGTCGAAGTTTATCTGTTCCTTTTATCCTAATATGATTAAAAGCGATATCTGCGCCCCTCGATGATTCTGTTTTGACTATGTGTCGGGCCCGTTCAGAACTAAATTGATGTGTTCAGTTATGTTCTATGTCAGACGAATCGGAAATCGGAAAACAAATTGCAGGACAATAAGTATGACTATGTTCCATGTATTTGTCCGCAAAGATATCTTGAGAACAGAGGAGTATATGATCCCTTATCTGAAGGACGCCTCACTGCCTAGGTCAGAGTTCTACAACGTCTTTTAAAAGCTTACGATTGCTAAGTCGGATCCTGAAGTCAGATTGGCAGCTATAGTTATTAGACTTATCCAAGTGGGAGACTGTTGCATTTGGTGTCTAAGCCCATACCTATAACTGGCATGTACTTGACCCGATTGTAGCATGGTCCTTTTGGGTTGCCTTCACCAGTGCAATTTGATAGGATGGACTTTTGAGAATAGGTTATTTATGACTTATTAATATATTACAAGTATAATATATTAATATGAAATCATATTATTTAATTAGTGTTGATCAAGAATTAATTTGGAATTAATTTTGAGATCAGAAGAGACTAATTAAATATATAGGGATTAATTGTGTAAATCAGTGAATCTAATAGTGTGGGCTAATGATCCATGGTTATTAAGGATGGGCTAAACCAATGACATAATCCATGGATAGTCCATGGAGGTTAACCCATGGATCCTAAGTTATATGAAAGGTCATGAGGTTTTACAAAGTGTAACCCTAGCATTTTCCACACTATAAATAAACCCCCTAGAGCCAAAATCTGTTGCCAAAACATTCTTGGAGAGTGATATTGATTTTGTGCAAATAACTTATTCTCTCAAGCCTCCTCTTGCATATTTTTGTTTGTGAACCATTAGAGGCATCACACTTGGGGTGCTAAGGCTTTTAAAGGTCAAGAACTACAATTCCTTCTAAGAGGTAAGTCATTTAACTAGTTGTGTTGTTCATTTGACAATTTGTATGCTAGTTAGGAGAATGCTTTGGAAAACTGAAAATGCATGTATAATTAGAGAAAACATAGATCCAAAGCATTTAGGTTTGCATGTTGACCATAGGAGTGTTATAGTTCTCAAAACCCAACATATATGTGTTGGAATCTAACCTTTCATGCAATGATCCTTTTGTTGGATAAGGTGTCTAAGTCCATAACTATTTTTGGTATGTACTTGACCCGACCCGGCATGGTCCATTTGGGTTGCATGGCATCATGCATTTGGATAGACTAAATGAGAGAAATAACACTTGTGGTTTATTAATATATTATAAGTTCTAATATATTAATAGTATTATTTAATTAGTATTGATCAAGAATTAATCTAGGATTAATTAAGTGATCAAAAGATGACTAATTAAATATATGGGTTGATCATGTAAATCATCCATAACTTGTATAGTGGGCTAAAAGGCTCCATGGATAATCAAGTTGGCTTAAACCCATTGAATGCTCCATGGAGGCTCCATGGAAGTTACAAACCCATGGGTCATGTAAATGAAGAGTCATGCCACATTAGGGTTTACATGGTGTAACCCTAGATGTGACACACTATATAAGCAACATGTTCTCCACCAAAATCGGGACAATAAGAAACAAGAAGGCTAGGCCGATTTTAGAAGTGTGTATTCTCTCTAAAGTCATTCCAATTGCATTTGGTGTTGTGTGAAGCATTTGAGGCATCACACTTGGGGTGCTAGGCTCACAAGGTTTCAAGGATCATAATCAACAACAAGGTAAGTTATTCTATCTTTCATTCAAGTTAAAAATGTTCCCCATGTATGCTAGATAGGAATATAACCTTGGAATTCAACTTTGCATGATTATTAGACAAACATAGATCCAAGGTTATTAGGGTTGCATGTACACTTAGGAAGTGTTAGAATGCTCAAAACCCATCAGTGGTATCAGAGCCTAGGTTTGTTTGTTGTATTTTTTTTGTGTGCAAACAGCTTGAAAAAAATCGTTTTTTCTGTTTTCTGCTCGTATGAAAGTTTGCACATTTGTTGCTGGAAATGGACTAGAAACATTACCCTAAACTGTTTTGATGTTTTAAAGCTTGTTTTAGATGGTGTAATGTTTACGCTAATCCATTTACAATGGCAATTATTAAAATTACAAGTTTTTTTTAAGTGTAATTTTTGATTCTTGAAAGTGTTCATATTCATGTTCTTGAACTAATGAAGATTAGATGATCATAGAAATTGTTTGTAACCTTCATGGTAGTTTAATTCATGATCATAATGTGTTTTAATGGAGTCCATAACTTGTCCTCAAGTTATGGAAAACCAAAAGTCTCACTTTTATTAAAGCCATTAAAAGAACACAAGAGTTATAAAAATGAAGAGTCTTCATTTTTATTACTCAATTAATTCATAAGTTATAAGAAATGAAAAGTTTTGGAAGTTTACAAAACTTGCCCTCAAGTTTTGGAACATGTAAAGTCTTGATTAAAACTTTAGTTCCAACCCTTAGAATTTTAAAAGTTAAAATTCAACCCTTATACTTTATAATATTATAAGTTACTAATATATATATGTATAACAACAAGTCGGCTTACCGCTAGTACGCCTCATTCACGAAGCCGGTCTATAAGGGGGGTATAAGGTTGTTGCCTATAAAATGGCAACTTAATGGGTGTCCACTCTCACCCACCGCTTCCTTGATCGGTGGAGGGTCGTTAGCCGAACGGGTAAGACAAGGACTTATAAATTCTCATTAAAAGTATGATGAATATTATAAAGTAACTAAATGCTTTTATTAAATTCCCAATCTTAGTTACTTTAGGAAAATGTGAATAAGGTGCTAATCCATGAAATTACACTTTACACTTTGTTTAAGTCGTTGGTGGAGCGTGTGTGGTTAACCGACACACTAACTTGGACTTAACAAGGTAGGTAAAGGGTGACTTAAGGTTTACCATAGCATCGGTGGAGCGTGTGTGGTTTACCGGCACATTCGATTGAGTGATAAACCTTGAGGGTACCAAGTGATTTGCATGGTTACTTCACACCTCATTTTGTGATCCTCGGTATCCCAGTCACAAAACTTGGAGGGCACACTCGAGATTGAAACATGCCTTTGAAAAGTTCATTGAATCTCAAAAGAATCTAGGAATTTCTAAGAACCAATTAAAAACCTAATATTTATATTTCGTTTTTCATGGTGGAAATTGGTGAATCGTCATTCACCTACCTTTCAAATATGTTATAGCTTGGATTACAGCATACCTCTTCTAAGTTATAATATATTGTGATTGGATCCTAGCCTTAATATTACATTTGGGTGTTTTATTAAGGACTCTCTTAATATCTAAACTAATCTTGTTCTCTTCTTTCAGATGTCTTCAAACAATGCTGCTTCTGGCTCTAATCCTAATGGCTCCTTTACCCTTATGAACTTGTGTGGGAAAGTCACTTTTGATGGATCCAACTTCAATGAATGGATCAGAAACATCAGGTTGATTACCCGCTATGAGGATAAAGAATATGTCCTTGACAAGGAGCTTAAGGAGATTGATGAGACCACTGCAACTCCCCAGGAGATCGCTGACTTCCGGGCACATGAAAGGGATGCTACAAAAGTGGCATGCATCATGTTGGCCACCATGACAGCAGAACTCCAAAAGTCCTATGAGGACTTTTACCCTTTTGAAATGCACCAAGATCTGATGGAAAGATACCATCAAAGTGCACGACAAGAGAGGTATGAAATCATATGCTCTATCATAACAACCATGATGAAGGACGGGGAATCCGTCACGAGCCACATGCAGAAAATGCAAAGGTATGTGGATCGGTTGCTGAAGCTTAATGTGAACTTCCCTGAGGAGCTTGCAATAGATATCATTTTTCACTCCTTATCATCGTGCTATGATCAATTCCGCATGACATATCACATGAATAAGTAAGAGGTGACACTCAGCAAACTTCAGGGACTCCTCAAGACCGTAGAAACAGGTCTTAAGGGTAAGTCGGTTGTTAACACTCCTACTCCAAACTCCGCCCCGGTTTTGGCAATCGGGAAAGGTCGAGGGAAGAAGAGGAAGAGCTCTTCGAAGGGTACCAAGGCTAGAACCCTTGATGACTCTTCTTCAAGTGGAACCAAGAAAGGTTTCGTCACTCCTTCTTCTGACCCAAAAGAGGCTGAATGCTTCTATTGCCATGAAAAGTCACATTGGAAGCGGAACTGCCCAAAGTACCAGCAAGATGTGAAGGATGGGAAAGTTAAACCCAACCATGCAGGTATTTACACTATCTTATCTAATAACTCACCCCATTCTAACTCTTGGGTCCTTGATACCGGTTGTGGTATTCATATATGTTCTGATTTGAAGGGACTAAGAATAAGTGAGAATGTGGAGCATGGAAGAATAAACTTAATCATGGGGAATAGGAAAGCTTTACCTGTCACCAAGATTGGAGTTTATACTTTATCGCTAAGTAGTGGGTTTAGTTTAGATTTGAATAAATGTTGTTATTCGCCAGAAATGGCAAGAAATATTATTTCCTTTCATGCATTGTATAAACAAGGTTTCACCTTTTCATTTGATAATGAAGTTGGTTCGATTAATGCTTTCTTTAATAATGTTCTTTATTTTAAAGCATTACCTTGTGATGGTGTGTATGAAACTGTATATGTGGTTGATAACTTAGGAAATAATGTATTGTGTATTGATTCTGTTAATGATAATAACTTGGATAAAGCATCATTATGGCATTGTCGTCTTGGACATATAAGCAAGAAACACATAGGCCAACTCCAAAAGGATGGAGTATTGGAGTCATTTGACCTAAAGTCAGATGATAGTTGCGAATCATGCTTACTTGGAAAAATGACAAAGTCACCCTTCACAGGTTCTTGTGAGAGGGGTGAAGGTTTCTTGGATCTTATACACACGGATGTGTGTGGGCCCTTCAAACATGCCACAAGGGATGCTAATCGTTATTATTTGACTTTTACTGATGATTACAGTAGATATGGATATGTCTACTTAATCAAGCATAAGTCAGAGACTTTTGAGAGGTTTAAAGAGTTTAAACAGGAAGTCGAGAATCAATTGGGCAGGAACATTAAGATGCTTCGATCCGATCGAGGTGGTGAGTATCTTAGTTCAGAGTTCCTCGACTATCTTAGGGAATGTGGGATTGTCTCACAATTGACACCTCCCAGGACACCGCAGTTGAATGGTGTAGCTGAGAGGCGTAATCGAACCTTGTTGGATATGGTTCGTTCCATGATGAGTCGAGCTTCGCTACCAATCTCATTTTGGGGGTATGCCTTAGAGACTGCCACCCATATCCTTAATCTAGTTCCCACAAAGAAAGTTGCCAAAACTCCTCATGAGATGTGGACTGGTAAAGTACCCAAACTAGACCACATTAAGATTTGGGGTTGCGAGGCTTTCGTGAGACGCGAGACTCATGATAAGCTCGAACCTCGAAGTGAGAGGTGTATTTTCATCGGCTACCCACAGAAATCCTTTGGTTACCTCTTCTACAGACCTAGTGAGAATGTGGTCTTTCTAGCTAGGAGGGCTTTCTTTCGAGAGAGAGAGTTCATAAGCTAAGGAGACAGTGGGAGGCAAGTTGACCTTGAAGAAATTCAAGATTCAAGTGGTGAAGGAACTTCAAACCCTAGCACTCAACTTGAGGAGGAAACTTCTGTTGAGCCAATTGATAAGTATGTACCTCTGAGGCGTTCCACAAGGGTTAGGAATGCAACTGAGCATTACTATGGATTCCATATTACTGCGGAAGGTGATACACTTATCAGTGATGAGACACTGATAGGTCTGGATGAACCTAACAGTTATGCGGAAGCCATGGCAGGCCCTGAGTTAGCCAAGTGGAAAGAGGCAATGGACAGCGAGATACAGTCCATGTATGACAATCAAGTTTGGAACTTGGTTGAGAATGTACCAGGTCGTAAGACTGTAGGGTGCAAATGGATCTTCAAGAAGAAGACCGACATGGATGGTAATGTACACACTTATAAGGCACGACTGGTTGCAAAGCGTTTCTCACAAACTCCGGGAGTTTATTATGATGAGACATTTTCTCCAGTGGCCAAGATTAAGTCTATTAGGGTTCTGTTAGCCATAGCCACATTTCATGACTATGAAATATGGCAAATGGATGTCAAAACCGCTTTCCTTAATGGAAAGTTGGCTGAGGATGTTTACATCAGTCAGCCAGAGGGTTTTGTCAACACAGAGTACCCTAATAAAGTGTGTAAGCTTGAGAAATCCATTTATGGGTTAAAGCAAGCACCTCGCAGATGGAATCTTTGCTTTGATGAGAAAGTCAAAGAATTTGGCTTTTCTAGGAGTGAAGATGAATCTTGTGTATATGTCAAGGCTAGTGGGAGTATAGTTAGCTTTTTGGTATTGTATGTGGATGACATACTACTCATAGGAAATGACATCCCAACTCTGCAGGAAGTTAAGTCCTGGCTTGGGAAGTGTTTCTCTATGAAGGACCTAGGAGAAGCTGCCTATATTCTAGGGATAAGGATCTTGAGAGACCGGAGTAAAAGACTAATTGGACTTAGTCAGAGTACCTACTTGGATAAGGTGTTGAAGAGATTCGGCATCCAGGACTCCAAGAAAGGAGAGTTACCCATCCAGAGTAATGCCAGATTGAGTAAGACACAAAGCCCTAGTACTGAGGCTGAGGTACCAGAAATGAGTCGAATACCTTATGCTTCGGCTGTAGGATCGATCATGTATGCTATGACGTGTACTCGACCTGATGTAGCCTTTGCTTTGAGCATGGTTAGCAGGTATCAGGGGAACCCTGGCAAGGCACACTGGACTGCGGTAAAGAATATCCTCAAGTACCTACGGAGGACTAAGGACTGGGTCCTTACCCTCGCTGGGAGTGAAGACTTGAGAGTTGTAGGGTATAGTGATGCTAGCTTTCAGACTGATAGGGATAATTTCCGCTCTCAGTCAGGCTGGGTCTTTAATTTAAATGGTGGAGCAATTTCTTGGAAGAGTTCCAAGCAAGAGACAGTGGCTGATTCAACTTGCGAATAAGAGTATATAGCAGCTAGCGAGGCAGCAAAGGAGGCGATATGGCTGAAGAACTTCATTGGAGACCTTGGAGTTGTACCAGCTATTAAAGAGCCAATGGAAATTTTCTGTGATAGTGAAAATGCAGTTGCCTTAGCCAAGGAACCAAGGGATCAGGGGAGATCCAGACACATCGACAGAAAATACCATTTCATCAGACATCGAATAGAAGAAGGACTCCTCGTGGCAAAGAGGGTATCATCGGATGAGAATCCAGCAGATCCCCTCACGAAGGGACTGAAGGATGATATTAGATTTAGTAGTTAGATAACCTTGAAATTTGTAAAGTGTAATTGACATTAGATGATGAATAAAAGGTGTTTTATTTATGAGTAAAGTGTTGCTATCTCTTGTCGATCGTTTACTATATTTCTTTTGCATGTTTTGACTTCCAGAATAATTATGTTTGGTATATCATATTATTCGAACCTCCACAGTCAGTCATATGTCGGAAGTAGGTATGAATCAAGACTGTCATGATTGGTTGCAGAGGTCTAAGTTGTTGGACATGGCTACAACACTCATGAGTGCTCACAAGTTCTGAGCATTGGACTCAACCCACGCTCACTGGAATCACTTCATGGAATTTATCTCGAGTGATCGTGAGACGGTAATATCATATAAGTCTTCAAACCTAGATATATGATTTGTTACTTATGAGTTGGTTATGCATTGATTGTACGAAAACGCATTGGTAACTCGATGTTATAAAACGTGATCTTGTGTATAATTCAATGAGTAGTAGAACAAACATATGAGTCGAAGTTTATCTGGTCCGTCTTGGATTAGAAGCTGATATCTGGGCCCCTCGATGATTTTGTTTTGACCTATGTACCGGGCCCGGTCAGAACTAAGTTGATGTGTTCAATTGAGTTCTATGTCAAACAAATCGGAAATCGGGAAACAAACTGCTAGACACAAAGTAAGACACTGTTCCATGTATTTGTCCGGCTGATATCTAGAACAGAGGATTATATGATCACTTATCTGAAATGGCGTATCATCATCTTCTCAGTTCCGAGAAACCTTGAAAAGAGCTACGATTGCTGATCGGTTCCTGAAGTCATACTTGCAGTTATAGTTATTAGACTTATCCAAGTGGGAGACTGTTGGATAAGGTGTCTAAGTCCATAACGATTTTTGGTATGTACTTGACCCGACCCGGCATGGTCCATTTGGGTTGCATGGCATCATGCATTTGGATAGACTAAATGAGAGAAATAACACTTGTGGTTTATTAATATATTATAAGTTCTAATATATTAATAGTATTATTTAATTAGTATTCATCAAGAATTAATCTAGGATTAATTAAGTGATCAAAAGATGACTAATTAAATATATGGGTTGATCATGTAAATCATCCAAAACTTGTATAGTGGGCTAAAAGGCTCCATGGATAATGAAGTTGGGTTAAACCCATTGAATGCTCCATGGAGGCTCCATGGGAGTTACAAACCCATGGGTCATGGAAATGAAGAGTCATGCCACATTAGGGTTTACATGGTGTAACCCTAGATGTGACACACTATATAAGGCAACATGTTCTCCACCAAAATCGGGACAATAAGAAACAAGAGGGCTAGGCCGATTTTAGAGGTGTGTATTCTCTCTAAAGTCATTACAATTGCATTTGGTGTTGTGTGAAGCATCTGAGGCATCACACTTGGGGTGCTAGGCTCACAAGGTTTCAAGGATCATAATCAACAACAAGGTAAGTTATTCTATCTTTCATTCAAGTTAAAAATGTTCCCCATGTATGCTAGATAGGAATATAACCTTGGAATTCAACTTTGCATGATTATTAGACAAACATAGATCCAAGGTTATTAGGGTTGCATGTACACTTAGGAAGTGTTAGAATGCTCAAAACCCATCACCTTTGTGATGACGTGGCCTAGATGTCACAAAGACTTTGACAACGATGTCACAAAATGCTCCAATGAAACTTTGTTACTTAAAACAATTTCATTGTAATGAAGTATCAGATTCAAGGTAACTCCTTGAACACCTTCATTGAATTAAGGTTTCTAACTCACATTCAGATTCTGATCACCAACTCCTATTATGGAAACATTTCCATAATTCCATACGACAATCAATTCTGATCAAGAATTATCCCAATCTGAAACATGTCGGTATGGTCCGTTCAAATGCTATACTTCCAATTGTCCATAAGCAACTAATCTTCAGCGAACCTCAGATTTTGATTTATTAGTTATTTAGCAACTCTGATCATATCTAGTTCCAGTCCTTTTCCCTTCTTAATTCCCTATGCATTTGGTAAAATTAGAACAAGTGAATACTATAGCATATGTGATCAATCCTATATCTGAAGCATATTAGATTCGATACATAAAGTCTTACATAGAGACATGATACTTGATCAGTGTCTTGCTATAATATTTCCATATATAGAATTTCCTATGTTGAATCAGTTCAACATGATATTCATATATGTTCATGACTAAGTTGCATTAAAAACTAAACTTTTAGATTTGAAATGAAGTATAAGTGCCTTCTCCCCAAAATCCTTTTATTGCAAAACAATTCTCAAATATAGCAACTTGCAAATTGAAAACTTTGTTTCCTATAAATAGTATTGCTAACTTGTAATACTTACCATAACTATTATGCTCCCAATAGCATAATAATTATACTCTTGTTAGCACAACAATTATGCTCTCGTTAGCATAACACTTATGCCCCCACTAGCTTTGACATGTATTCAGAAATCAACTAGACTTCCATGAAATCAATGATCTTAACTTTCTTTCTAAAGTTCAGATTTCTAATACATGGTTCTTCGATAAGTCTTCATCTAGACTTCTGAAGCTCATACACCTTTCGTTAGATAGCATACGTGTGTGATTAAACCTTTTCAGAACTTATGAAAATAATTCCTAAACGTTCAAACTATATCTTGCAACTTCTCACAATTTGAACTATGAAAAGGGATGTCGTAATCATATACAAATTTGAGAACGCAATTATCACACTGCTAACCATGATATCAATAAGATTCAAAATCTACTAGCAAAAGTGTTTCCGCATAATCTTTTGTTGGGTTTTGAGCATTCTAACACTCCTATGGTGTACATGCAACCCTATAAACCTTGGATCTATGTTTCTCTATTATACATGCAAATATTAACTATTCCAAGGTTTCATCCTAACTAGCATATTATGAAGCACCTATACTACAAAGTTCTAGTTAGATGACATACTTTTTGATGTAGCTTGATGTCTTCAAGCTTTAAGAGCTTAGCCCCAATAGTGTGGAAGCCTCAAATGGAATCACAAATCACCAAAACACCTTGGAAGAACTTGAGAGAATATGTTTGCACACTAAAATCGGCCCACTCTTATTTTCACACACTTGAGCCAATTTTGTGAGCCAAGGACCCCTTTATATATTATGGAGGATTAGGGTTACATCCATGTAAACCCTAATACCCATGACCTTTCATTTACATAGGATCCATGGGTTAAAAGCTCCATGGACCATCCATGAAAGCTTAGCCCAACCTAAATGAACTTGGCCCATTCCATATATATAAGAGTCCATATTTAATTAGTTCTTTTTGATCACTTAATTAATTCTTGATCAATACTAATTAAATAATATGATTCCATATTAATATATTAGAACTTATAATATATTAATATAAATCATAAATATACTATTCTCAAAAGACTATCCATATAAATTGTGCCGGTGAAGTGCAACCCAAATGGACCATGCCGGGTCGGGTCAAGTACATACCAAATATAGTTATGGACTTAGACATTAATCCAATAGTCTCCCACTTGGATAAGTCTAAAACTATTATTGAGTATGACTTCAAAACCTAACTGGCAATCGTAGCTCTTAAAGCCGCTGTCGAACTCTGACCTTGTCAATGACTTGACCATTAGATAAGGGATCATATATTCCTCCATTCTAGATATCATATAGACTGAGACACAGATTATAATCATTCTCTCTGTCCATTTGTTGTTTCCCGATTTTCGATTTATGATGACTGACTGATTGAACAAATCAAATCAGTCTTGGCTTGGCCAACCACTCACATTTGTCATCGCTAAATCACCGAGGGGCCCACATATATCGCTTTTATCCCGAACGTAAAAGGAATGGATAAACTTCGACTCATATGGCTTGTTCTACTACTTGTTGAATCATACACAAAGGCACGTTTTATAACATCGAGTTACCAATGCGTTTTCGTGCAATCAATGTATAACCAACTCATAGTAACAACTCATATCTCTAGGTTTTAAGAATATAAGATATTATCGTGTCATGATCACTCGTGATAAAATCTATGAAGTTATTCAAATGAGCGTGGGTTGAATCCAATACTTAGAACTTATGAGCACTCATGATTGTTGTAGCACCACTTTGTCCACCAACTTGGACCTCTACAAAGCAACCCATGACAGTCTTGATTCATATCTACTTCCAACATATGACCGACTGTGGATGGTTTGAATAACTTAATCATTCAGGAAGAGCGACTTTGTTATTCTGGAAGTCAAAGCATGCAAAGTGAAACACAAGAATAGATGAATCAAATATGGTATCAAACCCTATGAATATAAATACACACTTTTATTTATCACCATAGTGATTACTCATTATTCATTGTTTCGGTTTTATCAACTTTATACTTGAATTAAAAACACTAGTTGTCCCATGATCCAAGCATGTACACTTTGTTTTTCTTAAACAATAGCTTTCCCATACACCAAGTATGCACTCTATGTTTGTCTATGATCCTTACTTTGTGAAATAAACCAATTGAACATAAGTTCAATGATTCTAATTTCACACTCCCAAATCCTTATCGAAAAATGTGAGAATTTCAAATTCCTATCATTTATCGAAATCTGTTTAGATTTTAAACTTATATGCACTGACCCTCCTGTAATGAATATGTACAAAGTCACAAAGACTTGTCAACAGTCATTATAAGGTATTCCAATGGAGATCAACTCCATGGAAACTAAGTCTCATATTCAAAGTACATTGCTTTGGACATGCTTCTTGCATTAAGTTTTCTAATATTACACAGATAACTTCCACCTATGGAGACAACTCTATATTCTCATTTTGACTATCACTTCTGAATAAGAGATGCCTCTTTTCAGAATATGTCAATATGGTCCTTCCAAAATTAGCACTATACTTCCAACTGTCCCTGAGCAACCAATCTTTGGTAAACCTCAGATTGTCCTCGATAATTGCTTAATCATTTTAGTCATATCCAATTCTAGACCTTTTCCCTTCTTAATGCCTCTGGGCATTTGGAAAAATTTAGAAATGACAAATATTATAGTACATGCAATCGATCCTGTACCCAAAGCAAATGGTACACGATTCATGATGTCTCACATAAAGACATGATTCTAGACCAGTACAATATTTTTATTTGCCATGTTTTTCAAAATTTGACTATAAAGAGGGATGCCGTAATCATAATCGAATTTTGAGAACGCAATATATAGAATTTCCTTAAGTTGAACCAATCCAACATGAAATTCATATATATATTCTTGACTAAGGATGATTAAGGTCTCAATCTAAGCCTTTAGAACTGAAATGAAGTATATCCTCTCCCTTAATTATAGCAAAACAACTTTTTCAATCCTTGCAGCCTCACAAATTGAAACTTTTGTTTTCTATAATTAACATTGCTAACTTGCAACAGTAACAATAATTATCATGCTCCCACTTACATGATGATTATTAGCATAACACTTATGCTCCCACTAGCTTTGACATGTACTCAGAAATCAGCTGGACTTCTAGAAATCAATACTTTATCGACTTTCTTACCAAAGTTCAGATTTCTGATACGAGATGCTTTGATAAAACTTTATCAAAATCATACATCTTTCCTTAGATAGCATGTATGTGTGTCTGAACATTTCCGGAACTATGAAAAGGGATGTCGTAATCATAGTCTCAATTGTTTAGACCTTTTGCCATCTGCTTCAAATGTACTTGGTGGAAGTGTTTCCTCACCATCATTTTCATGAATCGGAGAGAAACCTTATGACCCTTAGATTTTATGGTGTATGTGTTCTTATCCACGTGAATCGTCAAAACCATAGTCATAAGACAAGGATAATGACAAATCCAAACTCATATGGACTAAACTTATGCAATGTTAACTTCTTGCCACCTGGCAGTACAGGGCCTGCCATTGCTTCCAAGTTGTTATGCAACCAATTGAGAACTTTCAGAACTCCTATGCAAAGCCAACTTTAACTGGAATGGGCACAGAATATATCAACACGATAGGTTATAAACCTCAAGTCGCGTGCTAGTCAAGAACCTTAGGTTTTATTCTTGATTAGTTCTTGAAATTCTTTTTAGGATCTTTAAGACTCCCACTATCCTCTTGACATATAAGACTATCTTGCCAAATATTCAAGAGATAGTGCGGATTCTTTATCAAGACAAACACTTCACACAATTGGCCTTAGTTGGTCTTTGTTTTATCCAAAACATCACAACTTACCAATTTCAAATGTACAAGAGTAGGACACTTTTACTCTTACATTTGACAAGTGTTTTAAACCTTTCTTTAAGATATGTCACTCAAGTTACAATCTTGGAA
Organism: Lactuca virosa; assembly: GCF_052849685.1. Lineage (NCBI taxonomy): Eukaryota > Viridiplantae > Streptophyta > Magnoliopsida > Asterales > Asteraceae > Lactuca > Lactuca virosa. Next base: position 302,027,231 of record NC_136429.1, on the reverse strand, counting down.
TATGACTCTAAGAACTGCTTTGGAATGAAGTATGACTCATCTTCCTGATCTAACCATTTCAACAATTCATGACTCCTCTTCTTAGTCATAAGAATGCACTAAGATGACCTTTAGAGGACTAATTGTGATATGATTTCTAAATCATTAAGATGATCACAAACATGATACTAAAGTACTCTCCCATCTTTTCATATTTGAGAAACTTTTATCTTTCTGCCTAATTTGATTCTTCCCATTCGTTCTGCCATACATTGAGACTTTTCCAATGTTTCAGAATTATACTTAAACTTGTAAGTATAACCATATTAACTAAACTTTAGTAAATCAAATAGTCTTAACGAGCTTTGTGGTGGACATGACCAGTGCACAAGAATGTGTACTCGATCCCTTTAGTCCTTCACTTGACTCACACATCAATGTGAACAAGTAATTAGTCTTGATTTTCCAATGCTTGAAAGTTCTCATTCATCATACTATTCACCTTGCATGATTCCAAGTTTCGGTCCAATTGAAACTTGGGTGATGAGGAACTTTCCTGATTTGGTAAATTTAGACACTACCACAAATGAAAGAATCAAATCCATTTTCCAATATTGCTGTCAGTGGAATCATATAAGCAACAATTTTCCACAAATGCCATTGTAAGGATACTTCAAATAAATAAAATTAAACAATTTTCTTTTATTTTAAAACTTTGCGGAAAAACTTATCCTTACAATCCACATGAAAAATTGTTGTTATCTATTCCTTAGCAATATATCATAACTTCTTAAGCAACTGCTTAAAATTCTGATACGATCGAAATCCACCTTCGCGATCAAAATCAACAAATACTTCCTTTAAGATTTCTCTCTATTCTTTGATTCTTAAAACATCAACATGTGACCCAGTCACATCATGTAATGAGGATCTTAGAATAGAACTTAACAGAGTTAGATAATGGGCTCTACCTGATGCAGAGTCAAACTTATTGACTTTAACATCCTTAGGTAAATTTGGCAGCTTTGCAATCAACGCCCCTTCCTTTGGCAAAATAAACATATGGACCCTTTGGTAATGGGACTATCTCAGACTTAGCCTTTCTCTTTACCATTTGGTCAACCAGGTTGACTATGGCCAATCCCTTTCCATTGGGAAGAGAATGATTTTTCTGGATTTCCAGTGTCACCATTGTCACTGTCCATAAAGTTTTTGGGAAGTTGATCTTCTAATCAAATTTGCTTTACTATCGTTCCAAATCATTGCTGATTCAGCAGCACCAAGCAAATAGATATGATCATTAAGGTTCATGTCATAGTCTGTTTCATAGTAGTCGCAAAGGAACTCACTATGTGACTTAGAAAGTGATTGAACATCCAACTTTCTCAAGACTTTGACACCCAACTCTCCCGGCTTGTCAATATGTGACTTCATCTCTAAGATGTGATCACACATAGACCTTGCTTGCCATTAGGGCTTGAGTGACCTTGAACTTGTGGGTTCGGGAGAATAATTGGAGGAGGTGGAGGAAGAGAAGTATGACTTCCCTGAGCCAAACTCAGGAAGTCATATTCATTAGGAAAGCTTGGTTTGGGAAGATCATTGTTGTCTAAACCAGACATCAACAATGGGATAAATTCACGTAAAGTTGATTTAAGTCCTTAATATAACACCCAATATGATATATTAAGGCTAGGACCCAACAAACTATTTTATAACTTGGAAGAGGGATGCCGTAATCCAAGCTATAAAATATTTGAAGGTAGGTGAATGACGATTCACCAATTTCCACCAAGATAAACGAAATGTATTATTAGGTTTTAATTGGTTTTGAAACTCCTAGATTCTTTTGAGATTCATTGAACTTTTCAATGGCATGTTTCAATCTCCAGTGTGCCCTTCACATTTTGTGACTGGGATGCCGAGGATCACAAAACAAGGTGTGAAGTAACCATGTAAATATACTTGGTACCCTTAATATTTACCCCTCAATCGATGTGCCGGTTAAACACACACGCTCCAACGATACTATGATAAACATTAAGTTACCCTTTGCCTACCTTGTTAAGTGCAGGTTAGTGTGCCGGTTAACCACACAATGCTCCACTAACAGCTTAAACAAAGTGCAAAGTGTAATTTCATGGATTAGCACCTTATTCACATTTTCCTAAGTAACTAAGATTGGGAATTTATAAAAAGTTTAGTTACTTAGTATTTATCATTAATACTTTTAATGAAGGGAGAATTATAGTCCTTGTCCTACCTGTTCGGCTAACGACCCTCCACCAGTCAAGGAAGCGGTGGGTGAGAGTGGACACCCATTAAACTGCCATTTTATAGGCAGTAACCTTATACCCCCCTTATAGACCGGCTTCGTGAATGAGGCCTACTAATGGTAAGACGACTTGCTCTTATACATATAATATATTAAACTTTTAATATTATAATAGTATAAGGGTGTATTTTAGACATTTAAAATACTTGGTGGTTTAATCTATTAATTAAACTATACTCTTAATTTAATTAAATTTAAACCATGTCATTATGGAATTATTAATTTTCTTTTAATTAAACACTTTAATTATCTATTAATAAAGTCCATAAGAGTTAATTGAATTATTCAATAAAACATCATAATTCCAATTATTAAATTCAAAATTAAAACCATTTAATTAATTGTTTAAGTTATGAACGCAAGAGTTTTAGAATTCAATTCTTTTTCTTTTATCATAAAAAAACTTTTTCCAAATTCCAAAACTTGAGGGCAAGTTTTGTAACTCTTGAAAACTTTTGGATTCCATAACTTATGGAGTTAAATACTTGTTTTATGATGAAACTTTTCATGTTCCATAATTTAAGAACAAGTTATGGAATTCTTTAAAACATTAAGACCAAGTTTTGTATCTCCATAAAAAACTTTGAATCAATTTTTTTTTAAAAACCTTTTCATATCCATAACTTATGGAGGTTTCAAAAAACTCTTTAGATCAAACTTTTAAAACTAATAAAATAATCAGATCATTTTATCTTTTACTAAATTTGACCTAATTCAACTCATGTAGCAAATGATTCAAATTTTACAAATAATTAGTTTTTCACAAAAACAAGTAATTATCTTAAAATTTGACAAACGTCATGTTTTTTTTTCTTTTTTTTCCAACTTTGAAAATAAAACATTTGCATCAATATAACAGAAAACAACCCATGGCTCTGATACCACTGTTGGGTTTTGAGCATTCTGACACTCCTATGGTGTACATGCAACCCTATAAACCTTGGATCTATGTTTTCTCTATTATACATGCAAATATTAACTATTCCAAGGTTTCATCCTAACTAGCATATTATGAAGCACCTATACTACAAAGTTCTAGTTAGATGACATACCTTTTGATGTAGCTTGATGTCTTCAAGCTTTAAGAGCTTAGCCCCAATAGTGTGGAAGCCTCAAATGGAATCACAAATCACCAAAACACCTTGGAAGAACTTGAGAGAATATGTATACACACTAAAATCGGCCCATTCTTATTTTCACACACTTGTGCCAATTTTGTGAGCCAAGGACCCCTTTATATACTATGAAGGATTAGGGTTACATCCATATAAACCCTAATACCCATGACCTTTCATTTACATAGGATCCATGGGTTAAGAGCTCCATGGACCATCCATGAAAGCTTAGCCCAACCTAAATGAACTTGGCCCATTCCATATATATAAGAGTCCATATTTAATTAGTTCTTTTTGATCACTTAATTAATTCTAAATTAATTCTTGATCAATACTAATTAAATAATATGATTCCATATTAATATATTAGAACTTATAATATATTAATATAAATCATAAATATACTATTCTCAAAAGGCTATCCATATAAATTGTGCCGGTGAAGTGAAACCCAAATGGACCATGCCGGGTCGGGTCAAGTACATACCAAATATAGTTATGGACATAGACATTAATCCAACATCTTTTTCAAGAATTAGAGAGAAAACTTTCGCCACCTAGATTTTATGGTGTATGTGTTCCTATCCATGTAAATTTATCAATTCCAACCTACAATCATATGATAAGGTTGAGGACAAACCAAAATCAAAATTTTGTTTTTCCTTTCATGGATTGAACCTTGCTTATTCTCAATTTCTTGCCTTCTGGTAGCACAAGGGCCTACCATGTCTTCCATGTTGTTTAAGTAGCTCACTTCCGTTGACCAATGTACTATCATTGACCAACGTGCTCTACCTATTACAATCAAATGAGAACCATAGAACTCACATGCACTGCCAACGTAACCGGAAGGTTCATAGAAACAAGAATGTGTCAACACGATAGGTTATCAACCTCAGTTCGCATGCTAGCGATAACTAAAAGGTTTATTCTTGATTGACTCTTGAAACTCTTCAAGACCAATAAGACTCCCACTGACTTCTTGACACATAAATTTCTCTCTGAAGGAACAATCCTTGACAAGCAAAAAAACTATTCAAAAGTCAGTGCGGATTCTCGACAAGAAAACACTTCATGTAACTGGTCTTATTTTATCCTTTGTTTTAACCAAAACAACAGTACTACCAATTCCAAATATGCTAGAGTAAGAAAAAATTTCTACTCTACATTTCATGAGGTGCTATAAACCTACATAGTTTGAATTTTACTTAAAGGTACAATTCGCAGTTACTAGAGTATGACTCTAAAACTTGATTTGATACGAAGTATGACTCATCTCTTGATTAAACCATTTCAACAATATCCGATTCCTCTTCTTAGTCATATAAATGCACTAAGATGTTCTGAGAGGATCAATTGTGACATGGTTCCATAATCATTAAAATGATCATAAAACATGATACTAAGGTAATCTCCTGTCTTTTTAGGTTAGAGAAACGTTTATCTTTCTGCCTAATAGATTCTTCATATTCGTTCTGCCATTCTTTGAAACTTTTCAAAGAATCATAATTACACTTAATTTTATAAGTATAACCATATATAATGAAGCATCAGCAAATCATGACAAATAGACTTATCGTCCTTTGTGGTGGATCTGACCAGTCCACATTAATGTGTACTAGATCCTGTAGTCCTTCACTTTGATTCACATAAACATTTGATCAACGAATTAATCATAATTTTCTAATGATCAAGATTTTCATACATCACACAATTCGAATTCTATGACTCCAAGTTTCAATCCAACTGAAAATTGGGTGATGAGAAATCCTTTTTCACTTGGTTGATTACGACATTACCACAAATGATATAACAAAGAATCAAATCCATGTTTAATATCGCTTAATAATAGAAATATAACCACCAATTTTAATAAATACCACTGCGAGGATATACAAAGTAAATAAGATCAAACTAAAATTTTACTTTATTGATAAAATGCAGAAAAATTATCCTTACATTGCAAAAATATGAAAACTACATATTTCCTAATCAATCTATTAAGCTATCATAAGTCCTAAGCAGCAGCTCAAAAATCTGATCCTCGAACCATACGATTGAAATCTATCTCTCACGATTAGATTCAGCTCACTCTTCTTCTTAAGCTTCCTTCTTTCTCTTAGATCTTGAAAAACATGAAAATGTGATTATCACATCAGGTAATACAAATCTATGAATAGGAACTTAATAGAGTTAGATAGTGGATGTACCTGATGTAGAGTCATACAACTTGACTTCACTATCTCTAACATCCTTCAGGTAGATAGGGCAGCTTCGCATCCAGTGTCTCTTCAATTTGCAATGGAAACATATGGACTCTTTAGGAATGGCACATGGGACTATCTCAGAATTATCCTCTCTGTTTACCATATGGTCAAACAATTTGACCTTGGCCGATCCTTTCCATTGGGAAGAGAAACCTTTTATGGACTACCAATGTTTCCATTGTCATAGTCCATGGAAATTTGGTAGATTGATCCTTTAAACACATTTGCTTGACCATTTCTTTTAAGCATTTCCACTTCAACAACAATTAGGAAATATGTCAGATCAATAAGGGTCACGTCGTTGTCAATCATATAGCAATCCTTAACAAACTGACTATACGACTCTTGAAGCGAGCGAAGAACCAAGTCAACACCCACCTCTTCTAGGAAAACGACAACCAAAATTCCCAATCTGTCAATGTGCGACTTCATGTTTGCAACATGTGCAAACACAAAATTTCCATGTAGGTGTTTGCATGCCAACAGGGCTTGAGTAACCTTCAACTTTTCAATTTGACGAAAATGTGGGTTGGAGAGAATCACTGGAGTTGGTGGAGGAAGACTTGGAGACGAATGATTTCCAGTTCCACCAATTGAAAAAGGGAACATTCTTTCACCTTGGTTAATTTGTGGAAGATCATCTTCAGAAGGAAAACCAATTGCGAAAGGATGAGGAAGACCATAGTTGTCATGACTTGACATCTATAAAGGGAGAAAATTAGATTTAGTTGATTTATTTAATCCTTAATTGTTTACCCAAAGTTAAATTAAGTCTAGGATCCATATTTTCAATTCAAATTCTGAAGAGGGATGTCATAATCAAATTCGAATCTATTTTAGGTAGGTAAGAAATTACAAGTTTCAATCAAATGAAACTCCTAGATCTTTTGAGATTAATTGAATTATTCAATGGCATGTTTAATCTCAATTATGCTCTCACTTTGTGACTGGGATGCCGAGGATCACAAACGAGATGTGAATAACCATGCAAATTAGATTGGTACTCTCGTTGTCATTTATCACCCAATCAATGTGTCGATTAATCACACACGCTTCGTTGATCAATGATAATTTACAAGACACCCATTACCAACAATATTGGTCCCATATTAGTGTGTCAGTTAACCATACACGCTCCACTAAAGACCAATAAGGTGCAGTGTGCAATTTCATGGGTTAGCATCAAATTCACATTTCCCTAAAGTAACTAAGAATGGGATTTCAGAAAAAGTTTACTTACTTTATGTCATTATACTGTTAATGAGAGTTTAGTGTCCTATCCTACCCGTTCGGCTAACGACCCCCCACTAGTCAAGAGTGCGGTGGGTAAGAATGGTTACCCAATGGTGGTCATTTTACAGGCCGCTTCCTTAAACACCCATTATAGACCAGCTTCATGAATGAGGCCAACTAACGGTAAGACTAACTTTATATATATATATATATATATATATATATATATATATATATATATATATATATATATATATATATATATATATATAGAGAGAGAGAGAGAGATGCATTAAACTTTTAATTTTATAATAGCATAAGGGTGTATTTTAAAATTTTAAAATGTTAGTGGTTTAATCTTTTAATAAATTAAACTTATAATTTGATTAAATTTAAACATTTTTATGAATTTATTAATTTTTTTTAAATAAACATTTAATTAAATTATTAACAACATCCATAAGGGTGTACATTAAACATTTTAAAATACAAGGGTTCTAAATTTAAGATTTCAAAATTAAACTATTTAATTAAATTTTAAATTGTAAAACCATCGGGTATATTTTTAAAACTATTCAAAAATACTAGATAAAATTTTAAATAATTAAATTAATAAATTAATTTTGTCATTATCTTAAAATTTGACCAAATCAATTATCTTGATAAGGATATACCATTACCTTTTCAGAAAATTCAAGTTTAAGTGTAACATCCCAATTTTCAAGACCAAAAATTTTGTTTTTAATTAAGCAAATTATAACACAGTTTACTGAAAAAACATCATCGATTCATATCATTTCATAAAACATAGCCACGTGTCTCAAAACCTTATCATAAAATAGTAATAATGTCAGAGTACAATCCCAAGAGTCTCATAATGCGGAAATCATGTGTGTGTGTGTTGCACTGCTACCGTGTCGGCTCCTTCCCCTTCGATGAAGAGGTACCTGAAAACTAAACTGAAAATTGTAAGCTCAAAGCTTAGTGAGTTCCCCCATCATACCACATACCATATATCAAACATACTGCTAGGCAATTCTAGGGTGCCTGACCTACCCATGTCAAGCAATTCTAGGGTGCTCGGCCTACCCTGCCACGCAATTCTGGGGTGCCTGACCTACCCATGTCAAGCCATTCTATGGTGCTCGACCTACCCTTCGGTCCTTACGACCGTGACATGGGGACTATTCCCCCTGTTACCACTATCACATATCATCATAACATGCTAGCACATAAAACATATCAGGTAGTAGGAAACCTAGATAATTATCACAAAGACAATCATCTAACAAACAACTCTTACTAGTGGGCTGGCATTATGGCCGTAGACCCACCCCTACTGGAAGGTAACTCACCTCAATGTTGTGAAGCGTCTGAACTGTCCTCGATGCGGGGTAGACCCACTCCTACACATAACATCCTTCCTTAATTACCATTTCATACTCTCAACCCTTTCAAGGGTTAACTCAGGTCAAGGTCAAAGACAAGGTCAAAACCCAGGTCAAAGTCAACTTTTTGTCAAGGTCAAAATCTGCTTGACTCAACTCGCCGAATTGGCCCACCAACTCGTCGAGTTCCATATTCCACCAAAATCCAGGAACTTCAATCCTACTCGTCAAGTCTTTCAAGAACTCGTTGAGTTCTCCTTCATACATAATCGGGACATTTTTGCTCTTGACTCGCCGAGCTCTTCCATGAACTCGTCAAATCCTTCTTAATACAAGTTGAAGTGTTTAGCCCTTGACTCCCCGAGTTCTTCCTTGAACTCGTCGAGTCCTTCGTCATACAAGTTGGTACATTGCGTTGAACTCGCCGAGTTCCATGATCTTCAAGTCCATAAACGAGCCCAAGTTGCTAAGTTCTCTTCAAAACTAGACAAGTTGCTCAATATCAGAAGAGAATGGGGAAACTGCAATCCAACTCACCGAGTCGTAAGAGCGACTCGTCGACTCCCTCAATGTCCAAATCCATACAGCCACTTTCAGTCGGGCTTAACATATCTAAAACGTAGATCTGACCTCCTAGGGTCCATATTACACGTAAAGTTACAAAATTTACGTGCATGCAAGGTATCATGAGCCAAAAACACCATTTCCTAGTCTAAAATGATGTCTAGGCCAAAGGGAAGGGTTAAAGCATAATAAATTCGTGAACTTTATGGATAAAGGGGATGAAAGGGATCGGGATCTGAAGTTACAACTTCAGATCATACTCCATACTCAAAAAGGTTCACAAAATTTCTAAGAGATGGCCCTAAACTCAAACATGGAGAGATCTAGAAAGAGGAAAGTCAAGGAAGCAACTTTATACCTTTAAGGGGCTGGAAATGTAGCTTGAACCTTGGATCTACTGCTTCCTTGAACCTTCTAGCGCCTTCTTCTTCTTCCTCTAGCTTTGAAATCACACAAACAATCTCATAAATGGCTCACACACTCAACAAATCTCAAGGGACACAAGTTAGGGCGTTCTGGACTAAGGGAGACGATGGGTGCAAACCCTAAAATTTAGGGTTTCACCCAGACAAGTCAACTCGTCGAGTCGGGGCTTCCGACTCGGCGAGTAGGCTCTTCCATCTGCGTCCAAAAATCGGTCCCTACTCGACGAGTTGAGCCTCCAATTCGAGGAGTCCGAGTATAAAATGGAAATATTCTTTATTTAAGATACGTACTAGGAACCGGGCGTTACAAATCTCCCCCACTTATTTTAGACTTCGTCCTCAAAGTCTTCTGATGCATCTGGAAAAAGATCGGGGTAGTGCTCCCTCATATCATCCTCCGGCTCCCAAGTCCATTCTTAGCCATTACGGTGCTGCCATAGCCTCCAAACTCTGGATTGTCCACTCACTCTTACCATCCGTCTGCGGGTGAAAAGCGGTGCTAAAGTGCAAACGAGTACCCAACTCGTCATGAAACTTCTTCCAGAATCTGGAAATGAATCGTACGTCTCTATTAGAAATCATGGAGACTGGCACTCCGTGTCGAACTACTACCTCTCGGATGTAGATATCGGCCAACTTCTCGGCCGAGATGCTCTCCTGGATCGGTATGAAATGGGCACTCTTGGTCAATCGATCCACGACGACCCAAATCAAATCCACTTCCCGTGCGGTCCTGGGAAGCTTTGTGATGAAATCCATAGTAATATCTTCCCATTTCCACATAGGGATATCCAACGGCTGTGTCTTTCCGCGAGGTCTCTAGTGCTCGACCTTGACCTTCCTACAGGTCAGGCATCTCTCGACGTACCAGGCTACATCCAGCTTCATGCAGGGGCATCAGTAATCAAGACGAAGATATCTCTTCGTCGCCCCAGGATGAATAGAAAATTGGGATTTATGCGCCTCCTCCATGAAAACCTGGCGCACCCCTCCATGATACGGAACCCACACCCTACGGTGTAGTGTCAACAACCCACGACTATCATAGTCGAAGGAGGAAACCTAACCCACAATACGCTCGCTCTTCCGATTTTCCTCATTCATAGCCTCCTGTTGGGCCTCTCAGATCTGCTCCAACTGTGGAGTCACTACTGTCATCCGTAAGCAAATATCTCTGATAGGGGCTCCCTTGCGGCGAAGAGCATCGGCCACAACATTGGCCTTCCCTGGGTGGTAGAGGATCTCACAGTCGTAATCCTTCACCACATCTAGCCACCGACGCTGCCTCATGTTCAGATTCGGCTGATCCATGAGGTACCACAGACTCTTGTGATTTATGTAAATGGTACAACGGACCTCTACACGTACTGTCGCCAAATCTTGAGGGAGAAGACAACCGCCCCCAACTCCAAATCATGCGTCGGGTAGTTCGCCTCGTGAGGCTTCAGTTGGCTCGTGGCATAGACGATGACATGCCCTCTCTGCATCAGTACTGCGCCCAAACCCGATATGGACACATCGCAGTACACTACGAAATCCTCCACGCCCTCTGGCAGGGCTAGGATCGGTGCCTCACATAGTCTCTATCTCAATGTCTCAAACACTGCCTGTTGCTCAGGCCCCCAGCAAAAGACCACAGCTTTCTTCGTCAACCGGTTCAGGGGCACGAGTATCTTGGAGAAGTCCTGAATGAATCTTCAGTAATAGCCTGCCAGTCCCAGGAAACTCCAGATCTCAGATGGAGACTTCGAAACCTCATATCGCATAACCAGAACTAGCACTTAGAGAACTTTGCGTACAAGCTCTCCCTCCTCAAGGTATCCAACACCTCTCACATTTGCTCCTCGTGCTGCTCCCGCATCTTGGAATAAACCAAGATGTCATCAATGAAAACTATCAGAGACTGATCCAACATCGGTCTGCATACGCGATTCATGAGATCCATGAACGCGGTAGGAGCATTGGTGAGCCCGAATGGCATCACCACAAACTCGTAGTAGCCATAGCGAGTCCGTAACGCAGTCTTCTGCACATCTCCGTCTCTGACCCTCATCTGATGGTAGCCTGAATGTAAATATATCTTGGAAAACCAAGATGCCCCCTATAACTGGTCGAAGAGATCATCAATCCTTGGGAGTGGGTAACGGTTCTTCACCGTTACCTTGTTCAGCTCCCGGTAATCTATACACATCCGATGCGACCCATCCTTCTTCTGCACGAACAGAATCGGGGCTCCCCAGGGTGAACTGCTCGGTCTGATGAATCCCTTGTCTAACAGCTCTTGCAGCTGTGTAGAAAAGTCCTGCATATCGGGAGGGGCCAACTGATACGGTGCCTTGGTTATCGGAGCCACACCCAAGACTAGGTCGATCCTAAACTCCACCCGTCTCTCCGGATTTATCCCAGGAAAATTCTCCCGAAACACATCCGGGTACTCTCGCACCATTGGCACATCACTCACAATCACCTTACCCTCCTCCTGGGTATCCATGACGTAGGCAACATATCTGGCGCAATCCAGCTGAAGGTAGCGCCTATCCCTCGCTGCTGAGCATAAAGTTGGTCCACGATGTGGCCTCTCGCCCTGAATCACCGGCTCTCCCCTACATGGGGTCCTGACATGTAATAATTGTTGCGCGCAGTCTATCACTGCCCCATTAGGGCTCAACCAATCCATACCAATGATAACCTTATTCCCTCGCAATGGTATGGGAATCAATTCCACCAAGTAGCGCTCCTCGAACAGCCTCAAAACACAATCTATGAAAACCTGTGATACTCGTACTGATCGGTCATCAGCAATCTCAACCTCTAGAGGGCAATCCAACATGCCCGAAGACTCAGGGAACCTCCTGCTAAGCGCAAGAGAAACAAATGATCGGGTAGCACCCGAATCGAACAACAACTGGCCTGGGATACCATTCACATGGAATGATCCCGTCACCACATCGGGTGCGACGCGTGCCTCCTCGATAGTCAACTGGAAGGCTCGGGTCCTCACCACTGGAGCCTCTGACTTGTCGTGCCAGCCATCAGTAATTCGCAGGGTCGTTGGAGCTGGCGCCGCCACTGGTGCTGCTGTTGTCAATCTCGGGCAGTTGGCCTTTTTATGGCCCTTCTGATTGCAATGAAAGAAAATAAAGTCTAATGTCTGAAAGGTGGGGGTCGGGGCAGTACAATCCCTCCCCAAGTGCCCAGTTTTACCGCTCTTGTAGCAGCCCGATGATCCCAATCTACAAGACCCCTCATGCGGTCTGCCGCATTTCCTGCAGCGGCTCTAGCCCGGCTGGCCCTTCGACCTAGTGTCGGATCCCTTGGGTTTCTTCCCCGAAACCCCAGTACCCTGCTCAGTCTCTTCCTTGCTCTTTCGGAGGTGCTCAATTACAATCTCCCTCTCCCTCGCCCTCGTGATCATGTCATCCAATATCGGGCATGCCGAGTAGCTGCCATGTTTCCGAATGTCAGCTCTCAACATGTCGTGGTAGCGGGTCTTCTGCATCTCTTCATCTCCGCCATACTGAGGAACCAATAAGGTCCTCTCCCGAAACTTGGGCGTAATCTCCGCCACCGTCTTAGTAGTCTGTCTCATGTCAAGAAACTCCCTGGCCAACTGCTGAAGCTCCACAGCCGGCGCAAACTCACCCCTAAACCTGATCACAAAGTCTGACCAAGTCATAGCCTCAACGGCTGGGATCCCAAAGAATCATTGACCGCCTGCCACCAATCTCGAGCTCGGTCCTTCAAACAACCTGCAACATACCGGACCTGTGACCCCTCAAGGCAGAAGCTCGTCAACTGAGCAGACTCCATGTTTGCAATCCATCTCCGGGGAACAATGGGGTCCTTCACCCCATGGAAGTCTGGCGCACCACATCCCCTAAATTCCTTGAAGGAGAGTGTGCGTGTCCATGACTGAATGGAATCCATGTCACTCCGAAACGCCCTGAGGAGATCCTCCATCAGCTCGATAATCCTTTCCTTGATCGACCCAAAAATCACCAGGGTCGACTCAAGGATGCCTCTCATGATCTCAGAAGCAATGAAATCTCGTACTCCCTCATCAACTGGCTCGTCACCTGATCCTGAACCTTATCGTGAACCTGATCCTGACCCTGAACCTCCTGCTCCGTGACGTGTAATCACCACCATTCTGAAAACAAAACATGTAATTTTCAGGGTCATACATAATCTGGAGAGGTATCCCACATTATACAAGTTCCCTGGTTCTATCTCAGCCCTCCTTGACTCGAGTACGAATCCTCTGCTTTCAATAGTACGGGCCTATACTAACTTCCCCATCTATCCGTACTTTCCTCAAAGATTGCCTTGACTTCACCAAGTCTCTTTTACTACTATTGCTCTTTGCACCAATCTCATCCTAGGCTTACCCTAGGGTACCACTCCGACCTTCTCTCCGCCATCAGCTGCATAAGGAATTCCAACTACCTTTACCTAACTAGCTTGCGAGTACCATTACATATCACTAAGACCAGATAACTCTTCGAATGACAGATCCTACCCTACAACGGTTGGACTCAAACAAGAGCTGCGCAATAGGGCTAGACCTAACCTTCAGAAATTATTTAGTCCTCGCAATATGTAACTTAACGTATTCGTTTACTAGTCAGCTAAAGATAACGAGAACTCCTAAAAGCACAAAGCAAGAAGCATTCGAGCATTGAATAACCAAACCAAGCCCTAATCTAGCATGTAGTTCTCATAATCATATCATAACATAACATGTATGGGTATCTTGGGGAAAACTTACTTGAGCTCGGATGGTTGCACGCATCACACACCTTGTTCTTTCTCAAAACCTTTTTATTTTAAATTTTAAAAAATTATTTTCTTGAAAAAATCTTTTAAACCCTCGATTTGAGTCCAGACAACCCCGAAGGTGCGTCCGAATCCCTCAAACCAAGGCTCTTATACCAACTTGTAACATCCTAATTTTCAAGACCAAAAAGTTTGTTTTTAATTAAGAAAATTATAGCACAGTGTAATGACAAACATCATCGATTCATATCATTTCATAAAACATACCCACGTGTCTAACAACCATATCCTAAAATAGTAATAATGTCAGAGTACAATCCCAAGAGTCTCATAATGAGAAAATCATGTGTGTGTGTGTTCCCTGCTACCGTGCCGGCTCCTTCCCCTTCGATGAAGAGGTACCTGAAAACAAAATTGAAAACTGTAAGCACAAAGCTTAGTGAGTTCCCCATCATACCACATACCATATATCAAACATACTGCCAGGCAATTCTAGGGTGCCTGACCTACCCATGTCAAGCCATTCTGGGGTGCTCGATCTACCCTGCCAGGCAAATCTGGGGTGCCTGACCTACCCATGTCATGCCATTCTGGGGTGCTCGACCTACCCTTCGGTCCTTACGACCGTGACATGGGGACTATTCCCCTACTACCACTATCACATATCATCATAGCATGTAAGCACATAAAACATATCAGGCAGTAGCAAACCTAGATAATTATCACAAAGACAGACATCTAACAAACAGCTCCTACTAGTGGGCTCGCATTGTGGCCGTAGACCCACCCCTACTGGAAGCTAACTCACCTCAATGTCGTGAAGCGTCTGAACTGTCCTCGATGCGCGAGTCAACTCCTCTCAAACTCCTACACATAACATCCTTCCTTAATTACCATTTCATACTTTCAACCCTTTCAAGGGTTAACTCGGGTCAATGTCAAAGTCAAGGTCAACACGCTGGTCAAAGTCAACTTTTGGTCAAAGTCAACATCTGGTTGACTCAACTCGCCGAGTTGGTCCACCAAATCGTCGAGTTCCATAATCCACCAAAATCCAGGAACTTCACTCCTACTCCTCGAGTATTTCAAGAACTCGTCGAGTTCTCCTTCATACATAATCGGGACCTTTTTGCTCTTGACTCGCCGAGCTCTTCCATGAACTCGTCGAGTCCTTCTTCATACAAGTTGGTACATTGCCTTGAACTCGCCGATTTTGTTCTTGAACTCGCCGAGTTCCATAATCTTCAAGTCCATAAATGAGTCCAAGTTGCTGAGTTCTCTTCAAAACTTAACAAGTTGCTCAATATCAGAAGAGATTGGGGAAACTTCGACCCAACTCGTCGGGTCATAAGAGCGACTCGTCGAGTCCCTCAATGTGCAAATCCGTACATCCACTTTCAGTCGAGCTTAACATATCTAAAACGTGGATATGACCTCCTAGGGTTCATATTACACATAAAGTTACAAACTTTACGTGCATGCAAGGTATCATGAGTCAAAAACACCATTTCCTAGTCTAAAATGAAGTCTAGGCCAAATGGAAGGGTTAAAGCATAATAAATTCGTGAACTTTATGGATAAAGGGGCTGAAAGGGATCGGGATCTGAAGTTACAACTTCAGATCATACTAAATACTCAAAAAGGTTCACAAAATTTGTATGAGATGGCCCTAAACTCAAACATGGATAGATCTAGGATTAGGAAAGTCAAGGAAGCAACTTTATACCTTTAAGGGGCTGGAAATGTAGCTTGAACCTTGGATCTACTGCTTCCTTGAACCTTCTAGCTCCTTCTTCTTCTTCCTCTAGCTATTAAATCACACAAACACTCTCACAAATGGCTCACACACTCACAAAGCTCAAGGGACACAAGTTTGGGCGTTCTGGACTAAAGGAGACGATGGGGGCTGCATGGGAGGCGAGTTAGTGCGTTTAAATAGGGTGTAAACCCTAAAATTTAGGGTTTCACCCAGATTGGTCAACTCTTCGAGTCGGGGCTTCCGACTTGGCGAGTAGGCTCTTCCATCCGCGTCCAAAAATCCGTCCTTACTCGACGAGTTGAACCTCCTACTCGTCGAGTCCCAATATAAAATCCAAATATTCTTTATTTAAGATACGTACCAGGAACCGGGTGTTACATTAAGCAATAAAAACGAATTAAGGTAATTATGATAATCAAATCAACATATGAAAATCAAAAAATCAGGCATCTGACGAATCTGTTCCTTCCTCCTTTGGAGAATTCACATATGCATCAAATACAACTGAAAAACATCCTAGGCTCTAATACCACTGATGGGTTTTAAGCATAATAACAAACCTACGTGATCATTCAACCCTAATTGCTTTGTATCTAAGTGTTTCACTAGTTGAACATGGAAATTGAATACCAAAGCAAAACCCTATATCTAGTATATATAATCCGAAAATTACACAATAATATGGTTTAGAAGTTTACCTCACTTGTTATGTAGCAATAACAAGAACACGTTGTAGATATTGACTCTTGAAATCTTAGTACCTCGGGCTTACAAACAGAACTAGCAAGAGGATGATAGGAGAGAGGAGGGAAAACACTTAGAATTTCGGCTAGGGTTTGTATCAAGAATGCATATATTGAAATCCCTAAATGATGGGGTCTTTATATAGTTGTGGGCTACTAGGGTTTGCTGGAGGAAACCCTAATTTCCAGCTTAAGGCTTAAGCAACCCATGGACTCTTTACCAATAGGCCTTGGACGAAATCTATAGGGCCTCCCTATAGTTTTCGTCCACTCCCATCTAAGCAGTCCATTAGCCTAGTTTCACAACTATCAATGATTTGCAAAACAACCCATGATCCTTTAATCAGTTCCTTTAATCCCAAAATTAATTTCAAATTAATTTCTAGTTAAATACTAATTAAATAACATTATTTCTAATTAAGATATTAATTTCATAATACATTAATAAATAAATTTATTATTTCAAATAATAAATTCAACTTCTCACTTAAAAAGTCATCTTGTCAAGTTGCTAGAGTGAAGGCAACCCAAACGGACAATGCTACTATCAAATCAAGTACATACAAATTATAGTTATGGGCTTAGACACCTAATCCAACAACTTTATCCATGAAGACCTTAGGAAAGACTAGATATGAGCTTTGTAGCTCTTGAGTTTGATGGGAAACAACTTAATGCATTAAGCTGTCGAGACCCAGTTCCCACGACGTCGCAAGTGGAGGACACAACGTGGCGACTAGGGGATGCCCGACTATTTTGTCGTTTTCTCCTACGTCGTAACAATGGGTGGGCAGGATGTGGCAACCTGCTGAACTAGACTTTAACCGTTGAGCGTTGACTTTTTGACTAGTTTGACTTTTAGTCAAGCTTGGAGAGGTTTTGACCTATAGCCTGAGGTTTAGCTTGTGATTGGTTGAGGAGGTTCAGGTAGTTGATTTTGCGAGGATAGGAGTAGGGGTATCTAACTCTTCATTCAGGTGAGTCCTCTCACTATACTTGCATATGTGGCAGTATATACATGCTAACCAGCTGGGCCTTATTTACTGTTACTGTGATATGTGTTATTGTGTGTGCTGATACTTTGAGTGGTCTCCAGGGTTGCTGATAACTCACAGAGCGTGCTGCTTGCCCTCTGAAACTTCGGGTAGTCTCCAAGGTTGCTGATAACCCAAAGGACATGCGATTTTGTAATGTATGGTTCCTGGTATGTATTTAACTTATTATTTATTTCATTTTATAGAGAAACACGATGAGTTGGTAGCCCCAAACTCATCGAGTAGAGATCATAAAGGCCGCACATTTTAAGTAACCTATTTGACGAGTTGGGAGGCCTCAACTCGATGAGTAGGCTGGCTGATATGAAACCCTAATTTCTGGGGTTTGCACCCAATTTAAACGTCTTAAACCTTTCATGTTGGCCTCATTTCCAGCCTCTAAGTCCCAAACCCTAAATCTATTTGAGTGTTTGTGAGCTATTTTTGAGTGTTTTGGTGTGTACTTTAAGCTATTGGAAGAAGGAAGAGCTTAAAGACACAAGGAGGAGCATATAGATCCAGAATCCTTGCCTCATCCACGAAAGTTTGCTGGTATAAAGATTGATCCTTGCCTTGTGGTAATTTAGATCTCCATTTTGGAGTTCTTTGCTTGTTTTTGGTCCAAATGATATGATTCTTAGGATTTGGATGTCCCAAGTGGAGAATACTTCAGATCTAGGATCTTAAGTGGTTTTCATGGCATAAAGGTGCCAACTTTGTGGCCATGGAAGTCCCATGCAACCTTTAGACCATCATTTTGGTCTTTTGAAGCTTCTTATGGGGATGCATGTGGATAAAGGTTAAGCTTTACGTGATCATTTAGTCCTTAGAGTCCAGATCTATGACCTCATGGTCTATCTCGTAGTTTTGGTTGTCTTTGGAAAAAGACTTTTGCATTTTTGAGTTAGGCTGAAGTGTCCTGATTTTGTTAAAAGGAAGAAGTCGACGAGTTGAAGAAGGACTCGACGAGTTGGATCGCAATTTGACGATTCTGTGATTCATGGGAACTCGACATGTTGAAGGGAAAACTCGACGAGTTAAATCAACTTGGAGCGTTGACTTTGACTTTGACCTTGAGTTTGACTTGTTGGGTGCAAAGTTATCCATGTATGACTTTGTAAATGGGTTGACTTTTGTAGACCCACTTGCATGTGGTGTATTAACCTTATGACTTATGAGATAGAGAGTGAGAGAGAGACATGTAAACACCTCTATATAAGGTGGGTTTATTCCACTTGCAGAGGTGTGCTTGAGAGATGTAAAATTAAGTGTGTAAGTGTTTGTTATTTATGTAAATTTAGATCTAGATCCCTTTTTGTAACACCATACATAATCGAATGCATCTCTTAAACACCGAAATCACCATGTTCGTTGTGTGTTCTTTAATTCCGCATGCTAAACCAATGTTCATAAATCACATCATTTGGTATCAGAGCGGGTCTTCGAAGATCAACATGATTTTTTAAAGAACGATTCTCGGTTTGGCTAAGTTTGTCAAAATTGGAGCATTTATGGTGAGTCTCTTTCTATGATCTCTCTAAATCTCTTTGATTCGTGCGTTGCGTTCTAGAATTTTTTGATCGTTTTTGACTCATTGGATCAAATTTGTTTCAATCCAATTGCTATGATCCAATAGATTTTGCAATAGATCAAGCCCAAAATCAAAGTTTCCATCTACTCATATGATTCAAATTTTAGCCCAAATTCAATTGTCAATTGTTCATCATATCTAAACTTGATTCCAATTACATGTTCTATTAGATGATTCGATGATTAAGCCCATTTTGTTGATTCATGTGTTTAAGTCCAAATCAAAGTGATGAATTACTGTTCATTGATTGTTTGATTAAGCCCAAATCCAAATTAGACATCATTTTATACCATTTTACACCTTTATTCTGCTCTTCGTCATCTCAGAGGATTGTTGATGAAAATAGAATTTGGTAGCAAACTTAATTTGTTCTCAAAATCGATTGAGATTATCATGATCGAATCGGTTTTCTAAAGTAGAATTAATTTCTATTTTACTCTTGATTTCATTGATTCGTAATCCTTGTGGTTTTATTCATTCTCAAATCGTTTTTTCAATGATAATTCATATGATCGGTGTTTGTTTTGTCTTTTGATTGGTAATTGATCTTGTTCTTACATCAATTTGGCTGATTAGACCAAAGTAGATTCCGATTGTTGATTAGATGTGAGGAATTGGGAATTTTATTGGATATTCCGTGATTCTTGTGATGAATGGTCAAGAACAGTTGAAGAACATGTTGAATATGATGAAGAACAGGATGATCATTGTTGAAATATGACGTTTAATATGAAAATCGATCTAAGAATGAGACATTTGGTGTTTATTGATTTTTCAGTGTCGATGGGCTAATGAAAAGTGAAACCTAAAGTCAAAATTGATGCTTTGATTTTCGATCAATGAATTTCGGTTCAAAAAATGGTGATGGTTATAAGTTGAAATCGAAAATTGGTTATGTCGAATGGTAGGATTTGGATATGGAGTCGAATTCGTGTGATATTGGATTCGAAAATGGAATTGATGATCGATGGTTAGATTGACTTTCGAAATTCAAAGGGCGGTCGATTGACGAAAGTCAGATTTTGATTGTGAACGATTGTTTAGTTCCGTTGTCAAAGAACAGTTCGATAACAAACAGTTGGCATTCGATTTTGATAGTCGACGTTATTTGTTGAAAACGAAGGTTTGGAATTCGATTTTGGGGTCACGATCGTATTTTGATTTAGTGTTCAAACCTGAGTTTGACATTGAAAGTCGACTAGGAATGCTGATAATGAAGGGATGTTTGAAGTCAATATCGATGCTTGGGTAAGTCAACATTGATGGCTTGGAGTTTATTGGAGTCGACTGCTTTTGGTATCGACTGGAATGAAAAGCGAATAAGGAAGACACAATGGTCGACGATTGATAGTGAACAGATGACGAAATTTAACTTTTGATTTCAAAAGGTGTTGGAGTCAATGGCTGGGTTCATTTGATTTCGTCGGTAAACTGCGTTTGGGGTGTTGATAGTCGAACGATGATCGATTTGGGTTGTAAACGGAAAGCGAAGGCTGAGTCTTGGAGTCTAATTGATAATGAAAGTTTTGGTTGTGAGGATTAGGTATCAACTAACGAAGATTTTGGGTTTCACCTAACGAAGGTTTGGGTGTCAATGTTTCGAAGGTTTAGGTGTTGAGGATTCGCGACTGTAACAAAATGGGGAAGAAACATAAAAGTTTCAAAAGAAGTCCTTAAAGTTTCGAAAGGTTGACATATTTTACTCACTGTCGACATTTGGAGAAATGTCCGAAGGTTTGAAATAAAAGAGGAAGAAGTTTCGAAAGTAGTCCCTGATGTTTCGAAATTTTGGCAGTTTATAACCACCTTCGACAGTTGAGGTTATTTTCGAATGTTTGATGAATTTTGCAGAATTTTCGAAAGCAGTCCCTGAAGTTTCGAAAATTTGGCTGTCCATACCCATTTTCGAAATTGGACTGATTTTGCTGAGAAATTGAAGTATATGCATTTCAGGCCCCTGCAGTTAATGCGAATTGACGCTTTCTACCCAGTTTCGAAAAAGGGGGAGAGTTTCGCATTTTTGGCTGTTTTGGGCGCAACGGGTCACTGCAGAATTTTGACAATGACAATTTTTACCCATTTTTGAGAAATTTTGTCAAAGGCGGTCCGTGAACGAAGTGAAAATTGAAGATTTTTTCGGTATTCCGGATTGAAGCAAAAAGTTTATGCCACATGTTAAGGGGGAGTTTTGACACGAAAAATTCCGAATAGAGCACGTTCACTTTTCTTGATGGTTTTATAATCAAATTTCGATTATAAAAAGGGGAGAAATTTATATGGAAATTCGAATTTGAATTTTTCATATTACGCGAACTTGAAGACCGAAGTGACCTTGAATTTTTGAAGTTTATGAAATGATGCGATTGGAGATTCGGAAGTGATTTCGGTTCGAAATGGGTTTGGAATTATTGAAGATTTTTGGGGTGTGTTTTTATGCTCAACTTTAGGGTGATTATTTAGAGTCTGAGAAGCTCTTGATCATTCGTTGATGCTTGGTTCATCTGGTCTCACACCCTAGAACCCACATTGAAGAATCATCGAAGAATTGAAGATTTCAAGTTCATCTCTAAATGTGTCACGCTTGAGGCTCGGATCGCGTAGTTGCTCGATTTTTGAAGATTTCAAGTGGGTCATCCATTCTTAACTTTGAGGGGGAGAATGTTGGGTGCAAAGTTATCCATGTATGACTTTGTAAATGGATTGACTTTTGTAGACCCACTTGCATGTGATGTATTAGCCTTATGACTTATGAGATAGAGAGTGAGGGAGAGACATGTAAACACCTCTATATAATTGGGTTTATTCCACTTATAGAGGTGTTCTTGAGAGATGTAAAATTGAGTGTGTAAGTGTGTGTTATTTATGTAGATTTAGATCTAGATCCCTTTTTTTAACACCATACATAATCGAATGCATCTCTTAAACACCGAAATCACCATGTTCATTGTGTGTTCTTTAATTTCGCATGCCAAACCAATGTTCATAAATCACATCATGACTTTGACCATAGTTGACCCTAAAGGGTTATGAGTATGAAATGGTATGTAAGGGGTTGTGTTGGTTTAAGGAGCAAGTAGAGCTAATGTCAGCCCGTATGTATGATTGTATGTTCCAGATTTCGATCCGATGTCGGGCGGTGCCCGAGGAATGTTTATATTCTTATGTTAGTTGATTATTCTATGTGTAATTGTTGATATGTTTATATGTATACCGTGCTTTGCTCGATGTCGGGTGGGGCCCGATGCTGGACACTGTCTGATGCCGGGCGGGTCCCAATATCGGACATTGTCTGAAGTCGGCCGGGGCCCGATGAAGGGAAGGGGCCCACGATATATTTATATGTAACTATGTCTATGGTATATGGTAGATTGGGGAAGCTTACTAAGCTTTGCGCTTACGGTTTTCTGTTTTGGTTTCAGGTACTTCTGGTAGCAAAGGGAAGAGCTCAGTATGACTGCAGTGCACACACCATTATGTTTAGCCTGGGATGATTACTCTGATGTTTTGACTTGGAAACTCTGATAATAATGTTTTGAGATATTTTGACTTATGTTTTATGAAATGTTTTGATAACTATGGTTTTATTTAATAACAAAAAATGAAATTTTTTTAAATTGTTTTTTGGGATGTTTCAACTTGGTATCGGAGCCTTGGTTTGAGGGATTCGGGCATACATTCGGGTGTGTCTGAATTCAAACTGAAAACTTGGTATGAAAATTTTCAAAAGAAAATCATTTTTTTATAAAAAAGGACTTCAAAAAGAGAAAAGGGTGCGGTGCATGCAATCAGCCGAACTCAAGTAAGTTCTCCCAAATTACACATACATGTTTTTTATGATATGATATGATTATGAGAACTGCATGCTAGATTAGGGCTAAGGATATAGGTGTTGGATTAGTGTCTAAGTCCATAACTATAATTGGTATATACTTGACCCGACCCGGCATGGTCCATTTGGGTGGCATGGCATCGGAACATTTGGGTAGACCTTTTAATGAGAAGAAGATATTCTTGACATATTAATATATTATAAGTTCTAATATATTAATATGGAATCATATTATTTAATTAGTATTGATCAAGAAATAATTTCGAATTAATTTAGCGATCAAAAAGAGACTAATTAAATATATGGGGATTGATTGTGTAAATCATTGATTCTTACATATGTGGGCTTATGATCCATGATTCCTTATGTTGGGTTTAACCCATGTGGTGCCCCATGGATACTCCATGGAGGTTAAAACCCATGGAGAATAAGGAATGGGTAAAGTCATGGGTTACATGGTGTAACCCTAATGTGCACACTATACAAAGACCCCATTGGTTGGTGAAATTGGCACTAGTGCATAATATAGAGGGCAAGCCAATTTCTATGAACTCATATCTTCTCTAATGGTTATTCCAAATGTTCATGGTGTTGTATGAACCATTTGAGGTGTCACATTTGGGGCACTATGCTCTTGAGCTCCATGGAATCAAGCACCAACAAAGAGGTACGTAATTCTACTAGATTTTATATTACATGTACTTTATATTATGCTAGTTAGAACAATACCTTGGAAAATTGATATTTGCATGTATAATAGAGAAAACATAGATCCAAGGTATTTAGGGTTGCATGTACACCATAGGAGTGTTGGAATGCTCAAAACCCAACAGTGGTATCAGAGCCATGGGTTGTTTTCTATTATATTTGATGCAAATGTTTGATTTTCAAAGTAGAAAACAAAAGAAAAAAAAAACATGAAGTTTGTCAAATTTTAAGATAATTACTTGATTTTATGGAAAACTAATTATTTGTAAAATTTGAGTCATTTTACTACAAGAGTTGAATTAGGTCAATTTATTAAAAGATAGAATGATATGATTATTTTATTTGTTTTAAAAGTTTGATCTAAATTTTTAAGGAGTTACATATTTTGTCATAAATTTTGGAACTCAAAAAGTCTTTTTTTAAAGTTATGATCTTAAGAGTTTTGAAACTTCCATGAGTTATGGATGTGAAATGTCTCATTCATTAACTCTTTAGGTTATGAATTCCAAGAGTCTTCAAAGGATAATTGTCAAAGTTTCAAGATTAGTATTAGTTTATATGATTATCTAACTTCTTGAAAATTGTTGATGTGAATTATCTTTACTTATGAGTTTAATCTAGATCATAGAAAAATTATTTGATTATTGTGTTAATTGGAATATTTGATCTTAATGGTTTTTATGAACTCCATAACTTGTCCTCAAGTTATGGAAAGTGAAGAGTTCTTCTTTTTAAAGTGTCATTAAGTCTCATAGGTTATAAAAATGGAAGAGTCTGTATTTTTAATGTCATTATAAAATGATTTAATGTCTTCAATAACTTGTCCTCAAGTTATGGAACTTGAAAAGGTTTTCATTAAACCTTAATTAAACTCATAAGTTATGAAAATCCAAGAGTTTTGAAAAGTTTCAAAACTTGCCCTCAAGTTTTGGAATTTGTAAAGTCTCACACACATTAATGCTTTAATTCCAAACTCTCGAATTTTAAAAGTTAAAATTCAAACTTTATGGACTTCATTAAATTAATTAAAGTGTTTAATTAAAAGAGTTAATAATTCCATAAAGACATGGTTTAAGTTTAATTAAATTAAGAGTATAGTTTAATTAATAGATTAAACCACCAAGTATTTTTAATGTTTAAAATACACCCTTATACTATTATTATAATTTTAATTGTATATATATGTATAAGATTAAGTCAGTCTTACCATTAGTAGGCCTCATTCACGAAGCCGGTCTATAAGGGGGGTATAAGGTTACTGCCTATAAAATGACAGTTTAATGGGTGTCCACTCTCACCCACCGCTTCCTTGACTGGTGGAGGGTCGTTAGCCGAACGGGTAGGGTAAAGACTATAATTCTCCCTTCATTAAAAGTATAATGATAAATACTAAGTAACTAAACACTTATAAATTCCCAATCTTAGATACTTAGGAAAATGTGAAAAGGTGCTAACCCATGAGATTGCACTTTGCACCTTGTTAAGTCGTTAGTGGAGCGTGTGTCATTAACCAACACACTAACATGGGACTGACCAAGTGTGGCAAAGGGTAACTTAAATTTATCATAGATCGGTGGAGC
Organism: Lactuca virosa; assembly: GCF_052849685.1. NCBI lineage: Eukaryota > Viridiplantae > Streptophyta > Magnoliopsida > Asterales > Asteraceae > Lactuca > Lactuca virosa. The sequence continues at coordinate 302,001,905 of NC_136429.1, read as the reverse complement.
GTGTGTGGTTAACTGGCACATCGATTAGGTGATAAATATTAAGGCATCCCTCTTCCAGTTATAAGTAGGTTGTTGGGTCCTAGCCTTAATATTTCATATTGGCTGTTATATTAAGGACTTTAAATCAACTAACTTGTATTTCTCCCTTATAGATGTCTCCTTCAGACAACTAAGGTCTTCCCAAATCTTTATGAACAAGCTTCCTAATGAAGATGATATCCCAAATGGCAACCAAGGTGAAAGATCAATCCCTTTGTTGTGCATTAGTGGGACTGGAAATCATACTTCACTTCCTCCACCTCCTCCAATAAATCTCCCTATCCCACAAGTTTTAAGACTTGATAAGTTCTAAGTCACTCAATCCCTATTGGTAAGCAAAGTCTATATGTGTTTTCATCTTAGAGGTTAAGTCACATATTGACAAGTCGAGAGAGTCGGGTGTCGAAGACTCGAGGTAGCTGGCTGTTGACTTGGTTCTTCAGTCACTCCCTGATGACAGATCACGACATGACCCTTAATGATCTTACCTATTTGCTTGATGATGCTGAATCAGCAATGATTTGGAGCATTGGTAAAGCAAATAAGATTGGAAGATCTACTTCCCAAACCTATTTGGACATTGACAATGGTGACATTGGAAGTCTAGAAAAACTCTCTTCCCAATTAAAAAGGATCGGCCATGGTCAAGTCGTTTGACCTAATGGTAAAGAGAAAGTCTAAGTCTATGATAGTCCCGTATACCATTTCCAAAGAGTCCATATATTTCTTTTGCCAATAAAAGGGACATTGGTTGCGAAGCTGCCCAATTTACCTGAAATTTCATAAGGAAGGTAAAGTCAAAAGGTTTGACTTTGCTTCGGGTAAACTCCATTATCTAACTCTATTAAGTCTCTTTTTGAGATTCTTAATACATGATGTAATGTAATTACATTTTGATGTTTTAGAAGAATCAAAGGAAGCTTATAGTATGATTATGCTGATTCTGATCGCGAAGATGGATTTCGATCGCATGGTCCGATGATCAGAATTTTGAGCTGCTGCATAAGAGTTATGATATATATATTGCTTAGGAATATACAACAAAATGTTTTTCATATGTATTTTGCATTGTAAGGATATGTTTTTCCGCAAGTTTTTTAAAATTAAAAAAAAAATTGTTTTATTTATTATAAGTATCCTTACAATGGTATTTGTGAAAAAAATTGTTGTTTATATGTTTCCATTGATAAGCAATATTGGAACATCAAATTTGATTTTTTTCATTTATGGTAGTGTCATAATTTACCAAATAAGGAAAGATTATCATCACCCAAGTTTCAGTTGGATAGAAACTTGGAATCATGCAAGTTGTATTGTGTGAAGAATGAGAATTTTCATCTTTGGGAAATTAAGACTAAGACCTTGTTCACATGTATGTGTAAGTCAAGTGAAGGACTAAAGGATTGGGTACACTTGGTCGTGCGCTGGTCAGGTCCACCACAAAGGTTGATAAGATTATTCGTTATGATTTACTAAAGTTTAGTAAATATGGTTATGCTTCCAAGTTTAATTGTAATTCTGAAACATTGGAAAAATTTCAATGTATGGCAGAACGGATAAGAGGAATCAAATAAGGCAGAAAGACAAAGGTTTCTCCAATCTGAAGAGATGGGAGAGTACTTGAGTATCTTGTTTTATGACTATCTTAGTGATTATAAAACCATATGACAATTGATTCTCTAAGGACACCTTAATGCATTTGTTTGACTAAGGAGAGGAATCATGAATTGTTGAAATGGTTAAATCAAAAGATGAATCATATTTCGTTCCAAATTAAATCTTAGAGTCATACTCCAAGATTGAGCCTTGAGTGACATAATCTTAAGAAAGGTTTAAAACACTTGTCAAATGTAGAGTAAAATGTTTTCTTACTCTGGTACATTTGATATTGGTAAGTTGTGATGTTTTGGATAAAATAAAGACCAACTAAGGCCAATTGTGTGAAGTGTTTGTCTTGATAAGAATCCACACTAACTCTTGAATATTTGTTTTGTCAAGGAATGGTTCTTGACAAGAGAGTCTTATATGTCAAGAGGACAGTAGGAGTCTAAAAGATCCTGAAATAATTTCAAGAACTAATCAAGAGTATTGTTAATCACTAGCCCACGACCTTCAGTCCATATGTGTTTGGATTTGCCACTGACCTTGTCTTGTGATTATGGTTATGACAAATTCACATGGATAGGAACACTTACACCACATAAAATCTAAGTGTCATAAGGTTTCTCTCCGATTCATGAAAATGATGGTGAGGAAACTCTTTCACTAAGTAGATTTTAAGTAGATAACAATTGTGATATTTGCATTCTCAAAGTCATTAGTGGAGCGCGTGTGGTTAACCGGCACACTAGCATGGACTTGTGAGAATGGCAGAAGGTCTAAACATTATGATTACGGAATTCCTCTTCATAATTGTTTAGACAAACATGTGAGCTATCTAAGGAAAGGTGTATGATTTTGATAAAGTCTTATCAAAGCATCTCGTATCAGAAATATGAACTTTGGTAAGAAAGTCAATAAAGTATTGTTTTCTAGAAGTCCAGCTGATATCTGAGTACATGTCAAAGCTAGTGGGAGCATAAGTGTTATGCTAGTAAGATAATAATCATTACGATAGTGGGAGCATGATGATTATGTTGCAAGTTAGCATTGTTAATTATAGAAAACAAAAGTTTCAATTCTCTTTGACAAGTTGTTTTCCTATAATTAAGGGAGAGGATTTTATACTTCATTCCAATTCTACAAGCTTAGATTGAGATTGTAATCAACTTTAGTCAAGGATATATATGAATGTTATGTTGGAATGGTTCAACATAAGGAAATTCTATATATGTTGCGTTCTCAAAATTCGATTATGATTACGGCATACCTCTTCATAGCTCGAATTGTGAGAACATGGCAAATAAAAATTTTTATAGCATGAATCATGTCCCATAAGCTTTGGGTATAGGTTTGATTACATGTGCTATAATATTTATCCATTCTAAATTTTCGAAATGCCTAGGATATTAGGAGGGAAAAAGGAATAGAACTGGATATGACTAAAATGATTAAGCAATTGTCGAGGACAATCCGAGGTTTACCAAAGATTGGTTGCTCATGGACAATTGGAAGTATATGGTTAGGACCATATTGACATATTCTGAAAAGAGGCAACTCTTGTTCAGAAGTGATAGTAAAAATGGTAATGTGGAATTGTTTCCATAGGTGGAAGTTATACTTTGAATCTGTGTAAGATTAGAAAACTTAATGCAAAGAAGGATGTTCAAAGGAATGTACTTTGAATTTGAGATTTCATTTCTATGGGATTGCTTTCCATTGGAATACTCTGTAATGTCTGTTCCCAAGTCTTTGTGACTTTGTGCATAGTCATTACAAGGGGATCGTTTCACATAAGTTTAGAATCTAACAGATTATAGTAAATCACAAGAGTTTGGTATTCTTACATTTACAATAAAGATTGGAATTGTGAAATAAGCATCATTGAAATGTTGTCAATCGAACTGTTTCAGAAAGAGAGGACCATATGTAAACATAATGTGCATACTTGGAGTACGGCATAGCTATTGTTTAGACAAACATTGTGTGCATGCTTGGAGCATGGCATCACTACTGTTTTAATTCAAGTATTAAGTTGATTCATCAAAACATGAATAATGAGTAATCCATATGGTGCATATATAAAAGATGTTTTATTTACACTCAATGTCGCACCCCCAAACCAGAACGACGGAAACGTTCGGGGGTGGAGGACTTTTAGGTAAGTATCACAACACATGCAATATAGTAATCAAAGTACAAACAACCATTGAATTAATAACTATAAGTTTTACATAAGTGTTTAAACATTACATATTCAAACACTAAAGTAGGTACAATAGAAGACAAGAGTTGCGGTATGGTACTAGGTAGTCTTCTCAAAAGCTTCTGGAGTGTACCTGTCTACTGGATTCCTGAGAATACAAGTTATTTGAAAAGAGTAGATAAACATTTAAGCTGGTGAGTTCACAAGTATTTTAGTTTTGTTTTCTCCAGGAGATCCTATATCTCTTTGAATAAGTTCTTTGAATAAGTTCACTGGTTTCTCCAGGAGATCCTATATCTCCTGAGGTGATTAACTGATAACCTCAATAGTTTCCCTCTGTAATTACCTAGTTTATACTGATTATACATAACACAATATCGAATTGACAGTTAAATGGGTGTATCTGCCCTAAGCCCACAACCAAACAAGGAACAGGAAGTAAGGCGGAAGTCACACATTTCACTATCAATCGGACATTACTTATGTACAACTCTGATGTAATAACTAAAGAATTATAGAATTAACCACTAAAGGTATTTTATGTTATACTAGTTTACAAAGATTGAATGACTAAGTTTCATTTGATAAGTGGTTTAATCCCATAAACCGTTTCCTTTGTAAAAGTGGTTTAATCCCATAAACCGTTTCATTTGTAAAAGTGTTCTTAGTTATATCTGTTCTTAGTTAAAAGTGTTCTTACTTATGTAACTCGTTGTTTTATCCATGTGAGTCCTATCAACCATACTAATATGACGGAAATGCCTGCTGCGACGTTCTTCAGGCGTCGGAATGGTGTGATATTTGACACCCTAGGCCTGCCGGCCAAACTGTAGCGAACAGTAGAGGTGCGGGATTGTCAGTCCCATATAGATCTATACACAAATTCACGCTCTCCCTACAAGAGATTATGGCTAATAGTTCAGGACTTAAAAAGGTCGTACTTAGATAAGTACACCGTGAAGGGTCTCACAAATTTATTGTTTCAACGAGATTTCCGATGTATTATTATTATTACCCGATGAATGCTAACTCTGGTACTTTGTATCGTACCCTTGGTTAATGCAAACCCGGTAAGATGTATTATTACCTCGAGTTCGCTAACTCGAGTACTCTGTATAGTACCTTTGCTAATGCCAACCCGGTAGAATGTATTATTACCCGTGATTGCTAACTCTAGTACTCTGTATATCGTACCTTTGTTAATGCAAACCCGGTATGATGTATTATTACTCGTGATTGCTAACTCTAGTACTCTGTATATCGTATCTTTGGTAATGCAAACCCGACATTACCACATGTTTGCTAACCCTGGTACTCTCTATCTTACCTTTGTTAATGCAAACTAGGTATGATGTATCTTTACTTCTTTAATATGTTGTTCGTATATTAAAGGTATTATACATATCTTGGTATAGTTGAATGAATTTTGGTAATTTCCTTGGAAAGTATACAGTTGTAAATCATACTTGTATCTTTAGTTTTGAATGATAAATTATACCTATTATAATTTATATGTTCTATCTGATTAGCATGGTTTCTCATGGATGAACACCTTTGCTCAGCCTGATACAAAGGTGGTGATACCAAAAGGAGTAACCTTTTGTACTCATATATGTATAATATATATAACTAAAAAGGTAACGACCTTCGGACAAATAATACAACCCTAATTCCACATCCAAACAAGGAAAAGGATATAGGATAATTCATTAGTCCTAAGCCCTTCAAATCTTATTTATATATTTATACATATATAAACATGATTTTGGCATTTATAATTTGAAATAGTTTATAAAACATTTTTCAAAGAATTTAACGGAGTTTTTACATGACTTTAAGGATTTAACATGGCTTCACGTTATTTTGAAAGTATTTGGTAATTCTTAAAAGCATACGAAAATTCGTTGTGTGATTATTATCACATACAATTATTAACACAATTTAACATGGCTAAACGTTATTTTGAAAGTATTTGGTAATTCTTAAAAGCATACGAAAATTCTTTGTGTGATTATTATCACATACAGTTATTAACACAATTTAATATTGTGTTAAACTTGTATTCCCCCCCTAAAAAGCATATAAAACCATTTAAAAAGGTATATTATAGGGGTATGAACTCACTTTGATAAGCGGTGATTCGGGCAGCGTTTCATTTCCCGGAAAAGAGTTTGTTTGACGAAAAACCGGCTCAAACCGGGCAGAGTTTCGACAGGAGAGAGGATGAATTCTCAAGAACTCCGGGGCTCCGGGGCTTGCTTCGGGCTTTAGACGTGATACCGGGACCTTCATGGGTCGTGAGAAAGTTTACGGGGCTAAAATTTGAAAAAGGGGAAATTTTGGGGTGAAAAATGGAGTTTCTTCGGAAGCCCTTGCATGCTATATATAGTCCGAAGGTTCGGACCCGAAGCTGTGCGAAGGTGACACACGTCGGACAGGTGGCGAGGTTTCTGGCTTACTTCGGACCGCAGGCTCGCAGATGGGAGGCTCGGATTGGACCGGACTTCGGTCCAATAGAAGACTGACACGTATGTGAAGGGGGTGTCTTCGGGGTTTCTCCGGGGTGTCCGATGCGAGGCTGTTCGAAGCTCATTGGACCTCGGTTGCGGTCCACTCAGGAGGTAACACGTGTACCGTGGTCCAACCAGAAGATGACACGTGGAGGTTCGCACGTGCTGATGACGTGTCCGAAGGGTGACATGCGAAATTTCCCGTTTTCAAAATTTTCTTAATTTTTGTGCCAAAAACTTAGGAAAATCATAACTTTCGCATACGAGCTCCGTTTTTGACGTTCTTTATATGCACGCGTAGGTATAATCATACTCTACGACTTTCGTTTAGACTTCATCGGCTGGTTTTGAATTTATTTTTAATATTATTATTTTAAACAGACCGGGACGGGAATCCGTTAAAAATTCATAACTTCTTCATCCGATGTCCGTTTTCGTCTGTCTTTTTACTGTTGTGCTACTTTTGACGAGACCTTCGATTCTCGTTTAAGCTGCGTCGGCTAAATATCGATCGATTTATATTTCAAATTTTTAGATGTCTACTACTAAACCGAAACTTCGAAAAATCATAACTTCCTCATACGAAGTCGGAATTTCACGTTCTTTTTATGAACGTTCTCGGTTTAACATATTCTACAAGTTTCATTTAGATTGTTAAGGCTAAAAATCCTTTTATCGAAAATTCGCTTTTTACACTGAAGAGTGTTTTGCCGGTTTTACCGCGGATTTTCGATTGGTCCTAACTTCTTCGTTATAACTCGGATTTTAGTGTTCTTTATGTTTTTGGGAACCTTGTTACAAACTCTACCACTTGGTTCATCCCAATTATGATTATTGATCAATAAATTTTTGACCAAAATTTGACTAGTGCCACACTCAAAGTGTGGAGGCCATACATGATTAGTATTATTTTTGTGTTTCACTTTGCATGTTTTGACTTCCAAAATAACTAGGTCATTCTTCCCGAATGACTAAGTTATTCAAACCATCCACAGTCGGTTATATGTTGGAAGTAGATATGAATCAAGACTGTCATGAATCTGGCTTGTAAGATTTGTCGAATGTGCATTATACATAGCAATGGTTGCTACAACATTCATGAGTGCTCATAAGTTTTGAGTATTGGATTAAACCCACGCTCATTTGAATCACTTCATGGATTTATCACGAGTGATAATGAGACGATAATATCTTATATTCTTCAAACCTAGAGATATGAGTTGTTGACTATGAGTTGGTTATACATTGATTGCACGAAAATGCATTGGTAACTCGATGTTATATAAAACGTGCCTTTGTGTATAATTCAACAAGTAGTTAGTACAAGCATATGAGTCGAAGTTTATCCATTCCTTTTACCCTCAATGGAATAAAAGCGATATCTGTGGGCCCCTCGATGATTTTGTGATGACACATGTGAGTGCTTGGGCAAGGCATGACTGATTTGATTTGTTCAATTAGTCAGTCGTCATAAATCAGAAATCGGGAAACAACAAATGGACAGAGAATGATTATAATCCATGTCTCAGTCCATATGATATCTAGAATGGAGGAATATATGATCACTTATCTAATGGACGCGTCATTGATTTTTTCAGAGTTCGGCAACAGCTTTTAAGAGCTACGATTGCTGGTCGGGTTGTGAAGGCGTACTTGCAATAATAGTTATTAGAGTTATCCAAGTGGGAGACTGTTGGATTAGTGTCTAAGTCCATAACTATAATTGGTATATACTTGACCCGACCCGGCATGGTCCATTTGGGTTGCATGGCATCGGAACTTTTGGGTAGACCTTTTAATGAGAAGAAGATATTTGTGACATATTAATATATTATAAGTTCTAATACATTAATATGAAATCATATTATTTAATTAGTATTGATCAAGAATTAATTTAGTGATCAAAAAGAGACTAATTAAATATATGGGGATTGATTGTGTAAATCATTGATTCTTATATATGTGGGCTTATGATCCATGATTCCTTATGTTGGGTTTAACACATGTGGTAGCCCATGGATACTCCATGGAGGTTAAAACCCATGGAGCATAAGGAATGGGTAAAGTCATGGGTTACATGGTGTAACCCTAATGTGCACACTATATAAAGACCCCATTGGTTGGTGAAATTGGCACTAGTGCATAATATAGAGGGCAAGCCAATTTCTATGAACTCATATCTTCTCTCATGGTTATTCCAAATGTTCATGGTGTTGTGTGAACCATTTGAGGTGTGACATTTGGGGCACTAGGCTCTTGATCTCCATGGAATCAAGCACCAACAAAGAGGTATATAATTCTACTAGATTTTATATTACATGTACTTTATATTATGCTAGTTAGAACAATACCTTGGAAAATTGATATTTTCATGTATAATGGAGAAAACATAGATCCAAGGTATTTAGGGTTGCATGTAGACCATACGAGTGTTAGAATGCTCAAAACCCAACAATAGGAAGGATGCTTTGTATGCGTGATGTATGTGTATGAGAACTGCATACTAGATTATGGCTAAGGATCTAGGAATGATGCCTTGTATGCCTACTGTATGTGCTGATTGAACTGCATGCTAGTACTGATTAGTGATCCTTACGATATTTAGGATCCTCAAATATCTAGGATCCTCAACTACATCAGGATCCCGACTAATTACCGTTATTATTTTTATTAATATTTATAACTGTCATATTTTGTCTATAACTAACACGTGGGAAGAAGTAGTCAAGGGAAGACCAATTCTCAAAGAAGAATCATCTCAACTATGCTAAAGACCCAGAATACTTGGTCAAATAACATTCATGAAGCTGGTCATAGAGGATCCTAGAAATATCGGACATCTTGTTGGCTAGCGTATACTATAAATTGACACTTGTAATCTCCACACAACACACTGTTGTTTAGTCTGACCTTACTCTACGAAATTCTACACTCATTTTTACTAGGAACTCACTATAATCTTCATTTTATATAAATAAAATCATCAAGGTAGGTGATCATTATCACCTCCCAAGGTTTTGTTGGATTAATGTCTAAGTCCATAACTATATTTGCTATGTACTTGACCCGACCCGGTATGGTCCATTTGGGTTGCATGGCATCGGGACAATTGGATAGACAATATAAGGAAAAAAAAGGATACTAGTGATTTATATTAATATATTATAAGTTCTAATATATTAATATATAATCATATTATTTAATTAGTATTGATCAGGAATTAATTTATAATTAATTAAGTGATCAAAAGGAACTAATTAAATATGGACTCTTAGATATATATGTGTGATGGGCCAAGTTCATTTAGGTTGGGCTAAGCTTTCATGGATAGTCCATGGAGTGTTTAACCCATGGATCATATGAAATGAAGGGTCATGGGTTTAACCCTAATCTCCACACTATATAAAGATGTCCTTGGTTGGTGAAATTGGCACTAGTGTGTGTACACAAAAGGGCAAGGCCGATTTCACTAGAGAGAACCAAAGTATCCTTATTCTCAAGGGTATTCCAAGTGTTCATGGTGTGGTGTGAACCATTTGAGGTGTCCCACTTGGGGCACTAGCCACTCAAGCTTCATGAAGACAAGTTACATAAAAAAGGTATGTATTTTATCTATTTTGCTACCCAAGTATATGATATTTGTATGCTAGTATAGGGTAACATCTTGGAAACTTCATATTTGCATGTATAATAGAGAAAACATAGATCCAAGGTATTTAGGGTTGTATGTGCACCATAAAGTATACTAAAACCCAACAGTGGTATCAGAGCCTTGGGTTGTTTTCTGTTATATTGATGTAAATGTTTTATTTTCAAAGTTGAAAAAAAAAGGAAAAAAAACATGACGTTTATCAAAATTGAAGATAATTACTTGTTTTTGTGAAACACTAATTATTTGTAGAGTTTGAATCATTTGCTATATGAGTTAAATTAGGTCAAATTTAGTAATAGAGAAAATGATATGATTATTTTGTTAGTTTTTAAAAGTTTGATCTAAAGAGTTTTTTGAAACCTCCATAAGTTATGGATATGAAAAGGTTTAAAAAAACATTGATTCAAAGTTTTTTATGGAGTTACAAAACTTGGTCTTAATGTTTTAAAGAATTTCATAACTTGTTCTTAAGTTATGGAACATGAAAAGTTTTTTTTTTGTGTTACCTTGTTTTATGAGTTAATTTAGATTAATGAAAAAAAATTGTGTGTTAGTTGTTTTCAATCCAAATTGATCTAGAAATAGTTCATAAAATGTGTTTTTGTAACTTGTCCTCAAGTTATATGAAAAGTCACATTTATGAATTTTAAAACTCATAAAAGTGTCATAGGTTACAAAAGTGAAGAGTCATCTTTGTCATAAATAGTTTTATGAACTCCATAACTTGTCCTCAAGTTATGGATGTTCAAGAGTCTCTTCATTAATGTCTTTAAAACTTTAATTAAACTCATAAGTTATGAAAATCCAAGAGTTTTGAATAGTTTCAAAACTTGACCTAAAGTTTTGGAATTTGTAAAGTTTTCCCTATGAATACTTTAGTTCCAAGTTAGCCCTTAGAATTTTAAAAGTTAAAATTCAACCCTTATAGTTTATAGTATTATAAGTTAATAATATATATATATATATATATATATATATATATATATATATATATATATATATATATATATATGTATAAGAGCAAGTCAGTCTTACCGTTAGTAGGCCTCATTCACGAAGCCGGTCTATAAGGGGGGTATAAGGTTACTGCCTATAAAATGGCAGTTTAATGGGTGTCCACTCTCACCCACCGCTTCCTTGACTGGTGGAGGGTCGTTAGCCGAACGGGTAGGACAAGGACTATAATTATCCCTTTATTAAAAATATTAATGATAAATACTAAGTAACTAAACTTTTTATGAATTCCCAATCTTAGTTACTTAGGAAAAATGTGAATAAGGTGCTAACCCACGAAATTACACTTTGCACTTTGCTTAAGTCGTTAGTGGAGCGCGTGTGGTTAACCGGCACAGTAACCTAGACTTACCAAGGTAGGCAAAGGGTAACTTAATGTTTATCATAGTATCGGTGGATCGTGTGTGGTTAACCGGCACATCGATTAAGAGGTCAATTATTAAGGGTACTAAGTATATTTGCATGGTTATTGACACCTTGTTTTGTGATCCTCGGCATCCCAGTCACAAAACCTGAAGGGAACACTCGAGATTGAAACATGTCATTGAACAGTTCAATGAATCTCAAAAGATCTAGGAGTTTCAAATCTAAGTAAAAACCTAATTAAATTATTTCGTTTTCATGGTGGAAATTGGTGAATCGTGATTCGCCTACCTTCAAATATTTTATAGCTTGGATTACGGCATCCCTCTTCCAAGTTATAAAACCATTGTGTTGGGTTCTAGCCTTAATATTTCATATTGGGTGTTATATTAAGGACTTTAGATCTACTATCTTGAATATCTCCCAAAAGATGTCTAGTTCAGACATCTATGATCTTCCCAAATCTCTTGGAACTTCACTTCCACCACCTCCTCAAATTATTCTACCTAACCCACAAGTTCAAGGTCACTCAAGCCCTATTGTCAAGCAAGGTCTATGTGTGATCACATCTTGCAGATGAAGTCACATATTGACAAGCCGGGAGAGTTGGGTGTCAAAGTCTTGAGAAAGTTGGACGTTCAATCACTTTCTAAGTCACATAGTGAGTCCCTTTGGGACTACTATGAAACAGACTATGACATGACCCTTAATGATCTTATCTAGTTGCTTGGTGCTGCTAAATCAACAATGATTTGGAGGACTAGTAAAGAAAATTGATTAGGAGATCATCTTCCCAATGGACATTGCCAATGGTAACATTGGATATCTAGAAAAGCCTTCTCATCCCAAAGAAAGGGTTTGACCATAGTCAACTAGGTTGACCAAATGGTAAAGAGAAAGGCTAAGTCTACGATAGTCTCATGTACCATTCCCAGTGACTCCATATGTTTCTCTTGCCAAAGGAAGAGGCATTGATTGCGAAGCTGCCTATTTACCTCAAAGATCATAAGGTTGATCAAGTCAAGAAGTTTGATTCTGCTTCAGGTAAAGTCCACTATCTAACTCTGTTAAGTTTGTATTCTGAGAGTCTTATTACATGATGTGACTTGGTCACATGTTGATGTTTTAAGAATCAAAGAAAAGTGAAGAAACTTAAAGGAAGTATATGCTGATTCTAATCGTGAAGATGGTTTTCGATCGCATGGTTCGATGATCAGAATTTTGAGCTGTTGCGTAGGAGTTATGATATATTGCTTAGGAATAGAAAACAACAAGTTTTTCATATGCTTTTGCACTGTAAGGATAAGTTTTCCGCAAAGTTTTAAAAAAAAGGAAAATTTTTATTTTATTTATTTTAAAATATCCTTACAATGGCAGTTGTGGAAAATTGTTGTTATGATTTCATTAATAGCAAGAGTGGAAATATGAATTTGATTCCTTCATTTGTGGTAGTATCTAAATTTACCAAACAAGGAAAGATTCTCACCCAAGTTTCAGTTGGATAGAAACTTGGAATCATGCAGGTTGTATAGTATAATGAATGAGAATCTTCATCTTTGGAAAATTAAGACTAATTCCTTGTTCACATGTATATGTGAGTCAAGTGAAGGACTAAGGGATCGAGTACACATTTTTGTGCACTGATCAAGTCCACCACAAAAGATCTATAAGACTATTCGTCATGATTTACTAAATTTTAGTAAATATGGTTATACTTACCTGTTTAAGTATAATTCTAAAACATTGGAAAAGTTTTGATGTATGGCAGAACGAATGAGAAGAATCAAATTAGGCAGAAAGATAAAGGTTTCTCAAATCTGAAAAGATGGGAGAGTACTTTAGTATCAAGTTTTTGTGATCATCTCAATGATTAAGAAACCATATCACAATTGGTTCTCTAAGAAAATCTGAGTGCATTCTTATGACTAAGAAGAGGAATCTTGAATTGTGGGAATGGTTAAATCAAGAAGATGAGTCATACTTCGTTCCAAAACAAGTCTTAGAGTCATACTCCAAGACTGTAAGTTGAGTGACATATCTTAAAGAAAGGTTAAAACACTTGTCAAATGTAAGAGTAAAAGTGTCCTACTCTTGTACATTTGAAATTGGTAAGTTATGATGTTTTGGATAAAACAAAGACCAACTTAGGCTAATTGTGTGAAGTGTTTGTCTTGATAAAGAATCCACACTATCGCTTGAATATTTGGCAAGTCAGTCTTATATGTCAAGAGGACAGTGGGAGTCTCAAAGATCGTGGAAAAATTTCAAGATCTTATCAAGAATAAAAACCTGTAAGTTTGACACTAGCACACGACGTGAGGTTTATAACCTATCGTGTTGACATTTTTCCTATTTCTGTGCCCATTCCAGTTAAAGTTGGCTTTGCATAAGAGTTCTAAGAGTTCTCAATTGGTTGCATAACAACTTGGAAGCAATGGCAGGCCCTTGTGCTGCCAGGTGGCAAGAAATTAAGATTGAGTTCAGTCCATATGAGTTTGGATTTGTCATTTGTCTTGTGATTATGGTTTTGACAAATTCACATGGATAGGAACACATACACCATAAAATCTAAGTGTCATAAGGTTTCTCTCCGATTCATGAAAATGATGGTGAGGAAACGCTTTCACTAAGTAGATTTTAGGTAGATGACAAGTGTGATATTTGCATTCTCAATGTTGTTAGTGGAGTGTGTGTGGTTAACCGGCACACTGACATTGACTTGTGAGGAATGGCAAAAGGTCTAAACAATTGAGACTATGATTACGGCATCTCTTTTCATAGTTCTGAAATTGTTTAGACACACATGTGAGCTATCTAAGGAAAGGTGTGTGATATTGATAAGGTTTTATCAAACCATCTCGTACCAGAAATCTGAACTTTGGTAAGAAAGTCAATAAAGTATTGATTTCTAGAAGTTCAACTGATTTCTGAGTACATGTCAAAGCTAGTGGGAGCATAAGTGTTATGCTAATAATCATCATGTTAGTGGGAGCATGATAATTGTGATAAGTATTGCAAGTTAGCAATGTTAATTATAGAAAACAAAAGTTTCAATTCATGAAGTTGCAGGGGTTGAAAAAGTTGTTTGCTATAATTAAGGGAGAGGATATACTTCATTTCAGTTCTAAAGGCTTAGATTGAGACCTTAGTCATCTTTAGTCAAGAATATATATATATGAATTTCATGCTGGATTGGTTCAATTCTATTGCGTTCTCAAAATTCGATTATGATTAAGGCATCCCTCTTCATAGTCAAATTTTGAAAACATGGCAAATAAAAATATTGTAGCAAAAGACTGGTCTACAATCATGTCTTTATGTGAGACATCATGAATCGTGTCCCGTTTGCTGTGGGTACAGGATCGATTGCATGTGCTATAATATTTGTCCTTTCTAAATTTTCCAAATGCCCAAAGGCATTAAGAAGGGAAAAGGTCTAGAATTAGATATGACTAAAATGATTAAGCAATTGTCGAGGACAATCTATGGTTTACCAAAGATTGGTTGCTCAGGGACAGTTGGAAGTATAGTGCTAATTTTGGAAGGACCATATTGACATATTCTGAAAAGAGGCATCTCTTGTTCAGAAGTGATAGTCAAAATGAGAATATTGATTTGTCTCCATAGGTGGAAGTTATCTCTGTAAGATTAGAAAACTTAATGCAAGAAGCATGTTCAAAGCAATGTACTTTGAATATGAGACTTAGTTTCCATGGAGTTGATCTCCATTGGAATACCTGATAATGACTGTTGACAAGTCTTTGTGACTTTGTACATATTCATTACAAGAGGGTAGTGTATTTAAGTTTAAAATCTAACAGATTTTGACAAATGATAAGAATTTGGAATTTTTACATTTACGATAAGGATTTGGGAGTGTGAAATTAGAATCATTGAAATTATGTTCAATTGGTTTATTTCACAAAGTAAGGATCATAGACAAAAATAGAGTGCATACTTGGTGTATGGCAAAGCTATTGTTTTGAAAAACATAGTGTACTTGCTTGGAGCATGGGACAACTAGTGTTTTTTATTTCAAGTATAAAGTTGATAAAACTGAAACAATGAATAATGAGTAATCAGTATGGTGATAAATAAAAGTGTCTTATTTATATTCATAGGTTTTGATACCATATTGGATTCAATTATTCTTGTGTTTCATTTTGCATGTTTTGACTTCCAGAATAAACTAGGTTATTCTTCCCGAATGACTAAGTTATTCAAACCATCCATAGTCGGTCATATGTTGGAAGTAGATATGAATCAAGACTGTCATGGGTTGGCTTGTAGAGGTCTAAGATGTTGGACAAAGTGGTGCTACAACACTCATGAGTGCTCATAAGTTCTGTGTATTGGATTCAACCCACACTCATTTGAATCACTTCATGGATTTTATCACGAGTGATCATGAGACGATAATATCTTATATTCTTCAAACCTAGAGATATGAGTTGTTACTATGAGTTGGTTATACATTAATTGTATGAAAACACATTGGTAAGTCGATGTTATAAAACGTGCCTTTGTGTATGATTCAACAAGTAGTAGAACAAGCCATATGAGTCGAAGTTTATCCATTCCTTTTACCTTCAGGATAAAAGCGATATCTGTGGGCCCCTCGATGATTTAGTGATGACACATGTGAGTGCTTGGCCAAGCCAGGACTGATTTGATTTGTTCAATCAGTCAGTTGTCATAAATCGGAAATCGGGAAACAACAAATGGACAGAGAGAATGATTTATAATCCATGTCTCAGTCCATATGATATCTGAAATGGAGGAATATATGATCCCTTATCTAATGGACAAGTCACTGACAAGATCAGAGTTCAGTTAACACGTCAGAGTTCGACAGAAGTTTTTGAGAGCTACGATTGCTAGTCGGGTTTTGAAGTCATACTCAATATAATAGTTTTAGACTTATCCAAGTGGGAGACTGTTGGATTAATGTCTAAGTCCATAACTATATTTGGAATGTACTTGACCCGACCCGGCATGGTCCATTTGGGTTGCATGGCATCGTGACAATTGGATAGACAAGATGAGGAAAAAAAAAAGGATACTAGTGATTTATATTAATATATTATAAGTTCTAATATATTAATATATAATCATATTATTTAATTAGTATTGATCAGGAATTAATTTATAATTAATTAAGTGATCAAAAGGAACTAATTAAATATGGACTCTTAGATATATATGTGTGATGGGCCAAGTTCATTTAGCTTGGGCTAAGCTTTCATGGATAGTCCATGGAGTGTTTAACCCATGGATCATATGAAATGAAGGGTCATGGGTTTAACCCTAATCTCCACACTATATAAAGATGTTCTTCGTTGGTGAAATTGGCACTAGCGTGTGTACACAAAAGGGCAAGGCCGATTTCACTAGAGAGAACCAAAGTATCCTTATTCTCAAGGTTATTCAAAGTGTTCATGGTGTTGTGTGAAGCATTTGAGGTGTCACACTTGGGGCACTAGCCACTCAAGCTTCATGAGGACAAGTTACCTAAAAAAGGCATGTATTCTATCTATTTTATTACCCAAGTATATGATATTTGTATGCTAGTATAGGGTAATATCTTGGAAACTTCATATTTGCATGTACAATAGAGAAAACATAGATCCAAGGTATTTAGGGTTGTATGTGCACCTTAGGATGTTGTAGTATACTAAAACCCAACAGGTTTTATGTCGGAGATCCTCGCAAGGATTAAGGGCTTTCCTTGTAAACCATTGTGTCACTTTCTTTTACCATTTGCTATTACACAATATGAACATCACAACCTCTCATTCAATTTGGTTGATTAGTATTTGTGTAAGTTTTGATCAAAACAGTTTCTCGCCCATCGTGGGGCCGTGGTGTTCAAAATCCTCAGAAAAATCATGTTTACACAACCAACCCTCTCTTTGTCCTCTGCTCCTTACACTCCAACCAAAAACCTGCCACCTCCTCCGAGTGGGCCCCCTACTCAGAGGAAAACACCTCACACTTCCAAGAAAAGCACCCCCTCAACTGCCTCAGTCACTACTGCAGAACTTTTCACCATGATGAGAAAACCGACGCAACAGGTGACCCAGTAGCAGGAGGAGAATAGAGCACTACTCAAAGAAGTGGAGAGGATGAAGGTGGAATTTCAGAAATCCCCGGAAACAACACCCATGGTTGTGCAACTGAGGATCCTGGACTTCAATAATGCAGGATGCTCAGAAAATCGCCAGAAGGACACGATTCCTACCACGGTGGAGTCACCCTGGGGGGCAACTATCGACAACCGAGCATCCATGATCAATTATCTCAATAATCCTTTCAACACTCCTAGAAACCTTGATTCTAGTTACTTTTTAAAAAACAATGCTATTAATACTAACTATACTAACGTTGATACAGGAATAAACCCAAACATGGCCAGGGAACTTCAGCAATTAAGACAAATGATCTCCAGTGTACCCGGAGTGGTCCAACCAATACAAGCATCTCCTATAAGCCACATGATCTCAATATTTGCTCCTGCGATAGTTGATACCAAAGTTCCTAAGTGCTTCCAAACTCCCAGCATGAAGCTATACGATGGAACTACAGATCCTGAAGAGCATATAACCCAATATAGAGAAAGGATGGAGATAATTCCCATTCCAGGGCACTTGAAGGAAGCTTCCCTATGCAAAGGATTTGGTTCGAACCTTACAGGATCATCCCTCAAATGGCTGCTAAACGTTCCCCCATACTCTATTACTTCATTTGAAGACTTAGTCAATATCTTTAATAACCAGTTTTCTTGCAGCAGAACCTTCGAAAAGATCACTAGTGATCTCTACCGGGTGGTTCAGGATCCTAAGGAAAAACTTAGGGACTTTGTTAACAGGTTTGGCATTGAATCTCTGAGCATCCCCAACATCGACATGGCCACCGCTGTAGAAGCCTTTAAAATGGGACTAAGAAAGGATTCACCCTTCTACGAAGACCTTATGATGACACCATCCAAAAGATTGGATGAAGTCAAATGCCGAACATTGAGGTTCACAAGACTCGATGAGGATAAAGGGATCTAGAAGAGTAGCAACCCTTTGGATCAATATGAGAACTCCAACAAGTCCACCGCTTGGATAAAGCAAGATCTTGGAGATTAAAGAAGATGGCCAAAGAGAGACAGCAAGTCTACCGCTTGGAAAGACAAATCCAAATGGTGTGCCTACCACGTAGACTTTGGCCACATGACGGAGGACTGCATGGCCCTACGAAAACAAATCAGCTACCTCCTTAGTAAAGGACACCTCAAAGATCATAGGATCCCCACCCTCTGACACCTCAAGGAGAACAGCCACGATGATCATAGGATCCCGGAGAAACCACGATCCCCACCCTCTGACGCTAAGATAATTAACGTTATCTCTGGCGAATCTATCATCTGTGGTACTTCTTATTCTTAGGCTAAAAGACACGCCAAGGTCTCTAAAATAGAAAAGGAAGATAGACCATGGTAGAATACCATGATTAGCAGTGAAAAAGAAATCACATTTGACGAGACAGATAGGGAAGGAATTCAGGATCCTCACCATGACGAACTCGTGATAACACTGCACATGGCCAACCATTTCGTCAAAAGGATCCTTGTTGATGGAGGATCCTCAGTCAATATAGTACTCCTAGACGCACTAAAAATAATGAACATCCCGGAATCAGAGATAGTCAAGAGATCCTCAGTCCTCATATGATTTAATGGGGAAACGAAACACACAGTTGGAGAAATAAAGGTACCAATATACATAGAAGGGGTAAACTCTATACAAAATTTATGTGTTATTGACACCTTGTCTTCTTATATTGTGATACTAGGTAGACCATGGATCCACAAAATGAAAGTGGTTCCATCAACATACCACCAGTCTGTGAAGTTGGCCACTCCATGGGGAGCAGTGAAGATCATGGGAGATCAAGAAGAATCGAAAGAATGCTACAAAACCTCTATGAAATCTACGACCAAACCCCAACAAGCATAGCAATTAAGTCAGGGGGCGTGACATGTTCTAAAGACAAAGGAACAAGACGTAAAGGAAGTGCCCTGGGTATCGAGGATCCTGAAGCTAAAGTCCTCATAGGATTGTCAATGCCTGAGTAGATTAAGCAGGATCTATTGAATTTCTTATAGCATGAGTATTATTACTCATAAATTTAATATTGATCACTCTTTCAGACCAATATACTAAAAGAGAAGGAAGTTTGCACCTGAAAGGAATCAAATTGTCCAAGAGGAAGTAGAGAAGCTCCTCAAAATAGGGATGATCAAGGAAGTAAATTTCCCAAGATGGCTAGCTAACGTGGTTGTCAGACAAAAGAAAAACGGAAAATGGCGAGTGTGTGTATATTACACTGATCTTAAAAAGGCTTGTCCTAAGGATCCTTTACCTCTACCGCATATTGACTCTATGATAGATGCGACGGATGGCCATGAACTCCTGACTTTCATGGATGCTTCAGAAGGATTCCAACAAATCAAAATGAAACCATCAGACCAACAAGATATTGCATTCATAACACCAACAAGTATATATTGTTACACTGCAATGCCTTTTGGTCTTAAAAATGCAGGTGTGACATATCAAAGGTTGGTGAATCGGATATTCAAAGACAAGCTAGGGGACACCATGGAAGTTTATATTGACGACATGGTAGTGAAGTTAGTGAAAGCCGAAGATCACCTTAGAGAACTTAAGGAAGCATTTGACATCCTGGACGAGTACAATATGAAGCTGAACCCACTCAAATGTCACTTTGGAATGAAGTCAGGCAAGTTCCTTGGATACATGGTAACCAAAAGAGGGATAGAAGCAAGCCCATAACAGATAAAAGAAATCATGAAACTAAGATCCCCGTCTTCAACAAAGGACAATCAAAGGCTAACCGGAAGAGTAGCAGCACTTAACAGGTTCATTTCACGGTCCTCAGAAAAGTGCAAGACCTTTTATGATATCCTGAAAAAGAACAAGAAATTTGAGTGGAAGGAGGAACACGAGAAAGCCTTCCAGGAACTCAAAATATATCTAAGCTCTACTCCATTACTAGTGAAACCTATAGATGGAGAACCACTTATACTCTACCTCTCGGTATCCTCAAACGCGATAAGTGTCGTTCTGGTCAAGGATCTTAACGGGGATCAACATCATATCTACTATGTAAGTAAAAGTCTCCTGGATCCTGAAACCAAATACTCTCATATAGAAAAATTAATTCTTGCCTTAGTAACTGCTTCTACCAAATTAAGACACTATTTCGAAACACACACTATACATGTAAAAACTAACTATCCTATCAAGAATGTCATGAGAAAACCAGAAATGTCAAGAAGGATGGAAAAATGGTCGGTGAAGTTAAGCACATTTGACATCAGATACGAACCAAGATCCTCCATAAAATCACAAGCATTAGAAAACTTAGTGGCTGACTTTAGTGATGATCTACAAAACGAAGTAGACATGGAAGCCAAGCAACTCCTAGAAGATGAACATCTGGGAAAATAGACGTTGTTCACAGATGGGGCTTCAAATCAGAAAGGAACAAGCCTAGGGATCATACGAAAGTCGCCACAGGGGGACATCATACCCAAGGCAGCTAGTTGTCAATTCAACACTGCCAACAACGAAGCAGAATACAAAGCACTCATCATGGGACTACAATTAGCTAAGGACGTTCAAATCAAGGATCTTCAGGTATTCGTTGATTCTTTATTACTAACCAATCACTACAAAGGAACTTATGTAGTGAAAGGTGAAAAATTAGAATTATACCTGGAGATCCTTAAAAAATTAGCTTGTGATTTCGAAAACTTTAGTTAACCCAAGTTCCAAGAGAGGAAAACACAGAAGCAGATGCATTAGCCAATTTAGGATCCTCCCTTAGGATCCCACCAGACACGAAGATTCCTATAACCCACATAATAACCCCAGCCATAGAAACCCTCTCTGACAAATTAGAAGATCCTAAACATCCGACAAGCGTAGCAGCTATCGAAGATCCTGAACCTAGGATCCTTTCTCAAAGGGATCCCGACGAACAGGATTCTCAAAGAAGTTCACGATAATGGACCCAACCCATTGTGGTGTATCTCCAAAATAGCACAATCCCGAGAGAAGAAAAAAGTGAAAGAGCATTCAGGATGAGAGTCTCGAGATTCATGTTAATCGAAGGTAAACTTTACAAAAAATCTATGGCAGGTCCATACCTTAGATGCTTAGAAGATCCTTAAGTTGCAGAAGTCTTAAAGGATATACATGAAGGAGATTGCGACAATCACACCGGGGGCAGATCTTTATGCTCCAAAATACTAAGAACAAGATACTACTGGTCAACCATGAAGAAAGACTCATTTCTACATGCTCAAAAGTGTGATGCTTGCCAAAGACACATAAACATCCTGCATCAACCGGCAGAACCTCTACATCCTATTATCTCCCCATGGCCATTCATGAAATGGGGGATGGATATTGTAGGAAAATGACCACTAGCCCCAGGAGGAAAAGTCTTCATGTTGGTAATGACTGGTTACTTATCCAAATGGATCGAAGCCGGAGCTTTCGTCCAGGTAAGAGACAAAAAGGTAGTATAATTTATTAAACGTAATATCTTGACCAGGTTCAGGATCCCGGCTGAAATCATATGCGACAATGGA
Organism: Lactuca virosa; assembly: GCF_052849685.1. Classification (NCBI taxonomy): domain Eukaryota; kingdom Viridiplantae; phylum Streptophyta; class Magnoliopsida; order Asterales; family Asteraceae; genus Lactuca; species Lactuca virosa. The sequence continues at coordinate 301,979,853 of NC_136429.1, read as the reverse complement.
TCACAATTTATTAGCAAAATCACAAGAGACATTTGCACAATTTGGGGGATCAAAATGATAATGTCCACTCCTGTTCATCCCCAAGCCAATGGTCAAGCAGACTCCAGCAACTAAATCATAGTTAACAATTTGAAGAAAAGGCTAGACAAAAAGAAGGGAAAATGGGTAGAAGAACTTCCTTTCGTTTTGTGGGCAGATAGAACCACTTCCAAAGTGGCCACAGGTCAGACCCCCTATTCATTGGTGTTTGGGATAGAAGCAGTAATCCCTACTGAAGTAGTGATCCCGACGGCAAGATACTTGCTGCAAGAATAAAAGAATACCGACAGGATCCTAAAACAAGTTCTTGACACTATTGGCGAACTTAGGGATCTTGCCAAAATACGCATTGTATGTCATCAACAAAGAATCACCAAGGCGTACAATAGGAATACGAGGGTCAGAAGGTTTCAAATAGGAGACTTGGTATTAAGGAAAACATTCCAAAACACCAAGGATCCTAGTGTAGGAATATTAACTCCCAAATGGGAAGGACCATATCTTCTAGATGTTGAAGCCGGAATAGGAGCATATTGGCTAGCAACACTCGAAGGCGACGTTCTGCCAAGATCCTGGAATGTTATACACCTCAAAGCATACTACATGTAAGTAGGTTCGAATGATCCACAACAAAACCCAGGTACACATGTTCTTTACCTTAAACTTTTTATTACTACTAATTTTCTCCTCGAATACATTACTAACTTAAGCATCGGAGGGGCGTTAGCTAGACTAACGCCCACCCCTAGCTAAAGTTTGCTATGCAGAACAACGTACGGTTAAGGATCCTCAAGAGTGAAGATCCTGAAACATCAGGATCCTCACAATCGAAGATCCTAAAACATCAGGATCCTCACAACCGATGACCCTGGAACATCTGGATCCTCAAGTTTGAACACCCTGAAACACAAGGATCTTGAAACATGAAGATCTCAATACTTGGTAAAATCCATTATATTTAACAATGTGATCTCTAAACGATCATGTACACAAGCTAGAGACTATTCATCTCCCCCACACTTAAGGGTACTTAATCCCCTCTAAGTTTTGAAGAGCTAATTACCTCTTTCATACGACCTAAGGTTTATACACCTCACTTGGACGCATGATATCTAACTGTGGGATACTGGTAAGGGGATCATTTCACGATTTAGTGTCTTGGCAAACCTCTTATCTTTGAACACGAGTTGAGATCCTTATGGTTTAAAACATTTTCATGTTATCCAGAAATCGGGTTCCTACCCTTGTGATTACTTAAGGTTTATAACATTTTGATGTTATCCAGAAATCGGGATCCTACCCCAATAACCACTTAAGGCTTATAACATTTTCGTGTTATCAATGATTGGGATTTTTCCCCAGAAATGACATAAGGCCTTTAAAATCTTCATGTTGTCACACGTTCGGAATGTTCCCTTGAGAATACAGTCGAATTGTAACATTTTCATGTTATCTATCCACTGAATTATATCACAAGTTATGATCCTCCCCATAATATAACATTAACATGTTATCTATTTTGTCAAAGTCTATAATCTAAACAGGTCATCCTAAGGAGAAAATTCCCTTATGGGATCTAAGATCCTTATTTTTTTGGGATCTCTGACAATAAGGATCCTTGCCCTTAAGGATCCTCATCGACCTTCGTTGATAAGGAACCTCATTCTCAGCAGTGAACCAACGTTCTCACCTAAGTTGGAATTTATCCTCAGTAAAATCTAAAATTCAAAGACTAATGAAGCTTAAAGAGAAACTCGAAGACAATCAGGTTCCACGTTTCCTTCACTTTGAAGTTTTAAAATCAAGTATCCTAAACTTTCTAGGATCCTAAACCATTCGTTGACTTATGAACTTTCGTCACTTCAGAGTCATTCGCTATTTTGATATCTTCACATAAGTTTTAAAAGCATATTAAAAACTCTTAAGAGTTGCAAGTTAATCATTAAACTTCTAAAAGAAACTTTAGATTACTTAACAAAGTCAGTTATTGTTATTTTTTTTACTAATACTTATCAGACGATTTTTTTTGAACAATTATTCACTTTTTTCCGGATCCTAACCACGCAAAGACCTTAGTATTGTATTATGCAGGAAACGTACAAACACGAAAGAAAGATCAACCATTATATTCAAAACAAAAAGGCCTACAACCTTATAAGAGTCATGCGTCAAAATATTATGCTACTCGAATCACCTTAAAGGCCTAGACCTTATCTTGGTCATCATCGGCCATCTTCTCTTCCCCCACGGTCAGCTGCAGTACACGATTCCAACTGCCGATAGCAGGCTTGCCTGTTAATTTGGCCAAAGCCTCGCGCCAACCAACCACGTCCCATGATCCTGCATTTTTAAAATCCTCCGCAAGACGGATCTTGGCCTCCCAACGGTTACCGCAACACTGACCTTTACGTCGGAGATCACCTCCTCCATCTCGTGTATGTGCTCCTCCTCTCTCTCAGCCTTTTCCTTGAGAAGCAACTCCACCCGCCTCAGAAGATCGTCGTTGGTTGTCTTCCACATCTTCTCCTGTCCTCGGAGGCTTGTTCAGCCCTCTCCGCCCAAATCCTTAGATCAGCGGAAACATGATCAGAAACCTATGATAAAAATATAGTAATTCAGCGAAAAAGAAAATGAAAAATGGAGCGAAAACAAAATCAACACTTACAGCCTGAGAGAAAGAGACCAACTTCTGGAGCGCTTCCTCAGCTCCAAGGCTCTCCAAAGATAAACATGTGGATTCAACAATTTTCCTCTTCCGGGATCCCGAAGTTTTCACTGTCAAATCTACGGTCGACCTTTTAGGAGGAAGACAGGACAGACTCTTCTCCTTCTTCACCACTAGTTGATCTCCTGACAGAGCTGTATCAAGATCACCAAGAGTGAAGCGAGCGCTAGAGCGAGTGACCTTGGATCCTGTATATAACAAAAGATTATCAAAGATCCTCACCACAAACAGGGAAAACTAGGGATCCTTACCAATCGACATGAGTTCAGTAGTGGAGGAGCTTTCCAGCGGGATGGTTTGAATAAATCGGAAGGATCTCTCGACTACAGACAAGGCCAAGAACCTCTCAATCTTTTCTTCAGAATCCTCAGCGGCGGGAACAACTTCCTCAAACTTGAAGGCTGCAAAGAAACAAACAAAATAAGAATAAGATTCTAGGATGACAAGATAAAGCATTGAAATCCTACCCTTCTTAACCCAATCTTTGGGAAGAGATCCCCATTGGGAACAAAGTCACGCCTCACAAAGAGGTATCTCCCTTTCGAAGCTCCATCATTATGCTTGGTTTTCAAGATTACAGAAGATCTGAGGGATTTGACCTTGTGAAGGAAATGAGAATTCCCAAAGGTTTTGAGATCGTATACGCAGGCCAACTTAGAAAGGCCTATGTTAAGACCTTTTGATTGATTTATCTGGTCGACCCAATATAGGACCCTCCAGACAATTGGCATAGCCTAGATATACGAAATCCCAGTCGCCCTAAAAAATTCGGAGACGATCCCAGGGAACGGGTGTCTCAGACCTAAGGAGAAAGGATACTCAGGAAAGCACACCCAAGTGGGAGACTCGAAATCAGACTGAATCAGAGGATCGAAGGGCCTGAAAACAACGTTGGGAGGAAAGGCCCCATTGAGCTTTAACGACTCGATGTCATCATCGCCAAAAGAGCATGTATCCTCATAAGAGAGGATCCCTTGGTCGATAAAATCATTGTCGGGAAGGGCCAAGATTCTTTTACGAGAGACGGACATTTTTTGACCCATGGTAGAAAGAATAAAAGCTTGGAAGAAAAATTACCTTCAAATCTCAAGATGGCACGACAAAAACAAAGAAGAACGGATAGGAGATTATGGAACTGATCCCTCATATTTATACTGGACCAATGAATATGATTTGACTGCTAACGGCTAGTAAACTATCCATTGGAATTTAAATCACCTAGCTGTTATGGGTTAAAACTGAATATTACTATTCTCTCTCTCTTTACCTATTTTCTTTAAGTTATTCCTTTAATATTTACAAAACTAATGCCGATATTTTTAGGAATAACTTGGGGGCAATTGTTAGGGCCAGGTTCCTTACGATATTCAGGATCTTCATATATCCAGGATCCTCAACTACATCAAGATCCCGGCTAATTACCGTTATTATTTTTATTAATATTTATAACGGTCATATTTTTTCTATAACTAACACGTGTGCAGAAGTAGTCAAGGGAAGACCAATTCTCAATGAAGAATCATCTCAACTATGCTAAAGACCTGGAATACTTGGTCAAATAACGTTCATGAAGCCGGTCATAGAGGATCCCGGAAATATCGGACATTTTGTTGGCTACTTTAGACTATAAATTGACACTTGTAATCTGCACACGGGACATTGTTCTTTAGTCTAAGATTACTCTACGAAATTCTCTACTCATTTTTACTAGGAAGTCACTGTAATCTTCATTTTATATCAATAAAATCATCAAGGCAGGTGATCATTATCACCTCGCAAGGTTTTATGTCGGAGATCCTAGCAAGGATCGAGGGCTTTCCTTGTAATCCATTGTGTCACTTTCTTTTACCATTTGCTATTACACAATCTGAACAACACAGCCTCTCAGTCAATTTGGTTGATTAGTACTTGTGTAATTTTTGACTAAAAAAATTAGTCAGTGATATAATGGCCTGATTAGGATATGATTGGCTTTGATTACTCAATGCACGAATGCTGCTTGCTTTGTGCTTTTAGGAGTTCTAGTTATATTTAACTAACTAGTAAATGAATATGTTAAGTTACATATTACGAGGACTAAATAATTTCAGAAGGTTAGGTTTAGCCCTATTTCACATCTCTCGGTTGAGTCTAACTGTTGTAGGGAGAGACCTCTCATTCGAAGAATTATCTGGTTTTAGAAATATGTAATGGTATTCGCAAGCTAGTTAGGGGAGGTAGCAGGGACTTCTTATGCAACTTATGGCGGAGAGTGGGTCGGAGATTACCAAAGGGAAAGGCTAGTATGAGATTAGCACGAAGAGCCGTAGTAGTAGAAGGGACTTGGTAGAGTCAAGTCAATTCTTGAGGAAAGTACGGATAGATGTGGAAGGTAGTATGGGCCCGTACTACTAAAAGCATTGGATTTGTACTCGAGTCAATGAGGGTTGAGATAAAACTAAGGAACTTCTCGTGTGCGTGATCCCTCTAGTTATGATGAATATTCTGATGATTTTGTGTAGTGCACCTATCCTGTCTCTTCCTGAAGGAACAGAGGATTTCATAGTGTACTGTGATGGGTCTAATCAAGGGATTGGATGTGTTCTTATGCAAAGAGGAAAGGTTATATCCTATACCTCAAGATAGCTAAAGACACATGAAGTCAACTATACAACACATGACCTTGAACTAGGAGCAGTAATATTTGCTCTGAAGATCTGGAGACATTACTTATATGGCACGAAATGCACAGTATTCACGGACCATAAAAGTCTCCAACATATCTTCAATCAGAAAGAGCTGAACATTAGACAACGACGATGGGTGGAGCTACTAAACGACTACGATTGTGAGATTCTTTATCGCCCTAGTAAAGCTAACGTAGTAGCTGATGACCTTAGTAGAAAAGAATACTCGAGACGCCGAGTAAAGTCGTTAACCATGACAATCCATTCACATTTGTCCACACAGATCAGAGAGGCTCAACTCGAGGCCTTAAAACTTAAAAATGTGGCGGGTGAAACCTTGAAAGGAATGGATAAAAACTTTAAAGTCAGGGATGATGGAGTCTATTATTTCATGAACCGGATCTGGACACCAAAGTTTGGTGGTTATAGAGACGTGGTTATGAATGAAGCACACAAAACCCAGTACTCCATTCATCCGGGTTCAGACAAGATGTACCTGGACCTCAAGAAACAATATTGGTGGCCTAACATGAAGGACGAATTTTTCTACCTTTGTGGGCAAGTGCCTTACTTGTGCCAAGGTTAAGGCAGAATACCAGAAACCTTCAGGTTTATTGCAACAACCTGAAATCCCTGAATGGAAGTGGGAACAGATTACAATGGATTTCATAACCAAGTTACCCAAAACATTGGGTGGTTATGATACTATTTGGGTAATCGTCGATAGATTAACCAAATCCGTGCACTTCTTACCAATCAAAGAGACCGACAAGATGGAGAAGCTAACAAGAACTTACCTCAAAGAAATCGTTAGACTGCATAGTGTGCCAATATCTATTATTTCTAACCGAGATAGTAGATTCACTTCTCGTTTCTGGCAGTCTTTACAAAAATCTTTGGGAACTAGGCTGGACATGAGTACAGCCTACCATCCACAAACTGACGGACAAGTCAGAGGACGATTCAAACGTTAGAAGATATGTTACGAGCTTGCATGATAGACTTTGGAAAAGTATGGGATACTCATTTACCCTTGTCGAATTCTCCTATAATAATAGTTATCACACTAGCATAAAGGTTGCTCCTTTCGAAGCTCTCTATGGTCGCAAGTGCAGATCTCCTCTGTGCTGGGCTAAAGTGGGTGACACGCAGCTGGCTAGAAGTCAAGTTCCTGACAGTACTCTCACTGGTCCAGAAATCATTCGCGAAACCACGGAGAAAATCATACAAATCCGAGAGCAACTTAAAGCTTCCAGAGATAGACAGAAAAGCTACGCTCACAAAAGAAGAAAATCTTTGGAATTCCAGGTTGGAGATCGTGTCATGTTGAAAGTCTCACCCTGGAAAGGCATGATACGATTTGGAAAGCGTGACAAGATAAATCCAAGATACATAGGACCATTCGAGATTCTTTCTAGAATCGGTCCAGTAGCTTACAAACTCTGACTACCTCAATAAATAAGGAACATACATCATGTTTTCCACGTATCGAATTTGAAAAAGTGTCTGTCCGACGAGACTCTTGTTATCCCACTCGACGGGATCGAGATTGACGAGGGCCTCAACTTCGTGGAAGAGCCAATAGAGATCATGGACCGAGAGGTCAAACAAACAAAGCAAAGTCGTATTCCTATAGTGAAGGTTCGTTGGAATGCCAAGCGGGGACCTGAATTCACTTGGGAGCGCGAGGATAAAATGAAATTGAAATATCCTCATCTTTTTGCTTACTTATTTGTAATTGCTTAATTACTTAAACTCTAATTTCGGGACAAAATTCTCTCTAACGGGGGGATAATGTAACATCCTGTTAATTTATGTTTGTAAAGTCAACTCTAGTTAACTCTAGTCAACCAAAGTCAAACAAAAGTCAACCAAAGTCCTTTTTATTGTTTGGGTTTTTATTTAGGTTATGATAATAACCTTTATTTGTTAAAATCCTTACAATATGCATAGTTTAATTTAGAAGGAAAATGTTTGAAAACCGAGAAACTTCGCATACTATTCATTGCCTCGGACCGCAAGCACTTTGGGCCGCAAAGAGCTTACGGCCGTACACTCTTCGGACCGTAAACTCCTCGCAGCCGTAAACGAGGTTTCGGCCGTAAACTATTTGCCGACTTCGGACTGTACACTCCTCGGACGTAAACCCTCGCACATATATATATATATATATATATATATATATATATATATATATATATATATAGAATTCCTTCATTTTTCACCTATCATCAAGATTTATACCTTGATATTCAAATAAGGAAGTGTTTATTCCATTCATTTGTTGACACCTTGCTTAACCTAGTAAAACCCTATCATTTCATCCATGAAATCATCTCTTTTGGCTAGATCTTCAAGAACACCAAGAACACCAAGAACACACACTAGTTCTTTAGACCGTGAATACCCAATTCAAGCCTAAAAACGTAAGTACCTTTCTGTATACTAGTTATTCTATAGAAATTCATAACTTACAACCTTGAAAACAATCAATTCCAAGAACAATGAGAGTTTACGGCCATGAGCATCTCCCTTGGCCGTAAACTCCTATGAAGAAATCATGTGTGATTGTAACACTTAAATTCAAGTGTTTTCTTATCCCTAAAGTGGTTTCCTATCATAATTAGTGGTTATATACACTAGTTATATCCATATATGTGTCATTATATGCTATTAGGATCCGTTGTGTTCAAGACTTCACTTGACACTTAGCATACTACATCGATCTTACATTTGAATAACATACAACATGTGAGTTCATACCCCCGTATTTTTCATAGTTTTTACTGTTTTAAAGGGGGGGGGGGGGATACAAGTCTAACACAAAGTTTTTGTGTTATAAACAAGTGATTTCAAATATCTTATCAAAATGGATTTTAGTTATCATCAAATCAATTGGTTTTCAATGTTTGTGTCAAAACAACATCAAGTCACCAAAATGGATTTGAAAATATTAAACTTCTTTTAAATGTTTTTATAAACTTCTGTTTCTCCCAAAAATCATACTAGTATATATATATTTATATAAATAAAATTTAAAAGGCTTAAGACTGATAACTCAATTTGGTTCCTTTTCCTTGTTTGGATGTGGGATTATACGTATCAGTTATTTGTCCGAGTGTCATTTAAATTTTACTTATATATAATAGTATGTGTATACGAGTATAAAAGTTAGTTCATTAAGTTCAATTACCCTTTGTTACATGTTGAGCAAGGGGTTACATTCATGAATACTCGTTATCAAATCAAAAAGTACATATAAATTATAATAGGTATAATTTATGACTCCCACAACATTAAACACGATCCAAGTATACGAAAGTACATTGTTTTACAAGAACAAAGGTTTGATTCAAAACTATTCAAGGGTATACATCTTTCAGATACATGTTAATCACACTAATTCAAGAACATACTGTCAGTCATTTATTTCAGAATAATTGCGTTTTTCATAACTATTATACATGTAACGTTTATATGCTTTTATGAGTCAAGTAGTATAGGTTATTTAATTCATTTAAACAATATAGTTAAAGTCCTGACATTATAACCAAAATCTCCAGCCGGGGATCGAAACAATGTGTGTATAGATCTATATTAGGATTGACAACCCCGCACTCGGACTGCTAGCTACAGTCAGGCAGACACGCCTGTGAGTGACAAATTGTTATCAACATGTTTACAATGCATTCATAGTATTGGGTCAGGCCATCTAGTTAGTATGGTTATATTAACTCATTTAAAGATATTAACAATACGTTAGTGTATAATTAACTAAACTTAAGTACATTTTCAAAGTACTAGCTTACAAGATACAGTTTATAGTATTACATTGGTTTACAAATAGAACAATTTTATGTATCAAAAACTACTTTTCATATCAACATAAAATATAGGAATTTCTGGAACAGTTTACATATTCAAGAAACAGAAAACATTCTTTCAAACATAAATACTTATGCACTCACTCAACTTTATGTTGATACTCTCATTTCAAATTACTTGTATTCTCAGGGAACTAGTAGACAGGTACTCCCTGAGCTTTTAAGAAGATGGAGCTATTTATGTCTTGTCTTTTTCTTTTGTATAAGTATTTGGTTTCAGTATACTATAATGAAACACATGTAAATACTTATACTTTTTTAAATATAGTGGTTGTTTGTACTCTGATTACTATAATCCATGTGTTGTGATACTACAAATGAAGTCCTCCACCCCCGGACGTTTCCAACGTCTGGTTTGGGGGTGTGACACTGGCACACTAATCTGGGACTGACAACGCGTAGCAAAGGGTAGCTTGATGTTAATCATAGATCAATGGAGCGTGTGTGGTTAACCGACACATTGATTAGGTGGTTGTAACATTGGGTGTACCAGGCTAATTTGCATTATTATTCACACCTTGTTTGTGATCCTCGACATCCCAGTCACAAACTTGAAGGGCACAATCAAGATTTAAACATGCCATTGAAAAGTTCAATGAATCTCAAAGGATCAATGAGTTTCAATCCATTTAAAACATAATAATCAATTTCGTTTTTCATGGTGGAAATTGGTAAATCATCATTTACCTACCTTCAAATATTTTGCAATAGGATTACGACATCCCTCTTCCAAATTGTAAAATATTGTGTTGGGTCCTAGCCTTAATATTTCATGTTGGGTGTTATATTAAGGACTAAAATCAACTGAATTTGAATTTCTCCCTCATAAATGTCTAGTTCAGACAACTATGGTCTTCCCGAATCTTTTTGAAAAAGCTTTCTTTATAAAAATGATTTTCCAGCAGGCAATCAAGGTGAAAGATTAATCCCTTCTTCGTGTTATAGTGGAACTTCACTTCATCCATCTTCTCTAATAATTCTCCCTAACCCACAAGTTCAAGGTCACTCAATGCCCTATTGGCAGGAAGGAAAGTCTGTGTGTGCTCACGTCTTGGAGATGAAGACACATATTGACAGGCTGAGAGTATTGGGTGTCGTTGTCTCGAGGAAGTTGGTTGTTGACTGGGTTCTTCAATCACTTCCTAGATCGTATAGTGAGTTCATTAAGGACTAGTATATGACAGATCATGACATGACACTTATAGATCTTGCATGTTTGTTTATTACTGCTGAATCAACAATGATTTGGCGTACTGGTTACTCCCCAAACTTCGATGGACATTGACAATGGTAACATCGAAATTCCAGAAAAGTTTTCTCTTCCGAATGGAAAGGGATTGGCCTTGGTCAAGTCATTTGACCAAATGGTAAAGAGAAATGGTGAGTCTGAGATAGTCCCGTGTAACATTCCTAAAGAGTCCATATGTTTCTATTGCCAAGAGAAGGGGCATTGGTTGCGAAGCTGCCATATATACCTGAAAGATCCAAGGATGGTAAAGTCAAAATATTTGACTCTACTTCAGGTAATTCCAATGTCTAGCAATATTAAGTTCCTATTTGGAGATTCTTAATAAATGATGTAATGTAATAACATTTTGATGTTTTGAAGGATCGAAGAAAAGAAAGGAAGCTTAAAGGAAGAGTAAGCTGATTCTGATCGCGAAGAGATGGATTTCGATCGCATGGCTCACTCATCAGATTTTAAGCTGCTGCTTAAGAGTTATGATAGATTGCTTAGGAATAGATAACAACATAGTTTTCATTTGTATTTGCATTGTAAGGACAAGTTTTCTGCACTTTTATAAATAAAGAAAAATTTTAAATTTTATCTTATTTTAAATTTCCTTACAATGGCATTTGTGAAAATTTGTTGCTTATATGTTTCCATTGATAGCAATATTGGAAAATGGATTTGATTCTTTCGTTTGTGGTAGTGTCAAAATTTACCAAATAAGGAAATATTTTCAGCACCCAAGTTTCAGTTTTCTAGAAACATGGGATTGTGCAACTTGTATTGTGTGATGGATGAGAACCTTTGTCTTTGGGAAATTTAGACTGATTCCTTATTCACATGTACATCTGAGTCAAGTGAAGGACGAGGGGATCGGGTACACTTGGTTGTGCGTCGGTCAGGTCCACCACAAAGAACGATAAGACTATTCGTCATCATTTACTAAAGTTTAGTAAATATGTTATGCTTACAAGTTTAAGTATAATTCTAAATCATTGGAAAAGCTCAATGTATGGCAGAAGGAATGAGAAGAATCAAGTTAGGCAGAAAGATAGAAGTTTCTCCAATCTGAAAAGATGGGAGAGTACTTGAGTATCGTGTTATATGATCATCTTAATGATTATGAAAACCATGTCACAATTGATCCTCTAAGGTTATCTTAGTGCATTCGTATGGCTAAGAAGAGGGATCATGAATTATTGAAATGGTTAAATCAAGAAGATGAGTCATACTTCGTTCCGAAATAGAATCTTAGAGTTATACTCCGAGATTGGTTTTGAGTGACATATCTTAAGAAGTTTCATAACACTCATCAAATGTAGAGTTAAATGTTTTTACTCTTGTACATTTGAAATTGGTAAGTTGTGATGTCTTGGTAAGGCCAAAGACCAACTAAGACCAATTGTGTGAAGTGTTTATCTTGATAAGAATCCGTACTAACTCTTGAATATTTGTTTTGTCAAGGAATGGTTCTTGACAGAGAATCTTATATGTCAAGAGGTCAGTGGGAGTCTTAAAAGATCTTTACAAGTTTCAAGAACTAATCAAGAAGAAAACCTATTGTTTATCACTAGCACACGACTTGAGGTTTGTAACCTATCATGCTGATATATTCTTATTTATGTGATCACTCCAGTTTAGTTGACTATGCATGTGAGTTCTATGAGTTCTCAGTTGTTTTCATAACAACCCTAGAAGCAATGGTAGGTCCTTGTGCTGCAAGTGGCAAGAAATTAAGATTGAACAAGTTCAATCCATATGAGTTTGGATTTTTCACTAACCTTGTCTTTTGATTATGGTTTGACAAATTAACATGGATAGGAACACATACACCATAAAATCTGAGTGTCATAAGGTTTATCTCCAATTCATGAAAATGATTGTGAGGAAACACTTTCAGTAAGTAGATTTTAATAGTTAGCAATTGTGATTTTTGCATTCACAAATTCGTTTATGATTATGGCATCCCTCTTCATAGTTCGAATTGTAACAAATGGCAAAGGTCTAAACATTTCAGACTTATGGCTGTAAGTTCTAAAATTGTTAAGACACACATGTGAGCTATCTAAGGAAAGGTGTATGAGTTTGAGAAGCCTAGATAAAGTCTTATTGAAGCATCTCGTATCAGAAATCTGAACTTGGGTAATGAAAGTCAATAAGTATTGATTTCTAGAAGTGCAGCTGATTTCTGAGTACATGTCAATGCTAGTGGGAGCATAAGTGTTATGCTAGTAAGGTAATAATTATTATGCTAGTGGGAGCATAATTATTATGGTAAGTGTTGCAAATTAGCAATGTTAATTATAGAAAGCAAAGGTTTCAATTCGCAAAGTTGTAGGGTCTGAAAAGTTGTTTTGCTATAATTAAGGGAGAGGATATTATACTTCATTTCAAATCTAAAAGCTTAGATTGAGTTTTTAATCAAATTTAGTCAAATATATATGAATGTTATGTTGGAATGGTTCAACATAAGGAAATTCTATATATGGAAATGTTAATTGCGTCCTCAAAATTCGATTATGATTACGGCATCCCTCTTCATAATTCAAATTGTGAGAACATGGCAAATTGAAATATTATAGCAAAAGGCTGATCAAGTATCATGTCTTTATGATTAGACATTATGAATCGCATCCCATATGCTTCGGGTATAGGTTCGATTGCATATACTATAATATTCTCGTGTTCTAATATTCCAAATGCCTAGGGCATTAAGAGGGAAAAAGGAATAGAATCGGATATGACTAAAGTAGTTAAACAACTGTTAAGGACAATCTAACGTTCGCCAAAGATTGGTCGCTTAAGGACAGTTGGAAGTATAGGAATGGATGGACCATATTGACATTATTATGAATAGACAAGATTTTATTGATAAGGAGTTGTCGTGTGGCAAATATGGAATGTTTCCATATTGGGAGTTGGATGTTAAGAATAGATGAGATAGTTAGAAACTTTTATGCAAGAAGGATGTTCGAAGGAATGTGCTTTGAATCTGAGACTTCATTTCCATGGAATTGTCTTGTAACAATCTCCAAAGGAATATTTTGTAATATCGTTGGTCAAGTGTCTGTGACTTTTGGTACATAGACATTATAAAAGAAACACTGCATGATAGTTTTGAATCTAACACTTCCTAGCAGTGACAAGAATTTGGAATTCTTACACTTGTAATAAAGATTTGGAATTGTGAAATGAGCACCATAGAAATGTTTTTCAATTGATCTATTTCACAAAGTCAGGACCATATACAAAAATAGTGTGCATGCTTGGAGCATGGAATAGCTATTGTTTTAATTCACGTATTAAGTTGATTATTCGAAACATTATACAACTAATAATGAGTAATAAATATGGAACTCAAAGGTTTTGGGGCCATATAGGATTAGTATTATTCTTGTGTTTCACTTTGCATGTTTTGACTTCCCGAATAACTAGGTTATTCAAACCATCCACAGTCGATCATACTTTGGAAGTAGGTATTGAGGCAAGACTGTCGTGAATGGGTCTGTAGTTTGTGTAGGTGTTTTAGACATAGTTGTAGTGTTCATGAGTACTCCTGGAATAAGATTAGAGTATTGGATTCAACCCATGCTCATCTGAATCATTTCATGGATTTAATCACGAGCGATTGTAAGATGATAATATCTTATATTCTTGAAACCAAGACGTGTGATTGGTAGCTGCAAGTCGGTTGCACATTCACGTATGTAAATGCACCGGTAAGTTGGTGTTATAAAACATATTATTGTGTGTAATTTGATGAGTAAGTACAAGCAAGCATTTGAGTATAAGTTTATCCGTTCCTTTTACCCCATGTGGATAAAACCGATATATGTGGGCCCCTCGATGATTTAGTGATGACACCCCTAAGCGCTTGGCTAAGCTTGGACTGATTTGATTTGTTCAATTAGTCAGTCGTCATAAATCGGAAATTAGAAAACAACAGATGGATAGAGAGAATGATTAAAATCCGTGTCTCAGTCCATATCACATCTAGAATAGAGGAGTATATGATCCCTTATCTAATGGACGCGTCATGGACTACGACCGAGTTCGACAGCGGCTTTTAAGAGCTACGATTGCTAGTCGGGATTTTGGAGTCGTACTTGCAGTTATAGTTATTAGACTTATCCAAGTGGGAGACTGTTGGATTAGGTGTCTAAGCCCATAACTATTATTGGTATGTACTTGACCCGAGAGTAGCATTGGCCAATTTGGATTGCATATCATCAGGACAAGTTTTTGAAGCATAAAACTGACCCTCTTAAACTTGACAAATCTGAAGCCATCTCAGATCCGGAGTCAGTATCTCAACCGCAATCAAGAACCGCATCCGCAGTCAACATCATCAATCTAAGTTTTAGTTTTATCTGTTATCATATGTATTTACATGTCTTTACCCAGTGTGCGTTGCATGGCCACCTTAGACAGATTTAACTTTGTAATCTTCGAGACTCTATAAATAGAGCTCTAATTTTCTAAATGAAATACATCTATCACAACTCATCTCTTGAAACTTATATCTTACTCTTCTTCTCATCTCACTCTTACTCTTGAAGTTCATCAGAACCCAATCAGTTACATTAAGATTGTAATTTCTCCTTCGAAGCAAGTCAGTCTTGACTTAATCACTCTAAGTCTGATCTCATTTACTAACTTGGTTTGATTGCAATGCTTGTTAAGAATCAGCTTAAGTGTATACATGATATAATACTTGTTGTCATTTATATTTCCTTATATTTCCACACCTAATTATCTAACTATCTAACTCTAAATTATTATTATTGTTGAGCTTTTATGATCCTTTGAGTTAAACTTTAATTCCACAATATAAACTTGTACTAGCATTTCTTCAAGTGTGTTTCTAAAGTTTTTCTCTCAACAATTGATATCAGATCCAAAGTGGTTGCTTTTTGAACAAGAACTCTGATTTCAAAAGGCCTTATATACCACTGAAGCTCATTTCAAAAAAATAAAAATAAAAAAATATTTTCAAAACAAGGAAATATGGCACAAGCATTATCACTCAATGTTTCCAACAGTGTTGGTGGTTCGAATAGAGCCCCAATACTAGTGGCAAGCGAGTATCATCACTGGTCACAGAGGATGGAAAGATATCTTAGAGGACTAGGGAGAGATGTGTGGGGATCTGTAGAAGAAGGACCTCATGTCCCTATTCTTACTCTAGTTCAAGCCGATGGCGCTCAAGCCAGACTGGGAGGAGGTCAACCAACCATGAATCGTCGCACCAAAGATGATCTTGATAATATGGAAAATGATGTTGTTGCTTTTTATGAGATATCGTGCGGAGTTGCTCCTGACAACTTCGATATCATCATCAATTGAAAATCAGCTAAAGAAATCTGGGACGTTTTTAAGAACCTGTATGAAGGCTCAGAACAGGCTCAAGATAAAAAGCTTACAACCGTACTCAATGAATTCAACAACTTCAAAGCTCTTGCTGTTGAAAGTCTAGAAGAATCTTTCAAAAGGTTCAATCTGATTGTTACGAAGCTATCAAATGTTGGCACCGTCCGAAGTAACCATGAGACAAACCTGCAGTTTCTCAACGGTTTGGGTAGACACTGGACTACGGCTAAAATGATTGTCCAAGGAGATAGAAAGATTCATTCTCTATCACTCTACAAGTTGTATGGTGAACTGCAAGCACAAGAGTCAACTGTGCTCAAAGATTGTGCAGACTTCGGAGGTCCACTCGCTCTCATAGCTCAAGCACCTCAATCCTCACTTTACTCACCCTCGTATGACAACCCACCGCAGTCATACGAAGCAGATTCAGAATACTATGATGAAGAGGAATTCCAAAACGCTATTGCTCGTGTTAGCCAACAGTTCAACAGGCTACCACCCTCATCCTTTCACAAAAATCAGCACTATACTAAACCTCCCTTTAACCGCAACTTTCAGAATAATCACTCTCGCTACCCCAAAAACCCTCACCAATCACCGCAACCTATAATCCCTCATCAATCCAAGGAGATACCGCAACCTGCTAGAACAACTGACTCCGGCCCCTCGACCGAAGTTAAAGAAGATTTTTTCATTTGTCACAAGTGCAACAAAGAGAATCATTTTGCTAAGGACTGTAAAGCAAATGCTGTGAAGGACAACGCCTTTTATCTCCGAATGGCACAAGAGATGGATGATAAAGAAAAGGGAAGGGCATATGTGGCCCAGGTGAAAATAGATCATCAACTATGGTCTTCGGGTGATGAGGATGAAGACGTCAACATAAAGGGCAAGGGTAAGATTTGCATGTTGGCAACTACGGATGAAGATGGATCAATCAAGCCTGAAAAGAACTACTGCTACATGGCCAAGGACGGAACTCTAAGCATAGTCGAACAAGAAAATCTTATGATTCAAACTCTTAATTATAGCATGCATGACTGTCAACCATTCCTTGATAACCTTAATGACACATGTGTTGCCGTCCTTTCAGACTATAACATAGCGTCCCAGGAAATGTTCCATGTTCGAGAACGTCTAGAAGACAAAAGACTCAAACTGGCCATGCTAGAAAAAGACTTAGGATTAGAGAAGGAAGCAAAAATGTTATGTGAAACCCAATTAGAAATAGCTTTAGATCAGAGGGATTTAGCACAAAAGGAAATTGTACGCTTGAACTTATTAATTGAAAAATTATCTAGTGAAAGCGAGGCCATTGAGAATCTTGTGAATAATGGGACAACTGACAATACATACAATTGGGGTTGGTTCAGTGTATCCTACCGCAAAGGATTCTTCACCCAGATTTAACAAAGATCGTCCTGATGTCCCTCCGGACAGAGAGTTTCATTTCCCAGTCAATGACAAAACCTTCCCCGAAGACATCAAAACTCATTTTGGTCGACTTCATAATCTGAGTAATAATTGTGTTATTGAGGAAATTCTTCCTGAACTTTCGGTTCACTCAGGTGATCAAATTTCTATCATTGGCACAATTTATCCTAACTCTCAAACTTCATTGCTTGTTGATGAAGAAATTATTATGGAAGGACCCGAAGTTCGTATGAACTTTCCACCTACACCTTCGGACCGCAGTGTCTCTCACTGCAGTTCTGAATCGCAGTCTGTTCCATTGCGTTCCATCAAATGTCCCACAAAAGCATCAACTCAGACTTACTCTGCAGTAGTCTAATCTTCTTTACCGCAGACCGCAGTTAAGAGTTCAGTGACCATTCAGCCAATTCATCATGACTTTCCTATAGAAAACTTCGAGTATGGTCAATGTTCCCAGAATCCTGAACTTTCTAGTTCAGATGAATCAAGTCTTCGTTTTCAAAAACTATCAAAGGTTTCCAGGAAACCGCAGTTGAACATCAGATCTATTCCTCAGATGATCCAAAATGGAAGGGGATTTTATCAACTCCAACACTTTTAAAGTCACCTCAACCTTTTAAGAAATCACATCCTAGGAAACCTACACGTGCTCACACACTCTCCAATAATACTTTTTCAAATTCCAAGAGCACCACTGTCAGATCTCACTCTTCTCGGACTGGTCACAAGACTATTCCAACACCCTTCAGACCGTTGACCAAGCAGAGTGTCAGGGTAAATGACAAAAAAATTTCATGTAAATGACATTGTCAAAATGGATCATCTCAATTAAAATCTCACACTTTTCAAAAACCTTGTAACTTTTCTAAATCCTACAACACCCCAAAGGTTCACAAACACCCAGGACTAGGTCTCAAAGCTGACACGGAATCTGCCCCTGCAACCTCGGTTCATACATCAATGAAAAATCCGTCTGTAACCCCAGGCTCCAAACTTGTTTGGGTTCCCAAACTAACCGTGTAATTTTCAGGCTATATGCAAGGAGGAACAAGAAGAGGAGTGGTTAATCGATAGTGCCTACTCCTTGCACATGACCGGAAGGTGAGAGTACCTTCGGGATTTCAGGCCAATATGCAACGGTGGAAATGTTACATTCGACAACAATGCGAATGGAATAATCCGAGGTTATGGTGTTCTTACTATAGGGAACTTCTCTATTCAAAAGGTTGCTTACGTGGAAAACCTCAAACACAATCTCATCAGTGTAGGTCAACTATGTAAAGCAGGCCACAGGGATCAATTTGATAACGAATACTGCTACATAATTACAAGTTATAGAAGCACCTGCTTGATCAAATCCAAGTCCGAAGGGAGCATGTATCCTTTGGACGTCTCTCTGATCATTGGGAAACTGCAGTTGTGCTTTATGTCCAAAGGAGTATCCGAATTCAGGTGGCTATGGCACCGCAAGCTAGCTCATCTCAACTTCTGATATATCAACAACCTAGTCACTGGAGAACTCGTCCGAGGGCTCCCCATTCTCAAATTCAACAATGATACCCTCTGCTCAGCCTGTGAGTGTGGCAAACAGTCAAAAGCGAGCCATCCTATGGTGATTGATTCTTCAATTTCTGAACCACTGGAACTCTTACATATTGATCTCTGCGGTCTATCTACCGTAGCCAGTCTCCACCAAAAAAATACATAATGGTTATAGTTCATGAGTTCAATCGTTTCACTTGGGTCTTCTTCCGAAGACTCAAATCAGAAACACCGCATGTGCTGATCAATTTTATCAAAGAGATTGAACTTCAAATCAAATTACCAGTGCGCCGCATCCGAAGTGATAATGGAACCGAGTTCACTAATCATCTCCTGAACAGTTTCTTTGTCTGAAAAGGTATCAGTCACAATTTCTCAGCTCCTTACACACCACAGCAGAATGGAGTAGTAGAGCGAAGAAACTGAACTCTGTTAGAAGCAGCCAGATCTATGCTCAACTTTGCAAACCTTCCTCTCTACTTCTGGGCCGAAGCAGTGGCCACAACTTGCTTTGTTCAAAACCGAAGCATTGTCTGCAAGCGTCTCAACAAAAGTCGGTATGAGGGCCTTAACAACCGCAAACCAAATGTCAGATTCTTTCACATCTTTGGATGTTGATGTTTTGTGATCAATAACAAGGATCATCTTAACAAATTTGCGTCGGAGTCAGAAGAAGGCTTTTTCCTTGGCTACTCAACAAAAAAGGTAGCCTATAGGGTTCTCATCAGACGCACTAAACTAATAGTTGAAAGCTTCGACGTCAAATTCGATGATTAATACGTCCGCAACACTGCTCCTTCAAATAAAACAAAAGCAATCCTGGAAAGTTTTATCCCCGCCTCCTCGGGTCCCTTAAACATAGTTGAAATAACTATGATGATCTCTTTGACCCCGTAGAGATTGCTCAATTAACCGAAGTTTTTGTGTCTCCGGAAGCTCAACAGCAGCATGCCGAAGTTTCTAGTCCTTCTCTATCCGATGATTTGTCACTCAATACTTCCACCTCGCCGGTTGAGGGGGAAAGCTCCACTCCGGATCAGGTAACAACCATCGAGGTTCCAGTACCTGAGAAAGCAGCTCCGGTCCCTACTCGCAGAGTCACTCTCCTATCAACTATTTCCTCAGACTTAGATAATGAAGATATAGAAAACATTGACACACAAACCGATCCAAGGATTACACTCTCTCAACAATCCAGGGGGAACCTCACTCAATTGCTCAAGAAAATGCTGATCAAGCTCCAAGTCCAGGGGGATCTGCCATCTCCAACCGCAGTGTCTTCTGATATTGAATACGTTCCATCTACCGCAGCCGCTGACCACTTCCAACCCCGTCTACATGTATAGACGAAGGACCACCCACCGGGTCAAATCATCGGCAACCCGTCCGCAGTTATTAAAACTCGATCCTCAAGAGATTTATTTGACCATTGTCACTACGCAACATTTATGAACTCGGTCGAACCTCGAACCACAAAAGAGGCATTAATGGAGCCCGACTGGATAGCTGTAATGCAAGAGGAACTGGAAGAGTTTAAAAGAAACAAAGTATGGCAACTCGTTCCGATGCCAAAAGGTCACACTGTTGTTGGTACAAGATGGGTGTACAAGAAAAAATTGGATGAATCTGGTGCGATCGTCAGAAACAAAGCGAGACTAGTCACTAAGGGGTATAGTCAACTTGAAGGTGTTGATTATGATGAAACATACGCCCCCGTAGCCAGGATGGAGGCCATATGCATCTTTTTAGCGTATTCTGCTCACAAGAATATCAATGTACATCAAATGGATGTAGTGAGTGCCTTCCTAAATGGTGAATTGAAAGAGGAGGTTTATCTTCAACAACTTTTGGGCTTCGAATGTCTTGAATTCCCAGATCACTGCTACAAGCTTGAGAAAGAAGTTTATGGTCTAAAGCAAGCACCAAGAGCGTGGTACGAGACTCTCCCAAAATTTCTTGTCTCATCCGGTTACAAAAGAGGAGTTATTGACCCCACTTTATTTTGAAAGGAAAACGGTAATCGTCTTATGCTTGTACAAATATATGCGGATGATATCATCTTCGGATCAACGGATGAGGGGATGGTGGATAAATTTGCAAAGCTCATGAACAACAAGTTCCAAATGAGCAAGAATAGAGAGATTAATTTCTTTCTAGGACTTTAAGTAAAACAGGTTCCTCAAGGGATATTCATTCATCAAGAGAAATACACCTCTGAACTGCTGAAGAAATACTCAATGGACAATTGTTCCTCTGCCAAGGTTCTTATGGCCTTCGGATATACGATTTCTGCTGATCCTTCAGGAGAATCAGTAGACCACAAAACTTATAGAGGAATGATTGGCTCCTTGATGTACCTCACCGCAAGCCGACCAGACATTGTCTTCGCAACAGGCGTATGCGCAAGATACCAAGCCGATCCGGAAGTATCTCACATGGCCGAAGTTAAGAAAATTCACAGATACTTAAAGGGCAACAAGGCTCTAGGCCTCTGGTATCCCGCAGGGAATGACTTCAGTCTACAAGCCTTCACAGATGCGGATCATGCTGGATATAGATTGGATAGAAAAGGCACTTCCGGTGGCTATCAATTTCTCGGTGGAAGACTCATCAGCTGGTTATCAAGGAAACAAAATTGTGTCTCATTGTCTACTACAGAAGTTGAATATGTGGCCGCAGCCAGCTGTTGTTCACAAGTCTTGTGGATGAAAACTCAACTTATGGACTACGAATACAGGATGCGGCGGATACCGATTTACTGTGACTTAGAGAGTGATATAGCGATTTCCCATAATCCTATTCATCACTCTAAGACGAAGCATATTGAACTACGATATCATTTTATCAAAGACCACATTCTGAAAGGTAACATTGAACTAATTTTTGTTAACACTCATGAAGAGATTGTTGATGTATTCACAAAGGCACTTGACTCTACAAAACTCAACAGTTTCTTACAAATGTTAGGAATGATGAATCCGGACCCGTAATTCTTTTTGAATTGATAGGTACCGCAGACTATCTCCGGTCCCCGTTGCATTCCTAACAAAATATATCTATCATACATGGTTTCAGTCTAGTTTGTGTACCGCAGTATACCTTGTGTACCGGAACCATATATCATACCTATATTTCTAAGGTCCTTATTGTTTGTTATTTCTGATTTTGTTCAAGTGTTTCTCTCAATTCCTACTACCGCAGTCTTATAACTACCCACCGCAACTACAAATCTATCCGCAATGATGTATCAATCCGCAATGACTGATCAATCCACAGTCACATTGAATGAACCTTCAATTACTTCATAAATTCCAAAGAACTTTGTGTGCTATTTAATGATCCTTCATTAAATAAGAAAAACATTCGTTGTGTAGCACCTCAACGTTTCAGTTCTTTTTTTTCAAATAATCCTTTTGTCAGACCTATTTTGGGTTTGATACCAAATAAAACAGTTTCCCAATAAAAAAAATCTTTCAGAAATCTTTTTCCTTAAACTGTCTAATCCCCCTTGCCCCAAGATGTCAAATCTGTTACAAGTTCCACCTTTATTCAATGGACTTTTGCCCCTCACCACACGATCTTCAGACGTGTGATATTGGGTCCGATAGTTCATTAAATGCTACATTTTTGGAATATCAAAACATTAAAAATTTTCTTTTCTTTAATCTTATTTGTGGCTGTTATTCACTTTTCCTTAAAAAATAAAAACTCAACGGTTTTTATCTTTAACCGCCACATATAGGGTAAAAACAATAAACTTTTTATATCCACCCCTATAAAAACCTTTTTCTCACCCAATAAAGCTTTACGCTTTCTGAACCTTCTTAGACGATCTTCATCTTCTTCACCCTCTTGCACTCAAGTTTTTCTGCAAGTTCTTCAAACTTTTTCTCAAAATGGTGAAGTCTAGCATTTCGAAGAAGCAATCCAAAGCTTCTGGTTCCGCTCAACCTGCTGGTTCTGATTCTGCTACAAGAAACCAATTGCCTTCAATTGCTTCGAGCAATTTTAGGGCTATCTTTGACGATCACACTGTTTACAATGAATCCATTCGACTCATGATCAAGTTCATCACTAATCACCCTCTGTTTGGACCATTTGATTCATTCACCGATATGGTTCCAATTTCAACTCTTTTCAAGTGTGCATTCTCGTCATATCGTCCCCTCAACAACCCGCAAGAAGTTCATTTGAACTTAATGGATGATTCCCTGGTCATCTTGACCAAAGACAAATTTCTGAATGCAATCAACCTATTGGTACATCCTTCTACACAGTTCTTCTCTCCAAGTGTGACGGACATCATCACTTCACTTTACCAAATGGGATACCAGAAGAAGCTCAAAGGAAAGGAGAGTTCAAGAAAAATCAACTCCCTATGGTCTAGCAGTTCGTCTGTCACTTCGTGATCCGCAGTCTGTCAGGAAGCACCGGAGGCACTAATAACATGCGACTCAAGCTATTAGAGCTAGTGTGGAGCATTTTCACTGGCCATGACGTCAACTACGGCCAGATCTTATGGGATGACTTCCTTCAGTACATCCCTAAGCAGAATCCGAAAGCAAATCCCAAAGAGCTCACTTTTGCAAGATTTTGGTCCTTATGCATTTCAGACCTCCACCGCGATGCAAAGATCAACATGGGCAACAACATAAACTTCTTTGCCACACGTGATCTCAAAAGGTACCCTCCCTCTAAAGATATATCTATCTTTGGACCTCTAAGAAGCTTACCTATACACATTTTGACTACTGTTGGACTTGAGACTAAAGAAGTCACAGATCACATAGAGGCTACGAAAGGTGTTGACCCATACCTTTCTACCCTGCCTCTACCCAGTCATACTATACTACACTCTACAACACCCCCGTGATCCGGAACATACCACAGCTCCATCTTCCACTACATTGTCTAATATTCCTTTAGCAAGACGGCTTAAGAAGCTTTCTTCAAGAAAAACCTCCAGTGGAAAGTCCAAGAAAAGTGGACCATCCAAGAAAGAAGAACCATCCAAAAAATGTAAACTTAGGCATGTTGTATCTTCTGATGAAGATTTTGATCCAATTCAGACCCCAACAGTCAATGTTTACGATGAGTCTGATGATGACTCTGTCCCAATTCTCATTCTCAAGAAATGCAAAACCAAACCAAGTTCTAGCCAAATGCGTGACCGGACTGATACTACACTCTCTTAAAAGACTCTGGTAGTCCTTGGGGTCCCAGTAGACCCATTAGCCTCAACCCTCCTCAGCCACTCAGACACAGTAAGTGTGTCTACTTAATCAAAACATGGAGACTCACCCCCAACTAAATCCCAAGAGGATTTATTTGGTTCTTCTCGCTCTAAGGTCTCAAGGGCTTCCCGACTTCATTTCTTTGAGGACTAGGAGTTGCGCTCCATACTTGATTTTGTAATCCAAACACTAGATATACCTTCCCAACCGCGGGGCAATTCTTCAGCCCATGCTAGAACTGAGCCGAGGCCAAACTTGACTATGGGTCAAGGAGACTGAGAAAGCTCAGGAAATCCTACTCTGCTTACCTTACATACAGGTGGTTTACGCACGCTCAGCACCAATATGCAAGGATCTGTGAACCCGAGGGACACCTCGGTGTGAAATCAAGGATTTGACGGATATAACTCTGATGATACCTTCACTTGGGAACGTCCCACTACCGAGTCTGGTATCAACACGTATGAAGCTTTTTGCAGGGCATTTCAGGCTTGAAAAGATCAGTAAACAAAGCAGCTTCAAGAAAAGGAGAAGGAAATTCAAACTGTGGCAAAGCACTGGGCAGATGCAATTTACAATGCAAACAGCGTAGCCACCATCCTCAAGATTCAAGATTGGATGACTGCAATGGCTGAGACAATTCGCAACGCGCAGTCCATTCACGATGGTGCTAGTCCATCCCATCCCCCTCCAGAACAAGCTGTTCAAGACTCCCAAGATGACGGAACCGCAATCGAAGTCAGTTCCGGACCAACTTTCTGGCTTGATGAATTTTACATGAATGAAGTCAATAAACCGGAGCAATCAGATGATATGGTGATGATCTTCGACGAAGTTGAAGAATCAAGCGGATCGCAGTACTCTACATTCAAACCCAAGGAGAAGAAAAAGAAGAAGAAAGTGGTTGTATCAAGAAAGGAATTTCTAAGTCTCTAAGACAAGGTCGATCAGATTCTGGCTACAGTGAAATCTAGCAGACCGCAACAAGAAGATACACCTGGTCTGTAATCTCTCATTGAAAGAATCGAGCGTCTTGAAGCCAGAGAAAGATTAGCTGCTGAAAGAATCTCTCTCAAAGTCGAAATGGGTATTCGAGCCCTGAACACAAACCGCAAAGCTGATCACCAACAATTCATTGCCACTACGGAGCGACTAATCACTGAAGTATCCGCAATCAAGACTGAACTCCTATCCACCATTGCGGATCAATCTAATCAGTCAAAGAAGCTTGTCGAGGAAACTCACAATGGTTATGAGTCCACAATCTCCGTACTGCAATCAACCAACAACAGCCTTTGCCGCTCTTTATCTTCAAATTTTCATTGCCAGGAGATTTTACAACTTACCAAGGAGATCCACAAACTTCTCTTTAACACCACAATCCCCAACAATCAGCAACTCGCTGATGTACTGAAAGCCCAATTTAATGAGATTCTGGCTACAGTGAAATCTAGCAGACCGCAACAAGAAGATGCACCTGGTCTGTAATCTCTCATTGAAAGAATCGAGCGTCTTGAAGCCAGAGAAAGATTAGCTGCTGAAAGAATCTCTCTCAAAGTCGAAATGGGTATTCGAGCCCTGAACACAAACCGCAAAGCTGATCACCAACAATTCATTGCCACTACGGAGCGACTAATCACTGAAGTATCCGCAATCAAGACTGAACTCCTATCCACCATTGCGGATCAATCTAATCAGTCAAAGAAGCTTGTCGAGGAAACTCACAATGGTTATGAGTCCACAATCTCCGTACTGCAATCAACCAACAACAGCCTTCGCCGCTCTTTATCTTCAAATTTTCATTGCCAGGAGATTTTACAACTTACCAAGGAGATCCACAAACTTCTCTTTAACACCACAATCCCCAACAATCAGCAACTTGCTGATGTACTGAAAGCCCAATTTAATGAGGCCTGTGCAAAGATAGACGGTCTTAAACATTGGCTTGAGGAGGAACCAGGTGTTCCTTCCTCAAGAGGGGGAAGTGAGGACCGCAATTCGAACCGTATTTCTCATAAACACTCACATCCGCATCAACATTTACAAACTCCCATCCGATTCGGTCAGCATCCAATCATACCTCAACCCATCATTCATCAAAAAGTTCCTACTCCACAACCTTCTTCGCAATCCTCTCCACAAACGAAAACTCATGTGCTCTCTCCTCAGAAAAGTCCAATTCAATCTCCCCATCAAACTCCACCGCAATCTTCTCCGCAACTATCTTCCCCAACCTCCGACGACTCACCCGCAACCAAGCAAAAGAAAGTTGACTGGAAATCAACTAAGTTAGAAGAGATGAAGTGGAAGCATCATGGCTTTGATATCACATTTGATGAATCCCTCATCAATTCCTGGATCAATCCTACCCGAAGATTACTTGATGACGACTACAGACCTTATCTCACCTATGCGGAACCTCCATCTGACGGTTTTTGGGACATTCCCATCTCTCCCAACGCAAAATTCTTCACCGACTTCGAGTCGTTTGACCGCAGCCTCCCCGATGATCAGAGGTTGCCACTAGAATTTGAAAGACTTAACAGATTCCATGCCAAGCATGGATCTGCAATAGGAAACATCTGGTCAAACGACAGACCCATCGTAGTCAAGAACTAGAAGCCCAGAAAATTTATGAAAGAATAATTCATCCAGTATACTATCACAAGAAGTAATTCATACTATATCCGAACCCAAGCTGATTTTCATTGCATGAACCCGGAGGAAATCTTTCTGATTGCTAAGGATTTTCAGAACAAGTGTGAGAAGCATCCAAAGATGAAGATTGCGTATGAAACGGCTTGTACGTTTCAAAAAGAAATTGTTTCTGATTTTGCAAATATTGACGCAGACCCAGTACTTGCTAAGAAGTTCAACCTCCCTCCTCTTAAACCTGATCCGGTGCTAACCGAAGGTTTTCAAGAAAGATCCATTGGAGAAACTAACTTCCCAAATCTTGGAGTCATTTTCAAACGCAAGAATGATGATACAAAATATTTCATTCCAATGACTGCCATAAACCACATGACCCGGAAGCAACTAGAGATCACTCAAACTGCAGTCAACATGTCAAAACACACAACTACTAAAGTAAAGTTTGAAATCTCCAGGAGAATTATTTGGCTCAGAGAAGTCAGGAAGTTCTGGTGGATTCTCATCAAATTCCTGAAGCTTGACAAATGAAAGGAAAGTTGAAGAGGTCACTTTGGGGGAAATTGTTGAAGCATAAAAGTGACCCTCTTAAACTTGAGAAATCCGAATCCATCTCAGATCCGCAATCAGTATCTCAACCGCAACCAAGAACCGGATCCGCAGTCGACATCATCAACCTTAGTTTTATTTTTATATGTTATCTTTTGTCTTTACATTTCTTGACCCAGTGTGCCATGCATGGCCACCTTAGACATATTTAGCTTTGTAATCTTCGAGACTCTATCAATAGAGCTCTCATTTTCTGAATGAAATACATCTATCACAACTCATCTCTTGAATCTTATATCTTACTCTTTCTATCATCTCTCTTTTACTCTCCAAGTTCTTCAGAACCCAAACACTTACATTAAGATCGTAATATCTCCTTCTGAGCAAGTCAGTCTTGACTTAATCACTCTAAGTCTGATCTCATTAACTAACTTGGTTTGATTGCAATCCTTGTTAAGAATCAGCTTAAGTGTATACTTGATATAATACTTTTTGTCATTTATATTTCCTTATATTTCTGCACCTAATTATCTAACTATCTAACTCTAACTTATTATTATTGTTGAGCTTTATGATCCTTTGAGTTAAACTTTAATTATGCAACATAAACTTGTACTAACGTTTCTTCAAGTGTGTTTCTCAAGTTTTTCTCTCAACACAATTTGATAGGATGGAGTTTTGAAAAGATGTTAGTTATGGTTTATTAATATACTATAAGTTCTAATATATTAATATGAAATCATATTATTTAATTAGTATTGATCAAGAATTAATTTGGAATTAATTCTATGATCAAAAGAGACTAATTAAATATATGGGGATTGATTATGTAAATCATTCATTCTTATAATGTGGGCTTATGAGGTGACAACCCGAAATTTCTATCATATAAGCTAAGCAAATCAATCAAAGTTAGACTCGTTTCCGTTACCTTTTAGTCGTGCTAAGGGTTATTCTGGGAGTTTTTATGCCTCGTACACTTAGGACTTAATGCTATGTATTGTGAGTAAGGAATTTATGAGTTTCAAATTGAGCCAAGATCATCCATCAAGGGATGTTTACGGCCCAAGGTCGGTTTACGGCCGTAAACCCAAGCTTGGCCGTAAACCCCTTCCTACTAGTATATCATTCCTTCATTTCTTCCTCATTTCGCACATCTTCAAGGCTGAAAACTCATTTCTCTCTCAAGTATCATCAAGAACACTTCCATTTCTGGTGGAGTCGGAGGCTGATTGTTTCCGCGAGTGGGTCTTTGAGGCATCTTAATGTCCTGGAACAGAAAGATGTTGAGTACACATCGTATTTAAGTTGGGAATTCCGTGAATCGATTGTGCATGTAAGTGATTCCATATATTTGCACCACACAATAAGAATATAAAACACATAATATTTTCCACTAATAATATCCGTACTTTGATACATGAAAATTTGCCCGAAAGGGCATACATAAGGGTACAAAGTTTGGCAGCATAACGAATCTATGAGTAGTGTAATCACGTAAACATGGATTCGGTAGTACATAACATGGTAAGCATAAGTGAACATAGCTCTAGTAGGGGGTCTATAGATTCTAAACGTACTAGGAGGTGTCTAACGGTGGTAGTGAAGTCGTATCCCAAAATGTTGTGCCAATAATTGAGCCATATCGGTCATTTCCCCGATGACCTCATCCCTTTCCTGCTCAGCCTGTACGGCTCGTGCCTCCATGGCAAATAGTTGTTGCCGAAGTGTGGCAGCCTCTGCTTCCGGAGAACGATCCTCACCCACGGGATTTCCTGGTGGGGCAGGGTGGTCCTGGTGTGTCTCGTCGTTAGGTGGTTTGACGGGGGCTTCGTCTGCGTCTCTTTCCTCCTCCATGTCGTCATCAGTCCCCTCAAATTCGTAGTCTGTATCAGTGTACTCGTCGGGCCTAATGTCGTGTGTTGCCCCTTGTCCTTGCTCAGGTTCGTCTTCAATCATTCCGTGGGCCACTAGGGCCTAGTGCAATTGTACGCCTTGTTGTTCCTCTGCCATGGTGACTGTGATGAGGAACATGTAAGGAGGGTATATAATTAAACCATTATTATTCCTAAGACATTTTAGTTGTTATTGTAATTGTTTTGATGTTCTCCTCTTGGTTAACAAAAGGGGTATGCCTTAGGTTTACTGACCATCGCGATCGCTCCAGGGCATGTGATAGTTGCATTCTGAAGGAAATGTAGTTGATCAGGCTACATTCATCCCTAATAAAACTGTGAACAGTCCTGGCTTAACCGAGATGTCAGGATTTTCCAAATGTCTTATTTTAATCGTTATTATGTTTATTTTTTCTAAGTCGCACAAGGAAGAGTGTTTATTATTATTATTATTATTTTATTTCTTTTGTTCAGAGTTATTTAGTCCCTCTTTGGGTTTATAGTTTCATATCAATGTGTGGTTAGATATGGCAGTTCACTATAAACAGAGCTCTGATACTAACCTGTCACACCCCCGAACCAGACGGCGGAAACGTCTGAGGGCTCGTGTGACTTACATTGAAATATCATCACAATGAATATACATGAAACATAACATAAACATCACCATGCATTAATACATTACAACCGTCATTGTTCACATCAAGTACATTGTTTACATTACATAATCCAACACATAAATTGTTTATCGATTGACATCAGACAAAAAACGTTCAGAAACACGCTTGGTAATTCTTCATTCTAACGGTTACCTGAGAACACAAGTTATTTTGAAAATGGTCAACATATATAATGTTGGTGAGTTCATAAGCAGGTTTGATGTGAATGTTTTGTATCGTTTGTAAAACCCAGAAAATCCAATATTTTCTGAAACAGAAACTGTTGACGAAAAAGGTGTGATGATCCATAAGTATACGTGTGTATGATTTCAAAACATGTAAAAGTGTTATGCCTTTCATACTAGTTTCTTGTATTATAGTTGTTGTAAGAAAAAGTGAATAATGTTGTTCTCCCGGAAAACCCGATGTTTTCCAATATGAAGAGTATGATAGTCTCGTATTATTGTATCGTCACAGCATATGAATATGATTTCCCATGATTAATTAGGTGGTAATGGATCTCTATGTGAGTCGTTATAACCATGCATAATAATGACTACTTCACATGTCTTGGCATTTTATTGAATGTCGGTTTTGAATTAAGATTTTGTCACCCTAGACTGGCCGAGTCTAACTGTAGCGAACAACTCAGGTGTGGGGGAGTCACCCCCGTATAGATCTATACACAAACTCTCGCTCTCCCTCCAGGAGACTTTGATTATAACTACAGACTACGACCGACACTTATTGGTGTGACCTGTTATTTCTCACTAAATCCAAATGAAATTGAATAACATTGTTTTACAACCCGATTTATGTTTACTTGAATATAAGGTAAGCCTAACAGACAACAAAGAGGACAACGGAGGCCCACTAACTTTGTATTTTATTACAGGCTGTCGAGTATGCTACGGACACGTTAACCCATTAAGCATATGATAATTGATTTGGACCATATTAGCAATGCAAATGGGCCACGAAGGCCCAATAGCATGTAAAAGCAAATGAGGGTCCGTTAGGCATGTAATTGGGTCACCGGAAGCCCAATAAACATGTGTTGATTTTTATTGGCCCAATAATCGTGTAACTGGGTCACCGAAACCCCATTAAGCACGAATAGGAAACATTGGGCCCAACAATCGTATCATTTATAGGTTTATCGATATAAGTTCGTAGTGTAGGTATTTTTCGTAACCTAAACGTTTATTCGAAGAGTTAAAATACATTGACGTTTGATTTATAACGAAGCTTTGGTTATACATATATATATATATATATATATATATATATATATATATATATATATATATATATATATATATATATATATATATATATATATATATATTTAAAAACCATGTGCTATAAACGTGATATTTTTAACCCAATAATTAATATTTGTCTATTCAGCCCAAAAATGTTTAGTTTGACCATTACAGCCCATTTTTCTTTTTTATTGACATGCGCAGTTTTAAGCCAATAATTAATATTTGTCTATTTAAAAACCATGCACAGTTTTAGTCCATTTTTATGAAAATTGACATTTTTTGTCCTTAAACCATTTTTCTTGACATTTTCCACCCAAACTTTATTTAAATAATAATTTCAGTCCAAAACTATTGTATTTGTCATTTCCAACCTTTATTTGTAAAAAGTTTACATTTTTGACTCAAATTCCGTAAGTTTTACAACTTTGACCCCAAAATCAAAAACTTTGCATTTTTAGTCCAATTTTTGCATCAAAGTCATTTTCTGCCCCTAAAATAGTTTATTCATGTTTTAGACTCATATTTTGATAAGTTTACCACTTCAGCCCCCAAAAGTCTTCATTTTTCGCAACTTTGGGCCCAAAAACCCGTGAGCCCCAATTGTAAGCCCAATAAGATATAATTTATGTTTTTGACCCCTAGAAAAGTGTTATTTTCATAAAAGTCAGATTTTCATGTAAATATACTATTTTATCCTTGTAAAACCGAAAATATCATATTTTACCCAAATCTTTGTTATTTTTGCAAAAATGACACATTTAAGGATTTTGACTTTGTTTTTACTTCTTAAGCCTAAAGACTCTTAGATCTTTGAAGTATGTTGTTTATTATGTTATTTGTTTATGTATCCTTCACACTTTAGCCATAGATTTCAAGTTAAAACAAATAATATCATATTTTCACAACACAAAACAAAGAAATCACATATGACAAGCATACACACATAGATCAACACATAACACTTGTATTCTCCCCCCAAAAACAAGTAAAAACCGAAAACAAGGGGGTATGAACTCACCTTGCTTAGTTGCTCACGGTTTTGAAGAAGAAATGGAAGAGGTTAAGGTGATTCTCGGCCCTAGCAAGCTTCTTGAGAAATCTTTGGGCTTAGATGGGTTCTAAGAAGCATGATCATGAATTTGAATGAATTAAGAGAAGATTTTTGATAAGATATAGTAGTTAATGCATGGATTCAAGTAAAAACTTACCAAGGATTTGTGATATGAGTGAAGAATCTTCTTGGAATGCTTGCAAATCTCGAAATTTTGATGGAAGAATGAAGGTGCTCTTGAGAGAATTTTGGAAGTATTTGGAAGTGAATTAAGTGTGTGTCTGTGTTGATGCTCTCGGCCGAGAGTAGAAGAAGAAGAGAGGAGAGAAGGTGAGGTTACATTGCATGGATGTCCACCATCCAATGAATAGGTGGCATGCTCACAATTTTCCTCCTAAATCCCTTTTATTTAAATTCCCCTTCTAATCTTTTCTTTCCTTTTTATAACTGGGCCGAGAATTGCATTAAGAAGGGAAGAGGATTCATTTTGGCCCAATTCTTGATTCTTACTCGAAATCATGAGGTCCATAAAGAAGTTTTCGGCCCATTGGGCCCTTAGGGTGGTTCACGGCCCAATTAGCATAAAAGAATGGCCTTTATGGCCCATTAGTGTTGTTTAGATTTGGTGTGGCCCAACAAGGCCCATTAGAGGTAACCTAATCCATGTTAGACTCATAAGGCCCAAAAAGGTTAAGTCTTATGTGAGTGGGTCCAACTAGAGTCGATCTAAGAGTTCTAAGCCCAAAATAGTCAAATTGGAAACTTATTGGTCCATTAGGCCCAATAAGGAAATCCTAGTCCATATTGGACTTAAACCGGGATTTTTAGGGTTTCCAATCTTTTGTTGTCTATTTGAAGTGTTTGTATAGAGTGTTTGATGGAATTTTGGTGTCATTGAATGAACATCATGCATGTCTTCAAATTCTTGGTTACAAATGTTATCCTCATTAATGTTACAAAAGCATAGAATTCCTAGTTGTGACAAGAACATATGTGAATAACACAACCTGTATCAAGGACCCAATAATTAGAATAGGGTGAGTTATTAGACAATATAGTGTATATACCTGCATGGTTGGGTTTTACTTTCCCATCCTTAACATCTTGCAGGTACTTCGGGCAGTTTTGCTTCTAGTGTGACTTTTCATGGCAATAGAAGCATTCAGCCTCATTAGGGTTGGCAGAAGGAGTGACGAAATCTTTCTTGGTTCCACTTGAAGAGGAGCCATCAAGGGACTTTCCCTTGGTACCCTTCAAAGGGCTCTTCCTCTTCTTTCATTTGCCTTGCCCGATTGCCAAAACTGGGGCCGAGGTAGAAGTAGTAGTAACAACCGACTTACCTTTAAGATGATGTAACACCGTAAATTTTCAAAACAAAATTTTCATGTTTAAATCACATATTTCTCATAACACATTTTATAAAATCTCGTTTATTTAAATTACAAAATGCAACCCGTGTTTATTTGATTAATAATCCAGGATCCTCGAAACATAACTCTTCCTCTGGTGTGTACAATCAAGTCGGTGCCTTCCCGCGATCCTGAGAAAAACCTGAGACACATAACACATAACACGGTAAGCACGAAGCTTAGTGAGTTCCCCAAAATTCCACATACAACATATTAGCCACTCGAGGCTATAACCCTGTAAGACCTTCCGGTCCATGTGTCTCAGTGGAACCCTCCAGTCCCACAGTTCGTTGGACCCTGCGGTCCGGTCTGTTTGGGACCCTCCAGTCCCATCGCTCGTTGGACCCTCTGGTACGGTCTGTTTGGGACCCTCCAGTCCCATGGCTCGTTGGACCCTCCGGTCCGGTCACAACCTCACATAATATAATATATATCACATAAACAAACACAACTCAAGTAAGCACATAAGACCTTCTGGTCACACATAAGTACCACTCAAGGTAAAGTATAGTAAGAAGACTCACCTCGAAAGCAAG
Source organism: Lactuca virosa (assembly GCF_052849685.1). Taxonomy (NCBI): domain Eukaryota; kingdom Viridiplantae; phylum Streptophyta; class Magnoliopsida; order Asterales; family Asteraceae; genus Lactuca; species Lactuca virosa. The sequence continues at coordinate 301,945,709 of NC_136429.1, read as the reverse complement.
CTAGTAACAGTCTCGTACTCGGGAATCTCGAACTAGCTTCCGCCTAACACACAGGATAAACATCTCTAATTAATACTCTATTCATACCCAATTACACCAAAGGCTATTCTCTTTCTCTGTCTAACTCTTGATGTGGATAAAAGACCATTTTACCCCTCCGTGGTCTCCATTACTCATGATTGACCCAACCCTAAAGTCAACCGAAGTCAAACTCGAGTCAACAGTCCATGTTTGACCCGACTCGCCGAGTGCACCCTTGTGACTCGTCGAGTCCACTCATTTTCTCAGGAGTCTCATGAAAGTCCATCTTAGCTCGTCGGGTTGACCCCCAACTCGCCGAGTTTTCACATGATTCAGCTCTTCGGGACAAACCCTAACCAACTCGTCGAGTCGGCTCATCCACTCGGCGAGTTCATCCAGACTTACTGATTATTCAGATGATTTCTACCAGATCTATCACTCCAAACACTAGATATATCATCTCAAGGCTCAATAATCACGTAAAGCTTCAATCTTTACGTTCATACATGATGCTATTGCTCCAAAATGCTAATACATCCCTTCATGAATGATTAAGTCCAAAAACCCACATATGGATGAATAAATCTGGGACATCTAGACTCTAAAGACCTCACAAGGTCCAGATCTGCGGTCTAGACTTCTTGATAACTCATGCTACTCAAAGACCCAAACAAAAGATGGCAAAAACCCTAAAACTCCATAGATATGAGATCCAACTAAATAGATGAGAAAGGTGTGGGCTTTTTACCATCCAGAGAAGCTCCTTGAAAAGAAATCCTAGATCCCATGGCCTCATCTCACTTCTTGCTTGAAGCTCACTCCTCTTCTTCCAAAAGATCCATCAAAACACTTGATATTAGCTCAAACACTCTCCTTTAGCTTGAATGGTCGTCTAGGGTTTCACATAGGAGAGTTGAACAGCAGATGAGCCGCAAATGAGGCTATAAGTGCCTTTAAATAGGCCACAGGCCCGAAGGTTTAGGGTTTCCTTCAGTAGCGCTGACTCGGCGAGTCGACTCACAGACTCGTCGAGTCAGCTGATTAATCTACGTCACCCAACGCGACCCTACTCGATGAGTTGAGGCACCAACTCGTCGAGTCGCTCATGCAAACTCATTATTACATATAGAAATGTTATACCCCGGAACCATTATGTTACAATTCTCCCCCACTTAATTTGATTTCACCCTCGAAATCGCTCTTTAGCATCACACAGATTAAAACCGAAAAGTCCGGGAAGCACCACCAAAGAGGAGTTCATACCACGCAACTATCTTCTTCCATAGACACCTGAATCCAAACTCCCAAACCCAGAAAAGGACAGACCCATATGCCGCTAAGATACCCCTTCTGGTTCTCCAGAATCTGGAACCTCTAATGGTCGGTCTCACTACCAGACCACCCTCTCAAGATATCACCATGTTATTCGCTCCTCGAATAACAGACCCCGATAATTCACTGCCCCTCTGATTCTCTCGTTGCGACTGATAGAAACAAGTCAAAACCCAAAACCCATCTGAACAATGAACTCCCAACACCCTGTCCTCAGACATCAAAACCCAGCTCCCTCTCACATATCACTTTCAACACTAAGCACCAAGTCAACTCTCGACCCAATAGTTGAACCTCCAAAGGTTATCGACTGCACACCCAATAAAATGACTTGTCGGCTTCCTTCTCATGATGACGATCTCGGCCCGTCGTGACACACAAGTCACGAAGTTCCCTTTACCCCAAGCGAATACTACAATCCCATCTGAAGTTGTCTCACCTCCGACCTCTGTCGTCTACTAGTCACTAGTTTTGTGCGTCTCGCGGTCCTTCCCAACCCAACGAATTAGACCACCTAAGTCTACAATATCAGACGAGAACACATTCCTCTCAGAATGAGGTCCACCCAAAATTTCATCCTGCTCGTCCTCCACATATATAGAGCCAAACTCATCCACCAGAGTCTGGTCTGTCATAGAATTGGAACCACTCGTCCCAATCTAGCGCTGAACTCATAACCCATGCTCCACGATCATACGCATGCACTACGCCTTGATCCGTCCGATTCGCGACAACCTCGCTTAAACTTAAAACACAACTGTTTCCGACCACTACCGAGATCCCAGTCTCGTCCTAGGTTCGGCCACCAGGTTCTCACAGACTCCTCTGGGAAGGCTACCCAGGCCTACGAGCCGCTCTACGTTACACCCTGACTAGCAAGGCTGGGGCTCCCCGCAATTATACAACACTCTCTCTCACTGACTATCAAGTGCTACGGCTCCCCATAGTCCTATGGCACTCTCTCATTGCCTCGTGAATGCTACGGCTCCCCCGCAGTCTTATGATACTCTATCTCCAACTCACGTATGTTACGGCTCCCCGTAATCATATGATACTCTCTTTTTTACTCAAGTATGTTACGGCTCCCCGTAATCATACAATATTCTCTCTCTGACTCGTGTATGTTACGGCTCCCCGTAATTATACGATACTCTCTCTCCCACTAACTCATGGATGCTGCGGCTCCCAGTAGCCTTACAGCACTCTCTCACCCACTGTCTCGCCATGGGTTCACTCCATGGTTTTCACTGATAGTCCTAAGTGATTACCCCCACTCAGATCCACCCGCTCCCTTATCACCTCATACTACCATCCTCAAGTTATCACTACATTGAGTTCACTGTCTCATGCTCCATAATCCAACATAGATAGGTGCACACACCACTCAGCTCATGCACCACCATTCCTGATGTAAATTCTCGTAAACAAGGCACTTTTCTCAACACAGGTACAGCCTTAGGCAGTCTCACTCTGGCAACAAATGACTGAGAGGTTCCCACTGGAGGAATAATCACTCTATTCTCCACTTGAAACTCAAGTCTCAAAATAATCCAAAATTTTAGGGCGCCATACTCAGATACCCCGGTACACCATCACAAATCTCACGATGTCTTGTCTCATACATTGATCTTCCACTCACGGCATCATACTCGGATACCACAATACACCCTTTCAGAATCTCACCATGGCTTGTCTCATCCACTGATCTTCCACTAGCATAGCTTGCAACCTCGAAACACTCCAACTCACAACTTGAAACACGGAGGAATCGTCAATGTCAAGAACACGTTGACGACCATCCGAAACCCCATCCTCTACGGCTCAAACCCATGCGAGAATACTCATACCGACTCTGAAGTTGACTGCCAACAACTGTTACCCCTTCCTGGAGTGCACATAATAACTCATATATTGAACTAGAAATTCTCAGCAGTCGAAACCGGACCTCAACAAGTCAATCACCTCGAATCTCAACCATTACGACTTGAAGAGCTCTTAACCACATTAAGGTCCCTAGCCAACGGCTACTTACTGTGGTTGCATTATTTCACTATGCACCTTGTCTTATCCACCAATGACCCAAGTCTCATAATTCCCGTATCGCAGATCTCCATAATCAGTTCTCTAACCGCACCTGAACAAGTCTCTTATCCACTTAATAAAATATTCAATTCTCCCCCACTCAGGGTTTGAACCATCACCAATTGGCCTACCAACAGTCTACTCCACGGACTGTTTCACCAGGTACATTACCCTTGGCTCTTGGATTCGTACAACGTAACACTCGATGATCTTTCGATGCATCCCAAACAACTCCAAATACCCCGTAACTCAGACAAAAATCTCAGAATCCCCTCGACATGACTGCCTCTAGTCATCCCGAAGCCTCAGGCCGACACACCGCCGGATACCCCAACTGTTCCGAAACAGTCGTGAATCTCAACCTCGAAATAATGCTGTATCACGCACCTCGTCTCTGATTCCTCGAATAGTCTCCCATCGCAGAAACCATCATAAAAGCAAGAGGCCTCACTCTCACAGTCGATACACAATGTAGACAGTGAGGGCCACCGCCCCAGTATACTCCTCTTGATCATTTGAAACCGCTGCTAAATGTTTGCCTAACTCAACTAATACATCTCCTTGTCCTTATCTTAGTCTCCACTACTAGCTCTCTCGTGGTATATGGAATACCTCGCAGCAAACATATTGCCCAAATACTCTGATGGGAAGGTTGCAACCCTATGCTACCCCACAGGGTTTACCTCCAACTCTGAATCCGGATGCTCAATATCTCGTTTTGCTTCTCCCAGGAAATGGGAACAGCGCAACTCTTGTCACAGAAAGTGACATTTAAACTATCGGTCGATTGCTCAACTCAGGCCGCAATTCTCCATAAAGTCTCATCTCTATTCATCCCTGTGTCTTGCGACTCCAACTGGCATCTCACCAATGAAAATTCTCAAAACTAACTCGATTTCTCTCTCCAGGTATGTCCCACTGAAACTCGTTCAACATGGCCCTCTGGCCCCACACCCTATCACATCTGATCTCAGTCGAATCAATCACAACGAGATAACTGGTAAAACCAGAAGCACTTACTGCCACAAGTCATGGTACTTGAACCATGTGACCACCTCTCGATCTGCTATGAATCATGGTACCCGAACCATGTTATCTCCTATCACTCTGCTACGAATCATGGTACTCGAATCATAGTGTCACCTCTCACTCTGCTACTAATCATGGTACTCGAACCATGTTATCACCTCTCACTCTGCTACTTAGAACCTCTGGAATTCTCCTTGTTTCGAGTATGGGTCCTCTTCTTTCAATAGTACGGGCCCATACTACCTGCCACATCTACCCATACTTTCCACACGGATCATTGCAGATTTGCTAAGTAGTTGCTCAACCTTCTCAATCACCAACCATGTCACGCGTTTTCGCATCCCAGTGAAATACTCTACTTTATCAGCGTACTCATCTGACCAAGGTCACTCCGTAGGCTCTTCCTAGGTTCTCACACTTCTCTACCATCAGCTGCTGAAGAACTCCTTATGATGCCAGCCATCTACCTCCTGAATATAGTCATATTCACTTAGTAGCTGGCTCCCATCATCGAGAGTTCCACAAAGCACGAAGCAAGCAGCATTTGGGCATCGAATAGTCTCCACCAGCATGTAAAACTACTCTAGGTTACAATTCTATTTGCTCAACTCACACTCAAAAGGATTCACCAAACTCAAGCAACTCTACCCCATGCGGGTGTCTAACTACTCTCTCAGTAGGCTCCTCCAATGCTCATCTAGGTATCTCTACTCAAGGCTCTATCTCTGAAATATTCCTGCTGGATACTCTTACTCCGCACATACTCAAAACACATCACATATAGCAAAATCCCTAGGCTAAGGCATCACAAATAATGGCAACTCTAGCCCTAAAATATGATATACCTAGCCTATCTCCTAGAATGCATCACTAATATCTCAATAATAACTCATAAAACAAATAAGTAAGGGTACTTTGGGAAATCACCGCTCGGGCTCTGGCTGATTGTACACACTGCTCCTTCTCGTTTTTCCGTTAGAAACTCTTACTCGTTTTAGAAAAATCTTTTCTTTTGAAAACTTTTCTCAAATCCTCAGTTTGGTCCAGACGTACCCGAAGGTGCACCCGAATCCCTCAAACCAAGGCTCTGATACCAACTTCTAACACCGTAAATTTTCAAAACAAATTTTTCATTTTTAAATCACATATTTCTCATAACACATTTTATAAAATCTCGTTTATTTAAATTACAAAATGCAACCCATGTTTGTTTGATTAATAATGCAGGATCCTCGAAACATAACCCTTCCTCTGGTGTGTACAATCAAGTCGGTGCCTTCCCGCGATCCTGAGAAAAACCTGAGACACATAACACATAACACGGTAAGCACGAAGCTTAGTGAGTTCCCCAAAATTCCACATACAACATATTAGCCACTCGAGGCTATAACCCTGTAAGACCTTCCGGTCCATGTGTCTCAGTGGAACCCTCCAGTCCCACAGTTCGTTGGACCCTGCGGTCCGGTCTGTTTGGGACCCTCCAGTCCCATCGCTCGTTGGACCCTCTGGTACGGTCTGTTTGGGACCCTCCAGTCCCATGGCTCGTTGGACCCTCCGGTCCGGTCACAGCCTCACATAATATAATATATATCACATAAACAAAGCACAACTCAAGTAAGCACATAAGACCCTCTGGTCACACATAAATACCACTCAAGATAAAGTATAGTGACAAGACTCACCCCAAAATCAAGCTAGTAACAGTCTCGTACTCGGAAATCTCGAACTAGCTTCCGCTTAACACACAGGATAAACATCTCTAATTAATACTCTATTTATACCCAATTACACCAAAGGCTATTCTCTTTCTCTGTCTAACTCTTGAAGTGAATAAAAGACCATTTTACCCCTCCATGGTCTCTATTACTCATGATTGACCCAACCCTAAAGTCAACCGCAGTCAAACTCGAGTCAACAGTCCATGTTTGACCCGACTCGCCGAGTGCACCCTTATGACTCGTCGAGTCCACTCATTTTCTCAGGAGTCTCGTGAAAGTCCGGCTTACCTCATCGATTTGACCCCCAACTCGCCGAGTTTTCGCATGATTTAGCTCTTCGGGACAAAATCTAACCAACTCGTCGAGTCGGCTCATCTACTTGGCGAGTTCATCCAGACTTACTGATCATTCAGACGATTTCAACCAGATCTATCACTCCAAACACTAAATCTATCATCTCAAGGCTCAATAATCACGGAAAGCTTCGATCTTTATGTTCATGCATGATGCTATTGCTCCAAAATGCTAATACATGCCCTTCATGAATGATTAAGTCCAAAAACCCACATATGGATGAATAAAGCTGGGACATCTAGACTCTAAAGACCTCACAAGGTCCAAATCTGAGGTCTAGACTTCTTGATAACTCATGCTACTCAAAGAACCAAACAAAAGATGGCAAAAGCCCTAAAACTCCATAGATATGAGATCCAACTAAATAGATGAGAAAGGTGTGGGCGTTTTACCTTCCAGAGAAGCCCCTTGAAAAGAAATGCTAGATCCCATGGCCTCATCTCACTTCTTGCTTGAAGCTCACTCCTCTTCTTCCAAAAGATCCATCAAAACACTTGATATTAGCTCAAACACTCTCCCTTAGCTTCAATGGTCGTCTAGGGTTTCACACTAGAGAGTTAAACAGCAAATGAGCCGCAAATAAGGCTATAAGTGCCTTTAAATAGGCTACAGGCCCGAAGGTTTAGGGTTTCCTTCAGCAACGCTGACTCGGCGAGTCGACTCACAGACTCGTCGAGTCAGCTCATTAATCCACGTCACCCAACGCGACCCTACTCAATGAGTTGAGGCACCAACTCGTCGAGTCATCATGCAAACTCATTATTACATATAGAAATGTTATACCCCGGAACCAGGATGTTACAATTGATCATAACACGAAGGTAAGGAGTGCAAAATGATATCAATTGCCAACTCCTCTGGGAAGTTCACATTTTATTTCAGCACGTCCACATACCTTTGCATTTTCTGCATGTGGCCCGTGATGGGTTCACCATCCTTCATCCTGGTTGTTATCATGGAGGAGATGATTTCATATCGCTTTTCATGAGCACTCTGATGGTAGCGGTCTATCAAGTCCTGGTACATCTCAAAAGGGTAGAAGTCCTCATAGGACTTTTGGAGCTTGGCTGTCATTGTGTCTAACATGATAGATGCCACTTTGGTGGCATCTCTCTTATGTGCCTGGTATTCAGCGATCTCCTCAGGAGTAGCAGACGACTCATCAAGTTCGTTAAGCTCCTTGTCGAGGACATATTCCTTATCCTCATAACATGTGACCATCCTGATGTTCCTGATCCAATCTGTAAAGTTGGATCCATCAAAGATGACTCTCCCACAAAGGTTCATGAGAGAGAAGGAGTCGGTAGGGATTGAGCCAGAAGCAGCTTTGTTGCAAGACATCTAAAAAGAAGAAAGACAAGTTTAAATTAGATATAAAGATAATCCTTAATAAAACACTCAAATGTAATATTAAGGCTAGGACCCAACACAATATTTTATAACTTAGAAGAGGGATGCCGTAATCCAAGCCATAAAATATTTGAAGGTAGGTGAATGACATTCACCAATTTCCACCATGAAAAACAAAATAAATTATTAGGTTTTTAATTGGTTTTTGAAACTCCTAGATTCTTTGAGATTCATTGAACTTTTCAATGGCATGTTTCAATCTCGAGTGTGCCCTTCAAGTTTTGTGACTAGGATGTCGAGGATCACAAAACAAGGTGTGAAGTAACCATGCAAATTACTTAGTACCCTTAATGTTTATCACTCAATCGATGTGCCTATTAATCACACGCGCTCCACCGACTTATGATAAACCTTAAGTCACCCTTTACCTACCCTGTTAAGTCCAGGTTAGTGTGCCGGTTAACCACACACGCTCCACTAACGACTTAATCAAAGTGCAAAGTGTAATTTCATGGGTTAGCACCTTATTCACATTTTCCTAAAGTAACTAAGATTGGGAATTTATAAAAACATTTAGTTACTTTACTTTCATCATACTTTTAATGAGGATTTAAAGTCATTGTCCAACCCATTTGGCTAACGACCCTCCACCAGTCAAGGAAGCGGTGGGTGAGAGTGGACACCCATTAAGCTGTCATTCTATAGGCAACAACCGTATACCGCCCTTATAGACCGGCTTCGTGAATGAGGTCTACTAACGGTAAAACGACTTGTTCTTGTATATATATATATATATATATATATATATATATATATATATATATATATATATATATATATATTATTAACTTATAATATTATAAAGTATAAGGGTTGAATTTTAACTTTTAAAATTCTAGGGGTTGGAACTAAAGTTTTTAGAGTGACTTAACATGTTCCAAAACTTGAGGGCAAGTTTTGTAACTTTCAAAACTTTTCATCTTTCATAACTTATGAGTTAATGGATTAAAAAAATGAGAGACTTTTCATTTTATGTAACCTATGTGTTTAATAATGGACTTTAAAAGAGTGACTTTTGGTAATCCATAACTTGAGGACAAATTATGGATTCCATTAAAACACATAATGATCAAGAATTAAACTACCAAGCAAGTTGCAAATAATTCCTATGATCTTCTAAACTCATAAGTTCTTGAACATTCATATCAATAATCTTAAGAATCATAAATAAACCATATAAAACTTGAAATTTTGATAATAGCCATTGAAAATAGATTAGCATAACCATTACACCATCTAAAACAAGTTTTATAACACCAAAACAGTTTAGGGTAATGTTTCTAGTCCATTTCCAGCAGCAAAACTCGAAAATCTGCATTCAGGGGCTCCTACTCGTCGAGTGCACGAACCTACTCGACGAGTAGGATGAATTAACTCATGGACTCGTCGAGTCTCCCCACGGACTCGGCGAGTTCATGCTGCAGAATGTAGAAAACTGAGTTTTTTTCAACAAGTTTGCATCAAGTATCAAATAAACAAGCCTAGGCTCTGATACCACTGAAGGGTTTTGAGCATTATAACACTCCTATGGTGTACATGCAACCCTAGAAACCTTAGATCTATGTTTTACTATGATACATCTAAATTTCATTTCCAAGGTTCATAACCCATCTAGCATAGCATGGGGAACTTTTAAACATAAATGCTAGATGTAAAACATACCTTATGTTGTTTAGATTCCTTGAAAACCTTGTGAGCCTAGCACCTCAAGTGTGATGCCTCAAATGTCTCACACAACACCACAATACTTGGAATAACCTTGAGAGAAGTTCACTAACACCTTAAAATCGGCTAGCCCTCTTTCTTGCTGGTACAAGTGTTGGTTTAGCTAGTCTAGGGGTCTTTATATAGTTGTGGCACAAGTAGGGTTACACCATGTAAACCCTAATTGTCATGGCTTTGCATATTGCATGATCCATGGGTTTGTAACCTCCATGGACTATCTATGGAGCACCTTATGGGTTTTAACCCAATCCATACAAACCATGGATCATTAGCCCACTATACAATAATGGATGATTTATACAATCAACCCCATATATTTAATTAGTCTCTTTTTGATCGCTTGATTAATTCCAAATTAATTCTTTGATCAATACTAATTAAATAATATTATTAATATATTAGAACTTATAATATATTAATAATTCTTAAGTGTCCTCTCTCTCATTTAGTCTATCCAAGTGCTGCAATGCCATGCAACCCAAATGGACCATGCCAACCGGGTCAAGTACATACCAGAAATAGTTATGGACTTAGACACCTTATCCAACATGGATTACCTCATAACCCAAATAGAAATAAGAAAATAGAGATAAATAAGTTTTTAAGTTATTAAAGAATTAATAAATTAATTACAAATTCTTTTAGTAATCAATTAAAATGTTTTAATTAATTAAAGAGCTTAAATATTAATTAAGGTAAATTGAGTAATCTAATCACTTTTTTTGGGTTTTTTTTTGAAATATAACCAAGTTTGTTTTTTTTTTTGGAAAAATAACCTTTTGGTCCGAAATGGGTCATTTCAGACCCGAAAACCGGCCCAAGCCCAATGGTATATATATAGGTCCCACATACAACAAATCCAGAATATACGTTCCAGAATTAGCACATCCGAAACACGTCTACCCGCATTTCAAACCAAAATTCCAACATGGATTCGTTAAATCAAGTAAGTTCTACACTTTAAGTTACTTTGCATTTGATTGTATGAAACAATTTACGTGTTCGGGAATGGTCCGGAACACGAGGAACAACGTTGTATGTGTATGAATGTCATGTAAGAATTTTGTAATGTGTTTCTGTTAGGTTGTTTTAGTCCGGAATTAGGTATTGTAGGTCCGGAACACGATGAATGTTGTCCGAAACCTGATGATCTATTCTGGAATGATGATCCAGAATACTTATAATATATAGTTTTTTCTAAGTAATGTTTAATAACCCATGTTAGTCTAAAGACGAGTTAGTATGGATGCTGTTAAAAAAAGTGAGTTTTACGGACGACGAAGTTGTATTCCATTTAGAGGAGCTTTCGGAATTGCGGCCGATAAAGGTAAAATCAAAAAACAATAATTTTACAATTATAATTTATTTTTACCGTAACGTATGAAAATATTCTTTGAATTTTTTTTTTTGTAGATAAAAAACGACGATTCTGAGTTTCAAAATAAGATAAAAAAATAAACCAACAAAGGCACCCATAAAATTAATAAAGATATTAGAAAGGTGTTAAGACTTAAATTGAAAGCAGATAGGACTCCGAAAGTTGTCACCGAGCAAGTGTAAAAAAACCTATTATATTCGACTAGTTGCAATTATGTTTTTTTTTGTTATGGATATGTTTCACCAAGTGTTTATTATTATTATTAAATACTTCTATGTACATTGGTTTTTAAATAGTATATTAATATAATTTAGGTATTTTCTATTTTCAGTCTCCAACATCCAATGACTTGAACGATTTGGATGAGTTGCCTATACAGTATGCTATACCATGTCTCAAAGATGAGCAACGACGTCTTATTGATACGACTGCATTAGAAATGATTCGTGATTATCAACGTACTAAACAATGAATGGTAATACTGGAAATCCCATTACCGCCTTCACCAGATAAGGACCAGAGAAAATTAGCATTGTATAACATGCAAATGCTCCTTATTATCATGTCTGAAGGTATACGACAATTTGTGAACACAATGGACATCATCTAAGAAACACATAGGACAAATCCAACAATAGAAGATCGAGTCGAATTGACAGATAATGGTTTGAAAATAATTGAAACCTACATGGAATTGTTTTGAAAAACATGTAGAAACAGCTAGCTTGCGTCGGATGCAAGTTCCCAGTTATCGACTACAAATATAAAATGACAATTATCCTTTTTCATTAAACTTATTGTAAATAGTGTTATTTAACCTAATACATACTTAGATTGGTTTCCACAAATCAGGAAATTGTAAGGGATACATATTGTGTTCTCGGTAAATAAAATCTCCTCTAATTCTAACAACATTTGTTAGACTGTCCCGTTCTGCACACAACTTATTGATCTCCTTATTTGCATTTTCCACCCACTTCTTAGCTGGTTTCACTTCATTCATTGCTTCAACAACCCGTTTTTCTTTTTCATTTACTTGTTCTGCTACATCGTCTACACGTTGATTCAATGTGCGACTTCTTTCAGAGTCTCTTTCGTTTGCTTCTTCAGCAACCTTTATAGCTTGGAAAACGTTATCATGCATTTTATATGGGAGTGGGAAATCTAGGCCTTTCGGAAATGGGTTATTATCTTAACAAACATAACAATCTTCTTCTTTACAATAACAAACACCATCGTGAGTTGAACTCATTGCAATTTTATTTCAACGTTGAGGATTCATGGTAGGGCATTTTAAGGTCAAAAAGCGATTGTCCGAAAAACCCATTCTGAAAAGTGCCTCCGGATCCGGAATGGGGTTCTGGAATAAAGGTCCGAAATTCTGTCAGGAATCTATGATATTTACTGTTCGGAATGACTACACAGACTGTCAATAATCTACTACTTTTACTGTTGGGAAATGACTACATGTATGTCAACAATCTATGATAATTATTGTTCCGAAATTATGGTCTGAAATATCAATTCCGGAATGTGTCTCCGATATAGTTGGTACGGAACCTGCTCCGAAATAGCTGTTCCGGAACGTGGCTCCGGAACAATGGTCCGAAATAGCTGGTCCGAAGTACTGTCAGGAATTTATGAAATTTACTGTTCGGAATGACTAGAAATTTGTCAGGTATCGATGACTTTTACTGTTCAGAATGACTACACATATGTCAGGAATCCAGGACAATTATTGTTCCAAAATTAGGGTCTGAAATGTCAATTCCAGAATGTTGCTATGGAATGTGTATTCCGGAATATCAATTCCGCAATCATAACCCTAGTAAATATCAATATATAAAGGAATTCAAGCGTCCTAAGTCTTTACCTTGTTAAATTTACTACTAAAAATTCATTTATCATAATCCAAAGAAATGGCATACTGCGATTATGGCGCTGAAGGTATTATAAGGACATTAACGAGTAGAAAAAACCCTGGACGACTTTTTTATGTTTGTCCTAAAGAGGTATGTCAGTTATCATTTTATTATTATTTTTTTTAATTAATATTAATTTAGACAATATACATCATGTGTTTGATCTTAAATTTTCAGGAACCACAGTCTGGGTTTATCTGTTATGTTTACAAAGCAAAAGAGAATAATTCGGTGATAATCAGTAACTTATTTCGATCGAAAAAATAAAATTGAAACCCAAAATATGCACTTGAAGATAGCGTTAATTTGTAGTTGGATTTTCTTTTTTGGAATCATTGGGTACAAGTTGTAAGCTTTATGTTCATCAACTAAGTTTCCCTTCTGTAACGCTTATTTATCTTTTTAATATGTAATTTTTCTTGTTTGTTAGTATTATTATGGTACTTGTAAGTTATGTTTTTTTCCATCTTTGTAATATGTAGCAAATATTAGCGCAATAATAATATTATTCCCATTATGATGGAGCATGAAGAGGGTGCATGGTTTGTGTATGGTAGGTAGTCTGAAACACATTAGCCCGGTAATATATCTGAACCATATAAGGTAATTCATGGACGTTCGAATGAAGTGGTGCCGCAATTACAAGACCGCAAGGTATACCTAAATTGCACCATTTCCCACATAAACATGTATGACAGTTCAGATCAACAACACAAGTTTTTTTTTTAAATCAAAAACTCAATAAATATCGGACGGGAGCGGAGACGGGATCTCTGGCGGGATCTTTGTTGCTTACCACCGAAGAGACTTTTGCATCCTTTTATGAAGCACCATTTCAGCATATGGGGTGAGTAAGGTAGTCAAAATCGCTGAAAAGTAAATACGATCAAATTAGGTTCTTGTAAAAGGATTTAAATAAATTTAATATTTCACCTAGTATTTTACCTTCCATTCATCTGCATTCATCGAAAGTCAGTTGAATGTAGTCGCAAATTGCCTCGCTAAACATTATTATCGGTACGTTGCGTTGATTTACCGATAACACAAAAAAATGGGAACATCAATGTTGACTATATTCCCCTGGATGTTAAGGAAATAGGATCTTGCCCATTTCAGATGACCGATGTTGGCAAGCATTTCAGAAGCAACAGGGTCAGCCGACTGAAGTTTTCTTCAAAATTGCACACGGTATATGAGCTGGATGTCATCCAGAACAAATGTCGTAATGTTCTTCTAAAGACGCCTCTTGTGCACATATACTTGAACACAGTTTTAGAAGTATACTCATGATAAGAATTAGGGAATATATGCTCCATGCAAGAACTAATTACATCACCCATATTTGTTACGAACGATACTTCCCTACCTTGTCTTAGAGCTTCTCTTAAACTCATAAGGAACCAGGTACAAGAGTAGAGATTATTTTCCACGGCCAGACCAAATGCTATAGGCAGGGTCGGGTTGTTCCCGTCGATAGCAACCGCTACAAACATTGTTTTTAGGTAATCACCTCTAAGAGGGACATTACCTATGAAGATGGACCTGTATTTTTTGTATTTTTTTGGGAACAAAAATGAATTAATTTAGATGCAGAAACATTATATATTTTAAAGAAACAATAGAAAAGTCCAAATAACAAATATACCACTCATCCAATAGCCACAAAACAAGCTTCAAAACGATCCATCAAATCAGTTTTGATGTGAGTGTAAGTATACGTGTTAGTTCGCCTATGATTGTGAAGGTAAACAGGCATGTTGTTAAAGCTTTCTTCATGATGACTCTCTGAGAAACTCATTTTGAAGCAATTTTATCAGAGATAATTACGAATTACTTGATTAAAGGTAAGGTTCTAAGCACATATGGACACATGTACCTGGAGTGCTAATTCCCTTCATGAAATTTGCCCAACCTCTCCGCCGCTCTCTGCATGTACATGTATTTTATAACATATAAAACCCATCACCATATCTTATGTTATGTGTTTGAAAATTGTTTTTACATGCTAAATAATATATTATCATAAATTAACATCACTTGAAGATTAAGAATTAAATATTTAAATAATATCATAAGACTTTTATAAATGAGTTTTTATTAAAAGTATTTTATAGCATCTAAAATTGCATAATTTTTGTTAAAAATATATTTGTTGTAAAACTTTTAATAGCCAACTATGAAATCCTAGTTATAATAAATAAGAGTTTTTTTAAAAATACTAAAATCCTAGTTATAGCGTTATAACATCAAACTACAATACTAGATACTATTTTTTACGTTAAAACTTATATACGATATTAGTTTTAAAATTTTAACATGGTGTGTCGATATTTTGTTTTATGCATGCTAAATGTGATCTCCAACATAGTTATCATCACATGATTTGGTTTATCAGAATATGTTTTTTTAATATGTATAAAATGAGTTATATTCCACAAATTAATAATGTCGATGGATTGTTTATTATTAAAAGGAGATTAATAAGAATGATGTCAAAACTCATCCTAAAACTTTAATGACTTTTAATGACTAAACTTTAAATTAATATATTAAAATACTACAATTGGTTCTTAAAACTTTTAATGACTAAACTTTAAATTAATATATTAGTTTATAACCAAATGCGGATATATGTTAATTGTTAGGACCAAGATCCTCAATCCTATCGAAGATCCTGGATCTTAAAGATATCTAAGGATCCTTAAACTTATCCAGGATCGTGGATCTTAAAGGAGGCTCAGGATCCCGAAGATACATCACGATTCTTAACATCGCCATTATTAATTCCTAATAAGTTTAACATCTATATTTCTTGTTTAGTTTCCTTGTAAACCACTCTTGTGATTTTAACTTCAATTCGATTCTTATATTAGCTACAACACCTCGACCTCTCATACAACTTGGTTGATCTTCGTTTGATCGATTTTTGACCAAAACAATTTGGCGTCATCTGTGGTATCGTGGTGTTCACAATCATTCAGAAATCATGACTAGCCAACCAGCCTTATCCTCATCCTCTATTCCACCCATTTACTCTAAAAACCTGCCACCACCTACAAATAGGGCTCCAAGAAAGACTTCTGATGCACCGGCGAAAAACACCTCTCCGGACACTACCCAAGGATTTTAGGATCCTCCTGTAGTGATTTCCAACAATGAGCTCTTTGCTATGATGAATAGACCGGAACAACAAGTTACTCAATAGCAGGAGGACAACAGGATGGTGCTTAAGGAAATGGAGAGAATGAAGGCGGAGATCCATAAAACCGAAGAAGCATCACCCTCAATCTTTCCACCTGAGATCCTAAACTCTGCCAAGACAAGAACCTCAGGAAACTGTCGGGAGATAGAATCCTCAACACCAACACCTGCTCCCACTTGGGGCGCAACTTAAAACGAGCGAGCCCATGTGATACATGATCCCGATGAAGTCTTCATCACTCCCAATAACGACGATCCTGGTAACTTCCTGAATAATAATACACTTAATACTAACTCAATGGACCATGATATAGGAATGAGCTCGGTCATGGCCAAGGAACTTTAGCAGTTAAGGCAGATGATCTCAAGTGTGCCTGGAGTGGTCCAATCCATACCAGAGGTATCCCCCAACGAGCAACATGATCTCATGATTTGCTCCTGCAATAGCTGATATTGAAGTCCCAAAGCATTTCCAAACTCCCAATATGAAGCCTTACGATGGAACCATGGATCCTGAAGAACATGTGGTATAGTATATATAAAGAATGGAGATCATCCCCATTCCCACACATCTGAATGAAGCTTGACTATACAAGGGTTTTGGCTCAACCTTCACATGATCAACCTTAAAATGACTGGTAAAGTTCCTACTTGTTCTATTACTTCATTCGCACATTTAGTTAAAAATTTTAACAACAAATTTTCTTGTAGTAGAACATTCGAAAAAATCACTAGTGATCTCTATCGACTGGTCCAAGATCATAAGGAATCCGTAAGGGCTTTGTGAACAGGTTTGG
Organism: Lactuca virosa; assembly: GCF_052849685.1. Lineage (NCBI taxonomy): Eukaryota > Viridiplantae > Streptophyta > Magnoliopsida > Asterales > Asteraceae > Lactuca > Lactuca virosa. The sequence continues at coordinate 301,928,740 of NC_136429.1, read as the reverse complement.
CAGGGAAGCTCTAAGTATCTACAACATTGATATGGAGACTATTGTAGAAGCCTTCAAAATGGGTTTAAAGAAAGACTCCCCTTTTTAGGAAGACCTTGTAATGACTACATGCAAAATATTGGACGGAGCACGAAGTAGAGAATTGAGGTTCACTAGACTTGAAGAAGACAAGGAGATCCAAAAAAGGAGCAACCCACCAAACTCATATGACAACCCCAATACGAAGGCCAACTCCTCGGCCCCAAGATCCCATAAATAAAAATCATATTCCGAACCTGATCATCATAGGGTTAATTCCCTTGAAGATGAAGGAAGGGAAGAAGAATTTACCAGGATCACTGACTATTGCTTTTCCGTTGATTTTATAGGTTTAATATTTTCTATACAAGGTATTGTCGATAAAGAGAGATGAACAAGGAAGGGTGAAAAGTCCAATAGATGGAAAGATAAGTCTAAATGGTGTGCATACCATGAAGACTTTGGTCATGGTACAGAAGATTGTGTAGCCCTCAGGAAGGAGATCAGTTACCTCCTAGGCATGGGATACCTCAAAGATATCCTTGGGAGAAGAAAAGAAAGATCCAAAAAAATGACCAGGGTCCTCATAAGGTCCTTGAAAAACCTGGAACCCCCTCCTGCAGACACCAAGGAAATCAATGTTATCTCTGGAGGCTCTGACATTTATGGTACCTCTTATTCTGCAGCAAAAAGGTTTTCCAAAGTGTCGAAGATAGAAAACGAAGAAATACCATGGAAGAATACCTTGATCACGAACGAGAAGGAGATTACTTTTAACCAGACAGATAGAGAAGACATCCATGATCCCCACCATGACAGATTGGTGATCAGTCTTTACATCGCCAACCATTTTTTCATAAGGATCGTTATCAACGGAGGATCCTCAATCAACATTATACTAATGGATGCTCTAAAAAGAATAAACAACCCATAATCTGAAATAATCAACAGATCTCAGTATTGATAGGATTCAGTGGTGAAACAAAGCATACTATTGGAGAGATCAAGCTATCCATCTACATTGAAGGGGTAAATTCTATGCAACACTTTTTTTACTAATGTTTTATCTTCCTACAATGTTATATTAGGTAGCCCCTAGATCCATGATGTGAAAGCAATTCCATCGACATACCATCAAGGTGTCAAGATGCCTACTCCGTGGGGAATAGTGAAGATCAGAGGTGATCAACAAGAATCCGAAGAATGCTATGAGGCCTCAATGAAGCCTACTCAGTACCAAAGCAAATATAACAATTAAAGCGTGGGGGGCACGGGACGTACTAGAAGCGAATGAGAGAGATATAAAATAAGTGACCCTAGAAGTTGAGGATCTTGATGCCAAAGTACTCACAGGATCCTCAATACCAGAAGACATCGAAAAGGACCTAGTTACATTTCTGAAAGAAAGAAGGAAAACCTTCACATGGAAACATGAGGACATGGCAGGTATAGCTAAAAATATTATTATTCATAAACTTTACATTGATCCTTATTTCAGACCCATACATCAAAAGAGAAGAAAGTTCGCACCCGAAAGGGACCAAATCATCCAAGAGCAAGTTAAAAAAATTCATAAGACATGAATGGTTAAAGAAGTCAAGTTCCCAAGATGGCTAGCCACCGTGGTGGTAGTATAAAAGAAGAACAGAAATGACAAGTACGTATGGACTACACGGATCTTAATAAGGCTTGCTCTAAGGATCCTTTTCCTTTGCCACTTATCGAATACATGATAGATGGCACGACATGCCATGGATCACTATCATTCATGGACGCCTCGGCTGGATTCCAAAAAATATATATGGAACCACCCGATCAAGAGGATACTACCTTCATAACCCCTATATGAAAAATTGGGGGACACCATGGAATTCTACATTGATGACATGGTGGTCAAATCCAAAAGAGATGAAGATCACCTCAGGGATATTGAAGAATTCTTCAATATATTAGATGAATACAACATCACTTTGGAATGAAGGAAGGAAAGTTTATTGGTTACATGGTCACCAAGAGGAGAATAGAAGTGAGTCCTGGCCAAGGATTCGAATAGGGAACCACTCCTCCTATATCTTTCAGTATCTTTGGATGATGTTAGTGCTATTCCGGACAATGATCTTAATGTCGAACAACAAACTGTTTACTATGTAAGTAAAAGTCTTTTGGACCCAGAAACTAGGTACTCTCTCCTTGAAAAACTAATACTTGCAATAGTTACAACTTCTAACAAATTAAGACATTATTTTGAAATTTATAATATACATGTCAAAACTCACTATCTTATTAAGAATTTCATGGAAAAACCAGAAAGGTTAGACAGAATGACTAAGTGGTTAGTGAAACTCATCACATATGACAATTAATATGAGCCAACATTCTCAATAAATTCACATGCATTAGCAGATTTTATTTTAGTGATGATCTACAACCCGATGTATTGTTAGAAATCCAATGACTACAAAAATAAAATAAAAAACATGGGGGAGTAGATACTCTTTACAGATGGAGCATCCAACTTTAAAAGAGCAGGCCTTGGGATCATACTAAAATCGCCACAGGGGGGACATCCAACCCAGACAGTTGATTGTGAATTCCATGCAACTAACAATGAAGTAGAATATGAAGCACTTATCATGGGGCTACAACTGGCCAAGTATCTTCAGATCAAGTATCTTCAGGTTTATGTCGATTTTTGATTAATAACTAACCATTTTAATGGATTTTATGCAGTTAAAGGTGAAAGACTAACACCATACCTTCATATTCTTAAACAATTAGCCTCCGAATTTCAAGCTTTTAGCCTAAAACAAGTTCCTAGAGAAGATAACACCAAGGCAGACATATTAGCCAACTTAGAGTCTTCCCTCAGGATCCCGCCAGAGACCAGGATCCCAATAACCCACATAATGATCCTGGCAATAGAATATCCCTCTAGGAGACCATAGGACCCCGACGAACATGATCAGACGGCCAACATAGAAGCAATTGGAGGCCTACTTACTCTATCCTCTAACCAGGATACTGATCCAAATAGTCAGGATCCTAAGAGACATTTGAGATCCTAGACATAACCCATCATAGAGTATCTCTAGAATGGTACAATCCCAAAAAAAAAGAAAAAAGATATAAAGCATTCAAGATAAGGATCTCACACTGTGATGATCCATGGAGTATTAGAAAAGAAATCCATAACATGTCTATATCTAAGATCAAGAAGCCATGGAAGTTCTAAAAGACATACACGAAGTGGATTGTGGCAACCAAACTGGGGGAAAAACATTGTGTTCTAAAGTGTTAAGAACATGATACTATTGGTCAACCATGAAGAAAGATGCCTTCCTACACGCTCAGAAGTGTGTTGCCTATCTTATTGATTCAGAAGCATGAATGGGGGCATATTGGCTACCTACCCTAGAAGGAAGCATCTTTCTAAGATCTTGAAATGCTATACACCCTGAAGCGTACTTTATGCAAGTCAATTTAGTCACAATTCATCACAAGCGAGTCGAGGTACATACCTACTCCTTACCCTCATTTCTTTTCTTTGTTTATTTTTATTCTAATGACACTACTGACTTAAGCATCAAAGGGATGTTAGAGTTTAAGGAGTTAATAACCTCTTTCTTAGCCCCTACGAATATAGATTGATCATCTCTCCTCCGATTATGGGTACTTAATCCCCTCTAAGTTTTAAAGAGTTAATAACCTCTTTCATCCATTTTTAGGCTTCCACACCCTGCTTGGACACATGATATATTACTATAGGATATGAGTAAGGGGATCATTTAAAGCTTTAGTGACTTGGCAATCCTCTTATTTATGAACATATGTTAAGATCCTAAGGTTTAAAGAGTTAATGACCTCTTTCTCACGAGTTTAGGTTTCTACACCTCGCTTGGACGCATGATATCTAACTACGGGATGTAAATAAGGGGATTATTTCACGCTTTAGTGACTTGGCAACCCTCTTATTTCTGAACATATGTTAAGATCCTAAAGTAAATTTATAAGGTTTATAAAATTATCATGTTGTGTTACGAAATGAGATTTTCCCCAGTTATTATCTAAACTTGGGATTTTCCCCAGTTATTATTTAAAGTTGGGATTTCCCCATTTATTATCTAAAGTTGGGATTTTCCTCAGTATAATCTATGTTGGGATCTTCCCCAATATAATGTAAGTTGGGATCTTCCCCAGTATAATCAAACTTCGGATCTTTTCTAGTATTTTTGCCAGTATTTCTTAAGTTGGGATCTTCCCCAGTATTTCTTACGTTGGGATTTTCCCCACTAAAACTCTAATTTGGGATCTTCCTCAGTGAATTACTATAGGGGATCTTTCCCAGTATTACATGAGGTGGGACTTTTCCCACTAAATTCTGAAGTTCGGATCATCTCCCAAAAACATATTTGGAAGAACTCACATCAAGACGATAAAACCTATCCAAAGTAATGTTCAGAGAGATGACCAAAAGATGAATTGGTGTTTCAGCTGACATCAGGTTCTCTCTATCGTTACACATAAGATTGTCATTTACAGTTCTTTTTCTTTGAAAAAGTTTTGCAACAACTTTCAAGGTTTTTAAATAAAATTGAAGGATCTCACATATTACAGGTGTTGGGGTTTAGGTACTATAACACTCCTATGGTGCACATACAACCCTAATAGCTTTGGATCTAAGTTTTCTCTAGTTATACATGCTACAAAAATTTCCAAAGCTTGAAACCTACAAATAGCATACAATTTGACATATGAATCATAAAAGTAAGTTAGAAGATTACCTCTTTGTTGTAGCTTGTAGGAATTGGTCTTTCAAGAGCCGAGCACCTCAAGTGTGATGCCTCAAATGGAATTATAACAAACCAAGAACAAGAGGAGCAATTTGAGAGAGATGTTGGAAACTCCAAATCGGCTAGAGCTTCTAAGAACACTTAGTGCACGATTTTGGCTTTTGAGGAATACATATATAGTGTAGAATTCCAAGAGTCATAAACAAACCCTAATTCTTACACTTAGGCTTATGATCCATAACTCATATGGACTAATATTTCATGGACTTTCACATAATCTTAGTCCATCATGGATCAACAGCCCAAACTATATGTATCACTGATTTACACAATCAGTCCCCGTTAATTAAATTAGTCTCTTTTGATCACTAAATTAATTCCAAATTAATTCTTGATAAATACTAATTAAATAATATGATTTCTCAATTAATATATTATACTTATAATATATTAATAAATCACAAATAACATCTTTCTCAAATATTCATCTTGTCAAATTGTTATAGAGTGTTACAACTCAAATGGACCATGTTCTATTGGGTCAAGTACATACCAATTACAGTTATGGGCTTAGACACATAATCCAACAGTCTCCCACTTGGATAAGTCTAATAACTATAATCGCAAGTACGACTTCAAACTCCGATTGGCAATCGTAGCTCTCAAAAAGACCGTTTTCGAACTCTGATCTTATTAGTAACACGTCCATAAGATAAGGGATCATATATTCCTCCATTCTAGATATCGTATGAACTGAGACATGGATTATAATCATTCTCTCTGTTCATGTGTTGTTACCCGATTTCTGATTTATAACGACCAACGAATTGAACAAATCAAATCAGTCCAGGCTTGGCCAAGCGCTTGGGGTTGTCATCACTAAATCATCGAGGGGCCCACAGATATCGCTTTTATACCACATTGGGTAAAAGGAATGGATAAACTTCGACCCATATGTTTGCTATATTTAATCATCAAATCACACACAAATATATGTTTTATAACACCGAGTTACCAGTGCGTTTACATATGATCAATGTGCAAACGACTTGTAAAATAAAACTCACATATCTTGGTTTCAAGAATATAAGATATTATCGTCTCATGATCACTCGTGATAAAATACATGAAGTGATTCAAATGAGCATGGGTTGAATCCAATACTCAAATCTTATTACAGGAGTACTCATGAATACTGCAGCAAACTTGTGCTATGTCTAAACACCTTTAGACAATCTACAGACCCATTCATGACAGTCTAGCTTCAATACCTACTTCCAAAGTATGATCGACTGTGGATAGTTTGAATAATCTAGTTATTCGGGAAGTCAAAACATGCAAAATGAAACACAAGAATAATCGAATCCAATATGTTCTCAAAACTTTTGAATATAAATAAAACACCTTTTATTTAATCAGCATATTGATTACACATTATTCATTGTATAATGTTTCGATTTATCAACGTAATACTTGAATTAAAACAATAGTTATCCCATGCTCCAAGCATGCACACTATGTTTATCTATGGTCCTTACTATGTGAAATAGATCAATCGAAAACATTTCAATGATGCTCATTTCACAATTCCAAATCCTTATTACAAGTGTAAGAATACCAAATTCTTGTCAACATTAGAATGTGTTAGGTTCTAACCTTTATGCAATGATTCTTTTGTAATGTCAATACGCCAAAGCCACAGAGACTTAGACAATGCAATTGCAAAGTATTCCGCTGGAGATTGTTACAAAACAATTCCATGGAAGTGAAGTCTCAAATTCAAAGTACATTCCTTTGAACATGCTTTTTGCATAAAAGTTTCCAACCTACACATAGATTCTTAATATCCAACTCCCAATATGGAAACATTTCCATATTTTCCATATGACAACTCATTATTAATAGAATCTTGTCTATTCATAATAATGTCAATATTGTCCATCCATTACAATACTTCCAATTTCCCACAAGCAAACAATCTTTAGATCGTCCTTGACTGTTGTTTAATACTTTAGTCATATCCGGTTCTAGTCCTTTTTCCCTCTTAATGCCCTAGGCATTTGGAAAATTAGAACATGAGAATATTATAGCACATGGAATCGATCCTATATCCGAAGCATATGGGACACGATTCATAATGTCTACATACAGACCTGATACTTTACCAGTATCTTGCTATTACATTTCCATATATAGAATTTCCTTATGTCGAATCTTTTCAACCTAACGTTCATATATGTCCTTGACTAAATTTGATTAAAATCTCTATCTAAACTTTTAGAATTGAAATTAAGTATAAGTTCCTCTGCCTTAGTTATAGCAAAACAACTTTTCAAACCCTGCAACTTTTTGCGAATTGAAACCTTTGTTTTCTATAATTAACAGTGCTAACTCGCAACACTTACCATAATAATTATGCTCCCACTAGCATAACGATTATTATCTTACTAGCATAAAACTTATGCTCCCACTAGCTTTGACATGTACCCAGAAATCAGTTGGACTTCTACAAATCAATACTTATTGATTTTCTTACCAAATTTCAGATTTCTGATACAAGATGCTTTTATAAGACTTTATCTAGGCTTCTCAAACCCATACAACTTTCCGTAGATAACTCTCATGTGTGTCTAAACAATTTTAGAACTTACAACAATAAGTCTAAAATGTTTAGACCTTTTTCCATTTCTCACAATTCAAACTATGAGGAGGGATGTCGTAATCATAATCGAATTTGAGAATGCAAATATCACAAATTCTATCTCCTTAAAATCTACTTAGTGAAAATGTTTCCTCACAATCATTTTTCATGAAGCGGAGAGAAACCTTTGTCACTTAGATCAATGGTGTATGTGTTCCTATCCATGTGAATTTGTCATAACCATAATCATAGGACAAGGTCTATGACAAATTCATAATCATATGGACTGAACTTTATCAATCTTAATTTCTTGCCACTTGGCAGCACAACGGCCTACCATGTCTTCTAAGTTGTTGAGCAGATCACCCTTACTGATCAATGAACTTTCACTGATCAATGTACTTTCCCTTATTCAAATAATTAAGAACTCATAGAACTCACATGTATAGTCGACTTTAAATGGAATGGGCACAGAAACAGTAATATGTCAACATGATAGGTTACAAACCTCAAGTCGTGAGCTAGTGATAAGCAATAGGTTTTGTTCTCGATTATTTCTTGAAACTATTCAAGATCTTTAAGACTCCCACTGACTTCTTGACATATAAGATTCTCTTGTCAAGAAACACTACTTGACAAAACAAATATTCAAGAGTTAGTGCAGATTCTTATCAAGACGAACACTTTGTACAATTGGTCTTAGTTGGTCTTTGTCTTAAAGACATCACAACTACCAATTCTAAATGTGTTATAAACCTACTGATAGTTTATTTTATTTACTTCTTTTTATTGTTTATTTTAGTTTATTTCATCCATAATTTAGTTAATTTACATGCATATTTTCCTTTTTGTTATTTTATGGCCATTTCGGGTACTTTCTAGTTTTGTGAGCTTAATTGCAGATTTTAAGGAGATTAGCGGAGTGAGATCTTTAGGAAGCGATTGGACTTAGAGGATGTCAAGGATCTTAGGCTTTATAATAATGGAGTTAATGCATTGAGCAGGCTTGATGATTATTTGAAGGCTTAGAGAAAATGAAGTTTGAATTTGCAAGATGCAGGAGAATATTCAAGCGTGTGTAGATCATTAATCGGGCGAGTTCACGAGCTTTGGAGGATTTGGAGAAGTCAAATTGGGCTTAAAATGAAGAAAACTTGAAGAAAAATGGGCTAGGAGCTGATTGGACTCGAACTGGGCCAAGTGGGCTAAGCTACGGAGGCCCAAACCTCAAAGATGTTACATCTAGGGACCACCCGCGCAACCCACCCGCGCAACAGCATGCAGGTCGCGCAACCCCCTGCAGGGGCAATTCCGGAAATTCTTCTTTTGGGCTATTTGACGAAGGTTGGTGCCCATCTTTTGCACACTCTTAGACATCCGATTTTTGAGCATTCTCTCTGGAGTTTGGAGCATTTTGAAGGCCAAGAACACTCAAGAACTTCATCATTTCACCTCTTAATTCTTGTTTAATGTTTGGTACAATCTTCTCTAACTTTGTTTCTTTGAGTTTAGCCATGCTTGGCTAAACTAATCTTCGTTGACTTTTGTTGGATCCTTTGAACTTTTGTTGAATGTTGAAGAATCCATGAACTTGTTCTTAAATCTTTATGGGAATGTTTTCTGTTTTAACATCTTCTCACTACTTGTATGTTTTTATTCATGAGTTTAAATGTGTTTGTGGTGATTAGTTGGCTAATTTCTTGATTAAGTAAAGGATCCTCAAATTAGCAAGCAACAAATGATTTTTGTGTTGTTTTTGCTTCACATAATCATAAAAACATTTTCTCCAACATGGTAGTGAAAGCATTTGACTCCTCTTGGATTTGGTGACTTTTTGGTTCTTAATGCTAGTTGACTTTCACTAATTACATGCTTAATGGAAATTGTGACTTTGACTAAGGAAATTTTTATGAGCTTCTCTAACCATTTTAACAACTAAGAAAAGTCTAGGTAATCTCAAGCTTCTTGGATTACTATAGCCAAATTAAAGATTTAAATCAAGTATTGGACCATTGGATTCTAATGATATGTTCATCAAAAGTCAAAGTGAGGAAACCTTAAGTCAACCATCTTTCTCTTATTGATTTCACATCAAATTCTTATTTTTGCCAAGTTGTTCATTTAAATAATTCTAGTTTTATTTAAAGTATTTCAAAAAGATCAAAACCCCCATTTTTAATTTATTGTCATTTTACAAGTATTTTACAAAGAGATTTCCCATAGAGTTATAAATTGAACCAATCTCCGTGGATCGACCCCTTTACCACTATACACTATTTTAGTGTAAAAGATCTAGGGTTATTTATTTTTGTTGGCCTCGACAACCACCAAATTTTGGTGTTGTTGCCGGGGATTGGTTTATATTTAATCAGTTTGTTTCTCTATGCCTAGATCTCATTGTGCAGGTACTCTAATTTAAAACCCCAAAATTGAAAAAGAAGTATGGTTCGGAAATGTACACTCCTTGCATTGAAGATAAACTTTCTGAGCTAGCTCAGTTAGTTATGATGATTGAAAGTGACCAAAGTGTGCAGCCCATGACTCTTCTATGTGATTTTTGCACCCAAAATGGACATCATTCCGACATGTGTCCATATTTACAAGGAGAATGGGAAGAAGTGCAAGATAAGGGAAGCTATTACCGGTCAAACCAATGGAGTTATGATCAGCCTCAACATGATCAATGGTGGGATAACAACCAACCTTGGGGAAATAACCAATACCAAAACCCATACCAAGCTTGGGGAAATAACCAATACCAACCAATTTCACAGTTCCAACAACCTTATCCGTACCCTCCTCAAAAGAACTGAAAGGCCAAGCATGTCCTTAGAGGACATTGTGAAAAGCATTGCCACATCTACCCAAATTTTCCAGGAAACAACCCACGCAAGCCTCAAAAGGTTAGAGCAACAAATAACACAAATTGCTCAATCAATGAGTATAATGGAAGCTCAATACAAATTACCATCCGAAGAGAGCCCATCGCATAGCGGATGTTCCATTCCATTGAAAGATGATAAAAGTTTTGATGACCCAAGAGTGTTATATGAAGAAGAGGAAGAAGGAGAAGTGAAAGAGGCTGTTAGAAAGGAGGAAGAAATTGAGAATGTTGTCAATGAAACTGTTAAGCAAGTAATAAGGGTTAACGAAAGAGAGGTTGAGCCACCCACTACCATTGAGAAACTAACTCCAGTTGTAGAACAACCACAAGATCCGGAAGCGATAAATCTATCGGACCCTTCAAAGGATACGTATTCCAAGAAAGAAGACGCCCAACCGGTCACCTACTCAACCACCATGTCAAAGAGAGAAGAGTTGGTCACCTTAATGAACAAGTACAAGAAAGAATATGGTTGGATGATTGCTATTATCAAAGGTCTAAGTCCGGTATGGTTCTCCCGTAAAAAGAAAGTCAAATATAAGAAAGAGTCCCAATGGAAGTGTGGAAATTAAAAAATGTCGACACGGGGCAAATTTGCAAGGTTACTAGACATCAATTGAAGCCATTCAATGAAGGTTTTGATTCAAATGTCCAAGATGTGGTCCATTTGGAGGCCCCACAGTGTTAAAGTGAACTTTGGAGGTGTCTCGCCAAAGTCGTTAAAGAAGGGCCTTTTTGGAAAGCATTGTGCTTTTGTGTTTTTAAATTCGAATAAAGAAGTTTGAAGATGTTTTTGGGATCCTCAAGGACTTGTATTTGAAGGAATTAAGTGTTTCCATATGTTCGGGGCCCTCCAATCCAAGAAAATGCAAAGAAACAAAGCAAAATGAAGCAAAAAGGAAGATCATGATCAGCTGGTTGCGCTACCTGCGTGCTGTTGCGCGGGTGGGTTGCACGGCCATGTGTGATGAAGCGACATTGGCCCAAGACTTAACTGCAAGGTCTGCGTGACCCGCGTGCTACACTGAGCGACCCGCGCACTGTGCTGGGCAATTTGGGCTATTTTTGGCTATTATTTGACCAGATGTTGACCAAAGGTTTTAATGAGTTGACCTTTTGACTTTTCTTGACCAACATTGACCGAAATTGACCCTTGTTGACCCATAGATTAAAATGTTCAGCTTCCCTTCTTCTTCATTTAATCATCTTGACCTCCCACTCCATTCCTCTCAAGAACATAACCTTCCAGCACCCACCTCGCCGGAAAATTCAAGATTGTCGGAGTTCTACCGGTCGTAATTTCACGAAACCACCGCCACAGACATCTCCCGTCATCCAATCCTCCGATTTAGGTCATTTTTGCCCTTACCTTAAGCATTGAGGACAATGCTTGTTCTTAAGCTTGGGGTGGGGCATTTCATTTTCCTTTTATTTTTTCATGCATTTTTAATTAGGTTGCATAACATTTTAGTTTTAAGCTAATTTTCATTCATTTTTTTTTAAATTCCAAAAAGATTTTATTTTCTTCTTTTCTACTTTTTATTTTTGCATAATATTTAGCTTAGGGCATTAGCATTCATGCATTTTTGTTGTCTGTTTATTCTCACCCCCTTGGATGCCATGGAACAGGTTCACAGTTATTGTATCATTATTGGTCCAGGATCTTGTTGTTATCTCACCCATCGAACCGGGACCACTAGCTGCAGTTTGGGACTTCATACTTGGGATCAGATGCTGGATGCTTAAAGGGGTAAGTGATCATGGCCAGGTACTTTCATGAAAAATTATGCATGCAATACTAACAACTGTAGGATATACTATAGCAATGGATGTTCTTAGCCTTGCGGTTAACACCGCCGAGAGGATCACACTTGATCATGTTTGAACTGTTAGGATGAAGCACTGGTGCTTGTCCCCGAGTAGAATCCATATTTGGTCTCTTTACATCACCATATCTTTTTCGCAATTTTTTTTTCAGGATTTTAGAGAGCCTTTTTGTCCACATTTGGACATTTTCATTATGATTGGAAAAATCACAAGTTTGAAGAGGAGCCTACATCTTTATCCTCCACACATGGTCATTTTCACACTTTGACCATTCGGATTATTATTTTTACCCCCTCGGTTCCACTTACATAATTTTGGGAACCAAATTTTGAGTCAAGAAGTTTTCTTGTCAAAAAAAGAATCTCAAGCAGATTCCAAGGAACGATTATCTTGGATGGGTGACCGGTTCAATTATTGAACAAATTTTCCTACATTGTGGTTACCCGACGTTTGATACTTATTTTTTTGTTTAGGAATGTTTTGTTGTATATGGATCGAGTTGTTTCTTTTCGCAAATTGGTGATGTTAGAGAGACTGTCGAGTTGGATACTACGGGAGGTTTGAGCCAACACTAAGTGAACTGATTCCTACAACGGTGCCCGAGCGATAAAACCCAATCACACTTGAGAGTGGCCGACAAACGTAAGATCACACAACTTTCGTGATAAGAGTGTACACTTAAAAAGAAGAGCTCCATACGAGCCCGTCCATTTGCTTTCTCCCTACTACAGATGATCTTGATTGTATACATGTTCCATTGGGGCTGCGACCGACCATCCCTCCTTACTCACCTAAAGGAGTTGTCCTAGTTGTGGTTTATCGTCCCATTGTCATCGGATGTAAAAGTAATGAGATAGTAGCAAGATCAATTCTGACCATGTTGACTAACGGTGATCAGATTCTACGGTTCTATCCATTCTTTTTATTTTTCTTAGGATAGTTCATCCCGAGTTCATTTTAGTCTTGTCTTACTTGAGGACAAGTAAGGTTTAAGCTTGGGGTGATTTGATAATTTATTTTATTTACTTCTTTTTATAGTTTATTTTAGTTCATTTCATCCATAATTTAGTTAATTTCCATGCATATTTTCCTTTTTGTTATTTTATGGCCATTTCGGGTACTTTCTAGTTTTGTGAGCTTAATTGCAGATTTTAAGGAGATTAGCGGAGTGAGATCTTTAGGAAGCGATTGGACTTAGAGGATGTCAAGGATCTTGGGCTTTATAATAATGGAGTTAATGCATGGAGCGGGCTTGATGATTATTTGAAGGCTTAGAGAAAATGAAGTTTGAATTTGCAAGATACGGGAGAATATTCAAGCGTACGTAGATCATTAATCGAGCGAGTTCACGAGCTTTCGAGAATTTAGAGAAGTCAAATTGGGCTTAAAATGAAGAAAACTTGAAGAAAAATGGGCTAGGAGATGATTGGACTCGAAATGGGCCAAGTGGGCTAAGCTATGGAGGCCCAAACCTCAAAGATGTTACATCCAGGGACCACCCGCGCAACCCACCCGCGCAACAGCACGCTGGTCGCGCAACCCCCTGCAGGGGCAATTCCGGAAATTCTTCTTTTGGGCTATTTGAGGAAGGTTGGTGCCCATCTTTTGCACACTCTTAGACATTCGATTTTTGACCATTCTCTATGGAGTTTGGAGCATTTTGAAGGCCAAGAACACTCAAGAACTTCATCATTTCACCTCTTAATTCTTGTTTAATGTTTGGTACAATCTTCTCTAACTTTGTTTCTTTGAGTTTAGCCATGCTTGGCTAAAGTAATCTTGGTTGACTTTTGTTGAATCCTTTGAACTTTTGCTGAATGTTGAAGAATCCATGAACTTTTCTTAAATCTTTATGGGAATGTTTTGTGTTTTAACATCTTATCACTACTTGTATGTTTTTATTCATGAGTTTAAATGTGTTTGTGGTGATTAGTTGGCTAATTTCTTGATTAAGTAAAGGATCCTCAAATTAGCAAGCAACAAATGATTTTTGTGTTGTTTTTGCTTCACACAATCATAAAAACATTTTCTCCAACATGGTAGTGAAAGCATTTGACTCCTCTTGGATTTGGTGACTTTTTGGTTCTTAATGCTAGTTGACTTTCACTAATTACATGCTTAATGGAAATTGTGACTTTGACTAAGGAAATTGTTATGAGCTTCTCTAACCATTTTAACAACTAAAAAAAGTCTAGGTAATCTCAAGCTTCTTGGATTACTATAGCCAAATTAAAGATTTAAATCAAGTATTGCACCATTGGATTCTAATGATATGTTCATCAAAAGTCAAAGTGAGGAAACCTTAAGTCAACCATCTTTCTCTTATTGATTTCACATCAAATTCTTATTTTTGCCAAGTTGTTCATTTAAGTTCTAGTTTAATTCTTGTTTTAATTAAAGTATTTCAAAAAGATCAAAACCCCCATTTTTAATTTATTGTCATTTTACAAGTATTTTACAAAGAGATTTCCCATAGAGTTATAAATTGAACCAATCTCCAGGGATCGACCCCTTTACCACTATACGCTATTTTAGTGTAAAAGATCTAGGGTTATTTATTTTTGTTGGCCTCGACAACCACCACCTACTTAAGATTATGTCACTCAATGTACAATCTTGGAGTATAACTCTAAGACTCGATTTTGGAACGAAGTATGACTCACCTTAAATGATTTAACCATTTTAAAAATTCACGATTCCTCTTATTACCCATACAAGTTCACTAAGGTATCCTTAGAGGATCAATTGTGACATGGTTCCATAATCATAAGGATGATAATAAAACACGATACTAAAGTACTCGCCCTTTGTTTCAGATTGGAGAAACTTTTATCTTTCTGCCTAATTTGATTCTTCTTATTCGTTCTGCTATCTATTGATACTTTTCCAATGACTCAGAATTATACTTAATCTTGTAAGCATAACCATATTTACTAAACTTTAGTAAATCATGACGAATAGTCTTATCGTTCTTTGTGGTGGACCTGACCAGCACACAACCAAGTGTACCCGATCCCCTAGTCCTTCACTTGACTTGCATATACATGTGAGAAAGGAATTAGTCTTAATTTCCCAAAGACGAAGGTTCTCATTCATCATACAATACAAGTTGCAAGTTTCCAAGTTTCTATCCAACTGAGACTTGGTGATGAGAATCTTTCTTTATTTGGTAAATTTAGACACTACCACAAACGAAAGAATCAAATCCATATCCCTAAAAATAGAAAGAGAGAAACATCAATTTTCACAAATGCCAATGCAAGGAAATATAAATAAGATAAATTCAAAATTCTTTCTTTATTTATAAAACGCAGAAAATGTTGTCCTTACAATGTAAGCACATATGAAAACTATGTCGCTACATATTTCTATGCAATCTATCATAATTCCTAAGCAGCAACTCAAAATTCCGAACATCGAACTATGCGATCGAAATCCATCTCTTCGCGATCAGAATCAGCTTACTCTTCTTTCAAGCTTCCTTTCTCTTCTTTGATCCTACAAAGCATCAAAATGCAATCTTATCACGTCATGTATTAAGAGTCTATAAGTAGGAACTTAATAGAGTTAGATAGTGAACTTAGCTGAAGTAGATTCATACATTTTGACTTTACCATCTCTTAGATCTCTCACGTAGTCAGGGCAGCTTCACAACCAATGCCCCTTCTCTTGGCAATAGAAACAAACAGACTTTTTTGGAATGGTACACGGGACAATCTCAGACTTAACCTTTCCCTTTCCCTTGGAAAGAGAAAACTTTTCTAGACTTCCAATGTTTCCATTGTCAATGTCCATGGAAATTTGGGAAGTAGATCTTCCAATCACATTTGCTTTACCAGTGCGCCAAATCATAACCGATTCAGCAGCAATTAGCAAATAGGTAAGAGCGATAAGGGACATGTCGCGGTCTATCATATAGTAATCTTTAATGAACTCACTATATAACTTAGGAAGTGACTGAAGAACCAAGTCAACAGCCAACTTCCTCGAGACATCGACTCCTAACATTCCCATCTTGTCAATATGCAGCTTCATGTCCAATACGTGAGCACATACAGACTTTCCATCTTCATGTTTGCTTGCCAATAGGGTTTGAGTGACCTTGAACTTTTCAAGTCTTTGAACATGTGGGTTAGGGAGAATTATTGGAGGAGGTGGAGGAAGTGAAGCATGATTTCTGGGAACATCATCTTCATGAGGAAGGCTTTTTCCAAAATATTCGGGAAGACCATAGTTATCTGAACTAGATATATACAAGGGGAGAAATTCAAGTTAGTTGATTTAAGTCCTTAATATAACACCAAAATGAATAAATTACTATTCGGAGAAGGGATGTCGTAATCCAATTGAAAATTATTTAAAGGTAGGTAAATGACGATTTACCAATTTCCACCATGAAAAACAAAAATGAATTTTAGGTTTTAAATGAATTGAAATTCCTACATTCTTTGAGATTCATTGAACTTTTCAATGGCATGTTTAATCTCGATTATGCCCTCTCAAGTTTGTGACTGGGATGCCGAGGATCACAAACAAGGTGTGAATAACCATGCAAATTAGCTTGGTACACTTAATGTTACAAATCATCCAATCAATGTGCCTGTTAACCACACACGCTCCATTGATCCATGATTAACATCAAGCTACCCTTTGCCACACATTGTCAGTCCCAAATTAGTGTGTCGGTTAACCACACACGATCCACTAACAATTTAACAAGGTGCAAAGTGCAATTTCATGGGTTAGCACCAAATTCACATTTTTCCAAAGTAACTAAGATTGTGAATTTATAAGTGTTTAGTTACTTGGTATTTTCATTATACTTTTAATGATAATTAATGTCCTATCCTACCCATTCGGCTAACGATCCTCCACCAGTCAAGGAAGCGGTGGGTGAGAGTGGACACCCATTAAACCACCATTTTATAGGCAGTAACCTTATACCCCCCTTATAGGCCGACTTCGTGAATGAGGCCTATTAATGGTAAGACTGACCTTTAACTTATACATATATAATATATGAGACTTTTATTTTTATATAGTATAAGAGTGTATTTTAAACTTTTAAAATAATTGATGGTTTAATCTATTATTAAATTATACTCTTAATTTAATTAAATTTAAACCATGTAATTATAGATTTAATAATACTGTTTTAATTAAATATTTAATTAAGTATTAATAAAGCCCATAAGAATTAATTTGAACTATTCAAAACACATCAATATGCTAAATCAAATAAAAACTATTTAATTAATTTTAAGTTATGAACCCATGAGTTACATTTTTGAAAAATTTTCAAATTACTAGGGTTTCCATGAATTCAATGCTTCTTAATTGAGACTTTTCAACTTTTAAAACTTGAGGGCAAGTTTTGTAATTCTTGAAAACTTTTGAACTCCATAACTTAAGGAGTTAATTTGTTTTATGAAGATGAGACTTTTCAAGTTCCATAAGTTATGGAACTCTTCAGAAACATTAAGATCAATTTATTTGTAACTCCTTTAAAAAAACTTATGAATTCCAAATTTGATGACAAAATTTGTAACTCTTGAAAAACCTTTGAGTTCCAAACTTGATGACAAGTTTTGTAACTCCAAAAAACATTTAGATCAAATTATAAACTTATAAAATAATCATTTTTATCTTTTACCAATTTGATCATAATACAATTCTTGTAGTAAGATAATTTCAAATCAAAAATTACAAATAATTAGCTTTATCATATAAACTAGTAATTATCTTAAAATTTGACAATTTATCTTTTAATTGGAAGAGAATAATCACTACCATATCAGAAAAACATATATTATGATAAAAAAACAATTTGTGGTAATGATTCTAATCCAAATGAGGCCAAAAAGCCCGAAAAACTGCCAAGAGATGATCCAACTCGTCGAGTCGGATAATGCACTCGACGAGTTCATCACTTAGGAGCATGGACTCGACGAGTTAATGTATGGACTCGTCGAGTCCTCCTATCAGAGTGCAGTTTTTGGACTTTTCCAACTTTGAACAATTATCTATGCATCTATATAACAGAAAACTACCCATGGCTCTGATACCACTGTTGGGTTTTAGGTACTATAACACTTCTATGGTGCAGATACAACCCTAATATCTTTGGATCTAAGTTTTCTCTAGTTATACATGCAACAAAAATTTCCAAAGCTTGAAACCTACAACTAGCATACAATTTGATATATGAACCACAAAAGTAGGTTAGAAGATTACATCTTTGTTGTAGCTTGTAGGAATTGGTCTTTCAAGAGCCTAGCACCTCAAGTGTGATGCCTCGAATGGAATTATAACAAACCAAGAGCAAGAGGAGGAATTTGAGAGAGAAGATGTAGACTCAAAATCGGCTAGAGCTTCTAAGAACACTTAGTGCACGATTTTGGTTTTTGAGGAATACATATATAGTGTAGAATTTCAAGAGTCATAAGCAAACCCTAATTCTTACAATTAGGCTTATGATCCATAATTCATATGGACTAATATTTCATGGACTTTCACATAAGCTTAGTCCATCATGGATCAATAGCCCAAACCATATGTATCACTGATTTACACAATCAGTCCCCGTTAATTGAATTAGTCTCTTTTGATCACTAAATTAATTCCAAATTAAATCTTGATCAATACTAATTAAATAATATGATTTCTCAATTAATATATTATACTTATAATATATTAATAAATCACAAATAACCTTTTTCTCAAATATCCATCCTATGAAATTGTTCTAGAGTGTTACAACCCAAATGGAACATGTTGTATCGGGTCAAGTACATACCAATCATAATTATGGGATTACACACATAATCCAACAACATAATCCCAATTTTTTATTTCAGATTATTAAGATCATAATAGTTTGTGTAAACTCTAAACTTAAAATTGTCTTAAAAACTAATCAGCTCTAATTCAAGGTTTGATCGCTCCCAACCGAGGTATCCTTTGTCTCCTTCTTCTCTTCCTCCAGTTTCTTTTTCTTCTATGCAAGATCCTAAATGACATTAACGTGCCTATTCCAAGTTCCTTCGTTCACCACATTCTTCACCAACTTAATTTTCGTCTGCCAGATGGCTTTGATGGCTCTTCCTTAAACCTCAGCAATCACCCCCTTGATCTCCAAGGCATGCTTCAAGAGGATGTCTTCACCTTCTTGGAAATGAGATGACCACTAGGCATGGACTCATCAATTTCCGAGAGGGAGAAGCAAGCGCTAGAATATGTAGCCTTGGATCCTGAAAATAGCAAAGTACCCTCATCGGTTCGAGATCCCCGAAATTAAACAAGTAAAAAATAAGGATCCTTTCCAGTAAACAACAAAGCAGTGGTGGAAGAACCTTCTTAAATGCTGGAATGGTCAACCTTGAAATATCTTTCAGCCTCAGGCAAAGCGAGAAAGCTTTCAATCTTCTCCTCAGTTTCTGCAGCAACTGAAACAACTTCCACGAACTTAAAAGCCACGTGAAAACAAACAAAATAAGGAAGTGTGAATTTCGGGATCATTATCATAATTAAATAAAATCCTACCCTTTTTAACCCAGTTTATTGGTAGGATATCGTCGTTGGGGATAGAGTTGTGTTTCTCAAAGAAAAACCTTTATTTCCAGGAAACATCTTTTTGTTTTCAAAATTAGATGTACTTTGTTGGTTTTGACTTTGAGCAGGAATTAGATGATCCAAAAGTTTGAAGATCATAAACATTGGCCAATTCGTCTAACCCCATGTCAATGTTTTTAGAGTAATTTATCCAATCGATCTAAAAAAGGATCCTCTAGATCACATGCATAGTTTGAAAATAAGAAAATTTTTTAACTTTGAAGAACTCAAAGATGATGCCAGAAAAATGGTATGTCATACCCAATGAGAAAGGATATTCTGGAAAACAAACTCAAGTAGAAGACACCAAGTCAAGTTTTGCCGCATCATGAAAAGGCATGAAAATGACAACGGCAGGAAAAGCTCCGGTCGATTTTAAGGACTCGGTGTCGTTATCATCAAAAGAGTATGTCCCCTCGTGGATATTTTGATCGAGGAAGTCCTCATTAGGAAAAGTAAGGATGCTCGAGCGAGAACGGAGTGCATTTTTACCCATGATCATCAAACAAGAAAAATGTGAAGAAAGGAACAAGAAATTTACCTTCAAGATAACTGATAACGCTTGAAAGAGAGCTAAAAGAAGTACTAGAAGATCAATAACCATTAACCCCTATTTATGAGGATCGCAGAGGATAGAGAGGAGATTTGACAACATAATCATATCTTTTTGAATGGATACAATTCTATCTGTTAGAGTTTGAATTTAAAATCCTTTATTTCCAATTAATTAAATTATACATTTTAAATACATGAAATTAATTCAAATATTTTGCAGGTATAATTTAGGGGCAATTGTTAGGACCAAGATCCTCCATCCTATCCTTGATCCCGGATCTCAATGATATTTAAGGATCCTTAAACCTATCTAGGATCTCGGATCTTAAACGAGTCTCAGGATCCCAAGCATACATCAGGATCCTGAACATCACCATTATTAATTCCTAACATGTTTAATGACTATATATCTTACTTATTTCTCACATGTGCATAAATGGTCGACATATGACTCATTCACAATGAAGAATCATTTCAACCTGGCTTAAAACCCATGAACACCAAGTCGAAGCACATTACAAGTAGCAGTTCAACAAGATCCCGAAAATATATGACTTTTAGTTACATAACCTAGACTCTATATACACCTATAAAACACACACAATGGGGATAATTCTCTGACACTTTACCCATTTAGACTCATTTTATCATTTGTAATTGTATTATCATGCTTATCTCTGTAATTTAATCTTCAATCAATAAAATCAAACAAGGCAGGTGATGATTATCACCTCCCATGGTTTTATGTCAAAGAGCCAAACAAGGATCAAGATATTTCCTTGTAAACCTCTCTTTTCATTTTAACTTCAATTCGATTCTTATATTAGCTACAACATCACAACCTCTCATACAACTTGGTTAATCTTCGCTTGATCGATTTTTGAACAAAACATTAATAAAATGAAATTTTATTTAGAACCAAAAGAACCATATATGAATATTGTTTTTACAAAAGGTAACATGAATTTTCGGATGCATGCAATATTCTATCAGAAATAGTGTTCAAGGTCATTAACTGTTTTGGAAATATTTGTAATAATAGCAATGACCTTTTGCATTATCTCATAGCCCAAATAGCAATAAGGAAACAAAGATAAATAAATTTTTAATTTTTTAAGGAATTAATAAATTAATTATAAATTATTTTGGCAATAAATTCAATGTTTTTAATTAATTAAAGAGCTTCAATATTAATTAATCCAGGAAGTTAATTGGAATATTCCAGAAGCTTCTGGATACACTGATATAGACATTTTTGAGAGGCTCCCTGATATGGATAAGACATGTTTGAATCAGATAAAGATTAATCTTAAGAGTTTGAATCCTTTTAGGATTCAATTTGTAACCTATAAATATATTGCTAGGGGTAAAACCTAGAGTGATGATTCCGTTTATGAAATATACTCAACCTCTCCTCCTCCTCCTCCTCTCTCTCTCCCCCTCTCTCCCCCCTCTCTTTCTCTCTCCATACGAACTTCTAATCCATCTCCTAGGGTTACTGAATTTCGTATAAACCGTAATCTAGGGTTTGACATTTTTTTTGCTTTTGGTGTTGTGGGTCGGACTCATTAAAAGGTTGCTACTTTTGATCATTCATCCATTACAACAAAATGGAAGTCCTGAGATCACAATAAAGCAATGAAATAGGTCAATAGTTTTTTTTGATGATTTTAAACTACGCTGCTAAAACTAGTAAAACCTAGATTGTAAGGCGCATCTACACTTAGATAAAAATTTTAATTGTTTCCGCTACCTAAGTTAGTGTATTTAATGCTTAAGAAATCCAAAAGTGGCATCAGAGCCAATATGTTTTAGTTTTTGGCAAAAACTATGTAAAAATTATAAAATGAAACGTGGCGTGACCAACTGTTGGCCGCGGCGCAACCGGTGTATTTTTCAGATTTCGAGATTTTGACTGATTTCGAAAATCTGGGGATAACTGAATCAGCCTCTCATTTGGAATATTATTTTAATTTTTTAAATCTAAATATTCAAATTTTGTAAATAATTTGTAATATTATTTAATTAGAAGTTAAATTTCAATATTTAATTAACACAATTTGAATATTATATAAACTTGAATTAAAATTTGCAGATTTATTGTGAAGTTTATTTAATAAGCGAATTAAATTAGAAAGACAATATTATAAATTTAAAAGGTTTAAATTTAGTATATGTGACAACCATCAAAATTCGACTCGGTTCTAGATTTGAATAAACTTAGTTGCACATATAGGCACGACACATACTAGACTTAGTAACTAGAATTTAAGATATAACCTATTAGAAACTTGGAAACAATTAGAAACAATGGATAATGTTCTTGGATTTCACATTGGTATGTGAATTCTACAACTACTTAACTGTAGTGACTATCCACACTCGGGTCATTCCTTGACTTGAACACTATTTCATGAATCATATACACCCATCATGCACTTAACCTAGTAGTAGAAATTAGGTCAAAGTCTCATAGAAACTTAAGTCAAAGTTGAAGACTAGGACTAGTATACTTGATTCCTCAATTTCGCTTGAATTTCGGAATCACTACATAGAATGACAATAAGCCGGTAAAAATAAATTACAAACATTATTTCTAATTTGAATAAGAGTTATGAAACACAAAAATAACTTAAAAAGTCTCAAAATTTAATTAATTTTGATATCCAAATATTTATTAAATCTCAAGACCCTAAAAGCCATAAAAACTCATATTTATAAACTTTAACATTAAAAATTCTATAAAAATAATTATGAAACTTATAATACGATCTTATAATAATTAAAATTATGAAAATTCATTTAAGGAAAATAAAATTTAAGTCATTAACAATTACCCTAAATTTATAAGTCAAAAATCAAGGTATCATGAGCAAAAACTTGGTTAGGGCGTATATTTTATAAAAAGTTTGATATTTTTATAAAATAATTGAATTTTTTTATAAAATTAAAAGAGAGGGAGGGCATTTTACACTCAAAACCGTCCACCCTCTTCCCAAGACACTTCCCCTCTTCCCAAAACACATAATCACTCCTCTCTCACACTTCATCTCCTTCACTTCTCTCTCTCTCTCTATATACTCTCTCTCACACTCCACCATTTACCACACTCAAACTCTCTCTTTCTCTCTCTAAAACCACGAAATTCTCCAGCTAAGAACATCTCTTAACCTTCAAATCTTCATCTTCTAGGGTTGTTCTTCATGGTAATCACGAAAATCCTTCAATCACCTTCACTTTTCTTTCTAGTTTTAAAGGTTTTTCTTGCACTTGTCCTTCTTCTACACCATTCTTTGTGAACATTCATGATCATAGCCATGAATGTCGAGTTTGATGATGATGGTGGTAGGGTTTCACCCAAGAACAACATGCATGTTGTTTGATGGTGAAATCCAAGGACCAAAACCTATGTCAAACCCTAAAATACGAATTTTTACAAGTTTTAGAGGTTCATCTACCTTATGCATTCAAGTTTTTCCTTGAAAAACATCACTATGAACAAAATATATCCATGAATGGTCTTCAAACAAACATGCATGTGATTATCTTCAAGCTTAGCAGCTAGATCATCAAAGTAT
Organism: Lactuca virosa; assembly: GCF_052849685.1. Taxonomy (NCBI): domain Eukaryota; kingdom Viridiplantae; phylum Streptophyta; class Magnoliopsida; order Asterales; family Asteraceae; genus Lactuca; species Lactuca virosa. Next base: position 301,904,836 of record NC_136429.1, on the reverse strand, counting down.
GTTGTTAAAAGGTTTCCAATATGTTCATGAAGGACTTATTTCCAAATAAATATCTAAAAGTCCTTTTCTGACCAAATCCGATTTTTCACAAATTCCCACCAATAAAATGAGATGTTCTGAAAATTTTAAGAATATAATTCGTTTTCCTCAAATTATTATAATTATTGCAATAATATAGGGCAATAAATCATATAAAATACTTTATTTGGTCTATAAATCCTAGGTAAATTCTTGGATGACCCTATGCTAAATAATGACCTCTCAGTAAGTTGCATCGATTTTTGTTACTGTTTAGCATGGTTTTGAATTTTCCTTTTGTTTGGCCCCAATAAATCATAAATCCACTTTAGACAATTTGAAAAGGCTATCTAATAATTTTCGCAGCTCATACCCTATGTTTAAGACTTAGAAAAATATTTTCAGAATTTTTCATAATGCATTCCTAGTTTTCCTGATTTTTGTATTTATAATGGCCTAATAATGGGAAAAATATTTGTGCTCATCCAAAATTCATGAAAATTTACTAGAACACCTTATAATATATTAGGATGGCACATAAAATTTTTGATGATTTTTCTCTTCTGTATGCTATTTTTCTTCTATTTTCCCAAGATTAAATACACTTAAATCCATTTTTTATTGGAATAAATGCACAAAAATCATAAAATTGGGTTAAACAGTTTATAAATCCACTTTTATATTTTTCCCAGCTTAATAATCTCTAATAACAGTATTATAAAAAGTTTGGGTAATTTTGGAAACTGTTTTCTATTTATCTCCATTTTTATTAGAATAAATGGACAAAAATCATAAAATTGGGTTAACCAGTTTATAAATCCGTTTTTATATTTTTCACAGCTTAATAATGTCTCATAACAGTACTATAAAAAGTTTGGGTAATTTTGGAAACTGTTTTCTATTTATCTCCATTTTTATTAGAATAAATGCACAAAAATCATAAAATTGGGTTAAACAGATTATAAATCCATTTTTATATTTTTTTCCAGCTTAAGTATGTGCAATGGCAGTAATATAAGAAGTTTGGGGAATTTTCTTAACTGATTGCTATTTTGCATGAATTTTTATCTATTTAGAGAATTAAATATAAGGAAAATGGTTATACATATCTATAATCCATTAAAATTTATATAGAAGCCTTTTAATGTAGTTAGAACCAAAATATGAAGTTTGGTAATATTTACTAACTATTTAGTATTTTTCATGATTTTATGGTTATTCAAGAAACTAAAATCGTGAAAAATAGTTAAACAATTAAAAAATTCAAGAAAATTTATCTTAAGGTCTTTGACTTCAATTAAAACTGAAATGCAAAGTTTGGGAAATTTTAGAACTAAATTGATTTAGTTTTTGAATATTAAATCATTAGAACACCTTTTAAAATGTTCAATATTAGCATTTCAATAATGTGAATTTTCCAATTAAATTGTTATATAACAATTGATTAATTGAAATTTAATTTTCACAGAAAAATGTTTGTAACTTATCAATATGAAATTTTGACACAATATTGGCATAATTCTATTGTAGTAGTGACTCACTAGCGAATACCATTATTGTAGGAATCGATAGTGGTACAAGTGGAACTTAGCTCAAGGCATCATTTGCATTATCTCAATGCATATTGTGAGTATTCACGACTTCCCCTATTTTCGGTTTTTAAATGTTTTGGGGTGGAAAAGCATGTCCTAAGCTTCTTATGTTCGTTGTATTTATTTTGACTCGTATGAAACTTGGTTGCTATATTTCGTATGTATGTGTATGTTACTTTAATTCATGAGGACTGTATTGCGGTTAAGTCCCTGGAATCTCTAGACACAACTCATTAACTCTTTTGAGCCTATGGTTATTATGGATAACGCTATCAGGAGGTAGACAACTCCTCACTCGCACGATTCGCTTGAGTGCATTTTACCATTTTATACACTATGTTTGCGATACACATAGTAGTCAATAGGGCACGATTCGGTCATTAGGCTTGGGTTGTGAACTCATGAATGGAAACTTGATGCACATACAAATCTTTATGCACATACGAAACTTGTATTCTCATGTTAGCAACGACACTTGTATACTTATTTTTAGCAATGAAACTTGTATACTTATTTTAGCAACGAAACTTTTATGCTTATTATAGCAACGAACTTTGTTTCTCATTATAGCAACAAACTTTTATTACTAAAAACTTATATATTTGTTTTAGCAATGAAATTGTTTGCTCCTTGTAACAATGAATATTATTTCGATTCTTGAAAACTCATTTTAGCAATATACTTTTATTTATGGAAACTTTTATCAAAACTTTTAATTTGATTCTTGAAACCAATATTATTCTTAATCTGTGAGTACTCACCAACTATTTTTATAGTTGACGCTCGTTTACATGCTTTTTCAGGAATCATCGAGTAAGTGGCACTTAGGGACACTTCACTTTTAGGAGCATTCGCATGTGTTGTATTTCAATTTACATTGTAATTTCTTTTAAAAGTTGTTCAAACCCATTGTAAATTTGTAATGATTTTTAATACTATGGTTGGTGTTGTCTTTAAACTTTTGCTATGAAACCCTTTGTACTGCCACGCCTCGTGTTTCACCTTTAGCGGGGTGTGACAATATATGATATAATTACTCTATGTATAACAATTATACCACATGTTTCATCAGATGCTAATAAAACATCATCGTCGAATCCAGACAAGTTGCAGCCACTTTAATACTTTAAGAAAGGTTTTAGGATGTCTTTATTATTCCTAATGGGACCACTTTTTAAAATGTTGCATGCTTACCACCCTCACCTCATTTGTGTATTATGAGCGTGGAGTTATTGAAAGGGTTTGATTTGATTTTGATTTAAGATTAAAACTATTAATCAAGTAATAAAACAAAATTCCCGTTTTATATATTAAAATATTGTCATGTGCTACCCATGAAAAGATACATGTTAGTTATATTCTGATGATGGAGCTTTTGTGGTTAACCGGCATGTCATTTCGAGAATATAAGTTAAAATGATGAGTCACTCGCGAAATTATTTTGTTGATCGAGCTTGTGTGGTTGATCGACACATCAATATGTGAATATTTGTTTTATCAAGGATCAAGAGGTTTTGCATGGTTGACTCACCATCTATTTAATGGTCTGTGGTATCCCCATCATTAAATTTCAGATGATCACAATCGAGATTAACATGCCATTGAATGTCAATTAATCTCAAATGATATAGGAGTTTCATAAGTGATTGAAATTGGAAAACTGCATTGCATTCTTAAATAACTTTATGATGTGTATATGACATCCCTTTACATATCACATATGCAAATATGGATCTTGGCCTTTGAAAATAACTAATTAGGGTTAAAAATTAATTTAAGGATTTATAAAACAAACCTGAATGGAATCGATATCGTATGATGTCAATAAGATAAGCCACCAAAATCTACTTCAATAAGACCTCACAAAGGGATTAAATGCTAGGATGATCGATCTAATCAAACTTCATAGTTTGGGAAAGGTTCTCATTTACGAATAGAGAGATCATGCCTTAGAAAAGGCTTATCTTAAGATTCCTCCAACCACTTCATTCTAAAACTATAAGAACAGTTATCAAATAATCCTGCTGAAGTGAAATGGAATTTCACTAAGCTAGGAGTTGATAGCTGACATGTATATATAATCATTTCACTCTGATTTTGATATGAACAATATGAAAATGTCCATACTAGAGTAGGCATGTTGAGAGCCTTTGGGAGTAACATGGAAAATCATAAAAACTCCAACTTCAAATGTTCCTATATTCGTTACCATGAATTGTAGTGTCAAGAAGAAGAAATTCAGTTGCCCATGCGTAAAATGCGATTAGTGGTGATAAACATAATCCGACCCAGATGCCAAGGACAACAGGAAGGCTTATTAATAGACTTGTTCCAATAAACTAATGGTGTCCAAGGACTTAAAAAACATACATGCCCAATATGTCTGATGGATAAGATTGAGACATGGAGAAGATAATTTGATCATGCATTACGAGCCCATGATACTACCCGTGAGATCAAATGGCAATGCGTTCTCTTGAATGTTTAGTCTATAACTAGTTATGCAAATTCATAATACCATTGAAAACATTACTTCCAATCCTTGAGTATGTTAAATAGGAGTACGAAGTTTAAAACAAGGAAAAAAAATTAGATCAGAAATATTGGGCCGTTGCTACCATTAATAGGATCAAAAGGATAATTCGTTCTCCCAAAGTTTGTGTATGTGGTCTTATGGTTGTTTATACAGTGTTTCACAGGATTGTTATAACTTATTTAGAACGTCTTAACATGTTTAAAAGAAAGTAATGAAATCTATAAAACTGGTATAGTTATGTAACTAAGAAGGTCGAAACAAGGAAAATAAAATTAGATCATGAATATCACGTCGTTGGCACCATTCATAGGATCAAAAGGATAATTCGTTCTCCCAATGTTTAAGTCTGTGGTCTTATGATTGTTTATACAATGTTTCATAGGATTGTTATAACTTATCTAGAATGTCTAAAATTATTTAAAATAAAGTCATGAAATCTATAAAACTTGTATAGTTCAAAAGCTGATTTGAATATGTGAATGAGATGTAATCAATTTCTTGGAAAAAGAGAATCACATTGCCAAATATTCAATAGGATAGGATTTTGGAATTCATTTGAATGCAACTCTTACAAAAAATGCGACTCTCATTTGTCAAAACAAATGATAAAATAACTATTTGATAATATAAATATTTGTTGGAATTAGTTCACACTAATGGACCATCCAGTTGGTTTGGATTTTGTACATCATTTGAATGCAAGCCTTAAGATAAATCCAAATATTTTTTTTATCAAGATAGATGATGAAAACATTACTTGGTAATGTGAATATTTGTTGGAGTTAGTTCACACTAATGGACCATTCAGATAAAGAAAAATTCATAGTAAGACCAACTTCATGTGAACATATTAGTTAAATCCATCTAGATCGTAATAGAAAATGTGGACAGTGAAAATATTTGTCAAAACCATCTAGATCATCTAAAATGTTATGAAAAGGTTTCATATATAGTCTACACCCAGAACTCTACCACAAGCAGTGTATTTGGAAAGAAAAAACAAATTAGTGTTTGATTTGATACTTGGTGACACTAAAAGAATTTTCACATACAACCACACTTTCCCGAGCCTAAAAAATGTGACCATATCCCTATAGGTACACTTTTATTCTTCAAATGTTTGACCATATGTCGTGATAGCTTAGGCATCTTACGGTCACAATAAAATTCAACATTTAAAAGTGTGACCATCACATAGAAAAGTATGGCTATTTTGTATGGATTTAATCAAGGAATTTATCGAATATATGGCCATAAATACTTTTTAGACACAATTTTTTGTTAATTAAGTGGTGTTAGGTGTCTCTATGTCGATAATAATGTGTTAATTTTGTGGCGTTTGCTATTATATTGTGAGATAAATTTATTTTTAACCATAGTTACTTTATATTTGTTGTGACTATTGCTTACCTTTTAGTTAGATTAATTTATGTTAAAGCATGACATATTATATCATTTAGCCACATAAATAAAACTCATAAAGAAAGAAATGTGACCATTTTTTATTATTAGTGATATGTAATTGTTAAAACCATCGCTAAATATTACTTATAGCAACACATTTTTTCTAAATGATGTGGCTATTTTGTTACCATTTCGTAACATTCATTAACTATAAAGCGTGAAATATGAAACCATTTAGTCACATAAACAAAACACATAAAGAACAAAATGTGACCATTTTTTGCTTTTCATGATACATAATTGTTAAAACTATCATTGAATAGTACTTGTAACAATGTGTTGTTTCTAATTGTTGTGGCTATTTGTTACCTTTTAGTAACATTAACTTATGTTAAAGCGTGCTATATGACATAATTTAGTTACATGAACAAAAAACATAAAGTCAAAAAAATATAACCATTGTTTTCTTTTGGTGATACATAATTGTTAAAACCATAGCTCGATATTACTTATAGCAACACATTTTTTTCTAAATGATGTGCTTTTTGTTACCATTTAGTGACATTCATTTATGCTAAAACGTGACATATGAAATATTTTACTCACATAAACAAAACACATAAAGAACAAAATGTGACCATTTTTTGTTGTTGGTAATACATAATTGTTAAAACAATTGTTGTGTATTGTATATAGCACCACATTTTTTTCTAATTTATGTGGCTATTTGTTACCTTTTAGTGACATTCATTTGTGGTAAAACATGACATATGACATCATTTAGTCATATAAAGAAAAATCATAAGGAAAAAAATGTGACCATTGTTTGCATTTGGTGATGCATAATAGTTAAAACCATCACACTTTTTCTAATTGGTTTGACTATTTATTACCCTTTAGCCACATTTAATTTTGTAATAATGAGCATATTTAACGTTCGGACACAGTTATAAATAGACGACAACAATAATAAAATGATGGAAATATACATTATAGGAGTAAATAATAATAAAATAAAGTAACTTTAATCATTAGTCCAAGTTAAATAGTATACACAAATATTGTAATCAAAATATATCTACCAGCCATATAAACACAATATGAAATATAAGTCATAAAATGATATACAGATTACTCTTCGACATATTAACACTCCTTGTCTTCTTAGCTTCAATTGTCGTGTAAGATAATTTGCGCTTTTTAGAGTTGTCAAAATTTGTGTCCTTAGTTGCATTTTTAGTTTGTACATATAGAACACAACTTGTATGTATCATCAAACATTAAAAAAATGATGAAAAGAGAAAAACAAACTTTAAAATATAGAACATAATAAACAAACATGTTTATTTTGGTCGAAAATTACACAAGTACTAATCAACGAAATTGAATGAGAGGCTGTGATGTTCAGATTGTGTAATGACAAATGGTAAAAGAAAGTCACACAATGGTTTACAAGGAAAGCCATTGATCCTTGCTAGGATCTCCGACATAAAACCTTGGGAGGTGATAATGATTACATTCCTTGATGATTTTATTGATATAAAATGATGATTATAGTGAATTCTTAGTAAGAATGAGTATAGAATTTCATAGAGTAAGCTTAGACTAAAGAACAGTGTGTTGTGTGCAGAATACAAGTGTCAATTTATAGTCTAAACTAGCCAACAAGATGTCTAATATTTACGGGATCCTCTATGACCAGCTTTCCCACAAGATGTCTGATAGTTGAGATTATTCTTCGTTGAGAATTGGTCTTCCCTTGACTACTTCTGCACACATGTTAGTTATAGACAAAATATGACCGTTATAAATATTAATAAAAATAATAACGGTAATTAATCGGGATCCTGAGGTAGCTGAGGATCCTGGATATTTGAGGACCCTGAATATTGTAAGGATCCTAACCCTAACAATTTCCCCTAACTTATTCAGGAAAATATAGGAGTAAGTTTCGTAAATATTAAAGGAATAACTTAAAGTAGATAGATAAAAGGAGAGAGAATAGTAATTTTCAGTTTTATCCATTAACGGCTAGGTAATTTGAAATCCAACGGATAGTTTACTAGCCGTTAACAGTCAAATCATATTTATTGGTGCAGTATAAATATGAGTGATCAGTTCCATAATCTCCTATCCGTTCTTCTTTGTTTTTATCGTGCTATCTTGGGATTAAAAGGTAATTTTTTCTTCCAGGCTTTTATTCTTTCTACCATGGGTCGAAAAATGGTTGTCTCTTGTAAAAGCATCTAGGCCCCTCCCGATGATGATTTTATCGAACAAGGGATCCTCTTTTATGAGGAGACATGTTCTTTTGGCGATGATGACATTGAGTCTCTAAGATTCAACGGGGCCTTTCCTCCTGAAGCTGTTTTCAGGCCCATCGATCCTTTTATTTAGCCCGACTTCGTCTCTCCCACTTGGGTATGCTTTCCTGAGTACCCTTTCTCCTTAGGCTTGAGATACCCTTTCCCTGGGATCGTCTCCGAATTTTTTAGGGCGACTGGGATTTCATATATCTAAGTCATTCCAATTGTCTGGAGGAACTATATTGGGTCGACCAGATAAATCAATCAAAAGGACTTGACATAGGCCTTTCTGAGTTGGCCTACGTATATAATCTCACAACCTTTGGGAATTTTCGTTTCCTCCTCACGGTCAAAACCCTCAGATCTTCTCTAGTATAGAAAACCAAGCACAATGATGGAGCTTGGAAAAGGGAGATACCTCTTTGTGACACGTGACTCTGTTCCCAATGGGGATCTCTTACCCACAGAGTGGGTTTAGAAGGGTAGGATTTCAATGCTTTTGCTTGTGATCCTTGGATCTTATTATTATTTTGTTTGTTTCTTTGTACCCTTAAAATTCAAGGAACTTGCTCCCGTCGCTGAGGATTCTGAAGAGAAGATTGAGAAGTTCTTGGCCTTGTCTGAAGCTGAGAGATCCTTCCGATTCGATCAAGCCATCCTGTGGGAAAGCTCCTCCGCTACTGACCTTATGTCGAAGAGTAGGGATCCTTAATTTTTTCTTGTTTGTGGTGACGATCCTTTATAATCTTTTCCTGTGTACAGGATCCAAAGTCACTCGCTCCAGTGCTCACTTCACTCTTGCTGATCTTGATACGGCCATGTCAGGGGATCCGCTGGTGGTGAAGAAGGAGAAGAGTTCGTCCTCTCTTCCTCCTAAAAGGTCAACCGTGGATTTGACAGTGAAGACTCTGGGATCCCGGAAAAGGAAAACTGCTGAATCCACAGGTTTAGCGTTGGAGAGCCTTGGAGCTGAGGAGACGCTCCAGAATTTGGTCTCTTTTTCTTAGGTTGTAAGTGTTGACTTCACTCTCGCTTCATTTTTCATTTTCTTTTTCACTGACTTACTTACTATATCTTTGTCACAGGTCTCTGATCATGTTTCCACTGATCTAAGGATCCGGACGGAAAGGGATGAACAAGCCCTTCAGGGACAGGAGAAGATGTGGAAGACGACCAATGCAGACCTTCTGAGGAGGGTGGAGCTGCTTAGCAAGGAGAAGGCTGAAAGAGAGTAGGAGCATGTACACGAGATGGAGGAGGTGATCTCGAACGTGAAGGTCAGCGTTGCGGTGGCCAGTTAGGAGGCCAAGATCCGTCTTGCTGAGCATCTTAAAAATGTAGGATCATGGGACGTGGTTGTTTGGCGCGAGGCACTGGCTAAATTAACAGCTAAGCTTGCTACCGCCAGCTAGGATCTGTATTGCGGTTGATTAGGGGGGAAGAGAAGAAGGCCGATGTGACCAGGCTAACGTCTAGGTCTTTTAGGTGATTAGGGTATCATAATATTTTGATATCATCGTATGAGTCTTGTAAGGCTGTTCGCCTTTTTTTTTAATATAATGGTTGATCTTTCTTTTGTCTTTCTACGTTTCCTAGATAATACAATACTAAGGTCTTTGCATAGTTAGGATCCTAAAAACAGCGTATAACTTTTAAGATGAAATGGTTTGATAAGGATTGAAACAAGAACTGGCTTTTCAAATAATTTAAAAGTTTCTTTAGAAGTTTGATCATTAACTCGGAATCAATTTAAAAGATGAAAGTTCATAAATCAGTCACTGATTTAGGATACTGGAAAGTTTGGAATCCTTGATTTTACTTACAACTTCAAAGTTAAGGACAAGGGAATATGGAACCTTATTGTCTTCGAGTTTTTCTTTAAGCTTCATAAGTCTTTGAATTTTAGAATTTACTGAGGATAAATTCCAAATTAGGAGAGAATTTTGGTTTACTTCTGAGAATGAGGTTCCTTAATATTGAAGGTTGATGAGGATCCTTGAGGGAAAGGATCCTTACTGTCATAGATCCTTTGAAGAAAAGGATCACATATTGGAAATTTCTCCTTAGGCTAACCTGTTTAGATTATAGACTTCGACAAAATTCTTGTGTAACACCGTAGGTTCAATGGATAACATGTTAATGTTATATTCTGGGGAGGATCCCAACTTGTGATATAATCCATGGGAAATATCCTTATTTATGATAACATGAATATGTTACAATTCGATTGTATTCTCTGGGGAAAATTCCCAACGTGTGATAACATGAAGATGTTATAGATCTTATGTAATCTCTGGGGCAGGATCCCAATCTTTGATAACATGAAAATGTTATAAACCTTAAGTAATTACTCGGGTAGGATCCTGGTTTTTGGATAACATGAAAATGTTATAAACCTTAAGTAATTACTGGGGTAGGATCCCATTTTTTTTATAACATGAAAATGTTATAAACCTTAAGGATATCAACTTCTGTTCAAAGATAAGAGGGTTGCCAAGCCACTGGGTCGTGAAATGATCCCCTTACCTGTATCCCACAGTCAGATATCATGCGTCCAAGCGAGGTGTATAAACCTTAGTTCGTGTGAAAGAGGTAATTAGCTCTTTAAACCTTAGAGGGGATTAAGTACCCTTAAGCGTGGGAGATATGATCAGTATCTATCTTGTGTATATGATTTATTTAGATATTGCATTGTTAAATATAATGGAGTTTACCAAGTATTAAGGCGTTGAGATCTTCATGTGTCAAGATCCTTATGTTTCATGGTGTTCAACTTTGAGGATCCTGATGTTTCAGGATCATCAATCTTGAGGATCCTGATGTTTCTCGATCTTCAATCTTGAGGATCCTTAACCGTACGTTGTTCTGCATAACAAATGTTAGCTAAGGGTGGGCGTTAGTCGAGCTAACGCCCCTCCGATGCTTAATTTAGTAATGTACTCGAGGAGAAAACAAGTAACAATGAAAAAATTTAGGTAAAGAACATGCATACCTTGGTTTTGTTGTTGATCAGTCGACCCTACTTACATGTAATATGCTTTGAGGTGTATAACATTCCAGGATCTTGGCAGAACATCTCCTCCAAGTGTTTCTAGCCAATATGCTCATTTTCCTGCTTTAGCATATATAAACTATGTTCCTTCCCATTTAGGAGCCAATTTTCCTGCACTAGGATCCTTGGTGTTTTGGAATGGTTTCCTTAATACCAAGTCTCCTATTTGAAACCTTCTGACTCTTATGTTCCTATTGTAGGCTTTGGTGATCCTTTGTTGATGAGCAGCAATGCGTATTTTGGCAAGATCCCTAAGCTCGTCAATAGTGTCAAGATCCTGTGCTAGGATCCTGTCGTTATTCTCTTGGTCTTGCAGCAAGTATCTTGTCTTGGGGATCACTACTTGAGAGAGATTACTGCTTCTGTGCCAAACACCAAATAATATGGGGTCTGACCTATGGCCACATTGGAAGTGGTCCTATGTGCCCACAAAACGAAAAGAAGCTCTTCTGCCCATCTTCCTTTCTTTTTGTCCAGCCTTTTCTTCAAATTTTTTACTATGATTTTGTTGCTAGATTCCTCTTGAACATTAGCTTGGGGATGAACAGGAGTGGACATTATCATTTTGATTCCCCAGCTTGTGCAAAAGTATCTTGTCCTTTTGCTTATAAATTAGGATCCATTGTCGCATATGATTTCAGCCAGGATCCCGAACCTAGTCAAGATATTACGTGTAATAAATGATAATGCCTCTTTGTCTCTTACCTGAACGAAGGCTTCAGCTTCGATCCATTTGGAGAAGTAATCAGTCATCACCAGCTTAAAGACTTTTCCTCCTTAGGCTACTAGTAATTTTCCTACTATACCCATTCCCGATTTCATGAATGGCCATGGGGAGATATTTAGGATGTAGAGGTTCTGTCGGTTGATGCAGGATGTTGTTGTGTCTTTGGCAAGCATCACAATTTTATGCATGTAGAAAGGAGTCTTTCTTCATGTTTGGCCAGTAGTATCCTGTTCTTAGTGTAGAAAGGAGTCTTTCTTCATGTTTGGCCAGTAGTGTCCTGTTCTTAGTATTTTGGAGCATAAGGATCTGCCCCCGGTGTGATCGCCACAAACTCCTTCGTGACTATCCTTTAAGACTTCTGCAGCTTCAGGATATTCGAAGCATCTAAGGTATGGACCTTACATAGATTTTTTGTAAAGCTTACCTTGGATCAACACGAATCTTGAGACTCTTATCCCGAATGCTCTTTCACTTTTTTCTTCTTTCGGTATTACACCATTTTGTAGATACTCCATAATAGGTTGGGTCCATGGTCGCAGACTTCTTCGAAGATCCTGTCCGTCGGGATCCGTTTGAGAAAGGATCCTAGCGTCAGGATCTTCAATACGTGCTACGCTTGTCGGATGTTTAGGATCTTCTGATTTGTCGGAGAGGGTTTTTATGGCTGGGGTTATTATATGGGTGATAGGAATCTTTGTCTCTGGTAGGATCCTAAGGGAGGATCCTAAATTGGCTAATACATCTACTTCTGTGTTTTCTTCTCTAGGAACATGGGTTAGGCTAAAGTTTTCGAAATCAGAAGCTAATTTTTTGAGGATCTCTTGATATAATGCTAATTTATCACCTTTCACTGCATCAGATCCATTGTAGTGATTGTTTAGTAATAAAGAATCAACAAATACCTGAAGATCCCGGATTTGAAGATCCTTAGCCAATTGTAGTCCCATGATGAGTGCTTCGTATTCTGCTTCGTTGTTGGTAGTGTTGAATTCAAAACTAATTGCCTAGGGTATGATGTCCCCCTGTGGCGAATTTTATATGATCCCTAGGCTTGCTCCTTTCTTATTTGAAGCTCCATCAATGAACAATGTCCATTTTCCCAGGTGTTCATCTTCTAGGAGTTGCTTGGCTTCCATGTCGACTTCGTTTTGTAGATCATCACTAAAGTCAGCCACAAAGTCTGCGAATGCTTGTGATTTTATGGCGAATCTTGGTTCATATCTGATGTCAAACGTGCTTAATTTCACCGACCCTTTTGCCATCCTTCCTGACATTTCTGGTTTTCTCATCACATTCTTAATAGGATAATTAGTTTTTACATGTATAGTGTGTGTTTCGAAATAATGTATTAGCACATGCCATCATAATCAACACCACTACAATTGGTATCAGAGCGGGTGTTCTTGATTGGATCAAGAATTGATCCTTGATGGCTATCTTGATTTGGTGATTCTTCATGTTCTTATTGATCTTCGTGATTAGCGAATGTTGTGTGTTCTAGAAGTCGAATTTTTCGTTGATTTGATCCATAATTCGACTTTCTCTCTCTAGAATACTTGTTTGTACCACTTTCTCTCTCTAGAAAACCCATTCAAAATCACTTTCTCTCTCTACAAATCTTCAAGTTTTTGTGATCCTGGTGAATTTCCCGTACAATTCTTGGATTGTGATCGTTGAAGATATCAAATACAAAGTCAATAAAGATCAATATATGGGTTGGTGTTAAACAATTTAATTAAATGGGGAACTATGATTTCTTATGGAGGATTGAAGGATGATCATGGAAGCTTGATATTTCAATTTGTGAGATTAAATGGTTGGCTAAAATTTACCTGGTCCATATCAACACGTAGTTGTGATAAAAGGAATGGAGACGAAAAATATTTTTCAATAAGAAATATGTTTCTCTTATTGAAGACCCAAACGATCTTCGTGCTCTTAAGTTTGTTGAAGTTCAAGACAATGGAGTTCAATGTGATGTTCTTGATGTTCTTGAAGTTCATGATAAGAAGATTCAAGTTGATTCTCAAGATGAAAAAGTTTTTTGCTCGATTGGAGTTCAAACTGATGATATTTTGTGTTCTTGTGATTCGTTTGAAGGAATGATTCCTTATTGGAAGCCGGTGATCCAAGAAATTCACAAGTATCGAACTCCAAAAGATTTGATTCAAACTCAAGAAGTTGTGGAAAGTGGGTTTGTTCATGAAATCAAGTCTTCAAGATGCAAAAATATGAGAAAGAAAAAGAAGAAGAATATCAAACGCAAAAACAAACGAGTTTATTCGAATGTTGTTGTGAAGCCGAAATCCGTGAAGCAAATTTAGGTTCCAAAGCAACAATCTCTAAGTGTTTCATTGAATTTGAAGTCAAAACCCAAAAGTGTTGGTGGCTCTTTTGAAGATGTTTTTGGATCGTTAAAGAGAATGAAGAACGAGTTGTACATCACGCATAGTGGGTGGTACAATGTTCAAATTGGAGATTTTCTCGTTACAACAAAGCAACCAAGATCTTCTAAATTTGATTCGTTCGTTGAAAATGGAACTCGATTCGTCAAAAAGGTAACTCAAATTCTCAAATGGATTCCAAAACGTTCATCATTTCGATTCTTGCGTTTCGTTTTTAATTTTTGATCGTTGTGACTCAATTGGATCGACTTCGTTTAAAACCCCTTTGAAGATCCAATTAAATTTTTTTAGATCAAACTTCAAAATTAAAAGCATTTTCTAAAAATCACGAATTTACTGTTCATAGATCCAATTCGTAAGACCAAATTCTAGTGAATGGGATTGTTCATCGATTAACTGTTTGAAGCCCAAAATGATAATCTGATCAATATTCATATTGAGCCCAAACTTCGAATCCTTTACTGTTCATCATAGCCCATTACAAGTTATTTGATCTGTATTCGACATATCAATATCGTTAAAAAATCTATGGAGTTGGAGGTTGAACAAATAACCTGTAGATCCTCTTCTCTTGTTCTAACTCTGCTAAATTCAAATCTGATTTGTTGATATTCGAAATCGATTTGAGTAATGATATTGATTTTACTTAATGTTGGTTCGATGGCTGATTCAATCTGTTCTTGAAGATGAATCTAAGGTCAAACTTAGAAAAGTCAAAATTGATTTTGTATTCATGGTCGACAATTTGATTTTGATTGGAGTCGAAATCAGATGTATTTAGAAGTTGAAATTGATTTTGTTTTGAATCGATTCGAGATGGTTATGTTTTGATTTCAACTGAGGTTTGTCTTGGCTAAAATAATTGCTGCTGAACTCAAGGTCACGTTTAAAATTTGCTTTTGGTTACTTTTGGAGTCAAGAATGTTCGTGTATGATATCAAAATCGAGTTCGATTGTTTGTGGCTATGTGATTTTGTTTGGAGAAGTCAATTGACGACAAATCGTTTTGGGTTTGGGGAGTCGATAGTTAAAGACTGAGTCAATTGAAGTCACAATATAGTTCGATTACTGAAGAATCGCTTGAAATCAAAATTTGATTCAAGATGTCTAGCATCAATTTCGACTGATGTTTGTTTGAGTTGAAAGCAATATTAAAGTTGAAGAATCAGATTTCGAAAGCAGATGACGACTTATGAAGACAGAGTTTTGAGGGACGATTTGGTATCGATATTGAAATATGGACTTGAAGTTCGATCGATGCATTTAGAGTCGATGGTTAGTAACTGAAAACAAAGGTTCGATGATCGACGATTGATAAGGAAGAGATGAAGAGATTTGATTTTTGATAGAGAAGGTTATGGAGTAGATTGGAGTCGATTGGAGATGTGTAGTATCACTTTCGATTATTATGATTCTTCTCTGAAAATCGAATCCGAGTGAGGGAGTATGTATAATTGAAGTTTCGTTGTTGATTGTTGATTTTGGTTTATATGTCGATTGGAGTTGAGTGTCGATAGTTGTGGACTGTGCTTGAATTTTCGACTGGTTGATGATCGTTGCTTGATAACGAATGGAAAGGTCTGATAAGTAACGAAGGTTTTGTCAACAAAAAGCGAAGGTTTGGTTACGTGATTTCGAAAGTGTTGGGTGTAATCGACACTTGATAGTCTAAAGTTTGGAGATTGAAGTTTCGAAGGTTTCTACCGGGTACCCGACTAACGAAGATTTTGAAGTCGATGGTCGAAGTTTTTTTTTATGGGAACCGAAGTTTTTTTTTCTTGGCGTCGAACAAGAGAATTGGAGAAGAATCCAACTAAGTTTCGAAATTGGTCCTTAAACTTTCGAAAGATTGACAGTTTGCACCCACTTTCGAAATAAGGACTAAAACTTTCGAAAGTTTGAAGAAGTGTGCAGAAGTTTCGAAAGTAGCACCCGAAGTATCGAAAACTTGTCAGTTTATACCCATATTCGAAAGATGGACTGATTTTCGAAGGTTTGGAAGAAAAGCAACATAATTTTCGAAAAGAGTCCCTGAAGTTTCAAAATTTTGGCAGTTATACCCAACTTCGAAAATGGTGTTATAAAGTTGAGAAATTGAAGAATATTCATTTATGGTCCCTGCAGTTGGTGCGAACTTACACTTTATGCCCAGTTTCGCAAATGTGGGAGTGTTTCGCATGTTTAGTTGTTTTTGGTGCAACAGGTCCCTGCAGAATTCTGTTACTGCCATTTTTTATCCGGATTTTGGAAAATCTTGCAACTTTTACGCAAAAAGTAAAAAATTTCACAAATTGGAAATTTTTTGAGGATTTTTCGTGATTGTTTTTCCGTGCAAGATTTTGGTGATTCATTTTTTGGTACACATCAAGGGGGAGTATTGTGAAGTTTATTCCTCGGGCGCTTCTCACCCTTAATGGGTTTTATAATCATTTTTTGATTATAAAAAGGGGAGAATGATGGGTATTAGAAGCGGGTTTTTCGGGTATTCTTTGCGGATTTGAAGACCGGTGTTACTTCGAGGGGGAGTTTGGTCTTAATCGCGCGAGCTCGTTGGATATTGAGGCCGGACATCCAATCCTAACTTTGAGGGGGGGGAATGTTAGGGTGCAAAGTCACTCTTGGATGTATTTGTGCTTTACTCCTTTGTATGTGTAAATGAGTTGTCTTTCCTATAAATAGGAAGTGAGTGACACTCATATTTAGGATGATCATTTTTTAGTGTTAGACTAGAGAAAGAAATTTGTACAAACCCATTTATATATCCTTTCTAGATCTAATATGAGCTTACACAGATTTATTTACTCCTTGTGTTCTTGAGTTTACATGATGATTCACTAGATCTTTTCTAATTCCGCACATGCCATCATAATCAACACCACTACAATATTAATTTATATATCCTTTCTCGTGTTCTCCTGTCCACTCAAATTTCATGCTCTTTTTCAAGATATCATAGAAGGGCTTGCACCATTCTGAGGATCTCGAAATGAACCTGTTGAGTGCTGCTACTCTTCCGGTTAGCCTTTGGATGTCTTTTGTTGCAGACGAGTATTTCAGCTCGATGATTGCCTTGATTTGCTCTGGGCTTGCTTCTATTACTCTCTTGGTTACCATATATCAAAGGAACTTGCCCGACTTCATCCCGAAATGGCATTTGAGTGGATTTAACTTCATGTTGTATTCGTATAGGATGCCAAATGCTTCTTTGAGATCTCTGACATGATATTCAGCTTTCATTGACTTCACCACCATGTCATCGATATAGACTTCCATGGTGTCCCCCAGCTTGTCTTTAAACATCCGATTTACCAATCTTTGATATGCTGCACCTGCATTTTTAAGACCAAAAGGCATTGTGGTGTAGCAATATATACATGTTGGTTTTATGAACGTCGTATCTTCTTGGTCTGATGGTTCCATTTGAATTTGTTGGAATCCTGCTGAAGCATCCATGAAGGTCAGGAGTTCATGGCCAGTCGTCGCATCTATCATAGAGTCAATATGCGGTAGAGGGGAAGGATCCTTAGGACAAGCCTTGTTAAGATCCATGTAGTCTACACACACTCGCCATTTGCCGTTTTTCTTTTGTACTGCAACTACATTGGCTAGCCACCTTAGGAACTTCACCTCCTTGATCATTCCAGTATTGAAGAGCTTCTCTACTTCTTCTTGGATGAGCTGATTCCATTCAAGTGCAAACTTCCTTCTCTTTGATGAATTGGTCTGAAAGAAGGATCAATATTTAGTTTATGAGTAATAATACTCTTGTCTATACCTGTCATATCTTTGTGTTTCCATGCGAATGTCTTGCTTCTGTTTCTTAGGAAATTCAATAGATCCTACTTGATCTGTTCAAGCATTGAGGATCCTATGAGGACTTTAGCTTCAGTATCCTTGATGCCCAGGGGCACTTCCTTTATGTCTTGTTCCTTCATCTCTAGAACATGCCCGCCTTAATTGCTATGCTTGTTAGGGTTTGGTCATAGATTTCATAGAGGTTTTTTTAGCATTCTTTCGATTCTTGTTGATCTCCCATGATCTTCATTGTTCCCCATGGAGTAGACAACTTTACACACTGATGGTATGTTGATGGAACTGCTTTCATCTCGTGGATCCATGGTCTACCTAGTATCAGATTATAAGAAGATAAGGTGTCAATAAAATAGAAATTTTGTATAGAGTTTACCCCTTCTATGTATATTCGTAGCTTTATTTCTCCAATTGCGTGTTTCGTTTCCCCACTAAATCCTATGAGGACCGAGGATCTCCTGACTATCACTGATTCTGGGATGTTCATCCTTTTTAGTGCGTCTAGGAGTACGATATTGACCGAGGAATCTTCATCAACAAGGATTCTTCTGACAAAATGGTTGGCCATGTACAGTGTTATCACGGGTCCGTCATGGTGAGGATCCTGAATTCCTTCCCTATCTGTCTCGTCAAAATGTGATTTCTTTTTCACTGCTAATCATGGTATTCTTCCGTGGTATGTCTTCCTTTTCTGTTTTAAAGACCTTGGTGTGTCTTTTAGCCTGAGAATAAGAGGTACCACAGATGTTAGATCCGCCTGAGATAATGTAATTATCTTTGCAATGGAATGCGGAGATCCTGGTTTCTCCGGGATCTTGTGATCATCCTGGCTATTCTCCTTGGATTTTTCTCTTATTCTCCCGAGGATCTCTTTGAGGTGTCCTTTACTAAGGTAGCTCATTTCTTTTCTTAGGGCTATGCAGTCCTCCATCATGTGGCCAAAATCTTCGTGGTAAGCACACCATTTCGACTTGTATTTCCAAGTGGTGGACTTGATGTCTCTCTTTGGCCATCTTGCTTTGTCTCCAAGATCCTGCATAGCATGAATTACACCTGGAACATCCACAGAAAAAAGACATTCAGTGATCTTAGGAAGTTCTTCCTTTTCTCCTCCATCCTCAATGGAATTAACCTAGTGATGATCCGGTTTGGAATAGGGCATCGATTTGTAGGATCTTTGAGTCGAGGATTCGGCCTTCCTGTTGGGGTTCTCATATTGATCTGAAGTGTTGCTTCTCTTCTGGATTTCTCTATCGTCTTCGAGCCTTATGAACCTTAATGCATGGTACCTGACTTCATCCGATCTTTTGCATGGAGTCATTACAAGGACTTCATCTAATCTTTTGCATGGAGCCATGTCGATGTTGGGGATGCTCAAAGCTTCCCTGCCAAACTTGTTAACAAAGTCCCTAAGTTTTTCCTTTGGATCCTGAACCACCCGGTAGAAATTACTAGTGATCTTCTCAAAGGTTCTGCTGCAAGAAAACTGGTTATTAAAGATATTGACTAATTGTAAAAATGAAGTAAAAGAGTATGGGGGAACATTTAGCATCCACTTAAGGGATGATCCTGTATGGGTCGAACCAAATCCTTTGCATAGGCAAGCTTCCTTCAAGTGCCCTGGGATGGGAATGATCTCCATCCTTTCTCTGTATTGAGCTACATGCTCTTCAGGATCTGTAGTTCCGTCGTATATCTTCATGGTGGGAGTTTTGAAGCGCTTGGGAACTTCGGTATCGACTATCGCGGGAGAAAATCTCGAGATCATGTGGCTTGTAGGAGATGCTTCTGGTATTGGTTGGACCACTTCGGGTACACTGGAGATCATTTGTCTCAATTGTTGACGTTCCCTGGCCATGTTTAGATTTATTCCCCCAGGGTGACGCCACAGTGGTAGGAATCGTGTTCCTCTGGTGATTTTCTGAGGATCCTGCATTATCGAAGTCCAGGATCCTTGGTTGCATAACTGTGGGCGTCGTTTCTTGGGATTTCTGAAATTTCGCCTTCATCCTCTCCACTTCTTTGAGTAGTGCTCTATTTTCCTCCTGCTGTTGGGTCACTGGTTGCGTCATATTCATCATCATAGCGAAAAGCTCTGCAGTAGTGACTAAGGCAGTTGGATCCTGGAGCCCTGAGGATCCCAAACTTCCTGGATTAGCGATTGAGGGTTGCTTGTCTTGGAAGTGTCATGCGTTTTCTTTTAAGTAGGGGGCCCAATTGGAGGAGGTAGTAGGTTTTTGGTTGTAATGGTAAGAGCAGAGGATGAAGAGAGGATCAGTTGTGCAAACATGATTTTTTTGAGGATTTTGAACACCACGGCCCCACGGTGGGTGCCAAATTTTTTTGGTCGAAAATTACACAATTACTAATCAACCAAATTGAATGAGAGGTTGTAATGTTCCGATTGTGTAATAGAATATGGTAAAAGAAAGTGACACAATGGTTTACAAGGAAAGCCCTTGATCCTTGCTAGGATCTTCGGCATAAAACCTTGGGAGGTGATAATGATCACCTCCCTTGATGATTTTATTGATATAAAATGATGATTAAAGTGAATTCTTAGTAAGAATGAGTATAGAATTTCGTAGATTAAGCTTAGACTAAAGAACAGTGTGTTGTGTGCAGAATACAAGTTTCAATCCATAGTCTAAACTAGCCATCAAGATGTCTGATATTTTCTGGATCCTCTATGACCAGCTTCATGAACGTTTTTTGACCAACTATTTCGGGTCTTTAGCATAGTTGAAATGATTCTTCGTTGAGAATTGGTCTTCCCTTGACTACTTCTGCACACGTGTTAGTTATAGATAAAATATGACCGTTATAAATATTAATAAAAATAATAACGGTAATTAGTCGGGATCCTGAGGTAGCTAAGGATCCTGGATATTTGAGGATCCAGAATACTGTAAGGATACTGGCCCTAACAATGTCCATGTAATAAGATAATGTTTTATGTCCAAGAAACAAATCATTTAAGTGATTCTCTATCTAATTTGTGTTTAGGAGTTTCATTTGGTAAATCTGCTTCTCCTTTACTACTTCTTGTAGCTTTATGCGTAATTTCTCATAACCACCTATATCAAACATCAAAAACCAATAAATCTCAATTTTTTTGAAAAGTACCAACTTCAATAATAACTGAAGAGTTATAGGAAAAAAAAGAAAAAGGAAAAGCATTAAAAGTGAGTTCTATAGAAACAAGGATTTTATTTTGTTAACTAGAATCACACAATTACGAATCGGTTTTTGCTTAAAGCATCAAAAGGTTCATTGTTGTTAATGCACATTTTGGCAAGGGCTAATCTACACCTCTATTGGTTAAAGAAACCTGAAATAGATGTAAAACAATATTTTCATTAACACATAGGATAATACCAGAATAATCATTAATTTATATCTAAATACCTGTAGGTTCAAAATGTTAAGTATTGTATTTAAAGTCGGCATCCTACCTACACATGGACATATTGGCTCAAAACATAATAATTGTTATCCCTATCTAGACAATGAAGCATATTACTTTTCACTCACCTGATGAGTTGCAATGAAGAAAAAAATATAACTTTTGATTTTTTTAATGCTACCTCTCCAAATAAAAAAGGAAAAAAGTTACAGAAAACACTAGTTGTCCACCTATATTGGCATGACCTTCATATTTGCAACAAATATAAATGATGTACATTAGGCTCCAAGTAACTATGTATTCAATAAAGCTCTTCCATGAAAACTATCCTACCACAAACCATTTAATTGAAAATATATTACCTCGACTTATAGGAATTGTTACAGTCAAACCGATTACTTTTTTAAAATTTTGAAGCAATAAACTAATAACTGATCATAATACGAAAATAAAATCTAAAATTACATAGCAATAACAAGAAATGTATGGTTATTTAATAACAACCTGGCCCTAGTCCTAACCAACTTATTTATCTATATGAATTTGAGGGTCATAACATGTTTTTTAACAATGATAATGAGTTGTGACTATGAAAAAAACAAATTAATGGTAAATTGGTAAATTTTTTGTTTGCTCACTGAAAAAAACAAAATTGATGAAGATCATTTAGGTAATAGTTTTTGCTATAGGGACCATTTATGTAACAGTATGCTACCACAAGGACCATTTATGTAATAGTTATTGCCACATGGGACCATTTATGTAATAGATTCAACAACAAACACCATTTATGTAACAAATGCTACGACATGGACAACTTATGTAACAAATTCTGCCATAGGGACAATTTATGTAATAGTATCCGGCTACAAGCACCATTTATGTAATAATTTATGGCACATGGACAATTTATGTAATAAATACTGCCACAAGTAACATTTAATAAAAGATACTGAAGGAAAAAGAAAAGAGAAAACAGGACTTCTGGTGGTGTCTTAGATTTAATAGGCCCATCAATCTCTTTGAAGTCAAGAGGTGGTGAAAATTGACCATATAATATGTTTCAATAATACTTATTGATAGCGCCAGGATCCTCAAAGCATTCAAGATCCTCAGACCTCTTCAAATATTCAGGATCCTCAACTGTCTCAGGATCCCAACTATTACCATTATTATGATTTATTAACATTTATAACAGTTATATTTTGTTCATAACTAACATGTGTGCAGAAATAGTCAAGAGAAGATTTATTCTCAACAGAGTTTCGTTTCAACTATGCTAAAGACCCAGAATACCAAGTCAAACCAACGTTCACAAAGCTGGTCATAGAGGATCCCAGGAATATCAGACATTTTGTTAGCTAGTTTAGACTATAAATTGACACATGTATCTCACACACGACACACACTGCTTACTCTTAGCTTACTCTATGAATTTTTTCACTTGTTCTTGCTGGAACACTCTCTATAATCATCATTTTACATTAATAAAATCATCAAGGCAGGTGATCATTATCACCTCCCAAGGTTTTGTGCTGGAGATCCTAGCAAGGATCAAGGGCTTTCCTTGTAAACCATTGTGTCATTCTCTTTATCTTTTTGTATTGCACAACTCGAACATCACAGCCTCTCATGAAATTTGGTTGATTAATAATTGTCTACACAACCAATCCTTTCTTCATCCTCCGCTCCTTCCATTGGAACCAAAAACCTACCACCTCCTCATAGTGGACTCCCTGGTCAGAGGAAAATGCCTGACACTTCCAAGAAAAACACCCCTCCGGTCACTAACCAAGGAAGTTTGGGATCTTCAGGACTCCAGGATCCTACTGCCTCAGTCACTATTGCAGAACTCTTCGCTATGATGAGGAAAATGACGCAACAGGTGACCCATCAGCAAGAGGAGAATAGAACACTGCTTACAGAAGTAGAGAGCGTAAAGGCGGAATTTCAGAAATCCCAGGAAAATATGCCTATAGTTGTACAACCACGGATCCTGAACTTCTATAATGCAGGATCCTCAGGAAATCACCAGAAGAACATAGTTCCTGCCACTTTAGCGTGACCCTGGGGGACAACTATGGACAATCGAGCATCTATGATCAATGATCTCAATGAGAATTTCAATACTCCTAGAAACCTTGATTCTAGTAACTTCTTAAACATCAATACTATCAATACTAACTCTACTAATGTTAAAGCAGGAATAAATCCAAACATGGCTAGGGAACTTCAGCAGTTGATACGGATCATCTCAAGCATACCCGGGGTGGTCCAACCCATACCAGAATCATCTCCAACAAGTTACAGGATCTCGAGATTTTCTCCCATGATAGCCGATACCGAAGTTCTTAAGCGCTTCCAAACTCCTAGTATGAAGCCTTACGATGGAACTACGGATCCCGAAGAGCATATAGCACAATACCAAGAAATGATGGTGATCATTCCCATCCCAGTACACTTGAAGGAAGCTTGCCTATGCAAAGTATTTGGTTCAACCTTTACGGGATCAACTCTGAAATGGCTGCTAAGCGTTCATCCCTATTCTATTACTTCATTTACACAATTAGTCAATATTTTCAATAACCAGTTTTCTTATAGCAGAACCTTCTACAAGATCACTAGTGATCTCTATCGGGTGGTTCAGGATCCTAAGGAACGACTTAGAGATTTTGTTAACAGATTTGGCAGGGAAGCTCTAAGCATCCCCAACATTGACGTGGCGACTGCTGTAGAGGCCTTAAAAATGGGTCTAAGGAAGGATTCACCCTTCTAAGAAGATCTTGTGATGACCCCATCCAAGAGATTGGACGAAGTTAGGTGCCGAGCATTGAGATTCATAAGGCTTGAAGAGGATAATGAAATCCAGAAGAGGATCAACCCTTAAAGTCAATACGAGAATCCCAACAGGAAGGCCGAGTCCTCGGCCCCAAGATCCTACAAATTGAAGCCCTATTCCAAACCGGATCATCACAGGGTTAATTCCCTCAAAAATGAAGGAGAAGAAGATGAACTTCCTAAGATCACTGACTATTGTTTTTGTGTGGTGTGCTTACCACGAAGACTTCGGTCGCACGACGGAGGATTGTATAGCCCTAAGAAAGGAGATCAGCTACCTCCTTAGCAAGGGGCACCTCAAAGATCCTTGTGGGAAAAAATAAAAAAAATCCAAGGAGAACAACCAGGATAGTCACAAGATCCCGAAGAAACCAGGATCTCCACCCCCAAACACTAAGATAATTAACATTATCTCAGGCGGATCTACCATTTGTGGTACTTCTTACTCTCAGGAAAAAAGACATACCAAGGTCTCTAAAATAGAAAAGGAGGATAGACCACAGAAGAATATCATGATTAGCAATGATAAAGAAATCACATTTGATGAGACAGACAGGGAACAGATCTAGGATCCTCACCATGACGCACTAAAAAGGATGAACATCCTGGAATCAGAGATAATCAAAAGATCCTCAGTCCTCATAGGATTTAGTGGGGAAAGAAAACACACTATTGGGGAGATAAAGCTAGCAATATACATAGAGGGGGTAAACTCTATACAAAATTTATGTGTTATTGACACTTTATCTTCTTATATTGTGATATTAGGTAGACCATGAATCCACGAGACGAGAGCGGTTCCATCAACATACCATCAGTGTGTAAAGATGTCTACTCCATGGGGAATAGTGAAGATCATGGTAGATCAACAAGAATCGAAGGAATGTTATAAAACCTCTATGAAGCCTACGACAAAACCCCAGCAAGCATAGCAATTAAGGCAGGGGGCACGACATGTTCTAGAAACAAAGGAGCAGATGTGAAGGAAGTGCACTGAGCATTGAGGATCCTGAAGCCATAGTCCTCATAGGATCCTCAATACCATACCAAATCGAGCAAGATATGTTAAACTTCCTTCGAACCAGAAGCAAGACATTCACATGGAAACACAAAGATATGACAGGTATAGACAAGACTATTATGACTCACAAACTTGATATGGATCCATCTTTCAGACCAATACACCAAAAGAGAAGGAAGTTTACACCTGAAAGGAATTAGATCATCCAAGACGAAGTAGAAAAGCTCCTCAAGATAGGGATGATCAAGGAAGTGAAGTTTCCAAGATGGCTAGCTAACGTGATTGTCGTACAGAAGAAGAACGGCAAATGGTAAGTATGTGTAGACTACACGGATCTTATCAAGGATTGTCCTAAGGATCCTTTCCCTCTACCACATGTTGAATCTATGATAGATGCAACGGCTGGCCACGAACTCCTAACCTTCATGGATGCTTCAGCAGGATCCCAATAAATCTAGATGGAACTATCCGATCAAGAAGATACATGGTTTATAACACCAACAATTATATATTGTTACACTGAAATGTCTTTTGGTCATAAAAATGCAGGTGGAACATATTAAAGATTGGTGAATCGGATGTTTAAAGACAAGCTAGGGGACACCATGGAGGTCTATATTGACGACATGGTGGTGAAGTCAATGAAAGCTGAAGATCATCTCAGGGATCTCAAAGAACCCTTCAACATCCTAGACGAATACAATATGAAGTAGAATCCACACAAATGCCACTTTGGGATGAAGTCGGGCAAGTTCCTTGGGTATATGGTAACCAAGAGAGGAATAGAAGCAAGCCCGGAACAGATTAAAGCAATCATCAAGTTGAAATTTCCATCTTCAACAAAAGACATCCAAAGGCTAACCGGAAGAGTAGCGACACTCAACAGATTCATTTCAAGATCCTCAGAAATATGTAAGCCCTTCTTCGATATCTTGAAGAAGAACAAGAGGTTAGAATGGACTGAAGAGCACGAAAAAGCTTTTCAGGAACTCAAAAAATACTTAAGTTCCGGGCCATTACTCGTAAAGCCTATAGACGGAGAACCACTTCTCCTCTACCTCTCGGTATCCTCAAACACGGTAAGTGATGTCCTGGCCAAGGATCTTAATAGGGACCAACATCCTATCTACTATGTAAGTAAAATTGTTCTGGATCCCGAGACCAGGTATTCTCATCTCGAAAAATTAATTCTTACGTTAGTAACTACTTCTAATAAATTAAGACATTATTTCGAGACACATATTATACATGTGAAAAATAATTATCCTATTAAGAGTATCATGAGAAAACCAGAGATGTCAGGAAGGATGGAAAAATGGTCAGTGAAGTTAAGCACGTTTGACATTAAATATGAGCCAAGATCCGCCATAAAATCACAAGCATTAGCAGACTTTGTGGCTGACTTTAGTGATGATCTACAAAACGAAGTAGACATGGAAGCCAAACAACTCCTAGAAGATGAACACTTTGGAAAATGGACATTGTTCACAGATGGAGCTTCAAACCAAAATGGAACAGGGCTAGGGATTATACTAAAATCGGCATAGGGGGACATCCTATCCCAGGCAGTTATTTGTGAATCCAACACTACCAATAATGAAGCAGAATATGAAGCACTCATCATGGGATTACAATTGGCTAAGGATATTCAAATCAAGGATCTTCAGGTATTTGTTGATTCTTTATTATTAACTAATCACTTCAATGGATCTTATGCAGTGAAAGGTGAAAGATTAGCACTATACCTGGAGATCCTCAAAAATTAGCCTCTGATTTTGAAAACTTTAGCCTAACCCAATTTCCCAGTGAAGAAAACACAGAAGCAGATGCATTAGCCAACTTAGGATCCTCCCTAAGGATCCCACCAGAAACAAAGATCCCTATAACACACATAATAACTCTAGCCATAGAAGCCCTTCCCCATAAATCAGAGGATCCCGAACAACTAATAAGCGTAGCAGCCATCGAAGATCCTGACCCTCAGATCCCTCCTCCAAGGGATCCCGATGAACAGGATCCTCAAGGAAGTCCTCGATCATAGACCCAACCCATTATGGAGTATCTCCAAAATAGCATGATTCCAACAGAAGAAAAAAGCGAAAGAGCATTCATAACAAGAGTCTCAAGATTCGTAATAATCCAAGGTAAGCTCTATAAAAAGTCTACGGCAGGTCCGTGCCTTAGATGCTTTGAAGTGATGGGTTTTGAGCATTCTAACACTCCTAAAGTGTACATGCAACCCTAGAAACCTTGGATCTATGTTTTCTCTAATATTCATGCAAATAAGAATTTTCCAAGGTTTACATCCTAACTAGCATGGCATGGGATACTTGTAATATAAAAACTAGTAGAATGACATACCTTTCTTGTAGCTTGGATTCCATAAGACTTTGTGAGCCTAGCACCCCAAATTTGATGCTTCAAATGTTTCACGCAACACCCACAACTCTTGGAATAACTTGAGAGAAGAACACTTTGATCAAAAAATCGGCTAGCCCTCCTTATCTTGTAATAGTCGCCGATTTTGCTAGCTATGGAGCTCTTTATATAGTGTGCCACATGTAGGGTTACACCATGTAAACACTAATGTGCATGGCTTTTCATTTCCTCCATGATCCATGGGTTATAAGCTCCATGGAGCCTCCATGGATCACCTAATGGGTCATAGCCCAATCTAGTGAATCATGAACCATAAGCCCAATATATAAGAATGAATGATTTACAAATCAATCCCCATATATTTAATTAGTCTCCTTTAGATCACAAAATTAATTCCAAATTAATTCTTGATTAATACTATTTAAAAAATATAATTTAATATTAATATATTAGAACTTTTAATATATTAACAAATTGTAAGTGTCCTTTTTTCTCATTTTGTCTATCTAACAATTCAAATGAAGATGCAACCCAAATGAACCATTCCAAGCCGGGTCAAGTACATACTAAATATAGTTATGAACTTAGACACCTTATCCAACAGTCTCTCACTTGGATATGTCTAATAACTATAGTTACAGGTATGACTTCAGGAACCGAGCAACAATCGTAGCTCTTTCAAAGTCTCGCGAAACTGAGATGATGATCCGTGATTTAAGATAAGTGATCACATAATCCTCTGTTCTAGATATCAGCTGGACAAATACATGGAACAAAGTCGTACTTATTGTCTAGCAGTTTGTTTCCTGATTTCCGATTTGTTTGACATAGAACTAAACTGAACACATCAATTTGGTTCTGACCGGGCCCAATACATGGGTATAAACAAAGTCATCGAGGGGCCCAGATATTGGTTCTAATCCTCTAAGGACTAGAAGGAACAGATAAACTTCGACTCATATGCTTGTACTAACCACTTGTTGAATCATACACAAAAGCACGTTTTATAACATCGAGTTACCAATGCCTTTTCGTGCAATCAATGCACAACCAAATCGTAATCAACAACTCATATCTCTAGGTTTGAAGACTTATATGATATTACCGTCTCACGATCACTCAAGATAAATTCTATGAAGTGATACAAGTGAGCATGGGTTGAATCCAATACTCAGAACTTATGAGCACTCATGAATGTTGTAGCAACCATTTGCTATGTCTAGTACATTAGACATCTACAAACCCAATTCATGACAGTCTTGATTCATATCTAATTCCAACATATGAATGACTGTAGAGAGTTTAAATAAAGAAATTATTCAGGAAGTCAAAACATGCAAAATTGAAACAATAGTAAATAATTGACACAAGATAGCAACACTTTACTTATAAATAAACAACAACTTTTATTTAATCATCAAATGTCAATTTACATTTTACAAGTTTCAGAAATAACTATCTAATCTGTAAAACTAATATCATCCTTCAGCCCGACGCGCCTCGCATGCTGCAAATGCTTAACCCTACACAGTCCCTTCGTGAGGGGATCTGTTGGGTTCTCATTCGATAATACCCTTTTTACCACGAGGATTCCTTCTTCTATCTGATGTCTAATGAAATGGTATTTTCTGTCGATGTGCCTAGATCTGTCGTGATCCCTTGGTTCCTTAGCGAGGGCAACCGCACCCTCATTATCATAGAAAATCTCCATAGGCACCATAATAGCTGGTACAACTCCAAGGTCTCCAATGAAGTTCTTTAGCCATATTGCCTCCTTTGCTGCCTCGCTTGCCGCTATATACTCTGATTCGCAAGTTGAATCAGCCACTGTTTCCTGTTTGGAACTTTTCCAAGTGATTGCTCCTCCATTTAGGGTAAAAACCCATCCTGACTGAGAGCGGAAATTATCCCTATCGGTTTGGAAACTAGCATAACTATACCCCACTACTCTCAAGTCATTACTCCCACCAAGGGTAAGGACCCAGTCCCTAGTCCTCCGTAGGTACTTGAGAATATTCTTCACCGCAGTCCAGTGAGACTTGCCTGGATTTCCTTGATATCTACTGACCATGCTCAAAGCAAAGGCCACATCAGGGCGATTACAAGTCATAGCATACATGATTGAGCCCACAACGGAAGCATATGATACATGACTCATCTCAGTTATCTCAGCCTCTGTACTCGGACTCTGAGTTTTACTCAGTTTGGCGTTGCTCTGGATTGGTAAGTCACTTTTCTTGCAATCTTGCATGCTGAACCTTTTCAACACCTTATCCAAGTAGGTACTTTGACTAAGTGCAATTCATCTCTTACTCCTTTCTCTCAATATTCTTATCCCTAGGATATAGGCAGCTTCTCCAAGGTCCTTCATAGCGAAACACTTCCCAAGCCAGGACTTAACTTCCTGCAACGTTGGGATGTCATTTCCTATGAGTAGTATGTCATCCACATACAATACCACAAAGCTAACTATACTCCCACTAACCTTAACATATACACAGGACTCATCTTCGCTCCTCGAAAAACCAAACTCTTTGACTTTCTCATCGAAAAAAAGATTCCATCTGCGAGATGCCTGTTTCAATCCATAGATGGATTTCTCAAGCTTACACACTCTATTAGGGTTCTTTGCATCGACAAAACCCTCTGGCTGACTCGTGTAAACATCCTCAGCCAACTTTCCATTAAGGAAAGCGGTTTTGACATCCATTTGCCATATTTCATAATAATGAAATGCAGCTATGGCTAGCAAAACCCTAATAGACTTAATCTCCGGTACTAGTGAGAAGGTCTCATCATAGTCAACTCTCGGAGTTTGAGTAAAGCCCTTCGCAACCAGTCGCGCTTTATAAGTATGTACATTTCCATCCATGTCGGTCTTCTTCTTGAAGATCCATTCACACCCGACCGTCTTACGACCCGGTACATTGTGAACCAAGTTCCAAACTGTTGGATTTTGAGCATTCTAACACTCCTAAGTGTACATGCAACCCTAAATACCTTGAATCTATGTTTTCTCTATTATACATGTAAATATGAATATTCCAAGGTATTATCCTAACTAGCATACAAGACATTGATTCATATGAAATAATACAAGTTAGATAACATACCTTTTGGTGTAGCTTGATTCCATGGAGCTTAAGAGCCTAGTGCCTCAAGTGTGACACCTGAAATGGTTCACACAACATCAAATGCACTTGGAATAACTTAGAGAGAAATGGAACACTTCATGAAATCGGCTAGCCCTCACCATTCATTCATATTAACCAATTTTGGGAAGAATATGATGCTTATATAGTGTGTCATAATTAGGGTTACACCATGTAAACCCTAATTGTCATGGCTTTCCATTTCTTGGATCCATGGGTCTAAAAACATCATGGAGCATCCATGGAGTATCGTATGGGTTTTAGCCCAACTTGATAAACCATGGAGCATTAGCCCACTATACAAGTATGGATGATTTACACAATCAACCCATATATTTAATTAGCCTCCTTTTGATCACTTAATTAATTCCAAATTAATTCTTGATCAATACTAATTAAATAATATTATTAATATATTAGAACTTATAATATATAAATAAACCTTAAGTGTTATTTCGCTCATTTTAGTCTATCCAAATGCGTGATGCCATGCAACCCAAATGGACCATGCCAATCGGGTCAAGTACATACCAATTATAGTTATGGACTTAGACAATAATCCAACAGTCTCCCACTTCGATAAGTCTAAAACTATTATTGCGTATGACTTCAAAACCTGACTAGCGATCGTAGCTCTTAAAAGCTGCTGCCGTCGAACTCTGAACAAATCAATGACGCGTCTATTAGATAAGGGATCATATATTCCTCCATTCCAGATATCATATGGACTGAGACATGGATTATAATCATTCTCTCTGTCCATTTGTTGTTTCCCAATTTCTGATTTCCGACGACCGACTAATTGAACAAATCAAATTAGTCCTGGCTTGGCCAAGCACTTCGGGGTGTCATCACTAAATCATCGAGGGGCCCACAAATATCATTTTTATCCCTTTAAGGGTAAAAGGAATGGATAAACTTTGACTCATATGCTTGTTCTACTACTTGTTGAATCATACACAAAGGAACGTTTTATAACATCGAGTTACCAATGCGTTTTCGTACAATCAATGTATAACCAACTCATAGGCAACAAGTAATATTTCTGGGTTTGAAGAATATAAGATATTATCGTCTCATGATCACTCGTGATAAAATCCATGAAGTGAGTCAAATGAGCGTGGGTTGAGTCCAATACTCAGAACTTATGATCACTCATGAATGTTTTAGCTACTCTTGCTATGTCGAATACCTTGGACATCTACAAACCAGCTTCATTATAGTTTTAATACATATCTACTTCCAATATATGATCGACTGTGGATAGTTTGATTAACTTAGTCATTCGAGAAGAACGACCTAGTTATTCTGGAAGTCAAAACATGCAAAGTGAAACACAAGAATAATCGAATCCAATATGGTCTCAGAACTTATGAATATAAATAAAACACCTTTTATTTATCACCATATTGATTGCACATTATTTTTTGTATACTGTTTCAACTATCAACTTTATACTTGAATTAAAACAATAGTTGTCCCATGCTCCAAGCATGTACACTATGTTTTCTAAACACTAGTCATGCCATACACCAAGTATGCACACTCTGTTTGTCTAAACATTAGCTATGCCATACACCAAGTATGCACACTAAGTTTTTCTATGATCTTTTACTTTGTGAAATAGATCAATTGAACATAATTCCAATGATTCTCATTTCATAATCCCAAATCCTTACTGCAAATGCAAGAATTTCAAATTCCTTCCATTTACCTAAATCTGCTAGATTCTAAACTTATATGCATTGATCCTCTTGTAATGATTATGCACAAAGTCACAAAGACTTGTCAACAGACATTACAGAGTATTCCAATGGAGATCATTCCATGGAAACGAAGTCTCAAATTCAAAGTACATTTCGTTGAACATCCTTCTTGCATTAAGTTTCGTAATCTTACACAGATTTAATGAATAACTTCCACATATGGGAATATTTCCATATTCTCATTTTGACTATCACCTCTGAACAAGAGTTGCCTCTTTTCAAAATATGTCAATATGGTCCTCTCCAAAAATTTACACCATACTTCCAACTGTGTCTGAGCAACCAATCTTTGGTAAACCTTAGATTGTTGTCGACAATTGCTTAATTACTTTAGTCATATCAAGTTCTAGTACTTTTTCCTTCTTAATGCCATATGCATTTGGAAAAATTTAGAACATATGAATGTTATAGCACATGCAAGCGATCCTATATCCGAAGCATATGGGACACGATTCATGATGTCTCACATAAAAACATGATACTAGACCAGTCTTTTGCCATAATATTTCCATTTCTATTTATCATGTTCTCACAATTCAGATTATGAAAAGGGATGTCGTAATAATAATTGAATTTTAGAACGCAATTAATATTCCCATATATATGATTTTCCTTATGTTGAGCCATTCGAACATGAAATTCATATATATATCCTTGACCAAATATGATTAAAACCTCAATCTAAGCTTTTAGATTTGAAGTGAAGCACAATTTACTCTCCCTTAATTATAGCAAAACAACGTTTCCCAATTGAACTTTTGTTTTTCTATAATTAACATTGCTAACTTGCAATACTTATCATAATTATCAGGCTCCCACTAACAAGATGATTATTAGCATAACACTTATGCTCCCACTAGCTTTGACATATACTTAGAAATCAGCTGGACTTCTAGAAATCAGTACTTTATTGACTTTCTTACCAATGTTCAGATTTCTGATAAGAGATGCTTTGATAAAAACTTTATCAAAAACATCCACCTTTCCTTAGATAGCACACATGTGTGTCTAAACAATTTCAGCACTATGAAAAGAGATGTTGTAATCATAGTCTCAATTGTTTAGACCTTTTCCATTCCTCACAAGTCCATGTTAGTGTGCCGGTTAACCACACATGCTCCACTAACGACTTTGAGAATGCAAATATCACAATTGTTATCTACTTAAATTGTACTTAGTGAAAGCGTTTCCTCACCATCATTTTCATGAATCGGAGAGAAACCTTATGACACTTAGATTTTATGGTGTATGTGTTCCTATCCATGTGAATTTGTCAAAACCATAATCACAAGACACGGTTAATGACAAATCCAAACTCATATGGATTGAACTTGAGCAGTCTTAACTTCTTGCCACCTAGCAGCACAAGGGCCTGCCATTGCTTCCAAGTTGTTATGTAACCAATTGAGAACTCTCAAAACTCATATGCAAAGCCAAATTTAACTAGAATGGGCACAGAAATAGGAATATGTCTCACGCCATGTGCTAGTGATAAACTACAGGTTTTATTCTTGATTAGTTATTGAAATTCTTTCAGGATCTTGAAGACTCCCACTGTCCTCTTGATATATAAGACTATCTTGCCAAATATTCAAGAGAGTATGGATTCTTTTTCAAGACAAATCACACAATTGGCCTTATTTGGTCTTTGTTTTATCCAAAACATCACAACTTACCAAATTCAAATGTACAAGTGTAGAAAACATTTTACTCTTACATTTGACAAGTGTTATAAACCTTCTTTAAGATGTATCACTCAGATTACAATCTTGGAGAATGACTCTAAGACTTGCTTTGGAACGAAGTATGACTCATCTTCTTGATTTAACCATATCAGCAATTCACGACTCCTCTTCTTAGCCATAAGAATGTACTAAGATGTCCTTAGAAGACCAATCGTGATATGGTTTCTTAATCATTAAGATGATCACAAAACATGAGACTAATGTACTCTCCCATCTTTTCAGATTTGAGAAACTTTTATCTTTCTGCCAAATTTGATTCTTCTCATTCGTTCTGCCATACATCGAAACTTTTCCAATGTTTAAGAATTATACTTAAGCTTATAAGCATAACCGTATTTACTAAACTTTAGTAAATCATGACGAATAGTCTTAACGATCTTTGTGGTGGACCTTGACCAACGCACACCCAGTGTTACTGATCCTCTAGTCCTTCACTTGACTCACATATACATGTGAACAAGGAATTAGTCTTAATTTCCCAAAGACGAAAATTCTCATTCATTATACAATGCAAGTTGCATGATTCCAAGTTTCTATCCAACTAAAACTTGGGTGATGAGAATCTTTCCTTATTTCGTAAATTATGACACTACCAAACACGAAAGAATCAAATCCATTTTCCAATATTGCTATTAATGGAATTATATAAACAACCATTTTTCACAAATGCCACTGTAAGGATATTTAAAAATAATTAAAATTAAAACCTTTTTTTTCTTTTATTTTAAAACTTGCGGAAAAACTTATCTTTACAATGAAAATGCATATGAAAACTTGATGTTATCTATTACTAAGCAATATATCATAACTCTTAAGCAACTACTCAAAATTCTGATCACTAAACCATGCAATCGAAATCCATCTTCGCGATCAGAATCAACATATTCTTCCTATAAGCTTCCTCTCTTATATTCTCCCATATATCAAAATGTGATCTAGTCACATCATGTATAAGAATCTCAAATAGGAACTTAATAGAGTTAGATAATGGAATTGCCTGAAGTAGAGTCAAACTCTTTGACTTTACCAACCTTATGATCCTTTAGGTAAATATGGTAGCTTTGCAACCAATGACCCTTCCTCTGGCAATATAAAGCATATGGACTGCTTAGGAATGGTACAGGGGACTATCTCAGACTTAGCCTTTCTCTTTACCATTTGGTTAACCGGGTTGACTATGGCCGATCCCTTTCCATTGGGAAGAGAAAGCCTTTCTGGATTTCCAGTGTCACCATTTTCAATGTCCATTGGAAGTTTGGGAAGTTGATCTTTCAACCAAATTTGCTTTACCAGTGCTCCAAATCATTGTTGATTCAGTAGTACCTAGTAAATAGCAGGATCATTAAGCGTCATCTCATGGTCTGTCACATAGTAGTCCTAAAGGAACTCACTATGTGACTTAGAAAGTGATTGAAGAACCGAGTCAACAACCAACTTCCTTAATTCCTTCACACCCAACTCTCCCGGCTTGTCAATATGTGACTTTATCTCCAAGATGTGAGCACACATAGACTTTGCTTGCCAATAGGGCTTGAGTGACCTTGAACTTGTAGGTTAGGGGGAATAATTGGAGGAGGTGGAGGGAGTGAAGAATGATTTCCAGGACATCATCTTCATTAGGAAAGCTTGTTCCAAGAGTTTTGGGAAGATCATAAGTGTCTGAACTAGACATCTACAATGGGAGATATTCAAGTTAGTTGATTTTTAAGTCCTTAATATAACACCCAATATGAAATAATAAGGCTAGGACCCAACACAATATTTTATAACTCGGAAGAGGAATGCCGTAATCCAAGCTATAAAATATTTGAATGTAGGCGAATGACGATTCACCAATTTCCACCATGAAAAACGAAATAATTTATTAGGTTTTAATTGGATTTGAAACTCCTAGATCTTTTGAGATTCATTGAACTTTTCAATGGCATGTTTCAATATCGATTGTGCCCTATCAAATTTTGTGACTGGGATGCCGAGGATCACAAAACAAGGTGTGAATAACCATGCAAATATACTTGGTACCCTTAATATTTACCCCTCAATCGATGTGTCGGTTAACCACACGCGCTCCACCGATATTATGATAAACATTAAGTTACCCTTTGCCTACCTTGTTAAATCCAGGTTAGTGTGCCGGTTACCCACACGCGCTCCACTAACGACTTAAGCAAAGTGCAAAGTGTAATTTCATAGGTTAGCACCAAATTTGCATTTTCCTAAGTAACTAAGATTGGGAATTTATAAAGGGTTTAGTTACTTAGTATTTATCATTAATACTTTTAATGAGGGGAGAATTATAGTCCTTGTCCTACCCGTTTGGCTAACGACCCTCCACCAGTCAAGGAAGCGGTGGGTGAGAGTGGACACCCATTAAACTGCCATTTTATAGGCAGTAACCTTATACCCCCCTTATAGACCGGCTTCGTGAATGAGGCCTACTAACGGTAAGACTGGCTTGATCTTATATATATATATATATATATATATATATATATATATATATATATATATATATATATATATATATATATATATATATATTATTAAGTTATAATACTATAAAGTATAAGGATTGAATTTTAATTTTTAAAATTCTATGGGTTTAACTTGAGGGCAAGTTTTGAGGGCAAGTTTTGAAACAATTCAAAAACTATTCAATTCCATAACTTATGAGTTTAAAGTAGTTTTAATTAAAAAACTCTTCAAGTTCCATAACTTGAGGATAAGTTATGGAAGACTTTAAACCATTAAAAGAATGTGACTCTTCCTTATTCATAACTTATGGAAAACTTTATGAATTTTATGGATCTTAAATGTGACTTTTCACATAACTTGAGGACAAGTTACAAAAACACATTTTAGAATCAACTCTTACATTAATTTGGATTGAAAACACATTATCACATAACTTTTCTAATAATCTAAGCAACTCATAAGAACAAGATAATTCAAATCAAACTTATTCATGAAATTAGCATAACCATTAAACTAATACAAAACATGAGTCTATTGATAATTATCTTTGAAATTGGATTAGCATGAACATTAAGACATCAAAAACAAGTTTATAAGTTCAATAACAGCTTAGGGTAATGTTCCTAGTCAAATTCTAGCCAAAACAGTCGATGATATGCTGTCTGGGGGTGCGACTCGTCGAGTTCATGAACCAACTCGGCGAGTTTGATGAGTTTAGCCTTGGAATCGTCGAGTCCCTTCATGGACTCGGCGAGTCTGCTGTTCAGACAACAACAAACTTTGATTTTTCAGCCAATTTTGCAAGTATAACAAGAAAACAAGCCTAGGCTCTGATACCACTCTTGGTTTTTGAGCATTCTAACACTCCTAAGTGTACATGCAACCCTAAATACGTTGGATCTATGTTCTCTCTATTATAGATGCAAATACGAATATTCCAAGGTATTATCCTAACTAGCATACAACACATTGATTAATATGAAATAATACAAGGTAGATAACATACCTTTTGTTGTAGCTTGATTCCATGGAGCTTAAGAGCCTAGTGCCTCAAGTGTGACACCTCAAATGTTTCACACATAATCAAATGCACTTGGAATAACTTAGAGAGAAATGAAACAATTCATGAAATCGGCTAGCCCTCACCATTCATTCATAGTCATCGATTTTGGGAAGAATATGATGCTTATATAGTGTTTCACAATTAGGGTTACACCATGTAAACCCTAATTGTCATGGCTTTCCACTTCTTGGATCCATGGGTCCAAAAACATCATGGAGCATCCATGGAGTATCCTATGGGTTTTAGCCCAACTTGATAAACCATTGAGCATTAGCCCACTATAAAAGTATGGATGATTTACACAATCAACCCATATATTTAATTAGTCTCCTTTTGATCACTTAATTAATTCCAAATTAATTCTTGATTAATACTAATTAAATAATATTATTAATACATTAGAACTTATAATATATTAATAAACCTTAAGTGTTATTTCTCTCATTTTAGTCTATCCAAATGCATGATGCCATGCAACCCAAATGGACCATGCCAATCGGGTCAAGTACATACCAATTATAGTTATGGACTTAGACACTAATCCAACACAAACTTGATTGTCATACATGGACTGAATCTCACTGTCCATGGCCTCTTTCCATTTGGCAGACTCAGGGCCTGCCATGGCTTCCTTAAAGTTGTTAGGCTCATCCAGATTTACCAGTGTCCTATCACTGATAAAGTCATCACCTTCCGCAGTAATATGAAAAGCATAGTAATGCCCAGGCGGATTCCTAACTCTTGTGGAACGCCTCAGAGGTACAAACTCATCAACAAGAGTTTCCTCCACAGGTTGATTGCTAGGTTTTGAGGTTCCTTCACCGCTTCACTCTTGAAGTTCTTCACGATCAATTTTCCTACCACTGTTTCCTTGGCTTATGAATTCTCTCTCACGAAAGACCCCTCTTCTTGCCACAAAGACCACATTCTCACTGGGTCTATAGAGGAGATAACAAAATGAATTAAGTGGGTAGCCGATGAAAATACATCGCTCAGTTTAAGGTTCGATCTTATCCTGAGTCTCACGTCTCACGAAAGCGTCGCAACCGCAAATATTGATGTGGTCTAAATTGGGAACTTTCCCAGTCCACATATCATGAGGTGTTTTGGCAACCTTTTTGGTAGGGACTAGATGAAGGATATGGGGGGCAGTCTCTAAGGCATGCCCCCAGAATGAGATTGGTAATGAAGCTCGACTCATCATGGAACGAACCAGGTCTAACAAGGTCTCATTGTGCCTCTCAACCACACCATTAAGCTGTGGTGTTCTGGGAGGTGTCAATTGTGAGACAATTCCACATTCCTTAAGATAGTCAAGGAACTTTGTACTAAGATACTTACCACCTCGATCGGATCGAAGCATCTTAATGTTCCTGCCCAACTGATTCTCCACTTCCTGTTTAAACTACTTGAATTTCTCAAAGGTTTCTGACTTATGCTTGATTAAGTAGACATAACCATATCTACTGCAATCATTAGTAAATGTCAGATAGAAGCGATTAGCATATCTTGTGGTGGTTCTGAAGGTTCCACACACATCTGTGTGTATGAGGTCCAATAAACCTTCACCCCTTGCACAAGTACCAGTGAAGGGTGACTTTGTCATTTTTCCAAGCAAACAAGACTCGCAACTATCATCTGACTTTAAGTCAAATCACTCCAAGACTCCAGCCTTCTAGAGTTGGCCTATGCGCTTCTTGTTAAGATGTACAAGATGACAATTGCACAAGGATGCTTTATCCAAACTAGTGGAAGAATCGATATGCAATACATTATTTCCTAAGTTGTCTACAACCGACACAGTTTCATATACACCATCACAAGGTAATGCTTTAAAACAAAGAACATTATTATAAAAAGCATTAATACCACCAACTTCATTATCAAATGAAAAAGTAAATCCTTGTTTGTACAAGCCATGAAAGGAAATAATATTTTTCGCCATTTCAGACGAGTAACAACACTTATTCAAATCTAACACTAACCCACTACTTAGCAACAAAGAATAAACTCCAATCTTGGTGACACGTGAAGCTTTCCTATTACCCATGATCAGGTTTATCTTTCCGTGCTCCACATCCTCACTTCTTCTTAGGCACTGCAAATCAGAACATATATGAATACCACAACTTGTATCAAGAACCCAAGAAGTAGAATCTGATGATTTATTAGACAATATAGTGTAAATACCTTCATGGGTAGGTTTGACCTTTGCATCCTGAACATCTTGCAGGTACTTGGGGCAGTTTCGTTTCGAGTGCCCCTTTTCCTGACAATAGACGCATTGAGATTCTTTTAGGCTGGAAAAAGGAGTGACAGAACCAACTTTGGTTCCACTTGAAGAGGAGCCATCAAGAGACTTTACCTTGGTACCCTTCGAAGGGTACTTCCTCTTCTTCCCTCTACTTTGCCCGATTGCCAGAATAGGGGTGGAGGTAGGAGTAGGAGTAGTAACAACCGATTTGCCCTTAAGACCAGTTTCAACGGTCTTCAAGAGCCCTTGAAGTTTGCTCAGTGTGACCTCCTCCTTGTTCATTTGATATGTCATTCAAAATTGATCATAACAAGTAGGTAAGGAGTGCGGTATGATATCAATAGCCAACTCCTCGGGAAAGTTCACATTCAACTTGAGCAAACGCTCCACAAACTTTTGCATTTTCTGCATGTGGCCCGTGATGGGTTCACCATCCTTCATTCAGGTTGTTATCATCGAAGAGATGATTTCATACCTCTCTGGACGAGCACTTTGATGGTAGTGGTCCATCAGGTCCATGTGCATCTCAAAAGGGTAAAATTCCTCATAGGACTTCTGGATTTCAGCTTTCATTATGGCCAACATGATACATGCCACCTTGGTAGCACCTTTCTCATGTGCCCTAAAGTCATCGATCTCCTCTGGAGTAGCAGTAGACTCATCAATTTCCTTCAGCTTCTTGTCGAGGACATATTCCTTGTCCTCGTAACAAGTGACCATCCTGATGTTCCTGATCCAATCATTAAAGTTTGAACCATCAAATATGACTCTCCCACAATGGTTCATGAGAGAGAAGAAGCCGGTAGGGTTTGAGCCAGAAGCAGCATTGTTGGAAGACATCTGAAAAAGAAGAAAGAAAAGTTTAGATTAGATATAGAATCCTTAATAAGACACCCAAATGTAATATTAAGGCTAGGACCCAACACAATACTTTATACCTTGGAAGAGGGATGCCGTAATCCAAGCTATCAAATATTCGAAGGTAAGTGAATGACGATTCACCAATTTCCACCATGAAAAACGAAATGAATTATTAGGTTTTAATTGGATTGAAACTCCTAGATTCTTTTTAGATTCATTGAACTTTTCAATGGCATGTTTAAATCACGATTGTGCGCTCTCAAGTTTGTGACTGGGATGCCGAGGATCATAAACAAGGTGTGAATAACCATGCAAATTTACTTGGTACCCTTAATCTTTATCACCTAATCGATGTGCTGGTTACCCATACACACTCCACCGATCTATGATAAATATTAAGTCACCCTTTGCCACTCTTACTAGTCCATGTTAGTGTGCCAGTTACCCACACACGCTCCACCAACAACTTGGTAAGGTACAAATTGTAATTTCATGGGTTAACACCAATTTCACATTTTCCTAAGTAACTAAGATTAGGAATTTATAAAGGGTTTAGTTACTTAGTATTTATCATTAATACTTTTAATAAAGGGAGAATTATAGTCCTTGTCCTACCCGTTCGGCTAACGACCCTCCACTAGTCAAGGAAGCGGTGGGTGAGAGTAGACACCCATTAAGCTGCCATTTTACAGGCAACAACTTATACCCCCTTATAGACTGGCTTCGTGAATGAGGCCTAGTAACGGTAAAACTGACTTCCTCTTATACATGTATATATATATATATATATATATATATATATATATATATATATATATATATAACTTATAATATTATAAAGTATAAGGGTTGAATTTTAACTTTTAAAACTCTAGGGTTTGGAATTAAAGTTTTCTAAAAGACTTTACAAACTCCAAAACTTGAGGGCAAGTTTTGAAACTATTCCAAACCTTTCATGTTCATAACTTATGGGTTTAATGGTTTATTAAAATGAAGACTCTTCATATTATGTAGCCTATGACTCTTTAATGACAATTTAATGAAGTGACCTTTGGTAATCCATAACTTGAGGACAAATACTGCATCAATAGGCATTAAGATCAAGAATTACACTAACAAACAATTTGCAAATAATTCCTATGATCTTCTAAAACTCATAAGTATATCAACAATTTCAAGAATCATATAAACACATATAAAACTTAAAATTTTGATAATAACCATTGTAAATGGATTAGTATAATCATTACCACATCAAAAACACGTTTTACAAGTCCAAAACAATTTAGGGTAATGATTCTAGTCCATTTCCAGCAACAAAACTCGAAATTCTGCACACACGGGCTCCTACTCGTCGAGTGCAACAACCTACTTGACGAGTAGGATGCATTTTGTCATCGACTAGTCGAGTCCCCCCATGGACTCGGCGAATTCACTGTTCAAATTGCAGAATTCTCGACTCTTTCAAGCAGTTTGCATCAAATACAAAGAAAACAAGCCTACGCTCTGATTCCACTGATGGGTTTTGAGCATTTTAACACTACTAAGGTGTACATGCAACCCTAGAAACCTTGGATCTATGTTTTCTCTAATATTCATGCAAATAAGAATTTTCCAAGGTTTACATCCTAACTAGCATGACATGGGGTACTTGTAATATAAAAACTAGTAGAATGACATACCTTTCTTGTAGCTTGGATTCCTTAAGACTTTGTAAGCCTAGCACCCCAAATGTGATGCCTCAAATGTTTCACACAACACCCACAACTCTTGGAATAACTCGAGAGAAGAACAATTTGATCACAAAATCGGCTAGCCCTCCTTGTCTTGTAATAGTGGCCGATTTTGCTAGCTATGGAGCTCTTTATATAGTGTGACACATGTAGGGTTACACCATGTAAACCCTAATGTGCATGGCTTTTCATTTCCTCCATGATCCATGGGTTATAACCTCCATGGAGCATCCATGGAGCACCCAATGGGTCCTAGCCCAATCTAGTGAATCATGAACCATAAGCCCAATATATAAGAATGAATGATTTACAAATAATTCCCCATACATTTAACTGGTCTCCTTTTGATCACAAAATTAATTCCAAATTAATTCTTTATCAATACTAATTAAACAATATGATTTCATATTAATATATTAGTGTTGGCTTTTGAGCATTCTAACACTCCTAAGGTGTACATGCAACCCTAGAAACCTTGGATCTATGTTTGACTAAAATACATGCAAAATAATTTTTCCAAGGTTCATAACCTAGCTAGCATGGTATGGGGTACTCTTAAACATATAATAAACTAGAAGAATTACATACGTTTAGTATCGAGTCGATTCCTTAGGATTTTGAGAGCCTAGCACTAATAATGTGAATGCCTCAAATGGAAATCACAAGACACCACAAACTTGGAAAACTTTATGAGAGAGTATGTTTTGCTCTAGAAATCGGCCACCCTTATGCACACACACATAGTGTCATTTCAAGCATCACAAGCCTCTTTATATACTGTAGATGATTAGGGTTATGAACCATGTAAACCCTAATAACCCATGTCTTTTCCTTTTCCAAGGATCCATGGGTTAAAAGCTCCATGGACTCCCATGCAAGCTTAGCCCATTTCCTAATGAGTATTAGCCCACACTATATAATATAATAGCCCTTATTTAATTAGTCACCTTTTGATCACTAAATTAATTCATAATTAACTTAAGATCAATACTAATTAAATAATATGATTTCATATTAATATATTTTAACATATACTATATTAATAAGTCATAAACATACTATTCTCATAATATTATCCATATAAATAGTTTGGGTGAAGTGCAACCCAAATGGACCATGCCGGGTCGGGTCAAGTATATACCAAATAAGTTATGGACTTAGACACCTTATCGAACAATTAGAACTTATAATATATTAACAAATTGTAAGTGTCCTTTTTTCTCATTTTGTCTATCCAACAGTTGAGATGAAGATGTAACCCAAATGGACCATGGCAAGCCGTGTCAACCGTGTCTATCTAGGAGGAAAAGTCTTCATGTTGGTGATGAATGATTATTTCTCGAAGTGGATCGAAGCTGAAGCCTTCGTTCAGCTCAGAGACAAAGAGGTAGTCTCATTTATTAAACGTAATATCTTGACTAGGTTCGGGATCCTGGCTGAAATCATATGCCACAATGGATCCGACTTCATAAGAAAAAGGACGAGAGAATTTTGCACAAGTTAGGGAATCAAAATGATAATGTCCACTCATGTTCATCCCCAAGCTAATGGTCAAGCAG
This sequence comes from Lactuca virosa, assembly GCF_052849685.1. NCBI lineage: Eukaryota > Viridiplantae > Streptophyta > Magnoliopsida > Asterales > Asteraceae > Lactuca > Lactuca virosa. Next base: position 301,860,734 of record NC_136429.1, on the reverse strand, counting down.
AGTCTAGCAATAAGATCATAGTAAACAACTTGAAGAAAAGGCTGGATAAAAGGAAAGGGAGATGGGCAGAAGAGCTTCCTTACTTCCGATGGGCAGATATGACTACTTCCAAAGTAGCCACAGGTAAAACGCCCTACTCCTTGGTGTTTGAGACAGAAGAAATGATCCCTACCGAAGTAGTGATCCCGATGGCAAGATATTTGCTCCAAAATCAAGAAAACAATGACAGGATCCTTTCCCAGGATCTTGACACTGTTGACGAACTCAGAGATCTTGCCAAGATACGCATTTTTGCTCATCAACAAAGAATCACCAAGCCTTACAATGAGAACATAAAAGTAAGAAGATTACAAATAGGAGACTTGGTATTAAGTAAAACATTCCAAAACACCAAGGATCCCAGTGCAGGAAAATTAGCTCCTAAGTGGGAATGACCATATCTCATAGATGCTGAAGCAGGAAAAGGAGCATATTGGCTAGCAACACTCGAAGGAGACATTTTGATCTTCAACAAAACCAAGGTGCACATGTTCTTTACCTTGAACTTTTCATCGTTACTAATTTTCTCCTCGATTACATTACTAACTTAAGCATCCCTAGCAAATGTTTGCCATGCAGAACAACGCACAACTAAGGATCTCCATAAGCAATGATCCTGAAACATGAGGATCCTCAAGGTTGAAGATCGTGGAACACCAGTATCCTCAAGCTTGAAGATCCTGAAATGTAAGAAACCCCAAGATCCTGAAACATAAGGATCCTCGAAATTAAAGATCCTGAAACATAAGTCTCCTGACACATAAATATCTCAACATCTTAACAATTCCATTATATCTACGATATGATATTTTAAATTATTACATACATAAGCTAAAGACTGATCATCTCTCCTACGTTTAAGGGTACTTAATCCCCTCTAAGGTTTAAAGAGCTAATTAACTCTTTCACACGAACTAATGTTTATACACCTCGCTTGAACGCACGATATCTAACTATGGGATACGAATAAAGGGATCATTTCCCGATGCAGTGACTTGGCAACCGTCTTATCTTTGAACATAAGTTAAGATCCTTAAGGTTTATAACATTTTCATGTTATCCAAAAATTGGGATCCTTCCCCAGTGATTACTTAAGGCTAATGACATTTTCATGTAATCAAAAGTTCAGATCTTACCCCAGAAATTACATAAGGTTTATAACTTCTTTATTTTATCACACGTTGGGATCTTGCCCCAGATATTACATAAGGTTTATAACTTCTTTATGTTATCACACGTTGGGAATTTTCCCCAGAAAAAACACAGGTGTAACATCCCGGAATTTGCAGGTATTTACAAATCCTCCCTTTTATTATTATTTTGTCATTTTTAGTCCTTGGGGGACGGAACGGTGTAGCCATGAGATGCCCTAATGGCTAAGATTGTAATTTTGGATCAAGGGGAGTACGCTGCGTGTACATAAGGGTACGTTGAGTGTATTAGGCGCGACTTAGTACGCTGGGCATACACTTGTGTACACTGGGCGTACTCACGTCAGGTGGAAACCCTAATATTTAGGGTTTGGATGGTATATAAGTATACTTATGAGCTCCTAACACACTGTCGTTTCAGCCTCCATAGTCTTGAGCTGTTTTCCCCAAACCCTAACCTCTCTCTTGAGTGTATGAGCTAAAAGTGTGTTTTTTGAGTATTGGAAGAAGAAGAAGTTTCATCAAGGTGTTTGAGAAGGAATGCAAGGTTGAAGATCATAGATTATCTTGTCCTCTAGAAGCTCCAGGAGGTAAAAAGCTTTTGCCTTTGTGCTTATATGATGTTGATGTTGCCTTGGTAGCTTTATGACACCTTTCTTGTCCCAAAATGTCCCAATATTGTGCATGTTATGTTTTGGACGTGTTAAACTGTCCTTTCAGACTATAGGAAGGGTTCTAAGTGATGAAAATGAGGTCCCAATGCCTAGAAGTGTTCCATGCATGTGGTAGAAAGGTCTAAATGGATTAAGACCTTGCATTAAGGACTTTCTGGACATTCAAAGTCTTAAAGTTTGAGACTTCATGGTTCTAAGATACATTTGGTCGATGGATCTAGAATTTAGGCTTAAGTGCTTAAGCCACCAAGCACTTATTTGAGTTTTGAGAACAGCGAGGTTACGCCCTGCGTAGAGAGCAGTACGCCCCACATACGCAATCAACGTCCCCGCTTTCCAGTCAATGCAAGGCTCGCGTACACCCCATGTAGCTTTGGAGTATGCCCAACGTACGTCTTCCGTTGGGCTTTTGCGACTTGGGCTTCGGTATTTGGGGCATCTTTTGGCCAGTTCGTTTGGACCCCTATTGGACTTTCTGAATAGTTGTGTCTTGGTCCAAATATGTTAATGGATCTTTGGATGAGGCCCAATTACAGAGTTGGGCTCAATTTGGAAAATTAGGCCAATTATGGGCCTTGTATATCGGGCTTTTGGATTAAGGAATTGGAGTTGGGCCTTGGCCCAACTTAAGGAAAGGATAGAAAGGACCGTTACCATATGTTTAGACCCTTAGCCAAGATTGGTAGTCAATTGTTGACTTAGTGTTCATTTATTGTGATATTTAGGGATTCTCGGTGAGTCAGCAGTCGGAGATTTCAGTAAAGTTTGACATTGTGAGGTGAGTTATTCTCACCATATCAACAGGGTCTAAGGCACCATGGCCGACCCTTTTTGGATTGTATCCTAATTATAGGATGATGCTTTGTTTAGTGATTTGTTAGATCTGTATCCTGGTTATAGGATGATGCTATGTTTAGTGATTTGTTAGATCGATATCCTGGTATATAGGATGATACTATGATTAGTGATCTGTAGATTTGTATGACTATCTGTAGATGCTAGATAGCATATGATATTTATGTGTTGATTGTGTGACTGCGGGTGGGTTGAGGCGGTCCTGCTTCGTGCTCTAGGCCAACAGACCCAAGGTGGCCCGGATAGACTAAAGGCCCATCGGGGCGTACCAGTCAAGCCGAAGGCCCGGAGAACGATCCACAAAGGCAGAAGGCCCGGTAGAGCGGACCAGACATGCTGAACGTTCCAAGAATGGGCCAGATATATTGAAGGCCTGGTGAGGGCGGTCCAGTCATACTGAAGACTCTATATGCACGCTGTTTGTTATTATATTGTTCTAGTTTGTATGGCGTTGGTATTTTGGGGGAACTCACTAAGCTTCGGGCTTACAGTTTTGGATTTTGTTTCAGGCACTTTGGATGATCGCGGGAAGGCGAAGGCTTGATCGTGCACCTCGTCATATTTTATCACTTTGATATTTGGGATTCTCTGATATTAAACTATTTTGAAAACATTTTGTAATATCTAATGGCTTTTTGATGTTTGAAAAAGTTTAAATTTTTTTATGAATTTTATGGATGTCACAACACGAATCATAACTTTTTCGTAAGTAGGAGAGTTCCCATGAGATACGTCACAAGTTGGGATCCTCCCCAGTATATAACATTAACATGTTATTAGTAGAATTTATGATGTTACCCAATAATGTTGTTAAATTTTATAACCTGAACAGGTTATGCTAAGAAGGGAATTCCCCCGTATAATCTAATAATTATGGATCCTCATCATTGTGGATCCTGATTAAGGTTCCTCATCATTATGAATCCTCATCATTAACGATCCTCATCGATATAGAACATCATTGGTGAAGAGCCTTATCATCAAAAGTCAACAGCGATCCTAACTTCTTTTTGAAGTTGAGGTTTATCCTCAGTAAATTCTATGGTTCAAGAGCTTATGAAGCGTAAGGAAAAACTTAAAGATAATTAGGTTACATCTGTCCTTATTCTTGAAAAACTCTAAGTGAAGTTTAAGGATCCTGAATTTTCTAGGATCCTAAGCAAAAATCATTTTATTCTCATAATTCAAGTATGCTAAAAATGATTCACTAAGAGAATTTTATTTCAGGATTATTTGCAGGAACCAAGTTTTCCGGGATCCTGATTATTTAAGGATCCTAATATCATAACCGTCATCCATAAAAAATCAAGAGAGAGATATAAAAGGAAAATACTACCATGTCATTTTAAAAGGGGTTGCACACCAACCCAACCAAAAGATTAAGTGTTTTACATTACAAATAAAAACAAAAACTACCGAAAATAATTTTTTGCAGGCCTAGACCTTAGCCTGGTCATCATCGGCCGTGCCCTTCTTCTCTTCTCCCTCGGTCAACTGCAATACAAGATCCTGAGAGGCGGTATCAGGCTTGCCACTGAATTTAGCCAGTGCCTCGCGCCGACCGTCCATGTCCCAAGTACCTGCATTCTCAAGATCCTCCGCAAGACGGATCTTGGCCTCCCAAAAAGCCACTGTAGCACTGACCTTCGCATCAGAGATCACCTCATCTATCTCATGCAAGTGCCCCTTCTTCTTCTCAGCCATTTCCTTGCTGAGTAGCTCCACTCTCCTCAGCAGATCCTCATTGGTCGCTTTCCACCTCCTCTCATGTCCCTGAAGGGTTTATTCTGCCCTCTGCGCTTGGATCCTGTAAAGTCCCAAATCCAGGAACCAAACCAATGATCAAAACAATAATCAATCAATATGAACAAGAATGGCGTAGAGAAGGAGATTTATCAAGCAATGCACATGTTTATTAGCTTAAACGTCTGGTACACCTTGAGCACACACACATTGACTGTAAACATACTGATACGTGCCACACACTCTGACAGATTCAAACACTATTTATAGGAACAGATTGGCCGTGAACAAGCTTCACGGTCGAACACATGTTCACGGCCGTACACGCGTTTACGAACGTGAACACCTTCACAACCGCAAACAATCACCAAAACACACATTACAAGATCAAGACCCTATTAAGACCTATACAAATAGTTGCCTAGCCCAAACCACTAAGTTGTGACCTCTCAGATCCTTAGATCAGCGGAAACATGATCAGAGACCTAAAAGAATGACCTAGTAGGTCATCAAAAGGTAGAATAAAAGAAAGAATGAGAATAAAAGCAATACTTACAGCTTGGGAGAAAGAGACCAATTTATGAAGCGCTTCCTCTGCTCCAAGGCTCTCCGAAGATAGACATGCTGACTCAACAATTTTCCTTTGCCGGGATCCCGCGGTCTTCACTGTCAAGTAAGTAGCCGATTTCTTGGGAGAAAGATATAACATCCTGAAATTTACAGGTATTTCTTAATCCTCCCTTTTTTATTATTTTGTCATTTTTAGTCCTTGGGGACGGAAGGGTATAGCCATGAGATGCCCTAATGGCTATGATTGTAATTTTGGATCAAGAGGAGTACATTGCGTCTACATAAGGGTACGTTTAGCGTACTAGGCGTGCCTAGTACGCTGGGCGTACACTTGTGTATGTTGGGCTTACTCACGTCAGGTGGAAACCTTAATATTTAGGGTTTGGGTTGTATATACGTATCCTTATGAGCTCCTACCCTCTACCATTTCAGCCTGCATAGTCTTGAGTTGTTTTTCCCAAACCCTAACCTCTCTCTTGACTGTATGAGCTAAAAGTTTGTGTTTTGAGTAGTGGCAAAGCAAGAAGTTGCATCAAGTTGTTGGAGAAGGGAGGCAAGCTTGAAGATCTGAGATTATCTTGTCCTCTAGAAGCTCCAGGAGGTAAAAAGCTTTGGCCTTTGTGCTTATATGATGTAGATCGTGCCTTGAAAGCTTTATGCCACCTTTCTTGTCCCAAAAAGTCCCAATATTGTGCATGTTATGTTTTGGACGTGTTAAGCTGTCCTTTCAGACCCTAGGAATGGTTCTAAGTTATAAAAATAAGGTCATAATGCCTAGAAGTGCTCCATGCAAGTGGTAGAAAGGTCTTAATGGATTAAGACCTTGCGTTAAGGACTTTATTGACGTTCAAAGTCTTAAAGTTTGAGACTTTATGGTTTTAAGACACATTTGGTCGACGGATTTGGAATTTGGGCTTAAGTGCTTAAGCCATTAAGCACTTCTTTGAGTTTTAAGAACAGCGAGGGTAAGCCCTGCGTACGCAGTCAACACACCGGCTTTCTAGTCAACGCTAGGCTCGCGTACGCCCCGTGTAGATTCGGAGTACGCCCAACGTACGTCTTCTGTTTGGCTTTTGTGATTTGGGCTTCGGGATTTAGGCCATCTTTAGGCCAGTTGGTTTGGACCCCTATTAGACTTTCTGAATAGTAGTGTCTTTGGCCAAATATGGAAATGGATTTTAGGATGAGGCCCAATTAGAGAGTTAGGACCAATTGGGGAAATTGGGCCAATTATGGGCCTTATATATCTGGCTTTTTGATTAAGGAATTGGAGTTGGGCCTTGGCCCAACTTAAGGAAAGGATAGTATGGAATGTTACCATATGTTTGGACCCTTAGCCAAGATTGGTATTCAACTGCTGAATTAGAGTTCGTTTATGGTGATAGCTTGGGATTCTCGGTGAGTCAGCAGTCAGAGATTTCAGTACAGTTCGACATTATGTGGTGAGTTCTTCTCACTATATCAACAGGGTCTAAGGCACCAAGGCCGACCCTTTTTGGATTTGATCTTGTTTATAGGATGATGCTATGTTTAGTGATCAGTTAGATCTATATCCTGGTTATAGGATGATGTTATGTCTACTGATCTGTTAGATCGGTATCTTGGTGTATATGATGATGTTATGACTAGTGATCTATAGATCTGTATGACTGTCTGTACATGCTAGCTAGCGTATGATATTTAGTGTTGATTATGTGATTGTGGGTGGGTTGAGGCGGTCCTGCTTCGTGATCTAGGCCAACTCTGGCCAAAGGCCCGGAGAACGGTCTAGACAGGCTGAAGGCCCGACAGGGCGGACCAGACATGCTGAAGGTTCTGAGAGTGGGCCAAATAGACTAAAGCCCCGGTGAGGGAGGTCCAGCCATACTGAAGACTCTATATGCATGATGTTTGTTATGATATTGTTCTGGTTTGTATGTCGTTGGTATTTTGAGGGAACTCACTAAGCTTCGGGCTTACAGTTTTGGATTTTGTTTCAGGCACTTTGAATGATCATGACAAGGCGAAGGCTTGATCGTGCACCTCCTCACATTTTATGACATTGATTTATGGGATTCTCTGATATGAAACTATTTTGAAAACATTTTCTAATAACTTATGGCTTTTGGATGTTTGAAAAAGTTTTAAATTGTTTATGAATTTTATGGATGTCACAAAACGAATCATAACATTTTCATAAGTAGGAGATGTCCCATGAGATACGTCACAAGTTGGGATCGTCCCCAGTATATAACTTTAGCATGTTACTAGTTCAATTTATGGTGTTACCCAAGAATATTGTCAAATTTTGTAACCTGAACAGGTTATCCTAAGAAGGGAATTCCCCCGTATAATCTAATAATTAAGGATCCTCATCATTGTGGATCCTCATCATTAAGGATACTCGTCATTGTGAATCCTCATCATTAACGATCCTCATCGATATAGACCCTCATCGGTGAAGAGCCTTATCATCAGAAGTCAATAGCGATCCTAAGTTCATTTCGAAGTTGAGGTTAATCCTTTGTAAATTTTATGGATGAAGAGCTTATGAAGCTTAAGAAAAAACTTGAAGATAATCAGGTTCCATCTGTCATTATTCTCGAAAAACTCTAAGTGAAGTTTAAGGATCTTGAATTTTCTAGGATCCTAAGCAAAAAGCATTTGATTCTCAGAATTCAAGTATGCTAAAAATGATTCACTAAGAGAATTTTATTTCAGGATTATTTGCAGGAACCAAGTTTTCCCGGATCCTGATTATTTAAGGATCCTAATATCATAACAGTCATGCACAAAAAATCAAGAGAGGGATATGAAAGGAAAATACTACCATGTCATTCTAAAAGGGGTTGCGCACCAACCCAACCAAAAGATTAACTGTTTTACATTACCAATAAAAAGAAAAACTACCTAAACTAATTTTTTGGAGGCCTAGACCTTAGCATGGTCATCATTGGTCGTGCCCTTCTTCTCCCCTCCCTTAGTCAGCTGCAATACAAGATCCTGAGAGGTGGAAGTAGGCTTGCCACACAATTTAGCCGGTGTCTCGCGCCTGCCGTCCACGTCCCAGGAACTTGCATTCTCAAGATCCTCCGCAAGACGGATCTTGGCCTCCCAAACAGCCACTGCATCACTGACCTTCGCATCAGAGATCACCTCATCTATCTCGTGCAAGTGCTCCTCCTCCTTCTCATCCATTTCCTTGCTGAGCAGTTCCACTCTCCTCAACAGATCCTGATTGGTCGCTTTCCACATCCTCTCCTGTCCCTAAAGGGTTTATTCTGCCCTCTCCGCTCGGATCCTTAGATCAGCGGAAACATGATCAGAGACCTAAGACAAGGACATAGTAGGTCAGCAAAATGTAGAATAAAAGATAGAAAGAGAAGAAAACCAATATTTACAGCTTGGTAAAAAGAGACTAATTTATGAAGCGCTTCCTCTGCTCCAAGGCTCTCCGAAGATAGACATGCTGACTCGACAATTTTCCTTTTTCGGGATCCCGGGGTCTTCACTGTCAAGTAAGTAGCCGATTTCTTGGGAGGAAGATATAACATCCTGAAATTTGCAGGTATTTCCGAATCCTCCCATTTTTATTATTTTGTCATTTTCACTCCTTGGGGACGGAAGGGTGTAGCCATGAGATGCCCAAATGGCTAAGATTATAATTTTGGATCAAGAGGAGTACGATGTGTGTACATAAGGGTATGTTAAGCGTACTAGGCGTGACCTAGTACGTTGGGCGTGCTCACGTCAGGTGGAAACCCGGATATTTAGGGTTTGGGATGTATATAAGTATCCTTATGAGCTCCTAACCCTCTACCATTTCAGCCTCCATAGTCTTTAGCCGTTTTCTGCAAAACCTAACCTCTCTCTTGAGTGTATGAGCTAAAAGTGTGTTTTGAGTATTAGAAGAAAAAGCAGTTGCATCAAGGTGTCGGAGAAGGGAGACAAGCTTGAAGATCTGAGATTATCTTGTCCTCTAGAAGCTCCAAGAGGTAAAAAGCTTCTGCAGTTGTGATTATACAATGTAGATCTTTCCTTAATAGCTTTATGACACCTTTCTTGTCCCAAAAAGTCCCAATATTGTGCATGTTATGTTTTGGACTTGTTAAGCTGTCCTTTCAGACACTAGGAAGGGTTCTAAGTGATAAAAATGAGGTCCCAATGGCTAGAAGTGTTCCATGCAAGTGGTAGAAAGGTCTTAATGGATTAAGACCTTACATTAATGACTTTCTTGACGTTTAAAGTCTTAATGTTTGAGACTTTATGGTTCTAAGACACATTTGGTCGACAGATCTGGAATTTGGGCTTAAGTGCTTTAGCCATTAAGCACTAATTTGAGTTTTGAGAACAACGAGGGTACGCCCCGTGTAGAGAGCAGTACGCCTCACGTACGCAGTTAACGTCACCACTTTCCATTCAATGCGAGGCTCGTGTACCCCCCCCCCCCCCCGGTGTAGCTTCGGAGTACGCCTAACATACGTCTTTTGTTTGGCTTTTGCGATTTGGGCTTCGGCATTTGGCCCATCTGTGGACCAGTTGGTTTGGACCCATATTGGACTTTCTTAATAGTAGTGTCTTGGGCCAAATATGGAAATGGATCTTAGGATGAGGCCCAATTAGAGAGTTCGGCCCAATTTGGAAAATTGGGCCAATTATAGGACTTGTATATCGGGCTTGTGGATTAAGGAATTAGAGTTGGGCTTTGGCCCAACTTAAGGAAAGGATAGAATGGAATGTTACCATATGTTTGGACCCTTTCCTAAGATTGGTATTCAACTATTGACTTAGTGCTCGTTTATTGTGATAGTTTGGGATTCTCGGTGAGTCAGCAGTCGAAGATTTCAGTACAGTTCAGCATTGTGAGGTGAGTTCTTCTCACTATATCAATAGGGTCTAAGGCACCAAGGCCGGCCCTTTTTGGATTGTATCCTGGTTATAAGATGATGCTATGTTTAGTGATCTGTTAGATCTGTATCCTGGTTATAGGATAATGTTATGTTTAGTGATCTGTTGGATCGGTATCATGTTATATAGGATGATGCTATGATTAGTGATATGTAGATCTGTATGACTGTCTGTACATGCTAGCTAGTGTATGATATTTATATGTTTATTGTGTGATTGTGGGTGGGTTGAGGCGGTCCTGCTTCGTGCTTTGGGACAACAGACCCAGGGCGGCCCGTATAGGCTGAAGGCCCATCGGGGCATACCAGTCAGGCCGAAGGCCCGAAGAACGGTCCAGACAAGCTGAAGGCCCGCCAAGGCGGACCAGACATGCTGAAGGTTCTGAGAGTGGGCCAGATAGACTGAAGGCCCGGTGAGGGCGGTCCAGTCTTACCGAACACTCTATATGCATGTTGTTTTGTTATGATATTGTTCTGGGTTGTATGGTGTTTGTATTTTGGGGGAACTCACTAAGCTTCGGGCTTACAGTTTTGGATTTTGTTTCAGGCACTTCGGATGATCGCAGCAAGGCGAAGGCTTGATCGCGCACCTCCTCACATTTTATGACTTTGATTATTGGGATTCTCTTATATGAAACTATTTTGAAAACATTTGGTAATAACTAATGTCTTCTGGATGTTTGAAATACTTTTAAATTTTTTATGAATTTTATAGATGTCACAAGTTGGTATCAGAGCCTTGGTTTGAGTGAAATGGAGGAACACTTGTGTGAATCCAGTCTCAAACTAAGGAAAAGATTTTCCAAATTGTTTTCAAAATACTAAAGGAGGATGCGTTTTGTATGATCAGCCGGAGCCAGTAAGTAGACCCCAAAATACCATATGGTAATTTGATATTGTGATATGTTAGAATAACATGCTAGTGATAGGCTAGGGATCTTCAAGAATTGCATGATAGAATTGCCTGATTATATGATGCCTGAAAGCCTACGGTTTTCCTTATATGAAATTGAAATCATTACTGTAGTTGCTTATTGTATGCATCACGGTTGTATATAACTAAGATCTTATAGCCTGAGAATGTTTGGTTTGGACTTATTTCATGTTCTTGTCTGATGAAGGGCTTACGGTAGGATCAAATATCCGAGTGTATATAGGGTTCAAGGTTGTGTATGGATATCATACACAAGTGTTGCAGGGTTGGTGGAAGTTTCATGGATGAATTGTACCGGGTCATTAGGCCAGTTGAGAGATGTTTAGCCTTCATATAGGAGTGAGGATTGAGCGCTCGCCTATGATTATGTATACTGTTAGGGCATTGTGATGATCATTGAGACAAATATCGGTAGGTGTAGAAGGTAGTATGGGATCGTACTACTAAAAGCACATGACCCATAAGCGTAGCAAGACAGTCACAATGCCTAGGGCTTTGTTGGGAGTTGGTTCATCGTTATTATATGGAATGTCAGATATCTTCCCGGTATATTTTCAGCATGGTGGTTACAAGGCGATTTGTGATCGGATCCGGTCGGGATCAGGAGATGGCAGTCAGGGTGGACCAGCAGTGCACGACACCATTGGTTAGATGAGGCCAGATTAGTTGGATGTCAGGATTAGGGAGATCCTGTATGATGAGGTTGCTACACTGTTCCGGGCTTAGCTACTATGACATCCCCTAATTTCTCGGCCAGAAAAGACCGATTTAATTTATGCTTTTTAAAATAAAATCAGAGAAATCTTTTCAAAAGATATTGCGGAATAGGTCCCCAATATAAAACATGATAATGTTTATCAAAACCCTTCTTTAAAAAGGTATATATTTCCCATATATATATATATATATATATATATATATATATATATATATATATATATATATATATATATATATATATATATATATATCAAAACTCGGGATGTCATGTTCCGATACAGATCAAAAGCATAAACAAGACATTATAAGCCTTTCAACAGTTATTTACAACTACTGGCCTATAATCAAAAAATCTCTCATCGTCCTCCGACTATGCTCGGGGTCCACTACCTGTAATCATAAAAAAACTGAGTGGGTCAGGCTTGGGAGCCTGGTGAGCATATAGGGTTTTCAACCCACAATAATAATAACATATTAAGTTCACCAATCAACAATAACCCTGATTACCCATTCCCGTTGTCCTCACTTTACGTCCCTAAATACCTAACACAAGGGACTTAGCCTAAGGAATATCATCGGGTTGGACACTACTGCTAAGGGGACTCCTCAGCCATACATGTCCTAAAGGCAACCATGAGGGGGATTGGAGTACACCAATGAACATTTAGTTCATCAACACCTACAAGTTGCGAACTTGCTAGTGTACCACTGGACTGTCTAGAAAGGTCCGTGATCGTCATCTATACTCCGCTATACGACTACAACGATAACACCAACAACAACACCGACATCGAGGCCTCTCATCATTTTTAACACCCACCGGTTATTTTGTCTAGCCATGTTTTACTCAACATATTTGTAGATAAAATACATATACAGTTTAAAACTTGTATAAAACATCAATTCAACAGTCACCTCAAATAAATAATTAACATATTTACACATAACACGTATTTTAAGGTAAATACTTCATATCTATGTGTAAATTGAAAGTAACTACACACTCACATGATTTGATGATAATCGGGCAGCAATTCGTTTCCTAAAACATTCGTTTCTAATAAAACCGAGAGTTTTATTGAGAAACCGGGCTCTGCAAAAGTCGGGCTTCGAAACCGAAAAGATAAATTTTACGGGCTTCACGGGCACTTCGTGGCGTATTCCGGGGCTTATAAGTGATACCGGGGCTTCGGGGGATGATAATATGAAAGAAATAATGAGAAAGGGGCTAAAAATGACTAGTTTTTAAAATACCCCCGGGAGGTCTCGCACCCCCCTATTGATAGGGGCCGAAGCTCCTGATCCAACCGCTGAGAAGAGGCCACGCGTCGCTGATCCGGAGTTCGCAGTGGAAGGCTTGCACGAGGCTCGCACCTGCGAAGGCTTGCTGGCGGCCTCCTACTAGACCGAGGTCTACTGGTCCGAAGTCGGTTCTGGTGGTGGGGTTCGCAGGCGAGGGTGCGCAGATGGTGGCACGTGCGAGGGCCTCGGTGGCGGTTGCTGATTGGACCCCGGACTCGCAGTCCATGTGCGAGGCTCGGAGTCGTGGCGTGCGAGGTTCGAATTGGGCCTCCCTTCGGTCAAATCAGAATCCGACACGTGGCTTCGCATGACACACCATTTCGGACACTTGGCACATGCGAGGTGAGGGTGACGTGGCAACTCGTGACTATGCGAATTTTCTTGGTTTTTGTGCAAAAACTTGTAAAATCCATAACATTCGCATACGAGCTCCGTTTTTTAAGTTCTTTATATGTACGCGTAGGTAAAATTACGCTCTACAACTTCCGTTTAGACTTCGTCGGCTAATTTTGAATTTAATTTTTATATTATTATTTTTAACATACCGGGACATGAAATCCGTTAAAAAATCATAACTTCTTCATCCGACGTCCGTTTTCGTCAGACTTTTTACCGTTGTGCTACTATTTACGAGACCTTCGATTCTCGTTTAGGTCGTGTCGGCTAAAAATCACTCGATCTAAAATTCGAGTTTTTAGCTGTCTACTGTTAAGCTGAAACTTTGAAAAATCATAACTTCCTCATACGAAGTCAGATTTGGGCGTTCTTTTTATCGAACTTCTCGGTTTAACGAACACTACGATTTTCATTTAGATCACTAAGGCTAAAAAGTCATTTATCGAAAACTAACTTTTTACGACATTCAGCACCGAGCCGGTTTTGTCGTGAAACTTCGACAGGTCATAACTTCTTCGTTATAAGTCGGATTTCGGCATTCTTTATATATCCGTAATCCTTGTCACGACCCCTATAACTTTCTTAATAGATATCGGCTTTATCTAAAATTTAATTTTGACGCTCATTTTTATTCTTAATTAATTAACTCCTAGTAATTAAGCATAAAACACATAAAACACATAAAATTCACATAATTCCTTTTTCATTTCTTCAAAATGAGTTACAAAGGTTAACCTAGACTATCACCTTAATATTAATGCCTAGGCTAGAAACACGAGTGTTACAATTCTCTCCCCCTTAGGATGATTCCGTCCCCAGAATCACACATCACCAAACAACTGCGGGTAGCGACTCATCATGTCACTCTCTGTTTCGCAGGTGAGATTTGGTCCATTCGTATGTTTCTAGCGCCCAAGCACTAAATCAACCATCTTGCGTCGCAACTTCATAGTCTTACGGTCAACTATTGCCTCAGGTTCTTCAATCAACCTTTTGTTTTCATCCACCTTTATCTCAGAAATCGGAATTATGTCGGGCACATCTCCCGTGAATTTCCTCAAATAACACACATGAAATGTGTTATGAATACCCTCCAGTTCTTCCGGTAATTCTAGCTTGTAAGCTTGATTCCCGATCCTCTGAAGAACTTTAAATGGTCCAATAAACCTTGGACTCAACTTTCCCCTTTTACCAAATCTTATAAGTCCCTTCCACGGCGAGACTTTAAGTAAAACTGAATCTCCAACTTCGAAGGATATCGGTTGTCTTTTCTTGTCAGCATAGCTCTTTTGTCGATCTTGAGCAGCTAACATCCTCTCCCTTATCACTTTCAACTTTTCAGCAGTTTGATGGACTATTTCAGGTCCCATAAACTGCTTTTTCCCAGCTTCCAGCCAACATGATGGCGTTCGACACTTTTCCCCATACAAAGCGTGATAAGGTGCCATCTTAATGCTTGAGTGGAAACTATTATTATAGGAAAATTCTACTAGAGGTAAGTGTTCATCCCAGTTACCTTAGAATTCTAGGGTACATGCTCTCAGCATATCCTCCAATGTTTGAATCGTTCGTTCGCTCTGACCATCGGTTTGTGGATGGAAAGCTGTACTCAAACACTTCTTGGTACCCAATTCCTCTTGTAGACTCCTCCAAAACCTTGAGGTAAAACGGATGTCACGATCGGATACAATCGTTACAGAACACCGTGTAGCCTCACAATTTCCTTCACATAAGAATTTGCAGGTTTATCCATAGACCATTTCTCGTTAGCGGCTATGAAATGCGCACTCTTAGTGAAGCGATCAACGACCACCCAAATCATGTCGTGACTGTTCCTTGTTCTGGGCAGTTTAGTCACAAAATCCATGGTAATGTCCTCCCATTTACCCATGGGTACAGGTAAAGGTTCTAAACTCCCATACGGTTTCTGATGTTGTGCATTAACCCTAGCACACGTTACACACTCAGCCACATACTTAGCAACATCGAGCTTCATCGTCGGCCACCAGTAATAGGGTTTTAGGTTCCTATACATTTTCGTACTGTCGGGATGAATCGAGTACATGGTTTTGTGAGCTTCTTCCATCAGAAGACCTCTTACTCCTCCCATCTTAGGTACCCAAATCCTATCTTTGAATACCTTCAATCCTTGACCGTTTGTATCAAGCACCAACGTTTTACCCAAACGTTCCTCCTTCCGGTCATTTTTCTCTAAAGCTTCCTCCTGAGCTTTCTTTATACTTTCCACAATTGTAGAGACAACTTCAATCTTCAACGCTCTTGGCCTTCTCTTTTCAAGATTTACCTTCCGACTGAGAGCATCAGCAACAACATTTGCTTTACCAGGGTGGTAAAGTATCTCACAGTCGTAGTCCTTGAGTAGTTCCAGCTAGCGCCGCTGTCTCATGTTCAATTCCTTCTGATTAAAGAGATATTGAAGACTCTTATGATCAGTGAAAAGTTTACACTTAGTACCATAAAGATAATGCCTCCATATCTTTAAGGTGAATACTACCGCCGCCAACTCCAGATCATGAGTTGGGTAGTTCTTTTCATGCTCTTTCAACTGCCTCGATGCATACGCTATCACTTTATCCCTTTGGGTCAGAACACATCCTAACCCAACTCCAGAGCAATCACTATAGACTGCAAAGTCATCAACTCCTTCAGGTAACGAAAGAATCGGTGCTTCACACAATCTCTTCTTTAATTTCTCAAAGGCTTCCTTATGCTTCTCATTCCAAGCATAAGTAGCTCCTTTGTGGGTCAAAGCTGTTAATGGAGTAGCGATCGAAGAAAAGCCTTGGATAAATCGACGATAATATCCGGCTAATCCTAAAAAGCTTCGAATCTCCGTGGGACTTTTTGGTTGTTCCCACTTCATCACAGCTTCAATCTTTGCTGGGTCAACCATTATTCCATCTTGGTTAACCACATGACCCAAAAATTGGACTTCTTGAATCCAAAATTCACATTTGGAGAACTTTGCGTACAACTTCTCCTTTTTCAGAACTTCTAGCACTTCACGTAGATGCTTCTCATGCTCCTGCTTGCTTTTCGAATAGATCAAGATATCGTATATGAATACTATCACAGATTTATGAAGGTATGGTTTACAAACCCTGTTCATCAAATCCATGAAAGGTGATGGGGCATTGGTTAATCCGAACGACATAACCAAAAATTCATAGTGTCCATATCTTGTTCTGAACGTGGTCTTCTCGATATCCTGCTCCCTCACCTTTAGTTGATGGTACCCCGACCAAAGATCGGTCTTCGAAAAATAGCTCGATCCTTGCAACTGATCGAACAAGTCATCGATCCTCGGCAACGGGTGCTTGTTCTTTATCGTCGCTTTATTCAGCTCTCTGTAATCGATGCACATTCTCATGCTCCCGTCTTTCTTCTTTACAAATAACACAGGGGCTCCCCAGGGTGATGAACTAGGTCGAATGACACCTTTGTCCAATAACTCCTGAAGTTATGTCATAAGTTCTTTCATTTCGGTTGGCGCTAATCGATAAGGTGCTTTGGCTATTGGCGTCGTTCCTGGTAACAAGTCGATACGGAATTCTACTTGTCGATCATGGGGCAATCCGGGAAGATCTTCGGGAAAGACTTCCGGATAATCACACACCACTGGAATATTCTGCACCTCCTTCTTTTCCTTCTGAGCATCGATCACGAATGCTAGATATGATGTACACCCCTTGGCCAAACATTTTCTGGCTTTCATTAAGGAAATGATTCCAGCATTTACTCTGCGTTTGTCTCCATACACCATAAACGACTCTTTCCCTGGCGGGTTTACTTTAACTATCTTCTTCCTACACATTATTTCGGCATCATTGGCACTAAGCCAATCCATTTCTAAAACTACGTCGAATCCATTTAACTCGATAGGCAATAATTCCTCGTGGAACTTATTCCCATCCAAGTCAATGATGATGTTTTTCATACGATGGCTAACAGGTACAAACTTGCCACTAGCAATTTCGACTAATAAAGCATTAACTAGTCTAGCTTTTTAGTATCGGGACTTCGAGACGGCTGCTGCTGAAGCTTCCGCAGCCATAGGAGCTGCAGGTGGTGGGGCCAGTCGAGCTTTTTAGTATCGGGACTTCGATAATATGAAGACCTCGACCTATGATGGAGTTCAGGACCCGATTATAGCCATGAGGTGGCTGTCTGATGTGTAGGGATGATTTTTCACATGCTCATGTCCTACTGACCAGAAGGTCAGGTGTGCTTTGAACCTGCTGTGGTCTGGAGCAAAGGACTGGTGGAGATTGATGACGGGTCGTATTCTGATGAGCACAGAGCTGCGGTTAATTGGGATCAGTTCAGGGAGATGTTCCGCTCTCTCTATATTCTGCGGGTTGAACGAGAGGGGCTGGCACATGAGTTTTTAGATTTGAGACAGTGTACGGAGTCGGTGACGGAAGTCACCCACATGTTTACTGAGAGGGCGATGTTCTGCCCAGAGTTTGTTGCTACCCAGCGTTGTGACACATTACTGTAATTATATGAGGTTGTTAGGCGGTGTGAGCTTGATATTGAGTTGCAGTTGAGACAGAAGAGACAGGCCCCGGTGCCGAAGCGGTCCAAGACCGCTGATTCTACGTCCGGAGGACAGCGCGTCCGCACTTGTGGGAAGTGCAGGAACGGTCATTCTGGAGTTTGTCGATCCAGTGGTGTGTGTCGCAAGTGTGGCAAGGAGGGGCACTTTGCGAAGGATTGCCGCCAGTTAGCCCCAGTTCAGGATATAAGGATCTATAACCACTGCGATCAGATTGGTCATGTGAAGACCAACTATCCGTTGCTCGTCGCTAAGCCGACACAGGCTCTAGTGCCAGCTACACTAAGGATTATTGACGGGAATCAGGGTAGAGCAGAGCCCCCAAGGGCTCATGGATGCACCTTCCAGCTCACAGCCGAGGGGGCTAGGACAGCACTAGATGTGGTGGCTGGTATGTTTCTATTCCTTATCTTGTTGATTATATTTATTTTATGCTCATATATGTTGTACCTATGTTAGGTACATTCCTTGTGAACTCCTTACCTGCTCTGGTATTGTTTGACTCGGGGGGCGAGTCGGTCTTTTGTCTCTCGATCTTTTAGTAGGGAGTTCGGTTTGCCCTTATGAGAGATAGATTGTCCGTTGCGAGTCTCCATCGCCGATGAACACAGGATTTCTGCTTCTTCAGTCTATCGGGGTTGCGTTCTGGAGATCTTCGGGGTATCCTTCCCGATTAACTCGATTTTGATTCCCATGGGGGATGTTTGTGTGATAGTGGGTATGGACTGGCTGAGTCGTTTCGGTGCCATGATCAATTGTGAGGGTCAATGTGTGGTAGTTCGAAACCCAAGTGGGGAGAACTGGTTATCTACGGCGAGGGCACCTGGTTAGGTTCAGGGTTCTGTTTAGTTGCTAGGGCTCGACAGTATATTCAGCACGGGTGTACGGGTTATTTGCCGTATGTGATGGATACGTGGGTCAGGGATCTGGTTTCAGTTTCAGTGGTTCCAGTCGTCAGAGAGTTTGCTGATGTCTTTCTGGAGGAATTACCCATAGTGCCTCCGGAGGCGCAGGTCGAGTTCAGGATCGACCTTGTGCCAGGTGCGGCCCCAATTTCTAAGGCATGGTACCGATTGGTACCACTAGAGATGCAGGACCTGTCATGTCAGTTGCAGGAGCTGCTAGGCAAGCAGTTCATCCGTCCGAGCAGTTCTCCGTGGGCAGAACTAATTCTCTTTGTCAAGAAGAAGGATGGTTCACACAAGATATGCATTGATTACCGGCAGCAGAACATGTTGACGGTGAATAACCATTATCCACTTCCTCGGATTGATGCTCTCTGTGATTAGCTACAGGGAGCATCTTGGTTCTCCAAGATAGAATTGAGGTATGGGTACCATCAGGTCAGCGTGAGGGAGGAGGACGTGGAGAAGACCACGTGTCGGACTCGTTGTGGACATTACGAGTTCATGGTGATGCCGCTTGGGCTCACCAACACGCCAGCAGTATTTATGGACCTAATGAATCGGATATGCAGACCGATGCTCGATCGCTCGGTTTTTATGTTCATAGATGACATCTTTCTGTATTCCTAGACCAGATAGCAGCATGAGGATCTTCTCTGCGAGCTACTGGGAGTTTTGAGGCGAGAACGGCTTTATGCCAAGTTCTCGAAATGTGAGATTTGGTTGCGAGAGCTTCAGTTCATTGGACATCTCGTTAACCAGGAGTGGATTTGGTCGATCCGGCCAATATCGAGGCGGTGATGTAGTGGGAGGTTCCGAAATCTCCTTCGAATACCGGGAGTTTTCTAGGATTACCAGGGTACTGTTGGATAAGGTGTCTAAGTCCATAACTTTATTTTGTATATACTTGACCCGACCCAACATGGTCCATTTGGGTTGCACTTCATCCGAACTATTTGTGTGGTTAAACCTTTGAAAATCGTATGTTTATGATTTGTTTATATATTATAAGTTATTATATATTAATGTGAAATCATATTATTTAATTGGTATTTGATCATAAATTAATATAGAATTAATTTGGTGATAAAAAAGGTGACTAATTAAAGATGGGCTCTTGTATTTATATAAGTGTGGGCTAATACTCATTTGGAATGGGCTTGGCAAACATGGGAGTTCATGGAACTTTTAACCCATGGATCCTTGGAAAGGAAGAGTCATGGAGTATTAGGGTTTACATGGTTGTAACCCTAATACTCCACACTATATAAAGGAGCTTATGATGCTTGAAATGGCACTAGTTTTGTGTGTGTAAGAAGGTGGCCGATTTCTATAAGCAAACATACACTCTCATAGTTTTTCCAAGTTTGTGGTGATTTGTGATTTCCATTTGAGGCATCCACATTATTGGTGCTTGGCTCTCAAACTCCAAGGAATCAACTCACTATTGAAAGGAATGTAATTCTTCTAGTTTTTATGTTTAAAGTTCCCCATGCCATGCTAGATAGGTTATGAACCTTGGAAAAACAAATTTGCATGTATTCATAGTAAAACATAGATCCAAGGTTTCTACGGTTGCATGTTGTAACATCCGGGAATTTGGGTATATATGTTTAACCCTTCCTCTTCTCCAAATTGTCAAGAGAAGCCCCTTTATGGAAATGTTGCAAAGGAGTACGCTAGGCGTACTGAAGAGTACGCTGCGCGTACTCATTCGCTTTTAATAAACGCGAACTCCATGAAGTACGCTGGGCGTACTAACGTTACGCTGGGCGTAACCGGCCCAGATGCAAAACCCTAATTTAGACTTGAGCCCTATATAAAGAAGGTTATGGCCTTATCCTCAGCCACCATTTGAGTGAGTGAAACCCTAAAAGAGAGCCAACCTTCGTTCTAAGATTGTGTGAGTGTTTTTGGAGCTAAAGTGCCTTTGTGTGTTAGTAAAGAAGAAGAGGAGATTCTTGTGAAGGCTAGAAGTTGGAGTGCAAGCTTGGATCTGAGTTCTACAGAGGGAGAAGCTTCACTTAGAGGTAAAAAGCTCAGAACTTTCCTTGTTGTTATGGTTGTGTGCTTCTTGGACCAATTTTAGGGTTTTTGGTCCCAAGCTTGAGGCTTTATGAGTTGATGCACTCCAGAGCTTAATAACCTGTCCTTTTAAGTGTTTCTTGTGGTGGAGAACCATAAAAATAAGGCCTTGATCATGTGAATCTACCCATGCACGAGTTATGAGCACTTTGGGTTAAGAAAGCAAGAGTTTTCATGTGTTGTGGCCTTACCAGCCATGCAAAGGCTTAAAGTTGTTAACTTTATGGAGTAAGAGATGTTAGGAAGTCCAGATCCAAGAGTTGAGCTAAGGTCTTAACGGGTTAAGACCCAAAAAATGGATTAAGCAAGCCTGATGATACGCGTCACGTAATTCCAGTACGCCCCGCGTACTGGGTTGAGGTCCCCGATCAGTTCCATGAGTGTTTGGGTACGCTGAGCGTACCAGGGGGGGTACGCCCCGCGTAACTCCTTCTGGGGGTTTTTAGGCTAAGCATTTTGTTGGGCCTTGAGTGTTGGGCTGGGAGTTTGGACCTCATGTAATAGAATCTTGGACTAGAGAAGTGTATGTATGTGCCTTGGGCCTTTGGTTTGGATTTGCCTTTTTGGTTGGGATTTGGGCCGTGTGAGGGCCCATTTATTATTGGGCCTTGGTGGGGCCAATGGACTTAGGGCATTAATGGGCGGATAGGTGGTCTATCTTTAGACCCAATAAGTGAGAGGTTGGACTTAGCTCGTAATTGAGATTATTGTGGGTTTGGCACAGAGTTAGAGTCTGGTGCGTAGCAGCAGTGATTATTGGAGCTGTTCTTCATCCGAGGTGAGTCTTCTAACTATACATTACCTAGAGTGGTATCTATGTGTAGACCGGAGGGTCTTGTGTGCTATGTGTATGTATGAGATTATGTGCATTGTGATATATGTACGCTTTGTGTTGTATAGACCGGACCGGAGGGTCCAACGATATAGACCGGACCGAAGGGTCCAACGATACAGATCGGACCGAAGGGTCCAACGAGCTATGACCGGACCAGAGGGTCCAACGAGCTACGGGACTGGAGGGTTCCGCTGAGACACATCGACCGGGGGTCGTACTGTAGCCTCGAGTGGCGTATGTGTTGTATGTCGTATTTTGGGGAACTCACTAAGCTTTGTGCTTACCGTGTTATGTGTTTTGTGTTTCAGGTTTTCTCGAGATCGCGGGACGGCACCGGCTTGATTGTACATACCAGAGAAAGAGTTATATTTTGAGGATCCTGGATTATTAATGGAGTTGTGCTCTGTAATTTCAATAAACGAGATTTTATACAATTTGTTATGAAAAGTATGCGGTTTTAAAATGAAAAATCTGTTTGAAAATTTACGGCGTTACACATGTACACCATAGGAGTGTTAGGATGCTCAAAACCCAACAGTGGTATCAGAGCTTAGGATTGTTTTCTTGAATACTTGATGCAAACTGTGAAAAAATCGAAAATTTTAGCTGTCTGGACAGTGGACTCGCCGAGTGCATGGGGGGACTCGACGAGTCCAAGCACAAATTCATCCTACTCGTCGAGTAGGTTCCTGCACTCGACGAGTAGGAGGCTCTGACTGCAGTTTTTCGACTTTTGCTGCTGGAAATGGACTAGAAACATTACCCTAAACTATTTTGATGTTTTAAAACCTGTTTTAGATGGTGTAATGGTTATGCTAATCCATTTACAATGGCCAATATCAAAATTCCATGTTCTATATGTGTTCATATGATTCTTGAAATTTTGATATGATATTCATGTTCTTATGAGTTATTGTTAGATCATAGGAATTACTTGCTAAATTGTTTAATGATTAATTCTTGATCAATTATGTGTTTTAATGGAAACCATAGTTTGTCCTCAAGTTATGGATTTCCAAAAGTCACTTTCTTTAATGTACATTTAAAACACATAAGTTACATAAAAATGAAGAGTCGTCACTTTTATGAACCATTAACTCATAAGTTATGAAATGAAAAGTTTTGAATAGTTTCAAAACTTGCCCTCAAGTTTTGGAATTTGTAAAGTCACACACACTTTAATTCCAACCCTTATGATTTTAAAATTTAAAATTCAACCCTTATACTATTATAAGATTAATGGTTAATATTTATATGTGTAAGATCAAGTCGTTTTACCGTTAGTAAGCCTCATTCACGAAGCCGGTCTATAAGGGGGGTATAAGGTTGTTGCCTATAAAATGGCAGCTTAATGGGTGTCTACTCTTACCCACCGCTTCCTTGATTGGTGGAGTGTCGTTACCCGAACGGGTAGCACAATGACTTTAATTCTCATCAAAAGTATAATGAATATAATAAAGTAACTAAATGTTTTATAAATTCCCAATCTTAGTTAGTTTGGAAAATGTGAAAATGGTGCTAACCCATGAAATTCACACTTTGTACCTTACCAAGTTGTTGGTGGAGCGTGTGTGGTTAATCGGCACATTGATTAGGTGATAATATTAAGGGTACCAAGTGAATCTGAATGGTTATTCACACCTTGTTTTGTGATCCTCGGCATCCCAGTCATAAAACATGAAGGGCATCCCAGTCATAAAACATGAAGGGCACCAATTAAAACCTAATGAATTATTTCGTTTTCATGGTGGAAATTGTTGAATCGTCATTCACCTACCTTCAAATATGCTATAGCTTAGATTACGACATCCCTCTTCTAAGTTATAATATATTATGTTGGGTCCTAGCCTTAATATTACATTTAGCTGTCTTATTAAGGTCTCTATATATCTAATCTAAACTTGTCTTTCTTCTTTTCAGATGTCTTCCAACAATGCTTCGGGTTCTAACCCTACCGGCTCCTTCTCTCTCATGAACCTTTGTGGGAGAGTCATCTTCGATGGTTCCAACTTTATGGATTGGATCCGCAACATCAGGATGGTCACTCGTTACGAGGACAAGGAATATGTCCTTGACAAGGAGCTTAAGGAACTCGATGAGACTACTGCTACTCCTGAGGAGATCGTTGAATACAGGACACATGAGAGAGATGCGACCAAAGTGGCATGTATCATGATGGCCACAATGACAGCCGAGCTCGAAAAGTCCTATGAGGACTATTACCCTTTTGAGATGCACCAGGACTTGATGGAAAGGTACCATCAGAGTGCTCGTCAAGAGCGGTATGAAATAATCTCCTCCATGATAACAACCCGAATGAAGGATGGTGAACCCATCACGGGCCACATACAAAAAATGTAAAGGTATATGGACGTTTGCAGAAATTGATTGGGAACTTCCCTAAGGAGTTGGCAATTGACATCATTTTGCACTCCCTACCCTCGTGTTATGATCAATTCTGCATGACATACCACATGACCAAAGAGGAAG
Organism: Lactuca virosa; assembly: GCF_052849685.1. Classification (NCBI taxonomy): domain Eukaryota; kingdom Viridiplantae; phylum Streptophyta; class Magnoliopsida; order Asterales; family Asteraceae; genus Lactuca; species Lactuca virosa. The sequence goes on along the minus strand of NC_136429.1, from coordinate 301,836,570 downwards.
TTACACTCAGCAAGCTTCAAGGACTTCTAAAGACTGCCGGAAGTGGTCTTCAAGGTAAGTCGGTTGTTACTACTCCTACTCCTACAGCTAGCCCTGTTTTGGCTATCGAGCAAGGCAAAGGGAAGAAGAGGAAGACTCGTTCGAAGGGTACCAAGGGAAAGTCTCTTGATGACTCCTCATCAAGTAAAACCAGAGGTGGTTCTGCCACTCCTCTTTCCATCCCTAAGGATGCTGATTGCTTCTATTGCCAGAATAAGCGGCACTGGAAGCGAGACTGCCCAAGGTACTTGCAAGATGTCAAAGATAGAAAAGTGAAACCATCCCATGCAGGTATTTACAATATATTGTCTAATAATTCACCATATTATAACTCTTGGGTCCTTGATACAGGTTGTGGTATTCACATATGTTGTGATTTGCAAGGCCTAAGAAGAATTGAGGATGTGGAGCACGAGAAGATAAACTTAATAATGGGGAATAGGAAGGCTTCACCTGTTACCAAGATTGGAGTTTATACTTTGTTGCTAAGTAGTGGGTTAAAGTTAGATTTGAATAAATGTGTTTACTCCTCTACAATGGTAAAGAATATTATTTCTTTTCATGGTTTGTACAAACAAGGATTTACCTTTTCTTTTGATAATGAAGTTGGTGGTATTAATGCTTTCTTTAATAATGTTCTTTATTTTAAAGCATTACCTTGTGATGATGTGTATGAAACTGTGTCGGTTGTATATAACCTAGGAAATAATGTGTTGTGTATTGATTCCTATACTAGCTTGGATAAAGCATCATTGTGGCATTGTCGTCTTGGACATGTAAGCAAGAAACGCATATGCCAACTCCAATAGGATGGAGTCTTTGAGTCATTTGACCTAAAGTCAGATGATAGTTGTGAATAATGTTTGTGACAACCCGAAATTTTCATTTGTATAATCTCTACAGTTAAACACTTCATATAATATTCAAAAACATTTCAGTACATTTTTGGCCGGATTTAAGTCCGTTTGGGTGTTTTATTTTACTCTTTTTCGTCAAACAATTAAATAAAAGGAAGTGTCGTTATTAGTGATGTGTAGCAAACAAAACAATCAACACCTTAGCTAGGTGTTTACGGCCAAACAAGAGGTGTTTGGGCCGTAAACACCATTTTCCCAAGAAGTCATGCATAAAGCATGAGTTTACACACCTTTTCCTCATTTTCCACTTCCCACGTCAAGAACACCAAGCTTTTTCTCTCAAGTATCATAAGTTCATTTCTTAAAATCCGCCAAAATGTAAGCGTTTCCTTCCTAGATTCGTTCATACAACACTTAATCTAGTGTTTATACATCATTTAATCCATGGATTCTTGATTTTTACTTAGATCTTCAAGTGTTCTTCAAAACACCAAGAACACCAAGAACACACACTAGTGTTTTTGGGCTCTAATCACTCTTACAAGCTTCATATAAGTAAGTCTACCCTTCCTATCTAGTTACTTACTTCGTATACTTGTTAATCCTTTGGAAAATCATCAAAATCTCCAAGAACATATGTGTTTACGGTTTGGGGATCTCCCAAAACTGTAAACACCCCCAAATGGTGTTTTGATACCCCTAACACTTTCAAATGATTGGATAAAGGGCTAGAAACTTTAATGCATGAGCTGGAAACACCAAAACACAAAAAGGTTGAGGCATACATGAGTTTACGGCCGTAAACTCATGGGCTTACGACCGTAAACCCAAGTGTTTACGACCGTAAACTCTCAAGGATGGTCCAAGGACCGTAAACTCCAATGAGGGGTCCTTTTGTGCCCTAACCACTTCCTAAGCCTTTGATTCGAACTTAGAACACTTCTTTGTGAAGCATAAGACCTTAAAACACTCAAATTCACAATTACCATGAGTTTACGGCCGTAAACTCATGGGGGAAATGGTCCATCAACCGTAAACACATGTAGGGTGACCATCTGAGGAGTAAACTCCAATGTGAAGCCATACTCTCCTTACATGCAACCCTTAGCACTCCTAGCACTTGAAACAAAGTGTTTTTCACATAATAGAGTGTCTCTACTTGCTTAATTAGTGATTAAATAACTAATTAGATACATTTATGTATCACTACACGTTACATAGGATCTGTGTGTGTTCAAGTCCTCACTGTGTTCAAACTCTTTTAAACTTGTTTTATCTTCAAAACCATATCTATACTAATATATTTATATAAGTAAGACTTGAAGGACTTAGGACTGATAGCTCACCTTATTTCCTGTTCCTTGTTTGGTTGTGGACTTAGGGTATTCTGTTATTTGTCGGACTGTCGTTGAATTCTTAGTTACATATCATATATATTTGTGTTGGATATAAAAGTCTTCACTTCAGTTCAGTACATTTGTGTAACAAAGGCATGAAACCAACATTACTATTTAACTATAATAGGTATAGTTAAAGATTTCTACTCATTACTACTATTACAATGACACCTACCAGAGTCAGTACAGTTATTAGTCAATACATGCTAAATACTATACAAAGAGAATACTATATACTATACAAGAGAACACCCTATACATTATACCAGAAGATACATTATACAATATACAAGAGAATATACTATAATTAGAATGTGACATACTATTTCTCGATACGACACTTCATTGTGCTATCACGGTGTAACCAGAGTCTCCTGGAGGGAGAGCGGGCATTGTGTGTATAGATCTATACGAGACAAACACTCCCACATCCCGACTGCTAGCTACAGTCCCAGCCGAAAGGCCAAGGGGTGACAAAATGTCACATCACTACATATGACTCGGAGGGTCATCAGTTATTCGATCGTCAATCAGCATGGTTACATACGAGTTCACATTCAAACCTTTAATTACACATTAAGAATTAAAGGCCAAACAGACTCCCCGAGGTGTATTGTACATTTCATACTACTTGGAGTCTGCATTTTATTTCATTTAGCCGGCAGTGCCACTGCTGGGGTAAAACCTTATTTTCCTAAATACTTTACATGAATAAAGTCTAAAACTATATTTTCTTACTGATAGTTTCACTGGGGAAAACTTTTACATTTTCAAAGGATCAAACATGCAAACAAAGGGGTCTTGGTCGAAGACTACTTTTACTGGAAAATATAGGATTTTCTAGGGAGTATACTATTGTCAAACAATGATATCAGCTATTATACTACATTGTTGTAAACGTTTTTTTATACAAGCAAAGACACTAAATACTTATGAACTCACCAGCTTTATGTTGATACTCGCTTTCAAAATAACTTGTATTCTCAGGTCATCAGTAGACAGGTACAGATGCAGCTTTTGAGAAGATGGAGCACATACAAGACTCCTCTTTTATTTTGATTATATTTCGGTGTCTTACAAACTATACAAAACACGCTTGTATTACAATTATTATGTTAATGCAATGGATGTTGTTGCTTGTCTTTACTATTATGCATTGTGATGATACTGTACATGACGTTCTCCACCCCAGAACGTTTCTGCCGTTCTCGGTTTTGGGGTGTGAAAGATTGGTATCAGAGCTTTGTTTATAGTGAATCAAGTATATCAACCCATAAAAGATATATGAACTATAAACACATCGGGATTAAAACACTCTGACCAAGAAAATATACTTTTAAATAATAAAATATTTAACTAAGTGTCAGTATCATACTAGAACAGAATAAAAATATTACGATTATTGAACACCACAATTAGGCTTAGAGACATATGGTCAAACCTGAGGGGATATAGCCTGATCAACTATATTTTCTGAGGAGTGACTAGCATGTACCTAAGAATGATTGTGGTGTTACAACAAGTCTAAAAACTTTCCCACACTACTACAAGTGCTTTAGAACCATAATACTATAGGAGTATTATGCATTACTATGAATTACATATGTGAGAACTAAAAAGGTCGTTACTAGTAGGACAATAGTTGCTAAGTGGGTACACCAAGGTTACATGTGACTAAGGCGCTATAGACTTAGAATCTGTGATCTTTGCTTTACTTCCTGTTCCTTGTTTGGTTGTGGATTTAGAGTTAGGGTCACTTATTCGAATGTCTATCCTGTTTCGGTTGCATGTAATTGGTATGCACTATGCAAGTATTGAATCAACTAATAACGATCATCTTATAAGTATCTTAGATTAGTACGTCTATTAACTATTCTTTCCCCATTCTCGCGTAGATAGCATGGCTGGCTTTCATCTCCCTGGCGATCCGTACTATCCAAACCAAGGCATTGGAGGATGGCTTGATTATGAATCGGAAGATGATCACCCAATCCCTTTGGATGATAACCTCGCAGAAGGCTTTTCAAATGGCTCCGACTCTGAACCAGAAGTCAACAACCTACCCCCAGTAGCTCCAAACCCCAACCCCCGTCCGACATTTCAAGGTCCCACTCCCATGTGGGCAACAACCTTGAACCAATGGAGTGATGAGCAGGGTCAGCCGTTACCTTTCAATGGAGACCGAAGCTTCTACAACACAGGCGAGGGAAGTTCTGCTGATCGGGTCCTACCCATCATGGTCCGTAGGATTGCTCGGAACGTCGAGCAAGGTCACGCAGCCATCGGTAGAGTAGTAGAAATTGATGCCAACTCTAGCTAGAACTTTAAACTGCCAACATTTTCCCCTGATGGTTTGATGTCAGACCTACTCTTAGGTCAACTTTCCTGAACTCATTTTACATCAGTAATACCAGTAATATTGGCAGACATCTAATCTATTGGAAAGTTCTTACTCTTGTGTTTCCCTACTCTATTGTTATGTCACTACGTAACAGTTGGACTATGGCGATTTAGTCCATGAAGCACTCTCATTGTACTTACAATTGATTCTTACGGTTATCATCGTTTCTATAAACTTTCATTAAAAGATGTTGCCTCGCAAGCGTACGACCAGAAGCACGCCTGTAAGTCAAACTCCACCACCTCCACCCCCTCCGCAGTTCGATGCGGTGATGTTTCAAGCAGTTGTGACTGCAGCTGTGACCGCAGCTATGGCCCAACTAAATTCTGGTGACGCAAGTGGAGCTGGAACGAGCACCAACTCTAGACATGGTGAAATCCACCCACGTACAAAGGGGTGTACCTATAAGGATTTCATGAACTACAAACCAACATTCTTCAATGGGACCGGAGGGATCATTGCACTGTCCCAATGGATCGAAAGAACTGAAGCCATCTTCAAGATGTGCTCCTGCCCCGAAGAAAGCAAGATAAAGTTCGCTGCTTGCACCTTCACTGAAAGGGCCCTGATATGGTGGAATGTGTTGGGTTTTGAGCATTCTAACACTCCTATGGTGTACATGCAACCCTATAAACCTTGGATCTATGTTTTCTCTATTATACATGCAAATATTAAATATTCCAAGGTTTCATCCTAACTAGCATATTATGAAGCACCTATACTACAAAGTTCTAGTTAGATGACATACCTTTTGATGTAGCTTGATGTCTTCAAGCTTTAAGAGCTTAGCCCCAATAGTGTGGAAGCCTCAAGTGGAATCACAAATCACCAAAACACCTTGGAAAACCTTTAGAGAATATAGATACTTGGCTCACACTATGAAATCGGTTATTGCCCTCTTTAGTGTATCCACACTAGCCACTAGCATAATTTCATGAACCATAAGACCATTTATATAGTATGGAGGATTAGGGTTAAACCCTAATACCCATGACCTTTCATTTCCTAGGATCCATCGGTTAAAGCTCCATGGACAATCCATGAAGACTTAGCCTAACCTAAATGAACTTGGCCCACTACACATATATATATCTAAGAGTCCATATTTAATTAGTTCATTTTGATCACTTAATTAATTATAAATTAATTCTTGATCAATACTAATTAAATAATATGATTATATATTAATATATTAGAACTTATAATATATTAATATAAATCATAAATATACTATTCTCAAAAGACTATCCATATAAATTGTGTCGGTGAAGTGCAACCCAAATGGACCATGCCGGGTCGGGTCAAGTACATACCAAATATAGTTATGGACTTAGACATTAATCCAACAGTCTCCCACTTGGATAAGTCTAAAACTATTATTGAGTATGACTTCAAAAACCAACTGGCAATCGTAGCTCTGAAAGCCGCTGTCGAACTCTGATCTTGTCAATGAACTCTAACCTTTGTCAATGACTTGTCCATTATATAAGGGATCATATATTCCTCCATTCTAGATATCATATGGACTGAGACATGGATTATAATCATTCTCTCTGTCCATTTGTTGTTTCCCGATTTTCGATTTATGATGACTGACTGATTGAACAAATCAAATCAGTCCTGGCTTGGCAAAGCACTCACATGTGTCATCGCTAAATCATCGAGGGGCCCACAGATATCGCTTTTATCCTGAAGGTAAAAGGAATGGATAAACTTCGACTCATATGGCTTGTTCTACTACTTGTTGAATCATACACAAAGGCACGTTTTATAACATCGAGTTACCAATGCGTTTTCGTGCAATCAATGTATAATCAACTCATAGTAACAACTCATATCTCTAGGTTTGAAGAATATAAGATATTATCGTCTCATGATCACTCGTGATAAAATCCATGAAGTGATTCAAATGAGCGCGGGTTGAATCCAATACTCAGAACTTATGAGCACTCATGAGTGTTGTAGCACCACTTTATCCACCAACTTGGACCTCTACAAACCAACTGATGACAGTCTTGATTCATATCTACTTCCAACATATGACTGTGGATGGTTTGAATAACTTAATCATTCAGGAAGAGTGACTTAGTTATTCTGGAAGTCAAAACATGCAAAGTGAAACACAAGAATAAATGAATCAAATATGGTATCAAACCCTATGAATATAAATAAAACACTTTTATTTATCACCATACTGATTACTCATTATTCATTGTTTCGGTTTTATCAACTTTATACTTGAATTAAAAACACTAGTTGTCCCATGCTCCTTACTTTGTGAAATAAACCAATTGAACATAATTTCAATGATTCTAATTTCACACTCCCAAATCCTTATTGAAAAATGTGAGAATTTCAAATTCCTATCATTTATCGAAATCTGTTTAGATTTTAAACTTATATGCACTGACCCTTCTGTAATGAATATGTACAAAGTCACAAAGACTTGTCAACAGTCATTATAAGGTATTCCATTGGAGATCAACTCCACGGAAACTAAGTCTCATATTCAAAGTACATTGCTTTGGACATGCTTCTTGCATTAAGTTTTCTAATCTTACACAGATAACTTCCACCTATGGAGACAACTCCATATTCTCATTTTGACTATCACTTCTGAATAAGAGATGCCTTTTTTCAGAATATGTCAATATGGTCCTTCCAAAATTAGCACTATACTTCCAACTGTCCCTGAGCAACCAATCTTTGGTAAACCTCAGATTGTCCTCGACAATTGGTTAATCATTTTAGTCATATCCAATTCTAGACCTTTTCCCTTCTTAATGCCTCTTGGCATTTGGAAAAATTTAGAAATGACAAATATTATAGCACATGCAATCAATCCTATACCCAAAGCAAATGGTACACGATTCATGATGTCTCACATAAAGACATGATTCTAGACCAGTCTTTTGCTACAATATTTTTATTTGCCATGTTTTTCAAAATTTGACTATGAAGAGAGATGCCGTAATCATAATCGAATTTTGAGAACGCAATATATAGAATTTCCTTAAGTTGAACCAATCCAACATGAAATTCATATATATATTCTTGACTAAGGATGATTAAGGTCTCAATCTAAGCCTTTAGAACTGAAATGAAATATATCCTCTCCCTTAATTATAGCAAAACAACTTTTTCAATCCCTGCAGCCTCACGAATTGAAACTTTTGTTTTCTATAATTAACATTGCTAACTTGCAACACTAACAATAATTATCATGCTCCCACTAACATGATGATTATTAGCATAACACTTATGCTCCCACTAGCTTTGACATGTACTCAGAAATCAGCTGGACTTCTAGAAATCAATACTTTATTGAATTTCTTACCAAAGTTCAGATTTCTGATACGAGATGCTTTGATAAAACTTTATCAAAATCATACACCTTTCCTTAGATAGCATGCATGTGTGTCTAAACAATTTCAGAACTATGAAAAGGGATGCCGTAATCATAGTCTCAATTGTTTAGACCTTTTGCCATCTGCTTCAAATCTACTTGGTGGAAGTGTTTCCTCACCATCATTTTCATGAATCGGAGAGAAACCTTATGACCCTTAGATTTTATGGTGTATGTGTTCTTATCCATGTGAATCGTCAAAACCATAGTCACAAGACAATGATAATGACAAATCCGAACTCATATGGACTGAACTTATGCAATCTTAACTTCTTGCCACCTGGCAGTACAGGGCCTGCCATTGCTTCCAAGTTGTTATGCAACCAATTGAGAACTTTCAGAACTCCTATGCAAAGCCAACTTTAACTGGAATGGGTACAGAATATGTCAACACGATAGGTTATAAACCTCAAGTCGTGTGCTAGTGAAGAACCTCAGGTTTTATTCTTGATTAGTTCTTGAAATTCTTTTTAGGATCTTTAAGACTCCCACTATCCTCTTGACATATAAGACTATCTTGCCAAATATTCAAGAGATAGTGCGTATTCTTTATCAAGACAAACACTTCACACAATTGACCTTAGTTGGTCTTTGTTTTATCCAAAACATCACAACTTACCAATTTCAAATGTACAAGAGTAGGACACTTTTACTCTTACATTTGACAAGTGTTTTAAACCTTTGTTTAAGATATGTCACTCAAGTTACAATCTTGGAGTATGACTCTAAGAATTGTTTTGGAACGAAGTATGACTCATCTTCCTGATCTAACCATTTCAACAATTCATGACTCCTCTTCTTAGTCATAAGAATGCACTAAGATGACCTTTAGAGAACTAATTGTGATATGATTTCTAAATCATTAAGATGATCACAAACATGATACTAAAGTACTCTTCCATCTTTTCAGATTTGAGAAACTTTTATCTTTCTGCCTAATTTGATTCTTCCCATTCGTTCTGCTATACATTGAGACTTTTCCAATGTTTCAGAATTATACTTAAACTTGTAAGTATAACCATATTTACTAAACTTTAGTAAATCAAATAGTCTTAACGAGCTTTGTGGTGGACATGACCAGTGCACAAGAATGTGTACTCGATCCCTTTAGTCCTTCACTTGACTCACACATCCATGTGAACAAGTAATTAGTCTTGATTTTCCAATGCTTGAAAGTTCTCATTCATCATACTATTCAACTTGCATGATTCCATGTTTCGGTCCAATTGAAACTTGGGCGATGAGGAACTTTCCTGATTTGGTAAATTTAGACACTACCACAAATGAAAGAATCAAATCCATTTTCCAATATTGCTGTCAGTGGAATCATATAAGCAACAATTTTCCACAAATGCCATTGTAAGGATACTTCAAATAAATAAAATTAAACAATTTTCTTTTATTTTAAAACTTTGTGGAAAAAACTTATCCTTACAATCCACACGGAAAATTGTTGTTATCTATTCCTTAGCAATATATCATAACTTCTTAAGCAACTGCTCAAAATTCTGATGCGATCGAAATCCACCTTCGCGATCAAAATCAGCATATACTTCCTTTAAGATTTCTCTCTATTCTTTGATTCTTAAAACATCAACATGTGACCCAGTCACATCATGTAATGAGGATCTCAGAATAGAACTTAACAGAGTTAGATAATGGGCTCTACCTAATGTAGAGTCAAACTTATTGACTTTAACATCCTTAGGTAAATTTGGCAGCTTTGCAATCAACGCCCCTTCCTTTGGCAAAATAAACATATGGACCCTTTGGTAATGGAACTATCTCAGACTTAGCCTTTCTCTTTACCATTTGGTCAACCGGGTTGACTATGGCCAATCCCTTTCCATTGGGAAGAGAATGCTTTTTCTGGATTTCCAGTGTCACCATTGTCACTGTCCATAAAGCTTTTGGGAAGTTGATCTTCTAATCAAATTTGCTTTACTATCGTTCCAAATCATTGCTGATTTAGCAGCACCAAGCAAATAGATATGATCATTAAGGTTCATGTCATAGTCTGTTTCATAGTAGTCCCAAAGGAACTCACTATGTGACTTAGAAAGTGATTGAACATCCAACTTTCTCAAGACTTTGACACCCAACTCTCCCGGCTTGTCAATCTGTGACTTCATCTCTAAGATGTGATCACACATAGACCTTGCTTGCCATTAGGGCTTGAGTGACCTTGAACTTTTGGGTTAGGGAGAATAATTGGAGGAGGTGGAGGAAGAGAAGTATGACTTCCATGAGCCAAACTCGGGAAGTCATATTCATTGGGAAAGCTTGGTTTGGGAAGATCATTGTTGTCTAAACCAGACATCAACAATGGGAGAAATTCACGTAAAGTTGATTTAAGTCCTTAATATAACACCCAATATGATATATTAAGGCTAGGACCCAACAAACTATTTTATAACTTGGAAGAGGGATGCCGTAATCCAAGCTATAAAATATTTGAAGGTAGGTGAATGACGATTCACCAATTTCCACCAAGATAAACGAAATGTATTATTAGGTTTTAATTGGTTTTGAAACTCCTAGATTCTTTTGAGATTCATTGAACTTTTCAATGGCATGTTTCAATCTCGAGTGTTCCCTTCAGGTTTTGTGACTGGGATGCCGAGGATCACAAAACAAGGTGTGAAGTAACCATGCAAATATACTTGGTACCCTTAATATTTACCCCTCAATCGATGTGCCGGTTAACCACACACGCTCCAACGATACTATGATAAACATTAAGTTACCCTTTGCCTACCTTGTTAAGTCCAGGTTAGTGTGCCCGTTAACCACACACGCTCCACTAACAGCTTAAACAAAGTGCAAAGTGTAATTTCATGGATTAGCACCTTATTCACATTTTCCTAAGTAACTAAGATTGGGAATTTATAAGTGTTTAGTTACTTAGTATTTATCATTATACTTATAATGAAGGGAGAATTATAGTCCTTGTCCTACCTGTTAGGCTAACGACCCTCCACCGGTCAAGGAAGCGGTGAGTGAGAGTGGACACCCATTAAACTGTCATTTTATAGGCAGTAACCTTATACCCCCCCTTATAGACCGGCTTCGTGAATGAGGCATACTAATGGTAAGACGACTTGCTCTTATACATATAATATATTAAACTTTTAATATTATAATAGTATAAGGGTGTATTTTAGACATTTAAAATACGTGGTGGTTTAATCTATTAATTAAACTATACTCTTAATTTAATTAAATTTAAACCATGTCATTATGGAATTATTAATTCTCTTTTAATTAAACACTTTAATTATCTATTAATAAAGTGCATAAGAGTTAATTGAATTATTCAATAAAAGCATCATAATTCCAATTATTAAATTCAAAATTAAAACCATTTAATTAATTGTTTAAGTTATGAACCCAAGAGTTTTAGAATTCAATTCTTTTTTTTTTATCATAAAAAACTTTTTCCAAATTCCAAAACTTGAGGGCAAGTTTTGTAACTCGTGAAAACTTTTGGATTCCATAACTTATGGAGTTAAATACTTGTTTTATGATGAAACTTTTCATGTTCCATAACTTAAGAACAAGTTATGGAATTCTTTAAAACATTAAGACTAAGTTTTGTAACTCCATAAAAAACTTTGAATCAATTTTTTTAAAAACCTTTTCATATCCATAACTTATGGAGGTTTCAAAAAACTCTTTAGATCAAACTTTTAAAACTAATAAAATAATCATATCATTTTATCTTTTACTAAATTTGACCTAATTCAAGTCATATAGCAAATGATTCAAATTTTACAAATAATTAGTTTTTCACAAAAACAAGTAATTATCTTAAAATTTGACAAACGTCATGTTTTTTTCCTTTTTTTTTGAACTTGAAAATAAAACATTTGCATCAATATAACAGAAAACAACCTGCCTCTGATACCACTGTTGGGTTTTGAGCATTCTAAGACTCCTATGGTGTACATGCAACCCTATAAACCTTGGATCTATGTTTTCTCTATTATACATGCAAATATTAAATATTCCAAGGTGTCATCCTAACTAGCATATTATGAAGCACCTATACTACAAAGTTCTAGTTAGATGACATACCTTTTGATGTAGCTTGATGTCTTCAAGCTTTAAGAGCTTAGCCCCAATAGTGTGGAAGCCTTAAGTGGAATCACAAATCACCAAAACACCTTGGAAAACCTTTAGAGAATATAGATACTTGGCTCAGACTATGAAATCGGTTATTGCCCTCTTTAGTGTATCCACACTAGCCACTGGCATAATTTCATGAACCATAAGACCCTTTATATAGTGTGGAGGATTAGGGTTAAACCCTAATACCCATGACCTTTCATTTCCTAGGATCCATGGGTTAAAGCTCCATGGACTATCCATGAAGACTTAGCCCAACCTAAATGAACTTGGCCCACTACACATATATATATCTAAGAGTCCATATTTAATTAGTTCATTTTGATCACTTAATTAATTATAAATTAATTCTTGATCAATACTAATTAAATAATATGATTATATATTAATATATTAGAACTTATAATATATTAATATAAATCATAAATATACTATTCTCAAAAGACTATCCATATAAATTGTGTCGGTGAAGTGCAACCCAAATGGACCATGCCGGGCCGGGACAAGTACATACCAACCATAGTTATGGACTTAGACATTAATCCAACAGAATGGCCATGTCAAATCACTCTCTTTGGTAACAGCCAACGCCATGGGCTGGGACGCACTAAAAGACCTTCTGAGAAGGGAGTACTGCCCTAGGGGCGAAATCCAGAAACTCGAGGAGGAACTCTGGAACCTCAAGATGAAGGGGACCGATATAGTGGCGTATACAGCCAGGTTCTGCGACCTGGTGACTCTGTGTCCTAACATGGTCCCCACCGAAGGCAAGAAAATTGAAAGATACATCTGGGGTTTAGTGCCCCCGTATCTAGGGAATGTTCTAGCATCACACCCTACGATCTTTGACAGTGCCAAGGAATTGGCCCAAAGGTTGATTGATCATGAAGTTCCCTACACTCCATCAGCAACCATAACGGTTGCCACTACACCGACCAAGACATCCGACAACAAAAGGAAGCGGTGGGACCGAAAGAAGGGTAAATCAGCCCAATCCTCTTCAAAGAACCCACAGACGGTGGTTGTCCATACTGCCACTACTCCTGCTGCCCCTCTACCCGCCAAAACATATGCAGGGAGTCTACCCAAGTGCACCAAGTGCTCTTTCCATCACAACAGCCCCTGCCGGGAAATGCACTGCACTAATTGTGACCGGAAGGGCCATACCGCCCGGTTTTGCCGAACACCACCCAAACCCATTTCCCAGGTCCCCAGTTCGGGAGTAAGCCAGGCCTGCTACGGCTGTGGCGAGGTAGGACATTTCAAAAGAAACTGTCCAAAGGCTGGGAATGCGGGAGGAGCAAGCAGACTACTCGCTATTGGCCATAATGAAGCAGTAGCAGATCCCACAGTAGTCACGGGTACGTTCCTTCTCTATAAATCTTATGCTTGTATCCTATTTGATAATGGGGCAGAGAGGAGTTTCGTAAACCAAAACTTTAAACACTTACTTAAACAATCACCGCAAACACTAAAAGAAACCTTCGTCGTAGAAATGTCTAACGGAAAAAAACAGAGAGTTCTAATGAGATCTACATAGGTTGTACCCTCACGCTAGATACCCATTCGTTTCCCATCGACCTCATACCAGTAGCAATCAAGAGCTTCGATGTCATTGTGGGCATGGACTGGTTGAGTCTCCATCGTACCGACATTCTGTGTTTCGACAAAGCAATCCGTCTGAACCTACCAAATAACGAAACCTTGTTGATCTATGGAGACAAACCCAGTACGAGCCTTCGTATCATCTCAAGTATTCAAGCCCAGAAAGATTTGCGAAAGGAATATCGCGCGGTCCTTGCACACATCGTCGACATGAGCCAGAAAGCAAAAGACCTGAAAGACTTCCCCGTGGTACGTGACTTCCCCGACGTCTTTCCAGAAGAGCTACCTGTATTACCTCCCCAACGTCAAGTCGAGTTCCGAATCGACTTAATCCCAGGAGCCACCCCCGTAGCCAAATCGCCCTAACGGCTAGCGCCTGCTGAGATGCAAGAACTGTCCGGTCAACTTAACGAGCTGCTCAGCAAGGGCTTTATAAGATCGAGCTTCTCACCCTGGGGAGCACCAGTCTTATTCGTGAAGAAGAAAGACGGATCGTTCCGTATGTGCATCGATTACATGGAACTCAATAAACTTACGATCAAAAATCGTTACCCTCTTCCTCGCATAGACGATTTATTTGACCAACTGCAAGGGGCGAGTTACTTTTCCAAGAGTGATATGGGGTCCGGGTATCACCAGTTGCGAGTGCTTGAGGAGGATGCTCCGAAGACAGCCTTCCGAACTCGTTACGGACACTACAAGTTCGTAGTAATGCCGTTCGGACTGACCAATGCGCCCGCAATATTCATGGACTTAATGAATAGGTTATGCCGTCCTTACTTGGATCAGTTCGTCATCGTCTTCATTGATGACATACTTATCTACTCTCTAAGTAAGGAAGAGCATAGCAATCATCTACGACAAGTCCTGGAAACCTTACATTTGGAGAAGCTATACGCGAAGTTCTCTAAGTGCGAATTTTGGATCCGAAGAGTCGAATTCTTAGGACATGTAGTGAGCGAAGAAGGAATCCACGTGGACCCTTCCAAAATTAAAGCCATTGAGAACTGGTCAGCACCAAAGACGCCTATAGAAATTCGTCAATTTCTAGGCCTCGCTGGCTACTACCGCAGGTTCATTCAAAACTTCTCTCGAATCGCGAAACCCCTGACTACATTGACCCAGAAAGGCGTGGCCTTTGACTGGGAAGAGAAACAAGAGAAGGCATTCCAAACCCTGAAGCGAGCCTTATGCACCGCAACGATATTGTCCCTCCCCGAAGGGATAAAAGACTTCGTGGTATACTGCGATGCATCCAACCAAGGGCTCGGTTGTGTTCTGATGCAATGAGGTAAGGTCATCGCCTACGCCTCAAGACAGCTGAAGGCACACGAGGTCAAATACACCACGCACAACCTCGAATTAGGAGCGGTTGTGTTCGCCCTAAAAATCTGGAGACACTACCTGTATGGTACGAGGAGCACCATCTATACCGACCACAAAAGCCTCTAACACATCTTCAACCAGAAAGAGCTCAACATGAGGCAACGACGGTGGGTCGAGCTCCTCAATGACTACGAATGCGAAATTCGTTGTCATCCGGGTAAAGCCAACGTAGTAGCAGACGCCCTAAGTCGGAAAGAATATTCTGGCCGAAGAGTCAAGTCACTAACAATGACTATCCATTTGCATCTATCCGCACAAATTAAGGAGGCTCAGCTCGAAGCTTTGAAACCTGAAAATATAGCGGGAGAATCCCTGCGAGGAATGGATAAGAACTTGGAAACCAAGGGTGACGGAGCCTTATATCTCATGGACCGAATCTGCACACCGAGACACGGTGGCTTCAGAGACTTGGTCATGAAGGAAGCGCACAACACTCGATATTCCGTCCACCCAGGTTCAGATAAGATGTATCTGGATCTCAAAAAGTCATACTGGTGGCCTAACATGAAAGCAGAGATTGCTACCTTCGTGAGTAAATGCCTTACCTGCGCCAAGGTCAAGGTCGAATACCAGAAAGCATCATTCTACTCCAGCAACCGGAGGTACCTGAATGGAAGTGGGAGCGGATCACTATGGACTTCATAACCAAACTACCCAAGACAACGGGTGGACTTGATACCATATGGGTCATCGTCGACAGATTGACCAAGTCCGCACACTTCCTACCCATCAAAGAAACCGACAAGATGGAGAAACTCACAAGAACATACATTAGGGAGATCGTACGACTGCATGGTGTCCCTATATCTATTATCTCCGATAGGGATAGCAGATTCACTTCGAGGTTCTAGCAGTCATTACAAAGCTCCCTAGGAACGAGGCTGGACATGAGTACTGCCTACCATCCACAGACCGACGGACAAAGTGAGAGAACCATCCAGACTCTGGAAGATATGCTGCGAGCCTGTGTGATCGACTTTGGTAAGGCATGGGATACCCACTTACCTCTCGTCGAATTCTCTTACAACAACAGTTATCACACGAGCATCAAGGCTGTCCCATTTGAAGCCCTCTACGGCCGGAAGTGCAGATCCCCTCTGTGCTGGGCTGAGGTGGGTGACACTCAATTAGCTAAAGGACGAGTTCCTGACAGCACTCTCACGGGTCCGGAGATCATTCGGGAAACGACAGAGAAGATCGTTCAGATTCGTGAAGGATTGAAAGCCTCTAGAGACCGACCGAAAAGCTACGCAGACAAACGAAGGAAACCTTTGGAATTCCAGGTGGGAGACCGAGTCCTTTTGAAAGTCTCACCCTGGAAAGGCTTGATACGCTTCGGAAAGCGTGGAAAGCTAAATCCAAGATATGTAGGGCCTTTTGAGATTCTCGCTAGAATCGGCCCCGTAGCTTACAAACTCAATCTACCCCGCGAGCTTAGTAACGTACACCCTACCTTCCACGTCTCAAACTTGAAAAAGTGCCTATCCGACGAGACTCTTGTAATCCCACTCGACGAGATCGAGATCAACGAGAGCCTCAACTTCGTGGAAGAACCTGTAGAGATCATGGACCGCGAGGTCAAACGAACGAAACAAAGCCGCATCCCAAAAGTGAAGGTTCGCTGGAACACCAAGCGAGGACCGGAATTCACATGGGAGCACGAGGATCAAATGAGACTTAAATAGCCTCATCTTTTTACTTAGTTATTTTGTAATAACTTAGTTGCCTGAACTCTAATTTCGGGACGAAATTCCCTCTAACGGGGGGACGATGTCACAACCCGAAATTTTCATTTGTATAATCTCTACAGTTAAACACTTCATATAATATTCAAAAACATTTCAGTACATTTTTGGCCGGATTTAAGTCCGTTTGGGTGTTTTTTTTTTCGTCAAACAATTAAATAAAAGGAAGTGTCGTTATTAGTGATGTGTAGCAAAGAAAACAATCAACACCTTAGCTAGGTGTTTACGGCCAAAAAAGAGGTGTTTGGGTCGTAAACACCATCTTCCCAAGAAGTCATGCATAAAGCATGAGTTTACACACCTTTTCCTCATTTTCCACTTCCCACCTCAAGAACACCAAGCTTTTTCTCTCAAGTATCATAAGTTCATTTCTTAAAATCCGCCAAAATGTAAGTGTTTCCTTCCTAGATTCGTTCATACAACACTTAATCTAGTGTTTATACATCATTTAATCCATGGATTCTTGGTTTTTACTTAGATCTTCAAGTGTTCTTCAAAACACCAAGAACACCAAGAATACACACTAGTGTTTTTGGGCTCTAATCACTCTTACAAGCTTCATATAAGTAAGTGTACCCTTCCTATCTAGTTACTTACTTAGTATACTTATTAATCCTTTGGAAAATCATCAAAATCCCCAAGAACATATGTGTTTACGGTTTGGGGATCTCCCAAAACCGTAAACACCCCCAAATGGTGTTTTGATACCCGTAACACTTTCAAAATGCTTGGATAAAGGGCTAGAAACTTGCATGCATGAGCTGGAAACACCAAAACACGAAAAGGTTGAGTCATACATGAGCTTACGGCCGTAAACTCATGGGCTTACGACCGTAAACCCAAGTGTCTACGACCGTAAACTCTCAAGGATGGTCCAAGGACTGTAAACTCCAATGAGGGGTCCTTTTGTGCCCAAACCACTTCCAAAGCCTTTGATTCGAACTTAGAACACTTCTTTGTGAATCATAAGACCTTAAAACACTCAAATGCACCATTACCATGAGTTTACGGCCGTAAACTCATGGGGGAAATGGTCCATCAACCGTAAACACATGTAGGGTGACCCTTTGAGGAGTAAACTCCAATGTGAAGCCATACTCTCCTTAGATGCAACCCTTAGCACTCCTAGCACTTGAAACAAAGTGTTTTTCACATATTAGAGTGTCTTTACTTGCTTAATTAGTGATTAAATAACTAATTAGATACATTTATGTATCACTACATGTTACATAGGATTCGTGTGTGTGTTCAAGTCCTCACTTGACACCTAGCATCCTACCCGGCACTTCCATCCAATCCACTCACTACAGGTGAGTTCATACCCCTGAATTAACCTTTTAAATGATTTTAAATGCTTTTATGGGGGGGGAATACAAGTTGAACTGTTATAGTTGTTATATCAATCACATGTGATTAATAGCTAGAACAGACTACAAGATTTGCTACTACTTTCATGTTTCCATCAAAATTTGGGTTTTCAAGAGTTTCAAACCTTTTATCAAACTCTTTAAATGCCAAAACTGTGTTCAAACTCTTTTAAACTTGTTTTATCTTCAAAACCATATCTATACTAATATATTTATATAAGTAAGACTTGAAGGACTTAGGACTGATAGCTCACCTTATTTCCTGTTCCTTGTTTGGTTGTGGACTTAGGGTATTCTGTTATTTGTCCGACTGTCGTTGAATTCTTAGTTATATATCATATATATTTGTGTTGGATATAAAAGTCTTCACTTCAGTTCAGTACCTTTGTGTAACAAAGGCATGCAACCAACATTACTATTTAACTATAATAGGTATAGTTAAAGATTTCTACTCATTACCACTATTACAATGACACCTACCAGAGTCAGTACAGTTATGAGTCAATACATGCTAAATATTATACAAAGAGAATACTATATACTATACAAGAGAACACCCTATACATTATACCATAAGATACATTATACAATATACTAGAGAATATACTATAATTAGAATGTGACATGCTATTTCTCGATACGACACTTCATTGTGCTATCACCATGTAACCAGAGTCTCCAGGAGGGAGAGCGGGCATTGTGTGTATAGATCTATACGGGACAGACATTCCCACATCCCGACTGCTAGCTACAGTCCCAGCCGAAAGGCCAAGGGGTGACAAAATTTCACATCACTACATATGACTTGGAGGGTCATCAGTTATTCGATCGTCAATCAGCATGGTTACATATGAGTTCACATTCAAACCATTAATTACACATTAAGAATTAAAGGCCAAACAGGCTCCCCAAGGTGTATTGTACATTTAATACTACCTGGAGTCTGCATTTTATTTCATTTAGCCGGCAGTGCCACTGCTGGGGTAAAACCTTATTTTCCCAAATACTTTACATGAATAAAGTCTAAAACTATATTTTCTTACTGATAGTTTCACTGGGAAAAACTTTTACATTTTCAAAGGATCAAACATGCAAACAAACGGGTCTTGGTAGAAGACTAATTTTACTGGAAAATATAGGATTTTCTAGGGAGTATACTATTGTCAAACAATGATATCAGCTATTATACTACATTGTTGTAAACTTTTTTTTATACAAGAAAAGACACTAAATACTTATGAACTCACCAGCTTAATGCTGATACTCTCTTTCAAAATAACTTGTATTCTCAGGTCATCAGTAGACAGGTACAGATGCAACTTTTGAGAAGATGGAGCACATACAAGACTCCTCTTTTATTTTGATTATATTTTGGTGTCTTACAAACTATACAGAACTGATGGGTTTTTGAGCATTCTAACACTTCCTAAGTGTACATGCAACCCTAATAACCTTGAATCTATGTTTTCTCTATATACATGCAAATTTATTTTTCAAGGTTATTTCCTAACTAGCATGGCATGGGGATTACATAAAACATAAAAACTAGTAGAAATACATACCTTGTTGTTGATTGGATTCCTTCAAGACTTTGTGAGCCTAGCACCCCAAATGTTGTGCCTCAAATGCTTCACACAACACCACAAGACTTGGAATAACTTGAGAGAATGTCACTTAGCCTCAAAATCGGTTATGCCCTCTCTAGTAACACTAGGTCAACTAGCTCATGATTTTGCTAGCCATAGGGTTCCTTTTATAGTGTTGTCACAATTAGGGTTTACACATGAATGCCCTTAATTGTCATGACTCTTGATTTCCCATGACCCATGGGTTTGTAACTCCCATGGACTATCCATGGAGCTCCATATGGTTATAACCAAACCCATAAACCATGGATCATTAATCCACCATAAAAGAATTGATGATTGTCATAATCAACCCTATATATTTAATTAGTCTCACTTTGATCACCAAATTAATACTAGATTAATACTTGATTAATACTAATTAAATAATACTATTATTAATATATTAGAACTTATAATATATTAATAATCATAAGTGCCTTATTCTCTCATTTAGTCTATCCAAGTATTGCAATGCCATGCAACCCAAATGGACCATGCCGGGTCGGGTCAAGTACATACCAAATAAAGTTATGGACTTAGACACTATATCCAACAGTCTCCCACTTGGATAAGTCTAATAACTATATTTGCAAATATGACTTCAAAATCCGACTAGCAATCGTAGCTCTTTCAAAGTCTCTCGGAACTGAGATGATGATGATACGCCATTTAAGATAAGTGATCATATAATCCTCTGTTCTCATGATATCAGCCGGACAAACACATGGAACATGGTCTTACTTATTGTCCAACATTTGTTTCTCGATCTCTGATTTGTTTCGACATAGAACTAAATTGAACACATCAATTAGGTTCTGACCGGGCCCGGTACATAGGTCAAAACCAAATCATCGAGGGGCCCAGATATCGCTTCTATTTCTAGAAGGAACAGATAAACTTCGACTGATATACTTGTACTAACTACTTGTTGAATTATTCACAAAGGCACGTTTTATAACATCGAGTTACCAATGCGTTTTCGTACAATCAATGAATAACCAACTCATAGTCAACAACTCATATCTCTAGGTTTGAAGATTTATATGATATTACCTTCTCACGATCACTCGAGATAAATTCCATGAAGTGATGCAAGTGAGCGTGGGTTGGATCCAATACTCAGCCCTTATGAGTACTCATGAATGTTGTAGCAACCATTGCATTGTCCAAAGCACTTTTAGACAAATCATACAAGCCAAATTCATGACAGTCTTAAATCAATACTTACTTCCAAAGTTTGACTGACTGTGGATGGTTTGAATAATAACATAATTATTCTGGAAGTAAAAACATGCAAAATTGAAACATAGTAAACAATCAACACAAGATAGTAACACCTTACTCATAAATAAATAACAACTTTTATTTATCATCAAATGTCAATTACATTTTACAAGTTTCAGGAATCTAATTATTGAAACTAATATCATCCTTCAGCCCAACGTGCCTCGCATGCTGTAAATGCTTAACCCTGCTCAGTCCCTTCATGACGGGATCTGCCGGGTTCTCATCTGATGATACCCTCTTAGCCACGAGGAGTCCTTCTTCTATTCGATGTCTGATGAAATGGTATTTTCTGTCAATGTGCCTAGATCTCCCATGATCTCTTGGTTCCTTAGCCAAAGCAACCGCACTTTCGCTGTCACAGAAAATTTCCATTGGCTCCTTTATAGCTGGTACAACTCCAAGGTCTCCAATGAAGTTCTTTAGCCATATCGCCTCCTTAGCTGCTTCACTTGCTGCTATGTACTCTAATTCACAAGTAGAATCAGCTACTGTCTCCTGCTTGGAACTTTTACAAGTAATTGCCCCTCCATTTAGGATAAAGACCCAGCCTGACTGAGAGCGGAAATTATCCCTATCAGTCTGGAAGCTAGCATCGCTATATCCTTCCACTCTCAAGTCATCACTGCCTCCGAGGGTAAGGACCCAATCCTTAGTCCTCCACAGATACTTGAGAATGTTCTTTACCGCTGTCCAGTGTACCTTGCCAGGGTTCCCTTGATATCTACTGACCATGCTCAAAGCAAAGGCCACATCAGGGCGAGTACAAGTCATAGCATACATGATCGAGCCCACAGCGGAAGCATATGGTATATGACTCATTTCAACTATCTCAGCCTCTGTACTCGGACTCTGAGTCTTACTCAGCTTGGCATTATTCTGGATTGGTAATTCTCCTTTCTTGGAATCTTGCATACAGAACCTCTTCAGTACCTTATCCAAGTAAGTACTTTGACTAAGTCCAATTAGTCTCTTACTCCTATCTCTCAATATCCTTATCCCTAGGATATAGGCAGCTTCTCCAAGGTCCTTCATAGCGAAACACTTCCCAAGCCAGGACTTAACCTCCTGCAAGGTTGGGACGTCGTTTCCTATGAGAAGTATGTCATCCACATACAACACCAAGAAGCTAACTATGCTCCCAGTAGCCCTGACATACACACAAGACTCATCCTCACTCCTAGAAAAGCCAAACTCTTTGACTTTCTCATCAACGCAAAGATTCCATCTGCGAGACGCTTGTTTCAATCCATAAATGGATTTATCAAGCTTACACACTCTATTAGGGTATCCTGTATCGACAAAACCCTCTGGTTGAGCCATGTAAACATCCTCAGCCAACTTTCCATTAAGGAAAGCGGTTTTGACATCCATTTGCCATATTTCATAATCATGAAATGCAGCTATGGCTAACAATACTCTAATAGACTTAATTTTAGCTACTGGTGAGAAGGTCTCATCATAGTCAACTCCCGGAGTTTGAGTAAAGCCCTTCGCAACCAGTCGCGCTTTGTAAGTATGTACCTTCCCATCCATGTCGGTCTTCTTCTTGAAGATCCATTTGCACCCAATTGTCTTACGACCTGGTACATTGTCAACCAAGTTCCAAACTTGATTGTCATACATGGACCGAATCTCGCGGTCCATAGCCTCCTTCCATTTAGCAGACTCAGGGCCTGCCATGGCTTCCCTGTAATTATTAGGTTCATCCAAATCTATTAGTGTACTATCACTAATAAATGTATCACCTTCAGTGGTGATGTGATAACCATAATAAAAATCAGGTGTGTTCCTCACCCTAGTGGAACGTCTTGGAGGTACAGACTAATCTATCGGATCAACAGGAGTTTCCTCCTCAGGTTGGTCGATAGCATTTGAGGTTCCTTCACCACTTGACTCTTGAAGCTCTTCAAGGTCAATTTGCCTCCCACTGTCCCCTTGGCTTATGAATTCTCTCTCACGAAAGACTCCTCTTCTTGCTACAAAAACCACATTATCACTGGGTCTGTAGAAGAGGTAACCAAAGGATCTTTGTGGGTAGCCGATGAAAATACACCTCTCACTTCGAGGTTCAAGCTTATCATGAGTCTCACGCCTCACGAAAGCTTCACAACCCCAAATCTTGATGTGGTCCAAATTGGGAACTTTCCCAGTCCACATCTCGTGAGGTGTTTTGGCAACCTTTTTAGTAGGGACTAGATTAAGGATATGGGCGGCAGTCTCTAAGGCATACCCCCAGAAAGAGATTGGTAACGAAGCTTGACTCATCATGGAACGAACTATATTCAACAAGGTTCGATTGCGCCTCTCAGCTACACCATTCAACTGTGGTGTTCTGGGAGGTGTCAATTGTGAGACAATCCCACATTCCTTAAGATAGTCAAGGAACTCAATGCTAAGATACTCTCCTCCCCGATCGGATCGGAGCATCTTGATGTTCCTGCCCAATTGATTCTCCACTTCCTACTTAAACTCTTTGAACTTTTCAAAGGTTTCTGACTTATGCTTGATTAAGTAAATATATCCATATCTACTGTAACATCAGTGAAAGTCACATAATAGCGATTAGCATCCCTTGTAGCAACTCTGAAGGGCCCACACACATCCGTGTGTACAAGGTCCAACAAACCTTCACCCCTATCACAAGTACCTGTGAAGGGTGACTTTGTCATTTTTCCAAGTAAACAAGACTCGCAACTATCATCTGACTTAAGGTCAAATGATTCCAAGACTCCACCCTTTTGGAGTTGGCCTATGCGCTTCTTGTTAACATGTCCAAGACGACAATGCCACAAGGATGCTTTATCCAAGCTATCTGAAGAATCAATATACAACACATTATTTCCTAGATTGTCTACAACATTCACGGCTACATATACACCATCACAAGGTAATGCTTTAAAGTAAAATACATCATTGTAATAAACATTAATAGCACCATTTTTATTATCAAATGAAAATGAAAAACCTTGTTTGTACAAGCCATGAAAAGAAATAATATTTCTCGCCATTTCGGGCGAGTAACAACACTCATTCAAATCTAACATTAACCCATTATTAAGCAATAAAGAATAAACTCCTATCTTGGTAACAAGTGATGCTTTCCTGTTGCCCATGACTAAGTTTATCTTCCCGTGCTCCACTTGCTCACTTCTTCTTAGTGCCTGCAAATCAGTACATATGTGAATACCACAACCTGTATCAAGCACCCAAGAATTAGCATTAGATGAGTTGTTAGACAATATTGTGTAAATACCTGTATGGGTGGGTTTAACCTTCCCATCCTTTAGATCTTGCAGATATTTAGGGTAGCTTCGCTTGAAGTGTCCCTTATCCTGGCAATAGAAGCACTGTGCTTCCTTTGGGTTTGAAGAAGGAGTAATGGGACCTTTCTTTGTCCCACTTGAAGAGGAACCATCAAGAGTCTTACCCTTGGTACCCTTCGAAGGGCTTTTCCTCTTCTTACCCTTTCCCTGCCCAATAGCCAGAACAGGGGCTGTTGAAGGAGTAGAAGTAGCAACCGCTTTACCCTTAAGGCCATTTTCAGCTGTCCATAAGAGTCCTTGAATTTTGCTAAGTGTGACTTCCTCCTTGTTCATATGATAAGTCATACGAAACTGATCATAACTTGGAGGTAAGGAATGAAGAATGATGTCAATCGCCATTTCCTCAAGAAAGTCAACATTTAGCTTCAGCAACCGGTCAACGAACCTTTGCATCTTCTGCAAGTGACCGGTGATGGGTTCACCATCCTTCATCCTTGCGGTTATCATGGAGGAGATGATTTCATACCTCTCCTGACGCGCGCTCTGATGGTACCTTTCCATCAGATCCAGGTGCATCTCATAGGGGTAGAAATCTTCATTGGATTTTTGAAGTTCAGGAGTCATGGTGGCCATCATGATGCATGCTACTTTAGTAGCATCCTTTTCATGTGCAACAAACTCCGCAAACTCTTCAGAAGTAGCAGTGGCTTCACTCACAACCTTAAGCTCCCTATCGAGGACATATTCTTTGTCCTCATAGCGGGTAATCATTCTGATGTTTCTGATCCACTCATTGAAATTGGATCCATCAAAGATGACCTTACCACACAAGTTCATAAGGGAAAAGGAGCCTGTTGGGTTTGAGCCAGAAGCATTGTTGGAAGACATCTGAAACGAAAGAAAGACAAGTTTCATTAGATTAGGAATCCTTAATAATTCACCCAAATGAAATATTAAGGCTAGGATCCAACAAACTATTTATAGTTGGAAGAGGGATGCCGTAATCCATACTATAAAATATTTGAAGGTAGGTAAATGACGATTTACCAATTTCCACCATAAGAACGAAATATTTTATTATTAGGTTTTATTGGTTTTGAAACTCCTAGATCTTTTGAGATACATTGAACTTTTCAATGGCATGTTTGAATCTCGATTGTGCCCTCTCAAGTTTGTGACTGGGATGCCGAGGATCACAAACAAGGTGTGAATAACCATACAAATTGACTTGGTACCCTCAACAATATTACCTAATCGATGTGCCGGTTAACCACACACGCTCCACCGATCTATAATAAAGTCAAGTTACCCTTTGCCAGTCTTACTAGTCCATGTTAGTGTGCCGGTTAACCACACACGCTCCACTAACGACTTGGTAAGGTACAAAGTGTAATATTATGGGCTAGCACCAATTTCACATTTTCCTAAAGTAACTAAGATTGGGAATTTATAATGTATAGTTACTTTATAATTCATTATACTTTTAACGAGTATTTAAAGTCGTATCCTACCCGTTCGGCTAACGATCCTCCACCGATCAAGGAAGCGGTGGGTGAGAGTGGACACCCATTAAGTCACCATTTTATAGGCAACAACCTTATACCCCCCTTATAGACCGGCTTCGTGAATGAGGCCTACTAACGGTAAGAATGACATATTCTTATACATATCTATATAATAAAATTATAATAATAGTATAAGTGTTGATTTTTAAACCTTTTAAAAATCTAAGGTTCAATTTGGAATTAAAGTATTAGAGTGTAAGACTTTTCAAATTCCAAAACTTGAGGGCAAGAATTGAAACTATTCCAAGTCTCTTCAATTTGTAACTTATGAGTTTTAATGGTTCATAAAATGAAGACTCTTCATTTTATGAAACTTCTTTAGTTCTTTAATCACAATTAAAAGAAGTGACTTTTGGTTATCCATAACTTGAGGACAAGTTATGGACACCATCATTGCCATTAAGATCATGAATTAAACATACATGGAGGTTACATATAATTCCTATGATCTTCTAAAAACTCATAAGAACACAAATTCATGTCAAGCAATTTCAAGAAATCATATAACTATATACAATACTTGAAAATTGATAAAAGCCATGTAAATGGGGTTAACATAATCATTATCATTTTGAAAAACAGATTTTACAAGTCCAAAACAGATTGGGATAATGATCTTAATCCATTTCCAGCAACAAAACTCGAAAAAACTGCCCAACGCGCTCCTACTCGCCGAGTGCATTATTCTACTCGTCTAGTAGGATAAATTTGTTCATGGACTTGGCGAGTCCTCCCCATGGACTCGGCGAGTCCAGTCGTCAGAATGCAGAATTTTCGATTTTTAAGTAGTTTTGCATCAAGTATATAGAAAACAATCCTAGGCTCTGATACCACTGATGGGTTTTTGAGCATTCTAACACTTCCTAAGTGTACATGCAACCCTAATAACCTTGAATCTATGTTTTCTCTATATACATGCAAATTTCTTTTTCAAGGTTATTTCCTAACTAGCATGGCATGGGGATTACATAAAACATAAAAACTAGTAGAAATACATACCTTGTTGTTGCTTGGATTCCTTCAAGACTTTGTGAGCCTAGCACCCCAAATGTTGTGCCTCAAATGCTTCACACAACACCACAAGACTTGGAATAACTTGAGAGAATGTCACTTAGCCTCAAAATCGGTTATGCCCTCTCTAGTAACACTAGGTCAACTAGCTCATGATTTTGCTAGCCATAGGGTTCCTTTTATAGTGTTGTCACAATTAGGGTTTACACATGAATGCCCTTAATTGTCATGACTCTTGATTTCCCATGACCCATGGGTTTGTAACTCCCATGGACTATCCATGGAGCTCCATATGGTTATAACCAAACCCATAAACCATGGATCATTAATCCACCATAAAAGAATTGATGATTGTCATAATCAACCCTATATATTTAATTAGTCTCCCTTTGATCACCAAATTAATACTAGATTAATACTTGATCAATACTAATTAAATAATACTATTATTAATATATTAGAACTTATAATATATTAATAATCATAAGTGCCTTATTCTCTCATTTAGTCTATCCAAGTATTGCAATGCCATGCAACCCAAATGGACCATGCCGGGTCGGGTCAAGTACATACCAAATAAAGTTATGGACTTAGACACTATATCCAACAAGAACACGCTTGTATTACAATTATTATATTAATGCAATGGATGTTGTTGCTTGTCTTTACTATTATGCATTGTGATGATACTGTACATGACGTCCTCCACCCCAGAACGTTTCCGTCGTTCTCGGTTTTGGGGTGTGACAATGTTTGCTTGGGAAAATGACAAAATCACCCTTCACTGGTACTTAATAATTCACCCAAATGAAATATTAAGGCTAGGATCCAACAAACTATTTATAGTTGGAAGAGGGATGCCGTAATCCATACTATAAAATATTTGAAGGTAGGTAAATGACGATTTACCAATTTCCACCATAAGAACGAAATATTTTATTATTAGGTTTTATTGGTTTTGAAACTCCTAGATCTTTTGAGATACATTGAACTTTTCAATGACATGTTTGAATCTCGATTGTGCCCTCTCAAGTTTGTGACTGGGATGCCGAGGATCACAAACAAGGTGTGAATAACCATACAAATTGACTTGGTACCCTCAACAATATTACCTAATCGATGTGCCGGTTAACCACACACGCTCCACCGATCTATAATAAAGTCAAGTTACCCTTTGCCACTCTTACTAGTCCATGTTAGTGTGCCGGTTAACCACACACGCTCCACTAACGACTTGGTAAGGTACAAAGTGTAATTTTATGGGCTAGCACCAATTTCACATTTTCCTAAAGTAACTAAGATTGGGAATTTATAATGTATAGTTACTTTATAATTCATTATACTTTTAACGAGTATTTAAAGTCGTATCCTACCCGTTCGGCTAACGATCCTCCACCGATCAAGGAAGCGGTGGGTGAGAGTGGACACCCATTAAGTCACCATTTTATAGGCAACAACCTTATACCCCCCTTATAGACCGGCTTCGTGAATGAGGCCTACTAACGGTAAGAATGACATATTCTTATACATATCTATATAATAAAATTATAATAATAGTATAAGTGTTGATTTTTAAACCTTTTAAAAATCTAAGGTTCAATTTGGAATTAAAGTATTAGAGTGTAAGACTTTTCAAATTCCAAAACTTGAGGGCAAGAATTGAAACTATTCCAAGTCTCTTCAATTTGTAACTTATGAGTTTTAATGGTTCATAAAATGAAGACTCTTCATTTTATGAAACTTCTTTAGTTCTTTAATCACAATTAAAAGAAGTGACTTTTGGTTATCCATAACTTGAGGACAAGTTATGGACACCATCATTGCCATTAAGATCATGAATTAAACATACATGGAGGTTACATATAATTCCTATGATCTTCTAAAAACTCATAAGAACACAAATTCATGTCAAGCAATTTCAAGAAATCATATAACTATATACAATACTTGAAAATTGATAAAAGCCATGTAAATGGGGTTAACATAATCATTATCATTTTGAAAAACAGATTTTACAAGTCCAAAACAGATTGGGATAATGATCTTAATCCATTTCCAGCAACAAAACTCGAAAAAACTGCCCAACGCGCTCCTACTCGCCGAGTGCATTATTCTACTCGTCTAGTAGGATAAATTTGTTCATGGACTTGGCGAGTCCTCCCCATGGACTCGGCGAGTCCAGTCGTCAGAATGCAGAATTTTCGATTTTTAAGTAGTTTTGCATCAAGTATACAGAAAACAATCCTAGGCTCTGATACCACTGATGGGTTTTTGAGCATTCTAACACTTCCTAAGTGTACATGCAACCCTAATAACCTTGAATCTATGTTTTCTCTATATACATGCAAATTTCTTTTTCAAGGTTATTTCCTAACTAGCATGGCATGGGGATTACATAAAACATAAAAACTAGTAGAAATACATACCTTGTTGTTGCTTGGATTCCTTCAAGACTTTGTGAGCCTAGCACCCCAAATGTTGTGCCTCAAATGCTTCACACAACACCACAAGACTTGGAATAACTTGAGAGAATGTCACTTAGCCTCAAAATCGGTTATGCCCTCTCTAGTAACACTAGGTCAACTAGCTCATGATTTTGCTAGCCATAGGGTTCCTTTTATAGTGTTGTCACAATTAGGGTTTACACATGAATGCCCTTAATTGTCATGACTCTTGATTTCCCATGACCCATGGGTTTGTAACTCCCATGGACTATCCATGGAGCTCCATATGGTTATAACCAAACCCATAAACCATGGATCATTAATCCACCATAAAAGAATTGATGATTGTCATAATCAACCCTATATATTTAATTAGTCTCCCTTTGATCACCAAATTAATACTAGATTAATACTTGATCAATACTAATTAAATAATACTATTATTAATATATTAGAACTTATAATATATTAATAATCATAAGTGCCTTATTCTCTCATTTAGTCTATCCAAGTATTGCAATGCCATGCAACCCAAATGGACCATGCCGGGTCGGGTCAAGTACATACCAAATAAAGTTATGGACTTAGACACTATATCCAACAAGAACACGCTTGTATTACAATTATTATATTAATGCAATGGATGTTGTTGCTTGTCTTTACTATTATGCATTGTGATGATACTGTACATGACGTCCTCCACCCCAGAACGTTTACGTCGTTCTCGGTTTTGGGGTGTGACAATGTTTGCTTGGGAAAATGACAAAATCACCCTTCACTGGTACTTGTGAAAGGGGTGAGGGTTTGTTGGACCTTCTACATACTGATGTATGTGGACCCTTCAAAACTGCCACAAGGGATGCTAATCGCTATTATCTGACTTTTATTGATGATTATAGTATATATGGTTATATCTACTTAATCAAGCATAAGTCAGAGACTTTTGAAAGGTTTAAAGAGTTTAAACAGGAAGTAGAAAATCAATTGGGCAGGAACATTAAGATGCTTCGATCCGATTGTGGTGATGAGTATCTTAGTATAGAGTTCCTTGACTATCTTAAGGAGTGCGGGATTGTCTCATAATTGACACCTCCCAGGACACCACAGCGGAATGGTATGGCTGAGAGGCGTAATTAGACTTTGTTGGACATGGTTCGTTCCATGCTGAGTCGAGGTTCGCTACCAATCCCTTTTTGGGGGTATGCCTTAGAGACTGTAGCCCATAGCCTTAATCTACTCCCTACAAAGAAGGTTGCCAAAACACCTCATGAGATGTGGACTGGGAAAGTTCCCAACTTGGACCACATAAAGATTTTGGGTTGCGAGGCTTTTGTGAGGCGCGAGACTCACGATAAGCTCGAACCTCGAAGTGAGAGGTGTATTTTCATCGGCTACCCACATAAATCCTTTGGTTACCTCTTCTACAGACCCAATGAGAATGTGGTCTTTATGGCAAGGAGAGGGGTCTTCCGTGAAAGAGAGTTCATGAGCCAAGGAAACAGTGGGAGGCAAATTGACCTTGAAGAAATTCAAGAGTCAAGTGGTGAAGGAACCTCAAACCCTAGCAATCAACCTGAGGAGGAAACTCATGTTGATCCGACTGACGAGTCTGTACCTCTGACACGTTCCAGGAGAGTTAGGAATGCACCTGAGCATTGCTATGGTTTCCATACTACTGCGGAAGATGATACACTTATCAGTGATAGTACAGTGGTATATCTGGATGAACCTAACTGCTACACGGAAGCCATGGCAGGCCCTGAGGCTGCTAAATGGAAAGAGGCTATGGACAGCGAGATACAGTCCATGTATGACAATCAAGTTTGGAACGTGGTTGACTATGTACCAGGTCGTAAGACAGTCGGTTGCAAATGGATCTTCAAGAAGAATACTGACATGGATGGTAATGTACACACTTATAAGGCGCGACTGGTTGCAAAGGGCTTTTCTCAAACTCCAAGAGTTGATTATGATGAGACCCTTTCACCAGTAGTGAAGATTAAGTCTATTAGGGTTATGTTAGCCATTGTTGTATTTCATGACTATGAAATATGGCAAATGGATGTCAAAACCGCTTTCCTTAATGGGAAGTTGGCTGAGGATGTTTACATGAATCAGCCAGAGGGTTTTGTTAGTATGAAGTACCTGAATAGAGTGTGTAAGCTTGAGAAATATATCTATGGATTGAAACAAGCACCTCGCAAATGGAATCTTTGTTTTGATGAGAAAGTCAAAGAGTTTGGCTTTTCGAGAAGTGAAGATGAGTCATGTGTATATGTCAGAGCTAGTGGGAGTATAGTTAGCTTCTTGATGCTGTATGTGGATGACATAATGCTCATAGTAAATGACATCCCAACTTTGCAGGAGGTGAAGTCCTGCCTTGGGAAGTGTTTTGCTATGAAGGTCCTTGGAGAGGCTGCCGATATCCTAGGGATAAGGATATTAAGAGACAGGAGTAAAATACTAATCGAACTTAGTCAGAGTACCTACTTGCATCAGGTGTTGAAAAGGTTCAAAATGCAGAATTCCAAGAAAGGAGAATTATCGATCGCAATGCCAAACTGAGCAAGGATCAGAGTCCAAGTCCAGAGGATAAGATAGATGAGATGAGTAGATTATCATATGCTTCGCTGTTGGCTCGATCATGTATGCTATGACTTGTACCCGCCCTGATGTGGCCTTCGCTTTGAGCATGGTCAGCAGATATCAGGGGAACCCTGGCAAGGCTTACTCGACTGCGGTAAAGAATATTCTCAAGTACCTGCGGAGGACTAAGGATTGGATCCTTACCCTTGGTGGGAGTGATGACTTGAGAGTAGTAGGGTATAGTGATACTAGCTTTCAGACTGATAGGGATAACTTCCGCTCTCAGTCGGGTTAGGTCTTTACCCTAAATGCAAGGCAATCACTTGGAATAGTTCAAAGCAGGAGACGGTAGCTTATTTGACTTGTGAATCAGAGTACCTAGCAGCGAGTGAAGCGGAAAAGGAGGCGATATGGCTGAAGAACTTCATCGGAGACCTTGGAGTTGTACCAGCTATTAAAGAGCCTATGGAGATTTTCTGTTACAACAATAGTGCGGTTGCCTTAGCCAAGGAACCGAGAGATCATGGCAGATCCAGACACATTGACAGAAAGTATCACTTCATAAGACATACGATAGAAGAAGGACTCCTCGTGGCAAAGAGGGTATCATCAGAAGAGAATCATGCAGATGCCCTCACGAAGGGACTGAAGAGGGTTAGGCATTTACAGCATGTGAGGCGCATCGGGCTGAAGGATGATATTAGTTTTACAGATTAGATAGCTATTTCTGCAACTTGTAAAATGTAATCGACATTTTATGATGAATAAAAGGTGTGTTTATTTATGAGTAAGGTGTTACTGTCTTTTGTCAATTATTTACTATTGTTTCAGCATTGCATGTTTTGACTTCCAGAATAATTTACTTTATTCAAACTTCCACAGTCGGTCATACGTCGGAAGTAGATATGAGTTGTTGCCTATGAGTTGGTTATGCATTGATTGCACGAAAACGCATCAGTAACTTGATGTTATAAAACGTGCCTTTGTGTATAATTCAAGAAGTAGTAGAAACAAGTATATGAGAGAAAGTTTATCTGTTCCTTCTAGTCCTTGGAGGATTAGAAGCGATATCTGGGCCCCTCGATGATTTTATCTTGACCTATGTACCGGTACAGGTCAGAACCTAATTGATGTGTTCAATTTAGTTCTATGTCAAACAAATCAGAAATCGGGAAACAATCTGCTGGACAATAAGTACGATGTTGTTCCATGTATTTGTCCGGCTGATATCTTGAGAACAGAGGATTATATGATCACTTATCTAAAATGGCGCTTCATAGTTCAACAGAGTTTTAAGAGCTACGATTGCCGGTTGGTTCCTGAAGTAATATAGGCAAATATAGTTATTAGACTTATTGAAGTGGGAGACTGTTGGATAAGGTGTCGAAATCCATAACTTTATTTGGTATATACTTGACCCGACCCGGCATGGTCCATTTGGGTTGCACTGCACCCGAACTATTTGTGTGGTTAAACCTTTGAGAATTGTATGTTTATGATTTGTTAATATATTGTAAGTTATAATATATTAATATGAAATCGTATTATTTAATTAGTATTTGATCATAAATTAATTTAGAATTAATTTGGTGATAAAAAGGTGACTAATTAAAGATGGGCTCTTGTATTTATATAAGTGTGGGCTAATACTCATTTCGAATGGGCTTGGCATGCATGGGAGTCCATGAATAGTCCATGGAGCTTTTAACCCATGGATCCTTGGAAAGGAAGACTCATGGGTATTAGGGTTTACATGGATGTAACCCTAATCCTCCACACTATATAAAGGAGCTTATGATGCTTGAAATGGCACTAGTTGTGTGTGTAAGAAGGTGGCCGATTTTTATAAGCAAACATACAGTCTCATAGTTTATCGAAGTTTGTGGTGATTTGTGATTTCCATTTGAGGCATCCACGTTATTGGTGCGTGGCTCTCAAACTCCAAGGAATCAAATCACTATTGAAAGGTATGCAATTCTTCTAGCTTTTATGTTTAAAGTTCCCCATGCCATGCTAGATAGGTCATGAACCTTGGAAAAACAAATTTGCATGTATTCATAGTAAAACATTGATCCAAGGTTTCTAGGGTTGCGTGTACACCATAGGAGTTTTAGGATGCACAAAACCCAACAGGTACTACCAGAGATTCATTTCAGGACTTCTGGTACCCCTCACTCGTCTGACGAGAAAGGGAGTAGATTTCCGGTGGGGCCCTGAGCAGCAGACGACATTCGAGACTCTACGACAGGCCCCGATGTTGACCTTCTCTGAGGGAGTGGAGGATTTTGTGGTTTCCAGTGATGCATCTATCACAGGACTGGGAGCGTTCCTCATGCAGAGATGACGAGTGATAGCCTATGCGTCGTGGCAGTTGAAGCCGCATGAAACGAGATATCCCACACACGATCATGAGTTAGGAGCGGTGGTGTTCGCCCTCAAGACGTAGAGACAATACCTCTACGGGGTCCGTTGTACCATAGACATGGAACACAAGAGCATGAGGCATATCATGGATCAGCCGAACCTGAATACAAGACAACGCAAGTGGCTGGACGTAGTCAAGGATTATGACCGGGAGAACCTTTACCATCCGGGTAAAGCGAACGTGGTGACGGATGCCCTGAGCCGCTAGTCGGTCGGACCTTCCATTCCGGCGTCGTGTATGAGGATATCTGTAGATTCTCCACTGGTGAACTTGATCGGAGAAGCTCAGACTGAGGGTGTATGGCAGGAGAACTGGAAGCTTGGGTGGATTAGAGGCGAGATCACCCGATTTGTGCAGGGCAGTCGTGGGTTGTTGACCCATTGAGGTTGGGTGTCGTTTTCCGATGTATCGTGCGATCAGACAGATTGTATTGGAGGAGGCTCATAAGTCTTGCTTCTCTGTTCACCCGGGGGCCACCAAGATGTACCGGGATCTGAGGTGGTCAAGGCCGAGCACAAGAGGCTGCATAGCAAGCGGCAGCCTCTGCAGGTTCCCATGTGGAGATTCTAAGTCCCTAAATTTGTTTGACGTATCAATACGATCCATTTGATGGTGCGGAATCCGAATCAAGTGGATGATGCAAGATAGAATGGAGAAGAAGAAGAAGATGAACTTGATGAATCTTCAATGTATTGATGTTATGAATGATGATCCAACACAAGATTCACACACACACACACAAGTTCTCTCTTTAGTTTCTCTCTCTACAACTCCCCTCCTTACAATATGGCCCACATGTTTCTCACACCCCCACTCCCATTGACAAGATATATATATATATATATATATATATATATATATATATATATATATATATATATATATAAATATATATATATATATATATATATATATATATATATATATATATATATATATATATATATATATATATATATATGGACTGAAAACCAAAGGCCCAAACTCAATACCCTGACCGAAATCAAATGTGATTTCGGTCCAAGCTACAAATAAACCCAAGGGGTTTTCGGCCTTAGACCAAAAACTAGAAAAACTAAGAAAAGCAAAGTATAAACTATATTTTTGACCCAATAATCTCCCCTTTGGTTTATACCTTTCTTTTCATTGGTCCTAACCAACTCACCCTAGGTTTGTAGCTTGCTTATCTTCGATTTCTTGGCTTCAGCATTTATCTTCGATTTCTTCACAACTTTAAGATGAACATATGAATCTTCTATGTGAATAACTTCATATTGAACAGTTAGGCTTTTCTTAAAAATTTGTTTTTGAACGGACTTTGGGTGTGGAGGCTTCTTGTAAGGATTCTTGAAAATAAGCACTTTCTGCTTGAGAATCTTTGGAGAGAATAACAGAGAACGAATCTTCTTGATCACTTCAGCAGGTACATAGATAGAAGCAAATTGATTGACGAGGCTTCAATGCAATCTGTCACATAATCTTCAAGTACATCTTCAACTTGCTTCTGGGGTTGAAAGTTTGTATGTTGAAAGAATAATCTTCATTTCTTGCTCCTTCGAATGAACGTTCTTCAAAGATCAATGTTGCGCCGCAGATGTTCAATGATGTAACCTTGACTTAGAAAGTTCCGATACAGCACCCTTGAGTATCTTCTTCCTTTGAGTTCTCTGATTTTTGAATTCGCTTTTCAAGACAAAGAAAATTTTGAGATAAAAACAAACTAGAAGTAAAATTAGCACACAATAGAAATCACTAAGAAGTAAAAACCAAAAATAAAATACACTCAAAAGTAAAACAAAAATATTTTTGGATTTTTGATTTTTCTGAAAAAATAAAAACAGAAATAAACATATTTTTGGATTTATAAATTTTCTAATTTTTATTTGATTTTTTTAAAATTTTTAATTCTCCCCCTTAAATTTGTGCATAGAGGAAAACTATGAACAAATTTAACATAATCAAAAATGATAACTAAATTTAAGACTGATTTGGGATCAAAGTTCTCAGGCAATTCAATATCGTTTATTAGCACACACCTGCATGTGTAGATCTGGTCAATCACCGGTATTGTGATCCACTTACACACAAAGGATATTTGACAAATTGGACAGATCATAAGTGACAAGTCATTGTGATATATATTCCTAAATGGACCATTTGGCTGACGACGACCAAGGATATTGTTGTCCAATTAAATTCAGGAGCGTGATCCACAGACAACCTATTAAATGGTTCAATTTTAGATGTACTAGAACGTGTTCCCCACTTCCCGATATACCCTGTTAATCAAGTACTTCCAAAGAATTCCTTACTTTGGTGAGTAGACAATCATTAAGAGAGAAGATAGATATAGAAGTGCATGTGTTGTATCGCAAGTCAGATGTCTTCCAATCACGCAGAGTGAACAACATATGACTAACACAAATAGAGGGATTGAGAGGTAGAAGGGTGCATATGTTGTGTCCTAGGTCGGATCTTCCGATCATGCAGAGGGGACAACATATAGCTAACAGATAGAAAGAATTGCATATATAAGGAGATGCATAGAGATAGAGTTGCATATATTGCATTTGCATGTCGGATATGTTCCAATCTCGCAGATGAGGCAACATATGACTGACAGATAGAAAGAAAGAAATTAATTTCCTACAGACCTACTTTATCAGAAGCCCCAGTCGCCCTATCAGTACCGGAATCAAGGACCTAAGTCTGTACATCGAGGAAATGTTGAGCCACAATTCTAGATACATAAGATTTTAATGTATCCCGCAGGTTCTCATGTTTATCTCACTGCTCAATCTACCCAATCGTTGTATTGTCTGACTAAATAGAGCTATCTAAATCCATATTGTCAAGCCCTTTCATTTGTCAATCTAAGTCTAGTCCTTTTGAACCCTTCGTGCCTACCAGCACATTGAACACAAAGTCTAGACAGTTTAGCTTTAGTGCATTACAAGAATTTCAGATTTCCATTTAACACTAAGCTTCATATCACTTCCCAAACAATACCGACAAATGAAAAAATATAAGAAAATAAAAAATTGTCTCAAAACAAATCACTGTAAGAAAAACTCAGGAGTATCTAGAAGAAAAATCAAACCGTAATTCACCAATGGAAGTTGCATCCAGATGATCTGAGAACAGCACTCATATTTCAATCTCGTAACAGATCCGAAAATTCTTCATATCATTAAGTACAAACCCCATTTGTGATCCTCTTCTTTCTTCCTTTCCCGCAAAGGACACATACTCTCAAACAAAGTTTTGAATGTTGTACAGTTGAGAGATTTCCCTTATCATGTGCCTGGGACAGCCACTATCAACAAACCGAAGTCTGATGATATGCCTCCATAGCTGCTCCAGCACAGAGTGCAGAATTAGTTGGTGTTTGGAACCTAGTCCATTTGGAAATTGGGTTGACCTTTGGTACCCATATCCTGCTTATCACAAACAGAAGATGAAGAAATGTTAGAATCATTATAAGATTTGGGAGTATGAACCTTTGGTACCCATATGTGGTCGGGTTTAACCCATCTCTTATTTGTTCGGATGGATTCCTTATCACTAGCTTTTGAACTTGAAGTCGATCGCCGAGATGACTTTCACCTAACCGGTGTTGGTTTCACTGGAGCATCTCTTGAATTTGGCTTCTTCGCCAGCATTCCCTTCTTGTCCTTGGGATTTGGATTCTTGATCTTTTTCGCATTCAAGTCACCATATCGCGATTGTGACCTCGAAGGATTTCTTTTGGAAAATCTCCCTCTTTGCGCGTTCTGCCACCCTTGTGCATAGTAAGTAACATATGCACGATTTCGACAATTTCTAGCAATGTGTCCAGGTGTTCCACAGTGAAAGCAAGTCTGTTTCTTCACATGGAAATTGTTTGTCCCTGGAAACATGCCATTGTCGTGTCTCTGATTGTTCCCACAAGCACACTTGCAGCAGGTACTCTGCTTCACTTGATTTGGTGACCTGTATATACCAACAACAGGTTGATTAGAAGTAAATGAGTTAGAAGCAACAGATTCAGAGTTCAAGGAGTCATTGGTTTGACAGTCACAGAATTTTCAGAACTAGAGTTAGTTCTGTTCTCCTTGTCCTCATCTTCTACTAATTTACCTGCACAGGAAGTAGAAACATTAGTATCCTTTACCTCAACACTCTCAGCTAGCCCAGATTGTTCAGTTTTAACTGAAGCTGGTACAGGGGGTTGTCCATACCTAATGGGTATTTCTTCCTCATTGGTCTCAAGGGGTGTAGTATAGTTGTCATTAAAGGGAGGTGGAACACCATGATACCCTAGAACCTTATTTAGATTATCTTTAAGTTTTAGTTGTTTTTCAATCATCGATGCAACTACCTAACTTGACACATCAAATTTCTTAAAGGTAAAATCTGCATCTTTATATTTAGCTTTTAATGCATCAAGTTCGGCAGTCAAGTTAGCAAGCTGTTCCTTAACATATTTATAATTTGCACATTTGTTGCTATATTCCTCTTCAAGTTTTCTAAAGTCCTTGGTTTTGGCCTTTAATTGTTCTTTCAAGGGTTTTTGGGCTTCCATAAGTGTATATCTTTCATATTTAAGGTCCTCATTTTCTCTTTTTAATATATCCATTCGATCACGAAGAAACTTAATTGTAGCTTCACAAGATTGAGAACATCAAACTTCATTAGCCAGGGTGTTTGACGAACTCATTGTTTATCAAAAATGCCCTTTAACACTATAAACCTCAAAAGTCAACCTTAAAAGTCAAATTTAAAAAAGTCAAACTTGAAAAGTCAAACATAAAAGTCAAACTGAAAAGTCAAGCGTGAAAACTTGAAAGTTAAACGAGAAAGTCAAAGTTAAAAGTTAAAGCTCAAACTTGAAAGTCAAAAGTCAACTTTGAAAGTCAAAGGTCAAAAGTGAAAGTCAAAAGTCTACTTTGAAGTAAAAAGTCAAAAGTCAAAACTCTAGGTCGAACACGAAAATTTTAAGATTGAAAACGAGAGTAATTGACCAAAAACGAGAGTATTTGACGGAATACGTGTCCTTTTAACCAAATACAAAGCTTTAATATTGAAAAAAGAGGTTATTTTTATCAAAAATGAAGCTTAGGGCCGAAAACGAAACATCAAAATTCGTAAAATTGATTTTTGGGCCAAAAATGTTGTAACACCGTTAATTTTCAAACCAAAATTTTCATTTAAAATTTCATAATTCTCATATCACGTTTCACAAAATCTCATTTATTTAATTTACAATCGCAACTCCGTAATTGTTTGATAAAAATCCAGGATCCTCAAAACATAACTCTTTCGCTGATATGTACAATCAAACCAGTGTCTTCCCGTGATCCTGAGAAAAACCTGAAACACATAACACATAACAGGATAAGCATGAAGCTTAGTGAGTCCCCTAAAATACCATGTACACCTCAAATAAGACCCTCCGGTCTATGTGTCTCAGTGGAGACCCTCCGGTCCCACAACTCGGGTTGACCCTCCGGTCCTAACTCAGCAAAGCATAGCATAATCACAAAGCATCACATAATCACAAAGCATAGCATAATATATAACACATAACTCAGCGTAAGCACATCTAAAAAATATTTACATTGAATAACATAATAGCATAAGTCACAAAGACAGTATGCACAATAACGCATATCACAGTATAACCATGAGACCCTCCAGTCAATAATGAGGACCCTCCGATCCAATATCTCTATGAAGACCCTACAGTCACACAGTAACTACTACTCAGATATGTATATGGAGAAGACTTACCTCAACAGCAAGCAATTATCCTTGTTGATGAATCTCGAACTTGCCACCGCCTAACACATAGGGTAATTATCTCAATAAATACTCGATTCTCGACCCTAAGTAAACCAAAGGTTATTCTTCCTCTTTCTAACACTTGAAGTGGGTAAAAGACCATTTTACCCCTCCATGGTCTCCAATACTCATGTTTGACCAAACCCTAAAGTCAACAAAAGTCAACTCGAGTCAACAGTCGATGTTTAACCCGACTCGCCGAGTGGAACTATGTGACTCGTCGAGTCCAGTCGTCTCCTCAGAAGTCTCGTGAAGGTCCAGCTCGTCGAGTTAACCCCTAACACGCGGAGCTATCGCGTGGTCCAGCTCATAGGCACACACCCCAACCGACTCGTCGAGACAGTTCATGGATTCGACGAGTTAATTCAATCAGATTTCATATTCATCCGTCTAAAAGCAGATCCACTACTCCAAACTCAAGATCTAGTCCTTTAAAGCACAAAAGTCACGTAAAGCCTCTACCTTTACGTTCATGCATGACATATATGCCCCAAATATGCCAAAACAAAGTCCTACAAGGGTTAGGTGCTCAAAGTCTAGTCTCTAGCTCAATAAAGTTCAGGTCTTTCGGCTCACAAAACCCTCCACATTTCAGATACGAGATTCCAACCTCAAATCATACACAAAAGGCTTAATGACTCAAAACAATGGAAGAAAACCCTAGAAAACTCCCAAATCAAGATCTCCATAGAAAAATAAGCAAGTCAGCACCTTTACCTCAAGCATACTCTGCTGAATCTGTGGAACCAAAGCCTTCTCTTGCCCCAATGTCAATACGCTTCACTTCTCCTTCAAAGAATGCACCAACAACCACCAATTTAGCTCTTTTTTCACTCTGAAGCTCTAATGGAGATTAGGGTTTTCTCTCAGGAGTGTAAGGTGACTGGTGAGGCGGATATGAGGCTATAAGTGTCCGTAAATAGTCCCTAGACCCGGGGATTTAGGGTTTCACCACTCAACTTCTACTCGGCGAGTCGAATCTTGGAGACGTCGGGCAGACCACTAATCCCACGTGGCCATCCGCCACTCTACTCGACGAGTTATAGCATCAACTCGTCGAGTTATTTATAATCCTCAAAATAACTAAATGAATAATATACCTGGGAACTCGGATGTTAAAATTCTCCCCCACTTGAATTAGATTTCGCCCTTGAAATCGCTCGTTAACAACACATAGATCAAACTCAATGACCCGAGAAGAACCACCGAAGGGGTCTTATATCATGCAACACTTTCCTCCAAAAACATTTGTACCCATCCAAGAACTCCCAATCCTGAAAAAGGATAGGCCCTTCTGCCGCTACGATACCCCTTCTGGCTCTCCATAAATTGAAAACTCTAATGGTTTGTCTCCCTGACAGACCTCCCTCACAAGATATTACTATGCTAATCGCTCCTCGAATAGCAGACCCAGGTAACTCACTGCCCCTCTGACTCTCTTGCTGCGACTGATGGAATCAATTCATTGACCAATAATTAGTTACCGATCACTCATACCAGATATACTAATCGATCCAAATCATACTCCCAAGGAACGAATGGGTCACATCTCACCAGAGACCCATCCACAGTACTGGTATCAGAACCTATCGGAACAATGAACTCTCAACACCCTGTCCTTTGACACTAGAAAATGATCATGCGTACTCAGAAATATCCTCTGATATCTAATAGTCATAAACCCCAGCTTCCTCTCAATTATCCCTTTTAACACTGAGCACCAGGTCAGCTCCCGACCCAATAGTTGAACCTCTAAGGTCACCCATTGCATACCTCGAAACGTCTCACTAGCTTCCTTCTCACAATAACTATCTCGGCCCATTGTAACACACAAGCCACAGAGTTCGCTTTACCCCAAGCGAATACTACAATCCCAACTGAAGGTCACCTCACCCT
This sequence comes from Lactuca virosa, assembly GCF_052849685.1. NCBI lineage: Eukaryota > Viridiplantae > Streptophyta > Magnoliopsida > Asterales > Asteraceae > Lactuca > Lactuca virosa. Next base: position 301,794,311 of record NC_136429.1, on the reverse strand, counting down.
CAACCTCTGTCGCCTACTACTCACTAGTTCCATGCGTCTCGCGGTACCTCCCGTACCTACAAACTGACCCACTCAGGTCTATGACATCAGTTGACAACCAATACCTCTCAAAATGGAACTCACCTCTGAATCTGAAATCTCATTTCGCCTACTCAATACACCACTAGAGCCAAACTCAAACTCGAGAGTCTGGTCCGACCTAGAAATGGAACCACTCGTCCCAATGAAGCACTCAAATCATGACCCATGATCTGCTATCCATGCATACATTTCTTCTCCAATCCTTCCGATTGCGATATTCACATGTTAACTCAGACTATAACGATTCCCGACCAATATGGAGACCCTAGTCTCGCCCCTGGTCCGATCACCAATTCCCGAAAACTCAAATGATAAGGTTACCCAAGCCTAAAAACTCTTCTACGTCGTGCTCTGACTAGCGAATAATATGACTTCCCACAGTATCATAACACTCTTCTGTTGACCGGTGAATACTACGGCTCCCCCCAATATGACAACACTCTCCCGCTGATTGGTGAATACTACGGCTCCCCGCAGTATCACAACACTCTCTCGCTAACTCGTGAATACTACGACTCCCCGCAGTATCACAACACTCTCTCGTTGACTCACCATGGGCTCACTCCATGGTTTTTCCCCGATAATCCAAAGTTATTACTCCCACTCAGATCCACTCACTCTCTTATCACCCCATAATTTCATCCTCGAGTCATCACCCCACTGAGTTCACTATCGAATACGCTACGGTCCAACATAGATAGGTTCACACACCCACCAGGTTAAGCATCACCACTCCTGGCGAAAACCGTGGTGGCCAACACTTTTCTCGCTACAATTTACATTCTTGGATACTCTCATTTGATGACATTTAGATGAAGGGCTCCCACTGGAACCATAGTCACTTGATACCCACTTGCCATATCATAACTCAGGTCTCAAAATAATCTGAAATTCAAGGCTTCATACTCGGATACCTCGGTACACCATCACAGAACCTCACGATGTCTAGCCTCAGCCACTGATCTCCTACTTACGACATCATAATCAGATACCACAATGCATCCTTTCAGAATCTCACAACTCGTAACTTTGAAATATTCCAACTCTCAATTTGAAACACGAGGGATTCGTCAATAACTCATAACACTTTGACGATAATCCGAAACTCCCTACTCTGTTGCTCAAAACCCATGCGAGAATACTCATACCGACCCTCAAGTTGGTTGCCCAATCAATTTTTGCCCTTCCCAAAGTGCATATAACAACCCATATGTCGAATTATAAGTTTACAACCGCCGAAACTATCCTTTCAAGCCAACCACCTCGAATTCACCATTATAACCTCGAAAAATTTCTAACCACCACAAGGTCTCTGACCGACGGCCAACTGTCGTGGAGACACTCATCCTATACTGAACACGTACAACATGCATTATCTCGCTTTGCACCTCGCCTCGACCACCAATAAACCCTGGTCTCATGTATCCGTACCACATGTTTCTATATCCAGTTGTCTAACCGCCCTTGAACAAATATTTGATCCTTTCAATAAAATACCCGGATCTCCACCACTCAGGGTTCGAACCATCACCCTCGGCATACCAACAATCTACTTCGTAGACTGTTTCACTGGGTATATCACTCAACGATCTTCCCAATGGAAACCAAGCAACTCCAAATTTCCCATATCTCAGACAAAAACCTCAGAATCTTCCCAACGTGACTGCCTCTAATCATCCCGAAGCCTCAGACTGACACACCACCGGATACCCCAACAATTTCGAATAGACCTGACTCTCAATCTCAAAATAATTCACTATCACGTACCTCGTTACTGATTTCTCAACCAGCCTCCTACCGATATCATAAAGCAAAACACCTCACTCTCACCGTTGATACACAACGGAGACAACAAAAGCCACCGCCCGATATACGCCTCTTAACCACTTGAAACTTCTGCTAAAAGCATGCCACACTCAAAAGGCACCTTCTTGGATCTCTTCCATCTCAGTCCTTACTAATGACTCCATGGTATGAAAATACCTCACAGCAAACATATTGCCCAAATACTTTGGCGAAAAGGGAACATCCCTATGCTTCCTCATAGGGTTTACCTCCAAACTCTGAAACCAGAAACTCGTTATCTCTTCTGCTTCTCCCAGAAAACAGGAACAGCGTAACTCTTGTCATAGAAGGTGACGTCTCGTCTATCGGTTGATTTCTCCACTCAAACCGCGATCGTCCAATAAACATCAGCTCTACTCATCCCTGAGTCTTGCAACTCCAACTGCCATCTCACCAAAAATCTCTCGGAAACTAACTCGATTTCCCTCTCAAGGTATGCTCTATTGAAACTCGTTCGACATGGCCCTCTGGCCCCACACTCTATCATATCTGCTCTCAGTCTGATCAATCATAACGGGATAACTGATAAACTCTGAAGCACTAACCGCCACGAATCATGGTACTCGGACCATGTGATTACCTCTCGATCTGCTGCAAATCATGGTACCCGAACCATGTTACCTCCTCTCAATCTGCTACTAATCATGGTACCCGAACCATGTTATCTCCTCTTAATCTGCTACGACTCATGGTACCCGAACCATGTTATATCCTCTCAATCTGCTATGATTCATGGTACCCGAACCATGTTATCTCCTCTCAATCTGCTACTTAGAACCTCTGGAACTCTCCCTATTTTGAGTACGGGTCCTCTGCTTTCAGTAGTACGGGCCCATACTACCTGCCACATCTACCCATACTTACCACACGGGTCGTCCCAGATTTCCTAAGTAGCTACTCAGCCTTCTCGATCACTAACCCTGTTAAACATGGTCACTCCCCAGCGAATAATCTCCTCTATCAGCATACTCTTCTGACTACAGACACTCCCTAGGCTCTTCCTAGGTTCTCACACTTCTCTGCCATCAGCTGCTGAAGAACTCCTTATGATGCCAGCCATCTACCTCCTGAATATCGTCATATTCACTTAGTAGTTCACTCCCATCAACAAGAGTTCCACAAAGCACGAAGCAAGCAGCATTCGGGCATCGAGTAATCCCCACTAGCACGTAAAACCACTCTAGGTTACAACTCTATTTTCTCTACTCACACTCAAAATGTATCACCGAACTCAAGAAACCCTACCTCTCGCAGGAATCTAACTACTCCTCAGTAGGCTCCTCCAATGCTCACCTAGGTGTCTCTCCTAAATTACCTCTGGACTCAGATATCTCTCTCTAGGTGATTCCTGCTAGATACTCTTACTCATCATATACTCAAAAGCACATCACATATAGCAGCAACTCCTAGGCTAAGGCATCACAAATCAGGCAACTCTAGTCCTAAAATATGAAATACCTTGCCTATCTCTAGCATGCATAATATCTCATAAAATATCTCATAACACAAAAGTAAGGGTATTTTGGGAAATCACCGTTTGGGCTCTGGCTGATTGTACACACTGCTCCAACTCGTTTTCTCTTAAACTCTTTCTCAATTTAGAAAAATTTATCTCTTTTGATTATCTTTCTCAAATCCTCAGTTTGAGTCCAAACACACCCCAAGGTGCATCCGAATCCCTCAAACCACGGCTTTGCTACCAACTTGTAACACCGTAAATTTTCAAACCAAAATTTTCATTTAAAATTTCATATATATCGTATCACGTTTCACAAAATCTCATTTATTTAATTTACAATCGCAACTCCATAATTGTTTGATAAAAATCCAGGATGCTCACAACAAAACTCTTTCGCTGGTGTGTACAATGAAACCGGTGCCTTCCCGTGATCCTGAGAAAAACCTGAAACACATAAAACATAACACGATAAGCACGAAGCTTAGTGAGTCCCCCAAAATACCACGTACACCTCAAATAAGACCCTCCGGTCTATGTGTCTCAGTGGAGACCCTCCGGTCCCACAACTCGGGTGGACCCTCCGGTCCTAACTCTACAAAGCATAGCATAATCACAAAGCATCGCATAATCACAAAGCATAGCATAATATATAACATATAACTAAGTGTAAGCACATATAAACAATATTTACACTGAATAACATAACCGCATAAGTCACAAAGACAGTATGCACAATAACGCATATCAAAGTATAACAATGAGACCCTCCAGTCAATAATGAGGACCCTCCAATCCAATAATCTATGAAGACCCTCTGGTCACACAATAACTACTACTTAGATATGTATACGGAGAAGACTCACCTCGACAGCAAGCAATTATCCTCGTACACGAATCTCGAACTAGCCACCGCCTAACACATAGTGGGTAAACGACCATTTTACCCCTCCATGGTCTCTAATACTCATGTTTGACCAAACCCTAAAGTCAACAGAAGTCAACTCGAGTCAACAGTCGATGTTTGACCCGACTCACCGACTGCCTATGTGACTCGTCGAGTCCACTCGTCTCCTCAGAAATATCGTGAAGGTCCAGCTCGTCGAGTTAAACCCTAACTCGTCGAGCTATCGCGTGGTCCAGCTCATAGGGACAAACCCCAACCGACTTGTCGAGTCAGTTCATGGACTCGGCGAGTTTACTCAATCAGATTTCATATTCAGCCGTCTAAAAGCAGATCCACTATTCCAAACTCCAGATCTAGTCCTTTAAGGCACAAAAGTCACATAAAGCTTCGACCTTTACGTTCATGCATGACATATATGCCCCAAAAATGCGAAAACAAAGTCCTACAAGGGTTAGGTGCTCAAATTCTAGGCTCTAGCTCAATAAAGTTCAGGTCTTTCGGCTCACAAGACCCTCCACACTTCAGATTTGAGGTTTCAACCTCAAATCATACACAAAAGGCTCAATGACTCAAAAGAATGGAAGAAAACACTAGAAAACTCCCAAATCAAGATCTCCAGAGAAAAATAAGCAAGTCAGCACCTTTACCTCAAGCAAAATCTGTTGAATCTATGGAACCAAAGCCTCCTCTTGCCCCAACCTCAATACTCTTCACTTCTCCTTCAAAGAATGCACCAACAACCACCAATTTAGCTCCTTTCTCACTCTTTAGCTCTAATGGCGATTAGGGTTTTCTCTCAGGGGTGTAAGGTGACTGGTGAGGCGGATATGAGGCTATAAGTGTCCTTAAATAGTCCCCAGACCTGGGGATTTAGGGTTTCACCACTCAGCGTCTAGTCGGCGAGTTGACTCTTGGACTTGTCGAGTAGACCAGTAATCCCACGTGGCCATCCGCAACTCTACTCGACGAGTTATAGCATCAACTCGTCGAGTTACTCAATAATCCTCAAAATAACTAAATGAATAATATACCTGGGAATATTCGCGAGGCTGCTTGGTCTGGACTAGGAATATTCGCTGCTGACCGCAAACGAGGGAACCAAAAACCTGCAAGGACCGAACACGTACGAGACCTCGCACCGAAAACCCTCCGAGAGAGAAAATCGCAGCCAGCTTCCAACCGCAAACCCTAGCTGTGGACCGAAATCCGCCGCCACGCCCTCGCTAGTTACGACCAAAAAACACGAATTTTCACCTTTTAGCTCCAAAACTCGATCAAAAAGTCATTTTTATGAAGAAGACGAAGAACAACCCCCAATATGTCTTCAAAAACTAATAAAAAATGCCAAATCCTTCAAGAAAATTTCCAAAAATGTTCAATAATTTAATTGATACGATCCAAGCTCTGATACCAAATCTAAGTCCCTAAATTTGCTTGACGTATCAATCCGATACACTTGATGGTGCGGAATCCCAATCAATTGGATGATGTAAGATAGAATAGAGAAGAAAAAGAAGAAGAAGAAGAAGAAGAAGAAGAAGAAGAAGAAGAAAAAGAAGAAGATGAAGAAGAAGAAGAAGAAGAAGAAGAAGAAGAAGAACTTGATGAATCTTCAATGTATTGATGATATGAATGATGATCCAACACAAGATTCATAAACACACACACAAGTTTTCTCTCTAGTTTCTCTCTCTAGAACTCCCCTCCTTATAATATGGCCCACTTGTGTCTCACCCCCGCCCCCCATACACACACACACACACTCCTAACGACAAGAAGCTATATATATATATATATATATATATACATATATATATATATATATATATATATATATATATATATATATATATATATATATATATATATATATATATATATATATATATATCTATATATATATGTATATGGACCGAAAACCAAAGGCCCAAACCCAATACCCAGACCGAAATAAAATGTGATTTCGGTCCAAGCTACAAATAAACCCAAGGGGTTTTCGGCCTTAGAGCAAAAACTACAAAAACTAAGAAAAGAAAAGTATAAACCATATTTTTGAATTTATCACCAAGTTGCCAAGGATGGCGAAGGGATATGATGCTATATGGGTCATCGTGGATCTATTGACCAAGAGCGCCCATTTCATGCCCGTTTGGGAGGGTTCATCGGCCGAGAAATTAGCCGATGTATATATCCACGAGATTGTTGCTCACTATTGGTTGCCGGTCTCTATTGTCTCAGACCCTGATGTTCGATTCACCTCCCGTTACTGGCAGAAGTTCCATGAGGAACTGGGCATGAGACTACATTTTAGCACCGCATACCATCCGCAGACAGACGACCAGAGCGAGCAGACCATTCAGACCCTCAAGGATATGTTGAAGGCATGCGTCATTGATTTTGGTGGGAACTAGGACTCCTACTTACCCCTTGTAGAGTTCTCCTACAACAAAAGCTTTCACTACAGCATTGGTGCTCCACCTTTTGAGCTGTTGTATGGACATAGATTTCGTACCCCCATCTATTAGGGCGAGGTTGGTCCTCCACACTATCGAGATGATACAACAGATGAGACAACGATTGCAAACTACTCAGAGTCGGCCGAAGAGTTATGCCGACCGGCTCCGATCTGAGTTGGAGTTTCAGGTCGGTGACATGATGTTACTGAAGGTCTCACCCTAGAAGGGTATGATCCATTTCAAGAAGAGAGGAAAGTAGGGTCCCCGATACATTGGGCCATTCCGGATTATTGCCAAGGTTGGCAAGGTGGCGTATAGACTGCATCTTTCGGAGTAGCTCAGTCACGTTCACAGCAGTTTCCACGTCTCGCAGTTGCGGAAGTGCATATTTGAGGAGGATGCGGTCGTGTCATGGGATGACATTCAGGTGGACAAGCGCCTGAACTATGTTGAGAGGGCCATAGCTATATTAGAGAGAAAGGTGAGGGCCTTGAGTAACAAGTAAATACCTTCGGTAAAGGTATAGTTGCAGCATCAGAAAGGACCCGAGTGGACTTAGGAGCCGGAGGCCGAGATGCGGGAGCATTATCCAGATCTGTTTACTGCTGCAGACTTCGAGGACGAAGTCTAGCTCAAGTGGGGGAGAGTTGTAACATCCTGGAATTTGCAGGTATTTCCGAATCCTCCCTTTTATTATTATGTTGCGCAAACATAACGGTACGCTGAGCGTACTAGGCGTGCCCTAGTACGTTGGGCGTACACTTGTGTATGTTAGGCGTACTCACGTCAGGTGGAAACCCTAATATTTACGGTATGAGTTGTATATAAGTATCATTTTAAGCTCCTAACCCTCTACCATTTTAGCCTCCATAGTCTTGAGCCGTTTTCCCTAAACCCTAACCTCTCTCTTGAGTGTATCAGCTAAAAGTGTGTGTTTTGAGTAGTGGAAGAAGAAGAAGTTTCACAAAGGGGTTGGAGAAGGAAGGCAAGCTTGAAGATCTGAGATTATCTTGTCCTCTAGAAGCTGCAGGAGGTAAAAAGCTTATGGCTTTGTGCTTATATGATGTTGATCTTGCCTTGATACCTTTATGACACCTTTCTTGTCCCGAAAAGTCCCAATATTGTGCATTGATGTGACCTTAGTCAGGGGTCAGATGAACTACGCCACCGGCTATTGGACTTTTCCTGCAACATCACAACGAAAAGAGAGCCGTCAACTGTTCCCAAAGAGGAGCTCCGGGAAAGACGCTCCGATGGTCAAGTCAGTTGAGTGGATTATGGTTTTTAGAAGTGTAACTTGGAGAAGGCTACTTACCTGTCGAGGTTGTGTTCGTAGCCTTTTATTCTAGGCGCTGCTTACCGTCCGTACGAGACAGGATCGCTAGAGGCGACAGGATTAGGGGCCCTGATTGGAGGATCGTGCTCCTCTATCTGTCAGAGCGCTGCCATTGGTTCTGGCAATAGTTCCCTGATCGTTTGTTTTGTCGCTTGACCGTACTATTTGTATTGGGGCGGAAGGCGTCCTTAGCGGGCTCGAGCCTTTCCGAAGGAGCGCCTTGCGCTTGGAGGCGCTAGCGGGCGCGAGCCTTTCTGAAGGAGCGCCTTGCTCTTAGAGGCGCTGGCGGGCTCGAAGTTTTTGTTGGGTCCGCCCCGCGGGTGTGTTGAGCCTTCAGGCGTCCTGGCGTGGGCAACGTGGTTCTTTACGTGCTTGCTAGGGCACGTTATCAAGTCCCCTTGCCTGGTAGTTGTAGCGTTGTTGTGCTAGCTACAACGTTCTAGACTCATCTGCCCCGTATACGTGTCCATTTCTAATTCCTCCGTTGTTTTAATTTTAATGGTGATGTGACCGCTCATAATGGCTGGCGGTTACGTCACTTTGTCAGGGATTTTGAACATCCCGCCTTCTCTTTCTCCTAATAAGGGTGCTTATCACCTCCTTCTTTCCCACCGTTTCTCCTTCTTTCTTTCCTTTAGGGTTTTTCATTAATTTCTTCTCTCATGGCTGGTGAATATGGTGCTTCTCCTTCCGAGGCCAACTTCATATTTCATGTAGAAACATATGGTCTCTCTTATGGCTGGTGAATCTGGTTCGTCTATTCTGTCGACCCCCCTCTCCCAGGAAAGTGGGCGTCTATCTGAAGACTCTCGATGTTGGTCTTCGTTGGCCTCTTACTGATTTCCAGGAGGACGTTTTGCAGAAAGTTGGATGTAGTGTCTAAATGCTTACTCCCAGTGCTGTGAAGAAAGTGGTGGCTTTCGAAATGATTTGTCACGCTAACGGTTTGCTCCTTGACTACTTTGTTTTCAAGTACTTTTTTAGGTTCTGCTGCACCGGTGACAAATGTACTTTCTCTGTCCGAACGGGGGGGGGGGGGGGGGGGACTGACATACCCCTGAACCAGACGGCGGAAACGTCCGGGGGCTTGTGCGTGACTTCATCTTGAAATATCATTACAATGAGTATAAATGAAACATAACATCATCATCACCATGCATAATATAATACAACCGCCATTGTTTACATCAAGTACAATATTTTAAATTACATATCCAAACATTAAAAGCATATTGTTTAACAGTACATAAAACAAAATCCCATATTCTTTTTGATTCTTCCGCTTAATGAGTTCCTGAGAATACAAGTTATTTTAAAAACGGTCAACATAATAATGTTGGTTAGTTCATAAGCATGTTTGAATGAAAAGTTTTGTATCGTTAGTAAAACACCAGAAAATCTGATATTTTTTGTAGATTAGTTTGAAAATGATGTATCAAATGAAGTATTAATGCATGTGTGTTTGCTGTTGTTAAAATGTATCGATAACAAAAATGTAATCCAGATAAAAATCTTGTGTTTTCTGTTGTAAGCAGAAGGTAATGTATAATGGTATTGATCCCAGAAAATCCGATATTTTCTGCTTATACGAGAATTGGTGTCATTAAATTTCCAAGACCGTGTATGGATGTATGTATGTTTTTAGTATCATCAAGATTAGTATTATTATACCGAAATCTTTGATGAAGTTAGTCTCTAAGTGAGTCGTTACAACCATGCATGATAATGACTAATCCACCTGTCTTGATGCTTTCAGGCACCGATTTTGATTAAGGTAAGGTTTTATCACCCTAGACTGGCCTAGTCTAGCTGTAGCGAACAACTCAGGTGTGGGGTGTCACCCTGTATATATCTATACACAAACTCCCGCTCTCCCTCCAGGAGACTCTGGTTATAACTACAGGCTACAATCATACACTCAAAGGTGTCAACCGACAAGTCTCACTAAATTTCTCAACTTGTTCACGAGTAATTTATTACACGAATATTGTCTTATGTTGTATAATATTTTACGTATATGTTTTATGTGTGAAAATCCAACGATTATGCATGTGAATGTATGAAATCCTTCCAAGGCCCAATAATGTATAGTTTAGGTCCAATTAGCGTGTATGTGGGCCATTGAGGCCCAATAGTCATGTAAGGTATAACTTAGACCCAAAAGCGTGTATATGGGCTAATAAGGCCCAATAAACATGTACATGGAGCAATAAGGCCCAATAACATGAGAATTTACACCTTTAGTCCAATTGCATGAAAATTTACATTTTTAGCCCAAGTGACCAAAAGTGGATGATTTCGGCCCAATAATATAAAATGTTTTACATTTTCAGCCCCCTTTTTAGATAGAATGACATTTTTGACCCATTTTTGATAAAAATGACCTTTTCGGCCCCGAACTTTGCATAAATTACTTTTTAGGCCTAAATTTTTAAATAAGTGTCATTTCCAGCCCATAAAAACCGTAAGTTACATTTTTTACTCAAATTTGTATAAAATGAGATTTTAGTCCATAAAAATCCCAATTTTTACATTTTGGGCCCAATAACCGTGAAGTCCCATATTTTGCCCCATTATGTGAAAAATTACACTTTTGGCCCCTTTGATTTTAAGAATAACATAAAGAGTTATTTCTAAAACGAAATGTCTCTTTTAACCCTTGTAAAAACCGCAAGTGTCATAAAACCTCACATTTTTGTATATTTGTTCAAAAATGGCCCCTTTTCAAGATTTTGTTTAACTTCTTATGGCGCTTCACATACTAGACCCATCTAGCTTCATAGTATGTTGTTTGAAGTGTTTTAGTTACACATATCACATCTTCTGGTTATAAGTTTCGAGATCTATAATGTTTCATCCAATAATCACAACTTAAACGAAGATAAACAGACATAACATGCAAAAATACATAGATCTAACACATAATGACTTGTATCATCCCCCAAAAACAAGATAAAACTAAAAACAAGGGGGTATAAACTCACCTTGCTTTCTTGTTCTCGGTTTGAAGAAGAAATGGAAGAAGATGAAGTGATTCTCGGCCCTAGCAAGCTTCTTGAGAAGTTTTTGGACGTAGATGGGTTCTAGGAAGCAAGATCATGAAATGGTATAGGTTAAGAAGAGATTTTTGAAGTAATCAAGAAAATAAACCATGGATCTAAGCAAAAACTTTCCAAGGATGATGATATTGGTGAAGAATTCTCTTGAAAGCACCCACAAATCTCGAAATTTTGATGGAAGAAAGAGGAGTTCTAGAGAGTGTTTTGAAGTAGCTTGAAATGAGAAGATGGAGGTGGGTGGTGGGAGTCTCGGCCGAAGATAAGAAGGGGGGAAGAGGAGAGAGACTTGAGGGGATGTTGCATGAAAATCCACCATGCAACAATGAGGTGTCAAGGGAGGATAATCCCTCTTTTTCATTTTTTGTTTTTTTTAAAATAACTATATGGGACGAGAATGGTCTAAGGGGAAAGAGGATGAGATGGTTTTAGGCTCCTTTTTCTTGGCTTGCTCAAATTTATTAGTCTTAACAATATTTTTCGGCCTATTGGGCTCTTAAGGTGGTTCACGGCCCAATATAGTATAAAGGAATGGGTTTATGGCCCATTAGGGCTAGTTAAATTATTTATGGCCCAATAAGGCCCATTAGGGTTAGAATCAATCATTCTAGACCCAAATGGCCCAAAATGTTATAGACTTATGAATTGGGTCTATTTAGAATCCAATTATGGTTTCTAAGCCCAAAATAGTCTAATTGAAGATTTATTGGCCCAAAAGGCCCATTAAGAGGATCCTTGTCCATAATAAGTTTGAACTGGGTTTTCTAGGGTTTCCAACCCTTAGTTGAACATGAGAGATGTATTTGAATGACCATTGAGTAATATTCACTTAGGGTACATGCTTTACAATAGTTGAATGATTACATGAGAATAGAATTTCCTAGCTAAAACGCTAGTTGTGACATCATCCCCCCGTTAGAGGGAATTTTGTCCCGAAATTCTTTCGAATGATAGTTTCATGAATGAGAGAATAGGTGAGGGTACTTCTGCTTCATCTGGTCTTCGTGTTCCCATGTGAATTCCGGACCACGCTTGGCGTTCCATCAAACCTTCACAATCGGAATGCGACTCTGCTTCGTACGCTTCACTTCTGTATCCATTATCTCGATTGGTTCTTCGACGAACAGAATATTTTCGTTTATTTTGATTTCTTCTAAGGGAATGAAAAGGGTCTCATCAGATAAGCACTTCTTCAAATTCGAGACATGGAACACGGGGTGTACTTTTCTAAGCTCGGCAGGTAGCTGCTGCTTATAAGCCACTGGACCAATCCGGGCAAGAATCTCGAACGGTCCAATATATCGCGGCTTCAGTTTCCCCCGTTTCCCAAAGCGGATCGTCCCTTTTCCAGGGAGAAACTTTCAATAGCACCCGATCTCCGACTTGAAATTCCAGAGGCTTTCGCCGTTTGTCAGCATACCTCTTCTGTCGGACTTGCGATGCTTGAAGTCGGGCTTTGATTTGGATTATCTTTTTGGTAGTCTCTCGAATGATTTATGGCCTTGTAAGAGTGCTTTTGGTGATTGTCCTTTCGCTAGTTGGGTGTCTCCCACCCCACCCCAGCATGGAGGCGATTTGCATTTACGACCATAGAGAGCCTTGAAAGGAGCAACCTTGATGCTCGTGTGATAGCTGTTATTGTAAGAGATCTCAATCAGGGACAAATGGTTATCCCACGACTTGCCGAAATCAATCACACAAGCTCGGAGCATGTCTTCGAGCGTTTGAATTGTTCGTTCGCTTTGGCCATCGGTCTGAGGGTGGTAACCAGTGCTCATATCAAGCTGTGTTCCCATTGCTTTCTGGAGAGATTACCAAAATCTTGAAGTGAATATACTATCTTGATCCGAGATAATAGACACTGACACTCCATGGAGTCTCACGATCTCCTTGATCTTGATTCGTGTCAACCTTTCCATCTTGTAAGTTTCTTTTATTGGCAGGAAATGAGCGGATTTGTTAACCTATCGAAAATTACCCAGATAGCATCTAATCCGTCTGTCGTCTTAGGTAATTTGGTTATGAAGTCCATGATAATCCTTTCCCATTTCCACTCGGGTATTGCTGGTTGTTGTAATAGTCCCGAGGGCTTTTGGTATTCCACTTTCACTTTGGCGTAAGTGAGACACTTGCCCACGTAAGTGGCGATTTCTGCTTTCATATTCGGCCACCAACGTTGCTGCTTAATGTCTAGGTACATCTTATCTGAACCCGGATGGAAGGAATATTGCGTCTTGTGGGCTATATTCATAACTACTTCTCTGAATCCCCCAAATTTAGGGACCTAGATTCTGTTCATGAGGTAATGATTTCCGTCCTCCTTCGTTTCCAAGTTCTTATCCATCACGCGTAGGGTTTCACCTGTGACATTCTCCGACTTTAATGCATCTAATTGATCTTCCTTGATCTGTGAAGTCAGGTGGGATTTGATGGTTATTGATAGATTTCTCACCCGGCGACTTGAGTATTCCTTTCGGCTCAGGGAATCGGCCGCCACGTTAGCCTTGCCCGGGTGGTACTTTATCTCAAATTCATAATCATTTAGCAGCTCAACCCATCTCTGCTGCCTGATGTTTAACTCCTTTTGGTTTAGAATGTGTTGGAGGCTTTTGTGGTCTGTAAAGATGGTGCACTTGGTACCATAGAGGTAGTGCCTCCAAATTTTTAAGGCAAAGACCACAACTCCCAGCTCGAGATCATGTGTGGTATAATTTACTTCATGTGTCTTTAGTTGCCTGGATGCATAAGCTATCACCTTCCCACATTGCATGAGGACACAACCTAAACCTTGATTCAAAGCATCGCAGTAGACTACGAATTCCTCGGTTCCCTCTGGTAAAGATAGCACTGGTGCACTGCAGAGGGCTCACTTCAAGGTTTGGAAGGCGGCTTCTTGCTTTTCCGTCCAATTGAAAGACTCACCCTTTTGTGTCAGCGTGGTAAGGGGTTTGGCTATCTTAGAGAAATTCTGGATAAACCTCCGGTAGTAGCCTGCGCGACCCAAGAATTGACGGATCTCTGTTGGGGTTCTCGGGATAGCCCAGCCTTCAATGACCTTTATCTTGGAAGGATCTACGTGAATCCCTTCCTTGCTGACTACATGACCCAATATGTTTACACTTTGGATCCAGAATTCGCACTTGGAAAGTTTTGCATAAAGCCTTTCAGTTCTTAGGGTTTCCAAGATTTGACAGAGATGTTGACCATGCTCTTCTTCGCTTCGAGAATAAATGAGAATATCGTCGATGAAGACAATCACGAATTTATCCAGGAATAGGCGGCAGACTCGATTCATGAGGTCCATAAATGCAACGGGGACATTTGTCAGACCGAAGGGCATTACGACGAATTCGTAATGACCGTAACGGGTTCGAAAGGCATTTTTTGGAAAGTCCCCTTCTCGGACTCGAAGTTGATGATAACCGGATCTCAGATCTATTTTGGAGAAGTAACTAGCTCCTTGAAGCTGGTCAAATTGATCATCGATTCGTGGAAGTAGGTACCGATTTTTGATGGTGAGCTTGTTTAATTCTCTGTAGTCATTACACATCCTGAAGGATCCGTCCTTTTTCTTGACAAATAAGACCGGAGCTCCCCATGGTGAGAAACTTGGACGGATGAATCCTTTGTCCTACAACTCGCTTAGTTGGCTTGATAATTCTTGCATTTCAGCGGGAGCCAACCTATAGTGTAATTTAGCAATTGGAGTGGCTCGTGGTACTAGGTCGATTCGAAATTCGACTTGTCTTTCTGGGGTTATTCCCGGAAGATCCTCTGGAAACACATCCGAAAAGTCGCATGCCACTGGGATGTCTTTAATGTCTACTTCTTCCTTCGTCTTATTCACAATGTGAGCGAGGAATGCATAATTTTTCTTATGCAGGCACGTTTGTGCCTTGATGCATGAGATAAGACAAAGATTGATGCCAGGTTTATCGCCATAGATTATTAGGGTTTCGTGATTGGGGAGATGAAGGACAACGACCTTCTCCCAACACATAATATCAGCACGGTAGGGGCTCAACCAATCCATGCCGATTATCACATCAAAACTCCTAATGTTCACTGGCATCAAATTTATTTGGAAAGAGTGATTGTTCAATGTTAATGTGCACCCTACATATACATCTTTGGTTGTTTCAGTTTTCCCATTAGCCATTTCCACCGTGAAGGCTTCGTTGAGCTTCTGGGGTTTTTGATTTAGTAAGTGTTTGAATTTTTTACTAACAAAGCTTCATTTGGCTCCGCTATCGAATAGAATGCATGCATATGTTTTGTTAAGTAGAAACGTACCAGTAACAACTGTTGGGTCCTGCACTGCTTCGCCTTGACCCATTGTCAACACTCTTCCTGCTGCTTCTGCCCCTTGATTGTTTGCTTTGGGGCAGTTTCGCCAGAAATGGCTGGTTTCTCTACACCCATAGCAGGTGTAACTGGCCCCAACATTGTTGTTGTTGTTGTTGTTGTTGTTGTAGTTGTTGTTGCGATTGTTGTTGTCATTTTTTTGTTGATTCTGTTGAGGATAGGTTCTACAGTATCTTGCCGTGTGACCCTTTCGGTTTCAGCTTGTGCAGTGCATCTCTCTACATTCTCCTTGATGGTGAAAATTGCATTTGTTGCACATAAGTAGGGTCCCTGAATATTGCTTGGGATTAATTGGTGTGGATGAGGATGGCATGTGGTGTGGTGGTAGCTTGAGTAGTAGCATGAACATGTTGGATTAGTGTCTAAGTCCATAACTATAATTGGTATATACTTGACCCGACCCGGGATGGTCCATTTGGGTTGCATGGCATTAGAACATTTGGATAGACCTTTTAATGAGAAGAAGATATTTGTGACATATTAATATATTATAATTTCTAATATATTAATATGAAATCATATTATTTAATTAGTATTGATCTAGAATTAATTTGGAATTAATTTAGTGATCAAAAGAGACTAATTAAATATATGGGGATTGATTGTGTAAGTCATAGATTCTTATATATGTGGGCTCATGATCCATGATTCCTTATGTTGGGTTTAACCCATGTGGTGGCCCATGGATACTCCATGGAGGTTAAAACCCATGGAGCATAAGGAATGGGTTGAGTCATGGGTTACATGGTGTAACCCTAATGTGCACACTATATAAAGACCCCATTGTTGGTGAAATTGGCACTAGTGGATTACATAGAGGGCAAACGGATTTCATAGATATATAAGACTAATATCTTCTCTCATGGTTATTCCAAATGTTCATGGTGTTGTGTGAACCATTTGAGGTGTCACACTTGGGGCACTAGGCTCTTGAGCTACATGGAGTCAAGCACCAACCAAGAGGTATGTAATTCTACTAGAATTTATCTTATGTGTACTTTATATTATGCTAGTTAGAACAATACCTTGGAAATTGATATTTGCATGTATAATAGAGAAAACATAGATCCAAGGTATTTATAGTTGCATGTACACCATAGTAGTGTTAGAATGCTCAAAACCCAACAGTGGTATCAGAGCCAAGGCTTGTTTTCAATTATACTTGATGCTATTCGCAAGAAAAATCGTTTTTTTGGAATCTGCCAGTTCACTACGAGGTGGTAAAATTTACCACGAGGTGGTGACTATTCAGTGAAAAAAAATTAGTTTTTTGGCCTGTTTTGGATTAGAATCATTACCACAAAGTGTTTTTGTTCATAAAATTTGATTTTGATGTTATGGTAATGTTTATTCTCATCCAAATAAATGATAATTGTCATATTTTCAAGACTTGTTTTCGTTTATGTGATTATCTAAGTTCTTCAAAATAGTTGATTATTAATGTTCATGCTTGTGAGTTTTGTTAGATCATAGGAATTATGTGCAAATTGTTTTGTTAATAAAATTCTTGATCTTAATGAAATTGTATGGACTCCATAACTTGTCCTCAAGTTATGGATTACCAAGAGTTTTATGTTTCCTTGATTTTTGAGTTAGTTTAGATTAATAAAAAAAATTGTGTTTTAGTGGTTTTCAATCCATATTAATCTAAAAGAAGTTCATAAAAATGTTTTTTTTGTAACTTGTCCTCAAGTTACATAAAAGGTCACATTTATGAATATTAAAGCTCATAAAAGTTCCATAGGTTACACAAAATGAAGAGTCTTTTTCATTAAATTGTTTATATGACTCCGTAATTTGTCCTTAAGTTATGGATGTTTAAGAGTTACTTCTTTAAAAGTGTTATTAAAGAATAAGAGGTTACATAAAAGAGAAGAGTCTTCATTTTAATGAACCATTAAACTCATAAGTTATGAAATAAAAAGTCTTGAATAGTTTCAAAACTTGCCCTCAAGTTTTGGAATTTGTAAAGTTACCCCTCATGTATACTTTAATTCCAAATTGAACCTTAGAATTTTAAAAGTTTAAAATTCAACACTTATACTATTATTATAATTTTAATTATATAGATATGTATAAGATAAAGTCAATCTTACCGTTAGTAGGCCTCATTCACGAAGTCGGTCTATAAGGGGGTATAAGGTTACTGCCTATAAAATGGCAGTTTAATGGGTGTCCACTCTCACCCACCGCTTCCTTGACTGGTGAAGGGTTGTTAGCCGAACGGGTAGGAAAGGACTATAATTCTCCCTTCATTAAAAGTATAATGATAAATACTAAGTAGCTAAACACTTATAAATTCCCAATCATAGTTACTTAGGAAAATGTGAAAAGGTGCTAACCCATGAAATTGCACTTTGCACCTTGTTAAGTCGTTAGTGGAGCGTGTGTGGTTAACTGCCACACTAACCTGGAACTGACCAAGTGTGGCAAAGGGTAACTTAAATTTATCATAGATCAGTGGAGCGTGTGTGGTTAACCGGCACATCGATTAGGTGATAAATATTAAGGGTACCAAGTATATTTGCATGGTTATTCACACCTTGTTTGTGATCCTCGACATCCCAGTCACAAACTTGGGAGGGCACAATCGAGATTCAAACATGCCATTGAAAGTTCAATGTAATTCAAAAGATCTAGGAGTTTCAAATCCAATTAAAACTTAATAGTTTATTTCATTTTCATGGTGGAAATTGGTAAATCGTCATTTGTCTACCTTCAACTATTTTATAATTTGGATTACGGCATCCCTTTTCCAGTTATAAATAGGTTGTTGGGTCCTAGCCTTAATATTTCATATTGGGTGTTATATTAAGGACTTTAAATCAACTAACTTGAATTTCTCCCATTATAGATGTCTAGTTTAGACAGCTATGGTCTTCCCAAATCATTAGGAACAAGCTTCCTAATGAAGATGATATCCCAAATGGCAATCAAGGTGAAAGATCAATCCCTTTGTTGTGCATTAGTGGGACTGGAAATCATACTTCATTTCCTCCACCTCCTCTAATAATTCTCCCTATCCCACAAGTTTTAAGACTTGGTAAGTTCTAAGTCACTCAATCCCTATTGGCAAGCAAGTCTATATGTGCTTAGGTCTTGGAGATTAAGTCACATATTGACAAGCCGGGAGAGTCGGGGGTCGAAGTCTCGAGGTAGCTGGTTGTTGACTTGGTTCTTCAGTCACTCACTGATGACAGATGACGACATGACCCTTTAATGATCTTATCTATTTGCTTGGTGCTGCTGAATCAGCAATGATTTGGAACACAGGTAAAGCAAATTTGAGTAGAAGATCAACTATCCAAAACTTCATGGACATTGACAATGGTGACACTGGAAATCCAGAAAAACTTTCTCTTCCCAATGGAAAGGGATCGGCCATAGTCAACTCGGTTGACCCAATGGTAAAGAGAAAGGCTAAGTCGGATATCGTCCCATGTACCATTCCCAAAGATTGCCAAGGGAAAGGGGCATTGGTTGCGAAGCTGGCGAATTTACCTGAAACCTCATCAGGATGGTAAAGTTAAAAGTTTGACTCTACTACAGGTAAAGTCCGTTATCTAACTCTATTAAGTCTCTTTTGGAGATTCTTAATACATGATGTAATGTAATTACATTTTGATGTTTTTGAAGAATCAAAGGAAGCTTAAAGAAAAAGTGTGCTAATTCTGATCGCATGGTTCGATGACCAAAATTTTGAGCCACTACATAAGAGTTATGAGATATTGCTTAGGAATAGATAACAACAAAGTTTTCATATGAATTTGCATTGAAGGATAAGTTTTTCCGCAAGTTTTAAAATAAAAGAAAAGTTTTGATTTTATTTATTTTAAGTATCCTTACAAAGGCATTTGTGAAAAAATTGTTGTTTATATGTTTCCATTGATAAGCAATATTGGAAAATGAATTTGATTATTTCGTTTGTGGTAGTGTCATAACTTATCAAATAAGGAAAGATTCTCATCACCCAAATTTCAGTTGTATAGAAACTTGGAATCATGCAAGTTGTATTGTGTGATGAATGAGATTTTTCATCTTTGGTAAATTAAGACTAATTCCTTGTTCACATTCGCATTTGAGTCAAGCGAAGGACTAAAGGATCGGGTACATTAGGTTGTGCACTAGTCAGGTCCACCAGAAAGGTTGATAAGATTATTTGTTATGATTTACTAAAGTTTAGAAAATATGATTATGCTTACAAGTTTAAGTGTAATTCTGAAACATTGGAAAAGTTTCAATATATGGCAGAATGAATAAGAAGAATCAAATAAGGCAGTAAGATAAAAGTTTCTCCAATCTGAAGAGATGGGAGAGTACATGTGTATCTTCTTTTATGATTATCTTAGTGATTATGGTACCATATCACAATTGATCCTCTAAGGACACCTTAGTGCATTTGTTGGCTAAGGAGAGGACTCGTGAATTGTGGAAATGGTTAAATCAAAAGATAAATCATATTTCGTTCCAAAATAAAATCTTAGAGTCATACTCCAAGATTGAGCCTTGAGTGACATAATCTTAAGAAAGTTTTAAAACACTTGTCAAATGTAGAGTAAAATGTTTTCTTACTCTTATACATTTGAAATTGGTAAGTTGTGATGTTTTGGATAAAACAAAGACCAACTAAGGCCAATTGTGTGAAGTATTTGTAAAAGAATCCGCACTATCTCTTGAATATTGGGCAAGAGAGTCTTATATGTCAAGAGGACAGTGGGTGTTTAAAAGATCCTGAAATAGTTTCAAGAACTAGTCAAGAGTTTTGTTAATCACTAGTCACGACTTGAGGTTCATAACCAATCGTGCTGACATATTCTTATTTCTATGTCTATTACAGAAAAATTGACTATGCTTGTGAGTTCTATGAGTTCTCAATTGTTTGCATAACAACCTGGAAGCAATGGTAGGCCCTTGTGCTGCCGGGTGGCAAGAAATTAAGATTGAACAAGTTCAGTCCATATGTGTTTGGATTTGCCACTAACCTTGTCTTGTGATTATGGTTATGACAAATTCACATGGATAGGAATACTTACACCATAAAATCTAAGTGTCATAAGGTTTCTCTCCGATTCATGAAAATGATGGTGAGTAAACTCTTTCACTAAGTAGATTTTAAGTAGATAGCAATTGTGAGAATGACAAAAGGTCAAAAAATTATGATTATGGCATCCGTCTTCATAATTGTTTAGACACACAAGTGAGCTATCTAAGGAAAGGTGTAGGATTTTGATAAAGTTTTATCAAATCATCTCGTATCAGAAATCTGAACTTTGGTAAGAAAGTCAATAAAGTATTGTTTTTCTAGAAGTCTAGCTGATTTCTGAGTAGTTGTCAAAGCTAGTGGGAGCATAAGTGTTATGCTAGTAAGATAATAATCATTATGCTAGTGGGAGCATGATGATTATGTTGCAAGTTAGCAATGTTAATTATAGAAAACAAAAGTTTCAATTAGCTTTGAAAAGTTGTTTCCCTATAATTAAGGGAGATGAGTTTATACTTCATTCCAATTCTACAAGCTTAGATTGAGATTTTAATCAACTTTACTCAAGGATATATATGAATGCTATGTTGGAATGGTTCAACATAAGGAAATTCTATATATGTTGCGTTCTCAAAATTCGATTATGATTACGGCATACCTCTTCATACTTCGAATTGTGAGAACATGGCAAATAAAAATTTTATAGCATGAATCATGTCCCATATGCTTTGGGTATAGGTTTGATTACATGTACTATAATATTTATCGATTCTAAATTTTCCAAATGCCTAGGACATTAGGATGGAAAAAGTAATAGAACTAGATATGACTAAAATGATTAAGCAATTGTCGAGGACAATCTGAGGTTTACCAAAGATTGGTTGCTCATGGACAATTGGAAGTATATAGTTAGGACCATATTGACATATTCTGAAAGGAGGCAACCCTTGTTCAGAAGTGATAGTCAAAATGGTAATGTGGAATTGTTTCCATAGGTGGAAGTTATTCTTTTAATCTGTGTAAGATTAAAGAACTTAATATGTTGCCAAGTCTTTGTGACTTTTGTGCATAGTCATTACAAGGGGATCATTGAATATAAGTTTAGAGCCTAACATATTACAGTAAATGGCAAGAGTTTGGCATTCTTACATTTACAAAAGGGATTGGGATTGTGAAACGAGCATCGTTGGAGTCGTGTTCAATTGATTTATTTCACAAAAGAAAAGACCATAGGTAAACATAGTATGCATGCTTGGTGCATGGCATGACTATTGTTTCAATTCAAGTATTAAGTTGATAAATCGAAACAATGAATAATGAGTAATCAATATGGTGCTTAGATAAAAGGCTTTTTATTTACACTCAAAGTGTTGAGGCCATACAAGATTAGTATTATTTGTGTGTTTCACTTTGCATGTTTTGACTTCCAGAATAACTAGGTCATTCTTCCCGACTGACTAAGTTATTCAAACTCTCCACAGTCAGTCATACTTTGGAAGTAGGTATTGATTTAAGACTGTCATGAATTTCGCTTGTATGATATGTCTAATGTGCATTAGACATAGTAGTGGTTGCTGCAACATTCATGAGTACTCATAAGGCCTGAGTATTGGATTCAACCCACGCTCATTTGGATTCACTTCATGGATTTTATCACGAGTGAATCGTGAGAAGATAATATCTTATATTCTTCAAACCTAGATATATGAGTTGTTGACTATGAGTTGTTGACTATGAGTTGGTCATACATTGATTGCATGAAAACACATTGGTAACTCGATGTTATAAAACGTGCTTGTGTGTATGATTCAACAAGTAGTTAGTACAAGCATATGAGTCGAAGTTTATCCATTCCTTTTACCCTTAAAGGGATAAAAGTGATATTTGTGGGCCCCTCGATGATTTAGTGATGACACCCCTAAGTGCTTGGCCAAGCCTGAACTGATTTGATTTGTTCAATTAGTTGGTTGTCATAAATCGGAAATCGGGAAACAACAAATGGAAAGAGAGAATGGTTATAATCCATGTCTCAGTCCATATGATATCTAGAATGGAGGAATATATGATCACTTATCTAATAGACGCGTCATTGATTTGTTCAGAGTTCGGCAGCAGCTTTTAAGAGCTACGATTGCTAGTCAGGTTGTGAAGTTATACTTGCAATAATAGTTATTAGACTTATCCAAGTGGGAGACTGTTGAATTAGTGTCTAAGTCCATAACTATAATTGGTATATACTTGACCCGACCCGGCATGGTCTATTTGGGTTGCATGGCATCAGAACATTTGGATAGACCTTTTAATGAGAAGAAGATATTTGTGACATATTAATATATTATAAGTTCTAATATATTAATATGAAATCATATTATTTAATTAGTATTGATCTAGAATTAATTTGGAATTAATTTAGTGATCAAAAGAGACTAATTAAATATATGGGGATTGATTGTGTAAATCATAAATTCTTATATATGTGGGCTCAGGATCCATGATTCCTTATGTTGGGTTTAACCCATGTGGTGGCCCATGGATACTCCATGGAGGTTAAAACCCATGAAGCATAAGGAATGGGTTGATTCATGGGTTACATGGTGTAACCCTAATGTGCACACTATGTAAAGACCCCATTGTCGGTGAAATCGGCACTAGTGGATTACATAGAGGGCAAGCCGATTTCATAGAGATATAAGACTAATATCTTCTCTCATGGTTATTCCAAATGTTCATGGTGTTGTGTGAACCATTTGAGGTGTCACACTTGGGGCACTAGGCTCTTGAGCTACATGGAGTCAAGCACCAACCAAGAGGTATGTAATTCTACTAGAATTTATCTTATGTGTACTTTATATTATGCTAGTTAGAACAATACCTTGGAAATTGATATTTGCATGTATAATAGAGAAAACATAGATCCAAGGTATTTAGGGTTGCATGTACACCATAGGAGTGTTAGAATGCTCAAAACCCAACAGAACAGTCACAGTTTCTTGTTTCTTCGATGATTTAGAGTTTTGTTTTCCCTTTTGCTTGTTATTTTTCCCTTTCTTGTTCTCACCTTCTTTCTTAACCTCCGCTTCTCCTGTTTTGGCACCCTTTTTGTTGCCATGATCATACAATTTGTTGGCTAGCCTCTTTGCACTATCATACGTCTCAGGGTTTGTCGCAATGACATTCCCTTGGATTGGCGCAGTCAATCCCCAGATAAACCACTCAATCCTTTTCCCTTCAGTGGTGATCATTCCGGGACACAAGAGAGTCAGCTCACTAAACCTGGATATGTATGCGTCGATATCAGAGTTTTGAACCGTGAGATTCCACAACTCTTGTTCCATCTTCTGGATTTCACCTCTTGGACAGTATTCAGCCAACATCATTTCCTTAAGCTCTTTCCATGGCATCGCGTTTGCCACCGGGAGGGTCATGGCCTCTACGTGACCATTACACCAGGAGAGAGCTTGATCAGTGAATGTGCAGGCCGCAAACTTGACCTGGCACCCTTCCGGACACCCACAAATTTCAAAAACTGATTCCACCTTCTCAATCCATCGCTTCAGGGTTATCACGCCTCCTGTTCCATTGAAGGTTCGAGGCTTGGCGTTGGTGAAGTCCTTGTAGGTGCAGGTCCGTGTTGTGTTGTGGTTTGTTCCTTGATTTGTGCTTCCCGTTCCCTGTCCTTTCCCTTCTCCGTTGTTTCCGTTGCGAATGTACGCAAGTGTTGCAGTGCCCGCAGCGGACACTGCTGCTTGGAATGCCACTGAGTTTATTTCAGGTGGGGTCGGTGTTGTGTTGTTTCCACGGTTGGGTCTTTGAGGCATCCATCTGTCAAAGAACGGAAAGATGTTGAGTACATATCGCATTCTGAGTTTAGATTTTCAAAGACTCGACGAATCGATTTTGTGCATCTAAGTGATTTCATGTATTAACATAAAACAATGAAATACAACACATAGCAGATAACAACATCACGATAAAACATAGAACATTTCCATTAATAATAATAGTTTTTAGTACATGAAAATTTGCCTAAAGGCATACAGTACATGGGGAAAATATATGATCTGACAGCATGACGACCCTATGAGTAGTGTAATCAGTTAAACATATGGTCGATAGTACATAGAGTAAATCATAAAAAAAGAAATCCATAATGATAGTATATGAACAGGTGCTAATCGCGACGAGGTGGACCTGGTGGTGCTGACGATGAGGTGGATGTGCCCTGAAGTCTAGCCAGGTGGCGCTCGGCATCTCGAAGTCGGGCTTCCAAAGCTACCTGACGCATCTGGTAGTCCCTGACTACCTCGTGTGTCATCCTCTCCGTGCGCTCCATTGCGGCTCTCATGGCCAGCGGTTGCCTGCGCCTGCTCGCCTATGTCGCGAATCCTCCTCACTATCACAGGAAAGGCTCGATCGGCGGATCCACCGTGACTCAGATAGTAGTAGTCCCGGTTCATACCAAATGGGGGCCGCACCCCCTGCTGGCGGCTCTATCTCCAGATGTCGTGTGCCCGCGGGGCGTAGGTCCATTGGGGCCCATCCAGTATGGGGGCACCTGGCGATGTACAGAGGATTGATAACTTCGGACCCCGTGTCCGTGTCATCCGTGTTGCTGCCCTCTGCCTCCTCCTCGTCCGAGTCGGCTACTGGTTATGACGGTCCTTCCACGGGCTCCTCTTCATGCTCTTCTTCTGGTTCTTCCTCGGGTTCTTCCTCGGGTTCTAGCCATCCACCATTTCCCTGATTGGGGAAATAGGGATCTCCAGGATGATGAAATTCGGCCATAGAGTCGACACGAGGGGTGTAAGACGTTGTAAAAAAAATAATATATGCATATAGTATTTCCAAAAGACTCCTATACTATTTTAATTACTTGTGATTGAATTCCTGAGAAGTTTTGGATACGAGGTAAGTTTCTAGGTCAATTTCCCACCATAATTACTCCCAAACGCATGTTGGTCATGTTTTGAATAAATATAGTTGATCAGGCTATATTTACCCCCAATATGACTACACATTGCCCGGGTTTAATAAAAGTGTTCCATTTCCTCCAGAGACTTTTAATGTTATTGTTTTAATGTATGCACTTTATTCAGAGTGTTTTAGTCCTATTGTATAGTTGCATATCACGTATGATTAGATATGCCAGTTCACTATAAACAATGCTCTGATACCAATCTGTCACACCCCCGAACTAGATGGTGGAAACGTCCGGGGGCTTGTGCGTGACTTCATCTTGAAATATCAATACAATGAGTATAAATGAAACATAACATCATCATCGCCATGCATAATATAATACAACTGTCATTGTTTACATCAAGTACAATATTTTAAATTACATATCCAAACATTCAAAGCATGATGTCTAACAGTACACAAAACAAAATCCCATATTCTTAAAAACGGTCAACATAATAATTTTTGTGAGTTCATAAGCATGTTTGAATGAAAAGTTTTGTATCGTTAGTAAAACACTAGAAAATCCGATATTTTCTGTAGATTAGTTTGAAAATGATGTATCAAATCAAGTATTAATGCATGTGTGTTTGCTGTTGTTAAAATGTATCGATAATAAAAATGTAATCCAGATAAAAATCATGTGTTTTCTGTTGTAAGTAGAATGTAATGTATAATTGTATTGATCCCAGAAAATCCGATATTTTCTGCTTATACGAGTATTGGTGTCATAAAATTTCCAAGACCGTGTATGGATGTATGTATGTTTTTAGTATCTTCAAGATTAGTATTATTATACCGAAATCTTTGATGAAGTTAGTCTCTAAGTGAGCCGTTACAACCAAGCATGATAATGACTAATTCGCCTGTCTTGGCACTTTCTGGCACCGGTTTTGATTAAGGTAAGGTTTTGTCACCCTAGACTGACCTAGTCTAGCTGTAGCGAGCAGCTTAGGTGTGGGGTGTCACCCCGTATACATCTATACACAAACTCCCGCTCTCCCTCCAGGAGACTCTAGTTATAACTACAGGCTACGATCATACACTCAAAGGTGTCAACCGACAAGTCTCACTAGATTTCTCAACTTGTTCACGAGTAATGTATTACACGAATATTGTCTTATGCTGTATAATATTTTACGTATATGTTTTATGTGTGAAAATCCAATGATTATGCATGTGAATGTATGAAATCCCACCAAGGCCCAATAATGTATAGTTTAGGTCCAATTAGCGTGTATGTGGGCGATTGAGGCCCAATAGTCATGTAAGGAATAACTTAGATCCAAAAGCGTGTATATGGACTAATAAGGCCCAATAAACATGTACATGGACCAATAAGGCCCAGTAACATGAGAATTTACACCTTTAGTCCAATTGCATGAAAATTTACATTTTTAGCCCAAGTGACCAAAAATGGATGTTTTCGGCCTAATAATATAAAATGTTTTACATTTTCAGCC
This sequence comes from Lactuca virosa, assembly GCF_052849685.1. Taxonomy (NCBI): domain Eukaryota; kingdom Viridiplantae; phylum Streptophyta; class Magnoliopsida; order Asterales; family Asteraceae; genus Lactuca; species Lactuca virosa. The sequence continues at coordinate 301,767,406 of NC_136429.1, read as the reverse complement.
CCCTTTTTAGATAGAATGACATTTTTGACCCATTTTTGATAAAAATGACCTTTTCGGCCCCCAACTTTGCATAAATAACTTTTTAGGCCCAAATTTTTAAATAAGTGTCATTTCCAGCCCATAAAAACTGTAAGTTACATTTTTGACTCAAATTTGTATAAAATGACATTTTAGTCCATAAAAATCACAATTTTTACATTTTGGGCCCAATAACCGTGAAGGCCCATATTTTGGCCTATTATGTGAAAAAATACACTTTTGGCCCCTTTGATTTTAAGAATAACATAAAGTCTTATTTTTAAAAGGAAATGTCTCTTTTAACCCTTGTAAAAACTGCAAGTCTCATTAAACCTCACATTTTTGTATATTTGTTAAAAAATGGCAATTTTTCAAGATTTTGTTTAACTTCTTATGGATCTTCACATATTAGACCCATCTAGCTTCATAGTTTCTTGTTTGAAGTGTTTTAGTTACACATATCACATCTTTTGGTTATAATTTTCGAGATCTATAGTGTTTCATCCAATAATCACAACTTAAACCAAGATAAACAAACATAACATGAACACATACATAGATCTAACACATAATGACTTGTATCCTCCCCCAAAAGCAAGATAAAACCGAAAACAAGGGGGTATGAACTCACCTTGCTTTGTTGTTCTCGGTTTGAAGAAAAATGGAAGAAGATGATGTGATTCTCGGCCCTAGCAAGCTTGTTGAGAAGTTTTTGGACTTAGATGGGTTGTAGGAAGGAAGATCATGAAATGTTATAGGTTAAGAAGAGATTTTTGAAGTAATCAAGAAACTAAACCATGGATCTAAGCAAAAACTTTCCAAGGATGATGACATTGGTGAAGAATTCTCTTGAAAGCACCCACAAATCTTGAAATTTTGATGGAAGAAAGAGGAGTTCTAGAGTGTGTTTTGAAGTAGCTTGTGTGAGCACAAGATCGATGCGCAGGTACCAGGTTTGAAAACTCAAACCTTGAATGAATGCTTAAGATCAATGTCTGCTTGCTAATAATTGTTCAAGTCAAGGCTGGAAAGACCAAGACTTGTCAAGTCTTAGATAATATGTTCAACAAATGATCAAGTCATTAAATGAAGAATGAGAGTAAGTGATCAAAGTAAAGATAATAAATGAAGAACAAGAAGAATGTTTTGAATAAACTTAGATAAAAATGCCAAAAGTGAAGGAAAGATCCGTAATTGACTTGTATTGAATGCTCCTCTAAATAGGAGTGTATGTTACAACGAATTAACTGAAGTGCTTACATAGGACCGGACAAAAGAAATGATTCTGACATTCTGATTGTCCAAATACAACTATACACTAAGTCCTATGAAACATTATATCAATACAAGGACAAATATAATTAATGCACAAAAGACAAAACAGCTTCACCCCGGATCAATATACATTCCGGACATGAGAATCAGCTCCGGAATGTCTTTAGTCTTCATATCTTCTTTCCTGGTCCGGACAGATTCATGACCACTCTCCACTTCGGAACATACACACTTCGGAATTAGTGATTAGGATTGCTAGAGGTTCACTTTCAGGTTCCAACAATCTCCCCCTAAGTGAACATAGCAATCCAGCAAGCTTAGTTCATTTCTTCCTAGATGAATGTGTAGGCGTTGAACAACCATTCTCGGACCGCAATGTACCACGCCAATTGACTTACAAACTTTTCCTTGACCTGTTTCGGAGCATCAGACTTGGACGCCCGGGATATGAACTTCTTCAGAGCTTTGGTCGGAACTAGATGTTTGTCAAGGACTCGGAAGAAGTCCTTCTTGTTTGTCCTTTTGGTTGTGTAGAAAACCCTAGAACCGGTTCTTCAATGGGACCATCTGCAAGAATTTCAGCTTCCGGAAGAACGAAGTCGATTTTGGCAACAAATTGTTCCGTTCCGTATAGGTGTGCAAGTTCATAATCACATTGGCAAAACTCAGCAACATAATCTTTTAGAAAGCTTATAGTTGCATGGTAAGCTCCCATACCGATTCATCCTTTTGATTTTCTCTGAAGTAGGCAGCCAGAGTGAGGATGTCATTCAGATTCATTGAAGGAAAATCCGCATCAGTAACGGTTCGGGGTGTTGGCTTGTTCTGGAGGAGGTGAAAACGGAATAGAGGAAAATTCAGATCAAATTTAACGAAAAATTTTCTTCCGAAGCCCTGAACTTTAGTAATCCTCTTCCTTGTCCATACTTTCTTGAGAGGTTGAGCGTGCTTAGTGTAGAAAGTTTTATGCCTTTCACGCTCAGTCCGGATGATCACTTCCGGATTGTTAGTAGGGTGAAGAGGAGCAAATTTGGTGTAGAATTTGTGGTATGGAGAGAGAGGAAGATCGAGCTGATCGGAGTCATTTGAAGGAAGTTCGTAGTAGAGGCACGAAATGATTTCCTGAGCCTTAAGAATGCCTTCTCGGAAAAGAGGAGAGATGCCACACATCAGATCAGGATTGTCTTTTAGAGCTTGGATCTGGATGTTGTCCTCTAAGGCATGATAGATTTCCTACTAAGACCATCCATGTTTTCTTTTGAGAGGAGGTCCGGAGTGAAAGGCTTGTTGTTCAGCAGTCATGGGTTTCTTCCCTTTGTCTCTTTCAAGTGCATCTATGACAAGCTTCATGATTTCTTCAATCGAAAATTCTGGAGGGGGATTTGGAAGAGGTTGTTCCGGAATTTCATCAGGGATCCGGAGAGGAGAGCCTTGGTCGATTGGAGCAATTTTTGGTTCTGGAATGGGAGGCTGCATTGAGGGAGTGGGTCGAAAGGCTTGAGCGGTTAAAAATGATTTTTCCTTAGCCATTTGAATGGCCAAGAGATTGCGGACCATATCCTCTTCTCTTCCTCAGTCAGCACTTTTGGAGTTATCTCCATTTGTGACGTATTTCTCTTCTTCATTGTCTTCTTCATCAACAGAGGAATTTCCCAGAAGTCTGGACACAACCTAGACTTCATCATCGGAATTCAGATCTTCATCTCGGAGTCTGAAGTCCGAGGCAGGTTTCCAAGGTTTGCTTGGTCCTTCTCCCCCTCTTGTATCGGTGGATCTTGGAACCGGTGCAAGCAGTAAAGTCTCCTTGAGATCGTCGAATTTGGAGATGACTTTCTGAAGGCCGGTGGTAAGTTGAAGAGTGAGGGTATCGTAGGCTTCGGATGTGGGGGCTTGAGAAGCAAGGTGCTTGAACATGTTGCTGAGAATAGCAATCATCTCATCAAACTTCTTGTTCGGAACATCAACAATATTCCAAGTTGAGCGAAGAAGTTTGATGACGACTTGTTGAATGATCATGTTCATTTCATCCTTCTTCCGGATCTCCTTCTCAAGCCTGTGAATCTGTTTTTCATGACGAACGTAGGTCTGCTTAATTAGGTCGTTGGTAGCAGCCACAAAGTCGTCATGCACTTTGAGCATGGAAGTGATGGTGTTGAGGTAATGATCAACCAGAATGTCGTATTCTCCATTGTATGCTTGAGCCGGAAGGAGATTAACTGATCCAGTTGAGCTTCTCGTTCCGCAACAGATTGTCTGAACTGCTGGGATAGTGACTGGAGAATGGCATCAAGTTTGGAATCTAGTCTGGAGACTTTTTTATCCAATATGTTGTTGAGCTCTGTTACGGATGTTTCCATGGACGACATTTTCGTCATAGTGTCTGAGATGTTGGTGCGAATCTCGAGGAGAGCGAAGGGGTCAACATAGTCACCAGCTGAGGATTCTGAATCAGAATCTGAGTGTTGCGGAGGAGCTTGGTGAGAGGGAGGATTGGTGGAGGAACCCGGTTTGGTTGCAGCATCAACCTCTTGCAGTTTGGAGTTTGAACCTCCATCCGGAGAGGTTGAGGAGGAGGATCTGAAGTCATAGGCGGACTTGGATACGGATGCCTTTGATTGAAAGTGTTGGTGCATGTAAATGCTCCACAAATAATGAGTGGTAGTTAGGTTGTAATTTTCCCTTTATTGTATTTTAGGTGTATTTACTCTCCCTCATATATAAAGGGACAGGTGGTCACTTTATTCACAATTCTTACTTTTAAAAATGTAATCTAGAGAGAGAGAAAAGTTGGTGGGATTTCTCCCATCCAGGGAGAGTTTCTCTCTCCCACCAATGTTCTTCATGGAATAATATTTTATCTCTCTTTCTTTCTCATCTTCTAATAATGCTCATGATGTTCTTCATATTTTTATATATTCATACACGATAAATCTCGAGACACTATTCTTCCGCATCCATCGTTCGTATAAAAATGGGTTCTAACAATTGGTATCAGAGCCGTACCTTGAAGATCTCACGATTATTTCAAGGGAACGACTCCCGTTCGGTGTTTATCTTGAAGATTGTTCGTGTTTATGTAAAAAAATTCGGGTCTCAAACCGGAAATTCTGATGAGTTTTTCTATTTTTCTAGGGTGATTCTTTCTTAGTACAATAAATTGTTGCTGCTGCTGCTCGTTCTATTTGTTGCTGGAAAAAGATGTTCTTAAAAAGTTATTATTCTTGCTGTTGAAGAAATGAAGAAAATGGGAAGATAATTAATTTTGTGGTCTCTCAAAAGTTGAAGAATTTATGCTCCAGGAGTCTCTTTAATCTTCGATGAGAAGACACAATTAATGGGCTTATTTTCTTTGAAGTGGTGTTCTTTTTTTTACCCAACAGCTTGGAAATCTTCTTTAGGTATGAAGTTCTTTATTCCTCATTTTCTTGCTGTGAATCTTTAATGTGAAGAAATATGGACGTAATATGTGTTTGCATAAAGCACTTTGTCCTTTTTGCTCTTTTGGGTAAAGAGTATTCCACTTATATTTGCCTTCCCAAGTAAAAACTATGTGGCATTGTCCAATCTCATCACCTTTTGTCCCTAAAAACCCACCTGCACACTCCTTTTCCTTTGACCAAAATCCCTTTTTCCCTTCCTTTTATTCAAAAAAAAAAAAAAAAAAAAACCCGAAGTCTGCTGAGGAGTCAGTAGACCGCAGCCTCGGATGACTGCTGATGGACCGTATCCACCTTCCTTGCTGATGAACGCTAGTCAGACCGCAGCCATCCTTCCCAGCTCGGACCACAGGCTTCTTCCTCCGGTTCGGACCGCAACGCTCCTTCTGATGCTTCGTCTGAAGTGGCTTCCCGGCTCGCACCATCAGCAGCCAGCTCCCTCTATCCGCAGCCTAGCCCCATCACCCAACCCTTCCCACCGCAACCCACTCCATCCGCAACCACCTCCCACCCAAGCCACCCTCTCTCGTCCGCAACGTCCTAGACTCGCAGCCTACTACCTCCGGTCCTCCCTCCTCCCAGACTTCGCCCCCTTTCCTCTTTCAGCCCCCATCCTTCTCCACCTCTCATCAGCCCTCCCCCTTTCTTTTTTAACCCTCATATTTTTTTTAACTTCATTTTTTTTATTCAGTTTTTTTTTTCTGCATTATTTTTTTTAATTATTTTTTTTTTCCGCCAATCATTTTTTTTATTTAGCCAATTTTCTTTTAACACCATTTTTTTATTTAGGCATTTTTTTTATTAAAACCATTAAAACCAATTTTTTTTATACCAATTTTTGCCACAACTGAACCTTGGATTGTCACATTGGTTCATTTCATGTCGTTTATTTTTGGAAGATTACTCCATACCGCAGTCGGACTTCATATTATTCTTTGTGATGCTTGCACCGCAACGGCAATTGATCAACAAAGTTGTTTCACATTCTTCACATTATGGGATTTTTATGACTTGGTTGCTGATTTTAAGCAAGTGGACTTTATTTTCTTTGAAGCCACTTCAAGTGTTCCGGCACCACAGTTTGGATATTTGGATATACATATTCTTGGCACAACAGATTATTTTCTTAGCACAGCTTCGGCAACTATATCACCCACCTTCTCATGACCGCAGAGTATCTCTTTTACTCTATTTCTCGTGTCTTATCAAGACCCTTCATATATCTATGGAGAGCTCTCTTAGCTCTTGGTATCCGACACTCTCCATCTGATGATTTGTTGATTTTTGATATCCGGTCATTGGTTATCAAAAATAGGGAGAGAATATCATCCGGATTTGGTTCTTACGATTGTTTGAGTTTGGATTTTTGAAGACTTCTGAAGACGATTATTTATTTAGTGATGCGATGTGGCACTTATTTTTGGCCTTTACGGCTCAAATTTTTGGCATTAGTCGATGTTTGAATTTATTATCCGGGCTCCACCACATGATGATTTTGTGTTCGCATCCGGTTCAGATCTTATGGTTTCACGAGTTTGGATTTGTGATATGTTGAAGACGAAGATTATTTTGGCGATGTGACGTGACACTTATTTTTGGTCCTTGGATCAAATTTTTGGCATTGCTGGACCATGTTTTTGGACTCACACTATTTTTATCCGGACTTCATTTTATGGATGCTTCACATTTTTAGCAGGTTATTCTTTGAAGAATTTTTGGTGTATTATGATTCAAGAACTCAAGATGTTTTTCAGACTTTTTGAAGCCGAAGTGTTTCTTTTATTGGATCTTCTACTTGCTCAGGGTGACCCTCTTCTTCCTGTAATTATGATTGGTTTGAAGATTTGGATCTTATTTTTTTCTGCTTCATTGGTTGTGCTTTGAAGTCGAAGACCTTCATTGTTAGAGATTCATGGCCAGTTTCAGACTTCACAGACACTTCAAAGTTTCAGAGACATTTCAGCACTTGATTTCATTTTATTCCCATACTTGCTAGTTGGATTACTGTTATATATAGCCTTGTATCACTTGTTGTATCTCTCATCATTTGTAAGCATTTAGGGAGAGAATGTTGGTGCATGTAAATGCTCCACAAATAATTAGTGGTAGTTAGGTTGTAATTTTCCCTTTATTGTATTTTAGGTGTATTTACTCTCCCTCATATATAAAGGGAGAGGTGGTCACTTTATTCACAATTCTTACTTTTCAAAATGTAATCTAGAGAAAGAGAAAAGTTGGTGGGATTTCTCCCATCCAGGGAGAGTTTCTCTCTCCCACCAATGTTCTTGATGGAATAATATTTTATCTCTCTTTCTTTCTCATCTTATAATAATGCTCATCATGTTCTTCATATTTTTATATATTCATACACGATAAATCTCGAGATACTATTCTTCCGCATCCACCGTTCGTATAAAAATGGGTTCTAATAGAAAGTGGAGTGAAGTCATGAGATTTGTGTCCGGAACTGTTTTTGCTTCATCATCCAGCATGACTTCTTCGGAGACCTCTTCAACCAGATCTGTATGGAAGATGCTTTGGTGAGTTGTAATGGGCGGTAGTTCGGAAGTGAGCTCATTGACAACATCGGCGTCAGTCGGAGGAACATAAGGCAAGTTGCTTTGAATGGCCCTGTTCCTCATGGAGATAAGCATGGACTCCACTTGAGCTCTGGTGAGATCCGGACGTTTTGAACCGGCCCTGTTCATAAAGTCTTCCCATTGGGGATTATTAGCACCTGGTCGTCCTGTACGCCTTCTGGGTATCATACCAGTTGAGGCTTCCGGAGTCGGAGAGACTGCTCCATCTCCAGAAAGCTTAGTGTGCGAAACAGGGGTTCCGGAGTGTGTGCGTGTAGAAGAAATAATGGGTTCATCAAAAGTGACTCGTGGGTGTGTTTCCGGGGGCTGCAAGGAACTATGGTCAACACCGACATCACCTTTTTGGGAAGGTGTGGGTGGATTATGTGGAGACTCCCTGTGAGTATGTACAAGTGATTCTGAAACATTGAGGGGTACCTCAGATGAGTGGGCAGGAGGGGTGTTCGGAAGGCCAGAGTCAGCCTGAATGTCATGAGCTTCTTCCTTTGGAGAGAAAGAGCTGACTTTGGTTCTCTTTTTAGGCTTTGACTTGGTGGGAGAAGCCTTTCTCTTGGCTGGTTTCTTAACCTTGAGTCCGGACGTAGTAGGTTTGGCCTCTTCCGAAATAGGCTCAACAGAGACTGGGGCAGGTTTTGTTGCGTCGAACACAACCAAAGTCTCTATGTGTTGTTTCAGATAAATGGAATCGGAAGGAATGAGAACCAACATGTGGTCCGGAAGTCGTCTGACCAAACCAAAAGAGGATTGGTCTGGAATCCTATAAGCCTTAACTACTTTGAATGAGACACATACCTCCGGAGGAATTGTGGTAACCGGAAGTGGTTTTGAAAGCTCCTTGGAGATTTGTTGAAGCGTCAGTGCCCAAAACCTAGGGCTTGAAATCTCATTGTTCTTCCTGTTGATGGCAAACTTGCAAAATTCTTGCCATAAGACTTCCGGAAGATCCACGGCATTGTCGCGTCCGGAGTAGATGCTAAAGACGACGTTGAGCCAGTCCTTGCTTAGAGTATCAATTCCTCCAAGCTTTCCGGACAGCCCTCTGATGATGAGGTGCATTAACACCCTCCAGAGTCCGGAGACAGCAGATTTCTTGAAATCTTTGGCCTTGTAATCTTGGGTGTACCCGATGTAGTTCAGAAACGTCTGAAACTCCTCAGTCGTTGGTTATTGGACTTTGAAACCCCTTGGATTTGCTTTAACACCAATCGCCTTAAGGAAGGTCGAATTGTAGATGGGAACGGTTCTGTCACCGATGATTGTAGTCTCTAAAGCACCATCGATGAGTTTGATACTGGTAAAAGCACGATGGAGATGATGAAGTGGTAGTGGAGGTTCAGGGATTTTGGTGAGGGGAATGGAGATTGGGTGATTTGCAATAAACTCGATCATTACCCTTATTGATTCATCATAATCCAGTGGATTTAGGGAAAGCAGTTGAGTGGCGTCTCTCAGAAAAGTTCTTGATCGGCAGAGGACGATGAACCCTTAGAGCCTTTGCATGACTTCTTTCATGCAATCGATTTCTTTGGAGTTGAGGCAGTTTGAGAGGGTTTCTATGGAAACGCCATTGTTGTAGGAGGATGAATGCTCGGAGAACACCAAGAACACATAGAGAAATTAAGAGTATGGAGGTATTGGGCATGTAAAGTGGTAAAAGGGGGGTTTGAAAGGTATTTATAGGTAAGGTAGTGGGTCGGGTCAGTGAAAGTAATGATGAGGATCCGAAGGAGAAAACGGGTCACATTTAATGATAGAGGGATTTTTGGGGGCTGAGTTGACCTGGGAGGTGAAAGGTAAAGTTGTTTGTGGCTAAAAATAGAGAACTCAACCGGCGATTCGATGGCTACTTTTATGGGGGCGTGCAATCGTGTCACGCAAATCGAGGAAGATAGGATAAGGATCTTCCCAGAGAGTAATCGTTGAGAAAACGTTTCACCTTATTGTACTTTGGAGTTCCGGATGAGCTGTTCCGGACAGAGTATGATCCGGAGGGTAAAGAGTTGTGTTCCGGAACATACTTGTTTTGAAAAGAGGTCCCGAATGAGAAAATAATCCGGAGTGAGTTTTGATTCCGGAGCAAAGATTAAGTTTGTTTTTGGAAATTTCGGAGCAGAAACTCAGTTTGTTTTTGGAAATTCCGGAATGGTGATTTTCAAGAAATTCCGGAGTGAATTTGTAATGGCTTCCGGAACATGATTGTGAAAGCCTTCCGGAGTGAGATTTAACGATTCCGGAGTGGATTTTGAAATTCCGGAGCACATTTTGAAATTTCGGAGCGCATTTTGAAATTCCGGAGCGCATTTTGAAATTTCGGAGCGCATTTTGAAATTCCGGAACGCAGAATGTAATACCTTTTCCAGAGTGAAATTCCGGATGCTATTATGAAGTATATTCCGAGATGACAATTCGAGCATTATGACAATGTGGACTTAAAACAGCAAACAATAAGGATGAACTGTACAGCTTAAAAACTCAAGTGAAGGTCAAAAATAAAGACAAGTAAAATGTTCCTAAGTATTCCGAGGGAAAGTAGTTCCGAGATGAAAAGATTTGAGATCGGAAGTAGATTTCTTTCAAATACGTCTATCAAAGAGAACAAGTCTCTTGAAAGAACTGAGGATCTGGTATCATCATACCCATCTTGTTAAGAAAACCATTGAATTTGGTTTCGTCTAATGCCTTGGAAAAGACATAAGCAATCTCATCGTCAGATGGAACAAAAATGAGTTCAGTGTTACCATTAAGTACATGATCTTTTATGAAATTGTACCTTATATCGATGTGCTTGGTCATTGAGTGCTGAATTGGATTGTGAGAAATCGCAATGGCACTTTGAGAGTCACAATAGATAGGAATACGTTGAAAGCGGTACCCATAATCCAAGAGTTGAGATTTCATCCACAGAACCTGAGATGTATAGCTGGCAGTAGCAATGTATTATGCTTCGACTTTAGAGAGTGCAATGCAGTTCTGTTTCTTTGATGACCAACTAACCAACCGACCACCTAAGAATCGACAACAACCTGAAGTGCTTTTTCTATCAAGTTGAAGACCACCTTAGTTCGAATCTGAATATGCTTGAAGAAGGAAGCTCTCATTTGCTGGATACCAGATTCCGAGACTCTTTGTACCTTTGAGGTATCAGAAAATTTCTTTCACAACTAGAAAATGAGACATCTTTGGGTTGACTTGAAATCTGGCACATAGGCATGTAGAAAACATGATATCCGGACGAGTTGCTGTGAGGTAGAGCAGAGATCCAATCATTCCACGATACTTCTTTTCATCAACAGGAACACCCGAAGGGTCGGCAAAGATCTTGTGTCCGAAGCCCATTGGTACCATGGCAGAGGCATAGGTTTCCATTGAGTATTTCTTGAGGAGTTGTGAAATGTACTTCTCTTGGTGGGATGCTTTCCATTTGATCTTCGGAATAAAGTGGGATCTAAAATTCCACTTCGAAAACCGGAGCGTTTGAGAAAGTCAAGGAGGGTCTCGTACCATGCCCGAGGAGCTTGCTTGAGTCCGTAGACAGCCTTCCGGAGTTTATAACAGTAGTTCGTAAAAAGAGACATTAATAAATTTGGGGGGATGTTGAAGGTATACTTCAGTGTCAAGTTCACCGTTAAGAAAAGCACTCTTGACATCCATTTGGTAAACGTTGAAGCCTTTATGAGCAGCATAAGCAAGAAAGATTCTGATGGCTTCAAGACGTGCAACTGGAGCAAAGGTCTCATCGTAGTCGAGCTCTTCGATTTGTGTAAATTCTTTTGCCACCAATCTTGCTTTATTTCGAATAATAACTCTTGCGTCATCTATCTTTTTGCGAAATACCCATCTCATACCGACAATGGGATGATTCTGAGGAGGAGGCACGAGAGTTCAAACTTCATTTCGGTGAAATTCTGCCAGTTCTTCTTGCATGGTTGTAATCTAGTCAGCATGCTCCAATGCTTCCTTGATGGATTTGGGTTCAACCATGGATATAAATGCTAAAAAATGGCATTCATTTTCGATGTTTGTAGCAGAACGAGTCTGTACATCAGCATTGGGGTTTCCGATTACTTGGTTCGGAGGATGATCTTTTGTCCAAACATGTAATCGTGGGAGTTCTTCTGCAGCAGTCGATCCTACATCAACAGTGGAATTGATTTGCTCCCCCTGAATGATTTGAATGTTGGGATGATGCTCCCCCTGAGCTTCTGAGCGAGAGAGGTTGACATCATCATCAGAAGGGAATTCAAAGAAATTTTCATTTTCATCATTGTTGAGAGGATTGGAGTCATCGAAATCAGCAGCTGCATCTTGGAAGCCATCCACATTTGATTCAAGAGAGGGATGAGCATCATTCTCCCCCTCAACCTGAGAAGGTTGAAACGGTTCGGAATCAAATGGAGAGAGGCTTGGGATCGGATCAGAGACATTTTGTGAGATTGGAGCTTCCGAAGTAGGGATTGGAATAAGATTTTGTCTTGATCGAGATTCCGAATCAAGAGCAGTTTCGGAAGGACCAAAGAGAGTTTCAAAGTCAACTTCAAGAGTTGTTTGAGGGTCCAGACATCCTGGCGGAGGAGCATCGGACTCCATAATGTGAGTTGTAATGTGAGTGGGGCCAGAATTCTGAACGAAGTTGTCATCAAAAGTAATGTCAAAGCTTTCTTCCAGACACGAGTTCTCCGGTTAAGAACTCTGTAAGGTTTGGATTTTGAAGAGTACCCAAGGAAGATGGCTTCATCGGCTTTAGGTTGGAACATGGTAAGCCGATCACGGTTGTTCTTGATGAAGCATCTTCATCCGAAAACATTCAAAAATGAGATTGTTGGCTTCCGACCATTCATTGCTTCATACGGTGTCATGTTGAGGCGTCGATTGATGATACTCCGATTTCGGGTGAAACAGGCAGTAGACACGGCTTCAGCCCAAAGGTAGAGTGGTAGATTTGCAAAATTCAGCATGGATCGAGCAGCTTCAACGAGGGTTCTATTGCGTCCTTCAACTACACCGTTTTGTTGTGGAGTATAGGGAGCTGAGAATTTGTGGTCGATTCCTTTTTCTGTGAGAAATTACTCAATGGTGGAATTAATGAATTCCAAACCATTATCACTTCGGATTCTCCAGACTGGGAGTTTAATGAGAACTTCTATTCCTTCATTAAAATTGATGAGCTCAGAGGTTGTTTCGGATTTCAGCCTTAGGAAGAAGACCCAAGTGAACCTTGTAAAATCATCAACAATCACAAGAATGTATTTCTTATGATGACGACATTTTACAGTGGATGGTCCACAAAGATCAATGTGTAGAAGCTCCAATGGTTCCGAAATGGACTTTTCAATGATAACAGGATGACCCTTCTTCGATTTCTTACCACACTCACAAGCAGCACACAAATGATCATTTTCGAATTTGAGAAGAGGTAAACCTCTCACCATTTCGCCGGATACATGATCATTCATGTACCGAAAGTTTAGATGAGCGAGCCTTCGGTGCCATAACCAACTGACGTTAGGAACAGCTTTGGAGAGAAGGCAGAGTTGTAGTTTGCCAATAATCATGTTGATGTCGAGCGGGTACATGTTCTTGTTGCGAAGAAACTTGATTAAACACTATTTCCGGTCTTCAGTCATTACATTGCTATGCTTTTTGCAGAATTCCACACGTCGATTTGAATCAGTGAGCTGAGCTACACTAATGAAATTATGTTTCAGATCAGCTACATAAGCCAGATGTGAAGTAGAGAAGTTTCCATTTGTGAGAGTCCCATAAGCACGAATTTGAGAGTTGGAGTTGTTGCCATACGTCACGTAACCAACATTTGGAGAAACCTTCAGATATCGCTGAAAGTCTTTCTGCCCCGTCATGTGCATGGAGCAAACACTATCAATATACCATATTGTTTCTTACTCCGAAGCACAAAGTGCCTGCTGAACGATGCTTCGACCGGGTGGATCATTGGTGGTCATGTAGTAGTAGTGAGGTTCAGCAACATCATATTCATCTTCTGACCCTGAAGACCAATACCCGTCATCACATTCCACCATTTGTCTTGCCATCAGACACATATTCCTTCCAGTTACCATGTCATCATCATCCCCGGATGACCAATATCCTTCAACATCTCTTGAAATCGTTGTAACAAAGTCTTTTTCACTCTCAGCCATCTCTTGTGCTCTTCGGACGTAGTAGGTAGAATTCTTGACTTTTGGTTTTTGTGGAACATCAGCCAGGCAATCTTTAGAAAAATGGTTTGCATGTCCACACTTATGACACACAATATTTGGTTTTTCCGATTTGGAACTCCGAGCAGGTTCCGGAGTAGAGTTTGGCTTAGTGAGGTTTGGTTTGTATGCAGGAGGATTTTCCAAAGTTGGTTTAGATTCCGGAGCTGAGTATGGTTGAGGATTATTCTGGTGAGGAGCATGGAATCGGTTTTGTTATGGTTTGTAAGAAGGATTGAAAGGACGTTTGTACTTCATTGAGAGTAGAGCAAATCCTGTTGGAAACGGAGTTCTCAATCCATGGCTTCGGAATCATCAACAAAATAGATTTGTGTGGGTAAGGTAGGTACGGATGTTTGAACCAATGGAACAATGGGTTTGAAGGGATCCAGAGCAGATGAGTTCGGAATGGTTGATTCGAAGGAACTGCAAGGGCAAGAGGACCTCCAGAAAGTTCCCTTATGGTTTGAGGAACATTTGACTCATGTCCTTGAAGTTCATCGAAAAGTTGATAGAGCTTCAACTTTTTCAAGGAACCATTGCTCTGAAGACAAGATTTTCATTTCCCCATCCTTTGCCAAAACTGTTTATGAATTTGAGATTGTACTCCAAAGGAGTTCGGACAATCCCATGAGCAGTCATGTTGTTAACAAGGATTCGGTAATGGTTGGAGGCTGAGGCCACTGATTCACCAGAAGTGGTAGTGAAGGTGTCGAAGTCGTTGACAACTAAGGTGAGGCGCTTGTCCTTCATATTTTCCGAACCTTCAATCAGGTCCTGAAGAGTGTCCCAAATCTCTTTAGCTGATTTGCATAGCTTGATGTGCTCAAAGAGTGAAGGAGGAACACCAAACACTATTTATGAGAAAGCAACTTGATCAGCATCCAGCTTCGCGATATCATCTGCTGTTAGAGGAGCTGGACGAGCTTCATCTTCTCGCATGAGCTGAGCAGCCGCATCTCTTACAACTATTCCTACAGGAACATGAGGACCTTCTTTGACGGATCTCCAGATTTGTTCACCTTTATCTTTGGCCAGTAAAAACCTTTCCATTCTAACTTTCCAGTGATCATATTCTTCCACAACTAGTAATGGGGCACGTATAGGGCCACCCACACGATTTGCGATTTGCATTGAAGTTAACATATCTTCAAGCTAAAGTGGTATATAGAAGAACTTTCATCCTTATCACGTAAATGGTTGAGATACCAAGGTAAATTCAAACCAACTATAATCTGATCTTATGGATTCAAAAGACAACCACTCAAGCTCTGATACCAATTGTGAGAACAAGATCGATGCGCAGGGACAAGGTTTGAAAACTCAAACCTTAAATGAATGCTTAAGATCAATGTCTACTTGCTAAAAAAATTTTAAGTCAAGGCTGGAAAGACCAGTCAAGTCTTAGATAATATGTTCAACAAATGATCAAGTCATTAAATGAAGAATGAGAGTAAGTGTGACATCCCTAAATTTCTCGGCCAGAAAAGACCGATTTAATTTATGCTTTTAAAATAAAATCAGAGTAATCTTTTAAAAAGATGTTGCGGAATTCGTCCCCAAAATAAAACATGATAAAAGTTTATAAAAACCTTTCTTAAAGAAATATATTTATATTCATTTTATATCAAAACCTCGGGGATGTCATGTTCCGATACAGATTAAAAGCATAAACAGGACGTTATAAGCCATACAACAGTTATTTACAACTACTGACCTATAATCCAAAAATCTCTCATCATCATCCGACTATGCTCGGGGTCCACTAGCCTAAGGATTATCATATTGGGTTTTCAACCCACAATAATAATAAATTTATTAAATTCATCAACCAACAATAACCCTGATTACCCATTCTCGTTATCCTCACTTTACGTCCCTAAACACCTAACACAAGGAACCAAGCCTAAGGATTATCATCGGGATGGACACTACTGCTAAGGGGACTCCTCGGCGATACATATCCTAAAGGCAACCATGAGGGGGATGGAATACACTAATGAACATACAGTTCACCAACACCTACAAGTTGCGAACCTGCTAGTGTTCCATTGGACTGTCTAGAAAGGTCCGTGGTCATTATCTATATTCCGCTAGATGACTACAATAACAACAACAACAACAACATCGAGGCCTCTCATCATTTTAACACACATCGACTATTTCTTCTACACATGTTTTACCTAACATATTTGTAGATAAAAATACATATATAGTTTAAAACTTGTATAAAACATCTATTCAACAGTCATCTCAAATAAACAATCAATATAATTACACATAGCACATATTTTATAGAATATACTTCATATCTTTGTGTAAGATGAAAGTGACTACACACTCACTTGATTTAACGATAATCGGGCAGCACTTCGTTTCCTAAAACAATCGTTTCCGATAAAACCAGGAATTTTAATGAGAAACCGGGCTCTGCGAGGATTGGGCTTCAAAACCGAAAAGATAAATTTTTCCGGGTCTTCGGGCACTTTGGAACGTGTTTTGGGTGTTTGGTATGATACCGGGGCTTTAGGGGAAGTCGGAATGGAAGAAATATGGGTTTAGGGGTGAAATATGGCAATTTTCTAAAATATACCCGGGAGGTCTCGCACCCTTCTATTTATAGGGGGAGGCTTCGGATCAGAGGGCTGAGAAGCGAACACGCGGCAGCAGATGCGAGGGGGGGAGGTGGCGCGCATGCAAGGCTCGGACACGTAAGGAGGGCATGCGTCGGACGCCTATTGGATCGCGCTTCGGACGGCTCTCTGGATCGGACACGCATCTGATGACTCACCGAGATCGGACACGGGGCGGGTTCCCAGCGAGGGTGACATGGCCTATTCCGGACCATGCGAAATTTCTCGGATTTCGTGTTTTTCTCGATTTTTGAGCCAAAAACTTCTAAAATCCATAACTTTCGCATACAGGCTCCATTTTTGACGTTCTTTATATGCAAGCTTAGGTAGAATTATGCTCTACAACTTTCGTTTAGACTTCGTTGGCTAATTTTGATTTTAATTTTATATTCTTATATTTAACAGACGGGGACAGGAAAATCCGTTAAAAATTCATAACTTCTTCATCCGATGTCCGTTTTCGTCAGTCTTTTTACCTTTGTACTACTAATGACGAGACCTTCGATTCTCGTTTAGGCTGTGTCGGCTAAAAATTACTCGATCTAAAATTCGAGTTTTTAGGTGTCTACTGCTAAGCTGAAACTTAGAAAAATCTAAAATTCCTCATACGAAGTCAGATTTGGGCGTTCTTTTTGTACATACTCTCGGTTTAACGAACACTACGACTTTCATTTAGATCACGAAGGCTAAAAACTAGTTTATCAAACACTCACTTTTTACGTGATTCGGCGCCGTGCCGGTTTTGTCACGGAACTTCGACAGGTCATAACTTCTTCGTTATAACTTGGATTTCGGTATTCTTTATATATCCGGAATCTTTGTCACGACTACTTCAACTTTCTTAATAGATATCGGCTTTATCTAATATTTATTTTCGACGCTTATTTTTATTCTTAGTTAATTAAATCCTAATAATTAAACATAAAACATATAATTCACATAATAATCACATAATTCCTCTTTATTTCATCAAAATGAGTTACAAATGTTGACCTAGACTATATCATCATTAATGCCTATCCTGGAAACACGGGCGTTACAATTCTCTCCCCCTTAGGATGATTTCGTCCCCGAAATCACACATCAACAAACAAATGTGGATAGCGACTCATCATATCACTCTCCGTTTCCCAGGTGAGATTTGGCCCATTTTTATGTTTCCAACGCACAAGCACTAAATCGACCATCTTGCGTTGCAAATTCTTAGTCTTACGGTCAACGATTGCCTCTGGTTCTTCAATTAACCTCTTGTTTTCATCCAACCTTAATTCAGAAATTGGAATTATGTCGGGTACATCTCCCGTGAACTTCCTCAAATAACACACATGGAAGGTGTTATGAATACCCTCTAGTTCTTCTGGTAATTCTAGCTTGTAAGCTTGATTCCCGATCCTCTGAAGAACTTTAAACGGTCCAATAAACCTTGGACTCAACTTTCCCCTCTTACCAAATCTTATATGTCCCTTCCATGGCGAGACTTAAAGTAAAACCGAATCTCCAACTTCGAATGATAGCGGTTGTCTCTTCTTTTCAACATAGCTCTTTTGACGATCTTGAGCAGCTAACATCCTTTCCCTAATCACTTTCAACTTTTCAGTAGTCTGATGGACTATTTCAAGTCCCATAAACTGCTTTTCCCCAGCTTCCAGCCAACATGACGGCGTTCGACACTTTTCTCCATACAAAGCTTGGTAAGTGTAAACACATGTAGGGTGACCCTTTGAGGAGTAAACTCCAATGTGAAGCCATCCTCTCCTTAGATGCAACCCTTAGCACTCCTAGCACTTGAAACAAAGTGTTTTTCACATATTAGAGTGTCTTTACTTGCTTAATTAGTGATTAAATAACTAATTAGATACATTTATGTATCACTACATGTTACATAGGATCCGTGTGTGTGTTCAAGTCCTCACTTGACACCTAGCATCCTACCCGGTACTTCCATCCAATCCACTCACTACAGGTGAGTTCATACCCCTGAATTAACCTTTTAAATGATTTTAAATGCTTTTATGGGGGGGAATACAAGTTGAATTGTTATAGTTGTTATATCAATCACATGTGATTAATAGCTAGAACAGACTACAAGATTTGCTACTACTTTCAAGTTTCCATCAAACTTTGGGTTTTCAAGAGTTTCAAACCTTTTATCAAACTCTTTAAATGCCAAAACTGTGTTCAAACTCTTTTAAACTTGTTTTATCTTCAAAACCATATCTATACTAATATATTTATATAAGTAAGACTTGAAGGACTTAGGACTGATAGCTCACCTTATTTCCTGTTCCTTGTTTGGTTGTGGACTTAGGGTATTCTGTTATTTGTCCGACTGTCGTTGAATTCTTAGTTATATATCATATATATTTGTGTTGGATATAAAAGTCTTCACTTCAGTTCAATACCTTTGTGTAACAAAGGCATGCAACCAACATTACTATTTAACTATAATAGGTATAGTTAAAGATTTCTACTCATTACCACTATTAGAATGACACCTACCAGAGTCAGTACAGTTATGAGTCAATACGTGCTAAATATTATACAAAGAGAATACTATATACTATACAAGAGAACACCCTATACATTATACCATAAGATACATTTTACAATATACTAGAGAATATACTATAATTAGAATGTGACATGCTATTTCTCGATACGACACTTCATTGTGCTATCACCATGTAACCAGAGTCTCTAGGAGGGAGAGCGGGCATTGTGTGTATAGATCTATACGGGACAGACATTCCCACATCCCGACTGCTAGCTACAGTCCCAGCCGAAAGGCCAAGGGGTTACAAAATTTCACATCACTACATATGACTTGGAGGGTCATCAGTTATTCGATCGTCAATCAGCATGGTTACATACGAGTTCACATTCAAACCTTTAATTACACATTAAGAATTAAAGGCCAAACAGGCTCCCCAAGGTGTATTGTACATTTAATACTACCTGGAGTCTGCATTTTATTTCATTTAGCCGGCAGTGCCACTGCTGGGGTAAAACCTTATTTTCCCAAATACTTTACATGAATAAAGTCAAACTATATTTTCTTACTGATAGTTTCACTGGGGAAAACTTTTACATTTTCAAAGGATCAAACATGCAAACAAACGGGTCTTGGTAGAAGACTAATTTTACTGGAAAATATAGGATTTTCTAGGGAGTATACTATTGTCAAACAATGATATCAGCTATTATACTACATTGTTGTAAACTTTTTTTTATACAAGAAAAGACACTAAATACTTATGAACTCACCAGCTTTATGCTGATACTCTCTTTCAAAATAACTTGTATTCTCAGGTCATCAGTAGACAGGTACAGATGCAACTTTTGAGAAGATGGAGCACATACAAGACTCCTCTTTTATTTTGATTATATTTTGGTGTCTTACAAACTATACAGAACTGATGGGTTTTTGAGCATTCTAACACTTCCTAAGTGTACATGCAACCCTAATAACCTTGAATCTATGTTTTCTCTATATACATGCAAATTTCTTTTTCAAGGTTATTTCCTAACTAGCATGGCATGGGGATTACATAAAACATAAAAACTAGTAGAAATACATACCTTGTTGTTGCTTGGATTCCTTCAAGACTTTGTGAGCCTAGCACCCCAAATGTAGTGCCTCAAATGCTTCACACAACACCACAAGACTTGGAATAACTTGAGAGAATGTCACTTAGCCTCAAAATGGGTTATGCCCTCTCTAGTAACACTAGGTCAACTAGCTCATGATTTTGCTAGCCATAGGGTTCCTTTTATAGTGTTGTCACAATTAGGGTTTACACATGAATGTCCTTAATTGTCATGACTCTTGATTTCCCATGACCCATGGGTTTGTAACTCCCATGGACTATCCATGGAGCTCCATATGGTTATAACCAAACCCATAAACCATGGATCATTAATCCACCATAAAAGAATTGATGATTGTCATAATCAACCCTATATATTTAATTAGTCTCACTTTGATCACCAAATTAATACTAGATAAATACTTGACTAATACTAATTAAATAATACTATTATTAATATATTAGAACTTATAATATATTAATAATCATAAGTGCCTTATTCTCTCATTTAGTCTATCCAAGTATTGCAATGCCATGCAACCCAAATGGACCATGCCGGGTCGGGTCAAGTACATACCAAATAAAGTTATGGACTTAGACACTATATCCAACAGTCTCCCACTTGGATAAGTCTAATAACTATATTTGCAAATATGACTTCAAAATCCGACTAGCAATCGTAGCTCTTTCAAAGTCTCTCGGAACTGAGATGATGATGATACGTCATTTAAGATAAGTGATTATATAATCCTCTGTTCTCATGATATCAACCGGACAAACACATGGAACATGGTCTTACTTATTGTCCAACATTTGTTTCTCGATCTCTGATTTGTTTCGACATAGAACTAAATTGAACACATCAATTAGGTTCTGACCGGGCCCGGTACATAGGTCAAAACCAAATCATCGAGGGGCCCAGATATCGCTTCTATTTCTAGAAGGAACAGATAAACTTCGACTGATATGCTTGTACTAACTACTTGTTGAATTATTCACAAAGGCACGTTTTATAACATCGAGTTACCAATGGGTTTTCGTACAATCAATGAATAACCAACTCATAGTCAACAACTCATATCTCTAGGTTTGAAGATTTATATGATATTACCTTCTCACGATCACTCGAGATAAATTCCATGAAGTGATGCAAGTGAGCGTGGGTTGGATCCAATACTCAGCCCTTATGAGTACTCATGAATGTTGTAGCAACCATTGCATTGTCCAAAGCACTTTTAGACAAATCATACAAGCCAAATTCATGACAGTCTTAAATCAATACTTACTTCCAAAGTTTGACTGACTGTGGATGGTTTGAATAATAACATAATTATTCTGGAAGTAAAAACATGCAAAATTGAAACATAGTAAACAATCAACACAAGATAGTAACACCTTACTCATAAATAAATAACAACTTTTATTTATCATCAAATGTCAATTACATTTTACAAGTTTCAGGAATCTAATTATTGAAACTAATATCATCCTTCAGCCCAACGCGCCTCGCATGCTGTAAATGCTTAACCCTGCTCAGTCCCTTCATGAGGGGATCTGCCGTGTTCTCATCTGATGATACCCTCTTAGCCACGAGGAGTCCTTCTTCTATTCGATGTCTGATGAAATGGTATTTTCTGTCAATGTGCCTAGATCTCTCGTGATCTCTCGGTTCCTTAGCCAAAGCAACCACACTTTCACCGTCACAGAAAATTTCCATTGGCTCCTTTATAGCTGGTACAACTCCAAGGTCTCCAATGAAGTTCTTTAGCCATATCGCCTCCTTAGCTGCTTCACTTGCTGCTATGTACTCTGATTCACAAGTAGAATCAGCTACTGTCTCCTGCTTGGAACTTTTCCAAGTAATTGCCCCTCCATTTAGGATAAAGACCCAGCCTGACTGAGAGCGGAAATTATCCCTATCAGTCTGGAAGCTAGCATCGCTATATCCTTCCACTATATAGTCATCACTGCCTTCGAGGGTAAGGACCCAATCCTTAGTCCTCCGCAGATACTTGAGAATGTGCTTTACCGCTGTCCAGTGTACCTTGCCAGGGTTCCCTTGATATCTACTGACCATGCTCAAAGCAAAGGCCACATCAGGGCGAGTACAAGTCATAGCATAGATGATCGAGCCCACAGCGGAAGCATATGGTATATGACTCATTTCAACTATCTCAGCCTCTGTACTCGGACTCTGAGTCTTACTCAGCTTGGCATTATTCTGGATTGGTAATTCTCCTTTCTTGGAATCTTGCATACTGAACCTCTTCAGTACCTTATCCAAGTAAGTACTTTGACTAAGTCCAATTAGTCTCTTACTCCTATCTCTCAATATCCTTATCCCTAGGATATAGGCAGCTTCTCCAAGGTCCTTCATAGCGAAACACTTCCCAAGCCAGGACTTAACCTCCTGCAAGGTTGGGACGTCGTTTCCTATGAGAAGTATGTCATCCACATACAACACCAAGAAGCTAACTATGCTCCCACTAGCCCTGACATACACACAAGACTCATCCTCACTCCTAGAAAAGCCAAACTCTTTGACTTTCTCATCAAAGCAAAGATTCCATCTGCGAGACGCTTGTTTCAATCCATAAATGGATTTATCAAGCTTACACACTCTATTAGGGTATCTTGTATCGACAAAACCCTCTGGTTGAGCCATGTAAACATCCTCAGCCAACTTTCCATTAAGGAAAGCGGTTTTGACATGTCGGTCTTCTTCTTGAAGATCCATTTGCACCCAATTGTCTTACGACCTGGTACATTGTCAACCAAGTTCCAAACTTGATTGTCATACATGGACTGAATCTCGTTGTCCATAGCCTCCTTCCATTTAGTAGACTCAGGGCCTGCCATGGCTTCCCTGTAATTATTAGGTTCATCCAAATCTATTAGTGTACTATCACTAATAAATGTATCACCTTCAATGGTGATGTGATAACCATAATAAAAATCAGGTGTGTTCCTCACCCAAGTGGAACGTCTTGGAGGTACAGACTAATCTATCGGATCAACAGGAGTTTCCTCCTCAGGTTGGTCAATAGCATTTGAGGTTCCTTCACCACTTGACTCTTGAAGCTCTTCAAGGTCAATTTGCCTCCCACTGTCCCCTTGGCTTATGAATTCTCTCTCACGAAAGACTCCTCTTCTTGCTACAAAAACCACATTATCACTGGGTCTGTAGAAGAGGTAACCAAAGGATCTCTATGGGTAGCCGATGAAAATACACCTCTCACTTCGAGGTTCAAGCTTATCATGAGTCTCACGCCTCACGGAAGCTTCACAACCCCAAATCTTGATGTGGTCCAAATTGGGAACTTTCCCAGTCCACATCTCGTGAGGTGTTTTGGCAACCTTTTTAGTAGGGACTAGATTAAGGATATGGGCGGCAGTCTCTAAGGCATACCCCCAGAAAGAGATTGGTAACGAAGCTCGACTCATCATGGAACGAACTATATCCAACAAGGTTCGATTGCGCCTCTCAGCTACACCATTCAACTGTGATGTTCTGGGAGGTGTCAATTGTGAGACAATCCCACATTCCTTAAGATAGTCAAGGAACTCAATGCTAAGATACTCTCCTCCCCGATCGGATCGGAGCATCTTGATGTTCCTGCCCAATTGATTCTCCACTTCCTGCTTAAACTCTTTGAACTTTTCAAAGGTTTCTGACTTATGCTTGATTAAGTAAATAAATCCATATCTACTGTAATCATCAGTGAAAGTCACATAATAGCGATTAGCATCCCTTGTAGCAACTCTGAAGGGCCCACACACATCCCTGTGTACAAGGTCCAACAAACCTTCACCCCTATCACAAGTACCTGTGAAGGGTGACTTTGTCATTTTTCCAAGTAAACAAGACTCGCAACTATCATCTGACTTAAGGTCAAATGATTCCAAGACTCCACCCTTTTGGAGTTGGCCTATGCGCTTCTTGTTAACATGTCCAAGACGACAATGCCACAAGGATGCTTTATCCAAGCTATCTGAAGAATCAATATACAACACATTATTTCCTAGATTGTCTACAACATTCACGGCTACATATACACCATCACAAGGTAATGCTTTAAAGTAAAATACATCATTGTAATAAACATTAATAGCACCATTTTTATTATCAAATGAAAATGAAAAACCTTGTTTGTACAAGCCATGAAAAGAAATAATATTTCTCGCCATTTCGGGCGAGTAACAACACTCATTCAAATCTAACATTAACCCATTATTAAGCAATAAAGAATAAACTCCTATCTTGGTAACAGGTGATGCTTTCCTGTTGCCTATGACTAAGTTTATCTTCCCGTGCTCCACTTGCTCACTTCTTCTTAGTTCCTGCAAATCAGTACAGATGTGAATACCACAACCTGTATCAAGCACCCAAGAATTATCATTAGATGAGTTGTTAGACAATATTGTGTAAATACCTGTATGGGTGGGTTTAACCTTCCCATCCTTTAGATCTTGCAGATATTTAGGGCAGCTTCGCTTGAAGTGTCCCTTATCCTGGCAATAGAAGCATTGTGCTTCCTTTGGGTTTGAAGAAGGAGTAATGGGACCTTTCTTTGTCCCACTTGAAGAGAAACCATCAAGAGTCTTACCCTTGGTACCCTTCGAAGGGCTTTTCCTCTTCTTACCCTTTCCCTGCCCAATAGCCAGAACAGGGGCTGTTGAAGGAGTAGAAGTAGCAACCGCTTTACCCTTAAGGCCATTTTCAGCTGTCCTTAAGAGTCCTTGAAGTTTGCTAAGTGTGACTTCCTCCTTGTTCATATGATAAGTCATACGAAACTGATCATAACTTGGAGGTAAGGAATGGAGAATGATGTCAATCGCCATTTCCTCAGGAAAGTCAACATTTAGCTTCAGCAACCGGTCAACGAACCTTTGCATCTTCTGCAAGTGACCGGTGATGGGTTCACCATCCTTCATCCTTGCGGTTATCATGGAGGAGATGATTTCATACCTCTCCTGACGCGCGCTCTGATGGTACCTTTCCATCAGATCCAGGTGCATCTCATAGGGGTAGAAATCTTCATAGGATTTTTGAAGTTCAGGAGTCATGGTGGCCATCGTGATGCATGCTACTTTAGTAGCATCCTTTTCATGTGCAACAAACTCCGCAAACTCTTCAGAAGTAGCAGTGGCTTCACTCACAACCTTAAGCTCCCTATCGAGGACATATTCTTTGTCCTCATAGCGGGTAATCATTCTGATGTTTCTAATCCACTCATTGAAATTGGATCCATCAAAGATGACCTTACCACACAAGTTCATAAGGGAAAAGGAGCCTGTTGGGTTTGAGCCAGAAGCATTGTTGGAAGACATCTGAAAGGAAAGAAAGACAAGTTTCATTAGATTAGGAATCCTTAATAATTCACCCAAATGAAATATTAAGGCTAGGATCCAACAAACTATTTATAGTTGGAAGAGGGATGCCGTAATCCATACTATAAAATATTTGAAGGTAGGTAAATGACGATTTACCAATTTCCACCATAAGAACGAAATATTTTATTATTAGGTTTTATTGGTTTTGAAACTCCTAGATCTTTTGAGATACATTGAACTTTTCAATGGCATGTTTGAATCTCGATTGTGCCCTCTCAAGCTTGTGACTGGGATGCCGAGGATCACAAACAAGGTGTGAATAACCATACAAATTGACTTGGTACCCTCAACAATATTACCTAATCGATGTGCCGGTTAACCACACATGCTCCACCGATCTATAATAAAGTCAAGTTACCCTTTGCCACTCTTACTAGTCCATGTTAGTGTGCCGGGTAACCACACACGCTCCACTAACGACTTGGTAAGGTACAAAGTGTAATTTTATGGGCTAGCACCAATTTCACATTTTCCTAAAGTAACTAAGATTGGGAATTTATAATGTATAGTTACTTTATAATTCATTATACTTTTAACGAGTATTTAAAGTCGTATCCTACCCGTTCGGCTAACGATCCTCCACCGATCAAGGAAGCGGTGGGTGAGAGTGGACACCCATTAAGTCACCATTTTATAGGCAACAACCTTATACCCCCCTTATAGACCGGCTTCGTGAATGAGGCCTACTAACGGTAAGAATGACATATTCTTACACATATCTATATAATAAAATTATAATAATAGTATAAGTGTTGATTTTTAAACCTTTTAAAAATCTAAGGTTCAATTTGGATTTAAAGTATTAGAGTGTAAGACTTTTCAAATTCCAAAACTTGAGGGCAAGAATTGAAACTATTCCAAGTCTCTTCAATTTGTAACTTATGAGTTTTAATGGTTCATAAAATGAAGACTCTTCATTTTATGAAACTTCTTTAGTTCTTTAATCACAATTAAAAGAAGTGACTTTTGGTTATCCATAACTTGAGGACAAGTTATGGACACCATCATTGCCATTAAGATCATGAATTAAACATACATGGAGGTTACATATAATTTCTATGATCTTCTAAAAACTCATAAGAACACAAATTCATGTCAAGCAATTTCAAGAAATCCTATAACTATATACAATACTTGAAAATTGATAAAAGCCATGTAAAATGGGTTAACATAATCATTATCATTTTGAAAAACAGATTTTACAAGTCCAAAACAGATTGGGATAATGATCTTAATCCATTTCCAGCAACAAAACTTGAAAAAACTGCCCAACGCGCTCCTACTCGCCGAGTGCATTATTCTACTCGTCTAGTAGGATAAATTTGTTCATGGACTCGGCGAGTCCTCCCCATGGACTCGGCGAGTCCAGTCGTCAGAATGCAGAATTTTCGATTTTTAAGCAGTTTTGCATCAAGTATACAGAAAACAATCCTAGGCTCTGATACCACTGATGGGTTTTTGAGCATTCTAACACTTCCTAAGTGTACATGCAACCCTAATAACCTTGAATCTATGTTTTCTCTATATACACGCAAATTTCTTTTTCAAGGTTATTTCCTAACTAGCATGGCATGGGGATTACATAAAACATAAAAACTAGTAGAAATACATACCTTGTTGTTGCTTGGATTCCTTCAAGACTTTGTGAGCCTAGCACCCCAAATGTTGTGCCTCAAATGCTTCACACAACACCACAAGACTTGGAATAACTTGAGAGAATGTCACTTAGCCTCAAAATCGGTTATGCCCTCTCTAGTAACACTATGTCAACTAGCTCATGATTTTGCTAGCCATAGGGTTCCTTTTATAGTGTTGTCACAATTAGGGTTTACACATGAATGCCCTTAATTGTCATGACTCTTGATTTCCCATGACCCATGGGTTTGTAACTCCCATGGACTATCCATGGAGCTCCATATGGTTATAACCAAACCCATAAACCATGGATCATTAATCCACCATAAAAGAATTGATGATTGTCATAATCAACCCTATATATTTAATTAGTCTCCCTTTGATCACCAAATTAATACTAGATTAATACTTGATCAATACTAATTAAATAATACTATTATTAATATATTAGAACTTATAATATATTAATAATCATAAGTGCCTTATTCTCTCATTTAGTCTATCCAAGTATTGCAATGCCATGCAACCCAAATGGACCATGCCGGGTCGAGTCAAGTACATACCAAATAAAGTTATGGACTTAGACACTATATCCAACAAGAACACGCTTGTATTACAATTATTATATTAATGCAATGGATGTTGTTGCTTGTCTTTACTATTATGCATTGTGATGATACTGTACATGACGTCCTCCACCCCAGAACGTTTCCGTCGTTCTCGGTTTCGGGGTGTGACAATGTTTGCTTGGGAAAATGACAAAATCACCCTTCACTGGTACTTGTGAAAGGGGTGAGGGTTTGTTGGACCTTCTACATACTGATGTATGTGGACCCTTCAAAACTGCCACAAGGGATGCTAATCGCTATTATCTGACTTTTATTGATGATTATAGTATATATGGTTATGTCTACTTAATCAAGCATAAGTCAGAGACTTTTGAAAGGTTTAAAGAGTTTAAACAGGAAGTAGAAAATCAATTGGGCAGGAACATTAAGATGCTTCGATCCGATTGTGGTGATGAGTATCTTAGTATAGAGTTCCTTGACTATCTTAAGGAGTGCGGGATTGTCTCATAATTGACACCTCCCAGGACACCACAGCGGAATGGTATGGCTGAGAGGCGTAATTAGACTTTGTTGGACATGGTTCGTTCCATGCTGAGTCGAGGTTCGCTACCAAATCCTTTTTAGGGGTATGCCTTAGAGACTGTAGCCCATATCCTTAATCTACTCCCTACAAAGAAGGTTGCCAAAACACCTCATGAGATGTGGACTGGGAAAGTTCCCAACTTGGACCACATAAAGATTTTGGGTTGCGAGGCTTTTGTGAGGCGTGAGACTCACGATAAGCTCGAACCTCGAAGTGAGAGGTGT
Source organism: Lactuca virosa (assembly GCF_052849685.1). Classification (NCBI taxonomy): domain Eukaryota; kingdom Viridiplantae; phylum Streptophyta; class Magnoliopsida; order Asterales; family Asteraceae; genus Lactuca; species Lactuca virosa. Next base: position 301,739,236 of record NC_136429.1, on the reverse strand, counting down.
ATTTTCATCGGCTACCCACAGAAATCCTTTGGTTACCTCTTCTACAGACCCAATAAGAATGTGGTCTTTATGGCAAGGAGAGGGGTCTTCCGTGAAAGAGAGTTCATGAGCCAAGGAAACAGTGGGAGGCAAATTGACCTTGAAGAAATTCAAGAGTCAAGTGGTGAAGGAACCTCAAACCCTAGCAATCAACCTGAGGAGGAAACTCCTGTTGATCCGACTGACGAGTCTGTACCTCTGAGACGTTCCAGGAGAGTTAGGAATGCACCTGAGCATTGCTATGGTTTCCATACTACTGCGGAAGATGATACACTTATCAGTGATAGTACAGTGGTAAATCTGGATGAACCTAACAGCTACACGGAAGCCATGGCAGGCCCTGAGGCTGCTAAATGGAAAGAGGCTATGGACAGCGAGATACAGTCCATGTATGACAATCAAGTTTGGAACTTGGTTGACTATATACCAGGTCGTAAGATAGTCGGTTGCAAATGGATCTTCAAGAAGAATACCGACATGGATGGTAATGTACACACTTATAAGGCGCGACTGGTTGCAAAGGGCTTTTCTCAAACTCCAGGAGTTGATTATGATGAGACCCTTTCACCAGTAGTGAAGATTAAGTCTATTAGGGTTATGTTAGCCATTGTTGTATTTCATGACTATGAAATATGGCAAATGGATGTCAAAACCGCTTTCCTTAATGGGAAGTTGGCTGAGGATGTTTACATGAATCAGCCAGAGGGTTTTGTCAGTATGAAGTACCTGAATAGAGTGTGTAAGCTTGAGAAATCTATCTATGGATTGAAACAAGCACCTCGCAAATGGAATCTTTGTTTTGATGAGAAAGTCAAAGAGTTTGGCTTTTCGAGAAGTGAAGATGAGTCATGTGTATATGTCAGAGCTAGTGGGAGTATAGTTAGCTTCTTGATGCTGTATGTGGATGACATAATGCTTATAGTAAATGACATCCCAACTTTACAGGAGGTGAAGTCCTGCCTTGGGAAGTGTTTTGCTATGAAGGTCCTTGGAGAGGCTGTCTATATCCTAGGGATAAGGATATTAAGAGACAGGAGTAAAATACTAATCGAACTTAGTCAGAGTAGCTACTTGCATCAGGTGTTGAAAAGGTTCAAAATGCAGAATTCCAAGAAAGGAGAATTATCGATCGCAATGCCAAACTGAGCAAGGATCAGAGTCCAAGTCCAGATGATAAGATAGATGAGATGAGTAGATTATCATATGCTTCGCTGTTGGCTCGATCATGTATGCTATGACTTGTACCCGCCCTGATGTGGCCTTCGCTTTAAGCATGGTCAGCAGATATCAGGGGAACCCTGGCAAGGCTCACTCGACTGCGGTAAAGAATATTCTCAAGTACCTGCGGAGGAGTAAGGATTGGATCCTTACCCTTGGTGGGAGTGATGACTTGAGAGTAGTAGGGTATAGTGATACTAGCTTTCAGACTGATAGGGATAACTTCTGCTCTCAGTCGGGTTGGGTCTTTACCCTAAATGCAAGGCAATCACTTGGAATAGTTCAAAGCAGGAGACGGTAGCTTATTCGACTTGTGAATCAGAGTACCTAACAGCGAGTGAAGCGGAAAAGGAGGCGATATGGCTGAAGAACTTCATCGGAGACCTTGGAGTTGTACCAGCTATTAAAGAGCCTATGGAGATTTTCTGTTACAGCAATAGTGCGGTTGCCTTAGCCAAGGAACCGAGAGATCATGGCAGATCCAGACACATTGACAGAAAGTATCACTTCATAAGACATACGATAGAAGAAGGACTCCTCGTGGCAAAGAGGGTATCATCAGAAGAGAATCCTGCAGATGCCCTCACGAAGGGACTGAAGAGGGTTAGGCATTTACAGCATGCGAGGCGCATCGGGCTGAAGGATGATATTAGTTTTACAGATTAGATAGCTATTTCTGAAACTTGTAAAATGTAATCGACATTTTATGATGAATAAAAGGTGTGTTTATTTATGAGTAAGGTGTTACTGTCTTTTGTCAATTATTTACTATTGTTTCAGCATTGCATGTTTTGACTTCCAGAATAATTTACTTTATTCAAACTTCCACAGTCGGTCATACGTCGGAAGTAGATATGAGTTGTTGCCTATGAGTTGGTTATGCATTGATTGCACGAAAACGCATCAGTAACTTGATGTTATAAAACGTGCCTTTGTGTATAATTCAAGAAGTAGTAGAAACAAGTATATGAGACGAAGTTTATCTGTTCCTTCTAGTCCTTGGAGGATTAGAAGCGATATCTGGGCCCCTCGATGATTTTATCTTGACCTATGTACCGGTACAGGTCAGAACCTAATTGATGTGTTCAATTTAGTTCTATGTCAAACAAATCGAAAATCGGGAAACAATCTGCTGGACAATAAGTACGACGTTGTTCCATGTATTTGTCCGGCTGATATCTTGAGAACAGAGGATTATATGATCACTTATCTAAAATGGCGCTTCATAGTTCAACAGAGTTTTAAGAGCTACGATTGCCGGTTGGTTCCTGAAGTAATATAGGCAAATATAGTTATTAGACTTATTGAAGTGGGAGACTGTTGGATAAGGTGTCTAAATCCATAACTTTATTTGGTATATACTTGACCCGACCCGGCATGGTCCATTTGGGTTGCACTGCACCCGAACTATTTGTGTGGTTAAACCTTTGAGAATTGTATGTTTATGATTTGTTAATATATTGTAAGTTATAATATATTAATATGAAATCATATTATTTAATTAGTATTTGATCATAAATTAATTTAGAATTAATTTGGTGATAAAAAAGGTGACTAATTAAAGATGGGCTCTTGTATTTATATAAGTGTGGGCTAATACTCATTTCGAATGGGCTTGGCATGCATGGGAGTCCATGAATAGTCCATGGAGCTTTTAACCCATGGATCCTTAGAAAGGAAGACTCATGGGTATTAGGGTTTACATGGATGTAACCCTAATCCTCCACACTATATAAAGGAGCTTATGATGCTTGAAATGGCACTAGTTGTGTGTGTAAGAAGGTGGCCGATTTTTATAAGCAAACATACACTCTCATAGTTTATCGAAGTTTGTGGTGATTTGTGATTTCCATTTGAGGCATCCACATTATTGGTGCGTGGCTCTCAAACTCCAAGGAATCAAATCACTATTGAAAGGTATGCAATTCTTCTAGCTTTTATGTTTAAAGTTCCCCATGCCATGCTAGATAGGTCATGAACCTTGGAAAAAGAAATTTGCATGTATTCATAGTAAAACATTGATCCAAGGTTTCTAGGGTTGCGTGTACACCATAGGAGTTTTAGGATGCACAAAACCCAACAGGTACTACCAGAGATTCATTTCAGGACTTCTGGTACCCCTCACTCGTCTGACGAGGAAGGGAGTAGATTTCCGGTGGGGCCCTGAGCAGCAGACGACATTCGAGACTCTACGACAGGCCCCGATGTTGACCTTCTCTGAGGGAGTGGAGGATTTTGTGGTTTCCAGTGATGCATCTATCACAGGACTGGGAGCGTTCCTCATGCAGAGATGACGAGTGATAGCCTATGCGTCGTGGCAGTTGAAGCCGCATGAAACGAGATATCCCACACACGATCATGAGTTAGGAGCGGTGGTGTTCGCCCTCAAGACGTAGAGACAATACCTCTACGGGGTCCGTTGTACCATAGACATGGAACACAAGAGCATGAGGCATATCATGGATCAGCCGAACCTGAATACGAGACAACGCAAGTGGCTGGACGTAGTCAAGGATTATGACCGGGAGATCCTTTACCATTCGGGTAAAGCGAACGTGGTGACGGATGCCCTGAGCCGCTAGTCGGTCGGACCTTCCATTCCGGCGTCGTGTATGAGGATATCTGTAGATTCTCCACTGGTGAACTTGATCGGAGAAGCTCAGACTGAGGGTGTATGGCAGGAGAACTGGAAGCTTGGGTGGATTAGAGGCGAGATCACCCGATTTGTGCAGGGCAGTCGTGGGTTGTTGACCCATTGAGGTTGGGTGTCTTTTTCCGATGTATCGCGCGATCAGACAAATTGTAGTGGAGGAGGCTCATAAGTCTTGCTTCTCTGTTCACCCGGGGGCCACCAAGATGTACCGGGATCTGAGGTGGTCAAGGCCGAGCACAAGAGGTTGTATAGCAAGCGGCAGCCTCTACAGGTTCCCATGTGGAGATTCTAAGTCCCTAAATTTGTTTGACGTATCAATACGATCCATTTGATGGTGCGGAATCCGAATCAAGTGGATGATGCAAGATAGAATGGAGAAGAAGAAGAAGATGAACTTGATGAATCTTCAATGTATTGATGATATGAATGATGATCCAACACAAGATTCACACACACACACAAGTTCTCTCTTTAGTTTCTCTCTCTACAACTCCCCTCCTTACAATATGGCCCACATGTTTCTCACACCCCACTCCCATTGACAAGATATATATATATATATATATATATATATATATATATATATATATATATATATATATATATATATATATATGGACTGAAAACCAAAGGCCCAAACCCAATACCCAGACCGAAATCACATGTGATTTCGGTCCAAGCTACAAATAAACCCAAGGGGTTTTCGGCCTTAGACCAAAAACTAGAAAAACTAAGAAAAGCAAAGTATAAACTATATTTTTGACCCAATAATCTCCCCCTTGGTTTATACCTTTCTTTTCATTGGTCCTAACCAACTCACCCTAGGTTTGTAGCTTGCTTATCTTCGATTTCTTGGCTTCAGCATTTATCTTCGATTTCTTCACAACTTCAAGATGAACATATGAATCTTCTATGTGAATAATTTCATATTGAACAGTTAGGCTTTTCTTAAGAATTTGATTTTGAACGGACTTTGGGTGTGGAGGCTTCTTGTAAGGATTCTTGAAAATAAGCACTTTCTGCTTGAGAATCTTTGGAGAGAATAACAGAGAACGAATCTTCTTGATCACTTCAGCAGGTACATAGATAGAAGCAAATTGATTGACGAGGCTTCAATGCAATCTGTCACATAATCTTCAAGTACATCTTCAACTTGCTTCTGGGGTTGAAAGTTTGTATGTTGAAAGAATAATCTTCATTTCTTGCTCCTTCGAATGAACGTTCTTCAAAGATCAATGTTGCGCCGTAGATGTTCAATGATGTAACCTTGACTTAGAAAGTTCCGATACAGCACCCTTGAGTATCTTCTTCCTTTGAGTTCTCTGATTTTTTAATTCGCTTTTCAAGACAAAGAAAATTTTGAGATAAAAACAAACTAGAAGTAAAATTAGCACACAATAGAAATCACTAAGAAGTAAAAACCAAAAATAAAATACACTCAAAAGTAAAACAAAAATATTTTTGGATTTTTGATTTTTCTGAAAAAATAAAAACAGAAATAAACATATTTTTGGATTTATAAATTTTCTGATTTTTATTTTATTTTTTTAAAATTTTTAATTCTCCCCCTTAAATTTGTGCATAGAGGAAAACTATGAACAAATTTAACAGAATAAAAAATGATAACTAAATTTAAGACTGATTTGGGATCAAAGTTCTCAGGCAATTCAATATCGTTTATTAGCACACACCTGCATGGGTAGATCTGGTCAATCACCGGTATTGTGATCCACTTACACACAAAGGATATTTGACAAATTGGACAGATCATAAGTGACAAGTCATTGTGATATATATTCCTAAATGGACCATTTGGCTGACGACGACCAAGGATATTGTTGTCCAATTAAATTCAGGAGCGTGATCCACAGACAACCTATTAAATAGTTCAATTTTAGATGTACTAGAACGTGTTCCCCACTTCCCGATATACCCTGTTAATCAAGTACTTCCAAAGAATTCCTTACTTTGGTGAGTAGACAATCATTAAGAGAGAAGATAGATATAGAAGTGCATTTGTTGTATCGCAAGTCAGATGTCTTCCAATCACGCAGAGTGAACAACATATGACTAACACAAATAGAGGGACTGAGAGGTAGAAGGGTGCATATGTTGTGTCCCAGGTCGGATCTTCCGATCATGCAGAGGGGACAACATATAGCTAACAGATAGAAAGAATTGCATATATAAGGAGACGCATAGAGATAGAGTTGCATATATTGCATTTGCATGTCGGATATGTTCCAATCTCGCAGATGAGGCAACATATGACTGACAGATAGAAAGAAAGAAATTAATTTCCTACAGACCTACTTTATCAGAAGCCCCAGTCGCCCTATCAGTACCGGAATCAAGGACCTAAGTCTGTACATCGAGGAAATGTTGAGCCACAATTCTAGATACATAAGATTTTAATGTATCCCGCAGGTTCTCATGTTTATCTCACTGCTCAATCTACCCAATCGTTGTATTGTCTGACTAAATAGAGCTATCTAAATCCATATTGTCAAGCCCTTTCATTTGTCAATCTAAGTCTAGTCCTTTTGAACCCTTCGTGCCTACCAGCACATTGAACACAAAGTCTAGACAGTTTAGCTTTAGTGCATTACAAGAATTTCAGATTTCCATTTAAAACTAAGCTTCATATCACTTCCCAAACAATACCGACAAACGAAAAAATATAAGAAAATAAAAAATTGTCTCAAAACAAATCACTGTAAGAAAAACTCAGGAGTATCTAGAAGAAAAATCAAACTGTAATTCACCAATGAAAGTTGCATCCAGATGATCTGAGAACAGCACTCATATTTCAATCTCATAACAGATCCGAAAATTCTTCATATCATTAAGTACAAACCCCATTTGTGATCCTCTTCTTTCTTCCTTTCCCGCAAAGGACACATACTCTCAAACAAAGTTTTGAATGTTGTACAGTTGAGATATTTCCCTTATCATGTGCCTGGGACAGCCACTATCAACAAACCGAAGTCTGATGATATGCCTCCATAGCTGCTCCAGCACAGAGTGCAGAATTAGTTGGTGTTTGGAACCTAGTCCATTTGGAAATTGGGTTGACCTTTGGTACCCACATCCTGCTTATCACAAACAGAAGATGAAGAAATGTTAGAATCATTATAAGATTTGGGAGTATGAACCTTTGGTACCCATATGTGGTCGGGTTTAACCCATCTCTTATTTGTTCGGATGGATTCCTTATCACTAGCTTTTGAACTTGAAGCTGATCGCCGAGATGACTTTCACCTAACCGGTGTTGGTTTCACTGGAGCATCTCTTGAATTTGGCTTCTTCACCAGCATTCCCTTCTTGTCCTTGGGATTTGGATTCTTGATCTTTTTCGCATTCAAGTCACCATATCGCGATTGTGACCTCGAAGGATTTCTTTTGGAAAATCTCCCTCTTTGCGCGTTCTGCCACCCTTGTGCATAGTAAGTAACATATGCACGATTTCGACAATTTCTAGCAATGTGTCCAGGTGTTCCACAGTGAAAGCAAGTCTGTTTCTTCACATGGAAATTGTTTGTCCCTGGAAACATGCCATTGCCGTGTCTCTGATTGTTCCCACAACCACACTTGCAGTAGGTACTCTGCTTCACTTGATTTGGTGATCTGTATATACCAACAACAGGTTGATTAGAAGTAAATGAGTTAGAAGCAACAGATTCAGAGTTCAAGGAGTCATTGGTTTGACAGTCACAGAATTTTCAGAACTAGAGTTAGTTCTGTTCTCCTTGTCCTCATCTTCTACTACTTTACCTGCACAGGAAGTAGAAACATTAGTATCCTTTACCTCAACACTCTCAGCTAGCCTAGATTGTTCAGTTTTAACTGAAGCTGGTACAGGGGGTTGTCCATACCTAATGGGTATTTCTTCCTCATTGGTCTCAAGGGGTGTAGTATAGTTGTCATTAAAGGGAGGTGGAACACCATGATACCCTAGAACCTTATTTAGATTATCTTTAAGTTTTAGTTGTTTTTCAATCATCGATGTAACTACCTAACTTGACACATCAAATTTCTTAAAGGTAAAATCTGCATCTTTATATTTAGCTTTTAATGCATCAAGTTCGGCAGTCAAGTTAGCAAGCTGTTCCTTAACATATTTATAATTTGCACATTTGTTGCTATATTCCTCTTCAAGTTTTCTAAAGTCCTTGGTTTTGGCCTCTAATTATTCTTTTAAGGGTTTTTGGGCTTCCATAAGTGTATATCTTTCATATTTAAGGTCCTCATTTTCTCTTTTTAATATATCCATTCGATCACAAAGAAACTTAATTGTAGCTTCACAAGATTGAGAACATCAAACTTCATTAGCCAGGGTGTTTGACGAACTCATTGTTTATCAAAAATGACCTTTAACACTATAAACCTCAAAAGTCAACCTTAAAAGTCAAATTTAAAAAAGTCAAACTTGAAAAGTCAAACATAAAAGTCAAACTGAAAAGTCAAGCGTGAAAACTTGAAAGTTAAACGAGAAAGTCAAAGTTAAAAGTTAAAGCTCAAACTTGAAAGTCAAAAGTCAACTTTGAAAGTCAAAGGTCAAAAGTGAAAGTCAAAAGTCTACTTTGAAGTAAAAAGTCAAAAGTCAAAACTCTAGGTCGAACACGAAAATTTTAAGATTGAAAACGAGAGTAATTGACCAAAAACGAGAGTATTTGACGGAATACGTGTCCTTTTAACCAAATACAAAGCTTTAATATTGAAAAAATAGGTTATTTTTATCAAAAATGAAGCTTAGGGCCGAAAACGAAACATCAAAATTCGTAAAATTGATTTTTGGGCCAAAAATGTTGTAACACCGTTAATTTTCAAACCAAAATTTTCATTTAAAATTTCATAATTCTCATATCACGTTTCACAAAATCTCATTTATTTAATTTACAATCGCAACTCCGTAATTGTTTGATAAAAATCCAGGATCCTCAAAACATAACTCTTTCGCTGATATGTACAATCAAACCGGTGTCTTCCCGTGATCCTGAGAAAAACCTGAAACACATAACACATAACAGGATAAGCATGAAGCTTAGTGAGTCCCCTAAAATACCATGTACACCTCAAATAAGACCCTCCGGTCTATGTGTCTCAGTGGAGACCCTCCGGTCCCACAACTCGGGTTGACCCTCCGGTCCTAACTCAGCAAAGCATAGCATAATCACAAAGCATCACATAATCACAAAGCATCACATAATCACAAAGCATAGCATAATATATAACACATAACTCAGCGTAAGCACATCTAAAAAATATTTACATTGAATAACATAATAGAATAAGTCACAAAGACAGTATGCACAATAACGCATATCACAGTATAACCATGAGACCCTCCAGTCAATAATGAGGACCCTCGGATCCAATATCTCTATGAAGACCCTACAGTCACACAGTAACTACTACTCAGATATGTATATGGAGAAGACTTACCTCAACAGCAAGCAATTATCCTCGTTGATGAATCTCGAACTTGCCACCGCCTAACACATAGGGTAATTATCTCAATAAATACTCGATTCTCGACCCTAAGTAAACCAAAGGTTATTCTTCCTCTTTCTAACACTTGAAGTGGGTAAAAGACCATTTTACCCCTCCATGGTCTCCAATACTCATGTTCGACCAAACCCTAAAGTCAACAGAAGTCAACTCGAGTCAACAGTCGATGTTTAACCCGACTCGCCGAGTGGAACTATGTGACTCGTCGAGTCCAGTCGTCTCCTCAGAAGTCTCGTGAAGGTCCAGCTCGTCGAGTTAACCCCTAACACGCGGAGCTATCGCGTGGTCCAGCTCATAGGCACACACCCCCAACCGACTCGTCGAGACAGTTCATGGACTCGACGAGTTAATTCAATCAGATTTCATATTCATCCGTCTAAAAGCAGATCCACTACTCCAAACTCAAGATCTAGTCCTTTAAAGCACAAAAGTCACGTAAAGCCTCTACCTTTACGTTCATGCATGACATATATGCCCCAAATATGCCAAAACAAAGTCCTACAAGGGTTAGGTGCTCAAAGTCTAGTCTCTAGCTCAATAAAGTTTAGGTCTTTCGGCTCACAAAACCCTCCACATTTCAGATACGAGATTTCAACCTCAAATCATACACAAAAGGCTTAATGACTCAAAACAATGGAAGAAAACCCTAGAAAACTCCCAAATCAAGATCTCCATAGAAAAATAAGCAAGTCAGCACCTTTACCTCAAGCACACTCTGCTGAATCTGTGGAACCAAAGCCTTCTCTTGCCCCAAAGTCAATACGCTTCACTTCTCCTTCAAAGAATGCACTAACAACCACCAATTTAGCTCCTTTTTCACTCTGTAGCTCTAATGGAGATTAGGGTTTTCTCTCAGGAGTGTAAGGTGACTGGTGAGGCGGATATGAGGCTATAAGTGTCCGTAAATAGTCCCTAGACCCGGGGATTTAGGGTTTCACCACTCAACTTCTACTCGGCGAGTCGAATCTTGGAGACGTCGGGCAGACCACTAATCCCACGTGGCCATCCGCCACTCTACTCGTCGAGTTATTTATAATCCTCAAAATAACTAAATGAATAATATACCTGGGAACTCGGATGTTAAAATTCTCCCCCACTTGAATTAGATTTCGCCCTCGAAATCGCTCGTTAACAACACATAGATCAAACTCAATGACCCGAGAAGAACCACCGAAGGGGTCTTATATCATGCAACACTTTCCTCCAAAAACATTTGTACCCATCCAAGAACTCCCAATCCCGAAAAAGGATAGGCCCTTCTGCCGCTACGATACCCCTTCTGGCTCTCCATAAATTGAAAACTCTAATGGTTTGTCTCCCTGACAGACCTCCCTCACAAGATATTACTATGCTAATCGCTCCTCGAATAGCAGACCCAGGTAACTCACTGCCCCTCTGACTCTCTTGCTGCGACTGATGGAATCAATTCATTGACCAATAATTAGTTACCGATCACTCATACCAGATATACTAATCGATCCAAATCATACTCCCAAGGAACGAATGGGTCACATCTCACCAGAGACCCATCCACAGTACTAGTATCAGAACCTATCGGAACAATGAACTCTCAACACCCTGTCCTTTGACACTAGAAAATGATCATGCGTACTCAGAAATATCCTCTTATATCTAATAGTCATAAACCCCAGCTTCCTCTCAATTATCCCTTTTAACACTGAGCACCAGGTCAGCTCCCGACCCAATAGTTGAACCTCTAAGGTCACCCATTGCATACCTCGAAACGTCTCACTAGCTTCCTTCTCACAATAACTATCTCGGCCCATTGTAACATACAAGCCACGGAGTTCGCTTTACCCCAAGCAAATACTACAATCCCAACTGAAGGTCACCTCACCCTCAACCTCTGTCGCCTACTACTCACTAGTTCCATGCGTCTCGCGGTACCTCCCGTACCTACAAACTGACCCACTCAGGTCTATGACATCAGTTGACAACCAATACCTCTCAAAATGGAACTCACCTCTGAATCTGAAATCTCATTTCGCCTACTCAATACACCACTAGAGCCAAACTCAAACTCGAGAGTCTGGTCCGACCTAGAAATGGAACCACTCGTCCCAATGAAGCACTCAAATCGTGACCCATGATCTGCTATCCATGCATACATTTCTTCTCTAATCCTTCCGATTGCGATATTCACATGTTAACTCAGACTATAACGATTCCCGACCAATATGGACATCCTAGTCTCGCCCCTGGTCCGATCACTAATTCCCAAAAACTCAAATGATAAGGTTACCCAAGCCTAAAAACTCTTCTATGTCGTGCTCTGACTAGCGAATAATATGACTTCCCACAGTATCATAACACTCTTCCGTTGACCGGTGAATACTACGGCTCCCCCCAGTATGACAACACTCTCCCGCTGATTGGTGAATACTACGGCTCCCCGCAGTATCACAACACTCTCTTGCTAACTCGTGAATACTACGACTCCCCGCAGTATCACAACACTCTCTCGTTGACTCACCATGGGCTCACTCCATGGTTTTTCCCCGATAATCCAAAGTTATTACTCCCACTCAGATCCACTCACTCTCTTATCACCCCATAATTTCATCCTCGAGTCATCACCCCACTGAGTTCACTATCGAATACGCTACGGTCCAACATAGATAGGTTCACACACCCACCAGGTTAAGCATCACCACTCCTGGCGGAAACCGTGGTGGCCAACACTTTTCTCGCTACAATTTACATTCTTGGATACTCTCATTTGATGACATTTAGATGAAGGGCTCCCACTGGAACCATAGTCACTTGATACCCACTTGCCATATCATAACTCAGGTCTCAAAATAATCTGAAATTCAAGGCATCATACTCGGATACCTCGGTACACCATCACAGAACCTCACGATGTCTAGCCTCAGCCACTGATATCCTACTTACAACATCATACTCAGATACCACAATGCATCCTTTCAAAATCTCACAACTCGTAACTTTGAAATATTCCAACTCTCAATTTGAAACACGAGGGATTCGTCAATGACTCAACACTTTGACGATAATCCGAAACTCCCTACTCTGTTGCTCAAAACCCATGCGAGAATACTCATACCGACCCTCAAGTTGGTTGCCCAATCAATTTCTGCCCTTCCCAAAGTGCATATAACAACCCATATGTCGAATTATAAGTTTACAACCGCCGAAACTATCCTTTCAAGCCAACCACCTCGAATTCACCATTATAACCTCGAAAAATTTCTAACCACCACAAGGTCTCTGACTGACGGCCAACTGTCGTGGAGACACTCATCCTATACTGAACACGTACAACATGCATTATCTCGCTTTGCACCTCGCCTCGACCACCAATAAACCCTGGTCTCATGTATCCGTACCACATGTTTCTATATCCAGTTCTCTAACCGCCCTTGAACAAATATTTGATCCTTTCAATAAAATACCCGGATCTCCACCACTCAGGGTTCGAACCATCACCCTCGGCATACCAACAATCTACTTCGTAGACTGTTTCACTAGGTATATCACTCAACGATCTTCCCGATGGAAACCAAGCAACTCCAAATATCCCATATCTCAGACAAAAACCTCAGAATCTTCCCAACGTGACTGCCTCTAATCATCCCGAAGCCTCAGACTGACACACCACCGGATACCCCAACAATTTCGAATAGACCTGACTCTCAATCTCAAAATAATTCACTATCACGTACCTCATTACTGATTTCTCAACCAGCCTCCTACCGCGGGAGACATCATAAAGCAAAAGACCTCACTCTCACCGTTGATACACAACGGAGACAACAAAAGCCACCGCCCGATATACTCCTCTTAACCACTTGAAACTGCTGCTAAAAGCATGCCACACTCAAAAGGCACCTTCTTGGATCTCTTCCATCTCAGTCCTTACTAATGACTCCATGGTATGAAAATACCTCACAACAAACATATTGCCCAAATACTTTGGCGAAAAGGGAACATCCCTATGCTTCCTCGTGGGGTTTACCTCCAAACTCTGAAACCAGAAACTCGTTATCTCTTCTGCTTCTCCCAGAAAACAGGAACAGCGTAACTCTTGTCATAGAAGGTGACGTCTCGTCTATCGGTTGACTTCTCCACTCAAACCGCGATCGTCCAATAAACATCAGCTCTACTCATCCCTGAGTCTTGCAACTCCAACTGGCATCTCACCAAAAATCTCTCGGAAACTAACTCGATTTCCCTCTCAAGGTATGCTCTATTGAAACTCGTTCGACATGGCCCTCTGGCCCCACACTCTATCATATCTGCTCTCAGTCTGATCAATCATAACGGGATAACTGATAAACTCTGAAGCACTAACCGCCACGAATCATGGTACTCGGACCATGTGATTACCTCTCGATCTGCTGCAAATCATGGTACCCGAACCATGTTACCTCCTCTCAATCTGCTACGAATCATGGTACCCGAACCATGTTATCTCCTCTTAATCTGCTACGACTCATGGTACCCGAACCATGTTATATCCTCTCAATCTGCTACGATTCATGGTACCCGAACCATGTTATCTCCTCTCAATCTGCTACTTAGAACCTCTGGAACTCTCCCTATTTTGAGTACGGGTCCTCTGCTTTCAGTAGTACGGGCCCATACTACCTGCCACATCTACCCATACTTCCCACACGGATCGTCCCAAATTTCCTAAGTAGCTACTCAGCCTTCTCGATCACTAACCCTGTTAAACATGGTCACTCCCCAGCGAATAATCTCCTCTATCATCATACTCTTCTGACTACAGACACTCCCTAGGCTCTTCCTAGGTTCTCACACTTCTCTGCCATCAGCTGCTGAAGAACTCCTTATGATGCCATCCATCTACCTCCTGAATATCGTCATATTCACTTAGTAGTTCACTCCCATCAACAAGAGTTCCACAAAGCACGAAGCAAGCAGCATTCGGGCATCGAGTAATCCCCACTAGCACGTAAAACCACTCTAGGTTACAACTCTATTTTCTCTACTCACACTCAAAATGTATCACCGAACTCAAGAAACCCTACCTCTCGCAGGAATCTAACTACTCCTCAGTAGGCTCCTCCAATGCTCACCTAGGTGTCTCTCCTAAATTACCTCTGGACTCAGATATCTCTCTTTAGGTGATTCCTGCTAGATACTCTTACTCATCATATACTCAAAAGCACATCACATATAACAGCAACTCCTAGGCTAAGGCATCACAAATCAGGCAACTCTAGTCCTAAAATATGAAATACCTAGCCTATCTCTAGCATGCATAATATCTCATAAAATATCTCATAACACAAAAGTAAGGGTATTTTGGGAAATCACCGTTTGGGCTCTGGCTGATTGTACACACTGCTCCAACTCGTTTTCTCTTAAACTCTTTCTCAATTTAGAAAAATTTATCTCTTTTGATTATCTTTCTCAAATCCTCAGTTTGAGTCCAAACACACCCCAAGGTGCATCCGAATCCCTCAAACCACGGCTTTGATACCAACTTGTAACACCGTAAATTTTCAAACCAAAATTTTCATTTAAAATTTCATATATATCGTATCACGTTTCACAAAATCTCATTTATTTAATTTACAATCGCAACTCCATAATTGTTTGATAAAAATCCAGGATGCTCAAAACAAAACTCTTTCGCTGGTGTGTACAATGAAACCGGTGCCTTCCCGTGATCCTGAGAAAAACCTGAAACGCATAAAACATAACACGATAAGCACGAAGCTTAGGAGTCCCCCAAAATACCACGTACACCTCAAATAAGACCCTCCGGTCTATGTGTCTCAGTGGAGACCCTCCGGTCCCACAACTCGGGTGGACCCTCCGGTCCTAACTCTACAAAGCATAGCATAATCACAAAGCATCACATAATCACAAAGCATACCATAATATATAACATATAACTCAGTGTAAGCACATCTAAACAATATTTACACTGAATAACATAACCGCATAAGTCACAAAGACAGTATGCACAATAACGCATATCAAAGTATAACAATGAGACCCTCCAGTCAATAATGAGGACCCTCCAATCCAATAATCTATGAAGACCCTCTGGTCACACAATAACTACTACTTAGATATGTATACGGAGAAGAGTCACCTCGACAGCAAGCAATTATCCTCGTACACGAATCTCGAACTAGCCACCGCCTAACACATAGTGGGTAAACGACCATTTTACCCCTCCATGGTCTCTAATACTCATGTTTGACCAAACCCTAAAGTCAACAGAAGTCAACTCGAGTCAACAGTCGATGTTTGACCCGACTCACCGAATGCCTATGTGACTCGTCGAGTCCACTCGTCTCCTCAGAAATATCGTGAAGGTCCAGCTCGTCGAGTTAAACCCTAACTCGTCGAGCTATCGCGTGGTCCAGCTCATAGGGACAAACCGCAACCGACTCGTCGACTCAGTTCATGGACTCGGCGAGTTTACTCAATCAGATTTCATATTCAGCCGTCTAAAAGCAGATCCACTATTCCAAACTCCAGATCTAGTCCTTTAAGGCACAAAAGTCACTTAAAGCTTCGACCTTTACGTTCATGCATGACATATATGCCCCAAAAATGCGAAAACAAAGTCCTACAAGGGTTAGGTGCTCAAATTCTAGGCTCTAGCTCAATAAAGTTCAGGTCTTTCGGCTCATAAGACCCTCCACACTTCAGATCTGAGGTTTCAACCTCAAATCATACACAAAAGGCTCAATGACTCAAAACAATGGAAGAAAACACTAGAAAACTCCCAAATCAAGATCTCCAGAGAAAAATAAGCAAGTCAGCACCTTTACCTCAAGCAAAATCTGTTGAATCTGTGGAACCAAAGCCTCCTCTTGCCCCAACCTCAATACTCTTCACTTCTCCTTCAAAGAATGCACCAACAACCACCAATTTAGCTCCTTTCTCACTCTTTAGCTCTAATGGCGATTAGGGTTTTCTCTCAGGGGTGTAAGGTGACTGGTGAGGCGGATATGAGGCTATAAGTGTCCTTAAATAGTCCCCAGACCTGGGGATTTAGGGTTTCACCACTCAGCGTCTAGTCGGCGAGTCGACTCTTGGACTTGTCGAGTAGACCAGTAATCCCACGTGGCCATCCGCAACTCTACTCGACGAGTTATAGCATCAACTCGTCGAGTTACTCAATAATCCTCAAAATAACTAAATGAATAATATACCTGGGAATATTCGCGAGGCTGCTTGGTCTGGACTGGGAATATTCGCTGCTGACCGCAAACGAGGGAACCAAAAACCTGCAAGGACCGAACACGTACGAGACCTCGCACCAAAAACCCTCCGAGAGAGAAAATTGCAGCCAGCTTCCAACCGCAAACCCTAGCTGTGGACCGAAATCCGCCGCCACGCCCTCGCTAGTTACGACCAAAAAACACGAATTTTCACCTTTTAGCTCCAAAACTCGTTCAAAAAGTCATTTTTATGAAGAAGACGAAGAACAACCCCCAATATGTCTTCAAAAACTAATAAAAAATGCCAAATCCTTCAAGAAAATTTCCAAAAATGTTCAATAATTTAATTGATACGATCCAAGCTCTGATACCAAATCTAAGTCCCTAAATTTGCTTGACGTATCAATCCGATACACTTGATGGTGCGGAATCCCAATCAAGTGGATGATGTAAGATAGAATAGAGAAGAAAAAAGAAGAAGAAGAAGAAGAAGAAGAAGAAGAAGAAGAAGAAGAACTTGATGAATCTTCAATGTATTGATGATATGAATGATGATCCAACACAAGATTCATAAACACACACACAAGTTTTCTCTCTAGTTTCTGTCTCTAGAACTCCCCTCGTTATAATATGGCCCACTTGTGTCTCACCCCCCCCCCCCCCACACACACACACACACTCCTAACGACAAGATATATATATATATATATATATATATATATATATATATATATATATATATATATATATATGGACCGAAAACCAAAGGCCCAAACCCAATACCCAGACCGAAATAAAATGTGATTTCGGTCCAAGCTACAAATAAACCCAAGGGGTTTTCGGCCTTAGAGCAAAAACTACAAAAACTAAGAAAAGAAAAGTATAAACCATATTTTTGAATTTATCACCAAGTTGCCAAGGATGGCGAAGGGATATGATGCTATATGGGTCATCGTGGATCGATTGACCAAGAGCGCCCATTTCATGCCCGTTTGGGAGGGTTCATCGGCCGAGAAATTAGCCGATGTATATATCCACGAGATTGTTGCTCACTATTGGTTGCCGGTCTCTATTGTCTCAGACCCTGATGTTCGATTCACCTCCCGTTACTGGCAGAAGTTCCATGAGGAACTGGGCATGAGACTACATTTTAGCACCGCATACCATCCGCAGACAGACGACCAGAGCGAGCAGACCATTCAGACCCTCAAGGATATGTTGAAGGCATGCGTCATTGATTTTGGTGGGAGCTAGGACTCCTACTTACCCCTTGTAGAGTTCTCCTACAACAAAAGCTTTCACTACAGCATTAGTGCTCCGCCTTTTGAGCTGTTGTATGGACAGAGATTTCGTACCCCCATCTATTAGGGCGAGGTTGGTCCTCCATACTATCGAGATGATACAACAGATGAGACAACGATTGCAAACTACTCAGAGTCGGCCGAAGAGTTACGCCGACCGGCTCCGATCTGATTTGGAGTTTCAGGTCGGTGACATGATGTTACTGAAGGTCTCACCCTGGAAGGGTATGATCCATTTCAAGAAGAGAGGAAAGTAGGGTCCCCGATACATTGGGCCATTCCGGATTATTGCCAGGGTTCGCAAGGTGGCGTATAGACTGTATCTTCCGGAGTAGCTCAGTCACGTTCACAGCAGTTTCCACGTCTCGCAGTTGCGGAAGTGCATATTTGAGGAGGATGCGGTCGTGTCATGGGATGACATTCAGGTGGACAAGCGCCTGAACTATGTTGAGAGGGCCATAGCTATATTAGAGAGAAAGGTGAGGGCCTTGAGTAACAAGTAAATACCTTCGGTAAAGGTATAGTTGCAGCATCAGAAAGGACCCGAGTGGACTTAGGAGCCGGAGGCCGAGATGCGGGAGCATTATCCAGATCTGTTTACTGTTGCAGACTTCGAGGACGAAGTCTAGCTCAAGTGGGGGAGAGTTGTAACATCCTGGAATTTGCAGGTATTTCCGAATCCTCCCTTTTATTATTATGTTGCGCAAACATAACGGTACGCTGAGCGTACTAGGCGTGCCCTAGTACGTTGGGCGTACACTTGTGTATGTTAGGCGTACTCACGTCAGGTGGAAACCCTAATATTTAGGGTATGGGTTGTATATAAGTATCATTTTAAGCTCCTAACCCTCTACCATTTTAGCCTCCATAGTCTTGGGCCGTTTTCCCTAAACCCTAACCTCTCTCTTGAGTGTATCAGCTAAAAGTGTGTGTTTTGAGTAGTGGAAAAAGAAGAAGTTTCACAAAGGGGTTGGAGAAGGAAGGCAAGCTTGAAGATCTGAGATTATCTTGTCCTCTAGAAGCTGCAGGAGGTAAAAAGCTTATGGCTTTGTGCTTATATGATGTTGATCTTGCCTTGATACCTTTATGACACCTTTCTTGTCCCGAAAAGTCCCAATATTGTGCATTGATGTGACCTTAGTCAGGGGTCAGATGAACTACGCCACCGGCTGTTGGACTTTTCCTGCAAGATCACAACGAAAAGAGAGCCGTCAACTGTTCCCAAAGAGGAGCTCCGGGAAAGACGCTCCGATGGTCAAGTCAGTTGAGTGGATTATGGTTTTTAGAAGTGTAACTTGGAGAAGGCTACTTACCTGTCGAGGTTGTGTTCGTAGCCTTTTATTCTAGGCGCTGCTTACCGTCCGTACGAGACAGGATCGCTAGAGGCGACAGGATTAGGGGCCCTGATTGGAGGATCGTGCTCCTCTATCTGTCAGAGCGCTGCCATTGGTTCTGGCAATAGTTCCCTGATCGTTTGTTTTGTCGCTTGACCGTACTATTTGTATTGGGGCGGAAGGCGTCCTTAGCGGGCTCGAGCCTTTCCGAAGGAGCGCCTTGCGCTTGGAGGCGCTAGCGGGCGCGAGCCTTTCTGAAGGAGCGCCTTGCTCTTAGAGGCGCTGGCGGGCTCGAAGTTTTTGTTGGGTCCGCCCCGCGGGTGTGTTGAGCCTTCAGGCGTCTTGGCGTGGGCAGCGTGGTTCTTTACGTGCTTGCTAGGGCACGTTATCAAGTCCCCTTGCCTGGTAGTTGTAGCGTTGTTGTGCTAGCTACAACGTTCTAGACTCATCTGCCCCGTATACGTGTCCATTTCTAATTCCTCCGTTGTTTTAATTTTAATGGTGATGTGACCGCTCATAATGGTTGGCGGTTACGTCACTTTGTCAGGGATTTTGAACATCCCGCCTTCTCTTTCTCCTAATAAGGGTGCTTATCACCTCCTTCTTTCCCACCGTTTCTCCTTCTTTCTTTCCTTTAGGGTTTTTCGTTAATTTCTTCTCTCATGGCTGGTGAATATGGTGCTTCTCCTTCCGAGGCCAACTTTAGATTTCATGTAGAAACATATGGTCTCTCTTATGGCTGGTGAATCTGGTTCGTCTATTCTGTCGCCCCCCTCTCCCAGGAAAGTGGGCGTCTATCTGAAGACTCTCGATGTTGGTCTTCGTTGGCCTCTTACTGATTTCCAGGAGGACGTTTTGCAGAAAGTTGGATGTAGTGTCTAAATGCTTACTCCCAGTGCTGTGAAGAAAGTGGTGGCTTTCGAAATGATTTGTCACGCTAACGGTTTGCTCCTTGACTACTTTGTTTTCAAGTACTTTTTTAGGTTCTGCTGCACCGGTGACAAATGTACTTTCTCTGTCCGAACGGGGGGGGGGGGGGGGGGGACTGACATACCCCCGAACCAGACGGCGGAAACGTCCGGGGGCTTGTGCGTGACTTCATCTTGAAATATCATTACAATGAGTATAAATGAAACATAACATCATCATCACCATGCATAATATAATACAACCGCCATTGTTTACATCAAGTACAATATTTTAAATTACATATCCAAACATTAAAAGCATATTGTTTAACAGTACATAAAACAAAATCCCATATTCTTTTTGATTCTTCCGCTTAATGAGTTCCTGAGAATACAAGTTATTTTAAAAACGGTCAACATAATAATGTTGGTTAGTTCATAAGCATGTTTGAATGAAAAGTTTTGTATCGTTAGTAAAACACCAGAAAATCTGATATTTTTTGTAGATTAGTTTGAAAATGATCTATCAAATGAAGTATTAATGCATGTGTGTTTGCTGTTGTTAAAATGTATCGATAACAAAAATGTAATCCAGATAAAAATCTTGTGTTTTCTGTTGTAAGCAGAAGGTAATGTATAATGGTATTGATCCCAGAAAATCTGATATTTTCTGCTTATATGAGAATTGGTGTCATTAAATTTCCAAGACCGTGTATGGATGTATGTATGTTTTTAGTATCATCAAGATTAGTATTATTATACCGAAATCTTTGATGAAGTTAGTCTCTAAGTGAGTCGTTACAACCATGCATGATAATGACTAATCCACCTGTCTTGATGCTTTCAGGCACCGATTTTGATTAAGGTAAGGTTTTATCACCCTATACTGGCCTAGTCTAGCTGTAGCGAACAACTCAGGTGTGGGGTGTCACCCTGTATATATCTATACACAAACTCCCGCTCTCCCTCCAGGAGACTCTGGTTATAACTACAGGCTACAATCATACACTCAAAGGTGTCAACCGACAAGTCTCACTAAATTTCTCAACTTGTTCACGAGTAATTTATTACACGAATATTGTCTTATGTTGTATAATATTTTACGTATATGTTTTATGTGTGAAAATCCAACGATTATGCATGTGAATGTATGAAATCCTTCCAAGGCCCAATAATGTATAGTTTAGGTCCAATTAGCGTGTATGTGGGCCATTGAGGCCCAATAGTCATGTAAGGTATAACTTAGACCCAAAAGCGTGTATATGGGCTAATAAGGCCCAATAAACATGTACATGGACCAATAAGGCCCAATAACATGAGAACTTACACCTTTAGTCCAATTGCATGAAAATTTACATTTTTAGCCCAAGTGACCAAAAATGGATGATTTCGGCCCAATAATATAAAATGTTTTATATAGAATGACATTTTTGACCCATTTTTGATAAAAATGACCTTTTCGGCCCCAATAAATTACTTTTTAGGCCTAAATTTTTAAATAAGTGTCATTTCCAGCCCATAAAAACCGTATGTTACATTTTTTACTCAAATTTGTATAAAATGAGATTTTAGTCCATAAAAATCCCAATTTTTACATTTTGGGCCCAATAACCGTGAAGTCCCATATTTTGCCCCGTTATGTGAAAAATTACACTTTTGGCCCCTTTGATTTTAAGAATAACATAAAGAGTTATTTCTAAAAGGAAATGTCTCTTTTAACCCTTGTAAAAACCGCAAGTGTCATAAAACCTCACATCTTCTGGTTATAAGTTTCGAGATCTATAATGTTTCATCCAATAATCACAACTTAAACGAAGATAAACAGACATAACATGCAAAAATACATAGATCTAACACATAATGACTTGTATCATCCCCCAAAAAGAAGATAAAACTGAAAACAAGGGGGTATAAACTCACCTTGCTTTCTTGTTCTCGGTTTGAAGAAGAAATGGAAGAAGATGAAGTGATTCTCGGCCCTAGCAAGCTTCTTGAGAAGTTTTTGGACGTAGATGGGTTCTAGGAAGCAAGATCATGAAATGGTATAGGTTAAGAAGAGATTTTTGAAGTAATCAAGAAAATAAACCATGGATCTAAGCAAAAACTTTCCAAGGATGATGATATTGGTGAAGAATTCTCTTGAAAGCACCCACAAATCTCGAAATTTTGATGGAAGAAAGAGGAGTTCTAGAGAGTGTTTTGAAGTAGCTTGAAATGAGAAGATGGAGGTGGGTGGTGGGAGTCTCGGCCGAAGATAAGAAGGGGGGAAGAGGAGAGAGACTTGAGGTGATGTTGCATGAAAATCCACCATGCAACAATGAGGTGTCAAGGGAGGATAATCCCTCTTTTTCATTTTTTGTTTTTTTTAAAATAACTATATGGGCCGAGAATGGTCTAAGGGGAAAGAGGATGAGATGGTTTTGGGCTCCTTTTTCTTGGCTTGCACAAATTTATTAGTCTTAACAATATTTTTCGGCCTATTGGGCTCTTAAGGTGGTTCACGGCCCAATAAAGTATAAAGGAATGTGTTTATGGCCCATTAGGGCTAGTTAAATTATTTATGGCCCAATAAGGCCCATTAGGGTTAGAATCAATCATTCTAGACCCAAATGGCCCAAAATGTTATAGACTTATGAATTGGGTCTATTTAGAATCCAATTATGGTTTCTAAGCCCAAAATAGTCTAATTGAAGATTTATTGGCCCAAAAGGCCCATTAAGAGGATCCTTGTCCATAATAAGTTTGAACTGGGTTTTCTAGGGTTTCCAACCCTTAGTTGAACATGAGAGATGTATTTGAATGACCATTGAGTAATATTCACTTAGGGTACATGCTTTACAATAGTTGAATGATTACATGAGAATAGAATTTCCTAGCTAAAACGCTAGTTGTGACATCATCCCCCCGTTAGAGGGAATTTTGTCCCGAAATTCTTTCGAATGATAGTTTCATGAATGAGAGAATAGGTGAGGGTACTTCTGCTTCATCTGGTTTTCACGTTCCCATGTGAATTCCGGACCACGCTTGGCGTTCCATCAAACCTTCACAATCGGAATGCGACTCTGCTTCGTACGCTTCACTTCTGTATCCATTATCTCGATTGGTTCTTCGACGAACATAATATTTTCGTTTATTTTGATTTCTTCTAAGGGAATGAAAAGGGTCTCATCAGATAAGCACTTCTTCAAATTCGAGACATGGAACACAGGGTGTACTTTTCTAAGCTCAGCAGGTAGCTGCTGCTTATAAGCCACTGGACCAATCCGGGCAAGAATCTCGAACGGTCCAATATATGGCGGCTTCAGTTTCCCCCGTTTCCCAAAGCGGATCGTCCCTTTTCCAGGGAGAAACTTTCAATAGCACCCGATCTCCGACTTGAAATTCCAGAGGCTTTCGCCGTTTGTCAGCATATCTCTTCTGTCGGACTTGCGATGCTTGAAGTCGGGCTTTGATTTGGATTATCTTTTTGGTAGTCTCTCGAATGATTTATGGCCTTGTAAGAGTGCTTTTGGTGATTGTCCTTTCGCTAGTTGGGTGTCTCCCACCCCACCCCAGCATGGAGGCGATTTGCATTTACGACCATAGAGAGCCTTGAAAGGAGCAACCTTGATGCTCGTGTGATAGCTGTTATTGTAAGAGATCTCAATCAGGGACAAATGGTTATCCCACGACTTGCCGAAATCAATCACACAAGCTCGGAGCATGTCTTCGAGCGTTTGAATTGTTCGTTCGCTTTGGCCATCGGTCTGAGGGTGGTAACCAGTGCTCATATCAAGCTGTGTTCCCATTGCTTTCTGGAGAGATTACCAAAATCTTGAAGTGAATATACTATCTTGATCCGAGATAATAGACACTGGCACTCCATGGAGTCTCACGATCTCCTTGATCTTGATTCGTTTCAACCTTTCCATCTTGTAAGTTTCTTTTATTGGCAGGAAATGAGCGGATTTGTTAACCTATCGAAAATTACCCAGATAGCATCTAATCCGTCTGTCGTCTTAGGTAATTTGGTTATGAAGTCCATGATAATCCTTTCCCATTTCCACTCGGGTATTGCTGGTTGTTGTAATAGTCCCGAGGGCTTTTGGTATTCCACTTTCACTTTGGCGCAAGTGAGACACTTGCCCACGTAAGTGGCGATTTCTGCTTTCATATTCGGCCACCAACATTGCTGCTTAATGTCTAGGTACATCTTATCCGAACCCGGATGGAAGGAATATCGCGTCTTGTGGGCTATATTCATAACTACTTCTCTGAATCCCCCAAATTTAGGGACCCAGATTCTGTTCATGAGGTAATGATTTCCGTCCTCCTTCGTTTCCAAGTTCTTATCCATCACGCGTAGGGTTTCACCTGTGACATTCTCCGACTTTAATGCATCTAATTGATCTTCCTTGATCTGTGAAGTCAGGTGGGATTTGATGGTTATTGATAGATTTCTCACCCGGCGACTTGAGTATTCCTTTCGGCTCAGGGAATCGGCCGCCACGTTAGCCTTGCCCGGGTGGTACTTTATCTCAAATTCATAATCATTTAGCAGCTCAACCCATCTCTGCTGCCTCATGTTTAACTCCTTTTGGTTTAGAATGTGTTGGAGGCTTTTGTGGTCTGTAAAGATGGTGCACTTGGTACCATAGAGGTAGTGCCTCCAAATTTTTAAGGCAAAGACCACAACTCCCAGCTCGAGATCATGTGTGGTATAATTTACTTCATGTGTCTTTAGTTGCCTGGATGCATAAGCTATCACCTTCCCACATTGCAAGAGGACACAACCTAAACCTTGATTCGAAGCATCGCAGTAGACTACGAATTCCTCGGTTCCCTCTGGTAAAGATAGCACTGGTGCACTGCAGAGGGCTCACTTCAAGGTTTGGAAGGCGGCTTCTTGCTTTTCCGTACAATTGAAAGACTCACCCTTTTGTGTCAGCGTGGTAAGGGGTTTGGCTATCTTAGAGAAATTCTGGATAAACCTCCGGTAGTAGCCTGCGAGACCCAAGAATTGACGGATCTCTGTTGGGGTTCTCGGGATAGCCCAACCTTCAATGGCCTTTATCTTGGAAGGATCTACGTGAATCCCTTCCTTGCTGACTACATGACCCAATATGTTTACACTTTGGATCCAGAATTCGCACTTGGAAAGTTTTGCATAAAGCCTTTCAGTTCTTAGGGTTTCCAAGATTTGACAGAGATGTTGACCATGCTCTTCTTCGCTTCGAGAATAAATGAGAATATCGTCGATGAAGACAATCACGAATTTATCCAGGAATAGGCGGCAGACTCGATTCATGAGGTCCATAAATGCAACGGGGACATTTGTCAGACCGAAGGGCATTACGACGAATTCGTAATGACCGTAACGGGTTCGAAAGGCAGTTTTTGGAAAGTCCCCTTCTCGGACTCGAAGTTGATGATAACCGGATCTCAGATCTATTTTGGAGAAGTAACTAGCTCCTTGAAGCTGGTCAAATTGATCATCGATTCGTGGAAGTAGGTACCGATTTTTGATGGTGAGCTTGTTTAATTCTCTGTAGTCAATGCACATCCTGAAGGATCCGTCCTTTTTCTTGACAAATAAGACCGGAGCTCCCCATGGTGAGAAACTTGGCCGGATGAATCCTTTGTCCTACAACTCGCTTAGTTGGCTTGATAATTCTTGCATTTCAGCGGGAGCCAACCTATAGTGTAATTTAGCAATTGGAGTGGCTCGTGGTACCAGGTCGATTCGAAATTCGACTTATCTTTCTAGGGTTATTCCCGGAAGATCCTCTGGAAACACATCCAAAAAGTCGCATGCCACTGGGATGTCTTTAATGTCTACTTCTTCCTTCGTCTTATTCACAATGTGAGCGAGGAATGCATAATTTTTCTTATGCAGGCACGTTTGTGCCTTGATGCATGAGATAAGACAAAGATTGATGCCAGGTTTATCGCCATAGATTATTAGGGTTTCGTGATTGGGGAGATGAAGGACAACGGCCTTCTCCCAACACATAATATCAGCACGGTAGGGGCTCAACCAATCCATGCCGATTATCACATCAAAACTCCTAATGTTCACTGGCATCAAATTTATTTGGAAAGAGTGATTGTTTAATGTTAATGTGCACCCTACATATACATCTTTGGTTGTTTCAGTTTTCCCATTAGCCATTTCCACCGTGAAGGCTTCGTTGAGCTTCTGGGGTTTTTGATTTAGTAAGTGTTTGAATTTTTTACTAACAAAGCTTCATTTGGCTCCGCTATCGAATAGAATGCATGCATATGTTTTGTTAAGTAGAAACGTACCAGTAACAACTGCTGGGTCCTGCACTGCTTCGCCTTGACCCATTGTCAACACTCTTCCTGCTGCTCCTGCCCCTTGATTGTTTGCTTTGGGGCAGTTTCGCCAGAAATGGCTGGTTTCTCCACACCAATAGCAGGTGTAACTGGCCCCAACATTGTTGTTGTTGTTGTTGTTGCGGTTGTTGTTGGTGTTGTAGTTGTTGTTGCGATTGTTGTTGTCATTTTTTTGTTGATTCTGTTGAGGATAGGTTCTACAGTATCTTGTTGTGTGACCCTTTCGGTTTCAGCTTGTGCAGTGCATCTCTCTACATTCTCCTTGATGGTGAAAATTGCATTTGTTGCACATAAGTAGGGTCCCTGAATATTGCTTGGGATTAATTGGTGTGGATGAGGATGGCATGTGGTGTGGTGGTAGCTTGAGTAGTAGCATGAACATGTTGGATTAGTGTCTAAGTCCATAACTATAATTGGTATATACTTGACCCAACCCGGGATGGTCCATTTGGGTTGCATGGCATTAGAACATTTGGATAGACCTTTTAATGAGAAGAAGATATTTGTGACATATTAATATATTATAATTTCTAATAAATTTAATATGAAATCATATTATTTAATTAGTATTGATCTAGAATTAATTTGGAATTAATTTAGTGATCAAAAGAGACTAATTAAATATATGGGGATTCATTGTGTAAGTCATAGATTCTTATATATGTGGGCTCATGATCCATGATTCCTTATGTTGGGTTTAACCCATGTGGTGGCCCATGGATACTCCATGGAGGTTAAAACCCATGGAGCATAAGGAATGGGTTGAGTCATGGGTTACATGGTGTAACCCTAATGTGCACACTATATAAAGACCCCATTGTTGGTGAAATCGGCACTAGTGGATTACATAGAGGGCAAACGGATTTCATATATATATAAGACTAATATCTTCTCTCATGGTTATTCCAAATGTTCATGGTGTTGTGTGAACCATTTGAGGTGTCACACTTGGGGCACTAGGCTCTTGAGCTACATGGAGTCAAGCACCAACCAAGAGGTATGTAATTCTACTAGAATTTATCTTATGTGTACTTTATATTATGCTAGTTAGAACAATACCTTGGAAATTGATATTTGCATGTATAATAGAGAAAACATAGATCCAAGGTATTTACGGTTGCATGTACACCATAGTAGTGTTAGAATGCTCAAAACCCAACAGTGGTATCAGAGCCAAGGCTTGTTTTCAATTCTACTTGATGCTATTCGCAAGAAAAATCGTTTTTTTGGAATTTGCCAGTTCACTACGAGGTGGTAAAATTTACCACGAGGTGGTGACTATTCAGTGAAAAAAAATTAGTTTTTTGGCCTGTTTTGGATTAGAATCATTACCACAAAGTGTTTTTGTTCATAAAATTTGATTTTGATGTTATGGTAATGTTTATTCTCATCCAAATAAATGATAATTGTCATATTTTCAAGACTTGTTTTCGTTTATGTGATTATCTAAGTTCTTCAAAATAGTTGATTATTAATGTTCATGCTTGTGAGTTTTGTTAGATCATAGGAATTATGTGCAAATTGTTTTGTTAATAAAATTCTTGATCTTAATGAAATTGTATGGACTCCATAACTTGTCCTCAAGTTATGGATTACCAAGAGTTTTATGTTTCCTTGATTTTTGAGTTAGTTTAGATTAATAAAAAAAATTGTGTTTTAGTGGTTTTCAATCCATATTAATCTAAAAGAAGTTCATAATTTTTTTTTTTTTGTAACTTGTCCTCAAGTTACATAAAAGGTCACATTTATGAATATTAAAGCTCATAAAAGTTCCATAGGTTACACAAAATGAAGAGTCTTTTTCATTAAATTGTTTATATGACTCCATAATTTGTCCTTAAGTTATGGATGTTTAAGAGTTACTTCTTTAAAAGTGTTATTAAAGAATAAGAGGTTACATAAAAGAGAAGAGTCTTCATTTTAATGAACCATTAAACTCATAAGTTATGAAATAAAAAGTCTTGAATAGTTTCAAAACTTGCCCTCAAGTTTTGGAATTTGTAAAGTTACCCCTCATGTATACTTTAATTCCAAATTGAACCTTAGAATTTTAAGAGTTTAAAATTCAACACTTATACTATTATTATAATTTTAATTTTATAGATATGTATAAGATAAAGTCAATCTTACCGTTAGTAGGCCTCATTCACGAAGTCGGTCTATAAGGGGGGTATAAGGTTACTGCCTATAAAATGGCAGTTTAATGGGTGTCCACTCTCACCCACCGCTTCCTTGACTGGTGGAGGGTTGTTAGCCGAACGGGTAGGAAAGGACTATAATTATCCCTTCATTAAAAGTATAATGATAAATACTAAGTAGCTAAACACTTATAAATTCCCAATCATAGTTACTTAGGAAAATGTGAAAAGGTGCTAACCCATGAAATTGCACTTTGCACCTTGTTAAGTCGTTAGTGGAGCGTGTGTGGTTAACTGGCACACTAACCTGGAACTGACCAAGTGTGGCAAAGGGTAACTTAAATTTATCATAGATCAGTGGAGCGTGTGTGGTTAACCGGCACATCGATTTGGTGATAAATATTAAGGGTACCAAGTATATTTGCATGGTTATTCACACCTTGTTTGTGATCCTCGACATCCCAGTCACAAACTTGGGAGGGCACAATCGAGATTCAAACATGCCATTGAATGTTCAATGTAATTCAAAAGATCTAGGAGTTTCAAATCCAATTAAAACTTAATAGTTTATTTCATTTTCATGGTGGAAATTGGTAAATCGTCATTTGTCTACCTTCAACTATTTTATAATTTGGATTACGGCATCCCTCTTCCAGTTATAAATAGGTTGTTGGGTCCTAGCCTTAATATTTCATATTGGGTGTTATATTAAGGACTTTAAATCAACTAACTTGAATTTCTCCCATTATAGATGTCTAGTTTAGACAGCTATGGTCTTCCCAAATCATTAGGAACAAGCTTCCTAATGAAGATGATATCCCAAATGGCAATCAAGGTGAAAGATCAATCCCTTTGTTGTGCATTAGCGGGACTGGAAATCATACTTCATTTCCTCCACCTCCTCTAATAATTCTCCCTATCCTACAAGTTTTAAGACTTGGTAAGTTCTAAGTCACTCAATCCCTATTGGCAAGCAAGTCTATATGTGCTTAGGTCTTGGAGATTAAGTCACATATTGACTATCAGCAATGATTTGGAACACATGTAAAGCAAATTTGATTAGAAGATCAACTATCCAAAACTTCATGGACATTGACAATGGTGACACTGGAAATCCAGAAAAACTTTCTCTTCCCAATGGAAAGGGATCGGCCATAGTCAACTCGGTTGACCCAATGGTAAAGAGAAAGGCTAAGTCGGATATCGTCCCATGTACCATTCCCAAAGATTGCCAAGGGAAAGGGGCATTGGTTGCGAAGCTGGCGAATTTACCTGAAACCTCATAAGGATGGTAAAGTTAAAAGTTTGACTCTACTACAGGTAAAGTCCGTTATCTAACTCTATTAAGTCTCTTTTGGAGATTCTTAATACATGATGTAATGTAATTACATTTTGATGTTTTTGAAGAATCAAAGGAAGCTTAAAGAAAAAGTGTGCTAATTCTGATCGCATGGTTCGATGACCAAAATTTTGAGCCACTACATAAGAGTTATGAGATATTGCTTAGGAATAGATAACAACAAAGTTTTCATATGAATTTGCATTGAAGGATAAGTTTTTCCGCAAGTTTTAAAATAAAAGAAAAGTTTTGATTTTATTTATTTTAAGTATCCTTACAAAGGCATTTGTGAAAAAATTGTTGTTTATATGTTTCCATTGATAAGCAATATTGGAAAATGAATTTGATTATTTCGTTTGTGGTAGTGTCATAACTTATCAAATAAGGAAAGATTCTCATCACCCAAATTTCAGTTGTATAGAAACTTGGAATCATGCAAGTTGTATTGTGTGATGAATGAGATTTTTCATCTTTGGTAAATTAAGACTAATTCCTTGTTCACATTCGCATTTGAGTCAAGCGAAGGACTAAAGGATCGGGTACATTAGGTTGTGCACTAGTCAGGTCCACCAGAAAGGTTGATAAGATTATTCGTTATGATTTACTAAAGTTTAGAAAATATGATTATGCTTACAAGTTTAAGTGTAATTCTGAAACATTGGAAAAGTTTCAATATATGGCAGAATGAATAAGAAGAATCAAATAAGGCAGAAAGATAAAAGTTTCTCCAATCTGAAGAGATGGGAGAGTACTTGTGTATCTTCTTTTATGATTATCTTAGTGATTATGGTACCATATCACAATTGATCCTCTAAGGACACCTTAGTGCATTTGTTGGCTAAGGAGAGGACTCGTGAATTGTGGAAATGGTTAAATCAAAAGATAAATCATATTTCGTTCCAAAATAAAATCTTAGAGTCATACTCCAAGATTGAGCCTTGAGTGACATAATCTTAAGAAAGTTTTAAAACACTTGTCAAATGTAGAGTAAAATGTTTTCTTACTCTTATACATTTGAAATTGGTAAGTTGTGATGTTTTGGATAAAACAAAGACCAACTAAGGCCATTTGTGTGAAGTATTTGTAAAAGAATCCGCAATATCTCTTGAATATTGGGCAAGAGAGTCTTATATGTCAAGAGGACAGTGGGTGTTTAAAAGATCCTGAAATAGTTTCAAGAACTAGTCAAGAGTTTTGTTAATCACTAGTCACGACTTGAGGTTTAATCACTATGCTTGTGAGTTCTATGAGTTCTCAATTGTTTGCATAACAACCTGGAAGCAATGGTAGGCCCTTGTGCTGCCGGGTGGCAAGAAATTAAGATTGAACAAGTTCAGTCCATATGTGTTTGGATTTGCCACTAACCTTGTCTTGTGATTATGGTTATGACAAATTCACATGGATAGGAATACTTACACCATAAAATCTAAGTGTCATAAGGTTTCTCTCCTATTCATGAAAATGATGGTGAGTAAACTCTTTCACTAAGTAGATTTTAAGTAGATAGCAATTGTGAGAATGACAAAAGGTCAAAAAATTATGATTATGGCATCCGTCTTCATAATTGTTTAGACACACAAGTGAGCTATCTAAGGAAAGGTGTAGGATTTTGATAAAGTTTTATCAAATCATCTCGTATCAGAAATCTGAACTTTGGTAAGAAAGTCAATAAAGTATTGTTTTTCTAGAAGTCTAGCTGATTTCTGAGTACTTGTCAAAGCTAGTGGGAGCATAAGTGTTATGCTAGTAAGATAATAATCATTATGCTAGTGGGAGCATGATGATTATGTTGCAAGTTAGCAATGTTAATTATAGAAAACAAAAGTTTCAATTCGCTTTGAAAAGTTGTTTCCCTATAATTAAGGGAGAGGAGTTTATACTTCATTCCAATTCTACAAGCTTAGATTGAGATTTTAATCAACTTTACTCAACGATATATATGAATGCTATGCTGGAATGGTTCAACATAAGGAAATTCTATATATGTTGCGTTCTCAAAATTCGATTATGATTACGGCATACCTCTTCATACTTCGAATTGTGAGAACATGGCAAATAAAAATTTTATAGCATGAATCATGTCCCATATGCTTTGGGTATAGGTTTGATTACATGTACTATAATATTTATCGATTTTAAATTTTCCAAATGCCTAGGACATTAGGAGGGAAAAAGTAACAGAACTGGATATGACTAAAATGATTAAGCAATTGTCGAGGACAATCTGAGGTTTACCAAAGATTGGTTGCTCATGGACAATTGGAAGTATATAGTTAGGACCATATTGACATATTCTGAAAGGAGGCAACCCTTGTTCAGAAGTGATAGTCAAAATGGTAATGTGGAATTGTTTCCATAGGTGGAAGTTATTCTTTTAATCTGTGTAAGATTAAAGAACTTAATATGTTGCCAAGTCTTTGTGACTTTTGTGCATAGTCATTACAAGGGGATCATTGAATATAAGTTTAGAGCCTAACATATTACAGTAAATGGCAAGAGTTTGGCATTCTTACATTTACAAAAGGGATTGGGATTGTGAAACGAGCATCGTTGGAGTCGTGTTCAATTGATTTATTTCACAAAAGAAAAGACCATAGGTAAACATAGTATGCATGCTTGGTGCATGGCATGACTATTGTTTCAATTCAAGTATTAAGTTGATAAATCGAAACAATGAATAATGAGTAATCAATATGGTGCTTAGATAAAAGGCTTTTTATTTACACTCAAAGTGTTGAGGCCATACAAGATTAGTATTATTTTTGTGTTTCACTTTGCATGTTTTGACTTCCAGAATAACTAGGTCATTCTTCCCGACTGACTAAGTTATTCAAACTCTCCACAGTCAGTCATACTTTGGAAGTAGGTATTGATTTAAGACTGTCATGAATTTCGCTTGTATGATCTGTCTAATGTGCATTAGACATAGCAGTGGTTGCTGCAACATTCATGAGTACTCATAAGGCCTGAGTATTGGATTCAACCCATGCTCATTTGGATTCACTTCATGGATTTTATCACGAGTGAATCGTGAGAAGATAATATCTTATATTCTTCAAACCTAGATATATGAGTTGTTGACTATGAGTTAGTCATACATTGATTGCATGAAAACACATTGGTAACTCGATGTTATAAAACGTGCTTGTGTGTATGATTCAACAAGTAGTCAGTACAAGCATATGAGTCGAAGTTTATCCATTCCTTTTACCCTTAAAGGGATAAAAGTGATATTTGTGGGCCCCTCGATGATTTAGTGATGACACCCCTAAGTGCTTGGCCAAGCCTGAACTGATTTGATTTGTTCAATTAGTTGGTTGTCATAAATCGGAAATCGGGAAACAACAAATGGAAAGAGAGAATGGTTATAATCCATGTCTCAGTCCATATGATATCTAGAATGGAGGAATATATGATCACTTATCTAATAGACGCGTCATTGATTTGTTCAGAGTTCGGCAGCAGCTTTTAAGAGCTTATCCATGAGCTTATCCATTTGGGTTGCATGGCATCAGAACATTTGGATAGACCTTTTAATGAGAAGAAGATATTTGTGACATATTAATATATTATAAGTTCTAATATATTAATATGAAATCATATTATTTAATTAGTATTGATCTAGAATTAATTTGGAATTAATTTAGTGATCAAAAGAGACTAATTAAATATATGGGGATTGATTGTGTAAATCATAAATTCTTATATATGTGGGCTCAGGATCCATGATTCCTTATGTTGGGTTTAACCCATGTGGTGGCCCATGGATACTCCATGGAGGTTAAAACCCATGAAGCATAAGGAATGGGTTGAGTCATGGGTTACATGGTGTAACCCTAATGTGCACACTATATAAAGACCCCATTGTCGGTGAAATCGGCACTAGTGGATTACATAGAGGGCAAGCCGATTTCATAGAGATATAAGACTAATATCTTCTCTCATGGTTATTCCAAATGTTCATGGTGTTGTGTGAACCATTTGAGGTGTCACACTTGGGGCACTAGGCTCTTGAGCTACATGGAGTCAAGCACCAACCAAGAGGTATGTAATTCTACTAGAATTTATCTTATGTGTACTTTATATTATGCTAGTTAGAACAATACCTTGGAAATTGATATTTGCATGTATAATAGAGAAAACATAGATCCAAGGTATTTAGGGTTGCATGTACACCATAGGAGTGTTAGAATGCTCAAAACCCAACAGAACAGTCACAGTTTGTTGTTTCTTCGATGATTTAGAGTTTTGTTTTCCCTTTTGCTTGTTATTTTTCCCTTTCTTGTTCTCACCTTCTTTCTTAACCTCCGCTTCTCCTGTTTTGGCACCCTTTTTGTTGCCATGATCATACAATTTGTTGGCTAGCCTCTTTGCACTATCATACGTCTCAGGGTTTGCCGCAATGACATTCCCTTGGATTGGCACGGTCAATCTCCAGATAAACCACTCAATCCTTTTCCCTTCAGTGGTGATCATTCCGGGACACAAGAGAGTCAGCTCACTAAACCTGGATATGTATGCGTCGATATCATAGTTTTGAACCGTGAGATTCCACAACTCTTGTTCCATCTTCTGGATTTCACCTCTTGGACAGTATTCAGCCAACATCATTTCCTTAAGCTCTTTCCATGGCATCGCGTTTGCCACCGGGAGGGTCATGGCCTCTACGTGACCATTACACCAGGAGAGAGCTTGATCAGTGAATGTGCAGGCCGCAAACTTGACCTGGCACCCTTCCGGACACCCACAAATTTCAAAAACTGATTCCACCTTCTCAATCCATCGCTTCAGGGTTATCACGCCTCCTGTTCCATTGAAGGTTCGAGGCTTGGCGTTGGTGAAGTCCTTGTAGGTGCAGGTTCGTGTTGTGTCGTGGTTTGTTCCTTGATTTGTGCTTCCCGTTCCCTGTCCTTTCCCTTCTCCGTTGTTTCCGTTGCGAATATACGTAAGTGTTGCAGTGCCCACAGCGGACACTGCTGCTTGGAATGCCACTGAGTTTATTTCAGGTGGGGTCGGTGTTGTGTTGTTTCCACGGTTGGGTCTTTGAGGCATCCATCTGTCAAAGAACGGAAAGATGTTGAGTACATATCGCATTCCGAGTTTAGATTTTCAAAGACTCGGCGAATCGATTTTGTGCATCTAAGTGATTTCATGTATTAACATAAAACAATGAAATACAACACATAGCAGATAACAACATCACGATAAAACATAGAACATTTCCATTAATAATAATAGTTTTTAGTACATGAAAATTTGCCTAAAGGCATACAGTACATGGGGAAAATATATGATCTGACAGCATGACGACCCTATGAGTAGTGTAATCAGTTAAACATATGGTGGATAGTACATAGAGTAAATCATAAAAAAAGAAATCCATAACGATAGTATATGAACAGGTGCTAATCGCGACGAGGTGGACCTGGTGGTGCTGACGATGAGGTGGATGTACCCTGAAGTCTAGCCAGGTGGCGCTCGGCGTCTCGAAGTCGGGCTTCCAAAGCTACCTGACGCATCTGGTAGTCCCTGACTACCTCGTGTGTCATCCTCTCCGTGCGCTCCATTGCGGCTCTCATGGCCAGCGGTTGCCTGCGCCTACTCGCCTATGTCGCGAATCCTCCTCACTATCACAGGAAAGGCTCGATCGGCGGGTCCACCGTGACTCAGATAGTAGTAGTCCCGGTTCATACCAAATGGGGGCCGCACCCCCTGCTGGCGGCTCTATCTCCAGATGTCGTGTGCCCGCGGGGGGTAGGTCCATTGGGGCCCATCTAGTATGGGGGCACCTGGCCATGTACAGAGGATTGATAACTTCGGACCCCGTGTCCGTGTCATCCGTGTTGCTGCCCTCTGCCTCCTCCTCGTCCGAGTCGGCTACTGGTTCTGACGGTCCTTCCACGGGCTCCTCTTCATGCTCTTCTTCTGGTTCTTCCTCGGGTTCTTCCTCGGGTTCTAGCCATCCACCATTTCCCTGATTGGGGAAATAGGGATCTCCAGGATGATGAAATTCGGCCATAGAGTCGACACGAGGGGTGTAAGACGTTGTAAAAAAAATAATATATGCATATAGTATTTCCAAAAGACTCCTATACTATTTTAATTACTTGTGATTGAATTCCTGAGAAGTTTTGGATACGAGGTAAGTTTCTAGGTCAATTTCCCACCATAATTACTCCCAAACGCATGTTGGTCATGTTTTGAATAAATATAGTTGATCAGGCTATATTTACCCCCAATATGACTACACATTGCCCGGGTTTAATAAAAGTGTTCCATTTCCTCCAGAGACTTTTAATGTTATTGTTTTAATGTATGCACTTTATTCAGAGTGTTTTAGTCCCATTGTATTTATAGTTGCATATCACGTATGATTAGATATGCCAGTTCACTATAAACAATGCTCTGATACCAATCTGTCACACCCCCGAACTAGATGGTGGAAACGTCCGGGGGCTTGTGCGTGACTTCATCTTGAAATATCAATACAATGAGTATAAATGAAACATAACATCATCATCGCCATGCATAATATAATACAACTGTCATTGTTTACATCAAGTACAATATTTTAAATTACATATCCAAACATTCAAAGCATGATGTCTAACAGTACACAAAACAAAATCCCATATTCTTAAAAACGGTCAACATAATAATGTTTGTGAGTTCATAAGCATGTTTGAATGAAAAGTTTTGTATCGTTAGTAAAACACTAGAAAATCCGATATTTTCTGTAGATTAGTTTGAAAATGATGTATCAAATCAAGTATTAATGCATGTGTGTTTGCTGTTGTTAAAATGTATCGATAATAAAAATGTAATCCAGATAAAAATAATGTGTTTTCTGTTGTAAGTAGAATGTAATGTATAATTGTATTGATCCCAGAAAATCTGATATTTTCTGCTTATACGAGTATTGGTGTCATAAAATTTCCAAGACCGTGTATGGATGTATGTATGTTTTTAGTATCATCAAGATTAGTATTATTATACCGAAATCTTTGATGAAGTTAGTCTCTAAGTGAGCCGTTACAACCAAGCATGATAATGACTAATTCGCCTGTCTTGGCACTTTCTGGCACCGGTTTTGATTAAGGTAAGGTTTTGTCACCCTAGACTGACCTAGTCTAGCTGTAGCGAGCAGCTTAGGTGTGGGGTGTCACCCCGTATACATCTATACACAAACTCCCGCTCTCCCTCCAGAAGACTCTGGTTATAACTAGAGGCTACGATCATACACTCAAAGGTGTCAACCGACAAGTCTCACTAGATTTCTCAACTTGTTCACGAGTAATGTATTACACGAATATTGTCTTATGCTATATAATATTTTATGTATATGTTTTATGTGTGAAAATCCAATGATTATGCATGTGAATGTATGAAATCCCACCAAGGCCCAATAATGTATAGTTTAGGTCCAATTAGCGTGTATGTGGGCGATTGAGGCCCAATAGTCATGTAAGGAATAACTTAGATCCAAAAGCGTGTATATGGACTAATAAGGCCCAATAAACATGTACATGGACCAATAAGGCCCAGTAACATGAGAATTTACACCTTTAGTCCAATTGCATGAAAATTTACATTTTTAGCCCAAGTGACCAAAAATGGATGTTTTCGGCCTAATAATATAAAATGTTTTACATTTTCAGCCCCCTTTTTAGATAGAATGACATTTTTGACCCATTTTTGATAAAAATGACCTTTTCGGCCCCGAACTTTGCATAAATAACTTTTTAGGCCCAAATTTTTAAATAAGTGCCATTTCCAGCCCATAAAAACTGTAAGTTACATTTTTGACTCAAATTTGTATAAAATGACATTTTAGTCCATAAAAATCACAATTTTTACATTTTGGGCCCAATAACCGTGAAGGCCCATATTTTGGCCTATTATGTGAAAAAATACACTTTTGGCCCCTTTGATTTTAAGAATAACATAAAGACTTATTTTTAAAAGGAATTGTCTCTTTTAACCCTTGTAAAAACTGCAAGTGTCATTAAACCTCACATTTTTGTATATTTGTTAAAAAATGGCAATTTTTCAAGATTTTGTTTAACTTCTTATGGATCTTCACATATTAGACCCATCTAGCTTCATAGTTTCTTGTTTGAAGTGTTTTAGTTACACATATCACATCTTTTGGTTATAATTTTCGAGATCTATAGTGTTTCATCCAATAATCACAACTTAAACCAAGATAAACAAACATAACATGAACACATACATAGATCTAACACATAATGACTTGTATCCTCCCCCAAAAGCAAGATAAAACCGAAAACAAGGGGGTATGAACTCACCTTGCTTTGTTGTTCTCGGTTTGAAGAAGAAATGGAAGAAGATGATGTGATTCTCGGCCCTAGCAAGCTTGTTGAGAAGTTTTTGGACTTAGATGGGTTGTAGGAAGGAAGATCATGAAATGTTATAGGTTAAGAAGAGATTTTTGAAGTAATCAAGAAACTAAACCATGGATCTAAGCAAAAACTTTCCAAGGATGATGACATTGGTGAAGAATTCTCTTGAAAGCACCCACAAATCTTGAAATTTTGATGGAAGAAAGAGGAGTTCTAGAGTGTGTTTTGAAGTAGCTTGTGTGAGCACAAGATCGATGCGCAGGGACAAGGTTTGAAAACTCAAACCTTGAATGAATGCTTAAGATCAATGTCTGCTTGCTAATAATTGTTCAAGTCAAGGCTGGAAAGACCAAGACTTGTCAAGTCTTAGATAATATGTTCAACAAATGATCAAGTCATTAAATGAAGAATGACAGTAAGTGATCAAAGTAAAGATAATAAATGAAGAACAAGAAGAATGTTTTGAATAAACTTAGATAAAAATGCCAAAAGTGAAGGAAAGATCCGTAATTGACTTGTATTGAATGCTCCTCTAAATAGGAGTGTATGTTACAACGAATTAGCTGAAGTGCTTACATAGGACCGGACAAAAGAAATGATTCTGACATTCTGATTGTCCAAATACAACTATACACTAAGTCCTATGAAACATTATATCAATACAAGGACAAATATAATTAATGCACAAAAGACAAAACAGCTTCACTCCGGATCAATATACATTCCGGACATGAGAATCAGCTCCGGAATGTCTTCAGTCTTCATATCTTCTTTCCTGGTCCGGACAGATTCCGGACCACTCTCCACTTCAGAACATACACACTTCGGAATTAGTGATTAGGATTGCTAGAGGTTCACTTTCAGGTTCCAACAATCTCCCCCTAAGTGAACATAGCAATCCAGCAAGCTTAGTTCATTTCTTCCTAGATGAATGTGTAGGCGTTGAACAACCATTCTCGGACCGCAATGTACCACGCCAATTAACTTACAAACTTTTCCTTGACCTGTTTCGGAGCATCAGACTTGGACGCCCGGGATATGAACTTCTTCAGAGCTTTGGTCGGAACTAGATGTTTGTCAAGGACTCGGAAGAAGTCCTTCTTGTTTGTCCTTTTGGTTGTGTAGAAAACCCTAGAACCGGTTCTTCAATGGGACCATCTGCAAGAATTTCAGCTTCCGGAAGAACGAAGTCGATTTTGGCAACAAATTGTTCCGTTCCGTATAGGTGTGCAAGTTCATAATCACATTGGCAAAACTCAGCAACATAATCTTTTAGAAAGCTCATAGTTGCGTGGTAAGTTCCCATACCGATTCATCCTTTTGATTTTCTCTGAAGTAGGCAGCCAGAGTGAGGATGTCATTCAGATTCATTGAAGGAAAATCCGCATCAGTAACGGTTCGGGGTGTTGGCTTGTTCTGGAGGAGGTGAAAACGGAATAGAGGAAAATTCAGATCAAATTTAACGAAAAATTTTCTTCTGAAGCCCTGAACTTTAGTAATCCTCTTCCTTGTCCATACTTTCTTGAGAGGTTGAGCGTGCTTAGTGTAGAAAGTTTTAAGCCTTTCACGCTCAGTCCGGATGATCACTTCCGGATTGTTAGTAGGGTGAAGAGGAGCAAATTTGGTGTAGAATTTGTGGTATGGAGAGAGAGGAAGATCGAGCTGATCGGAGTCATTTGAAGGAAGTTCGTAGTAGAGGCACGAAATGATTTCCTGAGCCTTAAGAATGCCTTCTCGGAAAAGAGGAGAGATGCCACACATCAGATCAGGATTGTCTTTTAGAGCTTGGATCTGGATGCTGTCCTCTAAGGCCTGATAGATTTCCTACTAAGACCATACATGTTTTCTTTTGAGAGGAGGTCCGGAGTGAAAGGCTTGTTGTTCAGCAGTCATGGGTTTCTTCCCTTTGTCTCTTTCAAGTGCATCTATGACAAGCTTCATGATTTCTTCAATCGAAAATTCTGGAGGGGGATTTGGAAGAGGTTCTTCCGGAATTTCATCAGGGATCCGGAGAGGAGAGCCTTGGTCGATTGGAGCAATTCTAGGTCAATTTCCCACCATAATTACTCCCAAACGCATGTTGGTCATGTTTTGAATAAATATAGTTGATCAGGCTATATTTACCCCCAATATGACTACACATTGCCCGGGTTTAATAAAAGTGTTCCATTTCCTCCAGAGACTTTTAATGTTATTGTTTTAATGTATGCACTTTATTCAGAGTGTTTTAGTCCCATTGTATTTATAGTTGCATATCACGTATGATTAGATATGCCAGTTCACTATAAACAATGCTCTGATACCAATCTGTCACACCCCCGAACTAGATGGTGGAAACGTCCGGGGGCTTGTGCGTGACTTCATCTTGAAATATCAATACAATGAGTATAAATGAAACATAACATCATCATCGCCATGCATAATATAATACAACTGTCATTGTTTACATCAAGTACAATATTTTAAATTACATATCCAAACATTCAAAGCATGATGTCTAACAGTACACAAAACAAAATCCCATATTCTTAAAAACGGTCAACATAATAATTTTTGTGAGTTCATAAGCATGTTTGAATGAAAAGTTTTGTATCGTTAGTAAAACACTAGAAAATCCGATATTTTCTGTAGATTAGTTTGAAAATGATGTATCAAATCAAGTATTAATGCATGTGTGTTTGCTGTTGTTAAAATGTATCGATAATAAAAATGTAATCCAGATAAAAATCATGTGTTTTCTGTTGTAAGTAGAATGTAATGTATAATTGTATTGATCCCAGAAAATCCGATATTTTCTGCTTATACGAGTATTGGTGTCATAAAATTTCCAAGACCGTGTATGGATGTATGTATGTTTTTAGTATCTTCAAGATTAGTATTATTATACCGAAATCTTTGATGAAGTTAGTCTCTAAGTGAGCCGTTACAACCAAGCATGATAATGACTAATTCGCCTGTCTTGGCACTTTCTGGCACCGGTTTTGATTAAGGTAAGGTTTTGTCACCCTAGACTGACCTAGTCTAGCTGTAGCGAGCAGCTTAGGTGTGGGGTGTCACCCCGTATACATCTATACACAAACTCCCGCTCTCCCTCCAGGAGACTCTAGTTATAACTACAGGCTACGATCATACACTCAAAGGTGTCAACCGTCAAGTCTCACTAGATTTCTCAACTTGTTCACGAGTAATGTATTACACGAATATTGTCTTATGATGTATAATATTTTACGTATATGTTTTATGTGTGAAAATCCAATGATTATGCATGTGAATGTATGAAATCCCACCAAGGCCCAATAATGTATAGTTTAGGTCCAATTAGCGTGTATGTGGGCGATTGAGGCCCAATAGTCATGTAAGGAATAACTTAGATCCAAAAGCGTGTATATGGACTAATAAGGCCCAATAAACATGTACATGGACCAATAAGGCCCAGTAACATGAGAATTTACACCTTTAGTCCAATTGCATGAAAATTTACATTTTTAGCCCAAGTGACCAAAAATGGATGTTTTCGGCCTAATAATATAAAATGTTTTACATTTTCAGCCCCCTTTTTAGATAGAATGACATTTTTGACCCATTTTTGATAAAAATGACCTTTTCGGCCCCGAACTTTGCATAAATAACTTTTTAGGCCCAAATTTTTAAATAAGTGCCATTTCCAGCCCATAAAAACTGTAAGTTACATTTTTGACTCAAATTTGTATAAAATGACATTTTAGTCCATAAAAATCACAATTTTTACATTTTGGGCCCAATAACCGTGAAGGCCCATATTTTGGCCTATTATGTGAAAAAATACACTTTTGGCCCCTTTGATTTTAAGAATAACATAAAGACTTATTTTTAAAAGGAATTGTCTCTTTTAACCCTTGTAAAAACTGCAAGTGTCATTAAACCTCACATTTTTGTATATTTGTTAAAAAATGGCAATTTTTCAAGATTTTGTTTAACTTCTTATGGATCTTCACATATTAGACCCATCTAGCTTCATAGTTTCTTGTTTGAAGTGTTTTAGTTACACATATCACATCTTTTGGTTATAATTTTCGAGATCTATAGTGTTTCATCCAATAATCACAACTTAAACCAAGATAAACAAACATAACATGAACACATACATAGATCTAACACATAATGACTTGTATCCTCCCCCAAAAGCAAGATAAAACCGAAAACAAGGGGGTATGAACTCACCTTGCTTTGTTGTTCTCGGTTTGAAGAAGAAATGGAAGAAGATGATGTGATTCTCGGCCCTAGCAAGCTTGTTGAGAAGTTTTTGGACTTAGATGGGTTGTAGGAAGGAAGATCATGAAATGTTATAGGTTAAGAAGAGATTTTTGAAGTAATCAAGAAACTAAACCATGGATCTAAGCAAAAACTTTCCAAGGATGATGACATTGGTGAAGAATTCTCTTGAAAGCACCCACAAATCTTGAAATTTTGATGGAAGAAAGAGGAGTTCTAGAGTGTGTTTTGAAGTAGCTTGTGTGAGCACAAGATCGATGCGCAGGGACAAGGTTTGAAAACTCAAACCTTGAATGAATGCTTAAGATCAATGTCTGCTTGCTAATAATTGTTCAAGTCAAGGCTGGAAAGACCAAGACTTGTCAAGTCTTAGATAATATGTTCAACAAATGATCAAGTCATTAAATGAAGAATGACAGTAAGTGATCAAAGTAAAGATAATAAATGAAGAACAAGAAGAATGTTTTGAATAAACTTAGATAAAAATGCCAAAAGTGAAGGAAAGATCCGTAATTGACTTGTATTGAATGCTCATCTAAATAGGAGTGTATGTTACAACGAATTAGCTGAAGTGCTTACATAGGACCGGACAAAAGAAATGATTCTGACATTCTGATTGTCCAAATACAACTATACACTAAGTCCTATGAAACATTATATCAATACAAGGACAAATATAATTAATGCACAAAAGACAAAACAGCTTCACTCCGGATCAATATACATTCCGGACATGAGAATCAGCTCCGGAATGTCTTCAGTCTTCATATCTTCTTTCCTGGTCCGGACAGATTCCGGACCACTCTCCACTTCAGAACATACACACTTCGGAATTAGTGATTAGGATTGCTAGAGGTTCACTTTCAGGTTCCAACAATCTCCCCCTAAGTGAACATAGCAATCCAGCAAGCTTAGTTCATTTCTTCCTAGATGAATGTGTAGGCGTTGAACAACCATTCTCGGACCGCAATGTACCACGCCAATTAACTTACAAACTTTTCCTTGACCTGTTTCGGAGCATCAGACTTGGACGCCCGGGATATGAACTTCTTCAGAGCTTTGGTCGGAACTAGATGTTTGTCAAGGACTCGGAAGAAGTCCTTCTTGTTTGTCCTTTTGGTTGTGTAGAAAACCCTAGAACCGGTTCTTCAATGGGACCATCTGCAAGAATTTCAGCTTCCGGAAGAACGAAGTCGATTTTGGCAACAAATTGTTCCGTTCCGTATAGGTGTGCAAGTTCATAATCACATTGGCAAAACTCAGCAACATAATCTTTTAGAAAGCTCATAGTTGCATGGTAAGCTCCCATACCAATTCATCCTTTTGATTTTCTCTGAAGTAGGCAGCCAGAGTGAGGATGTCATTCAGATTCATTGAAGGAAAATCCGCATCAGTAACGGTTCGGGGTGTTGGCTTGTTCTGGAGGAGGTGAAAACGGAATAGAGGAAAATTC
Source organism: Lactuca virosa (assembly GCF_052849685.1). NCBI lineage: Eukaryota > Viridiplantae > Streptophyta > Magnoliopsida > Asterales > Asteraceae > Lactuca > Lactuca virosa. Next base: position 301,695,199 of record NC_136429.1, on the reverse strand, counting down.
AGATCAAATTTAACGAAAAATTTTCTTCCGAAGCCCTGAACTTTAGTAATCCTCTTCCTTGTCCATACTTTCTTGAGAGGTTGAGCGTGCTTAGTGTAGAAAGTTTTAAGCCTTTCACGCTCAGTCCGGATGATCACTTCCGGATTGTTAGTAGGGTGAAGAGGAGCAAATTTGGTGTAGAATTTATGGTATGGAGAGAGAGGAAGATCGAGCTGATCGGAGTCATTTGAAGGAAGTTCGTAGTAGAGGCACGAAATGATTTCCTAAGCCTTAAGAATGCCTTCTCGGAAAATAGGAGAGATGCCACACATCAGATCAGGATTGTCTTTTAGAGCTTGGATCTGGATGCTGTCCTCTAAGGCCTGATAGATTTCCTACTAAGACCATACATGTTTTCTTTTGAGAGGAGGTCCGGAGTGAAAGGCTTGTTGTTCAGCAGTCATGGGTTTCTTCCCTTTGTCTCTTTCAAGTGCATCTATGACAAGCTTCATGATTTCTTCAATCGAAAATTCTGGAGGGGGATTTGGAAGAGGTTCTTCCGGAATTTCATCAGGGATCCGGAGAGGAGAGCCTTGGTCGATTGGAGCAATTTTTGGTTCCGGAATGGGAGGCTGCATTGAGGGAGTGGCTCGAAAGGCTTGAGCGGTTAAAAATGATTTTTCCTTAGCCATTTGAATGGCCAAGAGATTGCGGACCATATCCTCTTCTCTTCCTCAGTCAGCACTTTTGGAGTTATCTCCATTTGTGACGTATTTCTCTTCTTCATTGTCTTCTTCATCAGCAGAGGAATTTCCCAGAAGTCTGGACACAACCTAGACTTCATCATCGGAATTCAGATCTTCATCTCGGAGTATGAACTCCGAGGCAGGTTTCCAAGGTTTGCTTGGTCCTTCTCCCCCTCTTGCATCGGTGGATCTTGGAACCGGTGCAAGCAGTAAAGTCTCCTTGAGATCGTCGAATTTGGAGATGACTTTCTGAAGGCCGGTGGTAAGTTGAAGAGTGAGGGTATCGTAGGCTTCGGATGTGGGGGCTTGAGAAGCAAGGTGCTTGAACATGTTGCTGAGAATAGCAATCATCTCATCAAACTTCTTGTTCGGAACATCAACAATATTCCAAGTTGAGCGAAGAAGTTTGATGAGGACTTGTTGAATGATCATGTTCATTTCATCCTTCTTCCGGATCTCCTTCTCTAGCCTTTGAATCTGTTTTTCATGACGAACGTAGGTCTGCTTAATTAGGTCGTTGGTAGCAGCCACAAAGTCGTCATGCACTTTGAGCATGGAAGTGATGGTGTTGAGGTAATGATCAACCAGAATGTCGTATTCTCCATTGTATGCTTGAGCCGGAAGGAGATTAACTTATCCAGTTGAGCTTCTCGTTCCGCAACAGATTGTCTGAACTGCTGGGATAGTGAATGGAGAATGGCATCAAGTTTGGAATCAAGTCTGGAGACTTTTTTATCCAATATGCTGTTGAGCTATGTTACGGATGTTTCCATGGACGACATTTTCGTCATAGTGTCTGAGATGTTGGTGCGAATCTCGAGGAGAGCGAAGGGGTCAACATAGTCACCAGCTGAGGATTCTGAATCAGAATCTGAGTGTTGCGGAGGAGCTTGGTGAGAGGGAGGATTGGTGGAGGAACACGGTTTGGTTGCAGCATCATCCTCTTGCAGTTTGGAGTTTGAACCTCCATCCGGAGAGGTTGAGGAGGAGGATCTGAAGTCATAGGCGGACTTGGATACGGATGCCTTTGATTGAAAGTGTTGGTGCATGTAAATGCTCCACAAATAATGAGTGGTAGTTAGGTTGTAATTTTCCCTTTATTGTATTTTAGGTGTATTTACTCTCCCTCGTATATAAAGGGACAGGTGGTCACTTTATTCACAATTCTTACTTTTAAAAATGTAATCTAGAGAGAGAGAAAAGTTGGTGGGATTTCTCCCATCCAGGGAGAGTTTCTCTCTCCCACCAATGTTCTTCATGGAATAATATTTTATCTCTCTTTCTTTCTCATCTTCTAATAATGCTCATGATGTTCTTCATATTTTTATATATTCATACACGATAAATCTCGAGACACTATTCTTCCGCATCCATCGTTCGTATAAAAATGGGTTCTAACAATTGGTATCAGAGCCGTACCTTGAAGATCTCACGATTATTTCAAGGGAACGACTCCCGTTCGGTGTTTATCTTGAAGATTGTTCGTGTTTATGTAAAAAATTTCGGGTCTCAAACCGGAAATTCTGATGAGTTTTTCTATTTTTCTAGGGTGATTCTTTCTTAGTACAATAAATTGTTACTGCTGCTGCTCATTCTATTTGTTGCTGGAAAAAGATGTTCTTAAAAAGTTATTATTCTTGCTGTTGAAGAAATGAAGAAAATGGGAAGATAATTAATTTTGTGGTCCCTCAAAAGTTGAAGAATTTATGCTCCAGGAGTCTGTTTAATCTTCGATGAGAAGACACAATTAATGGGCTTATTTTCTTTGAAGTGGTGTTCTTTTTTTTACCCAACAGCTTGGAAATCTTCTTTAGGTATGAAGTTCTTTATTCCTCATTTTCTTGCTGTGAATCTTTAATGTGAAGAAATATGGACGTAATATGTGTTTGCATAAAGCACTTTGTCCTTTTTGCTCTTTTGGGTAAAGAGTATTCCACTTATATTTGCCTTCCCAAGTAAAAACTATGTGACATTGTCCAATCCCATCACCTTTTGTCCCTAAAAACCCACCTGCACACTCCTTTTCCTTTGACCAAAATCCCTTTTTCCCTTCCTTTTATTAAAAAAAAAAAAAAAAAAAACTCAAAGTCTGCTGAGGAGTCAGTAGACCGCAGCCTCGGATGACTGCTGATGGACCGCATCCACCTTCCTTGCTGATGAACGCTAGTCAGACCGCAGCCATCCTTCCCAGCTCGGACCACTGGCTTCTTCCTCCGGTTCGGACCGCAACGCTCCTTCTGATGCTTCGTCCGAAGTGGCTTCCCAGCTCGCACCATCAGCAGCCAGCTCCCTCTATCCGCAGCCTAGCCCCACCACCCAACCCGTCCCACCGCAACCCACTCTATCCGCAACCACCTCCCACCCAAGCCACCCTCTCTCATCCGCAACGTCCTAGACTCGCAGCCTCCTACCTCCGGTCCTCCCTCCTCCCAGACTTCGCCCCCTTTCCTCTTTCAGCCCCCATCCTTCTCCACCTATCATCAGCCCTCCCCCTTTCTTTTTTAACCCTCATATTTTTTTTAACTTCATTTTTTTTATTCAGTTTTTTTTTTCTACATTATTTTTTTTAATTAATTTTTTTTTCCGCCAATCATTTTTTTTATTTAGCCAATTTTCTTTTAACACCATTTTTTTATTTAGCCATTTTTTTTATTAAAACCAATTTTTTTTTATTAAAACCAATTATTTTTTTTTGTACCAATTTTTGCCACAACTGAACCTTGGATTGTCACATTGGTTCATTTCATGCCGTTTATTTTTGGAAGATTACTCCATACCGCAGTCGGACTTCATATTATTCTTTGTGATGCTTGCACCGCAACGGCAATTGATCAACAAAGTTGTTTCACATTCTTCACATTATGGGATTTTTATGACTTGGTTGCTGATTTTAAGCAAGTGGACTTTATTTTCTTTAAAGCCACTTCAAGTGTTCCGGCACCACAGTTTGGATATTTGGATATACATATTCTTGGCACAACAGATTATTTTCTTAGCACAGCTTCAGCAACTATATCACCCACCTTCTCATGACCGCAGAGTATCTCTTTTACTCTATTTCTCGTGTCTTATCAAGACCCTTCATACATCTATGGAGAGCTCTCATCCGACACTCTCCATCTGATGATTTGTTGATTTTTGATATCCGGTCATTGGTTATCAAAAATAGGGAGAGAATATCATCCGGATTTGGTTCTTACGATTGTTTGAGTTTGGATTTTTGAAGACTTCTGAAGACGATTATTTATTTAGTGATGCGATGTGGCACTTATTTTTGGTCTTTACGGCTCAAATTTTTGGCATTAGTCGATGTTTGAATTTATTATCCGGGCTCCACCACAGGATGATTTTGTGTTCGCATCCGGTTCAGATCTTATGGTTTCACGAGTTTAGATTTGTGATATGTTGAAGACGAAGATTATGTTGGCGATGTGACGTGGCACTTATTTTTGGTCCTTGGATCAAATTTTTGGCATTGCTGGACCATGTTTTTGGACTCACACTATTTTTATCCGGACTTCATTTTATAGATGCTTCACATTTTTAGCAGGTTATTTTTTGAAGAATTTTTGGTGTATTATTATTCAAGAACTCAAGATGTTTTTCAGACTTTTTGAAGCCGAAGTGTTTCTTTTATTGGATCTTCTACTTGCTCAGGGTGACCCTCTTCTTCCTGTAATTATGATTGGTTTGAAGATTTGGATCTTATTTTTTTCTGCTTCATTGGTTGTGCTTTGAAGTCGAAGACCTTCATTGTTAGAGATTCATGGCCAGTTTCAGACTTCACAGACACTTCAGAGTTTTAGAGACATTTCAGCACTTGATTTCATTTTATTCCCATACTTGCTAGTTGGATTACTGTTATATATAGCCTTGTATCACTTGTTGTATCTCTCATCATTTGTAAGCATTTAGGGAGAGAATGTTGGTGCATGTAAATGCTCCACAAATAATTAGTGGTAGTTAGGTTGTAATTTTCCCTTTATTGTATTTTAGGTGTATTTACTCTCCCTCATATATAAAGGGAGAGGTGGTCACTTTATTCACAATTCTTACTTTTCAAAATGTAATCTAGAGAAAGAGAAAAGTTGGTGGGATTTCTCCCATCCAGGGAGAGTTTCTCTCTCCCACCAATGTTCTTGATGGAATAATATTTTATCTCTCTTTCTTTCTCATCTTATAATAATGCTCATCATGTTCTTCATATTTTTATATATTCATACACGATAAATCTCGAGATACTATTCTTCCGCATCCACCGTTCGTATAAAAATGGGTTCTAATAGAAAGTGGAGTGAAGTCATGAGATTTGTGTCCGGAACTGTTTTTGCTTCATCATCCAGCATGACTTCTTCGGAGACCTCTTCAACCAGATCTGTATGGAAGATGCTTTGGTCAGTTGTAATGGGCGGTAGTTCGGAAGTGAGCTCATTGACAGCATCGGCGTCAGTCGGAGGAACATAAGGCAAGTTGCTTTGAATGGCCCTGTTCCTCATGGAGATAAGCATGGACTCCACTTGAGCTCTGGTGAGATCCGGACGTTTTGAACCGGCCCTGTTCACAAAGTCTTCCCATTGGGGATTATTAGCACCTGGTCGTCCTGTACGCCTTCTGGGTATCATACAAGTTGAGGCTTCCGGAGTCGGAGAGACTGCTCCATCTCCAGAAAGCTTAGTGTGCGAAACAGGGGTTCCGGAGTGTGTGCGTGTAGAAGAAATAATGGGTTCATCAAAAGTGACTCGTGGGTGTGTTTCCGGGGGCTGCAAGGAACTATGGTCAACACCGACATCACCTTTTTGGGAAGGTGTGGGTGGATTATGTGGAGACTCCCTGTGAGTATGTGCAAGTGATTCTGAAACATTGAGGGGTACCTCAGATGAGTGGGTAGGAGGGGTGTTCGGAAGGCCAGAGTCAGCCTGAATGTCATGAGCTTCTTCCTTTGGAGAGAAAGAGCTGACTTTGGTTCTCTTTTTAGGCTTTGACTTGGTGGGAGAAGCCTTTCTCTTGGCTGGTTTCTTAACCTTGAGTCCGGACGTAGTAGGTTTGGCCTCTTCCGAAATAGGCTCAACAGAGACTGGGGCAGGTTTTGTTGTGTCGAACACAACCGAAGTCTCTATGTGTTGTTTTAGATAAATGGAATCGGAAGGAATGAGAACCAACATGTGGTCCGGAAGTCGTCTGACCAAACCAAAAGAGGATTGGTCTGGAATCCTATAAGCCTTAACTACTTTGAATGAGACACATACCTCCGGAGGAATTGTGGTAACCGGAAGTGGTTTTGAAAGCTCCTTGGAGATTTGTTGAAGCGTCAGTGCCCAAAACCTAGGGCTTGAAATCTCATTGTTCTTCCTGTTGATGGCAAACTTGCAAAAGTCTTGCCATAAGACTTCCGGAAGATCCACGGCATTGTCGCGTCCGGAGTAGGTGCTAAAGAGGACGTTGAGCCAGTCCTTGCTTAGAGTATCAATTCCTCCAAGCTTTCCGGACAACCCTCTGATGATGAGGTGCATTAACACCCTCCAGAGTCCGGAGACAGCAGATTTCTTGAAATCTTTGGCCTTGTAATCTTGGGTGTACCCGATGTAGTTCAGAAACGTCTGAAACTCCTCAGTCGTTGGTTATTGGACTTTGAAACCCCTTGGATTTGCTTTAACACCAATCGCCTTAAGGAAGGTCGATTTGTAGATGGGAACGGTTCTGTCACCGATGATTGTAGTCTCTAAAGCACCATCGATGAGTTTGATACTGGTAAAAGCACGATGGAGATGATGAAGTGGTAGTGGAGGTTCAGGGATTTTGGTGAGGGGAATGGACATTGGGTGATTTGCAATAAACTCGATCATTACCCTTATTGATTCATCATAATCCAGTGGATTTAGGGAAAGCAGTTGAGTGGCGTCTCTCAGAAAAGGTTCTTGATCGGCAGAGGACGATGAACCCTTAGAGCCTTTGCATGACTTCTTTCATGCAATCGATTTCTTTGGAGTTGAGGCAGTTTGAGAGGGTTTCTATGGAAACGCCATTGTTGTAGGAGGATGAATGCTTGGAGAACACCAAGAACACATAGAGAAATTAAGGGTATGGAGGTATTGGGTATGTAAAGTGGTAAAAGGGGGGTTTGAAAGGTATTTATAGGTAAGGTAGTGGGTCGGGTCAGTGAAAGTAATGATGAGGATCCGAAGGAGAAAACGGGTCACATTTAATGATAGAGGGATATTTGGGGGCTGAGTTGACCTGGGAGGTGAAAGGTAAAGTTGTTTGTGGCTAAAAATAGAGAACTCAACCGGCGATTCGATGGCTACTTTTATGGGGGCGTGCAATCGTGTCACGCAAATCGAGGAAGATAGGATAAGGATCTTCCCAGAGAGTAATCGTTGAGAAAACGTTTCACCTTATTGTCCTTTGGAGTTCCGGATGAGCTGTTCCGGACAGAGTATGATCTGGAGGGTAAAGAGTTGTGTTCCGGAACATACTTGTTTTGAAAAGAGGTCCCGAATGAGAAAATAATCCGGAGTGAGTTTTGATTCCGGAGCAAAGATTAAGTTTGTTTTTGGAAATTTCGGAGCAGAAACTCAGTTTGTTTTTGGAAATTCCGGAATGGTGGTTTTCAAGAAATTCCGGAGTGAATTTGTAATGGCTTCCGGAACATGATTGTGAAAGCCTTCCGGAGTGAGATTTAACGATTCCGGAGTGAATTTTGAAATTCCGGAGCACATTTTGAAATTTCGGAGCGTATTTTGAAATTTCGGAGCGCATTTTGAAATTTCGGAGCGCATTTTGAAATTCCGGAACGCAGAATGTAATACCTTTTCCAGAGTGAAATTCCGGATGCTATTATGAAGTATATTCCGAGATGACAATTCGAGCATTATGACAATGTGGACTTAAAACAGCAAACAATAAGGATGAACTGTACAGCTTAAAAACTCAAGTGAAGGTCAAAAATAAAGACAAGTAAAATGTTCCTAAGTATTCCAAGGGAAAGTAGTTCCGAGATGAAAAGATTTGAGATCGGAAGTAGATTTCTTTCAAATACGTCTATCAAAGAGAACAAGTCTCTTGAAAGAACTGAGGATCTGGTATCATCATACCCATCTTCTTAAGAAAACCATTGAATTTGGTTTCGTCTAATGCCTTGGAAAAGACATAAGCAATCTCATCATCAGATGGAACAAAAATGAGTTCAGTGTTACCATTAAGTACATGATCTTTTATGAAATTGTACCTTATATCGATGTGCTTGGTCATTGAGTGCTGAATTGGATTGTGAGAAATCGCAATGGCACTTTGAGAGTCACAATAGATAGGAATACGTTGAAAGCGGTACCCATAATCCAAGAGTTGAGATTTCATCCACAGAACCTGAGATGTATAGCTGGCAGTAGCAATGTATTCTGCTTCGACTTTAGAGAGTGCAATGCAGTTCTGTTTCTTTGATGACCAACTAACCAACCGACCACCTAAGAATCGACAGCAACCTGAAGTGCTTTTTCTATCAAGTTGAAGACCACCTTAGTTCGAATCTGAATATGCTTGAAGAAGGAAGCTCTCATTTGCTGGATACCAGATTCCGAGACTCTTTGTACCTTTGAGGTATCAGAAAATTTGTTTCACAACTAGAAAATGAGACATCTTTGGGTTGACTTGAAATCTGGCACATAGGCATGTAGAAAACATGATATCCGGACGACTTGCTGTGAGGTAGAGCAGAGATCCAATCATTCTACGATACTTCTTTTCATCAACAGGAACACCCGAAGGGTCGGCAAAGATCTTGTGTCCGAAGCCCATTGGTACCATGGCAGAGGCACAGGTTTCCATTGAGTATTTCTTGAGGAGTTGTGAAATGTACTTCTCTTGGTGAATGAAGATTCCTCTGTTAGTCTGTTTGACTTGGAGGCCAAGAAAGAAGCTTAACTCCCGATTCATGCTCATTTGGAATTGATTGATCATAAGTTTAGCAAAGTCAGCAACCATAGATGAACCCATACATCCAAAAATGATGTCATCCACATAATTTTGTACCAGCATGAGATGCTTTCCATTTGATCTTCGGAATAAAGTGGGATCTAGAATTCCACTTTGAAAACCGGAGCGTTTGAGAAAGTCAAGGAGGGTCTCGTACCATGCCCGAGGACCTTGCTTGAGTCCGTAGACAGCCTTCCGGAGTTTATAATAGTAGTTCGTAAAAAGAGACATTAATAAATTTGGGGGGATGTTGAAGGTATACTTCAGTGTCAAGTTCACCGTTAAGAAAAGCACTCTTGACATCCATTTGGTAAACGTTGAAGCCTTTATGAGCAGCATAAGCAAGAAAGATTCTGATGGCTTCAAGACGTGCAACTGGAGCAAAGGTCTCATCGTAGTCGAGCTCTTCGATTTGTGTAAATTCTTTTGCCACTAATCTTGCTTTATTTCGAATAATAACTCTTGCGTCATCTATCTTTTTGCGAAATACCCATCTCGTACCGACAATGGGATGATTCTGAGGAGGAGGCACGAGAGTTCAAACTTCATTTCGGTGAAATTCTGCCAGTTCTTCTTGCATGGTTGTAATCTAGTCAGCATGCTCCAATGCTTCCTTGATGGATTTGGGTTCAACCATGGATATAAATGCTAAAAAATGGCATTCATTTTCGATGTTTGTAGCAGAACGAGTCTGTACATCAGCATTGGGGTTTCCGATTACTTGGTTCGGAGGATGATCTTTTGTCCAAACATGTAATCGTGGGAGTTCTTCTGCAGCCGTCGATCCTACATCAACAGTGGAATTGATTTGCTCCCCCTGAATGATTTGAATGTTGGGATGATGCTCCCCCTGAGCTTCTGAGCGAGAGAGGTTGACATCATCATCAGAAGGGAATTCAAAGAAATTTTCATTTTCATCATTGTTGAGAGGATTGGAGTCATCGAAATCAGCAGCTGCATCTTGGAAGCCATCCACATTTGATTCAAGAGAGGGATGAGCATCATTCTCCCCCTCAACCTGAGAAGGTTGAAACAGTTCGGAATCAAATGGAGAGAGGCTTGGGATCGGATCAGAGACATTTTGTGAGATTGGAGCTTCCGAAGTAGGGATTGGAATAAGATTTTGTCTTGATCGAGATTCCGAATCAAGAGCAGTTTCGGAAGGACCAAAGAGAGTTTCAAAGTCAACTTCAAGAGTTGTTTGAGGGTCCAGACATCCTGGCGGAGGAGCATCGGACTCCATAATGTGAGTTGTAATGTGAGTGGGGCCAGAATTCTGAACGAAGTTGTCATCAAAAGTAATGTCAAAGCTTTCTTCCAGACACGAGTTCTCCGGTTAAGAACTCTGTAAGGTTTGGATTTTGAAGAGTACCCAAGGAAGATGGCTTCATCGGCTTTAGGTTGGAACATGGTAAGTCGATCACGGTTGTTCTTGATGAAGCATCTTCATCCGAAAACATTCAAAAATGAGATTATTGGCTTCCGACCATTCATTGCTTCATACGGTGTCATGTTGAGGTGTCAATTGATGATACTCTGATTTCGGGTGAAACAGGCAGTAGACACGGCTTCAGCCCAAAGGTAGAGTGGTAGATTTGCAAAATTCAGCATGGATCGAGCAGCTTCAACGAGGGTTCTATTGCGTCCTTCAACTACACCGTTTTGTTGTGGAGTATAGGGAGCTGAGAATTTGTGGTCGATTCCTTTTTCTGTGAGAAATTACTCAATGGTGGAATTAATGAATTCCAAACCATTATCACTTCGGATTCTCCAGACTGGGAGTTTAATGAGAACTTCTATTCCTTCGTTAAAATTGATGAGCTCAGAGGCTGTTTCGGATTTCAGCCTTAGGAAGAAGACCCAAGTGAACCTTGTAAAATCATCAACAATCACAAGAATGTATTTCTTATGATGACGACATTTTACAGTGGATGGTCCACAAAGATCAATGTGTAGAAGCTCCAATGGTTCCGAAATGGACTTTTCAATGATAACAGGATGACCCTTCTTCGATTTCTTACCACACTCACAAGCAGCACACAAATGATCATTTTCGAATTTGAGAAGAGGTAAACCTCTCACCATTTCGCCGGATACATGATCATTCATGTACCGAAAGTTTAGATGAGCGAGCCTTCGGTGCCATAACCAACTGACGTTAGGAACAGCTTTGGAGAGAAGGCAGAGTTGTAGTTTGCCAATAATCATGTTGATGTCGAGCGGGTACATGTTCTTGTTGCGAAGAAACTTGATTAAACACTATTTCCGGTCTTCAGTCATTACATTGCTATACTTTTTGCAGAACTCCACACGTCGATTTGAATCAGTGAGCTGAGCTACACTAATGAAATTATGTTTCAGATCAGCTACATAAGCCAGATGTGAAGTAGAGAAGTTTCCATTTGTGAGAGTCCCATAAGCACGAATTTGAGAGTTGGAGTTGTTGCCATACGTCACGTAACCAACATTTGGAGAAACCTTCAGATCTCGCTGAAAGTCTTTCTGCCCCGTCATGTGCATGGAGCAAACACTATCAATATACCATATTGTTTCTTACTCCGAAGCACAAAGTGCCTGCTGAACGATGCTTCGACCGGGTGGATCATTGGTGGTCATGTAGTAGTAATGAGGTTCAGCAACATCATATTCATCTTCTGACCCTGAAGACCAATACCCGTCATCACATTCAACCATTTGTCTTGCCATCAGACACATATTCCTTCCAGTTACCATGTCATCATCATCCCCGGATGACCAATATCCTTCAACATCTCTTGAAATCGTTGTAACAAAGTCTTTTTCACTCTCAGCCATCTCTTGTGCTCTTCGGACGTAGTAGGTAGAATTCTTGACTTTTGGTTTTTGTGGAACATCAGCCAGGCAATCTTTAGAAAAATGGTTTGCATGTCCACACTTATGACACACAATATTTGGTTTTTCCGATTTGGAACTCCGAGCACGTTCCGGAGTACAGTTTGGCTTAGTGAGGTTTGGTTTGTATGCAGGAGGATTTTCCGAAGTTGGTTTAGATTCCGGAGCTGAGTATGGTTGAGGATTATTCTGGTGAGGAGCATGGAATCGGTTTTGTTATGGTTGGTAAGAAGGATTGAAAGGATGTTTGTACTTCATTGAGAGTAGAGCAAATCCTGTTGGAAACGGAGTTCTCAATCCATGGCTTCGGAATCATCAACAAAATAGATTTGTGTGGGTAAGGTAGGTATGGATGTTTGAACCAATGGAACAATGGGTTTGAAGGGATCCAGAGCAGATGAGTTCGGAAAGTTCCCTTATGGTTTGAGCAACATTTGACTCATGTCCTTGAAGTTCATCGAAAAGTTGATAGAGCTTCAACTTTTTCAAGGAACCATTGCTCTGAAGACAAGATTTTACATTTCCCCATCCTTTGCCAAAACTGTTTATGAATTTGAGATTGTACTCCAAAGGAGTTCGGACAATCCCATGAGCAGTCATGTTGTTAACAAGGATTCGGTAATGGTTGGAGGCTGAGGCCACTGATTCACCAGAAGTGGTAGTGAAGGTGTCGAAGTCGTTGACAACTAAGGTGAGTCGCTTGTCCTTCATATTTTCCGAACCTTCAATCAGGTCCTGAAGACTGTCCCAAATCTCTTTGGCTGATTTGCATAGCTTGATGTGCTCAAAGAGTGAAGGAGGAACACCAAACACTATTTATGAGAAAGCAACTTGATCAGCATCCAGCTTCGCGATATCATCTGCTGTTAGAGGAGCTGGGCGAGCTTCATCTTCTCGCATGAGCTGAGCAGCCGCATCTCTTACAACTATTCCTACAGGAACATGAGGACCTTCTTTGACGGATCTCCAGATTTGTTCACCTTTATCTTTGGCCAGTAAAAACCTTTCCATTCTAACTTTCCAGTGATCATATTCTTCCACAACTAGTAATGGGGCACGTATAGGGCCACCCACACTATTTGCGATTTGCATTGAAGTTAACATATCTTCAAGCTAAAGTGGTATATAGAAGAACTTTCATCCTTATCACATAAATGGTTGAGATACCAAGGTAAATTCAAACCAACTATAATCTGATCTTATGGATTCAAAAGACAACCACTCAAGCTCTGATACCAATTGTGAGAACAAGATCGATGCGCAGGGACAAGGTTTGAAAACTCAAACCTTAAATGAATGCTTAAGATCAATGTCTGCTTGCTAATAATTTTTTAAGTCAAGGCTGGAAAGACCAGTCAAGTCTTAGATAATATGTTCAACAAATGATCAAGTCATTAAATGAAGAATGAGAGTAAGTGTGACATCCCCAAATTTCTCGGCCAGAAAAGACCGATTTAATTTATGCTTTTAAAATAAAATCAGAGTAATCTTTTAAAAAGATGTTGCGGAATTCGTCCCCAAAATAAAACATGATAAAAGTTTATAAAAACCTTTCTTAAAGAAATATATTTATATTCATTTTATATCAAAACCTCGGGGATGTCATGTTCCGATACAGATAAAAAGCATAAACAGGACGTTATAAGCCATACAACAGTTATTTACAACTACTGACCTATAATCCAAAAATCTCTCATCATCATCCGACTATGCTCGGGGTCCACTAGCCTAAGGATTATCATATTGGGTTTTCAACCCACAATAATAATAAATTTATTAAATTCATCAACCAACAATAACCCTGATTACCCATTCTCGTTATCCTCACTTTACGTCCCTAAACACCTAACACAAGGAACCAAGCCTAAGGATTATCATCGGGATGGACACTACTGCTAAGGGGACTCCTCGGCGATACATATCCTAAAGGCAACCATGAGGGGGATGGAATACACTAATGAACATATAGTTCACCAACACCTACAAGTTGCGAACCTGCTAGTGTTCCATTGGACTGTCTAGAAAGGTCCGTGGTCATTATCTATATTCCGCTAGATGACTACAATAACAACAACAACAACAACATCGAGGCCTCTCATCATTTTAACACACATCGACTATTTCTTCTACACATGTTTTACCTAACATATTTGTAGATAAAAATACATATATAGTTTAAAACTTGTATAAAACATCTATTCAACTGTCATCTCAAATAAACAATCAATATAATTACACATAGCACATATTTTATAGAATATACTTCATATCTTTGTGTAAGATGAAAGTGACTACACACTCACTTGATTTAACGATAATCGGGCAGCACTTCGTTTCCTAAAACAATCGTTTCCGATAAAACCAGGAGTTTTAATGAGAAACCGGGCTCTGCGAGGATTGGGCTTCAAAACCGAAAAGATAAATTTTTCCGGGTCTTCGGGCACTTTGGAACGTGTTTTGGGTGTTTGGTATGATACCGGGGCTTTAGGGGAAGTCGGAATGGAAGAAATATGGGTTTAGGGGTGAAATATGGCAATTTTCTAAAATATACCCGGGAGGTCTCGCACCCTTCTATTTATAGGGGGAGGCTTCGGATCAGAGGGCTGAGAAGCGAACACGCGGCAGCAGATGCGAGGGGGGGAGGTGGCGCGCATGCAAGGCTCGGACACGTAAGGAGGGCATGCGTCGGACGCCTATTGGATCGCGCTTCGGACGGCTCTCTGGATCGGACACGCATCTGATGACTCACCGAGATCGGACACGGGGCGGGTTCCGAGCGAGGGTGACATGGCCTATTCCGGACCATGCGAAATTTCTCGGATTTCGTGTTTTTCTCGATTTTTGAGCCAAAAACTTCTAAAATCCATAACTTTCGCATACAGGCTCCATTTTTGACGTTCTTTATATGCACGCTTAGGTAGAATTATGCTCTACAACTTTCGTTTAGACTTCGTTGGCTAATTTTGATTTTAATTTTATATTCTTATATTTAACAGACGGGGACAGGAAAATCCGTTAAAAATTCATAACTTCTTCATCCGATGTCCGTTTTCGTCAGTCTTTTTACCTTTGTACTACTATTGACGAGACCTTCGATTCTCGTTTAGGCTGTGTCGGCTAAAAATTACTCGATCTAAAATTCGAGTTTTTAGCTGTCTACTGCTAAGCTGAAACTTAGAAAAATCATAAATTCCTCATACGAAGTCAGATTTGGGCGTTCTTTTTGTACATACTCTCGGTTTAACGAACACTACGACTTTCATTTAGATCACGAAGGCTAAAAACTAGTTTATCAAACACTCACTTTTTACGTGATTCGGCGCCGTGCCGGTTTTGTCACGGAACTTCGACAGGTCATAACTTCTTCGTTATAACTTGGATTTCGGTATTCTTTATATATCCGGAATCTTTGTCACGACTACTTCAACTTTCTTAATAGATATCGGCTTTATCTAATATTTATTTTCGACGCTTATTTTTATTCTTAGTTAATTAAATCCTAATAATTAAACATAAAACATATAATTCACATAATAATCACACAATTCCTCTTTATTTCATCAAAATGAGTTACAAATGTTGACCTAGACTATATCATCATTAATGCCTATCCTGGAAACACGGGCGTTACAATTCTCTCCCCCTTAGGATGATTCCGTCCCCGAAATCACACATCAACAAACAAATGCGGATAGCGACTCATCATATCATTCTCCGTTTCCCAGGTGAGATTTGGCCCATTTTTATGTTTCCAACGCACAAGCACTAAATCGACCATCTTGCATTGCAAATTCTTAGTCTTACGGGCAACGATTGCCTCTGGTTCTTCAATTAACCTCTTGTTTTCATCCAACCTTAATTCAGAAATTGGAATTATGTCGGGTACATCTCCCGTGAACTTCCTCAAATAACACACATGGAAGGTGTTATGAATACCCTCTAGTTCTTTTGGTAATTCTAGCTTGTAAGCTTGATTCCCGATCCTCTGAAGAACTTTAAACGGTCCAATAAACCTTGGACTCAACTTTCCCCTCTTACCAAATCTTATAAGTCCCTTCCATGGCGAGACTTAAAGTAAAACCGAATCTCCAACTTCGAATGATATCGGTTGTCTCTTCTTTTCAGCATAGCTCTTTTGACGATCTTGAGCAGCTAACATCCTTTCCCTAATCACTTTCAACTTTTCAGTAGTCTGATGGACTATTTCAAGTCCCATAAACTGCTTTTCCCCAGCTTCCAGCCAACATGACGGCGTTCGACACTTTTCTCCATACAAAGCTTGGTAAGGTGCCATCTTGATGCTTGAGTGGGAACTATTATTATAGGAGAATTCTACCAGAGGTAAATGTTAATCCCAGTTACCATGGAATTCCAGGGTACATGCTCTTAGCATATCCTCCAACATTTGAATTGTTCGTTCACTCTGAACATCAGTTTGCGGATGGTAAGTTGTACTCAAACACAACTTGGTACCCAATTCCTCTTGTAGACTCCTCCAAAACCTTGAGGTAAAACGGTTGTCACGATCTGATAAATTCGTTAATGGAACACCGTGAAGCCTCACAATTTCCTTCACGTAAGAATTCACAAGCTTATCCATAGACCACTTCTCGTTGGCTGCTATGAAATGCGCACTCTTAGTGAAGCGATCAATGATCACCCAAATCATGTCATGACCGTTCTTCGTTCTGGGAAGTTTAGTCACGAAATCCATGGTGATGTCTTCCCATTTACCCATGGGTACTGGTAAAGGTTCTAAACTCCCATACGGTTTCTGATGTTGTGCCTTAACCCTAGCACATGTTACACACTCGGCCACATACTTAGCAACATCGAGCTTCATCGTCGACCACCAATAGTAGGGTTTTAGATCCCTATACATTTTTGTGCTGCCGGGATGAATCGAGTACATGCTCTTGTGAGCTTCTTCCATTAGAAGATCTCTTATTCCTCCTATCTTAGGTACCCAAATCCTATCTTGGAATACCTTCAGTTATTGACCGTTTGTATCAAACACTAACGTTTTTCCCAAACGTTCTTTCTTTCGGTCATTTTTCTCTAAAGCTTCCTCTTGAGCTTTCTTTATACTTTCCACAATTATCGAGACAACTTCAATTCTCAACGCTCTTGGCATTTTCTTTTCAAGGTTTACCTTCCGACTGAGAGCATCAACAACAACATTTTCTTTACCATGGTGGTAAAGTATCTCACAGTCGTAGTCCTTGAGTAACTCTAGCCAGCGTCGTTGCCTCATGTTCAATTCCTTCTGGTTAAAGAGATATTGAAGGGTCTTATGATTAGTGAAAAGTTTGCATTTGGTGCCATAAAGATAGTGCCTCCATATGGTTTAGGCGAATATTACCGCTGCCAACTCCAGATCATGAGTGGGGTAGTTCTTTTCATGCTCTTTCAATTGCCTCGATGCATATGCTATCACTTTATCCCTTTGAGTCAGAACACAACCTAGCCCAACTCCAGATGCATCGCTATCAACTGCGAAGTCATCAACTCCTTCAGGCAAAGAAAGAATCGGTCCTTCACATAATTTCTTCTTTAACTTCTCAAAAGCTTCCTTATGCTTCTCATTCCAAGTATAAGTAGCTCCTTTGTGGGTCAAAGTTGTTAATGGAGTAGCGATTGAAGAAAAGCCTTGGATAAACCTTCGATAATATCCAGCTAATCCTAATAAGCTTCGGATCTCCGTAGGACTTTTCGGTTGTTCCCACTTCATCACAACTTCAATCTTCGCTGGGTCAACCATTATCCCTTCTCGGTTAACCACATGACCCAAAAATTTGACTTCTTGAATCCAAAATTCACATTTGGAGAACTTTGCATACAGCTTCTCCTTTTTCAGAACTTCCAGCACTTCCCGCAGATGCTTCTCATGCTCCTGCATGCTTTTTGAATAAATCAAAATATCATCTATGAACACTATCATAGATTTATCAAGGTATGATTTACAAACCCTGTTCATCAAATCCGTGAAAGCCGCTGGAGAATTGGTTAGTCCAAACGACATAACCAAGAACTCATAGTGTCCATATCTTGTTCTGAACGTAGTTTTCTCAATATCCTGCTCTCTTACCTTTAGCTGATGATATCCTGACATACGATCGATCTTCGAGAAATAGCTCGAACCTTGCAACTGATCGAACAGGTCATCAATCCTTGGCAACGGGTACTTTTTCTTTATTGTTGCCTTATTCAGCTCTCTGTAATCGAAGCACATTCTCATGCTCCCGTTTTTTTTCTTTACGAATAACACCGGAGCTCCCCAGGGTAATGAACTAGGTCGAATAAAACCTTTGCCTTATTCAGCTCTCGGTTTAACGAACACTACGACTTTCATTTAGATAACAAAGGCTAAAAATTAGTTTATCAAAAACTCACTTTTACGTCATTCGGCGCAGTACCGGTTTTTTCGTGGAACTTCGACAGGTCATAACTTCTTCGTTATAACTCGGATTTCGGTATTCTTTATATATACGGAATCCTTGTCACAACTACTACAACTTTCTTAATAGATATCGGCTTTATCTAATATTTATTTTCGATGCTTATTTTTATTCTTAATTAACAAAATCCTAATAATTAAACATAAAACACATAAATCACATAATAATCACATAATTCCTCTTTATTTCTTAAAAATTAGTTACAAAGGTTGACCTAGACTATATCATTATTAATGCCTATCCTAGAAACACGGGCGTTATAGTAAGTGATCAAAGTACAACTAATAAATGAAGAACAAGAAGAATGTTTTTTAATAAACTTAGAGAAAAATGCCAAAAGTGAATAAAAGATCCTGAGTTGACTTGATTTAATGCTCCTATAAATAGGAGTGAATGTTACAACGAATTAACTGAAGTGCTTACATAGGACCGGACAAAAGAAATGATTCTGACATTCTGATTGTCCAAATACAACTATAGACTATGTCCTATGAAACGTTATATCAATACAAGGACAAATATAATTAATGCACAAAAGACAAACCAGCTTCACTCCGGATCAGTATACATTCCGGACATGAGAATCAGCTCCGGAATGTCTTCAGTCTTCATATCTTCTTTCCTGGTCAGGACAGATTCCGGACCACTCTCCACTTCGGAACATACACACTTCGGAATTAGTGATTAGGATTGCTAGAGGTTCTCTTTCAGGTTCCAACAGCTTGAAATGAGAAGATGGAGGTGGGTGGTAGGAGTCTCGGCCGAAGATAAGAAGGGGACAAGAGGAAAGAGACTTGAGGTGATGTTGCATGGAAATCCACCATGCAACAATGAGGTGTCAAGGGAGGATAAGCCCTCTTTTTCTTTTTATCTTTTTTTAAAATAACTATATGGGCCGAGAATGGTCTAAGAGGAAAGAGGATGGGATGGTTTTCGGCTCCTTTTTCTTGGGTTGCTCGAATTTATTAGTCTTAACAATATTTTTCGGCCCATTGGGCTCTTAAGGTGGTTCACGGCCCAATATAGTATAAAGGAATGGGTTTATGGCCCATTAGGGCTAATTAAATTATTTATGGCCCAATAAGGCCCATTAGGGTTAGAATGAATCATTCTAGACCCAAATGGCCCAAAATGTTATAGACTTATGAATTGGGTCTATTTAGAATCCAATTAGGGTTTCTTTGCCCAAAATAGTCTAATTGAAGATTTATTGGCCTAAAAGGCCCATTAAGAGGATCCTTGTCCATAATAAGTTTGAACCGGGATTTCTAGGGTTTCCAACCCTTAGTTGAACATGGGAGATGTATTTGAATGAGCATTGAGTGATATTCACTTAGGGTACATGCTTTACAATAGTTGAATGATTACATGAGAATAGAATTTCCAAGCTAAAATGCTAGTTGTGACAGGGACATACCCTTGTGCCTGATGGGAGGACCCCTAAAAATTGGCAAGACAAATGGTTATGGGTTAACCGTGGCTTGGTGGGTAGCAGATGCTACCGTGCAAACTCCTTTGCCAATGTTACTCCTAAGTTGTTCCCCCACAATCAGCGTGTTGCCGACCTTCTGAAGACTATCCAGGTTTCCCCCGAGGACTATTCTGAAGTGTTGCTTGCTGGTCTGGGGATGAGCCCTTCTTGGCGGAGTCGAGGGAAGATGGTAGTTTTTTATTCCGTTGTTGATGGTAAATATCACTTTCTCTTCTGCTTCTTCTCCACCCCTTTTTTTCTTTTTCCTTTTTCTTGTGTTGAAGAGGGGTAATGGTTTGACTGTTTCTCGTTTTGTTGTGTGTCTCTTTGTGTAGGTGTTGAGTCCCCTTTGTCTATGGACTAGGTATTGCGGAAGTGTTATCGGGGAAACTGGAGCACCGGGAGGTGGACTTGGCTGAGCACCTCCCTCGCCCCCCCCCCCCCCCCCCCCCCCCGTCGCCTTGATCAACTTGCTTTGACTGCCGCTTCTCCTATCCCATTGTGACTGAGGGAACGTCGGTGTCGGCTAGGGAGACTCCTTTAACTCCCCGTCCTATCTCAACCGTCATCCCTCCTGCTGGTGCATTCTCCAGCTCCACGAAGACAGTTGAGGATAGAAAAGATGGTATCATCTCAGACGTTCGTCGCATGCAGGCTAAGAGGAAATCGGTCTTGGCGACGGGTGATGCAATTACTGGTGCGCCTAACATTGGTAGGCGAGTTCAGTCGAGGTGTAATTTCACCCGTCTTCTGAACTCGATGTCCTCTACACTAGAAGCAATCGTTGTGATTCTTGATGATGACGTGCAGCATTCTGATGGGAATCAGGGGGCGACTAAGCAGCCTGAAGTTCTTGTCCAATCTAATCCTCAAACTCCTTCCGATGTTTCTCCCCCTAAGGACGTTGGTGATGTTGAGCGACATCAAACCCCTCCCCGCAAGGGGGCTTCTGGGGAGTTTTCTGTGTCCGACGTGTTTGTTCCCTCTTGGAGTCTTAATAATGGCTCTTGTTTGTCTGTGCATGCCAATGCGGTGGATTTTGCCCGTCATGCGTTTCCGCTTGCTGCTTTCTCTGACATGGAATCCATGGGCAGCCCCGCCCTTTCCCACAACATGTTCTATGCCGTTGTACAGGCCATGTCCTACTTGGTTGCCGGTGCTCGCCGAGTTCAATCTCTCAACGAAATGGAGGATGCTCATGAAAAGTGCAACGATCACGAGGGTGGTTTAAGGTGCCACTGTTGGATTAGTGTCTAAGTCCATAACTATAATTGGTAAGACTTGACCCGACTCGGCATGGTCCATTTGGGTTGCATGGCATCATGCATTTGGATAGACTAAAATGACAGAAATAACACTTAAGGTTTATTAATATATGATAAGTTCTAATATATTAATTAGATTATTTAATTAGTATTGATCAAGAATTAATCTAGAATTAATTAAGTGATCAAAAGAAGACTAATTAAATATATGGGTTGATTGTGTAAATTATCCATACTTGTATAGTGGGATAAGACTCCATGGATTATGAAGTTGGGCTAAAACCCATAGGATGCTCCATGGATGCTCCATGGTGTATTTGAACCTATCGATCCAAGGAAATGGAAAGCCATGACAATTAGGGTTTACCCTAATTGTGACACTATATAAAGATCATATTCTTGGGAAAAATTAGCCAACACATGTGTGTGAATGAAAGGGCAAGGCGATTTCATGAAGTATCATTTCTCTCTAAGTCTTTCAAGTGCATATGATGTTGTGTGAACCATTTGAGGTGTCACACTTGGGGCACTAGGCTCTCGAGTTTCATGGAGTCAAGCTACATCAACAAGGTATGTATTATATCCATCTTATTACCCAAGTATCAATGTTTTGTATGCTAGTTAGGGTAATACCTTGGATATTCATATTTGCATGTATAATAGAGAAAACATAGATCCAAGGTATTTAGGGTTGCATATACACTTAGGAGTGTTAGAATGCTCAAAACCCAACAGTGGTATCAGAGCCAAGGCTTGTTTTCCATTATACTTGATGCAAACTTGTTGAAAAACTCGAAAATTTTTGCATCTGACTGCTCACCACGACGTGGCAGTCTTTACCACGACGTGGTGATGCCCCTGTATGCAGAATTTCGAGGTTTTGCTTTGTATTGGATGAGTATCATTAACCTAAACTGTTTTTTCAACTTATAAACCTGTTTTTGATGTGGTAATGTTCATGCTAATCCAAGTTCAAAGATAATTGTCATTAGATTCATGTTTTGTATTAGTTTAATGGATAGGCTAATTACATGAAAAAGTTTGATTGAATTATCTTGTTCTTATGAGTTGCTTAGATTAATAGGAATGTTAAGTGAAATTGTTGTTTTCAATCCAAATTAATCTAAGAGTTGATTCTAAAATGTGTTTTTGTAACTTGTCCTCAAGTTATATGAAAAGTCATATTTAAGATTCATAAAACTCATAAAGTTTTCCATAAGTTATGAATAAGGAAGAGTCACATTCCTTTAATGGTTTAAAGTCTTCCATAACTTGTCCTCAAGTTATGGAACTTGAAGAGTTTTTTGGATTAAAACTACTTTAAACACATAAGTTATGGAATTGAAAAGTTTTTGAATAATTCAAAACTTGCCCTCAAGTTTGGAATTTGAAAAGTTTTCTTTCATGAATACTTTAATTCCAAATTAAGCCCTTAGAATTTTGAAAGTTAAAATTCAACCCTTATACCTTATAATATTATAATTCAATAATTTATATATACGTATAAGAGCAAGTCAGTCTTACCGTTAGTAGGCCTCATTCACGAAGTCGGTCTATAAGGGGGGTATAACGTTACTGCCTATAAAATGGCAGTTTAATGGGTGTCCACTCTCACCCACCGCTTCCTTGACTGGTGGAGGGTCGTTAGCCGAACGGGTAAGACAAGGACTATATTTCTCCCTTCATTAAAAGTATTAATGATAAATACTAAGTAACTAAATCTTTTATAGATTCCCAATATTAGTTACTTAGGAAAAATGTGAGTAAGGTGCTAATCCATGAAATTACACTTTCCACCTTGTTTAAGTCGTTGGTTGAGCGTGTGTGGTTTACCGGCACACTAACTTGGACTTAACAAGGTAGGCAAAGGGTTTCTTAAAGTTTATCATAGGCCGGTGGACCGTGTGTGGTTTACCGGCACATCGGTTGAGTGATAAACATTTCAGAGTACCAAGTAATTTGCATGGTTACTTCACACCTTGTTTTGTGATCCTCGGCATCCCAGTCACAAAACCTGAAGGGCACACTCGAGATTGAAACATGCCATTGAAAAGTTCAATGAATCTCAAAAGATAGGCAAGTCTGTGATAGTCCAGTACACCATTCCCAAAGAGTCCATATGTTTCTCTTGCCAAAGGAAGGGGCATTGATTGCGAAACTCCCTATTTATCTGAAAGATCATAAAGTTGATCAAGTCAATAAGTTTGACTTAACTTCATATAAAAGTCCACTCTCTAACTCTGTTAAGTTTCTACTATGAGATTCTCATTACATGATGTGACTGTGTCACATGTTGATGTTTTAAGAATCAAAGAAAAAGTGAAGAAACTCAAAGGAAGTATATGCTAATTTTGATCGCGAAGATGGATTTCGATCGCATGGTTCGGTGATCAGAATTTTTTGAAGCTGTTGCTTAGGAGTTATGATATATTGCTTAGGAATCGATAACAACAAGTTTTTCATATGCATTTGCACTGTAAGGATAAGTTTTTCCACAAAGTTTTGAAATAAAATAAAAGGATTTTAATTTTATATTTATTTTAAATATCCTTACAAGTGGCAATTGTGGAAAATGGTTGTTTATATGATTCCATTGATAGCAATATTTGAAAAAAATGGAATTTGTTTCTTTTATTTGTGGTAATGTCTAATTTATCAAATAAGGAAAGATTCTCATCACCCAAGGTTTCAGTTGGATAGAAACTTGGAAATCATGCAAGTTGTATAGTATGATGAATGAGAATTTCCATCTTTGGAAAATTAAGATTAATTCCTTGTTCACAAGTATATGTGAGTCAAGTGAAGGACTAAGGGATCGAGTACACATTCT
This sequence comes from Lactuca virosa, assembly GCF_052849685.1. Taxonomy (NCBI): domain Eukaryota; kingdom Viridiplantae; phylum Streptophyta; class Magnoliopsida; order Asterales; family Asteraceae; genus Lactuca; species Lactuca virosa. The sequence goes on along the minus strand of NC_136429.1, from coordinate 301,671,611 downwards.
GGTGCACCGGTCAAGTCCACCACAAAAGATCGATAACTCTATTCTTCATGATTTACTAATGTTTAGTAGATATGGTTATACTTACAAGTTTAAGTATAATTCTGAAGCATTGGAAAAACTTCGATGTATGACAGAACGAATGAGAAGAATCAAATTAGGCAGAAAGATAAAAGTTTCTCAAATCTGAAAAGATGGGAGAGCACTTTAGTATCAGGTTTTGTGATCATCTTAATGATTTAGAAATCATATCACAATTAGTCCTCTATGGAAATCTTAGTGCATTCTTATGACTAAGAAGAGGAGTCATGAATTGTTGAAATGATTAAATCAAGAAGATGAGTCATACTTCGTTCCAAAACAAGTCTTAGAGTCATACTGCAAGACTATAAGTTGAGTGACATATCTTAAAGAAAGGTTTATAACACTTGTAAAGTTTAAGAGTAAAAGTGTCCTACTCTTGTATATTTGAAATTGGTAAGTTGTGATGTTTTGGATAAAACAAAGACCAATTAAGGCCATTTGTGTGAAGTGTCTGTCTTGATAAAGAATCCGCACTATCTCTTGAATATTTAGCAAGATAGTTTTATATGTCAAGAGGACAGTGGGAGTCTAAAAGATTCTGAAAGTATTTCAAGATCTAATCAAGAATAAAACCTGTAGTTTCTCACTAGCTCGCGACTTGAGGTTTATAACCTATCGTGTTGACATATTTCTATTTCTGTGCCCATTCCAGTAAAGTTGACTATACATTTGAGTTCTACATGTTCTTAATTGTTTGCATAACTACTTGGAAGCAATGGCAGGCCCTGTATTGCCAGGTGGCAAGAAGTTAAGATTGCACAAGTTCAATCTATATGAGTTTGGATTTGTCACTAACCTAGTCTTGTGATTATGGTTTTGACAAATTCACGTGGATGAGAACACATACACCATAAAATCTAAAGGTTATAAGGTTTCTCTCCGATTCATGAAAATGATGGTGAGGAAACACTTCCACCAAGTAGATTTTAGGTAGATAGCAAGTGTGATATTTCCATTCTCAAAGTCGTTAGTGGAGCATGTGTGGTTAACCGGCACACTAACATGGACTTATGAGAAATGGCAAAAAGTCTAAACAATCGAGACTATGACTACGGCATCCCTTTTCATAGTTCTAAAATTGTTTAGACACACCTGTGAGCTATCTAAGAAAAGGTGTATGATTTTGATAAAGTTTTTTATCAATGCATCTCGTATCAGAAATCTGAACTTTGGTAAGAAAGTCAATAAAGTATTCGTTTCTAGAAGTCCAGCTAATTTCTGGAAACATGTCAAAGCTAGTGGGAGCATAAGTGTTATGCTAATAATCATCATTTCATTGGGAGCATGATAATTATGATAAGTATTGCAAGTTAGCAATGTTAATTATCGAAAACAAAGTTTCAATTCTTGAAGTTGCGGGAGTTGGAAAAGTTGTTTTGCTATAATTAAGGGAGAGGAAATTGTACTTCATTTCAATTCTAAAAGCATAGATTGAGGTTTTAATCATCTTTGGTCAAGGATATATATATATATATATATATATATATATATATATATATATATATATATATATATATATATATATATATATATATATATATATATGAATTTCATGTTGGAATGGCTCAACATACGGTAATTCTATATATGGGTCCATTATTTGCGTTCTAAAATTCGATTATGATTACGGCATCCCTTTTCATAATCTGAATTATGAGAACTTGGCAAATAGACATAGAAATATTATAGCAAAGAGACTGGTCTAGTATCATTTTTATGTGAGACATCATGAATCGTGTCCCATATGCTTCAGATATAGGATCGATTGCATGTGCTATAATATTCATCCTTTCTAAATTTTCCAAATGCTTTGGCATTAAGGGGGAAAAATATAGAATTGGATATGACTAAAATGATTAAGCAATTGTCGAGAACAATCTAAGGATTACCAAAGATTGGTTGCTCGGGGACAGTTGGAAGTATAGTGTTAAATTTTGGAAGGACCTTATTGAGTTATTCTGAAGAGAGGCAACTCTTGATCAGAAGTGACAGTCAAAAAAAGGGAATATGGAGATGTTTCATAGTTGGAAGTTATTCAATTTGTGTAAGATTAGAAAAACTTAATGCAAGAAGGATGTTTCCATGGAGTTGATCTCCATTGGAATACTCTGTAATGTATATTGACAAGTCTTTGTGACTTTGTGCATAAACATTACAAGGGGATAATGCATATAAGTTTAAAATCTATCAGATTTCGGTAAATGATAGGAATTTGGAATCCTTACATTTTCGATAAGGATTGGGAGTGTGAAAAGAGAATCATTGAAATTATGTTCAATTGATCTAGTTCACAAAGTAAAGATCATAGACAAACTTAGAATGCATACTTGGTGTATGGCATGACTAGTGTTTAGAAAAAACATAGTGTACATGCTTGGAGCATGGGACAACTAGTGTTTTTAATTCAAGTAAAGTTGATAAAACCAAAACAATGAATAATGAGTAATTAGTATGGTGATAATTAAAAAGTGTTCTATTTATATTCATAGGTTTTGATACCATATTGGATTCAATTATTCTTGTGTTTCATTTTGCATGTTTTGACTTCCAGAATAAACTAGGTCACTCTTCCCGAATGACTAAGTTATTCAAACCATCCACAGTCGGTCATATGTTGGAAGTAGATATAAATCAAGACTGTCATGAGTTGGATTGTAGAGGTCTAAGATGTTGGACAAAGCAGTGCTACAACACTCATGAGTACTCCTAAGTTCTGAGTATTGGATTCAACGCGCGCTCATTTGAATCACTTCATGGATTTTATAACGAGTGATCATGAGACGATAATATCTTATATTCTTCAAACCTAGAGATATGAGTTGTTACTATGAGTTGGTTGTAAATTGATTGCGCGAAACCGCATTGATAACTCGATGTTATAAAACGTTCCTTTGTGTATGATTCAACAAGTAGTAGAACAAGCCATATGAGTCGAAGTTTATCCATTCCTTTTACCTTCGGGATAAAAGCGATATCTGTGGGCCCCTCGATGATTTAGTGATGACAAACGTAAGTGCTCGGCCGGGCCTGGACTGATTTGATTTGTTCAATTAGTCAGACGTCATAAATCTGAAATCGGGAAACAACAAATGGACAGAGAGAATGATTATAATCCATGTCTCAGTCCATATGATATCTAGAATGGAGGAATATATTATCCCTTATCTAATGGACAAGTCATTGACAAAGGTCAGAGTTCATCTATAAGGTTAGAGTTCGACAGCGGCTTTTGAGAGCTACGATTGCCAGTTGGTTCTTGAATTCATACGCAATAATAGTTTTAGACTTATCCCAGTGGGAGACTGTTGGATTAGTGTCTAAGTCGATAACTATAATTGGTAAGACTTCACCCGACTCGGCATGGTCCATTTGGGTTGCATGGCATCATGCATTTGGATAGACTAAAATGATAGAAATAACACTTAAGGTTTATTAATATATTATAAGTTCTAATATATTAATAAAATTATTTAATTAGTATTGATCAAGAATTAATCTAGAATTAATTAAGTGATCAAAAGAAGACTAATTAAATATATGGGTTGATTGTGTAAATCATCCATACTTGTATAGTGGGCTAAGACTCCATGGATTATCAAGTTGGGCTAAAACCCATAGGATGCTCCATGGTTGCTCCATGGTGTATTTGAACCCATGGATCCAAGGAAATGGAAAGCCATGACAATTAGGGTTTACCCTAATTGTGACACTATATAAAGATCATATTCTTGGGAAAAATTAGCCAACACATGTGTGTGAATGAAAGGGCAAGCCAATTTCATGAAGTATCATTTCTCTCTAAGTCTTTCAAGTGCATATGATGTTGTGTGAACCATTTGAGGTGTCACACTTGGGGCACTAGGCTCTCGAGCTTCATGGAGTCAAGCTACATCCACAAGGTATGTATTCTATCCATTTTATTACCCTAGTATCAATGTTTTGTATGCTAGTTAGGGTAATACCTTGGATATTCATATTTGCATGTATAACAGAGAAAACATAGATCCAAGGTATTTAGGGTTGCATGTACATTTCGGAGTGTTAGAATGCTCAAAACCCAACAGTCGCATCTTTGAGCATGAGAGTGACGTCCATTGTTTGGAACAGAAGTGCATGCTGCTTGCTGCTGAGAAAGCCGGTGCAGAAGAGGTTCGGACTGCCTTTGAGAACAAAGTGGATTCTTTGACACAGACGAACGAGGGGTTGATGATAAAGAATGAGAGTCTCGAGCGTGATGTTGTTGATCGTGATAAACTGGTTGCTAGTATCCAGGCAGATACCGAGGCTGCCCAGCGTGACTTGGATCGGTTGCTTCGTGTGGGTGTTGTCCGGATTGTGGACGAGTTGATTGAACATCCGGAATTTACTGCCGCCGTCAGTCTTATTCACCATGCCGCTTTTGTTTCTGGAGTAGACTCTGGTCGCAACAACTTGGTGTCAGAGACAAGTTCTGGTTCTCATAACCCTAGTGATGGTGATTCCTGGTGAAACTCTGTTTTGAGTGTCAATGAAGACCTTCTTGCTTATGCTAGTATGGATCATGCGTCCCTACTTGGTCTGGGAGATTTGGATATTTAAGGCATCCGAGAACTTTGCGCTTTTGACCTTGCTAAAGGAACCCCTGAGGGCATGCTGATTGATGGTGGCGGTAGGGATGTTGGTGGTAATGTGGGTGCTGATGATGATGGTGGTGGCGGTGGCAAGGGTATAGGTGATTCTGACATCGGCTGTCCGGGGTTGAAGGATGGTGTTAGCAATGTTAGTCCTTCTGTTTCTTAAGGTAATTCGTACCGTGTGTTGCCCCTATGGCGTGTGAAAAAAAAAATTGAAGCTTTGTAAGTCATGTTTCGTTGTTGGGTAGTTTGCTAGTTGTTGGCCTTGTGGGCCCTACTTTTGTGATATGTCCTTATGTATTTTGTTTTTGTGTGTAATCTATTTTGGCCTGGTCGTCCCCTTGCATGCTTATACTGATTGTGGTTTTTTGTCGTGCAAATGTGTTTGTTATTTCTTTTGCGCAAGTATTTTGATTAATGAAATTTATGTGGCCTGTTTTGACCACATAGAGGGCTTGTTCAAACATGTTATTATATGGGCGTCTGTTTTTAATAAGCTAAGTATTTTGAATTAATACACTAAGTATTAAGAATGAAATACTGATCATTTCGAGCTAGTGCAGTAAATATCATAGATAATGCTTTTTCCTTTTCTTAATACGCTAAGTATTAATACACTTAGTATCTGAAGAAAAGGAACTAAACGTTTTGGAGGTAATACACTAAGTATTATGGATGAGGCTCCTTTTTTCCAATACACTGAGTATTTTGGGGTGGGGGAGGAATGCTGCTCAACCCCATGGTGTTTTGGATAAGAGGTGGAACTCTTTGCCTAAGCGCTCTAAGTCTTTGGCGTTAATTGTTTCTTTTAGACGATTTTTCTGGGCATACTAGAAATAAAACTTCTTCAGGTTTCTGGCGTTTCAAACCCTCGGAATCTGTCTTCCTTCCATTGTTTCTAATGTATATGCACTTCTGCGATTAGCTTCAATGACCTTGTGTGGTCCTTCCCAGACGAGGCTCAGCTTCCCCTGCGGTTGAGCCCTGCTTGCTTCGTTGCATCTCAATACATGGTCTCCCACCTTGAAGGCCTTTTCTTTAACCCGCTGGTTATAATATCTTTCGACAGCGTGTTTGTATGTGGCATGTCGAACGTTGGATTGTTTACGTCGTTCTTCGAGGAGGTCAAGGCTCGTTCCCAAGTCTTACGAGTTGGCTCATTCTTTCGAGTTGGTTACTCTTAGCGAGCCCACCATTAATTCTAGTAGTAGCATCGCCTCTGTGCCGTACACCAGGCTGAACGGAGTCTCTTGTGTGCCTACTCTCGGCGTCGTCATATACGACCATAGTACAGTTGGTAGTTCCTCGGCGCAGTTACCTATGGCTTTCCCTAAACGCTTCTTGATTCGGTTGGCGATCGTTCTATTGGACACCTCTGTCTGACCATTCGCTTGAGGGTGTTCCACTTATTTGAACCTCTGTGTAATACCTTTTTCTGTGCACCAATCTCTGACCGGGTTCTCAGTAACTGTAACCCGTTATCACTAATGAGCACCTTGGGAATCCCAAACCTGGTCACGATGTTTCTCCACATGAATTTGAATACTTGTCTCCCCGATATGCATGCCAACAGTTCAGCCTCTATCCATTTGTGAAGTAGTCCACTGCGACGATTAGAATTTTACCTTACCCGGGGCCTCTAGGAATGGTCTGACGATATCTATTCCCCACTGGTAAAATGGCCATGGGATGGATATATTTGTCAGGGGATCCGAAGGGTTCCCTTGGATGGGGGAGTAGGCTTGACATTCCGCACATTTTTTTGTTAGTTCCGCTGCATCTTGATGTGTGGTTGGTCAGTAGATGCCCATGCGCAACACCTTTCCAACCAAAGCGCGCGCACCTTCGTGGGCGCCCGCCTGACCAGCGTGCACCTCCTAGAGCGTTTCCTTTCCCTTAGCTTCGTCTACGCATTTAAGCCAAGGCGTTGCAAATCCTTTCCAATATAGTTCCCCATCTATTAGCGCGTACGAGGGTGCTTTAAGGTCTATTTTCCTGGCTTCTTCGTGGATGTCCGCTAGAATGCAATGATGCTGGTATTCAACCAGGGGGTCATCCATGTGCGTTTGGACGTCGTCAAGGTGTTCACTTGTTGCTCGTCTATGCTTCTTTCCTTGAGCACTTCCACTAAGACCTTTTGGGACAGGTGATCGAAGCACGTTGATTCCAGCTTGCTTAGGATGTCTGCTCTTCTGTTCTCACTTCTACGTATCTGCTTAATGACAAACTCTTTGAAGGGCTTGACGAGTTGCTGCACTGTCTTGACATACTTTTTGTAACAACGTAATTTTCAAACCAAAATTTTCAAATTTTTAAAACACATTTTTCTCAATTCAAACATCTCCAAAAGTATTATAGTATCAAATAAGCAAACACATATCCCAAAAACTGAATATATAACAAATCTAGGATCCTCTAAAAACATGACTCAAATCTCTGACGTGTGTACAATCAAGTCGGTGCCTTCCCATAATCCTGAGGAGTACCTGAAACACATAACACATAACACGGTAAGCACAAAGCTTAGTGATTTCTCCAAAATACCACTCATATCTCATCAGCTTCTCATTGCTATACTCAGATAAGACCCTCTGGTCAAATATGTCTCAGTGGGACCCTCTGGTCCCACAGCTCAGATGGACCCTCCGGTCCTTCAACTCAACAACTCAATATAATACACGACATACATATCACAAAGACAAATAGCAGGAATCTCAATATACAATATATGCACATAAGACCCTCTGGTCACACATAGGTTACCACTCAAGGTAAGTATAGTGAGAAGACTCACCTCGTAAGAACTTGGATAATCTCGAACTCGAATCACTGGTCTAGCCTCCGCCTAACACAACGATAATAATCCCTAATTAATAAGGCTCTCACTGAAGCTAAACTAACCCTTCTTCAAACTCACAGAAGGGAAAAAGAGCATTTTACCCCTCTATGGCCTTATAGTCAACCGAAAGTCAACAGCAGGGAGTACGCTACACGTACCAACTCTCTAGGTTGGGCGTACTCGGCTGCCATATAGGCATCAGGGATGCTCGACCCCTACGCTGCACGCACTGGGATTACGCCCAGCGTACGTCCCAGTTTCACTCTCCTCATATATTTGGTCTTAATCAGTTAAGACCTTGGCTCATATCACAGATCTGGACTCCCTAATATCTCTTAATCCATAAAGTCAGTGACTTTAAGCCTTTGCATGGCTGATTAGGTCACAAACACTCAAAACACTCATCCTCTTTCCTCATGAAGCTCATATCTCATGCATGGCTTACTTCTAACGTCCAAGATTGGATTTTTATGACTTTACTCTGCAAAATACACTAAAAGGGGGTAGATCAAGGTCTCTGGAGCTCATTGACTCATAAAGTCTCCATCTTTTGGGACAAAACCCTAAAATACTCTATATAAATGCACAAATCAAAAGAGTAAGAAAGCTTGAAGCTTTATACCTATATGTGAAGTTTTCCACACAGCTAACCTCAGATCCAAAAGCCTGGACTCTCACTCCTTCTTCTCCAAGGCTTCTTCTCCACTTCAAGAACACAAGATTACACTCACAAGCTCTCAAATGCACTCACAAACTATAAGAACGAAGATTTAGGGTTAGGAGGGTTTGGTGTCTGGGAATGGTGGCCAGGAATGAGGCCATTATATCTTTTATATAGGGGACACACCAACAATTAGGGTTTTCATTTTGGGCATAGTACGCCCAGCGTACTAGGTGGTCTCTGCGTCAAATGCACGCATATGAGTACGCTGAGCGTACACTCTACTACGCCCCGCATACTCATTTACCAGATTTTCTCTAAAAAGGGTCAAAATGAACAAATGCTCAAAAGATCAAGGTTTACAAGGTATACCTGGACTTGGGATGCTACAATTCTTCCCCACTAGAATCAGACTTCACCCTCGAAGTCATGATCCACAAATAACTCTGGATATTGCTCCCGCATCTCCGACTCCGGCTTCCAAGTCGACTCGGACCCCTTCCGATGTTGCCACTGGACCTGAACCAGGGGCACCTCCCTGTTTCTCAAAACCCTCCCCTTCCGATCCAAAATTGCAATCGGTCTCTCAATATAATTCAGACTCGCATCAATCTAGGAATATCCCCCCTACAACTGATCGAACAAATCATCGATCCTCGGAAGTGGATAACGGTTTTTGACCGTCAACTTGTACAACTCCCGGTAATCAATGCACATCCGGTGCGAACCATCCTTTTTCTTGACAAAAAGGATCAGAGCTCCCTACGGTGAGCTACTCGGTCTAATGAACCCTTTCCCCAGCAGCTCCTGGAGTTGAGAGCATAACTCATGCATCTCTGGTGGCGCAAGGCGATAGGGTGCCTTGGCAATAGTCTCTGCACCTGGAATCAAATCAATCTGAAACCCCACCTGCCTCTCGGAAGGCACACCCGACAACTACTCGGGGAAAACATCTGCAAACTCACACACTATAAGAACCTCAGAGATAGAACTCGGTCTCCTTACGGTAACCCGTGTATCCATCACGTATGCCAGAAAACCCGTACAACCCTGCTGTAAACTCTGTCTCGCTCGGTCAGCAGAGCAGAAAGCTGATCCAGACCTAGTACCCTCACCATACACCGTAAGTACTCCCCCACTAGGGTCTCGGATAGTCACTAACTGACGCTCGCAGTCTATCACAGCTCCAAATCGACTCAACCAGTCCATGCCCACTATGACAATGACATTACCCATAGTGATCGGTACTTGGTCTATCGGAAACGTAACACCAAAAATCTCTAGTGTACACTCACGGACCACGTCAGTAGCAAAAACCACATGCTCATCAGCTATAGAAACCCTCAGAGGTCGACTCAACGCCTCACGTCGGATACTGATGTGACGACTAAAAGCTATGGACACAAAAGATCGACTCGCACCCGAGTCAAATAACACCAAAGCAGGTACAAAACTCACAACAAAAGTACCTATACACAACACAATATAAGCACAAAATATCTCAAAAGAACAATAATATGAATACATATCGGCCACAACATCAGGCTCTCCCACGAACCCTCGGTGTCTCGGCCTTCACTGGCCGACTGTCATTAGCACGCAAAGAAGCAGATGCAGATCCCTGTGCTGACCCCTGCACGAGCATAGGGCACTCGGCCTTCCGGTGGCCGGCCTCGTTGCAATGGAAGTAAAACGAGAACCCCTTGGGGCAATCCTTCGCCATGTGCCCCTCCTTGCCACATTTGTCGCAAATCCATGCATGACACGAACCCTCATGGCTCTTACCGCACTTGCCACAAGTGCGGCGCTTCTGGCCCCAACTCTGGTATGAGCAGGCTTAGCCCGCCTCGTCGCCGGCTACAACTGTACTGGTCTCCGGTCCCTACCCCGGTACTCCTCCTCCTCCATGGTTTGTAGCTCAAGCTCAATCTCCCTCTTCCTGGCATTAGGTTGAAGCTCAGCCAAAGTCCTGTACGACGAGTTCGCCACGAACTCTCGTATATCCCTCCTCAGTATGCTCAAATATCGGCTCACACGTGCCTTCTCAGTGGACACGTGCTCAGGGCAAAACATCGCCCTCTCGTGAAACATCCTCGAAATCTGAGTCGCTGACTTTGTCTTCTGCTTGAGAGATAGAAAATCTTGTGCCAAACGTTCCCTCTCCTCTGGGGGAACATACTCATCTCGGAACAACTGAAAAAACCTCTCCCATGTCACTGCAGCATGATCTGCAGAGGTAAAGCTGGATGTCACAAACTTCCACCAGTCCTTCGCCCCCAAGAGAAGCTGGTTCAGCGCAACCCAAACTCTCAATTGATCTGGGCATGAACATGTGTAAAAACACCACTCAATATCAGAGATCCACCTCATCGTAGCAATCGGATCCTGTGTCCCATCAAACTCTGGTGGCTTCGTGTTGCTGAACTCCCGAAACAACAAAGAGTCACCTTCCTGTGGCCTAGCAGCAGCGACAACTGCAGTGGCGGTAGCAGCAGCAGCCTCAGGGATAGCAGCTTATCGCTCATCAAATGTCTCAATCAGGGTGGTTTTGATAGACCCAAACATCTCGGGAATCTCTGCTCGAATGGTTGCGGCCACCTCCTCATAAATCATCCTCTGAATCTCATCGTCACTAGTCCCACTGCCTCCAGGGTTGTGGCATGTACCCACCCTGATGCCTCTGAAACACAACACAAAATCATCAGACACTCGCTCGAGCATACTCACACTCGATCACCCATCCCTACTTGTTCCTTAGCTTCCTAAGGATTCTTACTTGGGTTGCATACAGATCTGGTGTTTTCAGTAGTACGGGCCCAATACTACCTTCCACACCCGGCCTGTAGTCACCCCAAGTCCTCCTCCTAGGATTCTAATTCCCAAGTACTCTATCTCTCTCGAATATTAGACTACTCTCGTCTCAGAATTCTCTCTCTAAGTGTTCCTGCTCACTACTCTCATTAGCACATACTCATATCACATAATAGGTAACAACGAATCCTAAGCTAGGGCATCACAAATCAGGCAACCCTAGCCCTAAGATATAAAATACCTAGCTCATTCTCTAGCATGCATCACTATCATTTCATAATTATCTCATCACACACTAAGTAACGGTATTTTGGGAAATCTCCGTTCGGGCTCTGGCTGATTGTACACACTGCTCCATCTCGATTTCTCTTAAAACTCTTTCTTTTGAAAAATTTTCTCAAGTCCTCAGTTTGAGTCCAGACATACCCGAAGGTGCATTCGAATCCCTCAAACTAAGACTCTGATACCAACTTGTAACAACGTAAACTTTTCAAATTTTTAAAACACATTTTTCTCAATTCAAACATCTCCAAAAGTATTATAGTAGCAAATCATAAAACACATATCCCAAAAACTGAATATATAACAAATCCAGGATCCTCTCAAAACATGACTCAAATCTCTTACATGTGTACAATCAAGTAGGCGCCTTCCCGTGATCCTGAGGAATACTTGAAACACATAACACATAACACGGTAAACACAAAGCTTAGTGAGTTCCCCAAAATACCACTCATATCTCATCAGCCTCTCATGGCTATACTCAGATAAGACCCTCTAGTCAAATGTGTCTCAGTGGGACCCTCTGGTCCCACAGCTCAGATGGATCCTCCAGTCCCTCAACTCAGCAACTCAATATAATACATGGCATACATATCACAAAGACAAATAGCATGATATCTCAATACACAGTATATGTACATAAGACCCTCTGGTCACACATAGGTTACCACTCAAGGTAAGTATAGTGAGAAGACTCACCTCGTAAGAACTAGGATAATCTCGAACTCGAATCACCGGTCTAGCCTCCGCCAACACAACGATAATAATCCCTAATTAATAAGGCTCTCACTGAAGCTCAACCAACCCTTCTACAAACCCACAGAAGGGAAAAAGACCATTTTACCCCTCTATGGCCTTATAGTCCACCAAATGACCAAAACCCTAAAAGTCAACCGAAAGTCAACGGCAGGGAGTACGCTGCGCCTACCAACTCTCTACGTTGGGCGTACTCGGCTGCCATGCAGGCATCAGGGATGCTCGACCCCTACGCTGCGCGTACTAGGATTACACCCAGTGTAGGTCCCAGTTTCACTCTCCTCACATATTTGGTCTTAGTCAGTTAAGACCTTGACTCATATCACATATCTGGACTCCCTAATATCTCTTAATCCATAAAGTCAGTGACTTTAAGCCTTTGCATGGCTGATTAGGTCACAAACACTCAAAACACCCATACTCTTTCCTCATGAAGCTTATATCCCATGCATGGCTTACTTCTAATGTCCAAGATTGTATTTTTATGACTTTACTCCGTAAAATACACTAAAAGGTGGTAGATCAAGGTCTCAGGAGCTCATTGACTCATAAAGTCTCCATCTTTTGGGACAAAACCCTAGTATACTCTATATAATGCACAAATCAAACGAGTGAGAAAGCTTGAAGCTTTATACCTCTATGTGAAGCTTTCCACACAACTAAGCTCAGATCCAAAAGCCTGGACTCTCACTCCTTCTTCTCCAATGCTTCTTCTCCACTTAAAGAACACAAGATTACACTCACAAGCTCTCAAATGCATTCAAGCTATAAGAACGGAGATTTAGGGTTAGGAGGGTTTGGTGTTCGGGAATGGTGGCCAAAAAATGAGGCCATCATATCCTTTATATAGGGGACACACCAACAATTAGGGTTTTCATTCTAGGCTTAGTACGCCCAGCGTACCCTCTAGTACGCCCACCGTAGTAGGTGGTCTCCACGTCAAATGCACGCATATGAGTATGCTGAGTGTACACTCTAGTACGCCCCGCGTACTTATTTACCACCTTTTCTCTAAAAAGGGTCAAAATGAACAAATGCTCAAAAGATCAAGGTTTACAAGGTATACCTGGACTTGGTTGGCGGCCAGTTTTGAATTATGTCAGGGCTACCACTGCTTCCGCCCCCATTTGCTTGGCTATTCTTAGGCCAGCAAGCAGAGCTTCGTATTCCGCTTCATTATTAGACGTGTGGAAGTCGAAACGGAGGGCATAAGTGACTTCTTCGCCTTCCGGGCTGGTCAGGATTAGGCCCGCCCCTGTGCCTTCTCTGCTGGATGCTAAATCTATGTATAAGGTCCATCTTCGGTTACCCTTCAGTGTCTCACCTTCCGATGGTGTTCCTTCTTGGCTCCTTTCTTCCCCTCCCTCGGGAATTTCGAGCAAGAAATCTGCAAGTGCTTGTCCTATGATGCTTGTTCGTGGTCGATAATTGATGTCGTGTTCGCCTAGCTCGATTGCCTATTTTGCAAGGCGTCCGGAAATCTCAAGCTTAAGCAATATCTGCTTAATTTGGCAGTTTGTTAGTACTTCTATCGTATGTGCCTGGAAATAGCGCCTTAGACGTCTCGCGGAGTAGATGAGCGCGAGCACTAACTTTTCAAGATTAGGATTTCAAGATTAGGATAGCTAAGTTCGCGACATTGTAATGCTCAACTAACAAAGTAGACCGGCATTTGCTTTCCTTCTATTTCCACGACCAAAACGGATGAGATGGCTTCGGTTGAAGAGGATAAATACATTTGCAATGTTTCGCCTGGGATGGGGCTGGCTAGCGTGGGTAGCTTGTACAGAGCTTCTTTAATTCGCTGAAGGGCTGCCTCTGCCGCTGCTATCCATTGGGAGTCACTTTTCTCAATACATCCCTTGAGCGTGTGAAAGAGTGGCATGGCTTTTTCAGCCGATTTCGAGATGAAACAGCTGAGAGTTGTGAGTTTCCGTTCAGACCTTGGGCGTCCTTGAGGGTGCTTGGTGATGGAGTCTCCATGAGTTCGTCTACCTTGGTTGGGCTAGGATGTATCCCTTTCCTGGTCACATAGTATCCGAGGAACTGCCCTTCTTCCACTCCGAAATTGCATTTGTAGGGGTTTAGTTTCATCTTGACCCTTTCAAGCGTCTTGAAGGTTTCCTCCACGTCTTCTAGTAACTTCGCTTCATCTGAGCTTTTGATGACCATATCGTCGACATATACCTCGATATTTTTTCCAATTTGTTTGGCGAATATGGAGTCGACTAACCTTTGCTATGTTCCTCCTGCGTTCTTCAGCCCGAACGGCATCCTGGTGTTTCAGAAAGCTCTGTGGTCTATGTAAAAAGTTGTTTGCTCTTCTTCTTATTTGCTTATCAGGATCTGATGATACCCCTTGTACGGGTCTAGAAAGCACTTCAACTTGAACCCTTGCATTGACTCTACTATCTGGTCGATCTCTGGTAGGGGGTAACAATCCTTGGGACATGCTTTGTTCAGGTCAGAGTAGTCAATGCAAATGCGCCATGAACCGTCATGTTTTCCTACCATGACTGGGTTTGTAATCTAGGTTAGGAAAATTGCTTCCCTTAGGATTCCTGCCTTTGTCAATTTGGCCACTTCGGCGTTGATTGCTCTGTTGCGGTCTCCTCCTTGAACCCTCTTCTTTCGCTTGACTTCCTTCGCGCCCAACTTGATCATTAACTTGTGCTCTATTACTTTCCGGTCTACTCCTACCATGTCGGTGGGAGTCCATGCGAAGACATGTTTGTACCGCTTCAAGAAGGCGATCACCGCGCGCCTAGTTGGGTCGGGTAGATTACTGCCGACGCTGACTGGCTGTTCTGGGTATTCCTCGTGTATGATCTCTTTTTCGTTAGCTAGTTCGACCCGTGCCTTCATACTTTCCTGCGTTATCTCTGCTAATCGCATGAGCTCGAAGCATTGTAGGTCTCTTGGCGGAGTTGCTAGGATTGTGCTTGGGCCCTCAGTGGTGCTGAATTTTACAATCTCGTGCATCGTTGATGGGACCGCTCCTAGATTGAGTAAAGTTGTCCTCCCAAGGATGATGTTGTGCTCTGCCAGGTGTCGTATTACGACGAAGTCGATTAGAGTCATCTTCAGTCGTTGCTTTTCGTGGCTTGTCAGTTTCAGTGGCAAGTGAATTGTGCCTATGGGCCACATGCAATGACCCGTGAAACCTACAAGCCTTCCTGTGATGGGCATGCGATTTTCCTTCCATCTATCCGGGAGGAGCCGGAAGCAATGCTCGTAGACGATGTCCGTTGAGCTGCCTGTGTCAATGTACACCCTATGGATTGTTACGTTCCTGATGGACCCTTGGATTATGAGTGGGTCATCTCCTTTCTAGCCTTTCGGTCGTGGGTCTTTCATCGAAAATGTAAGCCCCTGGATTGTTGTGATGAGCTTTTCCAGATCATCTTCCTCGTCCTACCTCTCCCGCTTTCTTCGTATCATTAGCATTTCCCTGGGTTGAGCGTGCTCTTTTTTTGCGTCCTTGGCGTTTTCGGCCTAAAACTTTGTGCGAAGACTTCGTGCTATTTCGATGAGGTTTCCTTTTAGCTGTTTTTCTTCCATTTCCTTCTTCAACACTGAACAGTTAGTGATGTCGTGCGTTTTGCTGTTATGGTATTCGCAAAATCGCCCCTTCGCTGCTTTCGTTGGCTGTTGTTTGTCTGTGACTACGTAAACGTCTGGCCGCCACCCTCGCCTGTCATCCCTGGCGAATGGTCTGAAACGCCTCTGCAGGCGTTTTCCTCGCCCGAAATGCCTATTCCCGCTTTGCGCTTCGACATGAGGTGGATTGTGATGCTTCATGGGGGTGGTCATGGCGTTTAGGTATGCCTGCTTTGTTGCCTCCCCCTCCTCTTGTCTCAAGTATCACTCCACTTTCTCTTTTATTTCGGCTCTTGTATGCGGTTTCTTACCCATGAGTTTTTTTGTTGGATTAATGTCTAAGTCCATAACTATATTTGGTATGTACTTGACCCGACCCGACATGGTCCATTTGCGTTGCACTTCACCGGCACAATTTATATGGATAGTCTTTTGAGAATAGTATATTTATGATTTATATTAATATATTATAAGTTCTAATATATTAATATGGAATCATATTATTTAATTAGTATTGATCAAGAATTAATTTAGAATTAACTAAGTGATCAAAAAGAACTAATTAAATATGGACTCTTATATATATGCAATGGGCCAAGTTCATTTAGGTTGGGCTAAGCTTTCATGGATGGTCCATGGAGCTTTTAACCCATGGATCCTATGTAAATAAAAGGTCATGGGTATTAGGGTTTACATGGATGTAACCCTAATCCTCCATAATATATAAAGGGGTCCTTGGCTCACAAAATTGGCACAAGTGTGTGAAACTAAGAGTGGGCCGATTTTAGTGTGCATACATATTCTCTCAAGTTCTTCCAAGGTGTTTTGGTGATTTGTGATTCCATTTGAGGCTTCCACACTATTGGGGCTAAGCTCTTAAAGCTTGAAGACATCAAGCTACATCAAAAGGTATGTCATCTAACTAGAACTTTGTAGTGTAGGTGCTTCATAATATGCTAGTTAGGATGAAACCTTGGAATAGTTAATATTTGCATGTATAGTAGAGAAAACATAGATCTAAGGTTTATAGGGTTGCATGTACACCATAGGAGTGTTAAAATGCTCAAAACCCAACATTTTTGGGATAGAGAGCCCGGTAAGAGCCCCCACATGAAGGCTCCTGTTATTAGTCCCTCGCCGTGCCCTAGGACGTCCAGTGTGGCGTTCGTGAATCTTGTGAAGTATTCCCTTACTGTTTCCCCTTCCTTTTGTTTGCAGTCGATGATGGAGTGTGAGTCACCCTTATACTTCCGTAATTGCATGAAGTGTGTAAGGAATAGGTATTTCAGTTTTCGAAGTTGTATATGCTTCCTGGACGGAGCGTTTTGAACCACGTTCCGGCGTTGCCGTCTAGGGTCGTCGGGAAGTATGTGCACCAGAATCATTCCTCCAACTTGAGCGACGTCATCGTCCATTCGTACGTATCGATGTGGCTGTCTGGATCTGTAGTCCTGTTGTATGTTTTGAGATTGGGGAGTTTAGCTATGTTTCGAATTTCGTAGTCCAGTAGTTCCTTGGAAAATGGGGACATGACACTACGTGATAGGTAGTCTTGGTTAGGTATAGGCAACATGCCTTGTAGATTGTACTGTTGGGTAGCTGCATGTGGTTGCATGGTTGAGCTGTTGTAGGGCGCATAGTAGGCAGGGCTTGGGTTGTAAAATGTTTGTGGTGGTAATGACAATGCTAGCGGATGGTTGGATGATATCGGCGGGTTATGGGTGTGTAAGTTATTTGATCTAGGTTATTGGTAGTAGGAATTTGGGGGAAGAAGCGGTGTGTTCGTTAGAAACGGTGATGTCAAGTAAACCGGCGTTTGGGTTGTCATCACTTGGGCTAACGGTCGTAGTGAGGGAGTCACTTGTGCTTCTGGTGGTGTCTGAGTTATCGACAGCGTGTGGAATGTTGATTGTGTGCCGGTCGCCTGAGGTAATGGTGACATCGTTTGAAGAGTTATTTGTTGCTCTCTCGCCATTAGATTAAATAGTGGTGGCATCTGGGGAATTATTGGTTGCGCCATCGCCATTTGACCCATCGGTGGTGTTTGAAAAAATGGTGGCGGTAGCATTGTCATTTGGACTGGTACCGGTGTTTTTGTTGTTGGTGGCGCGAGTGATGGCTGGGGTGTCTGCGCCGGAATGACTGTAGTTTGGACGGCGGCGGAGGGGAAGTGTTCCTCGTCGGCCGTTTCCTGTTGTCTTTTGTGACAACCGTCAAAATTGAGTCAAGTCAAAGTCAAACAAAGTCAACAAGTCAAAACCAATCGACTCAATTAACCCTTGTATATTAGGGTTTACACTATGTAATTACTGTACAATGCAATATTTTAATGAGATAAACATTATTTGGAAAGTTCGTGTGTTGAATTTCCTAAGTCTCAAATGCAGTAAACATTGAACCAAAACGATAAAAAAAAATTATTGCACACTCATCGAGAGTGTGTACGACACTAAAACACGTTTTAACGGGGTTTACGAACCTTGCGTTGTGAAGCCGGACACTCAAATTAATCACAAACGAAACCTCTCTAAATCGTTTTCACTCTATCTCTTTCTATTTGAAATCTATCCCAAATCTCTCTCAAAAGTTACTTTAACTTTTTGTAATCATTCGGGCCATCCCGACCCTTAACCGGGTCAAAAACCACTTGAAACGGGGTAAAAACGGGTAAAATAACCTTAAGGAACCAAAACCCTCCTATTAGAAGCGAAAACTCTCATGAGAAGCCTCTCAGGACCGAAGCCTCTCAGGACCGAAGCCTCTCATGAGAAGCCTCTCAGGACCGAAGCCTCTCAGGACAGAAGCCTCGCATGAGAAGCCTCTCAGACAGCCCATGCGAGAGGTCTCGCAGACGGCCCCTTTTTACCGGTTTTTCGACTACGACTTCGTTTTAACTCCGTTTTTCATTATTTTAACGTGGGATTTTCACCCAAAATTTTATTTTATAAACTAAGGCCCCAAAATATATAAATCTCCAGGGTTTTTATGAAAATGTATTAAAAGAATTGGTGGTTGGACTAATTATTGAGGGAATATTTGATTTTCCTTATTTTATGACAAAAGCAAGCCACCACCACCTCACTCTATGATCAGCCATTCTTTCCAACCACCCCTTGTCTCCTTGGGGGACCTTTACACCCTATCTCCAGCTCTTCCCACGTTCTAAGAGCTGGAGGATTGGTCATCTCTCCTCATTCTCCTTAAAAGCCCTTTCATTCTACACTTAGCAACCAAGAACACTCTCCAAAATTCTCTCATCTTTTCTCTCAACTTCAAGAACTTCAAGGCTTTCTCCAGGGATTTCTTTCTTCAATTAGTAAGTATCTTCATGATTCACATAATTATTAAACTCCATTCTACTCAAATCATTGATATCTTACACAAATTCCATCTTATTCAGTGTTAGATTCTCGAATCATCAAGACATCTTCTTAGTGTTCTTGGGTTGAACACTTCCTCTATCTCACTTTCATCTACTGAAATCACATAAGGTGAGTTCATACCCCTACATTTACATGTTTTTCTTAAGTTTTAAGGGGGAATACAAGTAAAATCATCAAGAACACAATTAAACTTGTTCTATCAGATTACATCAGAAAAGATGAACTTCGATCACGGACTGTTTTGGTCAACTTAAATATTTTAATTTTCAAAACTGTTCCAGGTGTAAGTAGTTCAAACTCTTAGCTTTAAAATGGCTACTTGCACATCTCCATATGATTTTTCTACAATTTATGGTGATTTTTACAAAACTACCTATCATTACAGAGGCAAACCCGGACCAGTCTGTGATTATGAACATTTTCACCTCTGTTAGAGATCACTAAAAATCATGATAAAATTTACGAACAAACTAGACTCATATTCCAAACTCTTAGAATTTGCGGATTTGGATTTAGAGCTTTGATGATTTTTCTATAAATTTTCTAAGAACAGTAACAGAAACTGTATACAACAAAAAGTTGCTGTCAAATTCATTTCACCTTGTAACAAGTTGAGCAAGGTGTATATCTTTATGTGATTATATGTTATTGCAATATATGACATTTTATCTTAATATTTAGACACACATCAGTTTACAAATGGATTTGGACATATAAAATATAAAGAATAACAAGTGATTATAATCAAAGTACAACCGATACATTCAAACATTTAATAAACTATTTTGAATATAGTTTGCATACATTACTACGTACTACCCTTGGTTGATAAACTATAATAGGTATAGTTTATGAAACATTACATAACACATACATTTAAAAAGGGTACATTTATACAAAGGATATTTTCATTAAGGAAGGTACGGCCATACGGTACCAAGTTTTCATAACACGTAATTCCGTTAATGACTTTATTGAAATATTACATAACACATACATTTAAAAAGGGTACATTTATACAAAGGATATTTTCATTAAGCAAGGTACGGCCATACGGTACCAAGTTTTCATTACACTACACGTAAATTCGTTAATGACTTCTGTGAGACATTCGATTCAATTTACAAATAAGTCATGTATTATAACCAGAGTCTCCTCGAGGGAGAGCGTGATACATGTGTATAGATCTATATTGGGTCTGACAAACCCACACCTTAGCTACATGCAACAGCTAGACCGATAGGTCTGGGGTGACAAATGTCATAACATTTCCGACGCCTGAAGAACGTCGTTTCAGGCCAACTAGGTCATAGCATGGTTATAATAACTCACATGTGGTATTAACAAACATAGAATTTACGGGGATTTCACTAAAATCAAACGAGTTTATGTCGATTTAAACTTGCATTGTTTTACTATAAGGAACGAACACTACTTGAACATTTCGGTCTTTGGGTTTTAAGACTACATTTACACATTAAGGAAAATATTGGATTTTCTGGAACGAACACTACTTTTACAATAAAAGGCTTTAATAAACTCACATAAAGTATTAATGAATATTGGAATTTACGGGAACTTCATTAAAATTAAACGAGTTTATGTCGATTTAAACTTACATTATTTATTATAAGTAAGAAAAGTTACATATACATTTCGGTCTTTGGATTTAAGACTACATATACATTTTAAGGAAAATATTGGATTTTTCTAAAACAAATACTACTTTTACAAACGAAAGGCTTTTAATAATACCAAACAAAAGCTTATGAACTCACCAACCTTTGTGTTGACACTTTTTCAAACAACTTGTATTCTCAGGAAATCATTAAATAGGTAACCAAGTGCTTTTGAGGATGGGACGCTAAGGCGTCTACTATTTCATATTTTGTCAACATATTGTAATTGATTCGTAAACATGTAATTCATACAATGATGTAACTTTTTCAATTATATATATTTTGGTTGTGTTTGCTTGAATTACTATTACAATTGTTGTTATGATACTATACATGAAGTCCTCCACCCCCGGACATTTCCGCCATCCTTGGTTTGGGGGTGTGACAGATTGGTATCAGAGCACAGTTTATAGTGAATTAAGTATATCAGACCACATAAGATACACAAACTATAAACACAATTGGGACTAATAGTCTCTGATTTGTGCATTTTTCAAATAAATATACTTTTAGAAAATAAATGATTTTCTTGATTAAAGTATACATACATACATTACATGCTCGCATGGTATCATAACTAGCGAAAACATAAAGCAAAAGAAGAAGAGTTGAACATTTTGAGTATGCCTTAGTATATGTGGATTAAGTCTGGGAAGGATATAGCCTGATCAACTATATCTGTCCGGGAATTGACTTGCATATACCGGGGGATGGTCAGGATGGGCAACAAATCTAACAAACCTAATAACACACTACAAAGGATACTTTAAGAACTCAAAACTAAACATTTACAAATACTATAGGAGTATTTTGTGTTACTATAATAAATTATCTGAGAATTAAATATGTCTTTATTTATAGATCAATAGCTGCTAAGTGGATGCGCTAAGGTCATATGTAACTAAGATGCTATAGACTTAGAATTTATGTATCTTTGTTTCACTTCCTGTCCTTGTTTGGTTGTGGTCTTGGAGTTAGGGTCATCTATTCGAAGGACTATTATATCTTAATCACATATGACTGGTATGCACTTTGCAACTAATGAAGTAACCGATAAAGATCCTTTTAAAACATAAATATATTAATTATGTCCCGACTAAATTAGTATGTGTGAATCTTTTACAAACGGTTATATACTTGGAAACAAGAAGCTGCTTTCCAAATGTTAAAACAAGCCCTATGCAGAGCACCGATCTTGTCTCTCCCAGAGGGAACCGAAGACTTCGTAGTGTACTGTGATGCTTTGAATCAAGGCCTCG
Source organism: Lactuca virosa (assembly GCF_052849685.1). Taxonomy (NCBI): domain Eukaryota; kingdom Viridiplantae; phylum Streptophyta; class Magnoliopsida; order Asterales; family Asteraceae; genus Lactuca; species Lactuca virosa. The sequence continues at coordinate 301,649,647 of NC_136429.1, read as the reverse complement.
GATGTGTGCTCATGCAGAGAGGGAAGGTTATCGCGTATGCATCAAGACAGCTTAAGACGCACGAGGTTAATTATACTACGCACGACCTGGAATTAGGAGCAGTAGTATTCGCTTTGAAGATCTGGAGACACTACCTCTACGGCACCAAATGCACTATCTTCACTGATCACAAAAGTCTTCAGCGTATCCTCAATCAGAAAGAGCTCAACATGCGACAGAGGAGATGGGTAGAGTTGCTGAATGACTACGAGTGCGAAATTCGTTATCATCCGGGCAAGGCCAATGTAGTGGCCGATGCTCTAAGCAGGAAGGAGTACTCAGGCCGCCGAGTTAAATCCTTAACAATGACAATCCATTCCCACGTGACCATACAAATCAAGGAAGCTCAACTGGAAGCTTTGAAACCAAAAAAGGTGGCAGGAGAGACATTAAGGGGAATGGATAAAAACTTAGAAGTCAAGGATGATGGAGCACGTTATATCATGAACCGGATTTGGACACCGAAGTTCGGTGGACTCCGAGACGTCGTCATGAATGAAGCACACAAGACTCGATACTCCATCCATCCCGGGTCGGATAAGATGTATCTAGACCTCAAGAAATTATACTGGTGGCCGAACATGAAAGCTGAGATTGCTACCTATGTGAGCAAGTGCCTGACTTGCGCCAAGGTCAAAATCGAATACCAGAAACCATCCGGGCTATTACAACAGCCTGATATATCTGAGTGGAAGTGGGAACGAATAACCATGGACTTCATAACCAAGCTGCCTAAGACATCGGGCGGGCTTGACACCATATGAGTAATCGTAGACAGATTGACCAAATCAGCACACTTCCGACCGATAAAAGAAACCGACAAGACGGAGAAGCTGACTAGAACGTACATCAAAGAGATTGTACGACTCCATGGTGTGCCGATATCCATTATCTCCGATAGAGATAGTAGATTTACCTCACGGTTTTGGCAGTCTCTACAAAAATCCTTGGGAACTAGGCTTGACATGAGTACGGCCTACCACCCACAAACCGACGGACAGAGCGAACGAACCATTCAAACGTTGGAAGACATGTTAAGAGCTTGTGTGATAGACTTCGATAAAGCATGGGATACCCATCTACCGCTTATCGAATTCTCCTACAATAACAGCTATCATACTAGCATCAAAGTCGCTCCATTCGAAGCTCTTTACGGTCGCAAATGCTGATCACCCCTGTGTTGGGCTGAGGTGGGGGATACACAGCTAGCTAGAGGGCAAGTCTCTAATAGCACCCTTATTGGCCCTGAAATCATAAGGGAAAAGAGTCTCGAGATCGGCAAAAGAGTTACGCAGACAAACAACGCAAACCCTTGGAATTCCAGGTGGGTGATCGTGTACTACTAAACGTTTCCCCTTGGAAAGGAATGATACGATTCGGCAAACGCGGGAAACTAAATCCAAGGTACATCCGGCCATTCGAAATCCTTGCTAGGATTGGGCCAGTAGCATACAAACTTCGATTACCTCAGGAACTCGACAAAGTACATCCCACATTTCACGTGTCGAACCTAAAGAAGTGTTTGTCTGATGAGACACTCGTAATACCACTCGACGAAATCGAAGTTAACAAAAATCTCCACTTCGTGGAGGAACCAGTCGAAACATGGATCGGGAAATCAAACGAATGAAACAAAGTCGTATTCCCATCGTGAAGGTCCGTTGGAACGCTAAACGAGGGCCTGAGTTCACCTGGGAACACGAAGATCAAATGAAACAAAAATACCCACATCTTTTCCCAAACTCTTGATGTTCCAGTCAAATGCAAATTTCGGGACGAAATTCCTTCTAACGGGGGGATGATGTGACAACCGTCAAAATTGAGTCAAGTCAAAGTCAAACAAAGTCAACAAGTCAAAACCAATCGACTCAATTAACCCTTGTATATTAGGGTTTACACTATGTAATTACTGTACAATGCAATATTTTAATGAGATAAACATTATTTGGAAAGTTCGTGTGTTGAATTTCCTAAGTCTCAAATGCAGTAAACATTGAACCAAAACGATAAAAAAATTATTGCACACTCATCGAGAGTGTGTACGACACTAAAACACGGTTTAACGGGGTTTACGAACCTTGCGTTGTGAAGCCGGACACTCAAATTAATCACAAACGAAACCTCTCTAAATCGTTTTCACTCTATCTCTTTCTATTTGAAATCTCTCCCAAATCTCTCTCAAAAGTTACTTTAACTTTTTGTAATCATTCGGGCCATCCCGACCCTTAACCGGGTCAAAAACCACTTGAAACGGGGTAAAAACGGGTAAAATAACATTAAGGAACCAAAACCCTCCTATTAGAAGCGAAAACTCTCATGAGAAGCCTCTCAGGACCGAAGCCTCTCAGGACCGAAGCCTCTCATGAGAAGCCTCTCAGGACCGAAGCCTCTCATTAGAAGCCTCTCAGGACAGAAGCCTCGCATGAGAAGCCTCTCAGACAGCCCATGCGAGAGGTCTCGCAGACGGCCCCTTTTTACCGGTTTTTCGACTACGACTTCGTTTTAACTCCGTTTTTCATTATTTTAACGTGGGATTTTCACCCAAAATTTTATTTTATAAACTAAGGCCCCAAAATATATAAATCTCCAGGGTTTTTATGAAAATGTATTAAAAGAATTGGTGATTGGACTAATTATTGAGGGAATATTTGCTTTTCCTTATTTTATGACAAAAGCAAGCCACCACCACCTCACTCTATGATCAGCCATTCTTTCCAACCACCCCTTGTCTCCTTGTGGGACCTTTACACCCTATCTCCAGCTCTTCCCACGTTCTAAGAGCTGGAGGATTGGTCCTCTCTCCTCATTCTCCTTAAAAGCCCTTTCATTCTACACTTAGCAACCAAGAACACTCTCCAAAATTCTCTCATCTTTTCTCTCAACTTCAAGAACTTCAAGGCTTTCTCCGGGGATTTCTTTCTTCAATTAGTAAGTATCTTCATCATTCACATAATTATTAAACTCCATTCTACTCAAATCATTGATATCTTACACAAATTCCATCTTATTCAGTGTTAGATTCTCGAATCATCAAGACATCTTCTTAGTGTTCTTGGGTTGAACACTTCCTCTATCTCACTTTCATCTACTGAAATCACATAAGGTGAGTTCATACCCCTACATTTACATGTTTTTCTTAAGTTTTAAGGGGGGAATACAATTAAAATCATCAAGAACACAATTAAACTTTTTCTATCAGATTACATCAGAAAAGATGAACTTCGATCACGGACTGTTTTGGTCAACTTAAATATTTTAGTTTTCAAAACTGTTCCAGGTGCATGTAGTTCAAACTCTTAGCTTTAAAATGGCTACTTGCACATCTCCATATGATTTTTCTACAATTTATGGTGCTTTTTACAAACCTGCCTATCATTTCAGAGGCAAACCCGGACCAGTCTGTGATTATGAACATTTTCACCTCTGTTAGAGATCACTAAAAATCATGATAAAATTTACGAACAAACTAGACTCATATTCCAAACTCTTAGAATTTGCGGATTTGGATTTAGAGCTTTGATGATTTTTCTATAAATTTTCTAAGAACAGTAACAGAAACTGTATACAACAAAAAGTTGCTGTCAAATTCATTTCACCTTGTAACATGTTGAGCAAGGTGTATATCTTTATGTGATTATATGTTATTGCAATATATGACATTTTATCTTAATATTTAGACACACATCAGTTTACAAATGGATTTGGACATATAAAATATAAAGAATAACAAGTGATTATAATCAAAGTACAACCGATACATTCAAACATTTAATAAACTATTTTGAATATAGTTTGCATACATTACTACGTACTACCCTTGGTTGATAAACTATAATAGGTATAGTTTATGAAACATTACATAACACATACATTTAAAAAGGGTACATTTATACAAAGGATATTTTCATTAAGCAAGGTACGGCCATACGGTACCAAGTTTTCATAACACGTAATTCCGTTAATGACTTTATTGAAACATTACATAACACATACATTTAAAAAGGGTACATTTATACAAAGGATATTTTCATTAAGCAAGGTACGGCCATACGGTACCAAGTTTTCATTACACTACACGTAAATTCGTTAATGACTTCTGTGAGACATTCGATTCAATTTACAAATAAGTCTTGTATTATAACCAGAGTCTCCTCGAGGGAGAGCGTGATACTTGTGTATAGATCTATATTGGTTCTGACAAACCCACACCTTAGCTGCATGCAACAGCTAGACCGACAGGTCTGGGGTGACAAATGTCATCACATTTCCGACGCCTGAAGAACGTCGTTTCAGGCCAACTAGGTCATAGCATGGTTATAATAACTCACATGTGGTATTAACAAACATAGAATTTATGGGGATTTCACTAAAATCAAACGAGTTTATGTCGATTTAAACTTGCATTGTTTTACTATAAGGAACGAACACTACTTGTACATTTCGGTCTTTGGGTTTTAAGACTACATTTACACATTAAGGAAAATATTGGATTTTCTGGAACGAACACTACTTTTACAAGAAAAGGCTTTAATAAACTCACATAAAGTATTAATGAATATTGGAATTTACGGGAACTTCATTAAAATTAAACGAGTTTATGTCGATTTAAACTTACATTATTTATTATAAGTAAGAAAAGTTACTTATACATTTCGGTCTTTGGATTTAAGACTACATATACATTTTAAGGAAAATATTGGATTTTTCTAAAACAAATACTACTTTTACAAACGAAAGGCTTTTAATAATACCAAACAAAAGCTTATGAACTCACCAACCTTTGTGTTGACACTTTTTCAAACAACTTGTATTCTCAGGAAATCATTAAACAGGTAACCAAGTGCTTTTGAGGATGGGACGCTAAGGCGTCTACTATTTCATATTTTGTCAACATATTGTAATTGATTCGTAAACATGTAATTCATACAATGATGTAACTTTTTCAATTATGTATATTTTGGTTGTGTTTGCTTGAATTACTATTACAATTGTTGTTATGATACTATACATGAAGTCCTCCACCCCCGGACATTTCCGCCATCCTTGGTTTGGGGGTGTGACATCTTTCCGGTGGTTCGACGGTTACCACCAAATCACCTTTATCTGGCATCTTCTTCTGCGACTGTTATGGGTGGTGGCGTTTCCTCCAACGCCGCCATTGGCCGAATGGGACTTGCCGGTGTTCCACTGGAACCTCCATTGTCGCCTGATGTCATTTCTTTCTTGTGGACAGTGTGCTTTTGGTTGTGTTTTTCATCACACAACGGATGGCGCCAAATGATGTGACCTTAGTCAGGGTCCGATGAACTAAGCCACTGGCTGTTGGACTGTTCCTGCAAGATCACAACGAAAAGAGAGTCGTCAGCCAATTCCCGGTAGGAGCTCCCGGAAAGACGCTCCAACGGTCAAGTCGGTTGAGTGGATTAGGGTTTTTAGGAGTGTAACTTGGAGAAGGCTACTTACATGTCGAGACTGTGTTCGTAGCCTTTTCTACTAGGCGCTCTTGAACGTCCGTACGGGACAGGATCGCCAGAGGCGACAGGATCAGGGGCGTTGATTGGAGGATCGTGCTCCTCTATCTGTCAGAGCGCTGCCGTTGGTTCTGGCAATAGTGTCCTGATCGTCTGCTTTGTTGCTTGACCGTACTATTTGTCTTGGGGCGGAAGGCGTCCTTAGCGGGCGCGAGCCTTTCTTAAGGAGTGCCTTGTGTTTGGAGGCACAAGCGGGCGCGAGCCTTTCTGAATGAGCGCCTTGCTCTTAGAGGCGCTGGCGGGCTCAAGGTTTTTGCTGGGTCCGCCCCGCCAGGAGCGCTGAGCCTTCAGGCGTCCTAGCGTGGACAGTGTGGTTCTTTACGTGCTTGCTAGGGCACGTTATCATGCATGTTATGTTTTGGACGTGTTAAGATGTCCTTTCAGACCCTACGAAGGGTTCTAAGTGATAAAAATGAAGTCCCAATGGCTAGAACTGTTCCATGCAAGTGGTAGAAAGGTCTTAAAGGATTAAGACCTTGCATTAAGGACTTTCTGGACGTTCAAAGTCTTAAAGTTTGAGACTTTATGGTTCTAAGATACATTTGGTCGATGGATCTAGAAATTAGGCTTAAGTGCTTAAGCCATTAAGCACTTATTTGAGTTTTGAGAACAGCGATGGTAAGCCCCGCGTACGTAGTCAACGTCCCCGCTTTCCAGTCAAAGCGAGGCTCGCGTACGCCCCACGTAGCTTCGGAGTACGCCCAACATACGTCTTCTGTTGGGCTTTTGCGATTTGGGCTTCGGGATTTGGGTCATCTTTGGGCTTCGGGATTTGGAATAAAATGAAAATGTATATAAAATCAACTTGAAGGGTAATATATGACAAGGAAAGCTAAACCATATTTATAAAATAATGGATGTAGCTATGGTGTGAATGGAAGAGTAGGATTAGGTAGGTGTAAGGGGTAGGGTAGGGATGTAAGTATGGGTGTTGGTATGTGTATGATGAGGGTGGTAGAGATCGTGAAGGGGTAGGTGGTGTATAGGCCAGGTGGTGGTATGGGTTACATAGGGTGAGGGTGGGTGGGAATGGAAGTGTGGGTGTGGGGGGAGATGGGTCGTATGGATATGGGTGGGGGTAGAGTTTGGTGGACTGGTGGGTAGGTATGGGGTGGGTAGGTGTTTGCGTATGCTTGTAGGAATGGGTTTTAATCCCTAAGTTATAACCTTTAAACTTTAAGCCATAAATTATAAACCCTATGCGTTTAGCCATAATCCATACGCCTTAAGCACTAAGCCCTAAGCCATAACCTACAAGCCCTAACCCTTAACCCCTAAACCATAAGCTGCAAGCCTTGATTTTCAAGCCTTAATTTAAAATCCTAAAGTCCTAAACCCTAAGCATTAACCCCTAAGATATATTCCACAACCTTTGAGATATAAGCCTTATTCTCGAAACTTTGAACCCATAACCCTATACTCCCTATGCCATAAGCCCCATTCCCTAAGCCTTAAACATAGGCCAGAAGACCTAACCCATATGCCATAGTTGGGTAGATATATGGTTGGTCAGATGGTTGGGGGTAGGGTATGAAGGTAAGGGTGGGTTGGGTAAGTAAAGGTAAGGATATGGTGGATATAGGGTGTGGATTAGGTATGCTTGTAGGTGGGTGGGTGGGTATGGAAGAAATGGTGATAACTGTTTGATGGTTCAATGTTAATATTAAGCCATAATCCATAAACCATCACCCATAAGCCTTAACCCTTAAGCTGTGTGTAACAACGTAAGTTTTCAAAACAATTTTTCATTTTTCAAAGAACATGATTTTCATTTAAACATTCTCAATCTCATGTTTAACAATTGTCATCAAACAAAACATATCCCAAGATCACAAAACATAAACTCCATAAGTGTGTACGGATCATGCCGGCGCCTTCCCGCGATCCTCGCTAATACCTGAAACACATAACACAACAACTGTAAGCATAAATGCTTAGTGAGTTCCCCAAAATACCACATACAACACATACGCCACTCGAGGCTACAGTACGACCCTCCGGTCGATGTGTCTCAGCGGGACCCTCCAGTCTCGTAGCTCGTTGGACCCTCTGGTCCGGTCATAGCTCGTTGGACCCTTCGGTCCGGTCTGTATCGTTGGACCCTTCGGTCCGGTCTATATCGTTGGACCCTTCGGTCCGGTCTATATCGTTGGACCCTCCGGTCCGGTCTATACAACACATAACATGCATATATCATATAACACAAAATCTCATACATACACATAGCACACAAGACCCTCCGGTCTACACATAGCTATCACTCTAGGTAAAGTACAGTGAGAAGACTCACCCCGGGTAGCTCGGATAATCTCGTACATGGGTATACTGATCTAGCCCCCGCCTAATCACATAAACAATATCCTCAAATAAATAATGGCTCTCAAAGGCTAGATTAAATCCCTTTCTACAATCCCACATAAGGGTAAAAGACCATTTTACCCCTCCCTGACCCAAAAGTCCAAATGTTGACCAAAACCCTAAAAGTCAACGAAAGTCAACAGGAGGCAGTACGCGGCGCGTACCATCTCTGTACGCGGGGCGTACGCCGACGATCCATAATCGAGGTCTCAACCCCTTACGTTGCGCGTTCTAAGAGTTACGCCCAACGTAAGTCTCAGTTTCAGCCCTTCTTGGATTTTGGTCTTAAATGGTTAAGACCTAAACTCAAACTCCAGATCTGACTTCTCTAAGACCACTAAATCCATAAAGTCGAGACCTTTAAGCCTTTGCATGGCTGTAAAGGTCCCTAATCACACTAACACCTTTCCTTCTTCCTCATAAAGTCTAGATCTCATGCATGGCTCAATATTCACGTCCAAGATTGGATTTTTATGAACATACAACTCATATTACCCTGAAATATGGCAGATCTAGGCCAATGGAGACCATTTGCTCATAAAGTCTCCACCTTGGGACCAAAAACCCTAAAAATTGGTCCAAGAAGCACAAATCCCAAATGACAAGGAAAGCTTTGAGCTTTTTAACTCAGAAAGAAGCTCCAAACTCTGTAGAACTCGGATCTACTCTTGTCCACCAACTTCTAGCTCCTAAAATGGCCTCCTCTTCTCTTTCACCACCTTCAAATGGCACTTTGAAGCTTAGAACACACACACACAGCTAGGAACAAAGGTTAGCTCTCTGTTAGGGTTTCACTCTCTGAAATGGTGGCTGAGGATAAGGCCTTAACATTCCTTTTATAGTGTACAAACCACAAATTAGGGTTTGCATCTGGGCCCGCTACGCCCAGCGTAACCCTGGGTATGCCCAACGTACCTAGGGGAGTCCGCGTCCAACTTAAGCGCATGAGTACGCGCAGCGTACTCTTCAGTACGCCCAGCGTACTCATTTGCCTTAATATTTCTTTTAAGGGCCAAACTTGACAACGTGGAAAAGAAGAAGGGTTTAAGAGATGTACCTGAATTTTGGGATGTTACAATTCTCCCCCACTAGAACCAGACTTGGCCCTCGAAGTCTCATGCCATAAACAACTCCGGATGTTGCTCCTGCATCTGTGACTCCGGCTCCCAAGTCAGCTCGGACCCTCTCCGATGTTGCCACTGGACCTGAACCAGGGGCACCTACTTGTTCCTCAGAACCTTGATCTTTCAATCCACAATCACGATTGGCCTCTCAACATAATTCAGGCTCGCATCCACCTGAATATCCTCGAGCGGCACTACCGCCGACTCGTCGGCTCTACACTTCCTCAACTGAGACATGTGGAAGGTATCATGAATCTGGCTTAACTCCGCAGGAAGCTCCAAACGGTATGCTACCCCGCCTACCCTGGCGGTCACCCTGAAAGGACCAATGTACCGGGGCCCAAGCTTGCCCCTCTTCCTGAATCGAATTACTCCTTTCCAAGGAGACACATTCAGGAGTACGAAATCTTCAACCTGAAACTCAAGCTCGGATCGTCGCCTATCCGCATAACTCTTATGGCGACTCTGAGCTGTCAACAACCTATGCCTGACCTGTTGTATCTGCTCGGTCGTCTGAAGTACTATCTCAGTGCTGCCCATCACGCGCTCTCCTACCTCTCCCCAGTAAATGGGAGTCCGACACCTCCTCCCATACAACAACTCGAAGGGAGGCATACCAATACTCGAGTGATAGTTGTTGTTATAGGAAAACTCAGCCAACGGCAAATACGTGTCCCAACTTCCTCCGAAGTCCAACACACATGCCCGAAGCATGTCCTCGAGCGTCTGAATCGTCCGCTCACTCTGTCCATCCGTCTGTGGGTGGTAAGCGGTACTGAAATGCAGCATTGTGCCCAACTCCTCATCAAACTTCTTCCAGAACCTAGAAGGGAAACGTACATCTCGATCTGACACAATTGAGATCGGTACTCGATGCCGCGATACCACCTCCCTCACATACAACTCTGCCAGCTTCTCTGCAGAAGAGCTCTCACTGATAGCAAGGAAGTGAGCGCTCTTCGTCAGCCGGTCGACAATCACCCAAATTGCATCGACACCCCTCGCGGTTCTTGGCAATTTGGTGATAAAATCCATGGAAATCTGTTCCCACTTCCACTGGGGAACCTCAAGTGGCTGCAACTTGTCGTGTGGACGCTGATGCTCAGCCTTAACCCTGCGACAGGTCAAGCACCTCTCAACGAACCACGCAACATCCCTCTTCATACAGGGCCACCAATAGTCTTTCTTCAAATCCAAATACATCTAAGTGGCTGCGGGATGGATCGAGAACCTCGATATATGGGCCTCCTCCATCAGAATGGTACGTGCCCCGCCTGTATACGACACCCAAATCCGACCTTGAAAGGTCATCAGCCCTCGGCTATCGGTAACGAACTCAGACACCTGCTCGATCAACCGCTCCCTCTTGCGGTTCTCTGGTATTACGGCCTCAGCCTGGGCCTCCCGAATGGTGTCCAACACCGGAGTCATCACCGTCAATCACATACAAGTGTCTCGAATCGGGGCACTATGTGCCCTACAGCTCAGAGCATCAGCTACAACATTAGCTTTGCCCGGGTGGTACAAGATCTCACAATCGTAATCCTTTACCACATCCAACCATCTCCTCTGGCGCATATTCAGGTTGGGCTGATCCATCAGATACTTCAAACTCTTGTGGTCCGTGTATATGGTACACCGAACCCCATACAGATAGTGACGCCAGATCTTGAGGGCGAACACTACTGCCCCCAACTCCAGATCGTGGGTGGGATACCTCGTCTCATGAGGCTTCAGCTGCCTCGATGCATACGCTATCACATGCCCTCCCTGCATAAGTACTGCACCCAACCCCGATATCGATGTGTCACAATACACCACAAAATCCTCCATCCCTTCCGGGAGGGCTAACACCGGGGCCTCGCATAATCTCTGACGAAGTGTCTCAAACGAGGTCTGCTGCTCCGGGCCCCATGAAAAAGCGACACCCATCTGGGTTAACCTGGTGAGAGGCACGGAAATCTTGGAGAAATCCCTGATATATCTCTGATAGTAGCCGGCCAACCCCAAAAAACTCCTGATCTCGGAGGGGGATCTCGGCACCTCCCATCTCATAACTGCCTCGATCTTGGCCGGATCGACCAATATCCCATTCTGGTTGACGAGATGCTTCAAGAACTGGACCTCTCACAACCAGAAATCACACCTGGAGAATTTGGCATAAAGCCTCTCCGACCTCAAAACTCCGAGAATCTCTCTCAAATGCTCCTCATGTTGTTCTCTGGATCTCGAATACACCAAAATATCGTCAATGAACATGATCACCGAACGATCTAACATCGGTCTGCACACCCTGTTCATGAGATCTATGAAAGCTGTCGGTGCGTTGGTGAGCCCAAAAGGCATCACCACGAACTCGTAATGCCCATAACGAGTCCTGAACGCTGTCTTCTGGATATCCTCATCTCGCACCCTCATCTGGTGATTTCCAGATCGCAAATCTATCTTGGAGAACTAAGATGCTCCCTGTAACTGATCGAACAGATCATCAATCCTCGACAGTGGGTAACGGTTCTTGACCGTTAACTTGTTCAACTCCCGGTAATCAATGCACATCCGGTGTGAACCATCCTTTTTCTTGACAAAAAGGATCGGCGCTCCCCAAGGTGAGCTACTCGGCCTGATAAATCCTTTCCCCAACAGCTCCTGAAGCTGTGAGGATAATTCATGCATCTCTGGTGGCGCAAGGCGAAAGGGCGCCTTGGCGATAGGCGCCGCTCCCGAAACCAAATCGATGCGAAACTCCACTTGCCACTCGGAAGGCACACCCGGCAACTCCTCGGGGAAAACATCTGGGAACTCACGCACTATCGGAACATCATCAACTGAACTTGGCCTTTCCGCGGCCACTCGTGTATCCATCACATAAGCTACAAACCCGCTGCAGCCCTGTTGTAGACTCTGTCTCGCTCTAGCTTCCGAACAGAACGCTGACCCAGATTGGGTACCCTCGCCGTACACCGTAAGTACTTCCCTACTAGGGTCTCGTATCGTCACCAATTGTCGCTCGCAGTCTATAACCGCCCCAAATCGGCTCAACCAATCCATGCCTACTATGACACATACGTCCCCCATCGCTATCGGGACCAGATCTATCGGGAACTCAACACCGAAGATCTCGAGTACACATCCTCGAATCACATCCGTAGCATACACCGCACGCTCGTCAGCAATGGAAACCCGTAGCAGTCGACTCAACGCCTCCCGCTGGATGCTGATGTGCTGACTAAACGCTAAAGACACAAATGACCGACTCGCACCCGAGTAAAATAACACCAAAGCAGGTACAGAACTCACAATAAAAGTACCTACGCATATCATATTGTAAGCACAAGATCTCATAACTCGGCATAAATAAATGAAAGAATACATACCAGCCACGACATCGGGCGCTGCGTGGACCTCCTCCGCTGTCAACTGGAAGGCTCTCCTGCGAGCCTTCGGTGCCTCGGCCTTCGTTGGCCGGATCTCAGTAGCTCGAGCAATAGATGCAGATCCCTGCGCTTATCCCTGCAGTAGCTGTGGGCACTCGGCCTTCCGATGGCCGGTCTGGTTGCAATGAAAGCAAACCGTGAACCTCTTGGGGCAATCCCTCACATAATGCCCCTCCTTTCCGCACTTGTAACATACCCCAGCTCTGCACACCCCCTCATGGCTCTTCCCGCACTTCCCACAAGTGCGGCCCTTCGGACCCCCAGATCTCGAATCAGCGGGCTTTGCCCGCTTGGCTGCCGGCTGAGCCTACGCTTGTCGCCTGTCCCTCCTCTGAGACTCGGCCTCCTCCCTGACCTGAGTCTCCAACTCAATCTCCCTCTTCTGAGCATTTGCCTGGAGCTCAGCAAATGTCCGGTATGATGACTTCGCCACGAACTCACGAATATCCCTCCTCAGTATGCTCAAGTACCGGCTCATACGTGCCTGCTCAGCAGACACGTGCTCAGGGCAAAACAACGCCCTCTCATGAAACATCCTTGTAATCACTGTCACAGACTCAGTTCCCTGCTTGAGGGACAAGAACTCCTGGGCTAAACGTTCCCTTTCCACAGGGGGAACATACTCTTCTCAAAACATCTTGGTGAACCTCTCCCAGGTCACCGCAGTAAGCTCTGCGGTAGTGAAGTCTGCCGTCACAAACTTCCACCAGATGCTCCGCTCCCAAGCGAAGCTGGTTCAGCACAAACCGAACCCTCAGATGCTCCGGACACGAGCAGGTGTAGAAGCATCCCTTGATATCAGAAATCCACCTCATCGCAACAATCGGGTCCTGCGTCCCATCAAACTCTGGTGGCTTCGTGTTGCTGAACTCTCGGTACAGCAACGAGTCACCCCCTGCGGCCTGGCAGGAGCGACGGTTGTGGTGGCCGTAGCAACAACAGCATCAGTAAGAGTAGCGTACCGCTCATTAAAAGTCTCGATCAGCATGGTCTTGATAGACCCGAACATCTCTGGTATCTCAGCTCGAATGGCCGCAGCCACCTCCTCGTGAATCAACCTGCGGATCTCCTCATCACTGACACTGCTGCTCTCATGTGTATGGCGTGTTCCAACCATGATGTCTCTCTGAAATACAACATAACATAAAATATCAGAGACCCGCTCGAGTATACTCGCACTCGATAACTCAACCCCACTTGTTCCCTAGTACCCTAAGGATTCTTACTTGGACTGTGCACTGATCCGGTGTCTTCAGTAATACGGGCCCTATACAACCGTCTACACCGCATCAGTATTCACCCCAAGTCCTCCTCCTTGGATCCCAGATCACAAGTACTCTACCTCTCGCTAACATAGGCTACCCTTCAATAGACCTCTCATCAACTCCTCACTCCTACCTACTCGCTCTCAAGCATCTCATGGCAGCAGAAATCTTCCTAGGCTAAGGCATCACAAATCAGGCCACTCTAGTCCTAATATGAATACCTAGCCTACTCTAGCATGCATAACATATCATAACATATCTCATAACACATAATGTAAGGGTATTTTGGGAAATCACCGTTCGGGCGCTGGCTGATCGTACACACTGCTTCCTTCTGCTTTTCTCAAATTCTTTTACTTCCTTAGAAAAATTGTTTATTTTGTGAAAAACTTCCTCAAACCCTCAGTTTGAGTTCAGATACGCCCGAAGGTGCATCCGAATCCCTCAAACCAAGGCTCTGATACCAACTTGTAACAACGTAAGTTTTCAAAACAATTTTTCATTTTTCAAACAACATGATTTTCATTTAAACATTCTCAATCTCATGTTCAACAATTGTCATCAAACAAAACATATCCCAAGATCACAAAACATAAACTCCATAAGTGTGTACGGATCATGTCGGCGCCTTCCCGCGATCCTCGCTAGTACCTGAAAAACATAACACAACAACTGTAAGCATAAATGCTTAGTGAGTTCCCCAAGATACCACATACAACACATACACCACTCGAGGCTATCGTACGACCCTCCGGTCGATGTGTCTCAGCGGGACCCTCCAGTCTCGTAGCTCGTTGGACCCTCTGGTCCGGTCATAGCTCGTTGGACCCTTCGGTCCGATCTGTATCGTTGGACCCTTCGGTCCGGTCTATATCGTTGGACCCTTCGGTCCGGTCTATATCGTTGGACCCTCCGGTCCGGTCTATACAACACATAACATGCATATATCATATAACACAAAATCTGATACATACACATAGCACACAATACCCTCCGGTCTACACATAACTACCACTCTAGGTAAAGTATAGTGAGAAGACTCACCCCGGGTAGCTCGGATAATCTCGCACACGGGTATACTGATCTAGCCCCCGCCTAATCACATAAACAATATCCTCAAATAAATAATGGCTCTCAAAGGCTAGATTAAGTCCCTTTCTACAATCCCACAGAAGGGTAAAAGACCATTTTACCCCTCCCTGACCGAAAAGTCCAAATGTTGACCAAAACCCTAAAAGTCAACAGGAGGCAGTACGCGGCGCGTACCATCTCTGTACGCGGGGCATACGCCAGCAATCCATAATCGGGGTCTCAACCCTTACGCTGCGCGTTCTGAGAGTTACGCCCAGCGTAAGTCTCAGTTTCAGCCCTTCTTGGATTTTGGTCTTAAATGGTTAAGACATAAACTCAAACTCCAGATCTGACTTCTCGAAGACCACTTAATCCATAAGGTCGAGACCTTTAAGCCTTTGCATGGCTATAAAGGTCCCTAATCACTCTAACACCTTTCCTTCTTCCTCATAAAGTCTAGATCTCATGCATGGCTCAATATTCACATCCAAGATTGGATTTTTATGAATATACAACTCATATTACCCTGAAATATGGCAGATCTAGGCCAATGGAGACCATTTTCTCATAAAGTCTCCACCTTGGGACCAAAAACCCTAAAAATTGGTCTAAGAAGCACAAATCCCAAATGACAAGGAAAGCTTTGAGCTTTTTACCTCAGAAAGAAGCTCCAACCTCTATAGAACTCGGATCTACTCTTGTCCACCAACTTCTAGCTCCTAAAATGGCCTCCTCTTCTCTTTCACCACCTTGAAATGGCACTTTGAAGCTTATAACACACACACACACACACACACACATTTGAGCGTAACCCTGGGTACGCCCAGCGTACCTAGGCGAGTCCGCGTCCAACTTAAGTGCATGAGTACGCGCAGCGTACTCTTCAGTACGCCCAGCATACTCATTTTCCTTAATATTTCTTTTAAGGGCCAAACTTGACAACTTGGAAAAGAAGAAGGGTTTAAGAGACGTACCTGAGTTTCGGGATGTTACAGTGTGACATCCCCATTTTAACGGCCAGAAAAGACTGATTTTTTTTATGCTTTATAAAAATCAGAGTACCCTTTTAATAAAAATGTTGCGAAAATGTATTTTATTCATTTAAAACATTTAGGATGTCGTCGTCAATACAGAAACATAAGCATAAACAGAACTTACATTCATTTACACTAGTGATCTACATCTCTTTAAAATCTCTCAATGTAAAGTAGCTTTATATCGACAGCTGTGATACATATAAACTTGAGTGGGCCAGGTTGGGAAACCTGGTGAGTACATAGGGTTTTTTCACTCATTCAGTCCTAAGGATTGTACTAAGGAGTAGGCACGAACTCCATTGTTGCCAATGACACAGCTGTCAATATTATCTATTAAGCACAGCTGCCAATATTATCATTTAGGCGCAGCTTCCAGAATTATGACATTCTCTATTAGGCACAACTGCCGAAATTTTCCTTTGGGCGCGGCTACCAGGGTTATGATGTCCTCCATTAGGCGCAACTGCCGATAATATCCTTAGTGCCAATGTTCCTCTATATCAGCTTTCAACCCTCATCATTCATATGCCCATTTTTTACCCAAAATATTTTGTAGATATAAAATACATATACAGTTTAAATCATTTAAAACATGTATAAAATCGTTCATCCAGCATAGATAACAAGTATACAAATAATATGTACACATAGCACGTAATTTGTATAAAATACTTCGTATCTATGTGTAAGATGAAAGTAACTATGCACTCACTTGTTACAGGGATGATTCGAAATTTGAGCAACGCTTCGCTTCTTCACAATATGATTTCATTCGACGAAACCTAGTATTATTACCACTAGATTTTAGTCTAATATTTATTGCGACTAATTATTAGTCTAGATTCGTCATTAACTCAGAGTCTACTTCATGATCTATCAAGTAAGGAACAACCAGGTAGTATCATATCGGAGGTAGGGTCTGTTTGGTATACGAAGTATACTGTTTGGAAATCCCACTTTAAACACCTCACTGAATCACAGCCTAGACATCATCCCCGTAAGTAGATCAATCAGTATAACGACTTTGAATCACTGATAAATTTTATTTATAGGTTCATAATAACGATATTATAAGCTATATTTAAAGTAGGGTAGCATAACTTACTTAGCTAGGATTCGGGCTCTGCAGGGGCAGAACTTCGTCGCTGAATCTTTCTAAGAAAGATTCTTGTAGCGCTTCAGCGCTCACCTTACTATACTAAAAACTACAGAAAGAGAAGTCGAATCACGAGGGACCGAAATGCTCGGGGGATAAGAAGAGAAAGACTCTTGAAACAAGAGAATAGTGCAAGAAATATGAGAGGCTAGAGGCTCTTATTTATAGGAATTAAATTTTCAAAAAGTACCCTCTATATTTACTTAAATGACTAAGCACCCCTTTATAATACTATTTTAAATAGATTTAAAGATATTTGCACTAAACTAATGTCGAAAGTACTCAACAGTAGTCTCATAACGACCGCATCGTCAATACCTTTCTAATGATATATATATATATATATATATATATATATATATATATATATATATATATATATATATATATATATATATATATATATATATATATATATACCATCTTATAAAGAGTATATGTTTGTGGGTCCCCTAACTTTTAAGACATTTATCTTAAAAACAAGGAGACTAAAATTGGACCATTGGATCTAAGATGAATGGCTATGATGTTGTTATTGGTAACCCATGAGAAATGATTTCAACCAATCACAATAGAGAATGTAATTTTTACTATAAAACAAACACAAATAAAGGAAAAAATAATACCCGGTTGCCCTAATTTACATTTACCTCTCAATCCGCCGTCACACACATTCATCCCCAATCTCTTCTCCTCCTCTCAGAAGGCATTGAACCCACATAACCCACAGAAATCGGAACTCGGAAGCCACTTAATCCATCGTTCGCTCACCCTTCCTCACGAAGCCACTACAGCCAGCCACCTACAAACTCCTTTTGTCGAATCGTCAAATCGTCGTTCCCTTTGTCGTGTATGTCCATTGATTTTGTCGTGGCTTTTGATTTCATCTACTAGGGATCAAACAATCTTGAAGACAGTGTACCGAGTAAACAAGAGAAAGGTTTGGTTTTATGACTTCGTTTGATTTACATTTCAGAAAATCTGGAATGTAACATCCCAAAGAACCTTGAACGAACCATCGTTGCTTTTGTCTCTTGGTGTTTTAGATCTTTAATAGGTTATAATTCTGTTAATTATGTTTTAAATGCTAAGAACCCTAAACCATCTTACCATCTCCCATAAGCTTGCTGTGAGTTTTTTCTTTGGGTTTTGCTTTTTTGATGAGTTTCTTTTATGTTTCTGCATATGATTTGACAGATCTGAACACCATTAACTGCTTGAAGATTCGTGGGAAACCCTAAATCTACCCTTCGCTATAGAGGTCTCTCTCTCACACTCACTCACTCTCTCTACCTTCTCTATCTATCTCGCTTTATCTGATTTTGACGGAAATCTTGATGGTGGTTCAAAGTATGAAAATACCAGCGATGCGGATACCTGGATCTGAATTCATTAGTTGAAGGGCTGGAGAGTAGGATTCCTTTGGGGTCGTCGGTGGTATAAAATACGTCGACAAGAATCCTTTATGTTTTGAAAGATTTATGGACCTGGTTGAGCTCAATTATTCGCCTTCTTTACACATAGATTCAAGAGAAATGGTAGTATCTTGAACTTGATCACTAAAAAATGATTGACAAATTGTAAGCATGATCCAATAACATTTGGATCTAAATTCTGATCTTTTGATAGCTGCTAGAAATAGCTTTGTCATTTGTAGGTTTAAAACAAGAAAAAAATAACAGAAAATGAGATGTTGATCGAGGTTTAAAAGAAAGGAGTTAAAGGACGTTAGAGAAAATGACTTGAAATCCAACTTTTAACCAATTATGGGGAGTTTCTGATTCATAAATTTGATAGTTTTATACCTTTATATGCATGTCAGGTCAATGAGCACTATTTTGAATTTGCATATGGTGTTGGTTTTTTACAACAGGTTAATCCATATCATGGTGGAGAAACTAGAAAAGTGATTGCTCACTCTGCCTTGATTTTACAATTTTGAACCTCTACTTGCCATCTTTCTTATTTTTTCGATTATTTTTTATTAAGAATCACATCAGGTACTCTTAGTTTCTCATGTTAGAATGTCAGTACAAAAAAAGTAACTATCAGTACACGTGTAAGCTTGATAAAAATGGTTGTAATGAACTTATACCAATTGGTTTCTATAAAGACTATTCATAACTTATTACATTTAGTTATTTGTTTATGTAAAGACTCAGAAGGGTTAGTTATTGGTTTCCGTACAGACTATTCATAACTTATTATGTTTTCATTAAAATTACATTTTTAGTGATTTTAATTTGACTGCTAAGGAGATGAACTGATAGTTTATATTTGATGTTGGTTGAGTTTTGTTAGGATTTCTACAATCTGCCTTCTGTATCAGCTTGAAGACCCAGTCCTATTTTTGGGTAAACCTACATCTGTTTTGGCATCCATCTGGGGAAAAAGGGTAAGAAACTATTCAGTTTCTCTTCCCATTGATAAAAAAATGGCGTAACATTGGCTCTTCAAAATAAAGATCAGCTCCTTCTTGCTATTTATGATAACTGTTTAATCTCATTTTAAATATATGTTCAGATTTTAAACGATAATGAAAATTGAGAGGTTTGGTAATTTAAACGGGAAATTTAAGAGCCTTTATGTTTATTTACTTTGTGGATTCTCTTGTCTCTATTTAAGTTTTGATTACTGATTTTATTGATAATGATTGGAGATGGTGCTTATAACATTTTTTTTCTCTTTATTATGAATGAACATAAGTGAGTTTCAAAATATTAGGTGAAAAATGAAAATCCTAATCTCTCACTCTCTTTTATGCTTACAGGTCTCCGCCCCTGCTTCTCTATGTATAGTTATACAAGGAGCAAGACAACATATTGGGTGACAAAATGGTTTAGGATCTATGTTTCCTTGAATTATGTTACTATTCATGTTATCCGGGATAAATAAACATGTCTATTGGAAAGCTCATCAAGAGACTCATGGAACTCAGGATTATAAGTGTGTTTATGGCACTGATCGTCTCAAGGTTCAATTTCCAAACTATTTATGGTGCCAAGTGGTTATGATATGAAAACTTATAAAATCATGTAATTATCATGGTATGTGGTCTTACTTTATTGATACCAGGTGCAACTATAGATGTTCCATCTTCTTTAACGCTTGACATCTTAGTGTCTCTAATAAGAAAACAAGTGTATATTTATCTCCTTGAATCCATATGCATATGAGCTGATATATTTCCTAAATGATTTTATCTCTGGCTTTCATTTTTCTCACCTACCATTAATTTATGTACAGTGAAAATAATTAGGGAACCAGGTCAAAATGATGGATAATGTGAATTATATATGTGTAAATAAAATATTATTATGTTTTAAAGTATTTCGTTTTTTGGATTTTCTGCACATCACTAAAAATGGCAATGTATTTTTGTTGCTTTTACTATTCCTGTTATAATAATCTACTATGTAAAACTTTACCTTATTACACATTCAATATTGCAGTTGATTGAACACCTCTCGGCTATGCGCTACTTGGAGATGTTAAGCTTTACCTATAGAGGACATTACAAAGGAGCATGAACTTAGGAGCCTATTGTACTGACTGCAATATTTAACTTTTCATTAATTTGGTTACTTCTCTTGTGTTAATTATTACACTTCCTAATTCAAATTTAGCTTCTATAAAATATGATGCACATCTTAAAATATTAATCATTATAACATGATTTTGATCAAATAATATGTATTTAATCATAAGTGGATGTTACTTGGTATAATGTGTTATTATTTATATTGAATTATTTGTTACTTTTAACTTAAAGATGACTTATGGTTGGAATGGGATTAAACTATACATCACCCACTTAAAGGGACGATGTGGCCTTAGTACAACTCCAAGTATGCTTAAGTCAAACATTAATATTCCAAAGTCCAAACCTCAATTTTTGGTCAACATTCCTTAATATATTATAAGAAGACGCTTTATAAAGTTTATTTGTGAAAATCAACCTTAATTCTCAATTTTAGGTAACGAAATATCTAATCAATGTTCGTATTTTTAATGCCAACTCCATATTTTAGACTTGTGAGAGTCTCATAATAATGTTAATTACTATTTCGTTCTTATGGCTTGGTAAACTTTGAATGTGGTCTATATTTTACATTTTTAACATTAATTGTCTATTAATTTTTTCACCTAATTTATTTCAAATTTGAACCGTTTATATTGTGTTGTTTGGTATACTGTGGATATATGTTTTGTGTATTCGGTGAACCTAAAGATTACAATCTTTTTAGTGTGATATTGTCATTTTTTTCCATTTTATTGAAATAAGACCTTGTGCAAAAAGAAACCTATTAGCCTCGAATTGAAAGGAATCTAATTGCCATAATGAAATTATTTGTTGAAAATAAAAAATATTTCCATTCATCGTCCTGCATGGGCACATCTTTAAATTGGTGGGGACATCAACATTTTTTAGTCCTAAATAGAAAGTATTACTGTTTTTTATCTCAAAGATAACAAAATTTTATTTTTATCGTAAAGTTGTAGTATATTTATATTTTTAAACCAAAACAACATACGTACGTTTGTTACCCCCATCCCAAACCATAATCGTAGAAACCAAACTACTCGCCGAAAATAAACAATTCACCGTCCTAGCACCATGTCACATTGCAAATTAAGAACATACTTTTCTTTTTATCCTGAAACAACAACATGCCCAAAGAATTCTAATCACCGAAGAAACAATTCGCCAGAGGGTTGAAATCGAACAATCGAACAAAAAAATATAACTAACCTATGCATTAAACTATCTGCCATCGTTGCCAGATAAAAAGTAACATATGGAAATTACTATTTGTTGTCCGTCTAGAGACAACTAATCGCTAAAAGGAACAAATCGCCGGAATTAAACAAATTGAAATGAAACATTTGGATGACCGCAGAAATGACACTAATTTTCGTTCGTAAACTAATTGCCGGAATGAAACAAATCGTCGCCGCCGCATTGTGCGGGTACGCTACTAGTATATATATATGTATATATATATATATATATATATATATATATATATATATATATATATGATTTAAACTTTATTTTAATACGTAAATGTGCTATTAAAAATTATAATTCGTTCATACGAACTCTGTTTTTGACGTTCTTTATATCCACACGTAGCTATCGACGAGATCTACAACTTTCGTTTAGACTCATTCGGCTAATTTTGAATTTATATTTTTGTCCATATTTTTATAAAATTAAGTAATTTTGCTAAAATCATAACTCTCTCATACGAACTCTGTTTTTGGCATTCTTTTTCTCAAAATTCCTATTTTAAGGAGTACTATGATTTTCATTTTGGTCGCATTAGCTAAAAGTCAACCATTCTCTTCGTAGATTTTACGTCATACATTCGTTGTGCGCGGCTGACTTTTATATCTTATAAAAACCATATCTAATTCATACGGATTCGGATTTCGACGAAATTTATATTTTCGGGATCGGGACGACGCATACTTCCTATATATATATATATATATATATATATATATATATATATATATATATATATATATATATGTATATATATATATATATATATATATATATATATATATATGTTTTGGTGCACTTATTTTTACGATTTACGGACGATTCGATTGATTTTTCTTATTTTATTATATTATAATAATCATGAACATATAATATTTAACTAATTATTCTTTATTACGTCAAATAGGTTACAATTGTTAACCATAACTATTACTTTGGTTAAGATTATTTATCCTAGATAATATTCTATAAAAAAAATCATTTTTAACGTTTATTATATCTTAATTGACTAGCTCGAATCTGCGGGTGTTACAATTATCTCCCCCTTAGGATGATTACGTCCCTGAATCATAAAAAAACAGGACTTGTATAATGACTTCGTACGTTTCCTTTCCATCCTAAGTGGTAATCGTAACTCTTATGTCCTTTCAAATGAGTATCTAACTCTACGACTCTTTGACTACTGGCGGTGCGCAACCTTGCACCCGCTCTTTATCCTATGTTGGACTTTCAATCTTAACCTTCGAGTTACAAACTCAGTCCTTATTGGAAACTCCTGCTCTTTCTTAAACAAACTTAAATTAAGATAAGTTCTTTACTTCGATTACCATAACAGACCGATGGGACATGTTCTAATGAGATCTCGTTGTATGATGCAACGCTTAGACTCAGGTCTTTTAGAGTCAAATTCAAGAATGGAATATAACTTCCTTCATGTTCTAATGTGATATAATCACATTCTAGCATGTAGCACTTCTAGCTACAAGCTTCTTACCTAAAAATGGTTGCGATACTTCTATTGATCGCTTCGATTATCTTTCACTTCAATCTTCTGACTTAAGTCAGATGCTGCATCGATCTTGGTACTTTGAACCACGTAACATATTCATCTTAGTCGTACTTGATTTGATATGACCACTAGGGTCGGATTAACAATCATCTTCTTCGTCATTACCGAAACGATGGTAATGACAGACATGAACAAAACAGAATCAATTCCTAGTGCCTTGGTAACCTTGTGACTTTCCCTTATCCAAGCGTGAGTCCTGTGCTTCCGGTAGCATAGGCCTCTACTACCATTCACACATACTCATACTCGTCCCAAGTATTGTCTCGTAGTTTTCCAATTCACCATACAAGAAAATCACATCACAACTTAACACACCAGATAACAAAACCAAGGTTTATATTACTTCTTGAAACGATTACACAGATGTTCAAGTTTAACCTATATTATGCCTCTAATAGGATACACCACCGGATACTATCCGCATGGCTACTTCATAACTTGATCTTCGGGTATCAGTCCTCATTCCTGATTCCTTGCATTGTCATCTGCTTCATCAAGGATCATATGGAATGCATTTGCCTTCGGTTTTGGTGGTGCATTTTGCTTTGTAGCTCCTTCCCTATTTGGGCAGTCTTGCTTGAAGTGCCCTTCTTCATTACATCCGTAACACACCCTTTTTTTGAATGTACACTCGTTGGTGTAATGCCCATGTTTTCCACACATGAAACAAGTCACCTCATCACCGCATTTTCCAGAGTGTTTCTTTTTGCACTTCTCGCACCATCTTGATTCACTTCCTCCTCCTCCAGACTTCGAAGATTTTCTCTTCTCGTTGGACCTTTAAGATCCGTCAAACTTTCTCTTTTCGCCAACTTCGACCATGTTGGCGGCTCTACTCTTGATCATCTCTTCAACAGATTTAACAACCCAGATAGCCGCCTCAAGAGTAGGTGTCTGGCGTACTAGCACAACATATTCCCACGGTAGTCCCTTTGTATACTTATCGACTTTCGTTAGTTCGTCAGGGACAATGCGCAAAGCAAATTCCATCTTGTCGGTGACGGCATTGGTGTATTCGTCAATAGACATGCTACCCTTCTTCAATGTTAGGAATTGGTTCTCTAGCTCTAGCAGATTCTGGGCCGAGCTGAACTTTCGTTTGAAATGCACCAGGAACTCTAGCCAAGTCAATTGCAGTGGTTCATTGGGGCTCATGATCTTTCCCAAAGTGTTCCACCAGCGAACAACGCCACCCCTGAACTGACGCACTGCATATGTGGTTTGTAGCTTGCCTTTGCATCCACATGTTATGAAAGCCAACTCCATTTTCGAGATCCAGTCCATAACTCCGATTGGATCCTCTTTCCAAGTGAAAGTCGATGGCCTGCAAGTTAGAAAATCTTTGTACTTGCATCCATTCCTGTCGACTCCGTCATCTTGATTGTTCCTCCTAATTACCGGTGGGTCAGCTTGAGCAACGGTCCTGCTGTCGTTCCCTTCCTCAGACTGCCCGTCATTCAGATCGGGCTGTTAAATAGGCACCGTAAGTTCCTCTCGATTTTATTGAAGCAAACGCCTTGTTTCCTCCATTTGACGATCCAACATCATCTGGATCAACGCTTGCACTCCGCCCATCGTGATTAGCTCAGGAGCGGCTACTACAACATGCATTTGCTCAATTACTGGTGGTTGATTCCTATTTACATTTATGTTCCCGACTCTACTTCGGGTTCTTGCCATTTTGATCTATACACCAAATCCAATGTTTGGTGTGTGATGACGAGAATAAAGATAGGAAAGATTATATTTATGATCAACGTGTAAATCTCCTTATCACTCCGAAAATTTACATGCCAGTTCTAATACCGTAATTAAACGTTTAGAAATCTGACCACATAAAATTTTCAGATCCGGTCAGCAACAGACCATAGATCCGATCAAACGATAGCATCACAAATCATTTAGCACAAAAAAGCATTTTAGGCATCTTTCCTAGATAAGCTAGTGCTTGTGTCTACTCAGGTGTACTACACAAAATACATATTAGACACACTCCTCACGATCATCGCTTAGCATTCTATGTTTAAGTCTAGAAATAAATCCTTATTCCTAGTTCGCTTAAACTAATGCTCTGATACCAACTGTGACATCCCCATTTTCACGGCCAGAAAAGACCGATTTTGTTTATGCTTTATAAAAATCAGAGTACCCTTTTAATAAAAATGTTGCGGAATTTGTTCCCAGAAATACATGATAAATACTTTATCAAAGCATTCCGAGGAAATGTATTTTATTCATTTAAAACATTTAGGATGTCATCGTCAATACAGAAACATAAGCATAAACAGAACTTACATTCATTTACACTAGTGATCTACATCTCTTTAAAATCTCTCAGTGTAAAGTAGCTTCATATCGACAGCTGTGATACAAATAAGCTTGAGTGGGTCAGGTTGGGAAACCTGGTGAGTACATAGGGTTTTCAACCCACAATAATATAATTATGTTTAATCATTAAACAATCAACCCAATTACCCATCCCCATTATCTTCTTTATTTCTTAAGGATCTCCCCTAAGAATCATTTATCGTTCACTCATTCAGTCCTAAGGATTGTCCTAAGGAGTAGGCACGAAGTCCATCGTTGCCAATGACACAGCTGTCAATATTATCTATTAAACACAGCTGCCAATATTATCATTTAGGAGCAGCTTCCAGAATTATGACATTCTCTATTAGGCGCAGCTGCCGAAATTGTCCTTTGGGCGCGGCTGCCAGGGTTATGATGTCCTCTATTAGGCGCAACTGCCGATATTATCCTTAGAGCGCAGCTGCTAGGATGTTTAGAGTAGATCAAAAACATCTACAGATTGTGGCACAACTGCCAATGCTCATCTATACGGTACTAGGTCTATTGCTGCCAATGCTCACCTATTGAGCACTATGTCCATACTGTCAATGTTCCTCTATATCAGCTTTCAACCCTCATCATTCATCTGCCCATGTTTTACCCAACATATTTTGTAGATATAAAACACATATACAGTTTAAATCATTTAAAACATGTATAAAATCGTTCATCCATCATAGATAATAAGTATACAGATAATATGCACACATAGCACGTAATTTATATAAAATACTTCATATCTATGTGTAAAATGAAAGTAACTATGTACTCACTTGTTACAGTGACGATTCGAAATTTAAGCAACACTTCGCTTCTTAACAATATGATTTCATTCGACGAAACCTACTATTATTACCACTAGATTTTAGTCTAATATTTATTGCGACTAATTATTAGTCTAGATTCGTCATTAACTCAGAGTCTACTTCATGATCTATCAAGTAAGGAACAACCAGGTAGGATCATAACGGAGGTAGGGTCCGTTTGGTATACGACGTATACTATTTGGAAATCCGACTTTAAACACCTCACTAAATCACAACCTAGACATCATCCCCGTAAGTAGATCAATCAGTATAACGACTTTAAATCACTGATAAATTTTATTTATAGGTTCATAATAACGATATTATAAGCTATATTTAAAGTAGGGTAGCATAACTTACTTAGCTAGGATTCGGGCTCTGCAGGGGCAGAACTTCGTCGCTGAATCTTTCTAAGAAAGATTCTTGTAGCGCTTCAGCGCTCACCTTACTATACTAAAAACTACAGAAAGAGAAGTCGAATCACGAGGGACCGAAATGCTCGGGGGATAAGAAGAGAAAAACTATTGAATCAAGAGAATTGTACAAGAAATATGAGAGGCTAGAGGCTCGTATTTATAGGAATTAAATTTTCAAAAACTACCCTCTATATTTACTTAAATGACTAAACACCCCTTTATATTACTATTTTAAATAGATTTAACGATATTTGCACTAAACTAATGTCGAAAGTACTCAACAGTAGTCTCATAACGACCGCATCGTCAATACCTTTCTAATGATATATATATATATATATATATATATATATATATATATATATATATATATATATATATATATATATATATATATATAATTTACACTTTATTTTAATACGTAAATGTGCTATTAAAAATTATAACTCGTTCATATTAACTTTGTTTTTGACGTTCTTTATATCCACGCGTAGCTATCGACGAGATCTACAACTTTCGTTTAGACTCATTCGGCTATTTTTGAATTTATATTTTTGTCCATATTTTTATAAAATTTAATAATTTTGCTAAAATCATAACTCTCTCATACGAACTCCGTTTTTGGCATTCTTTTTCCCAAAATTCCTCTTTTAAGGAGTACTACGATTTTCATTTTGATCGCATTAGCTAAAAGTCAACCATTCTCTTCGTAGCTTTTTACGTCATAAATTCGTTGTGCGCGGCTGACTTTTATATCTTATAAAAATCATATCTAATTCATACGGATTCGGATTTCGACGAAATTTATATTTTCGGGATCGGAACGATGTATACTTCCTAAATATATATATATATATATATATATATATATATATATATATATATATATATATATATATATATGTTTTGGCACACTTATTTTTACGATTTATGGACGATTCAACTGATTTTTCTTATTTTATTATATTATAATAATCATGAAACATATAATATTCAAATAATTATTCTTTATTACGTCAAATAGGTTACAATTGTTAACCATAACTATTACTTTGGTTAAGATTATTTATCCTAGATAATATTCTATAAAAATCTTTTTTAACGCTTATTATATCTTAATTGACTAGCCCGAATCTGCGGGTGTTATATAAGCCATAACCATAAACCCTAAGCCATAAGCCATATAGCATGATCCATATGTCATGAGCCATATTTCATATGTTATAATCTATACGCCATTGTGATATGTCATATGTCATAAGCCATAAACCACGTACCTTAAGCCCTATGCCATATTCTATAAGCTATAATCCACAAGCAATATGCCATAAGCCATAAGCCACACCTAAGTCACAAGCCCTCGGTCCTATGTAATAAGTCACAAACGATAAGTTATAATATATGAGCCATAATCCATATTCCAAAAGCCATAAGTCATAAGCCAAACTCCTAAGCTATAATCCATTAGCCCTAACACCAAGGCATAAGCCATATACCCTAATCCGTAAGCCAAAAGTCGTAATCCATATGCCATAATCCATAAGCAATATGCCATAAGCCATAAGCCATAATCCACATGCCCTAAGCCTTAATCCATAAACCATAAGTCTTAATCCACAAGTAATATGCAATAAGCCACAAGACACAATCCATAAGCCCAAGCCTTAAATCCTAAGCCATGATCCGTGAGCCATATATTATATGACATAAGTCCTACTCTTAAAGCTACAAGTCATAAGTCATAATCTATAATTTGTAAACCATATGGCATACATCCCAAGCTCCAAGCATAATCCCTAAGCCATAAGACATAGCACATAAGCCACAAGTCATAATCCTAAAGCTTGAGCTTTAAGCTATAAACCATAAGCCATAAACTATAAGTACTAAGACATAAGTCATAATCCCCCAATCCATAAGCCATAAGATATGGAAAATTTCCCCAAGCTCTAAGTCATAAGGCGTGTGCCATAAGTCTAAGCCCTAATCCCTATGTCCTAAATCATAAGCCACAAGTCATATGTCATACACCCTAAGCCCTAAGCGTAAGCCCTAAATCATAAGACAAAAGTCATAATGCATGAGCTATAAGGGAAGAACCATAAGAACCAAGCCTTGAGTAGTAATCCATAAGGGATAACCATGAGCTATATATCGTAAGCCATAAGCCTAAGCACAAGACATAATTCATCAACCATAAGACATGCACCATAAGCCCAATTTCTATATTTAATGTAAAATTAAATAATTTTTATAATAACGTTGTTTACATACTATTAAATATTCACTAATATGGATTTTTTTTTCTGATAAACTACCTATTTGCAATTTAATTAAAAAATAATACTACTTAAACTTTATATATCATATGTTAGATTTAAATTAATATGTCATAAAAAAAATCAAATTATTTTACTACTTATTAACAACGAGAATCCATATTTTTTAGAGAAAATCATCCCAAAAGAGTAGAAAATCCCTCTTCAACTTCAGCCGGAAAACAAAATCCCAAAAACTAGAAAATCCTTTTCCTTCATTTGCCAGCGGGAAAACCAACTCCTCAAAAATCATTCATAAATTTTATGACAGAATCGGATCTTCATCTGTGGTTCGTCCTGCGCCGCTCTACTCTGACTTCGCTTGTCCGCCCTCCACCTTTAGGACTACATCTTTCTCTTCTCTTTCGTATGTTTCTCTTTTTGTCTATATCTTATTCTTTACTTTACACCTTCTATGGCTACTAGATGTAATATTCACATCTATTGATTTAAAGTAAATACAATATCAAAGGATATTAAAATTCATAGATATTCAAGTGCGATTCATTTATTTTGAATAAACTGTCAGATTGTACTTTACTTATACGATGGTAAAAATTAGAACCACTACATTTCATATTTGTATAATAAATATGTAGCAAACTTGTGAAAAAAGTTGATATCAGTTCATTAGAACTTTTGGAAATTGCTTACTTACTTCATTCACGCCTAAGTTTGGGATTAAGCACTTCAAGACAGAATAATTTCTTAAATTTTTTAATTTTTTTTTTTGGATGTGCAGGTGATTGATTGTAAGGTTTCTAGTTGCAGTGAAGTTTGAAGAAAGAGAAATTAAATTAGCTCCTACCTTTTATGCCTATACTTATTCATTTAATTTAATTGTATTTGATATATTTTAATATAGCATTAATGAGTTAGTTAAAAAAATATGTAAGGATGACACTTGTCATAATTTTATTGGGTAAGAATATTTGTAGGCATTAAAAGTAGGAACTAATTTAAGATTATCCTTTTTCTCCTCAAAGAACTTTTAGATAGTTACTATACTTATATTTATGTGATTTACTATACCATGACTAATTTGAACCAGTCAATATGTTTTTTTGGAAGCTACACCAGTCATGAGTGTTTTGTGCTTCTAGCTAGTTGCACAGTAGGGTTAAAATGGGAAACATTGATCAAAACGGATATATTTCATTTCATTTCATTTTAGTTTTAGGCAAGTGGTTTTGGAAAATGATTAATCTTCATGAGACTGTAAAGAAGACATAAATAATTATCCAGGTTAAGGTAGTCCATGTACAAAAAGAACTTGAAGTGTATGTATATTTTATTTATTTGTATTTTTTAAATTTAAAACTTTGGGTATATTTCTTCTTATAAAAGGTCATACTTATACTTATACATGAAGTTTTGAAATCATTTTTATTGTAATTTCCTTTATTTTCATTTTAAAATGCTAAGTTTGATGGTTATTGTGAAGGTGAACTAGTAAAGGTATGTAGGTTTATTAGATTTTCACTATTTTCTTAGATAAGAATTAAGAAGTGACACCTCTGAAGATTATAAGAAAATACAGGGTAATCACTGGCGGAGAAATTTGAGTTAGGGACGGAATATGGTGTTACGAATCTCCAAGTGAGGGTTTCAAGGCTAATCGTTCTAGTTCATTCTAAAAAAGAAAACAATGTGGTGAATGGAAATGATAAACTGGCTATATTTAATGGGAGTTACAGTTATATGCTTGCACCTAAATTATCTACATATAATTTCAAAACCTAACCATTACGACCACGCCACCGCCCCATCATTCTTCTATTCGATTATACCTTAAGCATTAAAAACAAGCTATAAATCAATTAGTTTATAAACAAGTCTTGGATTTTTTTTCTTGTGGAAGTCTGATTGCTCTACATTTTATGACTAAATGCAAGAAACAAAGAATGTTCATTTATTTTTGTAATATCACATCCAATATTTGTATGGAAAAAAAGGAGATTATGTAAAGTGTTTGTATATTAGCATTCCACATACATCATAACTATATGCCATTTTACGATGTATAATATACTCATTATAGCATTGTTCTTTCACTTTTAACTATTTTTGCATTTTCATGTGGAAATGATGAATTTGATCCAAAATTGGATTAAAGACCAAAGTTTTGTATAAATTTGAAGTTGAAAATATGCGGTTTCATTTTTTTCTTGAAATTAGCGATATGTTTGTGATCTCTAAATACAAAAGATTTAAACGATACATGTGGACAGACAAACAATTCAAAAAAAAAAAAAAAGTGACCATAATATACTTACAACCACTTGTTTTGTTACGTTTAGTAAGTGGCTAAACAATGCATATTGACAGACGAATAATTAAAAAAAGCAGCATTATAAAATACTTATCTTCACATCTTTTATCTTTTTATCATGACAAACACTAATTATTAACCATATATAATATAATATAACATGACCATAAATTACTTACAATCATTTGATTTTTTACATTTAACATGTGGCTAAACGATACATATGGACACACAAACAATTAAGAAAAATGTCACCATAAAATACTTACAGTCAGATCTTTTATCCTCTTATCATGACAAATACTAACTATTAACCACAATAATATAATATTAGATGAGCATAAATTACATACAATCACTTGATTTGTTACGTTTAATATGTGGCTAAATGATACATGGAGACACACATATAATTAATAACAACACAGCCATAACAATATTTAAAGACACATCTTTTATCCTTTTATCATGAAAATACTAATTATTAATCAAACATAATATAATATAACATGACCAGAAATTACTTACAGTAACTTGATTTGTTACATTTAATATGTGGCTGAAGAATAGATATGGACACACAAACAATAAATAAAAATGTCATCATAAAATACTTATACTCAGATCTTTTATCCTTTTATCATGACAAATAATAATTATTAAACAAGCATAATATAATATAACATGACCATAAATTAGTTATAGTCACTTGATTTGTTACATTTAATATGTGGTTAAACAATACATATGGACACAAATAATTAATAAAAATGTCACCATAAAATACTTACAGACACATCTTTATTCTTTTATTACGATCAATACTAATTATTAACCAAACATAATATAATATAACATGACCATATACTTATATCCACTTGATTTGTTATGTTATTATATGTTGCCAGACATATATATATATATATATATATATATATATATATATATATATATATATATATATATATATATACGGTCATACAAACAATTCATTTGACCATTGGTATTGCCTTTTAGCTACTTTAAAATCCATTACACATTATTTTTCATAAATTAAACACAAAGACATGGCATATGGTCATATTTGGCCACATTATTCAACTGTGGCTAAACAATACATACAGACACATAAAAAATTAAAAAAATGTCATTATATTATACTTATACCCACTTCTTTTGGTATGTTTAGTAAGTGGCTAAAGGATACATATGGACACACGGAAAATTAATAAAAACGCCACCAAAAATACTTAGAGTCACATCTTTTATTATTTTATCATGAAAAATACCAATTATTAACCACACATAATATAATATAGCATGTCCATAAATTACTTGCAACCACTTGATTTGTTATGTTTATTATGTGTCGTTAAATGATACATATGGTCGTACAAACAATTCATATCACCATCGGTATTTCCTATTAGCTACATTAGATTTTGTTTTGTGTTGTTAAATGAAAGATATGGTCATACAAACAATTCATGTGACCATAGATATTACCTTTTAGCTACATTAGATTTTTGTATGTGACTATATATACACTAATCATCTCATCCTGTTGGGTCAAAAATATGGTTTATACTTTGCTTTTCTAGGAAAATGTATTTTTCTGTAATGTAATATGTGTTCGCGGTTGTGTTTACGGCCAGGTGGGTGTTTACGGTCGTGAACAGGTTTACCGCCGTAAACAGGTTTACCGCCGTAAACCCATTTACGGCCCATGTTCCGGAAGTATATATATAGGTGTTAGGGGTGAGGAGTGGTTGATGAACAGAAGAGAGTGTATGGTCTAAAGGAGCTTAAGTGTGTGAAATCCAATGTGTGTTCTAGAGAGAGAAAGTGAATCTTGTGTAAGGAGCTTCATTCATATCATCAATACATTCAAGATTCGAGTTATTCTTCTTCTCCTTCTCTTTTATTAGATCTGGCATCATCCGTTTGATTGGGATTCCGCACCATCAAATGGATCTGATTGATACACAAGTAGATTGGGGACTTACAAGTGGTATCAGAGCTTGGTTTGTATCAATCAATTTTGTCAGATTTGGAGCGTATTTGATCTTATTTTTGAAGGATTTCTGCGTTTTTTGATAGATCTTGGCAAATTAAGGTGGGTTTGTTCTTCGCGTTTTTCATAAAAACGAGTTCTGGATCGAGTTTTGGAGCAAAAAATGTGAAAAACGTCGTTTTTCTTCGCATCTGTTGAAGGTTTACGGCCATTGAAGGGGTCTCGGCCGTAATCAGTTTGTGGCTAGGGTTTCTCGGCGGCGGTGACGTTTACGGCTAGGGTTTCTCGGAGTTTACAGACGGTCGTCAGAGTTCACGGTCCTCGGTGTGCGGCCAGCCTCGCACGTGTTCGGTCTTGTTTACGGCCTGCGGTTCACGGCCAGCCTCGCTTCGAAGTTTACGGCTAAGCAGCCTCTCACGTGTACGGCTCGGTGGTTGGCGGTCCAGCAGCGTTCTCGGTCCAGCTTCGTTCTCGGCCAGCAGCTCCAGCACGTGTACGACCATCTTCGCACATGTGCACGTCCTCCTCGCAAGCAGCAGCGCGCATCTGAAAAATAGGAAACGAAATTGGGGGTGCTGGGGATCGAACCCGGGTCTCCTCCCAACTCAACCAGCGCCCCTTCCAACTCTTCTAGGCTGCGAGTTGATACTTTCCTCCCAAATTTAATTCATAAGGCGTCCCTTCTTCAATCCAAATTCGCATTTTTTACACTTTCAACCCCAAAATCAATTTTCTTTTATTTTTAAATTTCATTTTCAACCCAAAAATTTTAGTTTTTAATTTTTGACTTTTAATTTTGACTTTCTACTTAAAATTTTGACTTTGACTTTCAAGTTTGGCCTTTGAATTTAAACTTTGACTTTCTCGTTTAACCTTCAAATTTTCAAATTTAGCTTTTCGGTTTGACTTTTAAGTTTGACCTTCTAAGATTGACTTTTAAGTTTGAATTTTTAAATTTGACTTTTTGAGTTTCTAGTCAAAGGGCATATTTTTTATAAAAATGAGTTCCTCATCCATTCCGATAAATGAAGTTTCATGTATTCCATCTTATGAAACTACGATTAAATTTCATCGCGAACAAATTGATTTGCTAAAAAGGGAAAATGAGGACCTAAAGTATAATGGATATCAACTTAGGAAGGCAAAAAAACGCCTAAAAGAACAATTAGAGACCAAAATCAAAGATTTTAGAAAACTACAAGAAGATTATAGCAATAAATGTGCAAACTATTGATTTGTGACATAACAACTTGCTGAGTTAACTGCTGAACTTGACACATTGAAAAATAAGTTTGAAAATGCAGATTTTAATTTCAAAAAATTTGATGTGTCAAGTGAAGTAGTTGCGTCAATGATGGAAAATAGTTTGAGATTTAAAAATAACCAACAAAAGGGTTTAGGGTATGATAAAGTGCCTCCTCCTTTTAATCACACCTATAAGTATAACCCTTTGACAAAAGAGGAAATGGACAGAGAGGCACATCTCAAATATGGCAAACCTGCTGTATTTGTGTCGGGATGTGGTCCTTAGGTTGCAAGTACTAATGTTTCTACTTCTTATGCATATCAACCACTAAGTCATTGCAAGCAAGTTGCTGAAGAGAGTGTGTCTGATAATAAGATTGTTTCAAAGTCTGATGTTTTTGTTTCAAACGATGCTACTCTTGTTTCTAACTCTAAAACTAATACTTTGTCTTGTGCTGATTTTGTGTCAAAGTCTGATGACTTAAAATTTTTCGATATATTTGATGATATCTTTGATAATTCTGCCGTGGTTGTGCCAGAAAGTGTTGAGCTGACCGATTATAATGCTTCTACTTCTTGTACAGGTAAAGTAAAGGAAGATGAGAACAAGGAGAAAAATATTGAACAAACCAGTGACTCCTTGAACTCTGAATCTGTTGCTTCAGACTCAATTGCTTCTGATCAACCTGCTGTTGAAAAATACAGGCCACCAAAACAAGCGAAACAAACTGCTTGTCGTAATTGTGCTTGTGGGAACAATAAGAGACAAGGCATGGATACGCCACCAGGGGCAGGAAGAAACAACTTCCCAGTGACGAAAAAGACTTGCTTTCACTGTGGAACACCTGGACACATTGCCAGAAATTGTCCAAATCGCGCATATGTTCCCTACTATGCACAAGGGTGGCAGAACGCGCCAAGAGGGAGATTTTCCAAAAGAAACCCGTCAAGGTCACGTTCAGACAATGGCGACTGGAATGCTCAAAAGGCCAAGAATCAAACTCCCAAGGGCAAGTAGGGAATGTCGGCCAAGAGGTCCAATCCAAGAGATGCCCCAGTGAAATCAAGACCGGTTAGGTCAAAGTCATCTCGACGATCGGCTTCAAGTTCAAAATCAAGTACCGAGGCACCCATCGAATCGAAAAAGAAATGGGTTAAACCCAACTACAGATGGATACCAAAGGTTCAATCTCCCAAATCACCCAATGACTAATATTTCTTCATCTTCTGTTCGTGACAAACAGGACATGACATGGGAGAGGGTACTGTGCAAGGATGAAAAAAGTCAACCCAGTTTCAAAATGGACTGGGTTCCAAAGACCAACTGATCCCGCTCTGTGCTGGAGCAGCTATGGAGGAATATCATCAGAACTTCGGTTTGTTGATAGTGGCTGTTCCAGGCACATGATAAGGGACATCTCTCAACTGTACAACATTCAGACCTTTGTTTGGGAGTATGTGTCCTTTGCGGGAAGGGAAGAAAGGAAGGGATCACACATGGGGTTTGTGCTTAATGACATGAAGAATTTTCGGATCTGTTCTGAGATTATGCATGCTGTTCTCAGCCCTTCTGGATGCAAATTCAATCGGTGACTTACGGTTTGAGTTTTCTTCTCTATACTCCTGAGTTTATCTTACACTGTTTCATTTCAAAGACATTTTTCTTTAACTTCCTTATATGTCTTTCTTTAGTAGGTTGTTTTGGGAAGTGATATGAAGTATAGTGCTAAAGGGCAATTTATGATGCGTGTAATGCACTAAAGCCGAATTGTCTAGACTATGTATTCAATGTGCTGGTAGGCACAAAGGATTCAAAAGGACTAGACTCAGTTTGAAAATTGAAAGGACTTGACTAATATGAACTTAGATAGTTTCATTTGGACTGACCATACGACGCTCGGGTAGATTGAGCTGTGAGATAAACATGGGAGCCAGCGATATACACTAAAAGTTAATTATCTAGAACTGTGGCTCAACATTTCCTTGATGTATGGACTCATGTCCTTAATTCCGGTATTGATAGGGCAACTGGGGGGTTCTGATAAAGTGGGTCTGTAGGAAATTATTTTCTTGCTTTCTATCTGTCAGTCATAAGTTGCTTCCTTTGCGTGATTGGAACATATCTGACCTGGAATGCAACATATGCAACTCTATCTCTATGCATTTCCATATCTATGAAATTCTTTCTATCTGTTAGCCATATGATGTTCCCTCTGCGTGATCGGAAGATCCGGCCTGGGACACAGCATATGCACTCTACTATCTCTCTAAACCCCTATCCATGTTAGTCATATGTTGTTCCTTCTGTGTGATTGGAAGGCATCCGACCTGGGATACAACATATGCACTTCTATATCTGACTTCTTTCTTAATGATTGAATACTCACCTAAAGTAAGGAGTTCTTTGGAAGTTCTTGATTACCGGGGTATATCGGGAAGTGGGAAACATGTTCTAGTACATCTAAAATTGAACCATTTAATAGGTTGTCTATAGATCTTGCTGCTTAATTTAAGTGGACAACAATATCCTTGGTCGTCGTCAGCTAAATGTCTATTTAGGAATATATATCACAATGACTTGTCACTTATAATCTGTCCAAATTGTCAACATCCTTTGTGTTTAAGTGGACCACAATACCGATGATTAACCAGATCTAGACATGTAGGCATATGCTGATAAACGATATTGGATTGCTTGACAACCTTGATCCCAAATATTGTTGTTTTTGTTAAATTTGTTCATAGTTTTCCTCGATGCACAAATTTAGGGAAAGAATTAAAAAATTTTCAAAAATCAAACAAAAATCAGAAAATTCAAAAATCAAACAAAAATCAGAAAATTCAAAAAATTCAAAAAATAGTGTTATTTCTGTTTTATTTCTTTTTCAGAAAATATGAAAAATCCAAAAAATATTGTGTGCTAAGTTTTATTTTAGTTTTTTTTCTATTTTTAGCTTTGTTTGTCTTGAAAAGTGAATTCAGATGTAGATGAGACTCGTGGAGACTGTATCAAGAATTTCTGAGCCAAGACTTCATCCGTGAGTGTCGTAGAAATTTTCATTCAAAGGAGCAAGAAATGAAGATTATTCTTTCAACATTCAATTTTTCTACCCCAGAAGCAAGGTGAAGCTGTACTTGAAGATTATGTGACAGATTGCATTGAAGCCTCGTCAATCAATTTGCTACTATCTTGTACCTGCTGAAGTGATCCAGAAGATTAGATTTCTCTATTGTTCTCTCTGAAGATTCTCAAGCTGAAAGCGCTATTTTTCAAGAATCTTTTCAAGAAGCCTCCTCACCCAACGTGCGTTCAAAGCCAAATCCTGAAGAAAAGCTTAACCTCTCAAGATGAAGTCATTCATTGAAGATTCATCAAGTTCATCTTGAAGTTGTGAAGAAATTGAAGATTAAAGCTGAAGCCAAGCTCCCAATGAAGTTTAACAAGAAAAGCCAACTACCTTTTTAGGGGAGTTTGTTGGGTCAGTTTGAAAAGAAAGCTATAAACCAAGGGGGAGATTGTTGGGTCAGAAATATGGTTTATACTTTGCTTTTCTAGGAAATGTATTTTTCTGTAATGTAATATGTGTTCGCGGTTATGTTTACGGCCAGGTGGGTGTTTACGGCCGTAAACAGGTTTACGGTTGTAAACCCATTTACGGCCCATGTTCCGCAAGTATATATATAGGTGTTAGGGGTGAGGAGTGGTTGATGAACAGAAGAGAGTGTACGGTCTAAAGGAACTTAAGTGTGTGAAATCCAAGGTGTGTTCTAGAGAGAGAAAGTGAATCTTGTGTAAGGAACTTCATTCATATCATCAATACATTCAAGATTCAAGTTATTCTTCTTCTCCTTCTCTTCTATTAGATCTGGCATCATCCGTTTGATTGGGATTCCGCACCATCAAACGGATCTGATTAATACACAAGGAGATTGGGGACTTACACATCCGAAACCATTAAAATTTTATATGTGGCAAAAACAATCCAAAATTTTACCAATGATAATTATTCACACTTTATAACGTAATCGTCATACTTTTTTTTTCAAAAGTGTGGCTATGTTGTTTTTAAAAAGTGTGTCCGTATGTCAAAATTCATGTAGTGTGAGTCGTATTATTCTTAACATAAAATTTCATGAATTTTAACATGAATAAATGTTATAAGATTCCTTGGTCTTATACCAACTAAAAGGTTTTTTCTAAGATACTCTCTAAAATGTGGAGGAAGGGTTCATCTCTCACTAGCACATATGGAAGTCTACGATTATGAGGATTATGTTCTTTGTGATGTTCTCGATAATCTAACATGTAAAATAGAAATGTGTTATCTCGTTGGTCAACCCAACGAGGATTTTCGGTAATTGTTTTCATAACAAATGGTTTGTTGCTTGAAGGTGGTCTTTTAAGAGAGAGAGGTGATATCCAAAGGAGCTAGTGGGAGCCACACTGATCTTGATAAGATTCAAGACTCGACTAACAGAAAACCTAAAGTTGGTCCTAGCTTTAAATTTGAGTTTGAAAGAGCTATTGAGGAAACATACATACCTCCGAGTCTTCTTAATATACTAGGTAGAGGACGTCATTCTCCTAGTTTTATAGATTTTAATTTACTAAAGGAAATGATCACTAATAGATGGCAATCAGAGTGTGCTAGCTATCAGAAGTTATTACAGGCCTTAAAAATCTACGAGAAGGAAAAAAAAACATCTAGAGCGAGAATCAATCCATTTGAATTTGAAACTTGGTTGATCAAACACTTGACCTTAAAATTGTAAGTGTTAGTAGATCTTCAAGAGGATATCTGTAATATATGAAAATAGACACACAATCAAACCAAGTTGGTTGGGAAGGATTTGAAAGCTTGTGAATTTCCTTCTGAACTGAAACAAGAAGCTCACAAAACGAATCTTGGCTTCAATGACAAAATTCAAAATGTTTGAATTCTGAGAAATAAAGATGAACCATTAGGTATGTCGAAGCCACTGGAAGCAATTGCGATCTTTGTTTCAATGAGAAAGTTCAAGGAGTTTGAATTTCAAGAAATGAAAATGAGCCTTATATATATATATATATATATATATATATATATATATATATATATATATATATGTGTGTGTGTGTGTGTGTGTGTGTGTGTGTGTGAGTGTGAGCGTGCGTGTCTATGTTTGTGTGTGTGTGTATGCTAGTAGGAGTGTTTTCACCATTGTACTGTAATGCATAATATACAATTATTAGAAACAATACTCTAACTTAGCAAGTGTAAAATCTTTGCTTTTGTTTGAGAAATTGTTTCGTTTGAGAAACATGGGAGAAATAGCTCGCATACTGAAATGCAATGATCTATGGAGATATATCTGGGTAATTCATTAGGATAAGCCAAAGTGCATGAAATCTCGAAGAAACGATAAATAGTTCATATAACATGGGATTGAGCATTGCTAATGTTGAAATGATTCATGTCCCACATGCTTCTGGGATAGATCATGTATGTCATGACACATACCAGATCTGATGACTCGTATGCCACTAGGATGACAGGTCAGATCAGATCAACTTGTCGAGAATCAATAAATCAAAGTCAAATATGTTCCTTAGCGCCCTAGGAGACCAAATGAGATGATCTTAGTATGGACGAGATCAACAATGTAACAGTTACATTGATGCTAAGTTCCACACTAATAAAGACAAATTTGTTTAAAGTTTGGACTCATGCTTTTAATGAATGGTGAAGTATTAGATAGGAATAGTACAAAGTAATACATCATAGTGGATTTAAGAATACAGTTAGAGTACATTGCAATTAGTTGAGAATGTAATGGAAGGAGTGTGACTAACAGAGATTCATCAGTAACATCATTGTTGAATTTAATTGTTGATAATCCTTATGAAGTTTTTTGTAACTATAAGGGTGTACTTATCCCGAGTATTAATCCAAAGTGGCATCAGTAACACATACTCAGTAAGTACCATCATATTTGATAATTATACAAATGTGAAGACATCATTATCATTATAATCATATCGAAAGAAAATCTTGTCCATTCATTCGCTAAGTCAACAAGTCTGAAAGTAAGACTTGGTCATGTGGCATTGGATTTGCGAATGACTTGACTTCAACATACATGGAACAATTTGTTTTAATTTAGAAACAAACAATAGTATGAATTGTAACCATTTTAATGTTTATTTTGTAGAGAGTTATTAAAGAGAATTTTTTGGTATCAATGATGTTTTATTCATTACTGTGTCTCACTTTTGCATGTTTTAAACCCACTTGTAGAATATTTAATTATGTTCAAAACTCCACAGTAGGTCAAACTCTTGGGCGTGAGTATTAGAATTTAAGACCGCCATGAGTGTTAGTTAATTGTAACATACTAGATTAGACATTGGATAAGAGAGTGTACTAACACTACATGAGTACTTGTAATGTGGATTTTAAGTATTGG
Organism: Lactuca virosa; assembly: GCF_052849685.1. NCBI lineage: Eukaryota > Viridiplantae > Streptophyta > Magnoliopsida > Asterales > Asteraceae > Lactuca > Lactuca virosa. The sequence continues at coordinate 301,608,403 of NC_136429.1, read as the reverse complement.
ATCAACCTGCACATAGAGATTATTTCATGTATCTAGTCACGATAATTCACAGATGATAACATATTTTATTCCTCAAACTGAGATGCATGTGCAGTTTTGCTTTATGAAATTTGTTGTGTATTGGTCAGCTCCAACGCTATCCGTAACGGGTAGTCATAAAGGCTATGTCTACATATGATATTACTAGTAGATAAGAACTATTTAGTCAAAGTTTATATGTTCCTTCTACCTCAACTAGTGAATGGGTATCCACGGTCCCCTTGATGATTTGGTGCTGACATCTAATGTTCCTTGTTGGCTCTTGATTAAAATTGATATCTTCAATTTAGTAGTCAGATGTATTAATCATAAACCTTTTTCCAGAAACATAATTTTTAACTTTGAGATTGACCAATATCTATATCTCAAGTTCATAAGATATCTAGAACAAATGAGTAACATACCACTTATCTAAGGGCTAAACATGACTATGTCTAGAGTTTGGAAGTTGCATCGGATGACTACTATTCGTTGAGTGTTAGTGAAATACTTTTATCCTCAAAGTTAAAGACTTGTCAAAGTGGGAGACTTTTGGAAATAGTGTCCAAGGTCATTAATTATTTTTATAATATTTCTCATAATAGGAGGGTGTTAGAAAAATAGGGGATGAATAGATTGCTTGGATTCTCTGAAAGTCGTGATTCACTATCAAATTGAAGTATTTCGATGGTACAGATCGAACACTCAATTTGATGAAATTCAGAGAATGAAATCTGAGAATGTATGTGAAAATGTTCTTCAAGATGTACCAGAAAAATGACCAAAAAACGGATATATCATTTCTGTCTGAAAACTGTCAATAGACAGTTACAAACTGTCATAAAACTACCAAACCTGTCAAAAACGGATCTCAGGAAAAAAAGGGTCAACTTTCTAAAATTGGATTTTTGATGCATTTTTTAATATAGCAACATAGTCTAAATAAAAAAGGGAAAAAAGGGTCAGCTCGATCCCAGCCAGGGGCTGCCGCCCCTGCGACCCCGCTCCCAGGGGCGCTGCCCCCGGACCCCCGTTCGTTTAGGGGCTTCGCCCCTAAATAACAATATACTTTGAATCTTGAAAAACATGAACAACTGTGCACTCCTACACCATCCTAACTTGTTCAATATTCAACAAGATCACTTTTGGTCAAGAAATTTAATCCTATTACACTTAAATAATATTGATGATATAAAATCACCAACAAACCTCCCCCATTTAAGTGTAATCCTTACTAAACTTAAAACAAAACATAAACAACAATAAACTTATGCATAAATGAAATGTCGTGACGATTGAATTTCATATTAGTGTATTACTCAATCCAAATATTCGAATATCAGGGTGTCACTAAGGATTGAACCCTTTCTATTCAAAGTGAATACATGAAGATAATACACACACCAGTTTACATTCTCATAATTTCTAACTTGACACTATATTTTGCTAGCTTGTGTCCCATCCTTCAATAAGCATATCAAAGCCAAGTCCCAACTTCTTGAAGCAGCTAAACTTCATGCTTATGTAGGTAGTTATTTTATTCTTGCACCTGTAAATGCAATTTTTCAAAGAACTATTAAGAAATAAATTTTCAACCTCCTTAACTTGCAGTACTGAACACATACCTTGGGATGATCATAAAAATGTGTTCCAATCTTCAAATATCAGGCTTTCCACATTGAATTCAACATCTAATATTGCATTAGATGGGAATTGGGTATCTTAATATAAAAGATTTTAATTGGACTTTAAACCCATCCCTATAGCCTCCTTGTGCACAAGATCTCTTGCTAACCCTTTGGTTAGATGATCGGCTAAATTCAACTGAGTTCTTACAAACTCCACAGATATCACAGCAGTCATGGTGAGCTCACGAATCATGCTATGTCTAACACCTAAATGTCTAGACTTTCCATTGTACACTTGACTATAAGCCTTAGCCAAAGTTGCGGAACTATCACATCTGATAGAAATGGTAGATATCGGTTTGGGCCATAATGGAATTTCATTAATCAAATTCCTTAACCACTCAGCTTCTTTACCAGCAGCAGACAATGCAACAAACTCAGACTCCATGGTTGAGTTAGTAATACAAGTTTGTTTCTTAGATGCCCAAGAAATGGTACCTCCTCCAAGAAGAAACACCCAATCACTTGTAGAGGAGTGATCCTCTAAGTTGTTAATCCTGATGGCATCTGAATAACCTTCCAAAACAGAAGGATATCCACTATAAGTTAAACCATAATTCATGGTCCCTTTTAAGTACTTGAATACTCTAGTCACAGCTTGCCAATGATGTGAACTAGGATTACTAGTATATCTACTAAGCCTTCCCACATCATATGCTATATCAGGCCTAGTACTAACCATGACATACATTAGACAACCAATAGCCCTAGAATATTCAAGTTGAGACAATGGAGATCCTTTATTTCGTAAAAGCTTGAGACTAGGATCTATAGGAGTGCTAACAGGAGAACAATTCTCAAAGTTAAACTTTTTCAATATCTTCTCAATGTAATGAGATTGATAAATTGAAATCCCATTGTTTCCTTGTTTAATTCTTATACCAAGAATTACCTCAGCCTCCCCCAGGTCTTTCATTTCAAAACTGGATGATAAGAATTTCTTGGTTTTATTAACTTCTTCTAAATCAGTACCAAAAATTAACATATCATCCACATATAAACAAATCATGACTCCTTTACCAGAAGTATCAAATTTGCTATATACACACTTGTCAACTTGGTTTAATGCAAAACCATTAGACAAGACAACATCATCAAACTTTTGATGCCATTGTTTTGGTGCTTGTTTCAAACCATATAATGATTTCTTTAATTTGCACACTTTGTGTTCATTTCCAGGCATCACAAACCCTTCAGGTTGTTTCATGTATATTTCCTCATCCAAGTCACCATTCAAGAATGTAGTTTTCACATCCATTTGGTGAATCACAAGATTATGTATAGCTGCAAGAGCTAATAATAATCTAATAGTAGAAATTCTGGCAACAGGAGCATAAGTATCAAAGAAATCAATTCCTTCCTTTTGTCTAAAGCCTTGGATAACCAATCTGGCTTTATACTTATGAATTGTGCCATCCACCTTCATTTTTCTTTTGAGGATCCATTTACATCCTAATGCCTTGCAACCAGGAGGTAAATCAGACAATACCCAAGTATTGTTATGCATGATAGAATCAATCTCATCCTGAATTGCCTCTTTCCAGAAATGAACATCCCTAGAAGCCATAGCTTCATTGAAAGTCTTTGGATCCTCTTCAATATTAAAACAATATTGATGTTGAGAAATAGTCTCATTCCTTGTTCCTTCAACTTAATATAGTTGAAAATCAGATCCAAAAGACTTAGCTTTTCTAGCTCTGGTGCTTTTCCTAGGTTCAGGTACAGAACTTGCACCACCAGAAACATCTTCAGCATGAGTAGTACTCTTGCTGGAAGATTGATGAATCATGTCCCTTGGTCTAGGTATAGATGTAAATCTTTCTTCATCAAAGATAGCATCTCTTGACTCTATCACTATGTTTACAGACACAGAGTCATTAGATTTTAAAAATAGAATCTATATGGTTTGGAATGCTCAGCATATCCAATAAAGATACAATCTATACCTCTCTGACCCAATGTTTTCCTTTTGGGTTCAGTGAGCCTTACAACTGCTCTACAACCCTAAACTTTGAGATAACTCAAATTTGGTACCTTTTTACACCAAAGTTCATAAAGAGTATTCTTACTCCTTTTATTTGGAGTTCTATTTAAGATGTAACATGCAGTGAACATTGCCTCACCCCAAAACCCTTCACTTAAACCAGAATATGACAACATGGAATTAACCATTTCTTTCAATGTCCTATTCTTTCTTTCAGCTACACCATTTTGTTGTGGTGTATATGGAGCTGTGGTTTGATGTATTATTCCAGTTGATTCAAAATAAACTGGATCATAATACTCACCACCTCTATTAGTACGCAATACTTTTATTAATTCATTTTTATGAAGCTCAACTTGTTGTTTATAAATTTTAAATTTACCAAGTGCTTCATCCTTAGAATGTAGCAAATAGATATAACAATATCTAGATGCATCATCAATAAAAGTAACAACATACTTCTTGTTTCCAAGGGAAGGTGTTACATGGAAATCACATAAATCACTATGTATAAGATCCAACACCTTGCTTTCCCTAACAACATCTTTGAAAGGTTGTCTAGTGATTTTAGTTAGCATACATGTTTTACATTTTTCATTATTTTGCATATCAAAAGCAGGAATTAAACTCATTTTAGACATCTCTTTTAATCTCTTGTAATGAATGTGTCCTAGTCTAGCGTGTCATACTTAATATTTATAAAAATTATTGCTAGTACTACTAGAAGTCATGCAAACAAAATTATCACTAGAAGGATAATTAATATTAAGCCTAATCATTCCATTACATATATAGCCAAATCCCATAAAAGAACAATGTCTTGACAAGATATACTTGGCACTTTCTAACACTTATTTGTAACCACAATTATTTAATACAATTTCAGACACGAGATTCTTACGAATCCTTGGAACATATAAAACATTGTTCAAACACAAACATTTCCCAGAAGTAAAAGTAAGTAAAACAAATCCTATGCCCTTGATTGGTTCAGTTGCAACATTTCCCATCTTCACAACAGATCCATATACAATTGGTTGAAAGTCCTTGAACCAATATAGATCTTTGCAAACATGACTTGTTGCTCCCGAATCAACCCACCATGCAACTTTATCATCCTGCACATAAAATGCTTCAGAAATCACTGAAATATAATTCTGAATATATTTAGAATTCTGCATGAAAACAGAAATCTGAGCTTGTTGCTTTTCTAGATCCTTGGATCCACTTGGTCCAGAACCATCGTTGTTCACTTTGCGGAGACGACAATCTTTCTTGAAGTGACCCGGTTTGTTACAATTCCAACAAAACAACTTAGCCTTCTTGTTGGAAGACTTGTCATCCTTTCCTTTAAACTTCCTTTTTCCATTAGACTTCTTGGGATTCTTTGAACTTTCTCCTTCCACCATGTTCACAGAAGAGGAACCAACTTGGTTCTTGCCTTTAGGATTGTTATCAAGTTCTTGAGTCCTTATGGACTCTTCAATCCTTAAATGACTTCCAAGTTGAGTCAAAGTCAATTCCTCTTTGTTATGTTTCAGATTGTGTTTAAAATTCTTCCAGGAAGGGGGGCAGTTTGTCAATGATCACAGCCACAGAAATGGCTTCATCCATTTTTCAGATTGTGTTGAGCAAACTGTCCCAAAATCCTTAACATATCATGGAATTGTTCCATAACAGGCCTGGAGTCAATCATCTTGTAACCCATAAAGTTACTAACAAGAAACTTCTTACTAGAAGCATCTCCAGCCATGTACTTGGATTCAAGAGAATCCCACAGTTCTTTTCCAGATTCGAAATTTTGATAGATGTCAAAAAGAGAGTCAGACATACCATTGAGAATATGACCACGACATATGTAATCATCATTTTCCCACTTTGATCTTCTTCTTGTTGCCTCCAAAGGTTCATCTTCAACAGATTCTGGTAAGACTGGCATGAGTGTACTCAGAACATACACCAGTTTCAGAGTGGTAAGGAGAAACTTCATCTTCTTCTCCCATCTATGAAAATCTTGCCCTTCAAACTTGTTCAGTTTTTCAAACTTACTTGTCATTTCCTTCACATAATCACCACTTGCAATGATTACAGAATACTTTAATTTTTGTTAGAAAAATAGGGGATGAATAGATTGCTTGGATTCTCTGAAAGTCGTGATTCACTATCAAATTGAAGTATTTCGATGGTACAGATCGAACACTCAATTGGATGAAATTCAGAGAATGAAATCTGAGAATGTATGTGAAAATGTTCTTCAAGATGTACCAGAAAAATGACCAAAAACGGATATATCATTCCTGTCTGAAAACTGTCAATAGACAGTTACAAACTGTCATAAAACTACCAAACCTGTCAAAAACGGATCTCAGGGAAAAAAGTGTCAACTTTCTAAAATTGGATTTTTGATGCATTTTTTAATATAGCAACATAGTCCAAATAAAAAAGGGAAAAAATGGTCAGCTCGATCCCAGCCTGGGGCTCTGCCCCTTGGATCCCACAAGGGGCTACCGCCCCTGGGACCCGCTCCCAGGGGCGCTGCCCCCAGACCCCCGTTCGTTTAGGGGCTTCGCCCCTAAATAACAATATACTTTGAATCTTGAAAAACATGAACAAGTGTGCACTCCTACACCATCCTAACTTGTTCAATATTCAACAAGATCACTTTTGGTCAACAAATTTAATCCTATTACACTTAAATAATATTGATGGTATAAAATCACCAACAGAGGGTCCTTTTGGGTTGGCCTAATAACCTAAATAGTATTTAGCAAATGGAGATAAAATAATTTGTTAGTTTATTAAAGAATTAATAAATTAATTAGAAATTATTTCAATAATTAGTGAAAAGGTTTTAATTAGGTAAAGAGCTTGAATATTAATTAATCCACGAGATTAATTGGAATATTCCACAAGCATTGGGATACACTGATATGGAAGATTTTGATAGGCTTGCTGATTGGGATAAGGCAGGTTGAATAAGATAATGATTAACGTTAAGAGTTTGAATCCTTCTAGGATTCTATATAAAACTTATAAATATATTGCTACGGGTAAAACCTAGAGTGCTGATTTTCTTCATAAAATTCTTCCAACCTCTCCTTCTCTAGCTCTCTCCAAGTAATAATCCTATCCGCTCTCCTAGAGATAACGAATTTCGTTTACCCTAATCTAGCATTTGTCTTTTTTTTCTTTTGGTTTTTTTGGTATGACTTCATTAGAGGGGTGCTAATTTGGATCCTTCATGCATTGCAAAAAACTAGAAGTCTCAAAATCACAAACAAGAAATCAAAGAGGTTAGTAGTTTCTTTTGTGGATATTTAAAGTGCATTGCTAAAACTAGTAAAACCTAGATTCTTCGATGCATGTGCACTCAGGTAAATCTTTTGATTGTTTCTAGTACCTTAAATAGTGTATTTGATGCTTAAGAAACCCAACATATTCACGAGACCATGTTTTTATAACTATATTTGAAAAACATATGTAAAACCTTTTTGTAAAAATGCAAGTCATTGTCATCCCTTTTGAATAACACTCACTCGTCATTTCTGCGATTCTTATGAGCTATGTGTCACCTAACCACTTAGATTTTGTCTTATCATGGCCAAGGTGGTTTTCAGATTTGCTGGTAGGAGAATGGTCACCTAACCACTAGTTGAATGTCGATGCTACAAGTTTTTCAAGAAGGATGAGTTGATCCAGAATCTCGTATGATAAATGTCACGTAAGCATGAGAAGCCCGGGGCATAGTTGTGATAAAAAATGCCAAGTTAAAAAATAATTGTTTAGGATCCTATTATCTAGGAATTACATTTGACGTAATTGGTAATTTCTACCTACCTCATTATATTAAGTGGATGGTATAAAAGTCACATAATCATTTAATTGTTTCGTAACATGGATCCTAGACTTTAACAAATTAATGTTTTTGAAACAATAAAAGGTATTAATTTTTAAAGACTTTATATCGAAAATACTGAATATAATTTTATTAAATTTTCAAAATGATTGTTAATACTCTTACTCCCCTGTATAACCTCTATCTTGATGGATTTCAAGAGATAGTAACATTTTATGGTTAAAATTTTTGCAACTGGTATGATGTCCTGAGAAACTAGACACTAGAAGAGGTCTGCTCCTCTTATTTCACTGAGTTGATGAAGTATGGTATGACAAACACTCTAGGTTTCTATATGATAGAAATATTTATTTTCCCACCATACACTTGAGTATAGAATACAACTTGTGACACTAATATTTGATATTATGTGCAAATGGTATTCCATGCTAGAGATATGATAATTGTTGTTATTGATACTACTGCAGCTTTTGATTCTCAAATAGTCTTTATTTGATTATAAACAATATATGTAATAGGAACATATAAAAGCTACAAATGTTTAATAAATCTAGATTTAATTATCATTTAATGGATGTTTACATTCATGTTATGAAACGATGTATTCTATATTAAGAATATTTTATCAGAATGTTATTTATGAAATAATCTACATGTTTTCATTAAACTAATAGCTCTAAAGATAACACCCAAAGAGTAAAATAATATTTGATTTAAGCCTATCTATGTCATTATAATCCTCACTAAATTAACAAGAAACACATATACCAACTTCAATAGATGGAATTTTGAAGACAAATAAGTCTGAGTCATTTGATATATGCGAATACTATTTATATGGAAAAATGGTTCACAAGTTTCTTTCTGTATTAGCAGTGAAAGAACGAAATGATTGTTAAAGAATTATATATCGTAATGTATGTTGTCTTTTTAACCCTATAAATCGATTTGGTGATAGATTCTTTATCAATTTCACTAACGACTTTTATTTGTAATTGCTGATACTTTTGAATTGCTCAAATTATTCCATAGAGAAGTTGAAATACAACTCAACTAGGCCATCACAAACCTTTTCGTTTGATAAATAAAATTAGTTTTAAACCAATTATTTTCAAAACATCTTAGGAGTTGCGGAATCGGTTCACAAATCATTCTGTCAAGAATACTCACTCATTATTTGTACGGTTCTTGTGGGTCATGGATCACCTAACCAGTTGGATTTTTTCATATGATGTTCGAGCTATTTTTGGTATTTTTCTACACTAATTGAATGTCAATGATACAAGTTTTTTGAAGAGGAGATATCATACCTAATAATCTGCTCTATGATGATTCAAAGAACTATTTCCTTTGTAATTTTTGGAGTTATGCTCATCGCAACACATATATTTTGAATATATATTTCCAACCAAGTATAGATGAAATACGTTAATAAGACTAAGGATGAACTGTTCTATCCTTATCTTAAAGGTATAGAGTTATGGAGCTTATGTAAGACAATAAGCTTAACTCAAACTAACATATAGTAGTAGAATTTATGTAGAATATCCAAATTTATTGTTTAAGATAAATTTTCTACAACCCACTGATTTTCATTCCAGAATACATGTGCTTAGAAAATTCTTTTTCTAAGTGGGAGGAATATGAAACTTTAAATGTTAAAGAACCATAAAATAAACAAATCAGAGATTGGAACTAGAAGGTTTACACGGGTTTTTTGACCATATTAAAATAATTAATCAAAAACTAACAAAACATAGAAAGATGTTTCCATGTATGATAATCAAGTGTATGATTGATTAATCTTCCTCGATATAGTATCGCTATAAAGAGTAAGTGAATGTTCGAAGGAGAAAACATACATGGATGGAAATATTTTCAGATTTAAAGCCAACATCTCAAAGTAAGAATCTTGTTTCATATAATAAAATTGCATAATGTGATCTCATTATAAATTAACTAGGCGAATACCTGCGCGATGTGCAAAATACAACAATATATTTGAAGTTTTTACAAATATATGTTTTTTTAAATATATCAGTGATGTTGTTGTTAGCTCTTATAGAATAAATCTTATAGTAAGTTGGTATAAACATTGTTTGTTTTGAATTATATGATAATGTAGACATCTTTTAAAATTCTATAATCTCAATTGTCTCAATGGCCTCTATTTGCGGGTTATTCATGAATATAATTAAATATAATATATGGTTTAATGATATTATAGTTGTTCTTATGATTAATTAATTTTAAAATGTATATTTACTTTAGATTTTAATTTCTATCATTGTAACTATATAACATCATACATTGTTTTTATTTTTAAAAGTAACAGTATAGTTTTTCTATATAATGTTACTTTTAATTTGGTTTCAGAAATTTAACTTTCTTCAATTTTATTTGATGAATATTGTTAGTTTCTTTAATTGTAATTAGTTAAAACATCAAACATTGTCTTTATTTTTAAAGATAACATTATAATTTTTTATATAATATTAGTTTTAGCTATTCTTATTGTAAGCTATTTTTAAGCTATTTATTAGAAAATTATTAATTATTATAAAAAATAGTTTCATGATATTTTTTTGTAAATTTTGGATTACAATTTAGGTTTAACACTATAATTTTTAACTTTAAACTATTTATAAAATAGTCTCTCGATTTTTTTCAAGTTTAACTGAAATTTTGATTGAAAGTAACCGTTTAACATTATATTGAATTAATAATTTAATGATTTTGCATAAAATCATAAATTATACAAAAGTTGTGACTTTAAAATGACAATTTCTCACATACGACAACATATCTAAATTAATAACTTAAATATAATATGTTCAAAAGTTAAAGTCATAATTTTTTAAATAGAAGTAAAATATGATATTTTAATATTGTAGCTTAGTTAATTTATGATTAGAATTTAGTTTTTGCATTAATTTAACATTATTAACCACTTTATATTAACTATTTGAAAGAAATTGAAAAGTCATGGAACTTTCAAATGCATGTGGTGCAAGTGAAAATGCATCTTTTATAAGTATACTAGGCGAATCCCCACGCGTTGCGCAGGAATAGAATTATATAGTTAAAATAATAACTTTTACCAAATTCTTATTTAATATTTCTACTTTGAAATAAAATGTTAGTAGTAAAGCAAACATATAGTTAACCTATTAGTTTTATTAAACATTATAGTTTAATTTTTAAGTCATTGTGATATATACAATTATTTGATAATTTTATAAACCGTTTAAAATTGTGTAAATTATATATCAAATGAATGATAATATAACGGGTAACAAAAATATGAACTGCAACTTTTAGTAACATAAAAATAGAAAAACATCTATTATAACATTTGTATTAAAAAAGAAATATATACAACGAATAATAAAAAATATGAAAAATAAACACTATAACTTTGAATAACATAAAAACATATATTATAACATTTATATTAACTCTTCATATTTAAATCACAAATCTCTTCAAATACATTAATGTTTTTAATTAGCAAAACTTTAGAACCTTATAAAAGAAAGTAAAATAAAAAGTTATTAGTGATTACTAATTAATAATCATAAGTTAAAAACTACTGAGTTGTAACTAATAAATATACATAAATTAGAAAATTCTTGAGTTGTAGTGTGAGTCTCAAATGAATGCGGTACTTGGAAATGTATATTTATTATTATTATTATTATTATTATTATTATTATTATTATAGTCGTCTAAATAATTGGTTTTGATGCATCATTTTAATCCCTTCAATTATTAAACATAAAGATATTTAATTATAAATTTATAACATACATAGGAGCATATACATGATAAACAAATCACATATAATATATATATTTTCGTAAATGTCATATGTAACTCTTGTCGTAGTAATATGGATAAATTATTTTCATATGAAGAACATATCATGATAAGTCTATCATAATTACATATCAAATGTTCAAAATTATTTTATCTTTTAAATATTGTCTTTTAAATATGTTGTGTAGGATAACCCAACAAAAAAATAATAGAAAATAAACATAATCAAAATAGAAAAACTACAATCAAATAAATAAGAGCATTGAGTGGTTGAATATATAAATAAAGATGTTACATAAACATACATTTAAATCAAAAGAAAAAACTAACATTCGTCAACTTTGCTAAAAAAATACCTATATCCATTTTATGAATATTCTTTCTTCATTTAACACCATTTAACCATAGAAACTTGATGACAATTCTTCACTAACCTCCAATCAAAATATTTTTCTTGAAAAAGAAGAATCAGAAAGATATTCCAAGCAAAACATTAATGTTTGGAGAGTTACATTCAAGATTAAGTAATACACACAAATCACATATAAAGATTAAATGAGAAACTGAATATAAAGAAAGAATAGAAAAGCTTCATTTGTTTTGGTTGAAAGAAAAATCATATTACAATTACCATCGATGCGACATAACCCATTTCTTCAAATCATCATATTTGGATCGACATAACCCATTTCTTCAAATCATCATATTTGGATCGTGAATGCTTCAACTACATGAAAACTTTTGAATCACAATATCTTCAAATCCTTCTTACATGTAAGATTTTACATAACACAAAAGACACAAAATATTGGCTTTTTTATAGTAAACTTTTCACTAAATGCTAATTAAACATAATATAAGTTATAAAACTTTTGAGTGTTAAATCATAATTAAGAAAACTTTTGAGTTGCATTAGTTAAAAAAGGGGGTTTCAAATGAATGTGACTTGAGTAAGTTAAAAAAGGGGGTTTCAAATGCATGAGATTCAAGAAAAAATGCTAGCTTTATAAGTATAAAGATACAAGACGAATTCCCTCGCGTTGCACAACGTAGATTAAAATATATTGTTAAAATATTGAAAAATATATGTTTAAAATGGTTATGTTACTGACATTAACTTTGACATAATATTTTAAACAATATTATTCATTGACATCAACCCACCTCCCCCATTAATAAAATTAAATATAGTTATCTATTTAATATTACTTTTAATAATTATTATGATTGATTAATTTAAATTTTTACTTATCCGATTATTTTCTAATTTCAGTAATGATGTTCATTTAAAATACAATTTATTTGTTGCTAACGTTATGTATTTTATAAATTGATGTTATTATCATTTAAAATTATTGTTCTTTAGTTTTTTTCACACCCCCGAACCGAAGAAATGGCGGAAACGTGCAGGGGTTTGGGTGACTTCATTTTGTAATACCATCACAATGTATATAATTAAATCAATACAACATCATCATCACACATACAATAATACAACCGTCATTGTTTACATCAGTGTTTTTTTTACAAAATTACATTCCCAAAATATAAGTGTACGGTGTTAGCAAAAATACATCAAAATCCATGAGTTCTTGAAGGCCAACTTGCTTAACGATTTCCTGAGAATACAAGTTATTTTGAAAATGGTGAACATATATAATGTTGGTGAGTTCATAAGCATATTTGTATGAAAAGTTTGTATCACTTTGTAAACACCAGAAAATCCAATATTTTCTGTAAAACAAATAAATGGTTCGAATGCTTTGTATCAAATCTTTTATTAAAGCATGTGTGTTTCTGTTTTGAAAATGTTAAAGAGTGTATTCCATAATAGTGTTGTGGTCTTAAAACCCTAAGACCGTAGAATGGTGTTTGTATAGTATCGCAACTGCAGAATTGTTTATGTATTTCGTAAATTTTACATTGGAGTTAATTTCTATGTGAGTCGTTATAACCATACATGATAAAGACTGATCCGCCTGTCATGACGTTTTTCAGGCGTCGACTTGTTTAAGGTAATGTTTGTCACCTTAGATAGGCCTAGTCTAACTGTAGCGAAGAAATCAGGTGTGGGGTGTCAACCCCGTATAGATCTATATACAAACTCTCGCTCTCCCTCCAGGAGACTCTGGTTATTACTACAGGCTTACGGTTGTACACTAGATAGGTACGAATAAATCAAATGTCTCACAAGAGCCTTAACTGAATTTATGCGAATACTGTATTACACTATGTAACACTGTAAATAATGTTTCCGTGTACGTTTTAAGTTTACAAGGCCCAACAAGCATATAAATTGACCACAAATGCCCAATAAACATGTAATGTATATTCCAGGCCCAATAAGCATGTAAATGGACCACTAAGGCCCAATAAACATGTAAGGTATCTTCCAGGCCCAATAAACATGTAATGTATATTCCAGGCCCAATAAGCATGTAAATGGACCACTAAGGCCCAATAAACATGTAAGGAATATTCGCGGCCCAATAAGCATGTAAATGGACCACTAAGGCCCAATAAACATGTATGGTATATTCCAGGCCCAATAAACATGTAAATGGACTGCTAAGGCCCAATAAAAGTGAGAATGGCGTATTTAGTCCATTTGTTATTACATTGTTTGTTTTAGCTCAATTGTTTACCAAAATGACATAAAAGGCCCACTTTTTGTAATGATGACATTTTTGGCCCATTAAGCCGAAAATTTACAATTAAGGCACATTTTTGGTAAAAATGACACTTAGGGTCCCTTACGACCAAAAGTTTACATTTAAGGTCTTATTCCAAATAGAATAACATTTTTAGCCCACTTTTGTTAGAAATAACATTTTTTACCCAATCTTTGATGCAAATTGACATTTGCGGCCCAAATGAATAGATATTTACTTTTTCGGCCCAAGTTTAATAAAATTGACATTTTCACCCCTTTTAACCGAAAATTTAGATTTTTGGCTCAAACTTGTTTAAAATGACAAATTTAATCCACAAAAGTCAAAAATTTACAAATTAAGCCCATGAATCGTGAAGGCCCAAATTTAAGCCCATTTTTTATGAAAATTAACACTTTTTGCCCTTTTAAAATCATGAATATCATAAAGATCCATTTTTACTTAAAACCGTGAGTTAGTCATAAGGACCTCACTTTTGTTTATTTTGTTAAATATGGCCCCTTTATGCGATTTGATTTAGTTTTCATACATTTTTAGCATGTTTAGTTCTTTCTACTTCATAGTAATTCACATAAGATGGTTTAGTTTACAAACATCACCAAGTATGGTAGATATTTCGAGTTTAGTAGATATCTAGCATGTTTTCATAATATAACACGAAAACACACATATACATGCATAAATACATAGATGAAACACAAAGCAACTTGTATCCTCCCCCAAAACATAGTAAAAACCAAAAACAAGGGGGAATGAACTCACCTTGGGAGATGGATTCAGTTTTGGTGAAGAGATGAGAGGAAATGATGTTGTTTTCGGTCTAGGAAGCCACTTGAAGAGATTTTCGAGTTCTAGGAGGTTCTAAGAAGCAAGAATCATAGAATGGAGTGATTTAGAGTAATAATTTTCACATAAATATGAAGTTAGACTTTTTTAGTGGAAGTAGCTTACCAAAAATAAATGGATTTTGATGAAGTGCTCTTGAACTCACACACTTGCACACACAAATTTTGAAGAGGAAAGGGAAGGATGGTTTTATGTTCTTGAGTGGAAATTTGGTGTAGAATGAAGTTTGAGAAGATATAGCCTTTGGCCGAGAGCTTTAAGGAGGAAGGAAGAGAGGGTCTAAGAGGTAATTGTATGATGGTTACATCACTTAAGCATTGTTACTTGTTGGATATATTGCATGGATATCCTTTATATAAAAGTGAGGTGTCATGCTCTAATTAATCCCATATTATCTTTTATTTATTACTTTTTTTTACAATATATATATATATATATATATATATATATATATATATATATATATATACATGCATATATATATATATATATATATATATATATATATATATATATATATATATATGCATAACCGAGAATGAGAGGGGGAAAAAGGAGAAAAGAATAAGTGTTGGGTCCATATGGATAATCAATCGAATTTGTATGTATATATATATATATATATATATGTATATATACATGCATATATATATACACGTATATATATATATATATATATATATATATATGCATACATATGTATATATATATATATATATATATATATGTATATATATATATATGTATGTATATATATATACGTGTATATATATATATATATATATATATATATATATATATATATATATATATATGCATAACCGAGAATGAGAGGGGGAAAAAGGAGAAAAGAATAAGTGTTGGGTCCATATGGATAATCAATCGAATTTGTGTAGCCTAAAATAATTTTTTCGGCCCATTGGTCCCTCTTATGCGTTCACGACTAAAAAGGGGTTAAAACAATGGGTTTTTGGCCCATTACAATTAACATGTGGATTTCGGCCCAATAAGGCCCAAGAAAATAAAGTGAGAATTTTAAGGCCCAATGAGCCCCATGAAGAGTGTTATGGCCCAAAATGCTATAGTCTAATGAATGTGGGTCCAACTAGGGCCCAAAGGGGGTTTCTTAAGCCAAAATAATCAAATTGAGGGTTTATTGGCCCATTAGCCCCAATAAATGATTCCTAGCCCTATAATATGTTTGAACTAGAAAATTAGGGTTACAAGCCCTAAGTTGAGTGAGTGAATGTTTTGAATTAGTTTTAGGGCTTCATGAGTGAGTTTTGATTTGAATAGTTGTTTTTGAATGAGTGAGATGTATCACATCGACTTCGAGTTACAAGATACATCAAAGGTTAATCATACATAGACAAAATTTCCTAGCCAAAAATGCTAGCTGTGACATCATCCCCCCGTTAGAGAGAATTTCGTCCAAAAATTCTTTTGAAAGTTATTCTTAGGAACTAGAGAAAAGGTGAGGGTACTTTTGCATCATTTGGTCTTTGCGTTCCCAGGTGAATTCCGGTCCGCGCTTTGCGTTCCATCGAACCTTCACAATCGGAATGCGACTTTGTTTTGTACGCTTCACTTCCCTGTCCATGATTTCAACCGGCTCTTCGACGAATAGGAGATTCTCATTCACCTCGATCTCATCCAGGGGAACAACGAGGGTTTCATCTGATAAGTAGTTTTTCATTGTTGACACGTGGAATAATGGGTGTACGTTCTTAAGTTCTGAGAGTAGTAGTAGTTTGTAGGCCACCGGACCAATCCAGGAAAGAACCTCGAACGACCCGATGTATCGTGGGTTTAGCTTGCCCCACTTTCTAGGGAGAGACCTTCAATAGCACCCGATCTTCGATTTGAACTCCAGAGGCTTTTGCCGTTTATCAGCATAGGTCTTTTGTCGGTCTCACGATGCTTGGGGTCGAGCCTTGCTTTGAACTATTTTCTCTGTCGTTTCACGAATGATCTCGGGGCCTCTAAGAGTGTTGTTCGGTGTTTTTACTCTTGCTAGTTGGGTGTTGGTCATCTCAGCCCAACACAGAGGTATTCTGCCTTTGCGTCCTATATGGGGATGTTGAGTAAGTATTCGATTCAGGATAGGGGATATCGATCCTTGAGGATGGTTCGTTTGATTCTTAGTAGTCAGTGGTCCTATGGACACTTAACCTTTCCTATTTATGAGTTGGATAGGCCTTCTTTGAGGTTCAAGTCTTGGTTTGATAACTATCATACTTATTGGGTCATTCCATTGACCGGATGCCTTCGGTGTTTTTTTTTGCTGGCACTAAGTGTCCTTGGTGGTCTAGCTATGGAAATGGCTTCACGAGTTGAGTCAATTTCCAAACTCGACTTGCGACGTATAGGTAACATTTCCGAAAGAACTTCTGGAATCCACTTCAGAAAGATTATAAATCTCTAGGTTACCCTCGGTGTCCTTTGCTTCCCGTTTCTTATCTCTATTATGGGCTAGGAACGAGCGTGATATTTCTTACATAGGTACTTCGGAGTCTATATGCCTTGGTTGATTCAGGGATCTGTCCTTATAAGTTGTAAGGATTTTGTTAGTCGATTGGTTAAGGCGTAGGGTCTCTACAGGAAGTTTGTATGGTGAGGATCAAGCCAGCCCCTGTCAAGTGACGCCGTTAGGCTTCTTAGAGTTTCTTGTAATAGATGTTGGATTGATTTGGAAGGGATGGTTGTTCGGAAATGAGAGTGTGTTCCATGTACTCGTTTGTAATGTTCCCGGTTTCGTCCTTGTTATCATTACCGCAAACGTTTTTGTACCACGTTTAATGAGTATTAGTAGTATGAGTGTTCTGATTATTAGTGATGGATTTTGATGACATGGTCCTCACCAAGCCTCTCTATAAACGCTTGGCGGGTATGAATCATGTATAGTTAAGAATGGAAGGATGTCGACTGAAGGGCTCTGTCCTAAATCCACAACCACTCAAGGAACAAAAAATAGAACAAAATCACGCATTCTAAACCTTTAGAACCTTAATTATATATGACCCTAATATATACACTAAGCCATCGTGGCTCACCTGCAAAGACCCTTGATTTTTATACGAATGATATGTCTCGTTCGGACGATAAAGTAATCTTATAATTATTAACTAAATCCTTTGAATATCTCTATTGGGAAAACGTACCGCTATTCATAGGTGATTCCGGGAGGGTCTCTCCTGTAGTGGTTGTCGGCACTCTACCTTCCCTGCCAGAGTTTCTTGTTATTGGACAGTCCCTCCTGAAGTGTCCAGATTCATCACGATGTTAGGGTCGGGCTCCTTCCAATTGCAATTCTTCTCATGTTAGGGTTCTGGGGGATTGGTCGTGCTGATCTCCTGCAGGAACGGGTAGGGTGCCCCTTCCTATTGCAATTCTTACAGTGTAAATTTCAGCAGGCTCCATTACGATGGAAACTGCACTTGTTGCATTGTGGAAGGTTTCCAGCATATGGTCTTACTGATGTTGGTGTGGTAGGTGTCGTGGTAGCATGGACTGCAACAGTCTGTTGTCTCTTCGAGGGCTCTTGTGCTGTTTTATCCTTCCTCTCTTTTCGGGACCTTCTTTTCTTGCTCTTAGGTTTGTGGTCGGGGGTGTTCCTGTCGGAAGCCCCTCGTCGGTGCCCATGGTTATTACTACGCTTGGAGTTGTTGACACCTTTTTCATTTTCATTTCCCTTTGTGTTGTTGAGTTGTGCCATGACATCTGTCGCAACAGCTGTCACTACGGCTTGGAAGGTAGCGGAGTCTATTCGTAGGATCAGTGTTTCGCCGGTTGGCTGGTTGTTTTCATGGGAGGACATAATTCTGTTGTATGAGGAGAAACGAGCGCGTGAGTAACCAAGGTCAGTTCTAGTTGTATTCATCTATTTATATTTGCATATAAATTTCACGTGGGGTTGTATGATTCTAAATGCTTCGACCTACATCCTGATGATGTATTTGTGGTAAGGGTAGAAATGGACATTGTAGGAACGCTAAGTTTATCATAATAGAATATGGCTATCAATACAATTAGTGAATCGGGGTTGCATGGATTCTTGGAGGGCGCACCTCTCTTGATTTAGAACTACTAGTTGTAACGAGGATATAATAAACCTAAGACGTAATGCATGTAGTGTAATGACTCTCATATGCTGAAGTGGCGCACCAGGCGCCCAGTCATTTCGCTCATTTCACGAGTGGCCTCTTCCGCTCTTGGTTCTGCTAAGGCTGCCCTACCCTTAGCCTTAATGAGTTGTTGCCTTAGGGTGATCACTTCCTCCTCTAAGTAGTGTAGACGGTCAGTGGGGTCCTCTTGCTCTACGGCTGGATTGGTATTGCTCCCGATGGGTAAGGCTCACTAAGGATTCCTCTGGCGCCTTCATCCTCGTCTGATTCCTCATCAGAATAGTCTCCCTCATAGTCCATCTCCAGGTACTCCTCAGGACCTACTTCTAGGTTTTCTTCATGAACCTCTCCTGGTTCTTCCTCGATCCATTTGTTGGTCACAACGGCAGGGTAATAGGGGCCTTCGTGGTGAGGTTTAGCCATGTTGCCTTTGCGAACATGGAGGTGTGAGAAGCGTGTAGAAAGTGTATGTGCGACGGTTATATGATATCTCAAAATGCTCCTATAGTATTTTAATTGTCTACGTTTTATTTCCTTTAAACTTTTTGGATACGAGGTTAGTAAGTTTCTAGATTCATTCCCACCATGATCACTCCCAAGAACATGTTGGTCGTGTTGGATAAGGTGTCTATGTCCATAACTATATTTGGTATGTACTTGACCCGGCTTGGCATGGTCCATTTGGGTTGCATGGCATCGCAACAATTGGATAGACAAAATGGGAAAAGGACACTTATGATTTGTTAATATATTATAAGTTCTAATACATTAATATGAAATCATATTATTTAATTAGTATTGATCAAGAATTAATTTGGAATTAAATTTGTGATCAAAAGAGACTAATTAAATATATGGGGATTGATTGTGTAAATCATTCATTCTTATATAGTGCGCTTATGATCCATGATTCACCAGATTGGGCTAAGTCCCATTGAGTGCTCCATGGAGGTTAAAACCCATGGATCATGGAGGAGATGAAAAGCCATGCACATTAGGGTTTACATGGTGTAACCCTACATGTGGCACACTATATAGAGAGCCTCATATAGAGCAAAATCGGATCTAAGACTAAGAAAGGAGGCCTAGCCGAATTTGTGCAGAAGTGTACTTCTCTCAAGTTATTCCAAGAGTTGTGGTGTTGTATGAAGCATTTGAGGCATCACATTAGGGTGCTAGGCTCACAAGGTCTTAAGGAAGCCAAGCAACAAGAAAGGTATGTCATTCTACTACTTTTTATATTACATGTACCCCATGTTGGATTAGTGTCTAAGTCCATAACTATATTTGGTATGTACTTGACCCGACTCGGCATGGTCCATTTGGGTTGCATGGCATCATGCATTTGGATAGACGAAAATGAGAGAAATAACACTTAAGGTTTGGTAATATATTATAAGTTCTAATATATTAATAAGATTATTTAATTAGTATTGTTCAAGAATTAATTTTGAATTAATTAAGTGATCAAAAGGAGACTAATTAAATATATGGGTTGATTGTGTAAATCATCCATACTTGTATAATGGGCTAATGCTCCATGGATTATCAAGTTGGGCTAAAACCCATAGGATTCTCCATGGATGCTCCATGTTGTTTTTGTACCCATGGATCATGGAAATGAAAGGCCATGACAATTATGGTTTACATGTTGTAACCCTAATTGTGACACACTATATAAGCATCTTATTCTTTCCAAAATTGGCAACCATGTGAGACTATGTGTGTATGGTGAGGGCTAGCCGATTTCATGAAGTGTATGATTTCTCTCAAGTTATTCCAAGTGTATTTTGATGTTGTGTGAACCATTTGAGGTGTCACACTTGGGGCACTCGACTCTTAAGCACCAAGGAATTCCAAGTGTATTTTGATGTTGTGTGTCCCATCAGTGGTATCAGAGCCTAGGCTTGTTTTCATTATACCTGATGCAAATTGCTTAAAAACATCGATTTTTTGTTCACTGTTTAGTGAACTCGCCGAGTCCATGGGGGGACTCGACGAGTCCAAGAGAAAACTCATCCTACTCGTCAAGTTGGTTCTTGCACTCGGCGAGTTGGAGGCCCTGAGTGCAGAAATTCGAGTTTTGTTGCTGGAATTGGACTAGGATCATTACCCTAAACTGTTTTTTGATTGTTAAACCTATTTTTGATGTGGTAATGATTGTGCTTATCCAATTTCAATGATAATTGTCAAAGTTTCAAGTTTTATATTAAGTTCATATGATTCTTGAAAATTGTTGATATGAATTAAGCATGCTTATGAGTTTGTTAGATCATAGAAATTATTTGACATGCTTGTTAGTTTAATTGGTGACCTAAATGCTTTTTAATGGACTCCATAACTTGTCCTCAAGTTATGGAATTCCAAGGGTCTTTACATTAAAATCATTAAAACTCATAAGTTATAAAAATGAAAGGTTTTGAATAGTTTCAAAACTTGCCCTCAAGTTTTGGAATTTATAAAGTCACTTTAGAAAACTTTAATTCCAAACCCTAGAATTTTAAAAGTTTAAAATTCAACCCTTATACTTTATAGTATTATAAGTTAATAATATTTAAATAGACCACTAAGGCCCAATAAACATGTAAGGTATATTCCAGGCCCAATAAGCATGTAAATGGACCATTAAGGCCCAATAAACATGTAAAGTATGTTCCAGGCCCAATAAGCATGTAAATAGACCACTAAGGCCCAACAAACATGTAAGGTATATTCCATGCCCAATAAGCATGTAAATGGACCACTAAGGCCCAATAAAGGTGTAAGGTATATTCCATGCCCAATAAGCATGTAAATGGACCACTAAGGCTTAATAAACATGTAAGGTATATTCCAGGCCCAATAAGCATGTAAATGGACCGTTAAGCCCCAATAAAAGTGAGAATGACGTATTTAGTCCGTTTGTTATTACATTGTTTGTTTTAGCTAAATTGTTTACCAAAATGACATAAAAGGCCCACTTTTTGTAATGATGACATTTTTGGCCCATTAAGCCGAAAATTTACAATTAAGGCACATTTTTGGTAAAAATGACACTTAGGGTCCCTTACGACCAAAAGTTTACATTTAAGGCCTTATTCTAAATAGAATAACAATTTTAGCCCACTTTTGTTAGATATAACATTTTTGACCGAATCTTTGATGAAAATTGACATTTGCGGCCCAAATGTATAGAAATTAACTTTTTCGGCACAAGTTTAATAAAATTGACATTTTCAGCCCTTTTAACCGAAAATTTTGATTTTTGGCTCAAACTTGTTTAAAATGACAATTTAATCCACAAAAGACAAAAATTTACAAATTAAGCCCATGAAACGTGAAGGCCCAAATTTAATTCCATTTTGTCAAAATCAACACTTTTGGCCCTTTTAAAATCATGAATATCATAAAGATCCATTTTTATTTACAAAATGACTCTTTTGGTCCTCTCAAAACCGTGAGTAAGTCATTAGGGCCTCACTTTTGTTTATTTTGTCAAATATGGCCCCTTTATGCGATTTGATTTAGTTTTCATACATTTTTAGCATGTTTAGTTCTTTTGACTTCATAGTAATTCACATAAGATAGTTTAGTTTACAAACATCACCAAGTATGGTAGATATTTCGCGTTTAGTAGATATCTAGCATGTTTTCATAATATAATCACTACATATAACATGAAAACACACATATACATGCATAAATACATAGATCTAACATAAAGCAACTTGTATCCTCCCCCAAAACATAGTAAAAACAGAAAACAAGGGGGTATGAACTCACCTTGGGAGATGGATTCGGTTTTGGTGAATAGATGAGAGGAAATGATGTTGTTTTCGGTATAGCAAGCCACTTGAAGAGATTTTAGAGTTCTAGGAGGTTCTAAGAAGCAATAATCATAGAATGAAGTGATTTAGAGTAATAATTTTAACGTAAATATGAAGTTAGACTTCTTGAGTGGAACTAGCATACCAAAAATAAATGGATTTTAATGAAGTGCTCTTAAACTCACACACTAGCACACACAAATTTTGAAGAGGAAAGGGAAGGATGGTTTTATGTTCTTGAGTGGAAATTTGGTCTGCAATGAAGTTTGAGAAGATATGGCCTTTGGCCGAGAGTTTTAAGGAGGAAGAAAGAGAGGGTTTAAATGGTAATTGTATGATGGTTACACCACTTAAGCATTGTTACTTGTTGGATATATTGCATGGATATCCTTTATATAAAAGTGAGGTGTCATGCTCTAATTAATCCCATATTATCTTCTATTTATTATTTTTTTTACAATATATACATACATATATATACATATATATATATATATATATATATATATATATATATACATAACCGAGAATGAGAGGGGGAAAAAGGAGAAAAGAATAAGTGTTGGGTCCATATGGATAATCAATCGAATTTGTGTTGCCCAAAATAAATTTTTCGGCCCTATAGGCCCTCTTATGAGTTCATGGCCCAAAAGGGGTAAAAACAATGGGTTTTCGGCCCATTACAATTAACAAGTGGTTTTCGGCCCAATAAGGCCCAAAAAAATAAAGTGAGAATTTTAAGGCCCAATAAGGCCCATGAAGAGTCTTACGGCCCAAAATGCTATAGTTTAATGAATGTGGGTCCAACTAGGACCCAAAGGGGGGTTTCTTAAGTCAAAATAATCAAATTGAGGGTTTATTGGCCCATTAGGCCTAATAAATGATTCTTAGCCCTATAATATGTTTCAATAGGAAAATTAGGGTTACAAGCCTTAAGTAGAGTGAGTGAATGCATTGAATTAGGCTTAGGGATTCATGAGTGAGTTTTGATTTGAATAGTTTTTTTTTGAATGAGTGACATGTATCACATCGAGTTGGAGTTACAAGATACATCAAAGGTTAATCATACATAGACAGAATTTCCTAGCCAAAAATGCTAGTTGTGACAGTTTTAAACCACTTATTATTATTAATAAGTTAAATAAGACTTTTAAGAAACATTTAATATTACTATTAAAATGTGAAACATATACTAAATAATAAACTGATAAGATAGACAATTTGCATTTCAAAAGAGACTTGCATGGATAATATGACATATCCATGATTTTTATAATTTGATTTTATTATTTATAATTATGGTTCATTAGTTTTAAAACCACTTATTATTATTAATAAACGAAAGAAAACTTTTAAAATACACTTAATATTGTAATTAGAATGAACATATATAGTAAAATATAAAGTGATAAGATAGACAATTTGCATTTTAAGGAGACTTACATGGATACTATGGATAATATTGAATATCCATGATTTTTTATTAATTATTACTTTGAAGAAACACAAACATACAAACATATATACAATATTTAATTAAATATTATTTATATCATTTTTCATAACATATGATCGATAACATGAATCTAATTTAATTTAAATTAAATTTTCAACCACAACATACAATGAATGACTTAAAAGAATACTTAAACCAAGAAAAAAAATTAGTATATAACAAACTTACAAATTAAACACTTTAACATAATAACATGACTCAAAAAATGGTCAAAAGCCCTCAAACCAACAGAAAACCTTTAAACTTGTTTTCTTTGTGAATTTTGTATGTGATTTGTATTTGTGTGTCTACTCAAAGAGAATTACCTTTTTATAGTAGACTATCCATTAATTTCTTATTAAACATATTATATAAGTTATAAAACATTTCATGATGTGTGATTAACTACTGTGAAGGTGAAAACACGTGTGGGTTTTAAATGCATGAGGTGCTTGAAAATTTGTGTAGGGGTTTCAAATGCAAGAGGTGATAAGATAAATGCCTCCATTATAAGTATAACTAGTCGAATACCCGCGTGTTGTGCGTGAATGTAATTATTTAATTAAAATAATAACATTTAAAAAATTTTGATTTAATATTTATACATGTAAAACCAATGTCAATAGTAAAACAAACTCTATAGTTAACATATTAGTTTTATTAATTTTAATAAATTTATGTCATTTTATATTTCCACTATTAATTCATAATTTTTTTGACCGTTTTATGTTGTATAAATTATATATCAAACATATATTGGTTTCTATGTATATAAAAAACAAAGTAGTATAAAAAAAAATAAATACTACAAGTTTTGATGATTTTATAGAACGTTTTAAGTTGTGGAAATTAAATATAAAACGTACGCCGATTTGTATATAAAACAAATAACAAATAGTTTGAAAAACATTATAGCTTTTAATAAAATAAAACTCTACAATATTATCACATTTACATGAAACAAACTTATTAAACGCTTATAACTCATTCAAAATGAATATTTAGAAATCAACATACATTTGATATATAGAAACATTGTTATAAAAATTTTGTGTTGAAATAACCATTTATGCGACAAAACTTATTTTTTTTCAACTCTTTCATTTTTAATCACAAATCTTTTCAAACATATGATTTTTTAATCAAAGCTAACTTATATACTACTAATATAGCTACAATGTATAAAATAAATAAGTGGAAAATAAAAAAGCATTGCACATTAATAACCATAAGTTTAAAAAACTTTTGGATGCAGTGGAAAATGTAAAAGCAAATTACATTAAATTTGAAATCATAATTACATTTAAATAAAAAAACTATTCAGTTGTAGTAGGAGTTTTAAGCCTTGATTTGTGCCCAATAATATAATATAAATATTAACAATTATATGTTATAAAAACAATATTATAAGTATTTATCAATGAAATAATAATTTTTATAGTAAGTTGTAACTAATATTATAATAATTTTAATTATACGATAAGAAAGATATAAAAAGTTGTGTTTGAATCAAATTGAATTAAGTTTTTGATTTAAAATTATTTTAAACTATAAGTATTTTTAACTCATTTATAAATAATTTATTTGAATATTTTTTAATTCCTATATTATTATTATTATTATTATTATTATTATTATTATTATTATTTCAAATAACAAATTTTTTTAATATAATATAATCTATTCTTTAGTGATACATTTTTTTAAACAATTATTACTTTTTACTAATTAAAAACTATGTATTTGAAAATTTTCATTATTATATTTAGAAAAAACTATCATACTTTTTTTTATTGTACTTCCATTTTTCCTTAAAACTATGAAATATTGGAAGAGAATGAACGGTCCAAATAAAATGATAATTTGAATTTCAAAACTATAGTAATTGTTACGTATTGCGACCAATTTTAATATATATATATATATATATATATATATATATATATATATATATATATATATATATATATATATATATATGTTAAGAGTGGGTTAGGGAGGAGGAGTGTTATACTTGAGGTATATTTTTATCACTTTTATTTTGTTATAAAAATATTAATATTTTATTTATTTTACTTTTCCTTTATGATAAATAATGAATAGGGAAAAAGAAAATTGAAAAATGTAATAAAATACTTTATTTTTATTACTATTAAAACATTTAAAATTGGGTACATCAATATAAGTTTTGTTAGAACATAAATAATTTATTTTTATAACACACATAATTATTGGTTTTCAACAATAAAGTCATATCATATTAAAAATCATTCGTTCTAATTCGTCATTATCACCTACAATTTGAAATAATAATTGTAAACTCCTTTCATCAAAATGAATTATAAAAAATTCATCGATTTTATTTACAACAAAATAAGCAATTGAAACTAACATAGTATATACATAGCATAAAAATACATGTTGAATAATGTTCTCTTGTACATAAAATATATTTTCTTAACATAAAAAAGAGAGAGAGAACATAAAGATACATATATGTTAACAAAGTTAATTGTTCTAACGGATAAATAGCTTGATGGTTGATTTACCAAAAGCTCAAGAGAAGTAATTATCAGTCCAACTTCATCATCCTGTGATTATAGAAAGATGCATAACACATGAACTTAAAAAATGATCTCAACAATACCTTTACAAACATACCTAAATTTGAACCTTGATTAATATCTAAAACTTTACATGCAGTCAATTTGAGTTTACATGAATTTATATTTGGAAAAGTCGCAATTGCTTTCTTACATCCATGGAACCACTCACATAACTCTTCAAACCCAATAAATATAATATATCATTTTGTTGACATACATGCAATATATAATCTACAAATTTCTTATATAGGCTAAATATTTCATTTAACTGATCAATTAAATAACATGATTTGAAGAATTTTAGGACTTACAAATCATAATATTTCAATTAATCATAAATTAATTTGTATAAGTTGAATAGTCTTAGGAGCTTCAAATGCATGAGGTTCAAGGAAAAATGGTCTTGGGAGTTTCAAATGCATGAGGTATAAGAAAAAAATGCTAGCTTTATAAGATATATAGATAGATACTAGAGGAATTCCCGTGCCTTGCGCAGCGTAGGTTAAAATATATTGTTAAAATATTCAAAAATATATGTTTAAAATTGTTATGTTACTGACATTAACTTTGACATAATATTTTGCACAATATTATTCATTGAAATCAACTCACCTTCCTCATTAATAAAATTAAATATAATTATCTATTTAATATTATTTTTAATAATTGTTATGAGTGATATTTAAATTTTTACTTATGCGATTATCTTCTAATTTCAATAATGATGTTTATTTAAAATACAATTTAATTCTTGCTAACGTTATGTAATTTAAACCACTTATTATTATTAATAAGTTAAATAAGACTTTTAAGAAACATTTAATATTAGTGTTAAAATGTGAAACATATACTAAATACTAAACTGATAAGATAGACAATTTGCATTTCAAAAGAGACTTGCATGGATAATATGACATATCCATGATTTTTATAATTTGATTTTATTATTTATAATTATTGTTCATTAATTTTAAAACCACTTATTATTATTAATAAATGAAAGAAAACTTTTAAAATACACTTATTATTATAATTAATATGTTAAACATATACTAAAATATAAAGTGATAAGATAGACAATTTTCATTTTAAAAGAGACTTACATGGATACTATGGATAATATCGCATATCCATGATTTTTAATTAAGTATTGCTTTGAAGCAACACAAACATACAAACATATATACAATATTTAATTAAATATTATCTATATCACTTTCTATAACATATGATCGATAACATGAATATAATCTAATTTACATTAAAGTTTCAACCACAACATATAATGATTGTCTTAAAAGAATACTTAAACAAAGAAAAATATATAAAAAAAAAAAGAATTAGTACATAACAAACTTACAAATTAAAAACATTAACATAATAACATGGCTCAAAAAATGATCCAAAGCCCTCAAACCAAAATAAAACCTTTAAACTTGTTTTCTTTGTGAAAATTTTACGTTATTTGTATTTGTGTGTTAACTCAATGAGATTGACATTTTTATAGTAGAATATCCATTAATTGCTTATTAAACGTATTATATAAGTTATAAAACCTTTGAATGGTTAATCATTATTAAAAGACTTTTGAGTGGTATTAATTCAAATAGGATGTTTGAAATGAATATGGTTTGAGTAAAAATGTCTCTATTAAAAGATATGTAGATAGATAGATAGATTGGGAACATATTTATAATTACATAGGAGGAAAATCAAATTTTCCTTCATGCCATGCTCTAAATTCACCATAATGTGTGATTAATTACTTTGAAGGTGAAAATGTGTGGGGGTTTCCAATGCATGAGGTGGTTGGAAATTTGTGTGGGGGTTTC
Source organism: Lactuca virosa (assembly GCF_052849685.1). Classification (NCBI taxonomy): domain Eukaryota; kingdom Viridiplantae; phylum Streptophyta; class Magnoliopsida; order Asterales; family Asteraceae; genus Lactuca; species Lactuca virosa. Next base: position 301,579,657 of record NC_136429.1, on the reverse strand, counting down.
AAATGCATGAGGTGATAGGAAAAATGCCTCCTTTAGAAGTATAGTATGATAGATAGATATATATATATATATATATATATATATATATATATATATGTGACTCTTATGTTTTCTATAAAGTTAGTGGGAGTACATTTGTAATCCTAGTCTTATATGTGATTGACATACTAATTATTGGAATAAAAGATTTATACATATGGATAATGGAAACTTAAAAGATTACATAAATTTGCATTTATTGTCAAGATCTTGAAAAGTTTAAGATATAAGACTCTAAGAAAGTTTTTCTTGCCAATACCAAATACCAGATGACATGATTTTGAGTATACCTCAAAATCCTAGTACAATGGTTGAGCTAGCTAGTATGATTGGAATCCATATAATGTTCTAGTTGGATTCATTATATGTGTCATGTAATGCATAAATGCCATATATATCGTACACTTGTAGCACGAAAAATAAATATGTGGATAATCGAGAATAATTCACAGGATAACTGATCAGAACATTCTAAAGTACTTACGAATAACTAAAGACATATTCCTAATCTTCGAAGTATTTGAAAGAAAGTTATGTGTAATAGTTTACACATATGCTAACTTCCAAATAGATTAAAACGATCCTCGGTCACAATCGAGCATGTGCTCTTTCTGAATGAACGAAAAGTTACCTGAATAGGACTTCCTTGTAAATTTTAATTGCAGTTACACTACATATTTAGAATATAATTTTGTTTTGGAAACCATATATAAAGATCACTAGTATAAAACTAACTTATGCGTTGTTTTTTGAAAACTGGGTGGTGTTGGTTTTCATATTTCTTGTCACTAAAACTAATAAACTAATTCACATGATTGTTTCTATGAGAGTTTACTAAAAACGACTCACCATTGCAAATCAGACTTCACACATTAACATCGGTTTTACATAAAAATTATGACAAGTAGTGCGAGGGTCGAAAATGGTGGACAATTGTCCTCTTTCATAACGGATTTTTATTTTATCTCATATGTACATTTACCTTATTGCCGATTATTAAATGAGAGCTAAAGACATTAGGTGTTGAAGTTTCATTTTAAGTGATTATATCATATATCGAAATTTGTTACATGAAAAACCCCGTGACAAGTCGTGCCACAGTCGAAAATGGTGACCAAATGTCATATTTTATAACAGGTTTTTTATGTTATATGTACCTATAACTTGTGGCGGGTATTATGTGAGACGTAAAAAGACATAAGGTGATAAAGTTTAATTTTAAGTGATTAAATCATATATTTAAATTTGCTACAGGAAAAAACTTGTGACAGGTAGTGGGACGGTCGAAAACGGTGGCCAATTGTCATATTTTATAACGGGTTTTTTTATTTGATATGTACCTTAATTTACCTTGCGATTGTTATATTGGTATATGCCACATGAAAAACCCCATAAAAAAGTAAACAACAGTCATAATTAATCTTTTAGAAATCAAATTTTTAGTTGCACCGATTTAATTAACGATTCCCGATTGACCAACCGCCGGTCTACATCTTGCAGTGGTGTGTGTCGGCCTTCAAGTTGTGTACACTTGATCGCTCAAGTTATTCAATATTCTTTGGAAATATACTATGTTTTTAACGAGATAAGTGAAATGTAAATATCAAAGTTTAATAAACTGGTTCAAATTTTTTTTTAACGTAGCTATCACACCGGTTCAACGCAAGATTATAACAAACTATCCAGTTCAATCCGGTCTAATAATTAGCAGAAAACCGGTTGTTGTTGAACAACTCTCGTCCCTGGTTCCTAGTTTCAAACTGGTATTTTAAATATTAGTCATAATATTATAAATTTTCACTACAAGTTGTAAAATATCAGCTTTGTTATAATTATTTTTTGGTCATTCAAATTATTCATCCCATTATGTTTATATTGGTCTTCCAATGTACCTCATGTTATAAAAAATATGATCAACTAAACATGCGTAGGAATGAACACAAAGTATCGTACTAGGTAGAATTTGCCAATCTAATATTTTAAAACATGTACTTAAATCATAACAAAATCAAAATATATCAAAGTTATTAATAAATATATAGGGTATACAACAACAGACGTCAATATACTATATATATACTGAAAATTAACTAAAAAAAAGAAAAAAATAACAAAAAATACTTACAAAACTTATAAAAGATAAAGGAATAATATCAGGTTTTGTATTGCAGCTACTTTATCATCACAACTTTTGTTTGGTCTTACGATTCTTGTACCCTTATAGTCCGACCGAAAGTAATATTTGCATGATTCATCATCCATATCAAGTTTATATACATTTTCCATTATATAGTTATCTGTGTATGGTTAAACTATTGTATTATATTCCTCATCATTGCTTTCATATGCATCTCTATAACGTTTTGGAGGTGTCATGATCTGTTAGGTCATTATTATGTGGTTTGGGCTAGGCAACTATATGTATATGTGATGGTGGGGTTTTGGTTGTATTTGGTGTTTGCGGTCAAGTTGTTCATGGTTGCTTGATGTTCACGGCCGTGAACCCTGTTTGCGGTTGGTCTTGGTCCTATATATAGAAGTCTGTCAGAATGTGTCAGAGTAACGAAGTTAGATAGAGTTCACGGTGTATGTGTGTGTTGTCAAGGTGTACCTGACGTGTTTGCAGCCCAGCTATAATACGTGTGCATTGCTTGATTAATTCTTTGTTCTTTTTTGTTCTTGTGCTTGATTGTTCATCATCTTGATCCAATTGTTTGATCACTGGTTTGGTTCCTGGATTTGGGACTCTACAATTGGTATCAGAGCCAATCTGGTGTAAAACTCGTTTTTGGTGTTTACGGCTCAAGGTTTTTATTATTTTCGTGTGTGATTCAAGCTTGATCGTTGGATTTCTAAATTTGTTCGAGGAAGGCTATCAGGATGAAAATATGATGTTTTCATCGAAATCTAAGTGTTTACGGTTGCAACATTTGAAGTGATTACGGTCGTGATCTAATATACGTCCGTGAATCATTCAAAGATATTGACCGTGAACTAATTTTTTACCGTGATGCATCCTTTGACCGTGAAACCTTCATCCTTGACCGTAAAACATTCATCTTAAAGTGTACGGCCGTAAACTGCTTTGTGTACGGCCGTGAAGTGAGTATGACCGTGAACTCTATAGGGCCGGGAACCCCCTTATTAGTCATTTGAACATTTTCCATTTTAGTACTTTCCTTGTTAGTTAGTTTGTTTAATCAATTCAGAAAAACCAAAAAAAAAATTGGATTCATAAACCTTAACTACTCATCAAGAATTGGACTCGATCATGGGAACCACTACTCGAATTCCTCGCTTACCGTCCGCTGAAGGTTTCCCAGAATGAAAATATCAAATGGAAAAGTACATGAAGATGAAGGACTTCAAAATCTGGAGAAGTATTTTAAAAGGACCCGTCCGGATCACCACGACTTTAGCGAATGGAACAATTATTGATAAGGATTTTGAAGACTATACTGAAGAATATTTTGATAGAGTTGAACAGCAAGAGAAAGCACTTGCCACACTCACTATGGCTCTATCACCAGAGATTGCTCAGGGTTTCCGAGAGTATACTTCTGCAAAAGCTCTATGGGAGGCACTAATCGAGGTTTATGAAGGCAATGAGGACATGAAACAAAGTCGCCGGGATATGCTCAGGCAAAAATTCAATATGTTCAATACATTCTTGGAGAAACCTTGGAAGCTCAACTTCAACGATTATCACATTGACCACTGAAATGAGTTCGTCTAGGATCTCATTGCCAAGATCTGAAATCAACAAGAAACTGTTGAATTCCCTCCCAAAGACATGGGATTTGAAAGTTGTTGTCATCAAGAAAACAAAAGATCTTAACTGACTTAGTCTGGCTGAAACAATGGCCATTATCAAAGCAAGTGATCTTGATGACAAGCAAAGGGAGATTAATCACCTGAATTCATACTCAACTGCCAACCTCAGGATTCAATCCAACAATGCATTCTCATCCTTCACTACCCCACAAGTTCAACTGTTTGTTACTTCTCAATCACCATCTTATGTCACTCCACCCATGAAAAATGTCCAATCGTCTATGTCTTATCCCCAAGTTGCATCTTCTTCGAAAGCATCTGCTCTAGCTCCTGCTCCCAAACAAAGTGATGAAAACATGGCTTTAGCTAACAGACTTATTAACTGCTACAATGCTTTCGTGGCTGGCGAGCTACCTCCTCAACTATCCTTCGCTGATTGGATCAAATACATCCAGAGGATGTTGAGGAGATGGATATTAGATGACATATCGCTATGGCCGTGTTTAGAGCAAAGCAGTTCTCCAAGAAGACTAGCAAAAATAATTGGGGAATGAATGCTGAAAAGAAAGTGGGGTTTCAGTAAGGGAAAAAATTAGATGCTTCAACTGCCATGAGCCTGGTCATTTTTCCAGAGATTGCCCGAAGCCAGATAGGAGGGAGAATAGCGAAAGAACAATGGTGCCCGTGAGAAGCAGCATGGGAGCTACCATCAACAACCAAACCTCTAATCTTGTTGTGGTGGCTCAGTCGTTTGACTGGGAAGACCTGATACATGCCCTGAACATTTCAGGACCTGAAAATATGCATCTTGCACAGATCAATGACATTCCAGAAGAAGAAGCTGAAGTGGACCCAGAGGCGGAGATGATGGAACTACAATTCGCGTTTATGGTGCAGACCACTCCAGAGCCTACAAAGCCAAAGGTCAGTCAAATTTCTTGTTCTCAAACTTGTATTAACACTGTCTAATTTTTATGTGAACAAATTGAATTAATAAAGAGGGAGAATGAGGAACTTAAGTATGAGCGGTACACCCTTAGGAAAGGCCAGAAACCATTGAAAGAATAGTTAGAGGCCAAGACTAAGGACTTTAGAAAATTGAAAGAGGATTACAACAACAAGTGTGTCAACTATAAATACCTTCAGAAAGAACTTGCTGCTGTCAGTGAGGAACTTAACACATTGAGGATACGTTTTGAAAATGCTAATTTTAACTATAAAAAATTCGATGTGTCAAGTGAAAGAGTGGAAACAATAATTGAAAAGCAAATGAAGTGGATGGACCAGAAACAAGTTGGTATAAGATATGAGCGTCTCCCTCCTCCATATAATCACACATATACCGTTACTCCTTTAACTCAGGAAGAGAATGATAGAGAACCATTTATGGTGTAGGGCAAACCTGCTGTACCAGTGATTGAAAGTAGTACTAGGGAAATAGATACTAACGTTTCTACTTCCTGTGAAAATTTGTCAGTAAGTCAGGGAAATCAAGAGGATGGAAAGATTGAGTCTAAAAATAAATATGTGTCAAAATTTGGTGTTCCTATTTTGAACAATGTTGATTCTGTGTCTGTAGTTAAAACTGATATTTTGATTTGTGATAATTTGGTGTCTAGGTCTAATGTTTCTGAAAAATGTGATGTTGCCCTTGTGAAATCTGTTGAATCTGACACTAGCACATCCACACCTTCTACACCAGTCACACAACCTGAAGCATGCACTTGTACGTGTGAAAAAGTTACAAGAGTCAATAAGAGCACGAAAACAGAAAAAGGCGGTACCATTTTTCATGATAAAAAGCAAATCTGTTTTAATTGTGGAATTGCCGGCCACATTGCTCGCAATTTTCCTAATAGGGCATTTGTACATTTTTCTGCACCGACAAGAGAAAATGAGTCTCGAGGAAGGTCTCTAACGAGAAAGTCTTTGAGATCTCGTCTTCGTGATGATGATCAGAAAGTTCATAATGATAGGAAAAGGGTCGATCTTAAAACGAACAAACATGTTTTCACTAAACCAGCCACAGGTGCTTTGTCGAAATCGAATGCGGCTAAGCCAAGGTCGATATCGTCAAAGACTGCATCTGGAACTTCGACTAATCCTAGCCGAAAGTCTAAACGCTCAAAGCAAAAGAAAAATATTTCTAAATCATCCGTGGATTCTTCAAAACCTATTTATCAGTGGGTGCCCATATCTACACTTATCCAATCATCGTCATCTTCTGACGGTGCATCTGATTGTAATTCAAAACTGAAAAATCAAAAGGATAAATCTGTGAATGTCAAGGGTAAACCCAGGGATGTAATGACCTGGGTCCCCAAATCTAAATGATCGCGCTCATTGTGCAGGAATAGCTGCGGAGGAATGTCACCACACCATGGTATGTCGACAGCGGTTGTTCCCAGTGATGGGATTTTGAGCATTCTAACACTCCTATGGTGTACATGCAACCCTATAAACCTTGGATCTATGTTTTCTCTAATATACATGCAAACATTTAATATTCTAAGGTTTTATCCAAAATAGCATAATATGAAGCAACTATACTACAAAAGCCTAGTTAGATAACGTACCTTTTGATGTAGCTTTAAGTCTTGAACATTAAGAGCTTAGCCCCAATAGTGTGGAAGCCTCAAGTGGAATCAACAATCACCAAAAACACCTTGGAAAACTTGAGAGAATAGTAAGCACACTAGTGATTGGCCCACTCTTGTTTACTCACACACTAGTGTCATTTCATTTGCCAAAGACATCTTTATATAGTATGGAGGATTAGGGTTACATTCATGTAAACCCTAATACCTATGACCTTTCATTTCCATAGTATCCATGGGTTAAAAACTCCATGGACTATCCATGAAAGCTTAGCCCAACCTAAATGAACTTGGCCCATGCTATATATATAAGAGTCCATATTTAATTAGTTCCTTTTTTATCTCTAAATTAATTCTTGATCAATACTAATTAAATAATATGATTCCATATTAATATATCAGAACTAATAATATATTAATATAAATCATAAACATACTATTCTCAAAAGACAATCCATATAAATTGTTCCGGTGAAGTGCAACCCAAATGGACCATGTTACTCTCGGGTCGAATACATACCAATAATAGTTATGGGCTTAGACATCTAATCCAACAGTATCCCACTTGGATAACTCTAAAATTATTATTGCATATGACTCCAAGATCCCGACTAGAAATCGTAGCTCTTAAAGCCGCTTCCGAACTCTGACCTAGTCAAATGACGTGTCCATTAGATAAGAGATCATATATTCCTCCATTCTATATAGCATATGGACTTAGACATGGATTATAATCATTCTCTCTATCCATTTGTTGTTTCCCGATTTCCGATTTATGACGACTGACTAATTGAACAAATCAAATCAGTCCAGGCTTGGCCAAGCAATTACGGGGTGTCATCACTAAATCATCAAGGGGCCAACAGATATCACTTTTTTTCCCTCCAAGGGTAAAAGGAATGGATAAAGTTCGACTCATATGCTTGTCCTACTACTTGTTGAATCATACACAAAGGCACGTTTTATAACATCAAGTTACTTATGCATTTTTGTGCAATCAATGTATAACCAACTCATAGTCAACAAATCATATCTCTAGGTTTTGAAGAATATATGATATTATCGTCTCATGATCACTCGTGATAAAATCCATGAAGTGATTCAAATGAGCATGGGTTTAATCCAATACTCAGAATTTATGAGCCCTCATGAATGTTGTAGCAACTCTTGCTATGTTCAACACCTTAGACATCTACAAGCCAACTTCATGATAGTCTTGATTCATACCTACTTCCAACATATGACCGATTGTGGAGAATTTGAATAACCTAGTTATTCGGGAAGTCAAAACATGAAAAGTGAAACACAAGAATAATACTAATCCAATATGGCCCCAAGCACCTTTGAGAGTAAATAGAACACCTTTTATTTAAACATATTGATTACTTATTATTCATTGTATAATGTTTCAAATTTATCAACTTAATACTTGAATTAAAACAATAGTCATGCCATGCTCTAAGCATGCACACTATGTTTGTCCAAACTATAGTTATGCCATACACCAAGTATGCACACTATGTTTGTCTATGATCCTTGCTTTGTGGAATAGATCAATTGAACATAATTCCAATGATTCTCATTTCACAATCCCAAATCCTTACTGTAGATGTAAGAATTCCAAATTCCTGCTATTTACCGAAATCTGATAGATTCTAAACTTATGTGCATTAATCCTCTCGTAATGACTATGCACAAAGTCACAAAGACTTGGCAACAGACATTACAAAGTATTCCAATGGAGATCATTCCATGGAAACGAAATCTCATATTTAAAGTACATTCCTTTGAACGTCCTTCTTGCATTAAGTTTTTCTAATCTTACACATATTTAATGAATAACTTCCACCTATGGAAACATTTCCATATTATCATTTTGACTATCACTTCTGAACAAGAGTTGCCTCTTTTCAGAATATGTTAATATGGTCCTTTCCAAAAATCTACACCATACTTCCAACTGTCCATGAGCAACCAATCTTTGGTAAAACCTCAGATTGTCCTCAACAATTGCTTAATCATTTTAGTCATATCCAATTCTAGACCTTTTCCCCTCTTAATTCCCTAGGCATTTGGAAAATTTAGAAAGGATAAATATTATAACACATGTAATCGATCCTATACCCGAAGCATATGGGACACGATTCATGATGTCTCACATAAAGACATGATCCTAGATCAGTCTTTTGCTACACTATTTTTTATTTGTCATGTTTTCATAATTCGACTATGAAGATGGATGCCGTAATCATAATCGAATTTGGAGAAAGCAATATATATAGATTTTCCAGAATTTCCTCATGTTGAACCATTCCAACATAAAATCCATATATATATATATATATATATATATATATATATATATATATATATATATATATATATATATATATATATATATATATATATATATCCTTGACTAAAGATGATTAAAATCTCAATCTAAGCTTTTATAATTGAAATGAAGTATAATTTCCTCTCCCTTAATTATAGCAAAACAACTTTTCCCAATTGAAACTTTTGTTTTCTATAATTAATATTGCTAACTTGCAACACTTATCATAATTATCATGCTCCCACTAGCATTGACATGTATCAAGAATTCAGCTGGACTTCAAGAAATTAATACTTTATTGACTTTCTTTCCAAAGTTCAGATTTATGAAATGAGATGCTTTGATAAAACTTTATCAAAATCATACACCTTTCCTTAGATAGCTCACATGTGTGTCTAAACAATTTTAGAACTATGAAGAGGGATGTCGTAATCATAGTCTCAATTGTTTAGACCTTTGCCATTTCTCACAAGTCTATGTTAGTGTGCCGGTTACCCACACACACTCCACTAACTACTTTGAGAATGCAAATATCACAAGTGCTATCTACTTAAAGTCTACTTAGTGAAAGCGTTTCGTCACCATAATTTTCATGAATCGGAGAGAAACCTTATGACAATTAGATTTTATGGTGTATGTGTCCCTATCCATGTGAATTTGTCAAAACCATAACCACAAGACAAGGTTAGTGACAAATCCAAACTCATACGGACTGAACTTGTGCAATCTTAAATTCTTGCCACCTGGCAGCACAAGGGCCTGCCATTGCTTCCAAGTAGTTATGCAAACAATTGAGAACTTGTAGAACTCAGATGCATAGTCAACCTTTAACTGGAATGGGCACAAAAATAAGAATATGTCAACACAATAGGTTACAAACCTCACGTCGTGCGCTAGTGATAAACTACAAGTTTTATTCTTGATTAGTTCTTGAAACTATTGTAGGATCTTTTAGACTCCCACTGTCCTCTTGACATATAAGACTCTCTTGCTAAGAACCATTCCTTAACAAACAAATATTCAAGAGATAGTGCGGATTCTTATCAAGACAAACACTTCACACATTTGGCCTTAGTTGGTCTTTGTTTTATCTAAAACATCACAGCTTACCAATTTCAAATGTACAAGAGTAGAACACATTTTACTCTTACATTTGACAAGTGTTATAAACCTTCTTTACGATGTGTCACTCAAGTTACAATCTTGGAGTATACCTCTAAGACTTGTTTTGGAATGAAGTATAACTCATCTTCTTGATTTAACCACTTCAACAATTCATGACTCCTTTTCTTAGCCATAAGAATGCACTAAGATGTCGTTAGAGGATGAATTGTGATATGGTCTCATAATCATTAACATGATCATAAAACATGATACTAAAGTACTTTCCCATCTTTTCAAATTTGAGAAACTTTTATCTTTCTACCAAATTTGATTCTTCTCATTCGTTCTGCCATACATTGAAACTTTTCCAATGTTTCAGAATTATACTTAAGCTTGTAAGTATAACCATATTTACTAAACTTTAGTAAAGGATGACGAATAGTGTTATCGATCTTTTGTGGTGGACTTTGACTAGTGCACAAGAAGGTGTACTCGATCCCATAGTCCTTCACTTGACTCACATATACATGTGAACAAGGAACTAGTCTTAATTTTCCAAATATGAAAATTCTCATTCATCATACAATATAACTTGCACGATTCCAAGTTTCGGTCCAATTGAAACTTGGATGAAGAGAATCTTTCCTTATTTGGTAAATTTAGACACTACCATAGATGAAAGAATCAAACCCATTTTCCAATATTGCTATCAATGGAATCATATAAACAACAATTTTTTTCACAAATGCCATTGTAAGGAATTTAAAAATAAATAAAATTAAAACTTTTTCCTTTTATTTTAAAAACTTGCGGAAAACTTATCCTTACAATGCAAATGCATATGAAAACTTGTTGTTATATATTCCTAAACAAAATATCATAACTCTTAAGCAACAGCTCAAAATTCTGATCACCGAATCATGCGATCGAAATCCATCTTCATGATCAGAATCATCATATTCTTCCTTTCAGCTTCCTCTTTTCTTTGATTCTTAAAACATCAACATGTGACCTAGTCACATCATGTATAAGAATCTCAAATAGGAACTTAACAGAGTTAGATAGTGGACTTTACCCGAAGTAGAGTCATACTTTGACTTTTACCATCCTAGTGTACTTTCAGGTAAATAGGGCAGCTTCGCAACCAATGCCCCTTCCTTTGGCAATAGAAATATATGGAACCTTTGGGAATGGTACACAGGACAATCTCAGACTTAGCCTTTCTCTTTACCATTTGGTCAACCAATTTGACTATGGTCGATCCCTTTCCATTGGGAAGAGAAAGCTTTTCTGGATTTCTAATGTTACCATTGTCAATGTCCATGGAAGTTTGGGAAGTCGATCTTCCAATCAAATTTGCTTTACCAGTGCTCTAAATCATTGCTGATTCAGCAACATCAAGCAAATAGGTAAGATCATTAAGGGTTATGTCATAGTCTGTTACATAGTAGTCCCAAAGGAACTCACTATGTGACTTAGGAAGTTATTGAAGAACCTAGTCAACGACCAACTTCTTCAAGACTTTGACACCCAACTCTCCCGGCCTGTCTATATATGACTTCATCTCCAAGATGTGAGCACACACACACTTTCCCTGCCAATATGGCTTGAGTGACCTTGAACTTGTGGGTTAGGGAGAATAATTGGAGGAGGTGGAGGAAATGAAGTATGATTTCCATTATCCAACCGCGGGACATCATCTTCATTAGGAAAGCTTGTTTCAAGAGATTTCGGAAGATAATAGTTGTATGAACCAGACATCTACATTGGGAGAAATTCAAGTTAGTTGATTTAAATCCTTAATAGAACACCCAATATGAAATATTAAGGCTAGGACCCAATACAATATTTTATAACTTCGAAGAGGGATGCCGTAATCCAAGCTATAAAATATTTGAAGATAGGCGAATGACGATTCACCAATTTCCACCATGAAAAACGAAATAGGAATTAGGTTTTAAATGGTTTGAAACTTCTAGATCTTTTGAGATTCGTTGAAATTTTCAATGGCATGTTTAAATCTCGATTGTGCCCTCTCAGGTTTGTGACTGGGATGCCGAGGATCACAAACAAGGTGTGAATAACCATGCAAATTAACTTGGTACCCTTAGTTTTATCACCTAATCGATGTGCCGATTAACCACACACGCTCCACGGATCTATGATAAACCTTAAGCCACCCTTTGCCAACCTTGTTAAATCCAAGTTAGTGTGTCAGTTAACCGCACGCGCTCCACTAACGACTTAAGTAAGGTGCAAAATGTAATTTCATGGGTTAGCACCAAATTCACATTTTCCTAAAGTAACTAAGATTGGGAATTTGTAAAAGGTTTAGTTACTTTATATTTATCATTATACTTATAATTAGAATTATAGTCCTTGTCCTACCCGTTCGGCTAACGACCCTCCACCAGTCAAGGCAGCGGTGGGTGAGAGTGGACACCCATTAAGCTGCCATTTTATAGGGAACAACCTTATACCCCCTTATAGACCGGCTTCGTGAATGATGCCTACTAACGGTAATACTGACTTGCTCTTATACATATATATATTATTAACTTATAATACTATCAAGTATAAGGGTTGAATTTTAACTTTTAAAACTCTAGGGTTTGGAATTAAAGTGTGTATGAGACTTTACAAATTCTAAAACTTGAGGGCAAGTTTTGAACCATTCAAAAAACTTTTGGATTTTCATAACTTATGAGTTTAATTAAGGTTTTAAAAACTTTAATTGAGAGACTCTTTAACATCCATAACTTGAGGACAAGTTATGGAGTTCATAAAACTATTTATGAGAAAGACTCTTCAATTATGTAACCTATGAATCTTTAATGGATCTTTAAAAGAAATGAATTTTGGTAATCCATAACTTGAGGACATATTATGGACTCCATTAAAAACATTTAGATCAAGAATTAAGTAACAAATAATTTGCAAATAATTCCTATGATCTACCAAAACTCATACATGTATGAACAATCATATCAATAATTTCAAGAATCATATAAACACATATAAAGCTTCAAATTTTGATAATAACCTTTTAAATTGGATTAGCATAATCATTATCACATCAAAAACATGTTTTAAGGTTAAAAAAAATAGTTTAGGGTAATGATCCTCTTCCAATACCAAGCAAAACCCTGAAATTCTGCATACAGGGGCATCACCACGTCGTGGTGAGCAGTCAGATGCAGAAAAATGCAGAATTTCAACTTTGAAAAACATGTAGCATCAAGTATTATTGAAAACAAGCCTAGGATCTGATACCACTGATGGAATTTTGAGCATTCTAACACACCTATGGTGTACATGCAACCCTATAAACCTTGGATCCATGTTTTCTTTATTATACATGCAAACATTTAATATTCCAACGTATTATCCTAACTAGCATAATATGAAGCAACTATACTACAAAAGCCTAGTTAGGTAACCTACCTTTTGTTGAAGCTTGAAGTCTTGAACTTTAAGAGCTTAGCTCCAATAGTGTGGAAGCCTCAAGTGGAATCACAAATCACCAAAAACACCTTGGAAAACTTGAGAGAATAGTAAGCACACTAGAGATTGGCCCACTCTTGTTTACTTACACACTAGTGTCATTTCATGTGCCAAAGACCTCTTTATATAGTATGGAGGATTAGGGTTACATTCATGTAAACCCTAATACCCATGACCTTTCATTTCCATAGGATCCATGGGTTAAAAACTCCATGGACTATCCATGAAAGCTTAGCCCAACGTAAATGAACTTGGCCCATGCTATATATATAAGAGTCCATATTTAATTAGTTCCGTTTTGATCATTAAATTAATTCTAAATTAATTCTTGATCAATGCTAATTAAATAATATGATTCCATATTAATATATCAGAACTTATAATATATTAATATAAATCATAAACATACTATTCTCAAAAGACTATCCATATAAATTGTTTGGTTGAAGTGCAACCCAAATGGACCATGCTACTCTCGGGTCAAATACATACCAATAATAGTTATGGGCTTAGACATCTAATCCAACACCGACACATGACAGGAGACATTTCCCAGTTTCACAACATTCAAAATTTTAATGAGGGATATGTTTCCTTTGCGGGAGGGGATGACGCAAAGATCACTCAAAGGGGAATAGTTTCTAATGGAGTGGTAAGCTTGGAGAATGTCAACTATACACCCGAGTTGAAGCACAGTTTGTTGAGTGTCTCTCAAATTTGTGACAAGGGCTACTCGACGCATTTCACTGATAAAGAATGTCTAATTTTGAAGCTAGGCATTGTCATCCCAGATGAATGGACTCTTGTGAAATCAAAACGGGACGAAAATGCATATATCATTGACATGAACAACGATCTTCCTGAACAAGTCACCTGTCTCTTCTCAAAGGTTTCCGAGCACAATGCTATGTTGTGGCATCGTCGGCTCGGACATGCTAACGCAAAGAACCTGAATCGACTAGCAAAGAATGAAATGGTGTGCGGGCTTCCTGTCAAAGATTTCATCACGTTTGAAAAGTGTATGGCTTGCGCTCAAGGAAAACATCACAGAAAGCCACACCTACCAAAACAGGTTAATTCGATCAACCAGGTGTTCCAATTATTGCATATGGACTTATTTGGTCCGGTCAACGTCCTCAGCATCAATAGAAATTCATACTGCTTGGTAATGATAGATGATTTCTCGCGGTTCACGTGGGTCTTCTTCTTGTCTAACAAGACTGAGATTGCTGACCTGATTAAGAAGTTTGTTGTAATGATAGAGAACCAAACCAATCACCGGGTGAAGGCGCTCAGAAATGACAACGGGACAAAATTCAAGAATGCTGTTCTCGATCATTTTTGTGTTGAAAAAGGGATAGTGCATCAATACAGTGCCGTTCGCACAACACAACAAAATGGTGTTGCTGAGCGTGGAACAAAACACTACAAGACGCCGCAAGAACAATGTTGTGTGACTCTAAACTTCCGTTTTTCTTTTGGACCGAGGCGATTAACACGGCGTGCTATGTTCAAAATCGTGTCCTGATCAACAAATCATAGATGAAGACCCCGTACGAGATTCTCTACGGTCACAAGCCATCTATTAGTCATTTTCGTATCTTTGGCTCTCCTTGCACCCTCATTCATCTGGAATCCAAACCCAAATTCAACTCCAAGGCTGATGATTGTTACTTTGTGGGTTATGCTGCTCGCATGGCGTACAAGTTCTACAAGAAGAAAACAAAGGAAATTGTGGAATCCTATGACGTGCGCTGGTTGGAGGAGAACGAGACGGATGCCCGAGTCGGTCCGGATTGGTTATTTGATTACACATCTCTTTTCAATTCATTCAATGTGTCTTCAAATGATTCGTCTGGTTCCTGCTCTGGTTCGAAGGAAGTTATTGAAGAAGAAGAAGAAGATGTTGTGTACAAACCACCATTGCTGCCTTCTACGACTCCTGCGGTGGATGAAGCTGTTACAAGTACTTCCTCAGGTTCGCCATGCCAAAGAACCGATCCCGATGCTGAAGCCACTCCTCTTACACCTGCAGAAAGAGACTTTATGACCAAAGACACTTCCGTTGCAACTAATACTTTCATGGAGTTACTCTTTCCCGATCTAATTGCTAACGAGTATGTGGCTAGCACTTCTAATGATTTTAGATCATCTGAGGTGTTTGATACAACAGATGACGGACACATAAACATCAACAACCTTCCCGTCAAGCTTAATGACATCAGCCAGGAGCTTCCCACCAGAATTAAACGCGATCACCCGATCGAAAACGTCATCGGTTAGCTGGACGACAGTGTTAGAATGTGAAATCAGAGTGGAGACGTCAACACATGTCTCTTTTCTTGATTTATCTCTCAAATAGAGCCAAAGAATGTTGATATGGCGCTGAATGAGGCCAGCTGGGTTGATGCAATGCATGAAGAGCTGAATCAGTTAGAAAAGTTGGGGGTTTGGAAACTAGTTGAATTACCTAAAGGCAAGAAGTCCCTCGACACGCGCAGGGTTTATCGAAACAAGCAAGATGTTTCAGGGGTTATTGTGAGGAATAAGGCGCGATTGGTTGTCCGTGGATTTCGGCAAGTAGAGGGTCTAGACTACACCGAAGTTTATGCACCGGTTGCTCGCTTGGAGGCTATTCGCATTTTCCTTGTGTATGCTTCTTATATGAACTTCACGGTTACTAGATGGACGTCAAGACTGCCTTCCTGTACGGCGCTGTGAAAGAAGAAATCTACGTTGATCAACCTCCTGGGTTTGTCAACTCAATGTTTCCGAATCACGTCTACAATTTGGACAAGGCTTTATACGGGTTACATCAAGCTCTAAGGGCGTGGTATGCAACTCTTACAAAGCACTTGCTCGAGCATGGATATACACGGGGGACAATCGATCAAACCCTGTTCATTAAGCATGTTGGTGCCGATCAGATACTTGTGCAAATATACGTCGATGACATTATATTCAGGTCAACCTGTCCTCAGTTGTGCAAGGAGTTCGAAGCCGTTATGAAGAAGAGATTCGAGATGAGTTCTCTTGGGGGAGATGGCCATGTTTTTGGGGCTTCAGGTCAAACACGATTCAACCGGAATCCTGATCCATCAAGCCAAGTATTTGAATGATATGCTAGAGAAATTCGGGTTCAGAGACATAAAACCTACCTTAACGCCGATGGCCGAGCGACCCCTGTTGGCTCCAGATCCTGAAGGCGCATCCGTAGATCAGACTGAATACAGATCGTTGATCGGATCGCCGATATATCTGACCGCGAGTAGGCTAGACATCATGATCGCGGTCTTTCAGTGCGCACGTTACCAGGCTAATCCTAAACTCCCCCATTTAATTGTTGTCGAAAGAATAATTTTGGTATCTCAAAGGCAGCCCAAAATTGGGTCTTTGGTACCCGAAAAATTCTGAATTTGATTTATATGCTTTTGCTGACAATAACTAGGGAGGTTGTGAGCTTGGCAGGAAAGTAACTTCTGGGGGATGTCAGTTTCTGGGAGATCGGCTGGTGTCATGGCAGTGCAAGAAACAACATACACTCTCAACCTCAACCGTGGAGGCGGAATATGTCGCTGCTTCTGCCTGTTGTTCTCAAGTCATATGGATCCAACATCAGCAATTCAAATGGCTAAAAATCCAGTCCAGCACTCAAAAACCAAGCACATCGACATCAAAGTGCCTTTTATCAGAGATTGTTATGAGCGATCACTCATTCGGTTGGAACAGGTTCCCACTGATAATAATGTGGCGGATCTGTTCACAAAACCGTTTAACAAAGCTCGATTCGATGTGCTTGTTGGATTTGTGAAAATAATACGTTTTGAAGACTGATTTTTTGTTCTATGGTAGTTTAAATTTGCGCATTTAATTTTCATTCTCTCCTATGCACAAATTTAGGGGGAGAAATAAAAACAAAACAAAAAAAATCAGAAAATTCAAAAATTATAAAAATAAGAAAAATTAGAAATTCCAAAAATAGCTGGTCTGTAGGTGATGTGATGGGAAGTGATATAAATATGTGATAAAAGGCAATTTAAATATGTGTAAGGTAGCATAGTTGAATTGTCCACGCCCTGTGTTCGATGCGCTAGTAGGCACGAAAGGTTTAATTGGACTTGACTAGCCATAGATGAACTTAAGGAATCTAGAGACTTGACAAATCTTGACTTAGATAGATCCGTTTAGCCTAACAATACGACGCTTGGATAGGTTGAGTAGGGAGATATACATGGGAATCTGCGGATTACACTAAATATTTTATATATAGAACCGTGGTTTAACTTTTCCTCGATGTGCGGACTTTGTCATTAATTCCGGTATTGACGGGGCGACTGGGGAATTCCGATAAATTAGGTATGTAGAAGTTTATTTTCTTGCTTTCTTTCTGTTAGTCATATGTTGCCTCCTCTGCGTGATTGAAATACATCCGACCTGGACTGCAACATATGCAATTCTATCTCTCTGCATCTTCTATCTATGCAATTCTTCCTGTCTGCTATCCATATGTTGTCTCCTCTGCGTGATTGAAATACATCCGACCTAATACACAACATATGCACCATTCTACTTCTCAGTCCCTCTAAATCTGGTTAGTGATATGTTTCACCCTCTACGTGATTGGAAGAGATCCGACCTAGGTGTATAACATATGCATTCTAAATCTGACTTCTCCCATAATAATTGTCTGCTCATATAAAGTAAGGAGTAGAGTTTGGAAGTCCGTGATTATTGGGGTATATCAGGAAGCGGGAAACATGTTCTAGTACATCTAAAATTGAACAATTAATAGGTTGGCTGTAGATCTTACTGCTCAATTTAGGTGGACAACAATATCCTTGTTCGTGGTCAGATTAATGGTCCTTAGGAATTTAATCTAGGAACGTAAGGTCACAACGTCTTGTCACTTGTAGTATGTTCTAATTTTGTCACAATCTTTCGTGTTTAAGTGGACCACTATACCGGCGATTAGCCAGAACTATTCATGAAGAGGGAGGTACCAATAAACGGATTAAGGTTGTCAAATAACTTTGATCCCTATATCACAAAATATTATTAGCATTGGTAAAAGAGAAATTAGTGTTAATTCATTTAAATTTAAATTTTATCTCCTTTTATTATTATTTTTTTTGCTAAAAATCAAAAATTAAAAATATATATTAATTTGAAATTTTTAGATTTTATTTTATTTTTATTTTATTTTTAAAGTCTTCAAAATGTATTATTTTTAAATAACTTAGTGGTATTGGGCTTGGAGTTGAAGCATCTTGGGTTGCAGCCCATTTGGATGGACCGGGTAGGGTCCAAATATATAATCTGGAGTTAGCGGCCGTACACCTCTTCTCACTCTCACTTTCAGTATACGGCCATGAACCTTCTCTGTTTCTCTCTCTACTGATTCATCGATCCATCTATAATCCGTGTTCTGTTTGTTGAAATTACTTGTTCGTTCGTGTAGGTCTCTTCATGGCGATCACTCTTATGCTAAACTTACCTGAAATCGACCGTGAATCGAGGGTTTAATCGAAGAAATCGGATTTTTGGCGTTCACGCCTCCTTGAAGCTTTCACGGCCAATGAATGGTTCACGACCTTTGAAGCGTTCATGCCTTTGAACCTTCTTCGACCGTGAAATCTCTCTATGACCGTGAACAACTTTTGGACATCAATAAATTGTTTTTTTCTTTCTTAATCATCAATTAAAGCATAATTAAATTGTTTAATGAGTAAAACCTAATCTTAATTGTTTAAATCATTTGGTTTTCTCACTTGTCTTGGTTGGTGCAGATCAAAAATGGCCGACTTGAAATTTGTTGATGTCCACAACTTGGCTATTATCTTGGTTGATCCACCTGCAGCCCACACTGATTTCAAGTCCATGGTTCATGAATTTAAGAATTGTTGTCTCGTTCATTCTCTCACATCCAGTCCTGTTATCTATCAAGGCTTAATCAATGAATTTTGGAGCAATGTTGTGGTGCTAAGAGGTAAAGCTGATTCTGTATCCCTAGAAGCAACTGTTAAAGGAAAGAAGATTTTTGTGACGGAACATATCATTCGAGAGGTTCTGCAAATTGATGACCAACCAGGTATTCCGACTGAGATTTCAATGGATCATACAGAAGCTATCATTGAACAGATGGGCTATGAAGGGTTGTTTCCTCCAACTATCAAGAAGCTTCTGCCACCCTACTGGAGGTACTTAGCTCTTTTGTTCGTGAGTTGCATTTATGGTTGGAGAGCCGGGGCTAATGAAATTTCCTTGCTCAATACAGGTGCAATCGCAACTCTTTCTATGGGTCTAGAATTCAACTTTTCCAAATTCATTCTGAATGAAATGGTGGGGAATGTTGAAGGGTAGAAAAAGGAGAAGTTTCTCATGTACCCAAGATTTCGGCAACTAATCTTAAACATCAAGCACCCTCAAATCGAAAGAAGAGGAGAAACCCTTGATGTCAAATCTCTTGGCTCCAACACATTTGGGCTAATGAAGCAAAATAGAAAAGGGAAATTCATGTTTCACGGCATGTTGCCATTGATAAAGTTTGGAAATTTTGCTGAAGTTAGTGATGCATCAGCGACCGAAAGCTCTTCAGGTCGTATGGAAACAGATGATGATGTTATCACTGCTTCAGAGCACGAAGAAGAATGAGTTCCTCATGTTGCCATCGTGGCAGAGGAACATGATCAGATGACGAATGTGGAGGTGCAAAGTGAGTACAATAATGATGATGATGATGAGGGATTTGATAATGATGATGAGATTTTTGTTGGTGAATTGTCGAGTTTCAATAAAGACTTCAATCTTTAGATCGAGCATAGCGATTACTGCCCAACAAATGAAGACCTCGACTCCTTCTTCGACAATATCAATGATGTTGCACAACATGCAACAGAGATAGGGGGAGTTGAAGACGTTTAAAAGGTGACGCCTCCTTCTTCAGTACATATTGCCGGTGCTACAATTGATATGGATGCAACATCAAGGATTCCTCCCCTTCATGTTGCTATTCCAACTTCTATGTCATCTGCGAGTGATCCTCCAATGACTCAAACCTCCCAGACTCCGTTGAAAAGGAGACGACATGATCCGAGGCCGGGAGTGCTTATCTGCGATCAGGCACCGCCAACACAGCCTGCAACTACAGCCACTTCACCAATTATTCCATCACAAGTTGTTTTTCAAACAGGTCCAAATGGTGTTCGATCTTCATTTGAAGCCGGGAGCTCTTCAGCTTCTGGGTTTCCTCCCCTGCAAGGCCTGCGCATGACATTGCCTCTGTGAGGCTCACCAGGTTCTTGGCAAAACAAGACTCAGACCTACCTACTCACGGAAAAGGTATATCTGTTGGGGAAGGCAGCTCAGGGGAGCGGACCCATCGGCTCCAGAGCTAAGGTAGGAGATCACTATCCTTAAACAACAGATCATTGAAAAAGACCTTCTGATTGGGAATCTCGATATTCGAGTTTCAAAGCTCGAGGAAGAAAACTCTCAGAAGATTGATCAGATCTCCGACTTCCATCTAGAAAACACTTAGAAGACTAAACAGATCTCCGGCCTCCAGCTTAATCTTGGTGCCTTATCAGCAGGCTACTTTGACATACAAAACAAGCTTATTGTAGAATTCGGTGATAAGTTCAAGTCTACAGTTGAAGAGCCTAACGCCATTGAAGTTTCTCCCATCGCCCATGTCTAACCTAACATTGTGGATCCACCACCCGTCAGAACCACAAGGATTGTCGATCGATTTGAAAAGGAACCTGCCCAAGCAAATCCACGAATCACCATTAGGCAAGCTAAAAGAAAGCTTACAACTCAGAAGAAAGAGGGATTGCTCTTCATCAAGAATTCTGATGAGAACCGTCCTAGAGACGAGCACCAACTTACAGTAACCGATCTTGAGAAACGGAAATTCGGTGACAAATTTGGCAATCGATCGGGAATCAAAATGTGGGGACATCACGATGAATTAAAATTGTGGGTGGTGAAAAGGAAGATTGGCAACCCGGAATATTACAAGGATACTCATGATTTTTGTTCTTGGAATAGATTCGATCTCACGGAACTCTCCGAAGCTCCGTTCCACAATCCTTCTCAAGACATGTCAAGGCCAAGTTTGCTGGAATGAAAACTGCAGAATCGCTTATTAGAAAAGACTCGGATGTGCTCGATCGTCATACTAACAAACCAATGAATATTGTGATGTGGCCTCCCACTAAACAATTAAAAGAAATTCCTACTCCCCAACACTTTCATGAAGGATACCTAGACTCTATGGAATTTTGGGCTTTCGATGAGGCCACATTCACAGTAGCGATCAAACTTCCAGATAGCGTTCTTCGTCTAGTTGATGCGAAAGATCTTCTGCGGTTAAGGGAGCGAGATATGCACACCTTGGCTAGTCATCAAATATACTTCAAATTGGAGCTTCTGGAGCCGGCAGCCAAAGAATTCACAATTATGGTTGCGACAATCATTGAAAAGAGATTATGGCTGGGGGCTACTGATAAATTAGATGTGATGCTGTTCAAGAAGACCTGAGTTCATGCTAGTCCCAAACCAAGGGGGAGATTGTTGGTCATTATTATGTGGTTTGGGCTAGGCAACTATATGTATAGGTCATGGTGGGTTTTTGGTTGTATTTGGTGTTTGCGGTCAAGTTGTTCATGGTTTTTGGTGTTCACGGCCGTGAACCCTGTTTGCGGTTGGTCTTGGTCCTATACATATGAGTCTGTCAGAATGTGTCAGAGTTACGAAGTTAGATAGGGTTCACGGTGTATGTGTGTGTTGTCAAGGTGTACCTGACGTGTTTGCGGCCCAGCTATAATACATATGCATTGCTTGATTAATTCTTTCTTATTCTTTGTTCTTGTGCTTGATTGTTCATCATCTGGATCCAATTGTTTGATCACTGGTTTGGTTCCTGGATTTGGGACTCTACATGACAACAATTGACTTTTTATTTTCCTCCTGCTCTCTCACATAGAATACCTATTGTACTTGTGAGTTAAATATGAAAGATCATCCTTATGTCCTAGTGTATCAAGTTCTACCAATGTGTAACCAAGAAGATTTTTTAACCACTTTTTTATTATGAACAGGATTACACTTGAGCATAGGAATTTTAACCCATATGTCATGTAGAACTCCATAATAAAAGGAGTTTTCATATGATACTTCTTCTTTTCTAGATATGTGTGTGTCAGTCGAATCTACGCATACAAACTATTTTGGTTAACTATACCTTTATGAGATTTTGTACAAAATAGATAGCCATTAATGTGATATACAACATATTTCATTACGACGTGTTGTGGGCCATGGTAAACCCACCTTATGTCCTCTGAAATACTATGTATATCGATCACCATCTCTCACTCTACCTAAATATCATTAAAAGGATAAGCATCAGGTCGAAAAGAAAAAATAAAAAAAAAATCCAAAATAGTCCCTATGAAGAAAAATCACCAAAATGTCAACACATAAGCGGCTGATTGATAAGTTATTTTTTTTTCAAGAAAATGATGAATCGAAGGGAAAAATGTGCAATTTTATCAAAAGAAACAATTAAATTGGATCATTATTTTACATCATCTTTTAACCACTGACCAATGATTGTGCTCTTTCTCCAGCCATGCTTTTCTTTTGTCAGGATGTTTATTTTCTGATCTACGTTGTGTTGCCTATACGTACATTGATGAACAATGAAGTTAGAATATATTTTGTTTCCTACTTAATTAATGAACTATATGGGTTAATCTCTTAATTTGGATATATAGTTGAATATGGCTACTTTTTTTTCACATAATTAACAAAATAGAGTAAATAGGATAAGCCAAAAGTCCTAGCTTAATGTATTATGACCCCAACATACATTATGCATGTATACATACATCATTGTGTTAATGTATTATATATAGCTATCCATATAGGTTATATACGAGCTCAAAGTATTATACAATTATCCAGTCTAGGTGTTTTATTAACTAACGTACTTTTATAGCTATCCATATTAAGTGACTAATACAATAATGTATTAATGAATTAAGATCTCACTCTAAGTTGTATAAATTAATGGAAAACTAATGAAACGAATAATGAACATATAAGTAATACTTACTCGCTACACGGATACAATTCAGGTGTATTTTGTAGTATAAAGAATTGTCGTTTGCTGACGAATACTAGACAAACATGAGATTGATAAGCAACTGATAGTGGTATTCTCTTATTATCAATTGTCTTATGATTATCTTGTAGAATACCAACAATTTGTATGTCTTCATGGTATTCACTTCATAACTAAATTATCTGCTCTGCAACATTCTCTTCAGCAATGCATCCTTCCATTTCAATTATCTCTTCTGCAACATTCTCTTCAGTAATTCATCCTTTTGGTTTGTTTTTGTTCTGAAAATGTCCTTTTTCTAACCTTCATGCATCTTTCAAATGGGTACATCCATCGGAAGCCTACTGGACCACATAATCTTACTTCCCTAGTAAGGTGAACGATTTAGTGTACTATAATATAAAAAAAACAAAGGAGGAAAGTATTTCTCTAGCAATCACAAAGTGACACACATGCCTGCTTCTAACAGATCGAGCTCTACACCTATGATTTCTTTCGAGATAAATATAATTGAAAAAAAACATAATATGATACTAGCATCTCTTGTGGATTTCTACATAATCGATAGTATTGCA
Organism: Lactuca virosa; assembly: GCF_052849685.1. Lineage (NCBI taxonomy): Eukaryota > Viridiplantae > Streptophyta > Magnoliopsida > Asterales > Asteraceae > Lactuca > Lactuca virosa. The sequence continues at coordinate 301,555,600 of NC_136429.1, read as the reverse complement.
ATTGGCAAAAATTGTTGCATTAGTATGTTATAGCCATGCGTTTTAAGTCCAATAAGCATATGCTCCTTTTCACTCACCAAACTAGAAAACTTGAATAGTAGACTTGTGGAACCATTAAATTTTTAAGGGTTTCCAAAAACATGTTCATTTCTTTTAGGGTTAATGTGCAACTTGTTGAAGGCATGAGTAACTAACCACTTTCTATTGTTTTTGATACCAACTCTGGTTTTAACCCCAAGATTTCAATATCTTTGAAAGATTTCAATCCATCCTTGGTCTTGTTAGGCACGTTCAACAGTATACTGGTAAGACTCGCACCCACATTCTTTTCAACATGCATGAAATCTACATAGTTTAGGAACGAATGAAACCATTAATACTAAAGGTGTTTATACCCGTTGTTACATTTCTTCCAGTAATCTTCCTTATTTACCCCATGTTCATTTGCTCTTACATTTCCCATCTTTTCTGTTCAAAGTTGAAGTAGAACGCCCCCGTTTATTCTGTATAGATTTCACTTCACTGTATACCGACTCCCCCCTGATAGGGTATGGGGCACGTTCGAAATACATCTTTCCATTGAAACCATTCTTTTGGAATCTGTCACATCCCAAAACCGGAACGGTGGAAACGTTCGGGGGCGGAGGATGTCAAGTACAGTATCACAACAATGCATAATAGTAAAACAAGCAACAACATCATCCATTGCATTAATAGTATAATTTAATACAAGTGTGTTCTGTATAGTTTATAAGACACCAAAAATATGAATCAAAATAAGAGATGAGTCTTGAACGTTGTCCATATTCTCAAAACCTGGTCATCGGTACCTGTCTACTGGTGACCTGAGAATACAAGTTATTTTGAAAGCGTAGATCAGCATTAAAGCTGGTGAGTTCATAAGTATTTTAGTGTCATAGTTTGTATAAGTTTGAAGAATGTACTTGTAAATTTTTGATGTAAAAGTTTGTAAGTATTTGATGTAAAAGTTTGTAAACTTCCTAGAAAATCCTATATTTTCTACTAAAGTAGTCTTCTACCAAGACTCAATTGTGCTCTATGTTTGTTCTTTTGTAAAAGTGTGAGTTTTCCGAAAGTATGACTATCATTACCAAAATATAGTTTCTCATTACGGTTTATGTGAGAAGATCACAATGTGAATGAAATGGGAAAAATAAAGATATACTGTAGCTTTATCTAGGTAACTACTAATGTACTAACTACCTTTAAACTTGTTAGTTAATTAAGGTAAAATGTGATATGATTGTAACCATACTTGATCGACTAGTATAACACGACGTTCTAGACGTCGAAATGATATGACAGTCGTCACCCGTAGACCTGCAGGTCCCACTGTAGCTAGCAACAAGGTGTAGGAGGGTCAATCCCATATAGATCTATATACAAATTCACGCTCTCCCTCCAGGAGACTCTGGGTACAAAACGTTACACAACAGTATATTTCCGAGCCATGAAGTAGTATCTCACATTAATGTTATAGTATTCTTGTATTTGTATAGTATGTTCTAGTGTAGTGTATATTCTCTCTGTCTAGTATGTAGTATGTTGTCTCTGTCTAGTATGTAGTATGTTCTCTCTGTCTAGTATGTAGTATGTTCTCTCTTTCTAGTATGTAGTAGGTTCTCTTTGTCTAGTATATTTCAACTGACTCATGTATGAACTGACTCTTGTATGTTATTATATTAGAAATGCGACAATGACCTTATGATTTTCGACACTACAAATCAGAATTTACCTTATTTCCTTGTTCCTTTCTTGTTCCTTTTGAGTATGATTTATGAAAATTCATATCATTGTTCCTCCGATTTACTGATTACTAATTTGGAATTAGTAGAAAAACAAAAAAGAAAAACTGATCAGAAATTTGCGTCTTCTGAAAAAAGAAAAACTGATCAGGAAAAGAAAGAAGGACAAAACTAAAGTTGAATGTTACCTTCTAATTTTGAAACTTCAAGCAAGTAACAAATTTGAGGTTTCTAAAATCGTTGGTAAGCTTTGTTAGAACTGAAATCGTTGGTAAGCTTCATAGTTTTGAGAAGAAAGAAGTAAGATTGTTGATTGCTTGTGTCTTTGATATTGGAATGGAATCGACTTATGCTTCCTGTCACACGTGTGTGCGTTATCAGTGAAGAAGAAACCAGAAACCGAAGAGTTTTTTTGTTTTCCCGAAATTTTTCCCGCTCCCTCCTAGCTGCGTCGGCTGATGGAGCAATAAAAAAACTAACCTAATTTTTTGGGCCATTGAACGAACATACTCCACTACAAATGCTAAAAAAAAAAAGTTGGGCCCTGTTCACTGGCACTTGATGAACCTGCCATGGGTCGGCCCTGATTCTATTAATGTGTCCATCTAAATACTTGTTTTGTCGATCTTCATATTTGTATCCCTTTGATAGTTCTTCGATCTTTATACAAACTTTGCATGCCATATGATGAAATTAAGTACTCTAGATCTCAAAGCACAAGAGAGATTTAGATGTGTGTGTGCCTATATATATATATATATATATATATATATATATATATATATATATATATATATATATATATATATATATAGATATAGATGATGAATCAATATAGAACCAAGTAAAATTCATACAACCATAGAACATCATAAAACTAACTATGTTCATTTTTGAACATTTTGTATGTTCATAATAAAACATTGGTCATTTGTATCTGGTTTTATGGTTCTGTGAAGTATTTTGGTTCTTTATTGAATTCACCCCAATATATATATATATATATATATATATATATATATATATATATATATATATATATATATATATATATATATATACATATATATATATATATATATATATATATATATATATATATATATAAATGATAATCAAAGTTAGTCTACATCTTGCATGAAGGGTCATGAAAGAACTTTGTGGTGGGTAGATGATGTATGAATTGTAACGACGTAAAATTTTCAACCAAAATTTTCATTTTCAAATCTTATAAAACACATATCATATTAATAAAATATCAAATATCAGTTTAAAAAGTTTTCAAAAACATCGAATCAAATCCAGGATCTATGACATAACTCCATCTCAACTGTGTGTGTGCACAATCATGCCGTTGCCTTCCTGCGGTCCTTTGAAGTACCTGAAACACATATCACATAACACGGTTAGCACACATGCTTAGTAAGTTTCCCAAAATACCATGCACATGCAATTAGCCACTCGAGGCTATAATTCTACTAGACCTTCCGGTCAATGTGTCTCAGTGGGACCTTCCGGTCCCATAATTCTGGTAGACCTTCCGGCCCTACCCATGATGACCTTCCAATCCAAACACTGTTGACCTTCCGGTCCAACCATGCAAACATATACATACCACATAAAGCAATTTCGCATAACACTTAAAAGCATATAAGACCTCCCGGTCACACATAATTACCATTCCAGGTAAGGTATAGTGAGAAGACTAACCTGACAACAATCGGGTAGTCTCGAACTCGTATCACCAGTCTAGCCTCCACCTAATACACACAAAATATTTCCCTATTTAATAACATTATTAATAAGGCCAGACAAAACCTCCCTATGCTTTCACAGAAGGGTAAAAGACCATTTTACCCCTCCATGAGTCCCAAAAGTCCACTTGTTGACCAAACCCTAAAGTCAACAAAAAGCCAACGCATGCGAGTACGCTGCGCGTACCAGCTCCTTACGTTGGGCTTACTCGTCCGCTACGTAATCATCAGGCTGTTTGAACCCTACGCCCCGCGTACTGGGATTTACGCTCAGCATACATCCCTGTTTTACTCTTTTCTCAGCTATAGTCTTAATCAGTTAAGACTTTGGCTCGAAATACAGATCTGGACTCCCTAATGCCTCTTAATCTATTAAGTCGAATACTTTTTACCTTTACACGGCTGCCTTGGATAAAAACCCACAAAACCTTCATCCTTTCTCTTCTTTAAGTTCATATCTCATGCATGGACAGTTGTAAATGACCAAGATTGGATTTTTATGAAACTATAGCACAAAATACACTAACAAGGGACAGATCTCGGATTCTTAGGTCTCATCAACTAATAAAGTCATCAACTTTGAGGACAAAACCCTAAAACACCCAAACATATGAACAAAACAAAAGAGTAAGAAAGCTTGAAGCTTTATACCTCCAAGTGAAACTTCCCACACTGCTAAGCTCAGATCTAAGTGCTTGAGCTCCCATTCCTTCTTCTCCAAAGCTTCCTTTCCACTTCTAATGCTCAAGAACTTACCAACAAGCTCTCAAAGGCACTCTCTAGTTATAAGAACGAGGGTTAGGGTTTTTGGATGGACAAGTCTCTGGAAATGTTGGCCAACAAGGAGGCCATAACCTTCTTTAAATAACGGCTCACTTAGAATTATGGTTTCATTCTGGGCCTGGTACGCCCAGCGTACCGGGCGACTTCTGCGTCCAGAACATGCTCACGAGTATGCGCAACGTACACTTACGTACGCCCAACGTACTCGATTATCACATATACTTCTCAAGGACTAACTTGACAACTTAGGGAAACATGAAGGGCCATAGAGATATACCTGATTCCGGGATGTTACAATTCTCCCCCACTAGAATTAGACTCCGCCCTCGAAGTCGCGCTCCGCAAATAATTCTGGATGCTGCTCACGCATCTCCGACTCTGGCTCCCAATTCAGTTCGGACCCTTTCCGATGTTGCCACTGGACCTGAACCAGAGGCACTTCCTTGTTCCTCAGAATCTTAATCTTTCGATCCAAAATCGAGATCGGTTTCTCGATGTAATTCAGGCTCGCATCCACCTGAATATCCTCCAGTGGAACCACTGTCGTCTCATCGGCTACACACTACCTCAACTGGGATACGTGGAAGGTGTTATGGATCTGAATCAGCTCATCGGGTAGTTCTAAACGATACGCTACCTTACCCTCCCTAGCGGTCACCCTGAAGGGGCTAATGTATCGGGGCCCCAGTTTGCCCCTCTTCCTGAACCGGATCACCCCCTTCCACGGGGATACCTTCAGGAGAACAAAATCTCCAACCTGGAACTCAAGTTCGGATCGTCGCCTGTCCTCATAACTTTTATGGCGACTCTGAGCCGTCAGCAACCTCTGTCTGACCTGCTGAATCTGCTCAGTCCTCTTGAGCACTATCTCAGTGCTACCCATCGCATCAACACCCCGCCCGGTCCTCGACAACTTGGTGATAAAAGCCATGGAGATTTGTTCCCATTTCCACTGGGGAACCTCTAGTGGTTGGAACTTGCCATGCGGACGCTGGTGCTCGGCCTTAACCCGACGACAGGTCAAGCACCTCTCGACCATCCAAGCAACATCCCTCTTCATACAGGGCCACCAATAGTGTCTTTTCAGGTCCAAATACATCTTAGTGGCCCCAGGGTGGATCGAGAATCTCGATCTGTGTGTCTCCTCCATCAGTACACGACGTGCTGCGCCTAAAAAGGGCACCCAAACCCTCCCTCAAAAGGTCATAAGCCCCCGAATATCCGTCACAAACTTGGACACCTGTCCAATCAACCGCTCCCTTTTACGGTTCTCCGGTCTCACGGCCTCCGCCTGGGCCTCTCGAATGGTATGTAAGACTGGAGTCATCACAATCATCCTCATGCACACGTCTTAGATCGGGGTATTCTCTACTCTACGGCTCAGGGCGTTGGCTACCACATTAGCCTTGCCCGGATGATACAGGATCTCGCAGTCATAATCTTTCACTACATCCAACCATCTCCTCTGCCTCATGTTAAGGTTGGGTTGATCCATAAGATACTTCAAACTCTTGTGGTCCGTGTATATGGTACACCGAACCCCGTACAGATAGTGTCGCCAGATCTTGAGGGCAAACACCACCGCCCTCAGCTCTAGGTCATGGGTGGAATATCTCGTCTCATGAGGCTTCAACTGCCTCGATGCGTATGCAATCACGTGCCCTCTCTGCATCAGTACCGCACCCATGCCTGTAATAAATGCATCGCAATATACCACGGAATCCTCCAATCCCTCCGGAAGGGCCAACACGGGAGCTTCGCACAATCTCTGGCGAAGGGTCTCAAATGAGGTCTGCTGATCGGGACCCGACGTAAAAGTAACACCCTTCCAGGTCAACCGAGTGAGGGGAATGACAATCTTGGAGAAATCTCTGATAAACCTCCAATAATAACCGACCAGCCCCAGAAAACTCCTGATCTCGGATGCGGACCTCGACTCCTCCCACCGCATAACCGCCTCAATCTTGGCCGGATCGACCAGAATCCCATTGTGATTAACGAGATGCCCAAGAAACACGACCTCTCGTAACCAGAAATCACACTTGGAGAATTTGGCATATAGCCTCTCCGACCTTAAAACTCCTAAAACCTCTCTAAGGTGCTCCTCGTGCTGCTCTCTGGACCTCTAGTACACCAAGATGTCGTCGATGAACACAATCATCGATCGATCCAACATGGGCTTGCATACCCAGTTCATGAGATCCATGAACGCTGTTGGTGCATTGGTGAGCCTAAAAGGCATCACCACGAACTCGAAATGCCCATAACAAATCCTAAATGCTGTCTTCTGAATATCTTCTTCACGCACCCTCATATGATGATACCTAGATCTCAAGTCGATCTTGGAAAACCAAGTCGCACCCTGTAACTGATCAAACAGATCATCGATCCTCGATAGTGGATAACGGTTCTTGACCGTCAGTTTGTTCAACTCTCGGTAATCAATGCACATCCGGTGCGAACCATCTTTTTTCTAGACAAAAAGGATCGGTGCTCCCCACAACGAGCTACTCGGTAGGATGAATCCCTTCCCCAACAGCTCTTGAAGCTGTGAGAATAGCTCCTATATCTCTGCCGGCGCAAGGGGATAGGGTGCCTTGACGATAGGCGCCGCCCCCGGAATCAAATCAATACGAAACTCCACCTGCCTCTCCGGAGGCACACCCGATAATTCCTCGGGGAAAACGTCCGGGAACTCACTCACCACCGGAACCGCAGCGATGGAACTCGGTCTCTCCGTAGCTACCAGCGTATCCGCCACATACGCAAGGAAACCCATGCAACCCTGCTGCAAACTTTGTCTTGCTCGGGCAGCCGAGCAAAATGCTAACCCAGATCGGGTACCCTCGCTGTACACCGTAAGCACTCCCCCACCAGGGTCTCGTATGGTCACCAATTGTCGTTAACAGTCGATTACCACTCTGAATCGGCTCAACCAGTCCATGCCCACAATGACACAGACATCACCCTTAGAAATCGGAACCAGATCTATCGGAAACTCCACACCAAAAATCTTGAGTACACACCCTCGGATCACATCAGTAGCAAACACCGCCCGTTCACCTGCTATGGAAACTCTCAGAGGTCGACTCAGCGCCTCTCTTCGGATCCTGACGTGACGACTAAATGCTAGTGATACGAAAGATCGACTCACACCCGAGTCAAATAATACCAAGGCAGGTACAAAATTCACAAGAAAAGTACCTATACATATAACATAATAAGCACAAATTAACTCGAATAAGATAATAAAAGAGCACATACCGGTCACGACATCAGGTGATGCACGGACCTCCTCTGTCGTCATCTGAAATGCTCTACCACGGGCCTTCGGTGCCTCGGCCTTCACCGGCCGACTATCAACAGCACGCAAGGCAGCAGGCGCAAATCCCTGTGCCGATCCCTGAACAAGCTGTGGACATTCGGCCTTCTTATGACCAATCTGGTTACAGTGAAATCAGACTGTGAATACCTTGGGCCAATCCTTGGCTAAGTGCCCCTCCTTGCCACACTTGTAGCAAGCGCCTGCTTGCTAGGTCCCCTCATGACTCTTGCCGCACTTCCCAAAAGTGCGCCCCTTCTAACCTCCGGATCTCGAATCGGCGGGCTTTGCCCTCTTTGCTGCCGACTGAGACTGTGTCGGCCGCCGATCCCTCCCCTGAGACTCTACATCCTCCCTGGCCTGAGTCTCCAGCTCAATCTCCCTATTTCGGGCATTTCCCTGAAGCTAGACAAATGTCCGGTACGACGAGTTCGCCACGTACTCGCGGATATCCGTCCTCAAGATACTCAGATAGCAGCTCATATGTGCCTGCTCGCTCGACACGTGCTCAGGGCAGAACATCTCCCTCTCATGAAACAACCTAGTGATGACTGTCACTGACTCTGTACCCTGCTTGAGGGACAGAAACTACTGGGCCAACCGTTCCATCTCCACCGGGGGAACATACTCGTCTCGGAACATAGCAGTGAACGTCTCCCAAGTCACTGCAGCGCGCTCTGTAGATGTGAAATGAGCTGTCATAGACTTCCACCAGTCCTTCGCTCCCAAGCGAAGTTGGTTCAGTGCGAACCATGCTCTCAAGTTCTCCGGACAGGAACAAGTGTAGAATCATCCCTCAATGTCAGAGATCCATCTCATCGTGACAATCGGATCCCGAGTCCCATCAAACTCTGGTGGCTTTGTGTTGCTGAACTCCCGGTACAGCAACGAGTCACCCCCCTGTGGCCTAGCAGCGGCGACAGTTGCGGTGGCTGCAACAGTAGCAGCCTCGGTCAGAGCAGCATATCGCTCGTCAAATGTCTCAATCAACGTGGTCTTGATAGACCCACTCATCTCCGGCTCAGCTCAAATGGTTGCGGCCACCTCCTCGTGGATCATCCTACGAATATCCTTCTCACTGGTACCACTGTCTCCTGGATTGTGGCGCGTTCCCACCATGATGCCTCTGAAACACAACACAAAATAATCAGAGACTCGATCTAGTATACCCACACTCGATCACCCGACCCTACTGGTTCCTTGGTATCCAAAGGATTCTTACCTGGGCTGCTCACTAATCCAGTGTTTCGAGCAGTACGGGTCCAATACTACCTTCCACACCGCATTCGCATTCACCCCAAGTCCTCCTCCGACTATCTCAGATCACAAGTACTCTATGACTCTCAGAACACAGGCTACTTTCTAGTAGACCCCTCATAAGCTCCTCTCTGCTACCTACTCACACTCGAAGGAATTCACAGCAGCAGTAACTCCTAGGCTAAGGTATCACAAATCAGGCCACCCTAGTCCTAAATATGAATACCTAGCCTACTCTCTAGCATGCATAACATATCTCATAATATCTCATAACACATAACGTAAGGGTATTTTGGGAAATCACCGTTCGGGCGCTGGTTGATTGTACACACTGCTCCTTTCCGTTTTCTCTTGAAATCTTTTACTTGTTTTAGAAAATCGTTTCTTTTTGAAAACTTTTCTCAAATCCTCAGTTTGAGTACAGATATGCCCGAAGGTGTATCCGAATCCCTCAAACGAAGGCTCTGATACCAACTTGTAACGACGTAAAATTTTCAACCAAAATTTTCATTTTCAAATCTCATAAAACACATATCATATTAATAAAATATCAAATATCAGTTTAACAAGTTTTCAAAAACATCGAATCAAATCCAGGATCTATGACATAACTCCATCTCAACTGTGTGTGTGTGTATAATCATGTCGGTGCCTTCCCTCGGTCCTCTGAAGTACCTAAAACACATATCAAATAACACGGTAAGCACGCATACTTAGTGGGACCTTCCGGTCACACATACCAAAATACCACACACATACAATTAGCCACTCGAGGCTATAATTCTACTAGACCTTCCGGTCAATGTGTCTCAGTGGGACCTTCCGGTCCCACAATTCTGGTAGACATTCCGGCCCTACACATGATGACCTTCCGGTCCAAACCCTGTTGACCTTCCGGTCACGCATAATTACCATTCCATGTAAGGTATAGTGACAAGACTCACCTGACACCAATCAGGTAGTCTCGAACTCGTATCACCAGTCTAGCCTCCGCCTAATACACACAAAAGATGTCCCTATTTAATAACAGCATTCATAAGGCCAGAAAAAAACTCCCTATGCTTTCACAGAAGGGTAAAAGACCATTTTACCCCTCCATGAGTCCCAAAAGTCCACTTGTTGACCAAACCCTAAAGTCAACAAAAAGTCAACGCATGCGAGTACGCTGCGCGTACCAGCTCCTTACGCTGGGCGTACTCGTCCGCTACGTAACCATCGGGCTGTTTGAACCCTACGTCCTACGTACTAGGATTTACGCTCAGCGTATATCCCAGTTTCACTCCCTAATGCCTCCTTAAGATTTACGCTCAACCATCGGGCTGTTTGAACCCTACGTCTATAGTCTTAATATGTTAAGACTTTGTCTCAAAATACAGATCTGGACTCCCTAATGCCTCTTAATCTATAAAGTCGAAGACTTTTTGCCTTTGCATGGCTGCCTTGGATAAAAACCCACAAAACCTTCATCCTTTTTCTTCTTTAAGTTCATATCTCATGCATGGACAGTTCTAAACGACCATGATTGGATTTTTATGAACCTATAACACAAAATACACTAACAAGGGACAGATCTCGGATTCTTGGGTCTGATCAAGTCATAAAGTCATCAACTTTGGGGACAAAACCCTAAAACACCCCAAACATATGCACAAAACAAAAGAGTAAGAAAGCTTGAAGCTTTATACCTGCAAGTGAAACTTTCTACACTGCTAAGCTCAGATCCAAGTGCTTGAGCTCCCACTCCTTCTCCAAAGCTTCCTTTCCACTTCTAATGCTCAAGAACACACCAACAAGCTCTCAAAGGCACTCTCTAGTTATAAGAATGAGGGTTAGGGTTTTTGGATGGACAAGTCTCTAGAAATGGTGGCCAACAAGGAGGCCATAACATTCTTTAAATAGGTGCTCACTTAGAATTAAGGTTTCATTCTGGGCCTGGTACGCCCAGCGTACACTATCGTACGCCCAACGTACTGGGCGACTTCCGCGTCCAGAACACGCTCACGAGTACGCGGAGCGTATAGTTACGTATACCCAACGTACTCGATTATCACATAAACTTCTCAACGACTAACTTGACAACTTAGGGAAAGATGAAGGGCCATAGAGATATACCTTATTCCGGGATGTTAAAGGAACGAATTGTCATATTAGATGAGATCTACTTAAATAGGTACAAAGAATACATTTATTACTATAGATAACTTCAAGTAGTTGGGGAGTTGATAGTTAATTTGTGTTAAGCGGATGAGAAGTCGTGTTCTTACTTTGATTAATATATTGACAATTGTAAAAATAAAGAGAGGGGATAAAGAGAGAGAATTAATAGTATCCACATGTCATAATCTTGTATGGGTAAGAAAATGTAGGATGATATTTAATTTTTCATTGACAAATACGTGTTATTATCTTATTGTTGTTATAATGCACACTTTGACTATCATCAACTATTAAAATTTTTTTTGATAAAAGAACCGACACTTATTATTAAAAAAAAGGTTTTACTAATTCATAATCTAAATGTAAATACAACTATTTTTAAATATATAGATTTCTTTACGAGATTGTGATCCAAATAAAACTATATTTAAATATATAGATACAAACATCTTATGTTTTTATTTGAAACAATTGTAAATTCATTTTTAACCTCTACATGCTACAACTATAACACTTCAAATTTGATCTCATTTTTTTATTTATAACAATTTATTATGAAATAATTCGTTTTAAGCTTTTATAAGTTAAACAACAATAGCATTCAAGTTTTATCTATTTTTTCTTTAATGAATAATTGTAAATTCATTTTTAACCTCTACATGCTACAACTATAACACTTCAAATTTGATCTCATTTTTTTATTTATAACTATTTATTATGAAATAATTCATTTTAAGCTTTTATAAGTTAAACAACAATAGCATTCAAGTTTTATCTATTTTTTCTTTAATGAATAATTAAGTTTTTGATTCTATTATATATATATATATATATATATATATATATATATATATATATATATATATATATTCTAAAAGTTTATAATTATAAATTATGTATCATGTTTAACAAGTTATACCATTAAATAGAGCTTACAAACACCTTCAAATTGATACCAATACTAAATATATTAAAATATCATGAAATTATAAAATCAATTAAAAACGATATTATAATACGAATTAAACGCAAAACTACAAAATAAAATAAACACTATATCATAATATTTACAAGGATGCTTAAGAAATAGTAAAAATAGTGAGCCCCATTCAAAACTAAACTATTTCTACGAGAACAATTAAAAACAAGCCTGTTTTTACAAAAACATAAAACTACTTGGATAATCATCATCGGCTATTAAAAAAAACTTTGATAACAGAACGAAGACTTATTATTAAAAAAGAGCATTTTACAATAGCGTAATCTAGATGTAAATGCAATGATATTTAAATATATACATATATGTACAAAAACAATTATTAATGAAATAACATTGTTTAAAGGTTGAATAGAAGTTATTTTAAAAGTCATATTGTCAAACTCTTTTTTTGACTTATTGACTTTCAAAAAGTCAATAAGTCAGTTGTTTTCCCAAACACCCTCTCAATCTATCTTGACCTACCTAAGAAGAAACCAAGAAGAAGATGCTGACTCCTTCAAGCTTCTCAACAACAAACCATGAATTTCTTTGTTATTTTCTACTCCCAACTCGAATTCCTACCTACATAACTAAATATAACCCTGGAATAAAGTTCAGGGTCTACCTTAATTCAACGTTATATGTCAATTTCGATCATTTTTTCATCAATTGAACATTTATCGATTTTGACTTTTTTTTTCTTTCAATTTCTCATTCTTACCTCCGTAAGTTTTATTTTTCTATATCAGTGAGAAACAAGGTAAAAAGTGAAAGTATTGAGAATGGCTTGATGAGGATGATGGGAATGTGAAACCTATGATTACACATGACAATACAGCGGGAAAAGATGTATTGCCAGGTCTTAAAAGAGATGCAATGAATTGAAGATCATGATGATAATCTTGCATGTATTGGTTTTTTTTTATACAATTAAGATCGTTTTGAATTGAAAAGATTTGATGTAATAATCTTTTGGCTATAATGTTTTGTAAGAAAGTACATCACTAATTTGCTATTAAGACAAATTGCTGTAAAAATTACATTGATATTTTGCTATTAAGATAAATGTCGATGTATTGATTCTCTATTAGATAAATCGCAATGTATTCATTCTCTATTCGACTAAATTTGTACGGATGCATAACTATTTTACCCAACTTGATTGCTTAAAAAACAATTTATTTTTTAGTCATTTTGTAATGTTAGCCTAAGTTGTTTATTTTTATAATTCAGAACACTTTAAGATACCTGAAAATCTATTACTATAATATTTGAAAATAAAAATATAAATACATCATCTCTTTACTTATAAAAATTAACATTTCAAAATAAAAGCCATCTTTAGCTCTTTCTTATGTAATGGATTTTTAAAAAACGATATATATATATATATATATATATATATATATATATATATATATATATATATATATATATATATATATATATATATATATATATATATATATATATATATATATATATTGTGAGTGCAAGGATATGTATGGACAAGGTTTCAAAACTCAAACCTTGAATTAATCTTACGTAAATGGTTGCTAATAATGAAAGATCTAGTCAAGGATGGTAAACCAGTCAAGTCTGAAATGATTAACTTCAACTAAGTGCTCATAATAGATAATATTAAAAAAATTATTGACCGAATGATTTCTTTGATTTGATGGGAGTAAAAATGTGACTCTTGTTAATGGATAATCGGTTATCCCAAAACTAGGTTGACAACTCCTTATATAGACAAGTAGTCACAAAAAGACGAATATACTAAAGGTGTTTATAGACTAAGAGAGGACTGAAGATTAACAACTTGATACAACCGTTTCTGTTGATCTTGTCTCTTATACTATACTACAAAACACTTAGAAGAATGTAAAATAGTACTTGACACCTTAAATGCATTATATACTCAAATACTTCAAAATACAAAATAGTCCCCGAAATATCTTCACCTTGGTATGTCCTTACTTTGGAAACTCATTCAGTCTCAGACTATATAACATCACAGAATAGCACATGATATATAATAGTCACAACATCTCGGATTGACTAAGGGGCACTTCATGTTCCGACAATCCCCCCTAAGTGTCATTAGAAATCCTCAACAATTCTACTTAGATTCTTAAAAAGCAAATAGATAGGCTTTTTGCATCCAACTTCGAAATTCAATATAACAATTGAGTTGATCAACAAAATCCTTTTTTGTGGGAACTAGATGCTTTTCTCGGACTCTAAAGAACTCTTTCATGCCCATGATTTTCCTTAGGTAGATGAATCTGGGCTAAGGCTCTTTGATAAGGCCTTTATCAGTAGAGAAAGAGTAGAGTTGAACAAATGAGCAAACTCTATATCTGATCTCCCGAATTCAGCCACATAATCTTTTAAGTAGTTAAGAGTAGAGTTGTATGCTCCTATGCTGAACTCTTAGGTCTATCTTTCTTTAAGATGTATTGGAATGACAAGAATGTCATTGGGATTTATGTTTACCTGAAGTCAGCATCCGAGATCTTGATTATCATTTGATAGTTCCGATAGACATAGTAGAAATAGAGAAGGCAATTCAAATCATACTTTCAAAGCACTTTTGTACCGAAACCACAAATTTGGTGATTCCAGACTTGGACCAAATTACTTCTTTAGGAAGAGTATTAGTGGTGTAGAACGTGTTGACTCTTTCTCTGTCGGTTCAAACAAGAGTCTCTTTGTTGTTCGAGGGATGAGGTGGATCGAACTTTACATAGAATTTGAGGAGAGATGGGAAGATCTATTTTCTCCAAATTATTTGAAGGAAGAGCATAACTTTTATGGGATAGAAAGTGATCGTCATAAATCATCCCTTGAGGATAGTGTGGAGAGATGCATGTGAAGGGATTCTGATTGTCCTTCATTTCTTGAATTCGGAGGCTTTCCTCTATTTCTTGGTTCATTTCATCCATAGAACATCATTCTCTTTTGCTCAATTTCTTTACTAGACTGAATCGTTCGAAGGAGATTCCTTTTCCTTTGTATTTGATGGGTGCTTTAGGAGTGGAGGTGGAAGAAATAATTTGTTGACCAACAGGAGTGATGCGCAACTCTGAAGGAGGAGAAAGCAATGGTTTCTCAGGAAAATCATCATATTTTTTGATTGGGGATACAACATCAACAAGCCCAATTCTTGGAGCTGGAATGGGAGGAAGCATAGAATGAGTGGTTTGAAAAGCATCTGCTGGAATGGGGATACAACATCAACAAGCCATTTAACTGATTCTTTTGAATAACTTTGCATGATTAGATGGCTAATAGACTGATGACCATTCTTATTCTCTTCTTTCTAAATGATCTTAACAGTTGATGGTTGTTCCCTGATAGTTTGGAGCCCAATGATTGCATCTAACACGTGGTCATTTACATCAAATTCATATTATTTTTCAATCTCTTCACCCACAAACTCAACATCATCATCCGAGGATTCATCGCATAGTTGGAATTCCGGGGTAGGTTTCTAGAAAATCCTCATCATTTCTCCCCCTCTTGAATGGGAAGGCCCTTCCTCCAATGCAAGCAAAGCTTCAGGCATTAAATCATCAAGTTTCTTAAAGACTTTTCGGAAGCTCAAATTGATTTGCTTGTTGAGCTTGTCGTAGGTGTTGACCATGGGAGCTTGTGCTCGGAGAGTATCGAAGGTCTCTTCCATGATAAGAATCATCTCATCAAATTTGTCGTTTGGAGTGTCCACAAAATGTTGTGCAGACCGAATTACGTTGATCAATACCTGCTGTATAATCATGTGGAAACCATCCTTTTCTTTGATCTCTTTTTCCAAACGTTGGATTTGTTTTTCATGACAAACATTAGTCTCCTTGTTGAGATCGTTGGTAGCAAAAATCATGTCGTTGTGGATCTTTAGCATCATGGTGATAGTAGAGATGTGATGGTAGAGATTATCTTTGTACTTTTGTTGAGTTTCTTCAAGAGTGTGTTTCAATCGGAGCGACATGATTTGATGCAAATGATTGGCCTTGTGAAATTACGTGCTTTCGGATCTTCTATTAGCATTGTCATTAGATTCCTCAGTGCCCTTAGTTTCATTACCTTGATTGACCTCGGTTTGATTACCTTGAACGTGGTTTTCTTCGTCACCTTGAGCTTGGTTGCCTTGGTCAGCATCCTTATCATCAATAGGCAATTTGTTCGAGGATGAGGATAATCTGAAGTCATTTAGGACTTTGGATGTGGATAGAATCAGAAATCGAAAAGTTGTTTGGGTTGGAATAGCAGCAGCCGTAGTAGAGTATTCTTTGAATATCACTTTAACTTTTTCTTCAACATGTGAGTCGTTCGTAGGAGGTTCTTCCAAAATGAAAAAGGAATCGGGCACGTCTCCACTTTGAATATTCTCAGCTTCGGTAGTAGATGGATCATCCTTGTTACCAGGAACATCATCTACTTTTGGATCGTTTGATAAAGGAAGAAGAGCATCGACTTCTGAATCAGTCGGAATCTTCATCGTGAGTTTACTGTGGAGTTCTCTATAGCGTATTCCGAGGAGAGTAAGATCAACTTGATATCTTGTAAGATCAGGGTGCCTGATGTGACCCCTGTCAATAGCATCATTCCAGTTTTTAGAAGAAAGACCTGATCATCCTTTATCCATGGTGGATATTGGCTCATTTCTGGCTTCCAAGGTCGGAGGGACTACTCCAGACTTGGAAAGCTTGGAACTTGTGGAAGGGTACATAGATTGTGATTGTGTAGAAGGAAGAGTATGACTCAAGTTGACTCGTGCATGTGTCCTGGGGGGCTCCATGGGACTTTGTTCAATAGCAGCACCACCCTTTTAGGAGGGTGGGGAAAAATCATGTGCAGACTTCCCGTGAGTGTATCTAGTATGTGTTATTGAAACTTCGAAGGGTACTTCGGAAGAGTGGGTGGGAGGGGTAGGCTGAGACCTAGAGTGAGATCGAGATTCGATATGTGAACCCTTTTAATAGGATTCATCAGCTTTCGTTCTTTTTTGGCTTTTGGTTAAGAAGGGATGACTTTCGCTTTAGATCGATCTTCTTCTTTCGACCTTCAAATGCAGTTGGTCTATTATCTTCTAAGGGAAATTCATCCAAGACTGGGGTAGGTTGCATTAGGTCAAATACAACCGAAGTCGCTACATGGTGTTTTAAATGAGGAGAGTCGGAAAGAATATTGTTCAACATATGTTGAGGAAGACGTCGGACAGCTTCGAATGGAGCTTGATTAGGCAACTTGTATGAATTAATAACTTTAATGGTGGAATATACCTCAAGGATGTCCAAGTTGAGTGGAATGGCTTCATTTTGTTCAAGGGAGATTTTTTGTAGCATCAGAGCCCAGAACCTCAGTCTTGGGATCTCATTTGCCTTCGTCCATTAGTGATCATTCAAAAGTCTTGTCATATCTCTTCCATTAGATCGACGCCATTAGATAGGCTGGTAAAAATATCGTAGACAACATAGAACCAATCATTGCTCAGGTTGTCTGTTCCGCCGTGCTTTTCGGACAAGCCTCTAAGAATCAAATGCATCAACACAATCCAGATGTCGGGAAACGCCAATTTCTTGAACTCCTTAACCTTGAATTCCCCTTTGTTCCCGATTTGAGATAGAAAAGCTTGAACTTCTTCAAGAGAGAGTTCCACAACTTGAAATCCTTGAGGGTTTTCCACAACCCCAATGATACAAAAAATATTTTCTTCTGAACCAGAACAATATGATCATCAGTAATCTTACATTCAAGGACTTCATCTTCAAACTTGACTCGTTCAAAAGCTTTTTGCAACATTCTGAGAGGGAAGTTAGGGTTTGGGATTTTGGTGAGAGGGATGGAAATGGAGTGTTTGGAGATATACTGGATCATAACCCTTACAAATCTTCATAATCCATAGGATCAAGAGAGAAAAGGTTAGTAGTTTCCCTCAGAATGGGCTAAATCAAAGAGGATAAAGCAGATCCCTTCGATGATTTCTTCTTAGTTGTAGGTTTGGAAGTTTGGGATGCCATTGTTGTGAGTACTTGAAGAACACTGTATAACAAAAAGTTTAGATAAATGTTCTAAGAAAGAGACAACCAAAGTGTGAAAGTGGGAACAGTTAGGATTCAAAATCACTATATAGGTGGGTGCTTCAGGATCGGGTTGAAGAATAAGAATGATGAGACCCGACTGATGAAACGGGTTGCATTAAATGCATAGGTCTAAATGACCTCCCTTTGTGACAGTTTATGTCACACCCCGTTAAAGCGGAAACAAGAGGTGCAACAGTACAAAGGGTCTCTTTGCAAAAGTTAATAGACAACACCAACCATAGTATTAAAAAGCTTTACAATTTACAATAAGTTTTGAAATTTTTTAAAACGAATTACAATACAATCAAAAAAAGACACATGCATAATGCTTCTACAAGTGATGTGTCTCTAGGTGCCACTTAGTAGATGATTCCTGAAAAAGCATGTAAAAAGAGGGTCACCTATGGAAATAGTTTCTGAGTTTACAGGTTTACGACATAATATCATTTTGAAATCATGGTAGTCCAAAATATTGATAAAGGTGTCCATAACAAAAGTAGGTTGCTAACATGGGAAATAAAGTTTTTTCTGAAAATGATGTATTAAGTTTTTTGCTGTACAGAGTAATAAGTTTGTATGTGTAATATAATTCAACTATGAGTTCACAACCCAATCCTAATGATCGAGGGTGCCCTATAGAGATCAATGTGTGTCGCTCACATAGATAGAAATGGGCAAATGCACTCCGTGAACCGTGCGAGTGGGGAGTTGTTTACCTCATAATAGCACTATCCATAAAGGCCATTGGCTCAAAGAGTTGATCACTTGTCTATGTTCCAGGGACTTAGTTCGATAAGGCCTCATGTTCACAATTCCATACATTTACATGAAAAATATAACAATCAATTTGTTACAAGATAATCGAAATGCAAAAAACATACTAAAACATGGACATGCTTTTTTTGGGTTTTGAGCATCCTAACAACCTTAAGGTGCACATACAACCCTAGAAGCTTTGGAACTATGTTTTCTCTATTATACATGCAAAATTGATTTCCAAAGTCTTATCATATCTAGCATGCAATCCTAGGTACATGAATAACAAAAATTCTAGAAAGAATTACATACCTTTTCTTGTAGTGATTTGCTTGGAGTTTATGAGCCTAGCACCAATAGTGTGGATGCCTCAAGTGGTGTCATAAATCACCAAAACAAGAGGTAAGCTCTTGAGAGAATAAGAACACTATATAGAAATCGGCCCACCTTATGCTCACACACTAGTGCCATTTCAAGTGCTAAAGACCCCTTTATATAGTATGGAGGATTAGGGTTACATGCATGCAAACCCTAATACCCATGACCTTTAATTTACATAGGATCCATGGGTTAAAATCTCCATGGATTATCCATGGACTTCATATACTCTTAGCCCATCCTAAATAAATCTTAGCCCAATCCATATATATGTAAGAGTCCATATTTAATTTGTCTCATTTGATCACTAAATTAATTCCAAATTAATTCTTGATCAATACTAATTAAATAATATGATTTCACATTAATATATTATAACTTATTATATATTAATATATCATAAAAATCTTATTCTCAAAAGTATATCCATACAAATTGTTCGGTGAAGTGCAACCCAAATGGACCATGCCGGGTCGGGTCAAGTGCATACCAAATATAGTTACGGACTTAGACACCTTATCCAACAGTCTCCCACTTGATAAGTATGATAACTATAGGTGCAAGTATAACTTCAAGAACCAACCGGCAATCGTAGCACTTTAAAACTTTGTTGAACCATGAAGTGCCATTTTAGATAACTGATCATACAATCCTCTGTTCTCAAGATATCAGCCGGGCAAATACATGTAACAATGTCGTACTTATTGTCCAGCAGTTTGTTTCTCGATCTATTGATTTGTTTGACATAGAGCTAAATTGAACACATCAATTAGGTTCTGACCGGGCCCGACACATAAGTCAAAACAAAATCATCAAGGGGCCCAGATATCGCTTCTAATCCTAGAAGGAACAGATAAACTTCGACTCATATGCTTGTACTAACTACTTGTTAAATTATGCACAAAAGCACGTTTTATGACATCAAGTTACTGATGCATTTTCGTACAATCAATGGATAACCAACTCATGGTCAACAACTCATGTCTCTAGGTTTGAAGATTTATATGATATTATCGTCTCACGATCACTCGAGATAAATTCCATTAAGTGATACAAGTGAGCGTGGGTTTAATCCAATACTCAAAACTTATGAGCACTCATGAATGTTGCAACAACTATTGCTATGTCTAATACACCTTAGACAAATCTACAATCCGAATTCATGACAGTCTTAATTCAATACCTACCTTCAGTGTATGACCGACTGTGGGGGTTCGAATAATATAATTATTCAGGAAGTCAAAACATGCAAAATTAAAACAATAGTAAATGATCAACATAGGATAGTAACACTTTACTCATAAATAAATAACAACTTTTATTTAATCATCAAATGTTAATTACATTTTACAAGTTTCAGAAATCTAATTATTAAAACTAATATCGTCCCTCAGCCCGATGATTCTTGCATGCTGCAAATGCCTAACCCTAGTCAGTCCCTTCGTGAGGGGATCTGCAGGATTCTCTTCTGAGGATACCCTCTTTGCCACGATGAGTCCTTCTTCTATATTATGTGTTATGAAGTGATATTTTTTGTCAATGTGTCTTGATTTACCATGATCTCTTGGTTCTTGGCTAGGCAACTGCACTATTGCAGTCACAGAAAATCTCCATAGGCTCTTTATAGCAGGTACAACCCCAAGGTCTCCGATGAAGTTCTTTAGCCATATCGCCTCTTTGCTGCCTCGCTTGCTGCTATGTACTCTGATTCGCAAGTTGAATCAGCTATTGTCTCCTGCTTGGAACTTTTCCAAGTAATGCTCCTCCATTGAGGGTAAAGATCCAGCCTGATTGAGAGCGGAAATAATCCCTGTCAGTCTGAAAAAAAGCATCACTATACCCAACCACTCTCAAGTCATCACTCCCACCAAGGGTAACGACCCAGTCCTTAGTCCTCTGCAGGTACTTGAGAATATTCTTTACCGCAGTCCAGTGAGCCATGCCAGGGTTACCCTGATATCTATTAACCATGCTCAAAGCAAAGTCCACATCAGGGTGAGTATAAGTCATAGAATACATGATCGAGCCAACAACGGAAGTTAATGGTAATCGAATCATCTCAGCTATCTCAGCCTCTGTACTCGGACTCTGAGCCTTTTCTCAGTTTGGCATTATGCTGGATCGGTAAATCCCCTTTCTTGGAATTCTGCATGTTGAACCTTTTCAACACCTTGTCCAAGTAGGTACTATGACTAAGTCCAATTAGTCTCTTACTCCTATCTCTCAATATCCTTATCCCTAGGATATAGGCAGCTTCTCCAAGGTCCTACATAGCGAAACACTTCCCAAGCCAGGACTTAACCTCCTTCAGAGTTAGGATGTCATTTCCTATGAGTAGTATGTCATCCACATACAATACCAAAAAGCTAACTATACTCCCACTAGCCCTAACATATACACATGACTCATCATCGCTTCTCGAGAAGCCAAAATCTTTGACTTTCTCATCGAAACAAATATTCCATCTACGAGATGCTTGTTTCAATCCATAAATGGATTTCTCAAGCTTACACACTCTATTAGGGTATTTAGCATCGACAAAACCCTCTGGCTGATTCATGTAAACATACTCAACCAACTTTCCATTAAGGAAAGCGGTTTTGACATCCATTTGCCATATTTCATAATCATGAAATGCAGTTATGGCTAGCAAAACCCTAATAGACTTAATCTTCGCTACTGGTGAGAAGGTCTCATCATAGTCAACTCGCAGAGTTTGTGTAAAGCCCTTCGCAACCAGTCGTGCCTTATAAGTGTGTACCTTCCCATCCATGTCGGTCTTCTTCTTGAAGATCCATTTGCACCCAACTGTCTTACGACCTTGTACATTGTCAACCAAGTTCCAAACTTGATTGTCATACATGGACTGAATCTCGCTGTCCATAGCCTCCTTCCATTTAGCAGACTCAGGGCCTGCCATGGCTTCCCTGTAGTTATAAGGTTCATCCAAATCTATCAGTGTACTATCACTGATAAATGTATCACCTTCAGCAGTCATATGATAAACATAATAAAAATCAGGTGTGTTCCTAATTCTAGTGGAACGCCTTGGAGGTACAGACTCATCTATTGGCTCAACAGGAGTTTCCTCCTCAGGTTGATCGATAGTGTTTGAGGTTCCTTCACCACTTGACTCTTGAAGCTCTTCAAGGTCAATTTGCCTCCCACTGTTTCCTTGGCTTATAGATTCTTTCTCATGAAAGACTCCTCTCCTTGCTATAAAGACCACATTCTCACTGGGTATGTACAAGATCTATCCAAAGGATTTCTATGGGTAGCCGATGAAAATACACCTTTCACTTCGAGGTTCAAGCTTGTCGTGAGACTCGCGCCTCACGAAAGCCTCGAACCCCAAATCTTGATGTGGTATAAATTGGGAACTTTCCCAGTCCACATCTCGTGAGGTGTTTTGGCAACCATTTTAGTAGGGACTAGATTAATGATATGGGCGACAGTCTGTAAGGCATTCCCCCAGAATGAGATAGGTAACGAAGCTCGACTCATCATGGAACGAACCATATCCAACAAGGTTTGATTATGCCTCTTAGCCACACCATTCAACTATGGTGTCCTAGAAGGTGTCAATTGTGAGACAATCCCACATTCCTTAAGATAGTCAAGGAACTCAATACTAAGATACTCGCCTCCCCGATTGGATCAGAGTATCTTGATGTTCCTGCCCAGTTGATTCTCCACTTCCTGCTTAAACTCTTTGAACTTTCAAAGGTTTCTGACTTATGCTTGATTAAATAGATATATCCATATCTACTATAATCATCGGTAAAAGTCACA
This sequence comes from Lactuca virosa, assembly GCF_052849685.1. Classification (NCBI taxonomy): domain Eukaryota; kingdom Viridiplantae; phylum Streptophyta; class Magnoliopsida; order Asterales; family Asteraceae; genus Lactuca; species Lactuca virosa. Next base: position 301,532,570 of record NC_136429.1, on the reverse strand, counting down.
TAGTAGCGATTAGCATTTCTTGCGGCGGTTTTGAGGGGTCCATACACATATGTGTGTATGAGGTCCAACAAACCCTCACCCCTCTCACAAGTACCAGTGAAGGGTGACTTTGTCATTTTTCCAAGTAAACAAGACTCGCAACTATCATCCGACTTTAGGTCAAATGATTCCAAAACTCCAGCCTTTTGGAGTTGGCCTATGCGCTTCTTGTTAACTTGTCCAAGACGACAATGCCACAAGGGTGACATATCTAAACTATTTGAAGAATGAATACACAATACATTATTTCCTAGATTATCTACAACATTCACAGCTTCATATACACAATCACAAGGTAATGCTTTAATGTAAAATACATCATTGTAATAAACATTAATAGCACCATTATCATTATCAAATGAAAAGGAAAATCCTTGTTTGTACAAGCCATGAAAAGAAATAATATTTCTCGCCATTTCAGACGAGTAACAACATTTATTCAAATCTAAAATTAACCCATTCTTAAGCAATAAATAATAAACTCCTATCTTGGTAACAGGTGATTCTTTCCTATTGCCCATGATTAAGTTTATCTTCCCGTGCTCCACTTTCTCACTTGTTCTTAGGCCCTACAAATCAGTACAAATGTGAATGCCACAACCTGTATCAAGTACCCAAGATTTAGAACACAGTGAGTTATTAGACAATATAGTATAAATACCTGCATGGGTGGGTTTTACTTTCCCATCCCTTACATCCTGCAAGTATTTGGGGCAGCTTCGCTTTCGGTGTTCCTTTTCCTGGCAGTACAAGCATTGTGCTTCCTTTGGGTTTGAAGAAGGAGGAATGGAACCTTTCTTGGTTCCACTTGAAGAGGAGCCATCAAGGGGCTTTCCCTTGGTACCCTTCGAAGGGGTCTTCCTCTTCTTCCCCTTTCCGTGCCCAATTGCCAGAACAGGAGAAGTAGTAGGAGTAGGAGTAACAAATGATGTAGTTTTAAGGCCACTTTCAGCGGTCCTTAAGAGTCCTTGAAGCTTGTTGAGTGTGACTTCCTCCTTGTTCATATGACAAGTCATGCGAAACTGATCATAACTTGGAGGTAAGGAATGGGGAATGATGTCAATCGCCATGTCCTCAGGGAAGTCCACATTAAGCTTCAATAACCGGTCCACAAACCTTTGCATTATCTGCAAGTGGCCGGTGATGGGTTCACCATCCTTCATCCTAGCTGTTATCATGGAGGAAATGACTTCATACCTCTCTTGACGAGTACTCTGATGGTTCCTATCCATCATATCCTGGTGCATCTCAAAAGGCTAGAAATCTTCATAGGATTTCTGGAGTTCTGCTGTCATTGTGGCCAACATGATATAAGACACCTTAGTGGCATCTTTCTTATGGGTAGTGTACTCAGCAACCTCCTCAGGAGTAGCAGTCGAATCATCAACAACCTTCAGTTCCTTATCAAGGACATATTCCTTCCCCTCATAGTGAGTGATCATCCTGATGTTCCTAATCCATTCATTGAAATTGGAACCATCAAAAGTGACCTTCCCACACAAGTTCATGAGGGAAAAAGAGCCTGTAGGTTTTGAGCCAGTAGCATTGTTGGAAGACATCTGAAAAGAAAGATAGACCCGTTTTAATTAGATAAATTACTCCTTAATAAGTCACTTAAATGAAATATTAAGGCTAGGACCCAACAACCTACTTATAACCGGAAGAGGGATGTCGTAATCCAAGTTATAAAATAGTTGAAGGTAGGTAAATGACGATTTACCAATTTCCACCATGAAAAACAAAAAATATTATTAAGTTTTAATTGGATTTGAAACTCCTAGATCTTTTAAGATACGTTGAACTTTCAATGGCATGTTTGAATCTCATTGTGCCCTCTCAAGTTTGTGACTGGGATGCCGAGGAACACAAACAAGGTGTGAATAACCATGCAAATTGACTTGGTACCCTCAACTTTTCACCTAATCGATGTGTCGGTTAACCACACGTGCTCCACCGATCTATGATAAAATGAAGTTACCCTTTGCCACTCTTACTAGTCCTTATTAGTGTGTCGGTTAACCACACATGCTCCACTAACGACTTGGTAAGGTACAAAGTGTAATTTAATGGGTTAGCACCTATTTTACATTTTCCTAAAGTAACTAAGATTGGGAATTAATAAAGGTTTAGTTACTATATAATTTCATTATACTTTTAATGAGGATTAAGGTCATATCCTACCCGTTCGGCTAACGACCCTCCACCGGTCAATGAAGCGGTGGGTGAGAATGGACACCCATTAAACTGCCATTTTATAGGTAGTAACCTTATACCCCCTTATACACCGGCTTCGTGAATGAGGCCTACTAACGGTAATATTGACTTATTCTTATACATATCTATATAATTAAACTTATAATAACAGTATAAGGGTTGAATTTTAAACTTTTAAAATCCTAAGGTTTAGTTTGGAATTAAAGTATTAATGTGTGAGTCTTTACAAATTCCAAAACTTGAGGACAAGTTTTGAAACTATTCAAAACTCTTCAACTTCATAACTTATGAGTTAATGGCCAATAAAATGAAGACTCTTCATTTTGTGTAACCTATGAGTTCTTTAAATGGTTTTAATGAAAATGACTTTTGGTAATCCATAACTTCATGACAAATTATGGACTCCATTAAAACATAAAATCATGGATTTAACTAATCATAATAATCAAATAAACAAACATGCATGATCATATTCAAACTCATAGTGCAAGACAATTCATATCATCAAATTCAAGACATTTAGCATAATCATATTAACACTAATCTTGAAAGTATGACAATTACCTTGCAATTAGATTAGGATAATCATCACCATATCATAAAAAACAGTTTAAATTATTCAAAACAATTATAGGTAATGATCCTAACCCAATTCTGGCCAAAAAAACTCGAACAGCATACTGTCAGCATCTTAAACTCGTTGATTTCCATGAGGAACTCGTCGAGTTAATGCCAAAAACCTTGAACTCGTCGAGTTTCTTGCAAGAACTCGTCGAGTTTTGTAGTCTAGACAGATTTCAGCATTGCAAAATCACATAAACAACAATATAACATAAAACAAGCCTAGGCTGAGATACCACTATTGGGTTTTGAGCATCCTAACAACCTTAAGGTCCACATACAACCCTAGAAGCTTTGGAACTATGTTTTCTCTATTATACATGAAAAATTGATTTCCAAAGCCTTATCATATCTAGCATGCAATCCGAAGTACACGAATAACACAAATTGTAGATAGAATTACATACCTTTTCTTGTAGTGATTTGCTTGGAGTTTATGAGTCTAGCACCAATAGTGTGGATACATAAAGTGGTGTCACAAATCACCAAAACAAGTTGGAAGCTCTTGAGAGAATAAGAACACTATATAGAAATCGAACAACCTTATGCTCACACACTAGTGCCATTTCAAGTGCTAAAGACCCCTTTATATAGTGTGGAGGATTAGGGTTACATGCATGCAAACCCTAATACCCATGACCTTTCATTTACATAGGATCCATGGGTTAAAAGCTCCATGGACTATCCATGGACTTCATATACTCTTAGCCCATCCTAGATAAATCTTAGCCCAATCCATATATATGTAAGTGTCCATATTTAATTAGTCTCATTTGATCACTAAACTAATTCCAAATTAATTCTTGATCAATATTAATTAAATAATATGATTTCACATTAATATATTATAACTTATAATATATTAATACATCATAAAAATCTTATTCTCAAAAGTATATCCATACAAATTGTTCGGTGAAGTGCAACCCAAATGGACCATGTCGGGTCGGGTCAAGTGCATACCAAATATAGTTACGGACTTAGACACCTTATCCGAAAACTTTTCCACCCCAAAACTTAAAAACCAAAAATATGGGCCGTGAATACTCACAATGCTTTGCGATGATGCTAATGATGCCTTGAACTAAGTTTCACACGACCTATTACTGATGTCCTACAACGATGTTATGCACTAGTGACTCTCTAATCGAAATCTAAAACTAGTATACTTATCTTATACAATAGAATTATGCCAATAATGTGTCAAAATTTTGGTGTTGAATAAGTTACAATATTTTTCTGAAAAATTCAGAATTCCATGAATCAATTTGTTAGATAACAATTTAAGTGGAAATTTTCTATTTTTGAAATGTTAAAAATTTGACATTTTAGAAGATGTTTTAAAGATTAATTTTTTTAAGAAAATAAATCACGTTAGTTCTAAAACTTTCCAAAATTTGTATTTCAGTTTTAACTGAAGTCAAAGACCTCATGATAATATTTATGAATTTTTGATTTGTCAAATTATTTTTCTCCACTTTAATTCCTTGAATAATCATAAATTATTGGAAAAATCATAAATGATGAAAAATTCTTAGAGTTTTTGTGACACTGTTATACAGTTCCTAGAAGCTAGGAAAAATTAAATCTTGTTTTTAAATAGTAGAACTCGATTTTGTTATTTATGTGCATTAATTGACATAAAAATCGAAATATATGGTTACTAGTATAAAATTTCACCAAATTTTAATTCTTGGTTTCACAGTAATTTAAAAACAGTTGGTAAATTTTCTTGAATTTTAGACATATTTAACTATTTTTTTTCATTAAATTGTTGGAAATAACCAAAAACTCATGGAAAAATACTAAACAGATTCCAAAAATCCACAAACATTTTGAGAAATTGTTCTACAGTTTATAATAGCTGGGAAAAATATTAGATAAAATTTTTAAATAGTAAAATGAATTTTTATGATTTTAGGTGTATTTATTTCTAAAAAATTCGAAATAAATAGAAAACATTGAATTAAACTAATACAACCTTTTATTTATGATATAAATATTATTTGAGATATTCTAGTAATGTTTCATAAATTTCAAAATACTATAGCTGTTTTTCCTTGACTTAATCCTTTAAATAAATATATAATTTGTGCAAATTAGTACACAGTAGATAAAAATTGTCAAACTTTTTTCATTTGATCTTACTATATTAAATGAGGTGCTGGTAATGTTTTATAAATTTTGGATATGTGTAGCTGTCAACATAGCGTGTTATATCCAAAACCGGTCAATCATTGTTAAGCGTCATGGGAAAACTGCCTATGAGCTACTTAAGGGAAGGAAACCAGACATCTCTTATATTCATGTATGTGGGTGTGTTTGTTACATCCTGAATCACAGAGATCCGCACTCAAAGTTTGAAGCTAAAGTTGATGAAGGAGTGTTTTTAGGATATCCTAGTGTATCCAAAGCTTTTAGGGTATTCAATATTTCAAGGCAAACTAATAAGGAAACGATTTATGTCACTTTTGATGAAGACTCATTCATTCTTGATCGGGATGATCATCTCTCATCAATTCTAAATAAACTCACTTACAATCCTTCAGACCCTGGTCCTGATTTCTTGCCAAATGACACTAAGCCTGTTGTTCCTAATGTTAATCAAATCATCGGCTCAGAACCTATCTATCAAGATTATCTTTTCATCTCTAAAGAAGTTGAATCATCAAATCAAGAAGATTCTATTTCAAAAAAAACGAATGCAATGTTCTAATCCTAGAGTTCTTCGAAATCATCCTGTATCCCAAATCATTGGAATGTAAATTCTCGAATTCTCACTCGTAGCAGAGTCAGTAGCAACTTCTACATGTTTGTAAATTTTGTCTCGATGATTGAACCAAAGAATGTCGCTGATGCTCTAAAAGAAGCTGACTGGATCACGACTATGTAGGATGAGCTGAATGAATTTGAACGCCACTGTGGTGGACTCTTGTTCCAAAACGTCAAGGAAAAACCATCAATTGCACTCGATGTGTATTCAAAATTAAGATGCATGAAGATGGGATCATCATAAGAAACAAATCAAGACTTGTGGTTCAAGGTTTTTGTCAACTGGAAGGAATAGATTATGGTGAAACATTTTCTCCTGTTCCTATACTTGAACCAATTTGTTTGTTTCTTGCCTTTGCTTCATTGTAGAACTTCAAGGTCTATCAAATGGACGTTAAGACTGCTTTCTTACATAGAGATATTCAAGAAGAATTTTTTATAAAAAACCTCCAGGGTTTGAAAATGAAGAGTTTCCGAATCATGTATATCGTCTTGATAAAGTTGTCTATGGCTCAAAGTAGACACCTAGAGCATGGTATGACACATTGGCAAGCTATCTTCTTGCGATTGTATACAAAAGAGGAAAGGTTGACAACACTTTGGTCATCAAACACATAGGATCTTACATCATTGTTGCTGAAGTGTATGTTGATGACATCATCTTCGGATCCACTGATGAGAAACTAAGTTTAGAACTCGCTGAGAAGTTTGATTTTTGTTTGTCAAGCAAAATACATTGCAAATATGATGAAGCAGTTTGATTTTTCTGATTGCAAGCCAACAAAGACTCCAATGTACTCATCAACATGTATTGGCGCTGATCCAAATGACGTTTATGTGAATGCAACCATATATCATGAAATGATAGAATTACTACTCTATCTCACTGCTAGTCATCCTGGCCTCATGTTCGCTACCATATTGTGTGCTCGTTATCAAGCTAATGCTAAGGAATCTCATCTTCTTGATCTAAAAAAGGATTTTTTTTTGTTACTTAAAACATACACGAAATCTTGGGTAATGGTATCCTCATGATTTTGAATTCAATCTGCTAGGATACACTTATTCCGATCACGGTGGATGTGGCATTGATCGTAAAAGTAGTTCAGGAGGAGCTCAAATGCTTGGAGATAGATTGGCGAGCTGGTCCAGCAAGAAGCAGACATCAATGGCTTGCTCTACCGCTGAAGGTGAATATGTAGCCGCTGGAAGGTGTTGCGCATAGAATTTATGGATTCAAAATCAGCTCTTAGATTATGGTCTAAACATCACAAAGACTCCCATTTGTTGTGACAACACCAATACCATTCAGATGATTCAGAATCCAGTGTAGCCTTCCAAGACTAAGCACATTGATATACATCATCATTTCATCAGGGACATCGTTTAAAAAGGAAAAGTGGAGTTGTTAGACATTCCATCAATTGATCAACTGGCTGACATTTTCACCATGGCATTAGACGAAAAGACTCTGAACAAATTAATTGTGGATCTTGCTCACACAAAAACAGGTGATGCTTCTATTATGTCGTTAGAAAATTACATAGTATTGCTTAAATTTTTAATTCTAATGTTTACAAGTATTTTCTTTTCTCTCTATCATCTATCTTAAAGGACTGTCTTCAATTTATCTACACCTCTTCCTTCTAGAGTTAGAAAGAGCTGCAGTTATCCAAAATGTTCTGAATTCTATAATTTTTGATAATAATATTGGAATCATGTTCGTTTCTTCTTGATAATGTCCTCTTTCTCTTGCACTAAATGTTATGGATACAAGCATCAACCATGAACACAATGAGTATTGTTTTCATCTACTGACTTATAATCTGATAAAAACCTCAAATTCCCTCATGTTGATCTTGTCAACCCAATGGTTTCATAGATTTGAGTCAGTTAACTCGTTGGTTACAAAGACTATTTTCCGCTCCTCTTTTGATCTTGAGGAACCTGAAGCTTGGAATCCATCTGCAACATCTCCATAATAAATGGCTTCATCATTCTTGGTTTTGATGGGTTTTGAGCATTCTACCACTCCTATGGTGTACATGCAACCCTAGAAACCTTGGATCTATGTTTTACTATGATACATTCAAATTTGATTTTCCAAGGTTCATAACCTATCTAGCATACATGGGGAACTTTTAAACATAAAAGCTAGTAAGAGATACATACCTTTTGTTGCTGGAATTCCTTTGAGATCCTTGTGAGCCTAGTACCCCAAATGTGATGCCACAAATGCTTCACACAACACTAAATACACTTGGAATAACCTATCTAACATGTCCCTTTTATAGTGTGTCATAAGTAGGGTTACACCATGTAAACCCTAAATGACATGACTTTCTATTTCTTGGATCCATGGGTTCAAAACAACCATGGAGCATCCATGGAGCATCCCATGGGTTTTAGCCCAACTCAATACACCATCGACTACAAGCCCACTATTGAAGAAAATGAAGATTACACAATTAGCCCATATATTTAATTAGTCTCCTTTTGATCACAAAGTTAATTCTAAATTACTTCTTGATCAATACTAATTAAATAATATATTAGAACTTATAATATATTAATAAACCATAAGTGTTATTTCTCTCATTTAAGTCTACCCAAGTGCAAGATGCCATGCAAGCCAAATGGACCATGCCAAACCGGGTCAAGTACATACCAGAAATAGTTATGGACTTAGACACCTTATCCAACAGTCTCCCACTTGGATAAGTCTAATACCTATTACTGTAAGTATGACTTCAGGAACCGATCAGCAATCGTAGCTCTTTCAAGGTCTCTCGGAACTAAGATGATGGTGATACGCCAATTTAAGATAAGTGATCATATAATCCTCTGCTCTCATGATATCAGTCGGACAAATACATGGAACAATGTCCTACTTATTGTCCAACAGTTTGTTTCCCGATTTCCGATTTGTTTGACATAGAACTAAATTGAACACATCAATTCAGTTCTGACCGGGCCCGACACCTAGGTCAAAAGAAAATGATATAGGGGCCCAGATATCCCTTCATAATCCAAGAAGGAACAGGTAAACGTCGACTCAAATGCTTGTTCTACTACTTGTTGAATTATACACAAAGCCACGTTTTATAACATCGAGTTACCAATGCGTTTTCGTACAATCAATGTATAACCAACTCATAGTCAACAACTCATATCTCTAGGTTTGAAGACTTATATGATATTACCATCTCACGATCACTCGAGATAAATTCTATGAAGTGATACAAGTGAGCGTGGGTTGAATCCGATACTCAGAACTTATGAGTACTCATGAATGTTGTAGCAACTCTTTGCTATGTCCAACTACTTGGACATCTACAAACCAACTTCATGAAAGTCTTGATTCATATCTACTTCCAACATATGAACGACTGTGGAGAATTTGAATATGGTGATTATTCTGGAAGTAAAAACATGCAAATCTGAAACAATAGTAAATAATTGACAAAGATAGCAACACTTTACTCATAAATAAACAATGATTTTTATTCATCATCAAATGTCGATTACATTTTACAAGTTTTAGAAATATCTATTTAATCTGTAAAACTAAATATCATCCTTCAGCCGGATACGCCTCGCATGTTGTAGATGCTTAAACCTACTCAGTCCCTTCGTGAGGGGATCTGCTGGGTTCTCATCTGATGATACCCTCTTTGCCACGAGGAGTCCTTCTTCTATTTGATGTCTAATGAAATGGTATTTTCTGTCGATGTGTCTGGATCTCTTGTGATCCCTTGGTTCCTTCGCTAAGGCAACTCCACTTTCACTATCATAGAAAATTTCCATAGGCTCCTTTATAGCTGGTACAACTCCAAGGTCTCCAATGAAGTTCTTCAGCCATATTGCCTCCTTCGCCGCCTCGCTTGCTGCTATGTACTCTGATTCACAAGTTGAATTTGCCACTGTCTCCTGCTTGGAACTTTTCCAAGTAATAGCTCCTCCGTTTAAGGTAAAGACCCAGCCCGACTGAGAGCGGAAATTATCCCTATCAGTCTGGAAGCTAGCATCACTATACCCAACCACTCTCAAGTCATTACTCCCATCGAAGATAAGAACCCAGTCCTTAGTCCTCCGAAGATACTTGAGAATGTTCTTTACCGCAGTCCAGTGAGCCTTGCCAGGGTTCCCCTGATATCTGCTGACCATGCTCAAAGTAAAAGCCACATCAGGACGAGTACAAGTCATAGAATACACGATCGAGCCTACAGCGGAAGCATACGGTACTCGACTCATTTCAGCTATCTCAGCTTCTGTACTCGGGCTCTGAGTCTTACTCAATTTGGCGTTACTCTGGATCGGTAAATCTCCTTTCTTGGAATCCTGCATGCTGAACCTATTCAACACCTTATCCAAGTAGGTACTCTGACTAAGTCCAATTAGTCTTTTACTCCTTTCTCTTAATATCGTTATCCCTAGGATATAGGCAGCTTCTCCAAGGTCCTTCATAGCAAAGCACTTCCTTAGCCAGGACTTCACCTCCTGTAGAGTTGGGATGTCATTTCCTATGAGTAGTATGTCATCCACATATACACATGACTTATCTTCGCTTCTCGAGAAGCCAAACTCTTTGACCTTTTCATCGAAACAAAGATTCCAGCTGCGAGATGCTTGTTTTAATCCATAAATGGATTTCTCAAGCTTGCACACTCTTTCACGGTACTCCGCACTGACAAAACCCTCTGGCTGACTCATGTATACATCCTCAGCCAACTTTCCATTAAGAAAAGCGGTTTTGACATCCATTTGCCATATTTCATAATCATGAAATGCAGCAATGGCCAGCATAACCCTGATAGACTTAATCTTCACTACTGGTGAGAAGGTTTCATCATAATCAATACCCTGAGTTTGAGTAAACCCCTTTGCAACGAGTCGCGCTTTATAAGTGTTCACCTTACCATCCAAGTCGGTATTCTTCTTGAAGATCCATTTGCACCCGACTGTCTTACGGCCCGGTACATTGTCAACCAAGTTCCAAACTTGATTGTCATACATGGACTGTATCTCGCTGTCTATAGCCTCCTTCCATTTAGCAGACTCCGGGCCTACCATGGCTTCCTTAAAGCTGTTAGATTCATCCAGATTTACCAGTGTACTATCAATAATATATGTATCACCTTCCGCAGTAATATGGAAACCATAGTAATGCTCAGGTGCATTCCTAACCCTTGTGGAACGCTAAAGAGGTACAGACTCATCAGCTGGCTCAACAGGAGTTTCCTCCTCAGGTTGATTGCTAGTGTTTGAGGATCCTTTACCACTTGACTCTTGAATTTCTTCAAGGTCAATCTGCCTCCCACCGTTTCCTTGGCTTTTGAACTCTCTCTATCGAAAGACCCCTCTTCTTGCCACAAAGACCACATTATCACTGGGTCTGTAGATGAGGTAACCAAAGGATTTATGTGGGTAGCCGATGAAAATACATCTCTCATTTCGAGGTTCGAGCTTATCTTGAGTCTCGCGTCTTACGAAAGCCTCGCAACCCCAAATCTTGATGTGGTCCAAATTGGGAACTTTCCTAGTCCACATCTCATGAGGTGTTTTGGAAACCTTCTTTGTAGGGACTAGATTAAGGATATGGGCGGCAGTCTCTAAGGCATATCCCCAAAAAGAGATAGCTAGCGAAGCTCGACTCATGATGGAGCGAACCATGTCCAACAAAGTCCGATTACGCCTCTCAGCCACACCATTCAACTGTGGTGTACTGGGAGGTGTCAATTGTGAGACAATCCCACACTCCTTAAGATAGTCGAGGAACTCTGTACTAAGATACTCACCACCTCGATCGGATCGAAACATCTTAATGTTCCTGCCCAATTGACTTTCTACTTCCTGTTTAAACTCTTTAAACCTTTCAAAAGTTTCTGACTTATGCTTGATTAAGTAGACATAACCATATCTACTATAATCATCATTAAAAGTCACATAATATCGATTAGCATCCCTTGTGGCGGTTCTGAAGGATCCACATACAGCAATATGTATAAGGTCCAACAAACTCTCACCCCTTGCACAAGTACCAATGAAGGGTGATTTTGTCATTTTCCCAAGCAAACAAGATTCACAACTATCATCTGACTTTAGGTCAAATGACTCCCAAGACTCCATCCTTTTGGAGTTGGCCTATGCGTTTCTTGCTTACATGACCAAGACGACAATGCCATAATGATGCTTTATCCAAGATAGTAGAAGAATCAATACACAACACATTATTTCCTAGGTTATCTACAACTGACACAGTTTCATACACACCATTACAAGGTAATGCTTTAAAATAAAGAAAATTATTAATGAAAGCACTAATACCACCACATTCATTATCAAAAGAAAAGGTAAACCCTTGTTTGTACAAACCATGAAAGGAAATAATATTTCTCGCCATTTCAGATGAGTAAACACATTTATTTATATCTAACTTTAACTCACTACTTAGCAACAAAGTATAAACTCCAATCTTGGTAACAGGTGAAGCCTTGCTATTCCCCATGATTAGGTTTATCTTCCCGTGCTCCACATCCTCACTTCTTATTAGGCCCTGCAAATCATAACATATGTGAATACCACAACCTGTATCAAGGACCCAAGAGTTAGAATATGGTGAGTTATTAGACAATATAGTGTAAATACCTGCATGGTATGGTTTCACTTTCCCATCCTTGACATCCTGCAAGTACTTTGGGTAGTTTCGCTTCCAGTGCCCCTTATTCTGGCAGTAGAAGCAATCAGCATCTTTGGGGTTGGCAGAAGGAGTGATAGAACCACTTTTGGTTCCAGATGAGGAGCCTTCAAGAGACTTTCCCTTGGTACCCTTCGAAGGGGTCTTCCTCTTCTTCCATTTGCTTTGCCCGATAGCCAAAACAGGGGTAGCTGTAGGAGTAGGAGTAGAAGTAACAGCCTACTTACCTTTAAGACCACTTTCTGAGGTCTTCAAGAGTCCTTGAAGCTTGGTGAGGGTAACTTCCTCCTCGTTCATGTGGTATGTCATGCGGAATTGATCATAACACGAGGGTAAGGAGTGCAAAATGATGTCAATTGCCAACTCCCCTGGGAAGTTAACATTTAGTTTCAGCAAAAGGTCCACATACCTTTGCATCTTTTGCATGTGGCCCGTGATGGGTTCACCATCCTTCATGCGGGTTGTTATCATAGAGGAGATTATTTCATACCGCTCTTGACGAGCACTTTGATGGTACCTTTCCATCAAGTCCTGGTGCATCTCAAAAGGGTAGAAGTCCTCATAGGACTTTTGGAGCTCGGCTGTCATTGTGACCATCATGATACATGCCACCTTGGTGGAATCTCTCTCATGAGTCCAAAAGTCAGCGATCTCCTGGGGAGTAGCAGTAGACTCATTGATTTCCTTCAGCTCCTTATCGAGGAGATATTCCTTGTCCTCGTAGCGAGTAACCATCCTGCTGTTCTGGATCCAATCCATAAATTTGGTACCATCGAAGATGACTCTCCCACAAAGGTTCATGAGAGAGGAGCCGGTAGGGTTAGAGCCCGAAGCATTGTTGTTGGAAGACATCTGAAAAGAAGAAAACAAGTTTAGATTAGATATATAGAGTGCTTAATAAGACACCCAAATGTAATATTAAGGCTAGGACCCAACACAATATATTATAACTTAGAAAAGGGATGCCGTAATCTAAGCCATAACATATTTGAAGGTAGGTGAATGACGATTCACCAATTTCCACCATGAAAACGAAATAAATTATTATTAGGTTTTAATTGGTTTTTGAAATTCCTAGATTCTTTTGAGATTCATTGAACTTTTCAATGGCATGTTTCAATCTCGATTGTGCCCTTCAAGTTTTGCGACTGGGATGCCGAGGATCACAAAACAAGGTGTGAATAACCATGCAAATTCACTTGGTACCCTTAATATTATCACCTAATCAATGTGCCGGTTACCCATACGCACTCCACCGATCTATGATAAACATTAAGTCACCCTTTGTTATCCTTACTAGTCCAAGTTAGTGTATCGGTCACCCACACACGCTCCACCAACGACTTGGCATGGTAGAAAGTGTGAATTTCATGGGTTAGCACCATATTCACATTTTCCTAAAGTAACTAAGATTGGGAATTATAGAACATTTAGTTACTTCATAATAATCATTATAGTTTTCATTGAATTAAAGTCATTTTCCTACCCGTTCGGCTAACGACCCTCCACCGATCAAGAAAGAGGTGGGTGAGAGTGGACACCCATTAAGATGTCATTTTACAGGCAACAACCTTATGCCTACCTTATAGACCGGCTTCGTGAATGAGGCCTAGTAACGGTAAAACGACTTGATCTTATACATATATATAAATATTAACCATTAACGTTATAATAGTATAAGGGTTGAATTTTAACTTTTAAAACTCTAAGAGTTTGGAATTAAAGTATTCTTAAATGAGTGCAACTTTACAAATTCCAAAACTTGAGGGCAACTTTTGAAACTATTCAAAACCTTTCATTTCATAACTTATGAGTTAATTGTTCGTAAAAGAGAAGACTCTTCATTTTTATGTAACTTATGTGTTTTAAATGGACATTAAAAGAAAGTGACTTTTGGTTATCCATAACTTGAGGAAAAATTATGGATCCCATTAAAACACATAATTGATCAAGAATTAATCATTAAACAATTTAGCAAGGAATTCCTATGATCTAACAATAACTCATAAGAACATGAATATTCATATCAAAATTTCAAGAATCATATGAACACATAAATCATGGAATTTTGATATTAGCCATTTGTAAATGGATTAGCACAACCATTACACCATCTAAAACATGTTTTAAAACACCAAAACAGTTTAGGGTAATGTTTCTAGTCCATTTCCAGCAGCAAAAGTTGAAAATCTGCAGTCAGAGCCTCCTACTCGTCGAGTGCAAGAACCTACTTGACGAGTAGGATAAATTTTGCCTTGGACTCGTCGAGTCCCCCAATGGAATCGGCGAGTCCACTATTCAGACATCAAAAATTTCGAGTTTTTCAGCAAGTTTTCATCAAATATCAAGAAAATAAGCCTAGGCTTTGATACCACTGATGGGTATTGAGCATTCTAACACTCCTATGGTGTACATGCAACCCTACAAACCTTGGATCTATGTTTTACTATGATACATGCAAATTTGATTTTCCAAGGTTCATAACCTATCTAGCATACATGGGGAACTTTTAAACATAAAAGCTAGAAAGAGATACATACCTTTTCTTGCTGGAATTCCTTTGAGATCCTTGTGAGCCTAGCACCCCAAATGTGATGCCTCAAATGCTTCACACAACACCAAATACACTTGGAATAACCTTGAGAGAAATGCAACACACTTAGAAATCGGCTATGCCCTCTTGTCCTTTCTAGTGGCCGATTTTGGTAGCTAACATATCCCTTTTATAGTGTGTCATAAGTAGGGTTACACCATGTAAACCCTAAATGACATGACTTTCCATTTATTGGATCCATGGGTTCAAAACAACCATGGAGCATCCATGGAGCATATCATGCATTTTATCCCAACTCAATACACCATGGACTACAAGCCCACTATTGAAGAAAATGATGATTACACAATTAGCCTATATATTTAATTAGTCTCCTTTTGATCACAAAATTAATTCTAAATTAATTCATGATCAATACTAATTAAATAATATATCAGAACTTATAATATATTAATAAACCGTAAGTGTTATTTCTCTCATTTAAGTCTACCCAAGTGCATGATGCCATGCAACCCAAATGGACCATGCCAAACCAGGTCAAGTACATACTAGAAATAGTTATGGAGATAGACACCTTATCCAGCAGGTTTGTAGTGAGTTGTATTGTATATGTGTTTGTTCTTAATTGTGTTTTCTTTTATAGCCAGATTTGAAGATCAAATTTCTCGAAGAAAGGAAATTACTTAATCAGTATTTATTTCAAAAGATTCCTTTTTTCAAATTTCACTGAAAAGATTTTCTGCTTTTATGATTTTTCTGAAAAAGGTTACTCAAGTCTTCTGAAAAAGCTACAAAAATATATGTTTTAGAATATTTTCTTGTTTGAATAACTCTTTCTTTGTATATTATTATTTTGTACCATTTTAAAAAAGATTTGACGGTGGTAGTTCATGAGCCAAGTGTGTAACTATAGATAAATCATCGTCCCTAGAAGCATGTTGCTGTATCTGCCTAAATCTCTCTAAGTATCTCATCAGCGAGACCATCTGCTGAGAACTTTGAGTCACCCTCTCACGCTGATTTTCTAGCATAGTATAAACTTTCTAAGTGAGATCGCTGGTCCAAATATAAAAAATTGATAGAAAGGCGTGGGTGTTTATTCTTAGTTAACTAAAATACTTGACACTGTACCTGGAAGCATGCTTTCCATATGCATCAAGTCTCATGTTCTGGTGAAACGTTGAGCATAATCCTATGGTTTACCCTGATCACATAGTCATCAACGTAAGAGTTACTTTTCTGGTCCTTATATGACATAGGGTTATTCATGTCCCTGACCTCCTAGTCTGAGGTATGACATGGTACCATAATGAATTTACAGTGAATATTTGATTCTAGATTGTGACCAACTCTATGATGCAAGGATTAAACCAGTTCTAGCTGATGGGTTACCAGTATTGACGATTTATGCTGATTCCACCTCAACATGACTGAAACAATCCAATACACTGATGAGAGCTGTAAAAATCTATGCCGATGGTTAAGCTAAAACACCATAGCTTATCACATGCATCATACCACTCTTACCTTTTTTCTTCAAATAAAAGTGATTAATGAATCAGCGTATGAAACCACATGCTGATGAGATCTCGAAATACTATGTAAGTGAATGGTAGTTTAAGCCCACATTATCAAGAGACATGAAAAACTTATTGGATTACAAGCTGCATCTCTGATACGCTGATTGCTTCCGCTGATGATCATTCCTGCTGATGCCATGTCTCGCTGATGTAACTTCCTTATATAAACCGTTACTTTTTTGGATGATGATTAAAAGGTCCATCATTATCTTGGGATACGAGATTCATACGTCGCTGATCTCTTCAATCATGATTGTGTAAAAAGGAAGAGAATTTTTGTATAAATTGGGAAAACTCATCCTAAGTCACTTTTAAAAGCTATTCAAGCAATTGGCTTTCTCTCTTGAATAATGCTCTCCCAAACATCACCTTCCTTATAGCTCTCAAAGTGTCAAAGTCTATGTACGACTTTACCCCTATTGTTGATGTCGTCAAGGGTCCTCATTCACTTGATTCTCCCATCATCATTCGGGAAAATAATGTGGCGTTTTCTGCTGACATTACAAAACTGTTTGTGAACTCAGGCATCGAAAATTTCATCGAATATGTCAAAAGCTACGCTCTTCGATATGCCTTCTGCGACTTTCCCGAGTTGTTTTACCCTAGACAAGTATGTGAGTTCTACCATTCATGGTTAGTTGATTTTGATGCTCAAACCACTACTGGAACCATTGGAGATGGTCAATATAGGATTACTATTGATGTTGAAACTTTTCGAACTGCTCTTCTGATGGGTTTTGAGCATTCTAACACTTCCTAAGTGTACATGCAACCCTAATAACCTTGGATCTATGTTTGTCTAATAATCATGCAAAGTTGAATTCCAAGGTTATATTCCTATGAAGCATACATGGGGAACATTTTTAACTTGAATGAAAGATAGAATAACTTACCTTGTTGTTGATTATGATCCTTGAAACCTTGTGAGTCTAGCACCCCAAGTGTGATGCCTCAAATGCTTCACACAACACCAAATGCAAAGGAGTAAACTTTGAGAGAATCTTACACTTGCAAAATCGGCTCTAGCCCTCTTGTTTCTTATGTGTAGCCTATTTTGGTGGAGAATGGGTTTCTTATATAGTGTTGACACATCTAGGGTTACACCATGTAAACCCTAATGTGTCATGACTCTTCATTTCCATGACCCATGGGTTTGTAACTCCCATGGAGCATCCATGGAGCATCCTATGGGTGGAACCCAACTTGATAATCCATGGAGCCTCTTAGCCCACTATATAAGATATGGAAGATTTACATAATCTACCCATATATTTAATTAGTTATCTTTTAATCACTTAATTAATACCAAATTAATTCTTGATCAAACTAATTAAATAATATTATTAATATATTAGAACTTATAATATATTAATAAACCATAAGTGTTATTTCTCTCATTTTAGTTTATCCAATTGCATGGTGGCATGCAACCCAAATGGACCATGCCGGGTCGTGTCAAGTACATACCAGAAATAGTTATGGACTTAGACACCTTATCCAACAGTCTCCCACTTCGATAAGTCTAATAACTATAAATGCAATACTTCAGGAACCGATCGGCAATCGTAGCTCTTTCAAGGTCTCTCGGAACTGAGAAGATGATGATACGCCATTTAAGATAAGTGATCATATAATCCTCTATTCTAGATATCAGCCGGACAAATACATGGAACAGTGTCTTACTTTGTGTCCAGCAGTTTGTTTCCCGATTTCCGATTTGTTTGACAAAGAACTTAATTGAACACATCAACTTAGTTCTGACCGGGCCCGGTACATAGGTCAAAACAAAATCATCGAGGGGCCCAGATATCAGCTTCTAATCCAAGAAGGAACAGATAAACTTCGACTCATATGTTTGTTCTCCTACTCATTGAATTATACACAAGAGCACGTTTTATAACATCGAGTTACCAATGCGTTTTCGTACAATCAATGCATAACCAACTCATAAGTAACAAATCATATATCTAGGTTTGAAGACTTATATGATATTACCGTCTCACGATCACTCGAGATAAATTCCATGAAGTGATTCCAGTGAGCGTGGGTTGAGTCCAATGCTCAGAACTTATGAGCACTCATGAGTGTTGTAGCCATGTCCAAAAACTTAGACCTCTGCAACCAATCATGACAGTCTTGATTCATACCTACTTCCTGATGGGTTTTTGAGCATTCTAACACTTCCTAAGTGTACATGCAACCCTAATAACCTTGAATCTATGTTTTCTCTATATACATGCAAATTTCTTTTTCAAGGTTATTTCCTAACTAGCATGGCATGGGGATTACATAGAACATAAAACTAGTAGAAATACATACCTTGTTGTTGCTTGGATTCCTTCAAGACTTTGTGAGCCTAGCACCCCAAATGTTGTGCCTCAAATGCTTCACACAACACCACAAGACTTGGAATAACTTGAGAGAATACTTCTACCACTCAAAATCGGTTATGCCCTCTCTAGTAACACTAGGTCACGATTTTGCTAGCCATAGGGTTCCTTTTATAGTGTTGTCACAATTAGGGTTTACACATGAATGCCCTTAATTGTCATGACTCTTGATTTCCCATGACCCATGGATTTGTAACTCCCATGGACTATCCATGGAGCTCCATATGGTTATAATCAAACCCATAAACCATGGATCATTAATCCACCATAAAAGAATTGATGATTGTCATAATCAACCCTATATATTTAATTAGTCTCACTTTGATCACCAAATTAATACTAGATTAATACTTGATCAATACTAATTAAATAATACTATTATTAATATATTAGAACTTATAATATATTAACAATCATAAGTGCCTAATTCTCTCATTTAGTCTATCCAAGTATTGCAATGCCATGCAACCCAAATGGACCATGCCGGGTCGGGTCAAGTACATACCAAATAAAGTTATGGACTTAGACACTATATCCAACAGTCTCCCACTTGGATAAGTCTAATAACTATATTTGCAAATATGACTTCAAAATCCGACTAGCAATCGTAGCTCTTTCAAAGTCTCTCGGAACTGAGATGATGATGATACGCCATTTAAGATAAATGATCATATAATCCTCTGTTCTCATGATATCAGCCGGACAAACACATGGAACATGGTATTACTTATTGTCCAGCATTTGTTTCTCGATCTCTGATTTGTTTCGACATAGAACTAAATTGAACACATCAATTAGGTTCTGACCTGGCCCAGTACATAGGTCAAAACCACATCATCAAGGGGCCCAGATATCGCTTCTATTTCTAGAAGGAACATATAAACTTCGACTGATATGCTTGTACTAACTACTTGTTGAATTATTCACAAAGGCACGTTTTATGACATCGAGTTACCAATGCGTTTTCGTGCAATCAATGAATAACCAACTCATAGTCAACAACTCATATCTCTAGGTTTGAAGATATATATGATATTACCATCTCACGATCACTCGAGATAAATTCAATGAAGTGATGCAAGTGAGCGTGGGTTGGATCCAATACTCAGCCCTTATGAGTACTCATGAATGTTGTAGCAACCATTGCATTGTCCAAAGCACTTTTAGACAAATCATACAAGCCAAATTCATGACAGTCTTAAATCAATACTTACTTCCAAAGTTTGACTGACTGTGGATGGTTTGAATAATAACATAATTATTCTGGAAGTAAAAACATGCAAAATTGAAACATAGTAACAATCAACACAAGATAGTAACACCTTACTCATAAATAAATAACAACTTTTATTTATCATAAAATGTCAATTACATTTTACAAGTTTCAGGAATCTAATTATTGAAACTAATATCATCCTGAAGCCCAATGCGCCTCGCATGCTGTAAATGCTTAACCCTGCTCAGTCCCTTCGTGAGGGGATCTGCCGGGTTCTCATCTGATGATACCCTCTTAGCCACGAGGAGTCCTTCTTCTATTCGATGTCTGATGAAATGGTATTTTCTGTCAATGTGCCTAGATCTCCCGTGATCTCTCGGTTCCTTAGCCAAAGCAACCGCACTTTCGCTGTCACAGAAAATTTCCATTGGCTCTTTTATAGCTGGTATAACTCCAAGGTCTCCAATGAAGTTCTTTAGCCATATCGCCTCCTTAGCTGCTTCACTTGCTGCTATGTACTCTGATTCACAAGTAGAATCAGCTACTGTCTCCTGCTTGGAACTTTTCCAAGTAATTGCCCCTCCATTTAGGATAAAGACCCAGCCTGACTGAGAGCGGAAATTATCCCTATCAGTCTGGAAGCTAGCATCGCTATATCCTTCCACTCTCAAGTCATCACTGCCTCCGAGGGTGAGGACCCAATCCTTAGTCCTCCACAGATACTTGAGAATGTTCTTTACAGCTCTCCAGTATGCCTTGCCAGGGTTCCCTTGATATCTACTGACCATGCTCAAAGCAAAGGCCACATCAGGGCGAGTACAAGTCATAGCATACATGATCGAGCCCACAGCGGAAGCATATGGTATATGACTCATTTCAGCTATCTCAGCCTCTGTACTCGGACTCTGAGTCTTACTCAGCTTGGCATTACTCTGGATTGGTAATTCTCCTTTCTTGGATTCTTGCATGCTGAACCTCTTCAGCACCTTATCCAAGTAAGTACTTTGACTAAGTCCAATTAGTCTCTTACTCCTATCTCTCAATATCCTTATCCCTAGGATATAGGCAGCTTCCCCAAGGTCCTTCATAGAGAAACACTTCCCAAGCCAGGACTTAACCTCCTGCAAGGTTGGGACGTCGTTTCCTATGAGAAGTATGTCATCCACATACAACACCAAGAAGCTAACTATGCTCCCACTAGCCCTGACATACACACAAGACTCATCCTCACTCCTAGAAAAGCCAAACTCTTTGACTTTCTCATCAAAGCAAAGATTCCATCTGCGAGATGCTTGTTTCAATCCATAAATGGATTTATCAAGCTTACACACTCTATTAGGGTATCTTGTATCGACAAAACCCTCTGGTTGAGCCATGTAAACATCCTCAGCCAACTTTCCATTAAGGAAAGCGGTTTTGACATCCATTTGCCATATTTCATAATCATGAAATGTAGCTATGGCTAACAATACTCTAATAGACTTAATCTTAGCTACTGGTGAGAAGGTCTCATCATAGTCAACTCCCGGAGTTTGAGTAAAGCCCTTCGCAACCAGTCGCGCTTTGTAAGTGTGTACCTTCCCATCCATGTCGGTCTTCTTCTTGAAGATCCATTTGCACCCAACTGTCTTACGACCTGGTACATTGTCAACCAAGTTCCAAACTTGATTGTCATACATGGACTGAATCTCGCTGTCCATAGCCTCCTTCCATTTAGCAGACTCAGGGCCTGCCATGGCTTCCCTGTAATTATTAGGTTCATCTAAATCTATTAGTGTACTATCACTAATAAATGTATCACCTTCAGTGGTGATGTGATAACCATAATAAAAATCAGGTGTGTTCCTCACCCTAGTGGAACGTCTTGGAGGTACAGACTCATCTATCGGATTAACAGGAGTTTCCTCCTCAGGTTGGTCGATAGCATCTGAGGTTCCTTCACCACTTGACTCTTGAAGCTCTTCAAGGTCAATTTGCCTCCCACTGTCCCCTTGGCTTATGAATTCTCTCTCACGAAAGACTCCTCTTCTTGCTACAAAAACCACATTATCACTGGGTCTGTAGAAGAGGTAACCAAAGGATCTCTGTGGGTAGCCGATGAAAATACACCTCTCACTTCGAGGTTCAAGCTTATCATGAGTCTCACGCCTCACGAAAGCTTCACAACCCCAAATCTTGATGTGGTCTAAATTGGGAACTTTCCCAGTCCACATCTCGTGAGGTTTTTTGGCAACCTTTTTAGTAGGGACTAGATTAAGGATATGGGCGGCAGTCTCTAAGGCATACCCCCAGAAAGAGATTGGTAACGAAGCTCGACTCATCATGGAACGAACCATATCCAGTAAGGTTCGATTGCGCCTCTCAGCTACACCATTCAACTGTGGTGTTCTGGGAGGTGTCAATTGTGAGACAATCCCACATTCCTTAAGATAGTCAAGGAACTCAATGCTAAGATACTCTCCTCCCCGATCGGATCGGAGCATCTTGATGTTCCTGCCCAATTGATTCTCCACTTCTTGCTTAAACTCTTTGAACTTTTCAAAGCTTTCTGACTTATGCTTGATTAAGTAAATATATCCATATCTACTGTAATCATCAGTAAAAGTCACATAATAGCGATTAGCATCCCTTGTAGCAACTCTGAAGGGCCCACACACATCCGTGTGTACAAGGTCCAACAAACCTTCACCCCTATCACAAGTACCTGTGAAGGGTGACTTTGTTATTTTTCCAAGTAAACAAGACTCGCAACTATCATCTGACTTGAGGTCAAATGATTCCAAGACTCCAGCCTTTTGGAGTTGGCCTATGCGCTTCTTGTTAACATGTCCAAGACGACAATGCCACAAGGATGCTTTATCCAAGCTATCTGAAGAATCAATATACAACACATTATTTCCTAGATTGTCTACAACATTCACGGATTCATATACACCATCACAAGGTAATGCTTTAAGTAAAATACATCATTGTAATAAACATTAATAGCACCATTTTTATTATCAAATGAAAATGAAAAACCTTGTTTATACAAGCCATGAAAAGAAATAATATTTCTCGCCATTTCGGGCGAGTAACAACACTTATTCAAATCTAACATTAACCCATTATTAAGCAATAAAGAATAAACTCCTATCTTGGTAACAGGTGATGCTTTCCTGTTGCCCATGTCTAAGTTTATCTTCCCGTGC
Source organism: Lactuca virosa (assembly GCF_052849685.1). Classification (NCBI taxonomy): domain Eukaryota; kingdom Viridiplantae; phylum Streptophyta; class Magnoliopsida; order Asterales; family Asteraceae; genus Lactuca; species Lactuca virosa. The sequence continues at coordinate 301,509,296 of NC_136429.1, read as the reverse complement.
TCCACTTGCTCACTTCTTCTTAGTGCCTGCAAATCAGTACAGATGTGAATACCACAACCTGTATCAAGCACCCAAGAATTAGCATTAGATGAGTTATTAGACAATATTGTGTAAATACCTGCATGGGTGGGTTTAACCTTCCCATCCTTTACATCTTGCAGATATTTAGGGCATCTTCGCTTGAAGTGTCCCTTATCCTGGCAATAGAAGCACGGTGCTTGCTTTGGGTTTGAAGAAGGAGTAATGAGACCTTTCTTTGTCCCACTTGAAGAGGAACCATCAAGAGTCTTACCCTTGGTACCCTTCGAAGGGCTTTTCCTCTTCTTACCCTTTCCCTGCCCAATAGCCAGAACAGGGGCTGTTGAAGGAGTAGAAGTAGCAACCGCTTTACCCTTAAGGCCATTTTCAGCTGTCCTTAGGAGTCCTTGAAGTTTGCTAAGTGTGACTTCCTCCTTGTTCATATGATAAGTCATACGAAACTGATCATAACTTGGAGGTAAGGAATGGAGAATGATGTCAATCGCCATTTCCTCAGGAAAGTCAACATTTAGCTTCACCAACCGGTCAACGAACCTTTGCATCTTCTGCAAGTGACCGGCGATGGGTTCACCATCCTTCATCCTTGCGGTTATCATGGATGAGATGATTTCATACCTCTCCTGACGCGCGCTCTGATGGTACCTTTCCATCAGATCCAGGTGCATCTCATAGGGGTAGAAATCTTCATAGGATTTTTGAAGTTCAGGAGTCATGGTGGCCATCATGATGCATGCTACTTTAGTAGCATCTTTTTCATGTGCAACAAACTCCGCAAACTCTTCAGGAGTAGCAGTGGCTTCACTCACAACCTTAAGCTCCCTATCGAGGACATATTCTTTGTCCTCATAGCGGGTAATCATTCTGATGTTTCTGATCCAGTCATTGAAATTGGATCCATCAAAGATGACCTTACCACACAAGTTCATAAGGGAAAAAGAGCCTGTTGGGTTTGAGCTAGAAGCATTGTTGGAAGACATCTGAAAGGAAAGAAAGACAAGTTTCATTAGATTAGGAATCCTTAATAATTCACCCAAATGAAATATTAAGGCTAGGATCCAACAAACTATTTATAGTTGGAAGAGGGATGCCGTAATCCATACTATAAAATATTTGAAGGTAGGTAAATGACGATTTACCAATTTCCACCATAAGAACGAAATATTTTATTATTAGGTTTTATTGGTTTTGAAACTCCTAGATCTTTTGAGATACATTGAACTTTTCAATGGCATGTTTGAATCTCGATTGTGGCCTCTCAAGTTTGTGACTGGGATGCCGAGGATCACAAACAAGGTGTGAATAACCATACAAATTGACTTGGTACCCTCAACAATATTACCTAATCGATGTGCCGGTTAACCACACACGCTCCACCGATCTATAATAAAGTCAAGTTACCCTTTGCCACTCTTACTAGTCCATGTCAGTGTGCCGGTTAACCACACACGCTCCGCTAACGACTTGGTAAGGTACAAAGTGTAATTTTATGGGCTAGCACCAATTTCACATTTTCCTAAAGTAACTAAGATTGGGAATTTATAATGTATAGTTACTTTATAATTCATTATACCTTTAACAAGTATTTAAAGTCGTATCCTACCCGTTCGGCTAACGACCCTCCACCGATCAAGGAAGCGGTGGGTGAGAGTGGACACCCATTAAGTCACCATTTTATAGGCAACAACCTTATACCCCCCTTATAGACCGGCTTCGTGAATGAGGCCTACTAACGGTAAGAATGACATATTCTTATACATATCTATATAATAAAATTATAATAATAGTATAAGTGTTGATTTTTAAACCTTTTTAAAAATCTAAGGTTTAATTTGGAATTAAAGTATTAGAGTGTAAGAGTTTTCAAATTCCAAAACTTGAGGGCAAGAATTGAAACTATTCCAAGTCTCTTCAATTTGTAACTTATGAGTTTTAATGGTTCCTAAAATGAAGACTCTTCATTTTATGAAACTTCTTTAGTTCTTTAATCACAATTTAAAGAAGTGACTTTTGGTTATCCATAACTTGAGGACAAGTTATGGACACCATCATTTCCATTAAGATCATGAATTAAACATACATGGAGGTTACATATAATTCCTATGATCTTCTAAAAACTCATAAGAACACAAATTCATGTCAAGCAATTTCAAGAAATCATATAACTATATACAATACTTGAAAATTGATAAAAGCCATGTAAAATGGGTTAAGATAATCATTATCATTTTGAAAAACAGATTTTACAAGTCTAAAACAGATTGGGATAATGATCTTAATCCATTTCCAGCAACAAAACTCGAAAAAACTGCCCAGCACGCTCCTACTCGCCGAGTGCATTATTCTACTCGTCGAGTAGGATGAATTTGTTCATGGACTCGGCGAGTCCTCCCCATGGACTCGGCGAGTTCAGTCGTCAGAGTGCAGAATTTTCGAATTTTTAAGCAGTTTTGCATCAAGTATACAGAAAACAATCCTAGGCTCTGACACCACTGATGGGTTTTTGAGCATTCTAACACTTCCTAAGTGTACATGCAACCCTAATAACCTTGAATCTATGTTTTCTCTATATACATGCAAATTTCTTTTTCAAGGTTATTTCCTAACTAGCATGGCATGGGGATTACATAGAACATAAAACTAGTAGAAATACATACCTTGTTGTTGCTTGGATTCCTTCAAGACTTTGTGAGCCTCGCACCCCAAATGTTGTGCCTCAAATGCTTCACACAACACCACAAGACTTGGAATAACTTGAGAGAATACTTCTAGCACTCAAAATCGGTTATGCCCTCTCTAGTAACACTAGGTCATGATTTTGCTAGCCATAGGGTTCCTTTTATAGTGTTGTCACAATTAGGGTTTACACATGAATGCCCTTAATTGTCAAGACTCTTGATTTCCCATGACCCATGGATTTGTAACTCCCATGGACTATCCATGGAGCTCCAAATGGTTATAACCAAACCCATAAACCATGGATCATTAATCCACCATAAAAGAATTGATGATTGTCATAATCAACCCTATATATTTAATTAGTCTCACTTTGATCACCAAATTAATACTAGATTAATACTTGATCAATACTAATTAAATAATACTATTATTAATATATTCGAACTTATAATATATTAACAATCATAAGTGCCTAATTCTCTCATTTAGTCTATCCAAGTATTGCAATGCCATGCAACCCAAATGGACCATGCGGGGTCGGGTCAAGTACATACCAAATAAAGTTATGGACTTAGACACTATATCCAACACTTCCGACATATGACCGACTATGGAGGTTCGAATAATATGATATACCAAAAATAATTATTCTGGAAGTCAAAACATGCAAAAGAAATATAGTAAACGATCGACAAGAGATAGCAACACTTTACTCATAAATAAAACACCTTTTATTCATCATGTAATGTCAATTACACTTTACAAATTTCAAGGTTATCTAACTACTAAATCTAATATCATCCTTCAGCCCTATGCTCCGAGCATGCTGGAGATGCTTAACCCGAGTCAGTCCTTTCGTGAGGGGATCTGCTAGATTCTCATCCGATGATACCCTCTTTGCCACGAGGAGTCCTTCTTCTATTCGATGTCTGATGAAATGGTATTTTCTGTCGATGTGTCTGGATCTCCCGTGATCCCTTGGTTCCTTGGCTAAGGCAACTGTATTTTCACTATCACAGAAAATTTCCATTGGCTCTTTAATAGATGGTACAACTCCAAGGTCTCCAATGAAGTTCTTCAGCCATATCGCCTCCTTTGCTGCCTCGCTAGCTGCTATATACTCTGATTCGCAAGTTGAATCAGCCACTGTCTCTTGCTTGGAACTCTTCCAAGAAATTGCTCCTCCAATTAAGGTAAAGACCCAGCCTGACTGAGAGCGGAAATTATCCCTATCAGTCTGAAAGCTAGCATCACTATACCCTACAACTCTCAAGTCTTCACTCCCACCGAGGGTAAGGACCCAGTTCTTAGTCCTTCGTAGGTACTTGAGGATATTCTTTACCGCAGTCCAGTGTGCCTTGCCAGGGTTCCCCTGATACCTGCTAACCATGCTCAAAGCAAAGGCTACATCAGGTCGAGTACACGTCATAGCATACATGATCGATCCTACAGCCGAAGCATAAGGTATTCGACTCATTTCTGCTATCTCAGCCTCAGTACTAGGGCTTTCTGTCTTACTCAATCTGGCATTACTCTGGATGGGTAAATCTCCTTTCTTGGAGTCCTGCATGCAGAATCTCTTCAACACCTTATCCAAGTAAGTACTCTGACTAAGTCCAATTAGTCTTTTACTCCGGTCTCTCAAGATCCTTATCCCTAGAATATAGGCAGCTTCTCCTAGGTCCTTCATAGAGAAACACTTCCCAAGCCAGGACTTAACTTCCTGCAGAGTTGGGATGTCATTTCCTATGAGTAGTATGTCATCCACATACAATACCAAAAAGCTAACTATACTCTCACTAGCCTTGACATATACACAAGATTCATCTTCACTCCTAGAAAAGCCAAATTCCTTGACTTTCTCATCAAAGCAAAGATTCCATCTGCAAGGTGCTTGCTTTAACCCATAAATGGATTTCTCAAGCTTACACACTCTATTAGGGTACTCTGTGTTGACAAAACCCTCTGGATGACTCATGTAAACATCCTCAGCCAACTTTCCATTAAGGAAAACGGTTTTGACATCCATTTGCCATATTTCATATTCATGAAATGCGGCTATGGCTAACAGAACCCTAATAGACTTAATCTTGGCCACTGGAGAAAAGGTCTCATCATAATCAACTCCCGGAGTTTGTGAGAAACCCTTTGCAACCAGTCGTGCCTTATAAGTGTGTACATTACCATCCATGTCGGTCTTCTTCTTGAAGATCCATTTGCACCCTACAGTCTTACGACCTGGTACATTCTCAACCAAGTTCCAAACTTGATTGTCATACATGGACCGTATCTCGCTGTCCATTGCCTCTTTCCACTTGGCTGACCAAGGGCCTGCCATGGCTTCCGCATAACTGTTAGGTTCATCCAGACCTATCAGCGTCTCATCACTGATAAGTGTATTACCTTCCGCAGTAATATGGAATCCATAGTAATGCTCAGGTGCATTCCTAACCCTTGTGGAACACCTCAGAGGTACAGACTTGTCAATTGGCTCAACAGAAGTTTCGTCCTCAAGTTAAGTGCTAGGGTTTGAAGTTCCTTCACCACTTGACTCTTGAATTTCTTCAAGGTCAACTTGCCTCCCATTGTCTCCTTGGCTTATGAACTCTCTCTCTCGAAAGAAAGCCCTCCTAGCTACAAAGACCATATTCTCACTAGGTCTGTAGAAGAGGTAACCAAAGGATTTCTGTGTGTAGCCGATGAAAATACACCTCTCACTTCGAGGTTCGAGCTTATCATGAGTCTCGCGTCTCACGAAAGCCTCGCAACCCCAAATCTTAATGTGGTCTAGTTTGGGTACTTTACCAGTCCACATCTCATGAGGAGTTTTGGCAACTTTCTTTGTGGGAACTAGATTAAGGATATGGGCGGCAGTCTCTAAGGCATACCCCCAAAATGAGATTGGTAGCGAAGCTCGACTCATCATGGAACGAACCATATCCAACAAGGTTCGATTACGCCTCTCAGCTACACCATTCAACTGTGGTGTCCTGGGAGGTGTCAATTGTGAGACAATCCCACATTCCCTAAGATAGTCGAGGAACTCTGAACTAAGATACTCACCACCTCGATCGGATCGAAGCATCTTAATGTTCCTGCCCAATTGATTCTCGACTTCCTGTTTAAACTCTTTAAACCACTCAAAAGTCTCTGAATTATGCTTGATTAAGTAGACATATCCATATCTACTGTAATCATCAGTAAAAGTCAAATAATAACGATTAACATCCCTTGTGGCATGTTTGAAGGGCCCACACACATCTGTGTGTATACGATCCAACAAACCTTCACCCCTTTCACAAGAACCTGTGAAGGGTGACTTTGTCATTTTTCCAAGTAAGCATGATTCGCAACTATCATCTTACTTTAGGTCAAATGACTCCAATACTCCATCCTTTTGGAGTTGGCCTATGCGTTTCTTGCTTATATGTCCAAGACGACAATGCCATAATGATGCTTTATCCAAGTTATTATCATTAACAGAATCAATACACAATACATTATTTCCTAAGTTATCAACCACAGATACAGTTTCATACACACCATCACAAGGTAATGCTTTAAAATAAAGAACATTATTAAAGAAAGCATTAACCGAACCAACTTCATTATCAAATGAAAAGGTGAAACCTTGTTTATACAATGCATGAAAGGAAATAATATTTCTTGCCATTTCTGGCGAATAACAACATTTATTCAAATCTAAACTAAACCCACTACTTAGCGATAAAGTATAAACTCCAATCTTGGTGACAGGTAAAGCTTTCTTATTCCCCATGATTAAGTTTATTCTTCCATGCTCCACATTCTCACTTCTTCTTAGTCCCTGCAAATCAGAACAGATATGAATATCACAACCGGTATCAAGGACCCAAGAGTTAGAATGGGGTGAGTTATTAGATAAGATAGTGTAAATACCTGCATGGTTGGGTTTAACTTTCCTATCCTTCACATCTTGCTGGTACTTTGGGCAGTTCCGCTTCCAATGTGACTTTTCATGGCAATAGAAGCATTCAGCCTCTTCAGGGTCAGAAGAAGGAGTGACAAAACCTTTCTTGGTTCCACTTGAAGAAGAGCCATCAAGGGTCCTAGCCTTGGTACCCTTCGAAGAGCTCTTCCTCTTCTTCCCTCTACCTTTCCCGATTGCCAAAACCAGGGCGGAGTTTGGAGTAGGAGTGTTAACAACCGACTTACCCTTAAGACCCGTTTCTGCGGTCTTGAGGAGTCCCTGAAGTTTGCTAAATGTGACCTCTTCCTTATTTATGTGATATGTCATGCGGAATTGATCATAGCACGATGGTAAGGAGTGCAAAATGATATCTATTGCAAGCTCCTCAGAGAAGTTCACATTAAGCTTCAGCAACCGATCCACATACCTTTGCATTTTCTGCATGTGGCTCGTGACGGATTCCCCGTCATTCATCATGGTTGTTATGATAGAGCATATGATTTCATACCTCTCTTGTCGTGCACTTTGATGGTATCTTTCCATCAGGTCTTGGTGCATTTCAAAAGGGTAGAAGTCCTCATAGGACTTTTGGAGTTCCACTGTCATGGTGGCCAACATGATGCATGCCACTTTTGTAGCATCCCTTTCATGTGCCCGGAAGTCAGCGATCTCCTGGGGTGTTGCTGTGGTATCATCAATCTCCTTAAGCTCCTTGTCAAGGACATATTCTTTGTCCTCGTAGCGGGTAATCATCCTGATGTTTCTAATCCATTCATTGAGGTTGGATCCATCAAAAGTGACTTTCCCACACAAGTTCATAAGGGTAAAGGAGCCATTAGGATTAGAGCCAGAAGCAGCATTGTTTGAAGACATCTGAAAGAAGAGAACAAGATTAGTTTAGATATTAAGAGAGTCCTTAATAAAACAACCAAATGTAATATTAAGGCTAGGATCCAATCACAATATATTATAACTTAGAAGAGGTATGCCTTAATCCAAGCTATAACATATTTGAAAGGTAGGTAGGTGAATGACGATTCACCAATTTCCACCACGAAAAACGAAATATAAATATTAGGTTTTTAATTGGTTCTTAGAAATTCCTAGATTCTTTTGAGATTCAATGAACTTTTCAAAGGCATGTTTCAATCTCGAGTGTGCCGTCCAAGTTTTATGACTGGGATACCGAGGATCACAAAACGAGGTGTGAAGTAACCATGCAAATCACTTGGTACCCTCAAGGTTTATCACTCAATCGATGTGCCGGTAAACCACACACGCTCCACCGATGCTATGGTAAACCTTAAGTCACCCTTTACCTACCTTGTTAAGTCCAAGTTAGTGTGCCGGTTAACCACACACGCTCCACCAACGACTTAAACAAAGTGTAAAGTGTAATTTCATGGATTAGCACCTTATTCACATTTTCCTAAAGTAACTAAGATTGGGAATTTAATAAAAGCATTTAGTTACTTTATAATATTCATCATACTTTTAATGAGAATTTATAAGTCCTTGTCTTACCCGTTCGGCTAACGACCCTCCACCGATCAAGGAAGCGGTGGGTGAGAGTGGACACCCATTAAGTTGCCATTTTATAGGCAACAACCTTATACCCCCCTTATAGACCGGCTTCGTGAATAAGGGTTGAATTTTAACTTTTAAAATTCTAAGGGTTGGAACTAAAGTTTTAATCAAGACTTTACATGTTCCAAAACTTGAGGGCAAGTTTTTGTAAACTTCCAAAACTTTTCATTTCTTATAACTAATTAATTGAGTAATAAAAATGAAGACTCTTCATTTTTATAACTCTTGTGTTCTTTTAATGGCTTTAATAAAAGTGAGACTTTTGGTTTTCCATAACTTGAGGACAAGTTATGGACTCCATTAAAACACATTATGATCATGAATTAAACTACCATGAAGGTTACAAACAATTCCTATGATCATCTAATCATCATAAGTTCAAGAACATGAATATGAACACTTTCAAGAATCAAAAAATTACACTTAAAAAAACTTGTAATTTTAATAATTGCCATTGTAAATGGATTAGCATAAACATTACACCATCTGAAACAAGCTTTAAAACATCAAAACAGTTTAGGGTAATGTTTCTAGTCCATTTCCAGCTACAAATGTGCAAACTTTCATACGAGCAGAAAACAGAAAAACGATTTTTTTTCAAGCTGTTTGCACACAAAAAACAACAAACAAACCTAGGCTCTGATACCACTGATGGGTTTTGAGCATTCTAACACTTCCTAAGTGTACATGCAACCCTAATAACCTTGGATCTATGTTTGTCTAATAATCATGCAAAGCTGAATTCCAAGGTTATATTCCTATCTAGCATACATGGGGAACATTTTTAACTTGAATGAAAGATAGAATAACTTACCTTGTTGTTGATTATAATCCTTGAAACCTTGTGAGCCTAGCACCCCAAGTGTGATGCCTCAAATGCTTCACACAACACCAAATGCAAAGGAGTAAACTTTGAGAGAATCTTACACTTGCAAAATCGGCTCTAGCCCTCTTGTTTCTTATGTGTAGCCTATTTTGGTGGAGAATGGGTTTCTTATATAGTGTTGACACATCTAGGGTTACACCATGTAAACCCTAATGTGTCATGACTCTTCATTTCCATGACCCATGGTTTTGTAACTCCCATGGAGCATCCATGGAGCATCCTATGGGTGGAACCCAACTTCATAATCCATGGAGCCTCTTAGCCCACTATATAAGATATGGAAGATTTACATAATCTACCCATATATTTAATTAGTTATCTTTTGATCACTTAATTAATTCTAAATTAATTCTTGCTCAAACTAATTAAATAATATTATTAATATATTAGAACTTATAATATATTAATAAACCATAAGTATTATTTCTCTCATTTTAGTTTATCCAATTGCATGGTGCCATGCAACCCAAATGGACCATGCCGGGTCGGGTCAAGTACATACCAGAAATAGTTATGGACTTAGACACCTTATCCAACATCTTCATCTTCCTCTATATGAAAATTATTCTGAAACTCCTTCGGAAGAAAAGTGCAAGTATATTTGTGAAATATTAGGGTATAACCTTTCTCTTTAGGGCACCTCTTGTGATCCACAAAAATACATTCTTCGTCAGTGTTTTCGTGTTGGATAGAAGTATTTAACAGGGGTTATTAGCAAGTGTCTTGGACACAATATTGGAAGCTTGGATCAACTAAATCTCTTTAAGCAAAGAATTTTATTTTTTATTGTGTGCAACAAAAGGTTGGATTTTTCCTTACTTTTTCTTGATCACATGATTAATTGTATCATAAGGAATGAGAAGCCAGTGTATGTTCCCTATCCCCGTTGGGTTGGGTTGATTCTGGCTCGTGAGGTAGGATATGCTGAAAATCGTGGGATTATCATTCCAATTCCTTCCCTCTCCTAAAAAATCATCAATGTTTCTCCTTCTAAAGATGATTTGCAAATCACTCAGAGAATGGCTAATTGGATTGCTAACCCATATTCTGTTCAATCCTATGATTATGAAGAAGAAGATGATAAGGGTAGTGATGAAGAATATGATGATGAGGATGATAATGATGATGGGGTTAATGAAGAAGAAAACGTAGTAGATGAAGAATAAGACTAGTGATGAAGAAGATGATTTTTCTCAGGGAATGAACTCTTCTCCAAGAGTACACAAGCACATTTATATTTCATCTACTTCTTCATCTACTCCCTCTACTGATGATGTTGTGCAACGTGGATAAAATCCACCTCTAGTGCAAACTGCTGAGCCATTGATCCAAAGTGTGATGTCTCCAAGATGAGTGTCTCCTTTTTCTCAAGCTGAGACTGTTCCTCTTATGTCAACGCTTATTAAGTCTGTTACTTTCTACCAGGGGGGATCCAAATTCAATTTTGAAACAACTGTACTTTCTTAACTTTCTCTACTTGTGAAGATAGCTCAGTCCTTAGGAGAAAGGCTGACTAGAATGGAAAAGGATGTTGTTGATATAAAGCGATTTATGGCCTTGAGGAATCATGATGATATGATTATTGATGACACCCCACCAACCTCTCCAGGTGATAATCCTCCTCCACCTCCACCTCCATCATCAAATCCTTCTCCACCACCTCCTCCACCATCTCATCCTCCTCCTCGCACTCCTTCAGCACCACCTGGCTCTCCTCCGTAATCGGATGCTGCCAAAAAGGTGGAGAATAGGCAAGAGAGTCCTGATCAGTATATGCAAATGGTGGTGGTGACTGTATCGCAACCTGAGATAACTAAAGATGGAAGGGTTGAAGCTGATTGTCAAAAAGAAATTGTTGGTTTAGAAGTTGATGCAACAAATGATGATCAAACTATCCCATACGATGGTAAACAATCAGAGACTGATGACTATGAAGGATTTCTTCATCTGGGATTTTTGCCACAAGCTATTGTTTCTGTTGTTCCTCTAAATGTTGTCTACCCTGACTCATATTTTGAAGGGGAGATTCCTTAGGGAACTAACAGTGACATTGGGGCTGATAATGATCAGCTCAATCCTCTAAAGCGGAAGGCTTCCTTCTCAGGGGGAGCTCATGATGCTGAAGCCGGAAGTTCTTCTGCTGTTGGTGATCCTTGATCACCTCCTCGTTCCAAGAAAAGCAAGCTTAATTTTGATTTGAATGATTTAGCTAAATTATGGGGTATAACTATTGACAAAGTAAGATAAATCATGATATAAAAAAATGTTCCTACTCAAGAAAGAAAAGAAGCCAGAAAAGGAGAACGTATGTCTGCCAAACTTGCTCAAGCTCTTGCTTCTGCTGAGGATAATGCTGATGTCCAAAGCACTAACGATCAATTCAATAAAATTCAGCTCTTCAATAATTGTGTGGACAAACAACACAGGGTTTCATAGCTTCACGATAGGATCAACAGAAAAAAGTTTGGAGATGTTCTGGCTCGAAGAACAAAGCATGATTCCATCATTAGGTTTAGATGCACCAAACCAAGGAACGAGTCCCTAAAGTTGCAGTTGGTTAAAAAGAAGATTGAGTATGAATATACTGAGGTTGTATTCGCTCGCGAGCTTGTAAAATTTCGCTATAGCGAGTGGATACAAATTCAAGAACTTATCGACAAACATAAAGGTATTCATTCACAAGAAGTGAAAGTTGGTAGTTTAGCAGCTACTCAATAAAGTCAAGAAGCCGAACATGTGCCATCAGTTGGTCCTTCTAGACCATCCACCTCTGGAAGAACAGGCGCTCCCAGACAGTCCAAGAATACTAAGTTTCTCCTTCCATATGGAACCCGCTACATCAACAATGAACTTCCAGCAGGTGTTGAACCAGTTCAGTACATGTTCATTCGAGAACCGGAGCATGGTATTTTCTATCTTGACAGTCAAAATCACATGTGCTTTCAACACACTAATAATCATCCTGCTGCTCCCACAAAACACTTATTTCATATTCGCATGGAAGGACTTGATAATTTTGAACTGGTAAGAGGATATCGTGTGCTGATCTCCCAGGAGCTTAGTAAAAGATTGGAATAACTTAATATTGATGAATTCAGATGGGTTAAGCCAGAGATCATAAAAGAAGTTGATAAGTTCCACAATGGTTATGATGAATCTGAAGAAGAAGATTATTTTTGATATAATTAGAGAAGGGGAGATTGTAAGCCCACACCTTATGATCTGATGAGTCAAACACTCTACATGCTAAACGCCAACGCCAACAAGCCTTATCAACGTCAACTCGTTGTAATATTATCTTATGTAACTTTTTTATATTAGGTAATTATACATATATAGATATATAGATAACATATCCAATAACGATAACGATCCGTTCTTAGTGTAGATTATATAAAATCCCTTGAATCAAGGGATATACTTGTATATATTAGTATATATTAAACATTAGGGTGAAATGCTAATGTGTGTCTCGTAGAACGTCTTGGTGACTGTCTTTGTGATAACCCATTTTCTTGGTGAAAACAAACCACTTTCTTGGTGAAAGAAAATTTGGTCAATTCCTTGTGTTCTTTACTTTTTTTGTTATTTATTTGTTTAGTAGTTTTGTTCTTGTTTATTATAATTGAAGTGTATCCGATCATCACAAACCTTCAGGCTATAATCCAATCTGAATGTTCTAGACCTTCAACCGTTGATATTAGTGCTGAGAAGTGACACTCATTTTGAATGCTACCAGCAGAACAAGTTTGAACTCCGAAATTAATATTTCCATTTACTTGATTTGGAGGATGATCCTTTTTCCAAATATGCAATCTCGGAAGTTCTTGTGCAGCAGATGATCTGATGTCAACAATGGGGTTGTGTTGCTCCCCATCAATTGATTGAAGTTGAGGATGATGCTGCCCCTGAACTTATGAAACAGACATGTCAACATCGTCATCGTTCGAAAAGTTAAAGAAGTTGGCATCATCTTCATTATTGTTCAGAATTGGATTAGTTTCGACAAATCGACCTTCTGTATCTAGAAATACATCGGTATTTGATTCAAGGGTTGGATTACTTCCCTGATCATGAGGCATGGAAGTGGAGGGATTCTCCCCTTCAACTCAAGAGGGAAATATTTCGGAATTAAATGGAGGAAAAGTTGGTGTCAGATTAGATATGTTTTGAGAAACAAGAGTTGGAGTTGAGGATGGTATTGATCGAGATTCCAAGTCAAGAGCTGTTTCTATTGGTCCGAACAGGATTTCGAAATCAAATTCAAAGATAACTTGAGGTTTCGGAGACGCAGTAGGTGGAGCATCAGACTCCAGGATATGTGTTGTAACGTTACTTGGTTCTTAGTTCCGAGAAAAATTATCATCAAAAGTGATGTCAAATATTTCTTCAATTATATGGGTAAGACGATTCAGAACCCGATAAGCTTTTCATTTAGCAGAGTATTCGAGGAAGATGACTTCATCCGACTTAGGGTGAAACTTGGTAAGTTGATATCGGTTTTACTTGAAAAAATACCGACAACCAAAAACATGCAAAAACGTGATACTCGACTTACTACCATTCATTGTTCATAAAGTGTCATGTTGAGTGGACGGTTGATGATACTTCGATTTTAAGTGAAGCATGATGTTGAGACAGCTTCCACCCAAAGATAAAAAGGAAGATTTGCAAAGTTCAACATCAACCTGGCGACTTCACCTAGAGTTCAGTTTCTTCTTTCAACAACAACATTTTGTTATGGAGAATAGGGAGCTGAAAGGTTATGCTCAATGCCTTTTTCAATTAGGAATGTTTTTTATGGTGGCATTTGTGAATTCGGAACCATTTTCAATACAAATTCTTCTAATAGGCAACTTTGTAATCACTTCAATTCCTTTAATGAAGTTGACGAGCTCAGAAGCAGTTTCCGACTTCAATTTGATGAAGAAAACCGACGTAAATCTTGTGTAGTCATCCATAATGATAAGAATGTACTTCTTGTGATGCAAGCTTTCAATAGTAGACGGTCCACAAAGATCTATGTCAAGAAGTTCGAGAGGCTCTGAAATTGATTTTTCGATGAGAAAACGATGACCCTTCTTTGATTGCTTTCCACACTCATATGCAACACAAAGATGATCATTCTCAAACTTGAGGAGTGGCAAACCTCAGACCATTTCACCAGAGACCAGATCATTCATATATCGGAAGTTAAGATGGGCAAGCTTCTGATGCCATAGGAAACTTACAATAGGAACAAATTTTGTAAGGAGACACATTTGAGGCTTTTCGATGATCGTACTGATTCCCAGAGGATACATTTTCTTGCTTTGATCAGATCTGATGAGACATTCTTTTTGCTCGTCTGTCATAATGTAGTTGTGCTTCCTACAGAACTCAACTCTCCGATTTGCAACAGTGATTTGGGCTACACTAATCATATTATGTTTGAAATAAGTTACGTAAGCCACATTAGAGACACATAAATTTTTGTTGGTTAGGATGCGGTAACCTCAAATCTTGGAATTTGTATTCTTACCGTATGTGACATAACCAGTATCTGGAGTAAGCTTCAGATCGCGTAAAAAGTCTTTCTGCCCAGTCATCTGAATGGAACAAGCACTATCAATATACCATATTGTATCTTGTTCATCAACCCATGAAGCCCGCAAAATCAGCGAGTTTCAGAGTTCTTAGGCTCCGAGTTAGGCTTGGGGACTTTAGCATCGGCTTTGGACTTAGCTTTTGATTTCTGAACAGATGGTATCTCGGAATGCATTTTCCAAGATTTTTTTGGGAATATGAAAATGTCAAAGTATTTTCATTTATCCAAAAATCATAGTCAACACATGGTTTCTTAGACACTGCTTTTTTCAGAGTGAAAGTTTCCCAAGACGGTCCAGGAATAACTGTGTTCAAAGATGATTCTGTTTAGTTTTCATTCCCTTTCACCTTCCATTTACTACTCTCGGAGACACATTTGGTTTTGAAAATTGCTTTTGTGTAAAGATTTTGCCGTCTGAGGTGGCAATAAATACCAAAGAGGATACATTTCGAGTGGAATTACTTGTTTTTCGTGAGTTCACAACATTGACGGATTTTGTTGAATTTTTCTTAGCAGAAGTAGGGATGTCTGAACTAATAGGAATAAATGGTCTCTTAAGAATTTTGACAGGAATGAATGTATTGTGATTCCTAGTATCCAGATTAGCTAATTTATGTGACACTTTCTTAACA
This sequence comes from Lactuca virosa, assembly GCF_052849685.1. Taxonomy (NCBI): domain Eukaryota; kingdom Viridiplantae; phylum Streptophyta; class Magnoliopsida; order Asterales; family Asteraceae; genus Lactuca; species Lactuca virosa. The sequence goes on along the minus strand of NC_136429.1, from coordinate 301,493,940 downwards.
AACTTCTCAAGGAACCTAGAGTTTTGTCTAGACCTAGTTTCTTTCGCAAGAGCTTTCCTAGTCTTATTTTTCGGATGAACGATGTCCTTTTTGTTCAACCAGGGCTTCTTCTTAAATTCAGATGATGACTTAGAATTTTTTCCTACAAATGGATTTTAAAAAAAAAGGCTTAATTAGAACTAAGGTCAACTTAGAAACAGCTCTAGAATTTGAAATGGAAGAATCAGTCAGGGAGTCATTATCACATTAGATTTTTTCATCTTCATCACTATTAATGGATGCTGAAAAGGATTTTAGGGTGATCCAAATCATCTCCTTTTGTCTCAGGAGTGATTTCCTCGATAACACAATTGTTTGGAGGACTGGATTTCTGAATGTGGACTGTAGTGCCTCTTATGCTACATGGAAGTTCCGAAGACTGATTCTGGTCCAAGGATATCAGAGGTAGAAGTGGCGTGGAATCAAGACATGTAATAGTGTTTGCTTTGAACTCATGTTTTAATGATTGATATCTGTCTGATGTCTCATGAAGGACGACAATGGCGGGTAAGGAGTGTCTGAATATGTGTAGTTTGAAATGTCCCCGATAAATGTCAGGTTTTGAAGTTCCTTCAAAGGACGAGTAATAGGTTTCGTAAACTCACTTCCAAGAGCATGTACTTTCGACAAGGGATGACGAACAATGTGTGTCATTCTCTCATTAGCTTCAAGAATATCAATAGAGTTATGCAGAGCATTAATTTTTGCATCAAGATGCATATTATCTTTAATTAAGAGATTTCATTCACTAAATTAAATTTCACATTTTTCATTAAGGATAATACATTCGTCCCAAGCAATTACAAGTGCACCCTATAAAGATTCAATGTTAAGCTTGTGGTATTTGAATCATAATCTAAGGCGGGTTAACTCACTATCCAACTTCTTACTAACTTCTATGACAGACTCATAAGCTTTATGTATAACTTTCATATCTGATTGACTTCGGGTTAGATAAGGTTCACAGGTAGATAAATAAAAATTATTATCAGTAATCATAGATTTTACCTGTTGAATGATGCTTCATCCAGGTGGATGGTTGGTTGCCATGTAGAAGTAATGTGTATCAGTATCCTCATCTTTAGCTTATGAACTAGAGGACCATTAACCTTCATCACACTCAATGTTTTGTGTAGCAAGAAAACACAATTTCCATCCAAAAGCTCCTTCAACCTCGTCTCCAAATGACAAATACCAATTAAAATTTGATGAAACTTTGGGGACAAATGCCTTTTCACTTTTTGCAAGTTCTTGTGCTCTTCTAGAATAATAGGCAAAATATTTCACATTTGGTTAATGGATAACATCAACAAAACAGTCCTTTGCATAGTGGTTACCAAGACCATATTTGTGACATACAATCGTTGGTTTGGCTGAGTTTGGAATTTGTTGAGGTTCCAAGGAACGGTTCAGAATGTTGGGTTGATAAGCAGGTGGGTTCTCTATTTGTTTAGGGAAGGGTTGAGTATTGCTTTGGTAAGGACCTTGAAAGTGGTTTTGAGTAGGCTTTTGATTCGGATTCCATGGTCTCCTATACTTCATAGACAGGAATGCAAACTCTTCCTGGAACCTAAGTTCTTAATCAACATTATCTGGGTCAAATTTTTCTTCATACGAATAGTTCGGAACTGAGGGAGCAAGTTCAATAGGTGGAACGGGTTGAGTAGGTTGAACAGGTGGAACATGTGGGATAAATCTAAAAGGATCTAGGATAACAGGGTTCGAAAGAAGTGGATTGACCGAAGTGACTAGAGTGAGAGAACCTCTAAAGAGTTGTCTCAATATTTGAGCAACATTAGATTCGTTACCCTGCAATTCATCAAACAACTAGTAGAGCTTAAATTTCCTCAAAGATCCATTGATCTGAAGACAGGAGTTGATGTTTCCCCAGACCTTTTTGAGGCTTTTGATAAACTTCAGGTTGTTCAAGCGGAGTCCGAGCAACAACATGTGCAATCATGTTGTTCACAATAATTCTATACTGATTTGATGCAAATGCAATTAATTCACCAGGTATGGTAGTGAAAGTGTTGAAGTCGTTCACAACAAATGTCAAACGCTTATCCTTCATACTCTATGATCCTTGAAACAAATCTTGTAGTGTATCCTAAATCTATTTAGCATATTTGCACAACTTAGTGTGCTTAAAGAGAGATGGTGGACCACTAAATACCATTTTCGAGAAAGCGACTTGATCCGCATAGAGCATTTCGAGATCATTAGTAGTTAGAGGTGCCATTCGGAGCTCTTCTTGACACACGAGAGTGGTAACAACATCTCTAACAACTTGTATGACTGGAACATGATGACCATATTTGTAACGCCCACAGATCCGGGCTAGTCAATTTAGAGACGATGAGCATCAAAAATGAGTTTTTGATAGAAGATTATTTAGAAGGATTAATCTTAAGCAAGTTGTAGTATATGTTACAAGGGTTCCGTACATATAAAGAACGCCGAAATCCGAGTTATAACGAAGAAGTTATGGCCCGTCGAAGTTTTATGGCAAAACCGGCACGGCATCGGGATATGTAAATAGTGAATTTTGTATAAAGGACTTCTTAGCCTTATAAATCTAAACAAAAGTTGTATTATACGTTAAACCGAGAGCGTGCATAAAAAGAATGCCCAAATCTGACTTCGTATGAGGAAGTTATGAATTTTCTAAGATTTGGCATAGCAGTGCACGTCCGAAACTCGAATTTTAGATCGAGCGGTTTTTGCCTACGCGACCTAAATGAGAATTGAAGATGCAAAAGGGGTGACGTGGCACAATCTTGGCCATTGCTTTATCGCCAAGGCTTGCCACTAGATGGTGACATGTGGCACTAATTTTAGCCATATTTCACCCTATAAATACAACCCCTTCCACCCTCATTTCTTCACACCTCCACCCTTCTCTCTCTACTCTCTCTCTAAACCTCCCAAAACTCCCCTAGCGCTAGAAGAAAACCCAGGAGAGCTCGACGGCTTCAAGAAGAAGAGCTTTCGGCTCGGAAGTTATGCCCCTGCAGAGCACGGCTTCTAGCCAAACCCCCTCATAGGTAAGATACGCCTACCTAATTTTTAATATAGCTTTTATTTAAATATAGTAACGTTACTGGGACCTTATAATAATTATTTGAGCTATTATTATGGGTTATATAAGTGTCGTTATGATATCTTTTTAACCACTCGCGGTACGGGGAATCTGGCTTAAAGGGCCGCATAGGGTTGTTGGATTTCAGAAGTGCTATATGTCAAAATGGTCCTGCCCTCTGGTGTTTTTTGTCTGGCCCCTTTCTGTACATAGTGGGTGAAGAGTATTAACGCTTATATAATAGTAATAATAGCTAGACTATTAATTAGTCTCGTTGAACATTAGACTAAACTCTAGTGGAAATGATACCAGGTTTTGTCAAAGGAAATTTGTTTTAAAGTAAACGAAGTGTTGTCCGAGTACCGAGTCACCACCTTTACAGGTGAGTGCATAGTCCCTTTCATGAACATGATTTTAATACAAGTATTGATTGAAGTATTAATTATATGTTTATGTGCGAGTTAATTGATGTTGCCTAAAATACGTGTTAAAGAACATACCTGATTATATATGATGATTTAGGATAAAGAGTAAACCTAAATTAATTACGAGGAATATTGGGTAGTATTTTCTTACGAGTACGAGTGAGTTATACTCAAAGAATAGAACTTTAGTATATGTCATTGATCCGGGAGCATGTATTAGACATAGTCATTGTCACTAGTCCGAGAGTATGGATTGGACATAGTTAACTGTCATTAATCCGGGAGTATGGATTGAGACATAGTCAGTTGTCCTTAGTTCGGGAGTATGGATTAAGACATAGTCAGTCGTCCTCAGTCCGGGAGTATGGATAGGACATAGTCATTCGTCGTTAATCCGGGAGAATGGATTTACACGTAGACACTTGTCCCTAATCCGAGAGTATGGAATGGGCACAATTATTGATCCGAGAGCATGAATTAGATCTGAGAGTATGGTCTAAGTAACAGGTAAAATTTAAGGCCCGAGAGTATGAATAGTCTCGTTGTAAGGATTAACGGGGTGGGGTAAGAGTTGCTTATATATATGGTGAAATTGTATATTTTGTGAGTTCTAAATTATATATAGGATATAACATTGTGGGATTGAAATCCCTGTGTACTGACCATGTTTCCCAACCTGACCCACTCAAGCTTATTTGTATCACAGGTGCCGATACGAAGTTACATTACACTGAGAGATTAAAGAGATGTAGATCACTAGTGTAAATGAATGTAAGTTTTGTTTATGCTTATGTTTCTGTATTGACGATGACATCCCAAATGTTTTAAAATGAATAAAAATACATTTCTTCGGAAATATTTTGATAACGTATTTATCACGTTTTACTGGGAACAAATTCCGCAACATTTTTATTAAAAGAGGTACTCTGATTTTTATAAAGCATAAGAAAAATCGGTCTTTTCTGGCCGTGAAAATGGGGATGTCACAATATTTCACCGACCTACAAGTTTCATCACCTTTTTCTTTTCCAAGCAAAAATCTCTCCATTTTGACTTTCCAGTGGTCATACTCTTCGACAACTAGAAATGGGTCATGCGAAGGTCAACCCATGCTATTTGTGATTTGCATTGAGTACATTTGTTATGTTTGATTAGAAGCAGCCATTGATGTTAAGATACTAGAGTTGAAGTGGTATATAGAAGAACTTTTATCCTGAACACAAAAATAATTGAGATACCAATCAATTTTGTAATACGTGGCTCCCTTGGTTTAGCTTGTTACCTGACACAATTACATACAAAAACCATGATATCAGGTCTACTTTATGTCAAATATAATAAAGAACCTATCATGCTTTGATATATCCAGATATCAACAGCGGGTTTATCAAAAGATGCACTCAATCTCATCGGACAAGCCATCGATACTTTAGCATCTGAGCAGTTCATCATGCCAAACCTTGAAAACAAGTTCTTTTCATAAGACTCATGGTTGGTAAAGATTCCTTTTTTTTCAAATAATCAAGCCTAAAAATTAATTGATTTTATCCATTATGCTCATATCAAACTGACTGCACATAAGATCCTTAAATTCCTTCAATAAAGTAGGGTCAGTAAAACCAAAAATAATATCATCTACGTAAATTTAAACAAACATTAGATGATCTCCCACTTTCTTTAAAAATAATGTAGGATCAACTGATCCCTTATTAAAATTAGAGACTTTCAAAAATTGGTTAATGTTGCATACAAAGCCGTTGCTGCTTGTTTTAAGCTATAAACAGCTTTATCGACAATATACAGTCTGTTCGAGTGAACCATCGAGAAAAGGAAAATTCTAACAGCTTCCAGTCTTGCGACAGGAGCGAAAGTTTCATCGTAGTCAAAACCTTCTTTTTTACTATAACCTTTAAAAAAAAGTATTTCTTTGTTATGAACAACATTACCTTCTTTTTCAACTTTGTTTTTGAAAACCCATTTTAATCCAACAACAGAAACATTCTCAAGTATAGGGATTAACCTCCACACTTTGTTTCTATCGAACTCAACAAGTTCAACTTGCAAAGCAACAACCAAATGAGGATGTTCCAATGCAACCTCAATTGTCTTTGTTTTGATCTTTGGTATAAAGACATTGAACTTGAAAATTTATTGAAGGACATTAAGAACTTCCTTTCTAGCTTTAATTTGTGGTCTTGTCAACACATCAGAGTTAGGATTAACAAGAATTTGTTCTTTAGGATGATCTCTTGTACATTTATCCGTTGGAGGATATAATCGATTAAAGTCTAGATATGCATCCTCAAAAATTTCTTCTACATCAGAAAACTCTTCAGCAATAGAACGAGAATCATTAACATCATCATTGAAATCTTTATCTCCTGATGAATCATTTCCAACTTCGAAATGTCCTTGATGTTCATCTTCAACATGTATTTGATGTTCATCTTTGACATGTGTTCGATATTGCTCCTCCTGAACATGTGCATTCTTTATATGTTGCTCCCCCACAACATAAGTATTCAACATTGGTTTCTCCCGTAAACATGAGTAGATGATGGTAGTTTCTCCCCCTCGACATGATCAGGTTTTGTGGATTGCACCCCTGAACTTGAGCATTTGGCATGGAAGTAACTCATTTATTGTTTCTTTCATCAATGATTATGGAATCATCTAACTATTTAGATGCTTTGGAAACTTGATTATCTTTGATATTCACTTCAACATTGATTTCCCTATCAAGAATACCAAAAAACAAATCAAAATCAACATCAGTAAGCAATGGATCAGAATAATCTTTAGAAATAGAAAAATTGAATTTGAGTAAAAACTGTCTCGACTCTTTTGATATAATAGTCATCAAAGGTTAAATTAAACGTCTCTTCGATCTTCCCTGTTCTTTTGTTCATCACCTGATATGAAACTGAATTTATTAAATATCCAAGAAATATTCCGTCATCAGCTTTGACTTCAAATTTTTAAAGATGGTCTTTCAAATTCATGATAAAACACCTACAAATAAAAACATGGAAACATTTAAGATTAGGTTCACTTTTTTTAATGATATCATATGGATTCATAATGAATCATCGATGTATGAAATAACAACTTTAAGGGAAACATGCAATATAAATGTCTTCAGCCCAATAGTATTCAGGATGGTTCACGTATGTTAGCATTGTTCTTGTTGCTTTACAAAGGGTCAATTTTGTATTTCCACAACTCCATTCTTTTGAGGTGCATATGGAGCTGAAAGATTACAATAAATGCCATGACTGATCAAGAAGGAATCAAGAACACGATTCTTGAATTTGGTTCAATTATTACTTCTGATTTTATGGACTGTCATCTTCAATCTTACTTTAAGTCTTTTGATGAAGTCAATCATGATGAGTCATCTAAAAATGACTAATATATATATATATATATATATATATATATATATATATATATATATATATATATATATATATATATATATATATATATATATTTCCTCCCACTAATTGACTTAATTGTCGAATGGCCACATAAATCAATATGTACAAGTTCTAGGGGTTCAAATTTCTTCGAGTCGATAACAATTAGATATCCATGTCGATGATGCTTTCATTTTTTACAAGTTGCACACGAGGACTCATTATCAAATTTAAGTTCATGTAAACCTCGAACTAAATCATTCAAAACTAGCTTATAGGGATTTTTGAAATTCAAGTGTGAAAGCCTTCAATGCTAATTCCAGCTTAAATCGGACGAAGCCTTCGATTGTAAGAAAATTGAAGGTAAACCAACAATAGGTTTCATATCTAGCATAAACTATCTCCTTTTGTGTTGGATTTTAACAACAATTCATTTGTTACTTTGTTGGAGATGACACTTCCTTCACTTGATTTTAGTTCCTATAACCAACTACGATACACTTGTGAGATTATGCTTCGGATCTTCGACATAGGTAACTCGATAAACAGTAAAAATTTTGTTTTGTTATTTTTCGATATCCATTGATTGTGCACTTATTATTTTTCACAAACTTCACTACTTCAACACTTGTAAGCTTCCTAATATCTCTCAAACACTCATTCCTTCTAATCATGTTACGCGGGCAACCACCATCGATATAACAATTCTCATCGAATTGCTTGTCACGTAGTATCTACAAATAAATAGACATATTTAGGTACCCAAGGCTTTTTGGGTCCTTGAACATTAGCATGGAATGTAGTGTGAAAAACAAAATTACAAATCCAATTTTGAACTTGGATTTTAAGTCGATCAATCAAATCAACTTCATTAGTATGAGGCAAATAAACATATTCTTTTACTTGAGCTTGAGAAAATTCTTTGGATTGATAAAATTTCCTTTATTTTGATACCAATGATTGAAATTATCAACATCAATTTTTCCTTTAGAAAAGGTAACCTTCGACTTCTTTCTCGATTTTGGATTTGGAAAATTTGGATTATTTGGTGTAAAAGCTACATTTTTCTTAACAACATTTTGTTGAGATTTTTGCTTGATTTGGTTGTAGATAAGATTTTGGTCTTTAATTAAAACGGTTTTGATAACGTTGTTGAAAACCATATTGAGATCCATGTCAAAAACGGTTTTGATAACTTTGAACACCTTTTTGAACATGGTTTTGTGAATTGTTTGCAAAATGATTTTGTGAATGTTTTAGAAAATGATTTTGTGGATTATTTTGAAAATGGTTTGGAAATTGTCTTTGATTGTTATTGTGAAAATAATTTTGAGGACTTTGTGACAAATGACTTTGTTTTTGAAGATTATGCCTATTCTTTTAGTAAGAGTTATATCGGACATCCCTATTAGTTTGATTATTTTTCAAAGGTGATTTTTGTGCTTTTTGTTTTGAATTTTGAACCTTCGACTCTTCCTGAATAGAAACATCAATAGGTTTTGACATGTATTTAACAGGATATTTATTTCCTTTCACAACCCAAACACCTCTTTTGAAATTTTTGTTTTGTTTAAAACATGACTTTTGATTTTTATTTCTTTGAAAAGTCTTTGATCTTTGATTCAAATTGTTTTCATCAACATTTTGGGTGTGAGTAAAAACCTTCATCAGTTACTTTCAACTTATCCTCTTCCAATAAATCCTTCAACTTTGAATTTACATTCTCTCCATTTCCTGATGTCATAAAAACTTGATTTGGAAAATCTTTTAATTGTGGATATGAAACAACATTTTGATCAAGATAATGTTTTCCTTTTTCACTATAAACCTTTGTATACTCATTTATATACTCAAGAACCTGTGCTTCGACACCATGAGGAATTTCTTCTTCATTAAAGACATCGTCAAGATCACTTTAATTGTTTGTTATGTCTTAGATATGGATTAGCTCTAGAGAAACATTGTTATCAGTTGTCGAAGAAGAATCAGTATTAAACATCGACATTGAATCAACATTTTCTTCACTTTTAGCTAATGAATTAACTTTCATGATCGAAAAATTCGAACAATCAACACATTCCTGTTCTTCAATTTCTTGAGAACATTGTGTCGAGGATCCAGTTTTGTTCAAAGTTCTAATTTGTTCATTTTTACTCAAGGTGTCATTAACAATATTCAACAATTCATCAACATCCAAATATTCATCAATATTAACAACACCGTAAGCATAAGATTCTTGTGGAACTTGATCACACATTGCAACCCTACTTTCACAATCAAATGACACTTCATGAACTATCTCCTTTTTAAATATCATAAAAGAAAAATGTTTTCGATGTTGCTCTTTGTAGATGTAAGAAGAGTGATATTGGAGAGTTAATTTTCCATACAAATGGTTGGTTGTATTACATGAAATGTTCTTCTGTTTGATTAATACAATTTTTTCAATACGAACAGAGTCCCTATCTAACGTAATATTATTAAGCTTCAACTTTAAACTGTCTATCCTAGAGTTTTTCTCTACAATTTTATTCCTAGCTTCATACAATTTAGCCCTGGTTTTCTCCAAATCACTATTCACAGAAATCAAAAAATCATTCATGTAAGCAAAAGCATCATCAATATTAGATAAGATTGAATCATATGAATTTGAATAAACATTAAGTGAGATTAAGAGATTATGTACCTTATCTGTCATTGGGGATTTGGAGATTGTAGCCATGAAATAGTCACTTTCGACATTCTCTCCATCAACATTACAATCTTCACTACCCTACCCAATCTTTTTCTAACAAACGCTACACCAACACCATCACTAGTATGCTTAACGAACATCACACTATGCGTGAGATGGCGTATCTCCTCGTCATCGGATCTGGATGACCAAATCTGATATGTTCCATCATTCTCATCTATTCCTTCACCACCACTGAAAAATTCTTCGACTTTAACCTCAAATCTACAATCTTCATCGCATAATAGGCCTCGTCTTTGACCTTCTCCGGTTTCTCCTCTTTCTTCGTTACCATACAATCCATTGCACGATGATTTTTACCATTACAATAGTTGCAATCGAATCCAGAGTCACCAAGAAGATTTTTATTTAGCTTATTCTCACCAGAACTTTCATCTTTCTTATTATGTACAACAAGATTGGATGTCGAACTTGTTTTCTTGAATTTGTTATTCTTGAAGTATCCTTTCACTTTTTTATTGTATAACTTCTTGACATTATTATTTGAATAATATGTCACTGCTTCAATATTAGAATTCACAATCAAACCATATTCATTTTCATCATCTTCGACATCAGAACTAACATCATTGACATTGGTTTTTGAAACTAGAGCCAAAGGACCACCAAAATTTATTTTGTCCTTTTTAATATGTTATTCCTTAACTTCAGCTTCATCTTCTTTCAAGATGTTGTACAAGTTAGATAGGGAGTATGAATCAAAATTCTATTGAGTTTTGATCTTCATATAAATGTTTTTCCATTCCTTCCTTAAACCTTGAATGAACGTTATGTTGAATTCCAAAGCTATTCTTTATCTCTTGACCGTTGGATTGCAAAATGAAGATGCACTTATTTCAAATGGAGAAAGGAATGAAAAGGAGAATTCATTGGTCATCCAATTTACCAAAAACAAAGATTTGTTTGATCGATTCATTACAACGTCTCAAGAAAGACGAAGCAATAAGAGAAATGGTGAAGTCATAAAAGGAAATTTTCTTGCTAATTGTAATCCGGGAAGAAATAGACTTGAATATATTGCAAATTGTCGTGAGGCTCAAGAACATGTTCTTGATGATGACCATCGTGTTCCTGATGTTCTTGATGCTCAAGAAAAAGGAGTTCAAGTTGATTCTCAAGATGAAATTGTTTTTTGCTCAATTGGAGTTCAAACCGATGATATTTTGTGTTCTTGTGATTCGTTTGAAGGAATGATTCCTTATCGAAAGCCAGTGATCCATGAAATTCACTAGTTTTAAACTCCAAAAGATTTGATTCAAATTCACAAAGTTGAAGTTGTGAAATGTGGGTTTGTTCAAGAAATCAAGTCTTCAAGATGCAAAAAGATGAGAAAGAAAAAGAAGAAGAAGATCAGACATAAAAACAAGCGGGTTTACTCACAAAAAATCGTCAAATGTTGTGAAGCCGAAATCCGTTAAACAAATTTGGGTTCCAAAGCAACAATCTCCAAAGGTTGCATTGAATTTGAAGTCAAAACCCAAAAATATTGGTGGTTATTTTGAAGATGTTCTTGGTTCGTTGAAGAACACAAAGAACACGAAGAACGAGTTGTACATCACGCATAATGGGTGGTATAATGTTCAAATTGGAGATTTTATCGTTCCGCCAAAAGAACCAAGATCTTCTAAATTTGATTCGTTCGCTGAAAATGGAACCCGATTCGTCAGAAAGGTATCTCAAATTCTCAAATGGATTCCAAAACGTCCATGATTTCGATTCAAGCGTTTCGTTTTTCATTTTTGATCGATTTGCCTCATTGGATCAAAATTATTTCAACAACGTTGATTGATCAAATTATTTTTGTTTAGATCAATTCAAAATCAAGATCTCATTCTAAATTTTTTTTAGTTCAATGTTCATCATGAGCCCAATTAATTTCAACAAATCCATTTTGTTTAAATCATTTACTGTTCATCCGATTTGTAAGCCCATTTTATCCAATAAAATACATTTCTCGATTTCATTCTTTAGCCCAAGATTTGTTTAAATTCGTTTACCTCTAATGGTTGTACGTTGTTGATGTTCTTGACTCGACTTTTGATCAATGTGTTCTTGCATTTTCGTTATCTTGTCATCGTTCTTTAAAAATCGATTAGTTTTGATCGTTAATATGAACTTGAGAATTGATGGGTTGGTTGAAATTGCTTTTCAATTTTGACTTTCGTTCACTTGTTTTCTTCGGATCTGGTGGCTAATCTTTGACTCGATAATCAATTTTCAACTTCATTTGTGTTCTATGATTGATTGGAATTGGTTGACAATCGAATATGTCTATTGATGTTGTTTGTGATTCCGATTTCAACTGATGACGCCTTGAAGTCGAACGTAGTTGAGTTCTATGTAGGGTTAAATTCAATTGATGGAAGAATTGGAATTCGACGTGTATATTTGGTTTGAAATTGGATTGATGATATAAATTTTGGAAGTCGATATTTGAAAGTTTAGAATTCGTTTACTGGAGTTTGATGCTTGATTTGGAGACGGGAAGTCTAATTTTTTAGATGTCGATGTTGACTGGGATATTTTAGGGCTGAAGAACGAAGATTTGGATTTTGATGTCTTAATTTCGATAGAATCACAGTGAATAGTTGTTGATGTTTATGGAACTGAGATGTAAAATCAAAATTTCGATGTCGATTGTTGTGAGCCTAATTTGGAAGAACCGAAGGTTTTGAGAAGTCGATTGATAAGTGAAATCGATTTTGGGTTTAGATTTCGATGTCCTGTATGTGGCTTGGAATTGTGATATCGACGGTGATGGGTAAGAAAGAGCGAAGGTCTGTTGATTTTAGAATTCAACAGCAACGTCTCAATGATGCATTGTCGATGGTCGATTTTAATTTACAGGGAAGCTATGTTGATCTTGGAGTCGATATTGCTTGACTACTTAGTTTTCGAAAGTTTAGGATTTTGATGTGAAGGCTTGAATCAAAAGCGAATGATAACTAAGCTTTTGTATACAGGGACTAACGAAGGTTTTTTGTCAAAGTGTCGACATTTGCAATCGTGTCACAAATTGGAGAAGAAGATATAAAATTTTTCGAAATTATTCACTCAAGTTTCGAAAGTTTGACACCTTTTACACACCTTTGAAATTTGGGGTAATTTTCGACAGTTTGGAAGAAATAAGGGAAAATTTTCAAATTGGTCCCTGCAACTTTCGAAAGTTTGATAGTTTATACCCATATTCGAAAGTTAGACTGATTTTCGAAAGTTTGGAAGTGAAGAATGCAGAAGTTTCGAAATGAGTCCCTGAAGTTTCGAAAAGTTGGCAAAATACCCAACTTTGAAATTGGGCTAATTTTCTGAGAAATTGAAGATTGTTCATTTCTGGCCCCTGTAGTTTATGCGAATTTACACTTTCTACCCAGTTTCACAAATGGGGGAGAGTTTTGCATATTTAGCTGTTTTTGGCGCAACGGGTCCATACAGAATTGATAAAATGACAATTTGTACCCGGATTTTGGAACATCTTGCAACTTTCACCCAAAAAGTCAAAAAATTTCACAAATTGGAAATTTTTTGAGGCTTTTTCGTGATTGTTTTTCCGTGCAAGTTTTTCGGGAGTTTCATTCTTCGTACACATCAAGGGGGAGTATTGTCAAGTTCATTCCTCGGGCGCTTCTCACCCTTAATGGGTTTTATAATCATTTTTTGATTATAAAAAGGGGATAATGATGGGTATTCGAAGCAGGTTTTTCGGGTAATCATTTGCCGAACTGAAGACCGGTGTTACTTCGAGGGGGAGTTTGGTCTTTATCGCGCAAGCTCGTTGGATATTGAAGTCGGACATCCAATCCTAACTTTGAAGGGGAGAATGTTAGGGTCCAATGTCACGCTTGGATGTGGCTTACCCTTATTGATGTGTAAATGAGTTGTCTTTCCTATAAATAGGAAGTGAGTGACACTTATATTTAGAGATGATCATTTTGGAGTGTTAGGCTAGTGAGAGAAATTTGTAGAACCCATTTGTATATCTTTTCTAGATCAAATATGAGCTTACACAGATTTATTTACTCCTTGTGTTCTTGAGTTTACATGATGATTCACTAGATCTTTCTTATTCCGCACATGCCATCATAATCAACACCACTACAATTGGTATCAGAGCGGGTGTTCTTGATTTGATCAAGAATTCATCCTTGATGGCTTTGTAGATTTGGTGATTCTTCATGTTCTTATTTATCTTTGTTTTTAGAGAGTGTTGTGTGTTCTAGAAGTCGAATTTTTCCTTAATTTGATCCATAATTTGACTTTCTCTCTCTAGAATACTTTTTTGTACCGCTTTCTCTCTCTAGAAAACGCAAGTTCATATCGTTTGATTCAAAAGAAAAGAAGCAATTATGGAGAATTGGTTGATTCGGGGTGCTAAATTTCTATACAAATACACTTCTTTTGAAGCTATTATTTATCGCTTGACTGTCGGATTGCAAAATGAAGATGCACTTATTTCAAATGGAGAAAGGAATGAAAAGGGAGAATTCATTGGTTATCCAATTTATCAAAACAAAGATTTGTTTGATCGATTGATTACAACGTGTCAAGAAAGACGAAGAAATATGAGAAATGGTGAAGTCATAAAAGGAATTTTTGTTGCTAATTGTAATCCGGGAAGAAATAGACTTGAATATTATGCAAATTGTCGTGAGGCTCAAGAACATGTTCTTGATGATGATCATCGTGTTCTTGATGTTCTTGATGCTCAAGAAAAAGGAGTTCATCCGATTTGTAAGCCCATTTTATCAAATACACTACACTTCTCGATTTCATTCTTGAGCCCAAGATTTGTTTAAATTCGTTTAACTCTAATTCAGTGTTGATCGCCTTCTTTTGTATGCCATATGCTTTCATCGTTGTACGTTGATGATGTTCTTGATTCGACTTTTGATCAATGTGTTCTTGCATTTTCGTTATCTTCTCATCGTTCTTTAAAAATCGATTAGTTTTGATTGTTAATAAGAACATGAGAATCGATGGGTTCGTTGAAATTGCTTTTCAATTTTGACTTTCGTTCACTTGTTTTCTTCGCATCTGGTGGCAAAGATTTGACTCGATAATCAATTTTCAACTTCATTTGTGTTCTATGATTGATTGGAATTGGTTGACAATCGAATATGTCTATTGATGTTGTTTGTGATTCCGATTTCAACTGATGAAGTCTTGAAGTCGAACAAAGTTGAGTTCGATGTAGCGTTAAATTCAATTGATGGAAGAATTGGAATTCGACGTGTATATTTGGTTCGAAATTTGATTGATGATATAAATTTTGGAAGTCGATATTTGAAAGTTTAGAATTCATTTATTGGAGTCTTATGATTGATTTGGAGACGGGAAGTCGAATTTTTTAGATGTCGATGTTGACTGGGATATTTTGGGGCTAAAGAACGAAGATTTGGATTTTGATGTTCTAATTTCGAAAGAATCACAGTGAATAGTTGTCGATGTTTATGGAACTGAGATGTAAAATCGAAATTTCGATATCGATTGTTGTGAGCCTAATTGTGAAGAACTGAAGGTTTTGAGAACTCGATTGAGAAGTGAAATCGATATTGGGGTTAGATTTTGATGGCCTATATGTGTCTTGGAATTGTGATATCGACGGTGATGGGTAAGAAAAAGCGAAGGTCTATTGATTTTCGAATTCAACAGCAACGGCTCGATGATGCATTGTCGATGGTCGGGTTTGATTTACTGGGAAGTGATGTTGATCTTGGAGTCGATATTGCTTGAGTACTTAATTTTCTAAAATTTTTGATTTTGATGTGAAGGCCTGAATCAAAAGCTAATGATAACTAAGGTTTTGTATACAGGGACTAACGAAGGTTTTTTGTCAAAGTGTCGACATTTGCAACTGAGTCACGAATTGGAGAAGAAGATATAAAATTTTTCGAAATTAGTCACTCATGTTTCGAAAGTTTGACATCTTTTACCCACCTTCGAAATTTGGGGTAATTTTCGACTGTTTGGAAGAAATAAGGCATAATTTTCAAATTGGTCCCTGCAACTTTCGAAAGTTTGACAGTTTATACCCATATTCGAAAGTTGGACTGATTTTATATGAGCTTACACAGATTTATTTACTCCTTGTGTTCTTGAGTTTACATGATGATTCACTAGATCTTTTCTTATTCCACACATGCCATCATAATCAACACCACTACAATTGGTATCAGAGCGGGTGTTCTTGATTTGATCAAGAATTGATCCTTGATGGCTTTCTAGATTTGGTGATTCTTCATGTTCTTATTTATCTTCGTTTTTAGAGAGTGTTGTGTGTTCTAGAAATCGAATTTTTTCCTTGATTTGATCCACAATTCGACTTTCTCTCTCTAGAATACTTGTTGGTACCGCTTTCTCTCTCTAGAAAACTCAAGTTCATATCGTTTGATTCAAAAAAAAGAAGCAATTATGGGGAATTGGTTGATTCGGGGTAATAAATTTCTATACGAATACACTTCTTCTGAAGCTATTCATTATCGCTTGACTGTTTTATTGCAAAATGTAGATGCACTTATTTCAAATGGAGAAAAGAATGAAAAGGGAGAATTCATTGGTCATCCAGTTTATCAAAACAAAGATTTGTTTGATCGATTGATTACAATGTATCAAGAAAGGCGAAGAAATATTAATAATGGTGAAGTCATAAAAGGAATTTTTCTTGCTAATTGTAATCCGGGAAGAAATAGACTTGAATATTATGCAAATTGTCGTGAGGCTCAAGAACATGTTCTTGATGATGATCATCATGTTCTTGATGTTCAGGAAAAAGGAGTTCAAGTTGATTATGAAGATGAAATTCTTTTTTGCTCAATTGGAGTTCAAACGGATGATATTTTGTGTTCTTGTGATTTGTTTGAAGGAATGATTCCTTATCGGAAGCCGGTGATCCAAGAAATTCACAAGTATCAAACTCCAAAAGATTTTATTCAAATTCACAAAGTTGAAGTTGTGGAAAGTGGGTTTTTTCATGAAATCAAGTCTTCAAGATGCAAAAATATGAAAAAGAAAAAGAAGAAGAAGATCAAACGTAAAAACAAGCGGGTTTACTCACAAAAATCGTCAAATGTTGTGAAGCCGAAATCCGTTAAACAAATTAGGTTCCAAAGCAACAATCTCCAAAGGTTGCCTTGAATTTGAAGTCAAAACCCAAAAATATTGGTGGTTCTTTTGAAGATGTTCTTGCATCGTTGAAGAACACGAAGAACACGAAGAACGAATTGTACATCACGCATAACGGTTGGTACAATGTTTAAATTGGAGATTTTCTCGTTCCGACAAAAGAACCAAGATCTTTTAAATTTGGTTCGTTCGTTGAAAATGGAACCCGATTCGTCAAAAAGGTATCTCAAATTCTCAAATGGATTCCAAAACGTCCATGATTTCGATTCGAGCGTTTCGTTTTTCATTTTTGATCGATTTGCCTCATTGGATAAAAATCATTTCAACCCCGTTGATTGATCTAATTATTGTTGTGTAGATCAATTCAAAATTAAAATCTTATTCTAAATTTTTTTTAGTTCACTGTTCATCGCAGGCCGAATTAATTTCATCAAATCCATTTTGTTTAAATCATTTACTGTTCATCCGATTTGTAAGCCCATTTTATCAAATACACTACACTTCTCGATTTCATTTCTGAGCCTAAGATTTGTTTAAATTCGTTTAACTCTAATTCAGTGTTGTCCGCCTTCTTTTGTATGCCATATGCTTTCATGGTTGTACGTTTGTGATGTTCTTGACTCGACTTTTGATCAATGTGTTCTTGCATTTTCGTTATCTTCTCATCGTTCTTTAAAAATCGATTAGTTTTGATTGTTAATATGAACATGAGAATCGATGGGTTCGTTGAAATTGCTTTTCAATTTTGACTTCCGTTCACTTTTTTTCTTCGCATTTGGTGGCTAAGATTTGACTCGATAATCAATTTTCAACTTCATTTGTGTTCTATGATTTATTGGAATTGGTTGACAATCGAATATGTCTATTGATGTTGTTTGTGATTCCGATTTCAACTGATGAAGTCTTGAAGTCGAACGAAGTTGAGTTCGATGTAGGGTTAAATTCAATTGATGGAAGAATTGGAATTCGACGTGTATATTTGGTTCGAAATTTGATTGATGATATAAATTTTGGAAGTCGATATTTGAAAGTTTAGAATTCGTTTATTGGAGTCTGATGCTTGATTTGGAGACGGGAAGTCGAATTTTTTAGATGTCGATGTTGACTGGGATATTTTGGGGCTAAAGAACGAAGATTTGGAGTTTGATGTTCTAATTTCTAAAGAATCATAGTGAATAGTTGTCGACGTTTATGGAACTGAGATGTAAAATCGAAATTTCGATGTCGATTGTTGTGAGCCTAATTTCGAAGAACTGAGGGTTTTGAGAAGTCGATTGAGAAGTGAAATCGATTTTGGGGTTAGATTTCGATGTCCTGTATGTGGCTTGGAATTGTGATATCGACGGTGACGGGTAAGAAAAAGAGAAGGTCTGTTGATTTTAGAATTCAACAGCAACGGATCGATGATGCATTGTCGATGTCCAAGTTTGATTTACTAGGAAGTGATGTTAATCTTGGAGTCAATATTCCTTCAGTACTTAATTTTCGAAAGTTTTGGATTTTGATGTGAAGACTTGAATCAAAAGCGAATGACAACTAAGCTTTTGTATACAGAGACTAACGAAGGTTTTTTGTCAATGTGTTGACATTTGCAACTGAGTCACAAATTGGAGAAGAAGATATAAAATTTTTCGAAATTAGTTACTCAAGTTTCGAAAGTTTGACACCTTTTACCCACCTTCGAAATTTGGGGTAATTTTCGACTGTTTGGAAGAAATAAGGCAGAATTTTCAAATTGGTCCCTGCAACTTTCGAAAGTTTGACATTTTATACCCATATTCTAAAATTGGACTGATTTTCGAAAGTTTGGAAGTGAAGAATGCAGAAGTTTCGAAATGAGTCCCTGAAGTTTCGAAAAGTTGGCAAAATACCCAACTTTGAAATTGGGTAATTTTCTGAGAAATTGAAGAATGTTCATTTCTGGCCCCTGCAGTTTGTGCGAATTTACACTTTCTACCCAGTTTTGCAAATGGTGGAGAGTTTCGCATATTTAGCTGTTTTTGGCGTAACGGGTCCTTATAGAATTCATAAAATGACAATTTCTACCCGGATTTTGGAACATCTTGCAACTTTCACCCAAAAAGTCGAAAATTTTCACAAATTGGTAATTTTTTGAGGTTTTTTCATGATTGTTTATCCATGCAAGTTTTTCGGGAGTTGCATTTTTGGTACACATCAAGGGGGTATTGTCAAGTGCATTCCTCGGCCGCTTCTCACCCTTAATGGTTTTCATTATCATTTTTTGATTATAAAAAGGGGGAGAATGATGGGTATTCGAAGCGGGTTTTTCGGGTATTCATTTGCCGATTTGAAGACCGGTGTTACTTCGAGGGGGATGTTAGGGTGCAAAGTGACGCTTAGATGTGGCTTACCCTTATTGATGTGTAAATGAGTTGTCTTTCCTATAAATAGGAAGTGAGTGACACTCATATTTAGAGATGATCATTTTGGAGTGTTAGGCTAGAGAGAGAAATTTGTACAAACGCATTTGTATATCTTTTCTAGATCTAATATGAGCTTACATAAATTTATTTACTCCTTGTGTTCTTGAGTTTACATGATGATTCAATAGATCTTTTCTTATACCGCACATGCCATCATAATCAACACCACTACAAGAGTGTTCCAGATTTCTTTTTCTTTCTTTCAACCATGTGTATAGTTGTAAACCACTGTAGGTAATGTAGCTCTAAGTTCTCAAACACACCTTTTGTCATTTTCTTCTTTCTTTAGTCACATTGCAGTCACATTTTGATTTTAAGTAGCTATTCCAACTTCTTCAACTATAGTCTCATGAAATGGACCATCTCTACTTGAACGCCACAAATCTTCATTGATTCTTGTCAGGTAATCTTCCATACGATCCAACCATTAATCGTAATACTCTGTAAGCGACATTGTGGTTTTTGTGGAAGATCCAAGGAGATTTGTGTAGTTCATCATCGTTTTCACATTCATATTTGCCAACGATTTGATTTGAAGGAATGAGAAATTGAATTGTGATGAAATCAGGTCATATTAATTGAATCTCGGTTGCAAAATCATACAATCTCAAACATCGTTCGAAGAAAAAAAATTATCGAACGTGGAAGTTGTTGTATTAAGAAATATTGAATCAATAAATCAAATCGAAAAAGAAATTCTCCAAACGATTTGATGATTCCAGCTCTGATACCACATGACGAGTCAAGAATTCAATCAAGTAATGATTTCAAAAAGGAAATGCATACGAAATGTAAATAAAATCTATTTAAGCTCTACATTGTCTGGAAGACTGCAAGTTTGCAAGAGTACAAAGAGTATTCTATGAAAAGTGTTACTCATAACCTATACTACAATACTATATATAATATCCTCAATAGGCACAAAAAGTACAAAGAGACTTCGAATGTGCTCTCTAAAATTCATAGAAATATCGAAGGTACGTAACCTTCGATATAGACAACAGACTCTTCTTTGACATTAAGACCATAAGACTTCGACTGTAAATACCTTCACAACATTTTTTTCCTTTACAAGTTACTTATCCGTTTAAGGTTTATTTAATATAAACTTTTAAGGCTTAAGAACAAGTAATTACTAGTGAAGACTAGCATGTTTTGGTGGTTTACTCTTGCTTGGTGGGTACCACTAGCGAGTTTCACCTTTTGAGCTTCATGCGTCACATCATCAACTTCCATCTCCTATGAGAATTAGATATTTTAAGGGTTGTAGTCCTTTCCTTTCTACGGTTGATTTAATATTTCCATGATTGCAAAATGTCCCTTAGTGGGTTAAAAAAGTTTTAAGTTTATTCCAATATTAAAATGCATTTGTTGCTAATCTAATAATTTTGACTATATAATTAGATTATTTTTTAATAAAACCCAACATTGCGCACACATATTTGTACCTTCGGCTTCTTGAGCACTTAATGTTATCTGACCAAAACCTAATCGGTAGAAGGTTTTCTCCATTTCCTAAGGAAGGGATATAAAAGTCTGAAGGAATGAGATTCACATGTATGTATGCTAAATCTGTTTACATAAAAAAAATTATTTCGATCTCGAACTGACTTTATCATCGGAGTACTATTTTGGGATATCGTCCCAATGTGGTATCTGACGAAATGTGTGTGTTCCAGACTGATACTCTCGTTTGTAATTTAAATATGATGAATTAAAGTATTTTTTATATATATTATATTCACTAATTAATTCATAGAGGTTTGACAATAGAAAAAAAATATTAATATATATATAAACATCTTTTTTGTTAAACGTTCATATGTACTATTTTTGGATGACTAACAATCTATTATTAATCGCAAGAAATGATTATAATTAATCGAAATTGTTGCTTGATAAAATATGTTATATAAGGGTGAACGATGTAGCTACGGGCTCCCAGTTTTGGGCTGGTGATACCGCCGGAGGAACACCTCCGCCTTGAGAATGGTATTGTTGATTAAAGTCGAAGCGGGTGCATGAACTAGTGATTGTTGCATATTTTGAGATTCCTTATTCCCCTCTTTGACCGGTCAATGGTCAAACAAAATATACATTTTTACCTGTATATAAAACCATCATACCTCATTTGAATTTCATTCCATTCTATCTTCTCTCAATTCTATTCCAACCTTTCTGCTATTAATGCTAATTTTTTAGATGTAATATCTCGTTGTGCACAATTTATGTAGCAAAATGATGACAGTTCAAGCGTAATTCCTGCAAGAAACTCAATCGATAGAGATCATATAGAGGCTGAACAACTACTAATCCGACATTCCTTTGCTAGTGATTCAAACTTTGCGAACAAGAAAACATGTAGAAGGTTCTGTATGAGAAAACAATTGTTTATGCGTATTCTTGGTGACCAAGAAAGGACTTATCCTTATTTTTCAAATATCATTCAATGCAAGTGGTTTGCAAACTTTCAATGCGCTTCAAACATGAACCCCAACATTACGTCAGATCGCATATACAAGGAACCTAGACTCGTTAGATGAATATCTGTATATGTAAGAAAGAACTTCACGTGAAAGTCTTCAAAAGTTTTTCTATGGTGTTGTCCAAATATATAAGGTGGAATATATATGTTGTCCAACATCCACTGACATTGAACTCTTGTACGAAGCACACAAAATCATAGATGGATTCCTTGAAACGTTTGGTTGCATCGACTGCACACATTCGAACTGGAGGAAGTGACTAAATAAATTGAGAGACCAATACATGAGGAGTGATCATGAGTATCCAATAATGATACAAGAAGAAGAAAATTCACAAGATTTATGGTTTTGGCATTCATATTATGGTATAGCCGGTTCGAACAATGATATGAATGTCCTCTACGCATCACCACTATTTGACGAGAAGTATCATGCAACAATACCCCGAGTCTTCCTTTTATGTGTACTGGAAATACTACAAAAATGGATACGATATTGTGGATCAAATATATCTACCATCGGTTATATTTGTGAAGTCATATCCACATTTAGTAGCCGGTAAAATGATACGGTTCAAGGTTGCACAAGATTCGGCAAAAAGGAACATAGAACATGCTTTTAGGGTCTTGAAAGCATGTTAGGACATATTAAAATTGTCGACACTATTTATGTCGGCGGATAGAACAATTGATATAATGTACACTTGTATTATACTAAACAGTATGTCATTTCAAGATGTGGGTTTTGCGATATCTCATGTTCATCAGCCTGATCTCCCAATGCCGGACTCGTTGAGCCAGAAGTACTGTATGAATTGAGAAATTCATAAACCTACCACCAGCTTCGATATGACCTTTGTCATCCAATTGAATATTCCTACATTCCATCTCTATATAACTACTCTATTTTGATTGTTTTTTTTTTCTTTTTAATGTTGTCTTTTTTTAATGTTTTTTTCTTATTATCGTTTTTTATTTATCATTGTACTTTTTTATTTGTACTAGTTTTTTTAACTACAAAATTGTATGTTTTATTTAATTTTACCATTTTAAATTTAATTAAATTAAAAATAATGATGTGGAAAGTGGGTTGAGTGGATTGTGTAAGGTCGTTTTCCAAACTGATATATCCACCCTATGCCCGGGTTCCATGAAATGCAGTCTAGGATAATCCAAAAGGAAACTTGTTAATCTAGGTATAGAAACACAAGCCAAATTGTCCGACGAATTCTGAGTTTGTGATAGAATAATGAGAGAGAGAGAGAGCTTCAAAGGATTAAAATAATGACTCAATAGAGGAGCTGTATTTATACTTTGACAAACTAGGGATTTTGTCTTCTAAATTAGTTAAGAGAATCGCATATTTAATGGCTTCCAAAACTCACAAGATTTGTCAATTTTACCATAATCACCCAATATAATTCGGATTTTCAATAAAGAAACTAATTCAGATTTTCGAAGACCTTTTAGGCACTGCCCCAAACGGCACAGGGGTCACTGAGAGGGGCTCTGTCCCTTGGAGCCCACTAGGTGCGCTGCCCCTACGACATTGCAAGGGGGCAGACCCCCTTGTCCCTTGCCATTATGTCCTACCGGCTAATAATCCGATGTTATATATGTATGCATTATGCATTCACGAAATATATATATATATATATATATATATATATATATATATATATATGTATTACAAATAATAAGCCCCTTAACTCAGATATTAGTTCCATTACAAAAGTGTCTGGTGACACTAAAATCACCAACAATCCTCCTGCATTTTAGTGCAACCCTTGAACTAACATATCATTATCTAAACAAACCAAACTAGTACATAAATGAAAATGTCGAAATAACTGAATTTCCATACTTGTATCAAATAATTCAAATACTCGAGAATCATGGTGTTCTAAGAACTGAACCGTTCAACCCAACTGAATACCTGAAAGTAAAATACATACTAGTTTACTAAACTTTCAAGAAAAATACAACATGACACTATTATAAAGTCATGTGTTCTAATCCTCTATTGTATGTATCAAGTACAAACCGCCAACAGGGACCGGTCCAAAGGTTTGTAAAACCCCGGGCAAAAAGACTTAATGATGCCCCATGTTTAACAACTAATACACGCATGACAAAATGATATGAATTACTTATAAATTTATTTAAAATGCATATACTTGTCCAAAAAATCCATAACGAGGAGCACCAACTAAAATGCCAATAAAAAGAAAGCTTAAAACATACTAAAGCTAAATAGTTAGAATCTTCAGTATATAGATACTAGTTTCATTTAAAAGTTAGTGTTCAACCATTTTAAAATCAAATCGACAATAGCAAAATTCACTGTCAATAAAAAAAATATTAAAACATACTAAAGCAAAATACATAGAATCTTCAGTTTAGAGATAATAATTCCATTTCAAACATAGAATCTTCAGTTTGATATCATTTGCATTTGTCTAATTTCATAAATGCTCCCAATATGCCATTTAACAAATTCATAAACAAAAATTCTATTTCAAAGATATATCAAACAAAAAGATAATTCTAATATGCATTTATGATATTATATAAATGGAAATGTTTTGGTTTTTTATAATATTCTGATCGAAAATCAAACATAATTCCATCTTAAAGTCCCAAAAAGTCAATGTACTTTAGTAATCTTTTTAGCAAACTACTAGACTTAACATGTATAACAGAATTTCACTTTTGCTGTAATGTCATTGTTTGATTATTTCAATTATCAACAGATTATTAGAATTGTGAATCAAATTATCAAAAGTCTATAAGGAATATCAATAAATTAATTAGCACCACCACATCATTAAACTGAAGCAAAGTGAGATACAGAAAAAGTGAATATCAGTAAATTAATCAGCACCACCACATCATTAAAGTGAGATACAAAGTGAAAGCCAAAAATAAAAGTTGGATTAACAGAAAAGGGCAGCATCGTCTTTCCAACCAAAGGGCAAGCATGGTCATATTCTCATTAGGTTAATTCGACTTGGAAGGAAAGGGCAAAAAATCCAACTGCAGGTTGAAGAACTTAGGAGGTTCAACCTTCAATTTTCAAGAAAAAAAGGAAAATTCTCCTTTTCTTTGGCTCTCTCCTTAAAATTTAGAATGCAATTTAACAATTTTTTAGTAATCATTTATGCTAGAACAATAAAACTCTAGAAAGATGGGCGAAAGTCTGAACGAATAACGAGATTCGAGGAGAAAGCTTGACCGAAGTAAACGTATTTCTGATAACTGAAAACTGAAACACATATATCAGTCAGAATATTAAGCAAAGAAACAAAAAAGAGGCGACTTTCGGTGTTGTTTGCAAAAAAAAAAGTGTAAAAAATACACCTAATCCTTGACCCTCAGTTTGAAAGTACAAAGAAAGAATCAAAATACCACCCCTCCTTATGAAAGAAAACATCAAACTACCTCCCCTCTTTATGAAAAATATAACATGAAATTATCATACGTGTTTTTTGCTTGGAAGAATATGTTCGATCCCTGACTCCTCGGTATATAAAAGATAGATTCTAGAAAAACTTAACGACTCCTCGGTAGTTCTTCCAGTCGGTTAGTCTCCTCGTCTTCTTCAAAGAGGCATGAGTATTTTAGCTAGTCGAGGAATATTGCCGCTTCTCTCTAGTTTCACGTTTCGGATCGCATACCCTTCCTGTTGGAGTACTTTTATGGATAAAATTATGGACTGAGTGAAATATACCTTTAAGAGTTGGAAAAAATATGATGCCCTATCCAATATTGCTGCCCTGGGAAGTGGCCCAGTTCGCCCGACCCTTGGGGCGACCCTGCCCCAACCTATTGCAATGCGGATACACTTGACAATCACGTAGGTAATTCCTTTACTTCATGTATCATCACATATATTTTATCAAAGGAATTATTAAGAAATTAAACTTCAACCTGGTCAACTTCATAACCAAACACATACATAGGATGTATACTTTGTGTTTCAATCTACAAGTGTGAGCTTTCCATATCCAATTCAACTCCTAATATTATATTAGAATGGAATTGGGTGTCTCACCATTAGATAATCAAATGGAATTTGATCCCATCCCAATAACAGGAATATGAACTAAGTTTCTTGTCATACCTTTAGTTCTCTAACGGAGATCACGCCATTCATGATTACTTCTCTAACCATATTGTGTCTAATACCTAAGTGTGTAGACTTGCAATTATAAACCCGGTTGCATGGCTTAGCAAAGGCGGCTGCATTATTACAAAGGATAGAAATAGCTGCTATCGGCTTTGACCACAAAAGAATCTCATAGACTAAATTCATTAGCCACTCTGCTTCTTTACCAGTAGCTTCTAACACAACAAACTGAGACTCCATAGTCCATTTAGTAATGTAAGTTTGCTTCTCTAAACCCAAGAAATGGCACCTACCCCATGAAAGAATACCCAACCAGTAGTAAAGGAATGTTCCCCCATGTTGGTTATCCAAATTACGTTTGAATGACCTTCTAAAATCGAACGAATTCCTAAGTAACTCAACCCATAATCCATGGTTTCCTTGAGATAGTTAACCACTCTATTAACTGATTGCCAATGTTGAGCACTAGAATTACTAGTCTACGCGCTCAACTTTCCCACAACAAAAGTAATGTTAGGAATGGTACTTGTCATTGCATACATCAAGAACCCAAAAGCCTTAGATTATTTTTGTATGAAATAGAAATGGCATTGTTAGCCATTAATGTCATACTGGAATCTATGGGTGTGCTCACATGAGAACAGTGACTAAAATAAACCGTTTGAGAATTTTCCCAATACAATGACTTTGAGCATCACTAAGCCTTTATTCACCCGTTTAATCCTTATAACAAGAATTACATCAGCCAATTGATTATTTATTAGTATAATTTGATTATTAATAAATATATAAATACTTGTATTTAATTGGAAAATATGATTTTGGGAAATAATATTTTACAAACATTTTAGGAATTATTACTTCTAGGAATTAATAATAAAAGAGAACAATAACTAGCTTAATACCATATCGTATGAATATTAATGTTGTGTACTGTAGCAACCTAAAAGTCATTACAAAATTTTTTATTTTATTAAAACATTTTCAACATGTCATCAGCTAATCAAACATGGTTTTCTAAACATATCCATCAAAATCAGAGTTATCAAGATAATCTCTCAATACATAAAGCAATAGGAGGATGTGTACGATCACGCCTTCGCCTTGCCCCAATCATCAAAAGCACCTAAAAACATTGAAATCAACAACTGTAAGCCAATCTTAGAAGGTTCCCCCAAAATACCCCACACAACAATACATATACAATGCATGCACACAAGGCCCACAATATAACATCAGATTACCCCCAGGACCATAGTCCTCAGACTGGATTGACCTCGGGCCGACAATCCTCAAACTAAATTGACCCAACCCACAACACAAGGCTGGATTGTCCCGGGTTTGTTGGCCTACAGAACAAAGCCGCACCACCTCAACCCAACCACATCATGTCGACATATACAAACAGATAAACAATAACCAACAATACATGTAATCATACAGCTCTACCAATCTAACAGACCACTATAGCATACCAACTTCCTATACACAAGGACATATATTGTAATACAAAGTATAGTGACAAAACTCACATCGCAACCTAGTAGAAACATCACTGATCACAGATCTAAAAACCAGCTCTACAAATCGCCTATACAGCAAACACGAACACCATCTTAAAGTAGAGTACTAAACCCTAAGTTTTACCTAAATTCAAACTTGGTCAAAAATTCAACGGTCAAATCCGCTCAGCCAGTCGCCACGACATGGACAAGTTTATTCCATGTTGTGGGGACTGTAGGAAAAAACAGTCAAGAATCTGTCAATCGCCACGACGTGGAGACTAAACCTCCACATCGTGGGAACTGCCCGGACCAACTTAATCGATTACACTCTTAATACTTTACCCCACCCATCCATACTTTTTAGAAGGCTTTGACACTCCTAAAAGATCATAAAAATTGTTGCTTTATAGACATGCATGTCCAATGCATGTATTGAACTCAAGCTAGGTCAAAATGGTGTAAAATAGGCTCAAGATCCCATGCAAGAGTTCAAAACTCTATCAAACTTCAGATCCATCACTTCTAACTACAAACGAACTCTAGGTTCCATAAAGGTTTCAACTTTATGGAACCCCAACACTCCAACGAGCCTAAACATGAAGAAGAACAAATGAAAACCTAAATCGAAGCACATAGGGTCATAAAGCATGGAATTGAATACTCACAAAGGTCAAAAGTGTGTTCGAGAAGATGATGGTGAGGCTTGTAAACTGAGATAAAGCACCAAAACTCTTCTCTTCTTCTTCTTGGCTAGAAATCACCCAAAAAGGAGCTCAAAATAAAAAATGGAGGATTAGTTTTTCAAGGACGGTGGAAGGGAGGTGATGGAGGTGAAGGGTGAGATAACCCTAGCCATCACATCCCTTAAATAGGGGCGTAAACCCCAAAAATTAGAGTTTTTCATTAAATGACTGACATGTCGTGGACATCAAGCTGCCATGTCGTGGCGCCCACTTATTCTTCGCGAACCGTCCGTCCATGGCCACGTCATGGTATCTTATTCGCAACGTCGTGGCCACCAAATCCAAAACATGAATAATAAAACCTTTTAAAAGAAACATACCCGAAACTTGGCGTTACAATTCTCCCCCACTTGAACTATATTTCAACCTCGAAATCCTCAGCTGCAAATAATTTTGGGTAGTGCTTGGGCATCTTCGACTCAGGCTACTAGGTCCACTCAGAGCCTTTCCTATACTGCCACTAAACATTGACTAAAGGTACCACCTTGGTGTATAAGATCTTCATCTTCCTATCCAAAATAGCCACCGAACTCTCCACATAATTCTGGTGATCATCAAACTGAATGTCGTATAATGGAACCACTACCGTCACATCAACCAAGAACCTCCAAAGTTGAGAGAAATGGAAGGTGCTATGAATCTGACTAAGCTCATCCGAAAGATCCAACCTGTAAGCCATCTCGCCCAATGTGGCCACCACTCTAAATTGGGGACTAACTTGCCCTGCTTCCTGAAAAGTATAACATCCTTCCACGGTAATACCTTCGTCAAAACGATCTCCCCAATATAAAACTCCAGGTCAAACTGACGTATGTCTACGTAACTCTTCTATCGACTCTGTGGTGTCTACAACCTCTGCCTGATCTGCAGAATAAGATCAGTTGTCTTGAGAACCACCTCAGTCCTCCCCATGACCCTACGACCGACCTCTCCCCAGCAAACTACAGTATGACACTTCCTTCTATAAACAATCTTATACGAAGGTGCACCAATTCTAGAATGATAGTTGTTTTTTTAAGAAAACTCAGCTAGGGAAAGGTAGTGTAACACCTGTAGATTCGGGCTAGTTAATTTAGAGACGATAAGCGTCAAAAATGACTTTTTTGATAGAGGATTATTTAGAATAAATAACCTTAACTAGGTTTTATTATATGTCACAAAGTTTCCGTAGATATAAAGAACGCTGAAATCCGAGTTATAACGAAAAAGTTATGACCTGTCGCAGTTTCGCGACAAAACTGACACGACACCGGGAATCGTAAAAATTGAGTTTATGATAAAGTACTTTTTAGCCTTAGTGATCTCAAATAAAGTTTTAGAGTACGTGTCCACCTACGCGTGGATATAAAGAACGTCAAAAACGGAGCTCATATACAAAAGTTATGACGTTCCAAAGATACAGTTGTCTTAGAGCATGACACGTGTCAGAAAACCCTAATTTGACTGATGGCAAGTCTACGCTTAAGGCTCATGACATGAGCATTATTTCTCACGATGTGATGAGTAATACGGACACTAATCGAGGATAGAAAACACCTGGGAAGGTTACGGGATGACTCATGGAAGCTCACGACGTGAGCGTGTGAGGCTCACGACGTGAGAGAGCCAAAATCAGCCTGTAAATAGCTAATTCGACCATTTCATTCTTTACACCAAAACCTCTTTCCTCTCTCTCGTTGGCTGAAGCCGTTTCCCTTCCCGAGCCTGACAACGACGAACCACTGACTATTTCTGGTTAGATTCTATCAGATCACGCTACTAATATGAGTGCATAGTTACTTTCATCTTACACATAGATATGAAGTATTTAATATAAATTACGTGCAATGTGTGCATATTATTTGTGTTCTTTATATCTATTATGGATGAACAATTTAATACATGTTTTAAATGATTTAAACTGTATATGCATTTTATATCTACAAATATGTTGGGTAAAACATGGGTAGATGAATTAGATGATGCGTGATGAAATAAAAATTGATGAAAGGTCTCGATGTTTAAGATGATCTAGTCATCTAGCAGAGTATAGACAACGACCATAGACTATTCTAGACAGTCAAGTGGAACGTTAGCAGGCTCGTAGCCTGTAGGTGTTTTTGAACTAAGTGTTCATTAGGTATTTTTGAACTAAGTGTTCATTAGGTATTTTTGAACTGAGTGTTCACTAGGTGTTTCGAACTAGGTGTTCATTAAGTATTTTTGAACTAAGTGTTCATTAGGTATTTTTGAACTAAGTGTTCATTAGGTATTTTTGAACTGGGTGTTCACTAGGTGTTTCGAACTAGGTGTTCATTAGGTATTTTTGAACTAAGTGTTCATTAGGTATTTTTGAACCGAGTGTTCACTAGGTGTTCATTAAGTATTTTTGAACTAAGTGTTCACCAGGTATTTTTGAACTACGTGTTTATCAGATGTTTTGAACTACGTGTTCACCAGTTGTAATTTAATAACCCTGGCAGCTATGGACTTAGTGCCTGTTAGATAAACCATGACAACGATGGACTTCGTGCCTATTGCTTAGGAAGATCCTTATGAATGAATGATTGAAGGACAGATGATTCTTAGGATAGATCTTTAAGAATAAAGAATATAATGGAGATGGGTAATTGGGTTGATTGGTTGATGATTAAACATAATAATAATATTATTGTGGGTGGAAAACCCTATGTGCTCACCAGGTTTCCCAACCCGACCCACTCAACTTATTTGTATCACAGGTGTCGATACGAAGCTAGATTACACTGAGAGATTAAAAGAGATGTGGATCATTAGTCTAAATGAATGTAAGGTCTATTTATGCTTATGTTTCTGTATTGACAATGACATCCCAAAGTTTTAATATAAACAAAATAAATTTCTTCGGAAATGCTTTGATAATATGTTTATCATGTTTTTCTGGGAACAAATTCCGCAACACTTTTCTTTAAAAGGATACTCTAATTTTTAAAATAAAGCATAAACAAATCAGTATTTTCTGGCCGTGAAAATAAGGATGTCATAGGTAAGAGTCCCAACTGCCATCGAAATTAATGAAATATGCCCTCGACATATCCTTTAGTGTCTGAATAGTCCATTCACTATGGCCATCAGTCTATGGGTGATAAGCAGTGCTGCAGTGCAGTCTCATACCCAACTCCTCATGAAACCTCTATCAAAACCGAGCAGTGAAGCGTACATCCCACTTGGATACGATGGAAACCGATACACCGTGTCGAGTAACGATCTTGCGCACATATACTTCGGCTAATTTATCAGCCGAATAGCTCTCCCTAGTGGAAAAGAAATGGACACTCTTGGTCAGACAAGTAACAATAACCCATATGACATCAATTACCATGGCCATCCTCGACAATTTGATGACGAAATCCATGGTGATTTGATACAATTTCCACATGGGAACCTCCAAAGGTTACAATTTGCCATGCGGCCTCTGGTGCTCTGCCTTGACTATCCCACAAGTCAATCATCTCTCCACATACCCATCTATCTCTCGCTTCATACATGGCCACAAATAGCTAAGTCTCAAGTCTTGATACATGTTCGTGGCTCCATGGTGAATCGAGAACCAGAACTTGTGTGCATCCTCCATCAATGTCTGTCGGACCCCACCAGAATCTGGACCCAAACCCATCCACAGTAGGTCATAAGCCCGCGACTATCGGTGGAAAATTTACCAATCTGCCCCCTGATCATCTCCTTCTTCCAATTCTATCTCATGATTCCCTTAACCTGAGCCTCCATAATCAAATCTAGGACTGGTGAGTCGATCGACATCCTCAAACCAAATACTTGAACAGGAGCACTAGACTCCTTGCAACTCGAAGAGTCGGCGACCATATTGTCCTTCCATGTATGATAAAGAATCTCACAGTCAAAATCCTTGGCTACATCAAGCCACCTGCGCTGTCTCATGTTCAGATTCAGCTGATCTATAAGATATATCAGGTTCTTGTGATCCATGTAGATGGTACAATAGACCCCATAGAGATAGTGTCGCCAAATATTGAAGGAAAGAACCACTGCTTCCAACACCAAATCGTATGTTGGACACCTAACCTCATGATGCTTCAACTAATTGGAAGCATACACGATGACCCTAATGTGTTGGATGAGTACCACACCCAAACCCATGATCGAAGAATCACAAAACACCACAAAATCCTCAACACCCCTAGAAGGGTAAATATCGGGGCCTCACATAACTTCTGCTTCAAATTCTCAAATGCACCTTGCTACTCAGCCCTGAGTGAAAATCCACACTTTTCTTTGTCAAGCAAGTCAGGGGAACAATAATTTTATAAAAATCTTGAATGAACATCTGATTGTAACCTGCTAACCCCAAAAAACTCTTGAATTTCGATGGGGATTTCAGAATCACCCCTTGCATAATTGCGTCAATATTGGCTGGATCGACCAAAATATCATTCTGATTGATGACATGTCCCAAGAACTGGACTTCTCATAACTAGAACTCACACTTGGAGAACATGGCATAAAGCCTCTCCCTCGTCAGCCCTCCAAGTAACTCTCGAAGGTGCTCCTCATGCTGCTTGATGGTCTTAAAGTAGACAAGAATATCATCAATGAAAACAATGACCGATCGAACGAGCATCGGCGTGCATACCCGATTCATTAAATCCGTAAATGATGTAGGTGCATTGGTGAGCCGAACGACATCACCACAAACTCATAATAACTATAGCGAGTTTGAAACACTGTCTTATACACATCCTCCTCTCTGACCCATATCTGATGGTATACTAACCTCTGATTAATCTTGGACAATAAAGATGCATCCTGCAAGTGATCGAAAAGATCATCATTCCCATGAAGTGGGTAATGATTCTTCACCGCCAAGTTGTTCAACTCCTGGTACTCTATGTACATACGGTGAGACCCATCATTCTTCTTCACAAACAGAATCAATGCTCCCTAGAGTGAACTAGTCAGTCAGATAAATTGTTTACCCAATAGCTCCAGGAGTTAGGAGGACAACTTCTGCATCTCCGGCAGTGCAAAGTGATATGACGCCTTACCAATCGGGGCCGCACTAGGGATCCGATCAATCATAAACTCCACCTGCCTCTCTAAGGGTCGAAGACCTATTGGAATATGTCGAAGTCATTAGATTATTTTTACAAGGCATTTTTTGTAACGACGCGTACTGTTTTATTCCTTGTAATTTTTTGTGTGCTTTCATGTTTCCTATAAATAGGGACATTACTTACAGTTAGATAAGATTCATATACGAACTTGTCTATTTTCTCTCTGTAACATTTGAAAGCATAATATAGCTGAAACAATATTATATTTACATCGGGTGTTCAATTACATTTTTGTTACTCTGATTTGTTACATTCTCGATTCATCACTTCATCAATTGGTATCAGAGCAGGAATCATAATCTACGATCTGATTTTCACTCTGATTCAAAAGGTTTTTGAATCAAATTTTTGGTTCAAAAAGTTCCGCACCTTTTGACGTGAAAAAGCGTTCTAGATCTTCAGTTATGATTTGATTCTACAACTGATTTGTTGAATCGAGTATTCTACTTGATATTTCTGATCAATTCAACAATTTGCTTTCAAATTCTCTTTGATTTCTCTGAAAAAAAATTCTCAAAAATTTTCTTCCGTACATCAATGGCGAAATTCAATCTCAAATCGATGACTTCATACTCTCATCTGCTAGGATCTTCAAATAAGATTCCAATGCTCATTCCGGAATACTATGATCAGTGGTTTGATCGTGTTGGATTAATGTCTAAGTCCATAACTATAATTGGTAAGACTTGACCCGACCCGGCGTGGTCCATTTGGGTTGCATGGCATCATGCATTTAGATAGACTATAATGAGAGAAATAACACTTAAGGTTGGTTAATATATTATAAGTTCTAATATATTAATAAGGTTATTTAATAGTATTGATCAAGAATTAATTTGGAATTAATTAAGTGATCAAAAGGAGACTAATTAAATATATGGGTTGATTGTGTAAATCATTCATTCTTATATATGTGGGCTTGTGATCCAAGATTCCTTATGTTGGACTAAGTCCATGGGGTGACCCATGGATACTCCATGGAGGTTAAAATCCATGGAGCATAAGGAATGGGTAAAGTTATGAGTTACATGGTGTAACCCTAATAGCCACCATATAAAAGAATCCCATGGCTCAAGAAATCGTGCACTAATGTGTGAATATGAGGGCTAGACGATTTCAAGGAGTGTTCCATTTCACTCAAGTCATTCCATGTTCATTTGGTGTTGTGTGAACCATTTGAGGTGTCACACTTGGGGCACTAGGCACTCAAGCTTCATGGAGACAAGCTACATCAAACAAAGGTATGTATTCTATCCATTTGATTACCCAAGTATCAAGTATTGTATGCTAGATAGGGTAATACCTTGGAAAGTTCATAATTGCATGTATAATAGAGAAAAAACATAGATCCAAGGTATTTAGGGTTTCATGTACACTTAGGAGTGTTAGAATGCGCAAAACCCAACAGTGGTGTCAGAGCCAGGTTTGTTTTCTTGTTATACTTGCAAAATTAGCTGAAAAATCGAATTGTAGTAGTTTAAAAGTTATGCTAATTACTTGAAAAAAATTTTGATGTGAATTATCTTTGTTCATATGAGTTTATTAGATTAATAGAAAAGTTAATTGATTATGTGTTTTCAATCCATTTTAATCTAAGAGTTGATTCTAAAATGTGTTTTTGTAACTTGTCCTCAAGTTATATGAAAAGTCACATTTAAGTTTCATAAAACTCATAAAAAGTTGGCAATGGTTACAAAAATGAAGAGTCTTGTCCTCATTAAATGGTTTAATGAGTCCATAACTTGTCCTCAAGTTATGGAGGTTCAAGAGTCACTTCATTAAATGATAAAATGTGT
This sequence comes from Lactuca virosa, assembly GCF_052849685.1. Lineage (NCBI taxonomy): Eukaryota > Viridiplantae > Streptophyta > Magnoliopsida > Asterales > Asteraceae > Lactuca > Lactuca virosa. The sequence continues at coordinate 301,458,894 of NC_136429.1, read as the reverse complement.
AACCTTAATTAGTTCCATAAGTTACAAAAATAAAGAAAAGTTACATTCTTTTATTAGTTTAAAGTTTTCCATAACTTGTCCTCAAGTTATGGAACTTGAAGAGTTTTTTTTTAAATTAAAACTACTTTAAACACATAAGTTATGGAATTAATTAGTTTTGAATATTTTCAAAACTTGCCCTCAAGTTTTGGAATTTGTAAAGTTTTCCCCATGAATACTTTAATTCCAAGTTAGCCCTTAGAATTTTAAAAGTTAAAATTCAACCCTTATACTTTATTGTATTATAAGTTAATAATAAATATATGTATAAGAGCAAGTCAGTCTTACCGTTAGTAGGCCTCATTCACGAAGCCGGTCTATAAGGGGGGTATAAGGTTACTGCCTATAAAATGGCAGTTTAATGGGTGTCCACTCTCACCCACCGCTTCCTTGACTGGTGGAGGGTCGTTAGCCGAACGGGTAGGACACCGACTATAATTCTCCCTTCATTAAAAGTATTAATGATAAATACTAAGTAACTAAACACTTATAAATTCCCAATCCTAGTTACTTAGGAAAATGTGAATAAGGTGCTAATCCATGAAATTACACTTTGCACTTTGTTTAAACCGTTAGTGGAGCGTGTGTGGTTAACCGGCACACTAACCTGGATTTAACAAAGTAGGCAAAGGGTAACTTAATATTTATCATAGTATCGGTGTAGCTCGTGTGGTTAACCGGCACATCGATTGAGGGGTAAATATTAAGGGTACCAAGTATATTTGCATGGTTACTTCACACCTTGTTTTGTGATCCTCGGCATCCCAGTCACAAAACCTGAAGGGCACACTCGAGATTGAAACATGCCATTGAAAAGTTCAATGAATCTCAAAAGATCTAGGAGTTTCAAATCCAATTAAAAACCTAATTACATTATTTCGTTTTTCATGGTGGAAATTGGTAAATCGTCATTTACCTACCTTCAACTATTTTATAACTCGGATTACGGCATCCCTCTTCCAATTATAAATAGGTTGTTGGATCCTAGCCTTAATATTTCATATTGGGTGTTATATTAAGGACTTTAGATCAACTATCTTGAATATCTCCCAAAAGATGTCTAGTTCAGACATCTATGATCTTCCCAAATCTCTTGGAACTTTACTTCCTCCACCTCCACCAATTATTCTCCCTAACCCACAAGTTCAAGGTCACTCAAGCCCTAATGGCAAGCAAGGTCTATGTGTGATCACATCTTAGAGATGAAGTCACATATTGACAAGTTGGGAGAGTTGGGTGTCAAAGTCTTGAGAAAGTTGGATGTTCAATCACTTTCTAAGTCACATAGTGAGTTCCTTTGGGACTACTATGAAACAGACTATGACATGAACCTTAATGATCATATCTATTTGCTTGGTGCTGCTGAATCAGCAATGATTTGGAACGATAGTAAAGCAAATTTGATTAGAAGATCAATTTCCCAAAAACTTTATGGACAGTGACAATGGTGACACTAGAAATCCAGAAAAAGCATTCTCTTCCCAATGGAAAGGGATTGGCCATAGTCAACCCGGTTGACCAAATGGTAAGGAGAAAGGCTAAGTCTGAGATAGTCCCATTACCAAAGGGTCCATATGTTTATTTTGCCAAAGGAAGGGGCGTTGATTGCAAAGCTGCCAAGTTTACCTAAGGATGTTAAAGTCAATAAGTCTGACTCTACTTCAGGTAGAGCCCATTATCTAACTCTGTTAACTTTCTATTCTAAGATCCTCATTACATGATGTGACTGGGTCACATGTTGATGTTTTAAGAATCAAAGAATAGAGAGAAAGCTTAAAGGAAGTATATGCTGATTCTGATCGCGTAGGTGGATTTCGATCGCATCAGAATTTTGAAGCTGTTACTTAGGAGTTATGATATATTGCTTAGGAATAGATAACAACAAGTTTTTCCGTATGCATTTGCACTATAAGGATAAGTTTTTTCCGCAAAGTTTTGAAATAAAATAAAAGTTTTTAATTTTATATTTATTTTAAATATCCTTACAAGTGGCATTTGTGAAAAATGGTTGTTTATATGATTCCATAGATAGCAATATTTGAAAAAAAAATGGACTTGATTCTTTCGTTTGTGGTAGTGTCATAATTTACCAAATAAGGAAAGATTCTCATTCCCAAGGCTTCAGTTGGATAGAAACTTGGAATCATGCAAGTTGAATAGTATGATGAATGAGAACATTCAAGCATTGGAAAATTAAGACTTGTTCACATGGATGTGTGAGTCAACTTAAGGACTAAAGGGATCGAGTACACATTTTTGTGCACTGGTCAAGTCCACCACAAAGCTCGTTAAGACTATTCGTCATGATTTACTAAATTTTAGTAAATATGGTTATACTTACAAGTTTAAGTATAATTCTAAAATATTGGAAAAGTCTCAATGTATGGCAGAACGGATGGGAAGAATCAAATTAGGCAGAAAGATAAAAGTTTCTCAAATCTGAAAAGATGGGAAAGTACTTTAGTATCATGTTTGTGATCATCTTAATGATTTAGAAATCATATCACAATTAGTCCTCTAAAGGTCATCTTAGTGCATTATTATGACTAAGAAGAGGAGTCATGAATTGTTGAAATGGTTAGATCAGGAAGATGAGTCATACTTCGTTCCAAAACAATTCTTAGAGTCATACTCCAAGATTGTAACTTGAGTGACATATCTTAAATAAAGGTTTAAAACATTTGTCAAATGTAAGAGTAAAAGTGTCCTACTCTTGTACATTTGAAATTGGTAAGTTGTGATGTTTTGGATAAAACAAAGACCAACTAAGGCCAATTGTGTGAAGTGTTTGTCTTGATAAAGAATCCGCACTATCTCTTGAATATTTGGCAAGATAGTCTTATATGTCAAGAGGATAGTGGGAGTCTTAAAGATCCTAAAAGAATTTCAAGAACTAATCAAGAATAAAACCTGAGGTTCTTCACTAGCACACGACTTGAGGTTTATAACCTATCATGTTGACATATTCTGTGCCCATTCCAGTTAAAGTTGGCTTTGCATAGGAGTTCTGAAAGTTCTCAATTGGTTGCATAACAACTTGGAAGCAATGGCAGGCCCTGTACTGCCAGGTGGCAAGAAGTTAAGATTGCATAAGTTCAGTCCATATGAGTTTAGATTTGTCATTATCCTTGTCTTGTGACTATGGTTTTGACGATTCACATGGATAAGAACACATACACCATAAAATCTAAGGGTCATAAGGTTTCTCTCCGATTCATGAAAATGATGGTGAGGAAAAACTTCCACCAAGTAGATTTGAAGCAGATGGCAAAAGGTCTAAACAATTGAGACTATGATTACGGCATCCCCTTTCATAGTTCTGAAATTGTTTAGACACACATGCATGCTATCTAAGGAAAGGTGTATGATTTTGATAAAGTTTTATCAAAGCATCTCGTATCATAAATCTGAACTTTGGAAGGAAGTCAATAAAGTATTGATTTCTAGAAGTCCAATTGATTTCTAAGTACATGTCAAAGCTAGTGGGAGCATAAGTGTTATGCTAATAATCATCATGTTAGTGGGAGCATGATAATTATTGTTAGTGTTGCAAGTTAGCAATGTTAATTATAGAAAACAAAAGTTTCAATTCGTGAGGCTGCTGGGATTGAAAAAGTTGTTTTGCTATAATTAAGGGAGAGGATATACTTCATTTCAGTTCTAAAGGCTTAGATTGAGACCTTAATCATCTTTAGTCAAGAATATATATATGAATTTCATGTTGGATTGGTTCAACTTATGGAAATTCTATATATTGCGTTCTCAAAATTCGATTATGATTACGGCATCCCTCTTCATAGTCAAATTTTGAAAACATGGCAAATAAAAATATTGTAGCAAAAGACTGGTCTAGAATCATGTCTTTATGTGAGACATCATGAATCGTGTACCATTTGCTTTGGGTACAGGATCGATTGCATGTGCTATAATATTTGTCATTTCTAAATTTTTCCAAATTCCCAGAGGCCATAAGAAGGGAAAAGGTCTAGAATTGGATATGACTAAAATGATTAAGCAATTGTCGAGGACAATCTGAGGTTTACCAAAGATTGGTTGCTCAGGGACAGTTGGAAGTATAGTGCTAATTTTAGAAGGACTATATTGACATATTCTGAAAAGAGGCATCTCTTATTCAGAAGTGATAATCAAAATGAGAATATGGAGTTGTCTCCATAGGTGGAAGTTATCTGTGTAAGATTAGAAAACTTAATGCAAGAAGCATGTCCAAAGCAATGTACTTTGAATATGAGACTTAGTTTCCATGGAGTTGATCTCCATTGGAATACCTTATAATGACTGTTGACAAGTCTTTGTGACTTTGTACATATTCATTACAGGAGGGTCAGTGCATATAAGTTTAAAATCTAAACAGATTTCGATAAATGATAGGATTTTGAAATTCTCACATTTTTCGATAAGGATTTGGGAGTGTGAAATTAGAATCATTGAAATTAAGTTCATTTGGTTTATTTCACAAAGTAAGGATCATAGACAAACATAGAGTGCATAGTTGGTGTATGGCAAAGCTATTATTTAAGAAAAACATAGTGTACATGCTTGGAGCATGGGACAACTAGTGTTTTTAATTCAGGTATAAAGTTGTTAAAACCGAAACAATGAATAATGAGTAATCAGTATGGTGATAAATAAAAGTGTTTATTTATATTCATAGGGTTTGATACCATATTTGATTCATTTATTCTTGTGTTTCACTTTGCATGTTTTGACTTCCAGAATAACTAAGTCGCTCTTCCTGAATGATTAAGTTATTCAAACCATCCACAGTCGGTCATATGTTGGAAGTAGATATGAATCAAGACTGTCATGGGTTGGTTTGTAGAGGTCCAAGTTGGTGGACAAAGTGGTGCTACAACACTCATGAGTGCTCATAAGTTCTGAGTATTGGATTCAACCCACGCTCATTTGAATCACTTCATGGATTTTATCACGAGTGATCATGAGACGATAATATCTTATATTCTTAAAACCTAGAGATATGAGTTGTTACTATGAGTTGGTTATACATTGATTGCACGAAAACGCATTGGTAACTCGATGTTATAATACGTGCCTTTGTGTATGATTCAACAAGTAGTAGAACAAGCCATATGAGTCGAAGTTTATCCATTCCTTTTACCTTCGGGATAAAAGCGATATATGTGGGCCCCTCGATGATTTAAAGATGATACATGTGAGTGCTTGGCCAAGCCAGGACTGATTTGATTTGTTCAATCAGTCAGTCATCATGAATCGGAAATCGGGAAACAACAAATGGACAGAGAGAATGATTGATAATCCATGTCTCAGTCTATATGATATCTAGAATGGAGGAATATATGATCCCTTATCTAATGGACAAGTCATTGACAAAGGTCAGAGTTCATCGACAAGGTCAGAGTTCAACAGAAGCTTTTGAGAGCTACGATTGCTGATCGGTTCCTGAAGTCATATGCAATAATAGTTTTAGACTTATCCAAGTGGGAGACTGTTGGATTAATGTCTAAGTCCATAACTATAATTGGTAAGACTTGACCCGACCCGGCATGGTCCATTTGGGTTGCATGGCATCATGCATTTGGATAGACTATAATGAGAGAAATAACACTTAAGGTTGGTTAATATATTATAAGTTCTAATATATTAATAAGGTTATTTAATTAGTATTGATCAAGAATTAATTTGGAATTAATTAAGTGATCAAAAGGAGACTAATTAAATATATGGGTTGATTGTGTAAATCATTCATTCTTATATATGTGGGCTTGTGATCCAAGATTCCTTATGTTGGACTATGTCCATGGCGTGACCCATGGATACTCCATGGAGGTTAAAATCCATGGAGCATAAGGAATGGGTAAAGTTATGAGTTACATGGTGTAACCCTAATAGCCACCATATAAAAGAATCCCATGGCTCAAGAAATCGTGCACTAATGTGTGAATATGAGGGCTAGATGATTTCAAGGAGTGTTCCATTTCTCTCAAGTCATTCCATGTGCATTTGGTGTTGTGTGAACCATTTAAGGTGTCACACTTGGGGCACTAGGCACTCAAGCTTCATGGAGACAAGCTACATCAAACAAAGGTATGTATTCTATCCATTTGATTACCCAAGTATCAAGTATTGTATGCTAGATAGGGTAATACCTTGGAAAGTTCATAATTGCATGTATAATAGAGAAAACATAGATCCAAGGTATTTAGGGTTGCATGTACACTTAGGAGTGTTAGAATGCGCAAAACCCAACAGATCGTATGCAAGACTACTTGAATGGACTCGATGAAGAGCTTTGGTCTTGCATCTCAGGGAATGTTACTCTTCCGACGAATCTTCAACCAATTGGATCTTCGTCTGGTACTGCAAGTGTGGATGCTGAATCTGATCGAATGAAGAAACTTGAAAAACGATGCATAAGGGAGTTACGCGGTGCATTGCCTCCAGTTGTGTATAACTATGTCAGAAGTTGTACAACTGCAAAACAAATCTGGAATAATCTCAAAGAAAAATTTCAAGGTAGCGAGAAGACGAAAATCAATTCAGTTAAGCACTGTTTGATTGAATTGAAGGATTTCAAGCAAAAAGATGGCGAAACGATTGAAAGTTACTATGATAGGCTAAATGAGTTGATTTACAAATGCAATCATTATGGAATCACGAGGTCTGCTATGGAATTCAATCTCACCTTCGTTATGGGACTCCGTAAAGAATGGAGGAGTGTTAGCATGATGGTGAAAAATCAACAGAGTTTCGACACATCTTCTCTAAATGATTTGTACAATCAACTGAAAACTCACAAAAGTAAAGTGAACGAAATGGCAGAAGAGTCAAAGCTTAGCTTGGGAGGTCCATTCGCACTTGTCTCTGAAGTGTCTAAAAACAGTCGAAAAAGGTGATTCTGATGATGAAGAGGGGTTTATCATGAATTCAAATGATGAGGCAATAGCTTTTTACTCAAACAACAGAGTCAAAAAGTTTTTCAAGAAACCGTTTAATCCAAAGGTGAAGCAAGGTGAGGGAAAAGGAAGTTTTGTGAACAAGGCTGCTGGAGAGGAGAAGAAGAAGTATGAGAAGAATCATGGGAAGGTTGCTGAGGAGAAGAAAGAGAAGAAACTGAAAGGAGATTCGGGTATGGATTGCCATTATTGCAACGGAGCAAATCATCTAGCAAATGATTGCATGCTTCGTAAGAAGGATGAGAAAAAGAATAGAGTAAAGGACGAAGCGTATTATGTGGAGAGATTGGAAGAAGTGCGTACGAAGGATAAGAATTTGTCTTTGGTGGCTCAAGGTGCACAGGAGGATGATGGCACGTATCAAATTTGGTCTTCGGGATCGGATGATGAAGAGATGCATAATCCAACGCATGGTGCCATGTATGCGAAGCTAGAGGAAGATTCGGATGAAGAAGTGACGGGTCGATGCTTTGTGTCAAAATCTGCTGATAAGTCTCCAATGACAACTAAGGTACTTAATATTCTTCAATCTTTCAATATTCCATTGAGTGCATATGATTCTGAAATTGTTGCTTTTGATGACACTATTGCTGATTTTGATAATTTGGTTGTTTCTGCTAGCAATGAAGCTAAGAAATTAAGCAATCAAGTGTTAGAGACTCAGAAGAAGTTAGATTCGAAAATTGTCAAAATAGAATGTTTGGAATAGCAGATTACGAACATTATGTGTGATAGAGATTTGTTGTGTAGTGATGTAAAACTCTTATTAGCACAACGAAATATATACTGTAATTATGCTAAACGTCTATATGGCAAATTAAATGCATTGCATTATTCGTGTGATATTAGCAAGGAACAACATAAGAAATTATTACATTTCTTAGTATTTGAGAGAGAGAAGGTTGATAATATTTCGTATGATTGTGAGAAAAATATTGCTGAGTTTGACAAAATTCCTGATGATAGATATGCTTATGGAATTGTCAAAATTGATGAATGTCTGGATTCGAATGAATTAGTTAACATTGTGAATACTAATTTGACTAGATCAGAACAAATCAAAATTTTGAAAAAAACTGAGAATTCAACATCTGATTCTCAATCTAATTTTGCCGATATTGAAGATAACTCTGACAAGATTAGCGAAATTAGAGATATTGAGGATGTTGATTGTTCTCAGTTGTCTGTCATTAATACTGCATCAAAATCTAAAGGAAAAGAAAAACTTAAGGATTTGATGGTTAAGATTGACACTGACAAACCTTCAACTTCGAAAGTTTGTGATCCCGATTTTGTGGATATCCGAGATAGTCAAACGGATAGCAGTGATGATGAAAATGATGAAGAAAATTCGCACAAAAAGGTCTCATCAAACAAAGATTCGAAAGAAACTGATATTTCACGTGTTGTTGTTGATCAAGTGTTTAGGGACACTGAAAATTTCGACAAAGTGTTGTCTGAAAAAGGAGCCCATTATTTGGAAACAAATCAAGTGGTGTATCCAAATTTCAAGTGTACCGATGATGTTGTATTTCCAAATCCAGTGTTTGTCACTACTGGAAATGATGATAACATTAAACCAGAATTCAACAAATTGGTCAAAGATGACAACAAGAAAATATCAGACGAAAGATTCTTTTCAAACCAAAGCACTGTCGAAAATAATCTAACAAAGAATTCGTATGTTTTTCAAAGACAAAAACCACAACGCAAATGGGTTGAAAAATCTAAAGTGGTGAAAGAAGTTTCATAAGAGGTTGTTGTGGAAAATGAAATTTGTGTCAAATTAAATTCAAAAGAATTTAAAGTACAAATTGACAAGTTTTCAAAAGAAAATGAAATTTCAAAAAGACAAGCTCGAAAGAAGATTTTTTTGGCAAACCATGGAGTCTCGAAAGAAAGAAAATCGTTTGACATTGAAAACGTCTGAAATCACAAAGACTAAATCTGTTGAGAACAAGTCTTCAAATTCAGCATCTTATTCAGATCAAAAGACAAATCCCGCTCATTCAAATAAAACAAAATCTGAATTTTATCCAAAAACAAATTCTTTGAAAGTTCAAAACACAACTTTTTCCACAAATATTAAGAATACCTCAAAGAGCTTTCAAAATCAACCCTCAACACAACGATTTTCTTCTAATCAACAATCACGATTTTCTCATAAACAAAAATCTCACAATCGATTTTCTCAAAATACAAGCGTTGGAAACAATGATGGAAGTAGATATGCAATGGCATTTCGTCCTAAATCAAATGTTTATTTTGTTCCACAAAAACCGAATTTTTCAAATCCTTCAGGAAAACAAACTTTTAAAGTTTCGTACACAAAAGGGTTGTCTCGTGACAAAAACATTGATCATTGGCTTGATGGAAAAGGACGAATGTATCAATCAAGGAAATACTCTCAACATCAAATTTAAGAAGCTTATGAGAAGTATGTGAATACTTCGTCAACTGAAAGCTCATCTTCAAAAGATTCGAATGTTTCGGTAAAAAACATGGCAACCGGTTTCGAAAGAAAAGCATGTTCATACACAATCTAAGAAGACGAAGGCATATGTCAGTGACAATCCCAAACTAACAAAACTTATGTTTCTGTTCCTTTACATAGTGATGTGGACTTAATTGATAGTCTCAAAACTAAAGTTTGTGATTGTGTTAAAAGTTTTGCATTTCATTCTGTTTTCAAAGCTAATTTCCAAGGACCCAAACAGCCTTGGGTACCTAAATTCTTTCATTGATCGTAGGTGCTATGTGACGAGCAATATGATGAGAAATGGTATATCGATAGTGGTTGCTCATGTCACATGACTGGACGAAAGGAAAATTTGAGAGATTTTCAAATCTTGGAAAATGCAGGTGTTGTGAAGTTTGGAAACAATCATAAATGTCAAGTGAAAGGCTAAGGGAAAGTAACGAATGGACAGTTTACTGTAAATCGCGTTGCATATGTCGAAGCTCTGAAACATAATTTGATAAGTGTTTCACAACTCATTGTGGGCACTGGTAATCAAGTTGTGATTAACGAAGAAGGAAGTATTATCTCAAAAGTTGAAACGAACGAAGTGTTGCTGAAGTCGAAACGTTATGGCGGTATGTTTACTCTTGATCTAAAACCGATTGTTGGGAAACCTTCAGTTTGTTTACTTTCGAAAGCTACATCTGATGTTAGCTGGTTATGGCATCGTCGTTTATCACATTTAAATTTTCGCAATTTAAAGAAGTTGGTACTTGATGATCTTGTTCGAGGCTTACCGGTTTTAAAATTTGACAATGATACCTTATGTGCAGCTTGCGAACAAAGGAAACAGCATAGGAAAGGACATCCAATTGTGATAGATTCAAAAATTGTGGAACCATTGGAACTTTTTCATATTGACCTTTGTGGACCATCCACTGTTGAAACTCTCAACAAGAAACGGTACATTTTAGTTATTGTTGATGATTTTTCTCGATTCACTTGGGTGTATTTTTTCAGGTTAAAATCTGAAGTCGCTCAAACAATGATTGATTTTATCAAGAAAATAGAGATGAGTTTGAAAAAGAATGTTCGAAAAATCAAAAGTGATAATGGCTCTGAGTTCAACAACAAAATGTTGGATTCGTACTTAATTGAGAAATGAATTTCGCATAATTTCTCATCGACTTATACACCACAACAGAATGGTGTAGTTGAACGGAGGAATAGGTCACTTTGCGAAGCGGCACGAACAATGTTAACATATGTGAATCTTCCTCAATATCTATGGGCCGAAGCGGTGTCAACAACATGTTTTACTCAGAATCGTTGTTTTATTCATCGACGTTTTAATATCACTCCATATGAAATTATCAATAACCGAAAACCAAATGTTAAATTCTTTCATGTGTTTGGATGTAGGTGCTTTACATTGAATCTCAAGGATAATCTTTCGAAATTTCAAGCGAAAGCCGACGAAGGAATATTTTTACGATATTTGCACAATTCGGTGGCATACAGAGTGTTAAACAAGCGCACACGAAAAGTCGAAGAGACTTTTAATCTTACTTTTGATGACTATTATGTCAAACAAGTTGAAAAACATTTCGAACAAAAACAGGTTTTTCATGAATCAACAAGTGAATATGAAGTTGTGAGTTCATCTGATTTTTATTATGATTTAATTTTCGATGTTCCTGACAGGGCTGTGGATGCTGAAGTTCGTGCAACCGATAACCAACAATCTGAATCTTCGAAGCATATTGATGACTCCGAACCCACTCAAACTATTGGTGATAGAATTTCAACAACGAATTCTTCAGAAGATGGCGAAAGTATGCATAATAATCTAGTGGAGGGGGAGCACTTGGATTCAACTACTCTGGTTGAGGGCGATCATTCTTTTGAGGGGGAGAATGGAAGAATGGATGAAAATATTGAGGGGGAGGGGGAGCATCAAAATGATAATTCTGTCGCAAATAGACATAATGATGATGAGATGATAAGTCTTAATCAAAATGATGAATTTCACGATATTAATGATAATCTTTCTGTTGCAGGTTCAGAAAATGAAGAATTATACGAAGATGCACATTTGGATTTTGATCCAGCATTTCCACCATTAGATAAATGGACAAGAAATCATCCAAAAGAACAAGTGATTGGGAATCCACAAAAAGGAGTTTTAACAAGAGCTCAAATTCGTGCAAAGAATGAGGTGTTGAATACTCATCAAGAGTTTTGCATGTTTAATGTTTTCATTTCAAAAATCGAACCCAGGACATATAAGGTTGCAATGGAACACTCTGATTGGGTTGTTGCAATGCAATCTGAATTGGCTGAGTTTGAAGGAAACAAGGTTTGGAGATTAATTCCTAAACCTGAAAATGTTTCAATTGTCGGGTTAAAATGGATTTTTAAAAATAAAACCGACAAGGATGGAAATATTGTACGAAATAAAGCCCGTTTAGTTGTTAAAGGGTATTCGCAACAATAAGGTATTGACTATGAAGAAACCTTTGCCCTGTCGCAAGACTTTAGGGTGTTCGAATATTTATAGCTTTTGCAGCTCATAAAGATTTCGATGTCTATCAAATGGATGTGAAATGTGCATTTCTTAATGGTGAACTAGAAGAGACAGTGTATGTTGAAAAACCTCCAGGTTTTATCAATGAAGAAAATCCTAATCATGTTTATATTTTAGATAAGGCAGTTTATGGATTAAAACAAGCACCAAGAGCCTGATATGCAACTCTTACCTCATTCTTAAAACAGGCGAAATTTAAACAAGGATCAGTTGACCCCACATTATTTCGAAAGAAAGTTGGGAATCATCTAATGCTTGTTCAAATTTCTGGCGATGATATTATTTATGGCTCAACTGACCCTGCTTTGTCTAATGAATTCGAAAATCTGATGAAAAGCAAGTTTGAGATGAGTATGATGGGAAAGATCAATAATTTTCTTGGTTTGAATATTCGTCAAAACAGAGAAGGAATTTTTATCAATCAAGAAAAATATACGAAGAATCTGCTTGAAAAGTTTGGATTGACGAATAGCACAAAATTAGGAGTACCAATGGCTACGGGAACAAGGCTTACACCTTCATTAGATAAACCAGCTGTTGATCTAACTCTTTATAGAAGCATGATAGGTTCGTTACTTTACCTCACAATAAGTCGACCTGATATTATGTTCTCTGTTTGCAATTGTGCTAGGTACCAGTCAAATCCACGAGAACCACATCTCACTACAGTCAAAAAATATTTTTCGTTATCTTAAAGGCTCAATTTCGTTAGGATTGTGGTATCCTTCGAAAACTGGTTTCTTCATACAAGCTTTCTCAGATGTTGATTTGGGAGGTTGCAATCTGGATCGAAAAATAACGAGTCGAGGATGGCAATTACTTGATGGCAAATTGGTGAGCTGGCAATTGAAAAAGCAAAATTGTGTTTCGATTTCCACAGCAGAAGCAGAATATGTTGTTGCTGCAGCTTGCACATCACAAATAATTTGGATTCAAAGTCAATTGTGTGATTATGCAATTAATATGAAGAAAATTCCATTATATTGTGATTCTCAAAGTGCTATTCGTATTTGTCACAATCCAGTGCAACATTCAAAGACCAAGCACATTGCTCTTTGTTACCATTTCATAAAAAGATCATGTGGAGGATGGTAATATTGAAGTGCATTTCGTGAAAACTACTGATCAGTTGGCTGATATTTTCACGAAACCATTAGATGAAAAATCACTTGTGAGAATTTTAGGAGGACTTGGAATGATCGAAGGGAATTATGTTCTAGGAGATAAGGAATAATGATTTCGAATGTATAATAAAGAAGTGTTATACAAATGTGTCGATTCAGAGGCAATAATAATCATTCAGAGGTTACTGTTCATAGTCAAAGCTTCGACACGCTTCGAATTCGACAATTTGCGCATATTGGTTTTATGGTACAACTTTTCGTTAGTTTGTCAAATTTTCGTTAGTTTGTCAAAATTTTCGTTAGTTTGTCAAAGTTTCGTTAGTTTAACCAAATTTCGTTAGATTGTCAAATTTTTGTTAGTTTACAAATTTTTGTCTGTTTGTAAAAATGACTTTCGTTAGTTAGTATCTTAGTTTTATTTTCGAAAAATCAAAAATTCCAAAAAGATTTTCTTTCTTTTCGAAAAATCAAAAATATCAAAAAGATTTTTGTTATTTTGTTCGTTGTCTTTTCTGTGTACAGATTTCACGAAAGCTTTAGAAGGGTCATGCTTGCGTTTCTATGGGAAGGTACCATTTCGACAACTATGTACTAGTTAGACTGTCCCTAGAAGCATGCTGTAGCATGTCGACCGAAGCCTCCATAGACTCAATGTGTGTTTACGAAATCCTTAATGAAATTTTTTTATATGAAAATTTCTTCCCAAGTCAGGCTTATATTCACATTAGTCAAATGAGCTACCTTACTCTTCTCAAATGATTTAAGAGTTTTCTGTTTGGTCAGAAAATAATAGAGGTACAATTCGTTTCGTGAACCAATCTTTTTCATCACAAAATTCTAACACATTTCACACACAATAACATATGTACGAGAGGTCATTGATCAAAGCAATTATGACTTAGGCATATCAAACATCTGTGTTAATGATCTAACATCACGAGACCGTGATGAAAGTGAAACCCAACCTTACGAAACCATATAAGGAATTAATGGGGAACTAAGTTCCTGCTTTAACGAAACCTTTGTTTCTGTACCATTTTTCGAAACTCCAATTCATATTCAATTCGTTTGAGTGGTCTTGATCAAATATTCGAAACCCACGATATTTGTTACCCAACAAGATCCAACACACAAATTTTATTTTCTTGAATATGATTTCCGTGTGAGTTTAATTTGCTTTCTAAGTCACATGGAAAATAATTCAAAGCATACTTGTCCCTGACTACACTGGTGAAACAGGTAATTTATGTTACAATTACTCACCTTATGTTTAGGTTGATATGTAACGAAATTGTAAACCACATATCAAGCCTTGCAAAAGAAGCCCTTCGATACTTCTCTAAAAGTATTCGATTGAAATTCACGGGAACATACACAAGCAATTGATTATCTCTCTTGATAATTAAAGAAGTAACCTTTGCCCGGGGTTTATCTGCTTTTGTGTTGAAAATATGTTTTTCGACATCACAGTTCCATATTTTCGTTAATTTGCTTCTTAGGCTGATGATTTCAAACGTCTAGCAAATGACTTCGTCTCTAAACCCAAAGTCGAAAGAGCTTTACCTCCATCTGAAGGTTGGTGACGGTTATAATTCCATGGAGAGACACGAACAGCCTGCGTGACAAGACGTTTTGTATTCAGTCCGACTTTCAAGGCGATGTGACAATTACTTTTTGGCACATGGCTACTTTATCGACAGAGTGGTGTGAGTTTCAAGGTACCACGTCAGATCTCAGTTAATGCTTATCCCGCGTTAATTTCAAATTCCAAGGTTACATATAAAAGGGGATTCAAGGGTTCTTTGTACGTTTACGCTCACAAAAGAAAAATTGCCAAATTGTCTCAGTTCTTCAAAGCTTCAAAACCCTAATCATGGCTGCTCATGTTGGTGCTGATTCTGCATCCCGAACAACTGAAGACATTACTTCCCAACCGATTATGAAGATTCAAATCACAAATTATCAAGTCGAGGGGGATGTTTCTTTGTATCCAGAAGACTTGAAGATGCTGATCGTCGCGTTGAAGAGTTCTGTTCTTTCGACTGCCATGTTTAACTCATTTGCTATTCCTCTTTCATGGCTTTCACAAGCAGGATCCAGTGCTACTTACAGTAAAGCAATGGATATCATTACTTTCCAACTGGTGAATGAGAAGAAGATATGCTTGACCAAGAAGATATTCTGTCAGATTCTTGATATCCCTAATTCTCCACCTTATACTGATCTTTCTTTTGCTCAAGTTAATCACATGTTCAATGAGATGGTTCATCAACCTCCACTCACCAAGATCAGTGAGTTCAAGAAATTTGGACATCCTACTGTTTGGAATTTTCTCTTTGGAATCTTTCTACGCTGCTAGACTGGTCGCAGTGTTGGTTTAGATAAGGTTCGAATGGAAGTTTATGCTATGGTTGTTGGATTGTACTCTGATATTCAGGTGCATTATTCGACTCATATGTGGAAGGAGTTTCAGAAGAGTGTCAAAAACACGAATGTTGTTCAAGGAATTTCGTGTGCAAGGTATTGGTGTTTGATTCTTCAATGTTTCTATGACAAAGAAAGGATTCAAATGCCTAATGATGAAGAGACTGCTGAATTCGTGAAATTTCAATTTCCCAAGGAGGTTTCTGGTGATGCTGAGGTGTTTACACATATTGCTAGGATTCCTGATGCAATGTTGAAGCGTGTTGATCCAACAAACTTGGTGTTGGTTGAGTATTTGAAGAATATCAATCCTGCTGTTGAAACAGGAAAATTGTTATCCAAAGAAGATGCCGGTCCATCTAAGAAATCGAAACGTTGGAAGAACGATGCAAAGGCTACTCCTGAGAAGCCTGTGCAAGAATCCAAAGCAAATAAGTCACCACAGAAACAGACGAAGCCAGAAGAACATGTTTTGATTGTTTTGATCGAGCCTGTGGAACCTGTTATTGATGATCAAGTCAAGGAAACAATTCCATCGAAGTCTGGTGTTTTCGAAGACTAAAGAAGTTAACTCGTGGTTCACGAAATTCTACAGATGGATCTTCACAGTTTTCTCCTACAATGGTTCGTAAACCACATCATAATCACCAAGGGGTCCTTATTAGTGAAGTTCCAGCTCCTGTTTCGCCTTCATCCAAGAAACGAAGAGCTGAAGATGTGGCCAAACAAATTTCCAAGAAGAAGATAAAGAAAAGAAAGTTGGTTATTCAAGAGGAGTCTTCTGAGGACGAAGAGGTGCCTAAAACACTCGAAGTGGCTTTTACAAAAGAAACGTAAACTCCTGAGAAGACAACTGTCATACCACCCGAAGATTCGTTAGCCAAATCAGTTAATGAGGAGGTTCGAACTTCATACATCACTACACACGTATCTGATACGGATATAAATGTCAATATGGGTGAACCAGATTTGAATCAAGAAGCTCCAAAATCAACTCAAGGTAATCTTGATTCTTCAGTTATGGATACTTTTGTTTCTTTACCACCGTTTATCATTCCAGTTTCAATCACAACCAATTCACCCACTTTCGAAAACATTCTCAATGAACCTTTCACTACTCTGTTTTCATCCCAATCAACTGATCCACCCGAACCTAATGAAGACACTGATATTGACGAAGGAGGTTTTAGAGGTACTTTTGAAGATTTAGAGTTCGATGATGAGGAAGAGAATTTTCTTGATCATATGTTGAGGACCATGAAGCAATTTAAAATTATGAACAAGAAATTGAATTCGATTATTCAGTCTCAAGCTGACATGGGGGGGGGAGTCAATCTGTCTCTAGTTTGGAAATTGATGTTCTGATGAAAGCATTTGAAGTCAGGATGGTTAGTAAAGTTTCTGGAATGATTCGCGACTCAGAGTCTAAAATCTTAGAGAAGGTGGATCATCACGATCAGAACAATGAGTTACGAGTAAACTCTCATTCATCGAATTTTCTGCGTAATGTAAAAGAACTCAAAAGTGAGGCCAAAGAAAGACATACTTTGTTCGTTCTTGATGTGAAGAAACTTCGTGAAGATGTTAATCTCAAGCTTCAAGAACTTCGTGAATATATGGTGAAAGAGATTGCTAATTCTTAGCAAGACTATGCATCTCTTAGTAAGAAGGTTGATATCATTTGTGATGTTGTCACAAAATATGTTAAATTGTACGAAAGTTTGAGTCCTCAAATTACTCAACTATCTACAAGTGATAGTTAAAGTTTCGTGGAGGTTATTAAGTTGCTAAAGAAGCTGAAAGACTTATCTGTCCAGCCTGTTTCATCTTCGATCATTACTCCAGAATTCTTGTCTCAGAAGTTTACTCAATTTGAAGGTGTTTTGCATAAACAGCTGGCCCCATTATCAAGAATATCAAATCTTCTACCAACAGATGCCCCACCCGTTAACACAAGGTGGCAAGGAGGAGAAAAAAAGGTTGGTGATGCGAAGGTTGGTGGGATTTCACATGAAGAAGATAAGACTGTTGGCAAAGTTTATTCAACAAAAATTCCAACAACAAAACCAATTCTTTCATCTGCTTGGCCAGTTACTTCAACGGTTGTTACCACGATACCAATTACAAGGCCAATTTCGAAATGAACTGTGATTGGTTCTTCTGCTGGAGGTGGTAGTAGTTCGAAGCCAAAAGAAGTTATTAATAGCTCTTCGATCAAAGACAAAGGGAAAACAATTGTGGTTGAAAAATCGAAAGAGGAGAAGAAAGCTGAAGCTGAAGCTGAGTTGGAAAAGTTAAGAGTGGTTCAAAGCATAAAGAGACTTCATGCAAGTGACCCTCCTGGAATGGACAAGGGAGATCCTGCTAAGCATTACAACTATGAAACAATTGAAGCAAACGTGGCATTCAATCATATGTATGCTTTTGAGAAGAAGCCCAAGCAAAGCTATATTGTTACGAATACAGATATGAGCCAGGTTGACTTTCCAATCAATGAAATGATGTTCATCATGGCTCAGTACAAAAATTGCTGAGAAATTCGATAATTATGATGATTACACGTATATGAAACTCAGATTTAATGCTGTTCCTGGGAAATCTCCAGAAGAAATATGGTCACTTGTGAAGATAAAGAAGGTGCTCAGTATTAAGAAGGATGTTATGTTCGAAAACTTGATGCAGAATTTTGGTTTCTTTGTTGCTAGAGCGAATGGTCAAGTTTGTAATTTTTCTGTAGCTGATTTTCCGTTGATGAACTTGTATGATCTTATACAAGTTGCATTGATTTTAAAAGTTAAAGATGCTTCGTATCTTTGAGAAACTGATCCAGAAGTTTTTCGTCTTGGGCTTACTCACATCAAGATATTTATAGACAACTATTATGAATGTTTGGCACTAACTGATGTGTAGTTAGCAAATGCGAAGGGGTTGGAAGTAAAAGCTCCCATGGAACCAACGAAACCTGAAGTGGAGTTAAAGAAGTATGCAGATGGGGAAATATACTTAAAGCCATTTGGAATGGTCTTCGCAGGGAAAGACAAGAATGGGAAGGCCAAGAGATTTTTGTTCCAGGCACGCGAAGTATAGAGGTATATTACATCCCAATATACGAACTTTATTGTTCTTATGAATAACTGCAAAAAGAATACTCCAGGAGACAAGAAAGTGTTGAAGAAGGTTATTTCTTGGTACACTGAAATTCGAAGGGTGATGCTGTATGCCATACAGATTCTCACGAACTGAAGAAGGTCGACATTATTACATAGGGGGAGAATGTAAGGGTCGAAGACTTGTTGTAATATGTTGAAGTCATTAGATTATTTTACAAGGCATTTTTTGTAACGAAGCGTACTGTTTTAGTCCTTGTAATTTTTTGTGTGCTTTCATGTTTCCTATAAATAGGGACATTACTTAGAGTTAGATAAGAGTCATATACGAACTTGTCTATTTTCTCTATGTAACGTTTGAAAGCATAATAGAGCTGAAAAAAGATTATATTTAGATCGGGTGTTCAATTACATTTTTGTTACTCTGATTTGTTACATTCTCGATTCATCACTTCATCGGCCTCGCGGGAAGCAGACCAAGTAATTACACTAAAAACACATCAGGAAACTCTCTAACTACTTGCACATACATAAACGACTTCTTCCCCTCAACTCGGGTGTCGACCACATATGTGAGATACTGTCACACCCCCAAACCAGACGGTGGAAACGTCTGGGGGTGGATGACTTCATTTGTAGTATCACAACACATGCATTATAGTAATCAGAGTACAAACAACCATTGTATAAAAAAAGTATAGGTATTTACATGTGTTTCATCATTGTATATTGAAACCAAAATAGTTATACAAAAGAAAAAGACAAGACTTAAAATAGCTTCATCTTCTCAAAAGCTCGGGGAGTACCTGTCTACTGGTTCCCTGAGAATAGAAGTAATT
This sequence comes from Lactuca virosa, assembly GCF_052849685.1. Lineage (NCBI taxonomy): Eukaryota > Viridiplantae > Streptophyta > Magnoliopsida > Asterales > Asteraceae > Lactuca > Lactuca virosa. The sequence goes on along the minus strand of NC_136429.1, from coordinate 301,439,360 downwards.
TGAAAAGAGAGTATCAACATAAAGTTGAGTGAGTGCATAAGAGTTTATATTTGAAAGAATGTTTTTTGTTTCTTGAATATGTATACTGTTCCAAAAAATAATGTATTTTCTGTTGTATATGAAAAGTAGTTTTAATCTCATAAAACCGTTCTGTTAGTAAACCGATGTTCTGTATTTGTATTCCTTTATGTAAAACTTCTATCTGTGGGTGTGCTTGGTTCCGCCAACTGTTTTTGTAAACTGTAATGTAGTACTGTAAATTTGTATCTTGTAAAACTAGTACTTTAAAAATGTACTTATGTTTAGTTTATTATACACTAAAGTATTGTTAATATCTTTTTAATGAGTGTTTATAACCATACTGACTAGATGGCCTGACCCAACGCATTGAAGGCGTTGAAAGTTGTTGATAACAACTGTCACTCATAGGCGTGTATGCCTGACTATAGCTAGCAGTCTGAGCGCGGTGTTGTCAATCCCAATATAGATCTATACACATATTTTTTCGATCCCCGGCTGGAGATTCCGGTTATAATGTCAGGACTTTAACTATATTGTTTAAATGAATTAAACAACTTGTCTCAAATGACTCATAAAAAGTATATAAACGTTACATGTATAATAGTTATGAAAACCCAAATCATTTTGAAATAAATAATTGACAATATGTTCTTGAATTCGTATTCTTAACATGTATATGAAAGATGTATACTCTTGATTAGTTTTGAATCAAACCTCTATTCTTGTAAAACAATGTATTTTAGTATACTTGAATCGTGAATTAATGTTCCGTGACTCATAAATTATACCTATTATAATTTATACGTACTTTCTGAATTGATACCGAGTATTCATGAATGCAACCCCTTGCTCAACATGTTACAAAGGGTATTTGAATTGAGTGAAATAGCTTTTATACTTATATACATATACAATTATATATAAGTAAAATTTAAATGCCATTCGGACAAATAACCAATATTTATAATCCCATATCCAAACAAGGAAAAGGAACCAAAGTGGTTTATCAGTCCTACGTCTTTTAAATCTTATTTATATAAATATATGTATATAAATATGATTTAAGGGGAAAAATATAAGTTTATAAAACCATTTCAAAGAAGTTTAATATTTTGAAATACTTTTGTAGACTTGATGTCATTTTAACACAGTCTTTGAAAAACCATTTGATTTAATGATAACTGAAATCCATTTTGATAAGATATTTGAAACCATTTGTTTAAAACAGTAAAAACTATGAAAATACGGGGGTATGAACTCACCTTTTGGAAGGTGATTCAAATGATGATTTGGTATAGGATGTTTAGTTCCACAATTGAAATCCCGTAGAAAAACAAGTCCTATATAATGATTTGTATAGCATATATGCATCCAATTAGCTAATATAATCATAGAAATGATTGGAAATTGGATTAATTTGTAAGTATAACTTACAAATTGGAGTGTTAGAAGCAAAAATGGAAGTTGATAGGCGTTCACGGCCAGGAGAGGGGTGTAATACATACGCATCTCTTCTGTTTCAAGAACACTTTAGGGTTTCCGCTTTTATCAACATAAAAGAAACTATCTTCTTTTTATCGACGGTAGTTTTCTGGTTTTTGATAAAACCCTAAGTTCAAAGTTACAAGTCTGATTCTAACAGAACAAGTTCATCATGTCTCACGATGACTCTCAAATCAATCCGATCAACATCTCCAACAGTATTGGATCAACTACAAGTATCCCCATTCTTTATACCCAAGATTATGAAGTATGGGCACATCACTTCGAAGACTATATAGTTGGATCTGAAGAAAATGGCTACTTGATATGGGAAGCAATAATGATTGGTCCGTTTGTTCACTCTGGAACGAACCAGACTGTCAAGATTCAAAAGGAGTTTAACAAACTCTTGGCGGACGAAGATAAGATCCCTCAAGATGAAAAAGATAATTTGTTATGCAATGTTAAGGCCATGAGGATGATCAAATTTGCCTTGCAATCCGATACTTTTCGTCTAGTAAGCTCATGCTCAACAGCCAAAGAGATATGGGAGAGGTTGAAGGAACTATACTCAACCGATGAAGATCTGGAGCACTCGATCCAAACCTTATTGCTCTCTGAATTCGGAGCTTTCGAACAAAAATCTGATGAAAAGCTTATTCAAACGTTTGCTCGTTTCAACCGTTTGCTTAGCAAGATGATGAAGCATGGTATTGAAAGAAAAGTGATTGAACAGAAGGTTACATTCATGAATGGCTTAAGGCCCGAATGGATGGCAGTGGTTTCAACCATAAAAGCTCACGAACAATTTAAATCTTATTCTTTGGCGATGTTAATGGGCATTCTCAAATCCCATGAGAGCGAAGTAACAAAGGAAGCGAAAGTGGTTTCGGCTGTGGGTTCACTGGCTCTTGTCTCTAAAAGCAAGAATGTAGCAGACGAAGAAGAGGAAGCCGACATGTCAGAATGTGACCTGACCAATGAAGAATATGCTATGATGGTCACAAACCCGAAGAAGTTTGCTCGCAGAAAGTTCCCAATCAATAAGAACCGAAACTGGCAGGGAAGATATAGTTCTGAAAATGCGAAGGAAGAACCAAAGAGCAACACCCAAAAGGAAGATGAAAAGAAGGAAAGTAAACTTGTGGGAGACTCTGGGTACGATTGTAACTACTGTCATGGCAAGAACCACTTTACCAAGGATTGCATGCTGAGGAAGATGGCTGAGAAGAAGGAGGGTGAAGATGACGAGGCCTACTACATGAGAAAGCTAGAGGAGACCAAGAAGAAGAAATCAGCTAACGTTTCTATGAATGCTTTGATTGTGCAGGAAAATGTTGTTGATGATGAGTTCGGTGGAATGGAAGTATAGTCAACTGACTCTGAGGATGAAGAGGTTCGCCGACCCACGCATGGTAGAGCATATGTGGCGACAGGAGGAGTTGCGAAGTCGGCTGGTAGATGCTTGCTGGTAACAACCAAAAGTAAGCATGAGAAAGCGAAGGTCGTGGAAGACAAATGCTTCGCTGCCAAGCCCATGAGCGAAAAGATCAGCGACTGCGATCAGTTGATCAAAAAGGTACAAACTATCATTGAATCTCATAAAGTACAAACAACAAACTATGAAAAAGACTTAAATGAATTAAAATCCATGTTTTCTAGCTTGAGTGGAAGTCTTATGCAAACACGCTTAACAAATTCAAACCTAACTGACCAACTCAGCAGGGAGTCTTCCAAGAGTGAAGAAAGTGGGATGTGGATTCAGCAAAAGGAGTTAGAGTTAAGTAGAGCTAGGGACGAACTTATTTATGTACAGCGAGACAATTTGAAAATTTTATAACAACGAAATGTTTTCTGTTTGATTGCTAAACGCCTATATACTAACATCACTCAGTTGCATCTAGATTGTGAGATAGGGAAAAAGATTCACAAAATGATTTTGCCCTTCCTTGAATTCAAGGAAGACGAAGTCATTGCTGAATGTGAATCTATAATGTCATCAGATGAGATTTCAGTCACCTACAAATATGGACTGGACAAAATCGAATCTTTCATTGAATCCAAAGAACATAAATGTATGCTTAAGAATTTGCTGGACGAAAATGATAAGTTAAAAATTAAGACCGAAACTATACAGAAGTTTGACTCATCAAACGCCAAATTGAGTTCAGAAAACAAGATCAATTTCGAAACCACTTCAGAATTTGATGAGGAGAGTGAGATGAGTGAAATATCTGTAGAAGACGAGGTCAATTGTTCAGAATTTCTTAAGAGCGAACCCGAACCATCAAAACCCCTCATATCGGAGAATTCTCTTGAATATGCTCGGGTGAAAAAGGATAAGTCAATGAAGCTCAAAGAAAAAGCTGTTGTTTATCAAAAGGTACAAACAACACCCGACCAAGCGTATGCAGTCACAGGAGTAACCAATAACCAAAGGGCTGAGTTGACATCGCTAATTGACAAAGATAATGTTGAAGGGTGTGATAACTTCTTCTGGTCAGCACCAATCGCTAATTCAGATGAAACTGTTGGATTGTCGGAGCAAACCTCATGGAGAGTTAAGGGACGATATATTCCTGAACCACTCAATAAACCCTCAAGCTTTGATAAACCCAGCACAAGTAGTACTAAAGACTTACCAAGCGAACCACTAAAAACAACCAGCGATTCATCAACAACAACCAAAGGTCATGAGAAGAAGGCGAAACCCAAAGCAAACATATACTTGACTGAAGAGTAGATTGCTGAACAGAAACGACAGAGGAACAAACGATACATGAAGAATCTCAGTGAGAGAAAGCAGTTTTGGCAATCCCAAAACCCCTCTTATGTTCGCTCTGAAAAGGCTTCTATTCATAAAAAGCAAGCACCGGTCAAGAATAACTCCAGCAAAAATTGCCAGTCGAGCAGTCAGGAAAACCGAACGACCCATTTCGGTTCTAATTTTGGAAGTCACAAGAACCGAAAGTCAAGTTTCGGTCCTAGTTCTTATTACTCGAGGAACCGAAAGTCCGATTTCATTTCCAACACGAGAGCCCAGAACCAAAAGGCGAGTTTCAGCTCCAAATCCAATCCTCTTAATTCTCAACCAAAACCCAACTCTGTGAAGGATGTCAAAGGAAAGGGAAAGCTGTATCCAGAACCTAAAGTCCAAAAGATCAAAAGGACAGCTAACTATAGTACACCCAAGAAAGCCTCAAACGTAAAAACAACTAACAACAAAACATACAAGTGAAAACAAGACAAAGATAAAATCAAAGTATACACCATAGAACGAAATATGAAACCACATTAATAAAAAGAACATATATGGTTGATCTTTCGGTTACTTTTCCCTACTCTATAAAAGTCTCACCAGGGCCCAAGCAACTTTGGGTTCCTAAATCTGCTTAATTTTTGCAGGTGATAAGTGACGTGCAGTTTGACAAAGAATGGTACATTGATAGTGGCTGCTCGCATCACATGACAGGCAGGAGGGAAGAATTAAGGGAGTTTCGGTCCCTTAAGGACGGTGGATGTGTTAAGTTCTGTAACAACACTTATGGCACGATCAAGGGGTACAGGATGATCACAAATGGAGAGTTCTCTATAAGAAAGGTCGCTTACGTGGAAGGATTGCAGCATAACCTCATCATCATTTCTCAACTGGTTTCAGGAACCGGTCTAAAAGTCTCGTTTGACGATGAGGGCTCAGAAATAATTGAAAAACAAACGAAGAAGATTTTGTTGAAATCTGAGCGAAAAGGGGAGATGTTTCCTCTGAATATCAACCCAATAAAAGGAAAAGCAACAATATGTTTGCTTTCAAAGGCGAACACAGATGAAAGTTGGTTGTGGCACCGAAGACTGTCCCATTTGAATTTCAAGGACATTAACAAGCTTGTGCTTGGTGACCATGTGCGTGCACTACCTTTGCTCAAATTTGACAGAGAAAATCTGTGCGTAGCTTGTGAAATGGGCAAGCAAAGTAGAAAAAGTCACCCTACACGCGTCAATACAAAGATCATCTAACCACTTGAACCACTACACATCGACTTATGTGGTCCTTCTGCTATTGAGAGCTTCGATGGTAGTAAGTTTATACTTGTTATTGTAGATGATTTTTATTGCTTCACCTGGGTTTTCATTCTTAAACAGAAATCAGAGGCGACTCCAAAACTGAAGTTTTTTTATCAAACAAGTAGAAGTTCAGCTGCGAAAGGTGGTACGGAATATAAGAAGCGACAATAGTCTAGAGTTCAAGAATAAAGATTTTGAAGAATTTCTGGCTGAAAAGGGAGTAACTCATAACTTTTCTGCTCCCTATACTCCACAGCAGAATGGAATCGTTGAAAGACGAAACCATTCTTTGTGTGAAGCAGCGAGAACCATGTTGAGCTTCGCTTCGCTTCCACTATACTTCTGGGCTGATGTTGTCGCTGCTGCATGCTACACTCAGAATCGATCCTTTCAGAACAAGAGATTCGTCATCACTCCATATGAAATTATGAATCATCGTAAGCCAAATGTGAAGTTTTTCCACGTGTTCAGTTCAAGATGCTTCATTTTCAACTCAAAAGAGAACCGAAACAAGTTTGATGTTAAGGCAGACGAAGGAATCTTTCTTGGTTATTTGCTGACTTGAAAAGCATATAGGGTTCTCAACAAACGATCGAAGAAGGATGAAGAAACCTACTATGTCACTTTTGACGATAACTATGTGAAGAAAATGCGAACAACCGAAAGTCCAACAGAGGAGATCTTTCCAGCAACTGGTCAAGTCACGGTTCCGATTGCTAATTTGTTTGATGAGTTCATCCTACTTTTTGATGAACTGGAAAAAGCGATCAATTCAGAAGCGAAGTCAGATGATAACCAAATCGATAATCTAATAAAAATCATCGATGAAGCTGCGAAAGTGACGGAGAGCGAGCCGCATCAATCAACCGAGAAGCTGAATCAAAGCACATCTACTGCATCGGGTGAACATCAAGCTACAGATGATCCACCAAGTGAAAGGACTGTATTCCAGGGGGAGGGTATGTCTACACCAAAAACATCCGACACGCCTTTCCAGGGGAGAATCCATCAACAACCCCAACCCAAGAAGATCCAATAGAGAGGGAGAGCTCTGAACCTGACATAGGTTTTGGTTCGCCATTTGAGGGGGAGAATGAAAATGCAAATGACGACTATGATATGTTAGAACTAGAAGAAGAAGTCAATGCTGAGCTGGATCCTGCCTATGATCCGAATTACCCCCCTCTGCATGTTTAATTCGTTTGTCTCTAATGCTGAACCGAAAACGGTAATAGCTGCTCTTGATCATTCCGATTGGGTGCAAACTATGCAAGATGAACTCAATGAGTTTGAAAGAAATCATGTTTGGAGACTGATTCCGACAACATAAGATGCATCTGTGTTCGGTCTGAAATGAGTCTTTAGAAACAATCTGGATAAAGAGGGAAATGTCATTCGCAACAAAGCGAGGCTGGTGGTGAAAGGATATTGTCAAGAAGAAGGGATAGACTATGAAGAAACCTTCGCTCCAGTAGCAAGGTTGGAATCAGTAATAATCTTTTTGGCATATGCTGCACACAAAAACTTCAAAGTTTTCCAAATGGACGTAAAATGTGCTTTCTTAAATGGAGAACTAGAAGAAACGGTGTATGTTGAGCAACGACATGGATTTGTGAACGAGAGGTATCCTGATCAATGCTACATACTGCATAAGGCATTCTATGGTTTGAAGCAAGCCCCGAGAGCCTGGTATGAAAATCTTACTCGTTTTCTTGAAATGTCAAAATTCAAGCAAGGTTCGGTTGACCCAACCTTCTTTCATAAGAAAGAAGGCGAACACTTAATGATAGTTCAGATTTATGTCGATGACATCATCTTCGGCTCCACGAATCCTAGCTTAACAGCTGAATTTAGGAAGTTAACGGAGACTAATTATGAAATGAGCATAATGGGTCTGATTAACTTTTTCCTTGGATTGAATATAAGACAGGGACCAGAGGGCATCTTCATTAATCAGGAAGCATACACGAAGACTCTATTAACAAAGTTCGGCATGACGGGAGATTCTAAAGTAAAGGTTCCTATGGCATTCGGCACGAAGTTGACTCCATCACTTGAAAAACCGGCGGTTGATACGACTCTCTATCGTCAAATGATAGGGTCTCTTATGTATCTGACAACAAGTAGACCAGATATTATGTTTTCTGTCTGCTATTGTGCTAGGTTTCAAGAAAATCCAAGAGAACCTCATATGATTGCAGTGAAGAACATCTTTCGTTATTTGAAGCAAACCACTTCGCTCGGTCTGTGGTATCCTGCAAAATCCGGCTTCTTTCTTCAAGCCTTCTCTGATGCTGATCTTGGTGGATGTGGATTGGACCGAAAGAGCACAACCGGTGGATGCCAGTTCCTAGATGGCAAACTTGTCAGCTGGCAGTGAAAGAAACAAACGTGTGTCTCTCTATCGACAGCCGAAGTAGAGTACATAACTGCAGCATCTTGTACATCACAAGTCATATGGATACAAAGCCAACTTAGAGATTATGGCCTAAGCATGAAGAAAATCCCTCTATATTGTGACTCTGAAAGTGTGATTAGGATATGTCACAATCCAGTGCAACACTCAAAGACAAAGCATATTGCTCTGCGATATCACTTTATCAAGGACCAAGTTGAAGATGGAAATGTCGAGGTTCACTTCGTTCGGTCATCAGACCAACTGGCTGACATATTCACTAAAGCCTTACCTGAAGCAAGCTTTAACAAAATACTCCAAGGATTAGGAATGATGGAAGCTGAGTCAGTACCAAAACCATTCTTGTTTCAATAAAATTGAATAGGCGAAATAGACCGAACGCTCGGTCTATTTCGGCTCCTGATTTTTCGGGAACCGAAATAAACCGAAGGCTCGGTCTATTTCGGCTCTTAAATTTTTAGGAACCGAAATAAACCGAACGCTCGGTCTATTTCGGCTCTTAAATTTTTAGGAACCGAAATGAACCGAACGCTCAGTCTATTTCGGCTCTTATATTTTTAGGAACCGAAATGAACCCAACGCTCGGTCTATTTCGGCTCTTATTTTTTTTAGGAACCGAAATGAACCGATCGCTCGGTCTATTTCGCTTCATCTTTTCTAAAGTATGGTTTCGGTGGTACATTTTTGTAAATCTTTCCTATTCTTCTATATGCTTTAGTTCTAATTTCAGTTATTTTCAAGAAAAATCCAAATATATTTTCTTTTCTGTTTTTATTTCTTTTTCAGAAAAACTCAAAAATCCAAAAATATTTTTTATTTTTTTATTCCTTCTTTCAGAAAAACTAAAAAATCCAAAAATATTTTCATTTCTATTTTTATTATTTTTCAGAAAATTTCAAAACCTACAAATTTTTTAAAGTTTATTTTATTTTTATCTTTTCTAAGTTCAAGAAAACGAAACATCGTGACATTGGGGCAGGTATGGCATTCTTCTCTATGTACTAGTTAAGAGTCCCTAGAAGCATGCTCCTGCATGTTGACTAAAGCCTCCATGACTCTGAGTTAAGCCTTAATGATTCGATAAACACAAATCGTTTCTTCCTAATCAGGCTGTTAAAATCACTCAAGTCTTGAGCTACCTTACTCTTCTCATAATGAGTTAAGAGTTTTCTGCATTGTCACTCTTATTTGGCAGAGGTACTTTCGGTTCTTTAACCACCTCATCTTTCTCCATCTAATTTCGCTCCACATTCGTAACCCTTGTGACTCTCAGATAATAACATTGAGGTTTATGGTTACACAACTTCTGTGTTGATGATCTTAGTTTCGTCTACCACGAGCTAAGTGAAACCCAAAATCCAACACCTTAACTGAATTGACGGTGAACACTCTTATGTTCAAGATCTTACTTGTTACCTCACGAAATCTCTTTTTTTCTTTGCGTGATCATTATGAAAATGTCTAACACCAGGGCGTTTCTACCCACAAGATCCAGTTTATTTCTTGAGATTTCTTAATATTTATCAGTCACATCATACATTTTCCAACCTACTTGTTTAACAAACCACATCGGTTTCACAAGTACTTCACCTCACCTTCGATCTTATTTCAAGTATCACGGTTCGGTTGAAGCTAAGCCACCCTTTAAAGCCTATTATTGAAAAGATGCCTTTCAATGTTTCTTTATAGACATTTGATCGTATTTCACGGGAAACCACACAGACACTTCTCAGTCTCTCTTGACTTTGAAGGTAGAGATTTGTGCCCGCGATCATCAGTTTCATGTCTAAGTAGACATCACTTAAATCTCATATATATCTTCCTTTATTTCTTTTTATTGACACACTCTTGCACGAAGGTCTTTATGATTTTCCAAATTCTTGTGAACAGTCCAATGGCAATTTTAGGACATGTGCTTTCGGTTCTAAAAGATATGCTGATTTCATTAAGAGGCGATGGTTGATCTGCTCAAAGCGAATCACGGTGAGTCAGCATGAAGTTGAAACGGTTCGAAATTTTGAAAAGGGGATAACGTCGAAAAGGCGCGTGAATTTGAAACGGTTTCCATACCTACGCCTGCTGACGTCTTTCTCAGGATACCAGGCTGTCACATCACGCTTTTTCAGGCGACGTTTCAGAATTAAGTCATCATCACAAAGTCTTTATTCTCTCTCCTGGAGATAGTATAAAAGATTTTCAAAAAACCCTTGGGCTCCTTTACAGACTCTCATCTCTCTCACACGAACACAGCGGCGATTATACACTGTTCATCTTCTCCTTCACTCTAACAATGGCGGAATCATCTTCAGTTCAAGATCAAAATGTTTCATCATCATTGCTCACGATCAAGCATAATCAGAACCTTATTATTCAACTGGATCCTTGCCTCTACGACTCGTACATGCTCCACGTTGTCGAGTGCCTGAAATATTCTCCGCTGGTGATTGCCCTAACTCTGGTTGAATCCATTCCGATGTCGCTTCTTTCTCAGGTGTACTTCACAACTTCCTATGACAAGCGCAAGGAACGCATATTCTTTGACATCTTCAACCAAAAGACATCCATTTCAAAAGCTCGATTTGCTTCATTGCTAGGGCTTTCTGCAGACGCCTTTGTCATCTCTCCGGATTTTATCACAACGACTCAGTTGTTTCAGATGCTTTATGATATGGGCTACACCGACATTCTGAAGACGGTAACAAAGTTTAAGAAGTCATGCCTGCCACCACAGTGGAATGGTTTGCTTACCCTTCTCTACAAGGGTTTAGCAGAACGTGTTGTAGGGTCAGATGGGGCAAGCAAGGGGTTCCTGACCATTCTCTATGGTATCTAATGGGATCAATCTTGATTATGGTTCACTTTTATGGGCACAACTGGTGTAGAGTCTCAACTCTTCAACAAAGCATTCTGAGATCTCTTGTGGTCGCTTTTGGACGCTGATTACAAACAGAGCAATTCAGACCTTTCAGATTCCTGTTATGGAAGGTGCTATGCGGTCTTCCATTGCACCTTTTCACACAGTAAAAATTATTGTGTCTGATCCCACAAAGTTCAACTTCATCGGTTCCATTCCAGAATCGATGTACCGATGTGTCTCCAATGCGAGCAAGATCATGGCTGATTACAGAAAGTTGACTCCTTTCGGTCCACGCCCACTGACTCCTGAGATGCAGAGTTCATTGGATGCAGCGGATAAGCCAACCAAAAGAGGGAAGAAGGTTGACAACAAAGGAGAAAAAGTGGGTCAATCCTCAAAGGTTTCCACCCCAAAAAAGCGACAGGCAACGAACGTCGAACCTTCTGCTCCAAAGAAGCGAAAGGTTAAAAAGCAAGTTAGACAACCGAAGTCTCCTTCGCCTTCTACAAGCGATGATGAGTATGTTCCATCTGATGGGGAACCAGATCCGAGAGATGCTGAGCTAGAATCAACTGATGATGAAGCAACCGAAACCGAAAGTCCATCAAGAGGTAATTCGCCTCCACCCTCACCAACCGATCATAGCAAGCGAACTTCGCCTCCTCGCTCTGATCCACTTTCGGTTCCTATCACCATTGCACCTTGTCCTCCACCTATAACATCTACAATCGCTTCAACCATCCCTATTCCCCTACCACAATTCCCTACAACAACTACTACCACAACCACTACTACACCTGAACCCACTGTTCATGTCAACGTATCTGATACGGGGGCATCTACTGTCGGTCCTACTCCACCCATTACCTCAACTCCTTTAACCCCACCTCCATCACCTGAACATGTTCTAGGCGGTGAGGACTTGGAGTTTGATTCTACTTACTTTAGTCCTTACCGTTTCCAAAGTGATGATGATGAAGATGCCCCACTTACCAAAAGGCACCTCAAGGTTGTGACTGACAAGATTGATCAGTTACTTTCCTCGTCCTCTGCTGGTGCATATTCCGAGGCAGCTCTTAAATCCTTGTTCTCTTTAGTTGTACAAGAACATGCTACCTCAATCTCCAATGCTGTAAAGGCTATTGATGCTTCCACCTCACAATGCTAGCAGGCTTCGCTTGCCATTGAAGCCTCAACCAAAGACTGCAAGGAAGCGACCGCTAAAGTAAAAAAACTAATTTATGAAGCTCAACTGTTTTTAGAGTCCTTACAGGCGGCAGCTCAGCAGAACGCCCAAATAGTGAACACATATGTTGCCAATCTCACGCGTTCACTGGAGGCAGAGAAGAAAACTTTAGAAGTGGCTCGAAAAGCTATTGAAGCTGCTAACAAAGAGCTTCATACTAAGGTTGATACTCGATTAACTCAGCTTGAGGCCGACCTTGCAGTAGAAAACCGAGTGATGGATGAGCTGGACAAGCGAACTTCCCAACTCAAACTTCAGAATCTAAAGCTCTGAACCGCAACCAAAGAGCTTGACGATTCAAAGTCTGAGCGAGAGGTTATTCGAAGCTCAGTGGGTGATGTCCATTCAATTTTCTTGCATCTTCTAGAAGCCCATGACTCCATGTTGACTATCTCCGTACGACGCCACTTAGCTGAGAAGCTACGACTTTCTTTGGATATCTTAAGTAGGATTGAAGGTGTTCCGGAGACTAGTATTCACCCGCAACAAGGGGAAGAAAAGTTTACACAAGGCAAGGCTGCCAAGGCTCAATCTCAACCCCCTCCAGAACCAAAAGCTACTGCTGAACCGAAGGATAATGTAGCTTCGGTCAGTAAGAGGGAAAAGAAAAAGAAGAAGATTGGAGAAGACGATGAAGATGATAATGATGATGTTGAAGACATCATGGAAGGGAATCCTTCTAATCTTAATCAGAAAATTAAGCTTACTGATAAAGAACTTCAGGAGAGGGTTCAGAAAGAAAAAGAACTTCTCGAGAAGGAGTTGAAAGAAAAAGAACTCCTAGAGAAAAAAAAGTCCATGTTTCCGGAATGGACTATTGAATCACTCCAGAGGGAAGTCATTGATGAACCGAGCACTCACTGGCTTGAACCTGTTATGTCGTTCGGTCTTGAGAATTCGAAGGATGTACAATTCGATATGCTAATCACCCGAAAGGCATTTATCTTCCATTGCTTTGACTCAACGGCTGTCGTTCCCTCTCCAGACCCGAAGGTAGATCGAGATTTATTGAAGTTTTATCTTGAGTTCGCTCAGCCACAATACTTGACCTGGAGCACACAGAAGATCACTACGGTCAAGGTATTGAAGCCCTATTCGGCAGTGAAATTCGTTAATGTTAAATTCAAAGTGACCAGAGGCTCGGATAGCTCGATTCATACTTTTTCCCTGCTGATCTACCAAACTTGAACCCGCACGACTGGATACTTCTCAACAATATTTTGATGACTGATCCTCAGGAGTATCAGCCGATCATTGATCACGTCAAGCGAATGCTTGTTTGTTACATTCACGATGTAGCAAAGATGGATCAAGAAATTGCATCTGCCATTCACAAGCGAACAACGATGAAGCCGATTGGAAGGACTGACGATGTGAATGCGATGGTCAAGGGAAAAATTGATCCCAAGTTTCATAGTGTGATGTTCATTAGGGGCGAAGGTCAAAAGTGCTTGTTCGCTCTGTTTGACAAGCACCTGTTCTCAACTGCTTGCTTGGAGCACATTTTGGAGATCATACACAGGTGTAATCAGAACAATGAAGCAGAAAAGAAGTTGTTCACCGATATGCTTCGATGGTACATTCAGTTTCGGCAGACACTTCTTGCGATCATCCCTCGGCTGTTCAAGGTTTTGAAGAAGGTCAAGGTCACTCAACCGAAGTAGTCTCTCGCCTCAATTGACGCAAAGGGGGAGATTGTTGGGTCTTGATGTTGCGTCTTGGGCTCGGTTCTAAGTCCATGTATAGTTTACCCAGTTCGGGCCTGTCCAACCGTGGATAAGTATTTGGGTTAGTATAAATATTGCATGCATGTATAGCGGTGAAGAGAGAGTCGTAATTATCATTATTATCATGCATTGTAACCCTAACATACCTCTACATTCGAAGTTCTTCATCGAGCTCTTCTGAGGTGTGGTTGATTAATCATTCGACATCCTTGATCCATTGTTGTGTTCTTTGCATAGTTAAATACTGTTTTTCTGTTTGAATCTATCGATCTACAATTCTTTTATCTCAACGCGATACTTATCGGATTTCAAGCCATACCCTTCTTAACACAACAACACTTAAATACTATAATTAAACTCATAAAATACATTACTCAAACTTATAAAAGATAGAATAAAATTTTAGCTGACTTTTGTTTGACCATGTTTGACTTTCTATTAGAAAATAACGGGATGTTACATTATCCCCCTATTAGAGAGAATTTCTTCCCGAAATTTGGATTAAAGAGATACAGAAAGACTAGGGAAAAAGATGTGGATACTTCTGTTGCATTTGATCCTCCCGTTCCCAAGTGAATTCCGGTCCCCGTTTTGCATTCCAGCGAACCTTCACTATCGCGATACGACTTTGTTTGGTTCTCTTTACTTCCATGTCTAAAATCTCTATAGGTTCTTCCACGAAGTTAAGGCTCTCGTTGATCTCAATTTCATCGAGTGGGATTACAAGAGTCTCATCGGATAGACACTTTTTCAAGTTAGAGACGTGGAAAACAGGATGTATGTTACTTAGTTCTTGTGGTAGTCGGAGTTTGTAAGCTACTGGACCGATTCTAGCAATAATATCGAATGGCCCTATGTACCTTGGATTTAGCTTGTCACGCTTTCCAAAGCATATCATGCCCTTCCAGGGTGAGACCTTCAACATGACGCGGTCACCAACCTGGAATTCCAAAGGTTTTCTTCTTTTGTCAGCGTAGCTTTTCTTTCTATCTCTGGAAGCTTTAAGTCTCTCTCGAATTTGTACGATTTTCTCTGTAGTTTCGCGAATGATTTTCGGACCAGTGAGAGCACTGTCAGGAATTTTACTTCTAGCTAGCTGCGTGTCACCCACTTCAGCCCAACACAGAGGTGATCTGCACTTGCGGCCATAGAAGGCTTCGAAAGGAGCAGCCTTTATGCTAGTTGGATAATTTTTGTTGTAATAGAATTCTACAAGGGGTAAATGAGTATCCCATTCGTTTACAATGTCTATCACGCAAGCTCGCAACATCTCTTCTAAAGTTTGGATTGTTCTCTCACTTTGTCTGTCGGTTTGTGGATGGTAGGCTATACTCATGTCCATCCTAGTTCCCAAAGATTTTTGTAAAGACTGCCAGAAACGAGAAGTGATTCTACTATCTCGGTCTGAAATAATAGATATTGGCACACCATGCAGTCTAATGATCTTCTTGAGGTAAGTTGTTGTTAGTTTCACCATCTTGTCGGTCTCTTTGATTTGTAAGAAGTGTGCGGATTTGGTTAATCTATCGACGATTACCCAAATAGTATCATAACCACCCGATGTCTTGGGTAGCTTAGTTATGAAATCCATTGTAATCCGCTCCCACTTCCATTAAGGGATTTCAGGTTGTTGCAATAAACCTCAAGGTTTTTGGTATTCTACGTTGACTCTGGCACAAGTAAGACACTTGCCCACAAAGGTGGCGATTTCGGCCTTCAGATAAGGCCACCAGTATAGTTTCTTGAGGTCCAGATACATCATGTATGAACCTGGATGAATGGAGTACCGGGTTTTGTGTGCTTCATTCATAACCACGTCTCTGTAACCACCAAACTTCAGTATCGTCCAGATCCCGTTCATGAAACAATAGACTCCATCATATCTGACTTTGAAGTTCTTATCCATTCCTCTCAGGGTTTCACCTGCCATATTTTCGGGTTTCAAGGCCTCGAGTTGAGCCTCTCTGATCTGTGTGGACAGATGTGAATGGATTTTCATCATGAACGACTTTACTTGGCGTCCCGAGTATTCTTTTCTGCTAAGGGCGTCAGCTACTAAGTTAGCTTTACCAGGGTGATAAAGAATCTCACAATCGTAGTCGTTCAGTAGCTCCACCCACCGTCGTTGTCTCATGTTCAGCTCTTTCTGATCGAAGATATGCTGGAGACTTTTATGGTCCGTGAATATTGTGCATTTCGTGCCATATAAGTATTGTCTCCAGATCTTCAGAGAAAATACCACTGCTCCTAGTTCAAGGTCATGTGTTGTATAGTGGACTTCATGTGTCTTTAGCTGTCTTCAGGCATAGGATATAACCTTTCCTCTTTGCATAAGAACACATCCAAGCCCTTAATTAGAAGCATCACAGTACACTAAAAAATCCTCTATCCCTTCAGGAAGTGACAGGATTGGTGCACTACACAGAGCTCGCTTCAGCGTTTGGAACGTTGTTTCTTGCTTTTCTCCCCAGGTAAAAGTGACACCCTTTTGCGTCAGGGTGGTAAGAGGTTTAGCTATTCGAGAGAAATTCTGGATGAATCTGCGATAGTAGCCAGCAAGACCTAAGAATTGACAGATTTTTGTAGGTGTTTTGGGTGCTGACCAGTTCTCAATTGCCTTTATTTTGGAAGGGTCGACGTGTATTCCTTCTGAATTGACCACGTGACCGAGGAAATCAACCTTCCTGATCCAAAATTCACATTTTTAAAACTTCGCATAGAGTTTCTCTGATCTAAGAGTTTGCAATATTTGATGAAGATGTTGGCTATGTTCCTCCTCACTTCTTGAGTAGATAAGGATGTCATCAATGAAGACTATGACAAATTTGTCCATGAATGGATGACACACCCTATTCATTAGATCCATGAACACAACAGGTGCATTCATCAATCCGAATGGCATCACTACAAACTCGTAATGACCATAACGAGTTCTGAATGCAGTTTTGGGAATGTCATCCTCCAAAATCCGTAACTGATGATACCCGGATCTTAAGTCTATTTTCGAAAAGTAGCTCGCACCTTGAAGTTGGTCGAATAGATCATCAATGCGAGGTAGAGGATATCGATTCTTGATGGTAAGTTTATTTATCTCGCGGTAGTCTATGCACATACAAAATGATCCATCCTTCTTCTATACGAACAAAACCGGTGCTCCCCAGGGTGAGAAGCTTGGTCTAATGAAACCTTTGCTAAGGAGTTCGTTAAGATGGTTGGATAATTCTTGCATTTCAGAAGGTGCAAGACGATAGGGGGATTTGGTTACATGGGTAGCCCCAGGGTTTAAGTCGATTCTGAATTCGACTTGTCATTCGGGAGGCACTCCTGGAAGATCGTCGGGAAAAATATCGGGAAAGTTATAGACCTCAGGAATGCTCGCTATGTCTTTCACTTCTTGCTTTTTGCCTACCACGTGAGCTAAGAAAGCACAGTACTCGTTGCGAAGGTACTTCTTTGCCTTTATGCAAGAAATGATCTGAAGTTTTGTTCCGGGTTTGTCGTCGTAAATAATAAGAGTTTCGTTAGTTGGCAAGTTTAGGAGAATGACACTTTCAAAACATAGGATGTCAGAATGGTTAGGGCACAACCAATCCATACCTATTATGATGTTGAAACTTTTGATAGAGATCGACATAAGGTCTATTGGGAACGAAAAGTTATTCAAGGTAAGAGTACATCATATGTATATATCGTTGGTGGATTCAGATTTCCCGTTAGACATTTCGACTGTAAACGTTTCATTTACTGGTTGGGAGTTTTGATTTAGCAAGTGTTTGAAATTATGGCTCACAAATCTCTTCTCAACACCACAATCATATATAATGGATGCATAAGTGTTATTGAGAAGAAACGTACCCGTGACCACCGCAGGGTCTGCCACTGCTTCTTCGTGACCCAAAGCTAAAATTCTCCCAACTCCACCGCCATTTCCAACATTTGGAAAATCTCTCTTGAAATGCCCCACATCACCACATTGGTAGCATGCTTGACCTACTCCAACGGCAGGTACTTAGTTGATTGGTTGGGGTGGTGATCTACAGAATCGGGCAGTATGCCCTTTTCTGTTGCAGTTACGACACTACATTTCCCGACAATTTCCATTATGGTGAAAATTGCACTTGATGCACATGGGGAGATTACCAGCATAAGGCTTAGCTGGTGCAGGGTTAGCAGGAACGACAGCAGGTACAGTAGCAGCATTGACTGTCACTAGCTGTTGTTTCTTTTAGGATGCTTGAGAAGATTTGCCCTTCCTCTTGTTCCAGCCTTTCTTATTGCTGTTGTTGTTGTTATTGTTGTTTCCCTTTGGTTGTTCTGGTGCAGCAACCACTGAGTTCTGACGGGGTCTGTGGTCAACAAGAGATTGTGCTAGCTCTTTGGCACTGTCAAAGGTAACAAACCTCGAAGCTAAGACACTTGACTGAATTTGGGGCGACAGTCTCCGAATATATCTCTCAATCTTTTTTCTCTCTGGAGCAACCATATCTGGACAAAGAATTGCCAAGTCACATAATCTATTGGTATAAGTTCTCATGTCCGAACGAACCATTGTAAAACACCAGAGCTCTTGCTCGAGTTTCTAAATTTCCCCTCGCGGACAGTATACCCGCATTAGCATAGTTTTTAAGTTCTCCCAGCTTATAGAGTTAGCCACTACCAGAGTTAGTGACTTAACATGGCTGTTCCACCATGTTAGGGCTCTATCTGAAAAGGTACGAGCAGCGAATTTGACTTTGCTGTTCTCTGGACAGGAGAAGATTTCGAAAATTGCTTCTGTCTTCTCAATCCACTGTCTTAACGCCATAACTCCTCCAGTCCCGTTAAAGGTCGTGGGTTTGGCGTTTGAGAAATCTTTATAAGTACATTCTCGTGAGTGCCCATGACTCTCGCCATGGTTAGAAGGATACGCACCAGCTCCTGAACCACTGGCACCAGGAGTGTTGATATGAGACCTGGCAGGTGCAACAACTGCCGTGATCGCTGCTTGAAACATAGCAACATCGAATCGAGGAGGTGGTGGCGGAGGTGGTGTCGTTGCTTCATTGACATTGTTACATCTTGGATTTCTCCGAGGAGGCATCTTTTACTATAAAAGTTAAAAGATAAAAAGATGATAAGATATCAAGAGTGAAGATGAATTTGATATCTCTAAACTAAAACATTTAGTTCAACATAAATCTTGTAATGAATTGGAAATAGAAGTCTACTACAACTACAACTTGGGACATGATAATATGAAATTGAGTGGTTATTTTTCAAAAAGTATGAAAATGCATGTCGATTCTATTGGCATATTGAATACATAATGTTTGGAAAACTTGACCCTAAACAGGTCTACAATTTACCAAATTCCGGCAAAAACATCGACATCAACCCGACCTATCGAAAATGAAATTTTCATGGTCGTACTGAAAAACATGAAAAATAATGCTAGAACATATCCGCAGACTTAACTATAACCAAAAGAGTAAATAGAGAGTGAGTTGAGTATAATCCATTTCTTAAACCAAACGAAAGGATGAGTAGAGCATATCCTACTTGCGACGGGCATCACTCAGACGAATCCTCAACTCAGCCAGCTGACGCTCCACATCAAGCAGATGTATTTCATATACTGCCTGGCGTGCTTGGAGCTCTATGACTTCAGCTCGAGTTACAGCTAGCTATTGCAGTAGAGCCTTATTGTCTCGCATTGCTCTGTTATGAGCAACTTCAAGATTGCGAATATTATCCGTATTGGCATTCGTGTCAACATCTAGCTCTATGGTTTGCTGAATGGCTGTCACTCCTATATCAACATTTCGAGCCACTCGGCGAACCATAATAGGAAGAATTCTGTCTGCAGAGCCTCCCGCACACTCTGGCACATTTCGAGCAACGGCCAAAACACCTTCTTAGGATCATCCCCAAGCCTTGGAAAATCGATTTGGGCACATTTAGGTGGGAGTGTACGGCCGCACACAGGCCTAGCCGCACACTCTGGCCGCATACCTGGCCGCACACTCACAAAGGTTGAGTTTGATGGCCTTACACTCAAATCTAATGCCCTACACTCATTTAGGGACTTCAATAGGTGTTTGTAACACTTATTTCTAAGTGTTTTCATGTCCCTAAAGTGTGTCCATGTGTCTATTAGTGGTTATATACCCTAAATGTATTCATATATGTGTTGTTGCATGCTAAACTAGGATCCGTTTGTGCTCACAACTTCATTCGACACCCGACGATCCTATATCAATCCTTCTTTCGAGTTACTCACTTCAGGTGAGTTCATACCCCTTAATTAACCTTTTAAATGATTTTAAATGCTTTTATGGGGGGGATACAAGTTGAACTTATAAGTTATTATATCAATCATATGTGATTAATAACTGTCTAGCAAATAGATTTTTGCATGTTAAACTGTCTTATCCAGCTAAAGGTTTCCAAATTTTGCTTTCAAATCTCTTTTAAAGTGCCAAAATCTCTTTTAAATTACCAAGCTTTTATCTAAGTCTTTTAAACTTATATTCTTGATAGAATCATGTCTATATAGATATAGTTATATAAGTAGGGTTTGAAAGACTTAGGACTGATAACCTGCTTTATTTCCTGTTCCTTGTTTGGTTGTGGACTTAGAGCATACAGTTATTTGTCCAAGTGTCGTTGAAGTCCTAGTTATATATTACGTATATCTGGTTAGATGTTAATACTCTTATTCCAGTTCAACACCTTTGGGTAGCAAAGGCATCTAGCTAACCTCTCGAATAAACTATAATAGGTATAGTTTAGAAACCAACCATAACCTTCATGAAGAAGAACTTAGTTATATCTATATTCTAAAAACTTGTACTTTTAGTAGAAAAGAAGGGTATATAGAAATGAAAACACGAGATACATCCTCATGACGCGGATTTCACCGTTGTCGAGTGGTAACCAGAGTCTCCTGGAGGGAGAGCGGGCATTATGTGTATAGATCTATACGGGAAAGACCATCCCACATCCTGACTGCTAGCTACAGTCCCGACCGACCAAGCCAAGGGGTGACAAATGTCACATTCATTTCGACGCCAGCAGGTCATCGTGTTACATCCGTCAATCAGTATGGTTACGAGTATCTTTACAACTACCTTATAATTCATGGCTTTAAGGTAATAAGTGTCGTCACGATATTTTCTACATATGAAAGCATCATAATATATTTTCCTAGTTATACACTAGGCCTCATATTAAACCTTTAAACAGACCTACTTAGGATTAAAGGTTAACTTAGACTCTCCGAAGCGTATTGTTCACTTAATATCGCCTGGAGTCTGTATTTCATTCACTTAGACTCTCCGAGGCGTATTGTTCACTAAATACCGCCTGGAGTCTGTATTTCATTCACTTAGACTCTCCGAGGCGTATTGTTCACTTAATACCGCCTGGAGTCTGTATTTCATTCACTTAGACTCTTCGAGGCGTATTGTTCACTTAATACCGCCTGGAGTCTGTATTTCATTCACTTAGACTCTCCGAGGCGTATTGTTCACTTAATACCGCCTGGAGTCTGTATTTCATTCACTTAGACTCTCCGAGGCGTATTGTTCACTTTATACCACCTAGAGTCTGTATTTCATTTACTTAGACTCTCCCGAGGCGTATTGTTCACTTAATACCGCCTGGAGTCTGTATTTCATTCACTTAGACTCTCCGAGGCGTATTGTTCACTTAATACCGCCTGGAGTCTGTATTTCATTCACTTAGACTCTCCGAGGCGTATTGTTCACTTAATACCGCCTGGAGTCTGTATTTCATTCACTTAGACTCTCCGAGGCGTATTGTTCACTTAATACCGCCTGGACTCTGTATTTCATTCACTTAGACTCTCCGAGGCGTATTGTTCACTTAATACCGCCTGGAGTCTGTATTTCATTCACTTAGACTCTCCGAGGCGTATTGTTCACTTAATACTGCCTGGAGTCTGTATTTCATTCACTTAGACTCTCTGAGGCGTATTGTGCACTTAATACCGCCTGGAGTCTGTATTTCATTCACTTAGACTCTTCGAGGCGTATTGTTCACTTAATACCGCCTGGAGTCTGTATTTCATTCACTTAGACTCTCCGAAGCGTATTGTTCACTTAGTACAGCCTGGAGTCTATACTTCATTCCTTTAGACTCTCCGAGACGTATGGTTCATTCGATACCACCTGGAGTCTATGTTTTATTTACTTTTAGTCAGCAACGTTACTGCTGAAGTAAAATAGTATTTTCCGTATTACTTTTGGTTGTGATCTTCTCACATATTTCTTAAAGTATAAACTATATTTTGATAATAATAGTTACCTTTGGGGAAATTACTCCTTAACTATAAAACAATTGGGTCTTGATAGAAGACTACTTTTATAAGAAAATATAGGATTTTCTGGAAAGAATTCTAATACTCTGTAAACTGAAATCGCCATTATCTAGTGAGGTTATTTTGAAGTAAAACATGTATTTATACCAATGTCATTAAATACATATGAACTCAGCAGCATTAAAATGTTGATACTCTCTTTCAAAAATAACTTGTATTCTCAGGTCGTCAGTAGACTGGTACACTCCGGAAGCTTTTGTGAAGACAGCCTTGTACCGAGCTGCATTTTATGTTATTCTCTGTATTTACTTTTGATGTTGTTGCTAAATGTAACCTATGTAAAATTATTACTATTAATGTAATGGTTGTTGTACTTTGATTAATATACTGCATATGTTGTGATACTTGACATGACGTCCTCCACCCCAGAACGTTTCCGCCGTTCTGGTTGTGGGGTGTGACAGATTGGTATCAGAGCATTGTTTATAGTGAGCTAAGTATATCAAATCATAAAAGATATACAACCTATAAATACAATGGGATAAAATACTCTGACCAAGAATTATACTTTAAAATATAACCATATTTTACAAAAGTATAAGAACATCCAGAATATAAGAACCCGAACAAGTATCACAGGAAGAATAAGAATAAAAGCCTTTGGATGTTGAGCATTACCGTCAAACCTGGGCAGTTATGCAACCGTAAGCTGGAAAAAATATAACCTGATCAACTATATTTATTCGAGATGCGACTAACGTTTGCTTGGGAGTGTTGGTGGTGTTGCAATGAGTCTGAAACTTACCAAATAGGAATGCTAGAGCCAAACATAAAGTTTAAAATACTATAGGGGTATTTTAGGAACCATAAATAACCTTGCGTGAAAACTAAAAGAGATCCTTATTGATAGACCTATGATTACAGAGTGTATACTCCCAAGGTTATGTATAGTGAGGATCTCATAGGCTAAGAATATGTGGTTTTGCCCTACTTCCTTTTCCTTGTTTGGATGTGGATATAGGGTAGTATCACATATTCGAAGGCCTATCAGATCTAAGTTATGTATGATTTGTGTACACTATGAAATTGTAGCTGGACTCGATATGGATCACCCAGTAAAATGTTTTAATAATCTCTTAAGATTCTTTATACATTCCCATTCTCGCACGAACCCCTTTAGAAAACCTTATCCACTTCAGTAATCGGCATAAGAGTCGATGCAGACCCAGAAGAGGTTCATTGAGAAGATTTCCATTTAGGAAATAAATGAACAGGGACGAGACTATTGAAATCACCATGTGCCTATACCTTTTAGGGACATCGGTGGGAAATTCGCCTAAACTTCCGAGATTCCAGTCATCCATTATGAATTGATGACACTCAGAGTCAGAATCGGAAATAAGGCGGAGCAGATATTCAATATGTCTGCGAGAGCAGAGA
Source organism: Lactuca virosa (assembly GCF_052849685.1). Taxonomy (NCBI): domain Eukaryota; kingdom Viridiplantae; phylum Streptophyta; class Magnoliopsida; order Asterales; family Asteraceae; genus Lactuca; species Lactuca virosa. Next base: position 301,415,789 of record NC_136429.1, on the reverse strand, counting down.
ACCCTATATAGATACCCGAAGGAAACCAATCCTTGTTCCAGTCAGGGATAAGAGGTGGACAAAGGGAGCCAATTCATGGAACCCAAGAAGTATTTCTACCTTCTTAACGTCATGCTAATAACCCATAAAATAATACAATTTAGTGAGCTAGTGATTACACTGCTCACGCTATGTGTTAGGCAAATCGTCTTTCCCGTCACGATTAATATAAATAGATCGGATCACAAAACCTCGATTTAGAGTGTTTAGCCATAAACTTTCCTGAGCCTTTCTTCTGTGAATCTTTGTTCCGAACTTCTCTTAAATCTTTTCAAAACCGGAGAGTGTGCCTCTCCAATATAAAGATAACTTAGTAGGAACGACACCCATTTTATTGCTTTCCGATACACTTACTCCTACCCTGTTACCCAGACTGCATCATAGGGATGTAGGTCGACGCTGAGATAACCATAAATCAGGGCACGGGAAAATTTATGCCTATCATAGTAAAGAAAGTTACGACTAGGGTTAACCACCGTTTCTCATCAGCTTATGTTCCTTTTCGTGTAGGAAAAACCATGCCTCCAAAGAAACGTAACCAAGCTGCTGGTAAGACACCGATTCTTCAAATCGATGAAACTACGTTTCAAGTTGCAGTTTCAGCAGCTGTAGCAGCTGTCATGGCTCACCTGAACGCTAACAACGCCAATGTTAGCAGGATCCCTATCGGGAATCCCGATCATAGCAATGGACGGCAGCAACCAGCACAGGTGTGTAAAGCCACCCAAGAACTCCAACCTAATCCACTGAAAAGAAAGTTTGAGAACGAGGAGGGAAGCACCTCGACTCAAGGACCTTCCGAAGGGAAACGAGCTGAAGTGGTCAATGCCTCTGCCAACCCTTCTGCCTCGACACCAAGAAGACCATACCTAGGAAACCTTCCCCGCTGCAGCAAGTGTAACTACCATCATCATGGTATCTGTCGGGAACTCTTTTGTGTTACGTGCAACATGAAGAGGCATATCGCTCACTTCTGGAGAACCCCGGTTGAGTTCATTACATCAACCACTAATGTTGGGGCCATTCTAGTATGCCACCTATGTGGTGAAATTGGGCACTTCAAGAGGGACTGCCCAACTGAAAGAAATGACAAGGGCGCATGAGGAATTTAACCCTAATGCCTAGGGGAAACATCAGGGAACCCGGTAGAATTTTGGTACGTTTTTCAATCCTAAGTAGCTAACCGAAAACTTTAATTAATCAATTCTAATTGTAATTACTCCCTCGTTAAGGCGAAAGTCGTAGCACTGTTATAAAACTTGAAAACTCATCAGGTAAAACTATGATGGCTTAGTATATACGTTAAGGCCATTTATAATTAAGAGTGATACACCTCGAGTGAGTGATGCTGCCTTATATCATGTTCCTTGTTTGGTTGTGGATTTAGGGCGGAGTCGCTCAGTCAACAGTCCTTTTAATCTTAATTATACATGACTAGTGTATACTAGGCGGTTATAGAGAGGCATCGTGAGAAATCCATTCATAAAAAGTACATTATTCCAAAACATCAGGACCCCTTGAGTTGGCGTCCATCATGTCGGTCCAAGTATCCACAATAGTGATACCATGGACGAAAACCAAGACGCTAACAACTTCTGTGCCCTGTCCAGCACAAGGTCCTACCGATCTTCATTCCATATCGTGTCGATGATTGTAAATTTCGACACTACCGTCATTCATGGCTTGACTTGGTTCAACCATGCGAAAATTTCTGGTGCTGTATAAAAGAACTTTCCTCGTATCCTGAGCATCGAATGAAAATTCTTTCGAACCTAATAAGGAAAACCTAATGCGAACCGTCAGTCGTCTCTCTCATCCAACCTTCAGAAGTACCCATGAGAGGGGTACCGCGCGCTGTTAACCAACCCTATTAGACTTTAAAACCATAAATGAAAGGCACTGCAGATATTCCGGAAGAGAATAACCGCCTGAGGCCTACTCGGTAGATCCCCTCCAGAAGGACCATTTGCACCGCACAACCAGGTTCGTGAATCAAGAGAAAGAACTCATGGGATCAACTTACTACTGCTGAGTATGTGCATTAGAGTGCTATATAATTTAGATCAATGAAATTTAAGATGTGTGCTTCCTCCCTACTCCTTGTTCCTTGTTTGGTTGGGGGTTTGGGGTGGGGCCACACATCTGAACATCCCGTCAATCTCAATTATATACGACTTGCATGCACCAAGTATTAGTGTTAGAACCGAGTATGAGGTCTACCACGAACCTTATAATAAGACCCTTCATCCTATCCCATAGAAAAAGAGCTGGAGTCGAGAGAACCGCTGTGGGTTGAGCTACTAAAATGACCACAAATTAAAAATTGGTTGTCATCCCGGTTAGGCCAACATAGTAGCTAACACTCTCAGTTAGGAAAAGTAAATCAAGTCGTAAGAGTCAAAAACATTGACTACGACCATCCATTCACGCCTAATCCCACAAATTAAGCATCTTAGTAGTGGGCTGTGAAACCTGGAAAGTTGTGACAGGTAAAATCCTGAGATGAATGGATGAGGAAATTAGAGGTTCTGAGTGGCAGAATCTTATGCTATCTAGAATTAATCTAAATAGAGAAAACTCAATAACACCGAAAGAGTAGTTGCAAAGGATACTCGCACTACTCAGGCACTTCGTCCATCCAAATACCGACGGGTAGTGCCTAGGACACACTACCTTCTCATGCGAGAAAAGTCACCATCGCCCTATAGACGATAGACTGCATTCTCCAAAGTTAATACTAAAATGCTAAGAACCACATGAGTACCTCCGCAACCAAGAATACTCGAATAAAGTAGATGGTAAGTTGCGTTAAGCTTTATAACCCAGGTCATAAAGAGATTGTAGACTCGACACCGGTCTAGGTGTTAGTCGATGGGTTATACAAGAACACGCGCTCCCTACAAACCGGAGGGAGCCGACACATTAGAGATTGGGGCATGTCTTAGAGATTTTTTGGACTACTAGGTGTTCGAAGGAATACTATCTCTGAAAGAAATAGTAGAACCACCTCCTGAAATAGTCCAGCACTTCTGAAAACCTCTAAGGGCTAAATTAGCCCTGATCAGAGACTACTATCCATGAAACACGGAAGCGTGTAAAAGAATGATTCTTTCCAGTTAGGAATCATACTGTGAAAGCATCTTTGAGACGATGATAAAAGTTGAAATTTTCTAAGCATCGTCTGGTAAAACCCTCTACCACACTAACTTTGAGAGTTTCCGTTAGAAACACCTCATGAGTCAGAAGCGCAGGTCCATTTTGCACTGAACTGGGGTAAATACCATGTAACCAAATAGATATCACATAACCAATGGATGCCAGCATATAGTCAACACCCTAATGATCCAGAAAACCTCCGGAAGCCAACCAGTAGGAAATACGAATCCGAAGACGACCTGAGCCTTCTAAGAACCAACCCGGGGACTACACCCCCAGAAAGAGAGAACTTTTGGAACTTTAGAATGGCGATCACGCCAAGTGATGATCTAACCATGGAAGTACATTATGTTCTAAGTACTGAAACATTCTATCTTCCCAAAAATTTAGGACCATCGGAGATTCTTGATAAGAATGGGTCCAGCATGCGTCAGACCCAGACTACCTTAGGAAATTACATAAATTCCACCCTAATCTACCCACGTCTCAACGAATGAACCAGTAGTACCCGACAAAACTCTCATCATTTTCTCGACTAGATCCATAAAAACCAGAGTCACGTTCGTTAAGGGGAAACATGAGAAATCTAAAAGAAACTGATGAAACCTTATCCCGTGTAGCCTAGAGATCATAAGAGAAGCCATACCTCGTAGTGAATGTTCGTAAAGGCTCAATATAGATCTGATTCCCCAAGGGAATGGGCAGATCAGATAATGCATGAAGTATCTGCATCCTTCGCACATATCCCCGAGTATTCGTTAAGATTCTAATTTCGGGACAAAATTCCCTATAACGGGGGGGATAATGTAACAACCCGAAAATCATTATCTTGTAAAGTTCAACTGTTCGACTCAGCCGAGTGTCAGCCTTCGTTTTGCTATCTTATAACAAAAATGTGGGTCTATATGAGTGTCCTAGGCTTAGTATAACCTAGATATGAGCCTTAGGAAGGGTTAGAAAGTGTGTAGCATCACAAAATCGGGCCAAACACACCAAAGAAGGTGTGTGCGGCCGCACACCCGCGTGTGTGGCCAGCCAGCCGCACACACCCTCCAGCCTCACACTCGACCCTATATATTGAACAGTTAGCCAACCTTACACCCCTTTCTCCCACTCCTTCAAAGCTGGAACATTCTCTCTCAAGAATCCTTCGTGTTTTCATCTCCAATCAGCAAAACAAGTGAGTATTCATCCTTAGATCATTGATACAACACATTAGAAGGCCTTTTCCTCGAACTTGATCCATGAAATCATCATTCTAGAGGGTCTTCAAGTGTGTATGACCGCACACACCTCTTTTGGCCCTAAAATGGACTCAAACACTCCTTTAAGCATAGCAACGGCCAAAACACCTTCTTTGGATCATCCCCAAGCCTTGGAAAATCGATTCGGGCACATTTAGGTGGGAGTGTACGGCCGCACACTGGCCTGGCCGCACACTCTGGCCGCACACCTGGCCGCACACTCACAAAGGTTGAGTTTGGTGGCCTTACACTCAAATCTAATGCCCGACACTCATTTAGGGACTTCAATAGGTGTTTGTAACACTTATTTCTAAGTGTTTTCATGTCCCAAAAGTGTGTCTATGTGTCTATTAGTGGTTATATACCCTAAGTGTATTCATATATGTGTTGGTGCATGCTAAACTAGAATCCGTTTGTGCTCACAACTTCATTCGACACCCGAAGATCCTATATCAATCCTTCTTTCGAGTTACTCACTTCAGGTGAGTTCATACCCCTTAATTAACCTTTTAAATGATTTTAAATGCTTTTATGGGGGGGATACAAGTTGAACTGATAAGTTGTTATATCAATCATATGTGATTAATAACTGTCTAGCAAATAGATTTTTGCATGTTAAACTGTCTTATCCAGCTAAAGGTTTCCAAATTTTGTTTTCAAATCTCTTTTAAAGTACCAAAATCTCTTTTAAATTACCAAGCTTTTATCCAAGTATTTTAAACTTATATTCTTTATAGAATCATGTCTATATAGATATGGTTATATAAGTAGGGTTTGAAGGACTTAGGACTGATAACCCGCTTTATTTCCTATTCCTTGTTTGGTTGTGGACTTAGAGCATCCGGTTATTTGTACGAGTGTCGTTGAAGTCCTAGTTATATATTACGTATATCTGGTTAGATGTTAATACTCTTATTCCAGTTCAACACCTTTGGGTAGCAAAGGCATATAGATAACCTCTCGAATAAACTATAATAGGTATAGTTTAGAAACCAACCATAACCTTCATGAAGAAGAACTTAGTTATATCTATATTCTAAAAACTTGTACTTTTAGTAGAAAAGAAGGGTATATAGAAATCAAAACACGAGATACATCCTCATGACGCGGATTTCACCGTTGTCGAGTGGTAACCAGAGTCTCCTGGAGGGAGAGCGGGCATTGTGTGTATAGATCTATACGGGACAGACCATCGCACATCCTGACTGCTAGCTACAGTCCCGGCCGACCAAGCCAACGGGTGACAAATGCCACATTCATTTCGACGCCAGCAGGTCGTCGTGTTACATCCATCAATCAGTATGGTTACGAGTATCTTTACAATTACCTTATAATTCATGGCTTTAAGGTAATAAGTGTCGTCACGATATTTTCTACATATGAAAGCATCATAATATATTTTCCTAGTGATACACTAGGCCTCATATTAAACCTTTAAACGGACCTACTTAGGATTAAAGGTTAACTTAGACTCTCCGAGGCGTATTGTTCACTTAATACCGCCTAGAGTCTGTATTGCATTCACTTAGACTCTCTGAGGCGTATTGTTCACTTAATACCGCCTGGAGTCTGTATTTCATTCACTTAGGCTCTCCGAGGCGTATTGTTCACTTAATACCAGCTGGAGTCTGTATTTCATTCACTTAGACTCTCCCGAGGCGTATTGTTCACTTAATACCGCCTGGAGTCTGTATTTCATTCACTTAGACTCTCCGAGGCGTATTGTTCACTTAATACCGCCTGGAGTCTGTATTTCATTCACTTAGACTCTCCGAGGCGTATTGTTCACTTAATACCGCCTGGAGTCTGTATTTCATTCACTTAGACTCTCTGAGGCGTATTGTTCACTTAATACCGCCTGGAGTCTGTATTTCATTCACTTAGACTCTCTGAGGCGTATTGTTCACTTAATACCGCCTGGAGTCTGTATTTCATTCACTTAGACTCTCTCGAGGCGTATTGTTCACTTAATACCGCCTGGAGTCTGTATTTCATTCACTTACACTCTTCGAGGCGTATTGTTCACTTAATACCGCCTGGAGTCTGTATTTCATTCACTTAGACTCTCCGAGGCGTATTGTTCACTTAATACCGCCTGGAGTCTATATTTCATTCACTTAGACTCTCCGAAGCGTATTGTTCACTTAGTACCGACTGGAGTCTATACTTCATTCCTTTAGACTCTCCGAGACGTATGGTTCATTCGATAACACCTGGAGTCTATGTTTTATTTACCTTTAGTCAGCAACGTTACTGCTGAAGTAAAATAGTATTTTCCCTATTACTTTTGCTTGTAATCTTCTCACGTATTTCTTAAAGTATAAACTATATTTTGATAATAATAGTTACCTTTGGGTTAATTACTCCTTAACCATAAAACAATTGGGTCTTGGTAGAAGACTGCTTTTATCAGAAAATATAGGATTTTCTGGAAAAAATTCTAATACCCTGTAAACTCAAATCGCCATTATCTAGTGAGGTTATTTTGAAGTAAAACATGTATTTATACCAATGTCATTCAATACTTATGAACTCACCAGCATTAAAATGCTGATACTGTGACATCCTCAATTTCACGGCCAGAAAAGACCGATTTCGTTTATGCTTTTGAAAATAATTTCAGAGTAATCATTTGATTAAACGTGTTGCGGAATTTGTTCCCAAAACCAAACATGATAAAAATTTATCAAAACCTTTCTTTAAGAAATATATATTTTTATTTCATAACAAAACCTCGGGATGTCATGTTCTGATACAGATCAAAAGCATAAACAAGACATTATAAGCCTTACACAGTTATTTACAACTACTGGCCTATAATCCAAAATCACTCATCGTCATCATCCGACTATGCTCGGGGTCCACTACCTGTAATATAAAAAGCTGAGTGGGTCAGGCTTGGAAGCCTGGTGAGCATATAGGGTTTTCAACCCACAATACATAAATTTATTATGCTTAAACATCAATCAATCAACCAAATTAACCCTAATTACCCATTCCCGTTATCCTAACCTTACGTCCCTAAAACAACTATCACAAGGGACCTAGCCTAAGGATTTTCATTAGGGGTGACAACATTGCTTCGGGGGTTCCTCAGCAATTTATGTCAAATAAGACAACCAAGGGGGTGACAACATTGCTTTCCTCAACAATTTATGTCAAACCAGACATCCTAACATAAACTAACCAATAAGGTGACAACATTGCTTTCCTCAGCAATTTATGTCAAACAAGACAACCAATAGGGTGACAACATTGTTTTCCTTCAACAATTTATGTCAAATAAAACAAACACCGGGGTGACAACATTGCTTTCCCTCGACAATTTATGTCAAATAAAACAAACAATAAGGTGACAACATTGCTTTCTTCAGCAATTTATGTCAAAGGGTGACAACATTGCTTCCTCAACAATTTATGTCAAAGGGTGACAACATTGCTTCCTCAGCAATTTATGTCAAAGGGTGACGACATTGCTTCCTCAGCAATTTATGTCAAAGGGTGACAACATTGTTTTCCTTCAACAATTTATGTCAAATAGGCACGAAGTCACATCGTCGCCAAGGTTTATACAACAGACACTAACAACGTCGATCCCCACGTACTGATCCTATACAGTGATCTTACTAGATCTAGCCTAAAGGATCGATATGAACAACCACCTAATGAAACTGCTTCAGAAATCCCCTAGCAGCAAACAAGGATCGATAAAGATATCGAATGAATGGAATACGTTTAACCACGAACCTTTGTTCGTAAAAGAAATAACCACAAGACAATTAAGTCAGGGGTAATTATCAATGCCTAGGCTGTGGTCTGAATATCGTGAGGTATATAACCCCCAGACTCACCCCTATCCAGCATCGGAAATGAAAACACTGACTAATGCCTAGGCTGTGGTCTGAACATCGTGAGGTATATAACCCCCAGACTCACCCCTATCCAGCATCGGAAATGAAAACACTGACTAATGCCTAGGCTGTGGTCTGAACCCCCAGACTCACCCCTATCCGGCATCGGAAAAGAAAACACTAACTCATGAAGCTCGTCCGATCACTTCACAAAAGAAACGAAGACTCCAAATCTCTTCAAAATAAAAGCATAGGGAAAATACAAATAAAGTACTCCCATACGCTCCCGTACCCCGACACGTAATAGTGTCAAAAAGAAGAACTAACGGATGAACACATAGTTCAAAAACACCTAAGGAACATATAGTTCAAGAACACTTTATGAACATATAGTTCAAACATACGTACCGATTACAAGTCTACTAACGTTCCACTAGACTATCTAAAATAGTCTGTGGTCGTTATCTATACTCTACTAGATGACAAGACCATCTTAAACATCGATACCTCTCATCACTTTTATTTCATCACACATCAACTATCTACCCATGTTCTACCCAACATATTTGTAGATAAAAATATATATACAGTTTAAAACTTGTATAAAATATCAACACAACAGTCACCTCAAATAAACAATTAATATATTTACACATAGCACGTATTTTAAGGTAAATACTTCATATATATGTGTAAGGTGAAAGTGACTATACACTCACCTGATTTAACGATAATCGGGCTGCACTTCGTTGCTTAAAACGATCGTTTCTAATAAAACCGGGAGTTTTATTGAGAAACCGGGCTCTGCGAAGGGTCGGGCTTCAAAACCGAAAAGATAAATTTTCCGGCTTCTCGGACACTCCGGGACGTGTTCCGGGCGTTGGAAATGATCTCGGGGCATCGGGGGAGGTTAAGATGAAGAAAATACGGAGAAAGGGGCTAAAAATGGCAATTTCCCAAATGTAGCCGAGAAGGCTCGCATGCCTTCTATATATAGGGGTCCGAAGGTCGGCTTAGAAGGGAAGAGTCAGTAGGCGAGACACGCGGCAGCAGGAGCTTCGGACACGTGGTCGGATCCGGAGGAGGACACGTATGCGAGGGTTCGGCCACGCGAAGGGCACGCGGCGCCTTCGGATTGGGCCAGCGAGGCTTGGATGATGAGTCAGAAGCGAGGCGTCGGAAGATCATTGGACCGCACCCTCGCTCCAATCAGCAAGCGACACGCGTGTTGCGCACGGCCTATGCATGCGAGGATCACGTGGCCAGCGCCATTCCTTGCAAATTTTCTCGAAAATTGTGCCCATTCTTGTAAAATCCAAAACTTTCTCATACGGGCTCCGTTTTTGACGTTCTTTATATGGACGCGTAGGTAAAATTACGCTCTACAACTTTCGTTTAGACTTCGTCGGCTAATTTTGATTTAATTTTTAAATTATTATTTTTAACAGACCGGGACAGGAAATCCGTTAAAAATTCATAACTTCTTCATCCGACGTCCGTTTTCGTCAGACTTTTTACCATTGTGCTATAAATGACAAGACCTTCGATTCTTGTTTAGGTCGTGTCGGCTAAAAATCCCTCAATCTAAAATTCGAGTTTTTTAGCTGTCTACTGCTAAGCTGAAACTTCGAAAAATCATAACTTCCTCTTACGAAGTCAGATTTGGGCGTTCTTTTTATCGAACTTCTCGGTTTAACGAACACTACGAGTTTCGTTTAGATCACTAAGGCTAAAAAGTAGTTTATCAAAAACTCACTTTTTACGATATTCAGCACCGTGCCGGTTTTGTCGCGAAACTTCGACAGGTCATAACTTTTTCGTTATAACTCGGATTTCGGCGTTCTTTATATTTTCGGAAACCTCGAGACATATACTACAAATTGGTTAAGATTAATCCTTCTAATTATTCTTCCATCAAAAATTCATTTTTTTGATGCTTATCGTCTCTAAATTGACTAGCCCGGATCTACGGGCGTTACAATTATCTCCCCCTTAGGATGATTACGTCCCGGAATCATCAACGAAAATAGGACTTGTATAATGATTCCATACGTTATCTTTCCATCCTAAGTAATAACCATGATGCTCAATCTTACACCTGCTGTCACTACTTTCAATCATAACCTATAAGTTACAAAATAAATCCTTACTGAGGACTCCTTCTTCTTCTTAGGATAAGTACTTCCCCTTATCTATTGTAACAGATCGACGGGTCATGTTCTAATGACCTTCATCGGATGATGCAACGTCTAGACTCAAGTCTCTTTGAGTCAAATTCCAAAATGGAATATACCTTCGTTCGTATCTTAATGTGATATAATCACATTTTAGCATATAGCATTTCCAGCTACAAGCTTCATTAACCACGAGAGCGATGCTATCGATCGCATTAATTTCAACCTTCTGACTTTAGTCAGATGCTACATCGAACTTGGTCCTCCGAACCATGTAACAAACTCATCGTAGTCGGACTCAATTTGATATGACCACTAAGGTCGGAATAACAACCAACTTACTAGTCATTACCGAAACAAGGGTAATGACATATCCGAATAAAACAGAATCAATCACTAGTTTCTTGGTAACCTTATGACTTTCCCTGATCCAAGCGTGAGTCTTGTGCTTCCAGTAGTATAGATCTCTACTACTATTCACACCTACTCATACTCGTCCCAAGAATTGTCTCGCAGTCCCCAAGTCCTAAAATCACAAAACAATTTAACACATATGAATGTGTCCAATTAATCATAAAATTTTCCTAGACTCTACTAGGACTTCTTCCACGATTATCTTCAATCATCAATTCTACTTCAACTTGGTTGGTGATAGAAATTCCAGACAATGGGACAACTTCAAGAATTACACCAACCATTCATCATCCTGCCAATCGGAGGTGTACTTCAGACGTATCGTACCCCTCTAAACGTTTCGTTATTTTATTAGACATATTCTAAAAGCAAGATACCACTCTTACGATATCTTCTGATAGGTATCATTCACTATCATAAGCCTTTCATTTCCTCCATCTACTCAATTCTCTACGAGTGTTCACCATAACGTTTTGTACACCCAAGCAGACGTTCGGTGTACCAGGCGAGAATTTAAGATAAGAAAGCTTTATTTACGATAGACGTATAAATCTCCTTATCACTTCGAAGCGCTTATATGCTAGTTCTAATATCGTAGTCATACGCTTAGAATCCTACACACATAAGGTTTCCAGATCCGGTCGGCAACAGACCATAGATCCGAACAAATAATGGCATATATGGCAAACATATAGCATTTAGCACATAAAAGCATTTTAGGCATCTTTCCTAAAATAAACTAGTGGTCGTGTCTAAATTATGGTAGACACTCATCTCACAATCATCACTTAGCATTCTAAGTTTAAGTCTAGAAATCCTACAATTTCTTAGTTCACTTAAACTAATGCTCTGATACCAACTGTGACATCCTCAATTTCACGGCCAGAAAAGACCGATTTCGTTTATGCTTTTGAAAATAATTTCAGAGTAATCATTTGATTAAACGTGTTGCGGAATTTGTTCCCAAAACCAAACATGATAAAAATTTATCAAAACCTTTCTTTAAGAAATATATATTTTTATTTCATAACAAAACCTCGGGATGTCATGTTCTGATACAGATCAAAAGCATAAACAAGACATTATAAGCCTTACACAGTTATTTACAACTACTGGCCTATAATCCAAAATCACACATCGTCATCATCCGACTATGCTCGGGGTCCACTACCTGTAATATAAAAAGCTGAGTGGGTCAGGCTTGGAAGCCTGGTGAGCATATAGGGTTTTCAACCCACAATACATAAATTTATTATGCTTAAACATCAATCAATCAACCAAATTAACCCTAATTACCCATTCCCGTTATCCTAACCTTACGTCCCTAAAACAACTATCACAAGGGACCTAGCCTAAGGATTTTCATTAGGGGTGACAACATTGCTTTGGGGGTTCCTCAGCAATTTATGTCAAATAAGACAACCAACGGGGTGACAACATTGCTTTCCTCAACAATTTATGTCAAACCAGACATCCTAACATAAACTAACCAATAAGGTGACAACATTGCTTTCCTCAGCAATTTATGTCAAACAAGACAACCAATAGGGTGACAACATTGTTTTCCTTCAACAATTTATGTCAAATAAAACAAACAATGGGGTGACAACATTGCTTTCCCTCGACAATTTATGTCAAATAAAACAAACAATAAGGTGACAACATTGCTTTCTTCAGCAATTTATGTCAAAGGGTGACAACATTGCTTCCTCAGCAATTTATGTCAAAGGGTGACAACATTGCTTCCTCAGCAATTTATGTCAAAGGGTGACAACATTGCTTCCTCAGCAATTTATGTCAAAGGGTGACAACATTGTTTTCCTTCAACAATTTATGTCAAATAGGCACGAAGTCACATCGTCGCCAAGGTTTATACAACAGACACTAACAACGTCGATCCCCACGTACTGATCCTATACAGTGATCTTACTAGATCTAGCCTAAAGGATCGATATGAACAACCAACTACCGAAACTGCTTCAGAAATCCCCTAGCAGCAAACAAGGATTGATAAAGATATCGAATGAATGGAATACGTTTAACCACGAACCTTTGTTCGTAAAAGAAATAACCACAAGACAATTAAGTCAGGGGTAATTATCAATGCCTAGGCTGTGGTCTGAATATCGTGAGGTATATAACCCCCAGACTCACCCCTATCCAACATCGGATATGAAAACACTAACTAATGCCTAGTCTGTGGTCTGAACATCGTGAGGTATATAACCCCCAGACTCACCCCTATCCAGCATCGGAAATGAAAACACTGACTAATGCCTAGGCTGTGGTCTGAACCCCCAGACTCACCCCTATCCGGCATCGGAAAAGAAAACACTGACTCATGAAGCTCGTCCGATCACTTCACAAAAGAAACGAAGACTGCAAATCTCTTCAAAATAAAAGCATAGGGAAAATACTAATAAAGTACTCCCGTACGCTCTCGTACCCCGACACGTAATAGTGTCAAAAAGAAGAACTAACGGATGAACACATATTTCAAAAACACCTAAGGAACATATAGTTCAAGAACACTTTATGAACATATAGTTCAAACATACGTACCGATTACAAGTCTACTAACGTTCCACTAGACTATCTAAAATAGTCTGTGGTCGTTATCTATACTCTACTAGATGACTAGACCATCTTAAACATCGATACCTCTCATCACTTTTATTTCATCACACATCAACTATCTACCCATGTTCTACCCAACATATTTGTAGATAAAAATATATATACAGTTTAAAACTTGTATAAAATATCAACACAACAGTCACCTCAAATAAACAGTTAATATATTTACACATAACACGTATTTTAAGGTAAATACTTCATATATATGTGTAAGGTGAAAGTGACTATACACTCACCTGATTTAACGATAATCGGGCTGCACTTCGTTGCCTAAAACGATCGTTTCTAATAAAACCGGGAGTTTTATTGAGAAACCGGGCTCTGTGAAGGGTCGGGCTTCAAAACTGAAAAGATAAATTTTCCGGCTTCTCGGGCACTCCGGGACGTGTTCCGGGCGTTGGAAATGATCTCGGGGCATCGGGGGAGGTTAAGATGAAGAAAATATGGAGAAAGGGGCTAAAAATGGCAATTTCCCAAATGTAGCCGAGAAGGCTCGCATGCCTTCTATATATAGGGGTCCGAAGGTCGGCTTAGAAGGGAAGAGTCAGCAGGCGAGACACGCGGCAGCATCAGCTTCGGACATGTGGTCGGATCCGGAGGAGGACACGTATGCGAGGGTTCGGCCACGCGAAGGGCACGCGACGCCTTCGGATTGGGCCAGCGAGGCTCGGATGATGAGTCAGAAGCGAGGCGTCGGAAGAGCATTGGACCACACCCTCGCTCCAATCAGCAAGCGACACGCGAGTTGCGCATGGGCTATGCATGCGAGGATCACGTGGCCAGCACCATTCCTTACGAATTTTCTCGAAAATTGTGCCCATTCTTGTAAAATCCATAACTTTCTCATACGGGCTCCGTTTTTGACGTTCTTTATATGCACGCGTAGGTAAAATTACGCTCTACAACTTTTGTTTAGACTTTCTCGGCTAATTTTGAATTTAATTTTTAAATTATTATTTTTAACAGACCGGGATAGGAAATCCGTTAAAAATTCATAACTTCTTCATCCGACGTCCGTTTTCGTCAGACTTTTTACCGTTGTGCTACAAATGACAAGACCTTCGATTCTTGTTTAGGTCGTGTCGGCTAAAAATCTCTCGATCTAAAATTCGAGTTTTTTAGCTGTCTACTGCTAAGCTGAAACTTCGAAAAATCATAACTTCCTCATACGAAGTCAGATTTGGGCGTTCTTTTTATCGAACTTCTCGGTTTAACGAACACTACGAGTTTCCTTTAGATCACTAAGGCTAAAAAGTAGTTTATAAAAAACTCACTTTTTACAATATTCAGCACCGTGCCGGTTTTGTCGCGAAACTTCGACAAGTCATAACTTTTTCGTTATAACTCGGATTTCGGCGTTCTTTATATTTTCGGAAACCTCGAGACATATATTACAAATTGGTTAAGATTAATCCTTCTAATTAATCTTCCATCAAAAATTCATTTTTTTGATGCTTATCGTCTCTAAATTGACTAGCCCGGATCTACGGGCGTTACAGATACTCTCTTTCAAAAATAACTTGTATTCTCAGGTCGTCAGTAGACAGGTACACTCCGGAAGCTTTTGTGAAGACAGCCTTGTACCAAGCTGCATTTTATGTTATTCTCTGTATTAACTTTTGATGTTGTTGCTAAATGTAACCTATGTAAAATTATTAGTATTAATGCAATGGTTGTTGTACTTTGATTACTATACTGCATATGTTGTGATACTTGACATGACGTCCTCCACCCCAGAACGTTTCCGCCGTTCTGGTTTTGGGGTGTGACATTTTTCTAGGTATTACTATAACTATAAAGTGTATACTAATTATATATAACTTGGGTATAATCGACCTTCGATTAAATGACCCAGCTCTAAATCCAGAACCAAACAAGTAACAGGAAATGAAGCTAGATCATATATTCTAAGTCTATATAACTTTAATTATATAGAACTGTAATATACCCTTAACATTTATAGTTCTACCCTCAATTGTTGTATTGTTTTCACATGTTTATTATTAGTACAAAGTGCCTAAAATACCCCTATAGTATTTTAATCTTTATGTTCTATTCTGGAGTTCTTCTGTATACGTATAGTTGGTAAGTTTTAGACATGATGCAACACCACTATCACTCCGAAACACATGTTGGTCATATCTCAAATCAATATAGTTCATCAGTCTATATTAATCCCATATATGATTACATAACTACCAAGATTTGACTGTAATGTCCAACATCCAAATACTTTTAAGTTCTTATGATTGTGATATTGTACTTGTAGGTATGAGTGTTACTATACTTCTTGTAAAAATACTTAATGTTTTAAAAAATATACTTGTAGTCATAGCTCTTAGCCCCAAATGTCTTTATTGTTTGTATATCTTTTATGGATTGATATACCGAGTTCACTATAAACGATGCTCTGATACCAATCTGGGGGTGGATGGCTTCATTTGTAGTATCACAACACCTGCATTATAGTAATCAGAGTACAAACAACCACTGTATACAAAAAAGGATAGGTACTTACATGTGTTTCATCATTGTATATTGAAACCAAAATAGTTATACAAAAGAAGAAGACAAGACTTAAAATAGCTCCATCTTCTCAAAAGCTCGGGGAGTACCTGTCTACTGGTTCCCTGAGAATACAAGTAATTTGGAAAGAGAGTATCAACATAAAGTTGAGTGAGTGTATAAGAGTTTATATTTGAAAGAATGTTTTTTGTTTCTTGAATATGAATACTGTTCCAGAATATCCTGTATTTTCTGATGTATATGAAAAGTAGTTTTAATCTCATAAAACCGTTCTGTTAGTATACCGATGTTCTGTATTTGTATTCCTTTATGTAAAACATGTATATGTGAGTGTGCCTGGTTCCGCCAACTGTTATTGTAAACTGTAATGTGCTACTGTAAATTTGTATCTTGTAAAACTAGTACTTTGAAAGTGTACTTATGTTTTGTTTATTATACACTAACGTATTGTTAATATCTTTTTAATGAGTTATTATAACCATACTGGCTAGATGGCCTGACCCAACGCATTGAAGGCGTTGAAAGTTTTTGATAACAACTGTCACTCGTAGGCGTGTATGGCTGGCTGTAGCTAGCAGTCTGAGTGCGGGGTTTTCAATCCCAATATAGATTTATACACATATTGTTTCGATCCCTGGCTAGAGATTATGGTTATAATGTCAGGACTTTAACTATATTGTTTAAATGAATTAAACAACCTGTATCAAATGACTCATAAAAAGCATATAAATGTTACATGTATAATAGTTATGAAAACCTAAATCATTCTGAAATGAATAATTGACAGTATGTTCTTGAATTAGTATTCTTAACATGTATACGAAAGATGTATACTCTTGATTAGTTTTGAATCAAACCTTTGTTCTTGTAAAACAATGTACTTTAGTATACTTGAATCATGAATTAATGTTCCGTGAATCAGAAATTATACCTATTATAATTTAGATGTACTTTCTAAATTGATACTGAGTATTCATAAATGCAACCCCTTGCTCAACATGTTACACAGGGTATTTGAATTGAATGAAATAGCTTTTATACTTATATACATATACAATTATATATAACTAAAATTTAAACGACATTCGGACAAATAACCAATATTTATAATACCACATCAAAACAAGGAAAAGGAACCAAAGTGGTTTATCAGTCCTAAGTCTTTTAAATCTCATTTATATAAATATATGTATATAAATATAATTTATGGGGAAAAAATATAAGTTTATAAAACCATTTAAAAGAAGTTTAATATTTTGAAATACTTTTGTAGACTTGATGTCATTTTAACACAATCTTTGAAAAACCATTTGATTTGATGATAACTGAAATCCATTTTGGTAAGATATTTGAAACCAATTTTTTATAACACAAAATCTTGTGTTAGACTTGTATTCCCTCCCCCCCCCCCCTTAAATCAGTAAAAACTATTAAAAAACGGGGGTATGAACTCACCTTTTGGAAGGTGATTCAAATGATGATTTGGTATGGGATGTTTAGTTCCACGAGTGAAATACCGTAGCAAAACAAGTCCTATATAATGATTTGTATAGCATATATGCATCCAATTAGCTAATATAATCATAGAAATGATTGGAAATTGGATTAATTTGTAAGTATAACTTACAAATTGGAGTGTTAAAAGCTAAAATGGAAGCTAATAGGTGTTCACGGCCAAGAGTATGAAGGGTTCACGGCCCTGAAAGTGTTCACGGCCATGAGTTCTTGAAGAAAGATGAACACTTGATGATCTTAAGCATCTTTTTAAGAAGATTCGAAGGTTTTCAGGTGCTCGTTCTTCGTGTTCTTCGTGTGTTCTTCGTGAAAAATAGATTAAATTAACGGGTTTTAATCTAACATAAGAAGATTAAAAGATGTTCCTGAAGTGTTAACAAGATCAATAAATGATACCTATTAGATCTTGTGAAGAACTAGTGACTATCGCTTTAATATGATGAGAAGGGATGAATATAACATGTTCTTGAGGAGAGAGGTTGTTCTTTGGGTTCTTGGCTGGTGATACCTGAGAGAAAAAGATTTGGAATTGTGTTTGAATGTGTAAAAAGTGAAGAAAAATCGGCTGAAATGAATATATATGTGAGGGTGCACGGTCCGAGGGGTTCACGGCTGTGCACCTCGTATACGGTCCTATGCCGGTTGCGAGTTTGCGTTCCGAAATTGATTACGGCCCGAAGCCATTCACGACCTCGTTCCCGATCCGCGGTTGGTGTACGGTCCGAAGGAAAAGAAGAAAATGCATGCGAGACTTCTCGGATTTCAAGCCACACCTTTCTTAACACAACAACACTTGAATACTATGATTAAACTAATAAAATACATTACTCAAACTTATAAAAGATAGAATAAAATTTTAGTTGACTTTTTTTGACCATGTTTGACTTTCTATAAGAAAATAACGGGATGTTACAGATAGCCCAAAAATCTGTGCTGAAGATACTGACTAGCCCTAACATCCGAACAAAAATCTGAACCACTCCTAGTACCCTCACCATAAAAGGTTAGGTATCCCTCACTTGGGGTTAAAACCACCACTAACTACCTCACGTAATCGATCACGGTTCCAAACCTGTCAGCTAGTCCTTACCCACAATCACGCATACATCCCTCATAGGGATGGGAATCAGTTCAATCGGTTAGGGCACCCCCAATATTTCCAAATTACAATCGCAAAACACACTCAATGAAGAAACCTTATGTTCAATGGTGATGGAAACTTGCAAAAAACACTCCAACACTCCATGTTCCATAATAAAATCCTCGCTGAAGGACTAAGATACGAAGGACCTACTCTCACATGAGTCAAAAAACACAAGAGCAGACAATGAATTCACTAAAAATGTACCTATCATAATCTCAAATATAAGCATACAAAATTTAACTCCATAGAATAATAAATGAATACATACCAGAAATGACATCAGGCGTCGCCCTGTCCTCCTCCACAGTAAGCTGAAACATACTACCCATGGCACTCGGGGCCTCGGCCCTCCTCTGGTGCCTATTTGTGATCTGAAGGGTATTCAGAGTTGTTGCCTGCACTGGCCTAGTAGCAAGCTATAGATGTTGGATATAGTGTCTAAGTCCATAACTATATTTGGTATGTACTTGACCCGACCCGGCATGGTCCATTTGGGTTGCACTTCACCCGAACAATTTGTGGATAATCGTTTCAGAATAGTATAAGTTATGATTTATTAATATATTATAAGTCCTAATATATTAATATAAAATCATATTATTTAATTAGTATTGATCTATAATTAATCTAGAATTAATTTAGAGATCAAAAGTATGACTAATTAAATATGGGCTCTTGTATTTATATTGTGTGGGCTAATGCTTATTTGGAATGGGCTAGGCTTGCATGGAAAGTCCATGGATACTCCATGGAGCTTTAACCCATGGATCTCATGGAAATGAAAAGACATGGGTATTAGGGTTTACATGGATGTAACCCTAATCCACCACACTATATAAAGGAGGCTTTGGTTCTTGAAATCAAACTAGTTGTGGTAAGTAAAGTAAGAGGGCCGATTTCAAGAAGGTGATTACTATTCTCTCAAAGTTCCAAGTTTGTGGTGATTTGTGATTTCCATTTGAGGCATCCACACTATTGGTGCTAGGCTGTAAAACTCCAAGCAATCAACTACAACTACAAGGTAAGTAATTCTTCTAGCTTTATTTGATTCAAGTTCCCCATGCCATGCTAGATAGGATAAGAACCTTGGAAAATAATTATTTGCATGTATCATAGTCAAACATAGATCCAAGGTTTCTAGGGTTGCATGTACACCATAGGAGTGTTAGAATGCTCAAAACCCATCATTGGTATCAGAGCCTGGTTTGTTGTCACACCCCGCTAAAGCGGAAACGCAAGGTATGACAGCGACAAAGGTTTCATTGCAAAAGATAAAGATACATCACCATAGCAATATTTAAAAGTTTACAACCCATAGCTTAAACAAAACAAAGTACAAGTTTTTCCAAAATAACATTGTTCAAAATATAACTTCATAAATAACTTCAACACGATGCAGCATGCTCTATGATGATGAATCTTTATATCCACTTACTAATTATTTCCTGAAAAAGCATGTAAAACGAGTGTCAACTATGAAAATAGTTGGTGAGTTCACAAGTTTATAAAATCAAGATTTGGAATAAGGCTTTTCATAAATACAAGTACATTGCTTTAATGAGAAACAAAGTTGATTGCCATTATTGATAACAAGTTTATTGCTATAACGAGAAACGAGTTTGTATGTGTATGAGCAAACAATGAGTCTCAACCAAACCTATGACTGAAGCCCTATCAAGATCTATGCTTATCGTTCCATAGATGAATATGGTATCATGCACTCCAGCAATAGGGCGAGTGAGGAGTTGTCAATTCCTAATAGCGCTATCCATAATGACCATTGGCTCAAAGAGTTAATGGTTAGAGATAAGGGAAGGGCCTTAGTACGATAAGTTCTCATGTTCCGTGTTGCATAGACATACATAGAGAGACATAGCAATAAAATAGCAATCATGTTTGATACAAATCAATTTAAATACAACATTCAAATAATAGTTTTTCGGGACATGCTTTTCCACCCCAAAACATAAAAACTGAAAATAGGGGAGTGCGTGAATACTCACAATGTTTCGAGTAGATACAAGTGGTGCCTTGGAATACACCAACGTCTTAATGCCGGGATCCTACGACATCAAACACACACTAGTGAGTTTGCATGTCGAAATCTAATGCTAATATACTAAACTCTACATATAGTGAAATGCCAATTTATGTTCTAATATCGGATTTTATATTAATTGGTTACACTTTTTCTGAAATGATGAAATTCTACAAGTCATGCGATAAATACAACTTTGGGATATTAATTTTCCAGATTTAGTAATATAAATTTAAGGGTGTTTCAACACATTTAAAGGTGTTTTAAATTCCTAAAAATGTAAAATATTATCAAATAGTTTCCAAAAATTGTCAAACCTCGTATTTTTCATTCTAAATACAATAGAGGTTTTCCAGAAAATTTTCCTTGAATTTTTGATATGGTTAACTATTTTCCAAATTTTTAAGCCTTCATAACAACATAAATTCACGAAAAATAGCATTCAAAGGATAAAAATTCTCAAACTTTTTATTTTACTATTATTACTCATTACTAAGCTGGGAAAAATATAAAAATGGATTTCCAAGCTTTTTAATTATATTTTACGATTTTTGAGCATTTATTCCAATAAAAATTGAAATAAATAGAAAACAGTTTCCAAACTTACCCAAACTTTTTATTTAACTGTCATTATACATAACTAGGCTGGGAAAAATATAAAAGATATTTTTCAGTGGGTATTTCTATTTTTCCTTGTTTTATCCCCTTAAATAATCATTAATTGAAGAATAAATAATAAACAGTTAAAATAAATTACCAAAAACTTTTGTAACATCATTTACAGTGTAGGTAATCTGGGAAAAATACCAAAAGTGGTTTTCATGTTGTATAATCCGGTTTTGGGTATTTATGTGTATTTAAGTGTATTTAAGTGTATTTAACCTTAGCAAATAGGAGAAAAATAGTATACAGTAGAGAAAAATCATCAAAAATGTTATGTAACCTCCTAATGTACAACATGATGTTCTGGTAAATTTTCATAAATTTTGGATAATCAGAACTATTTTTCCTATTTTTAGGCCATTATAATTACCAAAAATTGGGAAAAATAGGAAGGCATGATGAAAAATTCTGAAATTATTTTTCTAAGTCTCCCACCACAGGTAAGAGCTGCGAAAATTGTTAGATACAATTTTCACACTTTCTAAAGTGGTTTTGTGATTTATTGTACCTAAACAAAAAGAAAATCAAAAATCATACTAAACAGCAACATAAATCGATGAAATTTAATGAGAGATCATTATTCACCATAGGGGTCATCCCTGAATTTATTCCGGATTTATAGACCTCTGGAAGTATTTTATGTGATTTATGCCCTTGTTTTCTTGTAACAATTTTAATAAATCAAGGAAACGATAAAAACTCTTGGGATTTTCCAGATCTTCATATTACCTTAATGGGAATCTGGAAAAATTTTGATTTGAACAGAAAAGAACTTTTAGATATTTTTCTAGACAACATCATTTACATGCACTATTAACAATGTACTTTGATCATCAAGCTCTTTAGCTTGGTGTTCTTCACATGCATCACGGTTTGAAGACCATGCATGGACATATGTTTGTTATAGTGATGTTTTTAAAGGAAATACTTGAATGCATAAGGTGTATGAGCCTTTAAAACTTGTAAAAATCCGAACCTTAGTGTTTGACATAGGTTTTGGTCCTTGGATTTCACCATTAAACAACATGCATGTTGTTCTTGGGTGAAACCCTACCACCATCATCATCAAACACGAAATTCATGAACATGTTCATAAATGTTCATAAAGAATGGTGTAGAAGGAGGAGAAGTACAAGAAAACCCTTTAAAAACAAGAAGGAAAAGTAAGGAATATGAAGGATTTTCGTGAATACCTTGAAGAACAACCTTAGAAGATGAAGATTTGAGTGTGGAGAGGTGTTCTTGGCTGATGATTTTCGTGGGTTTGGAGAGAGAGGAGGAGAGTTTGAGAGTTGAAAGGGTGGAGTGTGAGAGAGAGTGAAGAGAGAAGTGGAAGAGTGGGGATTGTGTTTTAATGATTGAAGTTTTGGGAAGAGAGAGGGCATGGGGGAGAGGATGCACGAATTTTATGAGTGAGAGGGGCTCCCTCTCTCCTAAAATTCAAATTATATAATTCTCCCTTCAATTTTTTATAAAACCTAAATTTTTATAAAAATGTTTCTTTAAGCAATTTTTGATTTATTTAAAAATCTTGTTTTTAACTAATAAATTATGATTAATGTATGATAATTTAAATTTCTATTTCATTGATTATAATCTATAATTTGATTTATAAAAATTTTATATTAGGAAGTTTATAGAAATTTTATAAAGTTTTTAAGCTTTAAAGTTTATAAATTTGGATTTTTGGGCTCTTTAGAGTTTTTGGAACATTGTTTGATATTCACCATCATATTGGGATGAAATTAGAATATTTTAATTTATTTTTAGGGTTTTATACCCTTTTTCAATTGTAACAAAGTTTGAAGTTTTATTCTAATTCGGGTATTGGCATTTCCTATTGTAGTTAAACAACTTACTAGAATCGTAAGAGTCAAGTATATTAGTCCTAGATTTTAGTTGGATCCTAGTTCATGCAAGATTTTGACCTAATTTATACTAATAGGCCATGACATGTTGTGCATGTATGGTTTTTATAACAAGATGCATGAGTCCGAGAATGACCTGAATTGACAGTTGTCACATTTGTTTATTTGATACTTGTTGCAAAAAAAAAAAAACTTGAAAAATCGAAGTTTTGTGCAAAAGCTCGTATCAAAATTTCAAGTTTGTATATGTACTTACGATTCTTGAAATTTTTGATATGAACATTCATAAACATATGAGTTTAGAAGATCATAGAAATTATGTGCTAATAATTGATTAGATTAATTCTTGATCTTTATGTGTTTTAATGGAGTCCATAACTAGTTCTTAAGTTATGGATAACCAAAAGTCACATTTATAAATAACCATTAAAAGAACACATAGGTTACAAAAAAAAAATGAAGAATCTTCATTTTTAATAACCATTAACTCATAAGTTATGACAAATGAAAAGTTTTGAAAGTTTACAAAACTTGCCCTCAAGTTTTGGAACATGTAAAGTCATATTAAAAACTTTAGTTCCAACCCCTAGAATTTTAAAAGTTAAAATTCAACACTTATACTTTATAATATTATAAGTTTAATGATATTTATATATGTATAAGATCAAGTCGTCTTACCGCTAGTACGCCTCATTCACGAAGCCGATCTATAAGGGGGGTATAAGGTTGTTGCCTATAAAATGGCAACTTAATGGGTGTCCACTCTCACCCACCGCTTCCTTGATCGGTGGAGGGTCGTTAGCCGAACGGGTAGGACAAGGACTTATAAATTCTCATTAAAAGTATAATGATAATACTAAAGTAACTAAACTTTATTGAATTCCCAATATTAGTTATTTTAGGAAAATGTGAATAAGGTGCTAATCCATGAAATTACACTTTACACTTTGTTTAAGTCGTTAGTGGAGCGTGTGTGGTTAACCGGCACACTAACTTGAACTTAACAAGGTAGGTAAAGGGTGACTTAATGTTTATCATAGTATCGATGGAGCGTGTGTGGTTAACCGGCACATCGATTGAGGGGTAATACATTAAGGGTACCAAGTAATTTGCATGGTTACTTCACACCTTGTTTTGTGATCCTCGGCATCCCAGTCACAAATCTTGAAGGGCACACTCGAGATTGAAACATGCCATTGAAGAAAGTTCAATGAATCTCAAGGAATCTAGGAGTTTCTAAACCAATTAAAACCTAATTAAATATTTTGTTTTTCATGGTGGAAATTGGTGAATCGTCATTCACCTACCTTCAAATATCTTATAGCTTAGATTACGACATCCCTCTTCTAAGTTATAAAATATTGTGTTGGGTCCTAGCCTTAATATTACATTTGGGTGTTTTGTTAAGGACTATCTCTATATCTAATCTAATCTATTCCCTCTTCTTTTCAGATGTCTTCCAATAACAATGCTTCTGGCTCAAACCCTACTAGCTCCTTCTCTCTCATGAATCTTTGTGGGAGAGTCATCTTTGATGGGTCCAACTTTACAGATTGGATCAGAAACATCAGGATGGTCACTCGGTATGAGAACAAAGAATATGTTCTCGACAAGGAGCTGAAGGTACCCGAGCCAACTGCTACTCCTGAAGAGCTTGCTGAATATGAGGTACATGAAAGAGATGCTACAAAAGTGGCATGCATCATGATGGCCACCATGACAGCCGAGCTCCAAAAGTCCTATGAGGACTATTATCCTTTTGAGATGCACCAGGACTTGATGGACCGCTACCATCAAAGTGCTCGTCAAGAGCGATATGAAATAATCTCCTCCATGATGACAACCCGAATGAAGGATGGTGAACCCATCACGGGCCACATGAAGAAAATGTAAAGGTATGTGAACCGTTTACTGAAGCTGAATGTGAACTTCCCTGAGGAGTTAGCAATAGACATCATTTTGCACTCCTTGCCATCGTGTTATGATCAATTCCGCATGACATATCACATGAACAAGGAAGAAGTCACCCTCAGCAAACTTCAAGGACTCTTGAAGACCGCCGAAAGTGGTCTAAAGGGTAAGTCGGTTGTTACTACTCCTACTCCTACTCCAACTGCGGCCAATGTCTTGGCAATCGGGCATGGCAAAGGGAAGAAGAGAAAGAACCCTTCTAAGGGTAACAAGGGTAAGACCCTTGAAGGCTCATCTTCAATCAAAACCAAGAAAGGTTTTGTCACTCCTTCTGCTAACCCTAATGAGGCTGAATCCTTCTATTGCCATGAAAAGTCGCACTGGAAGCGAAACTGCCCAAAGTACCAGCAAGATTTGAAGGATGGGAAAGTAAAACCCAACCATGCAGGTATATACACTATATTGTCTAATAACTCACCTCATTCTAAGTCTTGGGTCCTTGATACAGGTTGTGGTATTCACATATGTTGTGATTTGCAGGGACTAAAAAGAAGTGAGAATGTGGAGCAGGGAAAGATAAACTTGATCATGGGAAACAGGAAAGCTTCACCTATCACCAAGATAGGAGTTTATTCCTTAGTGCTAAATAGTGGGTTTACATTAGATTTGAATAAATGTTATTATTCGCCAGAAATGGCAAGAAATGTTATTTCCTTTCATGCATTGTATAAACAAGGTTTTGCCTTTTATTTTGATAATAATAATGGTAATATTGATGCTTTCTTTAATAATATTCTTTATTTTAAAGCATTACCTTGTGATGGCGTGTATGAAACTGTATCTGTTGTAGATAATCTAGGAAATAATGTGTTGTGTATTAACTCTTCCACTAGCTTAGATAAAGCATCCTTATGGCATTGTCGTCTTGGACATGTAAGCAAGAAACGCATAGGCCAACTCCAAAAGGATGGAGTCTTGGAATCATTTGACCTAAAGTCAGATGATAGTTGTGAATCTTGTTTGCTTGGTAAAATGACAAAGTCACCTTTTACTGGCACTTGTGCTAGGGGTGAAGGTTTGTTGGACCTCATACACACGGATGTGTGTGGACCCTTCAGAACCGCCACAAGAAATGCTAATCGGTTCTATGTGACTTTTACTGATGATTTTAGTAGATATGGATATGTCTACCTAATCAAGCATAAGTCAGAAACCTTTGAGAAATTCAAAGAGTTTAAGCAAGAAGTGGAGAATCAGTTGGGCAGGAACATTAAGATGCTTCGATCCGATCGTGGTGGTGAGTATCTTACTACTGAGTTCCTTGACTATCTTAAGGAATGTGGGATTGTCTCACAATTGACACCTCCTAGGACACCACAGTTGAATGGTGTAGCTGAGAGGCGCAATCGGACCTTGTTGGACATGGTTCGTTCCATGATGAGTCGAGCTTCGCTACCAATCTCATTTTGGGGGTATGCCTTAGAGACTGCCGCCCATATCCTTAATCTAGTCCCTACAAAGAAGGTTGCCAAAACACCTCACGAGGTGTGGACTGGAAAAGTTCCCAATCTAGACCACATCGAGATTTGGGGTTGCGAGGCTTTCATGAGACGCGAGACTCACGATAAGCTCGAACCCCGAAGCGAAAGGTGTATTTTCATCAGCTACCCACAGAAATCCTTTGGTTACATCTTCTACAGACCCATTGATAATGTGGTCTTTGTAGCAATAAGAGGATTCTTTCGAGAGAGAGAATTCATGAGTCAAGGAGACAGTGGGAGGCAAATTGACCTTGAGGAAATTCAAGAGTCAAGTGGTGAAGGAACCTCAAACCCTAGCCCTCAACCTGAGGAGGAAACTCCTGTTGAGCCGACTGAAAAATCTATACCTCTGAGGTGTTCCACCAGAGTTAGGAATGCACCTGAGCGTTATTATGGTTTTCATATTACTGTAGAAGGTGAGACACTTATCAGTAATAACACACTGGTAAATCTGGATCAGCCTAACAGCTACACGGAAGCCATGGCAGGCCCTGAGGCTGCTAAATTGAAAGAGGCTATGGATAGCGAGATACAGTCCATGTATGACAATCAAGTTTGGAAATTGGTTGACAATGTACCTGATCGTAAGATAGTTGGGTGCAAATGGATCTTCAAGAAGAAGACCGACATGGATGGTAATGTACACACTTATAAGGCACGACTGGTTGTAAAGGGTTATTCTCAAACTCCTGGAGTTGATTATGATGAGACCTTTTCACCAGTGGCCAAGATTAAGTCTATTAGGGTTCTGTTAGCCATTGCTGCATTTCATGATTATGAAATATGGCAGATGGATGTCAAAACCGCTTTCCTTAATAGAAAGTTGGATGAAGATGTTTACATGGTTCAGCCAGAGGGTTTTGTCAGTACAGAGTACCCCAATAGAGTGTGTAAGTTCGAGAAATCCATTTATGGATTAAAACAGGCACCTCGCAGATGGAATCTTTGCTTTGATGAGAAAGTCAAAGAATTTGGCTTTTCAAGGAGTGAAGATGAATCTTGTGTCTATATCAAGGCTAGTGGGAGTATAGTCATCTTTTTGGTACTGTATGTGGATGACATACTACTCATAGGAAATCACATCCCAACCCTGCAGGAAGTAAAGTCCTGGCTTGGGAAGTGTTTCGCTATGAAGGACCTTGGAGAAGCTGCCTATATCCTAGGGATAAGGATTTTGAGAAACAGGAGTAAAAGACTAATTGGACTTAGTCAAAGCACCTATGTGGACAAAGAGTTGAAAAGGTTCAACATGCATAACTCCAAGAAAGGAGAGTTACCCATCCAGTGTAACGCCAGATTGAGTAAGACACAAAGCCCTAGTACTGAGGCTGAGATAGCAGAAATGAGTTGAATACCTTATGCTTCAGCTGTAGGATCGATCATCTATGCTATGACGTGTACTCGACCTGATGCAGCCCTTGCTTTGAGCATGGTTAGCAGGTATCAGGGGAACCCTGGCAAGGCACACTGGACTGCGGTAAAGAATATCCTCAAGTACCTACGGAGGACTAAGGACTGGGTCCTTACCGTCGGTGGCAGTGAGAACTTAAGAGTTGTAGGGTACAATGATGCTAGCTTTTAGACTGACAGGGATAATTTCCGCTCTCAGTCGGGCTGGGTCTTTACTCTAAACGGAGGGGCAATTACTTGGAAAAGTTCCAAGCAGGAGACAGTGGCTGATTCCACTTGTGAATCAGAGTATATAGCAGCAAGCGAGGCAGCAAAAGAGGCTATATGGCTAAAGAACTTCATCGGAGACCTTGGAGTTGTACCAGCTATAAAGGAGCCAATGGATATTTTCTATGACAGCAATAGTGCGGTTGCCTTAGCCAAGGAACCAAGAGATTATGGGAGATCCACACACACTGATAGAAAATATCACTTCATCAGACATCGAATAGAAGAAGGAATCCTCGTGGCAAAGAGGGTATCATCGGATGAGAACCCAGCAGATCCCCTCTCGAAGGGACTGACTCGGGCTAAGCATCTCCAGCATGCTCGGAGCATAGGGCTGAAGGATGATATTAGTTTTAGTATTTAGATAATCTTGAAATTTGTAAAATGTAATTGACATTTGATGATAAATAAAAGTTGTTATTTATGAGTAAAGTGTTGCTATCTCTTGTCAATCGTTTACTATTATTTCTTTTTGCATGTTTTGACTTCCTGAATAATTATGTTATGGTTTATATCATATTATTTAAACTCTCCACAGTCGGTCATATGTTGGAAGTAGATATGAATCAAAACTGTCATGGCTTGTAGAGGTCTAAGATGTTAGACAAAGCGGGGCTACAGCACTCATGAGTGCTCATAAGTTCTGAGTATTGGATTCAACCCACGCTCACTTGTATCACTTCATGGAATTTATCTCGAGTGATCATGAGACGGTAATATCATATAAGTCTTCAAACCTAGAGATATGATTTGTTGCCTATGAGTTGGTTATGCATTGATTGCACGAAAACGCATTGGTAACTCGATGTTATAAACCGTGCTTTTGTGTGTAATTCAACAAGTAGTAGAGCAAACATATGAGTCGAAGTTTATCTGTTCCTTCTACGATTAGAAGCGATATCCATGCCCCTCGATGATTTCGTTTTGACCTATGTACCGGGCCCGGTCAGAACTAAATTGATGTGTTCAGTTAAGTTCTATGTCAAACAAATCGGAAATCGAGAAACAAATGCTGGACAATAAGAAGACCAAGTTCCATGTATTTGTCCGGCTGATATCTAGAACAGAGGATTATATGATCACTTATCTAAAATGGCGCTTCATAGTTGAACAGAGTTTAAAGAGCTACGATTGCTGAACGGTTCCTGAAGTCATACTTGCAACTATATTTATTAGACTTATCCAAGTGGGAGACTGTTGGATATAGTGTCTAAGTCCATAACTATATTTGCTATGTACTTGACCCGACCCGGCATGGTCCATTTGGGTTGTACTTCACCCGAACAATTTGTGGATAATCGTTTGAGAATAGTATAAGTTATGATTTATTAATATATTATAAGTCCTAATATATTAATATAAAATCATATTATTTAATTAGTATTGATCTATAATTAATCTAGAATTAATTTAGAGATCAAAAGTATGACTAATTAAATATGGGCTCTTGTATTTATATAGTGTGGGCTAATGCTTATTTGGAATGTGCTAGGCTTGCATGGAAAGTCCATGGATACTCCATGGAGCTTTAACCCATGGATCTCATGGAAATGAAAAGACATGGGTATTAGGGTTTACATGGATGTAACCCTAATCCACCACACTATATAAAGGAGGCTTTGGTTCTTGAAATCACACTAGTTGTGGTAAGTAAAGTAAGAGGGCCGATTTCAAGAAGGTGATTACTATTCTCTCAAAGTTCCAAGTTTGTGGTGATTTGTGATTTCCATTTGAGGCATCCACACTATTGGTGCTAGGCTCTAAAACTCCAAGCAATCAACTACAACTACAAGGTAAGTAATTCTACTAGCTTTATTTGATTCAAGTTCCCCATGCCATTCTAGATAGGATAAGAACCTTGGAAAATAATTATTTGCATGTATCATAGTCAAACATAGATCCAAGGTTTCTAGGGTTGCATGTACACCATAGGAGTGTTAGAATGCTCAAAACCCATCAATAGACAGATGTCGTTCGCATGGCCAACCTGATCTTAGTTGTAAAAAATATTGGAGCTCGGTGGTGGAGCCTGATGGCGGAAATCATTCGCATAATGAACCTCCATGCCAAATTTGTGGTACCCAATTGTTAACCCACATGCTCCCTCATCACCATCCCGCACGTGCCATAAGTTCATCCCCTCTAACCTCCAAATCGTGAATTGGCGGGCTTGAACTGCTTCGTTGTTGGCAGAGTCTGAATTGGGGGTCAGCCTCTTCTCTCTCATCTAGGTCTCAATCTCAATCTTCTACTTTGTATGAATGAATTCAACTCAGAAAGGAAATGGTATTGCTGCGTCGATACGAACTCATGAATCTTTGTGTTAAGTATGCTCAAATAGCAGGACATCTGAACCTGCTCTCTCAGTAAACATCATGGTGATATCTGTCACCGAGTCTGTCATCTACATCAATGAAAAATACTCTTAGGGTAACCTCTCCCTCTCAACCAATAAAACATACTCAGTACGGAATATCTCCGTGAACTACTCCCAAGTCACTACGGCCTTATCCATAGGAGAATAAGCATCGGTCACCAACTTCCATCAATCTTTCAACCCCAAGCAAAGAAGGTTCATGGCGAACTTGCCTTCTAGTCCTCCGGGCATGAGCTTGTGAAGAAAAAACCCTCCACATCGGATATCTACCTCATGGAGGTTATCGGGTCCTTGACCCCGTCGAACTCCGGTGTGTAACACTTATCTTCTAGGGTGGATCGATTTATGGTTTCAAGGAGTCAAAATGTTGATTTTTGGAGAAAATAGAGTATCACGACATGACATGCAAAATATATGAAGCACGTTCAGAACCATTCTCACGACGTAAGACACAAGGTGTCACGACATGAAACCTGTTGCAGCCCAAGCACATGATTTTTTACGGTTTCCATCATATTTAAGCCCCTCTAAGTCATTTTTAGGGTTCACTAATATCCTCCAACACCCTTTTACATCCGAAAAACCCTAACCCTAATTCCCTTGGTGAATATTGGCCCTTTGGAGCATTTGTTGGCTTGAAGAAGAAGATAAGAAGGAGAAGAAGGTGTTCTATTAGTGGAACATTCAAGGAAATAACTATCATCATCTTCATTTTGTTTATGGAACTTTATAATTAGCAAATAATCAAACTTTATTGATTAAAGTGTTTAGATGTAAGTTGTTGTCACATTTCTTTCACGTTTAAGCAAGTTTGAATGAAATGAATACATAAATTTGGCAACTTTATGCATTCTAAGGGTCTATTGAATATGATAATATTCAGATCTAAGAGTTGGTAGATTATTGGATCCATGCACGATAATTTTGATAGAATATATTCATTTTGACCTAATGTGGATGGAGGAAGAGCATGAGGCCTTATATGTTGGACAGGGCCCATTGGTAAGTATGTAGGACTAGGCCCATTTTTATGATAGGTTAGGCCCATTGTATTCTGGGCTGCACTCCTTTTTAGGGTGGCTTGGGACCATTGCAATGAGTTGGTCCCAATATGCAGGCTAGGCTCGATGATATTTATGGTATGTGGTATTTTTGGGGAACGCACTAAGTTTTGTGCTTATGATTTTATGTTTATAGTTTTTGCTAGCTCTAGTTGCAAAGGGAAGAGCCTGAAGTGACTACACAATATCCCCCAGAGTTTTCCGCATTGGCCATTTATGATTATTTCTGATGTTTAAATGATATATTCACTTTGACTAGTTTTGAAAAAACTCGTATGTTTGGGTTTAATGTATAAAATGAAAATTTTACGAGGAATTTTTGGGACATTCCTAGTTGATATCAGAGCCTTGGTTTAAGGGATTTTAGGACACTCTCGGGTGTGTCTGAACTCAAACTAGGTAATTAGTAATCTTTTTGAAAGAAAATAATTATTCTAAAAATATTTTTATAAAGAAAAAGGGGCGCGATGTGTGCAATCAGCCGAGCTCAAGTAAGTTATTCCCATAATACCCATACATAATGTTATGATATATGTTATAAGAATTGTCTGCTAGATTAAGGTTAAGGATATGCTTAGTATTGCACGATATAATGCTAGGAGAGATGCTTATATCAGCATGTCGGTTGAGATTTAGAACTGCATGCTAGTATGGATATTTAATGATTAGATAGAGTGGCCTGAATATATGATGCCCTGGGTTAGATTACTCGATGCTCGAATGATGCTTTCTTTATGCTTTGTGCAAATCATATTAATGTGAGTTAACTATTACCTAAATATGTTAAGTTACATGCTGAAAAGGTTAAATAAAATTAGACTGATTGATTTGCCCCTATTGCGCAGCTCTTCTCTGAGTCTAACCATTATAAGGCTGAGAGTTTTAGTCGAATGATTAATTAAGCTTTGTTGCATGTAACCGTGTTCACTAAATAGTTAGCTGACATTCGTAGAGGTCTTTCAGCAGCTGATGGCGGGGTGATGCGGAGGAACCTAAGAGAGCTTAGGAAGTGTTTACTGGTTTGGGATGCGATGTTTAGTAGGTACTTAGAGTACCATTTTGAGAAGGTGACTTAGAGGATTCAAGATTATTCTTGAGGAAAGTATGGATAAGTGTGGAAGGTAGTATTGGGACCGTACTACTGAAAGCACAAGATCCATACTCGAATCAAGGAGAGTCACGAGGATACTAATAAGGCTGTAGGATGAGGAATTCTTTGAGTTTGTTCTGATCATTTGTATGGTTGATTTTTAGTACGGTGACGAGCACTCATGGAGGAGGTTCATGTTCTGGTTCAGGCTCAGGTGTTGGCGTTGAGCCGATTGATGAGCAGATGCGGGAGTTCATTTTGTCGGAGTCCACCTACGGTATTTTGGAGCAGATTCTTGTGATCTTGGGTACCGTAAAGCAGGGGACCATGGAGATTTTGGACGAGTGTTTGGGCACATTTCGTACTAATATTATGGCTATTGTGGGAGCTCGTACACTTACATTCCGTGAGTTTAGTGCTTGTGGGGATCCCGAGTTCTTCAGGGAGAAGGACCCCATTGCTAGCAAGATGTGGTTAGCGAACATGGTGAATGCTTTCCGAACGAACTTCGGCCCGTAGGGTTTGAAGGTCAGATTCGCATCATGTCATCTGAAAGACAGAGCTCGTGACCGGTGGGATGAGGTATATTTTTCTTTGGGAGGCGAGGCCATTGAGATGATGACTTGGAATAAGTTTGTGACCCGGTTTACGGTGGAGTTTGCACCAGCTATCGAGGTGAAATAGTTGGCGAGGGAGTTCCAGGACCTTCACCAGACGACCGAGACTGTGGCGGAGATAACCGACAAATTCATGGAGAGGGCCTTGTTGGTTCCGTAGTATGCTACAGATGAGGAGATGAAGAAGACGAGGTACCATGATATGAGACGAGATGATATTAGGGGATTTTTTAGCATATCCAAATGCAACACCCTGGAGAAATGATTGCTAGATCCCGAGAACAGGTGATTGAGTTGCAGCTTCGGTTGAAGCGCGGGCCGGAGAAGGTTCAAGCCAAAGTGGGCTAGGCGAAGATGCCCAAGACTCAGGATTCATGAGTAGGAGGACATCTGGGCCGAGGCTGTCACACCCCGAAACCGGAATGGCGGAAACGTTCGGCGGCGGGCGACGTGATGCTCAGTATCACAACACATGCATCATAGTAATCAAAGTGACAACAACCATTGGATTTATATTAAAGGTTTACATTGTATTCGATTCAAAAAAGATTTACTACAAAAGTAAATAACAAAACAAGGTCATGAAGCTACTATGCTCCATCTTCTGAATCCCAGTGCGCGTACCTGTCTACTAGTTTCCGGAGAATACAAGTTATTCTGAAAGAGTATATCAGCATTTAAGATGGTGAGTTCATAAGTATTTTTGTTATAAAAAGTATACTTGAAGTTCTTTAGAAAAGCTCGCCTGTTCCTCAAGAAAATCCTATATTTTCTGATGTGATGAATAATAAGTAAAAATGACTCTTACAATTCCTTCTATGAGTACTTAATGAACACAAGTTATATACAATCCAGATCAAACAGACAATCGAGTGTGTGGATCTCCCCTAAGACCACAACCAAACAAGGAACTGGAAATGAGGCGGAAGCCACACATTCCATTGTGTGTTAGATCTTCACTGTATATAACCCTGACGTATTCACCAGGTGCTTACAGAGTTAACTGTAATAGTTCTTTAGTATTTGATGATAATATTCCTTAAGAAAATCATATATTTCCTATAGTTTTATCTAACCTTATTGTATATATTGAGTTCAGTTTTATCTAACCTTATTGTATATATTGAGTATCATATAGTTAATATCCCTTGTGAATGTTTAGGAAAAGTATATTACTACGTAAATATATCGTTATTTCTCCTTGTGAGTTACATGACCATACTGATTGTCACACCCCGCTAAAGCGGAAACACAGGGCGTGGCAGTACAAAGGGTTTCATCACAAAAGTTAAAAGACAACACCAACCATAGTATTAAAAATCATTACAAATTCACAATGGGTTTGAACAACTTTTAAAAGAAATTACAATGTAAATTGAAATACAACACACGAGCGTCAACTATAAAAATAGTTGGTGAGTACTCACAGATAAACAAAATGATACTGGTTCCATGAATTGAAATCAAAGTTTTGATAAAAGTTTCCAATAATAAAAGTATATTGTTAAGATGAGTAAATAAGTTTGTAAAAACAAAGTTCTTTGTCATCATGAGAGATAAGGTATGTTGCCCAAATAAGATGCAACATTCATATTCTCATGGAAGATAAAGTTCGTTACTCAAACGAGTAAACAAGTTTCACTGCTAAAATGAGCAATCAATTTCGTTGCTACAAGGAGCAAACAATTTCATTGCTAAAACATGTATATAAGTTTTCAGTAATAACAGTTCGTTGTTGTAATGAGAAACAAAGTTCATTGCTATAATTAATAAACAAGTTTATTGCTATAATAAGTAACGAGTTTGTATGTGTATGAGCAAACAATGAGTCTCAACCAAACCTATGACTGAAGCCCTATCAAGATCTATGCTTATCGTTCCATAGATGAATATGGTATCATGCACTCCAGCAATAGGGCGAGTGAGGAGTTGTCAATTCCTAATAGCGCTATCCATAATGACCATTGGCTCAAAGAGTTAATGGTTAGAGATAAGGGAAGGGCCTTAGTACGATAAGTTCTCATGTTCCGTGTTGCATAGACATACATAGAGAGACATAGCAATAAAATAGCAATCATGTTTGATACAAATCAATTTAAATACAACATTCAAATAATAGTTTTTCGGTACATGCTTTTCCAACCCAAAACATAAAAACTGAAAATAGGGGAGTGCGTGAATACTCACAATATGCAAAACATAACAACCAAGTTTATACGAGTTAAATAAATACAACGAATATAAATAGTTTAGGACATGCTTTTCCACACCAAAACATAAAAACTGAAAATAGGGGAGTGCGTGAATACTCACAATGCATTGAGATGATGCAAATGGTGCCTTGAACTACGCTCCACTCGTACCACTATCGTTTTCCTACAACGATGTTACACACTAATGAGTCTCTAATCGAAATCTAACACTAGTATACATACTACTACAATAGAATTATGCTAATATTGTGTCAAAATTTAATATAGATAAGTTACAAACATTTTTCTATGAAAATTTAATTTCAATGAATCAATTGTTATATAACAATTTAAGTGGAAAATTTCCATTATTGAAATGTTAATATTTAACATTTTAGAGGTGTTCCAATGATTAAATATTCAAAACTAAATCAATTTAGTTCTAAAAGTTCCCAAACTTTGCATTTCAGTTTTAAGTGAAGTCAAAGACCTCAAGATAAATTTTCTTGAATTTTTGATTTGTCTAACTATTTTTCACCATTTTAGTTTTTTGAATAACCATAAAATCATGAAAAATACTAAACAATTAATAAAAATTACCAAACTTCAGATTTTGGTTCTAAATATGTTAAAAGACTTTTAGATAAATTTTCATGGATTATGGATATGCATAACCATTTTTCATATATTTAATTCTCTAAATATATAAAAATTCATGAAAAATAGAAATTGGTTAAGAAAATGCCCCAAACTTCTTATAGTAATGTTATTACACGTACTTAACGTGGCAAAAATATAAAAATAGATTTCCAGACAATTTAACCCAATTTTATGATTTTTGAGCATTTATTCTAATAAAAATTGAAATAAATAGAAAATAGTTTCCAAAATTGCCCAAAATTTTTGTATCGCTGTTATTAGTCATTATTAAGCTAGGAAAAATATAAAAATGAATTTCTAAACTGTTTATCCCAATTTTATGATTTTTGTGTATGTATTCTAATAAAAATTGGGTTTAAGTGTATTTAATCTTGGGAAAATAGAAGAAAAATAGTATACAGAAGAGAAAAATCATCAAAATTTTTATGTAGCATCCTAATGTACTACAAGGTGTTCTGGAAAATTTTCATAATGTTTGGATGAGTAAAACTATTTTTCCTGTTTTTAGTCCATTATAAATACAAAAATCGGAGAAAAATAGGAATACATTATGCAAAATTCTGAAAATATTTTTCTAAGTGTTCCACAGAAGCTGCGAAAACTATTAGATACCATTTTTATATTCCCTAATGTGGTTTTATGATTTATTAGAGATAAACAAAAAGAAAATTCAAAACCATATTAAACAGTAACAAAAATGGATAAAACTTAATGGGAGATGTTTATTAACTTAAAGGATCATCCAAGAATTTTTCCATAATTTATTTACTAGCTTAAGTATTTTATATGATTTAACACTTTATTTTCTTATTATTTTCATATAAAAATAAAGAAAATATATATTGAGCTGAAAATTTCCAGAATGCATCTTCATACAATTTGATAACAATGACAATTTGTGTTCTTATTTTTTATGTTGAACACCATGCCTAAAGGCTCAAAAAATTATAGAGAAAACTTGGTTCTTGTGATTTATGTAAAGATTATTGATGTTACTTTGACAATTTTTGCAACATGTTACAAAGACTTTTGAATCAAGATCTTTTTGTACCTATTAATACATGATATTAAGAGTTCAAAATAATTTTTGAATGATTTTTAGTGATGAATAAGTTCTTTGAACATGCAACACAAAACAAATGTTCATAAGGAAAGTGCTGTTTGAGCAACAGTTTTGTAAAAATTGGTAAAAATCGAAATTTTGGAATTTTCAGTGAGGTCAGATGGGTTTGAAAGCTAACTCAAAATATTATATTTCAGAAAAAGAATCACGAATTTTGGCTAAGAAACGAGTGAGATATGACAGTTTAAAGTCAGGTAAAGAAATCTGGCAGATTGCATGCATGATGATTGGTTAGAAAAGTGGGTTTTCATCATTTCCTTGAGTAAATCTTTTGAAGTATTTTAAATATATCATGATAACCTCATATTTTGGTCATGTTTCCAGAGATCAAAAGATTAAAACTTATCAAAATGTATACATGCATTTATGAAGAAAATTTTGTTTCTCAAAAACTCTTAACTTGAGTTTGATGTTTTAATCCTTAAAATCGATTTTTGCCCTAAGATCATGAACATGCAACCTTGTTTATCATACATGCATGGTGTTAAAACACATCCATCATGTTCTAAAAACCATTTTAACAAAAAGAAAACAAGTTTGAAGAAGATGAAGAAGCAGAAAGTGTAAGAAAAAGAGCAAAACTTGAAGGAAAAGTGAAGTAGAAATCGATTTTACCTTCAACAATACCACAAGATGATGAAGATTTCGAGTTTGAAGAGTGTTCTTGGGTTTGTTTTCTAGAATATTTCTTGGTTCTTAGAGGGAGGAAGAGAGAATGGAGTGGTGTTTGGAGAGAAAAAGTAAAGAGAAGGTAGAGAGAGTTTTCTAGAGAGAGAAAGAAGAGAGATGTGTGTGTGTGTTGGAGAATGAGAGTGTGAGAGAGAGATATGGGGAGAGAGGGATCCGATTTTAGGGGAGGAGAGGCTCCCTCTCTCTTGTTTCTTTTATAAAAATTCAAATCTTTTATAAAAATATCCAACTTTTTATAAAATGTGCAACTTAACCTAGTTTGTATGCATAAAACTCTTGATTTTTGGCTTATAAATCAAGGGTAAATGTTAATAACTAAATCTTTATTTTTCATTGAATTGTATTTCATAATAATTATTATGATAAGATAATATTATAAGGTTCATAATTGTTTTTATAGGATTTTTGAGGTTAAAGTTTATAAATATGAGTTTTTAGGGCTTTTAGTGTTTTGGAGTTTAACAAACTTTGAATATCAAAATAAATAGAATATTTGAGACTTTAAATTATCTTATGGTATTATAACTCTTTTATAGTTATAAATAATGTTTGTAATTTATTTTTATCGGTTTATTGGCATTCTATGTAGTGATTCCGAGATTTAAGCGAAATTGAGGAATCAAGTATACTAGTCCTAGTCTTCAACTTTGACTTAAGTTCCTACGAGACTCGGACCTAATTTATACCACTAGGTCAAGTGCATGATGTGTGTGTATGATTCATGAAAAGGTGTTCGAGTCAAAGAGTGACCCAAATATGGATAGTCTCTACAGTTAAGTAGTTATAGAATTCACATATCAATGTGAAATCTAAGTACATTATCCATTGATTCTAATTGTTTCCCAGTTTCTAGTAGGTTATAAGTTAGCTTCTAGTTACTAAGTCTAGTATGTGTAGTGCCTATATGTGCAACTAAGTCTAGTTAAATCTAGAACCGACTCCAATTTTGACGGTTGTCACACTGATTGATATGACGAGAACCGAACGTCGATATCGCTTATGACGTTTGTCACCCGCAGACCTGCCGGTCCAACTATAGCTAACAGTAGAGGTGAGGGATTTTCGATCCCATATAGATCTATACACAAACTCACGCTCTCCATCCAGGAGACTCTGGTTCATAAAGGTAGACTTCTACTGGTACTTAAGTAAGCACCGAAGACGCTTTTCACAACAAGATTAACGACTTTACTAGTAATAATGCGAAAACCTTTTTATAAACAACTGATAGTTTTGTAAAAACATCCATTTGTTCCATAAACTATATTTATCATAGTTTATAAGTTTATTTCTGATATGTTATCTTGTAAAAAAAATGTATGATACTTTCTATACTATGAATTCGTAAAATGTAGTTTAGCTCTCATAAAAACCAAGAAAAACATGTTTTCTCTGTATTGAGATACTAATCTGTGTTTATACTTTTAAAATACTTTATTATAGTCTTATAATTAAATAAAACTATGTGAAGTGTTACTTATTCCTTTTGATAGCAAGATAACGAAATAAGTATCTATAAACACAAGATTTCTTGTGTTTTACTTATATATCCCCCTAAAAAGCATTTAAAATCATTTAAAAAGGTAAATTATAGGGGTATGAACTCACCTTGTTTGGGTGATTCAACTGAAGATTCGATATTGGATGATAAGTTTCACGAGTGAAATCCTGAAGCACAAACAAGTCCTATTTAGCATATTATGATACATATAGGCATGAAATTAGTGAATCTAACCACAAAGGTGTTTAGCAAACAACCTAGGATGAAATGGAGTTCACGATTGGGCTTGATGTGTTCACGGCCCTTATGAAGGGTTCACGGCCCTTCAAGGTTTGAAGGGCTCACGACCCAAAAGATGTGAAGAACACTTGGAGATCTTGTTGATTGGTGAGTGTTTGAAGGCCTTTCGTGGTATAAAAAAGAGATGAAAAAGAAAAGGAGTGTTTAAGGGAAGAAAAGGGTGTTCTTGAGTATGATACTTGAGAGAGAATGGGGTGGTTCACGGCCAAGAAAGAAGAAATGAAGGATAAATGACCCAAACACACACACACACATATATATATATATATATATATATATATATATATATATATATATATATATATATATATATATATATATATAGATATTTATGAACCTCTAATTCATAACTTATGAAATGAAAAGTTATGGAGAGTTACAAAACTTGCCCTCAAGTTTTGGAATTTGTAAAGTTTCACACACTTTAATAAACTTTAATTCCAAACCCTGAGTTTTAAAAGTTAAAATTCAACCCTTATACTATTTATAACATTAATGGTTAATTATTATATATATGTATAAGATCAAGTCGTTTTACCATTAGTAGGCCTCATTCACGAAGCCGGTCTATAAGGGGGGTATAAGGTTGTTGCCTATAAAATGACAACTTAATGGGTGTCCATTCTCACCCACCGCTTCCTTGATCGGTGGAGGGTCGTTAGCCGAACGGGTAGGACAATGACTTTAAATTCTCATTAAAAGTATAATGAATATAATAAAGTAACTAAACCTTTTATAAATTCCCAATCTTAGTTACTTTAGGAAAATGTGAATATAGTGCTAACCCATGAAATTCACACTTTGTACCTTACCAAGTCGTTGGTGGAGCGTGTGTGGTTAACCGGCACACTAACATGGACTAGTAAGGATCACGAAGGGTGACTTAATGTTTATCATAGATTAGGTGATAATATTAAGGGTACCAAGTGAGTTTGCATGGTTATTCACACATTGTTTTGTGATCCTCAGCATCCCAGTCACAAAACTTGAGAGGGCACAATCGAGATTGAAACATGCCATTGAAAAGTTCAATGAATCTCAAAAGATCTAGGAGTTTCAAATCCAATTAAAACCTAATAAATTATTTCGTTTTTCATGGTGGAAATTGGTGAATCGTCATTCGCCTACCTTCAAATATTTTATAGCTTGGATTACGGCATCCCTCTTCCAAGTTATAAAATATTGTGTTGGGTCCTAGCCTTAATATTTCATATTGGGTGTTATATTAAGGACTTGAATCAACTAACTTGATTTTCTCCCATTGTAGATGTCTGGTTCAGACAACTATGATCTTCCCAAATCGCTTAAAACAAGCTTTCCTCCTGAAGATGATGTCCCTCAACATCATGCTTCACTCCCCCAACCTCCTCTATTTATTCTCCCTGATCCACAAGCCCGAAGACTTGAAAGGTTCAAGATCACTCAAGCTCTACTAGAAATGAAACATAAAGATGGAAGACATGTGTGCACTCATGTCTTAGGAATGAAGTCACACATAGACAGGTTGAGAATGTTGGGTGCTGTTATTTCAAGGAAGTTTGCTGTTGACTGGGTTCTTCAGTCACTTCCTGAGTCATATAGTGAGTTTATTAAAGACTACCATATGACACATCCCGACATAACCCTAATGGATCTTTCTTATTTGCTTGTTTTTGTTGAATCAGCAATGATTTGG
Source organism: Lactuca virosa (assembly GCF_052849685.1). Taxonomy (NCBI): domain Eukaryota; kingdom Viridiplantae; phylum Streptophyta; class Magnoliopsida; order Asterales; family Asteraceae; genus Lactuca; species Lactuca virosa. Next base: position 301,374,105 of record NC_136429.1, on the reverse strand, counting down.
CGCAATGGTCAAGCAAATATTTATGGAAGGTCTAATTCTCAAACTTCCATTGACGTGGACAATGGTAACATTGGAAGTCCAGAAAAGCTTTCTCGTCCCAATGGAAAGGTATCGGCCTTGGTCAACCCGGTTGACCAAAAGGTAAAGGGAAAGGCTAAGTCTGTGATTGTCTCGTGTACCATTCCCAAAGAGTCTATATGTTTTTATTGTCATGAGAAGGGACATTGGAAGCGAAGCTGCCCTGATTACCTGAAATATTTGAAAGCAAGTAGAGACAAAATGTTTGACTCGGCTTCAGGTAAGTCCACTATCTAACTTTGTTAAAGTTCCTAATTGTTGATTCTTATTACATGATGTGACTAGGTTGCATCTTGATGTTTAGCATGATCGAGCAAAAGGAAGGTTAAAAGAAGAGTGTGCTGAATCTGATCACGAAGATGGATTTCTATCGCATGGTTCGAGGATCGGATTTTTGAGCTACTACTTAAAAGTTGTGATAGATTGCTAGGAAATATGTAATAGCATAGTTTTCATTTGAAGATGCATTGTAAGGAATATTTTTCCGCATTTTATAAAGAAATAAAAGTTTTGTTTAGTTTATTTTATATTATATCCCCTTACAATGGCATTTATGGAAAATTGATGTTTGTATGTTTCTAGCAATATTGGAAATATGAGTTTGATTCTCTCATTTGTGGTAGTGTCTGAATTTACCAAATGAGGAAAGGTTCTCATCACCCAAGCTTCAGTTAGACAGAAACTTGGAATCATACAAGTTGTATTGTATGATGAATGAGAATTCTCATCTTTGTAAAATTGAGACTAATTCATTGATCACATGCATATGTGAGCCAATTGAAGGACTAAGGAGTTAGGCACACTGGGTGTGTGCTGGTCAAGGTCCACCACAAAGATCGATTCGTCATGATTTACTAAAGATTAGTAAATATGGTTATACTTATAAGGTTAAGTATAATTCTGTAACATTGGAAAAGTTTCAATGTATGGCAGAACGGATGAGAAGAATCAAATTTGGCAGAGAAATAAAAAGTTTCTCAAATCTGAAAAGATGGGAGAGTACTTTAGTATCATGTTTTATGATCATCTTAATGATTATGAAACCATATCACAAAGTCATACTCTAAGGACATCTTAGTGCATTGTTATGACTAAGATGAGGGGTCATGAATTGTTGGAATGGTTAAAATCAAGAAGATGGATCATACTTCATTCCAAAACAACTCTTAGAGTCATACTCCAAGATTGTAACATTGAGTGACATAAAGTAAGGTTTAAAACACTTATCAAATGTAGTGTAAAATGTTTTCTACTCCTGTACATTTGAAATTGGTAAGTTGTGATGTCTTGGATAAGACAAAGACCAACTAAGACCAATTGTGTGAAGTGTTTATCTTGATAAGAATCTGCACTATCCCTTGAATATTTGTTTTGTCAAGGAATGGTTCTTGACTAGGGAAACTTATATGTCAAGAGGACAGTGGGAGTCTTAAAGATCCTGAAAGGATTTCAAGATTTAATCAAGAGTAAAACCTGAGTTTTATCACTAGCACACGACTTAAGGTTTGCAACCTATTAAGTTGACATAATTCTTGTTTCTGTGTCTGTTCCTATTAAGTTGACTATGCATATGAGTTCTGTTAGTTCTAAACTGTGTGCATAACAGCTTGGAAGCATTGGTGGGCCTTGTGCTACCAGATGACAAGAAATTAAGATTGAACAAGTTCAATCCATGTAAGGCTGAATTTGTTACTAACCTTGTCTTGTGATTATGGTTTTGACAAATTCACATGGATAGGAACTCATACACCATAAAATCTAAGTGTCATAAGGTTTCTCTCCGATTCATGAAAATGATGGTGAGGAAATGCTTTCACTAAGAAGATTTTAAGTAAATAGCAATTGTGATGTTTGCATTCTCAAAGTCGTTAGTGGAGCGTGTGTGGTTAACCGGCACACTAACATGGACTTGTGAGAAATGGAAAAGGTCTAAACAATTAAGACTATGATTACGGCATCCCTTTTCATAGTTATGGAAATTGTTTAGACACACATGTGAGCTATCTAAGAAAGGGTGTACGAATCTAAATTTCAGAAGTGCAGCTGATTTCTGGAAATATGTCAGAGCTAGTGGGAGCATAAGTGTTATGCTGATAATCATCATGTTAGTGGGAGCATGATTATTATGTTTAGTGTTGCAAGTTAGCAATGTTAATTATAGAAAAACAAAAGTTTCAATTCGTAAAGTTGTAGGGGTTGAAAAAGTTGTTTTGCTATAATTAAGGGAGAGGAAATTATACTTCATTTCAATTCTAAAAGCTTAGATTGAGTTTTTAATCATCTTTAGTCAAGGATATATATATGAATTTTATGTTGGAATGGTTCAACATAAGGAAATTCTATATATATTGCATTCTCAAATTCGATTATGATCACGACATCCCTCTTCATAGTCGATTTTTGAAAACATGGAAAATAAAAAATATTGTAGCAAAAGACTGATCCAGTATCAGGTCTTTATGTGAGACATCGTGAATCGTGTCCCATATGCTTCGGGTATAGGATCGGTCACATGTGCTATAATATTCATCCTTTCTAAATTTTCCAAATGCTCAGAGCATTAAGAAGGGAAAAGTCTAGAATTGGATAAGACTAAAATGATTAAGCAATTGTCGAGGACTATCTAAGGCTCACCAAAGATTGGTTGCTCAGGGACAGTTGGAAGTATAGTGTTAAATTTTGGAAGGACCATATGGATATATTCTGAAAAGAGGTAGCTCTTGTTCAGATATGATAATCAAAATAGGAATATGGAAATTTTCCATATTGGGAGTTGGATATTAAGAATCTATGAGAAAGTTAGAAACTTTTATGCAAGAAGGATGTTCAAAGCAATGTACTTTGAATATGAGAGTTCGTTTCCATAGAGTTGATCTCCTTTGGAATCCTCTGTAATGACTGATGAGAAGGTTTTGGTGACCTTGTGCATAATCATTACGAGAGGATCAGTTCATATAAGTTTAAAATCTAACAGATTTTTGGTAAATGGTAGGAATTAGGAATTCTTACATTTACAATAAGGATTTGGGATTGTGAAATGAGCATCATTGGAATCATGTTCAATTGATCTATTTCACAAAGTAAAGATCATAGACAAACATAGTGTGCATACTTGGAGTATGGCATAACTATTGTTTAGAAAAACAAAGTGTACATGCTAGGAGCATGGGACGACTGTTGTTTTTGTTCAAGTATTAAGTTGATTATTTGAAACATTATACAATGAATAATGTGTAATCAATATGGTGATAAATAAAAGGTGGTTTTATTTATATTCAAAAGGGTTCTGAGACCATATTGGATTCGATTATTATTGTGTTTCACTTTGCATGTTTTGACTTCCAGAATAGCTAGGTTATTCTTTCCGAATGACTAAGTTATTTAAACACTCCACAGTCGTTCATATGTTGGAAGTAGGTATGAATTAAGACTGTCATGAATCGAGTTTGTAGATGGCTAAACGTGTTTAGACATAGCAATGGTTGCTACAACATTCATGAGTACTCATAAGTTATGAGTATTGGAATTAACCCACACTCACTTGTATCACTTCATGGAATTTATCTCGAGTGATCGTGAGACGGTAATATCATATAAGTCTTCAAACCTAGAGATATGAGTTGTTACCTATGAGTTGGTTGTTCATTGATTGCACGTAAACGCATCATTAACTAGATGTTATAAAACGTGCCTTTGTGTATAATTCAACAAGTAGTAGAAACAAGTATATGAGTCGAAGTTTATCTGTTCCTTCTAGTCCTTGGAGGATTAGAAGCGATATCTGGGCCCCTCGATGATTTTGTTTTGACCTATGTACCGGGCCCGGTCAGAACCTAATTGATGTGTTCAATTTAGTTCTTTGTCAAACAAATCGGAAATCGGGAAACAAACTGCTGGAAAATAAGTACGACGTTGTTCCATGTATTTGTCCGGCTGATATCATGAGAACAGAGGATTATATGATCACTTATCTAAAATGGCGCTTCATAGTTCAACAGAGTTTTCGAGAGCTACGATTGCTGGTTGGTTCTTGAAGTAACATACGCAAATACAGTTATTAGACTTATCCAAGTGGGAGACTGTTGGATAAGGTGTCTAAGTCCATAACTTATTTGGTATATACTTGACCCGACCCGGCATGGTCCATTTGGGTTGCACTTCACCCAAACTGTTTATAGATAATTTTATGAGAATTGTATACTTACGATTTATTAATATATTATAAGTTATAATATATTAATATAAAGTCATGTTATTTAATTAGTTTTAATCTTGAATTAATTATGAATTAATTTAGTGATTAAAAGGAAGACTAATTAAATCATAGGCTATTATATTTATATGGTGTGGGCTAATACTCATTTGTTAATGGGCTAAGCTTATATGGAAGTTCATGGATGATCCATGGAGCTTTTAACCCATGGATCCTTGGAAAGGAAAAGACATGGGTTATTAGGGTTTCACCCTAACCATGCACACTATATAAACAAGCTCATGTTGCATGAAATAAAACCCTAGTGTGTGTGTAATTAGTTTTGCCTTTGAAGGGTACAAACTTGTGTTTTACCGGTTAATTTCATACATTTACCCATTTTTGAAGGTTACACTCTCTTGCCAACTACCAACTAAGAAGTCGAGTCAACAATGACACAGTGGTGAGTCAACTAATCGTTGCCACGTAAGTCAACTGCTAACTTGAACAAAATTTCAGATATGAGCAACAAAAGAAAGCACTTGAGGGAAGACATGAATGATTGTTCCAAATAATACACCAATGGCTAGGGAGGAAGGTCTCAAATCGGGACAATATAATTTTGGAGGCGATGACTGTTCCAGATAATACACCAATTTCTAGTATTCCCGACTTTCTTCATAAGAAAGAACATTGCTTCAACTGAATTCGTTGAAGATATTGGAGGTGTATTACAAAGGCACAACGATCAGGGAGGAAGGTCTCTAGTCGGGTCAATCTGATGAATCGTGTCATACTTACAGTTTTCTAGCCGGTTCAAGCATAAAATATATTTTTTTTATTTACATTACCACTCAAAGTTTAAAAGTATCAGTGAGTGTACATCAATGGCATCCTTTATAGCATCGATCCAGTATCTAAGAATGAAAATTTTCAACCTTTTTGTGTTCTTGCGCTTGGCAAGTTTGGAGACAGTGGAGAGGGTGGCAAAGACAGATTTTGTAACACCCATAAAAATCAAGACAATTTAGAACTTTTCAAAGATCCATAAACCATTAATTATTACAAAATGTTTTCAAAATAGTTTAATATCAGAGTATCCTAGAAACCATAAGTCCAAAACACGAGGATGCGTACGGTCACGCCTTCGCCTTGCCAATATATCTGAAGCAGCTGAAACAATAAACTGAAACCATAAGCACAAAGCTTAGTGAGTTCCCCAAAATACCAATGCCATACAAATATCACCATATCATATAAAAAATACAGAGCAACATGCATATTAAGCCTTCAGTCTGACTGGATCGCCTCGGAGGGCCTACAGTCTATCTGGACCGCTCCCGAGCCTTCGGCATGACTAGACTAACAGATCACTAATCATAGCAACATCCCAATAACCGTCAAACCGATCTAACAGATCTAACAGTCAAACCGATCTAACAGATCACTAATCATAGCAACATCCCAATAACCGGGATACAAACCGATCTAACAGATCACTAATCATAGCAACATCCCAATAACCGGGATACAAACCTAACCGGTCACTAACATAGCATCATCCTATAACCAGGACACTGACCTAAACAGGTCACTAAGCATAAGCATATCACCATCCTAACTACCAGGATGTAATCAATATACATATCATGCCATAATCCATATACAAATACATAAAGGGCCGGCCTTGGTGCCTTAGACCCTGTTGATATAGTGACGATAACTCATCTGGCACTGCTGAAGTCCCGTAGACACAATCCCAGCTGATGGATGACATATTCCCGAATTGTCAATATCAAACATCACCCAATTAATAATTGGGTTCCAACTCATAACCATAAGTACATACTTGGGGTAAATACTACTTCACCCTTAACTTAGCTTTAGCCCAGCCCAAGGCCCAATTCAAGGGCCCAAAAGTCAACTATGAGTCAAAGCCCAACATATGGCCCAATTTTCCAAATTGGGCCCAAACCTTTACATGGTCTTTCCTTAAGGCCCATTCAATTATTCTAGTCCAAACTCTTAGTATTCCCATGGCCCAATATCACGTAATCATAAAGGCCCAGATATGGCCCATCTATGGCCTAATTTTCCAAATTGGGCCCAAGTCCTTCACATGGACCTTGCCCTAAAACTCATCCAATTATTTTGGTCCATTTACTTGTTCTTGGATAGCCTATCAATAGTCCAACCACTAAGGCCCAAGTGAAATTAGGGTTTCCACATGAAATGACGATTTGGGTTAAGCGTTTCTCACTTAACCCATTAGGGACTTAATCCATTAAGTCGATCACTCTTCTAAATAAATCATATGGTGTGGATGGGCTTAATACACAATTCCATTCCAATAGCCCAAATGTGGGTCCCGATAAGTCCAAGCCCATAAATCCAATATTAGGGTTTTTCTAAACCCTAATAAGGTTTTCCAACCCCATCATAGCCCAATAGGCCCAATAGGTAGGTCTTTTCATCAATTAGGGTTCATTAGGCCCATTAGGGCTTTATTGGCCCCATTAGGGTTTCAAGTATCCCAAACGAATCTAACTCACCAAGGCAAAGCACACCTCCACCCGACACGGCGGCCGATGGTGGTTAGGGTTTCATTTCATTATTCCGATTTCTAGTTACATTTTACAATTCCAATCCCAACTAAACACATACAACCACTAACACACACACACACAAGGTGGTTCATGGCGGCAGCCACCACCTCACGGTGGTGGTGGTGGTTCTTGATTTCCCAGCCAACAAACTACACACACTACAACAGAAACAAACATCCACCTGCTTTCTTTCTTGCAAACGGATCCAGCCACCCCCTGGCGGCGGTTGACGACAGCAGCACCATAACGGCGACACAGCAGCGGTGTTGAGCTTTCGTTCCGGTTCCCGACGATTCTCGATTGCTCACGACCACACAGCAGCGAATCTGATCCTTCGTCGGCCCCTGGTGGTCGTCCCGGGTGCTCACAGTGTCACTGGCAACGAACTACGGGGACGGCGATGCTGGTGGCTGTTGAAACGGAGGTGGCGGCGGCGTTTGACTACAAGGTGGCGGCGAGGACCCTGGCGGCTGACGGCTCAAGCTAGTGGCACCGTTGACGGCTAGAAACGGCAACAACACCTGCCCGACATCGGACTTCAGCTACCTCGGTTCCTCCGGCGGCAGCTTGAGGTGGCGTAGAATCAGAGATAGCGGCAGCAGCAGGTTCGTGGTGGCGGCTTCGATGATCGACGGTCTCAGTGGTTGTGGTGCGGCGCCGGAAGGTGAAGAAGTAGGAGTGACAGCCGGTGAGGGACGTATAAGGAAGGGTGACGGTTGTGCTCTTGCTAGGGTTAGGGTTACGAGGCCTTTAAATACCCGACTCCACTTAAACATTTGCCATCATGGCAACAACAGTCCCTCCCCTTCCTTTTTGTTTCAAACGTAATCCAATATTTACCCTTTCTACCCTGGCTTTGGAAATCTCCTTCAAATTAAATCCGATATTTACTCCTCAGCCCCCAGCTTCCAAAATCATTTCAAATAAAGTCCCAGAAGTTACCATTTAGCCCCTGCCATCATAAATACTTACAAAACCAATCCGGAACTTACACTTTTAACCCTCGACTTCCAAAATGGTGACAATTAGCTCTCCGAGACCAACCTTTGATATATAATTATTTATTTTAGGGCTACCATTCGTTCATTAATTTTTATGTATTTAATTATTTAATAAACAGGGTGTTACAACTCTCCCCTACTTAAAATCAATTTCGTCCTCGAAATCATTCCTTACCATTCCTTACACGCCCAACCACTCTAGTAACTTGGTCACCATCCTGGCACACCCTCGGCTTCCCAGGGTAGTCGTGACCAATCTTCATAAAGCCCTAAAATCCGCAGATGAACGAATTCCTCGCAACAAGATGACATCTACTCGGTCTGAAATTTGTTGTCTCGAGATGGTCTGAATCCTTGACAGACCACTCATACGGAATCATTATCATTGAATCTAGCCTGCTTATCCCTCAACTGACTACTCAACATCGGATAACTCGAGGTTCCCACTATAAAACAGGGTCACAGACCAAATTATCCTTGCAGACCACTTATACTTGGACAAGGCTCAGATATTCTCGCTGTGAGTGACTTGTCACTCCCCAAATCATCTAGCTATTCTGTCTGTACTCGCACCCTGAACACAACTGCTAACACTGCCCAACGCTGAAACTTTTTGAACACTGAACTGCCTGAAGCAGTATGTTGCTACATAGCTGTTTCCCAAAATCTATCGAGACCTTCGTGATCTCAATTCATCCGTCAGTCATCTAAATGACCGGGTTCCAGCCCAGCTGCGGGGCCAATGACTCACACGCAGTCGCTCCATGCGACTTCTGAACGAAATCCTCCTCTGGTACTAGTTGCCACTAATTATCATGCCATTGTGGCTCTAACAATCACAAGCAACCTTAAGCAATCCATTGCTTCCCTGATCTCATAACTGTAGTGACATTCCTACAGTCTCATCACTGGCTTAACCAGGTCTAATCCCACTAGGGAATCCATAAACCCATCCGTGGATTACCATATCCTCGCTGTTACACCCGAACTGGTGGTTACTACTGTCCCTTCTGCATCCTAACAACGCGCTCATGCTATCTACCAACCTAGTGAATGTTGCAGCTACACCCATAGACTTACATCACTCTAGCACTATCTGCTAACCTAGTGAATGCTACGGCTACCCCCGCAGTCTTACAACACTTTCCATACTACCTGATCGGTAGTGAATGCTACGGATACCCCCGCAGTCTTACAACACTTTCCATACTACCTGATCGCTAGTGAATGCTACGGCTACCCCCGCAGTCTTACAACACTTTCCATACCGGTCGAACACGCACTCGACCTAACACGTAACTGAACATAATTCATGGCTAGAATCCCAAGCTGATTCCCCAAATTCAGCTGGGGAGTTTTATTGGACTCCAAACTCACACAACCCTCAAACCCGAACAGCCACTCGGGCTGTCTTCCTCCCTGACAACGATGCGAAACTTATCCTGCCTTGTAAATTGCTCCTGCTTCTGAAACCCTAGACGATTCTCCCCCACTTGGATTCGACTAATTCTTCACAATGCCTGAAAGTTCGAGAATTCCCAATCCTTCTCACTTCCAACGATCAATCTAATGACAACCAACTTTTTCCAACTAGTGCTTCATTACCAGCCAATCACAAGTGATCGCACACTTCTAAGAACTAGCTGAACACTTCTTCAATCCCATGAAAACCAACAGTCCCTAATGCTCGTATGATCCCACACCCAACTTGAATTCCAAAGATAGATACTCCAACTAATGTCTCAACAACGAGCTACTTCCCTTGGTGCTTTCCTCTGCCAATCAATAACGATGACTAAAAGCATTGAATCCTGACAATGCTGAATAACCATCCTATGGGACCCTGTCTATAGAACTCCCATATAATACCCTTCTTCCTAATGAGCTCCAACAAATCTCCCGCTCTTGCACCTTGAATCACTCACCAGCTCGATCACCCACAACTGAACTGCAGTAGCTGAAACCACTTCTGCCCTAAACCGGCCACAAACTACTCGCAAGACATAGTGTCTAATCTCTAGAAGTGCAATAGATCGCATAATCAATCCTTACCGTCAGATGCAAGAGATCCAATGTGAATCGGATCTTAGCTCCTATGGGTCGTAACAGTAATCGTGTATGCCTCACAAGATACTCATGGCACATCGACCCACCTGCGCTCACCAGCGCTTACATACTATCGCTAATCCCTACAACTAACTGAACCCGAGATGGAATACAACCTAATCCTGGGGTCACAATCCTGCGAACTCCTTCGAGCTCGATAAGCTGAAAGGGCATAATCCTTGCTCTAGGAAACGACATCTTAATCCATCAATTAACCATTCTAATTCCAGCTGCAAAACTCCAACTAATCATAATCATCACTCCTCTTCCGGAGTCCCCGCAACTCGAATCTCGGCCTCGAACAAAACCCCCGAAACCACAAATCCAGAAACTCTTATGCCAGCCTCTCCCGGTCAACTTGCGGAATGTAACGAGTATGGAACATCTCCCTGATCCCAAGTTACTGCAGCTCTCTGCTCATCAAAATACGTCTAGTAACAAGTCCCCACCAGTCCTTCGCCCCGGACCTTAGCAGGTTCAGAGCGCGCCTGACCTTCTGGTCAGTAGAACATGAACATGTAAAGCAACATCCCTCTACGTCATATGGCCACCTCATGGCTATAACCGGTCCTAAACCATATCGAAATTTGGGGCTTCGCATTATCGAAGTCCCAATACAGGAGAGCCCGACTGGCTTCTCCCCTAACCGTCTGTATAGCTGTTGTAGCTGCCGCGATAGCTGTCTCGGAAATGGCTGCAAAGCGCTCATCATAATACTCAACCATGGCGGTCTTCATAGACCCAAACATCTCCGGCAACTGTCCCCGGACAACCTCGATCACCTCCTCCCGGATGATCTCACTGACACGATCCTGACCCAGATCAGGTCAAGACGTCTCGTAACCACCATTCAGGTAAGACACCAGAAAGATCTCTAATAATCCATATATTGACAGGGGACCAACTCCCAACCCAACCCTAGGGGTTGTGACTTCCTTGCTACGCGTATGGGTCCTGTGCTTTCAGTAGTACAGGCCCATACTACCTTCCACACCTACCCATCTTTGTCTCAAGTATCATCTCAACGCCCTACCAATATACATAATCATAGTGAGCGCTTAATCCTCACTCCTAGAGGAATGCTAGATATCACGTAACTAGCCTCCCGGCCTCTCACAACCCATCCATCCATGAAACTTCCACCAACCCTGCAGCACTCGTGCATGTTAACCATACATAACTGTTGAAACATAAAAGTGACCCTCTTAAACTTAAAGAGAACCGAAGCCGTCATGAGACCCGTAGTCAAGTTCCACACCGCTATCAAGAACCGTATCCGCAGTCGAAGTCATCAATCTTAGCTTTTAGTTTTATATGTTATTATGTCTTTACACTTCTTTGTCCAGTGTGCCTTGCATGGCAACCTTAGACAGATTGAACTATATAACCTTTGAGACTCTATAAATAGAGCTCTCTCTTGAAGAATGAAATATCTCGATCAATTATCTCTATCTTGAAATATCGCATTCTCTCTTACTCTCTCATCTTAAAAGATCTTGAGAGTCTAATCTGAAATATTAAGTTTGTTATCTCTTCGGAGTAAGTCAGCTTTGACTTAATCAATAAGTTTGATCTCATTTACTAACTTGGGTTGACTGCAATCCTTGTTAAAGATCAAGTTATAGTGTCTTCTTGATATAATACTTATTGTCATTTATATTTCTTTATATTTCCGCATCTAATCATCTAACTATCTAACTGTAACTTATTATTATTGTTGAGCTTTATGATCCACTGAGTTAAACTTCTTTCCGCATTATTACTTGTTCTAACATTTGTTCAAGTGTGTTACTCAAGTTTTTCTCTCAACAATTGGTACCAAAGCCAAAGTGGTTGCTTTTTAAACAAGAACTCTGATTTTAAAAGGCCTTCTATACCACTAGAGCTCATTTCTCAAAAAAAATCAGAATCTTTTCAAAACAAGGAAATATGGCACAAGCATTATCTCTCAATGTTTCCAACAGTGTTGGAGGTTCGAATAGAGCTCCAATACTGGTTGCAAACGAATATCATCACTGATCTCAAAGAATGGAGAGGTATCTACGAAGACCTGGAAGAGATGTATGCAGATATGTGGAAGAAGGACCTCACGTCCCTGTTCTTACTCCAGTTCAGAACGATAGCACTCAAGCTTGACTGGGAGGAGGTCAACCGGCCAGGAATCGTCCCACCAAAGATGATCTTGATAAGATGGAAAATGATGCTATTGCCTTTTATGAGATATCTTGTGCAGTTGCTTCTGACAACTTCGACATCATCATAAACTGCAAGTCAGCCAAAGAAATCTGGGATGTTCTCAAGAACTTGTATGAAGGTAAAGAACAAGGTCAAGATAAGAAGCTTACTACTGCACTCAACGAATTCAACAATTTCAAAGCTCATGTTGGTGAAAGTCTGGAAGACTCCTTCAAGAGGTTAAATTTAAGTGTCACAACGCTATCAAATGTTGGCACTATCAGAAGTAACCATGAGACAAATCTTTAGTTTCTCAATGGTTTGGGTAGACATTGGACTACGGCTAAGATGATAGTCCAAGGAGATAGAAAAATTCATTCTTTATCCTTTTACAACCTGTATGGTGAACTACAAGCACAAGAATCAACCATATTCAAAGACTATGCTGACTTCGGAGGACCACTTGCTCTCGTAGCACAAGCACCTCACACTCAATATTATTCACCCTCGTATGACAACCCTCCGCAGTCATATGAAGCAGAATCAGAGTACGATGATGAAAAAGAATTCCATAATGCTATTGCTCTAGTTAGTCAACAATTCAACAGACTACCACCCTCATCTTTTCGCAAAAATCAGTAGTTTAATAAACCTCCCTTCAACCACAACTTCAATCCTCATAACACTCACTCATGATATCCCAAAAATCCTCACCGAGCCCGCAATCTCAATACACTCAACCCAAAGAGGCACCGTAGTCTGTCAAGACAACTGACTCCGGTACCTCAGCAGAAGAAAATTCTGATGTTGTAATTTGTCACAAGTGCAACAAGGAAAACCACTTTGCTAAAGATTGCAAAGAAAATGTAGTAAAAGACAGAGCATTCTATCTCAGAATGGCTCAAGAAATGGAAGAAAAAGAGAAAGCAAGGGCATACGTAGCCCAAGTTAAGAGAGACCATCAAGTGTGGTGATCCGGAGATGAGGATGAAGATATCAACAACATCAAGGGTAAAGGCAAAATTTGCATGATGGCAACTGCGGACTAATATGGGTCAACCAAACTAGAGAACAATTACTGCTACATGGCAAAATATGGAACTCTAAGCATCGTTGAGCAGGTAAAATTTATGATCCAAACTCTTAATTATAGCATGCATGATTGTCAACCATTTCTTGACAACCTTAATGACACATGTGCTACCGTCCTTTCAGACTATAACAAAGCCTTAGATGAGAAGAACATTGCGTCCCAAGAAATGTTTCATGTTAGAGGACGTCTAGAAGACAAAAGACTCAAAGTTTCCATGCTAGAAAAAGACTTAGAATTAGAAAAGGATGCGAAAATGTTATGTGAAACTCATTTAGGCATAACATTAGATCAGAGAGATTTAGCTCAAACTGAAATTGTACGTTTAAATCTTTTAATAGAAAAACTGTTCAATGAAAGTGAAGCTATTGAAAATCTTGTGAACAATGGAACCGTGGATAACATCTATAATTGGGATTGGTCCAATGGGTACTCCATCAAGGACTCATCACCCCGATTTAACAAAGATCGTCCCTATGTCCCTCCGGACCGAGAGTTCCATTTCCCATTCAATGACAAAACCTTTCCCGAGGACATCAAAACTCATTTTGGTCGACTTCATAATCTGAGTAATAATTATGTTATTGAGGAAATTCTTCCTGAATTCTCTGGTCACTCAAGTGATCAAATTCCTATCTCTGGCACAATTTATCCCAACTCTCAGACTTCATCATTTGCTGATGAAGAAATTCTTATGGAATCTGAAGTTCTCATGAACTTCCCACCTCTACCTTCAGACTGCAGTATCGCTCACTACAACTCTGAACCGCAGTCTGACCAATTGCCACTGATCAATTGTCCCACAAAGAAACCAACTCAAACTTATGTTGCGGTAGTCCAATCTTCCTTACCACAGACCACATTTAAGAGTTCCATGACCATTCAGCCAATTCATCATGAGTTGCCTATAGAAAACTTCGAGTATGGTCAATGCTCCCAGAATCCTGAACTTTCTAGTTCAGATGAATCATGTCCTCGTGCTCAAAAGCAATCTAATGGATCTAAGAAACCGCAGTTGAATCTCAATGATTGCGGTTCTCCAAAAACTCAGGGAAAAATGGCTTTCAAAGAGGAACTTCAATCTCGTGGTAAAAAGCGGGAAATCTTTTCAAAAAACAAAAGACAAACCAACATTTCAAAATCAAACAGTCCAGAAAAAATTGTTTTCTCAAATTACTTTTCAAAAAACTCTTCAGTCAAGAAAACAAACAAAAAGGGATGTACAGTTTCTAACACCTTTTCAAACCCCTCTGATACAATCCAAAAGAAAGTAAAGTCTTTTCGAAGCAATGGTTTTCAGATCTATTCCTCAGATGATCCAAAATAGAAGGGGATTTTACCAACTCCAACACACTTAAAGTCACCTCAGACTTTTAAGGAATCACATCCTAGGAAATCTACACGTGCTCACACACACTCAAATCGTACTTTTTCAAATTCCAAGAGCACCACTGTCAGATCTCACTCTTCTTGGACTGGTCACAAAACTGTTACCACACCCTTCATACCCCTGACCAAGCAGAATATCAGGGTAAATGACAAAAAAATTTCATGTAAATGTCATTGTCAAAAGGGATCACCTTAAGTAAAATCTCGCATTTTTCAAAAATCTTGTAACTTTTCTAAACCTCACAAAGCTTCAAAAGTTCTCAAACATCCAGGATTAGGTCTCAAGATTGACATAAAACCTGTCCCTATAGCCTCAGTTCATGCATCTTTGAAAAACCCACCAGTCGCCTCGGGCGCTAAACTTGTTTGGGTGCCCAAACTAACCGTGTAATTTTCAGGCAATGTGCAAGGAAGATCAAGAAGAGGATTGGTTAATAAATAGTGCCTGCTCCTTGCACATGACTAGAAGGTTAGAATACCTTCGAGATTTTAGGCCTATTTGCAACGGTGAAAACGTCACATTCAGCAACAATGTGAATGGAATAATTCGAGGTTACGGTGTGCTTACTACAGGCAACTTCTTTATTCAAAAGGTAGCCTACGTGGAAGGTCTTAAACACAATATGATCAGTGTAGGCCAACTGTTTAATACAGGCTACAGGGTTGAATTTGATAATGAACACTGCTACATAATGACAAGCGATAGACGCACCTGTTTGATCAAATCCAAGTCCGAAGGGACCATGTATCCTTTGGACGTTTCTCTGATCATTGGGAAACCGCAACTATGCTTTCTTTCCAAAGCAGTATCTGAAGTCAGCTGGCTATGGCACCGAATGCTAGCCCATCTTAACTTCAGATATATCAACAATCTGGTCATCGGAGAACTCATCCGAGGTCTTCCTATTCTCAAATTCAACAGTGATACTCTCTACTCAGCCTGTGAATGTGGAAAACAATCAAAAGCAAGTCATCCTATGGTGATTGACTTTTCAATTTCTGAACCACTGGAACTCTTACATATTGATCTCTGCGGTCCATCTACCATAGCCAGTCTCCACCACAAAAAATACATACTAGTTATAGTTGATGACTTCACTCGTTTCACTTGGGTCTTCTTCCTGAGACTCAAATCAGAAACTCTAGAGGTGCTGATAAATTTTATCAAAGAACTTGAACTTCAAATCAAATTACCTGTGCGCCGCATCCGAAGTGATAATGGAACCGAGTTCACTAATCATCTTTTGAACAGTTTCTTGGTTTCAAAAGGAATCTGCCACAATTTCTCAGCTCCTTACAGCCCACAGCACAATGGAGTTATAGAGAGAAGAAACTGAACTCTGGTGGAAGCAGCCAGATCTATGCTTAACTTCGCGAATCTTCTTCTTTATTTTTGGGCCAAAGCAGTGGCCACAGCATGCTTTGTTCAAAACCGAAGCATTGTCTGCAAGCGTCTCAACAAAACTCCGTATGAGGGCCTTAACAACCGCAAGCCAAATGTCAGATTCTTTCACATCTTTGGGTGTAGATTTTTTGTGATCAATAACAAGGATCATCTTAACAAATTTGCACCGAAGTCAGATGAAGGCATTTTCCTTGGCTACTCAACAAACAAGGTAGCCTATAGGGTTCTCATCAGACGCACGAGACTCATAGTTGAAAGCTTCGACGTCAAATTCGATGACTATTACTTCCGCAACACTGCTCCTTCAAATGAAACTAAAGCAATCCTGGAAGCTGATATCCCAGCCTCATCGGGTCCCCTAAACATAGTTGAAATAAACTATGATGATCTCTTTGACCCAGTAGAGACTGCTCAACTCTCCGAAGTTCTTGTGTCTCCGAAAGCTCAACAGCAGCATGTCGAAGTTTCTGGTCCTACTCTATCTGATGATGTGTCACTCAATACTTCCACCTCGTCGGTTGAGGGGGAAAGCTCCACTTCGGAACAAGTGACAACCATCGAGGTTCCAGTACCTGAGGAATCAGCTCTGGTTCCTATCCGTAGAATTAATCTTCCATCAAATGTCTCCTCAGACTTGGACGATGAAGATATAGAGAAAATTGACACGGAAACCGATCCAAGGGTTATCACTCTCTCAACAATCCAGGGGGAACCTTCTCAGGTTCAAGGGGAACTCCCATCCACAATCGAGGGGGAACCTCTCTCACTTGCTCAATAAAATAATAATCCCTCTTTCCTAGTCCAAGACAATTCAGCGGGATGCTCACAAGTCCAGGGGGAACTGCCTTCTTCTGCCGCAGAGTCTTCAGATATTGAAGACATTCCATCCACCACAGCCGCTGATCATCTAAAACCTCGTCTACATGTATGGACGAAGGACCACCCACCGGGTCAAATCATCGACAACCTGTCACACCCCGTTAAGGCGGAAACACGAAGAGTGATAGGCTAAGGTCTCATCACAACGGTAAATAGAAGTACCAACCATAAACATTAAGCGTTTTAATTTTACATTGCGTAGAAAACAAATACTTTCAGTTTTCACAATGCATAGTTTAATACATAGCAAAAGTAACAAGTTAAATCATGCTGGCGTCTTATTGATTCACTGACCGTTCCCTGAAAAGCATGCAAAAACGAGGGTCAACTATAAAATAGTTGGTGAGTTCACAGGTTTATAATAATACATTATTTCAAAAATGTAGTTTATTCTATAAATGTTCCAATTTAGAAAACGATGAATGCCATTGCATTCCGTTCACAACCAAGCCTAACGACTTCTCCTGCCCCATTCCATCATCTCCATGGCTCCCATGATGTCAGTTCATGGAAATATGCGCTCGCGGTTCCGGGCGAGTGGGGGCTGTCGACCACAAATAGCGCTATCCATAAGACCATCGGCTCAAATATGAGTTAATAGGTTGTATCGGTTCTCCGGGGACTTAACATACATGGTCATAACACCAAATTCATAGTACAAGTTCATAATAAAAGGTTCATACAACAAAGTTCACATCATTAAGTTCATAACACAAGCTCATAAAATAATGTTCATAGAAATTGTAGCATGCTTTCCACCCCAAAACATTAAAACGTAAATAGGGGCTGAGAATACTCACAATGGAAAGTTTGTGGCTCGGGCTTCGCGGTTTGATGCTGACGAGTGCGATTCCTACCAGCCTCCTATGGAACAAATAGTTTTAGTGAGATATAATTCACTAAGCTATATCCAACTAGTGATGTCGTAAAAGTGCCCAAAGTGTGTACGATTCATTATCGGTAACATTAGTTCATATTGTATTGTGTTCAAAATTTTACAAAGGCATGGAAATAAATTCCGAAAATTACAAAAATTAGTTTAATGGTTCTAACAAAGGGCATTAGTGTCCATAAATTTTGTAAACATTTTTGAGAGTTATTTGGTATTTTTTGTAAATTAAAGCCCAAATAATCGATAAAATTGAAAATAAATAGTAAACGGATTCTAAAATTCTCAATTTAATTTTTACAGGCTCCTAAATTGTTCCTAAGGTTGAGAAAAAATATTGTTTAGGGTCTTTGAGTTCAATGACCCAAATTTGTAAGTTCATGCTCAAATTTAATGAAAAATATGGATAAAATATCAAACAGTGTAGAAATCGTCTGAAACTTTAAATGGATTTCTTTATTCTGTGAATGCATTACAACTACAAATTTTCAGATTTTTATCTCTTCTGAAGACGATTATTTTGAATTTATAGCAATTAAATCATTATTTTTATAGAAAAATAAGGAATTGGTTTTAGCCATTGGGGTTGTAAAGATCATCACTTGTATATATGAACTTTCATAAAATAATTTGCTTGAAATATATTTAGAAGAAAAACATGGGTATTCAACCCCAACAATTTAGGCAATGTAGCACAATATAGTGCATGAGTTCTAGATATAGCTGAAGGTTTACGAATTTGTATAGAAAATTATGTGGGGTTTTAACCCACAACATTTTAGACACCATTAATTGGATATCTTAAGTTTCTAAACTATTTTTCCCTAGATTTAAGGTGGGGTTTAAGACCCTTGACCATGTAAAGCAAAACTAATGATCACAGAAAACGTTCTATTTGCGCAACTATTTTATTAAAATCGTCTAAAATCAGATTTTTAATGTTTACAGTAAGACCAATTGGATTCGAAAGCTAACTGAAGAAACCAGCCGTAAAAAAATAATATCGTGATTTGGTTTAGTAATGAGTGAGTTGTGCCCGTTAAAAGCTGAACAAAATATTCTGACAAAATACATGTCATCCTTGGTTGCTTTTAGTGCTCCCTAAAGATCACTTTCACAAGGACAACATGTATATTTCTTTTATGGTCGAAAATAAATAACAATAAACTAGATTTTATAGAAGAATATGAAACTTTTAGGTTCATACATCCAAGTCATAGATTTGGGGTTATTCCAAGGCCCCAAAGTGGGCGTTTCATTCATATGATAGAGAACTCCTTGAAACCACCGAATCTTACACTAGGATTGCACCACAAATCCAATTTCTAGCACATGCATGGAGTGAATGAGCATCCAAGATGTACTAGAAGTTGTTTAAGTGCTTTTTGTCATGTAAGAACACAAAAGAAATGTAGAAGAAGATGTGACACTCGATTTTTGAAATCATATGAACATATGTGCATCTTTTCACTTTTTGCATGGGTTTGATCCCGAATTTTCACCATCTCAAACACATGTATTGTGTTATGGTGAGAATATACAAACACCAAGAGGAATTTTAAGGATTTCGAGCCATAGAAGGGCATAGAATCCGAAAAGTAAAGAAGAACTATGGAGAAGAGGAAGTAAAATCGTAAAACTATAAGGAGGGATTGTGTTGTTCACCTTGGTTTTGATCTTGAGAGAAGCAAGAACACTTCAAGATCTTCACAAATCTGAAATTAAGGCAGAGAATGGATGATTTTCTGAGGTGTAGGAGAGGTTTTGGAAGTGGAAGAGTTTTCTTGGAGAAGGAGTGTGAGATGGAGTGTGTAGGTGGTTCAAATGAGGTGTAATGATAATTTTAAGGCATGGGGGAGAGGGAAAGACCTAATGTCCAAGATTTTAAGAGAGAGAGGGTATTTTTATTGATATTTGATCAAATAATAAAAGCCTTCTTTGAATTTTTATAAATCTAGGCTTTAAATTTTATAAAGACTAATACATTATCTTAATCTCCTAAGGTTTTAATTATTGGGTTTTGTTGATATATTTCCATTTAGTAATAAGTTGTAAACTTATATTTATTGAATTAATTTAGAAAATGATAACCTATGATTTAATTTTTATAAAAGTCAATTTCTCATATTTCAACAATTGTAACAAGGGTTCATAATATGTGGTTGTAAGATTTTGATATCCTTGGATTTTACTTTTGGTTCACATTTCGAATCATGAATTATATGAATTTGTCATCAACTTTATAGTTGGTTTATATTATGATTTAATTTTGTTCATATTAGCTTAGAATACTTAACCTTGTTAAGCTTTAGATTTTTCAATATGGAAATTTTTAGGGTTGCTAACTTACCCTTGGGTTATGGTTTACCGAACATAGTTTTGTGTTTAGACTTAAGGTTCGACTTGGCACTTTACCACTCAGTTGGTTCATTCACATATGAATGTGATTGTTCAACACAAGCTAAGGTACACTAATTGTTCTGAGGGATCTATTAAGTCGCGAACCTAGTTCAACTTGTAACTCTAGAGCCAAGTTAAGTGCACACAAAGAAATGACGAGGTTCTAGATGAGTACCGACCTGAGCTTTCATAGATGTCACAGTCTCCCGTAGTTGTGGGAATTTCGTCCTGAAATTCAACTAGCGGTAACACTGCTTCAGACATAACGAATAGTTGAGGATATTTGTTCTTCATGAAATCCTCCCGTTCCCATGTAAACTCGGGCCCATGCTTAGAGTTCCAACGAACTTTCACGATTGGTATTTTACTTTGTTTTAGTTGCTTAACCTCTCAATCGAGGATTTCTATGGGTTCCTCCACGAATTTTAGTCGATCATTAATTTGGAGGTCCCCGAGAGGTATGTGTAGGGATGCCTCCGCCAAGCACTTTTTGAGGTTTGATACATGGAATGTGTCGTGTGTCACACTCAGTTCATCTAGTAGCTTGAGCTTATATGCCACTGGACCGACCCTTTCGATAATCTCGAAGGGTCCTACATAACGGGGACTCAATTTTCCTCGTTTTCCAAAGCGCACAACTCCCTTCCACGACGATACTTTTAAGAGTACTTTGTCTCCCTTTTTAAACTCCAAGGGTTTCCTATGCTTGTCATCATAGCTCTTCTGGCGATCGCATGCAGCTTTTCGTCTATCACGTATTATCGAGATCTTTTCAGTGGTCTCTTGAATTAAATCCAGTCTCGTTAACTTCCTATCGCCTATTTCCAGCCAACATTGTGGGGAACGACATTTATGCCCGTACAAGGCCTCATAGGGGGCACATTTAATGCTCGTATGGTAGCTATTATTATAGGAGAACTTGGCTAACGGCAAATGGTTATCCCAACTTCCTCCAAAGTCGATCACGCAAGCCCGGAGCATATCATCTAACGTGTGAATGGTTCTTTCGCTCTGACCGTCTGACTGGGGATGATAGGAGGTACTTATGTCAAAACGTGTCCCTAAGGCTTTTTGAAGTGACTGCCAAAATCGAGACGTAAAACGGCTATCTCTCTCTGAAATGATGGAAATAGGTACTCCGTGGCATACTACGATCTCGTCTATGTAAATTCAAGCAAGCCTTTCCATTATGTAATCTTCTCGGATAGGAAGAAAGTGTGCAGATTTCGTCAGTCTGTCCACCACCACCCAAATAGAATCGTGTCCCTTCGCGGTCCTTGGCAACATAACAAAATCCATGGATATTTGCTCCCATTTCCTTTGAGTTATTCTGGTTGCTGAAGAAAACCGGAGGGTTTTTGATATTCAGCCTTCACTTCAGAGCAAGTTAAACATTTCCCAATATACAATGCAATATCTTTCTTCATTACAGGCCACCAATAGTATTCCTTTAGATCCAAGTACATTTTGTCGGCTCTAGGGTGGATCGAGTATCGGGAATTATGGGCTTCCTTTAAAATTACCTTATATAATTCGTCGATCTATGGCACCCATACTCTATTTTCGAAGTACTTCACTCCATCCGAACGTGTTTCAAATCATTGTTCTAGGCCGTGTAATGTTTCACGTTTCAAGTTCTCAGTTTTTAATGCTTCACCTTGAGCGGCAAGGATTTTCCTCTTCAACCTGGTCTGAATAAGGGCTCTGAAGCCATGTGCTCGTGAGGGGTTCACCCTTTCCTTCCTACTCAACGCATCGGCTACAACATTGGCCTTTCCTGGATGGTATTTAATTTCGCAATCGTAGTCGTTGAGTAATTCCACCCACCGCCTCTGTCTCATGTTAAGCATCTTCTGATTCAAGATGTGTTGTAGGATTTTGTGATTGGTATAAATAGTGCGCCTAGTTCCTTACAAGTAATGTCTCCAGATCTTAAGGGCGAATACCACCGCTCCTAATTCTAGGTCGTGGGTTGTGTAGTTTTTCTCATGAACCTTCAACTGCATTGACGCATATGCAATAACCTTGCCTTTCTGCATCAGTATGCAACCCAGACCTTGGTGTGACGCATCACAATACACTATGAAGTTCTATACACCATCTGGCAAATCCAAGACGCGCATTACACAACTTCTGTTTCAGCAATTGGAAGGCATCTTCCTGTGGTTCTCCCCATACAAATTTCCTATCCTTTTGGGTCAAAATAGTCAATGTTTGGGAAATTTTGGAGAAGTTCTCAATAAAGCGCCTATAATAGCCCGCCAATCCCAGAAATTGCCGAATTTCCGTCGGGGATCTTGGGGTTTCCCATTTCTTAATTGCTTCAACTTTGGTGGGATCCACATGTATTCCTTTTTCTCCAACCACATGACTAAGGAATCGCACTTACCTAATCCAAAATTCTCACTTAGAGAACTTTGCAAATAATTTTTGGTCTTTCAACAGTTCTAACACTAGCCTAAGATTTCGTTCATGCTCTTCTTTGTTTGGAGAATAGACTAGTATGTCGTCAATGAACACGATCACAAACTTGTCAAGGTACGGCCTACAAATCCTATTCATAAGATCCATGAAGGCAGCTGGCGCGTTAGTTAGCCCAAAAGGCATAACTAGGAATTCATAGTGTCCTTAACGAGTCCTGAAGGCGGTTTTAGGAACATCTTCTTCGCGTACCCTTAATTGGTGTTATCCCGACCGTAGATCAATCTTTGAAAAGTACGAGGCACCCTGGAGTTGATCGAACAAATCGTCTATTCGAGGAAGGGGGTATCTGTTTTTGATAGTCATTTTGTTTAGTTCTCTATAATCGATGCACATTCTCATCGATCCGTCCTTCTTTTTCACAAAAAAGACCGGTGCGCCCCACGGTGAGGAACTTGGACCGAATGAATCCTTTTTCCAAAAGTTCCTGAAGTTGGCCTGAAAGTTCTTGCATTTCAGAAGGTGTCAAGCGGTAAGGTGCTTTAGCTAGAGGTGCCGCTCCAGGAATTAGATCAATTCTGAATTCGATTTGTCTTGTTGGGGGGAGTCTGGGCAACTCTTCTGGGAATACTTCGGGGTATTCTCGTACTATTGGAACGTCCTGAATATGTTTTTCTTCCGAATTCTTCTCCACTACATGAGGAATGAATGCACGGTACTTCTTCCTCAGATATTTGTGAATCTTCATGCATGAGATTATCTTCAAGTTCTTGCCTGGTTTCTCTTCGTACACTATAAGGGTTTCGTTCTTTTGGAGGGGTATTTTGACAACTTTCTCAACGCATACTATGTCTGCTCGATTCTTGGACAACCAGTCCATTCCAATCACTACGTCAAAGCTACCCAGTTCAATAGGTATAAGGTCAATACTAAAAAGTTTATCAGCTAAGTTCAAGGTACAATTAGGAACTATCTCCCTAGCCTTAATTTCATGACCGTTAGCAACTTCAACTACGTAGGCATGTTCTAATATTTTTTATTTCAAGTGGATTAGGGGTCTAAATTCATGTGATACAAAAGTTCTATCTGCCCCAGAGTCAAATAATACTGCTGCGTAGTGGTTATTTAGGAGGAATGTACCTGTTACCACCTCCGGGTCCTGGAAGGCCTCTTCCGCCTTAATCACAGATGCTCGCCCATGAGCCTGGCCTCCTGGATTTCCATGGTTTATATGTCCCGCCTGGTTCCTGGTATTGTTGTTGGGGCCCTTATTTAGATTCGGGCAGGCATTCCTAAAGTGGTCCACACTTCCATACTCATAGCATGCCCGTTTACCATCCTTGCGATCTTTGTCTATCCTGCAATATTTTGCGAAATGTCATGTTCGATTGCACTTGTGGCAGATAAGGCAGGCACCCTCATGATGATAGCTGCAACTCTCACACTTAGATTTAGGCCCTCGATATTGCACATGTTCCTCTGTTTTAATCCCAAAGTTCCTTGCCCTTTTTTTGTTCTTGTCTGAGTTGTCATTCTTCTTCCCTCCCAACTGGTTCTCCGATTTTCTTTTGTTACTTGTGTTGCTTATGGTCAGTATCTCGGCCCTCAATTTATCATTCGTAAGGCGGTGCGCCAGGTATATAGCGCTATGGATTGAGGTAGGATTTGTTGAAGTAACCATGCCTCAAATTTCTGGTGCTAAACCCCATATGTATCGGTCAATCCTCTTGCTCTCGGGGGTGACCATGTGTGGCACTAGTTCAGCGAGTTCGTGGAAACGCACAGTGTAGCCTTGCACATCGGCTCCTACCATGGCATTGTTCCTGAAGTCAGACTCCATTTTCTGGATCTCATCCTTACTACAGTATTCCTGCTTGAGTAACTCTTTGAATTCCTCCCAAGCTAATTGGTTCGCTGCCTCCCTTCCACGGTTTCGGACTTGCGCATTCCACCACGTTAGGGCTCTGTCTTGGAGAAGACATGCAACATAGGGAACCTTGGAGTCATTTGAGCAGTTGCTGATGTGGAGTACAGCCTCAATTCCTTCTATCCATTTCAACAATCCCACTGCATCCTCTGTTCCATGAAACTCCTTGGGTTTACAAAACATGAAGTACATATAGGTCCATCCCCTTATTTCCTCATTACGAACTCCGCTTCCGTCAGTGTTCTCAGTAGGTGTAGGGCCTCTACGGTTTGTCTGACTAGCATTGATTCCCACAGTCACTTGAGCCACAATGTTAGGGATAGCAGCCATTAGTTGTTGCGAGACTAGTTTAGCAATATCGGGAGTGGCATTCTCAGGCTGTGGTGGGCGTGAGCGGGTGTTTCTTCTTTGGGAAATGGTTCTATAACACACAAACAAAATTAAGGACTTTATTATTATTACTATTTCTTTCAAAAAAAAACTAATTAATAACAATAATAATAAAATATATTTTCAAGAAAGATTTCAAATCATCAAAACAATTTACAGTTCATGAACAATATAAGTGTGAAATAACATGGTGATTGAAAATCATTAAAATAGATTTCATTTGTAGTAATAAAAGGTTTAACAACGCATATTGCTTGACACTGCAAGCTACAAAAGACACTTTAACCATAGTTCTCAAAAGCCATAAACCAAAGGCATTACATCAAAATACATAGACCAAAAACCATAAAACATAAACCATGATGTTTAGATTCAACCCCAAAACACAATCACCCAGACAAGTGCCACTGCCAGAATCAATGCTAGCCCTCCGGCGATAGCGCTAGTGATCATAGCTCTGATTGCAGTCCTCTAGGCGGAGTATGCATAACCATACACCGCATCCACCACGTCTGACATGTCGGCAATGTCGTGATGATGAAAAGCAATCCTACTACGGGCATCATGCAGGTCTCGGGCCATGGCCTTCATGCTGCGTCGCTCCTGACAAGTCATCTCGGGTGCTCGCGTATAAGGCATCCCTATGACTGGGGGTCGAGGCTGACTGGGTTCGGGACACTTGTTCCTTAGTGCAGGAGGTGCTGGCACGGGTTCTGGACGCTCAAACCTCAATACTTCTCTCGGTATTGGCGCGCTCTTTCTCGCTGTCCTCCAATGGTATAGTCCATAAACGGGTGGCTGCGGTGTCGGTTGTCGCAAAGGCTCGGGTATCGACGGGGCGGAAGTCTCCTCAGTCAGTGCCTGGCTGCTCACTTCCTCTCCAATCTCCAATCCTATTGACGAATCTTCGGTTGGGTCGGTGCTCGAGTCGCGGTTGACTTTCGGGCGCGCAGTGACGTAACCAGACTCATCTGCCGATCCAAGTGCTTGAGAGCTAGTGTTTGACATGGCTACGCTATACACGAGAAACTCTAATGTTTAGAAGAGGTTTCAGCATCCTAGTGATTTTCTTTTGTTTACGTTTAACCTAGGGTGTTCATACCATTCACTATAACGAATTCCGGTCTTGCACTTGATCTTCTTTAATTATACATAGGTGATCAGGCTATGTATAACTAAGGTCCAATAGTGCATTACCGGAATTAGTTACACTAAATGGCATGTTTTATTAATTCAACGGTTATAGTTTAGGCCTCCCTAAGGGAAAGGGTAACCCGATATTCTCTATAACCTTAGGCTCTGATATCAAATCTGTCACACCCCGTTAAAGCGGAAACGTGAAGAGTGACAAGCTAAGGTCTCATCACAAAGGTAAATAGAAGTACCAACCATAAACATTAATCGTTTTAAGTTTACATCGCGTACAAAACAAATACTTTCAGTTTTCACAATACATAGTTTAATACATAGCAAAAGTAACAAGTTAAATCATGCTGGCGTCTTATTGATTCACTGACCGTTCCCTGAAAAGCATGCAAAAACAACGGTCAACTATAAAATAGTTGGTGAGTTCACAGGTTTATAATAGTACATTATTTCAAAAATGTAGTTTATTCTATAAATGTTCCAATTTAGAAAACGATGAATGCCATTGCATTCCGTTCACAACCAAGCCTAACGACCGTTCCTACCCCCATTCCATCATGTCCATGGTTCCCATGATGTCAGTTCATGGAAATATACACTCGCGGTTTCGGGTGAGTGGGGGCTATCGACCCCAAATAGCGCTATACATAAGACCATCGGCTCAAATATGAGTTAATAGGTTGTATCGGTTCTCCGGGGACTTAACATAAAAGTTCATAACACCAAATTCATAGTACAAGTTCATAATAAAAGGTTCATACAACAAAGTTCACATCATTAAGTTCATAACACAAGCTCATAAAATAATGTTCATAGAAATTGTAGCATGCTTTCCATCCCAAAACATTAAAACGTAAAATAGGGGTTGTGAATACTCACAATGGAAAGTTTGTGGCTCGGGCTTCGCGTTTTGATATTGACGAGTGTGATTCCTACTAGCATCCTATGGAACAAATAGTTTTAGTGAGATATAATTCACTAAGCTATATCCAACTAATGATGTCGTAAAAGTGCCCAAAGTGTGTATGATTCATTATCGGTAACATTAGTTCATATTGCATTGTGTTCAAAATTTTTCAAAGGCATGGAAATAAATTTTGAAAATTACAAAAATTAGTTTTATGGTTCTAACAAAGGACATTAGTGTCCAGTTTTGAAGGTTATTTGATATTTTTTTGTAACTTAAAGCCCAAATAATCGATAAAATTCAAAATAAATAGTAAACGGTTTCTAAAATTCTCAATTTAAATTTTACAGGCTCCTAAAATGTTCCTAAGGTTGAGAAAAAATATTGTTTAGGGTCTTTGAGTTCAATGATCCAAATTTGTAAGTTCATGCTCAAATTTAATGAAAAATATGGATAAAATATCAAACAGTGTCGAAATCGTCTGAAAATTTACATGGCTTTCTTATTCTATGAATACATTACTACTACAAATTTTCAGGGTTTTATCTCTTCTGAAAACGATTATTTTTAATTTATAGAAATTAAATCATTATTTTTATAGAAAAATAAGGAATTTGTTTAGCCATTGGGGTTTTACAGATCATCACTTGTATATATGAACTTTCATAAAATAATTTGCTTGAAATATATTTAGAATAAACACAGGGGTATTCAACCCCAACAAGTTAGGCAATGTAGCAAAATATAGTGCATGAGTTCTAGATGTAGCTGATGGTTTACGAATTTGTATAGAAAATTCTGTGGGGTTTTAACCCACAAATATTTAGTCACCATTCAATGTATGTGTTAAGTTTCTAAACTATTTTTCCCCGAATTTAAGTTGGGTTTAAGACCCTTGATCATGTAAAGCAAAACTAATGATCACAGAAAACGTTCTGTTTGCGCAACTGTTTTATAAAAATTGTCTAAAATCAGATTTTTAATGTTTTACAGTAAGACCAATTGGATTCGAAAGCTAACTCAAGAAACTAGCCCTAAAAAAGAATATCGTGATTTGGTTAAGTAATGAGTGAGTTGTGCCCGTTCAAAGCTGAGCAAAATATTCTGACAGAATGCATGTTATCCTTGGTTGCTTTTAGTGCTCCCTAAAGGTCACTTTCACAAGGACAACATGTATATCTCTTTTATGGTCGAAAATTAATAACAATAAAGTAGATTTTACAGAAGAATATGAAACTTTTAGGTTCATACATCCAAGTCATAGATTTAGGGTTTTCCAAGGCCCCAAAGTGGGTGTTTCATTCATGTGATAGAGAACTCCTTGAAACCACCGAATCTTAAACTAGGGTTGCACCACAAATCCAATTTCTAGCACATGCATGGAGTGAATGAGCATCCAATATGTACTATAAATTGTTTAAATGCTTTTTGTCATGTAAGAACACAAAAGAAATGAAGAAGAAGATGTGACACTCGATTTTTGAAATCATATGAACATATGTGCATCTTTTCACTCTTTGCGTGGGTTTGATCCCGGATTTTCACCATTTCAAATACATGTATTGTGTTATGCTGAGAATCTACAAACACCAAGAGGAAAAATAAGGATTTCTAGCCATAGAAGGGCATAGAATCCAAAAAGTAAAGAAGAACTATGGAGAAGAGGAAGTAAAATCGTAAAACTATGAGGAAGGATTGTGTTGTTTACCTAGGTTTTGATCTTGAGAGAAGAAAGAACACTTCAAGATCTTCACAAATCCGAAATTAGGGCAGAGAATGGAGGATTTTCTGAGGTGTAGGAGAGGTTTTGGAAGTGGAAGAGTTTTCTTGGAGAATGAGTGTGAGATGGAGTGTGTAGTTGGTTCAAATGATGTATAATGATAAGTTTAAGGCATGGGGGAGAGGGACAGGCCTAATGGCCGAGATTTTAAGAGAGAGAGAGGGTATTTTTATTGATATTTTATCAAATAATAAAAGCCTTCCTTGAATTTTTATAAATCTAGGCTTTAAATTTTATAAAAACTAATACATTATTATAATCTCCTAAGGTTTTAATTATTGGGTTTTGTTGAAATATTTACATTTGGTAAGAAGTTGTAAACTTATATTTATTGAATTAATTTAGAAAATGATAACCTATGATTTAATTTTTATAAAAATCAATTTCTCATATTTCAACAATTGTAACAAGGGTTCATAATATGTGGTTGTAAGATTTTGATATCCTTGGATTTTACTTTTGGTTCACATTTCGAATCATGAATTATATGAATTTGTCATCAACTTTATAGTTGGTTTATATTATGATTTAATTTTGTTCATATTAGCTTAGAATACTTAACCTTGTTAAGCATTAGATTTTTCAATATGGAAATTTTAGGGTTGCTAACTTACCCTTGGGTTATGGTTTACCGAACTTAGTTTTGTGTTTAGACTTAAGGTTCGACTTTGGCACTTTACCACTCAGTTGGTTCAGTCACATATCAATGTGATTGTTCAACACAAGCTAAGGTATACTAATTGTTCCCAGGGATCTATTAATTCGCGAACCTAGTTCAACTTGTAACTCTAGAGCCAAGTTAAGTGCACACAAGGAAATGACAAGGTTCTAGATGAGTACTGACCTGAGTTTTGGTGGATGTCACACAACCTATCCGCAGGTATCCAAAGTCGATCCTCCAAAGGTTTATCTGACCACTGTCACTATGCAGCGTTTATGTCTTCGGTCGAGCCCAGAACCATCAAATAAGCTTGAATGGAGCCCGACTGGATATCCGCAATGCAAGAGGAACAGGAAGGGTTTAAAAAAATAAAGTATGGCAACTTGTTCCGAAGCCAAAAGGTCATGCTATTGTTGGTACCAGATGGTTGTACAAGAATATATTAGATGAATCTGGTGTGGTCGTCAGAAACAAAGCGAGACTAGTCGCTAAGGGGTATAGTCAACTTGAAGGTGTTGACTATGATGAAACATACTCCCCCGTAGCCAGGATGGAGGCCATACGCATCTTCTTAGCGTATGTTGCTCACAATAATATCATAGTTCGTGAAATGGATGTAAAGAGTGCCTTCCTGAATGGTGAATTGAAAGAGGAGGTTTATCTTTAGCAACCTCCGGGCTTTGAATGTCTTGAATTCCCAGATCACTGTTACAAGCTTGATAAAGCAGTTTATGGTCTAAAGCAAGCACTAAGAGCGTGGTACGAGACTCTCTCTGAATTTCTTGTCTCGTCTGGTTACAAACGTGGAGTGATTGACCCCACTTTATTTAGAAAGACAAATGGTAATCACCTTATGCTTGTACAAATCTATGTGGATGATATCATCTTCGGATAAACGGATCATGGGATGGTGGTTGAATTCGCAACGCTCATGAAAAACAAGTTCCAAATGAGCATGAATAGAGAGATTAGTTTCTTTCTAGGACTTCAAGTGAAACAAGTCCATCAAGGGATACTCATCCATCAAGAGAAATACACCTCTGAACTACTGCAGAAATACTCAATGGACAACTGTTCCTCTGCCAAGGTCCCTATGGCCTTCGGATATAAGATTTCTGTTGATCCTTCCGGAGAATCAGTAGACCACAAAACTTATATAGGAATGATTGGCTAGTTGATGTACCTCACCGCAAGCCGACCAGACATTGTCTTCGCAACAGGTGGATGCGCAAGATACCAAGCTGATCCCAAAGTATCTCAAATGACCGCAGTTAAGCAAATTCTCAGATAGTCATTTTGTTTAGTTCTCTATAATCGACGCACAATCTCATCGATCCATCCTTCTTTTTCACAAAAAAGTCCGGTGCGCCCCACGGTGAGGAACTTGGATGAATTAATATTTTTTCCAAAAGTTCCTGAAGTTGGTCCGAAAGTTCTTGCATTTCAGAAGGTGCCAAGCGGTAAGGTGCTTTAGCTACAGGTGCCGCACAAGGAATTAGATCAATTCTGAATTCGATATGTCTTGTTGCGGGGAGTCCGGGCAACTCTTCTGGGAATACTTCGGGGTATTCTCGTACTATTGAAATGTCCTGAATATGTTTTTCTTCCGAATTCTTCTCCACTACATGAGCCAGGAATGCAAGGTACTTCTTCCTCATATATTGGTGAATCTTCATGCATCAGACTATCTTCAAGTTCTTGCCTGGTTTCTCTCTGTACACTATAAGGGTTTCGTTGTTTTGGAGGGATATTTTGACAACTTTCTCAAAGCATACTATGTCTGCTCGATTCTTGGACAACCAGTCCATTCCAATCACTACGTCAAAGCTACCCGGTTCAATGGGTATAAGGTCAATAATAAAAAGTTTATCAGTTAAGTTCAAGGTACAATTAGGAACTATCTCCCTAGCCTTAATTTCATGACCGTTAGCTACTTCAACTACGTAGGTATGTTCCAATATTTTTGATTTCAAGTCGATTAGGGGTCTAAATTCATTTGATACAAAACTTCTATCTGCCCCAGAGTCAAATAATACTGATGCATAGTGGTTGTTTAGGAGGAATGTACCTGTTTCCACCTCCGGGTCCTGGCGGGCCTCTTCCGCCTTAATCACAAATGCTCGCCCATGAGCCTGGCCTCCTGGATTTCCACGGTTTATATGTCCCGCCTGGTTCCTGGCATTGTTGTTGTTGGGGCCCTTATTTATATTCGGGCAGGCATTCCTAAAGTGGTCCACACTTCCACACTCATAGCATGCCCGTTTACCATCCTTGCGATCTTTGTCTATCCTGCAATATTTTGCGAAATGTCATGTTCGATTGCACTTGTGTCAGATAGGGCAGGCACCCTCATGATGATTGTTGCAACTCTCACACTTAGGGTTAGGCCCTCCGTATTGCACAGGTTCCTCTGTTTTAACCCCAAAGTTCCTTGCCCTTTTTTTGTTCTTGTCTGAGTTGTCATTCTTCTTCCCTCCCTACTGGTTCTCCGATTTTCTTTTCTTACTTGCTTTGCTTATGGTCAGTATCTCGGCCCTCACTTTATCATTCGTAAGGCGGTGCGCCAAGTATATAGCGTTATGGATTGAGGTAGGATTTGTTGAAGGAACCATGCCTCGAATTTCTGGTGCTAAACCCCATATGTATCAGTCAATCCTCTTGCTCTCGGGGGTGACCATGTGTGGCACTAGTTCAACAAGTTCGTGGAAACGCACAGTGTAGCCTTCCACATCGCCTCCTACCATGGCATGGTTCCAGAAGTCTGATTTCATTTTCTAGATCTCATCCTTACTACAGTATTCCTTCTTGAGTAACTCTTTGAATTCCTCCCAAGATAATTGGTTTGCTGCATCCCTTCCACGGTTTCGGACTTGCGCATTCAACCACATTAAGGCTCTGTCTTGGAGAAGACATGCAACATAGGGAACCTTGCTGTCATTTGAGCACTTGCTGATGTGGAGTACAGCCTCAATTCCTTCTATCCATTTCAACAATCCCACTGCACCCTCTGTTCTATGAAACTCGTTGGGTTTGCAAGACATGAAGTACTTATAGGTGCATCCCCTTGTTTCCTCATTACGAACTCCGCTTCCGTCGGTGTTATCAGTAGGTGTAGGGCCTCCACGGTTTGTCTGACTAGCATTGATTCCCGCAGTGACTTGAGCCACAATGTTAGGGATAGTAGCCATTAGTTGTTGCAAGACTAGTTCAGCAATATCGGGAGTGGCATTCTCAGGCTGTGTTGGGCGTGAGCGGGTGTTTTTTCTTTGGGGCATGGTTCTATAACACACAAACAAAATTAAGGAGTTTATTATTATTATTATTATTTCTTTCAAAAAAAACTAATTAATAATAATAATAATACAATATATTTTCAAGAAAGATTTCAAATCATCAAAACAATTTACAGTTCATGAACAATATAAGTGTGAAATAACATGGTGATTGAAAATCATTAAAATAGATTTCGTTCGTAGTTCGTAAATAAAAGGTTTAACAAAGCATATTGCTTGACACTGCAAGCTACAAAAGACACTTCAACCATAGTTCTCAAAAGCCATAAACTAAAGGCATTACATCAAAATACATAGACCAAAAACCATAAAACACAAACCATGACGTTTAGATTCAACCCCAAAACACAATCACCCAGACAAGTGCCACTGCCAGAATCAATGCTAGCCCTTTGGCGATTGCCCTAGTGATCATATCTCTGATTGAAGTCCTCTGGGCGGAGTATGCATAACCATACACCGCATCCACCACGTCTGACATGTCGGCAATCCTGTGATGATGATAAGCAATCCTACTACGGGCATCATGCAGGTCTCGGGCCATGGCCTCCATGCTGCGTCGCTCCTGACAAGTCATCTCGGTTCTCACGTATAAGGTATCCCTATAACTGGGGGTCGAGGCTGACTGGGTTCAGGACGCTCGTTCCTTGGTGCAGGTGGTGTTGGCACGGGTTCTGGACGCTCGAACCTTAATACTTCTCTCGGTATTGGCTCGCTCTTTCTCGCTGTCCTCCTATGGTATAGTCCATAAACGGGTGGCTGAGGCGTCGGCTGTCGCAAAGGCTCGGGTGTCGACGGGGCTGAAGTCTCCTCAGTCGGTCCCTGGCTGCTCATTTCCTCTCCAGTCTCCGATCCTATTGACGAATCTTCGGTTGGGTCGGTGCTCGAGTTGCGGTTGACTTTCAGGCGCGCAGTGACGTAACCAGACTCATCTGCCGATCCAAGTGCTTGAGAGCTAGTGTTTGACATGGCTACGCTATACACGAGAAACTCTAATTTTTAGAAGAGGTTTCAACATCCTAGTGATTTTTTTTGTTTACGTTTAACCTAGGGTGTTCATACCATTCAATGTAACGAATTCCGGTCTTGCACTTGATCTTCTTTAATTATACATAGGTGATCAGGCTATGTATAATTAAGGTCCAGTAGTGCATTACCGGAATTACTTATACTAAATGGCATGTTTTATTAATTCAACGGTTATACTTTAGGCCTCCCTAAGGGAAAGGGTAAGCCGGTATTCTCTATAACCTTAGGCTCTGATACCAAATCTATCACACCCCGTTAAAGCGGAAACATGTAGAGTGACAGGCTAAGGTCTCATCACAAAGGTAAATAGAAGTACTAACCATAAACATTAAGCGTTTTAAGTTTACATCGCGTACAAAACAAATACTTTCAGTTTTCACAATATATAGTTTAATACATAGCAAAAGTAACAACTTAAATCATGCTAGCGTCATATTGATTCACTGCCGGTTCCCTGAAAAGCATGCAAAAATGAGGGTCAACTATAAAATAGTTGGTGAGTTCACAGGTTTATAATAGTATATTATTTAAAAAATGTAGTTTATTCTATAAATGTTCCAATTTAGAATACGATGAATGCCATTGCATTCCGTTCACAACCAAGCCTAACGACCGTTCTTGCCTCATTCCATCATGTCCATGGTTCCCATGATGTCAGTTCATGGAAATATGCACTCGTGGTTCCGGGCGAGTGGGGGCTGTCGACCCCAAATAGTGCTATCCATAAGACCATCGGCTCAAATATGAGTTAATAGGTTGTATCGGTTCTCCGTGGACTTAACATACAAGTTCATAACACCAAATTCATAGTACAAGTTCATACTAAAAGGTTCATACAACAAAGTTCACATCATTAAGTTCATAACACAAGCTCATAAAATAATGTTCATAGAAATTGTAGCATGCTTTCCACCCCAAAACATTAAAACGTAAAATAGGGGTTGTGAATACTCAGAATGGAAAGTTTGTGGCTCGGGCTTCGCGGTTTGATGTTGACGAGTGCGATTCCTACTAGTGTCCTATGGAACAAATAGTTTTAGTGAGATATAATTCACTAAGCTATATCCAAATAGTGATGTCGTAAAAGTGCCCAAAGTGTGTACGATTCATTATCGGTAACATTAGTTCATATTGCATTGTGTTCAAAATTTTTACAAAGGCATGGAAATAAATTCTGAAAAATACAAAAATTAGTTTTACGGTTCTAACAAAGGACATTAGTGTCCAGAAATTTCGTAAACAGTTTTGAAGGTTATTTGATATTTTTTTGTAACTTAAAGCCCAAATAATCGATAAAATTCAAAATAAATAGTAAACGGTTTCTAAAATTCTCAATTTAATTTTTACAGGCTCCTAAAATGTTCCTAAGGTTGAGAAAAAATATTGTTTAGGGTCTTTGAGTTCAATGACCCAAATTTGTAAGTTCATGCTCAAATTTAATGAAAAATATGGATAAAATATCAAACAGTGTCGAAATCGTCTGCAAATTTACATGGCTTTCTTACTCTATGAATACATTACTACTACAAATTTTCAAATTTTTATCTCTTTTGAAAACGATTATTTTGAATTTATAGCAATTAAATCATTATTTTTATAGAAAAATAAGGAATTGGTTTAGCCATTGGGAGTTTACAGATCATCACTTGTATATATGAACTTTCATAAAATAATTTGCTTGAAATATATTTAGAAGAAAAACAGGGGTATTCAACCCCAACAAGTTAGGCAATGTAGCACAATATAGTGCATGAGTTCTAGATGTAGCTGAACGTTTACGAATTTGTTTAGAAAATTTTGTGGGGTTTTAACCCACAAAATTTTAGACACCATTAAATGGATGTGTTAAGTTTCTAAACTATTTTTCCCCGAATTTTAGGTGGGGTTTAAGACCCTTGATCATGTAAAGCAAAACTAATGATCACAGAAAACGTTCTGTTTGCGCAACTGTTTTATAAAAATTGTCTAAAATCAGATTTTTACTGTTTTACAATAAGACCAATTGGATTCGAAAGCTAACTCAAGAAACTAGCCCTAAAAAAAGAATATCGTGATTTGGTTAAGTAATGAGTGAGTTGTGCCCGTTCAAAGCTGAGCAAAATATTCTGACAGAATGCATGTTATCCTTGGTTGCTTTTAGTGCTCCCTAAAGGTCACTTTCACAAGGACAACATGTATATCTCTTTTATGGTCGAAAATAAATAACAATAAAGTAGATTTTACAGAGGAATATGAAACTTTTAGGTTCATACATCCAAGTCATAGATTTGGGGTTATTCCAAGGCCCCAAAGTGGGTGTTTCATTCATGTGATAGAGAACTCCTTGAAACCACCGAATCTTACACTAGGATTGCACCACAAATCCAATTTCTAGCACATTCATGGAGTGAATGAGCATCCAATATGTACTAGAAATTGTTTAAATGCTTTTTGTCATGTAAGAACACAAAAGAAATGAAGAAGAAGATGTGACACTCGATTTTTGAAATCATATGAACATATGTGCATCTTTTCACTCTTTGCATGGGTTTGATCCTGGATTTTCACCATCTCAAACACATGTTTTTGTTATGGTGAGAATCTACAAACACCAAGAGAAAAAATAAGGATTTCTAGCCATAGAAGGGCATAGAATCCGAAAAGTAAAGAAGAACTATGGAGAAGAGGAAGTAAAATCGTAAAACTATGAGGAAGGATTGTGTTGTTTACCTAGGTTTTGATCTTGAGAGAAGCAAGAACACTTCAAGATCTTCACGAATCCAAAATTAGGGCAGATAATGGAGGATTGTCTGAGGTGTAGGAGAGGTTTTGGAAGTGGAAGAGTTTTCTTGGAGAAGGAGTGTGAGATGGAGTGTGTAGGTGGTTCAAATGAGGTGTAAAGATAGTTTTAAGGCATGGGGGAGAGGGAAAAGCCTAATGGCCGAGATTTTAAGAGAGAGGGTATTTTTATTGATATTTGATCAAATAATAAAAGCCCTCCTTGAATTTTTATAAATCTGGGCTTTAAATTTTATAAAAACTAATACATTATCATAATCTCCTAAGGTTTTAATTATTGGGTTTTGTTGAAATATTTACATTTGGTAAGAAGTTGTAAACTTATATTTATTGAATTAGTTTAGAAAATGATAACCTCTGATTTAATTTTTATAAAAATCAATTTCTCATATTTCAACAATTGTAACAAGGGTTCATAATATGTGGTTGTAAGATTCTGATATCCTTGGATTTTAGTTTTGGTTCACATTTCGAATCATGAATTATATGAATTTGTCATCAACTTTATAGTTGGTTTATATTATGATTTAATTTTGTTCATATTAGCTTAGAATACATAACCTTGTTAAGCATTAGATTTTTCAATATGGAAATTTTTAGGGTTGCTAACTTACCCTTGGGTTATGGTTTACCGAACATAGTTTTGTGTTTAGACTTAAGGTTCGACTTTGGCACTTTACCACTCAGTTGGTTCATTCACATATCAATGTGATTGTTCAACACAAGCTAAGGTACACTAATTGTTCCGAGGGATCTATTAATTCGCGAACCTAGTTCAACTTGTAACTCTAGAGCCAAGTTAAGTGCACACAAGGAAATTACGAGGTTCTAGATGTGTACTGACCTGAGTTTTGGTGAATGTCACACAACCCGTCCGCAGGTATCCAAACTCGATTCTCCAAAGATTTATCTGATCACTGTCACTGTGCAGCGTTTATGTCTCCGGTCGAGCCCAGAACCATCAAAGAAGCTTTAACGGAGCCCGAATGGATATCCGTAATGCAAGAGGAACTGGAAGAGTTTAAAAAAATAAAGTGTGGCAACTCGTTCCGAAGCCAAAAGGTCACGCTATTGTTGGTACCAGATGGGTGTACAAGAATATATTAGATGAATCCAGTGTGGTCGTCAGAAACAAAGCGAGACTAGTCGCTAAGGGGTATAGTCAACTTGAAGGTGTTGAATATGATGAAACATACGCCCCCGTAGCGAGGATGGAGGCCATACGCATCTTCTTAGCGTATGTTTCTCACAATAATATCAAAGTTCGTCAAATGGATGTAAAGAGTGCCTTCCTGAATGGTGAATTGAAAGTGGAGGTTTATCTTCAGCAACCTCCGGGATTTGAATGTCTTGAATTCCCAGATCACTGTTACAAGCTTGAGAAAGCAGTTTATGGTCTAAAGCAAGCACCAAGAGCGTGGTACGAGACTCTCTCCGAATTTCTTGTCTCGTCTGGTTACAAAAGACGAGTGATTAACCCTACCTTATTTAGAAAGGCAAATGGTAATCACCTTATGCTTGTACAAATCTATGTGGATGATATCATCTTCACATAAACGGATCATGGGATGGTGGATGAATTCGCAAAGCTCATGCAAAATAAGTTCCAAATGAGCATGAATAGAGAGATTAATTTCTTTCTAGGACTTCACGTGAAACAAGTCCCTCAAGGGATACTTATCCATCAAGAGAAATACACCTCTGAACTACTTCAGAAATACTCAATGGACAACTGTTCCTCTCCCAAGGTCCCTATGGCCTTCGGATATAAGATTTCTGTTGATCCTTCTGGAGAATCAGTAGACCACAAAACTTATAGAGGAATGATTGGCTCGTTGATGTACCTCACCGCAAGCCGACCAGACATTGTCTTCGCAACAGGTGTATGCGCAAGATACCAAGCCGATCCAAAAGTATCTCACATGACCGCAATTAAGCAAATTCTCAGATATTTAAAGGGCGGCAAGGCTCTAGGCATGTGGTATCCCGCAGGGAATGACTTCGGCCTACAAGCCTTCTACGATGCGGATCATGCTGGATGTAGATTGGATAGAAAAAACACTTCTGGTGGCTGTCAATTTCTTGGTGGAAGACTCATCAGCTGGTCGTCAAGGAAACAAAATTGTGTCTCATTGTCTTCCGCAGAAGATGAATATGTGGCCACAGCCAGCTGTTGTTCACAAGTCTTGTGGATGAAAATGCAACTTATGGACTACGAATACAGGATGTTGCGGATACCAATTTACTGTGACTCAGAGAGTGCGATAGCAATTTCCCACAATCCTATTCATCACTCTAATACGAAGCATACTGAATTACGGTATCATTTCATCAAAGACAACATTCTGAAAGGTAACATTTAACTAATTTTTGTTAACATTCATGAAGAGATTGCTGATGTATTCCCAAAAGCACTTGACTCTTCAAAACTCAACAGTTTCTTACAAATGTTAGGAATGATGAATCCGGACCCGCACTTCTTTTTGAATTGATAGGTACCGCAGACCATCTCTGGTCCCCGATGCGGTCCTAGCAAAATATATCTATCATACATGGTTTCAATATACTTTGTGTACCACAATATACCGGGTGTACCGCAACCATATATCATACCTATATTTCTAAGGTCCTTATTGTTTGTTATTTCTGATCTTGTTCAAGTGTTTATCTCAATTTCTTCTATCACAGTCATATAATCATCAATCCGCAATGACTGACCAATCCGCAGTCACATTGAATGAACCTTCAACAACTTCATAAATTCCAAAGAACAATGTGTGCTATTTAATGATCCTTCATTAAATTAGAAAAACATTCTAAAAAAAAAAAACATTATTTGTGTAGCACATCACCGTTTAAATTCTTCTTTATCAAATGATCCTTTTGTCAGACCTATTTTGGGGTTGAAATCAAATAAAACAGTTTCCCAATAAAAGAAATCTTTAAGAAATATTTTTCATTAAACTGTCTAATCTGCCCTGCCCCAAGATGTCAAATCCGTTCAAATTCCACCTTTATTCAACGGACTTAAGCCGCTCACCACACGATTCTCAAACGTGTGATAATGGGCCTGACACTTCATTAAATGCTACATTTTTGGAAAATCAACAACATCTAAACTTTTCTGTTTTCAATCGTTTTTGTGGCAGAAATTCACTTTTTCTTAAAAATAAAAACTCACGGGTTTTTATCTTTAACCGCCACATATAGGGTAAAAACAATAAACTTTTGAAATCCGCCCCTATAAAACCTTTTTTTTCATCCAAGAAAGCTTTACGCTTTCTGAACCCTCTTAGACGATCTTCATCTTCTTCACCTTCTTGCACTCAAGTTTTCTGCAAGTTCTACAAAAAAAATTTCAAAATGGTGAAGTCTGGCATCTCAAAGAAGCAATCCAAAGCTTCTGGTTCCGTTCAACCTGCTGGTTCTGATTCCGCCACAAGGAACCAATGGCCATCCATTGCCTCAAGCAACTTTAGGGCAATCTTTGAAGATCATTCCGCCTACAATGAGTCTATTCGACTCATGATCAAGTTCATCACCAATCACGTACTATTTGGACCATTTGATTCCTTCACTGATGTGGTTCCAATTTCCACACTCTTCAAATGTGCATTCTCAGCGTATCGTCCCCTCAACAATCAGCAAGAAGTTCATCTGAACTTAATGGATGATTCCCTGGTCATCTTGACCAAAGACAAGTTTCTGATTGCAATCAATCTACTAGTTCATCCCACTACAAAGTTCATATCTCCCAGCGTGGCGGACATCATCTCTACACTCTACCAAATGGGTTACCAGAAGAAGCTCAAGGGGATAGGAGAATTCAAGAAAAACCAACTTCGTGCGGTCTGGCAGTTCCTCTGTAACTTCTTAATCCGCAGTTTGTCAGGAAGAACCGGAGGCACTGATAACATGGGTCTCAAACTATTGGAACTCGTCTGGAGTATCTTCACAGGCCACAACGTCAACTACGGCCAAATATTATGGGATGACTTCCTCCAGTACATCCCTAAAGAGACTCCGAGGGCAAATCCTACAGAACTCACTTTTTCAAGGTTTTGGTCCTTGTGTATTTCAGACCTCCACCGCGATGCAAAGATCAGCTTGGGCAGCGACATCAACTTCTTCGTCACTCGTGACCTCAAAAGGTACCCTCCCTCTAAAGATCAATCTGTCTTTGGACCTTTAAGACGCTTACCCATACATATCTTGACTACTGTTGGACTTGAGAAAAAAGAAGTCACTGATCACATTGAGGCTACGGAAGGTATTGACCCATACCTTCCTACCCCGCCTCTACCCAGTCAGAAGATACTAGCCTCTACCGCACCTCGTGATCCTCAACATACCGCAACTCCATCTTCTACTACTCTCTCTAACCTTCCTTTAGCCCAACGGCTTAAGAAACTTTCTTCAAGAAAAACCTTCCGAGGGAAGTCCAAGAAAGGCACTCCATCCAAAGGAGTCGAACCATCCAAGAAACGTAAACTCAGACATGTTGTCTCTTCAGATGAAGACTCTGATCCAGTTCAGACCCCTACACTCAATGTTGAAGATGAGTCTAATGATGACTCTTTCCCCATTATCGTTCTCAAGAAACGCAAAACCAAACCAAGTTCTTGCCAAATGCGTGACTGGACTAATACTGAAGTCTCTCAGAAGACTCCAGTAATCCTTAGGGTTCCCGCAGACCCATTTGTTTCAACCCTTCCCAGCCACTCAGACACAATAAGTGTGTTTGCTTCATTGAAACGTGGAGACTCTCCCCCAGCTAAATCCTAAGAGGATTTAATTGGTTCTTCTCCCCCTAAGATCTCCAGGGCTTCCCGACTTCATTTCTTTTAGGAACAGGAGTTGCGCTCCTTACTTGACTTTTTACTCCAAACACTTGATACACCTTCCCAACCGCAGGACAATTCTTCAGTCCTTGCCAGAACTGAGCCGAGGCAAAACTTGACTACGGGTCAAGGAGACCCAGGAAGCTCAGGAAATCGTACTCTGCTTACCTTACATACAGGTGGTTTAGGTACGGTGAGCACAAATGTGCAAGGATCCGTGAACCCGAGGGACACCTCGGTGCGTAATCAAGGTTTTGACGGCTATGACTCCGATGATACCTGCACTTGGGATCATCCCACTACTGAGTCTGGTATCAATAAATATGAAGCTTTTCGCAGGGCTTTTCAGGGTCGAGAAGATATGCAAACTCAGCAGCTTCAGCAAAAAGAGAAAGAAATTCAAATGGTGGCTAACTACTGGGCAGATGCAATCAACAATGCCAACACCGTAGCCACTATTCTCAAAGTTCAAGAATGGATGACCGCAATGGCTGAGACCATCCGCAAAGCTCAGACCATTCCAGATGGTGCAGGTCCATCCCAACCCCCTTCAACTCAAACTGTTCAAGACTCTGAAGATGCTGGAACCGCAATCGAAGTCAGTTCCGGGCCTACATTTGGCTTTGATGACTTTGACATGAATGAAGTCACCCAACCAGAACGATCAGATGATATGGTGATGATCTTCGACGAAGAAGAAGAATCAAGTGAATCCCACCAGTCTACTTCAAAGCCCACGGAAAAGAAGAAGAAGAAGAAAATGGCTGTCTCCAGGAAAGAATTTTTAAGCCTATAAAACAAGATCGATCAGATCTTAGCTGCAGTAAAATCCAGCCAACCGCAACCGGAAGATGTGCCTGGACCGCAATCCCTAATTGACAGGATAGAACATTTGGAAGCAATAGAACGACTTGCTACTGAGAGAATCTCTCTCAAGGTTGAAATGGGTATTCGAGCCCTGGATACAAACCGGAAGGCAGATCATCAATAATTTATCACCACTGCGGAGCGACTCATCACTGAAGTGAACGCAATCAAAACTGAGCTTCAATCAGTCATTATGGGTCATGATGCTCATTCAAAGTAGCTTTTTGAGGAAACTCACAATGCTTATGAGTCCGCTATCTCAGTCTTACAAACAACCATCAACAACCTCAGACGCTCCTTATCCTCAAACTTCCATGGCCAGGAGATTCTCAGATTCACCAAGGAGATCCACACACTGCTATTCAACCCCACAACCCCCACCAATCAACAACTTAGTGAAGCTATCAAAGCTCAGTTCAATGAAGTTTGTGCCAAGATTGACGGTCTTAAGCAATGGCTTGAGGAGGAACCCGGTGTTCCTTTCTCAAGAGGGGGATGTGAGGACCACAATTCAGACTGAATTTCTCATCAACACTCACATCCGCATCAACACTTACAAACTCCCATCCACTTCGGTCAACATCCAACTTATCTGAACTCATCACTCAACAAAAGGTTCCTACCCTGCAACCTTCTCCACAAC
The DNA here is from genome assembly GCF_052849685.1 of Lactuca virosa. NCBI lineage: Eukaryota > Viridiplantae > Streptophyta > Magnoliopsida > Asterales > Asteraceae > Lactuca > Lactuca virosa. The sequence goes on along the minus strand of NC_136429.1, from coordinate 301,331,212 downwards.
CATCTCCATAAAAGAAAACTCATGTGCCCTCTCATCAGAAAAGTCCAATTCAATCTCCTCATCAGTCTCCGGTTCAAAAAGTCCAAGATATTTAACATCCTACTTCCCAACATCAGGAGACTCCCCCTCATCTCAGAAACTTAACCCCATACATGTCATCCAAAAACTCCTACGACTCTCCCAAAACCAAACAAAGGAAAGCTAACTGGAAAGCAGCTAAGTTTGCAGAGTTGATATTGTTGGATAAGGTGTCTAAGGCCATAACTTATTTGGTATATACTTGACCCGACCCGGCATGGTCCATTTGGGTTGCACTTCACCCGAACTAGTTATGGATAATTTTATGAGAGTTGTATACTTACGATTTATTAATATATTATAAGTTATAATATATTAATATAAAGTCATGTTACTTAATTAGTTTTAATCTTGAATTAATTATGAATTAATTTAGTGATTAAAAGGAAGACTAATTAAATCATGGGCTATTATATTTATATGGTGTGGGCTAACACTCATTTGGAATGGGCTAAGCTTATATGGAAGTCCATGGATGATCCATGGAGCTTTTACCCATGGATCCTTGGAAGAGGAAAAGACATGGGTTATTAGGGTTTCACCCTAACCATGTACACTATATAAACAAGCTTATGTTGCATGAAAAAGACACTAATGTGTGTGTAAGTGTGGTGACCAAAATCAAGAGTTAGTATACTCTCTCATACATTTTCCAAGTTTGTGGTGATTTGTGATTTCCATTTGAGGCATTCACATTATTGGTGCTTGGCTCTCAAACTCCAAGGAATCAACAATCAACAAAAGGTATGTAATTCATCTAGTTCTTTTATGGTTAAAAGTACCCCATGCCATGCTAGATAGGTTATAAACCTTGGAAAATAATATTTTGCATGTATCTTAGACAAACATAGATCCAAGGTTTAATAGGGTTGCATGCACACTTAGGAAGTGTTAGAATGCTCAAAACCCAACAGTGGTATCAGAGACTAGGCTTGTTTGTTTGATACTTGATGCAAAATAGTGAAAAAAGTCTAATTTTTTGCTTTCTGCCTGATGAACTCGCCGAGTCCATGGGGGGACTCGCCGAGTTCATGTGTAAACTCATCCTACTCGCCGAGTAGGTTCGTGCACTCGGCGAGTAGGAGCCTCAGAATGCAGATTTTCGACTTTTGCTGCTGGAAATGGACTAGAAACATTACCCTAAACTGTTTTGGAGTTTTAAAACTTGTTTTAGTTGGTGTAATGGTTGTTCTAATCCATTTACAATAGCTTATATCAAAATTTCATGTTTTGTATGTGTTTATATAATTCTTGAAACTTTGATGATCATGTTCATGTTCTTATGAATTTAGAAGATGATAGGAATTATTTGCTGAATTGTTTAGGATTAATTCTTCATCATTTATGTGTTTTAATGGAGTCCATAATTTGTCCTCAAGTTATGGATATCCAAAGGTCACTTCTTTTAAACACACACTTAAAACACATAAGTTACATGGAAATGAAGAGTCTTCATTTTTATGAACCTTTAATTCATAAGTTATGAAATGAAAAGTTTTGAATAGTTTCAAAACTTGTCCTCAAGTTTTGGAATTTGGAAAGTTACACACAATTTAATATACTTTAATTCCAAACCCTTAGAGTTTTAAAAGTTAAAATTCAACCCTTATACTATTTATAACATTAATGGTTAATTATTATATATATGTATAAGATCAAAGTCGTCTTACCGCTAGTACGCCTCATTCACGAAGCCAGTCTCTAAGGTGGGTATAAGGTTGTTGCCTATAAAATGGCAACTTAATGGGTGTCCACTCTCACCCACCGCTTGCTTGACTGGTGGAGGGTCGTTAGCCGAACGGGTAGGACAAGGACTTATAAATTCTCATTAAAAGTATGATGAATATTATAAAGTAACTAAACCTTTTATAAATTCCCAATCTTAGTTACTTTAGGAAAATGTGAATATGGTGCTAACCCATGAAATTCACACTTTGTACCTTACCAAGTCGTTGGTGGAGCGTGTGTGGTTAACCGGCACACTAACTTGGACTAGTAAGGATCACGAAGGGTGACTGAATGTTTATCATAGATCGGTGGAGCGTGTGTGGTTAACCGGCACATTGATTAGGTGATAATATTAAGGGTACCAAGTGAATTTGCATGGTTATTCACACCTTGTTTTGTGATCCTCGGCATCCCAGTCACAAAACTTGAAGGGCACAATCGAGATTGAAACATGCCATTGAAAAGTTCAATGAATCTCAAAAGAATCTAGGAATTTCAAAAACCAATTAAACCAATTAAACCAATTAAACCTAATAATTCATTTCGTTTTGTGATCCTCGGCATCCCCTTCCTTATTGTTTCAAATGTAATCCAATATTTACCCTTTCTACCCTGTCTTTGGAAATCTCCTTCAAATTAAATCCGATATTTACTCCTCAGCCCCATCTTCCAAAATCATTTCAAATAAAGTCCCAGGAGTTACCATTTAGCCCCTGCCTTCATAAATACTTACAAAACCAATCTGGAACTTACACTTTTAACCCCCGACTTCCAAAATTGTGACAATTAGCTCTCCGAGTCCAATCTTTGATATATAATTATTTATTTTAGGGCTACCATTTGTTCATTAATTTTTATCATTTTAATTATTTAATAAACGAGGTGTTACAGATTTAAGGGTAGCAGAGAGGGCTTATTTGACGAGTCATTACTAGCACCGCCACTTTGGTTGGTGGCAGGAGGGTTCTCCACCTCATCATCACTAGTGACATCTTTACTTTCGACTTCTATAGTGTACAAATTGACAATGAATGAGTCCCAACTAACCTTCAAACCAAAACACCATAACCGGTGACTTCACAACACCTCTTCTATAACGCCCGAATCGTCAGGTATTTTCTTATACAGCTTATTCAATATATATATATATATATATATATATATATATATATATATATATATATATATGTATGTATTTTATGGAGAGGGTCGTACGCTGGGCGTACATCGTGTACACACGGCATACACATGGTGAGGCGTGAAGCGGAAAAGTCCCTGCGTACGCTAGGCGTAGTTTGGCCAAAAGCAAACCCTAAATTTTAGGGTTTGCATCCTATTTAAAGAACTTATGTCCCTCCTAACCCTCATTCTCTCATCCTCCATTGCTATTAGAGTGTTAGAACCGAACCCCAAACAACTTTCATGCATTTTGAGCTTACCTTGTGCATTTTTGGTGTTATTTGGTGGTTTTGAAGAATAAGGTGTTTGGAGAAGAAGAAAGGATGTGAAGAGAGCCTGTAGATCTACAAGTTTGGCATCATTTCTGACCTATTTGAGGTATAAAGCTTAAACCTTGGCCATTGCAGGCTTAGATCTAGTTTTGGGGTGATTTATGTTATATTTTGGTCCCATAGTTGAGGTTCTTTAAGTTAAAGGAGTTTCAGTCCGTATGAGCTATCCTTTTAGGCTCTTGGAAGTGTTAGGTGCCAAAAAAATCAGACGTTGATGGTTTAGCCTCAACCATGCAAGTGCTAGATATCATCTAAGTGTGTTTATGGACTTAATTTAAGTCTTAATCCCCATATATGAATGCAAAAGCATAAAGTTTATAACTTTATGGCTTAGCACGTTTTTAGGGACCTAGATCTATGTTTTGGACGTTAGGGCTTAATGGATTAAGTCACAAGAAGGTCCTTGGGGTGGCTGGTCAGTACGTTGGACGTACTCCCTGTTACGCTGCGTGTACTGGGTCAACCAACTGAATCTAGTCAAGACCAGCGTACGCTGGGGGAACATGCAGAGTACGCCATATGTACGCATGCCAGTGGATGAAGGCCTATGGGCCTAGGGTTATGATGAATGGTATTTGGGCCTTATTGGGCCTTAGAATTTATTTGATTTGGCTTAGACACTTTGAGTTGTTTTGAAATTGGGCTTTGGGACGAAGAGGCCCAATAAGGATAGGATTAGGGAATCTTTTGGCTTAAGAAATGAATTAGGGTTTGATGCTTGGAGTCAAAATGTAACAGCTAATTAGAAATTTATGTTGTGGAATAGGGGGAGGATTTCACGAGTCATTCATTGAGTACGATTTGACACCCATAGTTTGAGGTGAGTCTCCTATCGTAGAATCCATGAGCTGAAGGCACCAAGGTCGGCCCACAAATTATGATATGGCTTGATGATTATCTTTGTGATAATTATCGGTTGTGCGTCTATTATTTGATGATTCTATGAATTATATGTGATATTATATAGTAGTGATAGATGGTGAAATTGACCCGGTATCCGGTTGAAATAGACCGAAGGGGCAGGTCGAATACCCAGATATGCTCGGCATTATCCGGTTGAAATAGACCGAAAGGGTAGGTCGACCACCTAGATATGGTCGGCGGTATTCGGTTGAAATAGACCGAAGGGAGTGGGCCAGCACCCGGATATGCTCAGTAGTATGTTTATTTTTGTATTTGGTATGGTAGGGGAACTCACTAAGTTTTGTGCTTACAGTTTTAGTTTGTATTTCAGGTACTTCTAGCTCGAAGGGAAAAGGGTCGGCATGATCGCATCGTATCACACTATGATTTTCCACAGTAGAGATTTTGGGACATATGCTCTGATAATACTTTTCTATGTCTTTTTTTGTTAAAATACTATGATCACCGTATGCTCACATTGGTTTTGAAACCGATGATGTTTTGGGTCGTATTTTTACAATGTTACAAGTTGGTATCAGAGTCTTGGTTTGAGGGATTCGGGCACACTGTCGGGTGTGTCTGAACTCAAATCGATGGTTTGATAGGTTTTTATAAGAAAAATATTTTTCTCACTAAGGGTTTTAATAAAGGACAAGGAGTGTGATGCATGCAATCGGCCGAGCTCAAGTAAGTTTTCCCCAAGATACCCATACATGTTATCTGTTATGTTTTGGTTTATGAATATGTGAATTGCGTGCTACTTTGGGTTAAGGATGTGCTCTATTTTGCATGATAGAATGCTAGGAGGGATGCCTTAAATGCCTACTATATGAGCTTATAGACTTGCATGCTAGTGTTGAGCCTTCAATGATAGGATGTCCTGATTAGGGTATGTTTATTTCTTGTTACCCGAAGCCTGAATGTTGCTTGCTTTGTGGTTCTAGGAGTTCTAACTAACTACATTTAACTAGTAAGTGAATACGCCAAGTTACATGTTATGCGAACCAAATAATTTTAGAAGGTTAGGTCTGGCTCTACGGCGCAGCTCTTGTTTGAGTCCAACTGTTGTAGGGTAAGAGCTCTCATTTGAAGAATTATTTGGTTTTAGTAAAATATAACAGTATTCGTGAACTAGTTAGAGGGAGTTCGTGGAAGTTCTTTCGGCAGCCAAGGGCAGTGAGTGGTGAGAGTTGTGTCCTAGAGAATGTCTAGGAAGAGATTAGTGATAGGAGCCTTATTTGATTTTAATTATATGTTGGATAGAAGATGACCTGGAAGTTTCAAAGTAATCATCGAGGAAAGTACGGATATATGTAGAAGGTAGTATGGGCCCGTACTACTGAAAGTAGAGGATCCATACTCGATTCGGGGAGAGCCACGAGGAAACCAGGGGGAGCTTGTAGAATGTGAAATTTCGTGATTTGTATGCATGATCCTGATAGTTGTATGGTTTGTTTCAGAATGGTGATGTTGCGTCAGGGATCAGCAGGTTCAGGATCTGGGTCTGGTTCGTGTACGGGTTCTGAGCCGATAGATGATGGTCTGTGAGAGTTCATTGCATCCGAGGCTACTAGAGGCATCCTTGATGCAAACCCGGTAATTTTTGGGTCGATTAAGGAGGGAATTATCGAGCTGATGGAGGATCCCCTTAGGGCCTTCAGGAGTGATATGGCACCTAGCATGTCTTGAACTCACACACTCTCCTTCAAGGATTTCATGGGATGTGGAGCACCAGACTTCTTCGGGGTGAAGGACCCCATCGCAGCTAGACGGTGGATAGCAAACATCGAGTCTGTTCAGATGACCAGCTTCTGCCCTGAGGGGTCGAAGGTCAGGTTTGTTGCAAGTTATTTGAGGGAGCGGGCTAGGGACTGGTGGGAGGAGGTTGGTTATGCTTTCGGAGGTCTGTCCATTGAGGCAATGATGTCACACCCCACTAAAGCGGAAATACGGGGCGTGGCAGTACAAAGGGTTTCATAGCAAAAGTTAAAAGACAACACCAACCATAGTATTAAAAATAGTTACAAATTTACAATGAGTTTGAACAACTTTTTAAAAGAAATTACAAGGTATTTAAAAGACAACACATGTGAATGCTCCTACAAGCGATGTGTCTCTATGTGCCACTTACTCGATGATTCCTGAAAAAAACATGTAAAATGAGCGTCAACTATAAAAATATTTGGTGATTACTAACAAGTTTATTACATAATATAGTTTGAACTCATGAAAATCAGAATATTGGTAACAGTTTCCATAAACAAATGTTCATTGCTAAATAAGTAAATAATTTTTCATGAATAGAAGTTTGTTGCTAAAACAAGTAATAAAGTTTCCATAAATAGAATTTTGTTGCTAATATGAGAAACAAAAATCGTTGCTCAAATGAGTAAACAGGTTCACTACTACAATGAGCAAACATGTTCGTTGCTACAAAGAGTAAATAAGTTCGTTGCTACAAAGAGAAAACAAGTTCATTGCTAAGACAAGTAAATAGGTTTCCAGTAATAAAAGTTTGTTGCTATAATGAGAAACAAAGTTTGTATGTGTCTAGTGATCAAATCATGAGTTCACAACCCAATCCTAAGACCGAATGCCCTCTTGAATGCTATGTCTATTGCTAACATAAGGAGAAATAATGGTAAAATGAACTCAAGCGAATCATGCGAGTGAGGAGTTGTCTACCTCCTAATGGCGTTATCCATAATGACCATGAGCTCAAATGAGTTAATGAGTTGTGTGAACTGATTCCAGGGACATAAACACGAAAAGGCCTCATGAATTAGCAATAACATACACATACACAGCAAAATATAGCAACCAAGTTTGATACTAAGTCAAATTAAATACAACAAACAATAAACAGTTTTTGGACACGCTTTTCCACCCCAAAACATTTAAAACCCGAAAATAGGGGAGTCATGAATACTCACAATGATACGTGAAGGTATTTGTGATGCGTTGATCTAACTTCCCTCACGTCCTACTACCGATTTCCTACGATAAGGTTACACACTAGTAAGTCTCTAGTTGAAAATCTAACAATAGTATATTTAATTTTTACAATAGAATTATGTCAATATTGTGTCAAAATTAGGTTTTTTATAACTTGCAAATACTTTTCTGAAAATTCAAATTTCCAAACACCAATTGATTTATTAACATTTGCAAGTGAAAAATCCCACTTTGTGTTATTGTTTGAAATGCATTTTAGCACTTTTGGAAGGGCTTTACAAACTAAAACTCCAAAACTAAAATAATCAGTTCTAAAAATTTCCAACTTTACATTTCAGTTCTAACTATCATTTAGAACCCACTTGTAATTTTTCATGATTTTTAAATATGTTTAGCCATTTTTCTACCATTTAATTCCTTTAAAATATCATAAAATTGTGAAAAATAATAAACAGTTAATAAAAATTCCCATTAATTTTTTATAACTGTTATAAAATATATATAAACTGTTAAAAATACTCAATTTGATTGTCAAACAGTTTAACCCTATTTTATGATTTTTGTGTATTTATTATACCAAAAATCAAAATAAATAGTAATCAGTTTATAAAATTATCCAAACATTTATTTGTACTGTTATGTAACATATATAAGGTGGAAAAAGTATCAAAGTTGGTTTTCAAATAGTTTAACTATTTTTCTTTGTTTTATTTATTTAAATAAGATTTAATTGGTGAAATTTTTTTAAAGAGTAGTTAAAATTCACTAAACTTTTTATTTATGATTTGTATGTAATATAAAATATTCTGATGAAGTTTCATAATTATTTTATAAGTGTAGCTATTTTTCATCAATTTAATCCCTTAAACATTCATTAAATCTTGAAAAATAATTAACTGCCTTGGAAAAATCTGGAAGATTTGTCATAGAGTCTTTATGATGTCTAGAAGATGCGAAAATTATGAAATATGGCTTTGGACATTCATAACTGTATTTTTCTATTTATTTCTCTTCAACAAAAATAAATTAGAAATCAACAGAAAAAAGCCTTACAAATGCATACAACTTCATGAAAAGTCTTTACTATGTGCATAGGTGATGCAAGAATTTTACCATAATTTATTAACCATCAAAAGTATTTTATATGAATTTTTGCTCTATTTTCTTGCAAAAACTACAATAAATCGAGAATAACGAGTTATTTTCTGAACATTTCCAGATCATTTTATTTTGTTTTTTGGATTCTGGGAAAAACCTTATTTGAGTAGAAAAGAAGTTTTAGACATTTATTTATAAATAAATCCTTTATGAGCAATCTTAACAATGTACTTTGATAATCAAGTCTTTAAGCTTGATGTTCATCACATGCATTATCATTTGAAGACCATGAATGAACTTATTTTGTTCAAAATGATGCTTCTATATTAAAAACTTGAATTCATGTGGTTTTGGATCTTTAAAACATATAAAACTCAAATTGATGGATTTGATTTAGGTTTTGATCATTGGATTTCACCTTCTAACAACATGCATGTTGTTTTTGGGTGAAATCCTACCACCTTCCTCATTAGGTTCGACATGCATGAACATGCATGTGAATAATCTAAAAGAAAAGTGTAGAAGAGGGAGAAAAATGAAAGAAAACATGAAAATTTTAAATAAAAGTAAAGAAAATATAAGGAAATTAATTTTACCTTGAATATCAACTTCAAATGATGAAGATTTTTGAATAAAATGAGGGATATTTTCTGGAAATTTCATGGGTTTTGGAGCTAATTCATAGAGGTAAAGAATGGGGCTTTTAGAGAGAAGAAAAGAGAGAAAAGAGAGATTCTATCTTTCTGGATAGCTCATCTCTCTCGTCATCTCTTTGGGGTTATACTCCACCAAAATCATCCACCAAAATACAGAGATGCTTATGCACTCACGAATAATTGAATGTAAAAATATATCCCAGTGATATTGCTTCTAGGTTCGTCATTTGCAAAGAAAATGAAGAGGGAAGTTTTAGAGAGAGAAAATTGGGAGGTTGAGTGAATGGGAAGTGAAAATGATTGACTTTGGGAGGAGAAATGAGGGGAGAGAGATGGATTCTGAATTTTGAAGAGGTGAGAGGATATTTCATTTTATTTTATTTATTTATTTTGTATTAATCCCTAAATTTTATACAATTTCTTTCAATTTATATAAAATGTGTATTTTATATAAGTTTTGTTCATAACTCTTGGATTTTTAGCTTATAAATGTAAGGTTAATGTTAATGAATTAAATTAATTTCCTTGATTATATTTCCACATTTTAAATATATTAATTTGATATTATAGTGTTTATAAAAACTTTTATGGGATTTTAATATAAAACTTCATAAATTTAAGTTTTTAGGATTTTTAGTCTTTTAAGGAATTTTGTAAATCCTTTGATATAAAAATTAATTGAATTTTGAGACTTAAAACTATTTTAGTGTTTCATAACTCTTCTTCGAGATAGAAATAATATTTGTAATTTATTTTCATCAGTTCATTGGCATTTCTATGTAGTGATTCTGAGATTCAAGTGAAATTGATGAATGAAGTATACTAGTCCTAGTTTCAACTTTGACTTAAGTTTCTATGAGAATTTAACCTAATTTCTACTTCTAGGTCAAGTGCATGATGTGTCTACATGATTCCTACAAATATGTTCAATTCAAGGAATGAGCCGAATATGGATAGTCATTACAGTTAAGTGGTTGTAGAATCCACATACTAATGTGAAATCTAAGTACACTATTCTTCGATTCTACTTGTTTCCAAATTTCTAGTAGGTTATTGTTGGGTTTTGAGAATTCTAACACTCCTAAGTGTACATGCAACCCTAAATACCTTGGATCTATGTTTTCTCTATTATACATGCAAATATGAATATTCCAAGGTATTACCCTAACTAACATACAAAACATTGATACTTGAGTAATAAACTAGATAGAAATACATACCTTGTTGATGTAGCTTGACTACATGTAGCTCGAGAGCCTAGTACCCCAAGTGTGACACCTCAAATGGTTCACACAACATCACCAACACATGGAATAACCATGAGAAGAAGACACTCATGCTCAAATCGGCTAGCCCTCTCACATATGTATCACTACTGCCAATTTCTTGAGCTAAAGGGATCCTTATATAGTGTGCACATTAGGGTTACACCATGTAACCCATGACTTTACCCATTCCTTATGCTCCATGGGTTTTAACCTCCATGGAGTATCCATGGATCACCACACGGGTTAAACCCAACATAAGGAATCATGGATCACAAGCCCACATATATAAGAATGAATGATTTACACAATCAATCCCCATATATTTAATTAGTCTCTTTTTGATCACTAAATTAAGTCCAAATTAATTCTTGATCAATACTAAATAAATAACATGATTTCATATTAATATATTAGAACTTATAATATATTAATATGTCACAAATGTCCTCTCCTCACAAACGGTCTATCCAAATGTTCCAATGCCATGCAACCCAAATGGACCATGCCGAGTCGGGTCAAGTACATACCAATTATAGTTATGGACTTAGACACTAATCCAACATCCTCCCACTTGGATAAGTCTAAAACTATTATTGCGGATGACTTCAAAAACCAATTGGCAATCGTAGCTCTCAAAAGCCGCTGTCGAACTCTGACCTTTGTCAATGACTTGTCCATTAGATAAGGGATCATATATTCCTCCATTGTAGATATCATATGGACTGAGATGTGGATTATAAATCATTCTCTCTGTCTATTTGTTGTTTCCCGATTTCCGATTTATGATGACTGACTAATTGAACAAATCAAATCAGTCCAAGCCCGGCCGAGCACTTACATTTGTCATCACTAAATCATCGAGGGGCCCACAGATATCGCTTTTATCCGGAAGGTAAAAGGAATGGATAAACTTCGACTCATATGGCTTGTTCTACTACTTGTTGAATCATACACAAAGGCACGTTTTATAACATCGAGTTACCAATGCGTTTTCGCGCAATCAATGTACAACCAACTCATAGTACCAACTCGTATCTCTAGGTTTGAAGAATATAAGATATTATCGTCTCATGATCACTCGTGATAAAAATCCATGAAGTGATTCAAATGAGCGCGGGTTGAATCCAATACTCAGAACTTATGAGCACTCATGAGTGTTGTAGCACCTCTTTGCTCTGTCCAACATCTTAGACATCTACAAGCCAACTCATTACAGTCTTGATTCATATCTACTTCCAACATATGACCGACTGTGGATGGTTTGAATGACTTAGTCATTCGGGAAGAATGACCTAGTTTATTCTGCAAGTCAAAACATGCAAAATGAAACACAAGAATAATTGAATCTAATATGGTATCAAAACCTATGAATATAAATAGAACACTTTTATTTATCACCATACTGATTACTCATTATTCATTGTTTCGGTTTTATCAACTTTATACTTGAATTAAAAACACTAGTTGTCCCATGCTCCAAGCATCTACACTATGTTTTCTAAACAATACTTTTGCCATACACCAAGTAAGCACTCTATGTTTGTCTATGATCTTTACTTTGTGAACTAGATCGATTGAATATAATTTCAATGATTCTCTTTTCACACTCCCAAATCCTTATCGGAAATGTAAGAGTTCCAAATTCCTATCATTTACCGAAATCTGTTAGATTTTAAACTTATATGCATTGATCCTCTAGTAATGATTTTACTTGTCAACATACATTACAGAGTATTCCAATGGAGATCAACTCCATGGAAACATCCTTCTTGCATTAAGTTTTTGTAATCTCACACAGATTGAATAACTTCCAACTATGAAACATTTCCATATTCCCATTTTGACTGTCACTTCTGAACAAGAGTTGCCTCCTTTCGGAGTATGTCAACATGGTCCTTCTAAAATTTAACACTATACTTCCAACTGTCTCTGAGCAACCAATCTTTGGTAAACCTTAGATTGTCCTCGACAATTGCTTAATCATTTTAGTCATATCCAATTCTAGATTTTTTCCCTCTTAATGCCCTAAGCATTTGGAAAATTTAGAAACGATGAATATTATAGCACATGCAATCGATCCTATATTCGAAGCATATGGGACACGATTCATGATGTTTCACATAAAGACATGATACTGGACCAGTCCTTTTGCTATAATATTTCTATTTGCCAAGTTCTCACAATTTAGATTATGAAAAGGGATGTCGTAATCATAATCGAATTTTAGAACGCAAATAATGGAATCATATATAGAATTTCCTTATGTTGAGCCATTCCAACACAAAATTCATATATATATATATATATATCCTTGTCTAAAGATGATTAAAACCTCAATCTAAGCTGTTAGAATTGATATGAAGTATAATTTCCTCTCCCTTAATTATAGCAAAACAACTTTTTTCCAATTGAAACTTTTGTTTTCTATAATTAACATTGCTAACTTGCAACACTTATCATAATTATCATGCTCCCACTAACATGAAAATTATTAGCATAACACTTATGCTCCCACTAGATTTGACATGTATCCAGAAATTAGCTGGACTTCTAGAAATCAATACTTTATTGACTTTCTTACCAAAGTTCAGATTTCTGGTACGAGATTGCTTTGATAAGACTTTATCAAAATCATACACCTTATCTTAGATAACTCACAGGTGTGTCTAAACAATATTAGAACTACGAAAGCGGATGCTGTAATCATAGTCTCAATTGTTTAGACCTTTGCCAATTCTCACAAGTCCATGTTAGTGTGTCGGTTAACCACACACGCTCCACTAACGACTTTGAGAATGCAAATATCACAATTGCTATATACCTAAAATCTACTTAGTGAAAGAGTTTCCTCACCATCATTTTCATGTATCAGAGAGAAACCTTATGACACTTAGATTTTATGGTGTATGTGTTCCTATCCAAGTGAATTTGTCAAAACCATAACCACAAGACAAGGTTAGTGACAAATCCAAACTCATATGGATTGAACTTGTGCAGTCTTAACTTCTTGCCCCTGGCAGCACAAGGGTCTGCCATTGCTTCCAAGTTGTTATGCAACCTATTGAGAACTCTCAGAAATCATATGCAAAGCCAACTTCAACTGGAATGGGCATAGAAATAGAAATATGTCAACACGATAGGTTATAAACCTCAAGTCGTGAGCTAGTGAGAAACTACAGGTTTTATTTTTGATTAGATCTTGAAATACTTTCAGAATCTTTTAGACTCCCACTGTCCTCTTGACATATAAACTATCTTGCCAAATATTCAAGAGATAGTGCGGATTCTTTATCAAGACAAACACTTCACACAATTGGCCTTAGTTGGTTTTGTTTTATCCAAAACATCACAACTTACCAATTTCAAACGTACAAGAGTAGAAAACTTTTACTCTTACATTTGAGAAGTGTTTTAAACCTTCTTTAAGATGTGTCACTCAAGTTACAATCTTGGAGTATGACTCTAAGACTTGTTTTGGAATGAAGTATGACTCATCTTCTTGATTTAACCATTCCAACAATTCAAGATTCCTCTTCTTAGTCATAAGAATGCACTAAGACTTCCTTAAAGGACTAATTGTGATATGATTTCTAAATCATTAAGATGATCACAAAACCTGATACTAAAGTACTCTCCCATCTTTTCAGATTTGAGAAACTTTTATCTTTCTGCCTAATTTGATTCTTCTCATTCATTATGCTATATATCGAAACTTTTCCAATGTTTCAGAATTATACTTAAACTTGTAAGTATAACCATATTTACTAAACTTTAGTAAATCATGACGAATAGTCTTATAGATCTTTTATGGTGGACTTGACCGGTGCACCAGAATGTGTACTCGATCCCTTAGTCCTTCACTTGACTCACATATACATGTGAACAAGGAAGTAATCTTAATTTTCCAAAGATGAAAATTCTCATTCATCATACTATACAACTTGCATGATTTCCAAGTTTCTATCCAACTGAAACCTTGGGTTATGAGAATCTTTCCTTATTTGGTAAATTAGACATTACCACAAAAGAAAGAAACAGATCCATTTTCCAATATTGCTATCAATGGAATCATATAAGCAACAATTTTTCACAAATGCCATTGTAAGGATACTTAGAATAAATGAAATAAAAATTTCCTTTTATTTTAAAAACTTTGCGGAAAAACTTATCCTTACAGTGCAAAAGCATATGAAAAACTTTGTTGTTATCTATTCCTAATCAATATATCATAACTCCTAAGCAACAGCTCAAAATTCTGATCACCGAACCATGCGATCGAAATCCATCTTCGCGATCAGAATCAGCATATACTTCCTTTAAGTTTCTTCACTTTTCTTTGATTCTTAAAACATCAACATGTGACCCAGTCACATCATGTAATAAGAATCTCAGAATAGAAACTTAACAGAGTTAGATAGTGTACTTTACCTGAAGTAGAGTCAAACTTCTTGACTTGATCAACCCTATGATCTTTCAGGTAAATAGGCAGCTTCGCAATCAGTGCCCCTTCCTTTGGCAAGAGAAACAAATGGACTCTTTGGGAATGGTGCACTGGACTATCTCAGACTTGCCTTTCTCTTTACCTTTTGGTCAACCGAGTTAACTATGGCCAATCCCTTTCCATTGGGAAGAGAAAGCTTTTCTGGATATCCAATGTTACCATTTTCAAAGTCCATGAAAGTTTGGGAAGTTGATCTTCTAATCAAATTTGCTCTACCAGTGCTCCAAATCATTTCTGATTCAGCAGTACAAAGAAAATAGATAAGATCATTAAGGTTCATGTCATAGTGTTTTACATAGTAGTCCCAAAGGAACTCACTATGGGACATAGAAGGTGATTGAACATCCAACTTTCTCAAGACTTTGACACCCAACTCTCCCGGCTTGTCAATATGTGACTTCATCTCCAAGATGTGAGTACACATAGACCTTGCTTGCCAATAGGGCTTGAGTGACCTTAAACTTGTGGGTTAGGGAGAATAACTGGAGGAGGTGGAGGAAGTAAAGTTCCAAGAGATTTGGGAAGATCATAGATGTCTGAACTAGACATCTTTTAGGAGATATTCAAGATAGTTTATTTAAAGTCCATAATATAACACCCAATATGAAATATTAAGGCTAGGACCCAACACAATACTTTTATAACTTGGAAGAGGGATGTCGTAATCCAAGCTATAAAATATTTGAAGGTAGGTGAATGACGATTCACCAATTTCCACCATGAAAAACGAAATAATTTATTAGGTTTTAATTGGATTTGAAACTCTTAGATCTTTTGAGATTCATTGAACTTTTCAATGGCATGTTTCAATCTCGAGTGTGCCCTTCAGGTTTTGTGACTGGGATGCCGAGGATCACAAAACAAGGTGTGAAGTAACCATGCAAATTACTTAGTACTCTTAAATGTTTATCACCCAACCGATGTGCCGGTTAACCACACACGCTCCACCGACCTATGATAAACTTTAAGAAACCCTTTGCCTACCTCGTTAAATCAAGCTAGTGTGCCGGTTTGTCACACCCTGAAACCGAAGGCGGAAACGTTCCGGGGCGGAGGACGTCATGCGTAGTATGACAACAGTTGTATCATAGTAAGCATAGTAAACACAACCATTACATTATAATAAGAATATTTACATTGTTCAAAATCATGGGTTATACATATCAGTATATATAGCAAAGGTAAAAGATGTGACTTCAGGATGTTCCATCTTCTCCAAAAGTTGGCAAAAGTACCTACCTATTGATGCCCTGAGAATACAAGCAGTTTTAAAATATCAACATAAAGCTGGAGAGTTCATAAGCAGTTAATTCTGGTGAAAGAAATGTTTCCTTGATTCTTTGAAAAGTTGTTTCCCAAGAAAATCTCATATTTTCTTATGAAAGAGGTTTGATTTCCCATTAGTTATATGATAAACCATTTGTTTATGAAAGGTTGAGTTATCTCAAGAAAATCCTATATTTTCCTAAAGGTTGATAGTTGTTTATCCATACGCGAGTATCTACCATACTCGGACAACAGTTTTCTTTTCGAAGCTCTGGTTACACCCAAAGGAGTACATTAGCCGTATTTTCGAAGCTCTGGTTACACCCAGAGGAGTACATTAGCCGTATTTTCGAAGCTCTGGTTACACCCAGAGGAGTACATTAGCCGTATTTTCGAAGCTCTGGTTATACCCAGAGGAGTACATTGGCCGTATTTTCGAAGCTCTGGTTACACCCAGAGGAGTACATTGGCCGTATTTTCGAAGCTCTGGTTACACCCAGAGGAGTATATTAGAAAAGTAAATTCTCGTTACCTAAGCTGTGAGTGCCATAACCGTACTGAGACTGGATAAGGCGTGTAAATGGGCCAGTATCTTTTATGAGTTTGTCACCCCTGAACCAAATGGTTCCGCTGTAGCTAGCAGCAAGGGTGTGGGATAGTCGGTCCCAATTAGATCTATACACAAAAGTCACGCTCTCCCTCCAAGAGATTCTGGTTATAAGTCGTAGTCCTCCACTCACGAATCCAGGGGAGTGTTACCGAGGACATGTCTCAAACTTAGCCTAAAGAACTTACAAATAACAATGTTAAAAATCCTGTTTATAATTTACGTGAATCCTTTATGAAATAATACATATTATGATAAGATTTACAAGTTCCTTGCTTTAGTTTTGAAAACTGTTTCTACGAGTTGATTTCATAATCGATTGGTAAAACGGTTTTTCTGAGTTAAAAGCATACTGAACATATAATTATTTTAAACAAAATAATATACTTGAGTACAAGTTTCCTTGTACTTTTGCTTGTATTCCCCCCCTGAAAACATGAAAAACTCGGAAAAGTATAGGGGTATGAACTTACAGTTTATCGTAGGATCCGAAAGCACAATTGGTTACGAGTGTTGAGTGTCAACCGATGTTTCGTACGCAAGTGGATCCTATTAACATATGATAACACATCTGTGTGTTAGAATTAGGGTGTTTCATGGCTAAACATGACAGGAAATCACCCTAAACACTTGGAAATGCTTGTCGGGACCCTATATGATCAAATAAGGGAGGTGTACGGCCATTTGAGTGGGTGTGCGGCCAGGGTGTGTGGCCAGGTTGTGTGTGCGGTTGCACACAGGAGTGTGCGGCCGTACAGAGGGTGTGTGCGGCCATACACAGGAGTGTTCGGCTGTACACTCCTCATTTGTGTCTGAAATGTCGATTTTGAGGTGTTCCTGTGCTAATACCAAGTCCTACTAGTATATGGAGGCCAAACTCTTCACTTTGGAGAGTCTTTAAGGTGTGTGCGGCCACCTTATGAAGGTGTGCGGCCGTACACCTTCAAAGGATGAAGAACACGAATAACACAATGAGTTTTAGGCTTAGATTCAGGTGTCTTACCAAGATAACAAGCTGAAAAATGAAGTGGTTCGCGTTTTTTAGGCCTTTAGAGTGTTCTTGGGTGATGTTCTTAGAGAGAGAAAGTAGTAGAGTGCAGCCAAAGGAAAGGAATGAGTGAAGGGGTCTCCTTATATATATAAGGGACGAGTGTGCGGCTGGGGGATGGGTGTGCGGCCGCACACCCGTGTGTGCGGCCGTACAAACCTCTCATGAGGGTATATGGCCCGATTTTGCTTCTAAACGACATGTTGACTCATTCCTAATCTCATTCCCAACTGTACTCAAGCTTAGAACACTTAAACTAGCTCTTAAACGACGTTAAAAGATGATAAAATCGAGTTTAATATTGCTATAAAGATCGATTGTATAGGATAAAAGTTTCGGGTTGTCACATCATCCCCCCGTTAGAGGGAATTTCGTCCCGAAATTCGAATATAGAGTACAAATCATGGATTAGAAAAGAGATGCGGATACTTCTGTTTCATCTGATCTTCGCGCTACCAAGTGTATTCAGGTCCCCGCTTGCTATTCCAGCGAACCTTCACTATCGGGATGCAACTTTGTTTCGTTCGTTTGATCTCTCGATCCAGGATTTCGATTGGTTCTTCTACAAAGTTCAGATTCTCGTTGATTTCAATCTCATCGAGAGGGATAGCAAGAGTCTCATCGGATAAGCACTTCTTCAGGTTCGAGACGTGGAAAATGGGATGAATGTTACTAAGCTCTTAAGGTAATCGGAGTTTGTAGGCTACAGGACCGATCCTATCGAGGATCTCGAATGGTCCTATGTATCTTGTATTTAGCTTTCCATGCTTCCCAAAGCATATCATGCCTTTCCAGGGCGAGAATTTTAGTAGAACACGGTCTCCAACCTGGAATTCCAAGGGTTTTCGTCGTATGTCTGCGTAGCTCTTTTGTCTATCTCGAGAGGCTTTCAGTCGTTCTCGGATTTGGAAGATCTTTTTTGTGGTTTCTCGAATGGTTTCTGGACCAGTGAGAGTGTTGTCGGGGACTTGCCCCTTAGCTAGCTGCGTGTCGCCCACCTCAACCCAGCACAGAGGGGATCTACACTTGCGGCCATAGAGGGCTTCGAAAGGCGCAGCCTTGATGCTGGTATGGTAGCTGTTGTTGTAGGAGAACTCGACGAATGGTAAATGGATATCCCATGACTTACCAAAATCGATGACACATGCTCTCAACATGTCTTCCAAGGTTTGTATGGTTCTCTCACTCTGTCCATCAGTTTGAGGATGATAAGTTGTACTCATGTCCAGCTTAGTTCCAAGGGCCTTCTGTAGGGACTGCCAGAATCTCGAAGTGAACCTGCTATCTCGAGCGGAGATAATGGATACAGGTACACCGTGCAGTCGGACTATCTCTTGGATGTAGAGTCGTGTCAGTCTCTCCATTTTGAAGGTTTCTTTGATTGGCAGGAAGTGAGCGGATTTAGTCAGTCGATCGACTATCACCCAAATGGCGTCGTACCCACTCGGAGATTTGGGTAGTTTGGTGATGAAATCCATAGTAATCCTCTCCCACTTCTATTCGGGAATTTCTGGCTGTTGGAGTAGACCTGAGGGTTTCTGATATTCGGTCTTTACTTTGGCGCAAGTCAGATACTTGCTCACGAATGTAGCGATCTCCGCTTTCATGTTTGGCCACCAATATAACTTCTTGAGATCGAGGTACATCTTCTCCGAACCTGGGTGAACGGAGTATCTAGTCTTGTGAGCTTCGTTCATTACAACCTCTCTGTAACCACCGAACTTTGGGGTCCAGATCCGGTCCACGAAATAATAGACTCTGTCTCCCTTGATCTCTAGGTTCTTTTCCATTCCCCTCAAGGTTTCACCCGACATGTTCTCTGGTTTTAAGGCTTCCAGCTGAGCCTCCTTGATTTTCGCGGATAAATGGGAATGGATAGTCATAGTCAGTGCCTTCACTCTGCGACCTGAATACTCTCTTCGGCTGAGGGCATCTGCCACCACATTGGCCTTGTCGGGATGGTAGCGGATTTCGCACTCGTAATCGCTGAGTAGCTCAACCCATCGCTGTTGTCTCATGTTTAACTCCTTCTGGTCGAAGATATGCTGCAGACTTTTATGGTCAGTAAAGATAGTGCACTTGGTTCCGTAGAGATAATGTCTCCATATCTTCAGTGCGAAGACCACTGCTCCAAATTCCAGATCGTGTGTTGTGTAGTTGACTTCGTGTGCTTTTAGCTGTCTTCAGGCATAAGCAATGACTCTTCCCCGTTGCATGAGCACACAGCCTAGGCCCTGATTGGATGCATCACAGTAGACAACGAAGTCCTCTGTCCCTTCGGGCAGGGACAAAATAGGTGCGCTGCATAGGGCCCGCTTCAATGTTTGGAACGCAGTGTCTTGCTTCTCACTCCAACAAAAGGGTACGCCTTTCTGAGTCAGAGTGGTTAAGGGTTTGGCAATTCTGGAGAAATTCTGGATAAATCTACGATAGTAGCCAGCGAGACCTAAGAATTGACTGATTTCTGTGGGCGTCTTTGGTGCTAACCAGTTCTCTATCGCTTTGATTTTGGAGGGGTCCACGTGTATGCCTTCCTTGCTTACCACGTGACCTAGGAAGATTACTTTACGAATCCAGAATTCGCACTTGGAGAACTTTGCGTAAAGCTTCTCCGTCCTTAAGGTTTCCAGCACTGATCTCAAGTGTTGTCTGTGATCTTCCTCGCTTCTTGAGTAGACAAGTATATTGTCGATGAACACGATGACGAACTTGTCCAGGAAAGGACGGCACACCCGGTTCATCAGGTCCATGAACACAGCCGGTGCGTTGGTTAGACCGAAGGGCATAACTACGAACTCGTAGTGACCATATCGAGTTCGAAATGTTGTTTTAGGAATATCACCCTCATGGACTCGTAGCTGATGGTACCCTGATCTTAGATCTATTTTCCAAAAGTAGCTGGCTCCTTGAAGTTGGTCGAAGAGATCGTCGATTCAAGGAAGAGGGTAACGGTTTTTGACTGTGAGCTTGTTCAACTCCCGATAGTCGATACGCATCCGAAAGGATCCATCCTTCTTTTTCACGAACAAGATCGGGGCTCCCTAGGGTGAGGAACTCGGTCTGACGAATCCTTTGCTGAGCAGCTCATTGAGCTAACTAGATAGCTCCTGCATTTATGTTGGTGCTAGGCGATATGGAGATTTAGCTACGGGAGTAGTTCCGAGGACTAAGTCGATGCGAAACTCGACTTGACGTTCAGGAGGGATTCCCGGAAGATCTTCGGGAAAGACATCGGGAAAGTTGCAGACTTCGGGGATGCTCTCGAGGTCTTTAACTTCCTGCTTCTCGTTAATGACATGGGCTAGGAATGCATAACACTCCTTTCGCAGGAGTTTTTGAGCTTTGATGCACGAAATGATGCGACGGTTTGAACTGAGTTTATCACCGTAGATCATGAGGGTTTTTCCGGAGAGAAGATTGAGACGGATAGCTTTTTCGTAACAAAGAATATCAGCACGATTGGGGCTCAACCAATGCATGCCGATGATGACATCAAAGCTTTTTATAGAGACTGGCATAAGATCGATGGGGAATGAATGGTCGTTCAGAGTGAGGATACAACCCACGAATATGTCTTTAGTGCTCTCTTTCTCACCGTTAGCCATTTCGACGGTAAACGTTTCGGTTAAAGGTCGGGATTTATGTTTAAGAAAATGCTTGAATGCATGACTAACAAAACTTCTTTCAGCACCGGAATCGAAAAGAATGCATGCATAAGAGTTATCGAGGAGGAACGTACCCGTCACAACGGTAGGGTCAGCCACGGCTTCCTCTTGACCCATCGTTAGCACTCTCCCTGTGCCACCTGTTGTTGTTGCTTTGGGGTAGTTTCTCTTAAAATGGCCGACTTCCCCACAGCCATAACAGGCTTTACCGACACCTGCTCCAGAGGCTTGGTCGGTTGGTTGGACTGATGTCTTGCAGCTTCGAGCCATGTGACCCTTCTTGCCACAGTTGCTGCAGAGCGTTTCACGGCATGGGCCGGGGATGCGGTGATGATAGTTGCATTTGCTGCACCAAGGGAGGGTACCAGTATATCCACTGGTAGGTGCTTGAGTGGCAGGAACAGCGGCAGGAGTAGTAGCAGCGTGGACTGCTACCGTGTGTTGCTTCTTTGAGGGTTCCTGCGAAGATTGGCCCTTTTTCTGTCTCCAGAACTTTCTTTTCTCTCCACTCCCTTTAGCCGGTTCGGGAGTGGCTGTCACTTCATCGAGATCGACTCCATGATCTATGAGGGTCTGCGCTAGACACTTAGCGCTGTCGAAGGTGTTTGGCCTAGCAGTCAGGACATTTCCTTTGGTCGGTTGGGTCAGTCCCCAAATGTATCTTTCAATCTTTTTGCTTTCCGGGGTGACCATCCCCGGACAGAGAAGTTCTAGGTCTTCAAACCTAGACGTGTAAGCGGCAATGTCGAAACCCTTCATCTTTAGGTTCCAGAGTTCGTGCTCCAGTTTCTGCATTTCGCCCCGTGGGCAGTACTCAGCAAGCATGAGCTCTTTCAAGCTCTCCCAACCCATAGCATTTGCTATTCGCAGGGATAGGGACTTGACCCGGCCATTCCACCAGGTCAATGCTTTGTTGGCGAAAGTGCAAGCGGCGAATTTCACCTTGTTAGCTTCGTAACAAGAGCAGATTTCGAAGATGGACTCAATTTTCTCGATCCATTGAGTTAGGGTAATAACTCCTCCTTTTCCATCGAAAGATGTGGATTTTGCGTTCATGAAGTCTTTATAGGAGCACTCCTTCTAGTTTCCCTAACCACCTTCATGATTTTGGGGATGAGTACCACCTCCCTGCCCACCAGATCTGCCAGAATTAACTTGTGTCATTGCGGCAGCCACAGCAGCAGTAACAGCTGCCTGGAACATAATGGGATCAAACTGAGGGGGCGGTGGTGGTGGTGGAGCGTCGTCGTTTCTTCTGATAGGTCTTTTTCGGGGAGGCATCTTGTTCTAGAATCAATCAGGAAGAAGAGGATGGTAAGTCCTCTGGAATCGAATCAAGAGATATAAAGCAAGATGTATCTCAATATGATGGTTAGAGTGTTCTACTAAGCGATAAGCAAAGAAAGGTTACTATGCAAGTAAGTTATCGCTAAGAAACGAATAGGTAGCAACACTAGGAATGAATTTCTACAAGGTATTCGGCTCTGACTAAAATACTCCTATATTATTTTAAGTTATATGGATACCGGGTAAGTTTTAGGCTTGTTGCAACACTAAAGTCACTCCCAAGCACATGTTGGTCATGTCTCGAATGAATATAGTTGATCAGACTATATTGACCCTAGACATGATTACACAACTGCCCATGTTTAACCGCAGTGTTCAACATCCAAAATACTTTTGTTTTATTCTACTTAAGACACGGATTCTGGTACTCGGGTATACTTGTATACTTTTTGTAAAAATACTTATATTTTCGAAGTATACTTTTAGTTCAGAGCACTATAGCCCCTTAGTGTTTATAGTTGTATACCATGTAAGGTTCGGTATACTTAGTTCACTATAAACAATAGCTCTGATACCAATCTGTCACACCCCGAAACCGAATGCGGAAACGTTCCGGGGCGGAGGACGTCATGCGTAGTATCACAACAGTTGTATCATAGTAAGCATAGTAAATACAACCATTACATTATAATAAGAATATTTACATTGTTCAAAATCATGAGTTATACATATTAGTATATATAGCAAAGGTAAGAGATGTGACTTCAGGATGTTCCATCTTCTCCAAAAGTTGGCAAAAGTACCTGCCTATTGAGGCCCTGAGAATACAAGCAGTTTTAAAATATCAGCATAAAGCTTGTGAGTTCATAAGCAGTTAATTCTTGTGAAAGAAATGTTTCCTTGATTCTTTGAAAAGTTGTTTCCCAAGAAAATCCCATATTTTCTTATGAAAGAGGTTTGATTTCCCATTAGTTATATGATAAACCATCTATTTATGAAAGGTTGAGTTATCTCATGAAAATCCTATATTTTCCTAAAGGTTGATAGTTGATTATCCATACGCGAGTATCTACCATACTCGGACAGCAGTTTTCTTTTCGAAGCTCTGGTTACACCCAGAGGAGTACATTAGCCGTATTTTCGAAGCTCTGGTTACATCCAGAGGAGTACATTAGCCGTATTTTCGAAGCTCTGGTTACACCCAGAGGAGTACATTAGCCGTATTTTCGAAGCTCTGGTTATACCAGAGGAGTACATTGGCCGTATTTTCGAAGCTCTGGTTACACCCAGAGGAGTACATTGGCCGTATTTTCAAAGCTCTGGTTACACCCAGAGGAGTATATTAGAAAAGTAAATTCTCGATACCTAAGCTGTGAGTGCCATAACCGTACTGAGACTGGATAAGGCGCGTAAATGGGCCAGTATCTTTTATGACTTTGTCACCCCTGAACCAAATGGTTCCGCTGTAGCTAGCAGCGAGGGTGTGGGATAGTCAGTCCCATATAGATCTACACACAAAAGTCACGCTCTCCCTCCAAGAGATTCTGGTTATAAGTCGTAGTCCTCCACTCACGAATCCGGGGGAGTGTTACCGAGGACATGTCTCAAACTTAGCCTAACGAACTTACAAATAACAATGTTGAAAATCTTGTTTATAATTTACGTGAATCCTTTATGAAATAATACATATTATGATAAGATTTACAAGTTCCTTGCTTTAGTTTTGAAAACTGTTTCTACGAGTTGATTTCATAATCGATTGGTAAAACGGTTTTTTCTGAGTTAAAAGCATACTGAACATATAATTATTTTAAACAAAATAATATACTTGAGTACAAGTTTCCTTGTACTTTTGCTTGTATTCCCCCCCTGAAAACATGAAAAACTCGGAAAAGTATAGGGGTATGAACTCACAGTTTATCGTAGGATCCGAAAGCACAATTGGTTATGAGTGTTGAGTGTCAACCGATGTTTCGTACGCAAGTGGATCCTATTAACATATGATAACACATTTGTGTGTTAGAATTAGGGTGTTTCATGGCTAAACATGATGGGAAATCACCCTAAAGACTTGGAAATGCTTGGCGGGACCCTATATGATCAAATAAGGGAGGTGTACGGCCATTTGAGTGGGTGTACGGCCAGGTTGTGTGTGCGGTTGCACACAGGAGTGTGCGGCCGTACAGAGGGTGTGTGCGGCCGTACATAGGAGTGTGCGGCCGCACACTCCTCATTTATGTCCGAAATGTCGATTTTGAGGTGTTTTGAGGTGTTCTTGTGCTAATACCAAGTCCTACTAGTATATGGAGGCCAAACTCTTCACTTTCGAAAGTCTTTAAGGTGTGTGCGGCCACCTTATGAAGGTGTGTGGCCGTACACCTTCAAAGGATGAAGAACACGAAGAACACAATGAGTTTTAGGCTTAGATTCAGGTGTCTTACCAAGATAACAAGCTGAAAGATGAAGTGGTTCACGTTTTTTAGGCCTTTAGAGTCTTCTTGGCTGAAGTTCTTAGAGAGAGAAAGTAGTAGAGTGCAGCCAAAGGAAAGGAATGAGTGAAGGGGTCTCCTTATATATATAAGGGACGAGTGTGCGGCTGGGGGATGGGTGTGCGGCCGCACACCCGTGTGTGCGGCCGTACACACCTCTCATGAGGGTGTATGGCCCGATTTTGCTTCTAAACGACATGTTGACTCATTCCTAATCTCATTCCCAACTGTACTCAAGCTTAGAACACTTAAACTAGCTCTTAAACGGCGTTAAAAGATGATAAAATCGAGTTTAATATTGCTATAAAGATCGATTGTATAGGATAAAAGTTTCGGGTTGTCACACGGTTAACCACACGTGGTCCACTAACCGACTTAAGCAAAGTGCAAAGTGTAATTCCATGGGTTAGCTTCTTATTCACATTTTCCTAAGTAACTAAGATTGGGAATTATAAGTGTTTTAGTTACTTAGTATTTATCATTAGTACTTTTAATGAAGGGAGAATTATAGTCCTTGTCCTACCCGTTCGGCTAACGACCCTCCACCAGTCAAGGAAGCGGTGGGTGAGAGTGGACACCCATTAAACTGCCATTTTATAGGCATTAATCTTATACCCCCCCCCCCTTATAGACCGGCTTCGTGAATGAGGCCTACTAACGGTAAGACTGACTTGCTCTTATACATATATATATATATATATATATATATATATATATATATATATATATATATATATATATATATATATTATTAACTTATAATATTATGAAGTATAAGGGTTGAATTTTAACTTTTAAAATCCTAAGGGCTTAATTTGGAATTAAAGTATTCATGAAAGAAAACTTTTCAAATTCCAAAACTTGAGGGCAAGTTTTGAAACTAGTCAAAAAAACTTTTCAATTCCATAACTTATGTGTTTAAAGTAGTTTTAATTAAAAAAAACTCTTCAAGTTCCATAACTTGGGGACAAGTTATGGAAGACTTTAAACCATTAAAAGAATGTGACTCTTCCTTATTCATAACTTATGGAAAACTTTATGGGTTTTTATGAAACTTAAATGTGACTTTTCATATAACTTGAGGACAAGTTACAAAAACACATTTTAGAGTCAACTCTTAGATTAATTTGGATTGAAAACAACAATTTCACATAACTTTCCTATTAATCTAAGTAACTCATAAGAACAAGATAATTCAATCAAACTTTTTCATGTAATTAGCCTATCCATTAAACTAATACAAAACATGAATCTAATGATAATTATATTTGAAATTGGATTAGCATGAACATTACCACATCAAAAACATGTTTACAAGTCCAAAAACAGCTTAGGGTAATGTTCCTAGTCCAATTCCAGCCAAAAACTCGAAAATATGCTGACTGGGGCTCCTACTCGTCGAGTGTATGAACCTACTCGATGAGTAGGGATGATTTTCTTCATGGACTCGGCGAGTCCAGTGCCCAGAAAGCCAGAAAATCGATTTTTTCAGCATTTTTCAGCACTTTGCATCAAGTATAATTGAAAACAGCCTAGGCTCTGATACCACTGTTGGGTTTTGAGCATTCTAACACTCCTAAGTTTACATGTAACCCTAAATACCTTGGATCTAAGTTTTCTCTATTATACATGCAAATATGAATATGCCAAGGTATTACCCTAACTAACATACAAAACATTGATACTTGGGTAATAAACTAGATAGAAATACATACCTTGTTGATGTAGCTTGACTCCATGTAGCTCGAGAGCCTAGTGCCCCAAGTGTGACACCTCAAATGGTTCAGACAACATCACCAACACATGGAATAACCATGAGAAGAAGACACTCATGCTCAAATCGGCTAGCCCTCTCACATATGTATCACTAGTGCCAATTTCCTGAGCTAAAGGGATCCTTATATAGTGTGCACATTAGGGTTACACCATGTAACCCATGACTTTACCCATTCCTTATGCTCCATGGGTTTTAACCTCCTTGGAGTATCCATGGATCACCACATGGGTTAAACCCAACATAAGGAATCATGGATCACAAGCCCACATATATAAGAATGAATGATTTACACAATCAATCCCCATATATTTAATTAGTCTCTTTTTGATCACTAAACTAAGTCCAAATTAATTCTTGATCAATACTAATTAAATAACATGATTTCATATTAATATATTAGAACTTATAATATATTAATATGTCACAAATGTCCTCTCCTCACAAACGGTCTATCCAAATGTTCCGATGCCATGCAACCCAAATGGACCATGCCGAGTTGGGTCAAGTACATACCAATTATAGTTATGGACTTAGACACTAATCCAACAGGTATAACATAGCTCCTAGTTACAAAGTCTAGTATGTGTCGTGCCTATATGTGCAACTAAGTTTATTCAAATCTAGAATTGTCTCAAAATTTGACAGTTGTCACACATGACCTGGCCGGATTTTGTGAGCAGGTTCCGAGCAGAGTTCACACCAGCAGTGGAGATACAACATATGGCTAGGAAGTTTCTGTACATGAGACAGACGACAGAGACTGTGGTGGAGATTACCGCCAAATTCAGGGAGAGGGCCTTGTTGGTTCCCCAGTATGCAGCTGATGAGGAGATGAGGAAAATCCCCGATATCACGACATGTTGAGAGCAGACATCAGGGAGTTTGTTAGTTATTCGGCGTGCCCGACTCTGGATGATATGATTGACAGGGCACGAGAGCGAGAGATTGATATGGAGCAAATTGGGAAGAGGAAGGCAAAGCCTGGACAGACGGTTGGGGTTTCACCGAAGAAACCCATGGGATTCGACTCAAGGTCAAAGGGCCAGCAGGGCCGGAGCCGCTGTGGAAAATACGGCAGGTTACATGAGGGAGTTTGTAGAGCAGGGGGCTCAGGCTACTACAAGTACGACAATATTGGGTACTTTAGCAAGGATTGTACTGCCCCTACTCCTGCCATTCAGACATCAGACCTTATTTGATTTCATTTCAATCAGAAGGGCTACAAGAAGGCCCATTGCTGGAGTCTAGCATCAGCAGCACCAGTGATGGAGCCAGCTCCAGCGACCTTGCAGATCACAGATGGCCGTCAGGGCAAGACGGATGCTCCAGTGGTGAGGAGTCGTGCCTTTTAGTTGACCGCTGAAGAGGCGCGGGCTACACTAGATGTGGTGACGGGTATGTTTCTTTCCCTTAACTCTTATTTTATTTTGATTTCAATACTTATATTTTATGTGTTTTGTTTTAGGAT
Organism: Lactuca virosa; assembly: GCF_052849685.1. NCBI lineage: Eukaryota > Viridiplantae > Streptophyta > Magnoliopsida > Asterales > Asteraceae > Lactuca > Lactuca virosa. Next base: position 301,302,907 of record NC_136429.1, on the reverse strand, counting down.
CGTTCCTTGTGAACGATATTCCTGTTTTTGTGTTGTTCTACTCGGGGGCCACCCGATCTTTCGTATCTCTTGCGCTCAGCAAGAAGTTTGTCAGATCTCCGAGCATGTTATACTACCCGTTAGAGGTTGAGAATAAAGATGGCCGGTCCGTCCGAGCATCGAGGGTCCATCGGGATTGTGTTTTAAAGATGTGTGTCGAGTGTTACTCTATTGACTTGGTTCCCATTCCTCTGCGCGGGAACAAGGTCATATTAGGGATGGGTTGGTTGAGTCCCAATGGGGCAGTGATTGATTGTGAGCACCAGCTAGTGCATGTGTGTACCCCAAGTGGGGGAGAGTTGGTGGTTCAGGGAGAGGGAGCTCAGCGCGGACCCGTTTTATGTTCAGCTGCTAAGGCCAGATCTTATCTCTATCAGGGTTACTCTGGGTTTGTTACTTACATTATGGATACTCGGGAGTAGGATAGGGCGACGGTTGATGAGGTGCCAGTTATTCGAGAGTACCCGGACCTATTTCCGGAGGATTTACCCGGAGTGCCTTCGGAGAGGCAGGTGGAGTTCCGAATCGATTTTGTTCCTAGTGCAGCTCCAATATCCAAGGTACCCTATCGATTAGCTCCACCAGAGATGCAAGAGTTGTCTACACAGCTGCAGGATCTGTTAGACAATGGATTTATCTGGCCGAGTAGTTTACCTTGGGGTGCACCGATCCTGTTTGTGAAGAAGAAGGATGGGTCGCACCGAATGTGTATTGACTATCAGGAGTTGAACAAGCTAACGGTGAAGAACCGTTATCGACTCCCGAGGATCGATGATTTATTTTACTAGCTTCAGGGGGCGTATTGGATTTCCAAGATTGATCTGCGCTCCGTATATCACCAGATCAGGGTCAGGGAGGATGATGTGCAGAAGACAACCTTTCAGAGTCGGTATGGTCATTACGAGTTCATGGTGATGCCTTTTGGGCTCACCAATTCTCCAGCCACGTTCATAGACCTCATGAACCGCGTGTGCAGGCCGATGTTGGATCGGTCTGTGATAGTATTTATTGATGATCTACTCATCTATTCCAAGACCCAGGAGAAACATAAGTAGCACTTGCAAGAGGTGTTGGATACCCTGAGGAGGGAGAGGCTATACACGAAGTTCTCCAATTACGAGTTCTGGTTGTGCGAGGTGCAGTTTCTGAGGAAGCTTGTCAACCAGAACGGTATTCTGGTCGATCCGACCAATGTGGAGCCCGTGATGAGATGGGAGGTTCCGAGGTCTCCATCCGAGATTTCGAGCTTCCTTGGGTTAACTGGATATTATCGGAGATTTATTTAGGATTTCTCGAAGATAGTGGTACCCCTGACCCGATTCACAAAGAAGATTCCGTTGGGGGCCTGAGCAGGAGGCAACATTTGAGACTTTGAGGCGGAAGTTGTGTGAGGCGCCGATTTTGATCCTACCAGAGGGTGTCAAGGATTTTGTAGTTTATTGTGACGCGTCTATCTCGGGTTTAGGCACGGTCTTAATGCAGAAGGGGCATGTCATCGCCTACGCCTCGAGGCAGCTGAAGCCTCATGAGGCGAACTACCTGACACACGATTTAGAGTTGGGGGCAGTGGTTTTTTCCCTCCAGATTTGGCGACATTATCTCTATGGGGTCCGTTGTACTATTTACACGGATCACAAGAGTCTGAGGTACTTGATGGATCAGTCAAATCTGAACATGAGGTAGTGTCGGTGGTTGGGCGTGGTGAAGGATTATGATTGTGAGATCCTTTACCACCCAGGGAAGGCCAATGCATTGGCCAATGCTCTTAGCCGCAAGGCAGCGGCCCCGATCAGGGATATCTGTTTGAGGATGACAGTGGTGACTCCGCTTCTGGAGCAAATTGGGGAGGCACATTTGGAGGCTATGAAGGAGGAGCACCGGAAGAGTGAGTGCATCGTGGGTCAGATTGCCTCCTTCGATTATGATAGCCAAGGTTTATTGAAACTCCATCGGAGAGTGTGGGTCCCATACTCAGGCGGCGTGCGCCAGATCCTGATGGAGGAGGCGCATAAATCCAGATTTTCCATCTATCCCGGGGCGACGAAGATGAATAGAGATCTTCGTCCGGATAACTAGTGGCCCTGCATGAAAGCGGGATGTAGCCTGGTATGTCGAGAGGTGCTTAACCTGCAGGAAGGTCAAGGCCGAGCACCAGAGGCCTCACGGCAAGATGCAGTTGTTAGACATCCCAATGTGGAAATGGGAGGTGATTACCATGGACTTCATTACAAAGTTGCCACGGACGGCGCGATGAGTTGATGCGATATGGGTCATCGGAGATTAATTGACCAAGAGCGCCCATTTTATTCTGATCCGGGAGAGTATTTCTGCTGAGAAGTTGGGAAATATCTGTTGGATTAATGTCTAAGTCCATAACTATATTTGGTATGTACTTGACCCGACCCGGCATGGTCCATTTGGGTTGCACTTCACCGACACAATTTATATGGATAGTCTTTTGAGAATAGTATATTTATGATTTATATTAATATATTATAAGTTCTAATATATTAATACGGAATCATATTATTTAATTAGTATTGATCAAGAATTAATTTAGAATTAATTAAGTGATCAAAAAGAACTAATTAAATATGGACTCTTATATATATGGAATGGGCCAAGTTCATTTAGGTTGGGCTAAGTTTTCATGGATGCTCCATGGAACTTTTAACCCATGGATCCTATGTAAATGAAAGGTCATGGGTATTAGGGTTTACATGGATGTAACCCTAATCTTCCATAATATATAAAGGGGTCCTTAGCTCACAAAATTGGCACAAGTGTGTGAAAATAAGAGTGGGCCGATTTTAGTGTGCATACATATTCTCTTAAGTTCTTCCAAGGTGTTTTGGTGATTTGTGATTCCATTTGAGGCTTCCACAATATTGGGGCTAAGCTCTTAAAGCTTGAAGACATCAAGCTACATCAAAAGGTATGTCATCTAACTAGAACTTTGTAGTATAGGTGCTTCATAATATGCTAGTTAGGATGAAACCTTGGAATAGTTAATATTTGCATGTATAATAAAGAAAACATAGATCCAAGGTTTATAGGGTTGCATGTACACCATAGGAGTGTTAGAATGCTCAAAACCCAACAGTGGTATCAGAGCCATGGGTTGTTTTCTGTTATATTGATGCAAATGTTTTATTTTCAAGTTGGAAAAAAAAGGAAAAAAAAAAAACATGACGTTTGTCAAATTTTAAGATAATTACTTGTTTTATGAAAAACGAATTATTTGTAAAATTTGAATCATTTGTTATATGAGTTGAATTAGGTCAAATTTAGTAAAAGATAAAATGATATGATTATTTTATTAGTTTTAAAAGTTTGATCTAAATGTTTTAAGGAGTTACATATTTTGTCATAAAATTTTGGAGCTCAAAAGTTTTTTTTAAAGTTATGATCTTAAGGGTTTTTGAAACTTCCATAAGTTATGGATATGAAAGTTTTTTTAAAAAAAATTTGATTCAAAGTTTTTATGGAGTGACAAAATTTGGTGTTAATGTTTTAAAGAATTCCATAACTTGTTCTTAAGTTATGGAACATGGAAAGTTTCATCATAAAACACCATTAATTCCATAAGTTATGGAATCCAAAGGTTTTCAAGAATTACAAAACTTGCCCTCAAGTTTTGGAATTTGAGAAAAGTTTTTTTTTGAAAAAAAGAATTGAATTCTAAAACTCTTGGGTTCGTAACTTAAACAATTAATTAAATGGTTTTAATTTTGAATTTAATAATTGGAATTATGATGTTTTTATTGAATAATTCAATTAACTCTTATGGACTTTATTAATAGATAATTAAAGTGTTTAATTAAAAGAGAATTAATAATTCCATAATGACATGGTTTAAATTTAATTAAATTAAGAGTATAGTTTAACTAATAGATTAAACCACCAAGTATTTTAAATGTCTAAAATACACCCTTATACTATTATAATATTAAAAGTTTAATATATTATATGTATAAGAGGAAGTCGTCTTACCATTAGTAGGCCTCATTCACGAAGCCGGTCTATAAGGGGGTATAAGGTTACTGCCTATAAAATGGCAGTTTAATGGGTGTCCACTCTCACCCACCGCTTCCTTGACTGGTGGAGGGTCGTTAGCCGAACAGGTAGGACAAGGACTATAATTCTCCCTTCATTATAAGTATAATGATAAATACTAAGTAACTAAACACTTATAAATTCCCAATCTTAGTTACTTAGGAAAATGTGAATAAGGTGCTAATCCATGAAATTACACTTTGCACTTTGTTTAAGCTGTTAGTGGAGCGTGTGTGGTTAACCGGCACACTAACCTAGACTTAACAAGGTAGGCAAAGGGTAACTTAATGTTTATCATAGTATCGTTGGAGCGTGTGTGGTTAACCGGCACATCGATTGAGGGGTAAATATTAAGGGTACCAAGTATATTTGCATGGTTACTTCACACCTTGTTTTGTGATCCTCGGCATCCCAGTCACAAAACCTGAAGGGCACACTCGTGATTAAAACATGCCATTGAAAAGTTCAATGAATCTCAAAAGAATCTAGGAGTTTCAAAACCAATTAAAACCTAATAATACATTTCGTTTATCTTGGTGGAAATTGGTGAATCGTCATTCACCTACCTTCAAATATTTTATAGCTTGGATTACGGCATCCCTCTTCCAAGTTATAAAATATTTTGTTGGGTCCTAGCCTTAATATATCCTATTGGGTGTTATATTAAGGACTTAAATCAACTTCACGTGAATTTCTCCCATTGTTGATGTCTGGTTTAGACAACAATGATCTTCCCAAACCAAGCTTTCCTAATGAATATGAGTTCCCGAGTTTGGCTCATGGAAGTCATACTTCTCTTCCTCCACCTCCTCCAATTATTCTCCCTAACCCACAAGTTCAAGGTCACTGAAGCCCTAATGGCAAGCAAGGTCTATGTGTGATCACATCTTATAGATGAAGTCACATATTGACAAGCCGGGAGAGTTGGGTGTCAAAGTCTTGAGAAAGTTGGATGTTCAATCACTTTCTAAGTCACATAGTGAGTTCGTTTGGGACTACTATGAAACAGACTATGACATGAACCTTAATGATCATATCTATTTGCTTGGTGCTGCTGAATCAGCAATGATTTGGAACGATAGTAAAGCAATTTTGATTAGAAGATCAACTTCCCAAAAACTTTATGGACAGTGACAATGGTGACACTGGAAATCCAGAAAAAGCATTCTCTTCCCAATGGAAAGGGATTGGCCATAGTCAACCCGGTTGACCAAATGGTAAAGAGAAAGGCTAAGTCTAAGATAGTCCCATTACCAAAGGGTCCATATGTTTATTTTGCCAACGGAAGGGGCGTTGATTGCAAAGCTGCCAAATTTACCTAAGGATTTTAAAGTCAATAAGTTTGAATCTACATCAGGTAGAGCCCATTATCTAACTCTGTTAAGTTCTATTCTGAGATCCTCATTACATGATGTGACTGGGTCACATGTTGATGTTTTAAGAATCAAAGAATAGAGAGAAATCTTAAAGGAAGTATATGCTGATTCTGATCGCGAAGGTGGATTTCGATCGCATCAGAATTTTGAGCAGTTGCTTAAGAAGTTATGATATATTGCTAAGGAATAGATAACAACAATTTTCCATGTGGATTGTAAGGATAAGTTTTTCCGCAAAGTTTTAAAATAAAAGAAAATTGTTTAATTTTATTTATTTGAAGTATCCTTACAATGAAATTTGTGAAAAATTGTTGCTTATATGATTCCACTGACAGCAATATTGGAAAATGGATTTGATTCTTTCATTTGTGGTAGTGTCTAAATTTACCAAATCAGGAAAGTTCCTCATCACCCAAGTTTCAATTGGACCGAAACTTGGAATCATGCAAGTTGAATAGTATGATGAATGAGAACTTTCAAGCATTGGAAAATCAAGACTAATTACTTGTTCACATGGATGTGTGAGTCAAGTGAAGGACTAAAGGGATCGAGTACACATTCTTGTGCACTGGTCATGTCCACCACAAAGCTCGTTAAGACTATTTGATTTACTAAAGTTTAGTAAATATGGTTATACTTACAAGTTTAAGTATAATTCTGAAACATTGGAAAAGTCTCAATGTATGGCTGAACGAATGGGAAGAATCAAATTAGGCAGAAAGATAAAAGTTTCTCAAATCTGAAAAGATGGGAGAGTACTTTAGTATCATGTTTGTGATCATCTTAATGATTTAGAAATCATATCACAATTAGTCCTCTAAAGGTCATCTTAGTGCATTCTTATGACTAAGAAGAGGAGTCATGAATTGTTGAAATGGTTAGATCAGGAAGATGAGTCATACTTCGTTCCAAAACAATTCTTAGAGTCATACTCCAAGATTGTAACTTGAGTGACATATCTTAAAGAAAGGTTTAAAACACTTGTCAAATGTAAGAGTAAAAGTGTCCTACTCTTGTACATTTGAAATTGGTAAGTTGTGATGTTTTGGATAAAACAAAGACCAACTCAGGCCAATTGTGTGAAGTGTTTGTCTTGATAAAGAATCCGCACTGTCTCTTGAATATTTGGCAAGATAGTCTTATATGTCAAGAGGATAGTGGGAGTCTTAAAGATCCTAAAAAGAATTTCAAGAACTAATCAAGAATAAAACCTGAGGTTCTTTACTAGCACACGACTTGAGGTTTATAACCTATCATGTTGACATATTATGTGCCCATTCCAGTTAAAGTTGGCTTTGCATAGGAGTTCTGAAAGTTCTCAATTGGTTGCATAACAACTTGGAAGCAATGGCAGGCCCTGTACTGCCAGGTGGCAAGAAGTTAAGATTGCATAAGTTCAGTCCATATGAGTTTGGATTTGTCATTATCCTTGTCTTGTGACTATGGTTTTGACGATTCACATGGATAAGAACACATACACCATAAAATCTAAGGGTCATAAGGTTTCTCTCCGATTCATGAAAATGATGGTGAGGAAACACTTCCACCAAGTAGATTTGAAGCAGATGGCAAAAGGTCTAAACAATTGAGACTATGATTACGGCATCCCTTTTAATAGTTCTGAAATTGTTTAGACACACATGCATGCTATCTAAGGAAATGTGTATGATTTTGATAAAGTTTTATCAAAGCATCTCGTATCAGAAATCTGAACTTTGGTAAGAAAGTCAATAAAGTATTGATTTCTAGAAGTCCAGCTGATTTCTGAGTACATGTCAAAGCTAGTGGGAGCATAAGTGTTATGGTAATAATCATCATGTTAGTGGGAGCATGATAATTATTGTTAGTGTTGCAAGTTAGCAATGTTAATTATAGAAAACAAAAGTTTCAATTCGTGAGGCTGCAAGGATTGAAAAAGTTGTTTTGCTATAATTAAGGGAGAGGATATACTTCATTTCAGTTCTAAAGGCTTAGATTGAGACCTTAATCATCTTTAGTCAAGAATATATATATGAATTTCATGTTGGATTGGTTCAACCTAAGGAAATTCTATATATTGCATTCTCAAAATTCGATTATGATTACGGCATCCCTCTTCATAGTCAAATTTTGAAAACATGGCAAATAAAAATATTGTAGCAAAAGACTGGTCTAGAATCATGTCTTTATGTGAGACATCATGAATCGTGTACCATTTGCTTTGGGTACAGGATCGATTGCATGTGCTATAATATTTTTCATTTCTAAATTTTTCCAAATGCCGAGAGGCATTAAGAAGGGAAAAGGTCTAGAATTGGATATGACTAAAATGATTAAGCAATTGTCGAGGACAATCTGAGGTTTACCAAAGATTGGTTGCTCAGGGACAGTTGGAAGTATAGTGCTAATTTTGGAAGGACCATATTGACATATTCTGAAAAGAGGCATCTCTTATTCAGAAGTGATAGTCAAAATGAGAATATGGAGTTGTCTCCATAGGTGGAAGTTATCTGTGTAAGATTAGAAAACTTAATGCAAGAAGCATGTCCAAAGCAATGTACTTTGAATATGAGACTTAGTTTCCATGGAGTTGATCTCCATTGGAATACCTTATAATGACTGTTGCCTAGTCTTTGTGACTACATATTCATTACAGGAGGGTCAGTGCATATAAGTTTAAAATCTAAACAGCTTTCGATAAATGATAGGAATTTGAAATTCTCACATTTTTCGATAAGGATTTGGGAGTGTGAAATTAGAATCATTGAAATTATGTTCAATTGGTTTATTTCACAAAGTAAGGATCATAGACAAACATAGAGTGCATACTTGGTGTATGGCAAAGCTATTGTTTAAGAAAACATAGTGTACATGCTTGGAGCATGGGACAACTAGTGTTTTTAATTCAAGTATAAAGTTGATAAAACCGAAACAATGAATAATGAGTAATCAGTATGGTGATAAATAAAAGTGTTTATTTATATTCATAGGGTTTGATACCATATTTGATTCATTTATTCTTGTGTTTCACTTTGCATGTTTTGACTTCCAGAATAACTAATTCGCTCTTCCTGAATGATTAAGTTATTCAAACCATCCACATTCGGTCATATGTTGGAAGTAGATATGAATCAAGACTGTCATGGGTTGGTTTGTAGAGGTCCAAGTTGGTGGACAAAGTGGTGCTACAACACTCATGAGTGCTCATAAGTTCTGAGTATTGGATTCAACCCGCGCTCATTTGAATCACTTCATGGATTTTATCACGAGTGATCATGAGACGATAATATCTTATATTCTTCAAACCTAGAGATATGAGTTGTTACTATGAGTTGGTTGTACATTGATTGCACGAAAACGCATTTGGTAACTCGATGTTATAAAACGTGCCTTTGTGTATGATTCAACAAGTAGTAGAACAAGCCATATGAGTCGAAGTTTATCCATTCCTTTTACCTTCGGATAAAAGCGATATGTGTGGGCCCCTCGATGATTTAGCGATGACACATGTGAGTGCTTGGCCAAGCCAGGACTGATTTGATTTGTTCAATCAGTCAGTCATCATAAATCGAAAATCGGGAAACAACAAATGAACAGAGAGAATGATTATAATCCATGTCTCAGTCCATATGATACCTAGAATGGAGGAATATATGATCCCTTATCTAATGGACAAGTCATTGACAAGGTCAGAGTTCTACAGCGGCTTTAAGAGCTACGATTGCCAGTTAGGTTTTGAAGTCATACTCAATAATAGTTTTAGACTTATCCAAGTGGGAGACTGTTGGATTAATGTCTAAGTCCATAACTATATTTGGTATGTACTTGACCCGACCCGGCATGGTCCATTTGGGTTGCATTTCACCGGCACAATTTATATGGATAGTCTTTTGAGAATAGTATATTTATGATTTATATTAATATATTATAAGTTCTAATATATTAATATGGAATCATATTATTTAATTAGTATTGATCAAGAATTAATTTAGAATTAATTAAGTGATCAAAAAGAACTAATTAAATATGGACTCTTATATATATGGAATGGGTCAAGTTCATTAAGGTTGGGCTAAGCTTTCATGGATGGTCCATGGAGCTTTTAACCCTTGGATCCTATGTAAATGAAAGGTCATGGGTATTAGGGTTTACATGGATGTAACCCTAATCCTCCATAATATATAAAGGGGTCCTTGGCTCACAAAATTGGCACAAGTGTGTGAAAATAAGAGTGGGCCGATTTTAGTGTGCATACATATTCTCTCAAGTTCTTCCAAGGTGTTTTGGTGATTTGTGATTCCATTTGAGGCTTCCACACTATTGGGGCTAAGCTCTTAAAGCTTGAAGACATCAAGCTACATCAAAAGGTATGTCATCTAACTAGAACTTTGTAGTATAGGTGCTTCATAATATGCTAGTTAGGATGAAACCTTGGAATAGTTAATATTTGCATGTATAATAGAGAAAACATAGATCCAAGGTTTATAGGGTTGCATGTACACCATAGGAGTGTTAGAATGCTCAAAACCCAACAATATCCACATTAGGGAGGTCGTGGCTTGGTACGGGGTGTCGGTTTCTGTGATTTCCGACAGAGACGTGCGTTTCACTTCCAGATTCTGGAAGAAATTCATGACGAGCTGTGTACTCGTCTGCACTTCAGCAAAACCTTCCACCCGCATACGGATGGTCAGAGCGAGCGGACCATCCACACATTGGAGGATATGTTGCGGGCGTGCGTCCTAGATTTTGGTGGTAGCTGGGATACATATTTCCTGTTGGCAGAGTTTTCTAATAACAATAGCTACCACGCCAGCATCGACCGGCCTCCCTTTGAGATGATTTACGGTAGGAAGTGCAGGACCCCGATATATTGGGGTGAGGTCGGTAAGCGAGTTATGGGGAGTATCGAGGTGGTACTCAAGACGACCGAGTTGATCCAACAGGTCCGGAGCAGAGTCCAGACGGTTCAAAGTTGGCAGAACAGCTATGCCGACAGACGCCAATTGGACCTAGAGTTCCAGGTCGAGGATATGGTCCTCCTGAAAGTGTCACCTTGGAAATGTATCATTCGCTTCAGGAAGCGGGGTAAGTTAGGACCCAGGTATATCAGACCCATCAAGATTATAGCCTGGGTGGGCAAGGTGGCGTACCGACTAGATCTTTTGGAGGAGCTCGGGCAGATCCATAACACTTTTCATGTCTCGCAGCTGCGAAAGTGTTTAGTTGATGATTCCGCGGTGATTCCTTTGGAGGCCATTCAGGTGGATGACTGCCTGAACTACATTGAGAGGCCAGTAACAATTATCGACAAGAAGACGAAGGATGTGAGGAACAAAAGGGTCGAGCTACTGAAGGTGCAGTGGCAGAACCGTAAGGGATCAGAATGGACGTGGGAGCCAGAGGACGAGATGAGGGAGCATTACCCGGAGTTATTCCCAACTGTAGCAGAGTTCGAGGACGAAGTCTAATTCAAGTGGGGGAGATTGGTAACGCCCGAATCGTCAGGTATTTTCTTATGCAGCTTATTAAAATATATATATATATATATATATATATATATATATATATATATATAGATATGTATATGTATTTTATGTGGAGGGTCGTACGTTGGGCGTACATAGTGTACGCACGACGTACACATGGTGAGGCGCGAAGCGGGAAAGTCCCTGCGTATGCTCGACGTAGTTTGGCAAGAAGCAAACCCTAAATTTTAGGGTTTGCACCCTATTTAAAGAACTTATGTCTCTCCAAACCCTCATTCTCTCAGCTTCCATTGCCCTTAGAGTGTTAAAACTGAACCCTAAACCTCTTGCATGCATTTTGAGCTTAGATTGTGCATTTTTGGTGTTATTTGGTGGTTTTGAAGAAGAAGGTGTTTGTAGAAGAAGCAAGGGCGTGAAGAGAGCTTGTAGATCCAGACGTTTATCATCATTTCTAACCTATTTGAGGTATAAAGCTTAAACCTTAGCCATTGCATGCTTAGATCTAGTTTTGGGGTGATTTATGTTATATTTTGGTCCCATAGTTGAGGTTCTTTGAGTTAAAGGAGTTTCAGTCCATATAAGCTGTCCTTTTAGACTCTTGGAAGTGTTCGGAGCCATGAAAATCGGACCTTGATGGTTTAGCCTCAATCATGCAAGTGCTAGATATCATCTAAGTGTGTTTATGGACTTAATTTATGTCTTAATCCCCATCCATACATCCAAAAGCATAAAGTTTATAACTTTATGGCTTACGACATTTTTTGGGACCTGGATTTATGTTTTGGACGTTTGGGCTTAATGGATTAAGTCACAAGAAGGTCCTTGGGGTGGCTGGCCAATACGATGCACACACTCCCTGATACGCTGCGCGTACTGCGTCAACCACCCGAATCTGGTAAAGACCAGCGTACGTTGGGCGTACATGCAGAGTACGTCGTGCGTACGCATGCAGTGGGCAAAAGTGATTTTTCACCTCTTGATTTGTTGGGCCTTGACTTGTTGGGCCTCAAGCCCACCAGTGGATGAAGGCCTATGGGCCTTGGGTTATGATGAATTGTAATTTGGCCTTAGAATTTATTTGATTGGGCTTAGACAGTTCCGGTTGTTTTGTAATTGGGCCTTGGGAGGAAGAGGCCCAATAAGGTAAGGATTAGGGAATTTTTTGCCTTAAGACATGAATTACGGTTTGGAGCTTGGAGTCATAATGTAATAGCTAATTAGAAATTTATGTTGTGCGATAGGGGGAGGAGTTGACGACTCATTCGCTGAGTACGATTTGACACCCACAGTTTGAGGTGAGTCTCCTTTCATAGAATTTGTGGGTTGAAGGCACCAAGGCCGATCCACTAGTTATGATATGGCTTGATGATTGTCTTTGTGATAATTATCAATTGTGCATGTATTATTTGATGATTCTGTGAATTATATGTGATATTATATAGTAGTGATAGGGGTGAAATAAACCCAGTATCCTATTGAAATAGACCGAAGGGGCAGGTCGAGTACCCAAATATGCTCGGCATTATCCTGTTGAAATAGACCGAAGGGGCAGGTCGAGCACACAGATATGCTCGACAATATCGGGTTGAAATAGACCGAAGGGGATAGGCCAGCACCCAGATATGCTCGGCAGTATGTTTACTTTTGTATGTGTTATGGTGGGGGGACCTCACTAAGCTTTGTGCTTATAGTTTTCGTTTGTGTTTCAGGTACTTCTAGCTTGAAGGGAAAAGGGTTGGCATGATCGCATCACATCACACTATGATTTTCCACAGTAGAGATTTTGGGACTTATGCTCTGATAATACTTTTCTATGTCTTGTTTTGTTAAAATACTATGATCATTGTATGTTCCCATTGCTTTTGAAACTGATGATGTTTTGGGATATGGATTTAGTAACTTTGAAAATGATATTTTTGGGTTGTATTTTTGGGATGTTACATCTTTACATTAACGTTTACCAAATTTGGGCAGCCACATGTGAGTTCGAGAACCAAAAGGAGATTCCATGGAAGGCATAGAGGAATTGTAATTAAGGATTAGGGTAGGGTTCTAACTTGATTCAAAGTTGAATTAAGCTCTTGATGCATCGTTTTTGTAACTCAAATGGTTGATCTCGAAATTAATCTTCTTTTGTATTTTGGGTATGTACCGGAGAACACCATCATCTCACCTGATACACACTTGCAAATCAAACAAGAGAAAAAGAGGAGCTCCCTGGTCTTCATGAACAAACAAGAGAAATAGAGGATATGCGTTGGTTCATCTTCACAATTTATGTTACCCACCTACAAATCAAACAAGTGAAACAGAGTGGAAAGAAATGAAAACATATCGACGCATACAAGAGATTCAAGTAGATAGATGAAGGAGAGAGGTGTATCTTGGTCATATCTTGAGGTTGGAGCCGTCGTGAACGTTGTCGCCAGGAATGGGTTTGTTGAGAAAGATGGTGGATTTTAAAGAGAGAAACACGAGATAGGATAAAGATGGGACACAATAGAGAAAGAAACATCTGGCATATGCAAACTGATGATTAGGATGGGGTCACATGATGACCCCTTCAAATTTTCCATAATTACCTTTTAAAACCTAAAAACATAAGTTCGTATCTTTGAAAGGAAAAAAAAAAATTCACGAGGATTATTTAAATCAATATACGAAACATTGTTTTGCTACGGTAACAATAATCTTTTCAATAACTATTCTTGTATTTAGAGTATATCGTGCGTTTAGATTTACATTTAAATTAACTTATTAATTTCTAAATTTAATTAAAGAAATTGTAATAAAAATTGGAAATTTTGTTTTGACTATATTCATCACCTCCTTTATGTCTAGTTATATGACTTTTATCCTTTGAGATATTAATTTTGAATAAAAAAAGAAAATAACATGCAATTATAGGAAGTATAATGTCATTTTATATTTCACATTCCTTTATTTGTTTAATATTTAATTAATACAATAAATAAAAATAATTGTTTTATATTATAATTCGGAGGCTTGGTATTATACTAATCTACTTAATTTTTATATTGATCTATAGAAAAATAAAAATAATCATGTTATTCACATTAATATATATATATATATATATATATATATATATATATATATATATATATATATATATATATATATATATATATGTTAATGTGAATAACATGATTATTTTTATTTTTCTATAGATCAATATAAAAATTAAGTATATATATACTATAAACTTATAAAACAAATAATATCAATTATAAAATTATGGTTATTTGTTAGTTTTTTTTTAACGACGGTTTGGTATAGCGGGCAATGACATCCGATAGGGTAGTATGCTGTAACACCTAACAAACCCAGTTTCTACCCCTACCCGAAGAGATAACAATAATATCCTTAGAAACTCAGATACCCATTAAAGGCTTCACTGCTTTGGACTCCGATAGAATTCGGCCCCATTCAACATAAACCCTGAAAGGTGAAACTGGAGTGTGTTTCCGCCCAGTTGAATAAAATACTATAGATTTAGTTTTGTATTTTAATAAAATAATATTATTGTCTACTATTAATGAAAAATATGTTAATATTTTAGTAAGTAAGTTGGTTATCTAAAATATAAATTAGTTTATACGTAGTTTAACTATACTACCAATAATTTGAAAACTGAAACGGTATTTTAATGGATTGGATGTTCAACCAGATTAATATTATAATAATCTACTTAAATTTTATATTGATTCATATAAAAATAAAAGTAATCATGTTATTCACATTTATTAATATACTTAAATTATAAGATTTATCATATCAATTATAAGTTTACTTTTGTATTTTAATAAAATAATGTTATTGTCTACTTTAATATAATATATTTAAGTAATTTGGTTATCTAAAATAAAAATATGTTTATACGTAACTTATATATTAATGATTTGAAAACTGAAACGGTGTTTTATTAAATATCGGTTTTATCAGTTCAGTGTTTAATCAGTGGGACTAGTCCAAGAAAATCAGATGACGTCGTAAATATGTCATAATTAAAGATAAAAATAAAAGAAAATCTCCAAAATTAAAATACCAATAAAATATGAAATTGAAATAAAAATCCAGGAAACAAAAATGGATTTATAACATTTTGGAGCAAGTATCTTGTTTAGACAGGGTCAAAGTAAATATCTTTACCATAGTAAGATTTATTTGATGTTTTTATGTTGAATTGGTTTTTTAATGTGCGGATTGAACCCTCTTTTCAGTTTATTAACAAACGGTTTTTCAACATTCTCGATTTCACCGGCTGAATCGGTCGGTAAATTTACGTTTCCAAAATGTCGTATATTGTAGAATTCTAAATATCAACTTGATATTATATAATGATATTGTATACAAATAGTCTATGGCCTAGCCGTAATGAACGATTTTCATATTGAGAGGTTAGTCCGGTGGGTATGGAGCGGGAAAGGAGTGATGAAACCTTTCCTCACCTCGGAACACCATACCGAGGGTGAGGGAAGACGAGTGCGGGAAAAAGAGTGAGGGGAGTCTATTCTCACCCTCTCTCCTTGTGTGATTAGTCAGTATTTTTTTTAGTCTTTTAATATTTATTAAGTTTTATAGCTACTAAAAAATTATAAAAAATATATCAAAATTTATTGTATTTAATTCCCTATAAAATGAGTTTAAAATATATTTTTATTAAAAAATAAAAAAATAAAAATAGTGAAAAGTAATGAAAGGTGATCATTTCCTGCCTTTTGGTGAGAGAAAAGAGATTGAACGAAAACTCACGTGGTATTCAAAAAGTGAACGATTTTTTTCTGTATATAAAAAAAGTTATTTGTAAACATGTTCTATGTTATTGTACCCCAGCTAAAGAGATATTATAATGTTTTTTAATATTCCGGATATGATAAATTCATAAAATATTTCTTGATAATGTATGTACTCCATATAAATTTTTTTTGGATTAATGTATGTACCCCATATAAATTTTTTTTTGCTCCGCCACTGATGAAAATACTTAAGGAAGAAAACATCAATTAATTATTTTTTTTTTTTTTAACGTTATGATGTTTGTCCAAAGGTTGGACATTAAAATTTTCTAACATATCAACCATAAATAGTCACTAAAACAGTCAGATAACATTTTATAAATTACAAAACCATTCATTAAAACAGTAATAATTGACACCGCCACGAATAATACATAAAAACGAATTGTACATTTAAGAAATATTATTACAATATTTAATGTAATAATCTAAAAGAAATAACTATTTTAAAAATGCTATTCTCCCTGCATATTTAAGAGACAAAGTTGCTTTTTTAGAATCAAAATCACCTACGCTTTGTCGATTGGGAGAAGATATATGGTAGTGCACATTAAAAAATATATTGAAAAGATCTGATTGCCTGATGAGTAATAATTGACTATGTAGTTCCCTTATTATAGATTTTCAGTTTGCCTATAAATAGAAAGGGTTAATGTTAGTTTTTTCCCTTATTTTTAATGGGTCAATAAATATATATATATATATATATATATATATATATATATATATATATATATATATATATATATTTTATTAGGTAATATTGCTCCTTAAACTTTTAAATTACTGATTAATTAAGGGAATATCACAAAATAAAGGGGCCATTTGGTTACGTTGGTGAGGTGTCATCCATTTTGCATTTGTTCAATGGACCTACTCCACGTGGCGTTAACATGGTGTCCATGTGGATTTTTCTATTGATTTTTTTAATTGAAGATTTTTTTTTTTAATTTTAAAGATATCACTACCAATATGGGCATCCATTTTGCATTTGGTCAACGGAAGTGGTCCATGTGGCGCTGACATGGCGTCCACGTGGATTTTTCTATTGATTCTTTTATTTAAAAATTATTTTTTAATTTTAAAAATATCTTTCCCAATATGCAACGCTTCGACTTTTCATTCAATGAAAATGAAGTTTTCAATCACTACTTTTATATGGTATCAGCCAAGAGTCCTAAAATATATTTTCCCAGCAACCATCTCTCATCATGAGCACCAAAAACAGTTCCTCTTCTTCTTTTATTATTCATACTCTACCTCTCAAAACTCCATCTCTCACTGTCGTTCAATTCCCACCATCACTCAAATTACTATCCACCAATTACATAAGTTGGAAAACTCAGATTGAAGCTCTGATACCATATAAAAGTAGTGATTGAAAACATGAGTTTATTGAATGAAAAGTCGAATACATATACAGAAGGGATCCGATAATATTGGTTCTGTTACAACAATTATGGAAGACTATTTCTATCTCTATCTAATTATTCAAAATAAATAACGCATGTGATAAATATACATAATACAACATAGAGGGAATCAGATTAAGTGTTAATAGATTCACCCATCTTCACCTCCCACCACCACCACCGACAACAACACCATTCATCTTCCTCCAAGCTCCAACCCACCCTCCACCATTCGTTTCAATATTTTAAAGTTCAGTCATTTCTCTGTAAAAGTGAATGAAAACGTTTTGAGCAATGGTCAAGTTTCATGAAAATCGAACCCACCTTCTTCAATCGTTCATCTAGGTTATTGACTGAAAATGAAAATTGGTAACAAAAACCGTTACCTAATTTAAAACTGTGAACAAAAACCAAATCGATCGGAAATAAAACCATAAATCTGAAATATGAAGTCGTGAACTTGATATCCGAAATCTTGAAATCTGAAAGATAGCTCTAAGGGAGGAGGCAGTCATTCCCTCCCAACCTACCGAACCCACTGTCACATCAATTTTTGTCTCTCCTTTTTCTTTATCTTTCCCAACCCACAACACACGGAACTCATATCTTTCTCAACGCACTCAATCCACTCAATTAAAAAAAATACAAAACAACTAAGGTATAACTTTTAAAACACATGGTACAAGAGAAAATGAGAGAGAGAAAGTAGTGAAACCAATTAAACAACCCGTTGAAAAGGGAGTGGTACCGACGGTAACTCTATTGCTAATTAAGATTTTACCTTGATTGTTTTGTATTTTTTTTAATTGAATGGGTTGAGTGGGTTGAAAAAGATAGGGTTTCCGTGTGTTGTGGGTTGGAAAAGTTAGAGAAAAATGAAAGAGAAAAACTGATGGGGCAGTGGGTTGGGTGAGTTGGGAGGGAATGACTCCCTCCTCCATAAGAACTTGACGATGTGAAAGAGTTCACGAAGGGGTATGGCAGAGAACAAGTGGAATTATGTGGATGGCTCTTATTGGTGCGGTGGGATTTTGAAGAAATCTTCACGTCGATAACACTACTAGAAAACATGACGTTTTCCTACGGAAAATTTCCCTAGCTAATTAGCTACGGAATCGCTACGGATCAGCTACAGAATGGGATGCCCTAGTTTAGTAACGAAATAGCTACGGATACGGGTCCGTAGCTATTATGTAGCTAATTAGTTACGGAATAGCTACCGAAGTAAATCCGTAGCTATTCCGTAGCTAATTAGCTACGGAATGGCTACGGAATACCTACGGATACTAATTACCTACGGATTAGCTACCAAGTACGCTTTCCGTTAGAATTTCGTAGCTAACCCGTAGCTAAGTAGCTACGGATTAGCTACGTATTTTTCTTATTTTCAATTTTTCGGGCACCAAACGTCGTTTTTTCGCTTCGTTTTTTTCACACCTCTACTATACATGATTATCTTTATTTTCACCAACTTGTAGCTATTAATATCGTTCATAAAGTCGTGTGCCCCTTCGGGATCAAGTACTCGTTTCACAGTTTAAGATTGTAATGCATATACTTTTCACCAACTTGTGATGGATTATGTTTGTATATGTATATTTATACACATGAATGAGTTATGGTATATGTGTACGTGTATATGTGTATATATAAGTGTTTGTGAGATGTATATGAACGTATTCATAAATATTATAGTGTTAAACCACTAAACGAGTAATGGATCCCGTATGTGCACACAACTTTATGAATGATATTAATTGCTATAAGTTGGTAAAAATATAGATAATCATGTATAATAGAGGTGTGAAAAAAACGGAGCGAAAAAAACGAAGTTTGGTGCCCGAAAAATCAAAAATAAGAAAATTCCGTAGCTAATCCGTAGCTAATTAGCTACGTATTAGCTACAGATTTTTCTTATTTTCGATTTTTTGGGCACCAAACGTCGTTTTTTTCGCTTCGTTTTTTTCACACCTCTACTATACATGATTATCTATTTCGTCACCAACTTGTAGCTATGAATATGTCTGGAAATGAACCTTGTGGTCCCCCTATAATCCACCCGAGGACAACTGATAAGTATTTTGGAACAATTGAATTTGTAATTGATATTGTTTTTTTGTTTTGTTAGTGCTTAGTTTGTATGGTATTTGGAAGAATTGAATTTGTAAACACTTGGTATTGTTTGTGTGTTTTGTTAGTGCTTACATTTGTATGGTATTTTGGACAATGGAATGGAATGTGTCAAACTTGGTATTAGGGACGTTCTTTGATGTATTTTATATGGTATTTGGGACAAATATGAATGTGTTATTTGACAAAAAATTGGAAAATTTTTAATTTTTAATTTTTTTTTAAATAAAACGATGTTAGCTATGGAATAGCTACGGATTTCCGTAGCTATTTAGTTCCGTAGCTATTCAGTAGCTATTTGGATCCGTAACTATTCCGTAGCTATTTAGTTCCGTAGCTATTCTGTAGCTATCCATTTCCGTAGCTATTCTGTAGGAAATCCGTAGCTATTTAGTTCGGTAGCTATTCCGTAGCTATGGTAGCTACGGAAAATTCCGTAGTTATTCCGTAGCGATTCCGTAGCTATAAATTAGCCACGGGCCATTATGCAACAAACATTTTTCTGTAGCAATTCCGTAGCTATCTGCTTATAGCTACGGAATAGCTACGGATTGTGCTGTAGCTATTGCACCAGTTTTCTACTAGTGTAAGGAGAAAAAAGAGGACATTTTTTTTAGCCTTGAATAAAATTAAGAAAATGAATAAATGATAGTATAGTACCATGGTACCTATTTTTGAGGTCACATGTTTACAATGGAATGTACGTAACAGGTTTCACCGCGTATAATTGCCTTCATTCCTCTATTTAACAAGCAAAATAGGAAAAAAAAAGTTGGTTGGGTTATAATCAGATTACCCCAAATAGGAAATGTTTGCACATTAAAAACAACCCATTGTTAGTGCACATTAAAAAAGTATATTGAAAAGATTTATAATCGACTATATCCCTATATCAATAATAGCTCCCTCATTATAGATTTTCAGTTTGCCTATAAATAGAAAAGGTTTGCTCATAAATATAACAACACATCCATTTCGCTCACTCAGCGTCTCAGCCATGCAGTTCTACCTCATAGTATCAACGACTGTCGCAACAATCTTTTCTATTCTTGGATACCGTTTATTACTCCACAGAAAGAGTGTAAAGACAGGGAAGAACCAAAAACCACCGCAAGCAAAAGGGGCATGGCCGATAATCGGACACTTACATCTTTTAGGTGGACCTGAGCTACCTCACAAGGTTTTAGGTGGCATGGCAGACAAACATGGCCCTGTTTTCACCATCAAGCTTGGTGTTCATCAAGCTTTGGTGGTGAGTGATGCAGCGATTGCAAAGGAATGCTTTACTACCAATGACAAAGCCCTTGCAAGTCGACCGAAAATGGCGGGAGCAAAAATCTTGGGCTATAACTATTCTATATTTGGCCTGGCTCCATATGGCGACTATTGGCGAAAAGTACGCAAGATGGTCGTGCTAGAGGTTCTTTCTCAACGAAGAGTTGAGATGCTTGGACATATTCGAGCTTCAGAACTTAAATCATCTGTTAATGATTTATATGATCGTTGGCTAAAGAACAAACGTAATGAAAATTCAGAGATGGTGAAGGTGGAGATGAAGCAATGGTGTGGGAACTTGCTTGTAAACAACATGGTTAGGGTAATTATAGGAAAGAGGTTTCCTCCCCATGATAAAGAAGGACTTCAATTTCAGGCTGTGTCAAGGAAATTATTTAAATTACTGGGGGTATTCGTGGTTACTGATTTTATACCTTTTCTTAGCTATTTGGATGTTGGCGGATACAAAAAGGCAATGAAGACTACTCGGAAGGATTTGGACAATTTTTTTGACCGATATGTAAAGGAGCACAGAGAGGAGAGTAAAACTATACAACACGAAGGGAACCAAGACTTCATGCATGTGCTAATTTCCATTGTTCAAGGTGCTTTTGAAGGTGATTTCAAGGGTTTTGACGAAGATACAATTATCAAATCGACATGTCTAGTAAGCTCAATATTTTTATCTCATTGTTTCGTGATTCATTTAAATATTTGTTTAATGTATATTCCTATTCACAGCAACTCCTAGTAGCAGGCACCGAGACTACATCCGCGACATTAACGTGGGCTTTAGCATTGTTGCTCAACAACCCAAAATCATTAGAAATTGCCCAAGAGGAAATTGATGAACATGTTGGAAGGGACAGACTGGTGAAGGAGTCAGACCTGAAGAACTTGGTCTACCTCAATGCCATCATCAAAGAAAGTTTCCGCTTATACCCTGCTGGACCTCTCTCTGTTCCTCACGAGTCAGTAGAGGACTGTATTGTGGGTGGTTACAACATTCCAAAAGGAACTCGTCTTTTGGTAAATCTTTGGAAGTTGCAACGTGACCCAAATATATGGTCAGATCCCGAGGAATTCAAACCTGAGAGATTCTTGACAACTCACAAGGATATCGATGTCAAGGGAAACCATTATGAATTGCTCCCTTTTGGTACTGGCAGAAGAATGTGCCCTGGTATTTCCTTTTCCCTGCAGGCTTTGGGTTTAACGCTAGCTAGTTTGATACAACAATTTACGATAAAAAAACCATCAGAGGAACATGTTGATATGACGGAAAGCATGGGTATGACTAACGGCAAAGCAACACCACTTGACGTCCTTTTATGCCCTCGTTTATCCTCTAATATGTATGATATTGGTCCATGACATATCAAGTTCCAATTATTGTTATCTTATTCAAATAATCGTTGCCACCAGTCTTTAATTTCTGCATTAGTGAGTGTGAAAAGTTTGTTTAAGAAGTCATGGAGTTGTGGTCTGTCATTTTAGTTTTCTATTGGTTCATGATTATTTTTTTTTTTCAGCTATGTAATTTCTCAGTTTTAATTGGCAATGAAATAAACAATGTTTTTCCCTTTCCCATCACTACAAGAAATGCGAGCAAAAGTGAGGAATGTCGCTGCTAACAGCTTTTGCGGCGATGCGTCGCCGTCAAAAGGTCGCCGTTGTTGCCTCTCTGCAAATATTCCATATGTCGCTGTTATTGCTCAACGTCGCCGCAAAAGACTTGTCACCGCTAATGCCTATCGTTGCTGCAAAAGACCTCTCGCCAACAATACTTGCCCGTCGCCGCTAATTGTATTTTCCTTTTTGAGGGGCAGGATTCCAGAATTATATTCAACATCCTTAATATTCCTGAGGCCGCAGGATCCTTAAACATATCGTAAGATCCTGATTATTATCACTAATATGTAACACCAGTTAAATTTAGGTCAAAAATAAATTGATCAATAATCATAATTGGGATGAACAAAGTGGTAGAGATTGTAACAAGGTTTCCAAAAATATAAAGAACACTGAAATCCGAGTTATAACGAAGAAGTTATGACCAATCGAAGATCCGCGACAAAACCGGTAAAACACTGGTCAATGTAAAATGTGAATTTTCGATAAAAAACTTTTTAGCCTTAACAATCTAAATGAAATTTGTAGAATATGTTAAACCGAGAACTTTCATAAAAACAACGTAAAAATCTGACTTTGTATAAGGAAGTTATGATTTTTTCTAAGTTTCGGTTTAGCAGTAGACAGCTAAAAATTCAAAATAAAAATCGATCGATATTTAGCTGACACACTTAAACGAGAATCGAAGGTATCGTAAAAAGTAGTACAACGGTAAAAAGATATATACGAAAACAGACGTCGGATGAAGAAGTTATGAATTTTTAAGGGATTTCCTGTCCCGGTCTGTTAAAAATAATAATATTAAAAATAAATTAAAAACTAGCCGACGAAGTCTAAACGAAAGTCGTAGAGTATAATTTTACCTACGCGTGCATATAAAGAACGTCGAATACGGAGCTCGTATGCGAAAGTTTTGAATTTTGCAAGTTTTTGGCACGAAAATCGAAAAATGTTGAAAACCGGGAAAAATCGCATGGTCACCCTTTGGCCATGTCACGTCGCATGCAAGGCTTCCCCGTGTCCGACGCGTGCCACCTTCTGATTGGACTGAAGTGCTCGTGGCAGCTCCTGATTGGACCGAAGTTCGGTCCTCTCCTGATCCGACGCGCATCCGAGACCGCCTCCAGCTTTGCTTCTCCTTCTGACGCGTGGCTGCTGACTCCTCCTCCCCCTTGCCACCTGTCCGAACACGCATGGCCACTCCTCTCTTCGGACCGAACCCTCGCAACCCTATATAAAGGGTGCGAGACTTCTCGGATTTTTCATATATTTCACCCAAATTTTCACCTTTCTTCACATTTTCAACCCCTAAACTTTCTTACGACCCCCTAAGGCCCCGGTATCGTATCAAAAAACCGAAGCAAGCCCTGAAGCCCCAGAATTCTCAAGAAGCTAACCTCTTTCCAGTCGAAGTGCTGCCCGCGTAAAGCCCGTTTTTTAATAAAAAACACGCGATTTCTTCGAGAAAGATCATCTATAGAAACGAAACGCTGCCCAAATTACCACTTATCAAGTGAGTTCATACCCCTATAATCTACCTTTTTAATGGTTTTTAAATGCTTTTTAGGAGGGGGGGGGGGGGAATACAAGTTGAACACAATCTAAATTGTGTTAATAATTATATGTGATAATAATCACACAAAGGATTTCCTTATGCTTTAAGGATTACCAAATACTTCCAAAATGACTTAAAGCCATGTTAAATCTTTAAAGTCATGTAAACTCTTTTAATACTGTTAAATTCTTTGAAAAAGGTTTTATAAACTACTTCAAATTATAATTGCCAAAATCATGTTTATATATGGATAAATATATAAATAAGATTTCAAGGGCTTAGGACTAATGAATTATCTTATTTCCTTTTCCTTGTTTGGATGTGGAATTAAGGTGGTGTTATTTGTCCGAAGGTCATTCCCTTCTTAATTGTATATATATATATTATACATATATGAATATAAAAGGTTACTTCATTCGGTATCATTACATTTGTATCATGTTGAGCAAAGGTCTTCATCCATGAGAAATCATGCTAATCAGATAGAACATATAAATTATAATAGGTATAATTTATGATTCAAAACTAAATATACAAGTATGATTCACGAATGTATACTTTTTATTCCAAGGAAATTACTAACAATTCATTTATCTATACCAGGATATGTATAATACTTTTAGTATATGGATAATATATTAAAGAAGTAATAATACATCATACCGGGTTGCATTAACAAGGGTACAAATACAACGTACCAGGGTTAGCAATCACGGGGTAATAATACATCATACCGGGTTTGCATTAACAAGGGTACAAATACAACATACCAGGGTTAGCAATCACGGGGTAATAATACATCATACCGGGTTTACATTAACAAGGGTAAAAATACAACGTACCAGGGTTAGCAATCACGGGGTACTAATACATCATGCCGGGTTTGCATTAAAAAGGGTACAAATACAACGTACCAGGGTTAGCAATCACAGGGTACTAA
Source organism: Lactuca virosa (assembly GCF_052849685.1). NCBI lineage: Eukaryota > Viridiplantae > Streptophyta > Magnoliopsida > Asterales > Asteraceae > Lactuca > Lactuca virosa. Next base: position 301,278,204 of record NC_136429.1, on the reverse strand, counting down.
TACATCGTAATCTCGTTGAAACAATAAATTTTTGATACTTTTCATGGTGTACTTATCTAAGTACGACCTTAAGTCCTGACTTATTAACCATAATCTCCTAAAGGGAGAGCGTGAATTTGTGTATAGACCTATATGGGACATACAATCCCGCACCTTCACTGTTCGTAACAGTTTGGCCGGCAGGACTAGGGTGACAAATGTCATATCGTTTCCGACGCCTGAAGAACGTCGCATCAGGCACATCAGTCATATTAGTATGGTTAATAGAACTCACATGGATAAAACAACGAGTAAATTACTTAATAATATACTTCTCTTAAAACAATAAGAAAAGATAATTACATCCTAGTTTACTGACCAAATATACCTTCTGTTAGTTTTTACTTACAGTAAAAACTATGTATCATGAAATCAAGTATGGCAAATATACTTGTACTTCTGGTTTTGGAACATTTAAAACCAAAAATCAGTATTATGGATAATATAATATTTTCCAGGATTAATACCAATGTTTTACTGTAGAACGGATATAACTAAGAATACTTTTACAAATGAAACGGTTTATGGGATTAAACTACTTTTACAAATGGAACGGTTTTATGGGGATTTAAAACTACTATTCAGAAACAGTTTTATGGGGATTTAAAACTACTATTCAGAAACAGTTTTATAGGGATTTAAAACTACTATTCAAAAACGGTTTTATGAGGATTTAAAACTACTATTCACAAACGGTTTTATGGGGATTTAAAACTACTTATTAGATGGAACTTAATCATTCACTCTCTTTAAACTAGTATAATATAAAGGACCTTTAGTGGTTAATTCTATAATTCCTTAGTTTTTACATCAGAGTTATACATAAGTAATATCCGATTGACAGTGAAATGTGTGACTTCCGCCTTACTTCCTGTTCCTTGTTTGGTTGTGGGCTTAGAGCAGATACACCCATTTAACTGTCCATTCGATATTAGGTTATATATAACTAGAATAAACTAAGTAATTGCAGAGGGAACTATTGAGGTTATCAGTTTATCACCTCAGGAAATATAGGATTTTCTGGAGGAACAAGCGAACTTTTCCAAGAACATAGAGTATACTTTATAGAACTAAAATACTTATGAAATCACCAGCTTAAATGCTGATCTACTCTTTCAAAATAACTTGTATTCTCAGGAATCTAGTATACTTTATAGAACTAAAATACCGTACTGCGACTCTTGTCTTCTACTGTATCTACTTTGGTGTTTGAATATGTAATGTTTAAAGACTTATGTAAAACTTATACTTATTAATGTGATGGTTTTTTGTACTTTGATTACTATATTGCATGTGTTGTGATACTTACATGAAGTCCTCCGCCCCGAACGTTTTTGCCGTTCTGGTTTGGGGGTGTGACATAATATGTCCTAACACTTATATTTTTTTTTTTCATTTGTGTAGAATTAATCAACACAAGACTCTCTCTTAACGGAAAATTACTTCAACCAAGCTTAAGACCCGGGAATACCAAGTCAAACAACGTGCAAATATTCGTTCAAGGAGGATCCCAGAAATATCAGACTTCTTTGATTATCTTAGACTATAAATAAGACTCGTAAATCGCACACAAACAAACAATTAGCTCTACCATTACACTTGTACTCGTATTTGTTGGATTAATGTCTAAGTCCATAACTATATTTGGTATGTACTTGACCCGACCCGGCATGGTCCATTTGGGTTGCACTTCACCGACACAATTTATATGGATAGTCTTTTGAGAATAGTATATTTATGATTTATATTAATATATTATAAGTTCTAATATATTAATATGGAATCATATTATTTAATTAGTATTGATCAAGAATTAATTTAGAATTAATTAAGTGATCAAAAAGAACTAATTAAATATGGACTCTTATATATATGGAATGGGCCAAGTTCATTTAGGTTGGGCTAAGCTTTCATGGATGGTCCATGGAGCTTTTAACCCATGGATCCTATGTAAATGAAAGGTCATGGGTATTAGGGTTTACATGGATGTAACCCTAATCCTCCATAATATATAAAGGGGTCCTTGGCTCACAAAATTGGCACAAGTGTGTGAAAATAAGAGTGAGCCGATTTTAGTGTGCATACATATTCTCTCAAGTTCATCCAAGGTGTTTTGGTGATTTGTGATTCCATTTGAGGCTTCCACACTATTGGGGCTAAGCTCTTAAAGCTTGAAGACATCAAGCTACATCAAAAGGTATGTCATCTAACTAGAACTTTGTTGTATAGGTGCTTCATAATATGCTAGTTAGGATGAAACCTTGGAATAGTTAATATTTGCATGTATAATAGAGAAAACATAGATCCAAGGTTTATAGGGTTGCATGTACACCATAGGAGTGTTAGAATGCTCAAAACCCAATAGTGGTATCAGAGCCATGAGTTGTTTTCTGTTATATTGATGCAAATGTTTTATTTTCAAGTTGGAAAAAAAAGGAAAAAAAAACATGACGTTTGTCAAATTTTTAGATAATTACTTGTTTTGTGAAAAACGAATTATTTGTAAAATTTGAATCATTTGTTATATGAGTTGAATTAGGTCAAATGTAGTAAAAGATAAAATGATATGATTATTTTATTAGTTTTAAAAGTTTGATCTAAATGTTTTAAGGAGTTACAAATTTTGTCATAAAATTTTGGAGCTCAAAAGTTTTTTTTAAAGTTGTGATCTTAAGGGTTTTTGAAACTTCCATAAGTTATGGATATGAAAGTTTTTTTAAAAAAAAAAAAAAATTTGATTCAAAGTTTTTATGGAGTTACAAAATTTGGTGTTAATGTTTTAAAGAATTCCATAACTTGTTCTTAAGTTATGGAACATGGAAAGTTTCATCATAAAACACCATTAATTCCATAAGTTATGGAATCCAGAGGTTTTCAAGAATTACAAAACTTGCCCTCAAGTTTTGGAATTTGAGAAAAGTTTTTTATGAAAAAAAGAATTGAATTCTAAAACTCTTGGGTTCATAACTTAAACAATTAATTAAATGGTTTTAATTTTGAGTTTAATAATTGGAATTATGATGTTTTGTTGAATAGTTCAAATTAACTCTTATGGACTTTATTAATAGTTAATTAAAGCGTTTAATTAAAAGAGTATTATTAAATCCATAAATATATGGTTTGAGTTTAATTAAATTAAAAGTTTAGTTTAACTAATAGATTAAACCATCAAGTATTTTAAATGTCTAAAATACACCCTTATACTATTATAATATTAAAAGTTTAATATATTATATGTATAAGAGCAAGTCGTCTTACCATTAGTAGGCCTCATTCACGAAGCCGGTCTATAAGGGGGGTATAAGGTTGTTGCCTATAAAATGGCAGCTTAATGGGTGTCCACTCTCACCCACCGCTTCCTTGACTGGTGGAGGGTCGTTAGCCGAACAGGTAGGACAAGAACTATAATTCTCCCTTCATTAAAAGTATTAATGATAAATACTAAGTAACTAAACCTTTTATTAATTCCCAATCTTAGTTACTTAGGAAAATGTGAATAAGGTGCTAATCCATGAAATTACACTTTGCACTTTGTTTAAACCGTTAGTGGAGCGTGTTTGGTTAACCGGCACACTAACCTGGATTTAACAAAGTAGGCAAAGGGTAACTTAATATTTATCATAGTATCGGTGGAGCTCGTGTGGTTAACCGGCACATCGATTGAGGGGTAAATATTAAGGGTACCAAGTATATTTGCATGGTTACTTCACACCTTGTTTTGTGATCCTCGGCATCCCAGTCACAAAACCTGAAGGGCACACTCGAGATTGAAACATGCCATTGAAAGTTCAATGAATCTCAAAAGAATCTAGGAGTTTCAAAACCAATTAAAACCTAATAATACATTTCGTTTATCTTGGTGGAAATTGGTGAATCGTCATTCACCTACCTTCAAATATTTTATAGCTTGGATTACGACATCCCTATTCCAAGTTATAAAATAGTTTGTTGGGTCCTAGCCTTAATATATCATATTGGGTGTTATATTAAGGACTTAAATCAACTTTACGTGAATTTCTCCCATTGTTGATGTCTGGTTTAGACAACAATGATCTTCCCAAACCAAGCTTTCCTAATGAATATGAGTTCCCGAGTTTGGCTCATGGAAGTCATACTTCTCTTCCTCCACCTCCTCCAATTATTCTCCCTAACCCACAAGTTCAAGGTCACTGAAGCCCTAATGGCAAGCAAGGTCTATGTGTGATCACATATTAGAGATGAAGTCACATATTGACAAGCCGGGAGAGTTGGGTGTCAAAGTCTTGAGAAAGTTGGATGTTCAATCACTTTCTAAGTCGCATAGTGAGTTCCTTTGGGACTACTATGAAACAGACTATGATATGAACCTTAATGATCATATCTATTTGCTTGGTGCTGCTGAATCAGCAATGATTTGGAACGATAGTAAAGCAAATTTGATTAGAAGATCAACTTCCCAAAAACTTTATGGACAGTGACAATGGTGACACTGGAAATCCAGAAAAAGCATTCTCTTCCCAATGGAAAGGGATTGGCCATAGCCAACCCGGTTGACCAAATGGTAAAGAGAAAGGCTAAGTCTGAGATAGTCCCATTACCAAAGGGTCCATATGTTTATTTTGCCAAAGGAATGGGCGTTGATTGCGAAGCTGCCTATTTACCTGAAAGATCATAAGGTTGATCAAGTCAATAAGTTTGACTCTGCTTCAGGTAAAGTTCACTATCTAACTCTGTTAAGTTTATATTCTGAGATTCTTATTAGATGATGTGACTTGGTCACATGTTGATGTTTTAAGAATCAAAGAAAAAGTGAAGAAACTTAAAGGAAGTATATGCTGATTCTGATCGCGAAGATGGGTTTCGATCGCATGTTCGGTGATCAGAATTTTGAGCTGTTGCTTAGGAGTTATGATATATTGCTTAGGAATAGATAACAACAAGTTTTTCATATGCATTTGCATTGTAAGGATAAGTTTTTCCGGAAGTTTTAAAATAAAATAAAAAAACAGTTTTGATTTATTTATTTTAAGTATCCTTACAATGGCATTTGTGAAAAATTGTTGTTTACATGTTTCCATTGATAGAAATATTGGAAAATGGATTTGATTCTTTCATTTGTGGTAGTGTCTAAATTTACCAAATAAGGAAAGTTTCTCATCACCCAAGTTTCAATTGGACCGAAACTTGGAATCATGCAAGTTGTATAGTATGATGAATGAGAACTTTCAGCTTTCGAAAATTAAGATTAATTCCTTGTTCACATGTATATGTGAGTCAAGTAAATGACTAAAGGGATCGAGTACACATTCTTGTGCACTGGTCATGTCTACCACAAAGCTCGTTAATACTATTTGATTTACTAAAGTTTAGTAAATATGGTTATACTTACAAGTTTAAGTATAATTCTGAAACATTGGAAAAGTCTCAGTGTATGGCAGAACGAATGGGAAGAATCAAATTAGGCAGAAAGATAAAAGTTTCTCAAATCTGAAAATATGGGAGACTACTTTAGTATCATGTTTGTGATCATCTTAATGATTTAGAAATCATATCACAATTAGTCCTCTAAAGGTCATCTTAGTGCATTCTTATGACTAAGAAGAGGAGTCATGAATTGTTGAAATGGTTAGATCAGGAAGATGAGTCATACTTCGTTCCAAAACAATTCTTAGAGTCATACTCCAAGATTGTAACTTGAGTGACATATCTTAAAGAAAGGTTTAAAACACTTGTCAAATGTAAGAGTAAAAGTGTCCTACTCTTGTACATTTGAAATTGGTAAGTTGTGATGTTTTGGATAAAACAAAGACCAACTAAGGCCAATTGTGTGAAGTGTTTGTCTTGATAAAGAATCCGCACTATCTCTTGAATATTTGGCAAGATAGTCTTATATGTCAAGAGGATAGTGGGAGTCTTAAAGATCCTAAAAAGAATTTCAAGAACTAATCAAGAATAAAACCTGAGGTTCTTCACTAGCACACGACTTGAGGTTTATAACCTATCGTGTTGACATATTCTGTGCCCATTCCAGTTAAAGTTGGCTTTGCATAGGAGTTCTGAAAGTTCTCAATTGGTTGCATAACAACTTGGAAGCAATGGCAGGCCCTATACTGCCAGGTGGCAAGAAGTTAAGATTGCATAAGTTCAGTCCATATGAGTTGGGATTTGTCATTATCCTTGTCTTGTGACTATGGTTTTGACGATTCACATGGATAAGAACACATACACCATAAAATCTAAGGGTCATAAGGTTTCTCTCCGATTCATGAAAATGATGGTGAGGAAACACTTCCACCAAGTAGATTTGAAGCAGATGGCAAAAGGTCTAAACAATTGAGACTATGATTACGGCATCCCTTTTCATAGTTCTGAAATTGTTTAGACACACATGCATGCTATCTAAGGAAAGGTGTATGATTTTGATAAAGTTTTATCAAAGCATCTCGTATCAGAAATCTGAACTTTGGTAAGAAAGTCAATAAAGTATTGATTTCTAGAAGTCCAGCTGATTTCTGAGTACATGTCAAAGCTAGTGGGAGCATAAGTGTTATGCTAATAATCATCATGTTAGTGGGAGCATGATAATTATTGTTAGTGTTGCAAGTTAGCAATGTTAATTATAGAAAACAAAAGTTTCAATTCGTGAGGCTGCAGGGATTGAAAAAGTTGTTTTGCTATAATTAAGGGAGAGGATATACTTCATTTCAGTTCTAAAGGCTTAGATTGAGACCTTAATCATCTTTAGTCAAGAATATATATATGAATTTCATGTTGGATTGGTTCAACTTAAGGAAATTCTATATATTGCGTTCTCAAAATTCGATTATGATTACGGCATCCCTCTTCATAGTCAAATTTTGAAAACATGGCAAATAAAAATATTGTAGCAAAAGACTGGTCTAGAATCATGTCTTTATGTGAGACATCATGAATCGTGTACCATTTGCTTTGGGTACAGGATCGATTGCATGTGCTATATTATTTTTCATTTCTAAATTTTTCCAAATGCCGAGAGGCATTAAGAAGGGAAAATGTCTAGAATTGGATATGACTAAAATGATTAAGCAATTGTCGAGGACAATCTGAGGTTTACCAAAGATTGGTTGCTCAGGGACAGTTGGAAGTATAGTGCTAATTTTGGAAGGACCATATTGACATATTCTGAAAAGAGGCATCTCTTATTCAGAAGTGATAGTCAAAATGAGAATATGGAGTTGTCTCCATAGGTGGAAGTTATCTGTGTAAGATTAGAAAACTTAATGCAAGAAGCATGTCCAAAGCAATGTACTTTGAATATGAGACTTAGTTTCCATGGAGTTGATCTCCATTGGAATACCTTATAATGACTGTTGCCTAGTCTTTGTGACTACATATTCATTACAGGAGGGTCAGTGCATATAAGTTTAAAATCTAAACAGATTTCGATAAATGATAGGAATTTGAAATTCTCACATTTTTCGATAAGGATTTGGGAGTGTGAAATTAGAATCATTGAAATTATGTTCAATTGGTTTATTTCACAAAGTAAGGATCATAGATAAACATAGAGTGCATACTTGGTGTATGGCAAAGCTATTGTTTAAGAAAACATAGTGTACATGCTTGGAGCATGGGACAACTAGTGTTTTTAATTCAAGTATAAAGTTGATAAAACCGAAACAATGAATAATGAGTAATCAGTATGGTGATAAATAAAAGTGTTTATTTATATTCATAGGGTTTGATACCATATTTGATTCATTTATTCTTGTGTTTCACTTTGCATGTTTTGACTTCCAGAATAACTAATTCGCTCTTCCTGAATGATTAAGTTATTCAAACCATCCACATTCGGTCATATGTTGGAAGTAGATATGAATCAAGACTGTCATGGGTTGGTTTGTAGAGGTCCAAGTTGGTGGACAAAGTGGTGCTACAACACTCATGAGTGCTCATAAGTTCTGAGTATTGGATTCAACCCGCGCTCATTTGAATCACTTCATGGATTTTATCACGAGTGATCATGAGACGATAATATCTTATATTCTTCAAACCTAGAGATATGAGTTGTTACTATGAGTTGGTTGTACATTGATTGCACGAAAACGCATTTGGTAACTCGATGTTATAAAACGTGCCTTTGTGTATGATTCAACAAGTAGTAGAACAAGCCATATGAGTCGAAGTTTATCCATTCCTTTTACCTTCGGATAAAAGCGATATTTGTGGGCCCCTCGATGATTTAGCGATGACACATGTGAGTGCTTGGCCAAGCCAGGACTGATTTGATTTGTTCAATCAGTCAGTCATCATAAATCGAAAATCGGGAAACAACAAATGAACAGAGAGAATGATTATAATCCATGTCTCAGTCCATATGATACCTAGAATGGAGGAATATATGATCCCTTATCTAATGGACAAGTCATTGACAAGGTCAGAGTTCGACAGCGGCTTTAAGAGCTACGATTGCCAGTTAGGTTTTGAAGTCATACTCAATAATAGTTTTAGACTTATCCAAGTGGGAGACTGTTGGATTAATGTCTAAGTCCATAACTATATTTGGTATGTACTTGACCCGACCCGGCATGGTCCATTTGGGTTGCATTTCACCGGCACAATTTATATGGATAGTCTTTTGAGAATAGTATATTTATGATTTATATAAATATATTATAAGTTCTAATATATTAATATGGAATCATATTATTTAATTAGTATTGATCAAGAATTAATTTAGAATTAATTAAGTGATCAAAAAGAACTAATTAAATATGGACTCTTATATATATGGAATGGGTCAAGTTCATTAAGGTTGGGCTAAGCTTTCATGGATGGTCCATGGAGCTTTTAACCCTTGGATCCTATGTAAATGAAAGGTCATGGGTATTAGGGTTTACATGGATGTAACCCTAATCCTCCATAATATATAAAGGGGTCCTTGGCTCACAAAATTGGCACAAGTGTGTGAAAATAAGAGTGGGCCGATTTTAGTGTGCATACATATTCTCTCAAGTTCTTCCAAGGTGTTTTGGTGATTTGTGATTCCATTTGAGGCTTCCACAATATTAGGGCTAAGCTCTTAAAGCTTGAAGACATCAAGCTACATCAAAAGGTATGTCATCTAACTAGAACTTTGTAGTATAGGTGCTTCATAATATGCTAGTTAGGATGAAACCTTGGAATAGTTAATATTTGCATGTATAATAGAGAAAACATAGATCCAAGGTTTATAGGGTTGCATGTGCACCATAGGAGTGTTAGAATGCTCAAAACCCAATAGTATTATCTTCATCATCTCTGTAATCTCAAACTAAAAAAAAAAAAAAAAAAAAAAAAACAAGGAAGGTGATCCTATAAATGATCAAGGGGTTTCCTTGTAACTCACTTGCCTCACATTGATTATTATTCTATATTTGCATTCTCCTAACACCACAACCTCTTATATAATTTGGTTGAATTACTTTATTAATTTTCGACCAAAACAATTTGGCGCCCATCGTGGGGTCGTGGCTTTCACAATCGTTGAAGAATCATGTCTACCCAATCAACCATTTCTTCTTCCTCTATTACTCATGATGTGACTTGGTTATCAGCAGTATTGCAAGCTGCTTTTGATTACTCCGGTGTATCTTCAAGGCCACAACGAGAAAGAACCGTCAGCCGTTCTCTAGGAGGGGGCTCCCAGGAAAACGCTATAACGGTCAAGTCAATGGATAGACTTGGATGGTTTGAGAGGAATTACTGAGAGAGAATGACTTACTTTCCATGATACCGGAGAATGCCTTTTATACTGAGGCTCCCTGCTAGTCCGTACGCGACAAGGGCGTCACACCCTATAGGATCAGGCGCGCTGATTGGGTGATCGTGCTCCTTATTCTATCAGAGCCAACAATTGGTTAAGGTAATAATGCTTTCCACATTTCCCTTGTCGTCTGAAGCTGTAATGTTTTTTCGCAGAGTAGAAGGCGCCTCGGGCGGGGCCGGGCCTTCTTCGCGGGCACCCTGAACTTAAGGGCGTCTGCTGGCGCGAGGTACCGTCAGGTTTGCTTTATCAGGCATGGCCATCCGTGGGGAGTTCTCTAGCGCATCTGAGCGCGACTCTCGGCACATGCTGAGGGAACATCATAAAGCCTCGTAGTCCATTAGTCGTAGAATTGCTAGACTAGCTATGATGTTCTGGACTTAACAGCTTGGTACACGTGTTGAATTTTGCTTCAATCGTGTCTTCGATTTTTCTGGCAACGTGACTGCCGCTTATGTCAGTTAGTTACATCATTGTGTCGGGGATTTTGATTATCCTGCCTTTCCTTATTCTTTATAACGGTGAGTGTTGTGACATGTTTGTACATAGTTTGGATGCTTGACGATGTACTCCCTTGGAAGCTTTCCTGAGAACACAATCACAGACGAACCGTTAGAGGATGACCGGGTGTTCTCCCGGGACGCGGCTCTGATGATCAAGTTCGTTTTCTGATAGAGAATTAGGGTAAATTCGTGAGAGAAAGATGGGATCCCTACCTTGAGACGGAAAAGATCCTTTTATACCTGTTACTAACGGATCGTGGGGACCTCACGCCATGAGCGTGAGACATGGCCTCCTCTTACTGGGAGATTTACCCACGCTAACTAACTGTTGGGTGGCGTTAGTTCTTGGCGTCAGCGCAACTATTCGTCATCCTCTGATTGGCTTCGGGTCAATGAGGAGATCACGTGGAATGTTCTTTCCATGTGATGAGAAGATCACGGGAAATATTCTTCCCTCGTGGAGGGAAGCAAACTGTTGCCCTGGTGTTGGATTACTTGGACCAAGGTCGGGCCTTGGCCAAGGTTCAAACGAGATAACATATCGTTTGTATTTCTGTTACATTTAATGTGACCGTACATGGTAATGTTAACAAGTCCATTAGACCAGTAAGCGTCTGTGTTGGTGACGTAGCAGCGTCGTTCTGGTCTATTCCCAGGCACATGGCGAACTGTTATTGATGGTCTACACGGTTGTCAGGGCGAAATCGCCGCTCTTCGGCGGTTTCATTTTGGAAACGATTCGCTCCATTTTCTGGTATTTAAACCTCTGCTTATACTTGCGCATCTTCTTCATTTGCTATCTTTTTCTTAAGTTCTTATTCGAAAGAAACCTTTACGCCGTTTCGTTCGAACTTTTTCATGGCTTCCTCTCGTTCTCTAGGGAGAAATCTTACTGCTGAAGAGTGGGAATCTTTTCAATTCTGGTTCGGGTTTGTTCCCGAACATGGCGTACAAATTCCCCTTTTCGACACGTCACTTTATAGCCCGCCAAAGGGCAAATTTGAGATTCCGGTCGCCTTGTTCAAGGCAGGTCTTAGTTTACCTACCACCGATTTCTTTAATCTGATCCTCCGTGAATACAGATTTTCAGTGAGGGAGCTGACTCCCATTGCTATAAACAAGATTGTAGGCTTCGAGCTCCTCTGCCATGCTGTAGGTCGTCAACAAACTGTTTTGGCATTCAAGAACTTCTTCAACGCTTCCACTCAATCTGGAACCCGAACCCTTTCTCGCCAACGGAGAGTCCCTACCCTTATTCACGACCAAAAGTCCAAGAAGAAATGGAAAGAAAAGTTCTTATGGGTGAATAATGATCTTGTGGTGCTTGGCTACCCAAGGGTTAAGGCGTATGTGGACCGTGCTCTGACGCTTTTTGGTGCTGACAAGGAGCTGGCTGATAACTTGGAGAAGATCAGCATCAACGACGAGGATTGGCTCGATTGCTTGTTGGGCGCTGGTGGAATGAGCGCCGCTTGGAGGGCTCATGGGAAGATGCCTTAATTCTTTGTTGAGAAGAAAGGCATAACACTTTTCTTTCCTTGTCGTCCTCCCCCCCCCCTTTAAGCAAAGCACGTTGAAATTAGGGTTTTGGCTAACCGTCGTTTCTTTCATTTTGTTTCCAGGTGGGGAGGAAATTATATCCTTGGAGAGGGCTCTTCACGGTCTATTTGAGGGCGAAATCCAATGCCGCGGAGTCTACCTTGTGAAAGCTCTTCCACCTCCTGCTTCTGGTCAAGGAATCGAGGCTACACACGAGTCTCCCACCAGTGCAGGCGGTGCCGCAGGTGATGGTGCTGGTGGTAGCGACGAGTCGGATTTCCAAGACGTTGTTGTCACTGGTGCTTCTCAGAAGGATCCCACACCTTCCGGGTCGCCGAGGAGTCTTCGTCGTGTCAAGAGGTGTTATGCTCTCTTGGAAGCCGCTTCTGGTAGTCCATCTGAAACGACTAGCACCGAGCTCCCCTTTCGTAAGAAACGTAATTTGAGTTTCTTACTAGGGGGAACAAGACTTCCAACCGTGCCCCCCGATGATAGTCCTCCGAAATTGCTGGAGGGGGCACCAACCAGGGCGACTGAACTGCCCTGTCATACGAGAGAAGAAAGTACCGAGAAGACCAACCATGTTCCCACCGCGGAAAGGGACAAGGTGAAGACTGGGTATTTGCGTTCCCAGGGTCTTGAATCTTCTTCTGGTAAAGCCAGCACTGTCCCCCTTATTTCAAGTTCTCATTCGGGTGCCTACAAGCCTCCTTAGAGGCTAACTTCCCAAGACCTTGTCTCCGACCACGACACCGCTCACGAGTGGTGTCAGCACGCTTTTTCTCCTGCTACTGCTGATGGCCTATCTATCCTGTCAGACGAGCATATGGCCGATGGCTTGTGTTACGCCGCCGCCCAAGTGTCATCTTACTTGGTCGCGGCCGCTGAACATATTTCCGATATGGAGACCCTCCAGTCTGAGTCTGACAGAAAGAACATTGATTGCGAAGAGCTAAGGGCCCAGGTGGAGAAGTTGGAAGCCGACAAGTGCAGCTTGGAGGGCAGCAAGGAGGTGGTGCTGCTCGAGAAGGAAAGCTTGGCAGATCAAGTGGCGAGGCTGAAGGCAGAGGTGAGGCGCCTGAACGATCGTTTGAGCGGAAGGTCGGCAGAACTGGAGGTTTATCTTGTTGCTGAGAACGCCGCAAGGGGAGCACTGGAGAAGGATATATCTGATGGGTTTTATACAAACAATCCTATGTGTGCATGCAACCCTAGAGTTGGATCTATGTTTTCACTATTAGTTATACAACTTTATGAACACAAAAGAACCCTAGCATGCATCTACTATTTTCGAAATTGACATAGAAGAATAGAATACATACCTTTTGTTGTTATGTAGTAATAACAACTAGTTCCTTGAATTTCCTTAGCTCTTGAAAGCAAGTACCACAAGTGTAGTACCTCTAATGGCTCACAAACACACTAGGTAAAAGGATGAATATGGGAGAGAGGAGAGAAGGATATCTTGCCCTAAAATTCGTCCCTTTTAGGGTTTTCCCAAGGCTTGGACGAATTCTAGTGCCTTAGGGTTCTATTTATACTTGAGGCTAGCTAGGGTTTCAAGGTGGAAACCCTAATCCCTTAGCTTAGGGCCTAAGCAAGTCCATGGACTCCTTTCCTTAAGCCCTTGGACGAAAACTCCTAGATCCTTCTAGGATTTTCGTTCAAGCCTTAATAAAAGTGATCCAATAGCCCAAAGTCTCAACTATCAAATAATTACAAAACAGCCCCTGTACTTTTAATTAATTCCTTTAATCCCGAAATTAATTCCTAATTAATTTCTGATTAAATACTAATTAATAATATGATTCCAAATTATTATATTAATCATATAATATAATAAATAAATCATATTTATGCCCTAATCAACCTCTCTCCTCAACTGTCATCCTGTCTAGTCACCAGTGTGAAGGCAACCCAAAAGGACCATGCTCACAATCGGGTCAAGTAAATACCAAAATAGTTATGGACTTAGACACTAATCCAACAGTCTCCCACTTGGATAAGTCTAATAACTATTCTGCGTATGACTTCAGAACCTGATCAGCAATCGTAGCTTCCAAAAGCGCTGTCAACTCTGATCTTATCAGATACGCGTGTCCTTTAGATAAGGGATCATATATTCCTCCATTCTACAAGATATCGTATAGACATGAGACATGGATTGAAATCATTCTCTCAGTCTATGTGTCGTTTCCCGATTTCCGATTTATGACGACTGACTAATTGAACAAATCAAATCAGTCCTGGCCCGGCCGAGCACTTTCCTTTGTCATCAGTAAATCATCGAGGGGCCCACAGATATCGCTTTTATCCCACCTTGGGTAAAAGGAATGGATAAACTTCGACTCAAATGCTTGCTTGCACCTACTAATCGAATCACACACAACAATAAGTTTTATAACACCAAGTTACTGGTACGTTTACTTATTGTCAATGTGCAACCGACCAGCAAATAACAACTAACACGTCTCGGTTTCAAGAATATACAATGTTATCGTCTCACCAATCACTCGTGATAAAACCATGAAGTGATTCAAATGAGCGTGGGTTTAATCCAATACTCTAATCTTATCAAAGCACTCATGAACTCTGCAGCAAACTTGTGCTATGTCTAAACACTTTAGACAATCTACAGACAGATTCATGACAGTCTTCCTTCATACCTACTTCCAACGTATGACCGATTGTGGATGTTTGAATAACCTAGTTATTCTGGAAGTCAAAACATGCAAAGTGAAACGCAATAATAATATTAATCCTATATGGCCCCAAAACTTTTGAGCGTAAATAAAAACACTTTTATTTAAACACCATATTGATTACTCATTATTCATTGTTTACTGTTTCAGACAATCAACTTATTACTCGAATTATAACCACAATTGTCCCATGCTCCAAGCATGCACACTTTGGTTTCCTATGGTCCATACTCTGTGAAATAGATCAATTGAAAAACTTTCCCAATGAAACTCATTTCACAATCCCCAATTTTTTTTTTTTTTTTTTTTATTATTAGTATAAGAATACCAAATTCTTGCCACTTTTAGAATATGTCAGATTCTAACACTTTATGCAATGATTCTTTCGTAATGTCATAGCACAAAAGTCACCAAGACCCGGCTAATGAAATTACTAAGTTCTCTATCAGAAATTGTTACAAAACAATTTTATAGATGTGATGTCTCTCACTCAAAGTACATTCCTTTGAACATCCTTTTGCATAAAAGTTTCTAATCTACATAGAGTCTTAATATCCAACTCCCATTAATGGAAACATTTCCATATTTGCTATATGACAACTTATTCTTAATAGAATCTTATCTATTCATAATAATGTCAATATAGTCCATCCAGTACTATACTTCCAACTACTCACAAGCGACAAATCCTCAGTGAACCTCAGACCGTCCTTTGATAGTTGTTTAATTATTTTTTAGTCAAAACCGATTCTAGTCCTTTTTCCCTCTTAATGCCCTAGGCATTTGGAAAATTTAGAATGGTCAAATATTATAACATATGCAATCGGTCCCATACCCGAAGCGTATTAGACACGATGTATAATGTCTCATATAAAGACGTGATACTTTATCAGCCTTCTGCCATAATATTTTATGTGCCATGTTCCCGCAATTCGAACTATGAAGAGGGATGTCGTAATCATAATCGAATTTTGAGAATGCACTATGTATCCTTGACTAAATTTATTAACATTTCTCGATCTAAGCTTTAGAATTTTGAAACGAAGTATAATATTCTCTCCCTTAATTATAGCAAAACAACTTTTCAACCCTTGCAACTTTGCAAAGTGAATCTTTGTTTTCTATAATTAATATTGCTAACTTGCAATACTTACCATAATAATCATGCTCCCACTAACATGATGATTATTTTCTTACCAGCATAACACTTATGCTCCCACTAGCTTTGACATGTATTCAGAAAACAATTGGACTTCTCGAAAACAATGCTTATTGAATTCCTTAAGTTCATATTTCTAATACCTAATGCTTTGATAAGCCTTTATCTAAGCTTTTTAAGCTCATACACCTTTGCCTTAGATAGCTCACATGTGTGTCTAAACAATTCAGAATTTATGTTACTAAGTCCCAAATGTTCAGATCAATTGCCAAATCTCACAATTCGAACTATGAAAAGGGATGCCGTAATCATAATCGAATTTGAGAATACAATTTTCACAATTGCTATCTTCTTAAAATCTCTCTTAGTGAAAGCATTTCCTCACAATCATTTTCATGAAGGAGGAAAACCTTATGACACTTAGATTTTATGATGTATGTGTTCCTATCCATGTGAATTTGTCAAAACGAAAGTTTGTGACAAATCCAAAACATTATGGACTGAACTTGTTCAATCTTGATTTCTTGCCTCATGGTAACATGAATGCCCACCATGTCTTCCAAGCAACTCACCCTTTCATATCAATGTACTTTCCATTAATCGAGGTGCTTTGTCTTTATGCATTCAAATGAGAACTCATATAACTCACACGCATAATTAACTCAATTGGAATGGCACAGAAAAAGAGTATGTCATCCACGATAGGCTTTAAACCTCAAGTCGTGTGCTAGTGATGATCAACTAGGTTTACTCTTGATTTGTTCTTGAAACTTTTCAAGACCATTAAGACTCCCACTGACTCCTTGACATATAAGATTCTCTTGTCAAGAACCATTTCTTGACAAACAAATATTCAAGAGTTAGTGTAGCCTTTTGTCAAGTTCAACACTTCACACAATTGGTCCTGGTTGGTCTTTGTCTTATCCAAGACATCACAACTTACCAATTTCAAATGTGCAAGAATAAGAAAACTTTTCCAAATTCCACATTTGTCGAGTGTTATAAACCTACTTAAGACTTGTCACTCATGTCAGAATCTTGACTCTAAGACTTGATATTGGAACGAAGTATGATTGACTTCTTGATTTAACCATTTCTACAATTCTTGATTCCTCTTCTTAGACATGCAATTGCACTAAGACTCACTTAGAGGATCAATTGAGATATGGTTCTTAATCATTAAGACTTATCATAAAACACAATAAAAGGTACTCTCCCTTCTTCTTAGAATAGAGAAACTTTTATCTTTCTGCCTACTTGATTCTTCTTATTCGTTCTGCTATTGATTTAAACTCTTTCAATCAACTCAGAATTATACTTAATCTTATAAGTATAATCATATTTACTAACCTTTAGTAAATCATGATGAATATCTTTATCACTCTTGTGGTGGACTTGATCAACGCACAACCTAGTGTACTCGATCTCCTGGTCCTTCTCTTGACACTTTGCCAAAGAATTAGTCTAATTTCCAAAATATGAAGTTTCTCATTCATCACACAACCAAGTTGTATGATTCCAAGTTTCTGTCCAATTGAAACTTGGGTGATGAGAATCTTCCTTTATTTGGCAAATCCTCGACATTTCACAAATAACATAATCAAGAATCACATCTAATTCAACATTGCTAAAATTAGAAATACATAAACATCCATTTTCACATATGCCATTGCAAGGATAAATAAATAGGACGAAATCAAAATTCATTCTATTGCGGAAAAACTTGTCCTTACAATGCAATTCAAATGAAAACTATGCTATTTCAATTTCTAAGCAATCTATTCTAACTCTAAAGTAGTAGCTCAAAAATCCGATCTTCAAGCAATGCGATCGAAATCCATTTCTTCACGATCAGATTCAGCTTACTTCTTCCCTTAAGCTTCCTCTCTTTTCTTCGATCCTACAAAACATCAAAATGTAATCTTATCACATCATGTATTGAAAATCAAAGAATAGGAACTTATAGAGTTACTTATTGGATTTTACTTGAAGTAGAGCCATACGTCTTGACTCTCCCATCTCTTAGATCTCTCAGGTAAAAAGGGCAGCTTTGTCTCCAATGCCCCTTCTCTTGACAGTAGAAGCAGATGGACTCTTTTGAAATGGCACAAGGAACTATCTCAGAATTTACCTTTTCTGGATTTCCAATGTCACTATTTTCAATTTCCATTGAAGTATGAGAGTTTGATTTGCCAGACAAATTTACTCGATTAGCACGCCAAATCATTTCTGATTCAGCAGCTATAAGCAAATAGGTCAAATCAATGAGGGTCACGTCATGGTCCATCATATAGTACTCTCTAACGAACTCACTATATGATTCAGGAAGTGACTGAAGAACCCAGTCAACAGCCAACATTTCTGAGATATCGACACCCATCATCCTTAACCTATCAATGTGTGACTTCATCTCTAAGATGTGTGCACACACAGGTTTCCCATCTTCGTGTTTACTTGCCAATAGGGCTTGAGTGAGCTTGAACTTTTCAAGCCTTTGAACTTGTGGGTTAGGGAGAATAATTGGAGGAGGTGGAGGAAGTGAAGCATGACTCTCATTTCCTTGATCGTATCGTGGAACGTCATCTTCATTTGGAAAGCTTGTTCCAAGGGATTTGGGAAGACCATAGTTGTCATACTTTGACATCTACAAAACGGGAGAAAATCCAAGTTAAGTTGATTAGAATCCTTGATGTGACACCCAAATGAAACATCAAGGCTAGGATCCAACACAATACTCTACAACCTAGAAGAGGGATGCCGTAATCTAGTTGCAGAATATTTGAAGGTAGGTAAATGACGATTTACCAATTCCCACCATGAAAAACGAAAAAGAAATTTAAGTTTTAAATGAATTGAAAACTCCTAGATCTTTTGAGATTCATTGAACCTTTCAATGGCATGTTTAAATCTCGATATGCACTTCAAATTTTGCGACTGGGATGCCGAGGATCGCAAACAAGTTTGTGAATAACCATGCGAACCAACATGGTGCACTCAACGTCTTCATCACCTAATCAATGTGCCGGTTAGCCACACACGCTCCATTGATCTATGATAAAACATCGAGCCACCCTTTGTCGCCAATGTCAATCCCAAATTAGTGTGCCGGTTAACCACACGCGCTCCACCAACGATTGACAGGGGCACAAAGTGTAATTCCATGGATTAGCATCACTTTCACATTTTATCCTAGAGTAACTAAGATTTGGGAATTTGTAAAAGCATTTAGTTACTTTGTACTTCATTATACTTATAATGGAAGGTTTCTGTCCTATCCTACCTGTTCGGCTAACGACCCTCCACTAGTCAAGAGTGCGGTGGGTAAGAGTGGATACCCATTCAATCGCCATTTTATAGGCAATTTCCTTAAACACCCCTTATAGACCAGCTTCGTGAATGAGGCCTACTAACGGTAAGACTGACTTTTACTCATATATATAATATTAGACTTTTAATGTTACATATATAGTATAGGGTGTATTTTATACTTTTAAAATACTAGGTGGTTTTATTAACTTTCCAAAATCATAAGGGTGTAATTTGAACTTATTCAAAATACGAGGGTTTTAGAATTTAACATTTCAAAATTAAACTTTTAATCAACTTTTAAATTCCAAAACTTGAGGGCAAGTTTTGAAACTTTTCAAAACATAAGCAAGAACATTCTAGATCAAATTATTAATAATAATTAACCAATTAATTAGTAATTATCTTAATATGACCTAATTCAATTTCTTGCAAGATAATCTATCAAATAATTCAAATAAATCAAGTTTATCACATAAAGAAATGATTATCTAATTAATTTGACAATTATCTTTTACTTTGGTAAGGATATCTCTTAAATTAAACAATTAATTTAACCTAGTCCCTTAAATCCCCTAGAATTCGAAATTATGGGATGGGATATTCAAAATCTTTAATTACCAAATTTAAACATTTAAAGGATAATTACAAGATATGGCAATATCCAAATCCCTAAAATTTAGGATCTAATCATGGGGAAAGAGGCAATTTCGAAATTCTAGGGTTAGACAACCCTAAAATCGAAATCTTGGGGCCAAAGAAAAAAGGTTTAGGAAATCTTACCAAAAATTTCAAAGTGAAGCATGACTCTCATTTCCTTGATCGTATCGTGGAACGTCATCTTCATTTGGAAAGCTTGTTCCAAGGGATTTGGGAAGACCATAGTTGTCATACTTTGACATCTACAAAACGGGAGAAAATCCAAGTTAAGTTGATTAGAATCCTTGATGTGACACCCAAATGAAACATCAAGGCTAGGATCCAACAGAATACTCTACAACCTAGAAGAGGGATGCCGTAATCTAGTTGCAGAATATTTGAAGGTAGGTAAATGACGATTTACCAATTCCCACCATGAAAAACGAAAAAGAAATTTAAGTTTTAAATGAATTGAAAACTCCTAGATCTTTTGAGATTCATTGAACCTTTCAATGGCATGTTTAAATCTCGATATGCACTTCAAATTTTGCGACTGGGATGCCGAGGATCGCAAACAAGTTTGTGAATAACCATGCGAACCAACATGGTGCACTCAACGTCTTCATCACCTAATCAATGTGCCGGTTAGCCACACACGCTCCATTGATCTATGATAAAACATCGAGCCACCCTTTGTCGCCAATGTCAATCCCAAATTAGTGTGCCGGTTAACCACACGCGCTCCACCAACGATTGACAGGGGCACAAAGTGTAATTCCATGGATTAGCATCACTTTCACATTTTATCCTAGAGTAACTAAGATTTGGGAATTTGTAAAAGCATTTAGTTACTTTGTACTTCATTATACTTATAATGGAAGGTTTCTGTCCTATCCTACCTGTTCGGCTAACGACCCTCCACTAGTCAAGAGTGCGGTGGGTAAGAGTGGATACCCATTCAATCGCCATTTTATAGGCAATTTCCTTAAACACCCCTTATAGACCAGCTTCGTGAATGAGGCCTACTAACGGTAAGACTGACTTTTACTCATATATATAATATTAGACTTTTAATGTTACATATATAGTATAGGGTGTATTTTATACTTTTAAAATACTAGGTGGTTTTATTAACTTTCCAAAATCATAAGGGTGTAATTTGAACTTATTCAAAATACGAGGGTTTTAGAATTTAACATTTCAAAATTAAACTTTTAATCAACTTTTAAATTCCAAAACTTGAGGGCAAGTTTTGAAACTTTTCAAAACATAAGCAAGAACATTCTAGATCAAATTATTAATAATAATTAACCAATTAATTAGTAATTATCTTAATATGACCTAATTCAATTTCTTGCAAGATAATCTATCAAATAATTCAAATAAATCAAGTTTATCACATAAAGAAATGATTATCTAATTAATTTGACAATTATCTTTTACTTTGGTAAGGATATCTCTTAAATTAAACAATTAATTTAACCTAGTCCCTTAAATCCCCTAGAATTCGAAATTATGGGATGGGATATTCAAAATCTTTAATTACCAAATTTAAACATTTAAAGGATAATTACAAGATATGGCAATATCCAAATCCCTAAAATTTAGGATCTAATCATGGGGAAAGAGGCAATTTCGAAATTCTAGGGTTAGACAACCCTAAAATCGAAATCTTGGGGCCAAAGAAAAAAGGTTTAGGAAATCTTACCAAAAATTTCGAAATCTAGGGTTTAGAAACCCTAATTTCGAAAATCAAGCCGCCAGGGTTTATTAGCCATAAACCCTAATATGTGAAGTTCATACATTTGAATAAAGCTAATTGAAAACAAAAACCAATGGCTCTGATACCACTGATGGGTTTTATACAAACAATCCTATGTGTGCATGCAACCCTAGAGTTGGATCTATGTTTTCACTATTAGTTATACAACTTTATGAACACAAAAGAACCCTAACATGCATCTACTATTTTCGAAATTGACATAGAAGAATAGAATACATACCTTTTGTTGTTATGTAGTAATAACAACTAGTTCCTTGAATTTCCTTAGCTCTTGAAAGCAAGTACCACAAGTGTAGTACCTCTAATGGCTCACAAACACACTAGGTAAAAGGATGAATATGGGAGAGAGGAGAGAAAGATATCTTGCCCTAAAATTCGTCCCTTTTAGGGTTTTCCCAAGGCTTGGACGAATTCTAGTGCCTTAGGGTTCTATTTATACTTGAGGCTAGCTAGGGTTTCAAGGTGGAAACCCTAATCCCTTAGCTTAGGGCCTAAGCAAGTCCATGGACTCCTTTCCTTAAGCCCTTGGACGAAAACTCCTAGATCCTTCTAGGATTTTCGTTCAAGCCTTAATAAAAGTGATCCAATAGCCCAAAGTCTCAACTATCAAATAATTACAAAACAGCCCCTGTACTTTTAATTAATTCCTTTAATCCCGAAATTAATTCCTAATTAATTTCTGATTAAATACTAATTAATAATATGATTCCAAATTATTATATTAATCATATAATATAATAAATAAATCATATTTATGCCCTAATCAACCTCTCTCCTCAACTGTCATCCTGTCTAGTCACCAGTGTGAAGGCAACCCAAAAGGACCATGCTCACAATCGGGTCAAGTAAATACCAAAATAGTTATGGACTTAGACACTAATCCAACAGTCTTCTTATAAAGACGTGATACTTTATCAGCCTTCTGCCATAATATTTTATGTGCCATGTTCCCGCAATTCGAACTATAAAGAGGGATGTCGTAATCATAATCGAATTTTGAGAATGCACTATGTATCCTTGACTAAATTTATTAACATTTCTCGATCTAAGCTTTAGAATTTTGAAACGAAGTATAATAATATCTTGGATCCTTAGCGACGAGCTCAGCCGAGTGGTGGACAGGGTGATCGAGAGCCCCCAGTTTCCACAGGGTCTGGTGCATGTGTAGAAGGCTTGTGTTGCTCCAGGTGTAGAACAGGGTAAAAGGATTGTCTGGGAGCAGGTAACCGCCGGGGAGTCTGATCCAATGTCCAAGGAGAACGTGGCTGCCAGGACTCAAGAGATGGAAAATTCTCTGGTGGCTTTTACTGAAACTTTGCCAGCCACCTTCGCCTGGGAAGTCTGGACATGGCTGGGTTTCACAGTTGCTGCCAAAAAACTCAGAGAAATAGGTTAGGCTCCATGCTATGCTCCGCTCCTTGTGATAAGTAGCCATGTTCTGTGACTTGTTCTAATGTGATTCCCTTAAACAATATTTTCTTTTTCCTTGTTTGTTTATAATCTTTTTTGCCCTCTGTGGCCATTTGAAAGTCCGGGAGTCCGACAAAATGACAATTTCTATTTTATATGAATGTTTTTTTCTACCACTCATATTCTCTTGTTTGGTTGCTTCATGTGTGGTTTGTTTTGGCCATCACATGGTATTTACGCAAGTTTTCCATGTACCCCTGACTTGAGTTCTTTTACCGGTGAACCCTTTATGGTTTACTAAAGCTGGTCTTTGAGAAATTTGTTGTAATTTGCTGTTTAAAGACCTTGATTTCAACCCTTTATGCTTTACTGAAGCTGGTCTTTGAGAAATTTCTTCTAATTTGCTGCTTAAAGACCCTGTATGTAGCCAAGATCATCATCTTTTGGCTCACCCACTTTTGTTTTTACTGATTGGTGGATGGTTATGACTCTTCTACACTTATGACACATGTTCGTTTATATGTATATTGTAATGTGATTGACGAACATGTTTTGGGGGAAAGGTTATTATCCGTTTTTGATAAAAAAAAAACCCCTAGCTGCCTCCTTGTGACGATTGCGCTCGTGTCACGTTGGATGATCAGTCCTTGTTGTCACACGGTAAATACACACGACCTCTTTGTTTTTTTTCATGTTTTAAAATAAGGCGTATCTAAATTGCCCTTTATGTTTACTCTAGTTTTGTTTAGAGTGTAAATAAGTCGGAAAGTAGTAAAGTAATGTTTGCTGACTACATTTACATGCTGGAACTGATATAAAATGCCTTTGCTAGCATTGAATCATACCCATCTTAAGAGTAAAAATGACGCAAGCTCTGCGCATTCCATGTTCTTGGAGTGACACGCCCGTCCTGAGTTTCTAGGACATAAGCATCGTTCTTATGGGCTTCAACGATTTTGTACGGTCCTACCCAAGTGACACTGAGTTTCCACAATGGTTCAGCATGGATGGACTCATTCTTTATTAGCACCCATTCTCCAACTTCGAAATTTTTGACCCGGACTTGGCGGTTGTAATAGTTCTCAGTTCGTGATTTGTACAGTGCTTGGTGTAGCTGTGCCGCCTCATGTTTTCCATCGAGCATGTCTAGGTCTTGGCGTCGCCCTCCTTCGTTGGCTTCTTCCTCAAAACTCTCTCTTCGTAGGGAGCCGCCTACTATTTCCAATGGGAGAACCGCTTCCGTCCTGTAGGTTAGAGTAAATGGTGTTTCTCCTGTGCTTGATCTTGCTGTGGTACGATAGGACCACAACACTGTCGGGAGTTCATCCACCCAGGCGGACTTTGACCTGAGTAGCGTTTTTTTCTAACCATTAACTATGGTTTTGTTTGATATTTCGGTTTTCTCGTTGGCCTGAGGATGCGCCACTGACGTGAACCGGCGATTAATTTTTTTGTCTTCGCACCACTCTTTGAAGGGACTTCCTTCAAATTGTGTGCCATTATTGCTTATGAGCATTCTGGGTGTGCTGAAGTGGGCCAAGATGTTCTTGGTCATGAATTTTATCATTTGTTTGCCAGTGACTGTGGCCAGTGGTTCTGCTTCCATCCACTTCGTGAAATAATCCACGACCACTAGCAAGAATTTCACACCCCCTGCACTGGTGGGAAAGGTCCCACTATGTCGATTTACCATTGGTGGAAAGGCCAGGGGCTGGTGATGCTGGTCAATGGCATGGCCGACTGATTTTGGAAAGGAGTGAATGCCTGACATTCTTTGCATTTCTTAGTTAGGGCTGCAGAGTCGTTGTACACGTCCGATCAATATACCCCAAGCAGAGTCTTTCGCATGTGAGTGCTCGAGCGCCTTGATATGCCGCCGCATCCCCCGAATGAATTTCTTCTAGGAATGCCTGCTCCTCTTCCTTGGAGATGAACCTTAACCATGGACTTAGGTACCCTCTTCGACATAATTGGTTATCCCTGACTGCAAAATGTGACACCATGATCTTGACTTTTCTTGCCTCTTTAGGGTCATCTGGTAGCACTCCATGGCGTTAGTAATCGACATACCGTTTGGTCCATTCTTGTGCAGTCGATATTGCATTCACCTTATGGTTATCGATACTTCTCTCCGGGAGTACTTCGGCTAGCACTTTCTTTGTTAAGTGATCATAGGAAGTTGAGGCTAACTTGCTGAGAGTGTCCGCCCTTGCATTCTTTCCCCGGTAGATTTGTTTTATGGAAAAGCTTTTGAACGTGCTGGTTAGGCTTCGGACTGCGTCTAGGTATTTCTGCATCCTTGAGTCTTTAGCCTCGTACATTCCATTTACCTAGTTTGGGATAAGCAGTGAATCGCTGAGGGCTGCTAGTTGCTTCACGCCAACCTCTTTGGCGAGCCTGAGGCCTGCTAGGAGTGCTTCATACTCTGCCTCGTTATTGGATACTTGAAAGTCGAATCGTAGCACGTAAGTGATCTCTTCGGCTTTAGGGCTCTGAAGGATCAGGCCTGCGCCCCAGCCTTCCTTACTCGACGCGCCATCGGTGTACAACTTCCAGAGTTCCTTACCATCCTCAGGCTCGAGTGGGTCGGTGGAGATTGTCGTTGGTACGCCCTTGATGGTATCTGGGATTTCGACCAGGAAGTCTGGAAGAGCTTTGGCTTTGATGCTGGTTCTGGGGTGGTATTGAATGTCGTGCTCACCCAATTCTATGGCCCATTTGGCCACGTGCCCAAACTTTTCTGGCCTTTGTAGCACTTGCTTTATCAGGTAACTAGTCAGAACATCCACCTTGTGGGCCTGGAAATATCTCCCTAGTCGCCTGACTGCGTAAACCAGGGCGAGGACAAACTTTTCCAACTTCGGGTAATTGACTTCTTGCCCTTGCAGGGCCATGCTAACAAAATGAATGCAGATCTGCTTTCCCTCTCTTTCCACTGCTAGTACGAAGGAGATGGCCTCTTCAGACGTTACTAAGTATATCTGTAGTGTCTCCCCTGGGAGTGGGAAGGTGAGAGCTCGGAGTTGTTGTAGGGCGTCTTTCAGTTTTTGCAATGCGGAATTTGCTTCTTCGGTCCACTTAAACTGCTTTTTGTCTAAACATCCTTTGAGCGTCTGGTATAGAGGGAGTGCTTTCTCTGCAGATTTGGCAATGAACCTTCCCAACGCCGTCAACCTGCCGTTGATCTCCTGTACTCCTTTGAGATCATGGGGAGTTTCTGATTCGAAGAACTCCTGTATTTCAGTAGGATTGGGGAGAATCCCTTATTTGGATACCTGATACCCAAGGAATTGCCCTTCCTCGACTCCAAAAGTGTACTTAGTTGGGTTTAACTTCATCTGCGCTTTGGCTAGTGTTCTGAAGGTTTCTTCGACATCTTGGAGTAATGTTTCCTCATCGCGGCTCGTGATTAGAATATCGTCGACATAGACTTCGATATTCCTACCAATTTGGTCAGCGAATACCTTGTCCATCAGCCTTTGATAAGTAGCGCCTGCGTTTTTTTAGCCCAAATGGCATTTTCTGGTAGCAAAAGGTACCTTTTTCTGTATGGAAGGCTGTTTTCGCCTCATCTTCTCGTTTCATCTGTACCTGGTGATAACCCTTGTACGCGTCGAGGAAGCATTTGAATCGAAAACCTTCAGGTGACTGGACTTTTTGGTGATAACAATCCTTTGGGCAGGCGTTATTAAGATCCGAATAATCAATGCACATTCGCCAGGACCCATTGTCTTTCTTCACCATGATAGGATTAGCTATCCACGTCCGGAACATGACCTCCCGGAGTATGCCAGCGTTCACTAGGTCAGGCACTTATGCGTTTATGGCCTTGTTCCTGTATGTTTCCTGGCCCTTTTTGCTTTTGTTTAACAGGGTTGCTCCCTGGTGCGATATTAAGGCTATGTTTTATAACTTGTCGATCGACGCCGGTTAGATCGGTTGGTTTCTAGGCAAAGACGGTGGAGCATTGTTTCAAGAGTGCCACCAGCCGTGCCCTGGTTTCGTCTGACAAGTGAGCACCAATTCGCACGATCTGATGTTGATATTCCATGTTTATTTGGTGCTGCTCGGTGGAACATCCCTCTTTTGTCTTCTTTGGCGCTCGCACAAGCTCGGGAGTGGCTATGATTTGGTGACACTACTATGCCCTGGTGTTTATGGTGAGGATCTTCACTGATCCCTGGCGTGTGCTAAATTTAACTATGTTTTGGATCGTTAATGATATGAGGTGTAGTGAGGAGATCACCGATCGTCCGAGCAAGATGTTGTGCTCTGTTGGATATCAGATCACAGAGAATTCAATTGTTCTTGTGATTTGATCCCTCTCGTCGTAACCGACCATCGTTAAGGGCAGTCGAATTGTGCCCAATGGCCACAGACTGTGTCCGGTGAATCCTATCAACGGCCCACCGGTTGGGGGATGTAGCCGCTCCTTCCACTCATCTGTCTAAAACAGTGCTCGCAGAGTATATCAGAGCAACAACCATTTTTGATATATATTCGATGGATTTTCGTGTTATAAGTTAATCCAAATATGAGGATCGGATCTCGCATATCCCAGTTCAATGGACTGGGATCGTTGCTCGAAAAACTGATATTGAGTAGATTTCTCGAGACTACTTCTATATCTTCCCCTGCTTGATGATTCGTGTTTCTCTTATGAGGATTAGAGATAGTAAGTACCTCCGCGCCGTCAAGCGGGGGTTTCTGTAGAAAATCAGGATGTGATATCGCTGTCTGAGGCGATGAACTACTCGATGACGGTTGTCGGAGACAGCTTTGGAGTATTGGCCCTGTAATCAGTGAGATCTGCAGCACGAGCGCCTGGATTGGAGTCTGCGTTCTATACTCGCGGTGGCGTTCATTTGTTATTGCCACCAGTATTCGAAACAGATCTGGCACTGCTGTTGGGGTTAGATCTCCGTTTTTGAGGAACCAGTATCGTCAATTGGGTGTATCACTTTAAGGATACGTCCGAATGGCGCCAAATGTTCTGACATGTTCGTAGATAGTTTGGATGCTTGATGATGTACTACCTTGGAAGCTTTCCTGAGAACACAATCACAGACGAAACGTTAGAGGACGACTGGGTGTTTTCCCGGGACGCCGCTCCAACGATCAAGTTAGTTTTCTGAGAGAGAATTAGGGTAAATTCGTGAGAGAATGATGGGAACCCTTCCTTAAGACAGAAAAGATCCTTTTATACCTGTTACTAATGGATCGTGGGGACCTCATGCCATGAGTGTGAGATGTGGCCTCCTCTTACTGGGAGATTTACCCATGCTAACTAACTGTTGGGTGACGTCAGTTATGGGTGTCACCGCAACTATTTGTCATCCTCTGATTTGCTGCAGAACAATGAGGAGATCACGTGGAATGTTCTTTCTATGTGATGTGAAGATCATGGGGAATATTCATCCCTCGTGGAGGGAAGCAAACTGATGCCCCGAGGATGGATTACTTGGACCAAGGTCGGGCCTTGGCCAAGGTTCAAACGAGATAACGTCTCGTTTGTATTTATGTTACATTAAGATGACCGTACAGGGTAACGTTAACAGTAAGGATCCTCTTTATTTGCGTCACTTTTCCCTCTTATATTTTCTTCTTCTTCGTTTAGGGTTTTCTTTGCTTTCTTCTTGTTTTAATGGCCGCTCTGCCTGACATTGTTCCCTCTAATGCTGAATTTACGCTTCTCAGCAATGCTTACGCTTTTTCCTTGTCTGATGGTGTGAAGTTCCCAGCGGCTGACTCGACAAAGTTGGCATATATCTGAAGACCTTTAATGCTGGTCTGCATCTTCCTCTCACCGAATTCCAAGAGGAACTTCTTCAGAAAAATGGTTGTAACATGCAAATGCTTACCCCAAATGTTGTCAACACGTTGGTAGCGTTTGAGATGATTTGTCGGACTACTGGCATGCTTCCCGATCCCATTGTTTTCAACTTCTTCTTCCGGTTTAGCACTACCGGTGACAAGTACACATTCTCTGCTCGATGTGGTGCTCATATCCAAGTCCCTGATGATAAGACCCCAAATAATTGGCAAGACCGGGCGAGTTGGTCGTGGGCACTACCGGGCGAACAACTTTTCTGATGTTACTCCAAAACCGTTTCCTCCAAAACTTTTGTAACGTCTGGGTTTCGGGGCTAAGCATTTTTAGACGATGTAATAGTCTAGGTCAACTATTGTAACTCTTTTTGATGTAATAAAGATGAAATAATTGAGTATTATGTGAATTATGTGTATTTGTGTGCTTATTACTTATTTATAAATGTATAATAAATAAAAGATAAAAATAAGCGTCAAAATTAAAGTATGAGATAAACCCGATATCTTTACATAAAGTTATAGTGGTCGAAACAAGGATTTCGGAGATATAAAGAACGCCGAAATTCGAGTTATAACGAAGAAGTTATGACCCGTCGAAGTTTCACGACGTAACCGACACGACACCGGGAAGCGTAAATAGTGAATTTAAGAAAGAGCGACTTTTAGCCTTAGGAATCTAAACTAAAGTCGTAGAATATGTTAAACTAAGAGCGTCCATAAAAAGAACGCCCAAATCTGACTTCGTATGACGAAGTTATGATTTTTCGAAGTTTCGGCTTAGCAGTGTACAGCCCGAAGTTCGAATATTAGATCGAGCGGTTTTTAGCCGACATAATCTAAACAAGAATCGAAGATCTCGTTAATAGTAGCATAACGATAAAAAGACAGATGAAAACGGACGTCGGATGAAGAAGTTATGAATTTTTAACGGACCAATCCTGTCCCGGCCTGTTAAAAATATAACTTTCAAAATAAATTCAAAATTAGCCAACAGAGTCTAAAAGAAAGTTGTAGAGTACGTTCCCGCCTTCGCGTGGATATAAAGAACGTCAAAAACGGGGCTCGTATGAGGAAGATACGAATTTTTGAAGTTTGGAATCGAAATCACGAAGTCTGATGCGAGATGGATGACGTGGCCTCATCGCAGCCGTCCATCGCTGATCGCAGAGCACCCTTTGGATCATGAAATGTCGCCTCGCTTCGCCCTATGGCCCGCGTCCAAGGTTGGTACGCCCAGCGTACCTTCGGTCCTTATCCTCTTCCGGTGTGCGAGACAGCTGGACGCAGCTGGACCTTATCCGAAGCTACGCCCAACGTAGCTGTGCTGAACGCCCAGCGTTCGTCCGAGCTACTGGCCCTATAAAAGGGTGCGAATTCTTCCAAAAATTTCACACCAAATCACTTCTCTCTCTAAACTACTCTCTCTCACTAAGGGTTTTAACCCCCCTAAAGCCTAGGAAAACCCCCTGGTACCCAAAGGAAGCCCCGAGGCTCACAGAGTCCCGAGAAAAAGGGTCTTTCGGTTTCGAAACGCTGCTCCGAGCAAAGCCCGATTTTCTTTAAAATCTGTTGTTTTGTCGACGGAAAATTATTTTGAGATCACGAAGCGCTGTTGTTCGAATGCAGAGTCACCACCTTTCAGGTGAGTGCATAGTTACTTTCATCTTACACATATATATGAAGTATTTTATATAAATTACATGCTGTGTGTGCATATTATCTGTATACTTGCTATCTATGTTGGATGAACGATTTTATACATGTTTTAAATGATTTAAACTTTATATGTATTTTATATCTACAAAATTTGTTAGGTAAAACATGGGTAGATGTAATAGTTGCTGTGTGACAAAATAAAATAATGAGAGGCCTCGTTATAGATGTTATTGATGATCCAGTCATCTAGCGGAGTATAGATGACGACCACGGACTATTCTAGACAGTCCAGTGGAACGCTAGCAGGCTCGCAACCTGTAGGTGTTTATTTGAACTGTGTGTTTATCAGCAGTACTCCATCCCCCACATGGTTGCCTTATTTGACATGAATTGCTGAGGAATCCCCGAAGCATGTGTTGTCACCCCAATGAAAGTCCTTAGACTAGGTCCCTTGTGTTAGATGTTTTAGGGACGTAAAGTGAGGATAACGGGAACGAGTAATCGGGTTTGTTTGATTTGATAAAGTTAATAAACTTATTTATTGTGGGTTGAAAACCCTATGTGCTCACCAGGTCCCAAGCCCAACCCACTCAGTTTCTTGTATTACAGGTAGTGGCGCATGAGCATAGATGTTTGGATGAGAGATAAGGGATTATAGGCCTGTAAATATGAAATAATCTAGTAAGGCTTATGTTGTACTGTTTATGCTTTTGATCTGTATCGAACATGACATCCCGAGTCTTTTAATGAAATACATTTCTTTGGAAATGCTGTTGATAAATCTTTATCATATTTTGTTTTGGGACAAATTCCGCAACACTTTTATTTAAAATGTTACTCTGATTTTCAAACAAGCATAAACAAAATCGGTCTTTTCTGGCCGTGAAAATAGGGATGTCACAACTTTTCTACTCCTTTCCCCCACTTTTTTTATACAAAAGAAAAGGCGCTAGGTCTAAGGATGCGTACTGGTTTTCTCACAGACTGTTCTTTGTCAGATGTTGAGTCCCATTTGTCCATGGACGATCTCTTGCGGAAGCGATTTAGAGGGAAGCTGGAGCATCATGAAACTAATCTTTTCAAAACCTCCCTCCTCTATGACACGCTGATCGAATTGTCATGGATCCTCCTCTGGTTATGCTGGCCTTGGAGGGCTCTTTCGCAACCGTCAGGGGGGGGCAGCCTTCGATGTGCCACCTATTACAATCGTAGCACCGCCTCCGGTCACTGTTCCTTGTCATGCTGAGATGGTGGAGGATAGCAAGGACAATATTATTCCGGATGTACGACGAGTCATGGCCAAGAGGAAAGCCGTCTTGGCGATGGGGGAGACCGCTGTTGAGTATTTGAGATATTGAAACTGATATGTCATATTTGGTTATTTAGGGAAGCCTTTTTAGGGTTAATCATTTTATGATTTCCTACGGTGCTTTTAAAGTAAAAGTTCTTAATCGAGCTCTTCTAAGGCATTGGTTATATATTAGGCATATATTTTATAATTATGGCATATATTTATTGTTCCCTATATATAATCATTAGGTTAACTTTTTGTATAAGCTTTTGACCATATTAGGGTTTTCTCTATTCGTTCATCTCATAATCAATACAAGAAAAACCTTTATCAAATTACTTGCATATTGTGGCGATTGATTCTGATTGTTCTTGATATTCCGCATTCGTCATCTCAGATTTATTCCTAACAAGTGGTATCAGAGCGGGTTCTTGTAGATCTCAATGATTTTTGCAAGAATCGATCTTATTAATGGCGATATTTTATCATGAATCCCACCTTGTCCTTCAAGTTTTGTAAGTTTTCTGAAAAGAAAAAGCCTATACCTCGTTTTTATTGAAAAATCTTGTTCAGATCTATTATCTTCTACTCATTATTTCATCTAATTTATTCTTGAATCGTGTTCTGGAAGAGAGTTAGAAGAAAATTTTCGTGTTCAGATCTGTTTTCTCTCACTAAAAACCCTTTCAGATCTGTTTTTCTCTCTCTAGAATCTTTATCAGATCTATTTTATCTCTCTTCAAGTTTTATCATTTGTTGAAGATCTAATGGATCTTTTATTTTGTAACTCCATTTTAAAACTTGGATTAAAGGTCACTAAACCAATCTATGGTGTAAACAAATCAACTTTGTTTCATGTTCTTGGTGATTCTACGCTGAGGAATGTTACTTAGTTATATAATTCTTTTGTTGATAAGAAAATAAATCATTACTCACGAGTTGATGAACGTGAATTGCAAAAGAATGAGAGAATAGTAGAATAATTTCATGTTATCTACGAACATTTAGATCGGGAACATAAACAGATGTTGAAGATAAAAAGGGCTGAAAAAGAAAAAGAAGAAGTTCATGTTGTTCTTCAAGCTTCTGAAGAAAAAGTGACTCCAGATGTTCCTGTTGAGGGGGAGTTAAGTGGTTAATGTTTTTCAGAAGAGTTACATTCCGAATCAGGTACTTCAGAAGATGAATCTTAAAGAAATTCATCTGAAATCGTGAAAGTGAAGACATTCTGTTCTATTGGAACTCAAAAAGATGGTTCTTTATGTTCTGATGATATCTTTGAAGGAATGATTCCTTACAGAAAGCCAATTCTTCAAGAAATTCAGATTTATCAAACTCCTAAGGATTGTATTCAAAGGTCTTCTAATGTTCAAATTCAGAATAGTGAAAAGGTTGTTCAGATTCACAATTCGTTTATGAAGCCTAGAAATCAGAAAAGAAAGAAGAAGAAGAAGAAGAACAAGAGTAAAAAAAAGAAGGTTTGGATGCCCAAGGTACAAGTGCCCAATGCTTATGAAGAAGTTTAAAAAGCTGAAGTCAATAATGTTCAAAGAAAATTTCATTCAGGTGAATATGTTAAGAGTTGGAGAAAAGAGAAAATTGTGTTCGGTTGGTTTAATGAATTTTTTGGAAATTTTTGTTTTCCAACTAAGAAGCAGGTATTATTTTCAGAGGATGATAGATATTCTTCAAATAAATGGGTTTGCAAGAAACGAACTTCAATGTTGAATCTTAAATGGGTACCAAAAGTCCCATAAAAAGGTTTTGTCCTTTATCAAAAAAAATGGATATAGTCTTGGTGAAATCTGGTGGATTTGGTTCAAAGATATGAAAGTTTGTTGAAGGAATCAAATTTATTGATTTTTTAAGTGTTGGAATTGACAAAAGGCTGAAAAAGTTGATTGTTGGGTGAAAAGTGACATTTTCTGCAAAAAGTAAGCAGCCACCTGACACATTTCAGCAAAAAGGGCACAAGTCGTCAGTTCATAGCATTCAAGAGGGTCAGATTCGCTTTTATTCAAAAGTTGGGGTTAGTTTCGCTTGTATGCTTGTTACTGTGTTCGTTTCTTTGAAGCGGACTCACAAACGATCTCACCAAAGAAAAGCGAAAGTCAGGAAAACTCACAAGTGAAACTCAAATAATGAAGAGAACGTAGAGAAGCGAAAGTGAAGTAGCGCACTTGCAAAAATTGGAACCGAAATAGACCGAACGTTCAGTCTATTTCGCTTTGGGTGTGTAATTGGCGGATTGTGAGCGAACCTGCAAATCACTTTCGGTCCATATACATTTGAAATCAGAGCGAGAGTCAAGGTGTCGACACTTTTCTGTATCGACGTTCGCTTGCCAGTACATCACGTTCGTGTTTGAAATTGATTCGCTTTGGGTTCGGCTGTATAATCGATGGAACGAACTTGCAATTCGAATTGGAGAGAACCTGAGATTTGCATTCGGTCCTGATCAATTGATAAGCTTCACATCTTGTGCTTTGAGCGAAAGTGTCACTGGTTGTTGATTTCTTCATTTCGTGTCTATATAAGTGTGCTGGGAACGAACTCTTCTGAAATCAAAACCGTTCGTTATCAGAAAGTGGAATCGAAATTTAAAAGTTTCAAAATTGAAATCAGTATATTTTTTGGAATGAAATCAAAATCGGAATTCATGCCTCTATGTTGAAATCGATCAGAGTTCTGGGATTAAAGATTCGGAAATGGATTTCAAAACGAAATCGATTTGGAATCGGGAGTAAAGGAGAAATTGGACGTATCTAATCTGAAGCCTTCAACGATTTCGGAAATTATGAGTGGAAGCGATTCTGAAATAAGATGTATACGTAATTGAATGTCAAGAACTCGGAAATCTCATTCTCCAATTCAAAATCGGAGATTAACTGAATTCATATCTAATAATCTCGTTCGGAGTTGAGGTGCTCATATCGGAACAATAATATCGCAATAAGAACACACTGAAGATCACTATTCAGGACCTCTATGGCATTCGGAGTTTGATAATCGGATTCACAGTTTCTTGGTATCAAAAACTTATTCAATTTTGACTTTTGAAAGTCAAACGCAGCATTGTTTCTACGATCAAACGAAGAAGATGATACAATTATCGCAGTCAGTCCTTAAAGGTTATATAGTTTGGCAAAATTAAACCCCATTTCAAAATCCTTTAAAATCCATGGGTTTTTTGTCATTAGAATTTTCTAAACTTGACAAATTCTACCCAATTTCTTTATTCTTCACAAATTATTGGATTTTACCATTTTTGCCCCTTCTAAATAATTGCTTCTTATTCTATTCTTTTATCTAAATTTAAAAACCGAAAAATAAAAAATTATTTTTTTTTATTTTTCTGGTTTTAATTTTTCAGGATTGGGTTTATTTCAAAGGGATTTATTTCATCATATCTGACGGGTTTTGAAGATTGCTGGTGATTCTTCTTAACTTTCCGGATTTTCTCCATGGTATTTGTTGAAGATTCAAGGGGGAGTGATGATTATTCAAGGGGGAGTTCGTATTTGGAAGATTATTTTTATTTCTCTCGCTTTGAAGACCCCATGTGCTGATGAGTATCACAATTTAGGGGGAGAAATGCCAAGAAGATCGGAAATCGTGATCTTCATCAGTTTCAACATCTAGGGGGAGATTGTTGAGTATTTGAGATATTGAAACTGATATGACATATTTGGTTATTTAGGGAAGCCTTTTTAGGGTTAATCATTTTATGATTTCCTACGGTGCCTTTATAGTAAAAGTTCTTAATCGAGCTCTTCAAAGGCATTGGTTATATATTAGGCATAGATTTTATAATTATGGCATATATTTATTGTTCCCTATATATAATCATTAGGTTAACTTTTTGTATAAGGTTTTGACCAGATTAGGGTTTTCTCTATACGTTCATCTCATAATCAATACAAGAAAAACCTTTATCAGATTACTTGCATATTGTGGTGATTGATTCTGATTGTTCTTGATATTCCGCATTCATCATCTTGGATTTATTCCTAAGAACCTCCTCTGATGTTTTCAATATCGGGAGGCACATTCAGTCAAGACATAATTTTACTCGTCTGTTGAGTTCGATCTCCTCCACACCGGAGGCTATTGTGGGGATTCCTAATGACGACGCTTAATAGTATGAGGGGGATCAGAGGGCGTCTAAGCAGCCCATTGTTCCAGTTCAAGTTGTTGCAAAATCAAATCCTAGTCTTTCTTCTCCTGGGGGCCGCGGTGGGGCTTCGCTTCATTAGACTCCTTCGAGTTAGGGGTCTCCAATTCTTAATGATCCTAGCTCTGATCTATTTGTTCCCGTTTGGAATCTGTGAAATGATTCTCGGTTATCTGTCTGCACTATATGGATGCCATGGGTAGTCCTACATTAGTCCACAACATGTCATACGCCGCTGCCCAGATGATGTTCTACTTGGTCGTCGGGCCCCGTCGTGTCCAACTGTTGCATGAAATTGAGGCTTCCCACGTCGCTTGCACTGTTCTAGAATCTGAATTCAAACACCAAATTCTGAGCTTGAAAAGGATGCTTGTGGATTTGATGAGAGGTACGCTTTGTTGGCCTTGGAGATGGTCGCTGCTGAGGAGGTTCGGTCCGCCTTGGAAGTTAAGGTGGACTCCATGTTACAGGCCAATGAGGGGTTAATGATTCAGAATGAAAGCCTAGAGCGGCATGTCAATGATCGTGATAAACTCATTGGGAACTTCGAGCTAACACAAATGCCTCACACCAGGATCGAGGCTGGGTTTTGCAGGTAGGGGTTGTGCGTATCATTGATAAACTGATCGAGCACCTGGAATTTACTAGTGGGATCAGCCGAATTTAGCATGTTGCCTTTGTTGCCGACGAAGATTCTGGTCCTGCTGGTTTTAAAGCGGAAATAGATTCTGGTGTTTATAATATTGATGGTAGAAATTACCGGTCCAACCATACTACCAGCCTGAATGATGCATTACTTACTTTCGCCACGATGGACCATGTTGCTCTCCTGGATTTGGACATCCTGATATGGCTGAGATGCGGCAGCTCTATGCTTTGGATGATGTGGATGAGGTTCCAGATGACGCTCTGATTGGTGTGGCTGGCGAGGACGGCGCAGGTGGTTGTGAGGATGGCGATGTAGAGGTTGGTGGCGGTGATGGCAATGCATATGTGGGTGATGAAGCAAAGACTAGAGATGGTGGTTATCGTATCGTTGGTTCTTAGGGTACTTTGTACCGTGTGATGCCCTTCGGGTTGTGAAAAAAATTATGAAACTTGATGTCTTTTCTCTCTTTTGTTGTTTGCTTATGCTTTTCTTTGTGTATGGCCGTTGATAGCCTCTAGTGTTGATGGCCTTTTAAATTTGGTTGTAATGACTGTTAAGATGTTCTAGACTGCTTGATGTTTATGATATATTGCCTTCTGTTTATGGTTTGGTTCTAAACCTTTTTCGTCGTTGCCTTCTGCCTTCCAAGTGCGGGGTAATTGTATAGAACGAGGCAATTACTTCGAATCATATGGATTTTCTAAGTTCCCATAGCGATATTGCATGCATCAAGTATTTAGTAGTGAACTGGTTGCTCAAATACACTAGGTATTAAGATGGCTATTCTTCCCAACAAATACACTAAGTATTTTAATAGAATGACTATTTGGGGGCTAAGAAAAATGTTCAGTATAAAAATGGTTGTTCTTGAGCCTAACAAATACACTAAATATTTTAATAATCCGACTATTCTGAGCCTCTCAGATACACTAAGTATTTTAATAAGACGGCTATTTTGAGCTTCTCAAATACACTAAGTTTTAACAATGGTTGTTCTATGCCTCACAAATACACTAAGTACTGTAATAAGACGACTCTTTTGAGCCTTTCGAATACACTAAGTATTTATCATGCAATTAGTACTCTGAGTACTGTATATTTCCCAGAAAGGCGCACTAGGCCTTGAGTATTAACCGTCGCTCCGGGTGATCAGTCCGGGCGACACAGTCGTTTTAAAAGTGAAATTTTTGTAAATTCCTTGCGTTCCAAGTTATGGGGATTTGCCTTCCTTCCATCGACTCAAGTGTTTAGGACCCGTTGCGGTGAGCTTCAATGATCTTGTATGGCCTTTCCCATGTGGGGCCTAGCTTTCCTTGTGGATGGGCATGGCTCGCCTCATTCCTTCTTAGGATGTAGTGCCCTACCTTGAAGGCTTTTTATTTGACTCTTTGGTTGGAGTATCTTTCACGAAACTCTTGTAAGCCACCTGCCGACTGTTCGATCCCTCACGCCTTCGAAGTAGGTCGTTTGAGGCGATCCAATCGCAAGTTCCATAGGCAGCATCGCTTCTATACCGTAGCTTAGACTGAAGGGCATTTCATTTGTTCTCGTCCTTTGGCTTTCCCCGGATGCTTTTTGATTCCGTTCACCAACGTTCGGTTGGACACTTCAGTTTGGCCATTAGATTGGTGGTATGCCACTGATGTGAACCGCTGTTCATTCCCTTTTTCTGTGCACCTGATCTAGAATGGATTTTCTGCAAACTGTAGCCCGTTATCACGGATCAGTACTCTGGGTGTTCCAAACGTTGTCGTGATGTTCTTCCATAGGAATTTGATCATTTGTCTTCCGGATATGCACTTTTATGGCTCAGCCTCTATCCATTTGGTAGAGTAGTTGACCACGACTACTAAGAACTTTACTTTTCCGGGAGCGTCTGGGAATGGTCCGAAAATGTCGTTTCCCCATTGGTAGAAGGGCCAAGTGTCACACCCCCAAACCAAAACGAAGGAAATGTTTGGGGGTGGATGACTTCATGTACAGTATCATAACTAATGAATAATAGTATTCAAAGCCTTACAACCATCATATTGATAATTATGTATTTTACATTGTACACAAAACATTGTTTACTTGATATTAAGTACATATGAAAAAAATAAATGGCACGACGTGTGACGCCCCATCCTCAAAACTCTTTGGATTACCTGTTTACTGATTTCCTGAGAATACAAGTGATTTTGAAAAGTGTCAACAATTAAGTTGGTGAGTTCATAAGCGTTTTGTATGAGAAAAATCGGTAATTTTTCCTTGTAAAATATCCAATATTTTCTTGTAAAGAATGAATTGTAAGTCTTAAACGCAAAGACCAAAAATGTAAGTAGTGCTCTACTGGAAAATAGTATTATGTAATTTTATTATTATATGAAACTAATTGAATGTATGTTACCCTCGTAAACGAAATGTGTTGTTAATACCCCATGTGAGTTATTATAACCGTGATAATGACTAGTTGGCCTGCTACGACGTTCTTCAGGCGTTGGAATGTTAGACATTTGTCACCCTAGACCTGCCGGTCTAATTGTGTTGGATTAGGTGTCTAAGCCCATAACTATAATTGTTATGTACTTGAATTGATAGTAGCAATGTCCTTTTGGGTTGCCTTCAAACCTGGCAATTGAATAGGGTAATTGTTGGAGAGAGAAGAATGATTTATTAATTTATTGCTTGGTTAATAAATTAATAATCAATATAAATGATTTATTAATGTATTATGGATATAATATATTAATTAGAAATCATATTGTTTAATTAATATTTAATCAGAAATTAATTTGGAATTAATTTTGGGATTAAAGGAATTAATTGAAACTGCAGGGACTAAAGGTGACAATGTTCAAAAGTTGTGTATTGAGCATTCTAGAACCTCCCTTAGAGGTGGGGAACGAAATCTAGAGTGTCCTAGGGTTTCCTTGGGCTCTAAGGGTGCCTTGGAAGCCATAGGGAGGAAGTTAAGGGATTAGGGTTATCTAAGATACACCTGCCTTATCCTAAACCTTCCTTATCACCTATATAAACCCCTATAGGGTTGGATTTCGTCTAAGGCACTCCAAGAAAGGCTAAGGGCCGAAATTCTACTCTACTTCTCTCTCTCCAAAGTAATCCTTGGCTGTTAGGTTTGTTTGTGAGCCATTAGAGCCGGGACACTTGTGGCGCTTGCTACCAAAGTTCAAGATCTTCAAGGATTTGATTGTTATTACAATATAACAATCAAGGTATGTATCCTAACCCTAATTATATGTTAATTTCGAAAATTACATGTGCCTCCTAGGGTTTGTAGTTTTTGTGTTCAATGCTTGTATGTCTAAAAGTGAAAACATAGATCCTCACCTTAGGGTTGCATGTACATATAGGATTGTTTGTTATGTACAAAACCCATCAGTGGTATCAGAGCGTATGGTTTTGCTTTAAATTAGATTTGGTACAATTGATTGAACTAGACAAAATTAGGGTATATGGCTATTAAACCCTAAGGCCTTTAAATTTTCGCAAATTAGGGTTTAAGAACACTATTTTTCGAAAATCCCTAAGGGTTTTCAAACCCTTTCCTTTGGCCACCTTGGAGTCAAAATCTAGGGTTTCCTAACCCTAGGGTTTTTGATTTTTAGGCAAGTTTGAAAGCCTTGCCTTCCACTCCAAGCAGAAGATTTCGAAATCTAATGAATATGTTAGTAGGTTGTTATTTTTGGTAATTATCTTGTTAATTGTTTAATTGGATAATTAAAGATATCCCTGCCTAAATTTCGAAATCCATAGATATATGATTAAATTAAGTTAATATATTTAATTTAAATTGGTAATCCTTATTTGATTTAATAATTTAATTAATTGATTAATTTTTGAATAATTATTAAATCAAAATAGTTCAAATTACACCCTTATGGTTTTATTAAGTTAACTAAAAGTTTAATTAAAAGAGAAAATTAATAAAACCACCTAGTATTTTAAAAGTGTAAAATACACCCTTATACTATATATATATATATATATATATATATATATATATATATATATACATATATATATATATATATATATATATATAATTAAAATTCTAATATTATATATGTATAACTTAAACTGCTAGTCTTACCGTTAGTAGGCCTCATTCACGAAGCCGATCTATAAGGGGGTATAAGGTTATGGCCTATAAAATGGCCATTTAATGGGTGTCCACTCTCACCCACCGCTTCGTTGATTGGTGGAGGGTCGTTAGCCGAACGGGTAGGATAGGGCAAACCCTCTCCTCATTAAAAGTATAATGAATAAAGTAACTAAATGTTTTGACCAAATTCCCAATCTTAGTTACTTTAGGAAAAAGTGAAATCGATGCAATTCCATGGAATTACACTTTGTACCCTTGTTGAGACGTTAGTGGAGCGTGTGTGGTTAACTGGCACACTAAATGGGTTCTAAGCAAAGGTAGCAAAGGGTGACTCGGTGTTTGTCATAGTTCGATGGAGCGTGTGTGGTTAACCGGCACATCGAATAGGTGACTGTAACATTGGGGGCACCATGTAAGTTTGCATGGTTATTCACACCCTTTTTTTTGATCCTCGGCATCTCAGTCACAAATCGAGGGGCATATCGAGATTTAAACATGCCATTGAAAAGTTCAATGAATCTCAAAAGATCTAGGAGTTTTCAATACATTTAATACTTAATCTCCTTTTCGTTTTTCATGGTGGAAAATTAGTGAATCGTCATTCACTTACCTTCAAATGTTCTGCAATTTGGATTACGACACCCCTCTTCCAAATTGTAGAATATTGTGTTGGATCCTAGCCTTAATATCTCATTTGGGTGTTTTATTAAGGACTCAATGAACTAACTTGAATTTTCTCCCGTTTTATAGATGTCAAAGTCTGACAACTATGGTCTTCCTAAATCCGTTGGAAAAAGTTTTCCACGTGAAGATGATGTTCCACGATTGTATTGTGGAAATAGAAATCATGCTTCATTTCCTCCACCTCCTCCAATAATTCTCCCTGACCTACATGTTCGAAGACTTGAAAAGTTCAAGGTCACTCAAGCCCTATTGGCAAAAGACACGAAAATGGAAAGTCTATATGTGCTCATATCTTAGATAAAAGGTTACATATTGATAAATTGGGATTGTTGGGTGTCAATTTTTAAAGAAAGTTGGCTGTTGACTTGGTTCTTCAGTCACTTCCCGAATCATATGGTAAGTTCGTTAGAGAGTACTATATGATGGACCACGACATGACCCTTATTGATTTTACTTATTTGCTTATTGCTGCTGAATCAGAAATGATTTGGTGCACTGGTCATCAAATTTGTCTGGTAAATCAATATCCCAACCCTCTATGGGCAATGGTAACATTGGAAGTCCAGAAAAGCTTTCTCTACACAAGAGAAAGGCTGAGTCTGAGATAGTCCCGTGTGACATTCCAGATAGTCCATATGTTTGTACTGCCAAAAAGAAGGGGCATTGGTTACGAAGCTGCCCTGACTACCTGAGAGATCTAAGAGATGGGAGAGTCAAGATGTATGACTCTGCTTCAGGTAAAAATCCACTATCTAACTCTATTAAGTTCCTATTTGGAGATTCTTAATACATGATGTGATAAGATTACATTTCAATGTTTTGAAACATTGAAGAAAGGAAAGGAAGCTTAAAGGAAGGAGCAAGCTGAGTCTGATCGCGAAGAAATGGATTTCGATCGCATTATTCAAGGATCAGATATTTAAGCTACTACTTTAGAGTTAGGATAGATTGCTAAGTAATATTTACATAGTTTTCATTAGTAATCGCATTGTAAGGACAATATTTTTCCGCAATAAAATAAATTTTGATTTATCTTATTTATGTTTCCTTGCGATGGATTTTATGAAAATTGGTGTTTGAATGGTTCTATTGTTAGCAATATTGTGAATGGATTCGATTCTTAGTTATGTTATTTGTGGAAATGTCAGAAATTTACCAAATGAGGAAAGATTCTCATCGCCCAAGTTTCAATTGGACAGAAACTTGGAATCATGCAACTGGTATTGTGTGACGAATGAGAACCTTCGTATATGGAAAATTGAGACTAATTCTTGTTCACATAAGTATGTGAGTTAAGTGAAGGATAATGAGATCTGGTACACAATGATGTGCGCTAGTCAAGTCCACCACAAAGATCGATAAAATGTTCGTCATGATTTGCTAAAAGATTAGTAAATATGATTATACTTAAAAGATTAAGTATGATTCTAAATCATTGAAAGGTTTCAATGAATGGCAGAACGAATAAGAAGAATCAATTAGGCAAGAAAATTAAAAGTTTCTCCAATCTAAGAAGAAGGGAGAGTACTTTTGTATCATGTTTATGATCGTCTTAAGAACCATATTACAGTTCATCCTC
The DNA here is from genome assembly GCF_052849685.1 of Lactuca virosa. Classification (NCBI taxonomy): domain Eukaryota; kingdom Viridiplantae; phylum Streptophyta; class Magnoliopsida; order Asterales; family Asteraceae; genus Lactuca; species Lactuca virosa. Next base: position 301,235,394 of record NC_136429.1, on the reverse strand, counting down.
TAAGGACACCTTAATGCACTAGTATGGCTAAGAAGAGGAGTCAAGAATTGTCAAAATGGTTAAGACAATAGGATGAATTGTACTTTGTTCCAAAATCAAGTCTTAGAGTCAAACTCCAAGATTGTGTCTTGAGTGACATAATCTTAAGTAGGAATGTTCTTATATTTGCACATTTTGGTAAGTTGTGATGTCTTGAATAAGACATAGACCAACTAGTACCAAATTGCGCGTAGTTTTGTCTTGATATAGACACACACTAACTCTTGGATATTTGTTTTGTCAAGAAATGTTTCTTGATAAGAGAATCTAATATGTCAAGAGGTCAGTGGGAGTCTAAAGATCCTGAAAAGTTTCAAGAACAAATCAAGAAGTAAACCTATTAAACACTAGCACACGACTTGAGGATTATAACCTATCGTGTTGACAAAATTGTATTTCTGTGCCAATCCAGTTGAGTGATTATGCATATGAGTTCTACGAGTTCTCAATTGAATGCATAAGGGCAAACACCTTGATCAATGAAAGTACATTGACTGGCATAGGTGAGCTGCTAAATAACTGGGAAGCAATGGTGGGACCCTTGATGGCAAAAAATTAAGAATGAACAAGTTCTATCCATAAGAGTTTGGATTTGTCACAAACATTATCTTATGATTGTGGTTATGACAAAATCACATGGATATAACACATGCACCATAAAATCTAAGTGTCATAAGGCTTCTCTCCTTCATGAAAATGATTGTGAGGAAACACTTTCACTAAGAGAGATTTTAAGGAGATGACGATTATGTAAATTGCATTCTCGAATTCGATTATGATTACGGCATCCCTCTTCATAGTTCGAATTGTGAGATTTGGAAATTAGTCTGAACATTTGGGACTTAGTAATATAAGTTATGAATTAGTTTAGACACACATGTGAGCTTTCTAAAAGGTGTATGAGCTTAGATAAAAGCTTATCGAAGCATCTCGTATAAGAAATATGAACTTCGGTAAGAAAGTCAATAAGTATTGATTTCTAGAAGTCCAACTGATTTCTGAATACATGTCAAAGCTAGTGGGAGCATAAGCGTTATGCTGGTAAGAAGATAATTATCATGTTAGTGGGAGCATGATTATTATGATTTGCGAGTAAACAATACTAATTATAGAAAACAAGAATTTCAATTTGCAAAGTTACAAGGGATGAAGAGTTGTTTTGCTATAATTAAGGGAGAGAATATTATACTTCATTTCAAATCTAAAAGCTTAGATTGTGTGTTTTTAGTCAAATTTAGTCAAATATATATGAATGTTTTGTTGGAATGGTTCAACATAAGGAAATTCTATATATGGAAAAGATAATTGCATTCTCAAAATTTGGTTATGATTACAGCATCCCTTTTCATAATCAAAATTTTGAAAACATGGCAATTAGAAATATTATAGCAGAGGACTAGTCTAGTATCACGTCTTTATGTGAGACATTATGAATCGTGTCCCATACGCTTCGGATATAGGATCGATTGCATATGCTATAATATTTGACCGTTCTGAAATTTTCCAAATGCCTAGAGCATTAAGAGGGAAAAGGAACTAGAACCGGATTTGACTAAAATGATTAAACAACTGTCAAAGGACGATCTAAGATTTCCTAAGGATTTGTCGCTTGTGAGTAGTTGGAAGTATAGTATTGGAGGGACCATATCGACATTATTATGAATAGATAAGATTCTATTTAGAATGAGTTTTCATATGGCAAATATGGAATGTTTCCATAAATGGGAGTTGGATATTAAGAATCTATGTCGAGATTAGGAACTTTTATGCAAGAAGGATGTTCAAAGGAATGTACTTTGAATGTGAGACTTCACGTCTATGGAATTGTATTGAAGCAATCTCCGATAGAGAACTTTGTAATTTCATTGGCTGAGTCTTGGTGACTTTTGTGCAGTGACATTACAAAAGGATCGTTGCATAAAATGTTAGAATCTAACATATTCTAATAGTGGCAAGAATTTTATATTCTTGCACTAACAATGAGTTTTGGGGATTGTGAAATGAGTTTCATTGGAAATGTTTTCCAATTGACCTATTTCACAAAGAAAGGATGATAGGTAAACATAGTGTGCATGCTTAGTGCATGGGACAACTGTTGTTATAATTCAAGTGTCAAGTTGATTATCTGAAACAGTATACAATGAATAATGAGTAATCAATATGGTGACTAAATAAAATGTGTTTTATTTATACTCAAAAGTTTTGGGGTCATATAGGATTAAGTATTATTATTGTGTTTCACTTTGCATGTTTTGACTTTCAGAATAACTAGGTTATTCAAACATCCACAGTCGCTCATACATTGGGAGTAGGTATGAAGCAAGACTGTCATGAGTCCGTCTGTAGATTGTCTAAAGTGTTTAGACATAGCAAAAGTTTGTTGCAGAGTTCATGAGTGCTTTAATAAGATTAGAGTATTGGATTAAACCCACGCTCACTTGAAACACTTCATAGATTTTATCACGAGTGATTGTGAGACGATAATATCTTATATTCTTGAAACAAAGAGATATGAGTTACAGTTTGCAAATCGGTTGCACATTGATAATACGTAAACGCACCAGTAACTTGGTGTTATAAAACGTATTGTTGTATGTGATTTGATGAGTAAATAGAGCAAGCATATGAGTCGATGTTTTTCCGTTCCTTTTACCCAAAGTTGGATAAAAGCGATATCTGTGGGCCCCTCGATGATTTAGTGATGACAACATAAAATGCTTGGCCAAGCCGGGACTGATTTGATTTGTTCAATTAGTCAGTCGTCATAAATCGGAAATCGGGAAACAGAACATAGATAGAGAGAATGATTAAAATCCATGTCTCGTGTCTATACGATATCTAGAATGGAGGAATATATGATCCCTTATCTAAGGACACGTCACTGTCTAGGTCAGAGTTCGACAACGGCTTTTGGTAGCTAAAATTTGCTAGTCGATTTTTGAAGTTATACTTGCAATTATAATTATTAGACTTATCCAAGTGGGAGACTGTTGGATTAGGTGTCTAAGCCCATAACTATAATTGTTATTTACTTGAATTGATAGTAGCAATGTCCTTTTAGGTTGCCTTCAAACCTGGCAATTGAATAGGGTAATTGTTGGAGAGAGAAGAATGATTTCTTAATTTATTGCTTGGTTAATAAATTAATAATCAATATAAATGATTTATTAATGTATTATGGATATAATATATTAATTAGAAATCATATTGTTTAATTAATATTTAATCAGAAATTAATTTGGAATTAATTTTGGGATTAAAGGAATTAATTGAAACTGTAGGGACTAAAGGTGACAATGTTCAAAAGTTGTGTATTGAGCATTCTAGAACCTCCCTTAGAGGTGGGGAACGAAATCTAGAGTGTCTTAGGGTTTCCTTGGGCTCTAAGGGTGCCTTCGAAGCCTTAGGGAGGAAGTTAAGGGATTAGGGTTATCTAAGATACACCTGCCTTATCCTAAACCTTCCTTATCACCTATATAAACCCCTATAGGGTTGGATTTCGTCTAAGGCACTCCAAGAAAGGCAAAGGGCCGAAATTCTACTCTACTTCTCTCTCTCCATAGTAATCCTTGGTTGCTAGGTTTGTTTGTGAGCCATTAGAGGCGCGACACTTGTGGCGCTTGCTACCAAAGTTCAAGATCTTCAAGGATTTGATTGTTATTACAATATAATAATCAAGGTATGTATCCTAACCCTAATTATATGTTAATTTCGAAAATTACATGTGCCTCCTAGGGTTTCTAGTTTTTGTGTTCAATGCTTGTATGTCTAATAGTGAAAACATAGATCCTCACCTTAGGGTTGCATGCACACATATGATTGTTTGTTATGTACAAAACCCATACAATTGTAGCTAATAGCTTAGGTGCGGGGGTTGTTACTCCCATATATATATCTATACACAAGTGTCACGCTCTCCCTATAAGAGACTCTGGTTATAATTCAGGACTTTAGTGTGTACTCTGTTAGGTACGGTGAAGCCAAATGTCTCACAAAATTGTATTAACCGATTTGCGTCTAGTGTAATGAGAACCATTTTTCTTGTAAATGAAAGTATTACCCTTCCATACTGGTTACATAGCGTAAAAATAATTATACCTTTAAATAATTATATGTTTCTTCCGAAATGATAATGTAGTGTTTGTGACTCCCAAACTATACCAATTATAGTTTATTATGATTGTTTGTTAAGACTATTTATATAATCATTTATATAAACGTAGTAGTTATTTTGTCTAGATGTTTTTTTTAAATGATTAAGTCATAAAAAAACTTACATCTAACACAAGTATGAGAAATTGGTATGAAATGTCCATTTTGATTTTTGCCCATTTTAACGGTATTTTTGTCTAGTTTCAAAATGTATGGTCAAAACCACATATTTAGGGTTGTATCCCACAAAAACGGTGAAATAACTAGAATCTAACCACTTTTGCTAGAAAAACCATATCTTGATTCATAAAAGTCTTAAAATCCTTGTAACTTTGTGGTTTTAACCATTTTCTAAAGAACATATAACATAGTTTATGTTTGGTTTTGTTAGTTTTATATCATTAAAACTATAATACCACAAAAGAATGTTCTAAAAACTAGTAATACTCATATTTCACGCAAATAATGCTTTATATTCAACATAGAAATAAAACATGCAAACATTTGTGTTATAAACCAAACTTTAATTGTATCCCCCCCCCTAAAACATAAAAAACTCAAAAATATGGGGGTATGAACTCACCTTGAGTGTGTTTGTGGTTGGATAAAGAGGTGATGGCGAAGATCTTCAAGCTTAGAACACTTGAGGTGGTTGAAGAACTCTTTGAAGATGGTATTATCATATGAGTTTTAACACACATAATACTTACCATAAATCCTAAGATTCAACTTGAAGAATTTATCCTTCGAAGGTTTGATCTGGTTTCTTGAGAGAAAAGTGAAGAACTTTGAAGATGGTGGGGGGTTTGGGATTCTCGGCCGAAGTTAAAGAGGGAGGAGGGTGAAATGATGTTTACATTGTTATTTGATGGATAAAGGCATTGTTATATGCTGGGTAATATTTCTTATTGGGAATAGATGTATTTATCACGTCACAAGTCAACTCCTTTTTCTTTTCCTTCCAACCGAAAACTCCACTAGCCCACCGAAATCACATGGTGATTTCGTTCCAGTGTCACCGAGATCATAGAGTTTTCGGTCCCCAACCGAGAACTCTAAAAGCGAGATCATAGAGTTTTCGGTCCTGACCGAAAACTCTAACAACAAGGTATAAACCCAAAATTAATGTCCTAATCAGTTGACTTTCGTTGACTGGTTTTGACTTTTGCTGACTTGTTGACTTTGATTGACCCACAACTCCCAGTTGTCACACCAAGGACCAGATATTATTGTCAGGGGTGTCGAGGGAACTCCTTGGAAAGGGGAGTATGTCTGGCATTCTACGCAGGTTCGCGTCACCACACCCGCATCCTGGTGTATGCTTGGCTAGTAGATGCCTATCTATAGTATCTTGCATGTGAGGGTCGTTACTCCTTCATGCGCGCTCGCTGAGCCCTCGTTCACCTCCTATAGTGCGTCCTTGCCATTGGATTCATCTATCCATTTTAACCATAGGGTCATGAACCCTTTTCGGTATAACACTCCTTCTATGATTGTATAAAGTGGCGCTTTGATTCTTATTTTCCTGGCCTCCTTGTGGTTATCGGGGAGGACGCCATGTTGTAGGTATTAAAAAATTGGTGTCATCTAGGTGCATGTTGCTGGTGTCAAGGTATGCACTCACCTTTCTTCTATACTTCTTTCCTTGAGCACCTCCACCAAGACCTTGTTAGATAGGTGGTCAAAACATATTGACGCCAGTTTGCTGAGCGCATCTGCTCTCCTATTCTCCCCTCTTGGGATTTGTTTAATGGTCAAAATTTTGAGGGGTTCGATGAGTTTCTGGACGGCCTTTACATACTTCTCCATTTGCTTGTCTTTTGTTTCAAACTCCCCATTTATCTGGCCAGCCGCCAGCCTTGAGTCTCTTAGGGATATCACTGCGTCTGCACCCATTTATCTTTCCATTCGCAGGCCGGCTAGAAAGGTTTCATATTCTACCTCGTTGTTAAAGGTATGAAAGTCAAAACGGAGGACATAGGTAACTTCTTCCCCCTGGGCTTGTTAGGATCAGCCTGCTCCCGATCCTTCCTTGATAGATGCCCCGTTAGTGTACATGGTCTATTCTTGGCTTCCTTTTTCCTAGCATGAGTCTGATAGTCCGTTTTCCAAAGTCTGTGTCCTTAGTTCTCTAGGGATCTCGAAGGAGGAATTTTTCCAGTGCTTTCCCTTTCATTCTGGTGCGTGGGCGATAGCCGATGTCGTGTTCCCCTAGTTCGATCGCCCATTTCGCTAAACGTCCGGATGTTTCTGGCTTGAGTAATATTTGTTTGATTGAGCAATTTTCCAATACCTCTATCTAGTGTTCTTAGAAATATCTTCTCAAGCGTAGTGTCGCGTAGATGAGTGCGAGCACCAAATTATTCGAAGATGGGGTAGTTAGTCTTCGGCCCTTGCAGAACCCAATTGACAAAATAGACCGGTGCCTAGTTTCCTTCCCTTTCTACCACCAGTACTGAGGAGATGTCTTCGTTTGACACCAAGATATATACTTGCAGTATTTCATATGGGATGGGGTAAGCTAGTATGGGTAACTTGTGTAGGGCCTCCTTGATCTGTTGGAGTGCAACCTCTACTGCTGGCGTCCATTAGAAATTACTTTTCTCGATGCATCCCTTGAGGGTGTGAAATAGTGGAAGGTCTTTTTCTGTTGACTTAGAGACGAAGCGCCTCAATGCGGCCAGCTTACCATTCAAACCCTGAGCATCTCTTAAGGTGTGTGGGCATAGCTTGTCCATCAACTCGTCGACATTGGTCGGACTAGGTTGGATTCCTTCTTTGGTGACATAGTATCCCAAGAACTGCTCGTCTTCGACGCCGAACATGCACTTCCCTGTTTTCAACTTCATTTTGACCTTTTCCAGTGTTCTGAATGCTTCCTCCATGTCTTTCTGTAGTATTCTCTCATCTGGGCGTTTTATAACCACGTCGTCGACGTATAGATCGATGTTACTTCCGATCTTCTAGGCAAAGATGGAGTCAACGAGACGCTGGTAGGTTGCTCCTATATTTTTCAGCCCAAACGACATCTTGGTATAGACAAATGTACCATGATTTGTACAAAAAGCGGTCTTTTCCTCATCTTCCTTGTTCATCAGGATCTGGTGGTATCCTTTATATGTGTGTAGAAAACACTTTAGTCTGAATCATTGTAGTGACTCCACCTTTTGATCAATTTCTGGTAAGGCATAACAATCCTTGCGGCAGGCTTTATTTAGATCTGAGTAGTCGATGCATATACACCACGTGCCATCATGTTTTCTAACCATGACGGGGTTTGCGATCCAGGTCGGGAAAATTGCTTCTCGGAGTATTCCTGCATTGGTTAGCTTGGCGACCTCGGCATTGATTTCCCTGTTCCTATCCCCCTTGAACTGTCTTCTTTTACTTGACCTCTTTTCCTCTTGTTTTGATCATGAGTTTGTGTTCTATGAATGCTCTGTCTACTCCCAACATATCAGTGGGAGTCCAAGCAAAGACATGCTTGTATTTCTTCAGGAGTTCAATCAGTGCTTGCCTTGTTAGTGAGGAAAGACTATTCCCTATGTTGATTGGCTGGTCTGGGTATTCCTTATTGATGATCTCACTGCCTTTGATTGGTTCTACTCGTGACCTTATATTTTCTTGTGCAATTTCTTTCGGTTGCATGATCTCGTAGCACCTCAATTCGCTTGGCGGTGTCGCTAAGACTGTCCCTGGTCCTTCTGTTGTGACAAATGTTACTATTTCATGCATTGTTGATGGGATTGCTCCAAAATTGAGCAGGGTCATTGTCCGAGGATGATGTTGTGCTCTGCTGGGTGCCGAATTACGACGAAGTCAATGAGGGTCGTCTTCTTCTTTTCTTTGTTATAGATGTTCAGCATGAACGGAAGGTGGATCGTGCCTAGGGACCATTAATTGTGCCCTGTAAAGCCTGTCAGTGGTCCAGTTGCAGGTTTGAGATTCTCCTTCCACCTATCTGGGAGAAGACAAAAGAAATGTTCATAAATGATGGTCGCAGAACTCCTGGTGTCTATGTACACTCGGTGGATGGTGATGTCTCTTTGTGCACCCCTGGATTTTGAGCGTGTTATCCCCTCGCCATCCTATAGGTCGCGGGTCTTTTGCTGAGAACGTCAAACCTTGGATGGATTTCGTGAGGTTGTGAACCTAGTTGCAATCTTCTTGTGTTCCTCTTTCGTATCTGATCATAAGGATCTCTTATGGCTGGCCACACTCTTTTACCATTTCCTTTGTATTTTCAGCATCAAATTTGGTATGGAGACTCCGTGCAACTTCTATCATGTTCCCATTTAGTTGTTTCTCCTCCATTTCCCTTTTAACTAGTAAAAGTTGAAGGTTTCATGTGTCTTAATTTTGTGGTATTCGTAGTACCTGCCCTTTGTTCCTTTTATGGTTTCCTGTCGGAGACTACGTAGGTTTTTGGTCGTCTTCCCCTCCTATCATCTCTTTGAAATGGCTTGAAACTTCCTTGTGATCGTTTCCCACGTCCAAAGTGTCGGCTGCCACCAGAAATTTCCTTGTGGTGAGACGGTGGGTTGTAATGTTTCGTGGCTGAGGCGGTCATGGTGTTCAAGTATGCTTGTTTGATTGCTTCTCCTTCTTCATGCCTCAGGTAGTGTTCTAGTTTCTCTTTTAATTCGGCTCGCGTCTAAGGTTTCTTCCCCATGAGCTAATGAGATAGCGTTCCCGGGAGAAGCCCCACGTGAAGGCCCTGATGATACCTCGTCGTGTCCTGGGACGTCTAGCGTAGTGTTGGTGAACATGGTGAAGTATCCTAACAATTTTAACGATCCTTTTTGTTTGTATCCATTGATCGAGTGTGAATCTCCCTTGTACTTACATAGCTGCATGATGTTTGTTAAGAAGAGGTACTTTAGCTCACCAAAGTTGTAAAATATCCCCGAGTGCAAAGTTTTGAACCATGTTCCTATGTCACCATCTAAGGTTGTTGGGAAGTGCGTACACCAGAAATGCTTGTCCAACTTTAGCGATGTCATTGTCCATTCATAAGTGTCGATGTGGCTATCTGGATATGTGATACTGTTGTAGGTGTTAAGGTGTGGCAGCTTTGCTTTATTTGAGATTTAATAATTTAGAAGTTCTTTGGCAAATGGAGATGTCACACTTCTCAATAAGAAATCTTGGTTTGAGATCGAGAAGGTGTCCTGGGGATTGAACTGTTGGGCAGTAAGGTATGGTTGCACTAGTCTGTTGTTGTATGTTGAGAGGTTACCTGATGTTGGGCCATAAAATCTTTGATGTTGGAATCGGAAGATCGATGTTGGTTTGTTAGGAGTGGTGGGTTTGGTTCGAACAAGTGATTTTCCATGAACGGTTAGTGTTAAGGGATTGTTGTGTTGAATGGGTTTGGTTCGAACAAGTGGGTTTGGTTCGAACAAGCGTCATCTGACTTAGTGATGACGCTTGTAAGAAAACAGGCGCGCCGTCGGCGTTATCTGCCGTTAGTGGTGTGGTGCTGTTTAAGACCGTTGTTAATTTTTGGTGTTGTGTGGAAGCGTTTTGTGTTAAGATGGTGGTGGAAGGTGCCGAACCTCCAACAGTTGGCCTCCATAATTCGCTCGTCGGAGCATTGGTTACTGTTGAGTTGTCTGGTTGTGATGCTTCACCGGTGACTTTTGTTCGTTGTTGGTGTGTGAAGATGGGGGTGGTGATTGGTTCCAACGGCATCATGGTGCTGATGGGACTCATCAGCGTTCTGTTAACGGCGCGACTGGTGGCCATCTGCATTTTTTGTGAAGTGTGCTTTTGGTTTGTTGTTCGTCACACAACAGATGGTGCCAAATGATGTGACCTAGTTACCGGCAGTATTGCAAGCCACTTTTGAATACTCAGGTGAATCTACAAGGCCACAATGAGAAAGAACAGTCAGCCGTTCTCCGGGAGGGGGTTCCCAGGAAAACGCTCCGACGGTCAAGTCAGTGGATAGTCTTGGATGGTTTTAGAGGATTTACAGAGAGAGAATGACTTACTTACCTTGATACTGGAGGAGGCTTTTTATAATGATCCCACCTGCTAGTCCGTACGCGGCAATGGTGCCAGACCCGACAGGATCGGGCGTGCTGATTTGGTATTTGTGCTCCTTATTCTTTTAGAGGCAACGATTGGTTCAGGTAATAACTCTCTGAGAATTTCCCTTATTCTTTGGAGCAGTTATGTTTTGTCGCGGAGTAGAAGGCGCCCCGGGCAGGGTCGGGCCTTCTTCGAGGGTGCCATGTGCTTAAGGGCGTCCGCGGGCGTGACGATCTGTCGGGTTTGCTTTATCAGGCATGGCCGACCTTGGGGAGTTCTCTAGCGCGTCCGAGCATGACTCCCGGGCCATGCTGAGGGCACGTCATCACCTCCCATTTCCTCTAAAAACCATCCACCACCTCCAAGCGAAGCTCCTAAAAAGACTTTTGAGGCACTGAAGAAAAACATCTCTTCGTTCACTATACAAGGATATCAGGATCCTCCTATAAAGATTTCCAACAACGAGCTCTTTGCTATGATGAAGAGACCGGAACAACATGTTACTCGGTAGCAGAAAGAAAAAAGGACGGTGTTAAAAAAATATAGAGAATGAGGTTGGAGATACATAAACCCCAAGAAGCAGCACCCTCGATTTTGCAGACCAAAATCTTGAACTTTGACAATACTGGATCCTTAGGAAACCGCCAAGAGATAGGATCCTCAACACCTGCTCCCACTTGGGATTCAAGTTAAAACGAGTTAGCCCATGTGATCCAGGATCCAGGAAAAACCTTCATGACCCCCAATAACAAGGATCTTGGTAACTTCGTGAATAATAATACTTTTACTACTAACTTTATCAATATTGGTGCAGGAATGAGCCCGATAATGTACAATGAACTTTAGCAGTTAAGACAGATTATCTCAAGTGTGCTCGGAGTAGTCCAACCTATGCCAGAAGTTTCCCCAACAAGCCATGAGATCTAAAGATTCGCTCCGAGGATTGCTAACACCGAAGTCCCAAAGCGCTTCCAAAGTCCCAACATGAAGCCTTACGATGGGACTACGGATCCTAAAGAACATGTGGCATAATACAAGGAAGGAATGGAGATCATCCCCATTTCCACACATTTAAAGGAAGCTTACCTATGCAAGGTGTAACACCCTGATGTTTCATCCAAATATTTTCAAAACCTTTATTTAACAAAATACGGTAGCGGAATTCTTATCTAAAGTTTAAGGAAAACATCACCAATGTTACGTTTATTTTTAAAAACATCATTCATCAAAATAAAGTTCGTAAACAAAATAAAAAACAAGTTCTGAAAAACAAGTGTTAAGAAACTCCACGAAATATCCAAACCGTATCAATAGTAAGATCTAAACTGGAATTTATCTACCCAAATTCCTCATCCTCACCAAGCCGTCAAACTATGTTACCTTTACCAATACAAGGCAACAACAAGCAAATAAACAAGTGTTTGCAAATGCTAAGTGAGTCAACCATAAGTACAATGTAAGGAAAACATACATAACATATCATCACATACATCACACGCATCACATACATCACATACATCACACACATCATATACATTATTTACATCGCATGTTCATCACAAGAGTATCATTAGGGTCTACCGTGATTATTTATCTTTTAATATTAGATAATTAATAATTATTCCTAGTCGTGGGTCCATCACTAATAGAAAAGGAAGATTCCCCACACATGTTTCCATCACTAACCCGTAAAGAAGACTCCCCACAAATGGGTCCATCGCTAACCCGTAACGTAGTGTAACACCCAAAAATTTCGAACAAATTTAAACTTTCAAAATATGTCAAGTTCATCAAAACATTACAACTTTGTTTTCAAAAATACATTTTTATCAGAGTATTCCCAGAAAAATAAACATAATAGGAGGAGCTGTACGATCATGCCTTCGCCATGCCACGATCCCCTGATGTACCTGAAACAATAAACTGAAACTGTAGGCCTGAAAGCTTAGTGAGTTACCCCCAAAAAATACCGACACACATACAGTCCACATAACCATGTCAGCATAACATATCATAACAACTGAACAGAACAGCACATAACGGGTCCACAGCCCAACAGACTATAATACCCACGAGCCCACAGTACGAGTCTCCCTTAGCCCGTAACTGGAATGCTCCCGAGCCCACAGTACGAGTGTCCCATAGCCCGTAACTGGATTGCTCCCGAGCCCACCGTACGAGTCTCCCTTAGCCCGTAACTGGAGTGCTCCTAGGGTTTGTTGGCTACCGCACGAAGCAGTACAACCTCAACCCATCCCATATAACAAACACATATCATAACCACTGAGCATGCAATAATCACATAACCTCACAGGTAGTCCTCAAGGTCTACCTATCTGGCATAACCACTAGCATGCAAAACTAACTCATACTCAACATCTAACACTGCTAGGATAACATATCCAATGGGCCGGCCTTGGTGCCTTAGACCCCTTAGTATAGTGAGGATAACTCACCTTGCAAATGTCGACTCGGAAGATAAAACCCAACTCTCGAATCACCTGGCACAGGCTCCACCACCTAACACCATAGCACAATATACTCATAAGTCGTTAACCTTATAAGGTGCTCCATAACCCACCAGTCAACCCCTGGTCAAAGTCAAAGTCCTCAGTCAAGGTCAACAGTCCATGTTGACCTTACTCGCCGAGTACCCTCGGCTACTCGCCGAGTTCCTCGAAGCACATTCCACTCGCCGAGTCATCGGGGTGACTCGTCGAGTTCCTTCGATTCTCGTTCAAACTTTAAGGCCACCCATCGAGTTCCCTTCTTTCCACTCGACGGATACACACGCATACATATCCTAGAGAAAATTCATCCGACTCGCCAAGTTGTTCTTCAACTCGTCGAGTCTTATGGTGATCTTCATCGGACTCGCCGAGTTGTTCATCCAACTCGTCGAGTTCACAGCCATCTTCATGTGACTCGCCGAGTCAACCTTGCGACTCGCCAAGTCCATTCAATCCTTTTTCCATACAGAATTGTTTTGAGCCATGCAACGGCTCCAAATCACAGATCCAAGCTTCTAGGGCATGCTTTTCACGTAAAGTTGCAAACTTTACGTGCATGCATAGCTACAAAGGTTCTAATTGCCAAATCTAAGCTCTTAATGGGGCTTCATGTCCAAGAGGGACCTCAAACACGACCAATACAACAACTTTATGATTCTAAAACTTAAGGAGGGTCCAGATCTGAAGTTACAACTTCAGATCTAGCCCATAGCCCACCTTATCAACCTCAAAATCCATGAAAACCCCCAAAACTCAACAAAAGGAAAAAAAGGGAAGTAAGGATGGCAACTTGATACCTCCAAGGGATGCTAGCTGAGGTAACTTCTGCTTCCCACACATTCCTTGCTACAATTCCTTTGCACTTCTAGCTTTTCTCCTCTAGCCAACCTTCTTTCCAAGCTTAGGATACACCAAAATGGAATACCACACGAATTAGGGTTTTTAAGGAGCTCTCAGAGCCTGCAAAGAGGTCAAAGGAGGTTGAGGCTCCTTTAAATAGAGGTGCAAACCCTGGGATTTAGGGTTTCATCTGCCAGCTCCTACTTGCCGAGTCCCAATATGGACTCGTCGAGTAGGTCACTTAACATGCGATCCCACCTCGCTGCTACTCGACGAGTAGGTTAACCGACTCGTCGAGTAGAGTTTCATCCAATAACTCTTATTTTAAATGATACCTGAGAATTGGGGCGTTACAACTCTCCCCCACTTGAACTCGACTTCGCCCTCAAAGTCCGTCGGAATAAATAATGTCGGGTAATGCTCGCGCATCTCCGCTTCCGGCTCCCATGTCCACTCGGATCCCCTCCGATTTTCCCACTGTACCTTTACCAAAGGTATTTCCTTGTTCCGAAGAATCTTCTTCTTCCTTTCCAAAATAGCCACAGGCCTCTCCACATAGTTCAGACGATCATCGACCTGAATGTCATCCAACAATACTACTGCCTCCTGGTCCATAATGCACTTTCGCAGCTGCGAAACGTGGAAATTGCTGTGTATCCGACTAAGCTCCTCCGGCAGCTCTAGTCTGTAAGCCACCTTGCCAACCCTGGCAATGATCCTGAACGGCCCAATATATCGAGGACACAATTTTCCCCTCTTCCTTCAGGAGTACCATGTCACCCACCTGAAATTCCAACTCAGATCGGCGTCTGTCGGCAAAATTCTTCTGCCGACTCTGAGCGGTCTGCAAACGCTGTCTAACCTGCTGGATCTTTTCGGTAGTCTGCAAGACTACCTCCGTACTACCCATCACTCTGTGTCCAACTTCACCCCAACAGACCGGGGTACGACATCTCCGCCCGTACAACAGCTCGAATGGCGGGGTTGTTTGGAGATGATATGATGAGATCTTCGTGTATAAGTTAGATCTGGAGTTGAAACTCCAGATCTGAGCTCTATTTGGATCAAAGATGCAGAAAGCCCTTTTGGTTGCTATGCAAAAGCCTTTCGCGAAGAGTTAAGTCCCTTTCTAGCTTGGTTTTTGGTATTATGGGGCAAGAAGCACGTAAAGGTAGCAACTTTATGTTGCTAATGGACTCTAGAGACCCCGATCTATTGTTTGGAGCAAAAAAGCAGCTCTGTGTCTCGAGCTTTTGGGAATGCACGTATGGACTCGAGGAGACTGGGAGATGACTCGGCGAGTCGGGCTAGAGATCAGACTTTGAGTCACGTAGTAACTCGGCGAGTCACATGGGTGACTCGGTGAGTCTTATGATGATGAGCTTGGACTCGAAGAGTTGGAAGAACAACTCGGCGAGTCTATTGAAGATTGTCGTGGACTCTGTGAGTCTGTTCTTGGACTCGGCGAGTCTGGTCGCAGAACCCCTAACCCCTTTTGGTTAAGACGCAGATCAGTGAGTTGGGCAAGATGGGACTCAGAGATTATTGGACTCGACGAGTCTTGGGGTGACTCAGCGAGTAGACTCGGGTTATGGGAATTTCTAAGTATAGGGACTCGACGAGTCGACGGGTCGACTCGGCAAGTAGTGTCAGTCAGGGAGGTTGACTTTGACTGAGGACTTTGACTTTGACCAAGAGTTGACCAGTTTGACTTCCAAGGGTATTTTGGTGATTTTGGTATTTATGGAATTGGTTCTTTGGTGGTGTTCGGTGGTGGAGTTCGTTTCGGTGATGGAGCAGCTGATCTTATCCTTTCAGTCGGCAATTGGGAGGTGAGTTATCCTCTCTATATCGACAGGGTCTACGGCACCAAGGCCGGCCCTTTATCGGATGGAAATCCGGGTATTGTTTGTTATGTTATTGTCTTGCTAGATCTGCATCCTGGTATTTAGGATGGTGTTATGTTAGTGACCTGGTTAAGGTCGGTACCCGGGATATAGGGTAATGTTATGCTAGTGACTGGTTAGGTCGGAATCCTGGTTAGGATGTTGATATGCTATGTGATCTGTTAGACTGTTTGTCTGGTTGAGGATTGTTATGTGATTGATTGTTTTATGTGCACATGGTTGTTTGACGGGGGTTGGGTTGAGGCGGGCCCTGCTTTGTGCTGAAGGCCAACATACCCAGGGCGGACCGGATATTCCGAAGGCCCAGCGAGCGGTCCGGATAGGCTCAAGGCCCTAAGAGGGCGGACCAGACGTGCCGAGGCTCAGGGAGCGGACCAATCATACTGTAGACTCAGAGAGTGGACCAGGTGGATTAAAGGTCCGTTGCGGGGGAACCAGTCACACTGTAGACTCGACGTACATGGCTAGACTCGGAGGGTGGACCAGGTGGACTGAAGGCCCGGTGCGGGCGGGCCAGTCACACAGTAGACCCGATGTGCATGGTTGTTCTATTTATGATATGTTATGAGTGTGATATGTGTGGTTGGTATTTTGGGGGTAACTCACTAAGCTTTCGGGCTTACAGTTTCAATGTATTGTTTCAGGTACTTCAGGAGATCGTGGCAAGGCGAAGGCGTGATCGTACCGCTCCTCATGTTTTATGATTTATATGATATGGTTATGGGGGATACTCTGATGTTTAAACTATTTTGAAAACGAGTTGTATGAACGTAATGGTTTCTGAATGATTAAAATGTTTTAATTTGGCTCAAATTTTATGGGTGTTACAAGTTGGTATCAGAGCCTTGGTTTGAGTGAATTGGAGGAACATTCGTGTGAATCCAGTCTCAAATCAAGGAGGGATTTTCAAGATGGTTTTCAAAAGGTTTTCGAAATAAGAAAAGGAGGATGCAGAGGGTACGATCAGCCAGAGCCAGTAAGTAGACCCCAAAATACCATACAAGTTATTTGATTATGTGATATGTTAGAACAGCATACTAGTACTAGGCTAGGGATCTTCAGGAATTGCATGATAGAGTTGCCTGATTATGTGATGCCTATTAGCCTAGGGTTTTCCTTATTTGAGATATGCAGCTTTTCCTCTAGGAGTGAGGATTGAGCGGGTGTGTGTATATGGTTAGAGTGTTGTGGTGATACTTGAGACAAATATGGGTAGGTGTGGAAGGTAGTATGGGCCCGTACTACTGAAAGCACAGGACCCATACGCGTATCAAGGAAGTCACAACTCTCTAGGGTATCGGTTATGAGTTAGTCCCCCGGTGATTATGAGATGTGTCTAAGGGTCTCGTTGGTGTATTGCAGTATGGTGATTACGAGGCGTTTCGGGGCAGGATCCGGTTCGGGATCAGGGTCGGGAGAGGGTGGTCAGGATGGGTCAGTACCACCCGAGGTCATTGGTCAGATGAGTACGGACGAGTTGGATGCCAGGATTCGTGAGACCCTGCATGATGAGGTTGCTGCTATGTCCTGGGCCGAGTTGCCGGAAATGTTTGGGTCGATCAAGACTTCCATGGTTGAGTACTTTGATGAGCGCTATGCAGCTCTTACGGAGGCGGCTGCCGCGGCAGCTACAACGGCTGTAGCAGTGGCAGGGGGAGGAACCGGTCGAGGTTTTCAGTAACAGGACTTCGATAATACGAAGCCCCCTACTATCGATGGAGTTCAGGATCCGATCGTTGCTATGAGGTGGTTGTCAGACGTGGAGGGATGTTTCTTCTCGTGTTCATGCCCTGCTGATCAGAGGGTGAGGTGTTCTCTGAACCTTTTGAGGCTCGGAGCGAAGGATTGGTGGAGGTTGTCTACGGGATCTTATTCTTACGCGCAGCAGGCTGCGGTTACGTGGGATCAGTTCCGGGAAATGTTCAGTACCCGTTATGTTCCACGGGTTGAGGGAGAGAGGTTGGCTCAGGATTTCCTGGAGCTGAAGCAGGATTCAGAGTCGGTGACGGAGATCACCAGGATGTTTACTGAGAGGGCGATGTTTTGCCCAGAGTTTGCTTCAGAGCAGGCTCAGATGTCCCGATATCTGAGTATGCTCAAGAGGGACATCAGGCAGTTTGTGTCCATGCAAAGGTGTGATACCTTGTTAGAGCTGCAGGAGGCCGCCAGGCGGCTGGAGTTAGAGATTGAGTTGCAGTTACGAGAGCAGAGGCAGGCCCCAGTGCAGTCGCAGCCGGCGCTGAAACGGTTCAAAACCGTTGACTCCAGGATTGGGAGTCAGAGCAGCCACACTTGCGAAAAGTGTGGGAAGGGTTATATCGGAGTTTGTAGGTCCGGTGGTGTGTGCCGCAAGTGCGGAAGAGAGGGGCATTATGCGAGGGATTGCCGTCAGTCAGCCCCGGTGCAGGATATGAGGATTTGTTATCATTGCCATCAGGTTGGACACTTGAGGGCCAACTGCCCACAGTTTGCTGCAGGAACGGTGCAGGCTCCAGCACCGGCCACTTTGAGGATTACTGGCAGGGGTCAGGGTGGAGCGGAGTCTCCGAGGGCTCAGGGACGCGCTTTTCAGCTTACAGCAGAGGAGGTCAGGGCAGAGCCAGATGCAGCTACGAGTATGTTTCCTTTTTGATATCTTGTTATCTTGTTGATTGTGTAGTATTGTAAATCTGTCTGCATTGTTCCGCATGTTTCATAGTATGATTGAGGATCTTAGTAGTTAGGAGTGGTAATTAGTGTTCAGGAGGATTCTTGGTCGAAAGATAAGGTATATGATCTCGTTGCTTCGAATAGCGACTGCGTTGCGAGGAGTATTCAGTTGAGATTCGAACTTCCTTGGAGTTCAGGTGTGCGATGGCGGAAGGGTTATACGGTGAAGGTTACTCATTCCCGAGGGAGTCAGTTCATGGATAAGAGGGAATATATGGAGTAAGGGCGTTTGAGCCATGCCGGTTTTGGGAACGATTGTTAGTAGTCGATGCACTAAGTGGGGGAGAATTGGAAAATTCTCCGGTGGAACAACATGCATCCAGGGATGGTTAGCTGTTGGATTTCAGCGTTGTGCTAGCCGAGAATATGGAGATAGACACGTGGGGCAGGGAACAGACCATGGTTTTTAGAGAAAGTTATTGATTGTTGAGAGGCCTGGGATCAGGCCGGGGTAAAAGATTCATAGAACGGATGTGGAGTTCGGAACCCTAGAGAGCTAGAACAGACTGCATGGGAGGGATTCCCGGAAGGAATGGTTCAGGGTGATGTGCGACGGCATTTGAGCGGTCCGGATAGACTGAAGGCCGGGAGGCGTACCAGTCAGGCCGAAGGCTCGGGGAACGGTCCAGACAGGCTGAAGGCCCAGGAGGGCGGTCCAGACATGCTGAAGGTTCTGAGAGTGGTCCAGATAGGCTGAAGGCCTAGGAAGGCGGTCCAGTCATGCTGAAGACTCTGTATGTGTTCATGGATCGATAGGAGGAGAATGAGTGAATAAGTCACCATGCAATAGTAATCGATATGGTTTGGCCCCAAGTATTGATCATGATGATGGAGTCGGCCGGAGGTTCAGGGAATGGTCCAGATAGGCTGAAGGCCTGGAAGGGCGGTCCAGTCATGCTAAAGACTCTGTATGTGTTAGTGGATCGGTAGAGTGGAGTTTAGCTCAGTGGCACTTATAAGTGCGGTTATGGTTGTGGAGTAGACTTCCTGGAAAGGAAAGGTATGTAACTCCGGAAGGAGTGTGGGTCCTCTGAAAGGGAGGAAGTGGAGTAAATGGATGATCGAAAGTGCTTCAGTTATTGGTAGTAAGCACTAGGAGTGTACCAGATATATGGAAGCACATACAGGTTGGATGCCCGTTGAGGTTGTGGCAATGTTGGATGATGCGCAGGCATGTTTTCGGTCTCCTTAGAAGAGGAGGAGGATAGTGGTTCCAGATCGGGGAATGGGACAGAGGAAGGTGATTCAGCAGGATAACAGACTCGGGAGCAGTCTGGACCGGCGCTGAGGACTGCATAAGGATATTACAGTCGGAGGTCAAGGACCTAGAGATCGCGATAGGGAAGTGTGGGTGGATTGCACTCCGTTGTGTCGAACCGAAGGGTTCGAGGGTGATGCAAGGACAAGCTCCTTAGTTCCGAGTATGGTTGTACGCTTGGGTTATGTATGTGGAGGTATTCCAACCTGGGGTATTCCATCATGAGGATTCGTTCCAAGTTGCTAGTTGTCAGGGTTATCGCCAATCTTGTGCGAAGGAAGATGAATTAGTGTCTTGGCGGAGCTCAGTGGGTGTTGTGTTGGATTAATGTCTAAGTCCATAACTATTTTGGTATGTACTTGACCTGATGGTGCATGATCCTTTTGGGTTGCCTTCACTAAAGCAACTTGATAAGATGAACTATGGAGAGAAAGGATTAAATATGATTTATTAATATATTATGAGAATAATATATTAAAGGGGAAATCATATTGTTTAATTAATATTAGTCAAGAATTAATTGATAATTTATTTTGTGGCTAAAAGAGATTAATTAAACTTAAGGGACTAGAACTGTCAATTGTATGATAGTTGAATATTGAGCTAATGGACTACATATTAAAGGGGTGGACGAATTCTATGGGGAAACCCATTAGAAATCGTCCTAGGCCTTTAAGGAAGGAGTCCATGGGTTGCTTAGGGCTTAAGCATCCAAATTAGGGTTTCCTTGTTTGATAACCCTAATAGCCTCTCTATTTAAAGGACCCTTATGGCTCAAAAACGTGGTGAACTTGTTGATTAGGGTTTCCACACGTTTTGGTAGCCTCCTTCTCTTCTCTTCTTCATCCTCTTGCTCTTGGTGTTTGTGAGCCATTAGAGGAGTGACACTTGTGACTCTAAGCTTTCTAAAGTCATTACAAGAAGGATTTGAGATTGTTATTGATACATAACAATCAAGGTATGATCTAAACCCTCATTCATATGTTATATTGATTATCATATACTAGATCTAGGGTTTAAAGTCTTGGATGAATTGCATGTACAATAGAGAAACCTAGATCCAAGTATTAGGGTTTGTATGAGCACATAGGATGTTCTTATGGTCTAAACCCATCAGTGGTATCAGAGCCTTGATTGGTTTCTATTGTATTGATGCCTAGCATATTCATTCTTGTTGCAAAATCGATTTTTTGGCTCCCTGACTGCTGAACTCGGCGAGTTCCAATGTGGACTCGGCGAGTCCATAGAGGAACTCGGCGAGTTCGAGCGTCAGAAGGAGGCAGTTTCGGGATTTCTTGCTGTTTTACTCATGGATACTTGCCTTAACTGTTTTTGGTCATTAAAATCCGATTTTAAACATATTTTGAGTATATCCTTGATTAAACAAAAGATAATTACCAATTGATTAGATAATAACTTCCTTATATGATTAAAGATTAATTATTTGTATTAATTGGGTAACTTATCTTGCAAGAAATTGAAATTAGGTCAAATTTAGATAATCATTAAATTAATTGTTTAATTTAAATTATTTGCTATTTGATCCTTGTGTTTTTGAAATGTTTCAAATACTTGCCCTCAAGTTTTGGAATTTAAATTTTGATTAAAAGGTTTGATTTGAAATATTTAAATTCTAAACCCTAATGTTTTGAAATGTTTCAAAACTTGCCCTCAAGTTTGGAATTTAAAAGTTGATTAAAAGTTTAATTTAGAAATGTTAAATTCTAAAACCCTAGTATTGTTTTGAAAAGTTCAATTCACACCCTTATGGTTTTATTAATTAATTAAAGTGTATAATTAAGAGAGATTTAATAAATCCATAAAAGTTTTGGTTTACAATTTAATTAAATTAAAAGTGTAATTATTAAATTTGACCACCAAGTATTTTAAAACTATAAAATACACCCTATACTATATATAACATTAAAAGTCTAGTATTATATATGTATGAGTAAACAGTCAGTCTTACCGTTAGTAGGCCTCATTCACGAAGCTGGTCTATAAGGGGTGTTTAAGGAAATTGCCTATAAAATGGCGATTGAATGGGTATCCACTCTTACCCACCGCACTCTTGACTAGTGGAGGGTCGTTAGCCGAAAGGGTAGGATAGGACAGAAACCTTCCATTTTAAGTATAATGAAGTACAAAAGTAACTAAATGCTTTTACAAAATTCCCAATCTTAGTTACTTTAGGCAAAAGTGAATTGATGCAATTCCATACACCCTATACTATATATAACATTAAAAGTCTAGTATTATATATGTATGAGTAAACAGTCAGTCTTACCGTTAGTAGGCCTCATTCACGAAGCTGGTCTATAAGGGGTGTTTAAGGAAATTGCCTATAAAATGGCGATTGAATGGGTATCCACTCTTACCCACCGCACTCTTGACTAGTGGAGGGTCGTTAGCCGAAAGGGTATGATAGGACAGAAACCTTCCATTTTAAGTATAATAAAGTACAAAAGTAACTAAATGCTTTTACAAAATTCCCAATCTTAGTTACTTTAGGCAAAAGTGAATTGATGCAATTCCTTTAGGCAAAAGTGAATTGATGCAATTCCATGAAATTACACTTTGTGCCCTTGCGAAGACGTTAGTGGAGCGTGTGTGGTTAACCGGCACACTAAACGGTTCTAAGCAAAGGTAGAAAAGGGTGACTCATTGTTTGTCATAGTTCGGTGGAGCGTGTGTGGTTAACCTTCAAATGTTCTGCAATTTGGGTTACGGCATCCCTTTCCCAAGTTGTAGAGTATTGTGTTGGGTCCTAGCCTTAATATCTCATTTGGGTGATTTATTAAGGACTCAATCAATCAACTAACTTGAATTTTTCTCCCGTTTTGTAGATGTCAAAGTATGACAATTATGGTCTTCCCAAATCCCGTGGAAAAAGCTTTTCACATGAAGATGATATTCCACGATTCGATCAAGGAACACGAGATCATGCTTCACTTCCTCCACTATTGTTCTCCCTAACCCACAAGTTCAAAAGATTGAAAAGTTCAAAATCACTCAAGCCCTTTTGGCAAGTAAACATGAAGAAGGAAAGTCAGTGTGTGCACACGTCCTAGAGATGAAGTCACACATTGATAGGTTAAGAATGTTGGGATCTATTGTCTGTGAGGAGCTGGATGTTGACTGGGTTCTTCAGTCACTTCCTGACTCATATAGTGAGTTCGTAAGAGAGTACTATATGATAAACCACGACATAACCCTCATCGATCTCACCTATATGCTTATTGCTGCTGAATCAGCAATGATTTGGCGCACTAGAAAAGCAAAGTTGATTGGTGGATCTGCCTTCCAGACCTCTATGGATATAGACAATGGCAACGAAAGGCATGCCATGATCGAAAAGTTTGATCATAAGAGAAAGGCAAAGTCAGAAGTAGTTCTATGTGTTGTTCCAAAAGAGTCAATTTGCTTTTATTGCCAAGAGAAGGGGCATTGGAGACGAAGCTGCCCTATTTACCTAAGAGATCTAAGAGATGGGAGAGTCAAAACGTATGGCTCTAATTTAGGTAAAATCCATTAACTAACTCTTTTAAGTTCCTATTCTAGATTCTTAATACATAATGTGATAAGATTACATTTCGATGTCTTGTAGGATCGAAGAAAAGAAAGGAATCTTAAGGGTAGAAGTGAGCGGAATCTAATCGTGAAGAAATGGATTTTGATCGCATTACTTGAAGATTAGAATCTTAAGCTACTACTTGGAGTTAGAATAGATTGCTTAGGAATATTTAACAACATAGTTTTTCAGTTGAATTGCATTGTAAGGACAAATTTTTCCGCAATAATATAAATTTTGATTTTATATTATTTATTTATCCTTGAAATGGCATGTATGAAAAATTGATGTAAGTTTCTTTTATTAGCAATAATGGATTTGATTCTTAATTATGTTATTTGTGGAAAGGTCAAGAATTTACCAAATAGGGAAAGTTTCTCATCGCCCAAGTTTCAATTGGACAGAAACTTGGAATCATACAACTTGGTTGCATGATGAATGAGAAATTTCATATTTGGAAATTAGACTAATTCATTGACAAAGTGTCAAGTGAAGAACTAGGAAATCGAGTACACAAGGTTGTGTGTTGATCAAGTCCACCACAAGAGTAACAAAGATATTCGTCATGATTTACTAAGGTTAAGTAAATATGATTATACTTATGAGATTAAGTGTAATTCTCAATTGATTGAAAGAGTTTCAATAAATAGCAGAACGAATAAGAAGAATCAAGTAGGCAGAAAGATAAAAGTTTCTCTATTCTAAGAAGAAGGGAGAGTACCTTTTTATTATGTTTTATGATAGGTCATAATGATTAAGAACCATATCTCAATTGATCCTCTAAGTGAGTCTTAGTGCAATTGTATGTCTGAGAAGAGGAATCAAGAATTAAAGAAATGGTTAAATCAAGAAATCAATCATACTTCGTTCCAAAACCAAGTCTTAGAGTTAAGATTGTGAATTGAGTGACAAGTCTTAAGAAGGTTTATAACATTCATCAAATGTGAAATTTGAAAAGGTTTTCTTATTCTTGCACAATTGGAAAGTTGTGATGTCTTGGATAAGACAAAGACCAACTAGGGCCAATTTAGTGAAGTGTTTTGTCTTGATAAAAACTACACTAACTCTTGAATATTTGTTTGTCGAGAAATGTTTATTGACAAAAGAATCTTATATGTCAAGGAGTCAGTGGGAGTCTTAATGGTCTTGAAAAGTTTCAAGAACTAATCGAGAATAAACCTTATCGATCATCACTGGCACACGACTTGAGGTTTACAACCTATCGTGTTGACTTTATTTTGTTTCTGTGCCATTCCAATTAAGTTAATTATGCATGTGAGTTCTATGAGTTCTCATTTGAACGCATAAAAGGCAAGCACCTTGATCAATGAAAAGTACGTTGATATGAAAGGGTGAGCTGCTTAACTACTTGGAAGACATGGTGGGCACTCGTGTTACCATAAGGCAAGAAATCAAGATTGAGAAAGTTCAGTCCATATGAGTTTGGATTTGTCGCAAACTTTGGTTTTGACAAATTCGCATGGATAGGAACACATACACCATTAAAATCTAAGTGTCATAAGATTCCCTCCTTCATGAAAATGACTGTGAGGAAATGCTTTCACTAAGAGAGATTTTAAGAAGATAGTGATTGTGAAATTGTATTCTCGAATTTTATTATGGTTACGGCATCCCTTTCCATAATTCGATTGTGAGATTTGACAATTAGTCTGGATTGTTTGGACACACATATGAGCTATCTAAGGAAAAGGTGTATAAGTTTAAGAAGCTTAGATAAAGGATTATCAAAGCATTAGGTATTAGAAATATGAACTTCAGAAATTCAATAAGTATTGTTTTCTGGAAGTTCAGTTGTTTTCTAAAATATGTCAAAGCTAGTGGGAACATAAGTGTTATGCTCATACGATAATAATCATCATGATTGTGGGAGCATAAATGTTGTGCTTGTATGATTATTAAGGCAAGTATTGCAAGTTAGCAATATTAATTATAGAAAACAATAGTTATACTTTGCAAGGTCGTAAGGGTTGAAAAGTTGTTTTGCTATAATTAAGGGAGAGAATATTGTACTTCGTTTCAAAATCTAAAGCTTAGATTGAGAAATTTTAATAAATTTAGTCAAAGGATACATAGTGTGTTCTTAAATTTCGATTATGATTACGGCATCCCTCTTCATAGTTCGAATTGTAAGAACTAGACACATAAAATATTATGGCAGAAGATGGATAAAGCATCATATCTTTATGTAAGACATTATGCATCGTGTTCCATACGCTTCGGGTATAGGATCGATTGCAAGTGCTATAATATTTGACCATTCTAAAATTTTCAAAATGTCTAGCGCATTTAGAGGGAAAAAGGACTAGAATCGGTTTTGACTAAAATAATTAAACAACTATCAAAGGACGATCCAAAGCTCGCTGAGGATTGGTCGCTTGTGAGTAGTTGGAATTATGGTATTGGATGACATTAATATGAATAGATAAGATTCTATTAAGAATAAATTGTCATATGCCAAATATGGAAATGTTTCCATATTGGGAGTTGGATATTAAGAATCTATGTCTAGATTAGAAACTTTTATGCAAGAAGGATGTTCAAAGGAATGTACTTTGAGTGAGAGACATCATATCTATAGAATTGTTTCTGATAGAGATTGGCCAAGTCTTGATGATTTTGAGCTATGACTTTACGAAAGAATCATTGCATAAAATGTTAGAATCTAGCATAAGTAACAAGAATTTGATATTCTTATACTTATGAAAAGGATTGGAAGTTGTATGATTGGAAATGTGTTCATTTGACAAAGAAAGGACCGTAGGTAAACATTGTGTGCATGCTGAGAGCATGGGACAAGTGTAGTAATAATTCAAATAAGAAGTTGATTACCCGAAATAACAAATAATGAGTAATCAATATGGTGATTAAATAAAATGTTTTATTTATACCCAGAGTTTGGGGCCATATGGGATTAGTATTATTCTTGTGTTTCACTTTGCATGTTTTGACTTCCTGAATAATTAAATTATTTCAGAATAATCAAATTATTCGAATGGTCCACAGTCGTTCATATGTTGGAAGTAGGTATGAATGAAGACTGTCATGAATTGGTTTGTAGATTGTCTAAAGTGTATTAGACATAAGCAAATGTTTGCTGCAACGTTCATGAGTGCTTATGAATATGATTTGAGCATTGGATTAAACCCACGCTCACTTGGATCACTTCATGGATTTTATCACGAGTGATTGGTGAGTCGATAACATCTTATATTCTTGAAACCGAGATGTGTGAGTTGTATCTTGCGAGTCGGTTACACATTGATAATATGTAAACGCACCAGTAACTTGGTGTTATAAAACATATTGTTGTGTGTGATTCGGTGAGTGAGTGCAAGCGAGCATTGAATCAAAGTTTATCCGTTCCTTTTATCCAAAGTAGGGTGAAAGCGATATCTGTGGGCCCCTCGATGATTTAGTGATGGCACCTAAGTGCTTGGCCAAGCCGGGACTAATTTGATGTGTTCAATTGTAGTCTGTTGTCAATCGTCATAAATCGGAAATCGGGAAACAACACATAGACAGAGAGAATGATTTAAATCCATGTCTCAGTCTATACGATATCTAGAATGGAGGAATATATGATCCCTTATCTAAAGGACACGCTTCTGATAGGATCAGAGTTGACAACGGTTTTTGAAAGCTACGATTGCAGATCAGGATCTGAAGTCATACGCAGAATAGTTGTTAGACTTATCCAAGTGGAAGACTGTTGGATTAGTGTCTAAGTCCATAACTATTTTGGTATGTACTTGACCTGATGGTGCATGGTCCTTTTGGGTTGCCTTCACTAAAGCAACTTGATAGGATGAACTATGGAGAGAAAGGATTAAATATGATTTATTAATATATTATGAGAATAATATATTAAAGGAGAAATCATATTGTTTAATTAGTATTAGTCAAGAATTAATTCATAATTAATTTTGTGGCTAAAAGAGATTAATTAAACTTAAGGGACTAGAACTGTCAATTGTATGATAGTTGAATATTGAGCTAATGGACTACATATTAAAGGGGTGGACGAATTCTATGGGGAAACCCATTAGAAATCGTCCTAGGCCTTTAAGGAAGGAGTCCATGGGTTGCTTAGGGCTTAAGCATCCAAATTAGGGTTTCCTTGTTTGATAACCCTAATAGCCTCTCTATTTAAAGGACCCTTATGGCTCAAAAACGTGGTGAACTTGTTGATTAGGGTTTCCACACGTTTTGGTAGCCTCCTTCTCTTCTCTTCTTCATCCTCTTGCTCTTGGTGTTTGTGAGCCATTAGAGGAGTGACACTTGTGACTCTAAGCTTTCTAAAGTCATTACAAGAAGGATTTGAGATTGTTATTGATACATAACAATCAAGGTATGATCTAAACCCTCATTCATATGTTATATTGATTATCATATACTAGATCTAGGGTTTAAAGTCTTGGATGAATTGCATTTACAATAGAGAAACCTAGATCCAAGTATTAGGGTTTGTATGAGCACATAGGATGTTCTTATGGTCTAAACCCATCATGTTGTGGTATCCAGTTTTCGCAGGTTGCGAATGAATGCGCAAGACGGAAGTAAGGTAGTGTCTTCAGGTGGCACTTAGTTGATGAGTGTTGTCATAATAGAAATGAAGCCGATGGCCAGCTTGAAGCAGTTGATCAGGACCCTGCAAGGGAAGAGATGGATTTTAGGGATTCGATAGGAGTGATTGAAGGAATCTGGGCCGGTTTGAGATCAGTGGATTCATTGTGGAGTATCATCCGGAAGTTCGTGTTGCCGCAGGCTTCGAGGACGAAGCCTAATTTAAGTGGGGGAGAATTGTAACATCCCAAGTTCGGAAGCAAGAAGTTGAAGGGTGCTAAGTGAAAATAAAGAAAGGGACTCGGCGAGTAGGTCTCTTGACTCGCCGAGTCGAACGGTGTTAAGTGGCCTAACTCGGCGAGTCGGTGGCTGGACTCGACGAGTCAGTGCTGGTCGAGGAAAAACCCTAATCTTCGGGGTTGCACCCTATTTAAAGGACTTAATGTCCTCCCCTCAGCTCCCTTAGCCCCCTTTGAGACCCAGAAACCCTAGAATCGTGAGTGAGAGCCATTGGAAGCAAATTGGAGCATTGTTAAGTGTTTTGTGAAGAGATTTTGAAGATCAAGAAGCTTGGATCAAGGAGATTTGTGGAGATTCAGATTACTCTTCAGCAGGAGGTCGTTTTGGAGGTAATGAATCGTTATCCTTGGCTTTCCCCTTTCTAGATCCATTTTCATGGAAGTTTTAGGGCTTGTTTGGAGATGATATGATGAGATCTTGGTGTATAAGTTAGATCTGGAGTTGAAACTCCAGATCTGAGCTCTATTTGGATCAAAGATGCAGAAAGCCCTTTTGGTTGCTATGCAAAAGCCTTTCCCCAAGAGTTAAGTCCCTTTCTAGCTTGGTTTTTGGTATAATGGGGCAAGAAGCACGTAAAGGTAGCAACTTTATCTTTGTAATGGACTCTAGAGACCCCGATCTATTGTTTGGAGCAAAGGAGCAGCTCTGTGTCTCGAGATTTTGGGAATGCACGTATGGACTCGACGAGTCTGGGAGATGACTCGACGAGTCGGGCTAGAGATAAGAATTTTAGTCATGTAGTAACCCGACGAGTCGCATGGGTGACTCGGCGAGTCTTATGATGATGAGCTTGGACTCGACGAGTTGGAAGAACAACTCGACGAGTCTATTGAAGATTGTCGTGGACTCGGCGAGTCTGTTCTTGGACTCGGCGAGTCTGGTCGCAGAACCCCTAACCCCTTTTGGTTAAGACATAGATCAGTGAGTCGAGGGGTGACTCAGTGAGTTGGACAGGATGGGACTCGGAGATCGTTGGACTCGACGAGTCTTGGGGTGACTCGGCGAGTAGACTCGGGTTATGGGAATTTCTGAGTATAGGGACTCGACGAGTCGACGGGTCAACTCGGCGAGTAGTGTCAGTCAGGGAGGTTGACTTTGACTGAGGACTTTGACTTTGACCAAGAGTTGACCAGTTTGACTTCCAAGGGTATTTTGGTGATTTTGGTATTTATGGAATTGGTTCTTTGGTAGTGTTCGGTGGTGGAGTTCGTGTCGGTGATCAGAGCAGCTGATCTTATCCTTTCAGTTGGCAATTGCGAGGTGAGTTATCCTCTCTATATCGAGATGGTCTACGGCACCAAGGCCGGCCCTTTATCGGATGGAAATCCGGGTATGGTTTGTTATGTTATTGTTTTGCTAGATCTGCATCCTGGTATTTAGGATGGTGTTATGTTTGTGACCTGGTTAAGGTCGGTACCCGGGATATTGGGTAATGTTATGCTAGTGACCGGTTAGGTCGGAATCCTGGTTAGGATGTTGATATGCTATGTGATCTGTTAGACTGTTTGTCTGGTTGAGGATTGTTATGTGATTGATTGTTTGACGGGGGTTGGGTTGAGGCGGGTCCTGCTTTGTGCTGAAGGCCAACATACCCAGGGCGGACCGGATATTCCGAAGGCCCAGCGAGCGGTCCGGATAGGATGAAGGCCCCAAGAGGGCGGACCAGACGTGCCGAGGCTCGGGGAGTGGACCAGGCCGACTGAAGGCCTGGTGCGGGCGGACCAGTCGTACTGTAGACTCAGAGAGTGGACCAGGTGGATTGAAGGCTCGGTGTGGACGGACCAATCACACTGTAGACTCGACGTACATTGCTAGACTCGGAGGGTGGACCAGGTGGACTGAAGGCCCGGTGCAGGCGGACCAGTCATACAGTAGACCCGATGTGCATGGTTGTTCTATTTATAATATGTTGTGAGTGTGATATGTGTGGTTGGTATTTTGGGGGTAACTCACTAAGCTTTCGGGCTTACTATTTCAATGTATTGTTTCAGGTACTTCAGGAGATCCTACAGGTCTACCTATCTGGCATAACCACTAGCATGCAAAACTAACTCATACTCAACATCTAACTCACCTCGCAAATGTCGACCTAGAAGATAAAACCCAACTCTCGAATCACCTGGCACAGGCTCCACCACCTAATACCATAGCACAATATACTCATAAGTCGTTAACCTTATAAGGTGCTCCATAACCCACCAGTCAACCCCTGGTCAAAGTCAAAGTCCTCAGTCAAGGTCAACAGTCCATGTTGACCTTACTCGCCGAGTACCCTCGGCTACTCGCCGAGTTCCTCGAAGCACATTCCACTCGCCGAGTCATCGGGGTGACTCGTCGAGTTCCTTCGATTCTCATTCAAACTTTAAGGCCACCCGTCGAGTTCCCTTCTTGCCACTCGACGGATACACATGCATACATATCCTAGAGAAAACTCATCCGACTCGCCGAGTTGTTCTTCAGCTCGTCGAGTCTTATGGTGATCTTCATCGGACTTGTCGAGTTATTCATCCAACTCGTCGAGTTCACGACCATCTTCATGTGACTCGCCGAGTCAACCTTGCGACTCGCCAAGTCCATTCAATCCTTCAGAATTGTTTTGAGCCATGCAGCGGCTCCAAATCACAGATCCAAGCTTCTAGGGCATGCTTTTCACGTAAAGTTGCAAACTTTACGTGCATGCATAGCTACAAAGGTTCTAATTGCCAAATCTAAGCTCTTAATGGGGCTTCATGTCCAAGAAGGACCTCAAACACGTCCAATACAACAACTTTATGATTCTAAAACTTAAGGAGGGTCCAGATCTGAAGTTACAACTTCAGATCTAACCCATAGCCCACCTTATCAACCTCAAAATCCATGAAAACCCTCAAAACTCACCAAAAGGAAAAAAGGGAAGTAAGGATGGCAACTTGAGACCTCCAAGGGATGCTAGCTGACGTAACTTCTGCTTCCCACACCTTCCTGATGGGTTTAGGCCATAAGAACATTCTATGTGCTCATACAAACCCTAATGCTTGGATCTAGGTTTCTCTATTGTACGTGCAATTCATCCAAGACTTTAAACCCTAGATCTAGCATGTGATAATCAATATTAACAAATGAATTAGGGTTTAGATCATACCTTGATTGTTATGTAGCAATAACAATCTCAAATCCTCCTTGTAATGGCTTTAGAAAGCTTAGAGTCACAAGTGTCACTCCTCTAATGGCTCACAAACACCAAGAGCAAGAGGATGAAGAATAAAGAGAGAGGAGGCTGCCCAAAACGTCCAGAAACCCTAGTGGAACTCATATCCACGTTTTTGGGGCTTAAGGGTACTATATATACATGTAGGCTATTAGGGTTTTCAACTAGGAAACCCTAATCTGACTGCTTAAGCCCTAAGCAGCCCATGGACCCTTTTAGAATATCCCTTGGACGATTTCTAATGGGTTTCCCCATAGAATTCGTCCAACCTATTATTCCAAGGTGATCCATAGCCCAAATGCAATTACAGTTCCAGTCCCTTAAGTTTAATTAATCTCTTTTAGCCACAAAATTAATTATCAATTAATTCTTGACTAATATTAATTAAACAGTATGATTTCTCCTTTAATATATTATTCTCATAATATATTAATAAATCATAATTAATCCTTTCTCTCCATAGTTCATCCTATCAAGTTGCTTTGGTGAAGGCAACCCAAAAGGACCATGCACCATCGGGTCAAGTACATACCAAAATAGTTATGGACTTAGACACTAATCCAACAGTCTCCCACTTGGATAAGTCTAATAACTATTCTGCGTATGACTTCAGATCCTGATCTGCAATCGTAGCTTTCAAAAACCGCTGTCAACTCTGATCCTATCAGAAGCGTGTCCTTTAGATAAGGGATCATATATTCCTCCATTCTAGATATCGTATAGACTGAGACATGGATTTAAATCATTCTCTCTGTCTATGTGTTGTTTCCCGATTTCCGATTTATGACGACTGACAACAGACTACAATTGAACACATCAAATTAGTCCCGGCTTGGCCAAGCGCTTAGGTGTCATCACTAAATCATCGAGGGGCCCACAGATATCGCTTTCATCCTATTTGGATAAAAGGAACGGATAAACTTTGATTCAATGCTTGCTTGCACTCACTTACCGAATCACACACAACAATATGTTTTATGACACCAAGTTACTGGTGCGTTTACATATTATCAATGTGTAACCGACTCACAAGATACAACTCACACATCTCGGTTTCAAGAATATAAGATATTATCGTCTCACCAATCACTCGTGATAAAATCCATGAAGTGATCCAAGTGAGCGTGGGTTTAATCCAATGCTCAAATCATATTCATAAGCACTCATGAACGTTGCAGCAAACATTTGCTTATGTCTAATACACTTTAGACAATCTACAAACCAATTCATGACAGTTTTCATTCATACCTACTTCCAACATATGAACGACTGTGGACCATTCGAATAATTTGATTATTCTGAAATAATTTAATTATTCATGAAGTCAAAACATGCAAAGTGAAACACAAGAATAATACTAATCCCATATGGCCCCAAACTCTGGGTATAAATAAAACATTTTATTTAATCACCATATTGATTACTCATTATTTGTTATTTCGGGTAATCAACTTCTTACTTGAATTATTACTACACTTGTCCCATGCTCTCAGCATGCACACAATGTTTACCTATGGTCCTTTCTTTGTGAAATAGATCAAATGAACACATTTCCAATCATATTCATTTCACAACTCCCAATCCTTATCACAAGTATAAGAATATCAAATTCTTGTTACTTATGCTAGATTCTAACATTTTATGCAATGATTCTTTCGTAAAGTCACACCTCAAAATCATCAAGACTCGGCCAATCTCTATCAGAAACAATTCTATAGATATGATGTTTCTCACTCAAAGTACATTCCTTTGAACATCCTTCTTGCATAAAAGTTTCTAATCTAGACATAGATTCTTAATATCTAACTCCCAATATGGAAACATTTCCATATTTGGCATATGACAATTCATTCTTAATAGAATCTTATCTATTCATAATAATGTCATCCAATACCATACTTCCAACTACTCACAAGCGACCAATCCTCAGCGAGCTTTGGATCGTCCTTTGATAGTTGTTTAATTATTTTAGTCAAAACCGATTCTAGTCCTTTTTCCCTCTAAATACGCTAGACATTTTGAAAATTTTAGAATGGTCAAATATTATAGCACTTGCAATCGATCCTATACCCGAAGCATATGGAACACGATGCATAATGTCTTACATAAAGATATGATGCTTTATCCATCTTCTGCCATAATATTTTATGTGTCTCGTTCTTACAATTCGAACTATGAAGAGGGATGTCGTAATCATAATCTAAATTTAAGAACACACTATGTATCCTTTGACTAATTTTATTAAAATTTCTCAATCTAAGCTTTAGATTTTGAAACGAAGTACAATATTCTCTCCCTTAATTATAGCAAAACAACTTTTCAACCCTTACGACCTTGCAAAGTATAACTATTGTTTTCTATAATTAATATTGCTAACTTGCAATACTTGCCTTAATAATCATACAAGCACAACATTTATGCTCCCACAATCATGATGATTATTATCGTATGAGCATAACACTTATGCTCCCACTAGCTTTGACATGTTTTAGAAAACAACTGAACTTCCAGAAAACATTACTTATTGAATTTCTGAAGTTCATATTTCTAATACCTAATGCTTTGATAATCCTTTATCTAAGCTTCTTAAACTTATACACCTTTGCCTTAGATAGCTCATATGTGTGTCTAAACAATATATACTAATTGCCAAATCTCACAATCGAATTATGGAAAGGGATGCCGTAACCATAATCGAATTCGAGAATACAATTTCACAATCACTATCTTCTTAAAATCTCTCTTAGTGAAAGCATTTCCTCACAATCATTTTCATGAAGGAGGGAATCTTATGACACTTAGATTTTAATGGTGTATGTGTTCCTATCCATGCGAATTTGTCAAAACCAAAGTTTGCGACAAATCCAAACTCATATGGACTGAACTTTCTCAATCTTGATTTCTTGCCTTATGGTAACACGAGTGCCCACCATGTCTTCCAAATAGTTAAGCAGCTCACCCTTTCATATCAACGTACCTTTCATTGATCAAGGTGCTTGCCTTTTATGCGTTCAAATGAGAACTCATAGAACTCACATGCATAATTAACTTAATTGGAATGGCACAGAAACAAAATAATGTCAACACGATAGGTTGTAAACCTCAAGTCGTGTGCTAGTGATGATCGATAAGGTTTATTCTCGATTAGTTCTTGAAACTTTTCAAGACCATTAAGACTCCCACTGACTCCTTGACATATAAGATTCTTTTGTCAATAAACATTTCTCGACAAACAAATATTCAAGAGTTAGTGTAGTTTTTATCAAGACAAAACACTTCACTACATTGGCCCTAGTTGGTCTTTGTCTTATCCAAGACATCACAACTTTCCAATTGTGCAAGAATAAGAAAACTTTTTCAAATTTCACATTTGATGAATGTTATAAACCTTCTTAAGACTTGTCACTCAATTCACAATCTTAACTCTAAGACTTGGTTTTAGAACGAAGTATGATTGACTTCTTGATTTAACCATTTCTTCAATTCTTGATTCCTCTTCTCAGACATACAATTGCACTTAAGACTCACTTAGAGGATCAATTGAGATATGGTTCTTAATCATTATGACCTATCATAAAACATAATAAAAAGGTACTCTCCCTTCTTCTTAGAATAGAGAAACTTTTATCTTTCTGCCTACTTGATTCTTCTTATTCGTTCTGCTATTTATTGAAACTCTTTCAATCAATTGAGAATTACACTTAATCTCATAAGTATAATCATATTTACTTAACCTTAGTAAATCATGACGAATATCTTTGTTACTCTTGTGGTGGACTTGATCAACAGACAACCTTGTGTACTCGATCTCCTAGTCCTTCACTTGACACTTTGTCAATGAATTAGTCTAATTTCCAAATATGAAATTTCTCATTCATCATGCAACCAAGTTGTATGATTCCAAGTTTCTGTCCAATTGAAACTTGGGCGATGAGAAACTTTCCCTATTTGGTAAATTCTTGACCTTTCCACAAATAACATAATTAAGAATCAAATCCATTATTGCTAATAATAGAAACTTACATCAATTTTTCATACATGCCATTGGAAGGATAAATAAATAATATAAAATCAAAATTTATATTATTGCGGAAAAATTTGTCCTTACAATGCAATTCAACTGAAAAACTATGTTGTTAAATATTCCTAAGCAATCTATTCTAACTCCAAGTAGTAGCTTAAGATTCTAATCTTCAAGTAATGCGATCGAAATCCATTTCTTCACGATTAGATTCCGCTCACTTCTTCCCTTAAGATTCCTCTCTTTTCTTCGATCCTGCAAGACATCGAAATGTAATCTTATCACATTATGTATTAAGAATCTAGAATAGGAACTTAAAAGAGTTAGTTAATGGATTTTACCTAAAGTAAAGCCATACGTTTTGACTCTCCCATCTCTTAGATCTCTTAGGTAAATAGGGCAGCTTCGTCTCCAATGCCCCTTCTCTTGGCAATAAAAGCAAATTGACTCTTTTGGAACAACACACGGAACTACTTCTGACTTTGCCTTTCTCTTATGATCAAACTTTTCGATCATGGTATGCCTTTCGTTGCCATTGTCTATATCCATAGAGGTCTGGAAGGCAGATCCACCAATCAACTTTGCTTTTCTAGTGCGCCAAATCATTGCTGATTCAGCAGCAATAAGCATATAGGTGAGATCGATGAGGGTTACGTCGTGGTTTATCATATAGTGCTCTCTTACGAACTCACTATATGAGTCAGGAAGTGACTGAAGAACCTAGTCAACATCCAGCTCCTCACAGACAATAGATCCCAACATTCTTAACCTATCAATGTGTGACTTCATCTCTAGGACGTGTGCACACACTGACTTTCCTTCTTCATGTTTACTTGCCAAAAGGGCTTGAGTGATTTTGAACTTTTCAATCTTTTGAACTTGTGGGTTAGGGAGAACAATAGTGGAGGAAGTGAAGCATGATCTCGTGTTCCTTGATCGAATCGTGGAATATCATCTTCATGTGAAAAGCTTTTTCCACGGGATTTGGGAAGACCATAATTGTCATACTTTGACATCTACAAAACGGGAGAAAAATTCAAGTTAGTTGATTGATTGAGTCCTTAATAAATCACCCAAATGAGATATTAAGGCTAGGACCCAACACAATACTCTACAACTTGGGAAAGGGATGCCGTAACCCAAATTGCAGAACATTTGAAGGTAAGTGAATGACGATTCACTAATTTCCACCATGAAAAACGAAGAAAAAAATTTAAGTTTTAAATCTATTGAAAATTCCTAGATCTTTTGAGATTCATTGAACATTTCAATGGCATGTTTAAATCTCGATATGCCCCTCGATTTGTGACTGGGATGCCGAGGATCACAAAACAGGGTGTGAATAACCATGCAAACTTACATGGTGCCCTCAAATGTTACAGTCACCTATTCGATGTGCCGTTTAACCACACACGCTCCACCGAACTATGACAAACAATGAGTCACCCTTTTCTACCTTTGCTTAGAACCGTTTAGTGTGCCGGTTAACCACACACGCTCCACTAACGTCTTCGCAAGGGCACAAAGTGTAATTTCATGGAATTGCATCAATTCACTTTTGCCTAAAGTAACTAAGATTAGGAATTTTGTAAAAGCATTTAGTTACTTTTGTACTTCATTATACTTATAATGGAAGGTTTCTGTCCTATCCTACCCGTTCGGCTAACGACCCTCCACTAGTCAAGAGTGCGGTGGGTAAGAGTGGATACCCATTCAATCGCCATTTTATAGGCAATTTCCTTAAACACCCCTTATAGACCAGCTTCGTGAATGAGGCCTACTAACGGTAAGACTGACTTTTACTTATACATATATATAATGTCAGACCTTTAGTGTTATATATACAATAGGGTGTATTTTACACTTTTTAAAATACTAGGTGGTCTAATTTAATAATTATACTTTAAATTTAATTAAATTGTACAACAAAACTTTATGGATTTACTAAATCTCTTTTAATTATACACTTTAATTAATTAATAAAACCATAAGGGTGTGATTTGAACTTTTCAAAACAATACTAGGGTTTTAGAATTTAACATTCCTAAGTTAAACTTTTAATCAACCTTTAAATTCCAAAACTTGAGGGCAAGTTTTGAAACATTTCAAAACATTAGGGTTTAGAATTTAAATATTTCAAAATCAAACTTTTCAATCAAAATTTAAATTCCAAAACTTGAGGGCAAGTTTTGAAACCTTTTTCAAAACATTAGGGTTTCAACTATTTAAATTTCAAAACAAAACTTTTGAGTTCAAATTTAAACTATAAGACCTAAAGGGGAAAAATTGAAACTTTTCATAACACAAGGATCAAATAACAAATTATATAAATTAAACAATTTATTTTATCATTATCTATATTTGACCTAATTTTAATTTTTGCAAAGTAAGTTACCCAATTAATACAAATAATCAAACTTTATCATATAAGGAAGTTATTATCCAATCAATTGGTAATTATCTTTTGTTTAATCAAGGATATACTCATAAATATGTATAAAATCGGATTTTAATGATCTAAAACAGATAAGGCAAGTATCGATGAGTAAAACAGCAACAAATCCCGAAAATAGCTCCATCTGACGCTCGAACTCGCCGAGTACCACAATGGACTCGCCGAGTTGAGGCCTACTCGCCGAGTACACTGTGGTACTCGCCGAGTTCATCAAGCAGGGAGCTCAAAAAACGTTTTTGCAACTTGAACAAACATACAAGGCATCAATACAATAGAAACCAATCAATGCTCTGATACCACTGATGGGTTTAGGCCATAAGAACATCCTATGTGCTCATACAAACCCTAATGCTTGGATCTAGGTTTCTCTATTGTACGTGCAATTCATCCAAGACTTTAAACCCTAGATCTAGCATGTGATAATCAATATTAACATATGAATTAGGGTTTAGATCATACCTTGATTGTTATGTAGCAATAACAATCTCAAATCCTCCTTGTAATGGCTTTAGAAAGCTTAGAGTCACAAGTGTCACTCCTCTAATGGCTCACAAACACCAAGAGCAAGAGGATGAAGAATGAAGAGAGAGGAGGCTGCCCAAAACGTCCAGAAACCCTAGTGGAACTCTTATCCACGTTTTTGGGGCTTAACGGTACTATATATACATGTAGGCTATTAGGGTTTTCAACTAGGAAACCCTAATCTGACTGCTTAAGCCCTAAGCAGCCCATAGACCCTTTTAGAATATCCCTTGGACGATTTCTAATGGGTTTCCCCATAGAATTCGTCCAACCTATTATTCCAAGGTGATCCATAGCCCAAATGCAATTACAGTTCTAGTCCCTTAAGTTTAATTAATCTCTTTTAGCCACAAAATTAATTATCAATTAATTCTTGACTAATATTAATTAAACAGTATGATTTCTCCTTTAATATATTATTCTCATAATATATCAATAAATCATAATTAATCCTTTCTCTCCATAGTTCATCCTATCAAGTTGCTTTGGTGAAGGCAACCCAAAAGGACCATGCACCATCGGGTCAAGTACATACCAAAATAGTTATGGACTTAGACACTAATCCAACACTTCCTTGCTTCAATTCCTTTGCACTTCTAGCTTTTCTCCTCTAGCCAACCTTCTTTCCAAGCTTAGGACACACCAAAATGGAATACCACACGAATTAGGGTTTTTAAGGAGTTCTCAGAGACTGCAAAGAGGTCAAAGGAGGTTGAGGCTCCTTTAAATAGAGGTGCAAACCCTGGGATTTAGGGTTTCATCTGCCAGCTCCTACTCGCCGAGTCCTAATCCCACCCCGCTGCTACTCGACGAGTAGGTTAACCGACTCGTCGAGTAGAGTTTCATCCAATAACTCATATTTTAAATGATACCTGAGAATCGGGGCGTTACACGTAGACACCCCACACGTAGGTCCATCACTAGCATGAAGGCAAAACTCGTTCATTATTATGTGACCATCCCAACGCTACCCCACTCGGTCCATCACCAACCCTGGGCCCATCACTAACCTAAGAGGTAAATACCTTATTCACTACTAACGTGACCGGCCTGACCCAATTCACTAAGTGAGGCGCGAATCTCACTTGTAACATTGCTCTCGGTTTGCTGCGTTCACTACTTCGACATTCCACATACAAGTATGTGTGTTGTCATTTGAGAGTGGTACTTATCATTGTTTCCCATCACTAGAAACTCCCCACCCAAATGTGATATTTGATCCAATGACATCACTATGCCAATATCACTTCAGGTCTCGAACACCTTATTGTCCATGAACCATGCCCCGAGTGGTGTCTAGAAAAAAAAATTCGGCATTCCATTTGGCTTAAGCTCTTTTCCCCTAGGTATCTTCCCACCTATAAGGCCCTTATAAGTATCCGGATAGAGTACACACACCTAATTCTAGGTTGCTACCCTTTACACCCCACTAAGTGTATTCCTATTTTTAATTAATAAATTATTAATTCATCACATAAGAATTACACTACAAACCTCCTTAAGTAATCATACTCAATTTCAATTAATAATATTAGATGGCTTATTACTTCTATACTTCGCATTATGTAAACATGCAACAACGTATCACAAGTTAAGCCATTTTACATCTTTTAATATAAGTATGCTCATATCATCACTTCATCATTAAGGCATATTATATCAATATCATGCATTGTCCTTACCAACATAGACAAATATTACCAATAAATTATTTCATGCATATATTCACATATAATCAACCCAAATCACTCCTTCTATCATAGACCTATCACACCCTCAGATCCAAATTGTAACCAAAGAGTATAACATGAAGGAAACATCATCTAATTCAAAATATCACACAATTGGGGTACATGCAACCTAAACAACCTAGGTTTATTACAATCCCTCTAAGATGTGGAATCGCTAACTAGTACTTTAAACAACCACAAATATTGACTCACCTTTAACAAACAAGTACCCTTTCCACACTTCAAATCTTGTAGGACCTGAGGTATCAAAAATTACCCTAGTAAACATACAAATATGGTTTAATAGAAGTTTACATGAACAAATAATAACAATTAACTACCCAAACTTGCAAAATAGTTATTAGGGCAAATTCTAAGATTTAGACCTGAAATAGCAGCCTGTACAAGGCCACTTTAAACTCATTTAGACTTGAATTAGTTGCAATATTTTCTCATATTCCAATATATTAGACTCTTATAGTTTCATAAACTGATAACACAAGTCCATACGATTTTTTCTTGTATTTTCTATGAATTTTACAAAAGAGCATGTGTGTGCAACTAATTTCTTACCAATCAGTGAAATCGACGATTTTCACCTTTGTTAGGACAATATCAGATCTTGGGAAAAATCATGGACAAATTAGACTCAAAATTAAAACTTCTAGTTTTTACATATCATCAATCCGAGTTTTGATTATTTTTCTAGTTTTTTTTACAAAATAGAGACAAATTAGTAATTTTTAGAATTTCCCAACATTGCATTTTAAGGGTTAATTGATAACTTAACCCATTAAGCCATAACCAAAATCAACTATAAAGATGCAACATGAGTTCTTGGCAATAGAAAAATGTGAAGAAGTTAAAATAACAATTTCAACCACAAACCATGCATGACTCTAAGTACTTTGCTTTTACAAGAAAAACAAAGTATGTTGCTAAAAGAGAAGAAACCATTAAGGCTTGAGTTTCCTCTCTAATTATGCCTCATGAAAAGACTTTTAGGGAGAGTTTTGACGACCTTTGGATGGTTCGAAACATTTTATTTTTGTAGAAAAATATCCACTACAGTTGAAGATAACAAAAGCATGAATTCTATCAACAAAAGAAAACATTTGACTTCAAGATTGTAACCAACTCTTGTATACCAATTGCAATACATGATGAAGTGTTTTCAAAAGGTATTTTAATACAAAAATAAACAAGGAATACACCCTATGTGGCTTAAATTCGCCCATACATGATGGCATACAAATTGAAGTGAAATTAGAAGATTAATTGAGCCAACAAGATGCAAATTGACAACATAATCTCAACAAAATCAATACCAATTGACTCATGAACACAAGAAGATGAAGAATTAAGAATTTACCAATACAATTAATCGATTCAAATAAAACATTTTAAATGAATTACTTTTAATCTAAAATCCTATAAATCGATGTAACTCTATTATTTACCTAAATTTCCCACAAAATCATTTAATTAAATTATATACCCATTAAATAAAAATGACTTCTTTTAGATTTTAATTTATAACTTTTTTTATAAATTTATTTCAACGTACGCTTAGAATCGAATTAAGTTTACAACCACTAATACTCGAGTAACGGGAGGTTAACGTTATTTACGGAAGGATTTTCGGGTCGTTACACAAGGGTTTTGGTTCGACTCTCACATGATCAACCTTGAAACGGCTGTTAAATGTTCCTCCCTACTCTATTACTTCTTTTTCACATTTAGTTAATATTTTGAACAACCAATTTTATTGTATCAGAATATTCAAAAAGATCACTAGTGAGTTCTATCGGGTGGTTCAGGATCCCTAGGAATCCCTCAAGGATTTCGTAAAAAAATATAGCAAGGAAGCTCTGAGTATCCCCAACATTGACATGGTAACTATTGTTGAAGCCTTCAAAATGGACTTAAACAAAGACTCTCCTTTCTACGAAGACATTGTAATGACTCCTTGCAAAAGAATGGGAGAAGTAAGGAGCAAAGCACTAAGGTTCATAAGGCTCAAAGAAGACAAGGAGATCCAAAAGAGGAGCAACCTATGAAACTAATACGACAACCCCAATAGGAAGCTCGACTCCTCAGTCCAGAGTTCCTATTAATCCAAACCTTATTCCAGACATGATCATCATAGGGTTAATGCCCTTGAATATGAACAAGAGGAAGAGGAATTTCCTAAGATCACTCGCTATTGTTTTTTTGTGGACGTTTCAAGTTTGATATTTTCTATGCAGGATCTTGGCGACAAAGAAAGATGGCCAAGAAAAGGGGAAAAGTCCACCACCTAGAAAGATAAGTCCAAATGGTGTGGATACCACAAGGACTTTGGTCACATTATGAAAGATCGCATAGCCCTTAGAATGGAGATCAGTTACCAACTTAGCAAGGGATACCTCAAGGAGATCATCAGAAGAAAAAAAGAAACATCCAAAGAAAAGGATTAGGATCATCATAAGATCCTAGAGAAACCAGGATCCTCATAAGATCCTATGGAGCCATCTGACCAAGAGGATACCGCATTTATATCGCCAAAAGGTATATATTGCTATACTACTATTCCCTTTGGTCTTAAAAATGCAGGTGCAACAAACCAAAGGCTAGTTAACTGGATGTTTATGGATAAACAGGGGGACACCATGTAAATCTAAATCGATGACATGCTGGTAAAATCAAAGAAAGATGAAGAACACCTCAAGGATCTTGAAGACGACTTCAATATACTACAAGAATAAAACATGAAGTTGAATCCTTCAAAATGCCCTTTTGGAATGAGATCAGGAAAGTTCCTTGTATACATGGAAACTAAAAGAGGATTAGAAGAAATTCTAGAGTAAATAAAGGTCTTCATTGATTTAATATCCCCATCCCCGACAAAGGTTATTGAGAGATTAACATGAAGAATAGCAACATTGAACATGTTCATTTCAAGATCCTCTGAGAGGTGTAAACCTTTCTATGACATCTTGAAGAAGAACAAAAGGTTTGAATGGACTAAAGAGCACGAAGATGATTTTCAGGAACATAAAAATTATTTTGAGTTCTGCACTCTTGCTGGTGAAACCAATAGATGGGGAACCACTCCTCATATACTTTTCAGTATCCTCTAACGATGTAAGTGTTTTTTTAGCCAAGGATTTCAATAGAGACCAACATCCAATCTACTATGTAAGTAAAAGTCTCTTGGAATCTGAGACCATGTATTCCCATCTAGAGAAACTAATACTTGCTTTAGTGTCTGCTTCCACAAACTTAAGATACTATTTTCAAACACATACTATACATGTAAGAACTAATTACCCCATTAAGAATGTTATCCGAAAACTATAAATGTCAGGTAGGATGGAAAAGTAGTATGTGAAGCTAATTGCATATGGCATCAAATATGAACCAAGATTAGCAATAAAATCAGATCCACTAGCATACTTTATAGATGATTTCAGTGATGATCTACAACCTGAAGCAGAGTTAGAAAGCAAGGAACTCCAAAAAGAAGAAACCATGGGAGGATGGACATTCTTCACTGATGGTTCTTCCAAATTTAAAAAAATAGGGCTAGGGATCATACTAAAATTGCCACATAGGGAAATTATACCTCGTGCAGTGAGATGTGAATTTGATGCAACCAAAAATGAAGGTAAATACGAAGCACTGATCATGGGATTATAGTTGGCCAATGATCTTCAGCTATTTAATTACTCTTTATTACTAACTAATCATTTTAATGGATCATATGAAGTAAAAGGCGAAAGACTAGCACTATACCTCTAATTCCTCATAAAGTTGGCCTCCCATTTCGTAGCTTTCAGCCTAAGCAGAGTTACTAGAGGAGTAAATGTTGAAGCAGATGCACTAGCCATCCTAGGATCTTCCCTTAGAATCCTAATAGAAGTTAGCATCCCTAAAACCCGTATATTGATCCCAGTGATAGAAGATCCCTCCAACAAACCAGATAATCCCAATGACCATGATCAAACAACCAACATAGCAATAATCAAGGATCCTGACCCTCGACCACCTCCTCAAGATCCTAATCATCCGGATCTAAACATTCAGGATCCTCCACAATACTTGAAATCATGGATGTAGTCCATTGTGGAATATCTCCAGAATGACATGATCCCAAGAGAAGAGAAAAGTGTCAGAGCACTCAAAATGAGTGTCTCGCGCTTTGTGATGATCCAATGAAAACTATAAAGGAAATCTTTGGTAGGAACATACCTTAAATTCTTAGAAGATCACAAGGTTGCTGAAGTCCTAAAAGATATACATGAAGGAGATTGTGACCATACCTTATGCTCCAAGGTATTAAGGACGTGATACTACTGACCAACAATGAAAAATGCTACTTTCTTACATGCCCAAAGATGTGATGATGGTTAAAGACATGGCAACACTCCTCATCAACCTGCTGAACGATTGCATCCTATTATTTCCCTTTGGCCATTAATGAAATAGGGAATGGATATAGTTGGAAAGCTACCAAAAGCTATTGGTGGAAAGGTTTTCATGATAGTGATGATAGACCACTTCTTAAAATTGATAGATGTTGAACCCTTTGTTCAGATACCATACAAGGAGGTAGTCTTATTTATCAAACGTAATATCTTGACTAGGTTCGGGATCCCTGCAGAGATCATATGCGATAATGGATCCAAGTTCATAAGAAATACGACTAGAAACTTTTGCACCAGTTATGGAATTAAAATGATAATGTCCACTCCTATTCATCCTCAAGCTAACGGTCAAGCTGAATCAGCAACAAGATCATCGTCAACAATTTAAAGAAGAGGTTAGATGAGAAGAAAGGAAGATGGGCAAAGGAAATTCTTTTTGTCCTATAGGAAGATAGGTTCACTTCAAAAATACCCACTGGACAAACCCCATACGCCTTGGTGTTTTGAACAGAAACTGTAATCCCTACAGAAGTAATGATCCCAATAGCAAGATACCAATTGCAAGATC
The DNA here is from genome assembly GCF_052849685.1 of Lactuca virosa. Taxonomy (NCBI): domain Eukaryota; kingdom Viridiplantae; phylum Streptophyta; class Magnoliopsida; order Asterales; family Asteraceae; genus Lactuca; species Lactuca virosa. The sequence goes on along the minus strand of NC_136429.1, from coordinate 301,190,596 downwards.
AATAGAATAATGATAGTATCCTAACCCAGGATCTTGACAATATCGATGAAAGCAGGGATCTTGCTAAGATCCATATTGCTACTCATCAAAAAAGGATCACTAAAGCATATAACAAGAACATAAAATTCAGTAGATTACAGGTAGGTGACTTAGTCCTTAGGAAGACATTCCAAAATACAAAGTATCCCATTGTAGTTAAATTGTCACCTCAATGGGAAGGGCCATATTTCATTGATTCAAAAGAAAGAAAGGGGCATACTGGCTAGCTACTCTTGAAGGGAACATTTTTCCAAGATCCTAGAATGCCATTCATCTGAAGGCATATTTTATGTAAGTTGTATAAATCACTTTTGACGAACTCAAGGTACATTCTATCCACCCTCTACTTATATATGATTATTTTACTTGCTCTTCTAAAAACCATCACTGAATTAAGCATCAGAGGTGTGTTAGCCAAGCTAATTCCCACCCCAAGATAACATTTGCTATGCACAGGAACAAAGGATCCTGACACACAAGCATCCTGACATGCGATGATCCTAGCACTCAGAGATCCTGATAGATACATCATTTTATGATCTTAATGATTGCAATATGCAAATATCCTAGAAACTACGAATAGAGACTGATCATCTCTACTATGATTAAGGGTACTTAATCCCCTCCTTTTTTTAAAGAGTTATTTTCCTCTTTCATACTAGTTAAGGTTTCTATAGCTTGATTTGACGCACAAAACCTTACTATGGGATGTGAATAAGGGGATCATTTCACTCTTCATTGACTTGGAAACCCTCTTATTTTTGAATATATGTTGAGGACCTGATGGTTAAACTTAAGGCTTATAATATTGACGTATTATCTTAAGTTGGATTTTTTCCCAGTAATTTCCTAATGTTTATAACACCGACGTGTTATATTATGTTGGCATTTTCCCCAGTAATTTCCTAAGGTTTATAATACTGACGTGTTACTTCAAGTTGGGATTTTCCCCAGTAATTTCCTAAGGTTTATAACGCTAACCATCAGGCTGGATTACCCCCGGTATATTGGCTCACGCATATAGTAGTAAGGCCTCAACCCCAAAGCGTACTATGTTGACATATACAACAAATAAACATATAAACAATCAACTCCTTAACTGCTCTAGTGCTTTTTGACTTGGGTGCGAGTCAGCCTTTTGCGTCTCTGTTGGGTCAAAATTTGGTTTATACTTTACTTTTCTAGGAAAATGTATTTTTATGTCTAGGACCGTAAACAGCTCGGTGTTTACGGCTATATATGTGTTTACGTTTGTGTGTATGGCCGTACATGGGTTAACGGCCGTAAACCCGTGTACGGCCAACTGTCTCATATATATATATATATATATATATATATATATATATATATATATATATATATATATATATATATACATATATATATATATATATATATATACATATATATATATATATATATATATATATATATACATGTGTATATATATACATATTATATATATATATATATATATATATATATATATATATATATATATATATATATATAGTGATGTGTGAGCAAAGAGGAGGGTATGGCCTAGGGAGAGAGTGAGCAGCTTAAGTGTGTGAAATTCAAGGTGTTTTAGAGAGAGAAGAACTAGTGTGTGTGTAGTATCTGTCTGGAGCATCATTCTATTCATTGAATACATCATAGATTTACTTGTTGTTCTTCTTCTTCTCTTCTATTTTGATCTGGCATCATCCGTTTGATTGGGATTTCGCACCATCAAATAGATCTGATTGATACACAAGCAGATTAGGGACTTACACGTGATATCAGAGCTTGGATTGTATCAATCAATTATGTTAGATCTGGAGCTTATTTTATCTTATTTTTCAAGGATTTCTGCGTTTTTGGATAGATCTTTCAAAAATAAGGGGGAGATTGTTGGGTCTAAAATTATGGTTTATACTTTACTTTTCTAGGAAAATGTATTTTTATGTCTAGGACTATAAACAACTTGGTGTTTACGACTGTTTATGTGTTTACGACGGTGAACAGGTTTACGGCCGTAAACCCGTTCATGGCCCATATCTACTATATATAGGGTGAAGAGTGAATGTGTGTGCAAGAAGAGTGAAAGGATAGAGAGAAGGAGAACATATTCTAGAGAGAGAAACTAGAGAGAAGATTAGTATATGTGTGTGTGTGAATCTTTTGTAAGGATCCTCATTCTAATCAATTCATACATGATTCATCATCTTCTTCTTCTCCTTCTCCTATATTTTGATCTGGCATCATTCGTTTGATTGGGATTCCGCACGATCAAACGGATATAATAGATACACAAGCAGAATTGGGACTTACAAGTGGTATCAGAGCTTGGATTGTATCAATCAATTTTGTTAGATCTATAGCTTATTTGACCTTATTTTTGAAGAATTTATGCCTTTTTGGATAGATCTTGGAAAAATAAGGGGGATATTGTTGGGTCTAAAATTATGGTTTATACTTTACTTTTCTAGGAAAATGTATTTTTATGTCTAGGACTGTAAACAGCTTGGTGTTTACGGTTGTTTTTATGGCCGTGAACAGGTTTACGTTCGTAAACCCGTTCATGGCCCATGTCTACTATATATAGGGTGAGGAGTACATGCGTGTGCAAGAGGAGTGAAAGGCTAGAGAGAAGAAGAGCATATTCTAGAGAGAGAAACTAGAGAGAAGATTAGTGTGTGTGTGTGTGTGAATCTTTTGTAAGGATCTTCATTCTAATCAATTCATACAAGATTCATCATCTTCTTCTTCTCCTTCTCCTATATTTTGATCTGGAATCATCCGTTTGATAGGGATTCCGCACCATCAAACGGATCTGATTGATACACAAGCAGATTTGGGACTTACAAGTGGTATCAGATCTTGGATTGTATGAATCAATTTTGTCAGATCTAGAGCTTATTTGACCTTATGTTTGAAGGATTTCTGCGTTTTTGTATAGATCTTGGAAAAATAAGGGGGAGATTGTTGGGTCAAAAATTATGGTTTATACTTTACTTTTCTAGGAAAATGTATTTTTATGTCTAGGACTGTAACAGCTTGGTGTTTACGGCTGTTTATGTGTTTACGGTTGTGTGTACGGCCGTGAACAGGTTTACGGTCGTAAACCCGTTCATGGCCCATGTCTACTATATATAGGGTGAGGAGTGCATGTGTGTGAAAGAGGAGTGAAAGGCTAGAGAGAAGGAGAGCATATTCTAGAGAGAGAAACTAGAGAGAAGATTAGTGTGTGTGTGTGTGTGTGAATCTTTTATAAGGATCTTCATTCTAATCAATTCATACATGATTTATCATCTTCTTCTTCTCCTACTCCTATATTTTGATCTGGCATCATCCGTTTGAGTGGGATTCCGCACCATCAAACGGATATGATTGATACACAAGCAGATTTGGGACTTACAAGTGGTATCAGAGCTTGGATTGTATCAATCAATTTTTTCAATCTAAAGATTATTTGACCTTATTTTTGAAGGATTTCTGCGTTTTTGGATAGATCTTGGAAAAATAAGGGCGAGATTGTTGGGTCTAAAATTATGGTTTATACTTTACTTTTCTAGGAAAATGTATTTTTATGTTTAGGACTGTAAACAGCTTGGTGTTTACGGCTGTTTATGTGTATACGGTTGTGCACCATCAAACGGATCTGATTGATACACAAACAGATTTGGGACTTACAAATGGTATCAGAGCTTGGATTGTATCAATCAAGTTTGTCAATCTAAAGATTATTTGACCTTATTTTTGAAGGATCTCTGCGTTTTTGGATAGATCTTGGAAAAATAAGGGCGAGATTGTTGGGTCTAAAATTATGGTTTATACTTTACTTTTCTAGGAAAATGTATTTTTATGTCTAGGACTATAACATCTTGGTGTTTACGGCTGTTTATGTGTTTACGGTTGTGTGTACGGCCGTGAACAGGTTTACGGTCGTAAACCCGTTCATGGCCCATATCTACTATATATAGGGTGAGGAGTGCATGTGTGTGAAAGAGGAGTGAAAGGCTAGAGAGAAGGAGAGCATATTCTAGAGAGAGAAACTAGAGAGAAGATTAGTGTGTGTGTGTGTGAATCTTTTATAAGGATCTTCATTCTAATCAATTCATACAAGATTTATCATCTTCTTCTTCTCCTACTCCTATATTTTGATCTGGCATCATCCGTTTGAGTGGGATTCCGCACCATCAAACGGATCTGATTGATACACAAGCAGATTTGGGACTTACAAGTGGTAGCAGAGCTTGGATTGTATCAATCAATTTTGTCAATCTAAAGATTATTTGACCTTATTTTTGAAGGATTTCTGCGTTTTTGGATAGATCTTGGAAAAATAAGGGCGAGATTGTTGGGTCTAAAATTACGGTTTATACTTTACTTTTCTAGGAAAATGTATTTTTATGTCTAGGACTGTAAACAGCTTGGTGTTTACGGCTGTTTATGTGTATACGGTTGTGCACCATCAAACGGATCTGATTGATACACAAACAGATTTGGGACTTACAAGTGGTAACAGAGCTTGGATTGTATCAATCAATTTTGTCAGATCTAGAGCTTAGTTAACCTTATTTTTGAAGGATTTCTGGGTTTTTAGATAGATCTTGGAAAAATAAGGGGGAGATTGTTGGGTCTAAAATTATGGTTTATACTTTACTTTTCTAGGACTGTAAACAGCTTGGTGTTTACGGCTGTTTATGTGTATACGGTTGTGTTTACGGCGGTGAACAGGTTTACGGCCGTAAACCCGTTCATGGCCCATGTCTACTATATATAGGGTGAGGAGTGCATGTGTGTGCAAGAGGAGTGAAAGGCTAGAGAGAAGAAGAGCATATTCTAGAGAGAGAAACTAGAGAGAAGATTAGTGTGTGTGTGTGTGTGTGAATCGTTTGTAAATATCTTCATTCTAATCAATTCATACATGATTCATCATCTTCTTCTTCTCCTTCTCCTATATTTTGATCTGACATCATCCGTTTGATTGGGATTCCGCACCACCAAACGGATCTGATTGATACACAAGCAGATTTGGGACTTACAAGTGGTATCAGAGCTTGGATTGTATCAATGAATTTTGTCAGATCTAGAGCTTATTTGACCTTATTTTTGAAGGATTTATGCGTTTCTGGATAGATCTTGGAAAAATAAGGGGGAGATTGTTGGGTCTAAAATTATGGTTTATAATTTACTTTTCTAGGAAAATGTATTTTTATGTCTAGGACTGTAAACAACTTGGTGTTTACGACTGTTTATGTGTTTACGGTTGTGTTTATGGCCGTGAACAGGTTTACGGCCGTAAACCCGTTCATGGCCCATGTCTACTATATATAGGGTGAGGAGTGCATGTGTGTGCAAGAGGAGTGAAAGGCTAGAGAGAAGGAGAGCATATTCTAGAGAGAGAAACTAGAGAGAAGATTAGTGTGTGTGTGTTTGTGTGTGAATCTTTTGTAAGGATCTTCATTCTAATCAATTCATACAAGATTCATCATCTTCTTCTTCTCCTTCTCCTATATTTTGATCTGGAATCATCCGTTTGATAGGGATTCCACACCATCAAACGGATCTGGTTGATACACAAGCAGATTTGGGACTTACAAGTGGTATCAGAGCTTGGATTGTATCAATCAATTTTGTCAGATCTAGAGCTTATTGGACCTTATATTTGAAGGATTTTTGCGTTTTTGTATAGATCTTGGAAAAATAAGGGGGAGGGTGTTGGGTCTAAAATTATGGTTTATACTTTACTTTTCTAGGAAAATGTATTTTTATGTCTAGGACTGTAAACAACTTGGTGTTTACGGCTGTTTATGTGTTTACGGATATGTTTACGGCCGTGAACAGGTTTACGGTCGTAAACCCGTTCATGGCCCATGTCTATTATATATAGGGTGAGGAAAGCGTGTGTGTGCAAGAGGAGTGGAAGGCTAGAGAGAAGGAGGGCATATTCTAGAGAGAGAAACTAGAGAGAAGATTAGTGTGTGTGTGTGTGTGAATCTTTTGTAAGGATCTTCATTCTAATCAATTCATACAAGATTGATCATCTTCTTCTTCTCCTACTCCTATATTTTGATTTGGCATCATCCATTTGAATGGGATTCCGCACCATCAAACGGATCTGGTTGATACACAAGGAGATTTGGGTCTTACAAGTGGTATCAGAGCTTGGATTGTATCAATCAATTTTGTCAGATCTAGAGCTTATTTGACCTTATTTTTGAAGGATTTATGCGTTTTTGGATAGATCTTGGAAAAATAAAGGGGAGATTGTTAGGTCTAGAATTATGGTTTATACTTTACTTTTCTAGGAAAATGTATTTTTATGTCTAGGACTGTAAACAATTTGGTGTTTACGGCTGTTTATGTGTTTACGGTTATGTTTACGGCCGTGAACAGGTTTACGGTCGTAAACCCGTTCATGGCCCATGTCTACTATATATAGGGTGAGGAGTGCATGTGTGTGCAAGAGGAGTGAAAGGCTAGAGAGAAGGAGGGCATATTCTAGAGAGAGAAACTAGAGAGAAGATTAGTATGTGTGTGTGTGTGTGTGAATCTTTTGTAAGGATCTTCATTCTAATCAATTCATACAAGATTCATCATCTTCTTCTTCTCCTGCTCCTATATTTTGATCTGGCATCATCCGTTTGAGTGGGATTCCACACCATCAAACGAATCTGATTGATACACAAGCAGATTTGGGACTTACAAGTGGTATCAGAGCTTGGATTGTATCAATCAATTTTGTCAGATCTAGAGCTTATTTAACCTTATTTTTGAAGGATTTCTGCGTTTTTGGATAGATCTTGGAAAAATAAGGGGCATTTTGTTGGGTCTAAAATTATGGTTTATGCTTTACTTTTCTAGGAAAATGTATTTTTATGTATAGGACTATAAACAGCTTGGTGTTTACGGGTGTTTATGTGTTTACGGTTCTGTTTACGGCGGTGAACAGGTTTACGGCCGTAAACTCGTTCATGGCCCATGTCTACTATATATACGGTGAGGAGTGCATGTGTGTGTAAGAGGAGTGAAAGGCTAGAGAGAAGGAGAGCATATTCTACAGAGAGAAACTAGAGAGAAGATTAGTGTGTGTGTGTGTGTGAATCTTTTGAAAGGATCTTCATTCTAATCAGTTCATACATGATTCATCATCTTCTTCTTCTCCTTCTCCTATAATTTGATCTGGCATCATCCGTTTGATTGGGATTCCGCACCATCAAACGGATCTGATTGATACACAAGCAGATTTTGGAGTTACAAGTAGTATCAGAGGTTGGATTGTATCAATCAATTTTGTCAGATCTAGAGCTTATTTGACCTTATTTTTGAAGGATTTCTGCGTTTTTGGATAGATCTTGGAAAAATAAGGGGGAGATTGTTGGGTCTAAAATTATGGTTTATACTCTACTTTTCTAGGAAAATGAATTTTTATGTTTAGGAATGTAAACAGCTTGGTGTTTACGGCTCTTTGTGTGTTTTCGGTTGTGTTTATGGCCGTGAACAGGTTTACGGCTGTAAACCCGTTCATGGCCCATGTCTACTATATATAGGGTGAGGAGTGCATGTGTGTGTAAGAGGAGTGAAAGGCTAGAGAGAAGGAGAGCATATTCTAGAGAGAGAAACTAGAGAGAAGATTAGTGTGTGTGTGTCTGTGAATCTTTTGTAAGGATCTTCATTCTAGTCAATTCATACAAGATTCATCATCATCTTCTTCTCCTTCTCCTATATTTTGATCTGGAATCATCCGTTTGATAGGGATTCTGCACCATCTAACGGATCTGATTGATACACAAGCAGATTTGGGACTTACAAGTGGTATCAGAGGTTGGATTGTATCAATCAATTTGTTCAGATCTAGAGCTTATTTGACCTTATTTTTGAAAGATTTCTGCGTTTTTGGACAGATCATGGAAAAATAAGGGGGTGATTGTTGGGTCTAAAATTATGGTTTATACTTTACTTTTCTAGGAAAATGTATTTTTATGTCTATAATGTAAACAACTTGGTGTTTACGGCTGTTTATGTGTTTACGGTTGTGTTTATGGCCGCGAACAGGTTTACGGCCGTAAACCCGTTCATGGCCCATGTCTACTATATATAGGGTGAGGAGTGCATGTGTGTGCAAGAGGAGTGAAAGGCTAGAGAGAAGGAGAGCATATTCTAGAGAGAGAAACTAGAGAGAAGATTAGTGTGTGTGTGTGAATCTTTTGTAAGGATCTTCATTCTAATCAATTCATACAAGATTCATCATCTTCTTCTTCTCCTTCTCCTATATTTTGATCTGGAATCATCTGTTTGATAGGGATTCCACACCATCAAACGGATCTGATTGATACACAGGCAGATTTGGGACTTACAAGTGGTATCAGAGCTTGGATTGTATCAATCAATTTTGTCAGATCTAGAGCTTATTTGACCTTATTTTTGAAGGATTTCTGCGTTTTTGTATAGATCTTGGAAAAATAAGGGGGAGATTGTTGGGTCTAAAATTATGGTTTATACTATAGTTTTCTCGGAAAATGTATTTTTATGTCTAGGACTGTAAACAACTTGGTGTTTACCGCTGTTTATGTGTTTACGGTTGCGTGTACGGTCGTAAACCCGTTCATGGCCCATGTCTACTATATATAGGGTGAGGAGTGCATGTGTGTGCAAGAGGAGTGAAAGGCTAGAGAGAAGGAGAGCATATTCTAGATAGAGAAACTAGAGAGAAGATTAGTGTGTGTGTGTGAATCTTTTGTAAGGATCTTCATTCTAATCAATTCGTACATGATTCATCATCTTTTTCTTCTCCTTCTCCTATATTTTGATATGGCATCATCCGTTTGATTGGGAGTCCGCACCATCAAACGGATCTGATTGACACACAAGCAGATTTGGGACATACAAGTGGTATCAGAGCTTGGATTGTATCAATCAATTTTGTCAGATCTAGAGCTTATTCGACCTTATTTTTAAAGGATTTCTGCGTTTTTGTATAGATCTTGGAAAAATAAGGGGGAGATTGTTGTGTCTAAAATTATGGTTTATACTTTACTTTTCTAGGAAAATGTATTTTTATGTCTAGGACTGTAAACAGCTTGGTGTTTACCACTGTTTATGTGTTTACGTTTGCGTGTACGGTCGCAAACCCGTTCATGGCCCATGTCTACTATATATAGGGTGAGGAGTACATGTGTGTGCAAGAGGAGTGAAAGGCTAGAGAGAAGGAGAGCATATTCTAGAGAGAGAAACTAGAGAGAAGATTAGTGTGTGTGTGTGTGTGTGTGTGAATCTTTTGTAAGGATCTTCATTCTAATCAATTCATACAAGATTCATCATCTTCTCCTTCTCCTTCTCCTATATTTTGATCTGGCATCATCCGTTTGATTGGGATTCCGCACCATCAAACGGATCTGATTGATACACAAGCAGATTTGGGACTTACAAGTGATATCAGAGCTTGGATTGTATCAATCAATTTTGTCAGATCTAGAGCTTAGTTGACCTTATTTTTGAAGGATTTCTGGGTTTTTAGATAGATCTTGGAAAAATAAGGGGGAGATTGTTAGGTCTAAAATTATGGTTTATACTTTACTTTTCTAGGAAAATGTATTTTATGTCTAGGACTGTAAACAGCTTGGTGTTTACGGCTATTTATGTGTTTACGGTTGTGTTTATGGCCGTGAACATATTTACGGCCGTAAACCCGTTCATGGCCCATGTCTACTATATATAGGGTGAGGAGTACATGTGTGTGCAAGAGGACTGAAAAGCTAGAGAGAAGGAGAGCATATTCTAGAGAGAGAAACTAGAGAGAAGATTAGTGTGTGTGTGTGTGTGTGTGAATCTTTTGTAAGGATCTTCATTCTAATCAATTCATACAAGATTCATAATCTTCTTCTTCTCCTTCTCCTATATTTTGATCTGGAATCATCCGTTTGATAGGGATTCCGCACCATCAAACAGATCTGATTGATACACAAGCAGATTTGGGACATACAAGTGGTATCAGAGCTTGGATTGTATCAATCAATTTTGTCAGATCTAGAGCTTATTCGACCTTATTTTTTGAAGGATATCTGCGTTTTTGTATAGATCTTGGAAAAATAAGGGGGAGATTGTTGGGTCTAAAATTATGGTTTATACTATAGTTTTCTAGGAAAATGTATTTTTATGTCTAGGACTGTAAACAACTTGGTGTTTACCGCTGTTTATGTGTTTACGGTTGCGTGTACGGTCGTAAACCCGTTCATGGCCCATGTCTACTATATATAGGGTGAGGAGTGCATGTGTGTGCAAGAGGAGTGAAAGGCTAGAGAGAAGGAGAGCATATTCTAGAGAGAGAAACTAGAGAGAAGATTAGTGTGTGTGTGTGTGAATCTTTTGTAAGGATCTTCATTCTAATCAATTCATACATGATTCATCATCTTCTTCTTCTCCTTCTCCTATATTTTGATCTGGCATCATCTATTTGATTGGGAGTCCGCACCATCAAACGGATCTGATTGATACACAAGCAGATTTGGGACATACAAGTGGTATCAGAGCTTGGATTGTATCAATCAATTTTGTCAGATCTAGAGCTTATTCGACCTTATTTTTAAAGGATTTCTGCGTTTTTGTATAGATCTAGGAAAAATAAGGGGGAGATTGTTGGGTCTAAAATTATGGTTTATACTTTACTTTTCTAAGAAAATGTATTTTTATGTCTAGGACTGTAAACAGCTTGGTGTTTACCGCTGTTTATGTGTTTACGTTTGCGTGTACGGTCGTAAACCCGTTCATGGCCTATGTCTACTATATATAGGGTGAGGAGTGCATGTGTGTGCAAGAGGAGTGAAAGGCTAGAGAGAAGGAGAGCATATTCTAGAGAGAGAAACTAGAGAGAAGATTAGTGTGTGTGTGTGTGTGAATCTTTTGTAAGGATCTTCATTCTAATCAAATCATACATGATTCATCATCTTCTTCTTCTCCTTCTCCTATATTTTGATCTGGCATCATCCGTTTGACTGGGATTTCGCACCATGAAACGGATCTGATTGATACACAAGCAGAGAAGGACTTACAAGTGGTATGAGAGCGTAGATTGTATCAATCAATTTTGTCAGATCTAGAGCTTATTTGACCTTATTTTTGAAAAATTTATGCGTTTTTGGACAGATCTTGGAAAAATAAGGGGGTGATTGTTGGGTCTAAAATTATGGTTTATACTTTACTTTTTTAGGAAAATGTATTTTTATGTCTATAATGTAAACAACTTGGTGTTTACGGCTGTTTATGTGTTTACGGTTGTGTTTATGGCCGCGAACAGGTTTACGTCCGTAAACCCGTTCATGGCCCATGTCTACTATATATAGGGTGAGGAGTGCATGTTTGTGCAAGAGGATTGAAAGGCTAGAGAGAAGGAGAGCATATTCTAGAGAGAGAAACTAGAGGGAAGATTAGTGTGTGTGTGTGAATCTTTTGTAAGGATCTTCATTCTAATCAATTCATACAAGATTCATCATCTTCTTCTTCTCCTTCTCCTATATTTTGATCTGGAATCATCTGTTTGATAGGGATTCCACACCATCAAACGGATCTGATTGATACACAGGCAGATTTGGGACTTACAAGTGGTATCAGAGCTTGGATTGTATCAATCAATTTTGTCAGATCTAGAGCTTATTTGACCTTATTTTTGAAGGATTTCTGCGTTTTTGTATAGATCTTGGAAAAATAAGGGGGAGATTGTTGGGTCAAAAATTATGGTTTATACTTTAGTTTTCTAGGAAAATGTATTTTTATGTCTAGGACTGTAAACAACTTGGTGTTTACCGCTGTTTATGTGTTTACGGTTGCGTGTACGGTCGTAAACCCGTTCATGGCCCATGTCTACTATATATAGGGTGAGGAGTGCATGTGTGTGCAAGAGGAGTGAAAGGCTAGAGAGAAGGAGAGCATATTCTAGATAGAGAAACTAGAGAGAAGATTAGTGTGTGTGTGTGTGTGTGTGTGAATCTTTTGTAAGGATCTTCATTCTAATCAAATCATACATGATTCATCATCTTCTTCTTCTCCTTCTCCTATATTTTGATCTGGCATCATCCGTTTGATTGGGAGTCCGCACCATCAAACGGATCTGATTGATACACAAGCAGATTTGGGACATACAAGTGGTATCAGAGCTTGGATTGTATCAATCAATTTTGTCAGATCTAGAGCTTATTCGACCTTATTCTTAAAGGATTTCTGCGTTTTTGTATAGATCTTGGAAAAATAAGGGGGAGATTGTTGGGTCTAAAATTATGGTTTATACTTTACTTTTCTAGGAAAATGTATTTTCATGTCTAGGACTGTAAACAACTTGGTGTTTACCGCTGTTTATGTGTTTACGTTTGCGTGTACGGTCGCAAACCCGTTCGTGGCCCATGTCTACTATATATAGGGTGAGGAGTGCATGTGTGTGCAAGAGGAGTGAAAGGCTAGAGAGAAGGAGAGCATATTCTAGAGAGAGAAACTAGAGAGAAGATTAGTGTGTGTGTGTGTGAATCTTTTGTAAGGATCTTCATTCTAATCAAATCATACATGATTCATCATCTTCTTCTTCTCTTTCTCCTATATTTTGATCTGGTATCATCCGTTTGACTGGGATTTCGCACCATCAAACGGATCTGATTGATACACAAGCAGAGATGGACTTACAAGTGGTATTAGAGCTTGGATTGTATCAATCAATTTTGTCAGATCTAGAGCTTATTTGACCTTATTTTTGAAAGATTTCTGCGTTTTTGGACAGATCTTGGAAAAATAAGGGGGTGATTGTTGGGTCTAAAATTATGGTTTATACTTTACTTTTCTAGGAAAATGTATTTTTATGTCTATAATGTAAACAACTTGGTGTTTACGGCTGTTTATGTGTTTACGGTTGTGTTTATGGCCGCGAACAGGTTTACGGCCGTAAACCCGTTCATGGCCCATGTATACTATATATAGGGTGAGGAGTGCATGTGTGTGCAAGAGGACTGAAAGGCTAGAGAGAAGGAGAGCATATTCTAGAGAGAGAAACTAGAGAGAAGATTAGTGTGTGTGTGTGAATCTTTTGTAAGGATCTTCATTCTAATCAATTCATACAAGATTCATCATCTTCTTCTTCTCCTTCTCCTATATTTTCATCTGGAATGATCTGTTTGATAGGGATTCCACACCATCAAACGGATCTGATTGATACACAGGCAGATTTGGGACTTACAAGTGGTATCAGAGCTTGGATTGTATCAATCAATTTTGTCTGATCTAGAGCTTATTTGACCTTATTTTTGAAGGATTTCTGCGTTTTTGTATAGATCTTGGAAAAATAAGGGGGAGATTGTTGGGTCTAAAATTATGGTTTATACTTTAGTTTTCTAGGAAAATGTATTTTTATGGCTAGGACTATAAACAACTTGGTGTTTACCGTTGTTTATGTGTTTACGGTTGCGTATGCGGTCGTAAACCCGTTCATGGCCCATGTCTACTATATATAGGGTGAGGAGTGCATGTGTGTGCAAGAGGAGTGAAAGGCTAGAGAGAAGGAGAGCATATTCTAGAGAGAGAAACTAGAGAGAAGATTAGTGTGTGTGTGTGTGTGAATCTTTTGTAAGGATCTTCATTCTAATCAATTCATACATGATTCATCATCTTCTTCTTCTCCTTCTCCTATATTTTGATCTGGCATCATCTGTTTATTGGGAGTCCGCACCATCAAACGGATCTGATTGATACACAAGCAGATTTGGGACATACAAGTGGTATCAGAGCTTGGATTGTATCAATCAATTTTGTCAGATCTGGAGCTTATTCGACCTTATTTTTAAAGGATTTCTGCGTTTTTGTATAGATCATGGAAAAATAAGGCGGAGATTGTTGGGTCTAAAATTATGGTTTATACTTTACTTTTCTAGGAAAATGTATTTTTATGTCTACGACTGTAAACAGCTTGGTGTTTACCGCTGTTTATGTGTTTACATTTGCGTGTACGGTCGTAAACCCGTTCATGGCCCATGTCTACTATATATAGGGTGAGGAGTGCATGTGTGTGCAAGAGGAGTGAAAGGCTAGAGAGAAGGAGAGCATATTCTAGAGAGAGAAACTAGAGAGAAGATTAGTGTGTGTGTGTGTGTGAATCTTTTGTAAGGATCTTCATTCTAATCAAATCATACATGATTCATCATCTTCTTCTTCTCCTTCTCCTATATTTTGATCTGGCATCATCCGTTTGACTGGGATTTCGCACCATCAAACGGATCTGATTGATACACAAGCGGAGATGGACTTTCAAGTGGTATTAGAGCTTGGATTGTATCAATCAATTTTGTCAGATCTAGAGCTTATTTGACCTTATTTTTGTAAGATTTCTGCGTTTTTGGACAGATCTTGGAAAAATAAGGGGGTGATTGTTGGGTCTAAAATTATGGTTTATACTTTACTTTTCTAGGAAAATGTATTTTTATGTCTATAATGTAAACAACTTGGTGTTTACGGCTGTTTATGTGTTTACGGTTGTGTTTATGGCCGCGAACAGGTTTACGGATGTAAACCCGTTCATGGCCCATGTCTACTATATATAGGGTGAGGAGTGCATGTGTGTGCAAGAGGAGTGAAATGCTAGAGAGAAGGAGAGCATATTCTAGAGAGAGAAACTAGAGAGAAGATTAGTGTGTGTGTGTGAATCTTTTGTAAGGATCTTCATTCTAATCAATTCATACAAGATTCATCATCTTCTTCTTCTCCTTCTCCTATATTTTGATATGGAATCATCTGTTTGATAGGGATTACACACCATCAAAGGGATCTGATTGATACACAGTCATATTTGGGACTTACAAGTGGTATCAGAGCTTGGATTGTATCAATCAATTTTGTCAGATCTAGAGCTTATTTGACCTTATTTTTGAAGGATTTCTGCGTTTTTGTATAGATCTTGGAAAAATAAGGGGGAGATTGTTGGGTCTAAAATTATGGTTTATACTTTAGTTTTCTAGGAAAATGTATTTTTATGTCTAGGACTGTAAACAACTTGGTGTTTACCGCTATTTATGTGTTTAGGGTTGCGTGTGCGGTCGTAAACCCGTTCATGGCCCATGTCTACTATATATAGGGTGAGGAGTGCATGTGTGTGCAAGAGGAGTGAAAGGCTAGAGAGAAGGAGAGCATATTCTAGAGAGAGAAACTAGAGAGAAGATTAGTGTGTGTGTGTGTGTGTGAATCTTTTGTAAGGATCTTCATTCTAATCAATTCATACATGATTCATCATCTTCTTCTTCTCCTTCTCCTATATTTTGATCTGGCATCATCCGTTTATTGGGAGTCCGCACCATCAAACGGATCTGATTGATACACAACCAGATTTGGGACATACAAGTGGTATCAGAGCTTGGATTGTATCAATCAATTTTGTCAGATCTGGAGCTTATTCGACCTTATTTTTAAAGGATTTCTGCGTTTTTGTATATATCATGGAAAAATAAGGGGGAGATTGTTGGGTCTAAAATTATGGTTTATACTTTACTTTTCTAGGAAAATGTATTTTTATGTCTACGACTGTAAACAGCTTGGTGTTTACTGCTGTTTATGTGTTTACGTTTGCGTGTACGGTCGTAAACCCGTTCATGGCCCATGTCTACTATATATAGGGTGAGGAGTGCATGTGTGTGCAAGAGGAGTGAAAGGCTAGAGAGAAGGAGAGCATATTCTAGAGAGAGAAACTAGAGAGAAGATTAGTGTGTGTGTGTGTGTGTGAATCTTTTGTAAGGATCTTCATTCTAATCAAATCATACATGATTCATCATCTTCTTCTTCTCCTTCTCCTATATTTTGATCTGGCATCATCCGTTTGACTGGGATTTCGCACCATCAAACGGATCTGATTGATACACAAGCAGAGATGGACTTACAAGTGGTATTAGAGCTTGGATTGTATCAATCAATTTTGTCAGATCTAGAGCTTATTTGACCTTATTTTTGTAAGATTTCTACGTTTTTGGACAGATCTTGGAAAAATAAGGGGGTGATTGTTGGGTCTAAAATTATGGTTTATACTTTACTTTTCTAGGAAAATGTATTTTTATGTCTATAATGTAAACAACTTGGTGTTTACGGCTGTTTATGTGTTTACGGTTGTGTTTATGGCCGCGAACAGGTTTACGGCCGTAAACCCGTTCATGGCCCATGTCTACTATATATAGGGTGAGGAGTGCATGTGTGTGCAAGAGGAGTGAAAGGCTAGAGAGAAGGAGAGCATATTCTAGAGAGAGAAACTAGAGGGAAGATTAGTGTGTGTGTGTGTGAATCTTTTGTAAGGATCTTCATTCTAATCAATTCATACAAGATTCATCATCTTCTTCTTCTCCTTCTCCTATATTTTGATCTGGAATCATCTGTTTGATAGGGATTCCACACCATCAAACGGATCTGATTGATACACAGGCAGATTTGGGACTTACAAGTGGTATCAGAGCTTGGATTGTATCAATCAATTTTGTCAGATCTAGAGCTTATTTGACCTTATTTTTGAAGGATTTCTGCGTTTTTGTATAGATCTTGGAAAAATAAGGGGGAGATTGTTGGGTCAAAAATTATGGTTTATACTTTAGTTTTCTAGGAAAATGTATTTTTATGTCTAGGACTGTAAACAACTTGGTGTTTACCGCTGTTTATGTGTTTACGGTTGCGTGTACGGTCGTAAACCCGTTCATGGCCCATGTCTACTATATATAGGGTGAGGAGTGCATGTGTGTGCAAGAGGAGTGAAAGGCTAGAGAGAAGGAGAGCATATTCTAGATAGAGAAACTAGAGAGAAGATTAGTGTGTGTGTGTGTGTGTGAATCTTTTGTAAGGATCTTCATTCTAATCAATTCATACATGATTCATCATCTTCTTCTTCTCCTTCTCCTATATTTTGATCTGGCATCATCCATTTGATTGGGAGTCTGCACCATCAAACGGATCTGATTGATACACAAGCAGATTTGGGACATACAAGTGGTATCAGAGCTTGGATTGTATCAATCAATTTTGTCAGATCTAGAGCTTATTCGACCTTATTTTTAAAGGATTTCTGCGTTTTTGTATAGATGTAGGAAAAATAAGGGGGAGATTGTTGGGTCTAAAATTATGGTTTATAGTTTACTTTTCTAAGAAAATGTATTTTTATGTCTAGGACTGTAAACAACTTGGTGTTTACCGTTGTTTATGTGTTTACGTTTGCGTGTACGGTCGTAAACCCGTTCATGGCCCATGTCTACTATATATAGGGTGAGGAGTGCATGTGTGTGCAAGAGGAGTGAAAGGCTAGAGAAAAGGAGAGCATATTCTAGAGAGAGAAACTAGAGAGAAGATTAGTGTGTGTTTGTGTGAATCTTTTGTAAGGCTCTTCATTCTAATCAAATCATACATGATTCATCATCTTCTTCTTCTCCTTCTCCTATATTTTGATCTGGCATCATCCGTTTGACTGGGATTTCGCACCATGAAACGGATCTGATTGATACACAAGCAGAGAAGGACTTACAAGTGGTATTAGAGCGTAGATTGTATCAATCAATTTTGTCAGATCTAGAGCTTATTTGACCTTATTTTTGAAAAATTTATGCGTTTTTGGACAGATCTTGGAAAAATAAGGGGGTGATTGTTGGGTCTAAACTTATGGTTTATACTTTACTTTTCTAGGAAAATGTATTTTTATGTCTATAATGTAAACAACTTGGTGTTTACGGCTGTTTATGTGTTTACGGTTGTGTTTATGGCCGCGAACAGGTTTACGTCCGTAAACCCGTTCATGGCCCATGTCTACTATATATAGGGTGAGGAGTGCATGTGTGTGCAAGAGGAGTGAAAGGCTAGAGAGAAGGAGAGCATATTCTAGAGAGAGAAACTAGAGGGAAGATTAGTGTGTGTGTGTGAATCTTTTGTAAGGATCTTCATTCTAATCAATTCATACAAGATTCATCATCTTCTTCTTCTCCTTCTCCTATATTTTGATCTGGAATCATCTGTTTGATAGGGATTCCACACCATCAAACGGATCTGATTGATACACAGGCAGATTTGGGACTTACAAGTGGTATCAGAGCTTGGATTGTATCAATCAATTTTGTCAGATCTAGAGCTTATTTGACCTTATTTTTGAAGGATTTCTGCGTTTTTGTATAGATCTTGGAAAAATAAGGGGGAGATTGTTGGGTCAAAAATTTTGGTTTATACTTTAGTTTTCTAGGAAAATGTATTTTTATGTCTAGGACTGTAAACAACTTGGTGTTTACCGCTGTTTATGTGTTTACGGTTGCGTGTACGGTCGTAAACCCGTTCATGGCCCATGTCTACTATATATAGGGTGAGGAGTGCATGTGTGTGCAAGAGGAGTGAAAGGCTAGAGAGAAGGAGAGCATATTCTAGATGGAGAAACTAGAGAGAAGATTAGTGTGTGTGTGTGTGTGTGTGAATCTTTTGTAAGGATCTTCATTCTAATCAATTCATACATGATTCATCATCTTCTTCTTCTCCTACTCCTATATTTTGATCTGGCATCATCCGTTTGATTGGGAGTCCGCACCATCAAACGGATCTGATTGATACACAAGCAGATTTGGGACATACAAGTGGTATCAGAGCTTGGATTGTATCAATCAATTTTGTCAGATCTAGAGCTTATTCGACCTTATTCTTAAAGGATTTCTGCGTTTTTGTATAGATCTTGGAAAAATAAGGGGGAGATTGTTGGGTCTAAAATATGGTTTATACTTTACTTTTCTAGGAAAATGTATTTTCATGTCTAGGACTGTAAACAACTTGGTGTTTACCGCTGTTTATGTGTTTACGTTTGCGTGTACGGTCGCAAACCCGTTCGTGGCCCATGTCTACTATATATAGGGTGAGGAGTGCATGTGTGTGCAAGAGGAGTGAAAGGCTAGAGAGAAGGAGAGCATATTCTAGAGAGAGAAACTAGAGAGAAGATTAGTGTGTGTGTGTGTGAATCTTTTGTAAGGATCTTCATTCTAATCAAATCATACATGATTCATCATCTTCTTCTTCTCCTTCTCCTATATTTTGATCTGGCATCATCCGTTTGACTGGGATTTCGCACCATCAAACGGATCTGATTGATACACAAGCAGAAATGGACTTACAAGTGGTATTAGAGCTTGGATTGTATCAATTAATTTTGTCAGATCTAGAGCTTATTTGACCTTATTTTTGAAAGATTTCTGCGTTTTTGGACAGATCTTGGAAAAATAAGGGGGTGATTGTTGGGTCTAAAATTATGGTTTATACTTTACTTTTCTAGGAAAATGTATTTTTATGTCTATAATGTAAACAACTTGGTGTTTACGGCTGTTTATGTGTTTACGGTTGTGTTTATGGCCGCGAACAGGTTTACGGCCGTAAACCCGTTCATGGCCCATGTCTACTATATATAGGGTGAGGAGTGCATGTGTGTGCAAGAGGAATGAAAGGCTAGAGAGAAGGAGAGCATATTCTAGAGAGAGAAACTAGAGAGAAGATTAGTGTGTGTGTGTGAATCTTTTGTAAGGATCTTCATTCTAATCAATTCATACAAGATTCATCATCTTCTTCTTCTCCTTCTCCTATATTTTCATCTGGAATGATCTGTTTGATAGGGATTCCACACCATCAAACGGATCTGATTGATACACAGGCAGATTTGGGACTTACAAGTGGTATCAGAGCTTGGATTGTATCAATCAATTTTGTCTGATCTAGAGCTTATTTGACCTTATTTTTGAAGGATTTTTGCGTTTTTGTATAGATCTTGGAAAAATAAGGGGGATATTGTTGGGTCTAAAATTATGGTTTATACTTTAGTTTTCTAGGAAAATGTATTTTTATGTCTAGGACTATAAACAACTTGGTGTTTACCGTTGTTTATGTGTTTACGGTTGCGTATGCGGTCGTAAACCCGTTCATGGCCCATGTCTACTATATATAGGGTGAGGAGTGCATGTGTGTGCAAGAGGAGTGAAAGGCTAGAGAGAAGGAGAGCATATTCTAGAGAGAGAAAGTAGAGAGAAGATTAGTGTGTGTGTGTGTGTGAATCTTTTGTAAGGATCTTCATTCTAATCAATTCATACATGATTCATCATCTTCTTCTTCTCCTTCTCCTATATTTTGATCTGGCATCATCTGTTTATTGGGAGTCCGCACCATCAAACGGATCTGATTGATACACAAGCAGATTTGGGACATACAAGTGGTATCAGAGCTTGGATTGTATCAATCAATTTTGTCAGATCTGGAGCTTATTCGACCTTATTTTTAAAGGATTTCTGCGTTTTTGTATAGATCATGGAAAAATAAGGCGGAGATTGTTGGGTCTAAAATTACGGTTTATACTTTACTTTTCTAGGAAAATGTATGTTTATGTCTACGACTGTAAACAGCTTGGTGTTTACCGCTGTTTATGTGTTTACGTTTGCGTGTACGGTCGTAAACCCGTTCATGGCCCATGTCTACTATATATAGGGTGAGGAGTGCATGTGTGTGCAAGAGGAGTGAAAGGCTAGAGAGAAGGAGAGCATATTCTAGAGAGAGAAACTAGAGAGAAGATTAGTGTGTGTGTGTGTGTGAATCTTTTGTAAGGATCTTCATTCTAATCAAATCATACATGATTCATCATCTTCTTCTTCTCCTTCTCCTATATTTTGATCTGGCATCATCCGTTTGACTGGGATTTCGCACCATCAAACGGATCTGATTGATACACAAGCGGAGATGGACTTTCAAGTGGTATTAGAGCTTGGATTGTATCAATCAATTTTGTCAGATCTAGAGCTTATTTGACCTTATTTTTGTAAGATTTCTGCGTTTTTGGACAGATCTTGGAAAAATAAGGGGGTGATTGTTGGGTCTAAAATTATGGTTTATACTTTACTTTTCTAGGAAAATGTATTTTTATGTCTATAATGTAAACAACTTGGTGTTTACGGCTGTTTATGTGTTTACGGTTGTGTTTATGGCCGCGAACAGGTTTACGGACGTAAACCCGTTCATGGCCCATGTCTGCTATATATAGGGTGAGGAGTGCATGTGTGTGCAAGAGGAGTGAAATGCTAGAGAGAAGGAGAGCATATTCTAGAGAGAGAAACTAGAGAGAAGATTAGTGTGTGTGTGTGAATCTTTTGTAAGGATCTTCATTCTAATCAATTCATACAAGATTCATCATCTTCTTCTTCTCTTTCTCCTATATTTTGATCTGGAATCATCTGTTTGATAGGGATTACACACCATCAAAGGGATCTGATTGATACACAGTCAGATTTGGGACTTACAAGTGGTATCAGAGCTTGGATTGTATCAATCAATTTTGTCAGATCTAGAGCTTATTTGACCTTATTTTTGAAGGATTTCAGCGTTTTTGTATAGATCTTGGAAAAATAAGGGGGAGATTGTTGGGTCTAAAATTATGGTTTATACTTTAGTTTTCTAGGAAAATGTATTTTTATGTCTAGGACTGTAAACAACTTGGTGTTTACCGCTATTTATGTGTTTAGGGTTGCGTGTGCGGTCGTAAACCCGTTCATGGCCCATGTCTACTATATATAGGGTGAGGAGTGCATGTGTGTGCAAGAGGAGTGAAAGGCTAGAGAGAAGGAGAGCATATTCTAGAGAGAGAAACTAGAGAGAAGATTAGTGTGTGTGTGTGTGTGTGTGAATCTTTTGTAAGGATCTTCATTCTAATCAATTCATACATGATTCATCATCTTCTTCTTCTCCTTCTCCTATATTTTGATCTGGCATCATCCGTTTATTGGGAGTCCGCACCATCAAACGGATCTGATTGATACACAAGCAGATTTGGGACATACAAGTGGTATCAGAGCTTGGATTGTATCAATCAATTTTGTCAGATCTGGAGCTTATTCGACCTTATTTTTAAAGGATTTCTGCGTTTTTGTATATATCATGGAAAAATAAGGGGGAGATTGTTGGGTCTAAAATTATGGTTTATACTTTACTTTTCTAGGAAAATGTATTTTTATGTCTACGACTGTAAACAGCTTGGTGTTTACCGCTGTTTATGTGTTTACGTTTGCGTGTACGGTCGTAAACCCGTTCATGGCCCATGTCTACTATATATAGGGTGAGGAGTGCATGTGTGTGCAAGAGGAGTGAAAGGCAAGAGAGAAGGAGAGCATATTCTAGAGAGAGAAACTAGAGAGAAGATTAGTGTGTGTGTGTGTGTGAATCTTTTGTAAGGATCTTCATTCTAATCAAATCATACATGATTCATCATCTTCTTCTTCTCCTTCTCCTATATTTTGATCTGGCATCATCCGTTTGACTGGGATTTCGCACCATCAAACGGATCTGATTGATACACAAGCAGAGATGGACTTACAAGTGGTATTAGAGCTTGGATTGTATCAATCAATTTTGTCAGATCTAGAGCTTATTTGACCTTATTTTTGTAAGATTTCTGCGTTTTTGGACAGATCTTGGAAAAATAAGGGGGTGATTGTTGGGTCTAAAATTATGGTTTATACTTTACTTTTCTAGGAAAATGTATTTTTATGTCTATAATGTAAACAACTTGGTGTTTACGGCTGTTTATGTGTTTACGGTTGTGTTTATGGCCGCGAACAGGTTTACGGCCGTAAACCCGTTCATGGCCCATGTCTACTATATATAGGGTGAGGAGTGCATGTGTGTGCAAGAGGAGTGAAATGCTAGAGAGAAGGAGAGCATATTCTAGAGAGAGAAACTAGAGAGAAAATTAGTGTGTGTGTGTGAATCTTTTGTAAGGATCTTCATTCTAATCAATTCATACAAGATTCATCATCTTCTTCTTCTCCTTCTCCTATATTTTGATCTGGAATCATCTGTTTGATAGGGATTCCACACCATCAAACGGATCTGATTGATACACAGGCAGATTTGGGACTTAGAAGTGGTATCAGAGCTTGGATTGTATCAATCAATTTTGTCAGATCTAGAGCTTATTTGACCTTATTTTTGAAGGATTTCTGCGTTTTTGTATAGATCTTGGAAAAATAAGGGGGAGATTGTTGGGTCTAAAATTATGGTTTATACTTTAGTTTTCTAGGAAAATGTAATTTTATGTCTAGGACTGTAAAGAACTTGGTGTTTACCGCTGTTTATGTGTTTACGGTTGCGTGTACGGTCGTAAACCCGTTCATGGCCCATGTCTGCTATATATAGGGTGAGGAGTGCATGTGTGTGCAAGAGGAGTGAAAGGCTAGAGAGAAGGAGAGCATATTCTAGAGAGAGAAACTAGAGAGAAGATTAATGTGTGTGTGTGTGAATCTTTTGTAAGGATCTTCATTCTAATCAATTCATACATGATTCATCATCTTCTTCTTCTCCTTCTCCTATATTTTGATCTGGCATCATCCGTTTGATTGGGAGTCCGCACCATCAAACGAATCTGATTGATACACAAGCAGATTTGGGACATACAAGTGGTATCAGAGCTTGGATTGTATCAATCAATTTTGTCAGATCTAGAGCTTATTCGACCTTATTTTAAAGGATTTCTGCGTTTTTGTATAGATCTTGGAAAAATAAGGGGGAGATTGTTGGGTCTAAAATTATGGTTTATACTTTACTTTTCTAGGAAAATGTATTTTTATGTCTAGGACTGTAAACAACTTGGTGTTTACCGCTGTTTATGTGTTTACGTTTGCGTGTACGGTCGTAAACCTGTTCATGGCCCATGTCTACTATATATAGGGTGAGGAGTGCATGTGTGTGCAAGAGGAGTGAAAGGCTAGAGAGTAGGAGAGCATATTCTAGAGAGAGAAACTAGAGAGAAGATTAGTGTGTGTGTGTGTGTTTGAATCTTTTGTAAGGATCTTCATTCTAATCAAATCATACATGATTCATCATCTTCTTCTTCTCCTTCTCCTATATTTTGATCTGGCATCATCCGTTTGACTGGGATTTCGCAGCATCAAACGGATCTGATTGATACACAAGCAGAGATGAACTTACAAGTGGTATTAGAGCTTGGATTGTATCAATCAATTTTGTCAGATCTAGAGCTTATTTGACCTTATTTTTTGAAAGATTTCTGCGTTTTTGGACAGATCTTGGAAAAATAAGGGGGTGATTGTTGGGTCTAAAATTATGGTTTATACTTTACTTTTCTAGGAAAATGTATTTTTATGTCTATAATGTAAACAACTTGGTGTTTATGGCTGTTTATGTGTTTACGGTTGTGTTTATGGCCGCAAACAGGTTTACGGCCGTAAACCCATTCATGGCCCATGTCTACTATATATAGGGTGAGGAGTGCATGTGTGTGCAAGAGGAGTGAAAGGCTAGAGAGAAGGAGAGCATATTCTAGAGAGAGAAACTAGAGAGAAAATTAGTGTGTGTGTGTGTGTGAATCTTTTGTAAGGATCTTCATTCTAATCAATTCATACAAGATTCGTCATCTTTTTCTTCTCATTCTCCTATATTTTGATATGGAATCATCTGTTTGATAGGGATTCCACACCATCAAACGGATCTAATTGATACATAGGCAGATTTGGGACTTACAAGTGGTATCAGAGCTTGGATTGTATCAATCAATTTTGTCAGATCTAGAGCTTATTTGACCTTATTTTTGAAGGATTTCTGCGTTTTTGTATAGATCTTGGAAAAATAAGGGGGAGATGGTTGGGTCTAAAATTATGGTTTATACTTTAGTTTGTAGGAAAATGTATTTTTATGTCTAGGACCGTAAACAACTTGGTGTTTACCGTTGTTTATGTGTTTACGGTTGCGTGTACGGTCGTAAACCCGTTCAAGGCCCATGTCTACTATATATAGGGTGAGGAGTGCATGTGTGTGCAAGAGGAGTCAAAGGCTAGAGAGAAGGAGAGCATATTCTAGAGAGAGAAACTAGAGAGAAGATTAGTGTGTGTGTGTGTGTGTGAATCTTTTGTAAGGATCTTCATTCTAATCAATTCATACATGATTCATCATCTTCTTCTTCTCCTTCTCCTATATTTTGATCTGGCATCATCCGTTTGATTGGGAGTCCGCACCATCAAACGGATCTGATTGATACACAAGCAGATTTGGGACATACAAGTGGTATCAGAGCTTGGATTGTATTAATCAATTTTGTCAGATCTAGAGCTTATTCGACCTTATTTTTAAAGGATTTCTGCGTTTTTGCATAGATCTTGGAAAAATAAGGGGGAGATTGTTGGGTCTAAAACTATGGTTTATACTTTACTTTTCTAGGAAAATGTATTTTTATGTCTAGGACTGTAAACAACTTGGTGTTTACCGTTGTTTATATGTTTACGTTTGCGTGTACGGTCGTAAACCCGTTCATGGCCCATGTCTACTATATATAGGGTGAGGAGTGCATGTGTGTGCAAGAGGAGTGAAAGGCTAGAGAGAAGGAGAGCATATTCTAGAGAGAGAAACTAGAGAGAAGATTAGTGTGTGTGTGTGTGTGAATCTTTTGTAAGGATCTTCATTCTAATCAAATCATACATGATTCATCATCTTCTTCTTCTCCTTCTCCTATATTTTGATCTGGCATGATCCGTTTGACTGGGATTTCGCACCATCAAACGGATCTGATTGATACACAAGCAGAGATGGACTTACAAGTGGTATTAGAGCTTGGATTGTATCAATCAATTTTGTCAGATCTAGAGCTTATTTGACCTTATTTTTGAAAGATTTCTGCGTTTTTGGACAGATCTTGGAAAAATAAGGGGGTGATTGTTGGGTCTAAAATTATGGTTTATACTTTACTTTTCTAGGAAAATGTATTTTTATGTCTATAATGTAAACAACTTGGTGTTTACGGCTGTTTATGTGTTTACGGTTGTGTTTATGGCCGCGAACAGGTTTACGGCCGTAAACGCATTCATGGCCCATGTCTACTATATATAGGGTGAGGAGTGCATGTGTGTGCAGAGGGGTGAAAGGCTAGAGAGAAGGAGAGCATATTCTAGAGAGAGAAACTAGAGAGAAGATTAGTGTGTGTGTGTGTGTGAATCTTTTGTAAGGATCTTCATTCTAATCAATTCATACAAGATTCATCATCTTCTTCTTCTCCTTCTCCTATATTTTGATCTGGAATCATCTGTTTGATAGGGATTCCACACCATCAAACGGATCTGATTGATACACAGGCAGATTTAGGACTTACAAGTGGTATCAGAGCTTGGATTGTATCAATCAATTTTGTCAGATCTAGAGCTTATTTGACCTTATTTTTGAAGGATTTCTGCGTTTTTGTATAGATCTTGGCAAAATAAGGGGGAGATGGTTGGGTCTAAAATTATGGTTTATACTTTAGTTTTCTAGGAAAATGTATTTTTATGTCTAGGACTGTAAACAACTTGGTGTTTACCGCTGTTTATGTGTTTACAGTTGCGTGTACGGTCGTAAACCCGTTCATGGCCCATGTCTACTATATATAGGGTGAGGAGTGCATTTGTGTGCAAGAGGAGTGAAAGGCTAGAGAGAAGGAGAGCATATTCTAGAGAGAGAAACTAGAGAGAAGATTAGTGTGTGTGTGTGTGTGTGAATCTTTTGTAAGGATCTTCATTCTAATCAATTCATACATGATTAATCATCTTCTTCTTCTCCTTCTCCTATATTTTGATCTGGCATCATCCGTTTGATTGGGAGTCCGCACCATCAAACGGATATGATTGATACACAAGCAGATTTGGGACATACAAGTGGTATCAGAGCTTGGATTGTATCAATCAATTTTGTCAGATCTAGAGCTTATTCGACCTTATTTTTAAAGGATTTCTGCGTTTTTGTATAGATCTTGGGAAAATAAGGGGGAGATTGTTGGGTCTAAAACTATGGTTTATACTTTACTTTTCTAGGAAAATGTATTTTTATGTCTAGGACTGTAAACAACTTGGTGTTTACCGTTGTTTATATGTTTACGTTTGCGTGTACGGTCGTAAACCCGTTCACGGCCCATGTCTACTATATATAGGGTGAGGAGTGCATGTGTATGCAAGAGGAGTGAAAGGCTAGAGAGAAGGAGAGCATATTCTAGAGAGAGAAACTAGAGAGAAGATTAGTGTGTGTGTGTGTGTGTGTGAATCTTTTGTAAGGATCTTCATTCTAATCAAATCATACATGATTCATCATCTTCTTCTTCTCCTTCTCCTATATTTTGATCTGGCATGATCCGTTTGACTGGGATTTCGCACCATCAAACGGATCTGATTGATACACAAGCAGAGATGGACTTACAAGTGGTATTAGAGCTTGGATTGTATCAATCAATTTTGTCAGATCTAGAGCTTATTTGACCTTATTTTTGAAAGATTTCTGCGTTTTTGGACAGATCTTGGAAAAATAAGGGGGTGATTGTTGGGTCTAAAATTATGGTTTATACTTTACTTTTCTAGGAAAATGTATTTTTATGTCTATAATGTAAACAACTTGGTGTTTACGGCTGTTTATGTGTTTACGGTTGTGTTTATGGCCGCAAACAGGTTTACGGCCGTAAACGCATTCATGGCCCATGTCTACTATATATAGGGTGAGGAGTGCATGTGTGTGCAGAGGGGTGAAAGGCTAGAGAGAAGGAGAGCATATTCTAGAGAGAGAAACTAGAGAGAAGATTAGTGTGTGTGTGTGTGTGAATCTTTTGTAAGGATCTTCATTCTAATCAATTCATACAAGATTCATCATCTTCTTCTTCTCCTTCTCCTATATTTTCATCTGGAATCATCTGTTTGATAGAGATTCCACACCATCAAACGGATCTGATTGATACACAGGCAGATTTAGGACTTACAAGTGGTATCAGAGCTTGGATTGTATCAATCAATTTTGTCAGATCTAGAGCTTATTTGACCTTATTTTTGAAGGATTTCTGCGTTTTTGTATAGATCTTGGCAAAATAAGGGGGAGATGGTTGGGTCTAAAATTATGGTTTATACTTTAGTTTTCTAGGAAAATGTATTTTTATGTCTAGGACTGTAAACAACTTGGTGTTTACCGCTGTTTATGTGTTTACGGTTGCGTGTACGGTCGTAAACCCGTTCATGGCCCATGTCTACTATATATAGGGTGAGAAGTGCATTTGTGTGCAAGAGGAGTGAAAGGCTAGAGAGAAGGAGAGCATATTCTAGAGAGAGAAACTAGAGAGAAGATTAGTGTGTGTGTGTGTGTGTGTGTGGATCTTTTGTAAGGATCTTTATTCTAATCAATTCATACATGATTAATCATCTTCTTCTTCTCCTTCTCCTATATTTTGATCTGGCATCATCCGTTTGATTGGGAGTCCGCACCATCAAACGGATCTGATTGATACACAAGCAGATTTGGGACATACAAGTGGTATCAGAGCTTGGATTGTATCAATCAATTTTGTCAGATCTAGAGCTTATTCGACCTTATTTTTAAAGGATTTCTGCGTTTTTGTATAGATCTTGGAAAAATAAGGGGGAGATTGTTGGGTCTAAAATTATGGTTTATACTTTACTTTTCTAGGAAAATGTATTTTTATGTCTAGGACTATAAACAGCTTGGTGTTTACCGTTGTTTATGTGTTTACATTTGCGTGTACGGTCGTAAACCCGTTCATGGGCCATGTCTACTATATATAGGGTGAAGAGTGCATGTGTGTGCAAGAGGAATGAAAGGCTAGAGAGAAGGAGAGCATATTCTAGAGAGAGAAACTAGAGAGAAGATTAGTGTGTGTGTGTGTGAATCTTTTGTAAGGATCTTCATTCTAATCAAATCATACATGATTCATCATCTTCTTCTTCTCCTTCTCCTATATTTTGATCTGGCATCATCTGTTTGACTGGGATTTCGCACCATCAAACGGATCTGATTGATACACAAGCAGAGATGGACTTATAAGTGGTATTAGAGCTTGGATTGTATCAATCAATTTTGTCAGATCTAGAGCTTATTTGACCTTATTTTTGAAAGATTTCTGCGTTTTTGGACAGATCTTGGGAAAATAAGGGAGTGATTGTTGGGTCTAAAATTATGGTTTATACTTTACTTTTCTAGGAAAATGTATTTTTATGTCTATAATGTAAACAACTTGGTGTTTACGGCTGTTTTTGTGTTTACGGTTGTGTTTATGGCCGCGAACAGGTTTACGGCCGTAAACCCGTTCATGGCCCATGTCTACTATATATAGGGTGAGGAGTGCATGTGTGTGCATAAGGAGTGAAAGGCTAGAGAGAAGGGGAGCATATTCTAGAGAGAGAAACTAGAGAGAAGATTAGTGTGTGTGTGTGAATCTTTTGTAAGGATCTTCATTCTAATCAATTCATACAAGATTCATCATCTTCTTCTTCTCCTTCTCCTATATTTTGATCTGGAATCATCTGTTTGATAGGGATTCCACACCATCAAACGGATCTGATTGATACACAGGCAGATTTGGGACTTACTAGTGATATCAGAGCTTGGATTGTATCAATCAATTTTGTCAGATCTAG
This sequence comes from Lactuca virosa, assembly GCF_052849685.1. Taxonomy (NCBI): domain Eukaryota; kingdom Viridiplantae; phylum Streptophyta; class Magnoliopsida; order Asterales; family Asteraceae; genus Lactuca; species Lactuca virosa. Next base: position 301,161,140 of record NC_136429.1, on the reverse strand, counting down.
AGCTTATTTGACCTTATTTTTGAAGGATTTCTGCGTTTTTGTATAGATCTTGGAAAAATAAGGGGGAGATGGTTGGGTCTAAAATTATGGTTTATACTTTAGTTTGTAGGAAAATGTATTTTTATGTCTAGGACCGTAAACAACTTGGTGTTTACCGTTGTTTATGTGTTTACGGTTGCGTGTACGGTCGTAAACCCGTTCAAGGCCCATGTCTACTATATATAGGGTGAGGAGTGCATGTGTGTGCAAGAGGAGTGAAAGGCTAGAGAGAAGGAGAGCATATTCTAGAGAGAGAAACTAGAGAGAAGATTAGTGTGTGTGTGTGTGTGTGAATCTTTTGTAAGGATCTTCATTCTAATCAATTCATACATGATTCATCATCTTCTTCTTCTCCTTCTCCTATATTTTGATCTGGCATCATCCGTTTGATTGGGAGTCCGCACCATCAAACGGATCTGATTGATACACAAGCAGATTTGGGACATACAAGTGGTATCAGAGCTTGGATTGTATTAATCAATTTTGTCTGATCTAGAGCTTATTCGACCTTATTTTTAAAGGATTTCTGCGTTTTTGCATAGATCTTGGAAAAATAAGGGCGAGATTGTTGGGTCTAAAACTATGGTTTATACTTTACTTTTCTAGGAAAATGTATTTTTATGTCTAGGACTGTAAACAGCTTGGTGTTTACCATTGTTTATGTGTTTACGTTTGCGTGTACGGTCGTAAACCCGTTCATGGCCCATGTCTACTATATATAGGGTGAGGAGTGCATGTGTGTGCAAGAGGAGTGAAAGGCTAGAGAGAAGGAGAGCATATTCTAGAGAGAGAAACTAGAGAGAAGATTAGTGTGTGTGTGTGTGTGTGAATCTTTTGTAAGGATCTTCATTCTAATCAAATCATACATGATTCATCATCTTCTTCTTCTCCTTCTCCTATATTTTGATCTGGCATGATCCGTTTGACCGGGATTTCGCACCATCAAACGGATCTGATTGATACACAAGCAGAGATGGACTTACAAGTGGTATTAGAGCTTGGATTGTATCAATCAATTTTGTCAGATCTAGAGCTTATTTGACCTTATTTTTGAAAGATTTCTGCGTTTTTGGACAGATCTTGGAAAAATAAGGGGGTGATTGTTGGGTCTAAAATTATGGTTTATACTTTACTTTTCTAGGAAAATGTATTTTTATGTCTATAATGTAAACAACTTGGTGTTTACGGCTGTTTATGTGTTTACGGTTGTGTTTATGGCCGCGAACAGGTTTACGGCCGTAAACGAATTCATGGCCCATGTCTACTATATATAGGGTGAGGAGTGCATGTGTGTGCAGAGGCGTGAAAGGCTAGAGAGAAGGAGAGCATATTCTAGAGAGAGAAACTAGAGAGAAGATTAGTGTGTGTGTGTGTGTGAATCTTTTGTAAGGATCTTCATTCTAATCAATTCATAGAAGATTCATCATCTTCTTCTTCTCCTTCTCCTATATTTTGATCTGGAATCATCTGTTTGATAGGGATTCCACACCATCAAACGGATCTGATTGATACACAGGCAGATTTAGGACTTACAAGTGGTATCAGAGCTTGGATTGTATCAATCAATTTTGTCAGATCTAGAGCTTATTTGACCTTATTTTTGAAGGATTTCTGCGTTTTTGTATAGATCTTGGCAAAATAAGGGGGAGATGGTTGGGTCTAAAATTATGGTTTATACTTTAGTTTTCTAGGAAAATGTATTTTTATGTCTAGGACTGTAAACAACTTGGTGTTTACCGCTGTTTATGTGTTTACGGTTGCGTGTACGGTCGTAAACCCGTTCATGGCCCATGTCTACTATATATAGGGTGAGGAGTGCATTTGTGTGCAAGAGGAGTGAAAGGCTAGAGAGAAGGAGAGCATATTCTAGAGAGAGAAACTAGACAGAAGATTAGTGTGTGTGTGTGTGTGTGTGAATATTTTGTAAGGATCTTCATTCTAATCAATTCATACATGATTCATCATCTTCTTCCTCTCCTTCTCCTATATTTTGATCTGGCATCATCCGTTTGATTGGGAGTCCGCACCATCAAACGGATCTGATTGATACACAAGCAGATTTGGGACATACAAGTGGTATCAGAGCTTGGATTGTATCAATCAATTTTGTCAGATCTAGAGCTTATTCGACCTTATTTTTAAAGGATTTCTGCGTTTTTGTATAGATCTTGGAAAAATAAGGGGGAGATTGTTGGGTCTAAAATTATGGTTTATACTTTACTTTTCTAGGAAAATGTATTTTTATGTCTAGGACTATAAACAGCTTGGTGTTTACCGTTGTTTATGTGTTTACGTTTGCGTGTACGGTCGTAAACCCGTTCATGGCCCATGTCTACTATATATAGGGTGAAGAGTGCATGTGTGTGCAAGAGGAATGAAAGGCTAGAGAGAAGTAGAGCATATTCTAGAGAGAGAAACTAGAGAGAAGATTAGTGTGTGTGTGTGTGAATCTTTTGTAAGGATCTTCATTCTAATCAAATCATACATGATTCATCATCTTCTTCTTCTCCTTCTCCTATATTTTGATCTGGCATCATCTGTTTGACTGGGATTTCGCACCATCAAACGGATCTGATTGATACACAAGCAGAGATGGACTTACAAGTGGTATGAGAGCTTGGATTGTATCAATCAATTTTGTCAGATCTAGAGCTTATTTGACCTTATTTTTGAAAGATTTCTGCGTTTTTGGACAGATCTTGGGAAAATAAGGGAGTGATTGTTGGGTCTAAAAGTTTGGTTTATACTTTACTTTTCTAGGAAAATGTATTTTTATGTCTATAATGTAAACAACTTGTTGTTTACGGCTGTTTATGTGTTTACGGTTGTGTTTATGGCCGCGAACAGGTTTACGGCCGTAAACCCGTTCATGGCCCATGTCTACTATATATAGGGTGAGGAGTGCATGTGTGTGCATGAGGAGTGAAAGGCTAGAGAGAAGGGGAGCATATTCTAGAGAGAGAAACTAGAGAGAAGATTAGTGTGTGTGTGTGTGAATCTTTTGTAAGGATCTTCATTCTAATCAATTCATACAAGATTCATCATCTTCTTCTTCTCCTTCTCCTATATTTTGATCTGGAATCATCTGTTTGATAGGGATTCCACACCATCAAACGGATCTGATTGATACACAGGCAGATTTAGGACTTACTAGTGATATCAGAGCTTGGATTGTATCAATCAATTTTCTCAGATCTAGAGCTTATTTGACCTTATTTTTGAAGGATTTCTGCGTTTTTGTATAGATCTTGGAAAAATAAGGGGGAGATGGTTGGGTCTAAAATTATGGTTTATACTTTACTTTTCTAGGAAAATGTATTTTTCTGTCTAGGACTGTAAACAATTTGGTGTTTACGGCTGTTTATGTGTTTACGGTTATGTTTACGGCCGTGAACAGGTTTACGGTCGTAAACCCGTTCATGGCCCATGTCAACTATATATAGGGTGAGGAGTGCATGTGTGTGCAAGAGGAGTGAAAGGCTAGAGAGAAGGAGGGCATATTCTAGAGAGAGAAACTAGAGAGAAGATTAGTATGTGTGTGTGTGTGTGAATCTTTTGTAAGGATCTTCATTCTAATCAATTCATACAAGATTCATCATCTTCTTCTTCTCCTACTCCTATATTTTGATCTGGCATCATCCGTTTGAGTGGGATTCCACACCATCAAACGAATCTGATTGATACACAAGCAGATTTGGGAGTTACAAGTGGTATCAGAGCTTGAATTGTATCAATCAATTTTGTCAGATCTAGAGCTTATTTAACCTTATTTTTGAAGAATTTCTGCGTTTCTGGATAGATCTTGGAAAAATAAGGGGGAGATTGTTGGGTCTAAAATTATGGTTTATGCTTTACTTTTCTAGGAAAATGTATTTTTATGTCTAGGACTGTAAACAGCTTGGTGTTTACGGCTGTTTATGTGTTTACGGTTGTGTTTACGGCGGTGAACAGGTTTACAGCCGTAAACCCGTTCACGGCCCATGTCTACTATATATAGGGTGAGGAGTGCATGTGTGTGTAAGAGGAGTGAAAGGCTAGAGAGAAGGAGAGCATATTCTAGAGAGAGAAACTAGTGAGAAGATTAGTATGTGTGTGTGTGAATCTTTTGAAAGGATCTTCATTCTAATCAGTTCATACATGATTCATCATCTTCTTCTTCTCCTTCTCCTATATTTTGATCTGGCATCATCCGTTTGATTGGGATTCCGCACCATCAAACGGATCTGATTGATACACAAGCAGATTTGGGACTTACAAGTGGTATCAGAGGTTGGATTGTATCAATCAATTTTGTCAGATCTAGAGCTTATTTGACCTTATTTTTGAAGGATTTCTGCGTTTTTGGATAGATCTTGGAAAAATAAGGGGGAGATTGTTGGGCCTAAAATTATGGTTTATACTCTACTTTTCTAGGAAAATGTATTTTTATGTCTAGGACTGTAAACAACTTGGTGTTTACGGCGGTTTATGTGTTTACGGTTATCTTTACGGCCGTGAACAGGTTTATGGTCGTAAACCCGTTCATGGCCCCTGTCTACTATATATAGGGTGAGGAGTGCATGTGTGTGCAAGAGGAGTGAAAGGCTAGAGTGAAGGAGGGCATATTCTAGAGAGAGAAACTAGAGCGAAGATTAGTGTGTGTGTGGGTGTGTGTGAATCTTTTGTAAGGATCTTCATTCTAATCAATTAATACAAGATTCATCATCTTCTTCTTCTTCTACTCCTATATTTTGATCTGGCATCATCCATTTGAATGGGATTCCGCACCATCAAACGGATCTGATTGATACAAGCAGATTTGGGTCTTACAAGTGGTATCAGAGCTTGGATTGTATCAATCAATTTTGTCAATCTAGAGCTTATTTGACCTTATTTTTGAAGGATTTCTACATTTTTTGATAGATCTTGGAAAAATAAGGGGGAGATTGTTGGGTCTAAAATTGTGGTTTATACTTTACTTTTCTAGGAAAATGTATTTTTATGTCTAGGACTGTAAACAGCTTGGTGTTTACGGCTGTTTATGTGTTTACGGTTGTGTTTACGGCGGTGAACAGGTTTACAGCCGTAAACCCGTTCACGGCCCATGTCTACTATATATAGGGTGAGGAGTGCATGTGTGTGCAAGAGGAGTGAAAGGCTAGAGAGAAGGAGAGCATATTCTAGAGAGGGAAACTAGAGAGAAGTTTAGTGTGTGTGTGTGTGAATCTTTTGTAAGGATATTAATTCTAATCAATTCATACAAGATTCATCATCTTCTCCTTCTCCTTCTCCTATATTTTGATCTGGCATCATCCGTTTGATTGGGATTCCGCACCATCAAACGGATCTGATTGATACACTAGCAGATTTGGGACTTACAAGTGGTATCAGAGCTTGGATTGTATCAATCAATTTTGTCAGATCTAGAGCTTAGTTGACCTTATTTTTGAAGGATTTCTGCGTTTTTGGATAGATCTTGGAAAAATAAGGGGGAGATTGTTGGGTCTAAAATTATGGTTTATACTTTCCTTTTCTAGGAAAATGTATTTTTATGTCTACGACTGTAAACAGCTTGGTGTTTACGGCTATTTATGTGTTTACGGTTGTGTGTATGGCCGTGAACATATTTACGGCCGTAAACCCGTTCATGGCCCATGTCTACTATATATAGGGTGAGGAGTGCATGTGTGTGCAAGAGGAGTGAAAGGCTAGAGAGAAGGAGAGCATATTCTAGAGAGAGAAACTAGAGAGAAGATTAGTGTGTGTGTGTGTGTGAATCTTTTGTAAGGATCTTCATTCTAATCAATTCATACAAGATTCATCATCTTCTTCTTCTCCTTCTCCTATATTTTGATCTGGAATCATCCGTTTGATAGGGATTCCGCACCATCAAACAGATCTGATTGATACACAAGCAGATTTGGGACTTACAAGTGGTGTCAGAGCTTGGATTGTATCAATCAATTTTGTCAGATCTAGAGCTTATTTGACCTTATTTTTGAAGGATTTCTGCGTTTTTGTATTGATCTTGGAAAAATAAGGGGGAGATTGTTGGGTCTAAAATTATGGTTTATACTTTACTTTTCTAGGAAAATGTATTTTTATGTCTAGGACTGTAAACAGCTTGGTGTTTACGGCTGTTTATGTGTTTACGGTTGTGTTTACGGCCGTGAACAGGTTTACGGTCGTAAACCCGTTCATGGCCCATGTCTACTATATATAGGTTGAGGAGTGCATGTGTTTGCAAGAGGAGTGAAAGGCTAGAGAGAAGGATAGCATATTCTAGAGAGAGGAACTAGAGAAAAGATTAGTGTGTGTGTGTGTGAATCTTTTGTAAGGATCTTTATTCAAATCAATTCATACAAAATTCATCATCTTCTTCTTCTCCTGCTCCTATATTTTGATCTGGCATCATCCGTTTGAGTGGGATTCCGCACCATCAAACGGATCTGATTGATACACAAGCAGATTTGGGACTTACAAGTGGTAGCAGAGCTTGGATTGTATCAATGAATTTTGTCAGATCTAGAGCTTATTTGACCTTATTTTTGAAGGATTTCTGCGTTTTTGGATAGATCTTGGAAAAATAAGGGGGAGATTGTTGGGTCTAAAATTATGGTTTATACTTTACTTTTCTAGGAAAATGTATTTTTATGTCTACGACTGTAAACAGCTTGGTGCTTACGGATGTTTATGTGTTTACGGTTGTGTTTACGGCCGTGAACAGGTTTACGGCCGTAAACCCGTTCATGGCCCATGTCTACTATATATAGGGTGAGGAGTGCATGTGTGTGCAAGAGGAGTGAAAGGCTAGAGAGAAGGAGAGCATATTCTAGAGAGAGAAACTAGAGAGAAGATTAGTGTGTGTGTGTGTGTGTGAATCTTTTGTAAGGATCTTCATTCTAATCAATTCATACAAGATTCATCATCTTCTTCTTCTCCTTCTCCTATATTTTGATCTGGAATCATCCGTTTGATAGGGATTCCGCACCATCAAACAGATCTGATTGATACACAAGCAGATTTGGGACTTACAAGTGGTATCAGAGCTTGGATTGTATCAATCAATTTTGTCAGATCTAGAGCTTATTTGACCTTATTTTTGAAGGATTTGTGCGTTTTTGTATTGATCTTGGAAAAATAAGGGGGAGATTGTTGGGTCTAAAATTATGGTTTATACTTTACTTTTCTAGGAAAATGTATTTTTATGTGTAGGACTGTAAACAGCTTGGTGTTTACGGCTGTTTATGTGTTTACGGTTGTGTTTACGGTCGTGAACAGGTTTACGGTCGTAAACCCGTTCATGGCCCATGTCTACTATATATAGGTTGAGGAGTGCATGTGTGTGCAAGCGGAGTAAAAGGCTAGAGAGAAGGAGAGCATATTCTAGAGAGAGAAACTAGAGAGAAGATTAGTGTGTGTGTGTGTGTGTGTGAATCTTTTGTAAGGATCTTCATTCTAATCAATTCATACAAGATTCATCATCTTCTTCTTCTCCTTATCCTATATTTTGATCTGGAATCATCCGTTTGATAGGGATTCCGCACCATCAAACGGATCTGATTGATACGGACGCAGATTTGGGACTTACAAGTGGTATCAGAGCTTGGATTGTATCAATCAATTTTTTCAGATCTAGAGCTTATTTGACCTTATTTTTGAAGGATTTCTGCGTTTTTGTATTGATCTTGGAAAAATAAGGGGGAGATTATTGGGTCTAAAATTATGGTTTATACTTTACTTTTCTAGGAAAATGTATATTTATGTCTACGACTGTAAACAACTTGGTGTTTATGGCTGTTTATGTGTTTACGGTTGTGTTTACGGCCGTGAACAGGTTTACGGCCTTAAACCCGTTCATGGCCCATGTCTACTATATATAGGGTGAGGAGTGCATGTGTGTGCAAGAGGAGTGAAAGGCTAGAGAGAAGGAGAGCATATTCTAGAGAGAGAAACTAGAGAGAAGATTAGTGTGTGTGTGTGTGAATCTTTTGTAAGGATCTTCATTCTAATGAATTCATACAAGATTCATCATCTTCTTATTCTCCTTCTCCTATATTTTGATCTGGCATCATCCGTTTGATTGGGATTCAACACCATCAAACGGATCTGATTGATACACAAGCAGATTTGGGACTTACAAGTGGTATCAGAGCTTGGATTGTATCAATGAATTTTTTCAGATCTGGAGCTTGTTTGACCTTCTTTTTGAAGGATTTCTGCGTTTTTGGATAGATCTTGGAAAAATAAGGGGGAGATTGTTGGGTCTAAAATTATGGTTTATTCTTTACTTTTCTAGGAAAATGTATTTTTATGTCTACGACTGTAAACAACTTGGTGTTTACGGCTGTTTATGTGTTTACGATTGTGTTTACGGCCGTGAACAGGTTTACGGCCTTAAACCCGTTCATGGCCCATGTCTACTATATATAGGGTGAGGAGTGCATGTGTGTGCAAGAGGAGTGAAAGGCTAGAGAGAAGGAGAGCATATTCTAGAGAGAGAAACTAGAGAGAAGATTAGTGCGTGTCTGTGTGTGTGTGAATCTTTTGTAAGGATCTTCATTCTAATGAATTCATACAAGATTCATCATCTTCTTATTCTCATTCTCCTATATTTTGATCTGGCATCATCCGTTTGATTGGGATTCAACACCATCAAACGGATCTGATTGATACACAAGCAGATTTGGGACTTACAAGTGGTATCAGAGCTTGGATTGTATCAATAAATTTTTTCAGATCTGGAGCTTGTTTGACCTTATTTTTGAAGGATTTCTGCGTTTTTGGATAGATTTTGGAAAAATAAGGGAGAGATTGCTGGGTCTAAAATTATGGTTTATACTTTACTTTTCTAGGAAAATGTATTTTTATGTTTAGGACAGTAAACAGCTTGGTGTTTACGGCTGTTTATCTGTTTACGGTTGTGTTTACGGCCATGAACAGGTTAACGGCCGTAAAACCGTTCATGGCCGATGTCTACAATATATAGGGTGAGGAGTGCACGTGTGTGCAAGAGGAGTGAAAGGCTAGAGAGAAGGAGAGCATATTCTAGAGAGAGAAACTAGAGAGAAGATTAGTGTGTGTGTGTGAATCTTTTGTAAGGATCTTCATTCTAATCCATTAATACAAGATTCATCAACTTCTTCTTCTCCTTCTCCTATATTTTGATCTGGCGTCATCCGTTTGATTGGGATTCCGCACCATCAAACAGATCTGATTGATACACAAGCAGATTTGGGACTTACAAGTGGTATCAGAGCTTGGATTGTATCAATCAAATTTGTCAGATCTAGAGCTTATTTGACCTTATTTTTGAAGGATTTCTTCATTTTTGGATAGATCTTTGAAAAATAATGGGGAGATTGTTGTGTCTAAAATTATGGTTTATACTTTACTTTTCTAGGAAAATGTATTTTTATGTCTAGGACTGTATACAACTTGGTGTTTACCGATGTTTATGTGTTTACGGCTGTGTTTACGGCCGTGAACAGGTTTACTGCCGTAAACCCGTTCATGGCCCATGTCTATTATATATAGGGTGAGGAGTGCATGTATGTGCAAGAGGACTGAAAGGCTAGAGAGAAGGATAACATATTCTAGAGGGAAAAACTAGAGAGAAGATTAGTGTGTGTGTGTGTGTGTATGAATCATTTGTAAGGATCTTCATTCTAATCAATTCATACAAGATTCATCATCTTCTTCTTCTCCTTCTCCTATATTTTGATCTGGCATCATCCGTTTGATTGGGATTCCGGACCATCAAACGAATCTAATTGATACACAGGCAGATTTAGGACATACAAGTGGTATCAGAGCTTGGATTGTATCAATCAATTTTTTCAGATCTAGAGCTTATTTGACCATATTTTTGAAGGATTTCTGCGTTTTTGGATAGATCTTGGAAAAATAAGGGGAGATTGTTGGGTCTAAAATTATTGTTTATACTTTACTTTTCTAGGAAAATGTATTTTTATGTCTAGGACTGTAAACAACTCGGTGTTTATGGCTGTTTATGTGTTTACGGTTGTGTTTACGGCAGTGAAAGGCTAGAGAGAAGGAGAGCATTTTCTAGAGAGAGAAACTAGAGAGAAGACTAGTGTGTGTGTGTGTGTGTGAATCTTTTGTAAGGATCTTCATTCTAATCAATTCATATAAGATTCATCTTCTTCTTCTCCTTCTACTATATTTTGATCTGGCATAATCCGTTTGATTAGGATTCAGCACCATCAAACGGATCTGATTGATACACAAGCAGATTAGGACTTACAAGTGGTATCAGAGCTTGGATTGTATCAATCAATTTTGTCAAATCTAGAGCTTATTTGACCTTATTTTTGAAGGATTTCTGCGTTTTTGGATAGATCTTGAAAAAATAAGGGGGAGATTGTTGGGTCTAAAATTATGGTTTATACTTTACTTTTCTAGGAAAATGTATTTTTATGTCTACGGCTGTAAACAGCTTGGTGTTTACGGCTGTTTATGTGTTTACGGCAGTGAACAACTTTACGGCTGTAAACCCGTTCATGGCCCATGTCCACTATATATAGGGTGAGGAGTACATGTGTGTGCAAGAGGAGTGAAAGGCTAGAGAGAAGGATAGCATATTCTAGAGAGAGAAACTAAAGAGAAGATTAGTTTGTGTGTGTGTGAATCTTTTGTAAGGATCTTCATTCTAATGAATTCATATAAGATTCATCATCTTCTTCTTCTCCTTCTCCTATATTTTGATCTGGCATCATCCGTTTGATTGGGATTCAGCACCATCAAACGGATCTGATTGATGCACAAGCAGATTTGGGACTTACAAGTGGTATCAGATCTTGGATTGTATCAATAAATTTTTTCAGATCTGGAGCTTGTTTGACCTTATTTTTGAAGGATTTCTGTGTTTTTGGATAGATCTTGGAAAAATAAGGGGGATATTTTTGGGTCAAAAATTATGGTTTATACTTTACGACTGTTTATGTGTTTACAATTGTGTTTACGGCCGTGAATACGTTTACGGCCGTAAACCCGTTCATGGCCCATGTCTACTATATATAGGGTGAGGAGTGCATGTGTGTAAGAGGAGTGAAAGGCTAGAGAGAAGGAGAGCATATTCTAGAGAGAGAAACTAGATAGAAGATTAGTGTGTGTGTGTGTGTGCGAATCTTTTGTAAGGATCTTCATTCTTATCAATTCTTACAAGATTCATCAACTTCTTCTTCTCCTTCTCCTATATTTTGATCTAGCATCATCCGTTTGATTGGGATTCCGCACCATCAAACGGATCTGATTGATATACAAGCAGATTTGGGACTTACAAGTGGTATCAGAGTTTGGATTGTATCAATCAATTTTGTCAGATCTAGAGCTTATTTGACCTTATTTTCGAAGGATTTCTGCGTTTTTGGATAGATCTTGGCAAAATAAGGGGGGTTTGTTCTTCGTGTTTTTGATAAAAACGAGTTTTGATCGCGTTTTGGAGCAAAAAGGTTGAAAAACCGAGTTTTTGGTCGTAACCAGCGAGGGAGTGGCTGCGTTTACGGCCAGCAGCTAGGGTTTCCGAAGCGTTTCCGGCCGGAAACAGTTTACGACTCGGAGTTTACGGGCTCGGTTTACGGTCCGAGGTCTCGCGGGTTTACGGTCCGAAGACACGTGTTCGGTCAGGCGTGTTCGGTCACGTGTACGACTCGGATTTGTGGCCAGCCTCGCCTAGGAGTTTACGGCTCAGTAGTGTGCAGTCCTCGTCTCGTTCTCAGCCTCGCATCGCATTGCTTCATTCTCGTCCTCGCATCTCAGCGTCCTTGCAGCACAACAGCTTTCATTAAAAAAGAAAAACTTGGGGGTGCCGGGGATCGAACCCGGGTCTCCTGCATCTTCAACTCAGCGCCTTACCAGTTGAACTACCAAGCCACACACTTCAAACCTTCGCTTCTCAATTTAAATATCGTATCTGCAATTTTTTAATTTTTGACTTTTAATTTTGACTTTTTTACTTAAAGTTTTGACTTTGACTTTTAAAGTTTGACCTTTGACTTTAAACTTTGACTTTCTCGTTTATGCTTCAAATTTTCAAATTTTTCTTTTCGATTTGACTTTTAAGTTTGACTTTTTAAGTTTGACTTTTAAGTTTAAATTTTTTTTTAAATTTGACTTTTAAGGTTGACTTTTGAGGTTTTAAGTCAAAGGGCACATTTTTGATAAACAATTAGTTCCTCAAACATCCCGGTAAATGAAGTTTCATGTTCTCAATCTTGTGAAACTACTATTAAATTTCTCAACTTAGGAAAGGTCAAAAACCCTTAAATGCACAATTAGAAACCAAAATAAAAGATTTTAGAAAACTTCAAGAAGAATACAGTAATAAGTGTGCCAATTATAAATTTGTGACTGAACAACTTGACGAGTTAACTGTTGAGCTTGACACATTGAAAAACAAATTTGAAAATGTAGATTTTAATTTTAGAAAATTTGATGTGTCGAGTGAAGTAGTTCCAACAATGATGGAAAATAATTTGAGATTTAAAAATAATCAATCAAAGGGTTTAGGTTATGATAAAGTGTCTCCTCCTTTTAATCATACCTATCAGTATAACCCTTTGATAAAAGTGGAAATGGACAGAGAGCCACATCTTAAATATGGATTTGTGTCAGGACGCAGTATTAATGTTGAAAATAATAATGTTTCTACTTCTTATGCAGATCAACCACTAAGTCATTGCAAGCAAGCAGCTGAAGAGAGTGTGTCTGCTAATGAAATTGTATCAAAGTCTGATGACTCAATTTTTTTTGATATATTTGATGATATCTTTGATAATTATGTCGTGGTTGTGCCAGAAAGTGTTGAGCTGAACGATTCTAATGCTTCTACTTCTTGTGCAGGTAAAGTAACGGATGATGAGAACAAGGACAAAACTATTGAACAAACCAATGTATCCTTGAACTCTGCATCTGTTGCTTCGAACTCAGTTGCTTCTGATCAACCTTCTGTTGAGAAATACAGGCCACCAAATCAAGTGAAACAGCCAGCGTGCTGCAAGTGTGCATGTGGGAACAACCAGGAACAAGGCATGGATACACCACCAGGGGCAGGAAGAAACAATTTCCCAGTGAAGAAAAAGACATGTTTTCACTGTGGAACACCTGGACACATTGCCAAAAATTGTCCAAATAGCGCATCCGTTCCCTACTATGCACAAGGGTGACAGAACGCGCCAAGAAGGAGATATTTCAAAAGAAACCCTTTAAGGCCACATTAAGACAATGGTGACTGGAACGTGCAATAGGCCAAGAATCAAAATCCTAAGGGAAAGAAGGGAATATCAGCCAAGAAGTCGAATTCAAGAGATGCTCCAACGAAACCAAAACCGGCCAGATCAAAGTCATCTCAACGATCGACTTCCAGTTCAAAATCAAGTGTCGAGGCACCCATCCGCTCGAAAAAAAATGGGCTAAACCCAACTACAAATGGGTACCAAATGTTCAATCTCCCAAATCACCCAATGACTCTAATATTTCTTCATCTTCTGTTTGTGACAAGCAATACATGTCGTGGGAGAGAGTTCCTTGCAAAGACGACAAAGGTCAACCCAGTTTCAAAATGGATTGGGTTCCAAAGACCAACTGATCCCGCTCTGTATCGGAGTAGCTATGGAGGCATATCATCAGACTTCGGTTTGTTGATATTGGGTGTTCCAGGAACATGATAGGAGGCATCTCTCAACTGGACAACACTCAGAACTTTGTTTGAGAATATGTGTCCTTTACGGGAAAGGAAGAAAGGAAGGGATCACTCATGGGGTTTGTGCTTAACGATGTGAAGAATTTTCGGATCTGTTCTGAGATTGTGCATGTTGTTCTCAGACCTTCTACATGCAAATTCAATCGGTGACTTACGGTTTGAGTTTTCTTCTCTATACTCCTGAGCTTATCTTAAACTGATTCATTTTTTAGACAATCTTTTATTTCCTTATATGTCTTTCTTTAGTAGATTGTTTTGGGAAGTGATATGAAGTCTAGTGCTAAAGGGCAATATGCAATTCGTGTAATGCACTAAATCTGAATTGTCTAGAATTTGTATTCAATGTGCTGGAAGGCACGAAGGATTCAAAAGGCCTAGACATTGATTGACGTTGAAAGGACTTGTCTAATATGAACTTAGATAGTTTCATTTGGACTGGACATACGACGCTCGGGTAGATTGAGCAGTGAGATAAACATGGGAGCCTGCGAGATACACTAAAAGTTTATTATCTAGAACTGTAGCGGAACATTTCCTTGATTTATAGACTCATGTCCTTAATTCCGGTATTCATAGGGCAACTGGGGGTTCTGATAAAGTAGGTCTGTAGGAAATTATTTTCTTGCGTTCTATCTGTCAGTCATATGTTGCTTCCTTTGCGTGATTGGAACATATCCGACCTGGAATGCAACATATGAAACTCTATCTCTACGCACCTCCTTATCTATGAAATTAGTTCTATCTGTTAGCCATATGTTGTCCCCTCAGCGTGATCGGAAGATCCGACCTGGCACACAGCATATGCAACATTCTACCTCTCAATCCCTCTATCTCTGTTAGTTATATGTTGTTCCCTTTGGGTGATTGGAAGACATCCGAGCTGGGATACAACATATACACTTCTATATCTGACTTCTTTCTTAATGATTGAATACTCAGCTAAAGTAAGGAGTTCTTTGGAAGTTGTTGATTATCGGGGTATATCGGGAAGTGGGAAAACACATTCTAGTACATCTAAAATTGAACCATTTAATAGGTTGTCTGTAGATCTTGCTGCTTAATTTAAGTGGACAACAATATCCTTGGTCGTCGTCAGCTAAATCTCCATTTAGGAATGTATATCACAATGACTTGTTACTTATAATCTGTCCAAATTGTCAACATCCTTTGTGTTTTAGTGGACCACAATATCGGTGATTGACCAGATCTAGACATGCAGGCGTGTGCTGATAAACAATATTGGATTGGTTGACAATTTTGATCCCAAATATTTTTGTTAAATTTTTTTCATAGTTTTCATCTATGCACAAATTTATTGGAGAATTAAAAAAATAAATAAATATCAAAAAGCAAACAAAAAATCAGAAAATTAAAAATCCAAAAATAGTAATATTTCTGTTTTATTTCTTGTTTAGGAAAAATCGAAAATCCAAAAATATTTTTGTTTCTGTTTTAGTTTAAGAAAAAATTCAAAATCCAAAAAATATTTTTGTTTCCGTTTTGTGTGCTAAATTTTATTTTCAGTTTTGTTTTGTCTTAAAAGTAAATTCAGATGTAGATGCAACTCATGGAGTCTGTGTCGAAAATTTATGAGCCAAGGCTTCATCCATTGACCATCGAAGAATTCTCATTTGAAGGAGCAAGAAATGAAGATTATTCTTTCAAGATTCATTCTTTCAACCCCAGAAGCAAGGTGAAGCTGTACTTGAAGATTATGTGACAGATTGCAATGAATCCTCCTCAATCAATTCGCTGCTATTTATGAACCTGCTTAAGTGATCCATAAGTTTCTTTCTCTATTCTCTCTGACGATTCTCAAGCTGAAAGCGCTATCTTTCAAAAATCTTTTCAAGAAGCCTCCTCACCCAACGTGCGTTCAATGCCAAATTCTAAAGAAAATCCCAAGTGCTCGAGATGAAGTCATTTATGGAAGATTCATATGTTCATCTTGAAGCTGTGAAGATATCGAAGATAAAAGCTGAAGCCAGAGCTCCCAATGAAGATTAACAAGAAAAACCAGCTACTTTTTAGGGGGAGTTTGTTAGGTCAATTAGAAAAGAAATCTATAAATCAAGGGGAAGATTGTTGGGTAAAAATTTGGTTTATACTTTACTTTTCTAGGAAAATGTATTTTTATGTCTAGGACTGTAAACAACTCGGTTTTTACGGCTATACATGTGTTTACGGTTGTGTGTACGGTCGTACACGGGTTTACAGGCGTAAACCCGTGTACGGCCAACTTTCTCATATATATATATATATATATATATATATATATATATATATATATATATATATATATATATATATATATATATATATATATATATATAGTGATGAGTGAGCAAAGAGGAGGGTACGACCTAGAGAGAGAGTAAGGAGCTTAAGTGTGTGAAACTGAAGGTGTTTTAGAGAGAAGAAATAGTGTGTGTACTATGTGTATAAGGCATCATTCTATTCATTGAATACATCATTGATTCACTTCTTCTTCTTCTTCTCTTCTATTTTGATCTGGCATCATCCGTTTGATTGAGATTCCGCACCATCAAACGGATCTGATTGATACAAAAGCAGATTAGGGACTTACAGTCTCAAACTTTTAGTAGGAGTTTTGGTATGGCTCTGGGAGAGTTGGAGTCTCCGTTGCAGGTTTCTATCGCCAACGAACACAGGGTTTCTGCATCGAGCATATATCGGGGTTGTGTCTTGGAGATTTTCGTGGTGTCTTACCTGATTGATATAATCCCTATTCCCATGGGGCATGTGTGTGTGATAGTAGGAATGTACTGGCTGAGTAGGTTTGGTGCGATGATTGATTCCGAGAGGCAGAAGGTGGTAGTTCAGACCCAGGTGCAAGAGAGCTAGTTATTTATGGAGAGGTTACCAGGCTTGGATCATCCTTTTGTTCTGCTGCCAGGGCTCGACAGTATTTGGAGAACGGATGTGTGGGTTACCTTGCGTATGTGATTGATACACGATTCAGGAAGGAGGTTTTGGTTGAGGATGTGCCTATGCTTAGAGAGTTTGAATATGTGTTCCCAGAGGAGTTACCCAGTGTGCCTCTTGAGAGGCAGATTGAGTTCAGGATGGATTTTGTACCTGCTACGGATCCGATTGCTAAGGTGTTGTACCAATTGGTACCACCGGAGATGCAGGAGTTATCCTCAGCTTCAGGAACTGTTGGGCATCCGGTTTATTAGACTAAGCAGTTCTTCATGGGGTGCTTTGATTTTTTTTTGTTAATAAGAAGGATGGTTCACACCGGATGTTCATTGATTAACGAGATTTAAACAAGTTGACGATGAAGAACCGTTATCCACTACACATATTGATGATCTCTTCGATCAGTTGTGAAGTGCATCTTGGTTCTCCAAGATTGATTTGAGGTCGGGGTATCATTAGATGAGGGTTAGAGAAGAGGATGTAGAGAAGACTGTGCTTCAGACTCGTTATGATCATTATGAGTTCGTGCTGATGTCATTTGTGTTGGGTTATAAGCAAAACAACATTCCTATGGTGTTCGTGCAAACCCTAATGCTTGGATATAGTTTTTCTAATTGTACATGCAATATTTGTCCAAGACATGCAAACCCTAATCTACCAGATAACAAAAAACTAAATCAACATAAATAAACTAGTACGAATGTTACCTTTGATTGTTGCTTGAAGATCTTGAGCTTTTAAGAACCTTAGCACCTCAAATGTTATGCCTCTAATAGGTTACAAACACCAAAGCAATTTGAGAATGCAAGAGGGAAAGGGGAAGGTAATTTTCGGATCCAAGGAATCCTTTAGGTTTAGTGTAGCCGAAAATATGATGCTTAGGGATCTTTTATATAGGTGAGGAATTAGGGTTTCAGTCAAAGCCCATATCCGGTTGCTTAGGCTATAAGCAGCCCATAAGAACATTCATGAACTAAGCCATTGGAAGAAATATTATGGGCTATACATAAGGATTTCGTCCACTCCCTATCTTTAGGGTTTCCTCAGACCACAATGCAATTATCCAATAATTACAAGTTTAGTCCCTTTAATTCATTTAACCTCTTTTGACCACAAATTTAATTCAAAATTAATTCTTTGACCAATGTTAGTTAATTAATATGGTTTCTCCTTAACTATATTATTCATATATAATATATTAATAAACCTTAATAACATCTTTCTCCATTATTCATCCAGTCAAATTGTTGGGTCAAAATTTGGTTTATACTTTGCTTTACTAGGAAAATGTATTTTTATGTCTAGGACCGTAAACAGCTTGGTGTTTACGGCCGTATACGTATTTACAATTGTTTTTACGGCCGTGAACAGGTTTACGGCCGTAAACCCATTCATGCCCCATGTCTACTATATATAGGGTGAGGAGTGGTAAATGAATAGAAGAAGTGTGAGGCTAGAGAGAAGGAGAGCATATTGTAGAGAGAGAAACTAGAGAGAAGATTAGTGTGTGTGTGTGTGAATCTCTTGTAAGGATCTTCATTCATATCATCAATACACTAGATTCATCATCTTCTTTTTCTCCTTCCTCTTCTAATTTGATTTGGCATCATCCGTTTGATTGGGATTCCGCACCATCAAACGGATCTGATTGATACACAAGCAGTTTGGGGACTTACAACTGGTGTCAGAGCCATGAGGCTTTGGATTTTTCAGTTTCTAATTTTTCTTTGGTTTTTGTTTATTTCTCCCCCTAAATTTGTGCATGGGTGAGAATGAAATTAAAATGTGCAAATTTAAACTAACCTATAGCAACAATTAGTCCTCAAAAGGTAGCATTTTCAAAAAGCTTACAAACACATCGAATTGAGCTTTGTTAAACGACTTTGTGAACAGATCCGCTACATTATTAGCAGTAGAAACATGTTCCAGACGAATGAGCGAACGCTCATAACAATCTCTGATGAAATCAATTTTGATGTCAATGTGCTTGGTTTTTGAGTCTTGGACTGGATTTTTTTGCAATTTGAATTGCAGCCTCATTATCACAAAAGATAGGAGTTTCTAAATAATTCAAACCGTAATCCAACAGCTGATGTTGGATCCATATAACTTGAGAGCAACAAGCAGAGGCAGCAACATATTCCGCTTCTGCTGTTGAGGTTGAGACGGTGTGCTGTTTCTTGCACTGCCAAGACACTAGCCGGTCACCAAGGAATTGACACCCTCCGGACGTAGATTTCATGTCAAGCTCACAGCCTCCATAATTACTGTCAGCAAATGCATATAAATCAAATTAAGAATTTTTGGATACCAAAGACCCAATTTTGGGCTACCTTTGAGGTACCGAAAGATTCTTTTGACAGCAATAAGATGTGAAAGTTTAGGATTAGCCTGATAGCGTGCGCATTGGCAAACTGCAAACATGATCTCTGGTCGGCTTGCAGTTCGATACATCAACGAACCGATCATTGATCTGTAGTGAGTTTGATCTACGGATTCGACATCAATATATGGAGTCAGCAGAGCTCTCTCGGCCATTGGCTTCAAAGCAGGTTTTGCGTCTTGAAACCCAACCTTCTCAAGTATATCCTCCACATACTTTTCTTGATGGAGCGGGATCCCGGTTGATTTTTGTTGGACCTGAAGACCCAAAAACATGGTCATTTCGCCTAACGAACTCATCTCGAACCTCTTTTTCATCACTCCTTCGAACTCTTTGCAAAGCTGTGGATTTGTAGACCCGAAGATAATGTCGTCAACATAGATCTGGACTAGAATCTCATCATTACCCACATGCTAGATGAACAAAGTTTGATCGATAGTGCCACGAGAATATCCATGGTCGAGCAAGTGCTTTGTGAGAGTTGCATACCTCGCTCGAGGAGCTTGATGTAACCCATATAATGCCTTGTCCATCTTGTAGACATGATTGGGAAACATCGAGTTAACAAACCCAGGGGGTTGATCAATGTAGATTTCTTCCTTCACTTTGCCATACAAGAAGGCTGTCTTGACATCCATCTGATAAACAGTGAAGTTCACGTAGGAAGCGTATGCAAGGAAGATACGGATAGCTTCCAAGCGAGCTACGGGAGCATAAACCTCGGTGTAGTCAAGACCCTCGATCTGTCTAAACCCACGAACCACCAATCTCACTTTATTGCGCACTATGACTCCGGAATCATCCTGCTTATTGCGGTATACCCAACGTGTGTTAAGAGACTTCTTGCCCTTAGGCAATT
Source organism: Lactuca virosa (assembly GCF_052849685.1). Lineage (NCBI taxonomy): Eukaryota > Viridiplantae > Streptophyta > Magnoliopsida > Asterales > Asteraceae > Lactuca > Lactuca virosa. The sequence continues at coordinate 301,141,214 of NC_136429.1, read as the reverse complement.
CAACCAGCTGCCAAACCCCGAGCTCTTTAAATTGATTTAATTCTTCGTGCATAGCATCTACCTAGATGGGGTCATTTGAAAGCCATGTCAATGTTCTTTGGATCTATCTGAGAGATAAAACAAGAATAAAGACATGTATTAACATCTCCACTTTGACTTCTTGTTCTAACACCATCATCCAGCTGGGCAATGACATTATCAATCGGATGATCGCATTGAATGCGTGAAGGTATCTCCTGGCTGATGTCATTGAGTGAAACAGGAAGATTGTGAATGTTGATAACTCCATCATTTTCCGAAAGATCCACTTCAGACGAAACTATCTCATTAGTAGGATCTGCTACAAACTCATTTGCAATTTTCTCAGGAAAGAGAAGTTCCATAAAAGTTTGAGTAATAGCGGAAGCATCTCGGGACATGAACTCTCTTTCATCAGGAGTAAGAGGAGTGGCATCAGCATCTGGAGTGTGTTGATAACTTGGAGATGCTGGACAAGTAATTTGAACAGAGGAATCCACCGTAGGAATTGCAGAAGACACTATCGGCGATCTGTAAACAACTTCTTCGTCTTCATCTTCAGGTACAGTCTTCGAACAAGAAGTAGAACCATATAGACTATCTGAACACACATTGAACGATTTGAACAAAGATGTGTAATCAAACAGCCAATCAGGACCCACTCTAGCATCCGTTTCATTCTCCTCCAACCAGCGCACATCGAAGGATTGTACAATTTGCTTTGTTCTTTAATTGTAGACCCTGTACACAGTGTGAGCAACATACCCCACAAAATAGCAGTCATCAGCTTTGGCATTGAACTTCGGGTTGGACTCTAGGCGAAGAAGGGTACAAGGGCAACCAAATACGCGGAAATGGCTCACAGATGGCTTGTGACCATATTGAATTTCGTACGGAGTCTTCATCTGGGCTTTGTTGATCAAAAGATGATTCTGAACATAGCAAGTCGTGTTGATCGCCTCAGTCCAAAAGAAAACTGGTAACATTGAGTCACCCAGCCTCGTCCTCACATCGCATTCCCAGCTTCGTCCTCGTTGCACAGTAGCGTCCAATAAAAAAGGAAGCAAAGTTGGGGGTGCCGGGGATCGAACCCGGGTCTCCTCCCCACTCAACCAGCGCCCCTTCCAACTCTTCTAGGCTGCATCTTGCTTCATTCCTTCGAAATTTAATTCAAAAGGAGTCCTTTCTCGATTCCAAATTTCGCAATATTGTCACTTTTAGCCCAAAAATCAATTTCCTTTTATTTTTAAATTCCATTTTCAACCAAAAATTTTAGTTTTTATTTTTTGACTTTTCTTTTTGACTTTTGACTTCAAATTTTGACTTTGACTCTAAAGTTTGACCTTTGACTTTAAACTTTGACTTTCTCGTTTGACTTTCAAATTTTCAAATTTAGCTTTTCGGTTTGACTTTTAAGTTTGACATTTCAAATTTGACTTTTAAGTTTCACTTTTTAAATTTGACTTTTAAGGTTGACTTTTTCGGTTTTTATGTCAAAGGGCATATTTTTAAACAATGAATTCCTCAATCATCCTGGACAATGAAGTATCTTATTCTCAATCTTGCATTAAAACTGTCAAGTTTTTGCGTGATCAAATCGAGCTGATTAAAAGAGAAAATGAGGATCTAAAATATGAGAGATATACCATTAGGAGAGAACAAAAACCATTAAAAGAAAAATTAGAAGCGAAAACTAAGGACTTAAGGAATTTGCAAGAAGATTACAACAACAAGTGTGTAAACTATGATCAGATTAAAAGAAAACTTGCTGCTGTAACTGATGAACTTGACACTTTGAAAATTAAGTGTGGAAAAACAGATGTTAGTTTCAAAAATTATACTGCATCAAGTAAGACAGTCGAGTCCTTAGTTGAAAAACAATTGAGTTTTAATGATAATCAAACCAAGGGTTTAGGATATGAGAGTGTCCCTCCTCCATTCAACCATTCATATTATGTTAATCCCTTGACTCAGGAAGAGATTGACCGAGAACCATTTATGGTATACGGTAAACCAGCTGCTGAACAGGCAACTGAGGGTGTTGAGATGAAATATACTAATGATTCTACTTCTTGTTCAGGTAAAGCAGTAGAGGATGAGAACAAGGAGAAAACTATTGACCAATCCAATGACTCCTTGAAATCTGAATTTGTTGCTTCGAACTCTGTTGCTTCTAATTCTGTTAATCCTAACAAGCCTGCTGTTGAGAAATACAGGCCATAAACACAAGTTAAACAGAATGCTTGCTGTAACTGTGCGTGTGGGAAAAGCAAGAGACAAGGCAAGGATATGCCACCAGGGGTAGGAAGAAACAACTGTTGGATATAGTGTCTAAGTCCATAACTATATTTGGTATGTACTTGACCCGACCCGGCATGGTCCATTTGGGTTGCACTTCACCCGAACAATTTATGGATAATCGTTTGAGAATAGTATAAGTTATGATTTATTAATATATTATAAGTTCTAATATATTAATATAAAATCATATTATTTAATTAGTGTTGATCTATAATTAATTTAGAATTAATTTAGAGATCAAAAGTATGACTAATTAAATATGGGCTCTTGTATTTATATAGTGTGGGCTAATGCTTATTTGGAATGGGCTAGGCTTGCATGGAAAGTCCATGGATACTCCATGAAGCTTTAACCGAATCTCATGGAAATGAAAAGACATGGGTATTAGGGTTTACATGGATGTAACCCTAATCCACCACACTATATAAAGTAGGCTTTGGTTCTTGAAATCACACGAGTTGTGGTGAGTAAAGTAAGAGGGCCGATTTCAAGAAGGTGATTACTATTCTCTCAAAGTTCCAAGTTTGTGGTGATTTGTGATTTCCATTTGAGGCATCCACACTATTGGTGCTAGGCTCTAAAACTCCAAGCAATCAACTACAACTACAAGGTAAGTAATTCTACTAGCTTTATTTGATTCAAGTTCCCCATGCCATGCTAGATAGGATAAGAACCTTGGAAAAATAATTATTTGCATGTATCATAGTCAAGCATAGATCCAAGGTTTCTAGGGTTGCATGTACACCATAGGAGTGTTAGAATGCTGAAAACCCATCAGTGGTATTAGAGCCAGGTTTGTTTATTTGATACTTGATGCAAAAAGAAAAAAAAAAAAACTTGAAAATCAAAGTTTTGTTCAAAAGCTCGTATCAAAATTTCAAGTTTTGTATATGTCTTACGATTCTTGAAATTTTTGATATGAACATTCATAAACATATGAGTTTAGAAGATCATAGAAATTATGTGCTAATAATTGATTAGATTAATTCTTGATCTTTATGTGTTTTAATGGAGTCCATAACTAGTTCTTAAGTTATGGATAACCAAAAGTCACATTTATAAATAACCATTAAAAGAACACATAGGTTACAAAAAATGAAGAGTCTTCATTTTTAATAACCACTAACTCATAAGTTATGAGAAATGAAAAGTTTTGAAAGTTTACAAAACTTGCCCTCAAGTTTTGGAACATGTAAAGTCATATTAAAAACTTTAGTTCCAACCCCTAGAATTTTAAAAAGTTAAAATTCAATCCTTATACTTTATAATATTATAAGTTTAATAATATTTATATATGTATAAGATCAAGTCGTCTTACCGCTAGTACGCCTCATTCACGAAGCCGGTCTATAAGGGGGGTATAAGGTTGTTGCCTATAAAATGGCAACTTAATGGGTGTCCACTCTCACCCACCGCTTCCTTGATCGGTGGAGGGTCGTTAGCCTAACGGGTAGGACAAGGACTTATAAATTCTCATTAAAAGTATAATGATAATACTAAAGTAACTAAACTTTATTGAATTCCTAATCTTAGTTATTTTAGGAAAATGTGAATAAGGTGCTAATCCATGAAATTACACTTTACACTTTGTTTAAGTCGTTAGTGGAGCGTGTGTGGTTAACCGGCACACTAACTTGAACTTAACAAGGTAGGTAAAAGGTGACTTAATGTTTATCATAGTATCGATGGAGCGTGTGTGGTTAACCGGCACATCGATTGAGGGGTAATACATTAAGGGTACCAAGTAATTTGCATGGTTACTTCACACCTTGTTTTGTGATCACAGTCACAAAACTTGAAGGGCACACTCGAGATTGAAACATGCCATTGAAGAAAGTTCAATGAATCTCAAAGAATCTAGGAGTTTCTAAACTAATTAAAACCTAATTAAATATTTCGTTTTTCATGATGGAAATTGGTGAATCGTCATTCACCTACCTTCAAACATCTTATAGCTTAGATTACGGCATCCCTCTTCTAAGTTATAAAATATTGTGTTGGGTCCTAGCTTTAATATTACATTTGGGTGTTTTGTTAAGGACTATCTCTATATCTAATCTAATCTATTCCCTTTTTTTTTAGATGTCTTCCAATAACAATGCTTCTGGCTTAAACCCCACTAGCTCCTTCTCTCTCATGAATCTTTGTGGGAGAGTCATCTTTGATGGGTCCAACTTCACAGATTGGATCAGAAACATCAGGATGGTCACTCGGTATGAGAACAAAGAATATGTTCTCGACAAGGAGCTGAAGGTACCCGAGCCAACTGCTACTCCTGAAGAGCTTGCTGAATATGAGGTACATGAAAGAGATGCTACAAAAGTGGCATGCATCATGATGGCCACCATGACAGCCGAGCTCCAAAAGTCCTATGAGGACTATTATCCTTTTGAGATGCACCAGGACTTGATGGACCGCTACCATCAAAGTGCTCGTCAAGAGCAATATTAAATAATCTCCTCCATGATAACAACCCGAATGAAGGATGGTGAACCCATCACGGGCCACATGCAGAAAATGCAAAGGTATGTGGACCGTTTACTGAAGCTGAATGTGAACTTCCCTGAGGAGTTAGCAATAGACATCATTTTGCACTCCTTGCCATCGTGTTATGATCAATGCCGCATGACATATCACATGAACAAGGAAGAAGTCACCCTCAGCAAACTTCAAGGACTCTTGAAGACCGCCGAAAGTGGTCTAAAGGGTAAGTCGGTTGTTATTACTCCTACTCCTACTCCAACTGCGGCCAATGTCTTGGCAATCGGGCATGGCAAAGGGAAGAAGAGAAAGAACCCTTCTAAGGGTACCAAGGGTAAGACCCTTGAAGGCTCCTCTTCAAGCAAAAGCAAGAAAGGTTTTGTCACTCCTTCTGCTAACCCTAATGAGGCTGAATGCTTCTATTGCCATGAAAAGTCGCACTGGAAGCAAAACTGCCCAAAGTACCAGCAAGATTTGAAGGATGGGAAAGTAAAACCCAACCATGCAGGTATATACACTATATTGTCTAATAACTCACCTCATTCTAAGTCTTGGGTCTTTGATACAGGTTGTGGTATTCACATATGTTGTGATTTGCAGGGACTAAAAAGAAGTGAGAATGTGGAGCAGGTAAAGATAAACTTGATCATGGGAAACAGGAAAGCTTCACCTGTCACCAAGATAGGAGTTTATTCCTTAGTGATAAAAAGTGGCTTTACATTTGATTTGAATAAATGTTATTATTCGCCAGAAATGGCAAGAAGTGTTATTTCCTTTCATGCATTGTATAAACAAGGTTTTACCTTTTATTTTGATAATAATAATGGTAGTATTGATGCTTTCTTTAATAATGTTCTTTATTTTAAAGCATTACCTTGTGATGGCGTGTATGAAACTGTATCTGTTGTAGATAATCCAGGAAATAATGTATTGTGTATTAACTCTTCCACTAGCTTAGATAAAGCATCCTTATGGCATTTTCGTCTTGGACATGTAAGCAAGAAACGCATAGGCCAACTCCAAAAGGATGGAATCTTGGAGTCATTTGACCTAAAGTCAGATGATAGTTGTGAATCTTGTTTGCTTGGTAAAATGACAAAGTCACCTTTTACTGGAACTTGTGCTAGGGGTGAAGGTTTGTTGGACCTCATACACACGGATGTGTGTGGACCCTTCAGAACCGCCACAAGAGATGCCAATCGGTTCTATGTGACTTTTACTGATGATTTTAGTAGATATGGATATGTCTACCTAATCAAGCATAAGTCAGAAACCTTTGAGAAATTCAAAGAGTTTAAGCAAGAAGTAGAGAATCAGTTGGGCAGGAACATTAAGATGCTTCGATCCGATCGTGGTGGTGAGTATCTTAGTACTGAGTTCCTTGACTATCTTAAGGAATGTGGGATTGTCTCACAATTGACACCTCCTAGGACACCACAGTTGAATGGTGTAGCTGAGATGCGCAATCGGACCTTGTTGGACATGGTTCGTTCCATGATGAGTCGAGCTTCGCTACCAATCTCATTTTGGGGGTATGCCTTAGAGACTGCCGCCCATATCCTTAATCTGGTCCCTACAAAGAAGGTTGCCAAAACACCTCACGCGGTGTGGACTGGAAAAGTTCCCAATCTAGACCACATCAAGATTTGGGGTTCCGAGGCTTTCGTGAGACGCGAGACTCACGATAAGCTCGAACCCCGAAGCGAAAGGTGTATTTTCATCGGCTACCCACAGAAATCCTTTGGTTACATCTTCTACAGACCCAGTGATAATGTGGTCTTTGTAGCAAGAAGAGGATTCTTTCGAGAGAGAGAATTCATGAGCCAAGGAGACAATGGGAGGCAAATTGACCTTGAGGAAATTTAAGAGTCAAGTGGTGAAGGAACCTCAAACCCTAGCCCTCAACCTGAGGAGGAAACTCCTGTTGAGCCGACTGAAGAATTTATACCTCTGAGGCGTTCCACCAGAGTTAGGAATGCACCTGAGCATTATTATGGTTTTCATATTACTGCAGAAGGTGAGACACTTATCAGTGATAACACACTGGTAAATCTGGATGAGCCTAACAACTACACGGAAGTCATGGCAGGCCATGAGGCTGCTAAATGGAAAGAGGCTATGGATAGCGAGATATAGTCCATGTATGACAATCAAGTTTGGAACTTGGTTGACAATGTACCTGATCGTAAGAAAGTTGGGTGCAAATGGATCTTCAAGAAGAAGACCGACATGGATGGTAATGTACACACTTATAAGGCACGACTGGTTGCAAAGGGTTATTCTCAAACTTCGGGAGTTGATTATGATGAGACCTTTTCACCAGTGGCCAAGATTAAGTCTATTAGGGTTCTGTTAGCCATTGCTGAATTTCATGATTATGAAATATGGCAAATGGATGTCAAAACCGCTTTCCTTAATGGAAAGTTGGCTGAAGATGTTTACATGGTTCAGCCAGAGGGTTTTGTCAGTACAGAGTACCCCAGTAGAGTGTGTAAGCTCGAGAAATCCATTTATGGATTAAAACAGGCACCTCGCAGATGGAATCTTTGCTTTGATGAGAAACTCAAAGAATTTGGCTTTTCAAGGAGTGAAGATGAATCTTGTGTCTATATTAAGGCTAGTGGGAGTATAGTCAGCTTTTTGGTACTATATGTGGATGACATACTACTCATAGGAAATGACATCCCAACCCTGCAGGAAGTAAAGTCCTGGCTTGGGAAGTGTTTCGCTATGAAGGACCTTGGAGAAGCTGTCTATATCCTAGGGATAAGGATTTTGAGAAACAGGAGTAAAAGACTAATTGGACTTAGTCAAAGCACCTATGTGGACAAAGTGTTGAAAAGGTTCAACATGCATAACTCCAAGAAAGGAGAGTTACCTATCCAGAGTAACGCCAGATTGAGTAAGACACAAAGCCCTAGTACTGAGGCTGAGATAGCAGAAATGAGTCGAATACCTTATGCTTCAGTTGTAGGATCGATCATGTATGCTATGACGTGTACTCGACCTGATGTAGCCTTTGCTTTGAGCATGGTTAGCAGGTATCAGGGGAACCCTGGCAAGGCACACTGGACTGCGGTAAAGAATATCCTTAAGTACCTACGGAGGACTAAGGACTAGGTCCTTACCCTCGGTGGCAGTGAAGACTTGAGAGTTGTAGGGTACAGTGATGCTAGCTTTCAGACTGACAGGGATAATTTCCGCTCTCAGTCGGGCTGGGTCTTTACTCTAAACGGAGGGGCAATTACTTGGAAAAGTTCCAAGCAGGAGACAGTGGCTGATTCCACTTGTGAATCAGAGTATATAGCAGCAAGCGAGGCAGCAAAGGAGGCTATATGGCTAAAGAACTTCATCGGAGACCTTGGAGTTGTAGCAGCTATAAAGGAGCCAATGGAGATTTTCTGTGACAGCAATAGTGCGGTTGCCTTAGCCAAGGAACCAAGAGATCATGGGAGATCCAGACACATTGACAGAAAATATCACTTCATCAGACATCGAATAGAAAAAGGAATCCTCGTGGCAAAGAGGGTATCATCGGATGAGAACCCAGCAGATCCCCTCAGGAAGAGACTGACCCGGGCTAAGCATCTCCAGCATGCTCGGAGCATAGGGCTGAAGGATGATATTAGTTTTAGTAGTTAGATAATCTTGAAATTTGTAAAATGTAATTGACATTTGATGATAAATAAAAGCTGTTATTTATGAGTAAGTGTTGCTATCTCTTGTCAATCGTTTACTATTATTTCTTTTTGCATGTTTTGACTTCCAGAATAATTATGTTATGGTTTATATCATATTATTCAAACTCTCCACAGTCGGTCATATGTTGGAAGTAGATATGAATCAAGACTGTCATGAGTTGGCTTGTAGAGGTCTAAGATGTTAGACAAAGCGGGGTTATAACACTCATGAGTGCTCATAAGTTCTGAGTATTGGATTCAACCCACGCTCACTTGTATCACTTCATGGAATTTATCTCGAGTGACCGTGAGACGGTAATATCATATAAGTATTCAAACCTAGAGATATGATTTGTTGCCTATGAGTTGGTTATGCATTGATTGCACGAAAACGCATTGGTAACTCGATGTTATAAACCGTGCCTTTGTGTGTAGTTCAACAAGTAGTAGAGCAAACATATGAGTCGAAGTTTATCTGTTCCTTCTAGGATTGGAAGCGATATCTGGGCCCCTCGATGATTTTGTTTTGACCTATGTACCGGGTCCGGTCAGAACTAAATTGATGTGTTCAGTTAAGTTCTATGTCAAACAAATCAGAAATCGGGAAACAAATGTTGGACAATAAGCAAGACCATGTTCCATGTATTTGTCCGGCTGATATCTAGAACAGAGGATTATATGATCACTTATCTAAAATGGCGCTTCATAGTTCAACAGAGTTTAAAGAGCTACGATTGTTGATCGGTTCCTGAAGTCATACTTGCAACTATAGTTATTAGACTTATCCAAGTGGGAGACTGTTGGATATAGTGTCTAAGTTCATAACTATATTTGGTATGTACTTGACCCGACCCGGCATGGTCCATTTGGGTTGCACTTCACCCGAACAATTTATGGATAATCGTTTGAGAATAGTATAAGTTATGATTTATTAATATATTATAAGTTCTAATATATTAATATAAAATCATATTATTTAATTAGTGTTGATCTATAATTAATTTAGAATTAATTTAGAGATCAAAAGTATGACTAATTAAATATGGGCTCTTGTATTTATATAGTGTGGGCTAATGCTTATTTGGAATGGGCTCGGCTTGCATGGAAAGTCCATGGATACTCCATGGAGCTTTAACCCATGGATCTCATGGAAATGAAAATACATGGGTATTAGGGTTTACATGGATGTAACCCTAATCCACCACACTATATAAAGTAGGGTTTGGTTCTTGAAATCACACGAGTTGTGGCGAGTAAAGTAAGAGGGCCAATTTCAAGAAGGTGATTACTATTCTCCCAAAGTTCCAAGTTTGTGGTGATTTGTGATTTCCATTTGAGGCATCCACACTATTGGTGCTAGGCTCTAAAACTCCAAGCAATCAACTACAACTACAAGGTAAGTAATTCCACTAGCTTTATTTGATTCAAGTTCCCCATGCCATGCTAGATAGGATAAGAACCTTGGAAAAATAATTATTTGCATGTATCATAGTCAAACATAGATCCAAGGTTTCTAGGGTTGCATGTACAACATAGGAGTGTTAGAATGTTGAAAACCCATCAAAACTTCCAAGTGAAGAAAAAGACTTGCTTTCACTGTGGAACACTTCGACACATTGCCAGAAATTGTACTAATCGCGCATACGTTCCCTACTACACACAAGGCTAGCAAAACGCACCAAGAGGGAGATACTTCAAAAGAAACTCCTCAAGGTCACGTTCAGACAATGGCGACTAGAACGCGCAAAAGGCAAAAAATCAAAATCCCAAAGTCAAGAAGGGAATGTCGGCCAAGAAGCCAAGCTCAAGAGATGCTCCTATGAAGCCAAGACTGGTTAGGTCAATGTCATCTCGGCAGCCGATGTCAAGTTCAAAATCAAGTTCCGAGGCACCCATCCGCTTGAAAAAGAAATGTGTTAAACTCAACTACAGATGGGTACCGAAGGTTCAATCTCCCAAATCATCTAATGCTTCTAATATTTCTACATCTTCTGTTTGTGATAAACATGATATGTCATGGGAGAGAGTACCTTGCAAGGATGATAAAGGTCAACCAAGTTTCAAAATGGACTGGGTTCCAAAGACCAACTAATCCCGCTCTGTGTCTGAGCAGCTATGGAGGCATATCATCAGACTTCGGTTTGTTGATAGTGGCTGTTCCAGGCACATGATAGGAGGAATATCTCAACTGTACAACAATCATAACATTGTTTGAGAGTATGTGTCCTTTGCGGGAAAGGAAGAAAGGAAGGGATCACTCATGGAGTTTGTGCTTAACGATGTGAAGAATTTTCGGATCTGTTCTGAGATTATGCGTGCTGTTCTCAGAACTTCTTGATGCAAATTCAATCGATGACTTACGGTTTGAGTTTTCTTCTCTATACTCCTAAGGTTATCTTAAACTGATTCATTTTAAAGACGATTTTTTATTTCCTTATATGTATTTCTTTACTAGATTGTTTTGGGAAGTGATATGAAGTATAGTGCTAAAGGGCAATTTATGATGCGTGTAATGTATTAAAGCCAAATTGTCTAGACTCTATATTTAACATCCTGGCAGGCACAAAGGATTCAAAAGTACTAGACATTGATTGACCATGAAAGGACTAGACTATATGGACTTAGATAGTTTCATTTGGACTGACCATACGAGACTCGGGTAGATTGAGAAGTGAGATTAACATGGGAGCCCATGAGATACACTAATTTACTACGCATCTAGAACTGTGTCTTAACTCTTCCTTGATGTACGAACTTATGTCCTTAATTCTGGTTCTGATAGGGCGACCGGGGGGTTCTGATAAAGTACGTCTGTAGGAAATTATTTTCTTGCTTTCTATCTATCAGTCATATGTTGCTTCCTCTGCGTGATTGGAAGAGATCCGACCTGGATTGCAACATATGCAACTCTAATTCTACGCACCTTCTTCTCTATGAAATTCTTTCTATTTGTTAGCCATATGCTTTCCCCTCTGCGTGATCGGAAGATCCGACCTGGGACACAACATATGCAACATTCTTCCTCTTAATCCCTCTATCTCTGTTAGTCATATGGTATTCCCTCTGTGTGATTGGAAGACATCCGACCTGGGATAGAACATATGCATTTCTAAATGTGACTTCCTCCTTAATAATTGTTTACTCACCTAAACTAAGGAGTTCTTTGGAAGTTCTTGATAACTAGGGTATATCGGGAAGTGGGTAACACGTTCTAGTGCAACTAAAAGTTGAACCATTTATAGGTTGTCTGGAGATCTTGCTGCTAAATTTAAGTGGACAACAATATCCTTGGTCGTCGTCAGCTAAATGTCCATTTAGGAATATATATCACAATGACTTGTCACTTATAATCTGTCCAAATTATGAACATCCTTTGTGTTTAAGTGGACCACAATACCGGTGATTGACCAGATCTAGACATGCAGGCGTGTGCTGATAAACGATATTGGATTGCTTGACAACTTTGATCCCAAATATTTTTGTTTTTGTTAAATTTGTTCATAGTTTTCCTCTATGCTAAAATTTAGGGGGAGAATTAAAAAAAAAATTCAAAAATCAAACAAAAATCAGAAAATTAAAAAAAATAGTGTTATTTCTGTTTTATTTCTTGTTCAAGAGAATCAAAAATCCAAAAATATTTTTTTTTGTTTTATTTCTTTCAGAAAATTCAAAAAATTCAAAAATATTGTGTGTTAAGTTTTCTTTTAGTTTTGTTTTGTCATAAATTGAATTTAGATGTAGATGCAACTCATGCCGTCTGTGTCGAAAATTTCTGATCCAAGGCTTTATCCGTGAGCATCGAAGAATTTTCATTCGAAGGAGCAAGAAATGAAGATTATTATTTCAACATTCAATCCTTCAACCCCAGAAGCAAGGTCAAGCTGTAGTTGAAGATTATGTGACAGATTGCATTGAAGCCTCCTCAATCAATTTGCTGCTATCTTGTACCTGCTGAAGTGATCCAGAAGTTTCGTTCTCTATACTCTCTGAAGATTCTCAAGCTGAAAGCGGAATTTTCAAGAATCTATTCAAGAAGCCTCCTCACCCAACGTGCGTTCAATGTCAAATTCTGAAGAAAAGCCTAACTGCTCAAGATGAAGTCATTCATTGAAGATTCATATGTTCATCTTGAAGTCATGAAGATATCGAAGATTAAAGTTGAAGCCAAAGCTCTCAATGAAGATTAACAAGAAAAGCCAGCTACTTTTTAGGGGGAGCTTGTTGGGTCAATTAGAAAAGAAAGCTATAAACCAAGGGGGAGATTGTTGGGTCAAAATTTGGTTTATACTTTGCTTTTCTAGGAAAATGTATTTTATGTCTAGGACCGTAAACAGCTTGGTGTTTACGGCCGTATACGTGTTTACAGTTGTGTTTATGGCCGTGAACAAGTTTACGGCCGTAAACCCATTCACAGCCCATGTCTGCTATATATAGGGTGAGGAGTGGTAAATGAATTGAAGAAGTGTGAGGCTAGAGAGAAGGAGAGCATATTGTAGAGAGAGAAACTAGAGAGAAGATTAGTGTGTGTGTGTGTGAATCAATACACTAGATTCATCATCTTCTTCTCCTTCCTCTTCTATTTTGATCTGGCATCATCCTTTTGATTGAGATTCCGCACCATCAAACGGATCTGATTGATACACAATCAGTTTTTGGATTTGAAGGACTGAGCACCTTTTTATGAAGCTGGTGGTTCATCAGTTCCCTCTGGATCATCTCCTCTTAAGGCCTTATCATGATGCTGTCTCTGAGAGGCTTGCTCTACAGCTGGCCCAAGAACAAAGCTCAGTGCCTTCCTCCCGAGCTAAAGGAATTTTTATTGAGGAAGGCCACTTAGGAGAGGGTGATCCCACCATTCTTGGACTTCAAAAGGAGATTAGCGTGCTCAACCAGAAGAATATTGAGCTTGATATCTGTATGGCTGATCTTGAAGCTGAAAAGGCCCAACTTAAAATTCAGGTTGGAGATCTTGAAGCGGATAAAACTCTGAAATCTCAGCAAATTTCTGATCTTAATTGAATTGACCTGTTTTGGCAGGTGTGGTTTTATATGATGCTTTCCGTGGGAACATGACACACACTTTTCAAATTTTATGAAGTCTCTGACAGGTAGTCCACGCACCATTTCATTTTTAGCAAGACAAATCAGATTCTTAGCGTTCGCATGATCGAGTCGTCGGTGCCACAACATAGCATTTTGTTCTGAGACTTTTATAAAGAGGCAGGTGACTTGCTCAGGAATGTTGCTATTCATGTCGATGATGTATGCATTTCTATCCCGCTTTGATTTAACAAGAATCCACTCATCCGGGATGACAATGCCTGACATTAAGATCAGACACTCTTTATCAGTAAAATGCGTTGAATAACCCTTGTCGCAAATCTGAGAGACACTCAACAAGCTGTGCTTTAACTCGGGAGCATAGTTGACGTTCTCGAAACTCAGCACTCCATTTGATACAGTTCCTTTCTGAGTGATTTTTCCACCTTCTCCGCTCGAAAAGGAAATGAATCCCCCATTAAGAGTTTGTATGTCGTTCAACTGGGAGATGTCTCCTGTCATATGCCAGGACCAGCCGCTGTCGACATACCAAGGTCTGACGACATTCCTCCGCAAGTGTCCCTGCAAAATGAACGTGATCATTTAGATTTGGGGACCCAGATCACTACTTTCCTGGGATGACCCTTTATAATCACTGATTTATCTTTTGAGCCTTTTGGTTTTGAATCATCATTTAAAACACTCTCAGAGGATGACAATGATTTGTTGGAAGTTAATTTGGGCACCCATTGGTATTTAGTTTTTTGAAAACTCACAGGTGATTTTGAAACATTTTTCTTTCCCGTTTGCTTTGAGAATTTGGATTTTCTACCAGAAGTGGTTGAAGATTCAGATTCGCTCTTTGATGAAACTGAACTTGGCTTAGCCTTGTTTGATTTTGGAAAACTATTTGTGACTTTATCATTGAAAACCTGTTTGTTCTTTTGAAAAACTGCCCCTTTCTTGTTTTGATTAGCCTTCGAATCATCATCGCGAGGGCGAGATCTTGAGGACATTCTAGTTAAATACCTTCCTCGAGACTCGTTCTCTCCTCTTTGAGACGAAAAATGCACGAATTCCCTATTAGGAAAATTCCTAGCGATGTGACCGGCAGTACCACAGTTAAAACCAATTTGCTTAATATTATTGTAATTGGTACTGCCTTTGTCTGATTTACTTTCTTTACTGACACCCTTACTTTTCCCACAAGAACATGAGCAAGAATTAACAAGGGAAAGTTGCATTGTTACAATTGCTATGAGCCAGGTCATTTTGCTCGTGAGTGTCCAAAGCCAGATAGAAGGGTAACCAGTGATAGAACAATGGTTCCAGTGGGAAATAGTCGTTGAAGTGCTGCTATCAATTGTGAGACTCCTAATCTGGCAATGGTAGCTCAGTCATTTGACTGGGAGGATCAAATTCAGGCCCTGAACATCTCAGGACCTGAAAATGCTCATTTTGTCAAGATCAATGACCTTGCTGAAAAGGAAGCTGAAGTTGACCCAGAAGCAGAAATGATGGACCTCTAATTTGCATTTATGGTCCAAACTACGCCAGAGTCTGCAAAACTGGATGTTAGTAAAAATGGTTGTTCTCAATCTTGAGTGGTAAATAAACAGAAAAAGTGTGAGGCTAGAGAGAAGGAGAGCATATTGTAGAGAGAGACACTAGAGAGAAGATTATTGTGTGTCTGTGAATCTCTTGTAAGGATCTTCATTCATATCATCAATACACTAGATTCATCATCTTCTTCTTCTCCTTCCTCTTCTATTTTGATCTGGCATCATCCGTTTGATTGGGATTTCGCACCATCAAACGGATCTGATTGATACACAAGCAGTTTGGGGACTTACAAGTGGTATTAGAGCTTGGATTATATCAATCATTTTTGTCAGATATGGAGCATATTTGATCTTATTTTTGAAAGAATTTTGCGATTTTGGATAGATCTTGGCAAAATAGGGGGGGGGGGGTTGTTCTTTGCATTTTTCATAAAAACGAGTTTTTGATCGAGTTTTGGAGCAAAAAGTGTGAAAAACGCCATTTTATTCGCATCTGAAGCAGGGTTTACGGCCTCAGAGTTTACTGTGAGGGTTTAGGGCCGGAGTATACGGTCGCCGGAGTTTACGGCCGGAGTATACAGTCTCCGGAGTTTACGACCCGAGTATACGGTCGCCGGAATTTACGGTTCTGGTCGCCGAAATTTACGGCCAGAGTTTACGGCCAGACTTTACAGCCTCGTTTCGAACGTTTACGGCTCGGAGTATACGACCAGCCTCGGTCTCGGTCAGCAGCATATGCGAGACTTCGATCAGATACTCCGAAGTTCGCAGCACTCGTCCTCGCATCGCATTCGCAGCTTCGTCCTCGTTGCACAGTAGCGTCCAATAAAAAAGGAAGCGAAGTTGGGGGTGCCGGGGATCGAACCCGAGTCTCCTCCCCACTCAACCAGCGCCCCTTCCAACTCTTCTAGGCTGCATCTTACTTCATTCCTTCGAAATTTAATTCAAAATGAGTCCTTTCTCGTTCCCAACTTTCGCAATATTGTCACTTTTACCCTAAAAATCAATTTCCTTTTATTTTTAAATTCCATTTTCAACCAAAAATTTTAGTTTTTATTTTTGACTTTTATTTTTGACTTTTGACTTCAAAATTTGACTTTGACTTTAAAGTTTGACCTTTGACTTTAAACTTTGACTTTCTCGTTTGACTTTCAAATTTTCAAATTTAGCTTTTCGGTTTGACTTTTAAGTTTGACTTTTCAAATTTGACTTTTAAGTTTGACTTTTTAAATTTGACTTTTAAGGTTGACTTTCTCGGTTTTTAAGTCAAAGGGCATATATTTAAACAATGAGTTCCTCAAACATCCCGGTCAATGAAGTATCTTGTTCTCAATCTTGCATTAAAACTGTCAAGTTTTTGCATGATCAAATCGAGCTGATTAAAAGAGAAAATGAGGATCTAAAATATGAGAGATATACCATTAGGAAAGTGTGACAACCGTCAATTTCTAGTCAAGACAAAGTCAAATAAAGTCAACAAGTCAAACCGGTCAACTCAGTTAACCTTGTATACTAGGGTTTACATTATGATACTACTGTACAACTCGCTATTTTAATAAGAAGTTATCACTTGGAAAATTCCTAGGTTCAGAATTCTTAAACCCTAATCAGGGTAAGTGATGAAACTACTTTGTAAAACATTATTCCGTAGCCCTCGGGGGCGTATAACATTCATAACAAGGCTTAACAGGGTTTACAAACCTTGCGTTGCGAAGCTAAACATCCAAAAAGGTCAAAAACAAAATCTCTCTCAATCTCCCTTTATCAATCTCTCTCTCTCTCTCAAATCTCTCCCAAATCTCTCTCAAAACTTTTATAATCATTTGGGGCATCCCAACCCTTAACTTAATCAAAAACAACTCGAAACGGGAAGTTTATTCGAAAAACAGCTCTATAGAAGCGAACCCTCTTAAGGAACCGAACCTCTCATTAGAACCGAGACCATCTTAAGAACCGAACTCATAAGGACCGAAACTGCCATGGACCGAAACCCTTTACAAGAACCGAACCCGAAGGTCCAGTTCGGGCCCGAAACCTGTACAGCCGAAGGTCCCATCGGACCGAACTACCCTTCGCTTCTCGCCTGCTTTCGCTTTTGGTTCCTTCTGATGGCTTCGCATGCGAAACTCGGACCGAACCCTTCTCTCGGTTCTCATCCAACAACCGAACCCTCCTCTCGGTTCTAAGCACCCACGGACCAAACCTTCAGCCCTGAACCCGGATTTTCGCAGACTTCGCCCGTTTTCCCTATATTATCATATTTTAATCACATTTTAAAATGGGAGGATCATAAACTAAAAATGATATCTATTGGGTGAGATTTTGTGATAGAGTGTTGACTTTCCCTAAAGTGTTACCCTTAGTCACTATTCATCCATACCTAGTCAACTGTTTGTCGTTTGACATCTCTCCTCCAGCTGCATAGCTTCATCAAAAGCGGGAAACTCTTATATCTCCTTCTACATTACTCACTCTCTCACCAAAAAGCGAACACCTCTCTCTCTAACTTTCCCTCTCTAGAACTCGAGATTTCAAGGCTGTTCTTGAGATTTTCGCTCTAGTCTTGGTAAGTATATTCATGCTACACTTGAATACTCTACACTCCTTCACTCAAATCATGAATCTCTTATACAAATATCGTCATATTTGTGCATAGGACCTTCGAATATTCAAGTATCTCCCAAGTGTTATTGACTTGGAAACCTTTATTCTTCCACCTTCATCTCAGGGAATAACTCAAGGTGAGTTCATACCCCCACATTTTCGTGTTTTCTTCAAGTTTTAGGGGAGAATACAAGTTAAAATACCAAAAACTTAACTAAACTCAAACATCAGCTTTCAACAGGAAAATTTTGTTCCGTTCACGGACTGTTTTCACCATCTTAAACTTAATAGCTTTCACAAATGTTTAATATGGAAATATTACAGGCTCATACCTTTAAAATGACTACTTGCAAAACTCCATACGATTTTTCTAGAATTTATGGTGATTTTTACAAAACTGCCTATCATTTCAGAAACAAATTCGGACCAGTCTATGAATATGAACATTTTCACACAAGTTAGTGACTTCTAAAAATCATGAGAAAAATAATGAATAAACTAGACACATTTTCTAAACTCTCAGAGTTTATGGATTTGGTTTTTGACATCGTATGATTGTTGGATTAGTGTCTAAGTCCATAACTATAATTGGTATGTACTTGACCCGACTCGGCATGGTCCATTTGGGTTGCATGGCATCGGAACATTTGGATAGACCGTTTATGAGGAAAAGACATTTTGTGACATATTAATATATTATAAGTTCTAATATATTAATATGAAATCATGTTATTTAATTAGTATTGATCAAGAATTAATTTGGACTTAATTTAGTGATCAAAAAGAGACTAATTAAATATATGGGGATTGATTGTGTAAATCATTCATTCTTATATATGTGGGCTTATGATCCAAGATTCCTTTATGTTGGGTTTAACCCATGTGGTGATCCATAGATACTCCATGGAGGTTAAAACCCATGGAGCATAAGGAATGGGTAAAGTCATGAGTTACATGGTGTAACCCTAATAGCCACACTATATAAGAACCCCTTTAGTTCAAGAAATTGGCACTAGTGATACATATGTAAGAGGGCTAGCCAATTTGAACATGTATGTCTTCTTCTCATGGTTATTCCAAGAGTTCATGATGTTGTGTGAACCATTTGAGGTGTCACACTTGGGGCACTAGGCTCTCAAGCTTCATGGATTCAAGCAACAACAACAAGGTATGTATTCTATCTATTTTATTATCCTAGTATTAATGTTTTGGTATGCTAGTTAGGATAATACCTTGGATAATCATATTTTCATGTATAATAGAGAAAACATAGATCCAAGGTATTTAGGGTTGCATGTACACTTAGGAGTGTTAGAATGCTCAAAACCCAACAGTGGTATCAGAGCCTAGGCTTGTTTTCAATTATACTTGATGCAAATTGCTGAAAAATGCTGAAAAAGTCGAATTTCGGGCATTCTGGGCACTGTACTCGCCGAGTCCACTGATGAACTCGCCGAGTACATGAAGAAAATCATCCTACTCGGCGAGTAGGTTGATACACTCGACGAGTAGGAGCCCCAGACAGCATATTTTCGAGTTTTTTTGGCTAGAAATGGACTAGAAACATTACCCTAAGATGTTTTTGAACTTATAAACTTGTTTTTGATGTGGTAATGTTCATACTAATCCAATTTCAAAGATAATTGTCAATATATTCATGTTTTGTATTAGTTTAGTGATTAGGCTAATTACATGAAAAAGTTTGATTTGAATTATCTTGTTCTTATGAGTTGCTTAGATTAATAGAAAAGTTAATTGATTATGTGTTTTCAATCCATTTTAATCTAAGAGTTGATTCTAAAATGTGTTTTTGTAACTTGTCCTCAAGTTATATGAAAAGTCACATTTAAGTTTCATAAAACTCATAAAAGTTGGCAATGGTTACAAAAAATGAAGAGTCTTGTCCTCAAGTTATGGAGGTTCAAGAGTCACTTCATTAAGTAATAAAATGTGTAACCTTAATTAATTCCATAAATTACAAAATAAAGAAAAGTTACATTCTTTTATTAGTTTAAAGTCTTCCATAACTTGCCAAAGAAAGGGGCATTGGTTGCGAAGCTGCCAAATTTACCTAAGGATGTTAAAGTCAATAAGTTTGACTCTACTTCAGGTAAAGTCCACTATCTAACTCTGCTAAGTTTCTATTATGAGATTCTTGATACATGATGTGACTGGGTCACATGTTGATGTTTTAAGAATCAAAGAAAAAGTGAAGAAACTTAAAGAAAGAATATGCTGAATCTGATGGCATAGATGGATTTCTATCGCATAGTTTGAGGATCAGATTCTTGAGCTACTTCTTAAGAGTTATGATATATTGCTTAGGAATAGATAACAACAAAGTTTTCTTGTGATTTTGCACTGTAAGGATAGTTTTTCCGCAAAGTTTTTAAAATAAAAGAAAAAAAAATTTTGATTTTATTTATTTTAAAAATCCTTACAATGGCATTTGTGAAAATTTTTGTTGCTTATAAGATTCCATTAAGAGCAAGAGTGGAAATATGAATTTGATTCTTTCATTTGTGGTAGTGTCTAAATTTACCAAATAAGGAAAGATTCTCATCACCCAAGTTTCAGTTGGATAGAAACTTGGAATCATGCAAGGTGTATAGTATGATGAATGAGAACTTTCAAGCATTGGAAAAATTAAGACTAACTACTTGTTCACATGGATGTGTGAGTCAAGTAAAGGACTAAGGGATCGAGTACACATTCTTGTGCACTGATTAAGTCCACCACAAAGATCGATAAGACTATTCATCATGACTTGCTAAAGTTTAGCAAATATGGTTATACTTACAAGCTTAAGTGTAATTCTGAGACATTGGAAAAGGTTTCAATGTATGGCAGAGCGAATAAGAAGAATCAACTTAGGCAGAAAGATAAAAGTTTCTCAAATCTGAAAAGATGGGAGAGTACTTTAGTATCATGTTAGATAATCATCTTAATGATTAAGAGAAGAGGAGCTATGAATTGTTGAAGTAGTTAAATCAAGAAGATGATTTATACTTCGTTCCAAAAACAATTCTTAGAGTTATACTCTAAGATTGTAACTTGAGTGACATGTCTTAAAGAAGGTTTAAAACACTTGTCAAATGTAAGAGTAAAAATTTTCTACTCTTGTACATTTGAAATTGGTAAGTTGTGATGTTTTGGATAAAACAAAGACCAACTAAGGCCAATTGTGTGAAGTGTTTGTCTTGATTAGAATCCACACTATCTCTTGAACATCTGACAAGAAAGTCTTATATGTCAAGAGGACAGTGGGAGTCTTAAAAGGTCTTGAAAGTCTCAAGAACTAATCAAGAGTAAAACCTGAAGTTCTTCACTAGCACACGACTTGAGGTTTATAACCTATCGTGTCGACATGTCTGTGCCTATTCAAGTTGGCTTTGCATAGGAGTTCTGAGAGTTCTCAATTGGTTGCACAGCTACTTGGAAGCAATGGCAGGCCCTTGAGCTGCCACATGGCAAGAAATTAAGATTGAGTTCAATCCATATTAGTTTGGATTTGTCATTATCCTAGTCTTGTGATTGTGGTTTGACAAATTCACATGGATAAGAATACATACACCATTAAATCTAAGTGTCATAAGGTTTCTCTCCGATTCATGAAAATGATGGTGAGGAAACACTTTCACTAAGTAGATTTTAGCTAGATATCAATTGTGATATTTGCATTCTCAAAGTCGTTAGTGGAGCGTGTGTGGTTAACCAGCACACTAACATGGACTTGTGAGAAGTGGTAAAGGTCTAAACAATCGAGACTATGATTACGGCATCCCTTTTCATAGTTCTTAAAATTGTTTAGACACACCTGTGAGCTATCTAAGATAAGGTGTATGATATTGATAAAGTTTTATCAAAGCAATCTAGTATCAGAAATCTGAACTTTGGTAAGAAGGTCAATAAAGTATTGATTTCTAGAAGTCCAGCTGATTTCTGATTACATGTCAAAGCTAGTGGGAGCATAAGTGTTATGCTAATAATCATCATGTTAGTGGGAGCATGATAATTATGATAAAGGTTGCAAGTTAGCAATGTTAATTATAGAAAACAAAAGTTTCAATTCGTGAGGCTGCAGGGGTTGAAAAAGTTGTTTTGCTATAATTAAGGGAGAGAAAATTATACTTCATTTTAATTCTAAAAGCTTAGATTGAGGTTTTAAGTCGTATTTAGTCAAGGATATATATATGAATTTCATGTTGGAATGACTCAACATAAATTCTATATATGGGTCCATTATTTGCGTTCTAAAATTCGATTATGATTACGACATCCCTTTTCATAATCTGAATTATGAGAACTTGGCAAATAGAAATGGAAATGTTATAGCAAAAGACTGGTTTAGTCTTTATGTGAGACATCATGACTCGAGTCCCATATGTTTCGGATATAGGATCGATTACATGTGCTATATTTATCCTTTCTAAAATTTTCCAAATGCCTGGGGCATTAAGAAGGGAAAAGGTCTAGAACTGGATATGACTAAAAGGATGAAGCAATTGTTGAGGACAATCTAAGGTTTACCAAAGATTGGTTGCTCAAGGACAGTTGGAAGTATAGTGATAATTCTGGAAGGACCATATTGACATAATCTGTAAGGAGGCAACTCTTGTTCAGAAGTGATAGTCAAAATGGAATCTGGAGATTATTCAATATGTGTAAGATTAGGAAACTTAATGCAATAAGGATATTTCCAAGGAGCTGGTCTCCTTTGGAATGCTCTGTAATGGTTGTTGTCAAGTCTTTCTGACTCTGTGCATAATCATTACAGGAGTATCAATGCATATAAGTTTAGAATCTAATAGATTTCAGTAAATAGCATGAATTTGGAATTCTTGCATTTGCAGTAAGGATTTGGGACTGTGAAAGAGGATCATTGGAGTTATGTTCAATTGATCTAATTCACAAAGTGAAGATCATAGACAAACATAGTATGCATACTTGATGTATGGCATGACTAGTGTTTAGAAAACATAATGTACATGCTTGGAGCATGGGACAACTATTGTTTTAAATTCAAGAATAAAGTTGATAGCTGAAACAGTATACAATGAATAATGTGTAATCATATGGTGATAAATAAAAGGTGTTTTATTTATGTTCATATGTTTTGATACCATATTAGATTCTATTATTATTGTGTTTCATTTTGCATGTTTTGACTTCCAGAATAACTAGGTCGTTCTTCCTGATTGACTAAGTTATTCAAACTATCCACAGTCGCTCATATGTTGGAAGTATATATGAATCAAGACTGTCATGGGTTGGCTTGTAGAGGTCTAAGATGTTGGACAAGGGGCTACAACACTCATGAGTGCTCATAAGTTCTGAGTATTGGATTCAACCCGCGCTCATTGGAATCACTTCATGGATTTTATCATGTGTGATCATGAGACGATAATATCTTATATTCTTCAAACCTAGAGATATGAGTTGTTACTATGAGTTGGTTGTACATTGATTGCACGAAAACGCATTCGGTAACTCGGTCTTATAAAACGTGCCTTTGTGTATGATTCAACAAGTAGTAGAACAAGCCATATGAGTCGAAGTTTATCTATTCCTTTTACCTTCG
This sequence comes from Lactuca virosa, assembly GCF_052849685.1. Taxonomy (NCBI): domain Eukaryota; kingdom Viridiplantae; phylum Streptophyta; class Magnoliopsida; order Asterales; family Asteraceae; genus Lactuca; species Lactuca virosa. The sequence continues at coordinate 301,117,947 of NC_136429.1, read as the reverse complement.
GGATAAAAGCGATATCTGTGGGCCCCTCGATGATTTGGTGATGACAAATGTAAGTGCTCGGCCGGGCCTGGACTGATTTGATTTGTTCAATTAGTCAGTCGTCATAAATCGGAAATCGGGAAACAACAAATGGACAGAGAGAATGATTATAATCCATGTCTCAGTCCATATGATATCTAGAATGGAGGAATATATGATCCCTTATCTAATGGACAAGTCATTGACAAAGGTCAGAGTTCATCTACAAGGTCAGAGTTCGACAGCGGCTTTTGAGAGCTATGATTGCCAGTTGGTTCCTAAAGTCATACGCAATAATAGTTTTAGACTTATCCAAGTGGGAGACTGTTGGATTAGTGTCTAAGTCCATAACTATAATTAGTATGTACTTGACCCGACTCGGCATGGTCCATTTGGGTTGCATGGCATCGGAACATTTGGATAGACCGTTTATGAGGAAAAGACATTTTGTGACATATTAATATATTATAAGTTCTAATATATTAATATGAAATCATGTTATTTAATTAGTATTGATCAAGAATTAATTTGGACTTAATTTAGTGATCAAAAAGAGACTAATTAAATATATGGGGATTGATTGTGTAAATCATTCATTCTTATATATGTGGGCTTATGATCCAAGATTCCTTTATGTTGGGTTTAACCCATGTGGTGATCCATGGATACTCCATGGAGGTTAAAACCCATGGAGCATAAGGAATGGGTAAAGTCATGAGTTACATGGTGTAACCCTAATAGCCACACTATATAAGAACCCCTTTAGTTCAAGAAATTGGCACTAGTGATACATATGTAAGAGGGCTAGCCAATTTGAACATGTATGTCTTCTTCTCATGGTTATTCCAAGAGTTCATGATGTTGTGTGAACCATTTGAGGTGTCACACTTGGGGCACTAGGCTCTCAAGCTTCATGGAGTCAAGCAACAACAACAAGGTATGTATTCTATCTATTTTATTATCCTAGTATCAATGTTTTTGTATGCTAGTTAGGATAATACCTTGGATAATCATATTTGCATGTATAATAGAGAAAACATAGATCCAAGGTATTTAGGGTTGCATGTACACTTAGGAGTGTTAGAATGCTCAAAACCCAACAATGATTTCTTTATGATTTTTCTAAAACAGTGTAGAAAAGATGAAAACAAGTTAACAACTTACAATTTTCATAAGAGTTTGTAACATGTTGAGCAAAGTGTAATATTTGATGACTTCATATTTTGCATGTGATTTTCTTTTGTAGCATGTTTATATAACAGAAAATACTCTATCAAGTATATGGGTCCTCTGTAATTACAAATAATGCATGATGAAATATAACAAGTATAGTTATGCATTGGTTAAACTATTACGTACACATGAAGGATCTCACCATAATACTATCGGATTTTCAATTACTACATGATAAACTATAATAGGTATGGTTTATAAAATTCAAATCACTGATTTAGTACATAAAGGGAGATTTCACTCCCGCCACAGAAAAGGTTTTTACTCAAACACTACACGTAAACTCGTTAACGTAAGTTGTGAGACAATTCTTCAAATGTACTCTTAGAGTACGGGTTAAAAATTCCTGTAAGTTATAACCAGAATCACTTGTAGGGAGAGCGTGATAATTGTGTATAGATCTATATTGGGATTGACACCCCACACCTTGCTGGTAGCTACAGCTGGACCTGAAGGTCCACGGGTGACAAAAGTCATAGGATCATGACCTCTAGAAAACGTTGTAGCAGGTTCATTCTAGATATAGTATGGTTATAATAACTCACATAGGGAGTTAACAATATTTCAAGTTTACGACAAAATACTAGCTTACAAAAAGGGACTTTATCTATTAAAACTACATAGTCTCAGTCTTGGGATTTAAGACTACACGACCTTGTATAAGGAAAAATACTAGATTTTTCTTGAGTATTCAATTACATTTACAAATAAAAGTGTTTCCGACATTTCATCCAAAAGCTTATGAACTCACCAAATTAATTGTTGACACTCTTTCAAAACTACTTGTATTCTTAGGAAATCAGTGAAACAGGTAACCAACTACTTTTGAGGATGGGACGCAAGACGTCAATTTATACGTTTTTGTCATCATAATGTAATTGATTTTGAAACGTGTAAACTCATACTATGTTGTAACTTTTTCAATTATATTGATGATGGTTGTATTTACTATGAGCACTATTATACTCGTTCTTGTGATACTATACATGAAGTCCGCCACCCCTGAACTTTTCCGCCATCCTTCGTTTGGGGGTGTGACAGATTGGTATCAGAGCATTGTTTATAGTGAACATAGTATATCAAACCACATAAGAGATACAAACTATAAACACCAAGGGACTGAGATTCTCTAATTTAAAGGCTTTCCCTATAAATATACTTTTAAAAATAATAAAAGCGTTATTTTATGAAAAAGTATAATTACATACATGTATACCGGTATAGTGTCACGTCTAAGGAAACTGCAAAAGTTAAAAATAGAGGAGTTGTGCAATGTGAATATGCCTTGGGATATGCAATCAAGTCTGGGAGGAATATAGCCTGATCAACTATATTCGTCCGAGAAGTGGCTAGTATATGCCAGGGGATAGTCGTAGTGGACAACAAGTCTATCAACTTACCAACACCCATACAAGAAGCATGTTAAAAATCAAACACAATCGTTAAAATACTATAGGAGTATTTTATGTTAACTAGGCACAACATTTCTAGATCCATTATGTGACTCTTACACCCCTATTCACGTACAGACGACATGGTAGGATTTGATTTACCCGGAGACCCCTACTTTCCGAACCAGGGGAACGATGGTTGGTTGGAAGCAGAACCAGAAGAGGATCCCGAGGAAATATTCGAGGAGGAACCCGAAGAAGACCCCGAAGAGGACGAAGAGGAAGAGGAATTCGAGGACGAAGAAGAAGAAGAGGAGCCGGAGGAGGAAGTCATCAACCCTCCTTACATCTCCAGGGTGCCTGCTAACCGATTTGGCTACAATGGGCCCGAGCCCCGTTGGGCAACAGTGATCGAGAGATGGAGCTGTCAACAACGAAAACGATCACCATTTGGCAATCAACGGGGTTACTACGACCTCAGTCATGGGGGACCAGCTAACAGATCCCTCCCAGTCGTGATCCAGCATATCACGAACCTTGGGGACCAGAATAAGGATATGGCGAATCAACTTCGGGACCTCAATGCTGTTGTAGAAGCATCCAATGCTCGTACCCGGGACCTGGAAAAAGACTTCTATCCCATGGAACAACTCATCGAGGACCTTACCACCGCTCGGGCGGAGGTAAGGGATTACCAGATAAGGCACGCAGCTCTCGAGGAGAGAGTGATCGCAGCCGAACGTCGAATTGCGGAACTACAGTGAGCCACGACCTTGTCCCAAGGCCACAGTGGACCAGCTGATCCCACCTGCCTCGAGTAGTGTTGCACTACTCGAGTTTTATTATAAACTAGGTTTATGGGTATGCGTTGGGGCTACTCTTCCCTGCAAGTAGGTTTAACCCTGCGTCTAAGTGATTACACTAGTCAAAGGGTGTATGTGCTGTCAATAGTTTCCGTCACATGGATATAGTGTAGACCATCTATAAGGTCAAATTTTCCTAAAAACATGTACTAAATTGTATCAATGAAAATTTGCATGCATTTTATTTTATTGGGAGTTCACCCCAGATTGCATAACATAACATTACGAACGATTTGCTTATGGTACCTCTGAGATTATTTGATATATACCTCGGGGTTATGTGTAATTAAGAGGTGATCGACTTAGAAATGGTGAGTCCGCCATGGATCGTGTTCCTTGTTTGGTTGTGGGCTCAGGGCAGACTCAATAAAGTTCGACGGTCTGTTGAACCTTAGTTGTAACGCCCGTGTTTCTAGGCTAGGCATTAATATTGACGTGATAGTCTAGGTTAACCTTTGTAACTCATTTTGAAGAAATGGAAAGGAATTATGTGAATATTATGTGATAATTATGTGTTTTATGCTTAATTATTAGGGTTTATTTAATTAAGAATAAAAATAAGCGTCGAAAATAAATACTAGATAAAGCCGATATCTATTAAGAAAGTTGTACTGGTCGTTACAAGGATTACAAAATCCAAGAAATTTCGCATGGTGGGACTCCGGCCTCGTCACCCTCGCTCATAATGCGCCACGTGTCCGAAAATGCTGAGTCACCGAGGCCAGCTGGCGAGGCGTGTCGCCTTTCCTCGCATCCGAAGTGCGGTCCAGTAGGAGTCCGACGCGTGCCCTCTCTTGACGTGTCCGAGCTTCGCATGGTGCGCCACGACTTCCCCCCTCGGACCTAAACCTCGATCCAATCAGAAGCCAACAGCTGACCCTCGCACGTGCGAGCCACCTGCCTTCTCTTCGGATCTGCTGACACCTGGTAGCTTCTCAGCCCTTGGATCAGAAGCCTCGCCCCTATAAATAGAAGGGTGCGAGACCTCCCGGTGGTACTTTGGAAAATTGCCACTTCTCACCCCTTAAACAATATTTCTTTCATTCCAAGTTCCCCCAAAGCCCCGGTATTATACCAAACACCTGAAACACGTCCCGAAGTGCCCGAGAAGCCCGAGAAATTTTTCTTTTCGGTTTTGAAGCCCAACCCTCGCAGAGCCCGGTTTCTGAATAAAACTCCCGATTTTATTAGAAACGATCGTTTTAGGAAACGAAGTGCTGCCCGTTTATGTGAATATATATTGTTTGTGTTGGGTTTTGGAGCATTCTAACACTCCTATGGTGTACATGCAACCCTATAAACCTTGGATCTATGTTTTCTCTATTATACATGCAAATATTAACTATTCCAACGTTTCATCCTAACTAGCATATTATGAAGCACCTATACTACAAAGTTCTAGTTAGATGAAATACCTTTTGATGTAGCTTGATGTCTTCAAGCTTTAAGAGCTTAGCCCCAATAGTGTGGAAGCATCAAATGGAATCACAAATCACCAAAACACCTTGGAAGAACTTGAGAGAATATGTATGCACACTAAAATCGGCCCACTCTTATTTTCACACACTTGTTCCAATTTTCTGAGCCAAGGACCCCTTTATATATTATGGAGGATTAGGGTTACATCCATGTAAACCCTAATACTCATGACCTTTCATTTACATAGGATCCATGGGTTAAAAGCTCCATGGACCATCCATGAAAGCTTAGCCCAACCTAAATGAGCTTGGCCCATTCCATATATATAAGAGTCCATATTTAATTAGTTCTTTTTGATCACTTAATTAATTCTAAATTAATTCTTGATCAATACTAATTAAATAATATGATTCCATATTAATATATTAGAACTTATAATATATTAATATAAATCATAAATATACTATTCTCAAAAGACTATCCATATAAATTGTGCCGGTGAAGTGCAACCCAAATGGACCATGCCGGGTCGGGTCAAGTACATACCAAATATAGTTATGGACTTAGACATTAATCCAACAGTCTCCCACTTGGATAAGTCTAAAACTATTATTGAGTATGACTTCAAACGTAACTGGCAATCGTAGCTCTTAAAGCCGTTGTCGAACTCTGACCTTGTCAATGACTTGTCCATTAGATAAGGGATCATATATTCCTCCATTCTAGATATCATATGGACTGAGACATGGATTATAATCATTCTCTCTGTCCATTTGTTGTTTCCTGATTTTCGATTTATGATGACTGACTGATTGAACAAATCAAATCAGTCCTGGCTTGGCGAAGCACTCACATGTGTCATCGCTAAATCATCGAGGGGCCCACAGATATCGCTTTTATCCCGAAGGTAAAAGGAATGGATAAACTTCGACTTATATGGCTTGTTCTACTACTTGTTGAATCATACACAAAGGCACGTTTTATAACATCGAGTTACCAAATGCGTTTTCGTGCAATCAATGTATAACCAACTCATAGTAACAACTCATATCTCTAGGTTTTAAGAATATAAGATATTATCGTCTCATGATCACTCGTGATAAAATCCATGAAGTGATTCAAATGAGCGTGGGTTGAATCCAATACTCAGAACTTATGAGCACTCATGAGTGTTGTAGCACCGCTTTGTCCACCAACTTGGACCTCTACAAACCAACCCATGACAGTCTTGATTCATATCTACTTCCAACATATGACCGACTGTGGATGGTTTGAATAACTTAATCATTCAGGAAGAGCGACTTAGTTATTCTGGAAGTCAAAACATGCAAAGTGAAACACAAGAATAAATGAATCAAATATGATATCAAACCCTATGAATATAAATAGACCACTTTTATTTATCACCATACTGATTACTCATTATTTCATTGTTTCGGTTTTATCAACTTTATACCTGAATTAAAAACACTAGTTGTCCCATGCTCCAAGCATGTACACTATGTTTTTCTAAACAATAACTTTGCCATACACCAAGTATGAACTCTATGTTTGTCTATGATCCTTACTTTGTGAAATAAACCAATTGAACATAATTTCAATGATTCTAATTTCACACTCCCAAATCCTTATCGAAAAATGTGAGAATTTTAAATTCCTATCTTTTATCAAAATCTGTTTAGATTTTAAACTTATATGCACTGACCCTCTTGTAATGAATATGTACAAAGTCACAAAGACTTGTCAACAGTCATTATAAGGTATTCCAATGGAGATCAACTCCATGGAAACTAAGTCTCATATTCAAAGTACATTGCTTTGAACATGCTTCTTGCATTAAGTTTTCTAATCTTACACAGATAACTTCCACTTATGGAGATAACTCCATATTCTCATTTTTACTATCACTTCTGAACAAGAGATACCTCTTTTCAGAATATGTCAATATGGTCCTTCCAAAATTAGCACTATACTTCCAACTGTCCCTGAGCAACCAATCTTTGGTAAACCTCAGATTGTCCTCAACAATTGCTTAATCATTTTAGTCATATCCAATTCTATACCTTTTCCCTTCTTAATGCCTCTAGGCATTTGGAAAAATTTAGAAATAACAAATATTATAGCACATGCAATCGATCCTATACCCAAAGCAAATGGTACACGATTCATGATGTCTCACATAATGACATGATTCTAGACCAGTCTTTTGCTACAATACTTTTATTTGCCATGTTCTTAAAATTTGACTTTGAAGAGGGATGCCGTAATCATAATCGAATTTTGAGAACGCAATATATAGAATTTCCTTAAGTTGAACCAATCCAACATGAAATTCATATATATATTCTTGACTAAAGATGATTAAGGTCTCAATCTAAGCCTTTACAACTGAAATGAAGTATATCCTCTCCCTTAATTATAGCAAAACAACTTTTTCAATCCCTGCAGCCTCACGAATTGAAACTTTTGTTTTCTATAATTAACATTGCTAACTTGCAACACTAACAATAATTATCATGCTCCCACTAACATGATGATTATTAGCATAACACTTATGCTCCCACTAGCTTTGACATGTACTCAGAAATCAGCTAGACTTCTAGAAATCAATACTTTATTGACTTTCTTACCAAAGTTCAGATTTCTGATACGAGATGCTTTGATAAAACTTTATCAAAATCATACACCTTTCCTTAGATAGCATGCATGTGTGTCTAAACAATTTCAGAACTATGAAAAGGGATGCCGTACTCATAGTCTCAATTGTTTAGACCTTTTGTCATCTGCTTCAAATCTACTTGGTGGAAGTGTTTCCTCACCATCATTTTCATGAATCGGAGAGAAACCTTATGACCCTTAGATTTTATGGTGTATGTGTTCTTATCCATGTGAATTGTCAAAACCATAGTCACATGACAAGGATAATGACAAATCCAAACTCATATGGACTGAACTTATGCAATCTTAACTTCTTGCCACCTGGCAGTACAGGGCCTGCCATTGCTTCCAAGTTGTTATGCAACCAATTGAGAACTTTCAGAACTCTTATGCAAAGCCAACTTTAACTGGAATGGGCACAAAATATGTCAACACGATAGGTTATAAACCTCAAGTCGTGTGCTAGTGAAGAACCTCGGGTTTTATTCTTGATTAGTTCTTGAAATTCTTTTTAGGATCTTTAAGACTCCTACTATCCTCTTGACATATAAGACTATCTTGCCAAATATTCAAGAGATAGTGTGGATTCTTTATCAAGACAAACACTTCACACAATTGGCCTTAGTTGGTCTTTGTTTTATCCAAAACATCACAACTTACCAATTTCAAATGTACAAGAGTAGGACACTTTTACTCTTACATTTGACAAGTGTTTTAAACCTTTCTTTAAGATATGTCACTCAAGTTACAATCTTGGAGTATGACTCTAAGAATTGTTTTGGAACGAAGTATGACTCATCTTCCTGATCTAACCATTTCAACAATTCATGACTCCTCTTCTTAGTCATAAGAATGCACTAAGATGACCTTTAGAGGACTAATTGTGATATGATTTCTAAATCATTAAGATGATCACAAACATGATACTAAAGTACTCTCCCATCTTTTCAGATTTGAGAAACTTTTATCTTTCTGCCTAATTTGATTCTTCCCATTCGTTCTGCCATACATTGAGACTTTTCCAATGTTTCAGAATTATACTTAAACTTGTAAGTATAACCATATTTACTAAACTTTAGTAAATCAAATAGTCTTAACGAGCTTTGTGGTGGACATGACCAGTGCACAAGAATGTGTACTCGATCCCTTTAGTCCTTCACTTGACTCACACATCCATGTGAACAAGTAATTAGTCTTGATTTTCCAATGCTTGAAAGTTCTCATTCATCATACTATTCAACTTGCATGATTCCAAGTTTCGGTCCAATTGAAACGTGGGTGATGAGGAACTTTCTTGATTTGGTAAATTTAGACACTACCACAAATGAAAGAATCAAATCCATTTTCCAATATTGCTGTCAGTGGAATCATATAAGCAACAATTTTCCACAAATGCCATTGTAAGGATACTTCAAATAAATAAAATTAAACAATTTTTTCTTTTATTTTAAAACTTTGCGTAAAAACTTATCCTTACAATCCACATTGAAAATTGTTGTTATCTATTCCTTAGAAATATATCATAACTTCTTAAGCAACTGCTCAAAATTCTGATGCGATCGAAATCCACCTTCACGATCAGAATCAGCATATACTTCCTTTAAGATTTCTCTCTATTCTTTGATTCTTAAAACATCAACATGTGACCCAGTCACATCATGTAATGAGGATCTCAGAATAGAACTTAACAGAGTTAGATAATGGGCTTTACCTGATGTAGAGTCAAACTTATTGACTTTAACATCCTTAGGTAAATTTGGCAGCTTTGCAATCAACGCCCCTTCCTTTGGCAAAATAAACATATGGACCCTTTGGTAATGGGGCTATCTCAGACTTAGCCTTTCTCTTTACCATTTGGTCAACCGAGTTGACTATGGCCAATCCCTTTCCATTGGGAAGAGAATGCTTTTTCTGGATTTCCAGTGTCACCATTGTCACTGTCCATAAAGTTTTTGGGAAGTTGATCTTCTAATCAAATTTGCTTTACTATCGTTCCAAATCATTGCTGATTCAGCAGCACCAAGCAAATAGATATGATCATTAAGGTTCATGTCATAGTCTGTTTCATAGTAGTCCCAAAGGAACTCACTATGTGACTTAGAAAGTGATTGAACATCCAACTTTCTCAAGACTTTGACACCCAACTCTCCCGGCTTGTCAATATGTGACTTCATCTCTAAGATGTGATCACACATAGACCTTGCTTGCCATTAGGGCTTGAGTGACCTTGAACTTGTGGGTTAGGGAGAATAATTGGAGGAGGTGGAGGAAGAGAAGTATGACTTCCATGAGCCAAACTCGGGAAGTCATATTCATTAGGAAAGCTTGGTTTGGGAAGATCATTTTTGTCTAAACCAGACATCAACAATGGGAGAAATTCACGTAAAGTTGATTTAAGTCCTTAATATAACACCCAATATGATATATTAAGGCTAGGACCCAACAAACTATTTTATAACATGGAAGAGGGATGTCGTAATCCAAGCTATAAAATATTTGAAGGTAGGTGAATGACGATTCACCAATTTCCACCAAGATAAACGAAATGTATTATTAGGTTTTAATTGGTTTTGAAACTCCTAGATTCTTTTGAGATTCATTAAACTTTTCAATGACATGTTTCAATCTCGAGTGTGTCCTTCAGGTTTTGTGACTGGGATGCCGAGGATCACAAAACTGTTGGATTAATGTCTAAGTCCATAACTATAATTGGTAAGACTTGACCCGACCCGGCATGGTCCATTTGGGTTGCATGGCATCATGCATTTGGATAGACTATAATGAGAGAAATAACACTTAACGTTGGTTAGTATATTATAAGTTCTAATATATTAATAAGGTTATTTAATTAGTATTGATCAAGAATTAATTTGGAATTAATTAAGTGATCAAAAGGAGACTAATTAAATATATGGGTTGATTGTGTAAATCATTCATTCTTATATATGTGGGCTTGTGATCCAAGATTCCTTATGTTGGACTAAGTCCATGGGGTGACCCATGGATACTCCATGGAGGTTAAAATCCATGGAGCATAAGGAATGGGTAAAGTTATGAGTTACATGGTGTAACCCTAATAGCCACCATATAAAAGAATCCCATGGCTCAAGAAATCATGCACTAATGTGTGAGTGTGAGGGCTAGACGATTTCAAGGAGTGTTCAAGTTTCTCTCAAGTTATTCCAAGTATATTTGGTGTTGTGTGAACCATTTGAGGTGTCACACTTGGGGCACTAGGCACTCAAGCTTCATGAAGACATTCTACATCAAAGAGGTATGTATTCTATCTTGTTATATTTATTATTTTGTATGCTAGATTAGGATAATACCTTGGATGTTCATAATTGTATGTATAATAGAGAAAACATAGATCCAATGTATTTAGGGTTGCATGTACACTTAGGAGTGTTAGAATGCTCATAACCCAACAGTGGTATCAGAGCCAGGTTTGTTTTCTTGTTATACTTGCAAAAGTAGCTGAAAAATCGAGTTGGATGCATATATTCGATTGTTTTGGCTGGAATTGGACTAGGAACATTACCCTAAGATGTTTTTGGACTTATAAACTTGTTTTTGATGTGTTAATGTTCATGCTAATCCAATTTCTAAGATAATTGTCATAATTTCAAGATTTGTATTAGTTTGTATGTTCATGCTAATTTCTTGAAGATTGATGATTTGAATTATCTTGTTCTTATGAGATTCTTAGATTAATAGAAAAGTTGTATGAAATAGTTGTTTTCAATCCATTTTAATCTAAGAGTTGATTCCAAAGTGTGTTTTTGTAACTTGTCCTCAAGTTATATGAAAAGTCACATTTAAGAATCATAAAACTCATAAAAGTTGGCAAAGGTTACAAAATGAAGAGTCTAGTTCTAATTAAATGGTTTTATGACTCCATAACTTGTCCTCAAGTTATGGAGGTTCAAGAGTCCCTTCATTAAATTAAAAAAAAAGTGTAACCTTAATTAGTTCCATAAGTTACAATAAAAAAAAGTTATTTTTTTTATTAATTAGTTTAAAGTCTTCCATAACTTGTCCTCAAGTTATGGAACTTGAAGAGTTTTTTTTTTTTTTTTTTTTTTTTTTATACAAAAAAACTACTTTAAACTCATAAGTTATGGAATTAATTAGTTTTGAATAGTTTCAAAACATGCCCTCAAGTTTTGGAATTTAAAAAATTTTCACTTATGAATACTTTAATTCCAAGTTAGCCCTTAGAATTTTAAAAGTTAAAATTCAACCCTTATACTTTATAATATTATAAGTTAATAATATTTATATATATGTATAAGAGTAAAGTCAGTCTTACCGTTAGTAGGCCTCATTCACGAAGCCGGTCTTTAAGGGGGGTATAAGGTTACTGCCTATAAAATGGTAGTTTAATGGGTGTCCACTCTCACCCACCGCTTCCTTGACTGGTGGAGGGTCGTTAGCCGAACGGGTAGGACAAGGACTATAATTCTCCTTTCATTAAAAGTATTAATGATAAATACTAAGTAACTAAACTCTTATTAATACCCAATCTTAGTTACTTAGGAAAATGTGAATTTGGTGCTAACCCATTAAATTACACTTTGCACTTTGCTTAAGTCGTTAGTGGAGCGTGTGTGGTTAACCGGCACACTAACCTGGACTTAACAAGGTAGGCAAGGGGTAACTTAATATTTATCATAGTATCGGTGGAGCGTGTGTGGTTAACCGACACACTGATTAAGGGGTAAATATTAAGGGTACCAAGTATATTTGCATGGTTATTCACACCTTGTTTTGTGATCCTCGACATCCCAGTCACAAAACCTGAAGGGCACACTCGAGATTGAAACATGCCTTTGAACAGTTCAATGAATCTCAAAGATCTAGGACTTTCAAATCCAATTAAAACCTAATAAATTATTTCGTTTTTCATGGTGGAAATTGGTGAATCGTCATTCACCTATCTTCAAATATTTTATAGCTTGGATTACGGCATCCCTCTTCTAAGTTATAAAATAGTTTGTTGGGTCCTAGCCTTAATATTCATATTGGGTGTCATATTAAGGACTTTAAATCAACTATCTTGAATATCTCCCAAAAAGATGTCTGGTCTAGACATTTATGATCTTCCCAAATCTCTTGAAACAAGCTTTCCTAAATGAAGATGATGTCCAATGGATATCATACTTCTTTCACCTCCTCCAATTATTCTCCCTAACCCACAAGTTCCTAAAAAGTTTAAGGTCACTCAAGCCCTATTGGCAAGGCAAGGTCTAGGTGTGATCACATCTTGGAGATGTAGTCACATATTGACAAGCCGGGAGAGTTGGGTGTCAAAGTCTTGAGAAAGTTGGTGGCTCAACTACTTTCTAAGTCACATAGTGAGTTCTTTTGGGAATCCTATGAAACAGACTAAGACAAGACCCTTAATGATCTTATCTATTTGCTAAGATCAACTTCCTAAAACGCTATGGACATTGACAATGATGCCATTGGATATCCAGTAAAGCTCTCTATTCCCAATGGAAAGGGATCGGCCATAGTCAACTCTGTTGACCCAATGGTAAAGAGAGAGGCGAAGTCTGAGATAGTCTCATTATCAAGGATCCATAGGTAACTATTACTAAAGGAAGGGGCATTGGTTACGAAGCTGCCAAATTTACCTAAGGATGTTAAAGTCAATAAGTTTGGCTCTACTTCAAGTAAAGTCCATTGTCTAACTCTATTAAGTACATGCTGATTCTGATCGCGAAGATGGATTTCAATCGAATGGTTCGGTGATCAGAATTTTGGGCTATTACTTAAGAGTTATGATATTTATATTGCTTAGGAATAGATAACAACAAGGTTTTCATATGGATTGTAAGGATAAGTTTTTCCGCAAAGTTTTAAAATAAAAGAGAAAAGGTTTTGATTTTATTTATTTTAAGTATCCTTACAATGGCATTTGTGAAAAGTTGTTGCTTATAAGATTCCATTGATAGCAATATTGGAAAAATGGATTTGATTCTTTCGGTTTTGGTAGTGTCTAATATTACCAAATAAAGAAAGATTCTCATCACCCAAGGTTCAATTGGACCGAAACTTGGAATCATGCAAGTTGTATAGTATGATGAATGAGAACTTTCAGCTTGGAAAATTATGACTAATTCCTTATGTGAATAAGGAAAGGACTAAGGGATCGAGTACACATTCTTGTGCACTGGTCAAGTCCACCACAAAAGATCAAGAAGACTATTCGTCATGATTTACTTAAGTTTAGTAAATATGGTTATACTTATAAGTTTAAGTATAAGTCTGTAGCATTGGAGAAGTTTCAATGTGAGACAGAACGAATAAGAAGAATCAAAGTATGGCAGAAAGATAAAAGTTTCTCAAATCTGAAAAGATGGGAGAGTACTTTAGTATCATGTTTATGATCATCTTAATGATTAAGATACCATATCACAATTGGTCCTCTAAAGTCAAGAAGAGGAGTCATGAATTGTTGAAATGGTTAAATAAAAAAGATGAGTCATACTTCGTTCCAAAACAATTCTTAGAGTCATACTCCAAGATTGTAACTTGAGTGACATATCTTAAAGAGGGTTTGTTAACACTAGTCAAATGTAAGAGTAAAAGGTTATCTACTCTTGTACATTTGAAATTGGTAAGTTGTGATGTTTTGGATAAAACAGAGACCAACTTAGGCCAATTGTGTAAAGTGTTAGTCTTGATAAAGAATCCGCACTATCTCTTGAATATTTGACAAGGGAGTCTTATATGTCAAGAGGACAGTGGGAGTCTTAAAGCTCTTGAAAGTTTCAAGACTTAATCAAGAATAAAACCTAAAGCCCTTCACTAGCACACGACTTGAGGTTTATAACCTATTGTGTTGAAATTTTTGTGCCTATTCAAGTTGGCTTTGCATAGGAGTTCTGAGAGTTCTCAATTGGTTGCACAACTACTTGGAAGCAATGGCAGGCACCTGAGCTGCCAAATGGCAAGAATTTAAGATTGCACAAGTTTAATCAATATGAGTTTGGATTTGTCACTAACCTTGTCTTGTGATTATAGTTTTGACAAATTCACATGGATAAGAACACATACACTATTAAATCTAAGTGTCATAAGGTTTCTCTCCGATTCATGAAAATGATGGTGAGGAAACACTTTCACTAAGTAGATTTTAGCTAGATAGCAATTGTGATATTTGCATTCTCAAAGTCGTTAGTGGAGCGTGTGTGGTTTACCGGCACACTAACATGGACTTGTGAGAAGTGGCAAAGGTCTAAACAATTGAGACTATGATTACGGCATCCCTTTTCATAGTTCTAAAATTGTTTAGACACACATGTGAGCTATCTAAGAGAGGTGTATGATTTTGATAAAGTTTTATCAAAACAATCTAGTATCAGAAATCTGAACTTTGGTAAGAAAGTCAGCTGATTTCTGAGTACATGTCAAAGCTAGTGGGAGCATAAGTGTTATGCTAATAATCATCATGTTAGTGGGAGCATGATAATTATGACAAAGGTTGCAAGTTAGCAATGTTAATTATAGAAAACAAAAGTTTCAATTCGTGAGGTTGCAGGGGTTGAAAAAGTTGTTTTGCTATAATTAAGGGAGAGGAAATTATACTTCATTTCAATTCTAAAAAGCTTAGATTGAGATTTTAATCGTATTTAATCAGGGATATATATATGAATTTCATGTTGGAATGGCTCAACATAAGGAAATTCTATATATGGGTCCATTATTTGCGTTCTAAAATTCGATTATGATTACGACATCCCTTTCCATAATCTGAATTTTGAGAACTTGGCAAATTGAAATGGAAATATTATAGCAAAAGACTGGTTTAGTCTTTATGTGAGACATCATGAATCGTGTCCCATATGCTTCGGATATAGGATCGATTACGTGTGCTATATTCATCCTTTCTAAAATTTTCCAAATGCCTGGGGCATTCTGAAGGGAAAAGGTCTAGAATTGGATATGACTAAAATGATTAAGCAATTGTCGATGACAATCTAAGGTTTACCAAAGATTGGTTGCTCAAGGACAGTTGGAAGTATAATGTTAATTCTGGAAGGACCATATTGACATAATCTGTAAGGAGGCAAATCTTGTTCAGAAATGATAGTCAAAATGGAATATGGAAATGTTTCAAAGTTAGAAATTATTCAATCTGTGTAAGATTAGGAAACATAATGAAAGAAGGATGTTTCCAAGGAGCTGATCTCCTTTGGAATGCTCTGTAATGATTGTTTTCAAGTCTTTCTGACTTTGTGCATAATCATTAAGAGGATCAATGCATATAAGTTTAGAATCTAACAGATTTCAGTAAATGGCATGAATTTGGAATTCTTGCATTTGCAGTAAGGATTTGGGACTGTGAAAAGAGGATCATTGGAGTGATGTTCAATTGATCTATTTTACAAAGTAAAGATCATAGACAAACATAGTATGCATACTTGGTGTATGGCATGACTAGTGTTTAGAAAACATAGTGTACATTCTTGGAGCATGGGACAACTATTGTTTTAAATTCAAGTATAAAGTTGATAAAACCGAAACAATGAATAATGAGTAATCAGTATGGTGATAAATAAAAGTGTTTATTTATATTCATAGGGTTTGATACCATATTTGATTCATTTATTCTTGTGTTTCACTTTGCATGTTTTGACTTCCAGAATAACTAAGTCGCTCTTCCTGAATGATTAAGTTATTCAAACCATCCACAGTCGGTCATATATTGGAAGTAGATATGAATCAAGACTGTCATGGGTTGGTTTGTAGAGGTCCAAGTTGGTGGACAAAGTGGTGCTACAACACTCATGAGTGCTCATAAGTTCTGAGTATTGGATTCAACCCGCGCTCATTTGAATCACTTCATGGATTTTATCACGAGTGATCCTGTGACGATAATATCTTATATTCTTCAAACCTAGAGATATGAGTTGTTACTATGAGTTGGTTATACATTGATTGCACGAAAACGCATTGGTAACTCGATGTTATAAAACGTGCCTTTGTGTATGATTCAACAAGTAGTAGAACAAGCCATATGAGTCGAAGTTTATCCATTCCTTTTACCTTCGGGATAAAAGCGATATCTGTGGGCCCGTCGATGATTTAAAGATGATACATGTGAGTGCTTGGCCAAGCCAGGACTGATTTGATTTGTTCAATCAGTCAGTCATCATGAATCGGAAATCAGGAAACAACAAATGGACAGAGAGAATGATTGATAATCCATGTCTCAGTCCATATGATATCTAGAATGGAGGAATATATGATCCTTATCTAATGGACAAGTCATTGACAAAGGTCAGAGTTCATCGACAAGGTCAGAGTTTGACAGAAGCTTTTGAGAGCTACGATTGCTGATCGGTTCCTAAAGTCATACGCAATAATAGTTTTAGACTTATCCAAGTGGGAGACTGTTGGATTAATATCTAAGTCCATAACTATAATTGGTAAGACTTGACCCGACCCGGCATGATCCATTTGGGTTGCATGGCATCATGCATTTGGATAGACTATAATGAGAGAAATAACACTTAAGGTTGGTTAATATATTATAAGTTCTAATATATTAATAAGGTTATTTAATTAATATTGATCAAGAATTAATTTGGAATTAATTAAGTGATCAAAAGGAGACTAATTAAATATATGGGTTGATTGTGTAAATTATTCATTATTATATATGTGGGCTTGTGATCCAAGATTCCTTATGTTGGACTAAGTCCATGGGGTGACCCATGGATACTCCATGGAGGTTAAAATCCATGGAGCATAAGGAATGGGTAAAGTTATGAGTTACATGGTGTAACCCTAATAGCCACCATATAAAAGAATCCCATGGCTCAAGAAATCGTGCACTAATGTGTGAGTGTGAGGGCTAGACGATTTCAAGGAGTGTTCAAGTTTCTCTCAAGTTATTCCAAGTGTATTTGGTGTTGTGTGAACCATTTGAGGTGTCACACTTGGGGCACTAGGCACTCAAGCTTCATGAAGACATTCTACATCAAAGAGGTATGTATTCTATCTTGTTATATTTATTATTTTGTATGCTAGATTAGGATAATACCTTGGATGTTCATAATTGTATGTATAATAGAGAAAACATAGATCCAAGGTATTTAGGGTTGCATGTACACTTAGGAGTGTTAGAATGCTCATAACCCAACAAAAACAAGGTGTGAAGTAACCATGCAAATATACTTGGTACCCTTAATATTTACCCCTCAATCGATGTGCCAGTTAACCACACACGCTCCAACGATACTATGACAAACATTAAGTTACCCTTTGCCTACCTTGTTAAGTCCAGGTTAGTGTGCCGGTTAACCACACACGCTCCACTAACAGCTTAAACAAAGTGCAAAGTGTAATTTCATGGATTAGCACCTTATTCACATTTTCAAAAGTAACTAAGATTAGGAATTTATAAGTGTTTAGTTACTTAGTATTTATCATTATACTAATAATGAAGGGAGAATTATAGTCCTTGTCCTACCTGTTCGGCTAACGACCCTCCACCAGTCAAGGAAGCGGTGGGTGAGAGTGGACACCCATTAAACTGCCATTTTATAGGCAGTAACCTTATACCCCCCTTATAGACCGGCTTCGTGAATGAGGCCTACTAATGGTAAGACGACTTGCTCTTATACATATAATATATTAAACTTTTAATATTATAATAGTATAAGGGTGTATTTTAAACATTTAAAATATTTGGTGGTTTAATCTATTAATTAAACTATACTCTTAATTTAATTAAATTTAAACCATGTCATTATGGAATTATTAATTCTCTTTTAATTAAACACTTTAATTATCTATTAATAAAGTCCATAAGAGTTAATTGATTTATTCAATAAAAACATCATAATTCCAATTATTAAATTCAAAATTAAAACCATTTAGTTAATTGTTTAAGTTATGAACCCAAGAGTTTTAGAATTCAATTCTTTTTTTTTTATCATAAAAAAACTTTTCCAAATTCCAAAACTTGAGGGCAAGTTTTGTAACTCTTGAAAACTTTTGGATTCCATAACTTATGGAGTTAAATACTTGTTTTATGATGAAACTTTTCATGTTCCATCACTTAAGACCAAGTTATGGAATTCTTTAAAACATTAAGACCATGTTTTGTAACTCCATAAAAAACTTTGAATCAATTTTTTTTAAAAACCTTTTCATATCCATAACTTATGGAGGTTTCAAAAAACTCTTTAGATCAAACTAATATAATAATCATATCATTTTATCTTTTACTAAATTTGACCTAATTCAACTCATATAGCAAATGATTCAAATTTTACAAATAATTAGTTTTTCATAAAAACAAGTAATTATCTTAAAATTTGACAAACGTCATGTTTTTTTCCCCTTTTTTTTCAACTTGAAAATAAAACATTTGCATCAATATAACAGAAAACAACCTGGCTCAGATACCACTGTTGGGTTTTGAGCATTCTAACACTCCTATGGTGTACATGCAACCCTATAAACCTTAGATCTATGTTTTCTCTATTATATATGCAAATATTAACTATTCCAAGGTTTCATCCTAACTAGCATATTATGAAGCACCTATACTACAAAGTTCTAGTTAGATGACATACCTTTTGATGTAGCTTGATGTCTTCAAGCTTTAAGAGCTTAGCCCCAATAGTGTGGCAGCCTCAAATGGAATCACAAATCACCAAAACACCTTGGAATAACTTGAGAGAATATGTATGCACACTAAAATCGGCCCACTCTTATTTTCACACACTTCTGCCAATTTTGTGAGCCAAGGACCCCTTTATATATTATGGAGGATTAGGGTTACATCCATGTAAACCCTAATACCCAAACCTTTCATTTACATAGGATCCATGGGTTAAAAGCTCCATGGACCATCCATGAAAGCTTAGCCCAACCTAAATGAACTTGACCCATTCCATATATATAAGAGTCCATATTTAATTAGTTCTTTTTGATCACTTAATTAATTCTAAATTAATTCTTTATCAATACTAATTAAATAATATGATTCCATATTAATATATTAGAACTTATAATATATTAATATAAATCATAAATATACTATTCTCAAAAGACTATCCATATAAATTGTGCCGGTGAAGTGCAACCCAAATGGACCATGCCGGGTCGAGTCAAGTACATACCAAATATAGTTATGGACTTAGACATTAATCCAACAGTTTGTTTATTTGAGATGGATGTTGAAGGAATGATTTATACAGGTTTTTAAATAATTTAAATTAAATACGTATTTTTATCTACAAAAATGTAGGGTAAAATATGGGTAGATGAAATAGTTGGTGTGTGATGAAAGATGAGTTGGATAAATGAGATGATCAGTGATATAGATCATTAGTTGAGGGTGAGTGGTGAATTATGAGAGAATCACTTACCCAAACGTTGGCCCCGTCATTCAGCAGAGTATGGATGACAACCATGGACTATTCTAGATGATCTGTGGAACACTAGCAGGCTCGCAACCTGTAAGTGTGTGAACTATATGTTCATCAGTTGTACTCTAAAAACCCATTGGCATGTGTACAGGGGGGATTCCCGTGAATAATATTGTCGATAAATAAGAGCTATGGACCTAGCACATGTTGTTTAAACCACGACAGCTATGGACTTAGTGCCTATTGTATAAACCCCGACGACGATGTGACTTCATGCCTATTCCTTAGGATGAATCCTTAGGAATGAGTGATAGTTGATTCTTAGGGTAAATCCATAACAAATAAATAAGATAATGGGGTTGGGGTAATTTGGTTGATTGTTTGATGTTTAAGCATAATAAATTTATTTATTGTGGGTTGAAAACCCTATATGCTCACCAGGCTCCCAAGCCGGACCCACTCAACATTTTATATTTCAGGTAGTGGACCCCGAGCATAGTCGGATGATGATGAGTGATTTTTGGATTATAGGCCAGTAGTTGTAAATAACTGTTGTAAGGCTTATTATGTCTTGTTTATGCTTTTGATCTGTATCGAAAAATGACATCCCGAGGTTTTAATATGAAATGAAAATATATATTTCTTAAAGAAAGGTTTTGATAAATTTTTATCATGTTTTGTTTTGGGAAGAAATTCCGCAACATCTTTTAAAAGGATTACTCTGATTTTATTTTAAAAATCATAAAATAAATCGGTATTTTGTGGCCGAGAAATTAGGGGATGTCACATTAGTTACACACAATTAGTATACATTGAGTGGTCTTATGAGTGGATCAGGCATGGAACAAAGATTACAAGATTTCATTTGATTCATTACTACTAAATTCATAGGTTTATTTATATAGACTTCTGTTATCAATTGTTTGCAACATACGAAAAACCAGGAAATACTATACTTAAAAACTAATAACCTAGTTTTGCAACTCCCGACTGATAACCATTACTAAAAGACGTATACTCATTTCGTCTTTGAAAATTCTATAATAGAAAGATGTCGCCTCGTAGGTCTGCTAGACGCACTAGTGGAACTCAAACAAATCCACCACCGTCGCCTCACCAGTATGACCCTGTAATGTTCCAAGTTGCGGTCACAGCTGCGGTGGCATTTGCAATGTCCCAAATCAGCACCTACGGTGCCAGAAGGATAGGGAGCGGTACTAATAACTCCACTCAAGGAGATAGCCAAGGGCGTTCGATAGATTGTTCCTTCAAGGACTTTACAAATGGCAAACCCGATTCGTTCAATGGAAGCGGGGGAGTCATCGATTTGATGCAGTGGTTCGAGAGGACCGAATCTGTCTTCAAAATCTGTGCGTGCCCTGAAGCAAAAAAAGTCAAATTCGCAGCTCGCACTTTCACCAGCACGGCCCTTACTTGGTGGAACGGCCATGTAGAATCCCTAACTCTCGCCGTGGCTAATTCGATAAGCTGGGAAGATTTGAAAACCATGATGTTGAAGGAGTATTTCCCAAGGGGTGAAGTGCAGAAATTAGAACAAGAACTTTGGAGTCTTAAGATGACGATCTCTGACCTTGCAGCTTACACTACCCGGTTCAATGATCTAGCACTCCTCTGTCTGGCGATGGTCACTCCGGAAAGCAAGAAGGTGGAACGATATCTATGATGGGTTTGAGCCATAAGAACTTTCCTATGTGCACATGCAAACCCTAATGCTTGGATGTAGGTTTCTCTAATTGAACATGCAATTAATCCAAGTCTTGCAAACCCTAGATCTAGTGTATACAATTCAATATTGATATAAGAAACTCAGATCTAGATGATTACCTTTTGTAGCTTGCTTGAATCTTCTTGTTCTTGGAGCTTAGAGTCACAATTGTCACTCCTCTAATGGCTTACAAACACCAACTAGCAAGAGGATGATTTGGAGAGAGGATGTAGGCACAAAATCAGCTCTTGGAACTCCTTAGGGTTTCTGGTAGCCAATTTCTGTAGCCCTTGGGGTCTTTAAATACTTAAGCTGCTAGGGTTACATCCTAAAACCCTAATTGGATAACTTAGGCCTTAAGCAATCGAAGGGTCCTTCTAGAATAAGGCTTGGACGAATTCAAGGAGTCTATACACCTTAATTTCGTGCACCCTATAATTCATAAGGATCCATAGTCCAAAACCAACTATCACACAATTGACAGTTTCAGTCCCCTTTATTTAATTAATCTTTTTTAGTCACCACATTAATTCTTAATTAATCTATGACCAATATTAATTAAATGATTATTCCTTTAATATATTATTCTCTTAATATATTAATTTAATAATATCTTCTCTCTCTTAAATCACCCTGTCAAGTTACTATGGTGAAGGCAACCCAAAAAGGCCATGCACAACCGGTTTAAGTACTTACCAAATATAGTTACGGGCTTAGACACTAATCCAACAATCTATGGGGATTATCTTCCCAGATTTAAAATAGCGTGTTGGCCTCACGACCAACTACTTTCGAGAGTGCCAAGGAGTTGGCACAACAACTCATTGATGATCGGGCCAGCCATGCCACTGTGACAACCACCTCCGATAAAGCACGGTGAGGGAACAACAAGGGGAAGTTATGGGATAATAAAAAGAAGCAACCAGCGCAGAACCCCGCAAAGAAGCTGCAAACTATTGCCATCCATGCTGCCACTACTCCTTCCACTCCAGCACCACTGAGACAATATGATGGAACCCTTCCCAAGTGCAACAAGTGCAACTTTCACCACAACGGTCCTTGTCGTGAACTGCACTGCAACAGCTATAAAAAAAGGGGCATACCGCCCGTTTCTACAAGGCGTCTGCCCAACAAGCCAACCCGGCCGCCAACGTCGGAGCAAGCCGAGCCTATTACAATTGCGGCGAAACTGGGAACTACAAGAGGGACTGCCCAAAAGCTAGAAACGCAAGCACTGGCGGTGTCGGAAGGGTCTTAGCCTCAGGGCAGGGAGAAGCAAGGGAGGATCCCATGGTGGTTACCGGTACGTTTCTCCTCAATAACTCATATGCATGCATATTATTCGATAGTGAAGTGGAGAGGAGTTTCGTTAGCCACAAATTCAAACAATTGTGAAAACAAAATCCCCAGTCACTAAAAGATACATACGTCGCAAAAATGGAAAATGGAAAAACAGAAAGCACTAACGACATATACTCAGGGTGTACCCTCACTCTAGACAATCACTCATTCAATATCGATCTATTTCCGGTTTCAATAAAAAGCTTTGACATCATCATCGGCATGGATTGGTTAAGCTCAAATCATGCTGACATTCTGTGTTACGGAAGGGACGTTCGTCTTAATCTGCCAAGTGGCGAAACTCTCGTCATCTACGACGACAAGCCTAGTGCAAGCCTACAAATCATCTCTTGCGTCAAAGCCCAAAAGTATCTCCGAAAGGAATACCACGCCTTCTTAGCCCAAGTTGTGGATAAGAAACAAGAGGTGAAAAACATCAAGGACATTCCGGAGGTCTGTAATTTCTTTGACGTATTCCCGGAAGACCTTCCCAGAGTTCCACCTGCACGACAAGTCGAATTCCGAATCGACCTAATCCCCGGAGCTACCCCCGTAGCCAAAGCGCCCTACCGTCTAGCCCAACCGAGATGCAAGAACTATCCAGCTAGCTAAACGAACTGCTGAGCAAAGGGTTCATTAGACCCAACTTCTCGCCTTCGGGAGCACCAATTCTGTTTGTGAAAAAGAAGGATGGATCGCTTCGCATGTGCATCGACTACCGCGAGCTAAATAAGCTTACCATCAAAAACCGATACCCTTTACCCTGAATCGACGACCTATTTGACCAACTCCAAGGAGCATCTTACTTCTCAAAGATCGATCTGAGGTCGGGATACCATCAGCTACAAGCTCAGGAGGAGGACGTCCCCAAAACGGCGTTCAGAACTCAGTACGGTCACTACGAGTTTGTAATAATGCCGTTCGGGTTAACAAACGCACCCGTAGTGTTCATGGATCTAATGAACCGAGTATGTCGGCCTTACCTAGACAAATTCATGATTGTCTTCATAGACGACATCCTTGTCTATTCCAGGAGTAAGGAAGAGCATAGCCAACATCTACGACAGGTATTGGAGACACTAAGGGCGGAGAGATTGTATGCAAAATTTTCGAAGTGTGAATTTTTGATCCGAGAAGTGGACTTCCTCGGTCATGTGATTAGCGAGAAAGGGATACACGTGGATCCCTCCAAGATTAAGACGATTGAGAACTGGTCAGGACCAAGGACGCCTACAGAAATCCGCCAATTTTTGGGCCTCGCTGGCTACTACCGAAGGTTCATCCAGAACTTCTCCAAGATTGCCAAACCACTTACCACCCTGACCCAAAAGAGTGTGACTTTCAGCTGGGGAGTGAAACAAGAAACCACTTTCCAAACATTAAAGCAGGCCCTATGCAGCGCCCCGATTTTGTCCCTACCCAAGGGAACCGAAGACTTTATGGTCTTCTGCGACGCATCAAACCAAGGTCTGGGGTGTGTGTTAATGCAAAGAGGAAAGGTCATTGCCTACGCATCGAGGCAATTAAAAATGCACGAGGTCAACTATGCCACGCATGACCTCGAACTGGGAGTAGTAGTATTCTCCCTAAAGATCTGGAGGCACTACCTTTACAGAACAAAGTGTACCATCTTTACCGATTACAAAAGCCTTCAGAACATCCTCAATCAAAAAGGGCTCAACATGAGCAGAGACGATGGGTAGAATTACTAAATGATTTCGAGTGTGAGATTGGTTATCACCCAGGCAAGGCCAACGTGGTAGTTGACGCCTTAAGTAAAAAAAAATACTCGGGTTGCCGAGTAAAGTCATTAACCATGACAATCTATTTGCACCTGTGCGTGCAAATCAAAGAGGACCAGTTGGAAGCTTTGAAGCCTGAGAATGTGGCAGGTGAGGCTTTAATAGGAATGGATTAGAATCTAGAAGTTAAGGACGACGGAGCTCGTTATCTCATGAATCGAATTTGGACACCGAAATTCGGCGGGTTCAGGGACATTGTCCTGAATGAGGCACACAAAACACGATACTCCGTACATCCCTGTTCAGACAAGATGTACCTGGACCTAAAGAAACTCTACTGGTGGCCGAACATGAAAAGCCGAAATCGCAACATACGTGAGCAAGTGTCTGACTTGCGCCAAGGTTAAGGTAGAGTACCAAAATCCTTTGGGTTTGCTACAGCAACCTGCGATACCCGAATGGAAGTGGGAACGAATAATCATGGACTTCATAACCAAACTGCCTAAGACAACGGGTGGTCTTGATACCATTTGGGTAATCGTCGATAGATTGACCAAATCCGCGCACTTCCTGCCAATAAAGGAGACCGACAAGATGGAAAAGTTGAATAGGACATACATCAAAGAGGTTGTACGACTACATGGTGTATCGATATCCATTATCTCTGACAAAGATAGTAGATTCACTTCACGGTTCTGGCAGTCCTTACAGAAAGCTCTAGGGACCAAGTTGGACGTCAGTATGACCTACCATCCACAAACCGACGGGCAGAGCGAAAGAATTATTCAAACCTTGGAAGATATGCTGAGGGCTTGTGTTATTGACTTCGTTAAACGTGGGATAACCATTTACCACTTATTGAATTCTCATACAACAACAGCTATCATACTAGCATCAAGGTCGCGCCATTTGAAGCTCCTTATGGCCGCAAGTGCAGATCACCACTGTGTAGGGCTGAAGTGGGAGATACACAGTTAGCAAAAGGGCGATTCCTTAACAGCACCCTTGTGACATCCACCAAAACTCAGGTCAATACTCATCTAGAACCTTGTCATTTCCTTGTGTGCACTTAACTTGGCTCTATAGTTACAAGTTGAACTAGGTTTGTGACTTAATAGATCCCTCGGAACAAGTAGTGTACCTTAGTTGTATTGAATGATCACATTGATATGTAAAGGAACCAACTGAGTGGTAAAGTGCCAAAGCTGAACCTTAAGTCTAAACATAAAACTATGTTCGATAGATTACAACTCAAGGGTAGGTTATTAACCCTAAAAATTTCATATTGGAACAAATTGATGCTTAACAAGGTTAAGTATCACAAGCTAATATGAACAAAAATTAGATCATAATATGAACCAACTATAAAGTTGATGACAAATTCATACACTTCATGATTCGAAATGTGAACCAAAAGTAAAATCCAAGAATATCAAATTCTTACAATCACATATTATGAATCCTTGTTAGAATTGTTGAAATATGATAAATTTATTTTTATAAAAATTAAATAATAGGTTATCATTATATAAATTAATTCAACAAATATAATTTTTGGAAGTCATTACCAAGTGTAAATACCTCAACAAAACCCTATAATTAAAACCTTAGGAGATTATGAAAATGTTTGAGTTTTATAAAATTTAAAATCTAGATTTATAAAATTTCAAGGGAGGCTTTTATTATTTGATCAAATACCAATAAAAATACCATATCCCTCTTAAATTTTCGTCCATTAGGCTTTTCCCTCTCCCCCATCCCATAAAACCCATCATTACACCTCATTTGAACCACCTACACACTCCATCTCACACCCCTTCTCCAAGAAAACTCTCCCACTTCCAAGACCACTCCTACACATCAGAAAATCCTCCATTATCTGCCATAATTTCGAAATTGAGAAGGTCTTGAAGTGTTCTTGCTTCTCTCAAGATCAAAACCAAGGTAAACAACACAATCCTCCCTCATAGTTTCATGATTTTACTTCCTCTTCTTCATGGTTCTTCTCTACTCTTCGGATTCTATGCCCTTCTATGGCTAGAAATCCTTACTACTTTTCCCTTGTGGTTTGTAGATTCTCACCATAACACAATGCATGTGTTTGAGATGGTGAAAATACAGGATCAAACCCATGCAAGGAGTGAAAAAGATGCACATGTGTTCATGTGACTTCAAAACCGAGTATTACATCTTCTTCTCCATTTCTTTTGTGTTCTTGCATGACCAAAAGCATTTAAACCATTTCTAGTACATCTTGGATGCTCATTCACTCCATGCATGTGCTAGAAATCGGACCTTAACAGAAGCATGCATGCTGTTCTTGTCAAAGTGCCCTAAGAATGCACTCAAAGCAACCAGGGGAGACATGCAATCTGCCAGACTATTTTGTTCAGATTTGAACGGCCATAACTCGGTCATTACTTAACCAAATCCTGATATTCTTTTTGTATTGGATAGTTCCACGAGTTAGCTTTCAAACCCAACTGGTCTCACTGTAAAAGATTAAATATCGGATTTTTGGCAATTTTTACAAAATGGTTGCGCGAACAGCTCTTTTTCTGTGATCACCATTTTTACTTTACGTGATCAGTGGCCTTAAACCCAACCATAAATCTGGGGAAAAATAGTTTAGAAACTTAACATATCCAGTGAATGATGGCTGAAATTTCGTGGCTTAAAACCCCACAGAATGTGCTACTCAAATTCATGAACTTCAGCCACATTTACATCTCATGCACTATAATGTGCAACATTTCTTAAATTGTTTGGGTTCAATACCCCTATTTCCCTTCTGAATAAATTTTGAACATTTTTCCTTTTGAAAGCCCTCACATGCATGTGATAATCTGTAAAATACCAAGGGCTAGAACCAATTCCTTATTTATTTATAAAAATAGTTATTTAATGGCTTTAAATTCCAAATGATCATTTTCGGAAGGTATAAAAATCTGAAAATTTTTATTATGAATATAATCACAGAATAAGAAATCCATGTAAATTTTCAGACATTTTGGACACTGTTTGATATTTATTCCATATTTTTCATTAAATTGGAGCATGAAATTATAATCTCGGGTTATTGGACTCAAAGTTCCTAACCAATATTTTTCTCAACCTTAGGAACATTATAAGAACCTGTAAAAATTAAATTGGGAATTTTAGAAACTGTTTACCAATTTATTTGGATTTTCTATATTATTTGATCCAAAATTATAAATAAATATAAAACGACCATCAAAAATGTCTATAAAATTTCTGGACACTAATACCCTCCCGTAGAAACACAATATAAAGTTTTACAATTTTTGGAGTTCATTTTCATGCCTTTATAAATTTTTTTTTGAATATAAGACACCATGAATTCAATAATACTAATAATGAACCAAACAAACTTTGGGCACTTAATGACACCACTAGTAGAATAAGTAGACGTAGATAATGGTTTAGTGAATTATATCTCACTAGAGACTATTTGTTTCGTAGGACGCTATTAGGATTCGCACTCACCAACATCAACCCGCAAAGCCCGAGCCGCAAACTTTCCAGGGTGAGTATTCACGCACTCCCCTATTTTCGATTTTTAATGTTTTGGGGTGGAAAGCATGCCACAATATCTATGAACATTATTTTATGAACTTGTGCTATGAATTTGTGATATGAACTTTGTTGTATGAACTTGTATTATGAATTTGGTGTTATGAACTTGTATGATTAAGTCCCCGGAGAACCGATACAACCTATTAACTCATATTTGAGCCGATGGTCTTATGGATAACGCTATTTGGGGTCAACAGCCCCCACTCGCCCGTAACCGCGAGTGCATATTTCCATGAACTGACATCATGGGAACCATGGACATGATGGAATGGGGCAGGAACGGTCGTTAGGCTTGGTTGTGAACGGAATGCAATGGCATTCATCATCTTCTAAATTGGAACATATATAGAATAAACTACATTTTTGAAATAATGTATTATTATAAACCTGTGAACTCACCAACTATTTTATAGTTGACCCTCGTTTTTGCATGCTTTTCAGGGAACGGTCAATGAATCAACAAGACGTTAGCATGATTTAAGTTGTTACCTTTGCTATGTATTAAATTATATGTTGTGAAAACTGAATGTATTTGTTTTGTACGCGATGTAAACTTAAAACGCTTAATGTTTATGGTTGTTACTTCTATTTACCTTTGTGATGAGACCTTAGCCTGTCACTCTTCGTGTTTCCGCTTTAACGGGGTGTGACAGATTTGGTATCAGAGCCTAAGGTTATAGAGAATACCGGCTTCTCCTTTCCCTTAGGGACGCCTAAACTATAACCATTGAGTTAATAAAACATGCCATTTAGTATAAGTGATTCCGGTAATGCGCTACTGGACCTTAATTATACATAGCCTGATCACCTATGTATAATTAAGGAAGAGTTAGTGCAAGACCGGAATTGATTATAGTGAATGGTATCAACACCCTAGGATAAACATAAACGTCAAACATAATAGAAATTTTCTAGAAGGCTAAAAATTCATCTAAACATTAGATTTTCTCGTGTACAGCGTAGCCATGTCAAACACTAGCTCTCAAGCACTTGGATCGGCAGATGAGTCTGGTTACGTCACTGCGCGCCCGAAAGTCAACCGCGACTCGAGCACCGAACCGACTGAAGATCCGTCTACAGGATCAGAGACTGGAGAGGAAGTGAGCAGCCAGGCACCGACTGAGGAAACTTCAGCCCCGCCGATACCCGAGCCTTCGCGACAGCTGACGCCTCGGCCACCCCTTTATGGACTATACCACAGGAGGACAGCGAGAAAGAGCGCACCAATGCCGAGAGAAGTGTTGAGGTTCGAGCGTCCAGAACTCGTGCCAGCACCTCCCGCACCAAGGAGTGAGCGTCACGAGCCTAGTCAGCCTCGACCCCCACTCATAGGGACGCCTTATATGCGAGCACCCGGGATGACTTTTCAGGAGCGACGCAGCATGGAGGCCATGGCCCGAGACCTGCATGATGCCCGTAGTAGGATTTCTTATCATCATCACAGTATAGCCGACATGTCAGACGTGGTGGATGCGGTGTGTGGTTATGCATACTCCGCCCAGAGGACAGCAATCAGAGCTATGATCACTAGCGCTATCGCTGGAGGGCTAGCATTGATTCTGGCAGTGGCACTTGTCTGGGTGATTGTGTTTTGGGGTTGAATCAAAGCGTCATGGTTTATGTTTTATGGTCTTTGGTCTATGTATTTTGATGTAATGCCTTTGGCTTATGGCTTTTGAAAAGTATGGTTGAAGTATCTTTTGTAGCTTGCGGTGCCAAGCAGTATGCTTTGTTAAACCTTTTATTTTCAAACTATGAATGAAAATCTATTTTAATGACTTTAAATTTCCATGTTATTTCGCATTTATATTGTTCATAAACTGTAAATTGTTTTGATGATTTGAAATCTTTCTTGAAAATATATTTTATTATATTTATTTCTTGCAAAAAGAAAGAATTTTTCTTTTTATGATGGTAACGTCTTAAATTTTGTTGTGTGTTATAGAACCATGCCCCCAAGAAGGAACACCCGCTCCCGCCAAACATAGCCTGAGAATGCCACTCCCGATATTGCTCAACTGGTCTCACAACAACTGATGAATGCTATCCCTAACATTATGGCTCAAGTCACTGCGGGAATCCATACTAGTCAGACAAACTGCGGAGGCCCTACACCTACTGTGAACACGGATGGAAGCGGAACTCGTAATTAGGAAACAAGTGGATGCACCTATAAATACTTCATGTCTTGTAAACCCAAGGAGTTTCACGGAACAGAAGGTGCGGTGGGATTGTTGAAATGGATAGAAGGAATAGAGGTCGTACTCTACATCAGCAAATGCTCAAATGACTGCAAGGTTCCCTATGTTGCATGCCTTCTACAAGACAGAGCTTTAACATGGTGTAATGCGCAAGTCTGAAACCGTGGAAGGGAGGCGGCGAACCAGTTAGCTTGGGAGGAATTCAAAGAGTTACTCAAGAAGGAATACTGTCGTAAGGATGAAATCCAGAAAATGGAATCTGACTTCTGGAACCATGCCATGGTAGGAGCTAATGTGGAAGGCTACACTGTGCGTTTCCATGAACTCGCTGAACTAGTGCCGCACATGGTCACCCCGGAGAGCAAAAGGATCGACCGATACATATGGGGATTGACACCCGAAATCCGAGGCATGGTTACTTCAGCAAATCCTACCTCAATCCATAGCGCTATAGACCTCACGCACCGACTTACGAATGATAAAGTGAGGGCTGGGATATTGACCATAAGCAACACCAGTAACAAAAGAAAACCGGAGAGCCAGATTGGAAGGAAGAAGAATGACAACTCAGAAAGGAACAAGAGAAGGGCAACGAACTTTGCGGTTAAAACAGAGGAACCTGTGCAATACCGAGGGCCTAAACCTAAGTGTGAGAAATGCAGCTATCACCATGAGGGTCCCTGCCCTATTTGCCACAAGTGCAACCGATCTGGGCATTTCGCGAAGTATTGCAGGATAGATAAGGATCGCAAGGGTGGTAAACGGGCGTGCTATGAGTGTGGAAGTGTGGACCACTTTAGGAATGCATGCCCGAATCTAAACAAGGGCCCCAACAACAACCAGTCAGGTCATAACAACCGTGGAAATCCAGGAGGTCAGGCTTGTGGGCGAGCATTTGTGATCAAGGCGGAAGAGGCCCGCCAGAACCCGGAGGTGGTAACAGGTACATTCCTCCTAAACAACCACTATGCATCAGTATTATTTGACTCTGGGCCAGATAGAAGTTTTGTGTCACATGAATTTAGACCACTAATCGACTTGAAATCAAAAATGTTGGAACATGCTTACATAATTGAACTTGCTAACGGCCATGAAATTAAGGCTAAGGAGATAGTTCCTAATTGTACCTTGAACTTAGCCGGTAAAAATTTTAGTATTGATCTGATACCCATGGAACTCGGAAGCTTTGACGTAGTGGTAGGAATGGACTGGTTATCCAAGAATCGAGCAGACATAGGATGCTTTGAGAAAGTTGTCAAAATGCCCCTCCAAAACAACGAAACCCTATTAGTGTACGGAGAGAAACCAGGCAAGAACCTGAAGATAGTCTCATGCATGAAGATTCACAAATATCTGAAGAAGAAGTACCTTGCGTTCTTGGCTCATGTAGTGGAAAAGAATTCGGAAGAAAAACATATTCAGGATATTCCAATAGTGCGAGAATACCCCGAAGTGTTCCCGGAAGAGTTGCACGGACCCCCCCCCCCCAACAAGACAAGTCGAGTTCAGAATTGATCTAATTCCTGGGGCGGCACCTGTAGCTAAAGCACCTTACCGCTTGGCAACTTCAGGAACTTTTGGAAAAAGGATTCATTCGTCCAAGTTCCTCACTGTGGGGCGCACCGGTCTTATTTGTGAAAAAGAAGGATGGATCAATGCGAATGTGCATCGATTATAGAGAACTAAATAAATCGACTATCAAAAATAGATACCCCCTTCCTCGAATAGACGATTTGTTTGACCAACTCCAAGGTGCCTCGTACTTTTCAAAGATTGATTTACGATCGGGATACCACCAATTAAGGGTACGCGACGAAGACGTTCCTAAAACCGCCTTCAGAACTCGTTACGGACACTACGAGTTCTTAGTTATGCCTTTTGGGCTAACTAACGCGCTAGCTGCCTTCATGGATCTTATGAATAGGATTTGTAGGCCGTACCTTGACAAGTTTGTTATCGTGTTCATTGATGACATACTAGTATATTCCCAAAACAAAGAAGAGCACGAACGGCATCTCAGGCTAGTGTTGGAACTGTTGAAAGACCAAAAGTTGTTTGCAAAGTTCTCTAAGTGCGAATTTTGGATTAGGGAAGTACGATTCCTTGGTCATGTGGTTGGAGAAAAAGGAATACACGTGGATCCCACCAAAATTGAAGCAATTAAGAAATGGGAAACCCCAAGATCCCCGATGGAAATTCGGCAATTTCTCGGATTGGCGGGCTACTATAGGCGCTTTATTGAGAACTTCTCCAAAATTGCCCAGCCATTGACTATTCTGACCCAAAAGGATAGAAAATTTGTATGGGAAGAACCACAAGCAGATGCCTTCCAATTGCTAAAACATAAGTTGTGTAATGCGCCAGTCTTGGCATTGCCAGATGGTGTGGAGAACTTCACAGTGTATTGTGATGCGTCACACCAAGGTCTGGGTTGCGTACTGATGCAGAAAGGCAAGGTTATTGCATATGCGTCAAGGCAGTTGAAGGTTCATGAGAAAAACTACACAACCCACGACCTAGAATTAGGAGCGGTGGTATTCGCCCTTAAGATCTGGAGACATTACTTGTACGGAACTAAGTGCACTATTTATACTGATCACAAAAGCCTACAACACATCTTGGATCAAAAGATGCTTAACATGAGACAGAGGCGGTGGGTAGAATTACTCAACGACTATGATTGCGAAATTAAATACCATCCAGGAAAGGCTAACGTTGTAGCCGATGCGTTGAGTAGGAAGGAAAGGGTGAAACCCTCACGAGCACATGCCTTCGGAGCCCTTCTTCAAACCAGTTTGAAGAGCGAAATCCTTGCTGCTCAAGGCGAAGCGTTAAAAACTGAGAACTTGAAACATGATACATTGCACGGCCTGGAACAACAATTTGAAACACGTTCAGATGGGGTGAAGTACTTCAAAAATAGGGTATGGGTACCAAAGATCGACGAATTACGTAAGGTAATTTTAAAGGAAGCCCATAATTCCCGATACTCGATCCACCCTGGAGCCGACAAAATGTACTTGGATCTAAAGGAATACTATTGGTGGCCTGGAATGAAGAAAGATATTGCTTTGTATGTTGGGAAATGTTTAACTTGCTCCAAAGTGAAGGCTGAATATCAAAAGCCCTCCGGTTTGCTTCAGCAACCAGAAATACCTCAATGGAAATGGGAGCAAATATCCATGGATTTTGTTACTAAGCTACCGAGGACCGTGAAAGGACACGATTCTATCTGGGTAGTGGTGGACAGACTGACGAAATCCGCACATTTTCTTCCCATTCGGGAAGATTACCGAATGGAACGACTTGCTCGAATTTACATAGATGAGATCGTAGTACGTCACGGAGTACCTATTTCCATCATATCGGATAGAGATAGCCGTTTTACATCTCGATTTTGGCAGTCGCTTCAAAAAGCCTTGGGGACACGTTTAGACTTAAGTACCGCATATCATCCCCAGACAGACGGTCAGAGTGAAAGAACCATCCAGACGTTAGAAGATATGCTCCGGGCTTGCGTGATCGACTTTGGAGGAAGTTGGGATAACCATTTGCCATTAGTTGAGTTTTCCTATAATAATAGCTACCATACCAGCATACAATGCGCCCCCTATGAGGCCTTGTACGGGCGTAAATGTCGCTCCCCACTATGTTGGCTGGAAATCGGCGATAGGCAGTTAACGAGACTGGATTTAATTCAAGAGACCACTGAGAAGATCTCGATAATACGTGATAGACTGAAAGTTGCCCGCGATCGCCAGAAGAGCTATGCTGACAAGCGTAGGAAACCTTTGCAATTTCAAATAGGAGACAAACTACTCTTAAAAGTATCCCCATGGAAAGGAATCGTGCGTTTTGGTAAAAGAGGAAAACTGAGTCCCCGTTATGTAGGACCCTTCGAGATTATTGATAGGGTCGGTCCAGTGGCATATAAATTAAAGCTACCTGATGAACTGAGTGCGATACACGACACATTCCATGTGTCGAACCTCAAAAAGTGCTTGGCGGAGGAATCCCTACACATACCTCTCGGGGACCTCCAAATTAATGATCAACTAAAGTTCGTGGAGGAACCTGTAGAAATTCTCGATCGAGAGGTTAAGCAACTAAAACGAAGTAAAATACCGATCGTGAAAGTTCGTTGGAACTCTAAGCATGGACCCGGGTTTACGTGGGAACGAGAGGATTTCATGAAGAACAAATATCCTCAACTATTCGCTATGTTTGAACCAGTGTTACTGCCAGTTGAATTTCGGGACGAAATTCCCACAACTAGGGGAGACTGTGACATCCACCAAAGCTCAGGTCAATACTCATCTAGAACCTTGTCATTTCCTTGTGTGCACTTAACTTGGCTCTATAGTTACAAGTTGAACTAGGTTTGTGACTTAATAGATCCCTCGGAACAAGTAGTGTACCTTAGTTGTATTGAACGATCACATTGATATGTAAAGGAACCAACTGAGTGGTAAAGTGCCAAAGCTGAACCTTAAGTCTAAACATAAAACTATGTTCGATAGATTACAACTCAAGGATAGGTTATTAACCCTAAAAATTTCATATTGGAACAAATTGATGCTTAACAAGGTTAAGTATCACAAGCTAATATGAACAAAAATTGGATCATAATATGAACCAACTATAAAGTTGATGACAAATTCATACACTTCATGATTCGAAATGTGAACCAAAAGTAAAATCCAAGAATATCAAATTCTTGCAATCACATATTATGAATCCTTGTTAGAATTGTTGAAATATGATAAATTGATTTTTATAAAAATTAAATAATAGGTTATCATTATATAAATTAATTCAACAAATATAATTTTTGGAAGTCATTACCAAGTGTAAATACCTCAACAAAACCCTATAATTAAAACCTTAGGAGATTATGAAAATGTTTGAGTTTTATAAAATTTAAAATCTAGATTTATAAAATTTCAAGGGAGGCTTTTATTATTTGATCAAATACCAATAAAAATACCATATCCCTCTTAAATTTTCGTCCATTAGGCTTTTCCCTCTCCCCCATGCCTTAAAACCCATCATTACACCTCATTTGAACCACCTACACACTCCATCTCACACCCCTTCTCCAAGAAAACTCTCCCACTTCCAAGACCACTCCTACACATCAGAAAATCCTTCATTCTCTGCCATAATTTCGAAATTGAGAAGGTCTTGAAGTGTTCTTGCTTCTCTCAAGATCAAAACCAAGGTAAACAACACAATCCTCCCTTATAGTTTCATGATTTTACTTCCTCTTCTTCATGGTTCTTCTCTACTCTTCGGATTCTATGCCCTTCTATGGCTAGAAATCCTTACTACTTTTCCCTTGTGGTTGGTAGATTCTCACCATAACACAATGCATGTGTTTGAGATGGTGAAAATACGGGATCAAACCCATGCAAGGAGTGAAAAAGATGCACATGTGTTCATGTGACTTCAAAACCGAGTATTACATCTTCTTCTCCATTTCTTTTGTGTTGTTGCATGACCAAAAGCATTTAAACCATTTCTAGTACATCTTGGATGCTCATTCACTCCATGCATGTGCTAGAAATCGGACCTTAACAGAAGCATGCATGCTGTTCTTGTCAAAGTGCCCTAAGAATGCACTCAAAGCAACCAGGGGAGACATGCAATCTGCCAGACTATTTTGTTCAGATTTGAACGGCCATAACTCGGTCATTACTTAACCAAATCCTGATATTCTTTTTGTATTGGATAGTTCCACGAGTTACCTTTCAAACCCAACTGGTCTCACTGTAAAAGATTAAATATCGGATTTTTGGCAATTTTTACAAAATGGTTGCGCGAACAGCTCTTTTTCTGTGATCACCATTTTTACTTTACGTGATCAGTGGCCTTAAACCCAACCATAAATCTGGGGAAAAATAGTTTAGAAACTTAACATATCCAGTGAATTATGGCTGAAATTTCGTGGCTTAAAACCCCACAGAATGTGCTACTCAAATTCATGAACTTCAGCCACATTTACATCTCATGAACTATAATGTGCAACATTTCTTAAATTGTTTGGGTTCAATACCCCTATTTCCCTTCTGAATAAATTTTGAACATTTTTCCTTTTGAAAGCCCTCACATGCATGTGATAATCTGTAAAATACCAAGGGCTAGAACCAATTCCTTATTTATTTATAAAAATAGTTATTTAATGGCTTTAAATTCCAAATAATCATTTTCGGAAGGTATAAAAATCTGAAAATTATTATTATGAATATAATCACAGAATAAGAAATCCGTGTAAATTTTCAGACATTTTGGACACTGTTTGATATTTATTCCATATTTTTCATTAAATTGGAGCATGAAATTATAATCTCGGGTTATTGGACTCAAAGTTCCTAACCAATATTTTTCTCAACCTTAGGAACATTATAAGAACTTGTAAAAATTAAATTGAGAATTTTAGAAACTGTTTACCAATTTATTTGGATTTTCTATATTATTTGATCCTAAATTACAAATAAATATAAAACGACCATCAAAAATGTCTATAAAATTTCTGGACACTAATACCCTCATGTGGAAACACAATATAAAGTTTTACAATTTTTGGAGTTCATTTTCATGCCTTTATGAATTTTTTTTTGAATATAAGACACCATGAATTCAATAATACTAATAATGAACCAAACAAACTTTGGGCACTTAATGACACCACTAGTAGAATAAGTAGACTTAGATAATGGTTTAGTGAATTATATCTCACTAGAGACTATTTGTTCCGTAGGACGCTATTAGGATTCGCACTCACCAACATCAACCCGCAAAGCCCGAGCCGCAAACTTTCCAGGGTGAGTATTCACGCACTCCCCTATTTTTGGTTTTTAATGTTTTGGGGTGGAAAGCATGCCACAATATCTATGAACATTATTTTATGAACTTGTGCTATGAATTTGTGATATGAACTTTGTTGTATGAACTTGTATTATGAATTTGGTGTTATGAACTTGTATGATTAAGTCCCCGGAGAACTGGTACAACCTATTAACTCATATTTGAGCCGATGGTCTTATGTATAGCGCTATTTGGGCTCGACAGCCCCCACTCGCCCGGAACCGCGAGTGCATATTTCCATGAACTGACATCATGGGAACCATGGACATGATGGAATGGGGCAGGAACGGTCGTTAGGCTTGGTTGTGAACGGAATGCAATGGCATTCATCGTCTTCTAAATTGGAACATATATAGAATAAACTACTTTTTTGAAATAATGTATTATTATAAACCTGTGAACTCACCAACTATTTTATAGTTGACCCTCGTTTTTGCATGCTTTTCAGGGAACGGTCAGTGAATCAACAAGACGTTAGCATGATTTAAGTTGTTACCTTTGCTATGTACTAAATTATATGTTGTGAAAACTGAATGTATTTGTTTTGTACGCGATGTAAACTTAAAACGCTTAATGTTTATGGTTGGTACTTCTATTTACCTTTGTGACAACCCTCACTGGCCCTGAAACCATAAGGGAAACTACAGAAAAGATTGTTCAAATTCGAGAAAGATTGAAAGCATCTCGAGATCGACAGAAGAGCTACGCCGATAAGCGACACAAACCCTTGGAATTCCAGGTTGGGGACCGGGTGCTACTGAAACTCTCGCCATGGAAGGGAAGGATACGTTTTGGTATACGTGGTAAACTAAATCCAAGGTATATCGTGCCGTTCGAAATCGTTGCCAGGATTGGCCCGGTGGCATACAAACTTCGGCTACCCCAGGACCTTAACAACATACACCCGACCTTCCACATGTCAAATTTAAAGAAGTGTCTGTCGGACGAGACTCTGGTGATCCCACTTGTCACAACTAGGAAATTTGGCTAGGAAGTTCTATCCTTATGTAAGCATTATCAATAATTGTAACCATGACTTGAAAACATGATGTTTATTCAATAACAACAAAATTCCATCAAACACTCTATACAACACTTCAAATAGTCAACAAAAGATTGGAAACCCTAAAAATCCCGGTTTAAGTCCAATAAGGACTAGGGTTTTCTTATTGGGCCTAATGGACCAATAAATCTCTAATTTGACTAGTTTACCTTTTTGGGCTCTAATTCAACCCACTCTCATGAGACTTAACCTTTTTGGGCCTTATAAGTATAAAATGGACTAGTTTACCTTTAATGGACCTTGTTGGTCCATAACAAATCTAACTAGATTTAATGGGCCATAAAACCATTCTTTTATAATAGTTACAGCCGTGAACCATCTCAAAAGCCCAATGGGCCGAGAAATACACTTTGGGCCTTAGAATTTCGAAATGAGGCAAATAATGGCCCAAACTAAGCAACTCTTTTCTTCTAGCCCATGTTTTCGGCCCAATCATAGAAAAAAAGAAAAAAAAAAGAAAGGATGAAATGAGGGTGGACATTAGTGGTGGCACCTCATAAATGTACATACGATATCAATGCACAATTCTCACATCTCCATGCAAGTCAACTCACCTTTCTCTCCCCTCTCCTTTCTATCCTCGGCCGAGACCACAAACCCCCACCACCCTCTTCAATCTTCTCCCCAAACTCTCTCAAATCTTACAAGAACATTTCCTCACTTTCGTTACATTTTCGAGATTTGCTAAGGTTTCAAGAGGATCTTCACAAGATAATCATCATTCTTGGTAAGCCTTTACACATTCAAGTTTCATAATTCCATCTTCATGATAGATCACTCTTTTAAACAAAGTGTTTGGTGATCATACTCCTAGAAATCTTCTTGAGTTCGAGATCTACTCAAGGGAGTTGCTAGGGCCGAAATTCACTTCATCTTTCCACATCTTCTTTAAAAACCGATCCACAAACTCAAGGTGAGTTCATACCCCTCTATTTTCGGTTTTCATATGATTTATGGGGGAGAATACAAGTAAAATGTGTAGATCTACGTGTATTTGTATGTTATGTGTGATTTCTTGTGTTTATGTGGTGAATATGTGCTAAAAACGAAAGATATTTCGAGATCTATAGTTCAAGAAGGAAAAATATGTGATCTACGGTATATTTCACTTAACATGTCAAGACAAACTATCATACAAGGTTTATAATAAGCATACTACAACATAAAGTTGGTTATTGGACTATTTTTGATAAATAAACAAAAGATGGGGAAAAAGATGTCATTCACGGTTTTTACAAGGATCAAATGGTCAAAACAGCTAAAATAAAAGTATTTATAAATATTATGCTTTTTAAAGGACTAAAAATGTAAATTTTAGCCTAATGTGCTCAAATTTGGGCTTTTTGGCTATTTAGGCCCAAATATGCGAAAAATCAAATTAAGGGGGGCTGAAATGGAAAGTTTTATCAAAATTATGGGCTATAAACGTAAATGAACCTATTTCAGGGGTTAAAATGGCCTTATTTATCAAAAGGGACTAAAAATGCAAAGATTTTCGATTTTGGGTCAAAATTGTAAAAATTGCGAAAAGTGTGGATTTAAATGCAAATATTTTAACTAAGGGGTTCAAACTTTCCAAAAATTTAATTTTAGGCTTAAAACATTATTTAAATAAGTGTTTGGGTCAAAAATGTCAAGAAAAATAGTTCAAGGACCTAATATGTCATTTTTTTTATAAA
This sequence comes from Lactuca virosa, assembly GCF_052849685.1. Lineage (NCBI taxonomy): Eukaryota > Viridiplantae > Streptophyta > Magnoliopsida > Asterales > Asteraceae > Lactuca > Lactuca virosa. The sequence continues at coordinate 301,077,754 of NC_136429.1, read as the reverse complement.
AAGGACTAAAATTGCCAACTTTACCCAAAATAAGGGGTTGAATTGGTCAAACTAATATTTTTGGTCAATTATGTTAAAACAATTGGGTCAAAATATACAAAATTTTATAACTTATAGGTTTAAATAGAAAAGTATATATTTTTATAAACCTATGAATCGTTATAAAACAAATTGGTGATTATTACGACATATCGATTAAACAACGTCGCAACACAAATACTATACAAAACAGGTAAACATTCAAATGGTTGGGCTTAAATAATACATGTTTATTGGGCCTTTGTGACCAATTAACATGATTTTTGGGCCTAACAAAAATAATACATGTTTATTGGGCCTCCTGTGACCCAATTACATGCCTAAGGGACCCTCAATGGCTTTTACATGCTATTGGGCCTTAGTGGCCCATTTGCATTGCTAGTAAGGTCCAAATAAATCATATGCGAAATGGCCTAACGCATCCTTCGTATACTCGACAGCCTTAAATATCATACGTGATTAGTAGGGCCTCGTTGTCCTCTTCTCTTCGTCTGTTAGGCTTACCTTGTATTCAAGTAAACAAAAATCATGTAGTTAATCAAGGTTATTCAAATTCATTTGGATTAATTGAGTAATAACGGACGACACCAATAAGTGTCGGTCGTAGTCTGTAGTTATAATCAAAGTCTCCTGGAGGGAGAGCGAGAGTTTGTGTATAGATATATACGGGGGTGACTCCCCCACACCTAAGCTGTTCGCTACAGTTAGACTCGGCCAGTCTAGGGTGACAAAATCTTAAGATCAATTCCGCGTTCGCTAGAATGCCAAGACAGACGAACTAGTCATTATCATGCAAGGTTATAACGACTCAAATAGAGATCCAATACCATCTAAGTAATAATGGGAAATCATATTCATTCGTTGTGACGATACAATAATACAAAACGATCATACTATTTTATCGGAAAACATCGGGTTTTCCGGGGAAACAACATTATACTTATGGATCATCCACGCATATACTTATGGATCATCACACCTTTTGTATAAACAATTGTCGTTTCAGAAAATATCGGATTTTCTGGGTTTTACAAACAATACAAAGCATTTTTCATATCAAACCTGCTTATGAACTCACCTACATTATATATGTTGACGTTTTCAAAATAACTTGGATTCTTAGGTAACAGATAAGCCGAAGAAAATTGCCACATGTGTTAGGATGTTATGTTTTGTGATTCTCAAACAATTTATACTATGGATTATGTAATGTAAACAATGTATTGGATGTGAACAATGACGGTTGTAATGTATTAATGCATGGGGATGTTTATGTTATGTTTCATGTATATTCATTGTGATGATATTTCAATTTAAGTCACACGAGCCCTCGGACTTTTCCGCCGTCTGGTTCGGGGGTGTGACAGGTTGGTATCAGAGCTCTGTTTATAGTGAACTGGCATATCTAACCACACATTAATATGCAACTATAAACCGAAAGAGGGACTTTTTGTCACGATTATACATAATAACAATTCAAATAAAACATAATAATAAACACTCTTACTTGTGCGACTTAGAAAAATAAACATAATAAGAATTCAAATAAGGCATCGGGAAAAATCCTGACATCCCGGTTACGCCAGGACTGCCCATAATTATATTAGGGATGAATGTAGCCTGATGAACTACATTTCTTCAGAATACAACTATCACATGCCCTGGGGAAATCACGATGGTCAGTAACCCAAAGGCATACCCCCTTGTTAAACAAGAGGAGAGTATCAACCCAATTTTTATAACAACTAGAAATAGCTTAGGATTAATAATGGTTTATTTATATACCCTCCTTACGTGTTCCCCATCACAGTCACCATGGAAGAAAAGCATCAAGGCATTCAGTTTCACCAGGCCTTGGTGGCCCACAGAATGATCGAAGACGACCCCGAGATAGAACAAGGGGCAGCACACGGCATTGGACCCGACGAGTACACAGATACGGTCTATGAGTTTGATAGAACCGATGACGACATTGAGGAAGATAAAGACACGGACGGAGCCTCCGTCACACCACCTATAGAAGAGACACATCAGGACCACCCTGCCCTACTAGGAAATCCCGTGAGAGAGAATCGTTCTCCGGAGGCTGAAGCTGCTGCACTACAGCAACAACTATTCGCCATGGAAGCACGAGCGGTGCAGGTGGAGCTGGAAAGAGATGAAGTCATTGGAGAGATGAGTGAGATGGCCCAGTTTTTGGCACAACACTTCGGTATATGATCTCCCTGCCACTGTTGGGCGCTTCCTAGTGTGTTAGGACCAGCTTTACCTTACTAGTACTATGTTCACTTATGCTTACCATGCTATATACTACCGACTCCATGTTTAAGTGATTACACTACTCACAGAGTCGTTATGCTGCCGAACTTTATGTATGCTCTTTTTGAGCAAATTTTCATGTATCAAAGTACAGATATTATTAGTGAAAAATATTATGTGTTTTATGGTGATGTTGTGACCTGCTATGTGTTTTATACTACTATTGTTTGTTGTGAATATATGGAAACAATTAGGTACAAAAATCGATTCACGAAATTCTCAACTTAAATACAATATGCACTCAACGTCTTCCTATTCCATAACAGCAAGATGCCGCAAAGATCAACCCGTGGAAACAATCAACCACCAACGCCACCGGAAATCGACTCAGCTGCGTTTCAAGCAACTGTATCTGTTGCAGTCACAGCAGCCATGGCGCAAATCCACAATGGGAACAATGGCGGAGGAAATGGACAAGGAGCCGGAAGTTCAAACAACGGGATGAACCAAGGACCCACCAAGACATGCGCTTACAAAGACTTCACCAACGCCAAGCCACAAACCTTTAATGGCACAGGGGGAATGATAACCCTGAAGAGGTGGATTGAAAAGGTGGAATCGGTTTTCGAGATATGCGAATGCCCTGATGAGGTCAAGGTGAAGTTTACTACATGTATATTTGTTGATCAAGCTCTCAGCTGGTGGAATGGACATGTGGAGGCTATTACTCTCCCGGTGGCTAATGCCATGCCATGGACGGAACTAAAGGAAATGCTAATGGCTGAATACTGCCTGCGTGGAGAGATTCAGAAAATGGAGCAAGATTTATGGAATCGCACTGTCCGAAACTCCGACATCGATGCTTACATATCAAGGTTTAGTGAACTGTCTTTGTTGTACCTTGGCATGATTACTTCGGAAGGGAAGAAAATCGAACGATTCATCTGGGGATTAACCTCCCCAATTCAAGGAAACATGATTGCTGCGAACCCTGAAACTTTTGACAGTGCCAAGAGGCTGGCCAAGAAGTTATACGACCACAACACCAAGAAGGGAGAGAAGTCAGGAGAAACAGAAGGCAAGAAGGGAAGTGACGACAAGAAGGGAAAGAATAACAATAGGAAGGGACGACAAGGCTCAGAGTCGTCAAAGAAACAACAAACAGTGATAGTTCATGCTGCAACCACTCAAGTTCCCTCCACACCACATGCTCCAGCCTCATCCACCCCAAGTGCCCCTAAGCCATATTCTGGAAATCTCCCAAAATGCAACAAGTGCAATCTCCATCATAATTGTGAATGTAGGGAGATGCAATGTACCAGTTGCAACCGAAAGGGTCACACGGCAAGATACTGCAGGACCTATCCTCCCCAGAACCAGCAGCAGGGAAACAACAACAACAACAACCGCAACTACAACAGCAACAACAACAACAAGAACACCAACAACAACGGCAACAACACTGGGGCTAGCCACACCTGTTATGGATGTGGAAAGACTGGGCATTTTCCTCGAAACTGACCCAATGTCAACAACCAAGGGAATGGAGGAGCAGGGAGAGTGTTGACCATGGGTCAAGGAGAAGCGGTTCAGGATCCCACTGTTGTCACTGGTACGTTTCTCCTTAACCACTCATATGCATGCATCCTTTTTGATATCGGGGCAGAGCGAAGTTTGGTGAATAATAAGTTCAAACATTTGCTAAAACAACAACCCCAAAAGCTTACTGAAACCTTTACGGTGGAAATGGCTAATGGGAAAACAGAATCAACTGGGGAAATCTACGTATGATGTATCCTAACCTTAGATAATCACGTATTTCAAATAAACTTGATGCCTGTAACCATTAGGAGTTTTGATGTGATTATCGGCATGGAATGGTTGAGCCCCCATCATGCCGAAATGATGTGTTGCGAGAAGGCCGTTCGCCTTAATCTTCCTAACCATGAAACCCTAATTATATACGGGGACAAAACCAGTATGAACCTTCGTCTTATCTCGTGCATTAAGGCACGAAAGTATCTACAAAAGAAGGACTTGGCGTTTCTGGCTCACATAGTGGATAAGTCCAAGGAAGAGGTCAATATTCGACAGATCCCAATGGCTTGCGATTTCCCGGATGTCTTTCCTGAAGATCTTCCGGGGATACCCCCGGAAAGACAAGTCGAGTTCCGAATTGACCTTGTGCCGGGAGCTACGCCCATTACCAAATCACCCTATAGGTTGGCTCCTGCGGTGATGCAAGGTTTGCTAAGGTTTCAAGAGGATCTTCAAAAGATAATCATCATTCTTGGTAAGCCTTTACACATTCAAGTTTCATAACTCCATCTTCATGATAGATTACTCTTTTAAACAAAGTGTTTGGTGATCATACTCCTAGAAATCTTCTTGAGTTCGAGATCTACTCAAGGGAGTTGCTAGGGCCGAAAATCACTTCATCTTTCCACATCTTCTTCAAAACCCGAATCCACAAACTCAAGGTGAGTTCATACCCCTCTATTTTCGGTTTTCATATGATTTATGGGGGAGAATACAAGTAAAATGTGTAGATCTATGTGTATTTGTATGTTATGTGTGATTTCTTGTGTTTATGTGGTGAATATGTGCTAAAAACGAAAGATATTTCGAGATCTATAGTTCAAGAAGGAAAAATATGTGATCTAGGGTATATTTCACTTAACATGTCAAGACAAACTATCATACAAGGTTTATAATAAGCATACTACAACATAAAGTTGGTTATTGGACTATTTTTGATAAATAAACAAAAGATGGGGAAAAAGATGTCATTCACGGTTTTTACAAGGATCAAAAGGTCAAAACAGCTAAAATAAGAGTTTTTATAAATATTATGCTTTTTAAAGGACTAAAAATGTACATTTTAGCCTAATGGGCTAAAATTTGGGATTTTTGGCTATTTAGGCCCAAATATGCGAAAAATCAAATTAAGGGGGGCTGAAATGGAATGTTTTCTCAAAACAGGGGCTATAAACGTAAATGAACATATTTCAGGGGTTAAAATGGCCTTATTTATCAAAAGGGACTAAAAATGCAAAAATTTTGGATTTTGGGTCAAAATTGTAAAAATTGCGAAAAGTGTGGATTTAAATGCAAATCTTTTAACTAAGGGGTTGAAACTTTCCAAAAATTTAATTTTAGGCTTAAAACATTATTTAAATAAGTGTTTCGGTCAAAAATGTCAAGAAAATTAGTTCAAGGACCTAATATGTCATTTTTTTATAAAAATGACTAAAATTGCCAACTTTACCCAAAATAAGGGGCTGAATTGGTCAAATTAATATTTTTGGTCAATTATGTTAAAACAATTGGGTCAAAATATACAAAATTTTATAACTTATGGGTTGAAATAGAAAAGTATATATTTTTATAAACCTATGAATTGTTATAAAACAAATTGGTGATTATTACGATATATTTATTAAACAACTTCGCAACACAAATACTATACAAAACAAGTAAACATTCAAATGGTTCGGCTTAAATAATACATGTTTGTTGGGCCTTTGTGACCCAGTAACATGATTTTTGGGCCTAACAAAAATAATACATGTTTATTGGGCCTCCTGTGACCCAATTACATGCTTAAGGGACCCTAAATGGCTTTTACATGCTATTGGGCCTCAGTGGCCCATTAGCATTGCTAGTAAGGTCCAAATAAATCATATGCGAAATGGGCTAACGCGTCCTTCATATACTCGACAGCCTTAAATAACATACGTGATTAGTAGGGCCTCGTAGTCCTCTTCTCTTCGTCTGTTAGGCTTACCTTCTATTCAAGTAAACAAAAATCAGGTAGTTAATCAAGGTTATTCAAATTCATTTGGATTAAGTGAGTAATAACGGGCGACACCAATAAGTGTCGTCGTAGTCTGTAGTTATAATCAAAGTCTCCTGGAGGGAGAGCGAGAGTTTGTGTATAGATCTATACGGGGGTGACTCCCCCACACCTAAGCTATTCGCTACAGTTAGACTCGACCAGTCTAGGGTGACAAAATCTTATGATCAAGTCCGGCGTTCGCTAGAATGCCAAGACAGACGAACTAGTCATTATCATGCATGGTTATAACGACTCACATAGAGATCTAATACCATCTAAGTAATCATGGGAAATCATATTCATTCGTTGTGACGATACAATAATACAATACGATCATACTATTTTATCGGAAAACATTGGGTTTTCCGGGGAAACAACATTATCCACTTGCTCTTTCAATAACTATAATGCAAGAATTTATCATGGGGAAACATATCATTTTTACACGTTTTGAAATCATTCACGCATATACTTATGGATCATCACACCTTTTGTATAAACAATTGCCGTTTCAGAAAATATCGGATTTTCTGGGTTTTACAAACAATATAAAGCATTTTTCATATCAAACCTGCTTATGAACTCACCAACATTATATATGTTGACGTTTTCAAAATAACTTGTATTCTCAGGTAACACATAAGCTGAAGAAAAATTGACAAGTGTGTTAGGATGTTATGTTTTGTGACTCTCAAACAATTTATACTATGGATTATGTAATGTAAACAATGTACTGGATATGAACAATGACGGTTGTAATGTGTTAATGCATGGGGATGTTTATGTTATGTTTCATGTATATTCATTGTGATGACATTTCAATTTATGTTACACGAGCCCTCGGACGTTTTCGCCGTCTGGTTCGGAGGTGTGATACCACTCGAGGAAATCAAGGTCAACGAGAGTCTCCACTTCGTTGAAGAACCGGTAGAAATCATCGATCGAGAGATCAAGAGGATGAAACAAAGTCGTATTCCTATTGTGAAGGTCCGTTGGAACACAAAACGAGGACCCGAATTCACCCAACTCTTGAAGTCCCAGTCAAAGCGCTAATTTCGGGACGAAATTCCTTCTAACAGGGGGAAGGTGTGACAACCGTCAATTTCTAGTCAAGACAAAGTCAAATAAAGTCAACAAGTCAAACCGGTCAACTCAGTTAACCTTGTATACTGGGGTTTGCATTATGTTACTATTGTACAACTCGTTATTTTAATAAGAAGTTATCACTTGGAAAATTCCTAGGTTCAGAATTGTTAAACCCTAATCAGGGTAAGTGATGAAACTACTTGGTAAAACATTATTCTGTACCCCTCGGGGGCGTATAACATTCATAACAAGGCTTAACCGGGTTTACAAACCTTGCGTTGCGAAGCTAAACATCCAAAAAGGTCACAAACGAAGTCTCTCTCAATCTCCCTTTATCAATCTCTCTCTCTCTCTCTAAGATCTCTCCCAAATCTTTCTTAAAATTTTTATAATCATTTGGGGCATCCCGACCCTTAACTTAGTAAAAAACAACTCAAAACGAGAAGTTTATGCGAAAAACAGCTCCATAGAAGCGAACCCTCCTAAGGAACCGAACCTCTCATTAGAACCGAGACTAGCTTAAGAACCGAACTCATAAGGACCGAAACTGCCATGGACCGAAACCTTCTACAAGAACCGAACCTGAAGGTCCAGTTCGGGCCCGGAACCTTTACAACCGAAGGTCCCATTAGACCTTCGAATCTTCAAGTATCGTCATATTTGTGCCTAGGACCTTCGAATCTTCAAGTATCTCCCAAGTGTTCTTGACTTGGAAACCTTTCTTCTTCCACCTTCATCTTAGGGAATAACTCAAGGTGAGTTCATACCCTTATATTTTCGTGGTTTCTTCATGTTTTAGGGGGAGAATACATGTTAAAATACCAAAAACTTAACTAAACTCAAACATCAGCTTTCAACAGGAAAGTTTGGTCCCATTCACGGATTGTTTTGACCATCTTAACCTTAATATCTTTCAAAACTGTTTAATATGCAAATATTTCAGGTTCATACCTTTAAAATGACTACTTGCACATCTCCATACAATTTTTCTACAATTGATTGTGCTTTTTACAAAACTGCCTATCATTTCAGAAACGAATTCAGACCAGTCTGTGAATATGAACATTTTCACACAAGTTAGAGACTTCTAAAAATCATAATAAAAAATATTAATAAACTAGACACATTATCTAAACTCTCAGAGTTTACGGATTTGGTTTTTGACTTTGCATTATTTTTTTTATGATTTTTTTAAAACAGTGTAGAAAAGTTAAAAACGAGTTAACAGCTTACAATTTTCATAACACTTTGTAACATGTTGAGCAAAGTGTAATCTTTGATGACTTCATATTTTGGACGTGATTTTCTTTTGTGACATGTTTATATAACAGAAAATACTCTATCAAGTATAAGGGTCCTCTATAATTACAAATAACGCATGATGAAATATAACAAGTATAGTTATGCATTGGTTAAACTATTACGTACACATGAAGGGTCTCACCATAATACTATCGGATTTTCAATTACTACATGATAAACTATAATAGGTATGGTTTATGAAATTCACATCACTGATTTAGTACACAAAGGGAGATTTCACTCCCGCCACAGAAAATGTTTTTACTCAAACACTACACGTAAACTCGTTAACGTAAGTTGTGAGACAATTCTTCAAATGTACTCTTAGAGTACGGGTTAAAAATTCTTGTAAGTTATAACCAGAACCTCTTGTAGGGAGAGCGTGATAATTGTGTATAGATCTATATTAGGATTGGCGCCCCACACCTTGCTGCTAGTTACAGCTGGACCTGCAGGTATACGGATGACAAAAGTCATAGGATCTTGACGTCTGAAAAACGTTGTAGCAGGTTCATTCTAGTTATAGTATGGTTATAATGACTCACATAGGGAGTTAACAACATTTCAAGTTTACGGGAAAATACTACGTTACAAAAAGGGACTTTATCTATTAAAACTACATAGTCTCAGTCTTGGGATTTAAGACTACACGGCCTTGTATGAGGAAAAATATTGGATTTTTCTTGAGTGTTCAATTACATTTACAAATAAAAGTGTTTCCAACATTTCATCCAAAAGCTTATGAACTCACCAATTTAATTATTGACACTCTTTCAAAACTACTTGTATTCTCAGGAAATCAGTGAAACAGGTAACCAACTGCTTTTGAGGATGGGACGCAAGACGTCAATTTATACATTTTTGTCATCATAATGTAATTGATTTTGAAACATGTAAACTCATACTATGGTGTAACTTTTTCAAATATATTTATGATGGTTGTATTTACTATGAGCACTATTATATTCGTTGTTGTGATACTATACATGAAGTCCGCCACCCCTTAACATTTCCGCAATCCTTGGTTTGGGGGTGTGACAGAAAGAAAAAAAACCCTTAAAAGAAAAATTAGAAGCCAAAACTAAGGACTTCAGGAAATTGTAAGAAGATTACAGCAACAAGTGTGTAAACTATGATCACATTGAAAGAAAACTTGCTACTGTAACTGAAGAACTTGACACTTTGAAAATTAAGTTTGGAAAAACAGATGTTAGTGTCAAAAATTATATTTCGTCAAGTAAGACAGTCGAGTCCTTAGTTGAAAAACAATTGAGTTTTAAAAATAATCAAACCAAGGTTTTAGGATATGAGAGTGCCCCTCCTCCATTCAACCATTCGTATTATGTTAATCCCTTACTCACGAAGAGATTGACCGAGAACCATTTATGTTATACGGTAAACCAGCTGCTGAATAGGCAACTGAGGATGTTGAGATGAAAGATACTAATGATTCTACTTCCTGTGCAGGTAAAGCAGTAGAGTATGATAACAAGGAGAAAACTATTGAACAATCCAATGACTGCTTGAACTCTGAATTTGTTGCTTCGAACTCTGTTGCTTCTAATTCTGTTACTCCTAACAAGCCTGCTGTTGAGAAATACAGACCACCAACACAAGTTAAACAGAATGCCTGCCGCAATTGTGCGTGTGGGAAAAGCAAGAGACAAGGCAAGGATACGCCACCAGGGGCAGGAAGAAGCAACTTCCCAGTGAAGAAAAACACTTGCTTTCACTGTGGAACACCTGGACACATTGCCATAAATTGTACTAATCGCGCATACGTTCCCTACTACACACAAGGCTGGAAAAACGCACCAAGAGGGATATACTTCAAAAGAAACTCCTCAAGGTCACGTTCAGAAAATGGCGACTGGAACGCGCAAAAGGTGAAAAATCAAAATCCCAAAGTCAAGAAGGGAATGTCGGCCAAGAAGCCAAGCTCAAGAGATGCTCCTATGAATCCAAGACGGGTTTGGTCAAAGTCATCTCGGCAGCCGACTTCAAGTTCAAAATCAAGTGCCGAGGCACCCATCCGCTCAAAAAAGAAATGGGTTAAACCCAACTACAGATTGGTACCGAAGGTTCAATATCCCAAATCATCTAATGCTTCTAATATTTCTACATCTTCTGTTTGTGATAAACATGATATGTCATGGGAGAGAGTACCTTGAAAGGATGACAAAGGTCAAACTAGTTTCAAAATGGACTGGGCTCCAAAGACCAACTAATCCCGCTTTGTGTCTAAGCAGCTATGGAGGCATATCATCAGACTTCGGTTTGTTGATAGTGGCTGTTCCAGGCACATGATAGGAGGCATCTCTCAATTGTACAACACTTAGAACATTGTTTGAGAGTATGTGTACTTTGCGGGAAAGGAAGAAAGGAAGGGATCACTCATGGGGTTTGTGCTTAACGATGTGAAGAATTTTCGGATCTGTTCTGAGATTATGTGTGCTGTTCTCAGACCTTCTGGATGCAAATTCAATCGGTGACTTACGGTTTGAGTTTTCTTCTCTATACTCCTGAGCTTATCTAAAACTGATTCATTTTAAAGACAATTTTTTATTTCCTAATATGTCTTTCTTTAGTAGATTGTTTTGGGAAGTGATATGAAGTATAGTGCTAAAGGGAAATTTATGATGTGTGTAATGCACTAAAGTCGAATTGTCTAGACTCTATATTCAATGTGCTGGTAGGCACAAAGGATTCAAAAGGACTAGACATTGATTGAACATGAAAGGACTAGACAATATAGAATTAGATAGCTTCATTTGGACTGACCATACGACACTCGGGTAGATTGAGCAGTGATATAAACATGGGAGCCCACGAGATACACTAATTTAATACGCATCTAGAACTGTAGCTTAACTCTTCCTTGATGTAAGGACTTATGTCCTTAATTCTGGTTCTGATAGGGTAACTGGGGGGTTCTGATAAAGTAGGTCTGTAGGAAATTATTTTCTTGCTTTCTATCTGTCAGTCATATGTTGCTTCCTCTGGGTGATTGCAAGATATCCGACCTGGATTGCAACATATGCAACTCTAATTCTATGCACCTTCTTATCTATGAAATTCTTTCTATCTGTTAGCCATATGTTGTCCCCTCTGCATGATCGGAAGATCCGACCTGGGACACAACATATGCAACATTCTTCCTCTCAATCCCTCTATCTCTGTTAGTCATACGTTGTTCCCTCTGTGTGATTGGAAGACATCCGGCCTGGGATACAACATATGCATTTCTAAATCTGACTTCCTCCTTAATAATTGTTTACTCACCTAAAGTAAGGAGTTCTTTGGAAGTTCTTGATAACTAGGGTATATCGGGAAGTGGGGAACACGTTCTAGTGCAACAAAAATTCAACCATTTAGAGGTTGTCTGTAGATCTTGCTGCTTAATTTAAGTGGACAACAATATCGTTGGTCGTCCTCATCTAAATATCCATTTAGGAATATATATATATCACAATGACTTGTCACTTATAATCTTTCCAAATTGTCAACATCCTTTGTGTTTAAGTGGACCACAATACCGGTGATTGACCAGATCAAGACATGCAGGCGTGTGTTGATAAACGATATTAGATTGCTTGACAACTTTGATCCCAAATATTTTTGTTTTTGTTAAATGTGTTCATAGTTTTCCTCTATGCTCAAATTTAGGGGGAGAATTAAAAAAAATCAAAAATCAAACAAAAATCAAAAAATTAAAAACAATAGTGTTATTTCTGTTTTATTTCTTGTTCAAGAAAATCAAAAATCAAAAATATTTTTGTTTTTGTTTTATTTCTTTCAAAAAATTCAAAAAATTCAAAAATATTGTGTGCTAAGTTTTCTTTTAGTTTTGTTTTGTCTTAAAAGTGAATTTAGATGTAGATGCAACTCATGGAGTCTGTGTCGAAATTTTCTGAGCCAAGGCTTCATCCGTGAGCATCGAAGAATTCTCATTCGAAGGAGCAAGAAATGAAGATTATTCTTTCAACAGTCAATCCTTCAGCCCCTGAAGCAAGGTCAAGCTATAATTGAAGATTATGTGACAGATTGTATTGAAGCATCCTCAATCAATTTGCTGCTATCTTGTACCTGCTGAAGTGATCCAGAAGTTTCGTTCTCTATTCTCTCTGAAGATTCTCAAGCTGAAAGCGAATTTTTCAAGAATCTTTTCAAGAAGCCTCCTCACCCAACGTGCGTTCAATGTCAAATTCTGAAGAAAAGCCCAACTGCTCAAGATGAAGTCATTCATTGAAGATTCATATTTTCATCTTGAATTCATGAAGATATCGAAGATTAAAGCTGAAACCAAAGCTCCCAATGAAGTTTAACAAGAAAAGCCAACTACTTTTTAGGGGAGCTTTTTCGGTCAATTAGAAAAGAAAGCTATAAACCAAGGGGGAGATTGTTGGGTCAATTAGAAAAGAAAGCTATAAACCAAGGGGGAGATTGTTGGGTCAAAATTTTGTTTATACTTTGCTTTTCTAGGAAATTGTATTTTTATGTCTAGGACCGTAAATAGCTTGGTGTTTACGGCTGTATACGTGTTTACAGTTGTGTTTACGACCGTGAACAGGTTTACTGCCGTAAACCCATTCACTGCCCATGTCTAATGTATATAGGGAGGTAAATGAATAGAAGAAGTGTGAGGCTGGAGAGAAGGAGAGCATATTGTAGAGAGAGAAACTAGAGAGAAGATTAGTGTGTGTGTGTGAATCTCTTGTAAGGATCTTCATTCATATCATCAATACACTGGATTCATCATCTTCTTCTTCTCCTTCCTCTTCTATTTTGATCTGGCATTATCCGTTTGATTGGGATTCCACACCATCAAACAGATCTGATTGATACACAAGCAGTTTGGGGACTTACACAAGTTGTTGTGGTGAAGGCAACCCAAAAGGGACATGCTACAACCGGGTCAAGTACATACCAAATATAGTTATATCTTAGACACCTAATCAAATAGTTTGGGCTAACCAATGTGTCGGCAACGTACACGGATTTGATGAATCAAGTGTGAACGTCGATGCTCAATCGTTCATTCAATGTTTTCATTGATGATATCTTGTTCTATTAAAAGACCATGTAGTAGAATGAGGAGCACCATCGAGAGATTATGGGAGTTTTAAGGCGGTAACGATTGTGTGCCAAGTTCTCGAAGTGTGAGTTTTATTTATGGGAGGTCCAGTTCACGGGATACCTCGTTAACCATAATGGCATTTTGGTCGACCCGACTAAGATTAAGGTTGGTATGCAGTGGGAGGTTCCGAAGTCTCCCTCGAAGATTAGGAGTTTTCTAAGATTAGTCGAGTATAGTCATAGATTTATTCAGGATTTATCCAAGGTTGTTGTACCCCTCAATCGCTTGACGAGGAAGGGTGAGGATTTTGCTGGGGACCTAATCGGCGGGTTGTGTTCGAATCCTTTAGACAGAAGTTATGTGAGGCCGCAATGTTAACTATCCCTAAGGGTGGGAAGGATTTTATTGTGTATTGTGATGCTTTTATTGATGGGTTTTGAGCATTCTAACACTTCCTAAGTGTACATGCAACACTAATAACCTTGGATCTATGTTTGTCTAATTATCATGCAAAGTTGAATTCCAAGGTTATATTCCTATCTAGCATACATGGGGAACAAATTTTAACTTGCATGAAAGATAGAATAACTTACCTTGTTGTTGCTTATGATCCTTGTGTTGGGTTTTGAGCATTCTAACACTCCTATGGTGTACATGCAACCCTATAAACCTTGGATCTATGTTTTCTCTATTATACATGCAAATATTAACTATTCCAAGGTTTCATCCTAACTAGCATATTATGAAGCACCTATACTACAAAGTTCTAGTTAGATGACATACCTTTTGATGTAGCTTGATGTCTTCAAGCTTTGGCCTTAAGAGCTTAGCACCAATAGTATGAAATGCCTCAAATGGAATCACAACACACCTAGGACAAAGGTGGCTCTTGAGAGAGAATTCCATGCACCAAAACACCTCCATATTTCTCTAAGAAAAGAAGTGGTGATTTCGGCTATGGAGTAACCTATTTATATGTAGGATTCCAAGGGTCATGGTATAACCCATAATCCATACCCATGGGTTTTATGATCCATGGTTCATGTGGCCCAACTCTTTATGTATCCATACATAAACTTGGTCCAACATGGATCATAAGCCGAACACATATAAATATAACTAATTATCATAATTAGTCCCCATAGATTTAATTAGTCTCTTTTGATCACTAAATTAATTCCAAATTAATTCTTGATCGATACTAATTAAAACATATGATTTCATATTAATATATTATAACTTATAATATATTAATAAACCATAAATAACCTTCTCTCAAAAGTCCATCCTAACAAATTGTCCTGATGATATGCAACCCAAATGGACCATGCTACTTTCGGGTCAAGTACATACCAATAATAGTTATGGGCTTAGACATCTAATCTAACAGTCTCCCACTTGGATAAGTCTAAAACTATTATTGCAAGTACGACATCATAACCCGACTAGCAATCGTAGCTCTTAAAGCCGCTGTCGAACTCTGAACAAATCAATGACGCGTCCATTAGATAAGGGATCATATATTCCTCCATTCTAGATATCATATGGACTGAGACATGGATTATAATCATTCTCTCTGTCCATTTGTTGTTTCCCGATTTCCGATTTATGACGACCGACTAATTGAACAAATCAAATCAGTCCAGGCTTGGCCAAGCACTTAGGGTGTCATCACTAAATCATCGAGGGGCCCACAAATATCGCTTTTATCCCGAAGGTAAAAGGAATGGATAAACTTTGACTAATATGGCTTGTTCTACTACTTGTTGAATCATACACAAAGGCACGTTTTATAACATCGAGTTACCAAATGCGTTTTCGTGCAATCAATGTATAACCAACTCATAGTAACAACTCATATCTCTAGGTTTTAAGAATATAAGATATTATCGTCTCATGATCACTCGTGATAAAATCCATGAAGTGATTCAAATGAGCGTGGGTTGAATCCAATACTCAGAACTTATGAGCACTCTTGAGTGTTGTAGCACCGCTTTGTCCACCAACTTGGACCTCTACAAACCAACCCATGACAGTCTTGATTCATATCTACTTCCAACATATGACCGACTGTGGATGGTTTGAATAACTTAATCATTCAGGAAGAGCGACTTAGTTATTCTGGAAGTCAAAACATGCAAAGTGAAACACAAGAATAAATGAATCAAATATGATATCAAACCCTATGAATATAAATAAACACTTTTATTTATCACCATACTGATTACTCATTATTTATTGTTTCAGTTTTATCAACTTTATACTTGAATTAAAAACACTAGTTGTCCCATGGTCCAAGCATGTACACTATGTTTTTCTTAAACAATAGCTTTGCCATAGACCAAGTATGCACTCTATGTTTGTCTATGATCCTTACTTTGTGAAATAAACCAATTGAACATAATTTCAATGATTCTAATTTCACACTCCCAAATCCTTATTCAAAAATGTGAGAATTTCAAATTCCTATCATTTATCAAAATCTGTTTAGATTTTAAACTTATATGCACTGACCCTCCTGTAATGAATATGTACAAAGTCACAAAGACTTGTCAACAGTCATTATAAGGTATTCCAATGGAGATCAACTCCATGGAAACTAAGTCTCATATTCAAAGTACATTGCTTTGGACATGCTTCTTGCATTAAGTTTTCTAATCTTACACAGATAACTTCCACCTATGGAGACAACTCCATATTCTCATTTTGACTATCACTTCTGAATAAGAGATGCCTCTTTTCAGAATATGTCAATATGGTCCTTCCAAAATTAGCACTATACTTCCAACTGTCCCTGAGCAACCAATCTTTGGTAAACCTCAGATTGTCCTCGACAATTGCTTAATCATTTTAGTCATATCCAATTCTAGACCTTTTCCCTTCTTAATGCCTCTGGGCATTTGGAAAAATTTAGAAATGACAAATATTATAGCACATGCAATCGATCCTGTACCCAAAGCAAATGGTACACGATTCATGATGTCTCACATAAAGACATGATTCTAGACCAGTCTTTTGCTACAATATTTTGATTTGCCATGTTTTCAAAAGTTGACTATGAAGAGGGATGCCGTAATCATAATCGAATTTTGAGAACGCAATATATAGAATTTCCTTAAGTTGAACCAATCCAACATGAAATTCATATATATATTCTTGACTAAAGATGATTAAGGTCTCAATCTAAGCCTTTAGAACTGAAATGAAGTATATCCTCTCCCTTAATTATAGCAAAACAACTTTTTCAATCCCTGCAGCCTCACGAATTGAAACTTTTGTTTTCTATAATTAACATTGCTAACTTGCAACACTAACAATAATTATCATGCTCCCACTAACATGATGATTATTAGCATAACACTTATGCTCCCACTAGCTTTGACATGTACTCAGAAATCAGCTGGACTTCTAGAAATCAATACTTTATTGACTTTCTTACCAAAGTTCAGATTTCTGATACGAGATGCTTTGATAAAACTTTATCAAAATCATACACCTTTC
Source organism: Lactuca virosa (assembly GCF_052849685.1). Classification (NCBI taxonomy): domain Eukaryota; kingdom Viridiplantae; phylum Streptophyta; class Magnoliopsida; order Asterales; family Asteraceae; genus Lactuca; species Lactuca virosa. The sequence goes on along the minus strand of NC_136429.1, from coordinate 301,060,652 downwards.
CTTAGATAGCATGCATGTGTGTCTAAACAATTTCAGAACTATGAAAAGGGATGCCGTAATCATAGTCTCAATTGTTTAGACCTTTTGCCATCTGCTTCAAATCTACTTGGTGGAAGTGTTTCGTCACCATCATTTTCATGAATCGGAGAGAAACCTTATGACCCTTAGATTTTATGGTGTATGTGTTCTTATCCATGTGAATCGTCAAAACCATAGTCACAAGACAAGGATAATGACAAATCCCAACTCATATGGATTGAACTTATGCAATCTTAACTTCTTGCCACCTGGCAGTATAGGGCCTGCCATTGCTTCCAAGTTGTTATGCAACCAATTGAGAACTTTCAGAACTCCTATGCAAAGCCAACTTTAACTGGAATGGGCACAGAATATGTCAACACGATAGGTTATAAACCTCAAGTCGTGTGCTAGTGAAGAACCTCAGGTTTTATTCTTGATTAGTTCTTGAAATTCTTTTTAGGATCTTTAAGACTCCCACTATCCTCTTGACATATAAGACTATCTTGCCAAATATTCAAGAGATAGTGCGGATTCTTTATCAAGACAAACACTTCACACAATTGGCCTTAGTTGGTCTTTGTTTTATCCAAAACATCACAACTTACCAATTTCAAATGTACAAGAGTAGGACACTTTTACTCTTACATTTGACAAGTGTTTTAAACCTTTCTTTAAGATATGTCACTCAAGTTATAATCTTGGAGTATGACTCTAAGAATTGTTTTGGAACGAAGTATGACTCATCTTCCTGATCTAACCATTTCAACAATTCATGACTCCTCTTCTTAGTCATAAGAAAGCACTAAGATGACCTTTAGAGGACTAATTGTGATATGATTTCTAAATCATTAAGATGATCACAAACATGATACTAAAGTACTCTCCTATTTTTTTAGATTTGAGAAACTTTTATCTTTCTGCCTAATTTGATTCTTCCCATTCGTTCTGCCATACATTGAGACTTTTCCAATGTTTCAGAATTATACTTAAACTTGTAAGTATAACCATATTTACTAAACTTTAGTAAATCAAATAGTTAACGAGCTTTGTGGTGGACATGGCCAGTGCACAAGAATGTGTACTCGATCCCTTTAGTCCTTCACTTGACTCACATATCCATGTGAACAAGTAATTAGTCTTGATTTTCCAATGCTTGAAAGTTCTCATTCATCATACTATTCAACTTACATGATTCCAAGTTTCGGTCCAATTGAAACTTGGGTGATGAGGAACTTTCCTGATTTCGTAAATTTAGACACTACCACAAATGAAAGAATCAAATCCATTTTCCAATATTGCTGTCAGTGGAATCATATAAGCAACAATTTTCCAAAAATGCCATTGTAAGGATACTTCAAATAAATAAAATTAAACAATTTTCTTTTATTTTAAAACTTTGCGGAAAAACTTATCCTTACAATCCACATGGAAAATTATTGTTATCTATTCCTTAGCAATATGTCATAACTTCTTAAGCAACTGCTCAAAATTCTGATGCGATCGAAATCCACCTTCGCGATCAGAATCAGCATATACTTCCTTTAAGATTTCTCTCTATTCTTTGATTCTTAAAACATCAACATGTGACCCAGTCACATCATGTAATGAGGATCTCAGAATAGAACTTAACAGAGTTAGATAATGGGCTCTACCTGATGTAGAGTCAAACTTATTTACTTTAACATCCTTAGGTAAATTTGGCAGCTTTGCAATCAACGCCCCTTCCTTTGGCAAAATAAACATATGGACCCTTTGGTAATGGGACTATCTCAGACTTACCCTTTCTCTTTACCATTTGGTCAACCGGGTTGACTATGGCCAATCCCTTTCCATTGGGAAGAGAATGCTTTTTCTGGATTTCCAGTGTCACCATTGTCACTGTCCATAAAGTTTTTGGGAAGTTGATCTTCTAATCAAATTTGCATTACTATCGTTCCAAATTATTGCTGATTCAGCAGCACCAAGTAAATAGATATGATCATTAAGGTTCATGTCATAGTCTGTTTCATAGTAGTCCCAAAGGAACTCACTATGTGACTTAGAAAGTGATTGAACATCCAACTTTCTCAAGACTTTGACACCCAACTCTCCCGGCTTGTCAATATGTGACTTCATCTCTAAGATGTGATCACACATAGACCTTGCTTGCCATTAGGGCTTGAGTGACATTGAACTTGTGGGTTAGGGAGAATAATTGGAGGAGGTGGAGGAAGAGAAGTATGACTTCTATGACCCAAACTCGGGAAGTCATATTCATTAGGAAAGCTTGGTTTGGGAAGATCATTGTTGTCTAAACCAGACATCAACAATGGGAGAAATTCACGTAAAGTTGATTTAAGTCCTTAATATAACACCCAATATGATATATTAAGGCTAGGACCCAACAAACTATTTTATAACTTGGAAGAGGGATGCCGTAATCCAAGCTATAAAATATTTGAAGGTAGGTGAATGACGATTCACCAATTTCCACCAAGATAAACGAAATGTATTATTAGGTTTTAATTGGTTTTGAAACTCCTAGATTCTTTTGAGATTCATTGAACTTTTCAATGGCATGTTTCAATCTCGAGTGTACCCTTCAGGTTTTGTGACTGGGATGCCGAGGATCACAAAACAAGGTGTGAAGTAACCATGCAAATATACTTGGTACCCTTAATATTTACCCCTCAATCGATGTGCCGGTTAACCACACACGCTCCAACGATACTATGATAAACATTAAGTTACCCTTTGCCTACCTTGTTAAGTCCAGGTTAGTGTGCCGGTTAACCGCACACGCTCCACTAACAGCTTAAACAAAGTGCAAAGTGTAATTTCATTGATTAGCACCTTATTCACATTTTCCTAAGTAACTAAGATTGAGAATTTATAAGTGTTTAGTTACTTAGTATTTATCATTATACTTTTAATGAAGGGAGAATTATAGTCTTTATCCTACCCGTTCGGCTAACGACCCTCCACCAGTCAAGGAAGCGGTGGGTGAGAGTGGACACCCATTAAACTGCCATTTTATAGGCAGTAACCTTATACCCCCCTTATAGACCGGCTTTGTGAATGAGGCCTACTAATGGTAAGATTGACTTTATCTTATACATATCTATATAATTAAAATTATAATAATAGTATAAGGGTTGAATTTTAAACTTTTAAAATTCTAAGGTCTAGTTTGGAATTAAAGTATACATGGGGGGTAACTTTACAAATTCCAAAACTTGAGGACAAGTTTTGAAACCTTTCAAAACTCTTGGATTTTTCATAACTTATGAGTTTAATTAAGGTTTAATGAAAAAAAAATCAAGTTCCATAACTTGAGGACAAGTTATGGAAGACATTAAATCATTTAATGATGACATTAAAAATAGTGACTCTTCTATTTTCATAACCTATGAGACTTAATGACACTTTAAAAAGAAAAACTCTTCACTTTCCATAACTTGAGGACAAGTTATGGAGTTCATAAAAACCATTAAGATCAAATATTCCAATTAACACAATAATCAAATAATTTTTCTATGATCTAGATTAAACTCATAAGTAAATATAATTCACATCAACAATTTTCAAGAAATTAGATAATCATATAAACTAATACAAATCTTGAAACTTTGACAATTATCCTTTGAAGACTCTTGGAATTCATAACATAAAGAGTTAATAAATGAGACATTTCACATCCATAACTTAGGGAAGTTTCAAAACTCTTAAGATCATAACTTTAAAAAAAAAACTTTTAAGTTCCAAAATTTTATGACAAAATTTGTAACTCCTTAAAACCATTTAGATCAAACTTTTAAAACAAATAAAATAATCATATCATTCTATCTTTTAATAAATTGACCTAATTCAACTCTTGTAGTAAAGTGACTAAAATTTTATAAATAATTAGTTTTTCATAAAATCAAGTAATTATCATAAAATTTGACAAACTTCATGTTTTTTTTTTCTTTTTTTTTTCCTTCAACTTGAAAAAAAAATTCATTTGCATCAAATATAATAGAAAACAACCATGGCTCTGATACCACAGTTGGGTTTTGAGCATTCTAACACTCCTATGGTGTACATGCAACCCTATAAACCTTGGATCTATGTTTTCTCTATTATAAATGCAAATATTAACTATTCCAAGGTTTCATCCTAACTAGCATATTATGAAGCACCTATACTACAAAGTTCTAGTTAGATGACATACCTTTTGATGTAGCTTGATGTCTTGAAGCTTTGGCCTTAAGAGCTTAGCACCAATAGTATGAAATGCCTCAAATGGAATCACAACACACCTAGGACAAAGGTGGCTCTTGAGAGAGAATTCCATGCACCAAAACACCTCCATATTTCTCTAAGAAAAGAAGTGGTGATTTTGGGTATGGAGTAACCTATTTATATGTAGGATTCCAAGGGTCATGGTATAACCCATAATCCATACCCATGGGTTTTATGATCCATGGTTCATATGGCCCAACTCTTTATGTATCCATACATAAACTTGGTCCAACATGGATCATAAGCCGAACACATATAAATATAACTAATTATCGTAATTAGTCCCCATATATTTAATTAGTCTCTTTTGATCACTAAATTAATTCCAAATTAATTCTTGATCGATACTAATTAAAACATAGGATTTCATATTAATATATTATAACTTATAATATATTAATAAACCATAAATAACCTTCTCTCAGAAGTCCATCCTAACAAATTGTCCTGATGATATGCAACCCAAATGGACCATGCTACTTTCGGGTCAAGTACATACCAATAATAGTTATGGGCTTAGACATCTAATCCAACACCTTGAAACCTTTTGAGCCTAGCACCCCAAGTGTGATGCCTCAAATGCTTCACACAACACCAAATGCTTTTGGAATGACTTTAGAGAGAATACACACTTCTAAAATCGGCCTAGCCCTCTTGTTTCTTATGTGTAGCCGATTTTGGTGGAGAATGGGTTTCTTATATAGTGTTGACACATCTAGGGTTACACCATGTAAACCCTAATGTGTCATGACTCTTCATTTCCATGACCCATGGGTTTATAACTCCCATGGAGCATCCATGGAGCATCCTATGGGTGGAACCCAACTTGATAATCCATGGAGCCTCTTAGCCCACTATATAAGATATGGAAGATTTACATAATCTACCCATATATTTAATTAGTAATCTTTTGATCACTTAATTAATTCTAAATTAATTCTTGATCAAACTAATTAAATAATATTATTAATATATTAGAACTTATAATATATTAATAAACCATAAGTGTTATTTCTCTCATTTTAGTTTATCCAATTGCATGGTGCCATGCAACCCAAATGGACCATGCCGGGTCGGGTCAAGTACATACCAGAAATAGTTATGGACTTATACACCTTATCCAACAGTCTCCCACTTGGATAAGTGTAATAACTATAACTGCAATACTTCAGGAACCGATCGGCAATCGTAGCTCTTTCAAGGTCTCTCGGAACTGAGAAGATGATGATACGCCATTTAAGATAAGTGATCATATAATCCTCTGTTCTAGATATCAGCCGGACAAATACATGGAACAATGTCTTACTTATTTTCCAGCAGTTTGTTTCCCGATTTCCGATTTGTTTGACAAAGAACTTAATTGAACACATCAACTTAGTTCTGACCGGGCCCGGTACATAGGTCAAAACAAAATCATCGAGGGGCCCAGATATCAGCTTCTAATCCAAGAAGGAACAGATAAACTTCGACTCATATGTTTGTTCTACCACTCATTGAATTATACACAAAAGCACGTTTTATAACATTGAGTTACCAATGCGTTAATGTACAATCACTGCATAACCAACTCATAAGTAACAAATCATATCTCTAGATTTGAAGACTTATATGATATTACCGTCTCACGATCACTCGAGATAAATTCCATGAAGTGATTCCAGTGAGCGTGGCTTGAGTCCAATGCTCAGAACTTATGAGCACTCATGAGTGTTGTAGCCATGTCCAACAACTTAGACCTCTGCAACCAATCATGACAGTCTTGATTCATACCTACTTCCGACATATGACCGACTGTGGAGGTTCGAATAATATGATATACCAAACGTAATTATTCTGGAAGTCAAAACATGCAAAAGAAATATAGTAAACGATCGACAAGAGATAGCAACACTTTACTCATAAATAAAACACCTTTTATTCATCATCTAATGTCAATTACACTTTACAAATTTCAAGGTTATCTAACTACTAAATCTAATATCATCCTTCAGCCCTATGCTCCGAGCATGCTGGAGATGCTTAACCCGAGTCAGTCCCTTCGTGAGGGGATCTGCTGGATTCTCATCCGATGATACCCTCTTTGCCACGAGGAGTCCTTCTTCTATTCGATGTCTGATGAAATGGTATTTTCTCTCGATGTGTCTGGATCTCCCGTGATCCCTTGGTTCCTTGGCTAAGGCAACCGCACTTTCACTATCACAGAAAATTTCCATTGGCTCTTTAATAGCTGGTACAACTCCAAGGTCTCCAATGAAGTTCTTCAGCCATATCGCCTCCTTTGCTGCCTCACTAGCTGCTATATACTCTGATTCGCAAGTTGAATCAGCCACTGTCTCTTGCTTGGAACTCTTCCAAGAAATTGCTCCTCCATTTAAGGTAAAGACCCAGCCTTACTGAGAGCGGAAATTATCCCTATCAGTCTGAAAGCTAGCATCACTCTACCCTACAACTCTCAAGTCTTCACTCCCACCGAGGGTAAGGACCCAGTCCTTAGTCCTCCGTAGGTACTTGAGGATATTCTTTACCGCAGTCCAGTGTGCCTTGCCAGGGTTCCCCTGATACCTGCTAACCATGCTCAAAGCAAAGGCTACATCAGGTCGAGTACACGTCATATCATACATGATCGATCCTACAGCCGAAGCATAAGGTATTCGACTCATTTCTGCTATCTCAGCCTCAGTACTAGGGCTTTGTGTCTTACTCAATCTGGCATTACTCTGGATGGGTAACTCTCCTTTCTTGGAGTCCTGCATGCCGAATATCTTCAACACCTTATCCAAGTAAGTACTCTGACTAAGTCCAATTAGTCTTTTACTCCGGTCTCTCAAGATCCTTATCCCTAGAATATAGGCAGCTTCTCCTAGGTCCTTCATAGAGAAACACTTCCCAAGCCAGGACTTAACTTCCTGCAGAGTTGGGATGTCATTTCCTATGAGTAGTATGTCATCCACATACAATACCAAAAAGCTAACTATACTCCCACTAGCCTTGACATATACACAAGATTCATCTTCACTCCTAGAAAAGCCAAATTCCTTGACTTTCTCATCAAAGCAAAGATTCCATCTGCGAGGTGCTTGCTTTAACCCATAAATGGATTTCTCAAGCTTACACACTCTATTAGGGTACTCTGTGTTGACAAAACCCTCTGGCTGACTCATGTAAATATCCTCAGCCAACTTTCCATTAAGGAAAGCGGTTTTGACATCCATTTGCCATATTTCATAGTCATGAAATGCGGCTATGGCTAACAGAACCCTAATAGACTTAATCTTGGCCACTGGAGAAAAGGTCTCATCATAATCAACTCCCGGAGTTTGTGAGAAACCCTTTGCAACCAGTCGTGCCTTATAAGTGTGTACATTACCATCAATGTCGGTCTTTTTCTTGAAGATCCATTTGCACCCTACAGTCTTACGACCTGGTACATTCTCAACCAAGTTCCAAACTTGATTGTCATACATGGACTGTATCTCGCTGTCCATTGCCTCTTTCCACTTGGCTGACTCAGGGCCTGCCATGGCTTCCGCGTAAATGTTAGGTTCATCCAGACCTATCAGCGTCTCATCACTGATAAGTGTATCACCTTCCGCAGTAATATGGAATCCATAGTAATGCTTAGGTGCATTCCTAACCCTTGTGGAACGCCTCAGAGGTACAAACTTGTCAATTGGCTCAACAGAAGTTTCCTCCTCAAGTTGAGTGCTAGGGTTTGAAGTTCCTTCACCACTTGACTCTTGAATTTATTCAAGGTCAACTTGCCTCCCACTGTCTCCTTGGCTTATGAACTCTCTCTCTCTCTCTCGAAAGAAAGCCCTCCTAGCTACAAAGACCACATTATCACTAGGTCTGTAGAAGAAGTAACCAAAGGATTTCTGTGGGTAGCCGATGAAAATACACCTCTCATTTCGAGGTTCGAGCTTATCATGAGTCTCACGTCTCACGAAAGCCTCACAACCCCAAATCTTAATGTGGTCTAGTTTGGGTACTTTACCAGTCCACATCTCATGAGGAGTTTTGGCAACTTTCTTTGTGGGAACTAGATTAAGGATATGGTTGGCAGTCTCTAAGGCATACCCCCAAAATGAGATTGGTAGCGAAGCTCGACTCATCATGGAACGAACCATATCCAACAAGGTTCGATTACGCCTCTCAGCTACACCATTCAACTGCGGTGTCCTGGGAGATGTCAATTGTGAGACAATCCCACATTACGTAAGATAGTCGAGGAACTCTGAACTAAGATACTCACCACCTCGATCGGATCGAAGCATCTTAATGTTCCTGCCCAATTGATTCTCGACTTCCTGTTTAAACTCTTTAAACCTCTCAAAAGTCTCTGACTTATGCTTGATTAAGTAGACATATTCATATCTACTGTAATCATCAGTAAAAGTCAAATAATAACGATTAGCATCCCTTGTGGCATGTTTGAAGGGCCCACACACATCCATGTGTATAAGATCCAACAAACCTTCACCCCTCTCACAAGAGCCTGTGAAGGGTGACTTTGTCATTTTTCCAAGTAAGCATGATTTGCAACTATCATCTGACTTTAGGTCAAATGACTCCAATACTCCATCCTTTTGGAGTTGGCATATGAGTTTTATATGTCCAAGACGAGAATGCCATAATGATGCTTTATCCAAGTTATTATCATTAACAGAATCAATACACAATACATTATTTCCTAAGTTATCAACCACAGATACAGTTTCATACACACCATCACAAGGTAATGCTTTAAAATAAAGAACATTATTAAAGAAAGCATTAATCGAACCAACTTCATTATCAAATGAAAAGGTGAAACCTTGTTTATACAATGCATGAAATGAAATAATATTTCTTGCCATTTCTGGCGAATAACAACATTTATTCAAATCTAAACTAAACCCACTACTTAGCGATAAAGTATAAACTCCAATCTTGGTGACAGGTAAAGCTTTCCTATTCCCCATGATTAAGTTTATTCTTCCATGCTCCACATTCTCACATCTTCTTCGTCCCTGCAAATCAGAACATATATGAATACCACAACCGATATCAAGGACCCAAGAGTTAGAATGGGGTGAGTTATTAGATAAGATAGTGTAAATACCTGCATGGTTGGGTTTAACTTTCCCATCCTTCACATCTTGCTGGTACTTTGGGCAGTTCCGCTTCCAATGTGACTTTTCATGGCAATAGAAGCATTCAGCCTCTTTAGGGTCAGAAGAAGGAGTGACAAAACCTTTCTTGGTTCCACTTGAAGAAGAGCCATCAAGGGTCCTAGCCTTGGTACCCTTCGAAGAGCTCTTCCTCTTCTTCCCTCTACCTTTCCCGATTGCCAAAACCGGGGCGGAGTTTGGAGTAGGAGTGTTAACAACCGACTTACCCTTAAGACCTGTTTCTGCGGTCATGAGGAGTCCCTGAAGTTTGCTGAGTGTGACCTCTTCCTTATTCATGTGATATGTCATGCGGAATTGATCATAGCACGATGGTAAGGAGTGCAAAATGATATCTATTACAAGCTCCTCAGGGAAGTTCACATTAAGCTTCAGCAACCGATCCACATACCTTTGCATTTTCTGCATGTGGCTGGTGACGGATTCCCCGTCCTACATCGTGGTTGTTATGATAGAGCATATGATTTCATACCTCTCTTGTCGTGCACTTTGATGGTATCTTTCCATCAGATCTTGGTGCATTTCAAAAGGGTAGAAGTCCTCATAGGACTTTTGGAGTTCCGCTGTCATGGTGGCCAACATGATGCATGCCACTTTTGTAGCATCCCTTTCATGTGCCCGGAAGTCAGCGATCTCCTGGGGAGTTGTCGTGGTCTCATCAATCTCCTTAAGCTCCTTGTCAAGGACATATTCTTTGTCCTCGTAGCGGGTAATCATCCTGGATGTTTCTGATCCATTTGTTGAAGTTGGATCCATCAAAAGTGACTTTCCCACACAAGTTCATAAGGGTAAAGGAGCCATTAGGATTAGAGCCAGAAGCAGCATTGTTTGAAGAAATCTGAAAGAAGAGAACAAGATTAGTTTAGATATTAAGAGAGTCCTTAATAAAACACCCAAATGTAATATTAAGGCTAGGATCCAAACACAATATATTATAACTTAGAAGAGGTATGCCGTAATCCAAGCAATAACATATTTGAAAGGTAGGTGAATGACGATTCACCAATTTCCACCATGAAAAACGAAATATAAATATTAGGTTTTTAATTGGTTCTTAGAAATTCCTAGATTCTTTTGAGATTCAATGAACTTTTCAAAGGCATGTTTCAATCTCGAGTGTGCCCTCCAAGTTTTGTGACTGGGATACCGAGGATCACAAAACAAGGTGTGAAGTAACCATGCAAATCACTTGGTACCCTCAAGGTTTATCACTCAATCGATGTGCTGGTAAACAACACACGCTCCACCGATGCTATGGTAAACCTTAAGTCACCCTTTACCTACCTCGTTAAGTCCAAGTTAGTGTGCCGGTTAACCACACACGCTCCACCAACGACTTAAACAAAGTGTAAAGTGTAATTTCATGGATTAGCACCTTATTCACATTTTCCTAAAGTAGCTAAGATTGGGAATTTAATAAAAGCATTTAGTTACTTTATAATATTCATCATACTTTTAATGAGAATTTATAAGTCCTTGTCTTACCCGTTCGGCTAACGACCCTCCACCAATCAAGGAAGCGGTGGGTGAGAGTGGACACCCATTAAGTTACCATTTTATAGGCAACAACCTTATACCCCCCTTATAGACCGGCTTCGTGAATGAGGCGTACTAGCGGTAAGACGACTTGACGTTATACATATATATATTAGTAACTTATAATATTATAAAGTATAAGGGTTGAATTTTAACTTTTAAAATTCTAAGGGTTGGAACTAAAGTCTTAATCAAGACTTTACATGTTCCAAAACTTAAGGGCAAGTTTTGTAAACTTCCAAAACTTTTCATTTCTTATAACTTATGAATTAATTGAGTAATAAAAATGAAGACTCTTCATTTTTATAACTCTTGTGTTCTTTTAATGGCTTTAATAAAAGTGAGACTTTTGGTTTTCCATAACTTGAGGACAAGTTATGGACTCCATTAAAACACATTATGATCATGAATTAAACTACCATGAAGGTTACAAACAATTCCTATGATCATCTAATCTTCATAAGTTCAAGAACATGAATATGAACACTTTCAAGAATCAAAAATTACACTTAAAAAAACTTGTAATTTTAATAATTGCCATTGTAAATGGATTAGCATAAACATTACACCATCTAAAACAAGCTTTAAAACATCAAAACAGTTTAGGGTAATGTTTCTAGTCCATTTCCAGCAACAAATGTGCAAACTTTCATACGAGCAGAAAACAGAAAATCGATTTTTTTCCAAGCTGTTTGCACACAAAAAAAAAAAAGACAACAAACGAACCATGCTCTGATACCACTGATGGGTTTTGAGCATTCTAACACTTCCTAAGTGTACATGCAATCCTAATAACCTTGGATCTATGTTTGTCTAATTATCATGCAAAGTTGAATTCCAAGGTTATATTCCTATCTAGCATACATGGGGAACAAATTTTAACTTGCATGAAAGATAGAATAACTTACCTTGTTGTTGCTTATGATCCGTGAAACCTTGTGAGCCTAGCACCCCAAGTGTGATGCCTCAAATGCTTCACACAACACCAAATGCTTTTGGAATGACTTTAGAGAGAATACACACTTCTAAAATCGGCCTAGCCCTCTTGTTTCTTATGTGTAGCCGATTTTGGTGGAGAATGGGTTTCTTATATAGTGTTGACACATCTAGGGTTACACCATGTAAACCCTAATGTGTCATGACTCTTCATTTCCATGACCCATGGGTTTGTAACTCCCATGGAGCATCCTATGGGTGGAACCCAACTTGATAATCCATGGAGCCTCTTAGCCCACTATATAAGATATGGAAGATTTACATAATCTACCCATATATTTAATTAGTTATCTTTTGATCACTTAATTAATTCTAAATTAATTCTTGATCAAACTAATTAAATAATATTATTAATATATTAGAACTTATAATATATTAATAAACCATAAGTGTTATTTCTCTCATTTTAGTTTATCCAATTGCATGGTGCCATGCAACCCAAATGGACCATGCCGGGTCGGGTCAAGTACATACCAGAAATAGTTATGGACTTATACACCTTATCCAACATTTATCACTATACTAGAGGCAGTTCTTATGCAGTGCGGAAGGGCTATTGTGTATGCTTCTAGGCAACTAAAGCCGAATGAGATTTGGTATCTGACACATGATTTGGAGCTACTGTTGTAAGCCGCTAGTCGGCTAGTTCCTTAGGTGGGAGTTTATGTATGAGGATTTCGATTGATTCACCACTTTTAGATTTGATTAAGGAGGCACATGCTAAGGTGGTCAAGAAGGAGCATTGAAAATAAGAGAAGATCACGAGCAAGATTGACATATTTTCCACCGAAAATCATGGATTGCTGACCCGGTGTGGTTGGCTTTAGGTACCAAATTTTGGTGGGATCACACAGACTGTGCTGGACGAGGCACACAATTCTAGATTTTCGATACACCCTGGAGCCACCAAGATATATCAGGATTTTCGACTCAATTATTGTGGTAGTGCATGAAGAGAGAGATAGCTTGGTATGTTAATAGGTGCTTGACCTCTCGAACAGTCAGGGACGAGCACCAGAGGCCGTACGGGAAACTATCAGATCGGGACGTTCGATTCACTTTGTGTTTTTGGAAGAGGTTCCACGAGGAATTGTATACGCGGTTACACTTTAGTACTGCTTATCATCCGCTGACTAATGGTCAGATTGAACGGACCATCCAGACGCTCGTGGATTTGTTGCGAGCCTGTGTAATCGATTTCAATGGGAGTTGGGACTCCTACCTTCCCTAACTGAGTTTTCATACAAAAAAAATTATCATTACAGTATCGATGTACCGCCATTCGAGCTTATATATGGGAGGAAGTGTCATACCCCAGTCTGTTAGGGAGAGGTCGGTCACAGGGTTATGGGAAGGACCAAAGTAGTCCTTCAGACGACTCAACTTATTCAGCAGATCAAAGGTTACCGACAGTTTAGAGTTGGCAGATGATTTATGCCGATAGACGTCGGTCAGATTTGGAGTTCCAGGTCAGTGATATGGTTCTACTGAAGGTATCACCCTAGAAGGTGTAATACACTTCAGGAAGAGGGGAAATTTTGGGCCCCAGTATATTTGGTCGTTTCTAGTGATTACCATGGTTGGAAGGGTAGCTTATCGGTTGGATTTTCCTGTGGAGCTCAGTGACAACACCTTCCATGTTTCTCAGCTTCGAAAGTGTGTGGTGGATAATTCAACAGTTGTTCCCGTGGATGATATTGAGGTTGATGATCACCCGAATTATGTTCAGAGATTAGTGACTATCTTGGATAGGAAGACGGAGGCCTTGCGCAACAAGGTGGTATCTTTGGTCAACGTCTAGTGGCAACATCGGAAGGATTACGAATGGACTTAGGAACCCGAGGCAAAGATGCGAGAGCACTACCTTGAGTTATTCTCATCAACAAACTTCGAGGACGAAGTCAGATTCAAGTGGGGGAGAATTTTAACATCTCGGTTTCCAGTTAATTAAACTTTTTCCCTTATTATGGAAATTATTTTCAAAAATGGTCCCATGTGGCATTTACATAAAACGCTTGGGTTGGTGGCGTACATTGGGTGTACGTTTGGTATGTTGGGCATACGTGGTTGAAGGCCAAACCCTAATTTTTAGGGTTTGACCTGTATTTAAGCATCCTTAAATCTTAATACCATCTTCATTCATCAGCCTCCATCCCCATTTTCGTACAGAGAAAACCCTAATGCAATTTGTGAGCATCCTAGAGCCATTAGTGTCTGTTTTAGTGTTCTTAGAGGAAGGATAAGGAAAGGAGAACATCTAGGGAGCATGAAGCAACCTTGGATCTGGAAGTTTTGCACCCTTATTCATCTCTAGAAGGTATAAAGTTTATACCTTCATGCTTATTTTGTTAGATCTAGCTTGTATTATGCTATTACGTTCTCTTTGTCTAGAAACTATGGTGTTCTTGAGTATGGCATGCTCTAGACCAAATGGGTTGTCCTTTTGGACGTTTTGCATTGTCTAGAGGCATAAAAATGTAACCTTGGTCCTTTATTTCCTTCCATGTAAATTCTAGAGAGCTTAAGAGCTAAAGAGAAGTTAGCGTTTTGGTGTTGGGAGTTTTCTAGACATGGAAACTCATAAAGATGGAAACTTTATTGTTTGAAATGATTTTTGGGGGCTAGAAATGCAAATTTGGACGAAAGGACTTAATGAAATATGAAATTAATCAAAAGTCACAATTCGTCGAATACGCTAGGCGTATTTCTGAGTACGTTGTGTGAACTCCCTTGGGAACCCGTTCTGGATCTTGAGTACGCTAAGCGCACATGCTGAGTATGTTGGATGTACTCAGCCTGAGTCAACTCGGTTGACTTTTTGACCTTTGACCTTGACCAATTTTTGAACAAGTTTGACCTAGGAGTAATTTTGGAATTTTATGTTGTGGTTAACTTTGGTCACTATTCGATGTATAGGTGACTAGTAGAGCCGATTTTCGGAGCAATGTCCTACTCAACTATATTTTTAGACTAAGAGGTGAGTTTTTTTCACTGTACGTGTGAGTCGAAGGCATCAATTCCGGCCCACTAGTTTGTGTATCCTATTTTGTAGCATGTTGTTATGTTTTAATGATCTGTTAGATATGTATCCTGGTATATTGGATGTTGTTATGTTGTAGTGATCTGTTAGATCTGTATCCTGGTATATAGGATGATGTTATGCTATAATGATCTGTTAGATCTGTATCCTGGTATATAGGATGTTGTTATTTTGTAGTGATCTGTTAGATCGGTTCCTGGTATATAGGATGTTGCTATGCGTTAGTGATCTGTGGATCTGCCTATTTGCTGTTGACTGTTTATATGTTGCATATGTCGACATAGTATGGTTTGCGGTTGAGGATTTACTGCTATGTGCATGAGCCAACAGACCGGGGGTATTCCAGCCTATTGTATGTGGACCTGATGGTATACCTGTCCGATGACTGATTAGACCTATTATATATTAGCATTCCAGTCCGACGACTAATTGGGCCATGGGTAATCCAGCCGATCGCTGTAGACCCGGAGGTATTCCACTCCGATGACTGATTAGACCTAGCATGCATGATTGTATTGATGGGTTATGAGCATTACAACATTTCTATGTTGCACATGCAACCCTAATCGCTTTGGATCTAAGATTTTCTCTATTGAACATGCAAATTAAATACCAAAGCATTGAACCCTAAAACTAGCATACAATTTCGAAATTCATAACTAAACTAGGGCTTAGATGATACCTCTCTTGTTATGTAGCAATAACAAGTTCACCTTGAAGATCCTTGAACTTTGAAAGCTTAGTGCCCTAAATGTTGAACCTCTAATGGAGTCACAAACACTCAATGCAAAGAATGACTTGGAGAGAGGTGAAAATTGGCCAACTTAGGGTTTCTGAAGCTTAGGGATGATTTTCCTTAGTCCTGGGGTGTTTATATAGCTGAGTGGGCTGCTACGGTTTTTAGAGGAAACCCTAATTACTGCGTAAGGCTTAAGCAGCCCGTGGACTTCTTCTTTAGAGCCCTTAGACGAAATCTTATGGCCTTACCCATAAATTTCGTCCACTCCACAATATGGAGTCCATCAGTCCAGTTCTGTAACTATCAATGATTTGCAAAACAACCCCTCCATTATTAATCAGTTCCTTTTAATCCCAAAATCAATACTAGATTAATTTATGATTAATTACCAATTAATAATATGATTCCAAAATAATATATTAATCTTATAATATATTATTAAAATCATTTTTAGTACCAATTTATTATTGATATAATAAATCATACTCTCTATCCACTTGTCATCCTGTCAAGTTGCATGAGTGAAGGCAACCCAAAAGGACCATTCTCACAATCAAATCAAGTACATACCAAAAATAGTTATGAGCTTAGACACCTAATCCAACAGTCTCCCACTTGGATATGTCTAGTAACTATTATTTCAAGTATGACTTCAGAATCTGATCAACAATCATAGCTTTCAAAAGCCGCTGTCGAACTCTGATCTTATCGGTAACGCGTCCTTTTGATAAGGGATCAACTATTCCTCCATTCTACAAGATACCGTATGGACATGGGACATGGACTATAATCATTCTCTCTGTCCAGGGTTTGTTTCCATATTTCCGATTTATGATGATCAACTAATTGAACAAATCAGATCATTTCAGGCTTGGCCAAGCGCTTAGGGTGTCATCACTAAATCATCTAGGGGCCCACATATATCGCTTTTATCCCATTTAGGGTAAAAGGAACGGATAAACTTCGAGTTACTGATGCGTTTATGTACTAGCAATGCATAACCGACTCGCAACAACAACTCATATGTCTCTGTTTCAAGAATATAAGATATTATCGTCTCACAGTCACTCGAGATGAAATCCATGAAGTGATTCAAATGAGCGTGGGTTTAATCCAATACTCAAATTCTTATTTCGGAAGTACTCATGAACACTGTAGCAAACATTTGCTATGTCTAAGCACTTAGACAATCTACAGTCGGATTCATGACAGTCTTACCTCATTACTTACTTCCAAAGTATGATCGACTATGCATGTTTGAATAACCTAGTTATTCGGGAAGTAAAACATGCGAAGTGAAACACAAGAATAATCTTATCCAATATGGTCACAAACTTTTGATATAAATAAAACACTTACTATTTAATCACCATATTAATTAGACCTTAATTATTGTACAGTGTTTCGATCAATCAAGTAAATAATTGAATTAAAAAAATAGTCATCCCATGCTCCAAGCATGCACGATATGTTTATATATGGTCCTTCCTTTGTGAAATAGATCAACTGAACACATTTCCAATGATGCTTATTTCACAATTCCCAATCCTTATCACAAGTGTAAGAATACCAAAATTTTGCCACTTACTAGAATATGTTGAAGTCTAAACATTCATGCAATAATCCTTTCATAATGTCAAGGCACCAAAGTCACAGAGACTTGGAGAATGATATTACAAAACATTGCATTAGAGATGAAGTCTCACATTCAAAGTACATTCTTTTGAACATCCTTATTGCATAAAAGTTTCTAACTTAAACATAGATTCTTAAACCCAACTCCCATAACGAAAACATTTTCATATTGCCATATGACTATCCATTCTTAATAGAATCCTATTTATTCAGAATCATGTCAATATGCTCCATCCATTGCTATACTTCCTACTGTCCATAAGCAACCAATCTTAAGCGAACTTCAGATTGTTCTTCACAGTTGTTTAACAACTTTTAGTTACATCTTGTTCTAGTCCTTTTTCCCTCTTAATGCCCTAGGCATTTAGAAAAATTAGAACAAGTGAATATTATAGCATATGCAATTGATCCTATACCTGAAGCATATGGGATTCGATTCATAATGTCTCACATAAAGACATGATATTCGATCTGTCTCTTGCTATAATATTTCAAGATATAGAATTTCCAATGTTGAAACATTTCAACATGAAATTCATATATATCAATGACTAGGTTCCGTTAAAATTTAAATCTAAACTTTTAGACTCGAAATGAAGTATAATTATCCTCTCCCTTACTATAGAGAAACAATTCCCAAACTTTGCAACTTTGCAAATTGAAAACTTGGTTTCCTATAAATAGCATTGCTCCCTTGCAACACTCATTATAATGATTATGCTCCCACTAGCATAATAATTATTCTTCCTAGCATAACAATTATGCTCCCACTAGCTTTGACATGTATCCAGAAATCAGCTGCACTTCTAGAAATCAATACCTATTGACTTTCTCACCAAAGTTCAGATTTCTGATACGTGGTGCTTCGATAAGTCTTTATTTAGAATTCTCAAGCTCATATACCTTCATTAGATAGCATATGTTCGTGTCTAAACCATTTCAGAACTTATAGCAGTAAGTCCTGAATGTTTGAACAATTCGTTGCCATTTCTCACAATTCGAACTGTGAAAAGGGATGTCGTAATCATAATCGAATTTGAGAACGCAATGCCACAACTGCTAACTCTATTGATACTAATCAATCCTTTAAAATCCACTAGTGGAAGCGTTTCCTTACACTCATTTTCATGAAGTAGAGAGAAACCTCTCGCCACTTAGATTTTATGGTGTATGTGTTCCTATCCATGTGAGCTTGTCATTTCGAACCACTATCATAAGACAAGGTTTATAAAAAATTCAAACTCATATGGACTAAACATGCCTATTTTTAATTTCTTGCTATCCGGAAGCACAAGGGCTTACTAGTGCTTCCAGGTTATTGAGCAGCTCACCCATACTAATCAATGTACTTTCACTGATCAAGGTGCTTTCCCTTATGTAAACAAATGAGAACTCATAGAACCCACATGCATAACCAATTTAACTGGAATAGGCACATAAATAAGAATATGTCAAGACGATAGGTTGTTCACCTTAGATCGTGTGCTAGTGATAACTAAAAAGTTTATTATTGATTAGTTCTTGAAACTATTCAAGACCATTAAGACTCCCACTGACCCCTTGACATATAAGATTCTCTGTCAAGAAACATTCCTTGACAAACAAATATTGAAGAGTTAGTGCGGGTTCGTATCAAGAAAGACTTCATATAATTGGTCTTAGTTAGTCTTCGTTTTTTACCAAAACATCACAACTACCAATTTCAAATGTGCAGGAGTAAGAAAACATTTCTACTCCACATTTCATGAGGTGTTATAAACCTATTTAGATTACATTTCTCAAGCTACAACTTGAAGTAACCAGAGTATAACTCTAAACCTTGATTTTTGAACGAAGTATGACTCATCTTTTTTATTTAACCATTTCAACAATTCCCGATACCTCTTGTTAGCCATACAACTGAAATAAGGTACTCTTAGAGGATCCATTGTGACATGGTTCCACAATCATTAGGATGATCATAAAACATGATTCTAAAGTACTTTCCTTTCCTTTCAGATTGGAGAAACTTTTATCTTTCTGCCTAATTGATTCTTCATATTCGTTCTGCTATACTTTGAAACTTTTCAAGGTATTACAATTATACTTAATGTTATAATCATAACCATACTTACTAAACTTTTAGTAAATCATGACGAATAGACTTATTATCCTTTGTGGTGGATCTGACTAGTGCACATCAATGTGTACTAGATCCTTTAGTCTTTCACTTGACTCACACACACATGTGAACAAGGAATCAGTCATGTCCCAAGGATCAAGATTCTCATACATCATACAATTCAAATCATATGATTCCAAGTTTCTGTCCAATTGAAATTTGGGTGATGAGAATCCTTCCTAATTTGGCAAATTACGACACTACCACAAACGATATAACCAATAATCAAATCCATTTTTTCAACATTGCTAATAATAGAAATATATAAACACCAGTTTTCCATAAATGCCATTGCAAGGAAACAAAAAGTAAATAAAACAATTTTATTATTAATGTGTGTAAAACTTATCCTTACAATGTAAGTACAAATGAAAACTATCTTACTAAATATTCCTAATCAATCTATCATAACTCCTAAGTAGCAACTCAAAAATCTGATCATCGAACCATGTGCCCAAAATCCATATATTCACGATCAGATTCAACTTACTCTTCTTTTAAGCTTCCTTCCTTTTCTTCAATCCTATAAAACATCAAAATGCAATATTATCACATCATGTATTAAGAATCTATAAATAGGAACTTAATAGAGTTAGATAGTGGATTTACCTGAAGTAGAGTCATACAGTTTGACTTTATTATCCTTGCGATCTTTCAGGTAGATATGGCAGCTTCGCATCCAATGCCCCTTCTCTTGGCAATAGAAACATATGGACTCTTTGGGAATGATGCATGGGACTATCTTAGAATTTTCCTTTCTCTTATGATCAAAATTTTCGACTATGGCCGATTTCTCTCCCCTCATAGGAGAAACCATTTCTAGACTATCAACTTTTCCATCACCAATATCCATGGAAATTTTGGATGTAGATGTTTCAATCAAATTTGCTTGACCAGTGCGCCAACGAATTGCTGCTTCAACAACAATTAGCAAATATGTCAGATCAACAAGGGTCATGTTGTTATCTGTGACATAGTAGTCTTTAACAAATTAACTATATGACTCGGGAAGTGTTGGGTCAAAATTATGGTTTATACTTTACTTTTCTAAGAAAATGTATTTTTCAGTGTTTACGGTTTCGTTTACGGTCAGGGTGTTTACGGTCTGTTGTGACCATAAACCTGTTTACGGCTGCCTGACCGTAATCAGGTTTACGGTCCGTGTTCCTATAACTATAGGTGTAAGGGGTGAGGATTGGGCTGAATGCATGAGTGGAGAAGAGCTTAAGTGCGTGTATTCTAATGTGTGAGAGAAAATAGAGAGAAGAGCTAGTGTGTGAACTATGTGTATGGAGCATCATTCTATTCATTGAATACATAATAGATTCAACTTATTCTTCTTCTCTTTCTTCTTATATTGATCTGGCATCATCCGTTTGATTGGGATTCCGCACCATCAAACGGATCTGATTGATACACAAGCAGTTTAGGGACTTACAATTGGTATCAGAGCTTGGTTGTATCAATCAATTTTGTCAGATCGGGAGCTTATTTGATCTTATTTTTGAAGGATTTATGCGTTTTTGGATAGATCTTGGCAAAACAAGGGGGGTTTGTTCTTCGTGTTTTTGAAAAAAATGAGTTTTTGATTGAGTTTTGGAGCAAAAATGGTGAAAAACGTCGTTTTTTTTCGCATCTGAAGCAGTGTTTACGGTCCGAAGTTTACGGTCCGAGGTTTACGGTCCGGTCCTCGCACGTGTACGGTCAGAGTTTGTTGTCCTCGGTGGTTAGCGGTCCAACAGCGTTTCCGGTTAGCACCTTGGTCTCGTGTACGGTCCAGCATCTTCGCTTCGTTCTCGCACCTCGTCCTCGCAGCAGCATCCTCGCATCGTTCATATAAAAAAGAAGTCGGATTTTTGGAGGTGCTGGGGATCGAACCCAGGTCTCTAGCCTCAACATCACACGCTCTTCCTAATTGCTCTAGGTTGTCGCTTGTTATTTTTCTTCCCCATTTAATTCATAAGGCGTCTTCATTTCGACCCAACTTTAGCATTTTTGTCAATTTCAGCCCAAAACCATTTTTTTTTTTTTAATATCCTTTTTCAACCCAAAAATTTTAGTTTTTAATTTTTGACTTTTAATTTTGACTTTTTACTTAAAATGTTGACTTTGACTTTAAAGTTTGACCTTTGACTTTAAATTTTGACTTTCTCGTTTGACTTTAAAATTTTCAAATTTAGCTTTTCGGTTTGACTTTGAAGTTTGACTTTTCAAGTTTGACTTTTAAGTTTGACCTTTTAAATTTGACTTTTGGGGTTGACTTTTGAGTTTTTAGTCAAAGGGCATATTTTGTTTTAAAATGAGTTTCGCATCCATTCCGGTAAATGAAGTTTCATGTACTCCATCTTGTGAAGCTACGATTAAATTTCTTCACAAACAAATTGATTTGCTTAAAAGACAAAATGAGGACCTAAAATACGAAGGATATCAACTTAGGAAATGTCAGAAACCATTAAAAGCTCAATTAGAAGCCAAAATCAAGGATTTCCGAAAGCTTCAAGAAGATTACAGCAACAAGTGTGAAAATTACGATCACATTAAAAGCAAACTTGCTGCTGTAACTGAAGAACTTGACACTTTGAAAATTAAGTGTGGAAAAACAAATGTTAGTTTCAAAAATTATACTGCCTCAAGTAAGACAGTCGGGTCGTTACTTGAAAAACAATTGAGTTTTAAAGATAATCAAACCAAGGGTTTAGGATATGAGAGTGTCCCTCCTCCATTTAACCATTCATATTATGTTAATCCCTTGACTTAGGAAGAGATTGACCGAGAACCATTTATGGTATACGGTAAACCAGTTGCTGAACAGGCAACTGAGGGTGTTGAAATGAAAGATACTAATGATTATACATCCTATGCAGGTAAAGTAGTAGAGGATGAGAACAAGGACAAAACTATTGAACAATCTAATGACTCCTTGAACTCTGAATCTGTTGCTTCGAACTCTGTTGCTTCTAATTCTGTTACTCCTAACAAGCGTGCTGTTGAGAAATACAGGCCACCAACACAAGTTAAACAGAATGCCTGCTGCAACTGTGCGTGTGGGAAAAACAAGAGACAAAGGAAGGACACGCCACCAGGGGCAGGAAGAAACAACTTCCCTGTGAAGAAAAAGACTTTATTTCACGGTGGAACACCTGGACACAATGCCAGAAACTGTCCAAATCCCGCATATGTTCCCTACTACGCACATGGCTGGCAGAATGCGCCAAGAGGGAGATACTCCAAAGGAAATCATTCGAGATCACAATCGCAAAATGGTGATTGGAATTCCAAGAAGAGCAAGAACTAACCTCCCAAGGCCAAGAAATCAATTCCCAACAACAAGAAGGGATTGTCAGCCAAGAAGTCAAGTTCAAGAGATGCTGCTATGAAGCCAAGACCGGTTAGGTCAAAGTCATCTCGACAGCCGACTTCCAGTTCAAAAGCAAGTACTGAGGCACCCATCAGATCTAAAATGAAATGGGTTAAACCCAACTACAAATGGGTTCCAAAAGCTCACTCTCCCAAATCATCTAATGCTTCTAATATTTCTACATCTTCTGTTTGTGATAAGCAGGACATGTCGTGGGAGAGAGTTCCTTGCAAGGATGACAAAGGTCAACCCAGTTTCAAGATGGACTGGGTTCTAAAGATCAACTGATCCCGCTCGGTGTCGGAGCAACTATGGAGGCATGTCTTCAGACTTCAGTTTGTTGGTAGTGGCTGTTCCAGGCACATGATAGGTGGCATCTCTCAACTGTACAACACTTAGGACATTGTTTGAGAGTTTGTGTCCTTTGCGGGAAAGGAAGAAAGGAAGGGATCACTCATGGGGTTAGTGCTTAACGATGTGAAGAATTTTTGGATCTGTTCTGAGATTACGCGTACTGTTCTCAGACCTTCTGGATGCAAATTCAATCGGCGACTTACGGTTTGAGTTTTCTTCTTGATACTCCTGAGGTTTTCTTAAGCTGATTCGCTTTAAAGACTAATTTTTGTTTTAGGATAGTTTAAATTTGTGCATTTACTTTTGTTTCTCTCCTATGCACAAATTTAGGGGGAGAAATAAAAACAAAACAAAAATTAGAAAATTTAAAAAAAAATAAAAAATAAAAAAAAATCCAAAAACATTAGAAAATCAGAAAATCCAAAAATATGTTGGTTATGGAATGTGCTTGCAGGTGATGTGATGGGAAGTGGTATAATCATGTGATAACAGGCAATCTGAATTTGTGTAAGGGACTGAATCTGAATTGTCAAGGCTCTGTGTTCGATGCGCTGGTAGGCACGAGAGATTAAAATGGACTTGACTAGGCATTAATGAACTTAAGGAATCTAGAGACTTGAAAAATCTTGACCTAGATAGATCTATTTAGCCTGACAATACGATGCTCAGATAGGTTGAGCAGGGAGATATACATGATAATCCACCGGTCACATTAAAGTAATCTGTATCTAGAACTGTGGTTTAACTCTTCCTCGATGTACGGACTCTGTCCTTAATTCCGGTATTGATGGGGCTACTAGGGAATTCCGATAAAGTAGGTCTGTAGGAAATTATTTTCTTGCTTTCTTTATGTTAGTCATATGTTGCCTCCTCTGCGTGATTGAAATACATCCGACCTGGACTGCAACATATGCAACTCTATTTCTATGCATCTTCTATCTATGCAATTCTTCCTGCCTGTTAGCCATATGTTGTCTCCTTTGCGTGATTAACCATCCGACCTGGTACACAGCATATGCACCATTCTACTTCTCAATCCCTCTAAATCTGGTTAGTCATATGTTTCACCCTCTGCGAGATTGGAAGAGATCCGACCTGGGTGTATAGCATATGCATTCTAAATCTGACTTCTCTCATAAGAATTGTCTGCTCACCTAAAGTAAGGAGCACTTTGGAAGTTCCTGATTATTGGGGTATTTTAGGATGCGGGAAACATGTTCTAGTACATTTAAAATTGAACAATCACTAGGTTGTCATTAGATCTCGCTGCTCAATTTAGGTGGACAACAATATCTTTGGTTGTCCTCAGCTGAATGGTCCTTAAGGAATATTATCTAGGAACATAGGATCACATTGCCTTCTCACTTATAGAATGTCCTGATTTTGTCACAATCTTTCGTGTTTAAGTGCACCACAATACCGGCGATTGACCAGATCTATTCATGAAGGGAGAGGTACTGATAAACGGATAAAGGCTGTCTAAAAACTTTGATCCCAAATCACTCTTAAAGTTAGATATCATTTTTATTTTTGTTAAATTTGTTCATAGTTTTCTTCTAATTTAAATATCAGGGGAGAATTAAAAAAAAATTTAAAAAGCAAACAAAAATCAGAAAATCAAAAATCCAAAAATATTGTGTGCTAAGTTTTCTGTTAGTTTTGTTTTGTCTTGAAAAGTGAATTCAGATGTAGATGAGACTCATGGAGACTGAATCGAAAATTTCTGAGCCAAGGCTTCATCCGTGAGCATCTAAGAATTCTCATTCGAAGGAGCAAGAAATGAAGATTATTTTTTCAACATTCAATCCTTGAACCACAGAAGCAAGGTGAATCTGACTTGAAGATTATGTGACAAATTGCATTGAAGCCTCATTAATCAATTTGCTACTATCTATGAACCTGCTGAAGTGATCCAGAAGATTTGTTCTCTCTGATGTTCTCTCTGAAGATTCTCAAGCTGAAAGCGCCATCTTTCAAGAATCTCTACAAGAAGCCTCCTCACCCAATGTGCGTTCAGAGTCAAACTTTGAAGACAAGGCCAACTGCTCAAGATGATGTCATTCGTTGAAGATTCATCAAGTTCATCTTGAAGTTGTGAAGAATTTGTAGATTAATGCTGAAGCCAAGCTCTCGATGAAGATTGACAAGAAAAGACAGCTACTTTTTAGGGGGAGCTTGTTGGGTCAATTAAGAAAAGAAAGCTATAAACCAAGGGGGAGATTGTTGGGTCAAAATTATGGTTGATACTTTACTTTTCTAAGAAAATGTATTTTTTCGTGTTTACGGTCTGTTGTGACCATAAACCTGTTTACGGTCTGCCTGACCGTAATCAGGTTTACGGTCCGTCTTCTTATAAATATAGGTGTAAGGGTTGAGGATTAGGGTGAATGCATGAGTGGAGAGGAGCTTAAGTGTGTATTCTAAGGTGTGAGAGAAAATAGAGAGAAGAGCTAGTGTGTGAACTATGTGTATGGAGCATCATTCTATTCATTGAATACATCATAGATTCAACTTATTCTTTTTCTCCTTCTTCTTCTATTGATCTGGCATCATCCCTTTGATTGGGATTCCGCACCATCAAACGGATCTGATTGATACACAAGTAGTTTAGGGACTTACAGGAAGTGACTGAAGAACCAAGTCAACAGCTAGCTTCCTTTGGAAAAGGACACCCAACATCCATAGTGTATAAATGTGCGACTTCATCTTCAAGACGTGTGCACACAATGACCTTCCATCTTGGTGTTTGCATGCCAATAGGACTTGACTGACCTTGAACTTTTCAAGTCGATGAAAACGTGGATCAGGGAGAATCACTGGAGGAGGTGGAGGAAGAGAAGTATGATTTCCAGTTCCACCAATGCACGTAGAAGGGATTGACCTTTCACCTCGATCGACAAGTGGAATATCATCTTCATGAAGAAAGATTTTTCCAAAGGATTGAGGAAGGCCATAGTTGTCTGAACTAGACATCTATAAAGGGATAATTCAAGTTAGTTGATCTTATGCTTAATATAACACCCAAATGAAATATTAAGGCTAGGAACCAACACAATAATTCACAATTCGAAAGAGGGATGCCGTAATCCAATTGGAAATTATTTGAAGGTATATAAATGACGATTTACCAATTCCACCACGAAAACAATAGTTTAAACAAATTAGGTTATAAATAAAATTCCTAGATCTTTTGAGATTCATTGAACTTTTCAATGGCATGTTTAATCTCGATTATGCCCTTCAAGTTTGTGATTGGGATACCAAGGATCACAAACATGGTGTGAATAACCATTCAAATTAGCTTGGTACTCTCGATGTCATTGATCATCTAATAAATGTTTCGGTTAGCCACACACGCTCCATCGAACTATGATAATTTACAAGCTACCCATTGACATCCTTCATTAGTCCATATTAGTGTGTCGGTTAACCACACACGCTCCACTAACGACCTCCTAAAGTAAGTAAGATTGGGAATTTATAAATCGTTTACTTACTTTTTATTTTCATTATACTTATTAATGAGGATGTCCTATGCTACCCGTTCGGCTAACGACCTCCACTAATCAAGAGTGCGGTAAGTAAGAGTGGATACCCAATGGCGCTCATTTTACAGGCCGCTTCCTTAAACACCCCTTATAGATTAGCGTCGTGAATGAGGTCTACTAACGGTAAGACTGACTTATTGTTATACATATATAGATATATATATATATATATATATATATATATATATATATATATATATATATATATTAAACTTTTAATGTTATAATAGTATAAGGGTGTATTTTAAACTTTTTAAAATACTAAGTGGTTTAATATTTTAAATAAATAAAACTTTTAATTTAATTAACTTTAAACCATATTATGGAATTATTAATTGTCTCCTTTAATTAATATTTTAATTAAATTATTAATAAAAACCATAATCATACCTTCTAGGTGTTTCCATTTAAATTTCCAAAATTAAAACTTGTAATTTTAAATTTAAATCATAAAACCAAAAGGGTGTAGTTTCAAACCTTTCAAAAAACTAGGGTTTTAGAATTTCATATTTCAAAATTAAACTTTTAATTAAATTTTAAATTTCCAAAACATAGAGGTGAAATTTGAAACTATTCAAAATTATAGGTTAAATATTTGAATCAAAATAATCTTATATTATCCATATTTAACCAAATCTTCAATTTTGATAAGGATATCAAGTTACCAATCATAAAAATCGATTTTAGGCAATAAAACGAGTTATGGTAATAATCCTAATCAAACCAAGATATGAAAATCGAAAATTCAGGAATCTGACAGGCCAACTCGTCGAGTCCGGGTGTTGCACTCGTCGAGTAGGGCCAACTCGTCGAGTTCTGGGAACTGCACTCGTCGAGTAGGGCCAACTCGTCGAGTTCCAAAACTGAACTCGTCGAGTTCATCTATCAGACAACAACAAACGTTTTTCTTCTACTTTAGCCAGATCACTATTGCATCATTTTCAATTGAAAAATGACCTAGGCTCTGATACCAATGACGAGTTATGAGCATTACAACATTCCTATGGTGCACTTGTAACCCTAATTGCTTTGGATCTAAGTTTTTCTCTATTGAGCATGCAAATTGAATACTAAAGCAATGAACCCTAAAACTAGCATACAATTTCAAAATTCATCACTAAACTAGGGCTTAGATGTTACCTCTCTTGTTATGTAGCGATAACAACTTCACCTTAAAGATCCTTGGCCTTTGAAAGCTTAGTGCCCCAAATGTTGCACCTCTAATGAAGTCATAAACACTCAATGCAAAGAATGACTTGGAGAGAGGTGAAAATTGGCCACCTTAGGGTTTCTGAAGCTTAGGGATGATTTTCCTTAGTCTTGGGGTGTTTATATAGCTGAGTGGGCTGCTAGGTTTTCTAGAGGAAACCCTAACTACTACTTAAGGCTTAAGGAGCCCGTGGACTTCTTCTTTAGAGCCCTTGGACGAAGTCTTATGGCCTTACCCATAAATTTCGTCCACTCCACTCTATGGAGTCCATCAGCCCAGTTCTACAACTAACAATGATTTGTAAAACAACACCTCCATTATTAATCAGTTCCTTTTAATCCCAAAATTAATACTAGATTAATTTCTGATTAATTACCAATTAATAATATAATTTCCAAATAATATATTTATCTTATAATATATTAATAAAATCATATTTAGTACAAATTTATTATTCATATAATAAATCATACTCTCTCTCCACTTGTCATCCTCTCAAGTTGCATGAGTGAAGGCAACCCAAAATGACCATGGTCATAATCAAATCAAGTACATACCAAAAATAGTTATGGGCTTAGACACCTAATCCAACTTGTATATGTTATTTATGTTGGGTGTGGTACTTTGGAGGAACTCACTAAGTGTTGTCTGACAGTATATGTTTTTTTATTTCAGGTACTTCAGGCGATCGCGGGAAAGAAAATGTATGATCGTGCACATCCTCTTGGTTTTACGATTTTGGATTTTGGGATACTTTGATTGTGACTATTATTCTTGGAAACAATGTTTTGTAAAAAATTGTGGGCATTGGATTGGTTTAAAAAAATTGAAAACTTAACTCTGATTTTTAGGATGTTACATGTGAATTAAGCAAATACTTTTGTAGGATTTTTGTTGATTTTTGGCATTTTTTTCAAGAGTACACGTCATAAGGTTAACAAGGATTTTTGAAGAATTTATGTTTTTTCATGAATGAAATTATGTTGCTTTTTAAAAATCCCAACACAGTATTAAACCTATTAATCTCTAAGCGAAAGTCATTTCGTGAGAGGAATTGAGAAGTGGATAGCTGGTACATCCACTAACTCAAAAAATATCATTAGAGAAAGGTAACTGTTGTTAGTTAATGGGCGTGTTCGGAAAATTTAGCTGGTAGCAGGCAGCTTGTAGCGGGTAGCTGGTAGCTTGTAGCTTGTAGCGTTTTGTTAAACACTACATGAAGTAGCATTTTGATTTGGAGCATTTTGTTTAAACTAAATGCTAGAAGCTTATAGTGTTGAACGTGTCTTTCTATTCAAAACGGAGTGTTTTTTCAAACGCTAGAAGCTAGAAGCTCTCAAGCTCTCTGTTCCGAACACGCCCAATGTCGTTAAAATCTATATGGATGATTAGTCATCAACTCTGATGAAGTGTAGAATCAAGTTTGAATCAAATCAGAGTTAAAACAAATATAGATTGAACACACGATGTAAATAAGATCTAATTTCTGCTCACTTATGCTTTCAACGTTTACAGAGTAAAATAGACAGGTTCTGTAAAACCTCTACTCTAACTCTAGTAAAGTTCCCTGTTTACAGGAACAGTGAAAGCAAACAAAAAATACTAAGGCTTAGACACTTAAGCTTCATATGGAATTACACCATAGTAAATATATTAACAAACATTCGAAGGGTACAAAAGACTTCGACATATTACAACTAAATTCGACCCTTACATTCTCCCCCTTTGTAATAATGTCGACCTTCTTCAGTTCAAGAGAATCTGTATAGCATACAACATTACCCTTCGGATTTCAGAGTACCACATAATAATCTTCTTCAGCTCCTTCTTGTCACCAGCATTGTTTTTCGAACAATTATTCATACGAACAATAAATTTCGTATACTGGGACGTTGTATATCTTTCAACTTCAGTGGTTTGGAACAAAAACCTTTTCGCCTTCCCATTCTTGTCCTTTCCTGCGAAGACCATTCCAAATGGCTTTAAGTAGATCTCCCCATCTGCAAACTTCTTCAATTCAGCCTGAGTCTTTGGAACTTCCATTGAGACTTTCACTTCCATTCCCTTCAAAGTAGTTAACTCCACATCAGTAAGTGCTAAACACTCATAGTAGTTATCTATGAATATCTTGATGTGAGCAAGCCCAAGACGAAAATCTCCAGGATCAGTTTCTCGAAGATATGAAGCATCTTTATCTTTTAACAACAATGCAACTTGTATAGGATCATACAAGTTCATCAATGGAAAATCTGCAACAGAGAAATCACAAACTTGACCATTCGCCCTTGAAACAAAGAAGCGTAAATTGTGCATCATTTTTTCGAATAAAACATCCCTCTTTATGCTGATCACCTTCTTTATCTTCACGAGTGACCATATTTCTTCTGGAAGTTGTCCAAGAGCAGCATGAAACCTAATTCTCATGTATGTGTATTCATCATCATTGTCAAACTTCTCAGCAATTTTGTATTGAGCCATGATGAACATCATCTCATTTATAGGGAAATCCAGTTGATTCATATATGAGTTGACAACAGCATAGCTCTGCTTCGACTTCTTCTCAAAAGCATACATACGATTATATGAAACTTTCGACTCAATCGTTTCATAGTTGTAATGCTTAGCAGGATCACCTTTGTTCATTCCAGGTGGATCGTTTGCACGAAGTCGCATTATGCTTTGCACTATTCGTAACCTTTCAATCTCAGCCTCTGCTTCAGCTTTCTTCTCTTCTTTTGACTTTTCGACCAAAATTGTTTTCCCTTTGTCTTTGATCGAAGAATCATCAACAACTCCTTTGGCTTTGAACTACTACTACGTCCTGCAGATGAACCAATAACAATCCCTTTTGAAATTGGCTTTGTAATTGGTATTGCAGTAACCAATGTTGAAGTAACTGGCCCAGCAGTCAAATTTATTGGTTTTGTTGTTGAAACCTTTGATGAAAAAACTTTGCCAACTGTTTTCCCTTCTTCATGCGAAACACGACTAAATTTCCCGTCACTAACCTTCTTTTCTCCCCCTTGCACACCTGTGTTAACAGGTGGGGCTTCTGTTGGTAGAAGGTTTTAGATTCTGGACAAAGGAGCCAACTGTTTGTGTAAAACAGCTTCGAACTGTGTAGACTTCTGAGATAAGAATTCGAGAGTGATGATTGAAGATGAAATAGGTTGGATCGACAACTCTTTCAGTAAAGTGATAACCTCCACAAAACTTTGACTGTCATTTGTAGAAAGTTGAGTAATTTGAGGACTCAAACTTTCGTACAATTTGACATATTTGGTGACTGCATCACAAATGATATCTATCTTCTGATTGAGAGATGTATAATCTTTCTTAACAACAGCAATCTCTTTTACCATGTCATCACGAAGTTCTTGAATTTGCAAATTCATATCCTCCTTGACCTTCTTGACATCCTGAACAAATAAAACATGTCTTTACTTCTCCCCCATAAACGTCGAAGATTGAGAATTCACTCTTAACTCATTATTCTGATCATTGTGATCAACCTTCTCCAAGATTCTAGACTCCGAGTCTCTAGTCATCCCAGAAACTTTACTCACCATCTTTGCTTCGAATGTTTTCAACATACTGTCAACTTCCAGACTTGACATAGACGTACTACACCCCATATCTGCTTGAGATTGAATTATGGAATTCAATTTCTTATTCATAATTTTGAATTGTTTCATTGACATCAACATGTGGTCAGGAAAATTCGCTTCCTCTTCATCAAATTCCATATCTTCAAAAGTTCCTCCAAAACCTTCGTTTTTATTATCAGTTTCAACAATTGGTGATGGCTTAAGTGAGAATGGTTTCATAAGTAGGTGAATTGGTAGTGTTCGAAATAGGAACAATGAACGGAGTTAAAGAAACAAAAGTAGCAGAAGATGCAGGAATACCTTGAGTATAAACAACAATTTCTTTATTTGAATTTCCTTCACCCATATTGACATTTACGTCCGTATCAGATACGTGTGTATTGATGTCTGAAGTTCGAACCTCCTCAAGAATGGATTTGGTTAACGTAACTTCAGGTGGTATGACCACAGTCTTCTCAGGAGTTGATTTAGGAAGAATAGTTTCAGGTGTCTCAGGAACTATCTCCTCTTCGGACGACTCCTCTTGTATAACCAACTTTCGTTTCTTTTTATTCTTCTTTGAAATATGTTTAACCACGTCTTCAGCTCTTCGTTTCTTTGATAAAGGCGAAACAGGAGCTGGAACCTCACGAAAAAGTACTCCTTGATGAGAAATTTGTGGTTTACGAACATTTGAAGGAGAAAATTGAGAAAAACCATCTGTAGATTTTCGTGAACCACGAGTATTCTGTTTTAATCTTCGAAAAACAGAATACCTTTGCATCATTCGAAACATTGTCTTCTGTAGATTTTCTTGAACCACGAGAAATTTGATTATCAACAACAGGTTCTACCAGCTTGATTACAACAGTCGAAACATTGTCTTCTGGCTTCTCAGGCTTCTGTGGGGACTTCTTAGATTCATGCACATGCTTCTCAGGTGTAGCCTTTGCATCCTTCTTAGATCGTTTTGGTTTCTTCGAAGGACCAGCATGTTTTTTAGACAATAACTTTCTAGTTTCAGCATCAGGATTGATAGTCTTCAAATACTCAACCAACACCGAATTAGTTGGCTCAACCCTCTTCAACATTGCATCAGGAATCCTTGCAATGTGAGTGAACAATTCAGCATCATCAGAAACTTCCTTTGGGAAGTGATACTTTAGGAACTCATCTTTCTCTTCATTAGCAGGCACCGCAATTCCTTCTTTGTCATAAAAATAACCAAGGATCAAACTCCAGTACCTTGCACACGAAATGACTTGAAAAACGTTCGTATTTTCGACACTCTTCTGGAATTTCTTCCATAGCTGTGTAGAGTAATCGACGGAAATATCATAGTATAATCCTGAAACCATCACATAAACCTTCATGCGACCTTTATCTAATCCAACACTGCGACCAGTCAAGCAGCGTAGAAAAATTCCAAATAAAAAATTCAAAACAGTAGGAAGAGCTGACTTCTTGAAATCATTCATCTTGGTGAGTGGGGGTTGATGACCCATCTCATTAAACATGTGAATAACTTGTGCATAACAAAGATCAGTAACGAGTGGAGAATTAGGGATATCAAGAATCTGACAAAAGATCTTCTTGGACAATCGGAACTTCTTGTCATTCACCAGTTGGAAAGTGATGATATCCATTGCTTTGCTATACGTATCAGTGGATCCTGCCTGTGAAAGCCATGAAAGAGGAATAGCAAAGGAATTGAACATTGTCTTTGAAAGAACAGACCCCTTCAATGCGACGATTAACATCTTCAATTCTTCAGGATATAAAGAAACATCCCCTTCCATCTGATAATTCGTGCTTTGAATCTTCATTATTGGTTGAGAAGTGATGTTCTCAGTTGTTCGGCAAGCAGAATCAGCACCAGCCATGATTAGGGTTTTCAAGAATTGAAGAACAGAGAGCATTAGGGAATTTTTCTTTTGTGTGCGTAAAAGTACAAAGAACCCTTGAATCCCCTTTTTATCTGTAACCCTGGAATTTGAATTTAACGCGGGATAAGCATTAACTGAGATCTAACGTGACACCTTGAAAGTTGCACCAGTTTGCCGATAAAGTTGCCATGCGTCAAAAAGTAACTGTCTCATGGCCTAGAAAGCCGGACTGAATACATATCGTCTCATCAGACAGTCTGTTCGTATCATCTCATAGAATAGTAACCGTCACCAACCTTCGGATGGAGGTAAAGCTCTTTCGTCTTTGGGTTTAGAGACGAAGTCATTTGCTAGACTTTCGAAATCATCAGCCTGAGTTGGTAGTACTCAGAGCCTCAAGGATTTCGTGAGTGCAGTGTGCCAAAGAAAAGATAAGAAGCAAATTAACGAAAATTTGGATCTGTGATGTCAAAAAAAAATTTCGACACAAAAGCTGATAAACCCCGGGCAAAGGTTGCTTCATTAATTATCAAGAGAGATAATCAACTGCTTGTGTATGTTCCCGTGAATTTAAATCGAATACTTATAAAGAAGTATCGAAGGGCTTCTTTTATAAGGCTTCATGGGTAGTTTACAATTTCGTTATATATCAACCTAAACATAAGGTGAGTAATTGTAACCGAAATTACCTGTTTGACCAGTGTAGTCAGTGACAAGTATGCTTTGTATTTTTTTGAATGAGACTTCGAAAGCAAATAAAAATCACATGGAAATCATATTCATAAAAAAAATTTAGACTGGATCCTGATAGGTAACAAACATCGAGGGCTTCGATAGTTTGATCAAGACCACTCATATGAAATGAATATGATTTGGAGTTTCGAAAAATGGTACTAAAACAAATGTTTCGTAAAAACTGGAACATAGTTCCTCGTCAATTCCTTACGAAGATAGAATTTTGGGTTTCACTTCCATCACGGCCTCATGATGTTAGATCATTAACACAGATGTTTGACATGCCTAAATCATGATTGGTTTGATCAATGACCTCTCGGACATATGTCATTGTGTGTGAAATGTGTTAGAACTTTGTGATGAAAAAGATTGGTTTTGAGAAACGAATTGTACCTTTGTTATTTTCGGACAAAACAAAAAACTCTTAACTCATGTGAGAAGAGTAAGGTAGCTCAATTGACTAATGTGAATATAAGCCTGACTTGGGAAGAAATTTCCGTATGAAAAAATTCATTAAGGCTTTTCGTAAACACACATTGAGTCTATAGAGGCTTGGGTCGACATGATGTAGCATGCTTCTCGGGACAGTCTAACTAGTACACAATTGTTGAAATTGTACCTTCCCATAGAAACACAAGCATGACCCTTGAAAAACTTTCATGTAATCTGCACAAAGGAAAAACAAAGAAAATAACAAATTTTTTTTTGATATTTTTGATTTTTTTTCTAACAGAAAGAAAATATTTTTGTGTTTTTGAGAATTTTTCGAAAAAGAAAACAATGAACAAAAGAAAAATCTTTTTGGAATTTTTGATTTTTGGACAATAAAATGACAAAACAAAAATAAAATCTTTTTGCAATTTTTGTTTTATTTTCGAAAATAAAGCTAAGAGACAAACTTACGAAAAACGTTTTTACAAACATACGAATATTAGTAAACTAACGAAAATTTGACAAACTTATGAAAATTTGTCAAAATAACGAAACTTTGTACCACATAACCAATATGCTCATTGTCGAATTCGAAGCGTGTCGAAGCGTTGACTATGAACAATAACCGTTGAATAAAATATTATTGCCTCTAAATCGACACATTTGTATAACATTCCTTTGTTATACATTCGAAATCATTCTTGGAACTGAACTCGCTTCGATCATTCCCAAACCTGTCAAAATTCGAACAAATGATTTTTCATCCAAAGCTTTTGTAAAAATATCAGCAAGCTGATCAGTTGTTTTTACAAAATGAACTTCAATGTTTCCATCTTCCACATGATCTTTGATAAAATGATAACGAAGAGCAATATGTTTTGTTTTCGAATGTTGTACTGGATTATGACAAATGCGTATAGCACTTTGAGAATCACAGTACAATGGAATCTTTTTCATATTCACAGCATAATCTCGCAACTGACTCTAGATCCAAATAATTTGTGATGTACAAGCAGCAACTGCAACATATTCAGCTTCAACAGTAGAAATTGAAACACACCTTTGCTTCTTCGACTGCCAAGTAACCAACTTTCCATCCAAAAATTAACATACATCACTTGTGCCTTTTCGATCCAATGTACACCCTCCTAGATCTACATCTGAAAATGCCTGAATAAAAAATACTGTTTTCGAAGGATACCACAATCCTAACAAAACCGTTCCCTTGAGATAATGAAAGATGTTCTTCACAGCAGTTAGATGTGGTTCTCGAGGATTTGCTTGATACCTAGCACAATTACATACAGAAAACATGATATCAGGTCTACTTGCAGTAAGATAAAGCAATGAACCTATCATGCTCCTGTATAAGGTAAGATCAACCGCAGCCGTTTCTAACGAAGGTGATAGCCTTGTGCCAACCGCCATTGGTACTCTTAACTTCGTGTTATTTGTCAATCCAAACTTTTCAAGCAAATTCCTTGTATATTTTTCTTGATTGATGAAAATGCCTTCTCTGCTTTGATAAATGTTTAATCCAAGAAAATTATTGATTTTACACATCATGCTCATTTCAAATTGGTTTCTCATCAAATTTTCGAATTCAGTAGACAAAGCAGGGTCAGCAGAGCCAAAAATAATATCATCGACATAAATTTGAACAAGCATTAGATGATTCCCAACTTTCTTTCGAAATAACGTGGAGGTTGTTCAACGTAAACAATTTCTTCGAGTTCTCCATTGAGAAAAGCACATTTCCCATCCATTTGATAGACATCAAAATCCTTATGAGCTGCATAAGCTAAGAATATTCGAACAGCATCGAGTCTTTCAATAGGGGCAAAGGTTTCTTCATAATCAATACCTTCTTGTTGCGAATATCCTTTTACGACTAATCGTGCTTTATTTCGTACAATATTTCCATCTTTGTCGGTTTTGTTTTTGAAAATTCATTTTAACCCGACAATCGAAACATTTTCAGGTTTAGGAATTAATCTCTAAACCTTGTTTCTTTCGAATTCAGACAGTTCATATTGCATTGCAACAACCCAATCTGAGTGTTCCATTGCAACCTTAACAGTCTTTGGTTCAATTTTAGATATGAAAACATTGAACATGCAAAATTCTTGATGAGTATTCAATACCTCATTTTTTGCACGAATCTGAGCTCTTGTTAACACTCCATCTTTAGGATTCCCAATGATTTGATCTTTCGGGTGAGTTTTTGTCCATTTCTCTAATGGTAGATATGCTGGATCAAATTCTAAAGGTGCATCTTCATACATCTCTTCATTTTCAGATCCTGCAACAGAAAGATTATCATTCATGTCGTGAAATTCATCATTTGGATCAAGACTTATCATATCGTCATCATTATGTGTACTTTCGACATAATTATCAGTCATATGCTCCCCCTCAACAAGATGCTCCCCCTCAACATCTTCAACTATTCTCCCATTCTCCCCCTCGAAAGAATGCTCCCCCTCATCCTGAGTACTCGAATCCTGAGAACCTGACAACTAAATGTGGAGCGTTAGATCAAAATTAACTCATTTTGATTAGGACTTATCATATCGTCATCATTAATTACTTACTTAAAATAAACAAAATGATTGGCCCAGAATCAATTCTACATGCACACAATAGATAGTAGAAACATTTGAACCTAACTATATATATATATATATATATATATATATATATATATATATATATATATATATATATATATATATATAGGATGAGATCGGTTAAGAACTCATAGTTTCCTGAGAACCTGAGAACTAAATGTGGAGCGTTAGATCAAAATTAACTCATTAAGGACATGATCGTAATCTTACCGATCTCATTTAATGTTTATTTTTTTGTGTTATTAGACAAAATTAACATAATAAATCAAATTCGAATTTTTTATTTTCAGATAATTTTTTATTTTTATTTTTTAAAAATGGAGATTTTTTCATGTTTTTTAGAAAACATGAATTTTTTAAAAAGTAATTTTTTAAAAAAACTATAATTTTTTTTAGAAAACTGTTTTTTTTTTGTTTAAACACTACATTTTTTTTATAAAAAAACTACAATTTTTTTTTAAAAAAAAAACTGCATTTAAAAAAAAAAAAAAAACTGCAGATTTTTCAAAAAAAAAAAACTACAATTTTTTAAAAAAATCTGCATTTAAAAAAAAACTGTATTTTTTTCAAAAAAAAACTACAATTTAAAAAAAATGCATTTTTTTTAAAACTGCAATTTTTTTTTAAAAAAAAAAGAAAAAAAAAAAAAAACTACAATTTTTTTTAAAAAGAAAAACAAGAATATTTAAAAAAAACCTAATTTTTTTAACAAAAAAATCAACGTTTTAGGTGCATATATATGCTTATTTTTCCGAATGCATATATGCATATTTCTTATACTATAATATCCGTAAGTAATCGTAAAAAATTTTAAATTTCTTAATCAGTCTATAAACATAATAGTACAAGTATTTTATTCGATACAAAATAAAATATAAAAAATAAAAAAACTACAAAAACTCACAGTGCTATAATTTTTCATATTAAGATTTCCGAATTTTCTTCAACTTATCACTTTTTACATCTTCAAAATTTCCACAAATTTATTCAAATCTACAAGAAAATAAAAAAATGATTAATGCAAGAACACTCATAAAAATACATATGTATATATCATGTAAGATTCACAACCAATTATATAATTTAATATTCACATGTGATTGTATCTATTAAGATTCAAATGTGAAATTCACAAGAAAATAAAAACAAAGAACACTCACACAAAATGCATGTGTGCGTGTAGTCGTAATTCATATGTAATTCACTCGTGACTTACATATGAATTACGTGTAATTCATATGTAAATTACATATAGATCACGTGTAACTCATATGTGATTCAATTGTGATTTACATGTAATTCATATGTGAATCACTTATCATTTACTTGTGAATTAAATATGATTCATCTGTAAATTACATATGAGTCACATGTAACACATGTGATTCATTTTTTATTTACATGTGAATTACATGTGCTTTATATGTGAATTATATTATATTTATTCGTGAATTACATGCGATTTATATGTGAATCATGTGTAATTGTGATTTACATGTGAATCACATGTGATTCATATGTGAATTACATGTGAATCACGTGTAATTATGATTTACATGTGATTCATATGTGAAGTACATGTGATTTACTTTTGATTCACGTGTAATTGTGATTTACATGTGAATCATATGTAATTCATATGTGACAAACTTGTGATTTACATGTGAATTACATCTTATTCATATGTGAATTAAATGTGATTTACCTATGAATCACATGTAATAGTGATTTACATGTGAATCACATGTGATTTATATGTGAATTCAATGTAAATCAAGTGTAATTGTGAATTACATATGATTTACAAGTGAATTACATGTGATTTACATGTGAATCACATGTAATTCATATGTGATTCACGTGTAGTTCATATATGATTCACTTATGATTTACATGTGAATCACTTGTGATTTACATGTGAATCACTTGTGAGTTACATGTGAATCACTTATGATTTAGAGGTGAATTATTTTGAAAGGGTTCCATTATAGGGTTCTATTTAAAAAAAAATCACAATACCAATCTTTCTTATTTACCAAATTACACTACATGTATAAGAAGAAGCATTAGAAAGAAAGATGAAGAAATTTACTCACCTTATAGCATTGAGCATAATGTCTATATACCTCACTGGTTTCATATTGCTCAGCAAGTAATCTCCCATCATACCATCCATTCGCTTTATCTATTGAAGTCACTGCAAGATATCTACACAATACAATAAACACATGATGAATTTTAAAACAAACAATTATGGACGAGAAGAAATCACATTAATTTTCATGCCTAGGATAACTAGTTAACTTATATTGGGATGGGAATGGGATGACATATATATATATATATATATATATATATATATATATATATATATATATATATATATATATATATATATATATATATATATATATTTTTATAATTCACTATTAGATTAACCTAAAAATCTAAGAACAAGTGAGTTGTTGTGTAAAACAATAATCTGTTTTGTTTGTGTAAGTAAAACTACTCAAAATGCTTTAACTTTAACATAGGAAGTAAGGACCTACCCTGTCAATCTATATTTTTCAATTCTTTATTTACTAGTTCTCATCTTTAAAGATAGTGTCAACTATTGAATTTTTAATTGTATGTAATAACTTTTAATCACCATTTTCAATTTTGAAGCATAACTTTGGATGTAAGTAAGAGCAATGAAATTCATTCAAAAAAATTATGTTATTACCTCACATCATATTATCTATTGCATACAGTTCATGTGCACAAGCTGAAATAAACATATTAAAAATCACAACAGTAATTGCCCTTAGGCCTTACCTTAGAATCTTCAATAAGAACCTCTTCTATCTGTGATTCTTGTGCTTGTGTTTCCGCATCAAAGCTCGTTTCCTTTCTTTTTTGTTGCCTCTCTCTTCAAGTTATAGTAAAAAAAAATAAGATGAAAACATGATGGATTATCATGACTTACAACTATATATCCTAGTTGTGTGCAAATGTAGGCATAAGTATGCCAATGTTTAGCTTTGTGCCAAAAATGAAGGCTTACCTTCCAAGAATAGAGACAAGGGCTTTCAATTGGACACACTGAAACAGGGCTTTCAATTCGAACGATCTCGAGTCAGAATCTGACGTTGCCTCACATTTTTGAATAGGAGGAATATCGATCTAAAGTCTAAACCTGAAACAAAGTCAATCAGAGATGGATTGGATTAGGATACTCACCACATATAAGTTGGATTATAGTATCCAACAAGTTCTCTATGTCCTCAAGATCTGTTTGCAGGAATAACAAACATTATGAGAGACACAAGTAAGAGAAGAGAACACAATTAATGAGTTGATTCAGCCTCAACTTTGGCTACTGAAGCTCTTGCTTGTTGCAACTCATCATTTAATGGAACAGAAGTAAGTGGCTTCACATTTATTTTTTTATTGTTATTTCTTTATTTTTTTTATTTTCTTATAATGAAAGATTTATTTGAGAAATTGTACTTTGAAAAACAAATTCAAAGCTACAACATAATTTATATAAACAAAGAGAAAAAGTAGAATTCAAGTAAAAAGAAATTACACTGGGATTATTACAATTGATCATACCATGATTAGCCCTAAGTTGTCAATTACACTAAAACAAAGTACAAAGATCAGCAAGAATACAAAATTGAATTAATAGAAGAGCTATAAATGATGGATTTTGAGCATTCTAACACTCCTATGGTGTACATGAATGTCACACCCCGGCCGTCGGCGGAAACACCGGGTGGTGTAACGTCATTCTTCGTATCACAGTTATATAACATACATTGAACAGTACTAAAGAGTTTTATTAAATACATACCTTTATTAATGATTGAAAGTTACATTATTGTTTTCCTAGGACTTATTACATAATATCCGACTATGGCATACTTCATAGTCAACATAAAGGATAATAGTAAAACTTCTCCTGTTCGAATAGACACCAGCTTTTCAAGTTCCTGAAAACACATGCATTTTAAAATACGTCAACATAAAGTTGGTGAGTTCACAGGTTTTGACTCCATATAAAAATACTACTTTTTCTAAGTTCAAAATTTTAGTTTTGAATGTATCATTTTTACCCTCCAACATTTAGTATATATATATTAGGTATAATAGTCTACTTATCAAATAAGTGTTATACCTAAACATTCCTTGAACCTAGGGTATATGTATGGGGAAACTTATACTTAACATTAATACTTGTATACGACAAAGTATAATGTTTCTAACAATTTGCTACCATGAGCCTGTAACCGCTGCTATGACATAATACCTCTGATAAAACACACTCATTATTTGCCATGAGAAAGAACACTCATGATTTACGATGAGAAACAATACCGCACGCTTCATCGACGCCGAAACAATAACAAGTAAAAGGATAGTTCATCACTCGCTTATGGTAGACTGTATCTAACAATCACATGTGGGGTGGTCAACCCGTAAACTAATTATACACGACTTCCTCGCTCACACGTGATTAACGGTTACAGTTCAGAGGATTTCCGCTAAGATCCCCAATCTTAGTTGATGAATATAATTACTCATGTAGACTCCGATGACTTCCTATAGCTCTAACAACAAAAGCATTTTCATGTCTAAAACCCTAAGTTATTAGACTATGCCTTTAAACATTACTCCTAAGTTCATATTACTTTAGGCAGTACAACAGCTATAACTTGAGGAAAAACCAGGTTTTATCTTAACATAAAACCAGCAATAACAATATATAACATACCAAGTTTTATCTTGTCGTAAAACCAACAATAACAACCTATAGCATACCAAGTTTTATCTTGACATCAAATCAATAATAGCAACATACTTTTTAACATATAAAACTTCCGAATATAACTTCGAAACTATATCGCACACAACATATATATAGAATCCTAAGTATAACTCAATATCTACATTAATACAAGAACATGCTAACAAGTTGATAATAGTTGTATATATTCAAAATATTATATCTAGAACAACTATATCCCGGTTAATATAACTATCTACGTTGATACTAATATACTATCATATAGACATAATAGTAAGGTATATACAATATTTAGCATGTGTTTTCCGCCAAAAATATTAGAAAGTGGGCCGTGAAACTCACCCTAGTAGCGTGATCTATAGAATCCAAACGGTCAGAGGCTCGTCGTTGTCAGGCTCAGGAAGGGAAACGACCTTCGGAAACAAGAGAGAATGAAAGGAAAAGCTATAAGGAATAAATGAGCTTTGATCGCTATTTAGAGGCTGTTTTGGGCCATTTCACGTCGTGACATACCTTGGGTCACGTCGTGAACATCCATGAGTCACCCCATAGCTTTAACACGTGTTTTCCAGCCTCGATTAGTGTCCCTGACACATTTTACATCGTGAACTTCATTTTCACCTCGTGACTTAAGGCGGCTAGGGTTTTTGCCACGTGTCATGTCCTTAGATAGCTGCATCTTCGGAAGGTCATAATTTTGCATACGAACTTCGTTTTTGACGTTCTTTATATGTACACGTAGCTAATTCCGAGTAATACGACTTTCGTTTAGACTCCAATAGCTAATTATATTTCTATTTGAAATTCCTCTGATTATAGAGAATTATAGTGTTCGGTTTATCATAACTTCTTCATGCGAAGTCATATTTAGACGTTCTCTATAACTTTGGAATCGTATGGAAGTATGCTTTGAGTTTTATCACAAGTTATGTATGAATGTTCATATTTTAAGATGAATTACATAGTAAGTTTATCACATTACTAGTTTAACAAAATCATATTACATGATTGGCATAATCACATGTGATTGTTGTTGACCTATTTTGACTGGTGTTACATTCTACCCCCGTTAGAAGAATTTCGTCCCAAAATTTATCTTATGGATGGGGTTTCGAAAAATAGTTGTGGGTATTGTTTTATCATCTGATATTCACATTACCAAGTAAATTCAGGTTCTCGTAAAGAGTTCCATCGAACTTTCACTATAGGAATACAACTTTGTTTTAATCTTTTGGTGTATCGATCCATGATTTCGACCGGTTCTTCTACAAAGTTGATTTTGGTATTGACTTGTATCTTGTCGAGAGGTACAACAAGAGTTTCATCGGATAGACATCTTTTGAGATTTGACACGTGAAAAACATAGTGCACATTGCTTAGCTCTTGAGGTAACTTGAGTTGGTATGCGATAGAACCAATTCTTGCTAGAATTTCAAAAGGTCCTATATACCATGGGTTTATTTTGCCTCGTTTCCCAAATTGAATTACGACTTTCCAAGGAGAGACCTTTAACATTACTCTATATCGAACTTGGAATTCCAAAGGCTTACGTCTTACGGCAGCATAGTTCTTCTTACAATCACGTGCTGCCTTTAATCGATCCTTCTTTGCATGATCTTTAGAGTTTGACTCGTGGAATATTTCTGGCTCGGCACATAAGGTATCACCTATATGTTCTTTTCGAATTGTGTGTCTCCAACTTCTCAGTGCAAAAACTACAGCTCCCAATTCAAGGTCATGGGTAGTGTAATTATTCTCATGCATCTTAAGTTGTAGGCGATAACTTTTCCTCTTTGCATCAACACACATCCCAATCCTTGATTTGATGCGTCGCAGTATACGACTAAATATTATGTCCCATCTGGGAGGGATAGGATTGATGCACTACACAACATTTGTTTTAGTTTTTGAAAAGCAGCTTCTTGTTTGACTTCCCATTTGAACTTCATATCCTTCTGGGTTAGTGTTGTAAACGGCTTGGCTATTTTGGAGAAATTCTCTATGAATCTACGGTAATAGCCAGCAAGTCCTAAGAATTAACACACTTCTGTTGGCGTCTTTGGTGCTTCCCAATTCTTAATTGCTTCAATCTTGGAGGGTTCGACATGAATCCATTTGTTACTAACTACATATTCCAAAAATTTGTACTTCTCTAATCCAAAATTCACATTCGGAGAACTTGGCGTACAACTTTTCTTTTCTTAGTAGTTCCAAGATTATTTGAAAGTGTTGACCATGTTCTTCCTTCATTCGTGAATATATCAATATATCATTGATAACTACTATCACGAATTTATCCAAGTACGGTTTACAAACACTATTCATGAGGTCCATGAACATTGTTGGAGTGATGGTCAATCCAAAGGCTTAACTAGGAACTCATAATGACCATACCGAGTCCTAAATGTTG
This sequence comes from Lactuca virosa, assembly GCF_052849685.1. NCBI lineage: Eukaryota > Viridiplantae > Streptophyta > Magnoliopsida > Asterales > Asteraceae > Lactuca > Lactuca virosa. Next base: position 301,016,151 of record NC_136429.1, on the reverse strand, counting down.
TTTCCGGAACATCGTCTTCTTGTACTACGAGTTGATGGTATCCTGATCTGAGATCTATCTTTAATCTTCTAGAATCTTCAGGTGTTTTAGTCTATCAAACACCGTATCCAATTTTAGTTGTGCATCGATCTAACAATAATTTAAACATAGGTGATCAGTCTACGTTGAGTTGTGGTTCGGCCCATGTACAATAAAAATCAATTATGGAGTTTGACATACAACATTGCGTTGTATTGCTATCGAGGGTTTAGGTTTTCTATATTTTTGGGTTATACATGTGTTCTCATCACGGGACTGCGTTCATACATAACTCTATATCTTTGTGTTTGTTATGTTCATGGGTATTATTAATTATTGTTTGTTACTACAGGTCTACCTGATAAGGCACCGACCAGTCAGGACAGTCGGTGGGCAGGATCATTTTAGCATATATCTGTTGTGATATCCACCAACACAACCCGACATGTCTATCCTGTCACCGCTCCCGTAAGTAGTCCTTTAGTAGTATAATTAATCATACTTTTTTTTTATTTGTAGGTTAAGGGATACACCTAAACCTAGTAGAGTAAACCCTAAACTATAGTTATGTTTTCCTAAGAAAGTACTAGTTCACTATAGTCAATAGCTCTTATACCAATCTATCACACCCCGGCCGTTGGCGGAAACACCGGGTGGTGTAACCTCATTCTTCGTATCACAGTTATATAACATACATTGAACAGTACTAAAGAGTTTTATTAAATACATACCTTTATTGATGATTGAAAGTTACATTATTGTTCTCCTAGTACTTATTACATAATATCCGACTATGGCATACTTCTTAATAAACATAAAGGATAATAGTAAAACTTCTCCTGTTCGAATACATACCATCTTTTCAAGTTCCTGAAAACACATGCATTTTAAAATACGTCAACATAAAGTTGGTGAGTTCACAGGATTTGACTCCATATAAAAATAATACTTTTTCTAAGTTCAAAAGTTTACTTTTGAAAGTATCATTTTGACGCTCCAACATTTAGTATATATATATTAGGTATAATAGTATACTTATCAAATAAGTGTTATACCTAAACATTCCTTGTATACGACAAAGTATAATGTTTCTAACAATTTGCTACCATAAGCCTGTAAACCACTGCTATGACATAATACCTATGATAAAACACACTCATGATTTACCATGAGAAACAACACTCATGATATACCATGAGAAACAATACCGCACGGTTCATCGATGTCAGGACAATAACAAGTAAAAGGATAGTTTGTCACTCGCTTATGGTGGACTGTAGCTAACAATCACAAGTGGGGTGGTCAACCCGTATACTAATTATACACGACTTCCTCGCTCAGACAGGATTTACGGTTACAGTTCAGAGGATTTCCGCTAAGATCCCCAATCTTAGTTGATGAATACAATTACTCATGTAGACTCCGACGACTTCCTATAGCTCTAACAACAAAATCATTTTCATGTCTAAAACCCTAAGTTATTAGACTATGCCTTTAAACATTACTCCTAAGTTCATATTACTTTAGGCAGTACAACAGCTATAACTTGAGGAAAAACCAGGTTTTATCTTAACATAAAACCAACAATAACAATATATATAACATACCAAGTTTTATCTTGTCATAAAACCAACAATAACAACCTATAGCATAGCAAGTTTTATCTAGACATAAAACCAATAATAGCAACATACTTTTTAACGTATAGAACTTCCGAATATAACTTCGAAACTATATCGCACACAACATATATATAGAATCCTAAGTATAACTCACGATCTACATTAATACAAGAACATGCTAACAAGTTGATAATAGTTGTATATATTCAAAATATTATATTTAGAAAAACTATATCCCGATTAATATAACTATCTACGTTGATACTAATATACTATCATATAGACATAATAGTAACGAATATACAATATTTTGTTGGATAAGATGTCTAAGTCAATAACTTATTTGGTATATACTTGACCCGACCCGGCATGGTCCATTTGGGTTGCACTTCACCCAAACTAGTTATGGATAATTTTATGAGAGTTGTATACTTACGATTTATTAATATATTATAAGTTATAATATATTAATATAAAGTCATGTTACTTAATTAGTTTTAATCTTGAATTAATTATGAATTAATTTAGTGATTAAAAGGAAGACTAATTAAATCATGGGCTATTATATTTATATGGTGTGGGCTAACACTCATTTGGGAATGGGCTAAGCTTATATGGAAGTCCATGGATGATCCATGGAGCTTTTACCCATGGATCCTTGGAAGAGGAAAAGACATGGGTTATTAGGGATTCACCCTAACCATGTACACTATATAAACAAGCTTAATTTGCATGAAAAACACCCTTATGTGTGTGTAAGTGTGGTGGCCAAAATCAAGAGTTAGTATACTCTCTCATATATTTTCCAAGTTTGTGGTGATTTGTGATTTCCATTTGAGGCATTCACATTATTGGTGCTTGGCTCTCAAACTCCAAGGAATCAACAATCAACAAAAGGTATGTAATTCATCTAGTTCTTTTATGGTTAAAAGTACCCCATGCCATGCTAGATAGGTTATAAACCTTGGAAAATAATATTTTGCATGTATCTTAGACAAACACAGATCCAAGGTTTAATAGGCTTGCATGTACACTTAGGAAGTGCTAGAATGCTCAAAACCCAACAGTGGTATCAGAGACTGGTTTTGTTTGTTTGATACTTGATGCAAAATAGTGAAAAACGTCGAATTTTTTGCTGTCTGCCTGATGAACTCGTCGAGTCCATGGGGGGACTCGCCGAGTTCATGAGTAAACTCATCCTACTCGGCGAGTAGGTTCGTGCACTCGGCGAGTAGGAGCCTCAGAATGCAGATTTTCGACTGTTGCTGCTGGAAATGGACTAGAAACATTACCCTAAACTGTTTTGGTATTTTAAAACTTGTTTTTGGTTGGTGTAATGGTTGTTCTAATCCATTTACAATAGCATATATCAAAATTTCATGCTTTGTATGTGTTCATATAATTTTTGAAACTTTGATAATCATGTTCATGTTCTTATGAATTTAGAAGATGATAGGAATTATTTGCTGAATTGTTTAGGATTAATTCTTGATCATTTATGTGTTTTAATGGAGTCCATAATTTGTCCTCAAGTTATGGATATCCAAAGGACACTTCTTTTAAACATACACTTAAATCACATAAGTTACATGGAAATGAAGAGTCTTCATTTTTATGAACCTTTAATTCATAAGTTATGAAATGAAAGGTTTTGAATAGTTTCAAAACTTGTCCTCAAGTTTTGGAATTTGTAAAGTTACACACACTTTAATATACTTTAATTCCAAACCCTTAGAGTTTTAAAAGTTAAAAATCAACCCTTATACTATTTATAACATTAATGGTTAATTATTATATATATGTATAAGATCAAAGTCGTCTTACCGCTAGTACGCCTCATTCACGAAGCCAGTCTATAAGGTGGGTATAAGGTTGTTGCCTATAAAATGGCAACTTAATGGGTGTCCACTCTCACCCACCGCTTGCTTGACTGGTGGAGGGTTGTTAGCCGAACGGGTAGGACAAGGACTTATAAATTCTCATTAAAAGTATGATGAATATTATAAAGTAACTAAACCTTATATAAATTCCCAATCTTAGTTACTTTAGGAAAATGTGAATATGGTGCTAACCCATGAAATTCACACTTTGTACTTTACCAAGGCGTTGGTGGAGCGTGTGTGGTTAACCGGCACACTAACTTGGACTAGTAAGGATCACGAAGGGTGACTTAATGTGTATCATAGATCGGTGGAGCGTGTGTGGTTAACTGGCACATTGATTAGGTGATAATATTAAGGGTACCAAGTGAATTTGCATGGTTATTCACACCTTGTTTTGTGATCCTCGGCATCCCAGTCACAAAACTTGAAGGCCACAATCGAGATTGAAACATGCCATTGAAAAGTTCAATGAATCTCAAAAGAATCTAGGAATTTCAAAAAACCAATTAAACCTAATAATTCATTTCGTTTTCATGGTGGAAATTGGTGAATCGTCATTCACCTACCTTCAAATATATTATAGCTTAGATTACGGCATCCCTCTTCTAAGTTATAATATATTGTGTTGGATCCTAGCCTTAATACTACATTTGGGTGTATTATTAAGGATTCGATATATCTAATCTAAACTTGTTTTCTTCTTTTCAGATGTCTTCCAACAACAAAGCTTCGGGCTCTAACCCTACTGGCTCCTTTTCCCTCATGAACCTTTGTGGGAGGGTCATCTTTGATGGTTCCAACTTTATGGATTGGATCTGGAACATCAGTATGGTTACTCGTTATGAGGACAAGGAATATGTCCTCGATAAGGAGCTAAAGGAGCTTGATGAGTCCACTGCTACTCCTAAGGAGGTCGCTGAGTATCAGCCACATGAAAGAGATGCTACCAAGGTGGCATGCGTCATGATGGCCATCATGACAGCTGAACTCCAAAAGTCCTATGAGGACTATTACCCTTTTGAGATGCATCAGGATCTGATGGAAAGGTACCATCAGAGTGCTCGTCAAGAGCGGTATGAAATAATCTCCTCCATGATCACTACCCGTATGAAGGATATCGAACCAATCACGAGCCACATGCAGAAAATGCAAAGGTATGTGGATCGTCTAATGAAACTGAATGTGAACTTCCCTGAGGAGTTGGCAATTGATATCATTTTGCACTCCTTGCCATCGTGTTATGATCAATTTCGTATGACATACCACATGAACAAGGAGGAAGTCACACTCAGTAAGCTTCAAGGACTTCTGAAGACTGCCGAAAGTGGTCTTAAGAGTAAGTCGGTTGCTACTCCTACTCCTACTACTACCCCTGTTTTGGCTATCGGGCAAGGCAAAGGGAAGAAGAGGAAGCACCCTTTGAAGGGTACCAAGGGAAAGTCCCTTGAAGGCTCCTCATCTGGAACCAAAGGTGGTTCTATCACTCCTCCTGCCATCCCTAAGGATGCTGAATGCTTCTACTGTCAAAATAAGGGGCACTGGAAGCGAAACTGCCCAAAGTACTTGCAGGATGTCAAGGATGGGAAAGTGAAACCATCCCATGCAGGTATTTACACTATATTGTCTAATAACTCACCATATTCTAATTCTTGGGTTCTTGATACAGTTTGTGGTATTCACATCTGTTGTGACTTGCAGGGCCTAAGAAGAAGTGAGGATGTGGAGCACGGAAAGATAAACTTAATCATGGGGAACAAGAAGGTTGCACCTGTTACCAAGATTGGAGTTTATACTTTGTTGCTAGATAGTGGGTTAAAGTTAGATTTGAATAAATGTGTGTACTCGTCTGAAATGGCGAGGAATATTATTTCCCTTCATGCTTTGTACAAACAAGGTTTTACCTTTTCTTTTGATAATGAAGTTGGTAGTATTAATGCTTTCTTTAATAATGTTCTTTATTTTAAAGCATTACCTTGTGATGGTGTGTATGAAGCTGTATCGGTTGTAGATAATTTAGGAAATAATGTATTATGTATTGATTCTTCTACTAGCTTGGATAAAGCATCTTTGTGGCATTGTCGTCTTGGACATGTAAGCAAGAAACGCATAGGCCAGCTCCAAAAGGATGGAGTCTTGGAGTCGTTCGACCTCAACTCAGATGATAGTTGTGAGTCTTGTCTACTTGGAAAAATGACAAAATCACCCTTCACTGGTACTTGTGCAAGGGGTGAGGGTTTATTGGACCTTATACATACTGATGTATGTGGACCATTCAAAACCGCCACAAGGGATGCTAATCGCTATTATGTGACTTATTGATGATTTTAGTAGATATGGTTATGTCTACTTAATCAAACATAAGTCAGAAACTTTTGAAAGGTTTAAAGAGTTTAAAAAGGAAGTAGAAAATCAATTGGGCAGGAACATTAAGATGCTTCGATCCGATCGAGGTGGTTAGTATCCTAGTACTGAGTTCCTCGACTATATTAAGGAGTGTGGGATTGTCTCACAATTGACACCTCCCAGGACACCACAGCTGAATGGTGTAGCTGAGAGGCGCAATCGAACTTTGTTGGACATGGTTCGCTCTATGATGAGTCGAGCTTCGCTACCAATCTCTTTTTGGGGGTATGCCTTAGAGACTGCCGCCCACATCCTTAATCTAGTCCCTACAAAGAAGGTTGCCAAAACACCTCATGAAATGTGGACTGGGAAAGTTCCCAATCTAGACCATATCAAGATTTGGGGTTGCGAGGCTTTCGTGAGGCGCGAAACTCATGACAAGCTCGAACCTCGAAGTGAAAGGTGTATTTTCATTGGCTACCCACAAAAATCCTTTGGTTACCTCTTCTACAGACCCATTGAGAATGTGGTCTTTGTGGCTAGGAGAGGGGTCTTTGGAGAGAGAGAATTTATAAACCAAGGAGACAGTGGGAGGCAAATTGACCTTGAAGAAATTCAAGACTCAATTGGTAGCCATTGCTGCATTTCATGATTATGAAATATGGCAAATGGATGTCAAAACCGCTTTCCTTAACGGAAAGTTGGCTGAGGATGTTTACATGAATCAGCCAGAAAGTTTTGTCAGTGCAGAGTACCCCAATAGAGTGTGCAAGCTTGAGAAATCCATTTATGGATTGAAACAAGCATCTCGAAGTTGGAATCTTTGTTTCGATGAGAAGGTCAAAGAGTTTGGTTTCTCAAGAAGTGAAGATGAGTCTTGCGTGTATGTCAGAGCTAGTGGGAGTATAGTTAGCTTTTTGGTACTGTATGTGGATGACATACTACTCATAGGAAATGACATCCCAACCTTGCAGGAGGTTAAGTCCTGGCTTGGGAAGTGCTTTGCTATGAAGGACCTTGGAGAAGCTACCTATATCCTAGGGATAAGGATATTAAGAGAAAGGAGTAAAAGACTAATTGGACTTAGTCAGAGTATCTACTTGGATAAGGTGTTGAAAAGGTTCAACATGCAGAATTCCAAGAAAGGAGAATTACCGATCCAAAGCAATGCCAAACTGAGCAAGGCTTAAAGCCCGAGTACAGAAGATGAGATAGCTGAGATGAGTCAATTACCTTATGCTTCCGCTGTTGGTTCGATCATGTATGCTATGACTTGTACCCGTCCTGATGTGGCCTTTGCTTTGAGCATGGTCAGCAGATATCAGGGGAACCCTAGCAAGGCTCATTGGACTGCGGTAAAGAATATTCTCAAGTACCTGCGGAGGACTAAGGATTAGATCCTTACCCTTGGTGGGAGTGATGACTTGAGAGTAGTAGGGTATAGTGATGCTAGCTTTCAGACTGATAGGGATAACTTCCGCTCTCAGTCGGGCTGGGTCTTTACCTTAAATGGAGGGGCAATCACTTGGAAGAGTTCCAAACAGGAGACTGTAGCTGATTCGACTTGTGAATCAGAGTACATAGCAGCGAGTGAAGCGGCAAAGGAGGCGATATGGCTGAGGAACTTCATCGGAGACCTTGGAGTTGTACCAGCTATTAAGGAGCCTATGGAGATTTTCTGTGACAACAATAGTGCGGTTGCCTTAGCCAAGGAACCAAGAGATCATGGCATATCCCGACACATTGACAGAAAATATCACTTCATAAGACACAAGATAGAAGAGGGACTCGTCGTGGCAAAGAGGGTATCGTCAGATGAGAACCCTGCGGATCCCCTTACGAAGGGACTGACGAGGGTGAAGCATCTGCAGCATGCGAGGCGCATCGGGCTGAGGGACGATATTAGTTTTACAGATTAGATAGCCTTTTCTGAAACTTGTAAAATGTAATCGACGTTTGATGATGAATAAAATTTGTGATTTATTTATGAGTAAAGTGTTGCTATCATTGTCAATTATTTACTATTGTTTCAGTTTTGCATGTTTTGACTTCCAGAATAATTAATTTATTCAAACTCTCCACAGTCGGTCATATGTCGGAAGTAGGTATGAATCAAGACTATCATGAATTGGGATTGTAGATGACTAAAGGTGTTTAGCCATAGCAATGGTTGCTACAACATTCATGAGTACTCATAAGTTATGAGTATTGGAATAAACCCACGCTCACTTGTATCACTTCATGGAATTTATCTCGAGTGATCGTGAGACGGTAATATCATATAAGTCTTCAAACCTAGAGATATGAGTTGTTACCTATGAGTTGGTTGTGCATTGATTGCACGTAAACGCATCAGTAACTTGATGTTATAAAACGTGCCTTTGTGTGCAATTCAATAAGTAGTAGAACAAGCATACGAGTCGAAGTTTATATGTTCCTTGTAGAAATAGAAGCGATATCTGGGCCCCTCGATGGTTTTGTGTTGACCCATGTACCGGGCCCGGTCAGAACTAAATTGATGTGTTCAGTTAAGTTCTTTGTCAAACAAATTGGAAATCGAGAAACAACTGCTAGACAATAAGTAAGACATTGTTCCATGTATTTGTCCGGCTGATATCATGAGAGCAGAGGATTATATGATCACTTATCTAAAATGGCGCTTCATAGTTCACAAGAGTTTTCGAGAGCTACGATTTCCGGTTGGTTCCTGAAGTAATATAGGCAAATACAGTTATTAGACTTATCCAAGTGGGAGACTGTTGGATAAGATGTCTAAGTCCATAACTTATTTGGTATATACTTGACCCGAGCCCGCATGGTCCATTTGGGTTGCACTTCACCCAAACTAGTTATGGATAATTTTATGAGAGTTGTATACTTACGATTTATTAATATATTATAAGTTATAATATATTAATATAAAGTCATGTTACTTAATTAGTTTTAATGTTGAATTAATTATGAATTAATTTAGTGATTAAAAGGAAGACTAATTAAATCATGGGCTATTATATTTATATGGTGTGGGCTAACACTCATTTGGGAATGGGCTAAGCTTATATGGAAGTCCATGGATGATCCATGGATCTTTTACCCATGGATCCTTGGAAGAGGAAAAGACATGGGTTATTAGGGTTTCACCCTAACCATGTACACTATATAAACAAGCTTATGTTGCATGAAAAACACCCTTATGTGTGTGTAAGTGTGGTGGCCAAAATCAAGAGTTAGTATACTCTCTCATACATTTTCCAAGTTTGTGGTGATTTGTGATTTCCATTTGAGGCATTCACATTATTGGTGCTTGGCTCTCAAACTCCAAGGAATCAACAATCAACAAAAGGTATGTAATTCATCTAGTTCTTTTATGGTTAAAAGTAACCCATGCCATGCTAGATAGGTTATAAACCTTGGAAAATAATATTTTGCATGTATCTTAGACAAACATAGATCCAAGGTTTAATAGGCTTGCATGTACACTTAGGAAGTGTTAGAATGCTCAAAACCCAACATATTTAGCATGCGTTTTCCCCCGAAAATATTAGAAAGTAGGGCCGTGAAACTCACCCTAGTAGCATGATCTATAGAATCTAAACGGTCAGAGGCTCGTCGTTGTCAGCCTCGGGAAAGGAAACGGCCTTCAGAAACGAAAGAGAATTAAAGGAAAAGGTTTAAGGAATGAATGAGCTTTGATCGCTATTTATAGGCTGTTTTGGGCCATTTCACGTCGTGACATACCTTGGGTCACGTCGTGAAAATCCATGAGTCACCCCGTAGCTTTAACACGTGTTTTCTAGCCCCGATTAGTGTCCCTGACATGTTTCACGTCGTGAACTTCATTTTCGCGTCGTGACTTAAGGCGGCTAGGGTTTCTGCCGCGTGTCATGTCCTTAGACAGCTGCATCTTCGGAAGGTCATAATTGTTTCATACGAACTCCGTTTTTGACGTTCTTTATATACACGCGTAGCTAATTCTGAGTACTACGACCTTCTTTTAGACTCCAATAGCTAATTATAAGTCTATTTTAAACTCCTCTTGTTATAGATATTTATAGTGTTCGGTTTATCATAACTTCTTCATGCGAAGTCATATTTAGACGTTCTCTATAACTTTGGAATTGTATGGACGTATACTTTGAGTTGTATCATAAATTATGTATGAATCTTCATGCGAAGTCAGATTTAGAGGTTCTCATTTTAGTTAATCTTCATGCATACTTTCTATTTTTGTTGTTTTTTGTCCTTTACCGGGTGCTTTCCAGTCTTTCGAGCTTAATTGCAGCATTTATCGAAGACTTTTTATTATTGGAGGCGTGGAAGGAGTGCCAGACTTCTGGAGGTTTTCACTTTGTTTATGGTCTTGAAGTGGTGCGATTGGGCTTGGTGTCAACATAAACAAGAAAGCGCGTCAGACTTAAATTTCGGGCGGGACGACGGGAATTCGAGCTATAGAAGATTAAAGGATCATTGGAGCATCTTGGAAGAGCTTTGGAATGGCACAATTGGGCTATCAAGAACTTGCATAAATGGGTTGGAGCATAAATAAGAAGATTGGGACGAATGGTATTTGAAATGGGTCAAAGCATGCATTCAGCGTGACCAACACGGTCTGCGTGGATCCACAAGCGGTCCGCGTGAAGAGTGGAAAATTGAACTCGGGTTTTGACTTGTTGACTCTATTTGTGGAAGGTTGGTGGGTGGCTTTTAGCTACTTTTTTAATCCGGAAATGACCTCCTTTTTACTGGAGATTTGAAGCATATTGGCATCATGAACACTTAGAGAAGAACTCCATTTTTGGCTCTTAAGAAGGTTTTGGAAGAGTTGGATGATTTAGAATACTGATGTAATTTCTTTCCATCTTACAACTAGGATAATGTTTGGTACCATTAAACTACTTTGTATTTCTTTTATTTTGGCCATGATTGGCTAAACTTTCATTTGGTTGATTAGGGTTTAACCCATGGATGATTGGTTGCTATGAAGACTTATTATTATCTTGTGTTTGATGTTTGTGGAAATGGTTTCTAGTCAAACATCTCTTTGTGTTTATTTATCTTTGATCATGAGCTTTGATGAATGAATACTTATTTTTGTTGACTAATTTCATGGTTAAGTAATGGACCCTCAAACTAGTAAGCAACAAATAGTTTATATGTTTGTTTTCATTTCATTTAGACCATGGGAATGTTTCCTCCATAATGATAATGTAAGCATTTGATTATCTTTTGGAATTGCTAACTCTTAGAACTTAAAGCTAATTGATTTTCACAAGATTACATGCTTCATTGATTTTGTGACTTTAATTATGGAAATGTGTTAGAGCTCCTCTAGCCATTTTAATAACAATGAGGTGTTAAGGTAATTTGTGCTTATGAATTGTTATAGCTAAGATAAACTAAATCACAAGATTTACTCCATTTGTTCTAATGATAAGTCAACAATGTCATCCATGTGGTGTATCCCAAAATCAACCAATTTCACTTCATTGATTTTAATCAACTCTTTTACTTGTTTACTTGTCATATTTACATTCTAGATAGTTTTAATTTTGTCAAACAAGTAAAAAGAATTAAACCTCCCCCCCCATTTTACTTTTACTTTTGCTTTGCAAGTACTTGAACAACTGATTTGCATAGAGATTTAAACTGGACCAATCTCCGTGGATACGACCTCTTTACAACTATACACTATTTTAGTGTGTAATATTTAGGGTATTAATTTTGTTGGCCTCGACAACCACCAAATTTTGGCGTCGTTGCGAGGGATTGGTTTATATTTAATCAATTAGTTTCTCTATGCTAAGATCTCAACATATAGGTGCTTTGATTTATAATACGGAAATTGAAAAAGAAGCAAGACGTTTGGCGAAGGAAAAGAGAATAGAACGTGTGTTTATACAAACACGCGGACCGCGTGTACTCATGGATTCGACCGTGTGTTTATACAAACAGAACGCGTAGGATCCCTAGATTCGTCCGCGTATGTAGAAGGCAAACAGAAGTGTAGCGGGGTAATTCACGCGGACCGCGGGTACTCGCATATGTGTCCGCGTGACATGTTCACTTTTGTTGACTCATGATTTAAACCAGGTTTAACCACGAATTTAATCCCTAAACCCCCCCAGCCGACCCTCCTCTTCCTTCTTCTTCTACTATCTTTCTCCAAACTCCATTAGAACACCTCCATCTCCACCACTAAAACTCGATTTCCTGTCAAACCGCCAATCAGAATTACGTGAAACCACCGCCATTCTCTCCCATTTTTCGAGCTCTACAAACCCCACCCAAATATCAGTCTGATCCGTTGGTGTAATTCCGGGCACCACCACCACCATCTCGCCACTTTTCGGCCATTTTCCGGCCAACTCTGGCCAGCTATCGCGATTCCGACATCACCATTGTGCTCCCCTTGGTCGAGGCTACAAACCCCACTAAAAATATCTCTCAAAGCTCGCCGAAAAATTTCGCCGGAATCCCATGCCGTTTCCGGATTTCTCGGGTTTTCGCGGTTATGTTTTTCTCATGGGATATTGAACAAAGCTTAAAGCTTGGGGTGGAGAGTTGCAAGATTTTCAAATCCCGAATTTTCGCTCGCAAAAATATCACGGGTACATTCTTTCCTATACTTTAATTGACCAATATGCATGTTTTAGAACAAAATTTTATATGGCATCGCATCAATTAAGTCTTGATATTGTTTCTTGCATTGAGTGTTAAATCATTTTAGAAGTCCATAGGGAATCGGTTGGTGATGGGAATTGAAATACCATTTGTCGGGATTGTGGTTCGTGTATTTGTTATTTTTTTTCTTGCTGGTAGGCCATGTCCACATCTAGAAAATGCTCGGCTGCCACCCGAGGCAAAGCCCCCGCTAGAGCTAAAATTGATGCACCCGACATTCCAAGATTTCGAGATGCCAAGGCGGCCAAAAATTACACGAAGAGCTTGCCTAGAAAGGTTGCCTCCACTAAATTTGTGTGCAAACCCAGGCTCATCTCATTAGGGGTTCTTGAAGGAGTCACCCAATTGTTCCGTAACATCCGGTGGGAAAACATTCTCAACCTCATGGCGCACACTTACGAGCTCCCTACTAGAGAGTTTCTTGCCGATTGCGGGTTTGATAGCGAAAAGAAAAAAGCTACATTCCAACTTATGGGGGACCGAAGGTATATTGATTTTGAAACAATAAACGACATCTTGGGCTTACCTTCTTCGAACACATCCATGGTTTTCGACATCTTACCTTCCGAGTTCAACCATGAGACCTTTTGCACGGAAATCACCGGGGATATCTTTTCATGTGCCGGTCTGGATAAAGCAACCTCCATCATTCACCCGTGCCTCCGTATTGCCCATCGCATCTTGGTGTGCACTGTCTTTTCCCAAAAAGAAGCCGGTCAGGTCACAAAAAATGAGCTTTTCTTCCTTTGGTTCATGACACGACGTGAAAAACCACCAATCCCGGACTTTGCTTCATTCTTTTTCCATAAATGCGCACTCATGAGAACCAGAGCGTCCGATGATATTTGAATTGGTGGATTTGTCACCCTTTTTGCCCGCGGTCTTGACATCGAGCTCCTAGACGAATACCAACCTGTTGACAATAAAACTCTTTTGGATGAGCGTGTTCTCACAAACATGCATCACATCCGTCGTAGGAACAGGAGCAGTTTCACATGGTATTGTCCTCAAGGGGTCGGGTATCTCATTCTTCCCGACCCTCGAGTCGCCAACTTCACATTCCACGATCGCACTCAGTGGAGACTCGCGAGGACCGTTATTCTGTCAGTCAATGAGAATGTGCTCCAAGATCAAGATGACGACGAGATTTATGTGGATGACGAGCCCGGCGATGAGCCCACCTATGGTCCACAGCACGCCCAGCCCCACCAGATGCATCATATGTGGGGGTGGCACCAATCACAAAACCATTTCGAGAATGTCCCACTTCCTCCTCCATATCCATACCCTCCACCTACCGACCCTTATCCACCTCCACCTTACCCTTACCCGTACCCCCAATACCCATATCCACTTCCCGATCCCCCGGTCTAGGTACTTCCACCTCGCCTTAAGCATTGAGGACAATGATTGTTCTTAAGCTTGGGGTGGGGTATTCCCTTTTCTTTTTGATTTCTCGTGCATTTTAATTAGGTTGCATAGCATTTAGCCTTAAATTGCATTCACTTTTTTTCTTTTTTTTAAAAAAAATTCCAAAAAGATTTTATTTTCTTCTTTTTCTCTTTTTATTTTTGCATGGCATTTAGCTTAGGGCATAAACATTAATGCATTCTTGTTATCTCTTTATTCTCATCTCCGAACATATTTACTTGAAAAACACGGTACACCTTAAATACAATTCTTTTGGAAACTTACATAATAAGTAAGAATCGCTCTTAGGGACTTTCAGTTGTTGCTTCCTCTCTTATATATATGTGGGGAGAGAGTGCAAGTAGTTGTGCATATGAATCGACTCATGTCAAGTGTGGCATAAGTAGGGGGACAACTTAGCCTCGAGCCGACTAGTCCCTCACTTGAACTTTCCTCACAAGCCACAATCAAACCCCAAAGAAAGGAATAAAAGATAGATTTTGCTATTTTGAGATCTTTAGTGTCTAACAGCTACAATTCACATCATATCTCATTACTTTATGATTTAGAAACATTTTCCCACTTGATCTCGAATTAGCCTTAGTGTAGTTGTGCTCGTTTGGCCTCTTGTTTGGGTTAGACTTAGATTCTGCTTATAATTGTATGCAGTTTTTATTTTTATTTCAAGCTATACTTGTAAAACTCCTGTGGTAAACCAAAAAAGTGAGCCTAAAAGAGAGAGAGAGAGAGAGAGAGAGAGAGAGAGAGAGAGAGAGAACTACCCCTTTTTTCCAATTTTCTTTTGTTTTGTGAGTCAAAATTAAATTGTTTCAAAAGTGTCGTTCGAAAAATTTTGCGTCAATTTACCAAAAATTTCAATAAAGTCTAGTATTTAGTTTGTATACGTGAAATTTCATATGGAACCAACTTGTTTGGAGAAGTCATATTTTGATCTTTCGTGAAATTTGAACCTTATGTTTGTTGGTTCTAGTCTTTAGAAGTCTAGTTTAAAAAAAAAAGGTTTTGAAAAGTCGGATATTATCGCGGCCAGAAAATGCGAATGTAATCATATATTTTTAGTGTTTTCCTCTTTGTGTCTTAAGTTATTGTATTTGTAACATGTCCTTGAGGTTTTCGAGAAAAAAAAATAAAAAATAAAAAATAAAAATAATAATTAAAAAAATAAAAAAAATAAAAGAAAAGGCCGGGCCACGGAGTTGTATCCATTTGTTTGCTTCTGTAGATGTTTAGCTTTTTGGATTTTAGCTCATGTAATTTGTTTCTAGTTTGATGTTTTTCTAGTTAGATATCATTTTTGTTGGCAATTACAATGGCACCCTTCACTTATCGCGTGCTCGACTCTTTGCTCTACGTGGATCTTATTTTGGTGGAAGCATTTACTCTTTCAGATGATTGTAGTTTGCCAATTTTTGTACATAGCTCGCTCCTTGCCATTTTTGGCCCGAGTTATCTTTTTCTAGGTTTTATTTCTTGATGTGGGGTTGAAGTTGTGAAGAGTGAGGAACATTCTAACCGAGGGACACTTTCTTATGGCTAGTGGGCTAGATCGGACCACGAAACAATGTCACATAAATCATACTAGTGAACTATGCATGCTCGTTTTGCATCTTGATCAACATGTATCCCTTGCTAGAAAGGTAACAAAGGCTTGTCCCTTAATGTGGTTCTTACCCCTAAAAATGGATTATATGTTTTTATTTTAAGGGCGTGTTTTAAATTTCTACCTAAGATGTTCATTCCTTTTTCTTTTTAGGATAGTTTATCCCAAGTTCATTTTAGTCTTGTCTTACTTGAGGACAACTAAGGTTTAAGCTTGAGGTGATTTGATAGTTTCGTTTTTATTACTTCTTTTCATAGTTTATTTTTAGTCAAAACCATCTCATTTTAGATAATCTTCATGCATACTTCCTCTTTTTGTTAATTTTTCTCCTTTACCGGGTGCTTTCAAGTCTTTCGAGCTTAATTGCAAGATTTATCAAACACTTTTTATTATTGGAGGCGTGGAAGGAGTGCGGGACTGCTGGAGGCTTGCATTTTGTTTATGGTCTTGAAGTGGTGCGATTGGGCTTGGTTTCAACATAAACAAGAAAGTGCGTCAGACTTAAATTTCGGGCGGGACAACGAGAATTCGAGCTATAGAAGATTAAAGGAGCATTGGAGCATCTTGGAAGAGCTTTGGAATGGCACAATTGGGCTATCAAGAACTTGCACAAATGGGCTGGAGCATAAATTAGAAGATTGGGACGGATGGTATTTGAAATGGGCCAAAGCATGCATTCAGTGTGACGCACGCGGTCCGCGTGGATCCACACGCCGTCCGCGCGAAGAGTGGAGAATTGAACCCGAGTTTTGACTTGTTGACTCTATTTGTGGAAGGTTGGTGGGTGGCTTTTAGCTACTTTTTGAATCCGGAAATAACCTCATTTTACTGGAGATTTGAAGCATATTGGCATCATGAACACTTAGAGAAGAACTCCATTTTTGGCTCTTAAGAAGGTTTTGGAAGAGTTGGATGATTTAGAATATTAGTGTAATTTCTTTCCATCTTACAACGAGAACAATGTTTGGTACCATTAAACTACCTTGTATTTCTTTTATTTTGGCCATGCTTGGCTAAACTTTCATTTGGTTGATTATGGTTTAACCCATGGATGATTAGTTGCTTTGAAGACTTATTATTTTCTTGTGTTTGAAGTTTATGGAAATGTTTTCTAGTCAAACACCTCCTTGTGTTTATTTATCTTTGATCATGAGCTTTGATGAATGAATGATTATTTTTGTTGACTAATTTCTTGGTTGAGTAATGGACCCTAAAATTAGTAAGCAACAAATGGTTTATATGTTTGTTTTCATTTCATTTAGACCATGGGAATGTTTCGTCCATAATGATAATGTAAGCATTTGATTATCTTTTGGACTTGGTAACTCTTAGAACTTAAAGCTAATTGATTTTCACAACATTACATGCTTCATTGATTTTGTGACTTTAATTTAGGAAATGTGTTAGAACTCCTCTAGCCATTTTAATAACAATGAAGAATTGAGGTAATTTGTGCTTATGAATTGCTATATCTAAGTTAAACTAAATCACAAGATTTACTCCATTTAGTCTAATGATAAGTCAACTATGTCATCCACGTGGTGTATCCCAAAATCAACCAATTTCACTTCATGGATTTTAATCAAATCTTTTACTTGTTTACTTGTCATATTTACATTCTAGCTAGTTTTAATTTTGTCAAACAAGCAAAAAGAATTAAACCCCCCCCCCCCCATTTCGTGGATACGATCCCTTTACCACTATACACTATTTTAGTGTGTAATATTTAGGGTATTAATTTTTTTGGCCTCGACAACCACCATTTAACAAGAATTACATAGTAAGTTTATCACATTACTTGTTTAAAAAAATCATATTACCCTATTGGCATAATCACATGTGATTGTTGTTGACCTATTTTGACTTGTGTTACAATGCAACCCTAGAAACCTAGGATCCATGTTTTCTCTATTATACATGCAAACTTTCATTTTTTCCAAGGCTTCATCCTAACTAGCATATCATGGGGTATATGTAATACAAAACTAGTAGAATGACATACGTTTCTTGTAGCTTGGATTCCTTAAGACCTTGTGAGCCTAACACCCCAAATATGATGCCTCAAAAGCTTCACACAACACCACAACTCTTGAAATAATTTGACAGAAGAACACTTGTGCACAAAATTCGGCTAGCCCTCACCCTTATGTCTTAGTGACGATTTTGCTTGCCATGGGGCTCTTTATATAGTGTGCCAAATGTAGGGTTACACCATGTAAACCCTAATGTGCATGAATTTTCATTTCCTCCATGATCCATGGGTTTTAACCTCCATGCAGCATCCATGGAACACCCTATGGGTTTTAGCCCAATCTAATGAATCATGGATCATAAGCCCGCTATATAAGAATGAATGATTTACCAAATCAATCTCCATATATTTAATTAGTCTCTTTTGATCACAAAATTAATTCCAAATTAATTCTTGATCAATACTAATTAAATAATATGATTTCATATAAATATATTAGAGCTTATAATATATTAACAAATCATAAGTGTCCTTTTTCTCATTTTGTCTATCCAATTGTTATGATGCCATGCAACCCAAATGGACCATGCTAAATCTGGTCAAGTACATACCAAATATAATTATGGACTTAGACACCTTATCCAACAGTCTCCCTGTAAGTCCCTAATCTGCTTGTGTATCAATCAGATCCGTTTGATGGTGCGGAATCCCAATCAAACGGATGATGCCTGATCAAAATAGAAGAGAAGGAGAAGAAGAAGATGATGAATCTTGTATGAATTGATTAGAATGAAGATCCAGAGATACAAGAGATTCACACACAAAAAACTTCTCTCTAGATTCTCTCTCTAGAATATGCTCTCCTTCTCTCTAGCCTTACACTCCTCTCATGCACTCCTCACCCTATACACCCATATATATCGGAAACATGGGCCGTACACTGGTTCACGACCGTGAACGGTTTTACGGCCGTAAACCCGTTTACGGCCGTACACACCAACCGTAAACGCATATATAGCCGTAAACACCGAGCTGTTTACGGTCCTAGACATAAAAATAGAATTTCCTAGAAAAGAAAAGTATAAACCAAATTTTGACCCAACAATCTCCCCCTTGGTTTATAGCTTTCTTTTCTAATTGACCCAACAAACTCCCCCTAAAAAGTAGCTGGCTTTTCTTGTCAATCTTCAATGGGAGCTTGGCTGCAGCATTAATCTTCAAATTCTTCACAGCATCAAGATGAACATGATGAATCTTCAATAAATGACTTTATCTTGACCACTTGGGCTTTTCTTCAGAATTTGGCATTGAACGCACGTTGGGTGAGGAGGCATCTTGAAAATATTCTTGAAAGATAGCGCTTTCAGCTTGAGAATCTTCAGAGAGAGTATCAAAGAGAAACAATCTTCTGGATCACTTGAGCAGGTATATAGATAGCAACAAATTGATTGAGGAGGCTTCAATGCAATCTGTCACATAATCTTCAAGAACAACTTGACCTTGCTTCTAGGGTTGAAAGATTGAATGTTCAAAGAATAATCTTCATTTCTTGCTCCTTCGAATGAGAATTCTTCGATGCTCACGGATGAAGCTTTGGCTCAGAAATTTTCGATACATTCTCCATAAGTCTTATCTATATTTGAATTCACTTTTCAAGACAAAACAAAACTGAAAGAAAACTTACCATACAATATTTTTTTTATTTTTCATATTTTCTGGAAAAATAAAAAAACAGAAACAAAAATATTTTTGGAATTTTGATTTTTCTGAACAAGAAATAAGACAGAAATAACACTATTTTTGGAATTTTAATAAGATAGAAATAACACTATTTTTTGATTTTTAAGTTTCTGATTTTTTTTGTTTGATTTTTTAATTTTTTTTTTATTCTCCCCCTAAATTTGTGCATAGAGGAAAACTATGAAAAAATTTAACAAAAAACAAAAAATATTTGGGATCAAAGTTGTCAAGCAATCCAATATTGTTTATCAGCACACGCCTGCATTTCTAGATCTGGTCAATCACCGGTATTGTGGTCCACTTAAACACAAAGGATGTTCACAATTTGGACAGATTATAAGTGACAAGTCATTGTGATATATATTCCTAAATGGACATTTAGCTGACGACGACCAAGGATATTGTTGTCCACTTAAATTAAGCAGCAAGATCTACAATCAAACTATTAAATGGTTCAAATTTAGATGTACTAGAACATGTTTCCCACTTCACGATATACCCCGGTAATCAAGAACTTCCAAAGAACTCCTTACTTTAGGTGAATAGACAATTATTTAAGAAAGAAGTCAGATATAGAAGTGCATATGTTGTATCCCAGGACGGATGCCTTCCAATCACACAAAGGGGACAACATATGAGTAACAGAGATAGAGGGATTTAGAGGTAGAATGTTGCATATGCTTTGTCGCAGGTCGGATCTTCCGATCACGCAAAGGGGACAGCATATGGCTAACAGATAGAAATAATTTCATAGATATGGAAATGCATAGAGATAGAGTTGCATATGTTGCATTCCAGGTCGGATATGTTCCAATCACGCAAAGGAAGCAAGATATGACTGGCAGATAGAAAGCAATAAAATAATTTCCTACAGACCTACTTTATTAGAACCCCCCAGTCGCCCTATCAGAACTAGAATTAAGGACATAAGTCTATACAACAAGGAAGAGTTAAGCCACAATTCTAGATGCGTATTAATTTAGTGTATCTCGTGGGTTCCCGTGTTTATCTCACTGCTAAATCTACCCGAGCGTCGTATGGTCAGTCCAAATGAAACTATCTAAGTTCATATTAGTCAAGTGCTTTCAATTTTCAAACTGAGTCTAGTCCTTTTGAATCCTTTGTGCCTACCAGCACATTGAATACAGAGTTTAGACAATTCCGTTTTAGTGCATTACACACATCATAAATTGACCTTTAGCACTATACTTCATATCACTTCCCAAACAATACCTACTAAAGAAAGACATATAAGGAAATTAAAGAAAATTGTCTTTTTTTTTTGGAATCAATGTAAGATAAACTCAGGAGTATAGAGAAGAAAACTCAAACCGTAAGTCACCAATTGAATTTGCATCCAGAAGGTCTAAGAACAACACGCATAATCTCAGAACAGATCCGAAAATTTGTTACATCGTTAAGCACAAACCCCATGAGTGATCCCTTCCTTTATTCCTTTCCCGAAAAGGACACATACTCTCAAACAATGTTCTGAGTGTTCTACAGTTGACAGATGCCTCCTATCATGTGCCTGGAATAGCCACTACCAACAAACTGAAGTCTGATGATATGCCTCCATAGCTGCTCCGACATAGAGCGGGATTAGTTGGTCTTTGGAACCCAGTCCATTTTGAAATTGGGTTGACCTTTGTCGTCTTTGCAAGGAACTCTCTCCCACGACATGTCCTGCTTATCACAAACAGAAGATGAAGAAATATTAAAGTCATTGGGTGATTTGGGAGATTGAACCTTTGGTACCCATCTGTAGTTGGGTTTAACCTATTTCTTTTTCGAGCGGATGGGTGACTCGGCACTTGATTTTGAACTGGAAGCCGATCGTTGAGATGACTTTGATCTAGCCAGTTTTGGTTTCGTTGGAGCATTTCTTGAAATTGGCTTCTGGGCTGGCATTCCCCTCTTGCCCTTGAGAGTTGATTTCTTGGCCTTGGGTGTTGAATTGTTGCCCTTCGTGTCATTCCAGTCGCCATTATCTGAACGTGACCTTGAGGTGTTACTTTTGAAAAATCTCCCTCTTGGCTCATTTTGCCATCCTTGTGCATAATAGGGAGTGTATACGCGATTAGGACAATTTCTGGCAATGTGTTCAGGTGTTCCACAGTGAAAGCAAGTCTACTTCTTCACGTAGGGGTGGTTTCTTCCTGCCCCTGGTGGCGTATCCATGCCTTGTTCCTGGTTCCCACACGCACACTTGCAGCAGGCTGGCTGTTTCACTTGATTTGGTGGCCTGTATTCTCAACAGCAGGTTGATCAGAAGTAACTGAGTTAGAACCAACAGATTCAGAGTTCAAGGAGTCATTTGTTTGATAATCATCAGAATTTGCAGAACTAGAATTAGTTTTATTCTCCTTGTCCTCATCCTCTACTACTTTACCTGCACAAGAAGTAGAAGCATTAGAATCGTTCAGCTCAACACTTTCTGGCACAACCACAACAGAATTATCAAAGATATCATCAAATATATCGAAAAAATTTGAGTCATCAGACTTTGACACAATTTTATTATCAGACACACTCTCTTCAGCAGATTTCTTGCAATGACTTAGTGGTTGATCTGCATAAGAAGTAGAAACATTAGTACTTTCAACATTAATACTACCTCCTGACACAAATCTATATTTAAGATGTGGCTCTCTGTCCATTTCCTCTTTTGTCAGAGGGTTATACTGATAGGTGTGATTAAAAGGAGGAGGCACTTTATCATACCCTAAACCCTTTGACTGATTATTTTTAAATCTCAAACTATTTTCCATTATTGATCCAACTACTTCACTCGACACATCAAATTTTCTAAAATTAAAATCTGCATTTTCAAATTTGTTTTTCAATGTGTCAAGCTTAGCAGTTAACTCAGTAAGTTGTTCAGTCACAAATCTATAGTTTGCACATTTATTACTGTATTCTTCTTGAAGTTTTCTAAAATCTTTTGTTTTGGTTTCTAATTGTTCTTTTAAGGGTTTTTGACCTTTCCTAAGTTGATATCCTTCGTAGTTTAGGTCCTCGTTTTCCCTTTTTAGTAACTCAATTTGTTCGCGAAGAAATTTGATAGTAGTTTCACAAGATTGAAAACATGAAACTTAATTGACCAGGATGTTTGAGGAACTCGATTTTTTTTTAAATATGCCCTTTGACTAAAAACTGAAAAGTCAACCTTAAAAATCAAATTTAAAAAAGTCAAACTTGAAATGTCAAACCGAAAAGCTAAATTTGAAAATTTGAAAGTCAAACGTGAAAGTCAAAGTTTAAAGTCAAAGGTCAAACATTAAAGTCAAAGTCAAAATTTTAAGTAAAAAGTCAAAAATTAAAAACTAAAATATTTGGGTTGAAAATGGAATTTAAAATTAAAAGAAATTTGAATTTTGGGCTAAAAGTGTCAATTTTGTGAAAATAGGTGCGAAAGGGAGTGCTTTTGAATTAAAATCGAAAGGAATGAAACACGAGTGATTCTAGAGGAGTTGGTAAGTGTGACAACCCGAAAATCCTTGTCTTGTAAAGTTCAGCTGTTCAACTCAGCCGAGTGTCAGCCTTCACTTTTGCTATCTTATAACGAAATTGTGGGTCTATATGAGTGTTCTAGGCTTAGTATAACCTAGATATGAGTCTCAGGAAGGGTTAGAATGTGTGTAGCATCAATAAATCGGGCCAAACACACCAAGAAAGGTGTGTGCGGCCGCACACCCGATTGTGCTGGCAGCCAGCCGCACACAGCCAGCCGTACACCCTCCCAGCCACACACCCGACCCTATATATTGGAGGAGACCCCTTCATTCACTCTTTTCCCCTTTTGGCTGCACTCTACTTTCTCTCTCTACTTTCTCTCTAAAAACTTCATCCAAGAACACTCTAAGGGCCTCAAAAACGTGAACTACTTCATCATTCGGCTTGTTATACTGGTAAGACACCTTGATCTAGGCCTAAAACTCATAGTGTTCTTCGTGTTCTTCATCACTTGAAAGTGTACGGCCGCACACCTTCATAAGGTAGCCGTACACACCTTAAAGGCTCTCCAAAGTGAAGAGTTTGGGTTTCATTCACTAGTTGGACTTGGTATTAGCACTAGAACACCTCAAAATCGACATTTCGGACACAAATGAGGAGTGTACGGTCGCACACCCCTGTGTACGGCCACACACCCCCTCTGTACGGCCGCACACGCCTGTGTACGGCCACACACATGCTGGCCGCACACACATGCTGGCCGCACACCCTGGCCGTACACCTGGCCGCACACACATAAAAGTCGAGTTTGGTGGCCTTACACCCAAATCTAAGGCCCTACACTCATTTAGGGACTTCAATAGGTGTTTGTAACACTTAATTCTAAGTGTTTTCATGACCCTAAGGTGTGTCCATGTGTCTATTAGTGGTTATACCCTAAGTGTATTCATATATGTGTTATTACATGTTAAACTAGGATCCGTTTGTGCTCACGACCTCATTCGACACCCGGCGATGCTATATCAATCTTTCTTTCGAGTTACTCATTTCAGGTGAGTTCATACCCCTTAATCAACCTTTGAAATGATTTTAAATGCTTTTATGGGGGGGGGGATACAAGTTGAACTATTAAGTTATTATATCAATCACATGTGATTAATAACTGTCAATCAAATAGATTTTTGCATGCTAAGCTGTTTTATTTAGCTAAAGGTTTTTAAATATGGTCTCCAAATCTCTTTTAAAGTACTATAATCTCTTTTTATATTACTAAACTTTTATCAAAGTCTTTTAAACTGATGTTCTTGTTAGATTCATGTCTATATAGATATAGTTATATAAGTAGGGTTTGAAGGACTTAGGACTGATAGCCCGCTTTATTTCCTGTCCTTGTTTGGTTGTGGACTTAGAGTATCCAGTTATTTATCCGAGTGTCGTTGAAGTCCTAGTTATATATTATGTATATCTATTTAGATATTAAAGCTCTTACTCCAGTTCAGCGCCTTTGGGTAGCAAAGGTACTTAGATAACTTCTCAAGTAAACTATAGTAGGTATAGTTTAGAAACCAATCATAACTTTTATGAGGAGAAACTAGCTATATCAATATTCTAAAACATGTACTTTTAGTAAAAAGAAACGCATATAGCAATCAAAGCATGAGATACATCCTCATGACGCAGATTTCACCGTTGTCGAGTTGGTAACCAGAGTCTCCTGGAGGGAGAGCGGGCATTGTGTGTATAGATCTATACGGGACAGACCATCCCACATCCTGACTGCTAGCTACAGTCCCGGCCGACCAAGCCAAGGGGTGACAAATGTCACATTTATTTCGATGCCAGTAGGTCGTCGTGTTTACATCCGTCAATCAGTATGGTTACGAGTATCTTCACATTTACCTTATAATTCATGGCCTTAAGGTAATTAGTACCTCGGTAGTTCCTACATATCTAACTACGGTACTATAATATTTTCCCTAATTCATTAAACTTAGAACATTTTTTATATAAAACGATAATGTAAAACTATATTTTGATAATGATAGTAACATTTGGGAAAAATACTCTTTAAACACAAAACAGTCGGGTCTTGGTAGAAGGCTACTCATTCCTTTAAACACAAAACAGTCGGGTCTTGGTAGAAGACTGCTTTTAGTAGAGAAACTCATTCTTTTAAACATGAAACAGTCGAATCTTGGTAGAAGACTACTTTTATTAGAAAATATAGGATTTTCTGGAAGGAATTCAAATACTTTATAAACTTTTATCACCATCATCTAATGAGATTATTTTGAGGAAAAACATGTTTTCATATCAATGTCATTAAAATACATATGAACTCACCAGCATTAAAATGCTGATCCTCTCTTTCAAAATAACTTGTATTCTTAGGTCGTCAGTAGACATGTACACTCCGGGAGCTTTTGCGAAGTCAGCCTTGTACCGAGCTGCATCTTATGTTATTCTCGATATCTACTTTTGATGTTGTTGCTAAATGTAACCTATGTAACAACTTATACTATTAATGCAATGGTTGTTGTACTTTGATTACTATACTGCATGTGTTGTGATACTTGACATGACGTCCTCCACCCCAGAACGTTTCCGCCGTTCTGGTTTTGGGGTGTGACAGTAAGGCGGAGGATTCAATATGGAGAGCACTCGGATTCGAATCTTGCAACCTTCAACAATTTTTTAATAAACGCTATTGCTTGGGGAATCTGCGCACACGAGGCTGCTATCAAGGAGTGTCTGAAGCTGGAACCGATGTTGAGCCGTAAATTCTGAGGCGAGGCTGTAAACTCCGACCGTAAACTCTGAGGCCGTAAACTTCGAGGCCGTAAACCCTGCTTCAGATGCGAAGAAAAACGACACTTTTCACCCTTTTTTGCTCCAAAATTCAATCAAAAACTCGTTTTTATGAAAAACGCGAAGAACAAACCCTCCTTATTTTTCCAAGATCTATTCAAAAACGCACAAATCCTTCAAAAATACGATCAAATACGCTTCAGATCTGACAAAATTGTTTGATACAATCCAAGCTCTGATACCACTTGTAAGTCCCCAATCTGCTTGTGTATCAATCAGATCCATTTGATGGTGCGGAATCCCAATCAAACGGATGATGCCAAATCAAAATAGAAGAGAAGGAGAAGAAGAGGATGATGAATCTTGTACGAATTGATTCGAATGAAGATCCAGATACAAGAGATTCACACACACAAAACTTTTCTCTAGTTTCTCTCTCTAGAATATGCTCTCCTTCTCTCTAGCCTTACACTCCTCTCATGCACTCCTCACCCTATACACCTATACATATAGGAAACATGGGCCGTACATGGGTTCACGGCCGTGAACGGGTTTACGGCCGTAAACCCGTTTACGGCCGTACACACCAACCGTAAACACATATATAGCCGTAAACACCGAGTTGTTTACGGTCTTAGACAAAAAAATACAATTTCCTAGAAAAGCAAAGTATAAACCAAATTTTGACCCAACACTCCCACTTGGATAAGTCTAATAACTATAGCTGCAAGTACGACTTCAGGATCCGACCAGCAATCGTACTTCTTTCAAAGTCTTGCGGAACTAAGATGATGCGCCATTTAAGATAAGTGACCATATAATCCTCTGTTCAAGATATCAACCAGACAAATACATGGAACAACGTCGTACTTATTGTCCAGTAGTTTGTTTCCCGATTTCCGATTTTTTTGACATAGAACTTTATTGAACACATCAATTCAGTTCTGACCGGGCCCGGTACATAGGTCAAAACAAAATCATCGAGGGGCCCAAGATATCGCTTTTAATCCTCCAAGGACTAAAAGGAACATATAAACTTCGACTCATATGCTTGTACTGACTAATCATCAAATTATACACAACAACACCTTTTATAACATCTTGTTACTGATGCGTTTTCGTACTATCAATGCATAACCAACTCATAGTCAACAACTTATATCTCTTGGTTTGAAGACTTATATGATATTACCGTCTCACGATCACTCGAGATAAATTCCATGAAGTGATACAAGTGAACGTGGGTTGATTCCAATACTCATAACTTATGAGCACTCATGAATGTTGCAACAACAATTGTTATGTCTAATACAATTCAGACAAATCTACACACCTAATTCATGTCAGTCTTATTTCAATACCTACTTCCAAAGTATGATCGCTTGTTGACAGTTTGAATAATACGATATACCATAACATGATGGAAGTCAAAACATGCAAAATGAAACAATAGTAAATGATTGACACAAGGCAGTACTGTAAGTCCCCAATCTGCTTGTGTATCAATCAGATCCGTTTGATGGTGTGCAATGCCAATCAAACAGATGATGCCAGATCTAATGAAGAAGAAGGAGAAGAAGAAGATGATGAATCTTGTATGATTTGATTAGAATGAAGATCCAAATATAAGATTCACACATAACTTACACACACTTAATTTCCTCTCTTCTCTCTAACTTTCTCTCTCAAATATATACTCTCCCCTTTGTCTAGCTGAACACTCACATTTATTCATCAACCACTCCTCATCCACCTAAGATAGATTTATATGTATATGGGGAACATGGGTTGTAGATGGCTTCATGGCCGTGAACAGGTTTACTGTGACAACCCGAAATTTTTTGCCTTGTAAAGTCTAGCCATTAAATACAAATGAGTGTCAGACCCATTTCTGCTATCAGTTAGCATTATTTAGAGTCTGTTTAAGGGTTCTAAGCTCAGTACAATCAAGCTATGGGTTTAGGGAAGTGTCAGCTAAAGTTCTTCGCATTGAAATCGAGGCGAACACTCCATCCAAGGGAGTGTACGGCCGTACACATGAGTGTACGGCCGTATACATGAGTGTACGGCCGTACACCCATGTTGACGGTACACTCTCCCCCATATGTAGAGGATCACACTCCATCCAAGGGAGTGTACGGCCGTACACATGAGTGTACGGCCGTATACATGAGTGTACGGCCGTACACCCATGTTTACTGTGACAACCCGAAATTTTTTGCCTTGTAAAGTCTAGCCATTAAATACAAATGAGTGTCAGACCCATTTCTGCTATCAGTTAGCATTATTTAGAGTCTGTTTAAGGGTTCTAAGCTCAGTACAATCAAGCTATGGGTTTAGGGAAGTGTCAGCTAAAGTTCTTCGCATTGAAATCGAGGCGAACACTCCATCCAAGGGAGTGTACGGCCGTACACATGAGTGTACGGCCGTATACATGAGTGTACGGCCGTACACCCATGTTGACGGTACACTCTCCCCCATATGTAGAGGATCCTTTCATTTTTCAGTCATTTCTCACTTTCCAAAGTCTAGAAAATCGATTCTCTCTCAAGTATCATCGAGTTCTTCATCCTAGATCTTCAAAAACGTAAGTGCTTCTTCCATCATTGAGTTGTTATCCTTCTTAATCATGTATCACCCTTTCATTTCATCCATGAAAATCATCTTTTCGGGTAGATCTTCAAGATCTTCATCTTTCACCAAGAACACACACTTGTTCTTGGTGGCTGTGAACACCCTTTTGAGCTTCCAAATTGTAAGTATCCTTTCCCTATGCTTAGTACATGTTAGGATCTCTTGTTAAACACCTTAGAAATCACATTTAGCTGGAACAAAAGGAGTGTACGGCCGTACACCCTTGCATGGCCGTACACCCCTAAAAACACCCCAAAAGGGCCTCTAAAATGCCAACTTAGTTCATATTCTTGTTGAGCATGAGACCTACTAGCTTCCCCATGGTTCAAACACCCTCTTATACATGTTTGACCATGAGTGTACGACCATACACTCCATGTCCATACACCCATGGTCGTACACTCCCTATTATGGTCGTACACACCCCTTTGATGAATCACATGTGATTCTAACACTTAGTCCAAGTGTTTCCTAGTCCCTAAGGGTATTTCCTTGCATGTTAGTTGCTTGTAACCACTAAATTCATGCCAATATATGCCGTATATGTCATTTAGGACTCGTTTGTGTCTCAGGACTTCATTCGTGGAACTTCTCATCCTTACGCGAATATTCGAGTGTATCACCCACATAAGGTGAGTTCATACCCCTATAATCAATCTTATAACTGTTTTAAATGCATTTAAGGGGGGGGGGGGTTGGGGAATACAAGTTGAACACAATGATAATTGTGTAAATGTTTTGTTATAAACATCTTTTAAAGGATTGCTTATGTATTTATAAGTGATCAAAACATTTCAAAAACTCTTTTAAAGTTATGTTACTTTATAGTTTATCAAACTCCGTTTTTAAAGTACAAACGTAACTTAGTAGATAAAATGAGTCTTTTTCAAGTCAGTAACAGTCCAAAGTAAAGAGACTAGTAAACTATAATAGGTATAGTTTAGAGGTTCAGTTTATACTAGACACTAGAATAGAGAGAACATACTATAAAGAGAAACAGGGAGGAAGATACAATACACGATAACAGAAAGAACATACTAAATACTATAACAGAAGAACAAATCATGATTAACAACATTATAGCAATGATCACTAACGCATTTTTCTAAACAAAAGGTGATAATAAATTGGGTATACAAGAATACTATAACCTTAATGTGAGATTACACGGCTTAGCAATTCGTTTGCTGAAGTTGCGTTTTGTAACCAGAATCTGTTGCAGGGAGAGCGTATAGTATGGGTACAACCACATCACATTATGAGCTTAATAAAACAAACTAGTTTTAAGGTAGTTAGTACTTCAGTTTGTCAATTTAAAAGACAACTATGTACTTACATTTTTGCCACTACTTTCATATTGTGACAGTTCCACTTCAAAGTTAATGCAAACTATTTTCGAATTAAGATAGTTATAAACTAAGGAAAACTTACGAGATACAAACAGAACAGTCGAGTCTAGTACATTTAGTAGAAAGGGGCCCATAATGCTTATCATTCATTAGTTTATACATCAGGGATATATATTAATCGGATCCGACAGGTAGTAGGATCTGTGCTTTCCGCTTCATTTCCTGTTCCTTGTATGGTTGTGGGCTTAGATCAGATTCACCCAGTCTACTATCTATTCGATCTTAGCTATATATATATTCCGTATACACCAAGTAATCATAAGGAGTACCAGGTATGGGTCAGGTCATAGTACACTAAATCAATACACCGTTTTCCAGGACAAAACATACTTTTCAAGTAGATCATTTGGTAGATAAAACTAGAAACTTACCAATAAAAGGGTTTAATCCATTTTATTAAACCAGTATAACTTAAAGGACCTTAGGTGGTTAATTCTATAACACCTTAGTTCATACATCAGGGTTATATATAATTAATACCCGATAGGTAGTTGGATGTGTGCTTTCCGCCTTACTTCCTATCCATTGTTTGGTTGTTAGCTTAGGGCAGATTCACACAATCAACTATCCGTTCGATATTAGATTATATATAGCTTGTTTTAACTAAATGATTATAGAGGGAACTATTGTGGTTACTATTTTTACTAAAGGAAATAAGGGTTTTATCCATTTATTTAAACCAGTATAACTTAAAGGACCTTAGGTGGTTAATTCTATAATACCTTAGTTTATACATCAGGGTTATATATAATTAATATCCGATAGGTAGTTGTATGTGTGCTTTCCGCCTTACTTCCTGTTCCTTGTTTGGTTGTGGGCATAGGGCAGATTCACACAACTAACTATATGTTCGATATTAGATTATATATAGCTAGTATAAACTAAGTGATTATAGAAGGAACTATTGTGGTTACCATTTTTACTAAAAGAAATAAGGGTTTTCTTAAAGAATCTTTTCATCAAATATAAAGGAACTATTACAGTTAACTCTGTGAGTACCAAGTGAATACGCCATGTAACACTAGTCAAAAGTAGGTCAATAACAATCACATGTGATTATACCAATCATGTAATGTGATTTTGTCAAAACAAGTAATGTAGTAAACTCACTATGTATTTCATGATAATTCTAATATAAATATGAACTTTCATACATATATTATGATACAACTCAAAGTATACATCGATACGATTCCAAAAATATAGAGAACATCTAAATCTGACTTCGCGTGAAGAAGTTATGATAAACCAAACACTATAAATCCCTATCATAAGATGAATTTAAAATAGACTTAGAATTAGCTATAGGAGTCTAAAAGAGAGTTGTAGTGCTCGTAAATACCTACACGTGGATATAAAGAACGTCAAAAATGGAGTTCATATGCAAAAGTTATGGCCTTCCGACGATGTCGCCGTCAGAAACCCTAATTTGACTGAACTCATGACGTGAGGAGTCAAACCGCCACATTTTGAAGCTAGAAGTCTACGGAACGATAACCCAAAAGCTCATGACGTGAGCAAGGTTTTCTCACGGCGTGAGGATGCTGTAGGACACTATTCGAGGCTAGAAATCAAGCGTTAAATCTACGAGATGACTCTTGCCATAGCTCACAATGTGAATCTATCATTCTCACGTCGTGAATGGTCAAAAAATCAGCCTATAAATAGCAAATTCGACCTTAACACTTCCTTACACCGTTTCCCTTTCGCCTGTCTCCTTTGCTAAAGCCCTCTTGCATCCCGAGTCCCGACGACCTCGTACGCTGACCGTTTCTACTTAGATTACATAAAATCACGCTACTAAGGTGAGTTTCACGGCCCCACTTTCTAATATTTCGGTGGAAAACGCATGCTAAATATTATATATACGTTATTATTATGTCTATATGATAGTATATTAGTGTCAACGTAGATAGTTATAATAACCGGGATATAGTTATTTTGTATATGAAAATATACAACTGTCGTAAAGATGTTAGCATGTTATTGTTATAGTAGTATACTAATGTAGATCTGGAGTTATACTTAGGATTCTATATATATGTTGTGTGCGATATAGTTCCAGAGTTATACTCGAAAGTTCTATATGTTAATTGATAATTATGTTGTTGTTATTGGTTTTATGTCAAGATAAAACCTGGTATGTTATATGTTGTTATTGGTGTTATGTCAAGATAAAACCTGATTTTGATTCTAATTATTGCTGTTTTACTACCGCAAGGTGAGATCCTTGTACTACCGCAAGGTGTAATCCTTGTACTACCGTAAGTTGTAATCCTTGTACTACCGTAAGGTGTAATCCTTGTACTAACGTAAGGTGTAATGCTTGTACTACCGCAAGGTTTAATCCTTGTACTACCGCAATGTGTGATCCTTGTAATAATAATAAGAGGTATAAGAGTACGTCATACAGTCGCAGCTACAGACTCATGGTAGCACAACTTTAGAAGCATTATACTTTGTCGATATACAAGTATGGATGTTAAGTATATGTTTCCCAAAGACTTATACTCTAAGTATAAGAATCTAGTAGGTATATTACTTGTATATTAAGTAGGCCACTATACCTATCCTACTTACTCGTATAGAATTGAAATAGATTTATACATAGCGGTTTTAATCGTATAGAACTGAAATAGATTTATACGTAGCGGTTTTACTCGTATAAAATTGAAATAAGATTTGTACGTAGCAACTTTCGCTTGTATGGAATTACAAACACTTATATTCATAGTATATGAGACTTATAGGTAAACTACTTATTTGTTAAGTAAACTTTTATACCTAGGATATATATACTAAACGTTGGAGAGTCAAAATGATACTTTCAAAACTATACTTTTGAACGTAGAAAATGTATTATTTTTATATGGAGTCAAAACCTGTGGACTCACCAACTTTATGTTGACGTATTTTTCAATTGCATGTATTTGCAGGAAGTTGATAACTATAATACAAGAAATGACGTTACACTGCCTGGTTTTTCCGCCAACGGTCGGGGTGTGACAGATTGGTATCAGAGCTATTAACTATAGTGAATTAGTACTTTCTTAGGAAAGCACGACTATAGTTTAGGGCTTAATCTGTTAGGTTTAGGTATATCCCTTAGCCTACAATATAAAGTATTATTAAATATTCTATTGAAGGACTACTTACGGGAGCGGTGACAGGATAGACATGTCGATTTGGGTTGCTGGATTTCAGAACGGCTATATGCTAAAATGATCCTGCCCACCGACCGTCCTGACTGGCCGGTGCCTTATCAGCTAGAGCTGAAGTAACGAACAATAATTAATAGAGCATGAATATAACAAATATAGAGTCATATATGAAGACTCAGACCCACGATGATAATACACCTAAATACCAAAAATGTTTTTGATCTCAAGGATTTAGATCAGATATTCCAACTAAAGTTCATATGTGCATAGATCTTATCACAACTAGGTGTAGGTGTACAACTATATTTTACTATGATCAGATCATATGAACTATTTAAATTGGGAGTAATATTTGATAGACTAAACACTTGGTGATCTAAAATGTATAGGAACTAAACAAAATGCCTAGAAGTAGTAGCGCTCGGCTAAACCTTAACCAACGACTAGAACCACAACAACAACAACCGCAACCACCACCACGAGAAACAAACCCTCCAATAAGTTCATCAGAACTTGAAGAAATCATAGCCCAGAGAATCGCTGCAGTTCTTGCTAATGTCACATGAGGAGGAGTTAGAAATGGAGGTAATGTAGGGACCGCCAGAATGTGTACCTACAAGGATTTTATTAATTGCAAACCTAAGAGCTTCCATGGAACGGAAGGGGTTGTTAACTTGACCCGGTGGATTGAAAAGACATAATCATTATTTCAAATAAGCTTCTGTTCGGACGAATGTAAGGTACGGTTTGCTGCGTATACCTTCGCTGATGCAGCACTTACATGGTGGAACATCCATGCGAATACAATGGGTATTGATGCTGCTAATTCCATGAATTGGGAAGAGATGAAGAGGATGCTAGTAGATGAGTATTGTCCTAGAGAGGAAATACATAAGCTGGAACAAGAATTATGGACCCTAACCATGAAGGGTTCAGAGATAAATGCTTATACCGCTAGATTCAATGATCAAGCGGTGATGTGTCCAGCACTAGTAACCCAAGAATACAAGAAGATCGAGCGATATATCTGGGGTCTAGCATCGCAAATCAAAGGAATGGTGATCACATCGAAGCCTACAACATATGACATTGCAAAGCGTATAGCTGATCAGCTAACCAACACAGAAATCCAAGTGGGATTTATAGCTGAGTCTCCTGAATCTGGAACGAACAAGCGCAAATTTAATGGTAAAAATCCCATACAATCATCTGAGGAGAGACAAGATGTGGCAACTAATTATGCAACCACAACAGCAATACCCCTACAACCAAGGAAGTATGTTGGAAAACTCCCAATGTGCATTCAGTGCAACCGTCATCACCTAGGTAACTGTTCATGGTGCGGTCAATGTAACCGTCAGCATGCAGGTGACTTTTATATTTGCATGAAGTGCAAAAAGAGGGGACACACTGCAAATTACTGCAGGAGCACAACACCTACAACAGTAAATCAAGGGACAAACATTGGAACAGGCTATGATGGAGGAAGAGCATGTTTTGAGTGTGGTGAAATTGGACATATCAAGAAGGAATGTCCAAAGTTAAGGAGTCAAGGAAGTTAGGCCGTTACAGGGCATTCGTAACAGGAAGCAAGGAAGCTATCAAAGACCCTGCAGTGGAATTTGGTACAAGATAAATTTCGGGACGAAATTTTATCAACGGGGGGAGAATGTAACACTAGTCAAAAGTAGGTCAATAACAATCACATGTGATTATACCAATCATGTAATGTGATTTTGTCAAAAAAAGTAATGTAGTAAACTCACTATGTATTTCATGATAATTCTAATATAAATATGAACTTTCATACATAATTTATGATACAACTCAAAGTATACGTCCATACGATTCCAAAAATATAGAGAACATCTAAATCTGACTTCGCGTGAAGAAGTTATGATAAACCGAACACTATAAATCTCTATATTAAGATGAATTTAAAATAGACTTAGAATTAGCTATTGGGTTCTAAAAGAGAGTTGTAGTGCTTGTAAATACCTACGCGTGGATATAAAGAACGTTAAAAACGGAGTTTATATGCAAAAGTTATGGCCTTCCGAAGATGTCGCTGTCAGAAACCCTAATTTGACTGAACTCACGACGTGAGGAGTCAAACCGCCACATTTAGAAGCTAGAAGTCTACGGAACAATAAACCAAAAGCTCACGACGTGAGCAAGGTTTTCTCACGAGGTGAGGACGCTGCAGGACACTATTTGAGGCTAAAAAACACGCGTTAAAGCTACGAGATGACTCTTGCCATAGCTCACGACGTGAATCTATCATTCTCACGTCGTGAATGGCCAAAAATCAGCCCATAAATAGCAAATTCGACCTTAACACTTCCTTACACCATTTCCATTTCTCCTCTCTCCTTTGCTGAAGCCCTCTTGCATCCCGAGCCCCGACGGCCTCGTACGCTGACCGTTTCTGCTTAGATTACATAAAATCACGCTACTAAGGTGAGTTTCACGGCCCCACTTTCTAATATTTCGGGGGAAAATGCATGCTAAATATTATATATACGTTATTATTATGTGTATATGATAGTATATTAGTATCAACGTAGATAGTTATAATAACCGGGATATAGTGATTTCGTATCTAAAAATATACAACTATCGTAAAGTTGTTAGAATGTTATTGTTATAGTAGTATACTAATGTAGATCTTGAGTTATACTTAGGATTCTATATATATGTTGTGTGCGATATAGTTCCAGAGTTATACTCGGAAGTTCTATATGTTGAGTGATAAGTATGTTGTTATTATTGGTTTTATGTCAAGATAAAACTAGGTAAGTTATATGTTGTTGTTATTGGTTTTATGTCAAGTTAAAACCAGGTATGTTATATGTTGTTGTTATTGGTTTTATGTCAAGATAAAACCTGGTTTTAATTCTAATTATAGTTGTTGTACTACCGCAAGGTGAAATCCTTGTACTACCGTAAGGTGTAATCCTATCCTTGTACTACCGCAAGGTGTAATCCTTGTACTACCGCAATGTGTGATCCTTGTAATAATAATAAGAGGTATAAGACTAAGTCATACAGTCGCAGCTACAGACTCATGGTAGCACAAATTTAGAAGAATTATACTTTATCGATATACAAGTATGAATGTTAAGGATATTCAACTATATTCATTCGAGATGTGACTGACATGTGTTTGGGAGTGATGTGGTGTTGCAACAGTCTTAAAACTTACCTAACTCTATTCAAGGGATTTCTAGATCAGTACATAAAAGTTAGAATACTATGGGGAATTGAAAAGACACTATATAAATAACTTATGTGATAATTGAAAAGACGACATGTTTAAAACATACCAAGTATATTATATTAAAAATACTATAGGAGTATTTTAGGCACTATATAAATAACTTATGTGATAATTGAAAAGACACTTACGGATAGGTCTATAATTTTGGAGTGTATACTTCCAAGGTTTTATATAATTGAGATTTTATAGACTTAGAATTTGTGTCCTATGCTTCACTACATGTTCCTTGTTTGGTTGTGGTTTTGGAGTAGGATCACTTATTCGCAGGTCTATTTAATCTTAAATTATATACAACTTGTATATATTGTGCAATTATAGGAGTACTCTGTAAGGATCACCCCATAATGTTTCACTTAATCTCATACATTCTTTAGACACTTCCATCTCGAACGACAAACCCGGATAGATGTAACCACTACCTCATAGCAGTCAAGAAGAGTCAAGGAGGAACAAGAGCAAGTTCATGAGAAGTTTTCTAAGAAGGATCAGCCGAAGTAACAAAAACTTCTTATGCGTCACACTAATAAATAATAATCTTGTTTAACTTAATGAGCTAGTGGAGACAATGCTCACATTATGTGTTAGGATTATTTTCTTTTCGTGCAACTGGTACCAGTTATTCAAGTCACAGATATTCATTCAAGGGTAGCCATTTCTAATTCATAAAGTTTATTTTGTGTAGACTCCTTTATAAATTGTTTCCAGAACCCTATGAAAGTCAGAACCAGATACACTTAGAACTAGGATAACCTTGTCTTTCATCTTTTGGCTTATAAACCACTGTTATAGAATTATTCCGTCTCATATTTGTATTCTTTTAACAAAGATGCCTCCTCGCAGATCAAACAAGCGAACTACTCCGATAACTCCAACTCAAACACCACTACCTCCTCCACAAATCGATCTTGCTGCTCTTCAAGAAACAATATCAGCCGCAGTGGCAACTGCTCTAGCTCACATCAACGAAAGTGGTACCTTCGGATCTGGTAGCGGTACCCACTTAATCAACCCCGGAGTTACTCACGGACACCCAAGGGAGTGTTCGTATAAGGACTTCATGAACTGCAAACCCAAATCCTTTAATGGAAATGGTGGAGTCATCGCTCTGATTCGATGGTTCGAGAAAATAGATTCGGTCTTTGCAATCTGTTCATGCCTAGAAGGGAGCAAAGTGAAGTTTGCTGCCTGCACCTTCTCCGACAGAGCCCTGACATGGTGGAATAGCCATGTTAAGTCACTGGCCCTATCCGTGGCTAACTCAATAGTTTGGGAGAACCTAAAAGAGATGATGTTGGAAGAATACTGCCCGCGGGGCGAAGTTCAAAAGCTGGAACTATAACTATCGGAGCACATTATGGTCGGCTCAGACATATTGGCCTACACTGACAGGTTTAGCGACCTGGCAGAACTATGCCCCGGGATGGTTACCCCAGAGAGAGAAAGAGGATAGAAAGATACATCTGGGGTTTATCTACCCCGATTCAAGGAGATGTGATGTCTTCTAACCCAACTACATTCGATAGTGCCAAACGCCTGGCTCAGCGGCTCATTAACCATGGAGTCCACCTTGGCGTGCTAGTCCCCGTTCCCGAGCCATCAAGGGGAGAGGACTATAAACGGAAGTCAGGGAACAAGAGGAAGAAAAAGAGAACAACACATGAAATCTCGCAGGAGCAACAAACGGGTACTATATACGCCGCCAGAACACCTGCTACTCCAGCACCTTCCAGTAGATATGCTGGAACTCTCCCGAAGTGTGATGGTTGTAACTACCACCACACCGGAGTATGCCGGTAAATGCATTGCTTGAACTGCCACAGAAAGGGACACACAGTCCGTTTCTGCAGGGCACCGGCTCAATCGATCTCCCAAGTCCCCGCAGTTGAAGAAAACCAAACTTGCTATGGCTGTGGTGAGAATGGACACTAGAGGAGGGACTGCCCAATAACAAAGAACTCAGGAGCGGATGGACGAATTCTGATGATCATCGCAGGAGAATCAACCCCGGAGTCGCTAGCGAGCAGTGGTACGTTTTCGAAATAAAATAAGAATTACTTTAAAAATTAATTTATATTTATATAAGATTAAAACATGGGGAAAACACTTAAAAGTAATTATAATAACTCACTTATCGGAACAAGTCATAGTATTCGAGAGAACTAAAAGATCCGTTCAGAGAAGCTAAGATGGCTTAGTATGTACATGAGGGTTGTGCATACCTAAGATTTTGCAGACTTAGAGTGAGTGATTCCGCCTTAATTCCTGTTCCTTGTTTGGTTGTGGATTTGAGGCATAGTTACTCAGTCGACTGTCTAATTCATGTTAATTATTCATAACTTGTATATTCCAGGCGGTCGTAGTGGTACCAAGGAGGATCATAGTACAAAGTATCGACACTAGTTATCAAAGCACTTTCACAGTTTGTACTCGCTCATCGCGGTACGATACATAGAAGTCTTAACATCAAGGAGAAAACAGAAAGCACTAGAAAGTATACACATAATACATTGTCGAACACACTAGGGATACATCATCGTATAACAGACGTTTCTTTCAAATTGGCCAAACTTTGTTCAGTAAAGAGTACGTTATTATCATTCGTCATGAGTTGGTGTGGTCCTCACCATACTAAGTTCATATGATTCTATCGCCTTGACTGTCAAATTCACGAAACCTTCGTCATTCGTAAAGACAGTCTGACCCAGACCTCGGAATCGTCTAACTCGTATTCTAAACCCCGAAGTACTCATGCGAAGAGTACTTTGCCCTCAAAGCCTTTCCGTCGTATGTTCAGCAAACCTTCCTGAAATACCACTCATTCAGCAGATCAAGTTCAAGCACAGAGGCTATGGATATATACAGTCCACCTATCAGTATTCAGTGTATACGCGAGGGTGGTATATGATTATGCTTACGCATATTTAGTATGTGTGCTTCCGCCCTATCTCCTGTTCCTTGTTTGGTTGTGGACCTGGGGCAGACTCGCACATCCGACCGTCTTACTAATCTTAATTATATACGACTTGTATACACAAGCTAATGATAGATGGAATAGGTATGAATCCTATCATGGACAGTAGGGAAAAATTGCCAGGTCTACGAGTATGTATTCTGCAAATCCGAGTAGCAGAACCCTAGTAGTACTGGTAAGAAAGCTAATTTCGGGACAAAATTCCATCTAACGGGGGGATGACGTGACAACCCGAATTTTTTTGCCTTGTAAGTCCAGCTATTCAATTCAACCGTTTGTCAGACTTGTTTCTGCTATCTTTTAGCATTGTTTAGAGTCTGTTTAAGGGTTCAAAGCTCAGTACATTCAAGCATTGGGTATAGGATTGAGTTGCTAAAGTTCTTCGCGTTGAAATCAAGCCGAACAGTCCATCAAAGGGAGTTTACGACCGTACACATGGGTGTACGGCTGTACACCCATGTTGACCGTACACTCTCCCCCATATGAATGGTATCCCTTCATTTCTAGTCATTTCTTCAGTTTCCATGTCAAGAACTCGAGTTTTCTCTCAACTATCATCAAGCTTTTCACCCCGGTCTTCAAGAATGTAAGCCTTTCTTCCTTTTGATTAGTTGTTATCCTTCTTAACCTAGTAACACCCTTTGATTTCATCCATGGAAATCGTCTTTTTGGGTAGATCTTCAAGATCTTCATCTTTCACCAAGAACACCAAGAACACACACTTGTTCTTGGTGGCCGTGAACCCTCCTTCAAGCCTCCAAATCGTAAGTATCCTTCCCCTATGCTTAGTACACGTTAGGATCTCTTGTTTAAAACCTTAGAATCGACCATTTAGTCGGAACAAAAGGAGTGTACGACCGTACACCCTTGCATGGCCGTACACACATCAAAATACCCCAAAAGGCCCTCCAAAATGCAAACATAGTTCATATTCTTGATGAGCAATAGACCCATTAGTTTCCCCATTGTTCAAACACCCTCTTATGCATGTTTGACCATGAGTGTACGGCCGTACACTCCACATTGTGGCCGTATACACCCCTTTGATGAATCACATGTGATTCTAACACTTAGTCCAAGTGTTTCCTAGTCCCTAAGGGTGTTTCCTTGGATGTAGTTGCTTCTAAGCACTATATTCATGCCAATATATGCCATTATATGTCATTAGGACTCGTTTGTGTCTCGAGACATTATTCGTGGAACTTCTCATCCTTACGCGCATATTCGATTGAATCACCCACATAAAGTGAGTTCATACCCCTATAATCAATCTTTTAAACTGTATTAATTGCTTTTAAGGGGTGGAATACAAGTTGAACACAATGATAATTGTGTAAATGTTTTGCTATAAACATCATTTTAAAAGATTGCTTATGTATTTATAAGTGATCAAAACATTTAAAAACTCTTTTTAAGTTATGTTACTTTATAGTTTATAAAACTCCATTTTTAAAGTACAATCATAACTTAGTAGATGAATGATTCTTTTCTTCAAGTCAATAACTGTTCAAAGTAAACAGTAAACTATGGTAGGTATAGTTTAGGGTTTCAGTTTACACTAGAACAGAGAGAACATACTATAAAGAGAAACATGGAGGTAGATGCAATACACGATAACATAGAGAACATACTATAAAGAGAAATAGGGAGGAAGATATAATACACGATAACAGAGAGAACATACTATATACTATAACAGAAGAACAAATCATGATTAACATAATTATACTAATGATTCCTAGTAACCTAGGAAGGGAACGTATTACTAACTCATTGTTCTAAACAAAAGGTGATACTAAAAGTAGTATAATGGATATATATATATATATATATATATATATATATATATATATATATATATATATATATATATGGTGCATCTACAATATGCCATGATTTATATATATATGGGGTACATCTACAAAGTACCAGATATTAATAACTAAAACACATAAATATATACAAAACTTACATCATTACAAGCGACAAATAGAACAGTCGAGTCTAGTACATTCAGCTAACTATCTGTTCGATATTAGATTATATATAGCTAGTATAAACTAAGTGATTATAGAAGGAACTATTGTGGTTACCATTTTTACTAAAAGAAATAAGGGTTTTCATAAAGAATGTTTTCATCAATTATAAAGGAACTATTACAGTTAACTCCGTGAGTACCAAGTGAGTACGTCAGGGTTATATACAACGATGATCTAACAAACAATGGGATGTGTGCCTTCCGCCTCATTTCCTATTCCTTGTTTAGTTGTGGACTTAGGGCAGATACACACAATCAATTGTTTGTTTACTCTGGGTTTTGTATAACTTTTATCCATTTAGTACTCATAGAAAGGATTGTAGAGTTATTTTTACTTAACTTTCATCAAAGCAGGAAATATAGGATTTTCTGGAGGAACATGCGGAATTTTCTCTAAAGAACTTACAAATTATTTACATCACTAAAATCTTATGAACTCACCAGCTTAAATGCTGGTCTACTCTTTCAAAATAACTTGTATTCTCAGGAGACCAGTAGACACGTACGTGCACTGAGATTCAGAAGATGGAGCATAATAGCTTCATGTCTTGTTTTGTTATTTACCTTGTAGTTTATGTTATGTGAACCACATACTTTTTAAACACTTTCTTTCTAATAAAATGGTTGTTTATTAATTTGATTACTATGATGCATGACTTGTGATACTAAACATCACGTCCTCCGCCCCCGAACGTTTCCGTCGTTCCGGTTTTGGGGTGTGACAGTCAATGTGTAACACTAGTCAAAATAGGTCAAAAACAATCACATGTGATTATACCAATCATGTAATGTGATTTTGTCAAAATAGGTAATGTAGTAAACTCACTATGTATTTCATGATAATTCTAATACAAATATGAACTTTCTTTATGATACAACTCAAAGTATATGTTCATACGATTCCAACGTCTAAATCTGACTTCGCGTGAAGAAGTTATGATAGACCGAACACTATAAATCTCTATAATAAGATGAATTTAAAATACACCTATAATTAGCTATTTGAGTCTAAAAAAGAGTTGTAGTACTGGTAAATACCTACCCGTGCATATAAAGAACGTCAAAAACGGAGTTCGTATGCAAAAGTTACGACCTTACGAAGATTCAGCTGTCAGAAACCTTAATATGACTGAACTCACGACGTGAGCATAAAAACTCACGATGTGAGGAGTCAAAACGCCACATTTTGGATCTAGAAGGTGGGACGAGGCTGCGAGGGGATAAGATCCAAACTCACGATGTGAAAAAAGAGTTTTTCACGTCGTGAGGATTCATTTTTCCACCTTCGGAAGCTAGAAGACGGATGGCAAGTCTACGAAGAGATAAGTTCCAAACTCACGACGTGAACAAGGAGTTTCTCACGTCGTGAGAGGCCAAAAATCTTACTATAAATAGCAAGTTCAACCCCAGCCATTCTTGCATCTGAAACTCTTTCCTCCTCTCTCCTTGGCTGAAGCCCTCTTGCATCTCGAGCCCGACGACTTCGCACCGCTGACCGTTTTTGCTTAGATTACAAAAAATCACGCTACTAAGGTGAGTTTCACGGCCCCACTTTCTAATATTTCGGGGGAAAATGCATGCTAAATATTATATATACGTTATTATTATATCTATATGATAGTATATTAGTATCAACGTAGATATTTATAATAATCGAGATATAGTTATTTCGTATCTGAAAGTATACAATTATCATAAAGTTGTTAGCATGTTATTGTTATAGTAGCATACTAATGTAGATCTTGAGTTATAATTAGGATTCTATATATATGTTGTGTGAGATATAGTTCCGAAGTTATATTCGAAAGTTCTATATGTTAATTTATAAAGTATGTTGTTATTGTTAGTTTTATGACAAGATAAAACTTGGTATGTTATATGTTGTTGTTTTTATTGGTTTTATGTCAAGATAAAACCTGGTTTTACTTCAAGTTATAGTTGTTATAATGCCTAAATATTATGAAGTCAGAAGTACTGTTTAAAAGCATAGTCTAGTAACTTAGGGTTTTAGACATGAAAATGCTTTTGTTGTTAGGACTATAGAACGCTGTCAAAGTCTACGTGAGCTACCTCATTCATCAACTAAGATTGGGGATGTTAGTGGAAGTCCTCTGACCTGTAACCGTTAATCCCGTGTGAGCAAGGAAGTCGTGTATAATTAGTATACAGGTTGACAACCCCACTCGTGGTTGCTAGCTACAATCAAATTTAAGCGAGTGACGAACTATCCTTTTGTTTGATATTTGTTCCGGTATCGATGAAGTGTGCGGTGTTCCCCATGGAAATCATGAGTGGGTTGTCCTCATGTAAATCATGAGTGGGTTTTCCTCATGTAAATCATGAGTGGGTTTTGTCAGAGTTTTTGTAGTCAAGCAGCGGTTACAGACTCATGGTAGCAACTTGTTAGAAACATTATACTCTGTCGTATACAACTATTAATGTTAAGTATAAGTTTCCCCCTACTTATACCTTTGGTAATACTTGTATATTAAGTAGATAATTATACCTAACACACATACTCGTATAGAGTTGAAATAGATTTATACGTAGCGGTTTTACTCGTATAGAATTTAAATAGATTTGTACTTAGCGGTTTTACTCGTATAGAATTGAAATAAGATTTATACGTAGCAACTTTCGTTTGTATTGAATTACAAACACTTATATTCATAGTATATGAGACTTATAGGTAAACTACTTATTTGGTAAGTAAACTTTTATACCTAGGATATATATACTAAACGTTGGAGAGTCAAAATGATACTTTCAAAACTATACTTTTGAACTTGGAAAATGTATTAGTTTTATATGGAGTCAAAACCTGTGGACTCACGAACTTTATGTTGACGTATTTTTAAATGCATGTGTTTTCAGGAAGTTGATAACTATGACACGAGAAATGACGTTACACCGCCCGGTGTTTCCGCCGACGGCCGGGGAGTGACAGATTGGTATCAGAGCTATTAACTATAGTTTAGGGCTTACTCTGTTAGGTTTAGGTATATCCCTTAGCCTACAATAAAAGGTATTATTAATTATTCTACTGAAGGACAACTTACGGGAGAGGTGACAAGGA
Source organism: Lactuca virosa (assembly GCF_052849685.1). Taxonomy (NCBI): domain Eukaryota; kingdom Viridiplantae; phylum Streptophyta; class Magnoliopsida; order Asterales; family Asteraceae; genus Lactuca; species Lactuca virosa. Next base: position 300,972,028 of record NC_136429.1, on the reverse strand, counting down.
TAGACATGTCGATTTGGGTTGCTGGATTTCAGAACGGCTATATGCTAAAATGATCCTGCCCTTCGACTGTCCTGACTGGCCGGTGCCTTATCAGCTAGACCTGAAGTAACGAACAATAATTAATAGAGCATGAATACAAAAAATAATAAATATAGATTCATATATGAAGACTCAGACGCACGATGATAATACACCTAAATACCCAGAATGTTTTTGATCTCAAGGATTTAGATCAGATATTCCAACTAAAGTTCATATGTGCGTAGATCTTATCAGAACTAGGTATAGGTGTAGAACTGTATTTTATTATGATCAAATCATATGAACTATTTAAATTGGGAGTAATATTTGATATACTAAACACTTGGTGATCTAAAATGTATAGGAACCAAACAAAATGCCTAGAAGAAATAGCGCTCGTCTAAACCTTAACCAACGACCACAACAACAACAACCGCAACCACCACCACCAGAAACAAACCCTCCAATAACTTCAATAGAACTTGAAGAAATCATAGCTCAGAGAATTGCTGCAGCTCTTGCTAATGTCACAAGAGGAGGAGTTAGAAATGAAGGTAATGTAGGTACCGCCAGAATATGTACCTACAAGGATTTGACGGGGATGAATCAAACGACTCATGGTTACGCTCCACTCCGGTAACTGAGTCATAAATCAAAAAATATGCCGCTTTCAGAAGGGCATTCCAAGCCCGCAAGGAACAAAAAATCAATCAACAACAACAAAAGGAGCAAGAAATCCAGTCAGTGGCAAAGTATTGGGCAGATGTAATCAGTAATGCCAATACCGTAGCAACCATTCTGAAAGATCAAGACTGGATGACCGAGATGGCGGAGACAATTCTCAAAGTTCAAGCAACAGGTGAAGGTGCAGGCCCCTCCAGAGTAACTCCAACTCCAACTCCAACTCCAAATCCGATTCCAACTCCAACAGTACATGAATCACAAGACGAAGGAACCGCAATAGAAGTCAGTTCTGCTCCCACCTTCGGTTTTGATGATGATGACATTCAGGAGGTAAACAAACCCTCTCCCTTTGATGATGACCTTATGATGTTCGACGAAGAAGAGGAATCCAGTGGCTCTCACCATTCAACTTCAAAACCCAAAGAGAAGAAGAAGAAGAAGAAGAAGAAGAATGCTGTCACAAGGAAAGAATTTCTAAGCTTACAAGCCAAAGTCGATCAAATCCTAGCTGCGGTCAAGCCAACTCAACCGCAACCAGAAGACTCCCCCGGACCGCAGTCATTGATCGAACGCATAGAACGACTGGAAACACATGAGCGCTTGGCTGCTGAGAGAATTTCTCTCAAAGTCGAAATGGGAATTCGGTCCCTTGACAACAATCGACAGGCCGATCACAAGGACTTCATGGCTGCTACGGAACGTCTCATCTCTGAGGTGTCCACAATCAAAAAGGATCTCCAAGCAGCCATTGCGGATCAAGCCACACAGTCTCAAAAACTGATAGCTGAGACTCACACTGCGTATGAGTCCACTATCTCAGTTCTTCAAGCCACAATCAACAGACTGCAACGATCCTTGTCCTCCAACTTCCATTGTCCCGAGATTCTTCAGCTCACGAAGGAAATTCACAAGCTGCTCTTCAACCCCACCATTCCCAATAATCAACAGTTGGCAGATGCTCTGAAAGCCCAATTTGAAGAAGTTTTTGCCAAGGTTGATGGCCTTCGAAAATGGCTTGAGGAAGCTCCAGGGTTGCATTCCTCAAGAGGGGGAAGTGAAGACAAAGTCCATCAAAGTGAAGAAGAAGTTCATCATTCAAATCACTCTATCTCACAGCATCAGTGTCCCCCCATCATCACAGAAAAAATTCCTACACCGCAACCCTCACCGCAACCATCTCATCATACTCCTCCTCATCATACTTCACCATAAAAGGAGATCTCTCCTGAGAAACCAGAGACCCCTCCTCACTTCAAAAATTTGGTGGAGCACATGTCCTCTCCAAGCTCAAACGACTCTCCTGCCACTACCCAAAGGAAGAAAGATTGGAAGGCAACTAAACTTGCTGAGCTAATATGGAGAGAATGCGGTTTTGGTACCATCATGGACGAATCCTTGATAAACTCTTGGATCAACCCTCACCGTAGACTGATGGACGACGACTACAGACCTCACCTCACATACGTTGAACCCCCTTCGGATGGCTACTGGGATGTTCCAATCTCCCCAAACGCCAAATATTTCACAGTGTTTGAGCCATTCGACCGCAGCCTTCTAGACCACAAAAGACTGCCAATGGAATTTGAGAGAATTAGTCATTTTTATGCTAAGCATGCCTCTCCCATTGAGAAAATATGGTCTAACGATAGACCATCCGCAGTCAAGAACTTCAAAATCCGTAAATTCATGAAGACTGACTTCATTCAGTACACCCTCACTAGAAGGGAACATTACTATGTTCACACCCAAGCAGACTTCCCCTGTATGAATCCGGAAGAAGTCTTTCTCATTGCAAAAGTGTTCCAGAACAAGTCAGAGAAGCACCCGAAGATGAAGATTGCGCTTGAAAGGGCTAATACCTTTTTGAAGGAAATTGTTTGCAATTTTGCCAAAATTGACGCAGACATCTACCCCACCATTGCCAAGAACTTTGATCTACCATCACTCGACCCTACACCAATTCCTATCGAAGGCTATCAAGAAAGATCCTTAGGTGCAACCAACTTTCCTGAACTTGGATTCATTTTCAAAAAGAAGATCGATAATGTGAAATACTTCATTCCTATGACTGCCATGCATCGCCTCACCAGGAAGCAACTTGACATCTGCCGAACCGCAGTTGAAAAATCGAAGCACACTATTGCAGAAGTCAAGTTCGAGATCTTAAGAAGAATCATCTGGTTGGAAAACATCAGGAAGTTTTGGTGGATCCTGATCAAGTTTCTCAAACTTGATAGCTGAACAAAAGTTAAAGAGGTCACTTAGGGGGAAATTGTTGAATCATAAAAAGTGACCCTCTTGAACTTCAGCTACAGCAGCCAACAAGCAACCGCAGTCAGGCCCCTTCATCAGCAACCGCATCCGGAGTCTCCCCTACCGCAGTCTGCTTACTATATTACTTTACTTGTCTTTTATTGTAACACTCTCTATTGTCCAGTATGCCTTGCATGGCTACTCTTAGAGAGGTAATCTAGTGTACTTCGTGAGTCTCTATAAATAGAGCTCATAATCTTTGTATTCAATACACACATACGCATCTATCTATTCTGAATACACTTCTCTGAAGTTATCTTTTCTATCTCTCTATCTAATTACGCATCACCTCTTACTCTCAAATCTTACTAGAATACAACTGATTATAACCTCTCTTCGGAGCAAGTCTTCTGTGACTTAATCACTAAGTTTGATCTTCCTTATTAACTTGGATTGAATGCATTCCTCGTTATGAATCAACTTATGTGTATTCTTGATATAACAATTGTTGTCATTTCTATTTCTTTACTTTTCCGCAACTAACTCTCTAACTATCTGACTCTAACTTATTAATATTATTGTTGAGCTTTTAGATCCTTTGAGATTAACTATTCCGCAATATACTTGTTCTAACGTTTGTTCAAGTGTGTCTCTAAGTTTTTCTCTCAACAGCTTCCATGGAACGGAAGGGGTTGTTAGCTTGACTCGGTGGATTGAAAAGGCAGAATCAGTATTTCAAATAAGCTTCTGTCCGGACGAATGTAAGGTACTATTTGTTGCGTGTACCTTCACTGATGCAGCGTTAACATGGTGGAACAATCATGTTAATACAATAAGAATTGATGCTGCAAACTCCATGCAATGGGAAGAGCTGAAGAGGATGCTAATAGAGGAGTATTGTCCAAGAGAATAAATACAAAATCTGGAACATGAGTTGTGGAACCTAACAATGAAGGGTTCCGAGATAAATGCTTATACTACTAGATTTAATTATCTTGCGGTGATGTGTCCAACTCTTGTAACCCCCGAATATAAGAAGATTGAGCAATATATCTAGGGTCTAGCATCACAAATCAAAGGAATGGTGATCGCATCGAAGCCTACAACATAGGACAGTGCAAAACGTATAGCTCATCAACTAACCAGCATAGAAATCCAAGTGGGATTTATAGCTGAGTCTCCCAAGTCTGAAACGAACAAGCACAAATTTAATGGGAAGAATCCCAGACAATCATCTGAGGAGAGACAAGATGTGGCAACTAATTATGTAGCCACAACAACAATACCCATGCAACCAAGGAAGTATGCTGGAAAAATCCCATGGTGCACTCATTGTAATCGTCATCACCTAGGTAACTGTTCATGGTGCAGTCAATGCAACGATCAGCACGCAGGTGACTGTTATATATGCATGAAGTGAAAAAAGAAGGGACACACTGCCAGTTACCGCAGGCGCCCAACACCTATAACAAAAAATCAAGGAACAAACATTGAAACAGGCTATGATGGAGGAAGAGTGTGTTTTGAGTGTAGTGAAATTGCACATATCAAGAAGGAATGTCCAAAGTTAAGGAGTCAAGGAAGTTAGGCTGTGGCAGGGCATTCGTAATAGGAACCAGGGAAGCTATCCAGGACCCTTTGGTGGTACCTGGTACGAAATAAATTTCGGGATGAAATTTACTTCAACGGGGGGAGAATGTAACACTAGTAAAAATAGGTCAATAACAATCACATGTGATTATACCAATCATATAATGTGATTTTGTCAAAACAAGTAATGTAGTAAACTCACTATGTATTTCATGATAATTCTAATACAAATATGAACTTTCTTTATGATACAACTCAAAGTATATGTTAATACGATTCCAACGTCTAAATCTGACTTCGCGTGAAGAAGTTATGATAAACCGAACACTATAAATCTCTATAATACGATGAATTTAAAATAGACCTAGAATTAGCTATTTGAGTCTAAAAAGAGTTGTAGTACTTGTAAATACCTACCCGTGCATATAAAGAACGTCAAAAACGGAGTTCTAATGCAAAAGTTACGACCTTCCGAAGATTCAGCTGTCAGAAACCTTAATCTGACTGAACTCACGACGTGAGCATAAAAACTCACGACGTGAGGAGTCAAATCGCCACATTTCGGATCTAGAAGGTGTGACGAGGCTGCGAGGGGATAATATCCAAACTCACGACGTGAAAAAAGAGTTTCGTATCTGAAAGTATTAACATAGATATTTATAATAACCGGGATATACTATATTAGTATCAACGTAGATATTTATAATAACGTTATTATTATAAATACGTTATTATTATATCTATATGATAGTATATTAGTATCAACGTAGATATTTATAATAACCGGGATATAGTTATTTCGTATCTGAAAGTATACAACTATCGTGTAGTTGTTAGCATGTTATTGTTATAGTAGTATACTAATGTAGATCATGAGTTATGCTTAGGATTCTATATATATGTTGTGTGCGATATAGTTCCGAAGTTATATTCGGAAGTTCTATATGTTAATTTATAAAGTATGTTGTTATTGTTAGTTTTATGACAAGATAAAACTTGATATGTTATATGTTGTTGTTGTTATTGGTTTTATGTCAAGATAAAACCTGGTTTTACTTCAAGTTATAGTTGTTATACTGCCTAAATATTATGAAGTTAGAAGTACTGTTTAAAAGCATAGTCTAGTAACTTAGGGTTTTATACATGAAAATGCTTTTGTTGTTAGGACTATAGAACGCCGTCAAAGTCTACATGAGCTACCTCATTCATCAACTAAAACTGGGTATTTAGTGGAAGTCCTCTGACCTGTAACCGTTAATCCCTTGTGAGCGAGGAAGTCGTGTATAATTAGTATACGGGTTGACAACCTCACTCGTGGTTGCTAGCTACAATCAAATTTAAGCGAGTGACGAACTATCATTTTATTTGTTATTTGTTCCGGCGTCGATGAAGCGTCTGGTGTTCCTCATGGAAATCATGAGTGGGTTGTCCTCATGTAAATCATGAGTGGGTTTTCCTCATGTAAATCATGAGTGGGTTTTCCTCATGTAAATCATGAGTGGGTTGTCCTCATGGAAATCATGAGTGGGTTTTGTCAGAGGTTTGTTGTCAAGCAGAGGTTTACAGACTCATGGTAGCAACTTGTTAGAAACATTATACTTTGCCGTATACAAGTATTAATGTTAAGTATAAGTTTCCCCCTACTTATACCTTAGGTACTACTTGTATATTAAGTAGATAATTATACCTAACACATACTCGTATAGAATTGAAATAGATTTATTCGTAGCGGTTTTACTCGTATAGAATTGAAATAGATTTATACGCAGCGGTTTTACCGGTATAGAATTGAAATAAGATTTATATGTAGCAAATTTCATTTGTATGGAATTACAAACACTTATATTCATAGTATATGAGACTTATAGGTAAACTACTTATTTGGTAAGTAAACTTTTATACCTAGGATATACATACTAAACGTTGGAGAGTCAAAATGATACTTTCAAAACTATACTTTTGAACTTGGAAAATGTATTATTTTTATATGGAGTCAAAACCTGTGGACTCACCAACTTTATGTTGATGTATTTTTAAATGCATGTGTTTTCAGGAAGTTGATAACTATGATACGAGAAATGATGTTACACCGCCTGGTGTTTCGGCTGACGGTCGGGGTGTGACACAATGCCTTCTTCTTAACAATTCCCCTTTACAACTAGTCGTGTTTTGTTTCTTATAACGATTCCTTCTTTATCAATCTTGTTGCGAAACACCCACTTTAACCCAACAACGGATGCATCCTTTGGAGTAGGAATCAGTCTCCCCATTTTGTTTCGTTCAAATTCATTGAGCTCCTCCTGCATCGCTTGTACCCAATCAGAATGATCTAGAGCAATCTGAACAATTTTGGGTTCGAATTTGGAGATGAACCAATTAAACATACAATATTCTACTTTGGAGAATAAAGTTGTTCATTTCTCCTTTTGTTGTGCTCTTTTAAGAACTCTTGAAGACGATTCCCGTATCTCCTGCCTTTTTGCATGATCTTTAGTCCATTTAGCCAGAGGAGAATAATTAGGATCATAAGTGGGATCCAAGTCAGCATTTATGTCCTTAAATTGTGACTGTACATCCGAATCTTCATTCATATTATATTTCCCCCCCACCCCTCGAATGATGAGTATATCTCTTCTTCAATTGTCGGATTCTCCCCCTGGAGTGGACTTTGATGGGTATCTTGTGGACTTGAGTGCTCCCCCTGAAAAGTTGCATTAGGAGTTGAGTCAGAATTCTCTCCCTGGAACGTAGCATTCGTGTCATTTGGAGCACTCGCACTTGAATGTTCTTTGTGCTTATCATTCGCAGTGTCGTCAATTATCTTCTTTAATTCATTGAACTTGTTGTCAGCTGCTTTGGATTCAGAAGAGATAGCCTTCTCTAGCTCATCGAATAGTAGCATGAATTCTTCGTAGAGATTAGCTAGTGGAATCGTAGCTGGACTTGGTATAGGACAAATCTCTTTTGATTGACTGTTGTTCGCTTGAATCCTATTTAAGTAGTTGTCGTCAAACGTCACATAATAGGTTTCTTCTATTCGTTTTGAACATTTAATAAGCACCCTATATGCCTTAGAGGTCAACGAATATCCCAAGAAGATATCTTCATCAGCCTTCACATCGAATTTGTTCCTCTGTTGTTTAGAAATGAAGATGAAGCATCTGGAAACAAAAACACGGAAAACCTTTACGTTAGGTTTTCGTTTATTTAATACTTCATAGGGAGTGACATAGAATCTTTTAGTGAGAAAGGAACGGTTTTGGGAATAGCAGGCACTTCTGTATCAACCCGTAATTTCAAATCTTGTAAAAGTCAATCTTAGTCAATGAAAGTCAAACATATCGAATAAAGGTCAAACTTATTTCTTGAATTATCTTAACATGATTACATTAAGGACTTATAACTGTATCAAACTTGTAATCGAGTGTTGTGTGTTTAAGGAGGGAAACGATTGGAACTGAGAACCTTCTCATGAGCCGCAAACCCAGCGCATGGGCGGTAAACCCTCGGACCGCAAACAGTTCGGACTGCAAACAGTTAGCAGTCGTGAACCCCTTCAGACCACAAACTCTACCCTACATATATATATATATATATATATATATATATATATATATATATATATATATATATACATATATATATATATATATATATATATACATACATATATATATATATATATATATATATATATATATATATATATATATATATATATATGTATATACATATATATATATATATATATATATATATATATATATATATATATATATATATATATATAGATACATATGGTTGACTAAAATAATCCTCACTTCTACACTTCTAGCCGTAAACTCAAGCTTTTCTCTCAAGATCTTCAACCGATAACCCCTAGTTTTCTCTCAACTATCATCCGAGGATCATTGGTTTCACCTTCGGATCTTGATAAGAACATCTACTGTTCTTCTTTTCATCGATTAAACACCCTTCATTCTGAGTTGACATCCGTAAACTCTTGAATCTCCTTGTATTCACCAAGAACACCAAGATCACCACTTATGTTTCCGGCCGAAAACATTTGAACCTTCATGTAGCCGTGAACCATTTACGGCCGTACACACCGAAACCCAGCCGTGAACTCCAAGCAGTCACTCGATTTCGCTTCTAACACCTCTATTGTAGGACTTGATTTTGTCCCGGGACCTAACTTGTGGAAGCAATCATCTTACATCGAACATCCAAACGAATCGCTCACTTAAGGTGAGTTCATACCCCTACGATATACTTTTTTAAATGCTTTTAGGGGGGAATAAAAGTAGAACGCAATGGAATGGTGTTAAAACTTACATGTGAAAACAAACAAACAAAGGATTTCTTATGTTATAATTTTTGTAAAAATCATTTCAAAAACTCTTTTAAACTATTTTAGATTGCTGTTTATTATCAAAATCGTGTTCGTTTATTTATTTATGTGTAAGTATGCTTTAACGGACTTACGACTATTGCTAAACACCTTGACTCATGTTCCTTGTTTGGTTATGGGCTTAGGGTAGGATCACCAGTCCGACTGTTGGCTATAACCATACAAGATAACTAAAATGTAAAATACTATTTCATGGCATAGCAATATTCTTTTTATGTCACGTTTTGTAACCAGAGTCTCGTGGAGGAAGAGCGTGAGTTTGTGTATAGATCTAGACGGGATTGACCATCCCGCACGTTGCTTTTAGCTACAGTGGGATCTGCAGGTCTACGGGTGACAAATGTCATATCATTTTCGACGCATGAAGGACGTCGTGTTTTATACTAGTCAATCAAGTATGGTTATAACCTAATCACATTTAACCTAATCTAACCAGTATGGTTACAAGGTAGTTAATGCATCACTAGTTTATTTTATACAAATCTATTGTAAACCTTCATTTTTCCATTACATTCATACTGTGATATGCTCACATGAGAAATTCATACTATTTTTCTAGTAAATATGGTTTTACAAATATGGAAAACATACATTTTATAATATTTCAAGTACAAACATACATTTTACAAGAGAACAAACATACAAAACAGTCAGGTCTTGGGTAGAAGACTACATTTCATTTTTAGAAGAAAATATAGAATTTTCTGGGAAGTATACAAACATTTCACTAAACAAGTACAAACATTTTCAAGAAACAACTACAAACATTTGAAACTAAATACTTATGAACTCACCAACTTAAATGTTGGTACTCTCATTCAAAATAACTTGTATTCTTAAGGAACCAGTAGACAGGTACACTGGATTGGGTTTTTGAGAAGACGGAGCATGTTCAAGACTCGTCTTTTATTTTGATAATTATGTTTGGTGTCTTACAACTATACTCAGAACACACATGTATTAACTATTCTATTAATGCAATAGATGTTGTTGCTTGTTTTACTATTGTCGATTGTTATGATACTGTACATGACGTCCTCCTACCCCGAATGTTTCCGTCCTCTCGGGTAGGGGGTGTGACATATTGGTATCAGAGCATTGTTTATAGTGAACTAAGTATATCAACCCATAAAAGATATACAACTATAAATGCAACGGGATTAAAACACTCTGACCAAGAGATTATACTTTTTAAATAATAAAATATTTTACTAAAGTATACATACATGCATTCATACTAAGAACAGTGTCATACTAGAACAGAACAAAAGTATTACGATTGTTGTGCAGCACAAGTAGGCTTGGGGACATATAATCAGGTCTGAGATTGATATAGCCTGATCAACTATATATATCCGAGAAGTGATTAGCATGTGCCTAGGAATTGTTGTGGTATTGCAACAAGTCTAAAATTTACCAACTCTACTAGAATAAAACACTAGAACATAACATAAACTTAAAATACTATAATAGTATTTTGTTGTACTATAATTACTTATCTGAAAAGTAAAAAGGTCTTTACTAGTAGGTCAATAGTTGTTGAGGGGATGCGCTAAGGTTATATGTGACTAAGATGTTATAGACTTAGAATCTGTGATCGTCGCTTTACTTCCTGTTCCTTGTTTGGTTGTGGTCGTAGAGTTGGATCACTTATTCGTAGGTCTATTCTGTCTTGGATATATATAGTTGGTATGTACTATGTAAGTATTGAAGTAATTGGTAAGGATCATCCTATAAATATCTTTAGTAATACATCTATCATATGCCTCTTACACCACTTCTCTCGCTTAGATAACATGGCTGGATTCCATCTACCTGGTGGCCCGTACTTTCCCGATCAAGGGAACGGTGGATGGCTTGAAGCTGAACCTGAAGAAGAGAACACGGTGGTCCCAGTAGAAGAAGACCCCAATGAGAGTTCTGAGGAAGAGAATGAATAGGAAGTTCAAAAAGACTCTGACTCAGAACCCGAGGTCTATAATCCACCACAGGTTGCCCAAAATCCTAACCATCGACAGGATTTTCATGGCCCGACGCCTATGTGGGCAGTGAACATGGGAAGCGGGAGCCATGAACAGGGACAACTACCTCCTTATGATGGAGACCGAAGCTTCTACAACCTGAACGAGGGAGGCTCAACTGACAGAATCCTTCCTATCTTGGTTCGTCGTGTTGCTCGCAATGCTGAACAAGGAAGTACAACCATCGACCAAGTCATGGAAATCAGGGCTAACTCAGGAGTCAACACAGTTCGTCTCCACCATATGACCGATGACCAAGAGGTGACAAGGACTCACACTAACGCTCTATAGATGGAACTGAATGCCAGTCAATCCGAAGTTAGAGAACTTCGATAGGGTTAAGTTGCATTGGAAAGGCGTATGTGGGAAACAAAACAACAGTTGGCCGAGTCCAGGGCATAATCTAGTACCAACCAGAACAACACTCCTCGCGAGTAGAGCATACTCTACTCACTCTTTTGGATATAGATTAGGTCTACTTTTAGACTCTAGTATTATTTTCTTGTTTATATCTAGGCCTTGAACTTTCAGTTCGTTAGGTCGTTATGCTGTCAAGGTTTTCTCTGTATTGGTATATGTAGACCTATTACAAGGTCAAATTTTCCTAAACTCTATACATCTAATATTCCAATGTTATTGACAGACATCCAATCCTCTTTGAAAACACTCAAACAATTTCATGTTGAACTATGGTATATTTCTTCAAGGAACACTCTCATTATTCTCTATGTTGAATACTTACAATTATCTTCATCTTTGTAATCTTATACTTGAAAGATGCCTCCTCGTAGAACAAACAGACGTAATCCAGTAGCTCCTCCACAATTCGATCCTGTAGTTTTTCAAGCTGCAGTGACCGCGGCTGTAACGGTAGCCTTAGCTCAGGTCAACGTTAGCAGTACTAGCGGAGGTGGAACGAGTGTTAACTCCACCCAAGGTGATAGTCACGGGCACCCTAGGGACTGTTCATACAAAGACTTCACCAACTGCAAACCCAAAGCCTTTAACGGAAGCCGTGGAATCATTGCCCTATCGCAATGTTTTGAGAAAACGGAGTCAAATCTTCGAGATATGCTCCTGCCCAGAAGGAAGCAAATTAAAATTTGTTGCCTGCACCTTCTCAGACTGGGCCCTCACATGGTGGAATGGTCATGTGAAGTCACTTACTCTCATAATGGCTAACTCGATGGGCTGGGAAGCACTAAAGGAGCTGATGATAGGAGAATACTGCCCGAGGGGCAAAGTTCAGAAACTTGAACAGGAACTATGGAGCCTGACCATGAAACACACTGACATAGTAGCCTACACGGCTGGGTTTAGTGGCATAGTGGCTCTATTTCCGGGGATGGTCCCCACTAAAGGCAAGAAGATCGAGAGGTACATTTGGGAATTGGTACCTCCATTTTAGGGGATTGTATTGTCTTCAAACCCTACTACATTCGACAGTGCCAAACGATTGGTACAACGACTCATTGACCATGGAGTCCGCACACCATCAACAACCCATGTTTTCCCAAAACCGGCCAAAGGGAACGGCAACAAGAGGAAGTTTTGGGACGGAAAGAAGAACAAATCGGTGCTGAACTCGGCCAAGAGAAAGAAGGATGTGGCTGTTTATGCCGCAACAACCCCTGCTGTCCCTGCACCGGCAAAGTAGTACGTTGGAAGTTTGCCAAAGTGCAACAAGTACAACTTCCATCACAACAACCCCTGTCGGGAGATGCAGTGTGCTAACTGCAACAGGAAAGGGCACACAACTCGTTTCTGGAAAGCTCTGGCAAGACGAGTCACACAGGTCCCTGGTGTTGGTGTAGGCCAGCCATGCTACGGGTGTGGTGAGGTTGGACACTACAAGAGGAACTGCCAGAAAGAAGGGAATAGTGGTGAAGTAGCGAGAGTAATCGCTATTGGCCATGAGGAAGCTGTGGCAAACCCTACAGTGGTCACGGGTACGTTTCTCCATGATAACTCTTATACATTCATACTATTTGAAAGTGGAGCGGAGATGAGTTTCGCGAACCAAAAATTTAAACACTTACTTAAACAACAACCACAAGAACTAAAAGAAACATTCACCGTAGAAATGGCTAACGGGAAGACTGAGAGCACTAACGATATATACATAGGATGCACCCTCTCTCTAGATAGCTATTCATTTCAAATCGACCTCATGCATGTCTCAATTTAAATTTTCGACGTCATTATCGGCAGGGATTGGTTGTGTCTTGATCATGCTGACATCATGTGTTTTGAGAAAGTCGTTCGTCTTAATCTACCGAATAGCGAAACCCTAGTTATCTATGGCGACAAACCAGGCACAAACCTTCGAATCATCTCGAGTATTCAAGCCCAGAAGTACTTACGAAAGGAATATCATGCGTTCGTTGCTCACGTGGTTGACATGAGAAAAACGGTGAATGACATAAAGAACATCCAAGAAGTCTGTGACTTTCCCGACATCTTTCTCGAAGATCTTCCAGGATTACCACCACAACGTCAAGTCGAGTTCAGGATTGAATTAATTCCAGGAGCTACCCCAGTAGCCAAATCGCCTTACCGACTAATACCAGATGAGATGCAGGAACTATCTAGTCAACTGAACGAACTGATAAGCAAAGGATTCATTAGACCAAGCTTTATGTCGACCTCAAGCCTTACCGACTAGCACCAGTGAGAGCACCGTCATAAATTTAACTACTAGCTAGTTGCGCGTCACCCACTTCAGGCCAGCACAGAGGTGATCTGCACTTGCGGCCATAGAGAGCTTCGAAAGGAGCAGCCTTTATGCTAATGTGATAATTTTTTATTGTAAGAGAATTCGACAAGGGGTAAATGAGTATCCCATGCCTTTCCAAAGTCTGTTACGCAAGCTCGCAACATATATTCAAGAGTTTGAATCGTCCACTCACTTTGTCCGTCAGTTTGTGGATGGTAGGCGTGATGGGTTTTGAGCATTCTAACACTTCCTAAGTGTACATGCAACCCTAATAACCTTGAATCTATGTTTTCTCTATATACATGCAAATTTCTTTTTCAAGGTTATTTCCTAACTAGCATGGCATGGGGATTACATAAAACATAAAACTAGTAGAAATACATACCTTGTTGTTGCTTGGATTCCTTCAAGACTTTGTGAGCCTAGCACCCCAAATGTTGTGCCTCAAATGCTTCACACAACACCACAAGACTTGGAATAACTTGAGAGAATACTTCTAGCACTAAAAATTGGTTATGCCTTCTCTAGTAACACTATGTCCACTAGATCCACTTTTTGCTAGCCATAGGGTTCCTTTTATAGTGTTGTCACAATTAGGGTTTACACATGAATGCCCTTAATTGTCATGACTCTTGATTTCCCATGACCCATGGATTTGTAACTCCCATGGACTATCCATGGAGCTCCATATGGTTACATCCATAACCCATAAACCATGGATCATTAATCCACCATAAAAGAATTGATGATTGTCATAATCAACCCTATATATTTAATTAGTCTCACTTTGATCACCAAATTAATACTAGATTAATACTTGATCAATACTAATTAAATAATACTATTATTAATATATTAGAACTTATAATATATTAATAATCATAAGTGCCTTATTCTCTCATTTAGTCTATCCAAGTATTGCAATGCCATGCAACCCAAATGGACCATGTCGGGTCGGGTCAAGTACATACCAAATAAAGTTATGGACTTAGACACTATATCCAACAGTCTCCCACTTGGATAAGTCTAATAACTATATTTGCAAATATGACTTCAAAATCCGACTAGCAATCGTAGCTCTTTCAAAGTCTCTCGGAACTGAGATGATGATGATACGCCATTTAAGATAAGTGATCATATAATCCTCTGTTCTCATGATATCAGCCGGACAAACACATGGAACATGGTCTTACTTATTGTCCAGCATTTGTTTCTCGATCTCTGATTTATTTCGACATAGAACTAAATTGAACACATCAATTAGGTTCTGACCGGGCCCGGTACATAGGTCAAAACCAAATCATCGAGGGGCCCAGATATCGCTTCTATTTCTAGAAGGAACAGATAAACTTCGACTGATATGCTTGTACTAACTACTTGTTGAATTATTCACAAAGGCACGTTTTATGACATCGAGTTACCAATGCGTTTTCGTGCAATCAATGAATAACCAACTCATAGTCAACAACTCATATCTCTAGGTTTGAAGATTTATATGATATTACCGTCTCACGATCACTCGAGATAAATTCCATGAAGTGATGCAAGTGAGCGTGGGTTGGATCCAATACTCAGCCCTTATGAGTACTCATGAATGTTGTAGCAACCATTGCATTGTCCAAAGCACTTTTAGACAAATCATACAAGCCAAATTCATGACAGTCTTAAATCAATACTTACTTCCAAAGTTTGACTGACTGTGGATGGTTTGAATAATTACATAATTATTCTGGAAGTAAAAACATGCAAAATTGAAACATAGTAAACAATCAACACAAGATAGTAACACCTTACTCATAAATAAATAACAACTTTTATTTATCATCAAATGTCAATTACATTTTACAAGTTTCAGGAATCTAATTATTGAAACTAATATCATCCCTCAGCCCAATGCGCCTCGCATGCTGTAAATGCTTAACCCTGCTCAGTCCCTTCGTGAGGGGATCTGCCGGGTTCTCATTTGATGATACCCTCTTAGCCACGAGGAGTCCTTCTTCTATTCGATGTCTGATGAAATGGTAATTTCTGTCAATGTGCCTAGATCTCCCGTGATCTCTTGGTTCCTTAGCCAAAGCAACCGCACTTTCGCTGTCATAGAAAATTTCCATTGGCTCTTTTATAGCTGGTACAACTCCAAGGTCTCCGATGAAGTTCTTTAGCCATATCGCCTCCTTAGCTGCTTCACTTGCTGCTATGTACTCTGATTCACAAGTAGAATCAGCTACTGTCTCCTGCTTGGAACTTTTCCAAGTAATTGCTCCTCCATTTAGGATAAAGACCCAGCCTGACTGAGAGCGGAAATTATCCCTATCAGTCTGGAAGCTAGCATCGCTATATCCTTCCACTCTCAAGTCATCATTGCCTCCGAGGGTAAGGACCCAATCCTTAGTCCTCCGCAGATACTTGAGAATGTTCTTTACCGCTGTCCAGTGTGCCTTGCCAGGGTTCCCTTGATATCTGCTGACCATGCTCAAAGCAAAGGCCACATCAGGGCGAGTACTCATAGCATACATGATCGAGCCCACAGCGGAAGCATATGGTATATGACTCATTTCAGCTATCTCAGCCTCTGTACTCGGACTCTGAGTCTTGCTCAGCTTGGCATTACTCTGGATTGGTAATTCTCCTTTCTAGGATTCTTGCATGCTGAACCTCTTCAGCACCTTATCCAAGTAAGTACTTTGACTAAGTCCAATTAGTCTCTTACTCCTATCTCTCAATATCCTTATCCCTAGGATATAGGCAGCTTCCCCAAGGTCCTTCATAGCGAAACACTTCCCATGCCAGGACTTAACCTCCTGCAAGGTTGGGACGTCGTTTCCTATGAGAAGTATGTCATCCACATACAACACCAAGAAGCTAACTATGCTCCCACTAGCCCTGACATACACACAAGACTCATCCTCACTCCTAGAAAAGCCAAACTCTTTGACTTTCTCATCAAAGCAAAGATTCCATCTGCGAGATGCTTGTTTCAATCCATAAATGGATTTATCAAGCTTACATACTCTATTAGGGTATCTTGTATCGACAAAACCCTCTGGTTGAGCCATGTAAACATCCTCAGCCAACTTTCCATTAAGGAAAGCGGTTTTGACATCCATTTGCCATATTTCATAATCATGAAATGCAGCTATGGCTAACAATACTCTAATAGACTTAATCTTAGCTACTGGTGAGAAGGTCTCATCATAGTCAACTCCCAGAGTTTGAGTAAAGCCCTTCGCAACCAGTCGCGCTTTGTAAGTATGTACCTTCCCATCCATGTCGGTCTTCTTCTTGAAGATCCATTTGCACCCAACTGTCTTACGACCTGGTACATTGTCAACCAAGTTCCAAACTCGATTGTCATACATGGACTGAATCTCACTATCCATAGCCTCCTTCCATTTAGCAGACTCAGGGCCTGCCATGGCTTCCCTGTAATTATTAGGTTCATCCAAATCTATTAGTGTACTATCACTAATAAATGTATCACCTTCAGTGGTGATGTGATAACCATAATAAAAATCAGGTGTGTTTCTCACCCTAGTGGAACGTCTCGGAGGTACAGACTCATCTATCGGATCAACAGGAGTTTCCTCCTCAAGTTGGTCGATAGCATTTGAGGTTCCTTCACCACTTGACTCTTGAAGTTCTTCAAGGTCAATTTGCCTCCCACTGTCCCCTTGGCTTATGAATTCTCTCTCACGAAAGACTCCTCTTCTTGCTACAAAGACCACATTATCACCGGGTCTGTAGAAGAGGTAACCAAAGGATCTCTGTGGGTAGCCGATGAAAATACACCTCTCACTTTGAGGTTCAAGCTTGTCATGAGTCTCACGCCTCACGAAAGCTTCACAACCCCAAATCTTGATGTGGTCCAAATTGGGAACTTTCCCAGTCCACATCTCGTGAGGTGTTTTGGCAACCTTTTTAGTAGGGACTAGATTAAGGATATGGGCGGCAGTCTCTAAGGCATACCCCCAGAAAGAGATTGGTAACGAAGCTCGACTCATCATGGAACGAACCATATCCAACAAGGTTCGATTGCGCCTCTCAGCTACACCATTCAACTGTGGTGTTCTGGGAGGTGTCAATTGTGAGACGATCCCACATTCCTTAAGATAGTCAAGGAACTCAATGCTAAGATACTCTCCTCCTCGATCGGATCGGAGCATCTTGATGTTCCTGCCCAATTGATTCTCCACTTCCTGCTTAAACTCTTTGAACTTTTCAAAGGTTTCTGACTTATGCTTGATTAAGTAAATATATCCATATCTACTGTAATCATCAGTAAAAGTCACATAATAGCGATTAGCATCCCTTGTAGCAACTCTGAAGGGCCCACACACATCCGTGTGTACAAGGTCCAACAAACCTTCACCCCTATCACAAGTACCTGTGAAGGGTGACTTTGTCATTTTTCCAAGTAAACAAGACTCGCAACTATCATCTGACTTGAGGTCAAATGATTCCAAGACTCCAGCCTTTTGGAGTTGGCCTATACGCTTCTTGTTAACATGTCCAAGACGACAATGCCACAAGGATGCTTTATCCAAGCTATCTGAAGAATCAATATACAACACATTATTTCCTAGATTGTCTACAACATTCACGGCTTCATATACACCATCACAAGGTAATACTTTAAAGTAAAATACATCATTGTAATAAACATTAATAGCACCATTTTTATTATCAAATGAAAATGTAAAACCTTGTTTGTACAAGCCATGAAAAGAAATAATATTTCTCGCCATTTCGGGCGAGTAACAACACTTATTCAAATCTAACATTAACCCATTATTAAGCAATAAAGAATAAACTCCTATCTTGGTAACAGGTGATGCTTTCCTGTTACCCATGACTAAGTTTATCTTCCCGTGCTCCACTTGCTCACTTCTTCTTAGTGCCTGCAAATCAGTACAGATGTGAATACCACAACCTGTATCAAGCACCCAAGAATTAGCATTAGATGAGTTATTAGACAATATTGTGTAAATACCTGCATGGGTGGGTTTAACCTTCCCATCCTTTACATCTTGCAGATATTTAGGGCAGCTTCGCTTGAAGTGTCCCTTATCCTGGCAATAGAAGCACTGTGCTTCCTTTGGGTTTGAAGAAGGAGTAATGGGACCTTTCTTTGTCCCACTTGAAGAGGAACCATCAAGAGTCTTACCCTTGGTACCCTTCGAAGGGCTTTTCCTCTTCTTACCCTTTCCCTGCCCAATAGCCAAAACAGGGGCTGTTGAAGGAGTAGAAGTAGCAACCGCTTTACCCTTAAGGCCATTTTCAGCTGTCCTTAAGAGTCCTTGAAGTTTGCTAAGTGTGACTTCCTCCTTGTTCATATGATAAGTCATACGAAACTGATCATAACTTGGAGGTAAGGAATGGAGAATGATGTCAATCGCAATTTCCTCAGGAAAGTCAACATTTAGCTTCAGCAACCGGTCAACGAACCTTTGCATCTTCTGCAAGTGACCGGTGATGGGTTCACCATCCTTCATCCTTTCGGTTCTCATGGAGGAGATGATTTCATACCTCTCTTGATGCGCGCTCTGATGGTACCTTTCCATCAGATCCAGGTGCATCTCATAGGGGTAGAAATCTTCATAGGATTTTTGAAGTTCAGGAGTCATGGTGGCCATCATGATGCATGCTACCTTAGTAGCATCCTTTTCATGTGCAACAAACTCCGCAAACTCTTCAGGAGTAGCAGTGGCTTCATTTACAACCTTAAGCTCCCTATCGAGGACATATTCCTTGTCCTCATAGCGGGTAATCATTCTGATGTTTCTGATCCACTCATTGAAATTGGATCCATCAAAGATGACCTTACCACACAAGTTCATAAGGGAAAAGAAGCCTGTTGGGTTTGAGCCAGAAGCATTGTTGGAAGACATCTGAAAGGAAAGAAAGACAAGTTTCATTAGATTAGGAATCCTTAATAATTCACCCAAATGAAATATTAAGGCTAGGATCTAACAAACTATTTATAGTTGGAAGAGGGATGCCGTAATCCATACTATAAAATATTTGAAGGTAGGTAAATGACGATTTACCAATTTCCACCATAAGAACGAAATATTTTATTATTAGGTTTTATTGGTTTTGAAACTCCTAGATCTTTTGAGATACATTGAACTTTTCAATGGCATGTTTGAATCTCGATTGTGCCCTCTCAAGTTTGTGACTGGGATGCCGAGGATCACAAACAAGGTGTGAATAACCATACAAATTGACATGGTACCCTCAACAATATTACCTAATCGATGTGCCAGTTAACCACACACGCTCCACCGATCTATAATAAAGTCAAGTTACCCTTTGCCACTCCTACTAGTCCATGTTAGTGTGCCGGTTAACCACACACGCTCCACTAACGACTTGGTAAGGTACAAAGTGTAATTTTATGGGCTAGCACCAATTTCACATTTTCCTAAAGTAACTAAGATTGAGAATTTATAATGTATAGTTACTTTATAATTCATTATACTTTTAACAAGTATTTAAAGTCGTATCCTACCCGTTCGACTAACGACCCTCCACCGATCAAGGAAGCGGTGGGTGAGAGTGGACACCCATTAAGTCACCATTTTATAGGCAACAACCTTATACCCCCCTTATAGACCGGCTTCGTGAATGAGGCCTACTAACGGTAAGAATGACATATTCTTATACATATCTATATGATAAAATTATAATAATAGTATAAGTGTTGACTTTTAAACTTTTTAAAAATCTAAGGTTTATTTGGAATTAAAGTATTAAAGTGTAAGACTTTTCAAATTCCAAAACTTGAGGGCAAGATTTGAAACTATTCCAAGTCTCTTCAATTTGTAACTTATGAGTTTTAATGGTTCATAAAATGAAGACTCTTCATTTTATGAAACCTCTTTAGTTCTTTAATCACAATTAAAAGAAGTGACTTTTGGTTATCCATAACTTGAGGACAAGTTATGCACACCATCATAGCCATTAAGATCATGAATTAAACACACATGGTGGTTACACATAATTCCTATGATCTTCTAAAAACTCATAAGAACACAAATTCATGTCAAGCAATTTCAAGAAATCATATAAACATATACAATACTTGAAAATTGATAAAAGTCATGTAAAATGGGTTAACATAATCATTATCATTTTGAAAAACAGATTTTACAAGTCCAAAACAGATTGGGATAATGATCTTAATCCATTTCCAGCAACAAAACTCGAAAAAACTGCCCAGCACGCTCCTACTCGCCGAGTGCACTATTCTACTCGGCGAGTAGAATGAATTTGTTCATGGACTCGGCGAGTCCTCCCCATGGACTCGGCGAGTACAGTCGTCAGAGTGCAAAATTTTCGATTTTTAAGCAGTTTTGCATCAAGTATACAGAAAACAATCCTAGGCTCTGATACCACTGATGGGTTTTGAGCATTCTAACACTTCCTAAGTTTACATGCAACCCTAATAACCTTGAATCTATGTTTTCTCTATATACATGCAAATTTCTTTTTCAAGGTTATTTCCTAACTAGCATGGCATGGGGATTACATAAAACATAAAACTAGTAGAAATACATACCTTGTTGTTGCTTGGATTCCTTCAAGACTTTGTGAGCCTAGCACCCCAAATGTTGTGCCTCAAATGCTTCACACAACACCACAAGACTTGGAATAACTTGAGAGAATACTTCTAGCACTCAAAATTGGTTATGCCCTCTCTAGTAACACTATGTCCACTAGATCCACTTTTTGCTAGCCATAGGGTTCCTTTTATAGTGTTGTCACAATTAGGGTTTACACATGAATGCCCTTAATTGTCATGACTCTTGATTTCCCATGACCCATGGATTTGTAACTCCCATGGACTATCCATGGAGCTCCATATGGTTACATCCATAACCCATAAACCATGGATCATTAATCCACCATAAAAGAATTGATGATTGTCATAATCAACCCTATATATTTAATTAGTCTCACTTTGATCACCAAATTAATACTAGATTAATACTTGATCAATACTAATTAAATAATACTATTATTAATATATTAGAACTTATAATATATTAATAATCATAAGTGCCTTATTCTCTCATTTAGTCTATCCAAGTATTGCAATGCCATGCAACCCAAATGGACCATGCCGGGTCGGGTCAAGTACATACCAAATAAAATGGACTTAGACACTATATCCAACAAGGCGGTACTCATGTCCAGCCTAGTTCCCAAAGATTTTTGTAAAGATTGCCAGAAACGAGAAGTTAATCTACTATCTCGGTCAGAAATAATAGATATTGGAACACCATGCAGCCTAACGATTTCTTTGAGGTAAGTTCTTATTAGCTTCTCCATCTTGTCTGTCTCTTTGATTGGTAAGTGTGCGGATTTGGTTAATCTATCGGCGATTACCCAAATAGTATCATAACCACCCGATGCCTTGGGTAACTTGGTTATGAAATCCATTATAATCCGCTCCCACTTCTATTCAGGGATTTCAGGTTGTCGCAATAATCCTGAAGGTTTCTGGTATTCTACCTTGACTTTGGAACAATTAAGGCACTTGCCCACAAAGGTAGCAATTTTGGCCTTCATTATTGGCCACCAGTATAGTTTCTTGAGGTCCAGGTACATCTTGTCTGAACCTGGATGAATGGAGTACCGGGTTTTATGTGCTTCATTCATGACCACATCTCTGTAACCGCCGAACTTTGGTGTCCAGATTTGGTTCAAGAAACAATAGACTCCATCATCCCTAACTCTGAAGTTTTTATCCATTCCTCTCAAAGTTTCACCTGCCACGTTTTCAGGTTTTAAGGCCTCGAGTTCAGCCTCTTTGATCTGTGTGGACAGATGTGAATGTATTGTCATGGTCAACAACTTTACTCGGTGTCTCGAGTATTCTTTTCTGCTAAGGGCGTTAGCTACTACGTTAGCTTTACCAGGGTGATAAAGAATATCACAATCGTAGTCGTTTAGTAGCTCAAACCATCGTCGTTGTCTCATGTTCAACTCTTTCTGATCGAAGATGTTTTGGAGACTTTTATGGTCCGTGAATACTGTGCATTTTGTGCCATATAAGTAATGTCTCCAGATCTTCAGAGCAAATACCACTGTTCTTGTTCAAGGTCATGTGTTGTATAGTTGACTTCATGTGTCTTTAGCTGTCTTGAGGCATAGGATATAACCTTTCCTCTTTGCATAAGTACACATCCAAGCCGTCGATTAGAAGCATCACAGTACACTATGAAATCCTATGTCCCTTCAGGAAGTAACAGGATCGGTGCACTACACAAAGCTCGCTTCAGCGTTTGAAACACTATTTCTTGCTTTTCTCCCCAGCTAAAAGTTACACCCTTTTGCGTCAGGGTGGTAAGCTATTCGAGAGAAATTCTGGATGAATCTGCGATATAGCCAGCAAGACCTAAGAATTAACGGATTTATGTAGGTGTTTTGGGTGCTGACCAGTTTTCGATTGCCTTTATTTTGGAAGGGTCGACGTGTATTCCTTCTGAACTGACCACGTTACCTAGGAATTCAACCTTCCTGATCCAAAATTCACACTTTGAAAACATCGCATAGAGTTTCTCTGATCTAAGAGTTTGCAATACTTGACGAAGATTTTGGGCATGTTCCTCTTCACTTCTTAAGTAGATAAGGATGTCGTCAATGAAGACTATGAAGAATTTGTCCAGGAATGGACGACATACTGTTTTCATTAGATCCATGAACACAGCAGGTGCATTCGTCAATCCGAATGGCGTCACTACGAACTCATAATGACTATAACGAGTTTTGAACGCGGTTTTGGGAATGTCATCCTCCAAAATCCATAACTGGTGATACCCGAATCTTAAGTCTATTTTTGAGAAGTAGCTCTCACCTTGAAGTTGGTCGAACAGATCGTCAATACGAGGTACAGGGTATCGATTCTTAATGGTAAGTTTATTCAGCTCGCGCTAGTTTATGCACATACAGAATGATCCAGCCTTCTTCATCACGAACAAAATCGGTGCTCCCCAGGGTGAGAAGCTCGGTCTTATAAAACCTTTGCTAAGTAGTTCGTTAAGATGGCTGGATAATTCCTGCATTTTAGAATGTGCAAGACGATAGGGGGGTTTTGCTATAGGGGTATCCCCTGGAATTAAGTCGATTCGGAATTCGACTTGTCGTTCAGGAGGCACTCCCGGAAGATCATCTGGAAAAATGTCGGGAAAATTGCAAACCTCAGGAATGCTCGCGGTATCTTTCACATCTTGCTTTTTGTCTACCACGTGAGCTAAGAAAGCATAGTACTCTTTACGAAGGTAATTATGTACCTTGATGCAAGAAATGATCTGGAGGTTCATTCCGGGTTTATCGCTGCAAATAACAAGGGTTTCGTTAGTTCGCAAGTTCAGATGAATGGCTCTTTCATGGCATAGGATGTGAGGATGGTTAGGACACAACCAATCCATACCTATTATGACATCGAAACTTTTGATAGAGACCGACATAAGGTCTATTGGGAAAGAAAAGTTATTC
The DNA here is from genome assembly GCF_052849685.1 of Lactuca virosa. NCBI lineage: Eukaryota > Viridiplantae > Streptophyta > Magnoliopsida > Asterales > Asteraceae > Lactuca > Lactuca virosa. Next base: position 300,947,829 of record NC_136429.1, on the reverse strand, counting down.
AAGGTAAGAGTACATCCTATGTATATATCGTTGGTGGATTCGGATTTCCCGTTAGCCATTTCAACTATGAATGTTTCTTTTAAAGGTTTGGAGTTTTGATTTAGCAAGTGTTTGAAATTATGACTCACAAAGCTCTTCTGAGCACCACATTCAAATAGAATGCATGCATAAGTGTTGTTGAGAAGAAATGTACCCGGGACAACTGCAGGATTTGCTACCGCTTCTTCATGACCCAAGGATAAAATTCTCCCAACTGCACTAGCATTTCCAGCTTTAGGACAATCTTTCTTGAAATGCCCCACTTCACCATAATTGTAGCACGCTTGACCTACTCCAGCAGCAGGTACTTGGTTAAGTGGTTGGGGTGGTGCTCTACAGAATCGGGCAGTATGCCGTTTTCTATTGCAGTTACGACACTGCATTTCCTGGCAATTCCCATTATGGTGGTAATTGCACTTATTGCACTTGGGGAGGTTACCAGCATAAGGCTTGGCTGGTGCTAGGTTAACAGGAACAGCAGCAGGTGTAGTAGCAGCATTGACTGTAACTAGTTGTTGCTTCTTTTAGGAATCCTGTGAAAACTTGCCCTTCCTCTTGTTCCTACCCTTCTTCTTTCTGTTGTTGTTGTTATTTCCCTTCGGTTGTTCTGGTACAGCAACCACTGAGTTTTGACGGGCTCCGTGGTTGATAAGAGATTGTGCCAGCTCTTTGGCACTATCAAAAGTAACAGGCCTCGAAGCTAAAACACTTGACTGAATTTGGGGCGACGGTCCCCAAATATATCTCTCAATCTTCATGCTCTCCAGAGCAACCATATCCAGGCACAGAATTGCCAGATCACAGAATCTACTGGTGTAGGTTGATATGTCAGATCCAACCATTGTAAGACCCCAGAGCACCTGCTCGAGTTTTTGAACTTCCCCTCGCGGACAATATTCCCGCATTAACATGGGTTTGAAGTTCTCCCAGCTTATCGAATTAGACACTACCAGAGTAAGTGACTTAACATGGCCATTCCACCATGTTAAAGCACTTTTTGAAAATGTACAAGCAGCGAATTTGACTTTGCTGCTCTCTGGACAAGAGAAGATTTCAAAAATTGCTTTTGTCTTTTCTATCCACTGCCTTAATATAATAACCCCTCCAGTTCCATTAAAGGTCTTGGGCTTGGCATTCCTAAAATCTTTATAAGTATACTCTCGCGAGTGCCCATGAGTCTCGTCAATGTTAGGAGGATCTGCACCAGCTCCCGACCCACTAGCACCAGGAGTATGGATATGAGACATGGCAGCAGCTACAGCCGTCGTGACCGTCGCTTGGAACATAGCGGCGACGAACTGAGGAGGTGGTGGCGGAGGTGGCACCTGTGGTTAATTTACATTGTGACATTTCCTGATTTCTACGAGGAGGCATCTTTTTCTGTAAAAGTCAAAAGATACAAAGATGGTAAGATATCAAGAGTGAATATAAATTTTGATATCTCGGAACTAAAGCATATAGTTCAACATGAATCTTGTAATGAATTGGAAATAGAAGTCTGGGGATATGTAATTTAATGGTTATTTTTCAAAGATCAAGAAAATGCATGTCGATTTAAATTGACATATTGAGTACATAAAGTCTGGAAAAATTGACCCTAAACAGGTCTACAATACACCAAATTCAGGGAAAAACATCGACATCATACAAACCTACCGAAAATAAAATTTTCGTGGTCTTACTGAAAAACATGAAAAATAACGCTAGAACCTATCCGTAGACTTAACTATAACCAAAAAAGTGAATAGGAAATGAGTACAACATCTCCTACTGGCGATGGGTATCATTCGGACGAAACCTCAGCTCAGCCAGCTGACGCTCCACACCAAGTAGATGTCTTTCATACTCTGTCAGACGTGCTCGGAGTTTTATGACTTCAGCTCGAGTTTCAGCTAATTCTTGCAGCAGAGACTCATTGTCCCTCGTAGCTCTCTCGCGAGAATATTCAAGACGACAAATGCGAATTGTATTAACTCCCGTGTTGGCATCAACTTCCCTGATTCGGTTGATGGCTGTCCTACCCTGAATTTCATTTCGAGCAACCCTGTCGACTAGAATTGGCAGGACTCTGTCTGCTGAGCCTCCTTCGCTCAGGTTGTAGAAACTTCTGTCTCTGTTGTATGGCATATGTTGACCATGTTCTTGACTTCATGTTTCCAAATTTCCACCCACAGAGGCGTTGGGCCTTGGAAAGCCAGACGAGGGTGAGGATTTTGGGCAACTAGTGGTGGATTATAGGCTTCTGATTCGGAATCATTGTCTCAGGAAATTTTTTTGCAAAATCATCATCTAAGGGAATTTCGTGATTTTCTTCTGGTTCTGCATCTTGTTCTTGACCGAGGAAGTACGGGTCTTTGGGTAAGTGAAATCCAGCCATTGTTATCTAAGCGAGAATAGGGATAAGAGATATAGAATATAGTTAGTAACGATTGATTAAGGATACAAGTTTCTATGAGAGAGACCTATAGTTAACAAGTAATGTATTATGTATGACTTTTTCTACGTATGACTATAACTATAAAGTGTATACTAATTATATATAACTTGGGTATAATCGACCCTTGATTAAATGACCTGGCTCTAAATCCACAACCAACCAAGGAACAGGAAATGAAGCTAGATCACATATTCTAAGTCTATATAACTTTAATTATATATAATTGTAATACACCCTTAATATTTACAGTTCTACCCTTAATTTATCTATTGTTTTCACATGTTTGTTATTAGTATGTAGTGCCTAAAATACCCCTATAGTATTTTAATCTTCATGTTCTCCTCTAGAGTTCTTCTGAATATGTATGACTTGTAAGTTTTAGACATGTCGCAACACCACTATCATTCCCAAACACATGTTGGTCATATCTCAAATCAATATAGTTGATCAGGCTATATTAATCCCAGATATGATTACATAACTGCCCAGGTTTGACTGTAATGTTCAACATCCAAATACTTTTATGTTCTTATGAATGTGATAATGTACTTGTAGGTATGAGTGTTAGTATACTTATAAAAATACTTAAACTTTTAAAAAGTATACTTGTTGTCAGAGCTCTTAGCCCCGAATGTATTTATAGTTTGTATATCTTTTATGGATTGATATACTGAGTTCACTATAAACAATGCTCTGATACCAATCTGTCACACCCCCAAACCAGACGGCGGAAACGTTCGGGGGTGGAGAACCTTATTTGTAGTATCACAACACATGCATTATAGTAATCAGAGTACAAACAACCATTGTATTTAGAAAGTATAAGTATTTACATGTGTTTCATCATTGCATACTGAAACTAAATAGTTGTACAAAAGAAGAAGACAAGACATAAATAGCTCCATCTTCTCAAAAGCTCGGGGAATACATGTCTACTGGTTCCCTGAGAATACAAGTAATTTGAAAAGAGAGTATCAACATATAGTTGAGTGAGTGCATAACTATTTATGTTTTGAAAGAATGTTTTATGTTTCTTGAATATGTAAACTGTTCTAGAAAATCCTATATTTTCTGTTGTATATGAATACTAGTTTTATTTTCATAAAAAATGTTCTATTTGTAGACCAATGTTATGTATTTGTAATCCTTTTGTAAACTTGTATCTGAGAGTATGTCTGGTATCATCAACTGTTATTGTAAACTGTAATGTAACACTGTAAATTGTATCTTGTAAAATAGTACTTTGAAAATGTATTTATGTTTAGTTAATTATACACTAACGTATTGTTAATATCTTTAATGAGTTATTATAACCATACTGACTAGATGGCCTGACCCAACGCTATGAATGCGCTGAAAGCTGCTTAACTATTTTTCACTTGCAGGCGTGTATGCCTGACCGTAGCTAGTTGTCCGAGTGTGGGGTTGTCAATCCCAATATAGATCTATACACACATTGTTTCAATCCCCCGCTGGGGATTCTGGTTATAATCTCAGGACTTTAACTATGTTGTTTAAAATGAATTAAACAACCTGTACTACTTGACTCATAAAAGCATATAAACGTTACTTGTATAATAGTTACGAAAACCCAATCATTCTGAAATAAATGATTGATAGTATGTTCTTGAATTAGTATCCTTAACATGTATCTGAGAGAATGTATACTCTTCATTAGTTTTGAATCAAACCTTTGTTCTTGTAAAACAATGTACTCTAGTATACTTGAATCGTGAATTAATTTTCTATGAATCATAAATTATACCTATTATAATTTATATGTACTTTCTGATTTGATAACGAGTATTCATGAATGTTACCCCTTGCTAAACATGTTACAAAGGGTAATTGTACTTAATGAACTAACTTTTATACGTGTATACATATACAGTTACATATAAGTAAAATTTAAATGACACTCGGACAAAAAACTGATACTTGTAATCCCACATCCAAACAAGGAAAAAGAACCAAATTGGGTTATCAGTCCTAAGCCTTTTAAATCTTATTTATATAAATATATGTCTACTAGTATGATTTTTGGGAGAAATATAAGTTTATAAAAACATTTAAAAGAAGTTTGATATTTTGAAATCCATTTTGGTGACTTGATATCGTTTTGAAACAATTATTGAAAATTATTTAATTTGATGATAACTGAAATCCATTTTGATAAGATATTTGAAATCACTTGTTTATAACACAAACTTTGTGTTAGCCTTGTATCCTCCCCCCCCCCCCCCCCCCAACAGTAATAACTATGAAAATACGGGGGTATGAACTCACCTGTTGTATGTTATTCAAACGTAAGATTGGTGTAGGATGCTAAGTGTCAAGTGACATCTTGAACACAACGGATCCTATTAAGCATATACTGATACATATATGAATATAATTAGTGTATATAACAAGTAATTATGATAGGAAACCACTTTAGGGACTAGGAAACACTTGAATTTAAGTGTTACAATCACATGTGATTGCTCTAAAGGGGTTTACGGCCACATAAAGGTATGTACGACCAATGTGTGTACGGACGTTTGAATGTACGGCCATGGAGTGTACGACCGTACACTCATGAATTAAGTTTGCAAAAATGGGTGTTTTATCCTTTGGGGTAACTAGTGTGACAATTGTACATCAAGAGAATGGACAAACTATCATTTTTGGAAGGTTTTAAGGTGTGTACGGCCACACCATGTGTGTACGGCCGTACACCCTTGATGATCTTGAGTCAGATAATGTTTTACGGATTTGAATCAAGTGTTTAACATGTCTAACTAGATGATTGAAGGAATACTCATGCTTTTGAAGGTCTTCTAAGGAATTCAAGGCTCAAGAACAAGTGTTTGTTCTTGGTGTTCTTGGTGAAAAGGATGAAGATTTGAAGATCTAACCAAAAGAGAAGTTTTCATGGATGACAACATGGATCTTCACTAGATAAACCCATGTATCAACAATTAAATGGAAGGAATACTTACTTATGTCAAAATCCGAAATTTCTAGCTTGTATAAACATTCAAATTTATCAGAGTTAGTCTTGGTTGCTAACTTTTAGCCCTATTTGGAGTATATTCGAGTATTCTAAACTTAGTACATCAAAGGAATCAGTGTTAGGATGAATTGGTTGAAGTTCTAGTCATGAAGCAAACCGAAAACCTCCTCAAAAAGGAGTTTCCGGTCAAGACCTTAGAGTTTTCGGTCAAGGTGACCGAAAACCCCATCCTACATATATATTTCATGATCATTTGTATCATTCTTTCCTTTTCAAAGCTAGAAACATCCATTCTCTCTCAAGTATCATCGAGTTCTTCACTTTGATCTTCAAAATTGTAAGAATTCTTTCCATTTGATTTGTTGTTACAAAGCTTTATCTAGTACAACCCTTTATTTCATCCATGAAATCATCTCTTTCGGGTTAGAACACCAAGAACTCCAAGAACACACACTAGTGTTTTGGGGCGAAAACACCCTTCTTTTCTTCCATATTGTAAGTATCTATCTCCTATACTTGTTATCTAGTAAGGATACTTGATTTAGGGCATTGAAAACATCCATTTCTCAAGAACAATAGGTGTTTTCGGTCAAGTGCATCTCCCTTGACCGAAAACCCTAAAGAAAGGTGCCTTTAAGACCTTAAACTCACATAGGGCTTTGGATGAAACTTAGAACCCCTATACATACTTGAAAGCCCTTGAAAATCACCTTATGCACCAAATATCATGAGTTTTCGGTCTTAACCTCATGGACCGAAAACCCTAAAAACCGAGAACCATTTGGACCAAGAACCATTTGGACCGAGAACCATTTGGACCGAAAATACCATTAGGACCGAAAGCGCCAAGGAACATACGACTTAGGCCAAAAGCTCCATTTGGTAACCATACACTCATTTTAGGACACGTGGTTAGCGAAGAAGGAATCCACGTGGACCCATCCAAAATTAAAGCTATTGAAAACTGGTCAGCATCGAAGACGCCTACCGAAATTCGTCAATTTCTAGGCCTCGCTGGCTACTATCGCAGATTCATACAAAACTTCTCTCGAATTGCGAAACCGCTTACAACATTGAACTAGAAAGGCGTGGCCTTTGACTGGGAAGAGAAACAGGAAAAAGCATTCGAAACGCTAAAACAAGCCTTATGCACCGCACCGATACTGTCCCTCCCCGAAGGGACGGAAGACTTCGTGGTCTATTGCGATGCGTCAAATCAAGGGCTCGGGTGTGTTCTGATGCAACGAGGTAAGGTCATCGCCTACGCCTCAAGACAGCTGAAGACACACGAGGTCAACTACACCACTCACGACCTCGAATTAGTAGCAGTTGTATTTGCTCTGAAGATCTGGAGACACTACCTATATGGTACAAAGAGCACTATCTTCACAGACCACAAAAGCCTACAACACATATTCAACCAGAAGGAGCTCAATATGATACAACGACGGTGGGTCGAGCTACTCAATGACTACGAATGCGAAATTCGTTATCATCCGGGTAAAGCCAACGCGGTAGCAGACGCCCTAAGTCGGAAAGAATATTCTGGTCGAAGAGTCAAGTCATTAACTATGACTATCCATTCGCATCTATCCGCACAAATTAAAGAGGCTCAGTTCGAAGCCTTAAAACCTGAAAATGTGGCGGGAGATTCCCTATGTGGAATGGATAAGAACTTGGAAGTTAAGGGTGACGGAGCCTTATATCTCATGGATCGGATCTGGACACCGAGACACGGTGGCTTTAGAGACTTGGTCATGAAGGAAGCGCACAACACACGATATTCCGTCCACCCAGGTTCAGATAAGATACATCTGGATCTTAAAAAGTTATACTGGTGGCCTAACATGAAAGCGGAGATCGCTACCTTCGTAAGTAAATGCCTTACTTGTGCCAAGGTCAAGGTCGAATACCAGAAACCATCAGGTTTAATCCAGCAACTAGAGATACCTGAATGGAAGTGGGAGCGTGTCACACCCCAAAACCGAGAATGGCGGAATACGTTATGGGGTGGAGGACGTTATGTACAGTATCATAACAATGCATAATAGTAAAGACAGGCAACAACATCCATTGAATTAATATAATAATTGTAATACAAGCGTGTTCTGTACAGTTTGTAAGACACCAAAAGTATAATCAAAATAAAAAATGAGTCTTGTATGTACTCCATCTTCTCAAAAGCTGCATCTGTACCTGTCTACTGATGACCTGAGAATACAAGTTATTTTGAAAATGAGTATCAGCATAAAGCTGGTGAGTTCATAAGTATTTAGTGTCATTGCTTGTATAAAAATGTTTACAACAATGTAGTATAATAGCTGATATCAATGTTTGAAATAGTATACTTCCCTAGAAAATCCTATATTTTCCAGTGAAAGTAGTCTTCTACCAAGACCCAGTTGTTTGTATGTTTGATCCTTTGAAAATGTAAAAGTTTCCCAGTGAAACTATTAGTATGAAAATAAAGTTTAGACTTCATTCATGTGAAGTAATTGGGAAAATAATGTTTTACCCCAGCAGTGTCACTGCCGGCTAAATGTAATAAAAATGCAGACTCCACGTAATATTAAATATACAATACACCTCAGGGAGTCTGTTTTGCTAAATGTAATAATTGTAATAGAAGTGAACTCGTATGTAACCATGTTGATTGACGATCGAATATCTTATGACTCTCCAGGTCACACGTAGTATGGTGACATTTTGTCACCCCTGGGCCTAGTCGGCTCGGACTGTAGCTAGCAGTCGGGATGTGGGAGTGTCTGTCTCGTATAGATCTATACACATAATGCCCGCTCTCCCTCCAGGAGACTCTGGTTACTCAGTGATAGCACAATGAAGTGTCGTATCGAGAAATAGTATGTCACATTCTAGTTATAGTATATTCTCTTGTATATTGTATAATGTATCTTCTGGTATAATGTATAGAGTATTCTCTTGTAGTATATAGTATTCTCTTTGTATAGAATTTAACATGTATTGACTCATAACTGTACTGACTCTGGTAGGTACCATTGTAATAGTAGTAATAAGTAGTAATCCTTAACTATACCTATTATAGTTAAATGGTAATGTTGGTTGCATGCCTTTGTTACACGAAGGTACTGGACTGAAGTGAAGACTGTTATATCCAACACAAATATATATGATATATAACTAAGAATTCAACGACAGTCGGACAAATAACAGAATACCCTAAGTCAACAACCAAACAAGGAACAGGAAATAAGGTGAGCTATCAGTCCTAAGTCCTTCAAGTCTTACTTATATAAATATATTAGTATAGATATGGGTTTGAAAATAAAGCAAGTTTAAAAGAGTTTGAAAAACAGTTTTGGCATTTAAAGAGTTTGATAAAAGGTTTGAAACACTTGAAAATCCAAAGTTTGATGGTAATTTGAAAGCAGTAACAAATCTTGTAGTCTGTTCTAGTTATTAATCACATGTGATTGATACAATATCTATAACAGTTCAACTTGTATCCCCCCCATAAAAGCGTTTAAAATCATTTAAAAGGTTGATTTAGGGGTATGAACTCACCTGCAGTGAGTGGAGTGGATGGAAGTGTCGGGTAGGATGCTAGGTGTCAAGTGAGGACTTGAACACACACACTGATCCTATGTAACATGTAGCGATACATAAATGTATCTAATTAGTTATTTAATAACTAAATAATCAAGTAAAGACACTCTAATACATGGAAACACTTAGTTTCAAGTGCTAGGAGTGCTAAAGGGTTGTATCTAAGGAGAGCATGGCCTCACATTGGAGTTTACTCCTCAAATGGTAACCCTATATGTGTTTACGGTTTCTGGACCATTTCCCCCATGAGTTTACGGCCGTAAACTCATGTTAATGGTGAATTTGTGTGTTTTAAGGTCTTATACCTCACAAATAAGTGTTCTAGGTTTGCATCAAAGGCTTAGGAAGGGTCTAGGGCTCAAAAGGACTCACCATTGGAGTTTACGGTCCTTGGACCACCCTTGGGAGTTTACGGTCGTAAACCCTTGGGTTTACGGTCGTAAACCCATGAGTTCACGGCCGTAAACTCATAGTTACTCCAACCATTTCGTGTTTTGGTGTTTCTAGTTCATGCATGCAAGGTTCTAGTCTTTTATCCAAGCTATAGAAGGTCTTAGGGGCATTTAGACACCACTTGGTGGTGTTTACGGTTCAAGGATATCCTTTGACCGTAAACACATATGTTCTTGAGGTTTTTGATGTTCTTTCCATGGATTAACAAGTATACTAAGCAAATAACTAGCTAGGAGGAGTATACTTACTTATATGAAGCTTGCAAGAGTGTTTAGGGCCAAAAACACTAGTGTGTGTTCTTGGTGTTCTTGGTGTTTTGAAGAACACATGAAGATCTAAGTAAAAATGAAGAATCCATGGATGAAATGATGTATAAACACTAGATTAAGTGTTGTATGAACGAATCTAGGAAGGAAACACTTACATTTTGGCGGATTTGAAGAAATGAACTTATGATACTTGAGAGAAAAAAGTTGGTGTTCTTGAGGTGGAAAGTGTAAAGTGAGGGAATAGTGGGTAAACTCATGCTATATGCATGAGTTCTTGGGAAAATGGTGGTTACGGCCCAAACTCTTCTTGTTTGGTCGTAAACACCTAGCTAGGGTGTTGTTTGTTTTGTTTGTTAAACACCACTCATAACGACACTTCTTTTTATTTATTCGTTTGACGATTTTTAAACTTAAACACCCAAACGGACTTAAATCCGGCCAAAAAAAATGTATTGAAATGTTTTTGACTATTATTTGAAGTGTTTGACTGTAGAGATTATACAATTGAAAATTTCGGGTTGTCACATCATCCCCCCGTTAGAGGGAATTTCTTCCCGAAATTAGAGTTCAAGCAACTAAGTTATTACAACATAACTAAGTAAAGAGATGAGGATATTTAAGTTTCATTTGATCCTCGCGCTCCCAAGTGAATTTAGGTCCTCGCTTGGCGTTCCAGCGAACCTTCACTATCGGGATACGGCTTTGTTTCGTTCACTTGACCTCTCGGTCCATGATCTCTATAGGTTCTTCCACGAAGTTGAGGCTCTCGTTGATCTCGATCTCGTCGAGTGGGGTTACAAGAGTCTAGTCGGATAGGCACTTTTTCAAGTTAGAGACGTGGAAGGTAGGATGTACGTTACTAAGTTTGCGGGGTAAGTTGAGTTTGTAAGCTACGGGGCCGATTCTAGCGAGAATTTCGAAAGGCCCTATGTATCTTGGATTCAGCTTTCCACGCTTTCCGAAGCGTATCAAGCCTTTCCAGGGTGAGACTTTCAAAAGGACTTGGTCTCCCACCTGGAACTCCAAAGGTTTCCTTCGTTTGTCTGCGTAGCTTTTCTGTCGGTCTCTAGAGGCTTTCAATCGTTCACGAATCTGAACGATCTTCTCTGTCGTTTCCCGAATGATCTCCGGACTCGTGAGAGTGCTGTTAGGAACTCGTCCTTTAGCTAATTGAGTGTCACCCACCTCAGCCCAGCATAGAGGGGATCTGCACTTTCGGCCATAGAGGGCTTTAAATGGAGCAACCTTGATGCTCGTGTGATAACTGTTGTTGTATGAGAATTCGACAAGGGGTAAGTGGGTATCCCATGCCTTACCAAAGTCGATCACACAGGCTCGCAGCATATCTTCCAAAGTTTGGATAGTCCTCTCACTTTGTCCGTCGGTTTGTGGATGGTAGGCTGTACTCATGTCCAGCCTCGTTCCTAAGGAGCTTTGTAATGACTGCCAGAACCTCGAAGTGAATCTACTATCTCTATCTGAGATAATAGATATAGGAACACCATGCAGACGTACGATCTCCCTAATGTATGTTCCGGTGAGCTTCTCTATCTTGTCGGTTTCTTTGATGGGTAGGAAGTGTGCGGACTTGGTCAATCTGTCGACGATGACCCATATGGTATCAAGTCCACCCGCTGACTTGGGTAAGTTGGTTATGAAGTCCATAGTGATCCACTCCCACTTCCACTCAGGTATCTCCGGTTGTTGGAGTAGACCTGACAGTTTCTGGTATTCGACCTTGACCTTCGCGCAAGTAAGGCATTTACTCACGAAGGTAGCAATCTCTGCTTTCATGTTAGGCCACCAATATGATTTCTTGAGATCCAGATACATCTTATCTGAACCTGGGTGGACGGAATATCGAGTGTTGTGCGCTTCCTTCATGACCAGGTCTCTGAAGCCACCGTGTTTCGGTGTCCAGATCCGGTCCATGAGGTATAAGGCTCCGTCACCCTTGACTTTTCAGTTCTTATCCATTCCACGCAGGGATTCTCCCGCCATATTTTCAGGTTTTAAGGCTTCGAGCTGAGCCTCCTTAATACGTGCGGGTAGATGCGAATGGATAGTCATTGTTAAGGATTTGACTCTTCGACCAGAATATTCTTTCCGACTTAGGGCGTCTGCTACTACATTGGCTTTGCCCGGATGATAACGAATTTTACATTCGTAGTCATTGAGTAGCTCTACCCACCGTCGTTGTCTCATATTGAGCTCCTTCTGGTTGAATATGTGTTGGAGGCTTTTGTGGTCGGTATAGATGGTGCTCTTCGTACCATACAGATAGTGTCTCCAGATTTTTAGGGCGAACACAACCGCCCCTAATTCGAGGTCGTGTGTGGTGTATTTGACCTCATGTGTCTTCAGCTGTCTTGAGGCGTAGGCGATGACCTTACCTCGTTGCATCAGAACACAGCCGAACCCTTGGTTGGATGCATCGCAGTATACCACGAAGTCTTCTATCCCTTCGGGGAGGGACAGTATCGGTGCGGTGCATAAGGCTCGCTTCAGGGTTTGGAATGCCTTCTCTTGTTTCTCTTCCCAGTCAAAGGCCACGCCTTTCTGGGTCAATGTAGTCAGGGGTTTCGTGATTCGAGAGAAGTTTTGAATGAACCAGCAGTAGTAGCCAGCGAGGCCTAGAAATTGACGAATTTCCGTAGGCGTCTTTGGTGCTGCCCAGTTCTCGATGGCTTTAATTTTGGATGGGTCCACGTGGATTCCCTCCTTGCTAACCACGTGTCCTAAGAATTAGACTCTTCGGATCCAAAATTGGCATTTAGAGAACTTCGCATATAGCTTCTCCGATCGTAAAGTTTCCAGGACTTGTCGCAGATGATCGTTATGTTCTTCCTCACTTTGAGAGTAGATAAGTATATCATCAATGAAGACGATGACGAATTGATCCAAGTAAGGACGGCATACTCTATTTATCAAGTCCACGAATATTGCGGGCGCATTGGTCAGTCCGAATGGCATCACTACGAACTCGTAGTGTCCGTAACAAGTTCGGAAGGCTGTCTTTGGAACATCCTCCTTCAGCACTCGTAACTGGTGATTCCCGGATCTTAGATCAATCTTTGAAAAGTAGCTCGCCCTTGCAGTTGGTCAAATAAATCGTCTATGCGAGGGAGAGGGTAACGATTCTTGACCGTCAGCTTGTTGAGTTCCCTATAATCGATGCACATACGGAACGATCCGTCTTTCTTCTTGACGAACAAGACCGGCACTCCACAGGGTGAGAAGCTTGGTCTTATAAAGTCCTTGCTGAGCAGTTCGTTAAGTTGACCGGACAGTTCTTGCATCTCAGCAGGTGCTAGACGATAGGGCGATTTGGCTACGGGGGTTGCAGGGGTAATCCTGGGAGTTCTTCCGGAAAGACGTCGGGAAAATCGCGTACTATGGGGAGGTCTTTTAGGTCCTTTGTTTTCCGGCTCGTATCGACAATATATATTTGTAATTTTTTATTTTCATCCAGATTACCTGTCTTCTCTCTATTTAACCAAACTCCTAACATCGATTGTGTGGTGACTTCTGTTTTTGTAGAACCAACACCAATAGCGAGCTAAGACTGGACGGTGTGGGCAACGACCAATGACGTTATTATGACCTGGCCATGAGAAAACGTCGTTGCAAGCCTAGAACACCCCCCCCCCCCCAACGTTATTAGCCATTACATTATGGTGTGTTGTCGTGGTAACAAAAGGAAATAGCGCGCCTCTCTTCTTCCTCTGTGTTTTTCTCCTCACGACGACGTTATTAGCCTGGAACACCACCCCTTTTGCCGTTTTCACTGCGTTTTCCGGTGCCCACGTCACACAAACGCCCACCGACGTTGCTCATACCTTATAGCCTAATGACTGCAGGAGCTGTTGAGTTTGGATCTACGATGTTACAATATTAACATCATGCTTTCCATTCAAGTGTTAGGCTGGATACAGGATCCTAGGAACAGAGGGTCCAATGTTATCGGTGGTTTACCCAGGTTTGGTTTCTTTATTTCTTTTTATATTTGGGCTCTTATTTTTTCCTTTGAATTTGCCCAATATTTGTCTAATACATGTTATTTTATCTTTAAAATATTACTTAGCCACGTGATTCAAATCATTCATTGGCTCTCTCATATTTGTTAAACCAATGGACAATGCCAGATTTTAGATTTTGTAAAGGAAGAAAAAAACAAAGGTTGCAATATGATAGTAATGATATAATTCAAGCATTTTTTGGTTCTTTCATGATTTTTTACTAACAAACCTACGTAAGGTCATAAGTGAATTTCAATTATTTGTACATCAGCATTCTGATTTCCCCCCTTCATGAAAATATTTATTATGTCACTATGTCATGTTAAAAATATTACTTTTATTGTTTTTTTCTCTTATTTCGTTAGTCTTTGTAAAATACAAATACAGGAGATTGACAGCCAAGTTTAAAACAAATAATAACTTAAAATGATGCGTTGACATTACAGACACAAAAAATGTATAGGACAAATATTTTAGTTGAGTGATGACAAAATTTAGAATATGTTATTATGGTGATGGTGCCGAGTAAAACAAAACAACTCTCATATTGAGAAAACAATTGATACACCAAAAATAAGTATGCATTATTTTACCATTTCTTGATTAGAAATGAATTTATCGAATATATACATGGAGATCAAAATTCAGTTTTTATCTTTTTGGGCATAATTACAACCCATTAATGTCAAAATCTAGCCCAACTAACATAGTATCTCATTCGAACGGTATGATAGTGGTCTGATAAAACCCAAAGTTTTTAAATATGTATAACCTCTAGAAAACAATTTCCGAAACAACTTTTCGCACCTGTCGTTTGGCATGGACAACAACTAATATATATATATATATATATATATATATATATATATATATATATATATATATATATCAACATTTTTATTCTTTATCTTTATTATTTTATTAAAAATCAAAATTAAAATATATTATGAGACTATTAAATATTTATAATTTTATTATAATAAATAGAATATATTTTTTGCATATTAATTATAATATACATAATTATAAAAAGTGATAGGTTTTTTTAAGTAGTTCTTATATGAAATTTTTTTTATTTTTATTTTTATTTTTATTATTATTATTATTTTTAACATGTGTTTAGTAGTTAGGGTTTAGTATCACCAAATTAATTAAATTAAACGATTTTCAAAATAAAACCTTAAGATCTACAATCTAAATGACAAAACCTTTATTAAATAGACTAATAACACATCGACATTTAATTATTTAATAATAAAAAAATTACTACTACCTTGTCTATACATATAACATCTCATTGCTTTTGTACCACTGAACTTTATTTCAAAAAAAAATTATAATCTAAATATTAATTAAATTTGATATTTAATAATATAAAATTAATATTTGTAAGAAATAGTTAAAGAAGATAATGAAATGAAAGCTAAAAAAGGTGACAACTTGCAGAGCCCCCTCTATTTGACTAGTTTGTTTGGAGGGCCAACTCTGATTCCTACATTACATTGATAAGTAAATTTTCACCCCAACCAAATATATATATATATATATATATATATATAATAGGTAGGTTAGACTGGCCGTGATAATCACAGCCCACGTGAGGTATACGGTTTATGAGTATTTCTGTTATCATCGTCCGAAGAAATCACACGTTGTATTGGGTAACTACATAAAAACACCATGCTAAGCTAAGCATGACTCAATATTACACTTGAAACGAAATCTACAAAAGTATTTGACAAAATCATCACAACTCCACAATTGAAAAGAGAAACAAATGAACCATCTCGTCACTTGTATGGCAAATTCTCCAAATACAATGAATGACTTGCTAATTTCTGGCTTTGCTCCTCTACACTCCTAAAATGTCTTGCAATTCCTTTTTTCCCTACTAATTAAATTGTCCCTCTTTGGTTTGCTTAATTTAGTTTGTGGCTTACCAACATGCCCATAGTATTTGATGCCAACGTGATTGCTATTATACTGGATCCGACTTCCTGCATGTAATTTGCTATAACTTTAAGCGGAAGTAAAGTATTCTACACGAGATGAAGAATGATGTCAATTAATGCATTTTTTCCACTTCCATAATAACTCCTCCCTCTTACTCTCTCTAATTTAAATAAAACTTCTCCACTTCATATAATGTTTAAAGAATTATACCTAAAACTTTTGCCTAATTATCAATAAGAGCATAAAGCCACCCAAAAGAGTTTTTCATAACTCATTTCCAAAGAGAAGCACATGATTTGGTTTACTGCTTTTATATATATATATATATATATATATATATATATATATATATATATATATATATATATATATATATATATATATATATATATATATGTTAATTTGTGACCATGTTAATATTGTAAGACACAGGACGGGATCCTAGCCACTCATTTTGTAGATCAAAAAATAAAAATAATAAATCTAAAATGCAAAATAAAAGGAAAAATCAAAAAAAAATTAATTATTATTTTTGTCAGTTTATTTTCCCAAAAAATAAAAATAAAATAAAATAAATAAAAAATAAAATCACCGTTTTTTTTAAATATACGTGCAATTTTTAATACCATATTATACTGTAAATATTTAAAATGAATTTTTAAAATGTTAGAATATTCTAATATTTTACTAGAATTGTTGGATATGTTAAAATATTCTAATATTCAAATAAAATTATTAAAATTTGTAGAATATTCTAATATTCTATTAAATTTTTTTCAATATTCATAGTCTAATATTATAATAAAATACCTTTATTCTAACAGTTTTGTTGTAGTTTTTATATATATTAGAATATCTTATTAGAATATTTTATAAATATTAAAAAAAGGTAATTTTATTTATTTATTTATTTTTGTTTTTTTGCATCTATTTGTGGATCTATTTGTTGGATATGACCAAGAATACTCAATTCAAGTAAAATATACTATCTAGGTTTTACAAATAGTACGTGATAAGTAGTAACTTACATGAAAATGCAATTAAAGTTATGTTGATGCCAAATTTGTTATTCAAGTTTCCTTAATACCAAATAATAGGTTAATTTGATTTGGAAAGTTATTATATATAGTATTTAGATTTTGATAACAATACACAAAAAAGTTTGGATGGAATACGCTATACATATAAGTTTATCAAACTAATTAATTTTAACAAAAAGACAGGTAAATTTATATTTTTAAATATTATCTGGACACACATCTTAAATTATTTAATATGTATTACATTATTAATTAAAAAACTAACTTTCAAATTTCCAAAGTCTTATTCTTATCGATAACTAAAAATCATCATTGATTCACTTGTTGATTACACAACCAACTAATGTCATACCTGTCTGGTGGACGGTTTGACAAAATATAAACAATATATTGATTTTTTTTGTAGCATATTTTTTTCCTTTGTTCCTATATTAGCAATGTAAATAACAAATCTACCCAATTATTTTTAATCTCTTGAAATAATATATATAATTGTGTTGCATGTATAACATAAAATAACAAAGACAATCAATTCAAAACTCAAAAACTCAAATATTATGTAATGTAGAGTTGAAAACCAACATTTTCAATTTATCGGGTCGGATAAAACCACACACAATGAATTATAGCAATGTACTATGAACACAAAGCAATATTCACTATTATAATGGAGTAAATTTTTCAAAGTATAATGTTTTAATAAGATCAATTGTATAACTACATAAAATTCTCACAATACAATGTATTATTACAATAAAACGAATGTACAATATTGTAATAGACAGTAATGAAAATAAGACTATAGAATACAATACATATAAACTTTGTAGATTGAAATCCAAAAAACCTACAGTTTTAATTCTATCTATTATCAGGATTGGTTCAATTCATATGTGTGATAAGGAGAATGGAACATAACTCTTTTGTCTATTTTTTCCATATATGATACAAAAAAAGGGTTAAAGGTATATACATTTTAACATGTTTACTATATGCATTACTATTCAAAAAATGTGTTTCTTTCATTGGTTAAAAAGAAGTACATCGTTATTATTGCTAAAATGACAAGTACGATGCTATTATTGGATATAATGAGAAATATCACACTATTATTTGTTAAAAGGACAAATGTGTTGTTACTATTCATTAAGTGGACAAGTATATTGCCATTCTTAGTTAAAAAGATAAGTCAATTGTTATTATAGGTTAAAAAACAACAAGTAAAGTTGTTTATTTTTTAAGTAGACAATACAATATAAATTTCATTGTATGTTTATATGGGGTGTTTGAATTGTGGGTTGGATTAGTATCATTGCTTTATGTAGTGTAGTCATAGGTGGTGTGTCTGCATATCGATGTTTGAAAAAGCCCACTGATGTAATGAAATGGAGACCTAGAAATGTAATTAAGATAATTTATTTGTTGACACACAAAGAAAGCTATTGTAACCAATTACAATTGTAAGAGTTTTTAGCAAATTTATATATATATATATATATATATATATATATATATATATATTCTCATTTGGTTTATATTTTGTGTAAGATCCTAAAAATCAGAGTAAAATTTTCTTTTTTTCTAAAACAACCCTAAGACAATAATTGTTTATCAAAACATTGTTTCAAAAGTATAATTCATAAATCAGAGTATCCAAAAATCCAATTACATAGAATCTGAAGGATGTACACAATCACACCCTCGCCTTGCCACGATAATCTAAAGTGCCCAAAACAATAAACTGGAACTGTAATCCAAAGCTTAGGCAGTTCCCCAAAGTACCACCACACAAACATATAATTAGACAGATACGAGGTCCACAACCTCCTGGTTGGATTACCCCTAGACCTCCACCTTCCGATTAGAATGCCCAGGCCCATAACCTTTCGGTTGGATTGCCTAATACATACTGGGTCCGCAACCTCCTGGCTGGATTACCCCTGGCCCACAACCTTCCGGTTGGAATGTCCCGACCCACAATCGTTCAGTGGAATGCCTAATTTATACTGGGTCCACAACCTCCTGGTTGGAGTACCCCTGGCACACAACCTTCCGGTTGGAATGCCCCGGCTGATAACCTTTCGGTTGGAATGCTTAATACATACTGTGTCCACAACCTCCTGGTTGGATTATCCCTGGCCCATAAGATTTCAGTTGGAATGCCCCGACCTACAAACCTTCGGTTGGATTGCCTCGGTCTGTTGACTAACAACACAAAGCAGTACAGTATCATTCCCACCATACCATGTCGACATATGTGTAACAATAAAAGATCCATACAAAAGATAGTTATCTAACCAGTCACCAGACAAACATGCACATCTACAGATCACTACAGCATAACAGCATCCTATATACGAGAACACATATCTAATAGATCACTACAACATAGCCACATCCTCTAAACCAGGATACATAATTCAGTGGTTCGGTCATTAGTGACTTCGACCCACAAGTACAGTGATAAAAACTTACCTCTCAGTCTCAAAAGGATCGATGAACAGGACACCACTACGACTATCAGCACTACCAGTCACTAATTCATTGGAACATGACCAAACTTAACTTATACTCAAAGTACCCAAAATACCCTTAGCTCAAACTTGGTCAAACACTGGTTAGTGTCAAAAAGTCAAAACTTAATCCGAGTCAACTCAGCTGAGAATGTTGGGCGTACTCGAGCTTGACCAGAAAACGGGGTGTTGACTACGTACACGCAACGTACCATATGGTACGCCTATCATACGCGACTGCTTCTTCTCCTTTCTATTAAGAGCTTTAAGCTCTTTCGTCAAAATTCCATATCTAGTCCTCAAATGTTGTCATTAACCATAAATTTTCCAACTTTATGCTATTGCATGGCTATTAACTGATCAATACCAAAAACCCTAACTTATTAACTCATTAAGACATCCTTGCTCATGTATGGAAGGAAACTAATGACCAAGATCACATTTTTATGCTTCTAAACGCACCAAAATGTCTAAAAGGGCATCTTATATGAATAAGGGTAGCCTATACTCATAATGCCAAGCTTATGATACCAAAAGAACACAAATTCATGGATAAACAAGATTTTATCAATACTTCATCAAGTTCATAGCTTTTTACCTTCAAATGATGTCAAATGATGATGTGCTTCTGGATCCAAATTGTTCCACTCTTCTGAAATGGTCTCAACTTCTTTCTTCCTCTTTCAAGATCACCAAAACACACACAAATGGCTCAAGATGCTCTCTAATGGATTAGGGGTTGCAAAGGGGTCGAAATGGGGCTGGGTGGCTAATGAAAGAAAAAAGTCTTGAGAGCTAAGGATGTTTAAATAAGGTCCAAACCCTAAAAATTAGGGTTTGGGATTTTGCCACGTACACGTACTTCGCCCAAAAACTACAAAAATGTCACTATGGGCCAATTTGCAAACAATTCTCACACATAAGGGTTGGAAATGTAATTTACCTGAATTATGAATGTTACAATTCTCCCTCATTTGAATCAGATTTTGTCTATGAAGTCCGCTGCTGAGAACAACTCAGGATAGTGCTCCTGCATCTCTGTCTCGGGTTCCTAAGTCCATCCTGAACCCTTCCAATGCTGCCACTGGACCTTAACCAAAGATACCACCCTGTTGCACAAGGCCTTCGTTTTCCTCTGCAGGATCACGACTGGTCTCTCAACATAATTCAGGCGATCATCAACCTGAATATCATCCAAAGGAACAACCACTAAATCATTAGCCACACACTTCTGAAGCTGAGACGCATGAAAGGTGTTGTGAATCTGACTGAGCTCCTAAGGAAAATCCATCGTGTAAGCTACACTGCCAACCCTGGAAATCACTCGAAATGACTCAATATACTGAGGCCCCAACTTTCCCCTCTTCTTAAAGCATATTACATCCTCCTAGGGTGATACCTTCAGTAATACCATATCACCGACTCAACGCCTGCAGATTCGGGCTAGTCAATTTAGAGACAATAAGCGTTAAAAATGACTTTTTGATAGAAGATTATTTAGGATAAGTAATCTTAACCAAAGTTATAGTATATGTCACAAGGATTCCGTACATATAAAGAACGCTGAAATCCGACTTATAATGAAAAAGTTATGTCCCGTCGAAGTTTCGTGATTAAACCAACACGGCTCCGCATATCGTAAAAAACTAAATTTTCGATAAAATACATTTAGCCTTAGCAATCTAAACAAAAGTCGTAGTATACGTTAAACCGATAATATATATATATATATATATATATATATATATATATATATATATATATATATATATATATATATATATATATATATATATATATATATATATATATATATATATATATAGAGAGAGAGAGAGAGAGAGAGAGAGAGAGAGAGAACGTCCAAAACGGACTTCGAAATAGAATTTTAGATTGGTCAATTTTTAGCCGACACAACCCAAAGGAAAATTGAAGATCTCGTTAATAGGAGCTTAACGATATAACAACAGTCGAAAACAGACGTCGGATGAGAAAGTTATTATTTTTTAACGAACTTTAACTGTCTAAGCCTGTTAAAATATAACATTAAAAATAAAGTCAAAATTAGCCAAGGAGTCTAAACGAAAGTTGTTGATAACGTTTCTACCTACGCGTGGATATAAAGAACGTCAAAAACGGAGCTCGTACACGAAAGTTACGGAATATAGAAGATAATTAATTTTGGGCTAAACCTACGAGTGAAACGTGGCGCGATCTGGGCCACACCTTCTTCCTTATGGCTTGGAACGATATGGCGACACGTGGCATGCGAACGCCCCACGTTCAGCTCTTGAACGCTCCACGTTCGTGAGATTTCCAACCTATAACTAGAAGGTGCAAATCACCTATTTTCTCACATCTTTCTAACCCATTCTCTCTCAAACACCCCCAAATCCTCTAAGCCTTTCCCTAGCACCTCCTAGGTGTGATAAGCGAGTCCCGAAGCGCCAGAAGGCTCTAGAAGAAGAGCTTCTGGCTTAGAATTTCTGCCCGTGCAGAGCCTGGTTCCTCGCTAAAACCCCTTGTAAGTGAGTTATACTTACTGTACTTTAAGTATAACTTATGTTTACGTTTATTGTCGTTATTGTGAACCTATAAACAAGATTTATCAGTGATTCAAAATCATTATACTGATTGATCTACTTACAGGGATGATGTCTAGACTGTGATTTAGTGAGGTGTTTAAAGTGGGATTTCCAAACAGTATACTGCGTATACCAAACATACCCTACCTTCGATATGATTCTACATGGTTGTTCCTTACTTGATAGATCATGGAAGTAGACTTTGAGTTAATGATGAATCTAGACTAATAGTTATTCACAATAAATAATAGACTAAAACTTAGTGATAATAATACTAGGTTTCGTTAAAGGAAAAGACAATTGTTAGAAGCGAAGCGCTGCCCGAATTTCGATTCCTCACTTTAACAAGTGAGTGCATAGTTACTTTCATCTTACACATAGATATGAAGTATTTAATATTAATACATGCTATACATGCTTATTATCTGTGTTCCTAATATCTATGCTAGATGAACGATTTATACATGATTTACTTGATTGAAATTGTATATATATATATATATATATATATATATATATATATATATATATATATATATATATATATACATTATACCTATAAATATATTGGGTAAAGAAGGGTAGATGAAAGATGATATGGATGATGATATATGATATAGAGGTTAAGAGGAGTAAGATGATGAGAAGCCTTGACTTTAAAGTTGATCCAGTCATCTAGCAGATTATAAATGACGACCACAGACTATCCTAGGTAGTCCATTGGAACGCTAGTAGGCTTGCAACCTATATGTGTTTGTGAACGATGTACCTAATAGATAACATTGGCAGCTATGGACTTAGTCACTATTGGATAAACCCTGGCAGCGATGGACTTCGTGCCTATTCCTTAGGAAAATCCTTAGGAATGTATGAATGAAGAATAGTTGATTCTTAGGGAAGAATATTAAGAATAAGGAAGATAATGAGGATGGGAAAATTGGTTAATTTTTTGATGATTAAACATAATAATTATATTATTGTGGGTTGAAAACCATATGTACTCACCATGTATCCCAACCTGACCCACACAGTTTATTGTATCACTGGTAGCTATATGAAAGATACATTCTGCTGAGAGATTCAAGGAGTATTAGGCCACTAGTTTAATTACTATAAGGCTTGTAATATTTCGTTATGCTTATGTTTCTGTATTGACGATGACATCCCAATGTTTTTATATAAATAAAATACATTTCTTCGGAAATGATTTGATTACATATTTATCATGTTTTTTGGGAGCAAATTCCTCAATACTATTTTTCAAAAAGGATACTCTGATTTTTAAATAAGCATACATAAATCGGTTTTTTTTTGCTGTGAAAATGGGGATGTCACAACCGACCTGGAACTCCAACTTTTATCGGCACCTATCGGCATAACTCTTCTGCCGACTCTGAGTTTTCTGAAATCACTATCTGATTTGCTGAATAAGCTCCGTCATCCGAAGAGTAAAAAGAAGAATATGCACCATAGCAAACATAATGTTACAACAAACTTCATGACTCGATATTTTAGAACCAGTACGTCACACTAGAAGCCAAACTCCTAATAGACAGACCACAAGGAGACGGGGTCCACCATAGAAAAAAATTCATTAAGTGACTTCTAATGAACAAATAATATATCAACCTAAATAACTTTTTCTGACTACATGATCCAAACCAGCTAGTCACCGAGTCTCCCGAGTCCTAAAAACAACACACTAACATCCAACCATGCCAATAAGACTAGCAATACGAGACCTAAGAGTCCTAACCAAATGACTATCGGGTCTCCCCCGCAATAATCATACATCTATTGGTTCATGATACAGTGTGTGTAACATCCTGTTTCGAATCGTTTCATAATATAGGTCCGTGACCCAAAGATCATCTATCATAAGGCTCTGAGCCTTAGGGAAAGAGAATTTTAGACCCTTTTGGTTATGGATAATGTAGGTTGTGGCTACCGAGAGTTTGGTTTGTGCTTTGGAGCCTATGGGTATAATGGTAAAAGTGATGGTTCGTGCCTTTCATGAATTAAGGATTTTAGTTCAAGGTTTTGTAAGTCAAAAGTAATTAGATAGGGTTGTTAAGGTCCTCATTACCTTTCTGTGGATATAACGATCATCGAAAACGGAGTTGGGATGCAAAGGTTATGGTCATTGGAAGATGGTTTGGTAAAGGCCTTGCCGAGTACGCTGGGCGTACAAGGAATGTACGTTGGGCGTACTTGGCTGGAGTAACCGCGAAGGCTCCTTCGTGTAATCTGTGTGTACCATATGTACGCTGGGCATACGCGAATCAGTCTCAAACCATAATTTAGGGTATTGGACCCTATTTAAAGGCCTTAACTTACTCTCAAACCCTCTTATCTTCAACCTTAATGCCATTTAACTCTATGTTCAAAAACCTAGCCTCTCTTGTTTGAATTTTATGCCTTGGTGTTATTTTTGCTGTGCTTTGGAGATGAAAGAGATCTTGTAAGAAGTATTGCTTGGATTGAATCTAATGGATCCAAGATCTAATCATCTTATCAACTTCCAGAAGGTATAAAAACAACCATCCCATATTTGGTTACAAGTTCAAAAAAATCCAAATAAAAACAAAACATACTTAAAAACTAAATAAAAACTAAAAGATAAAACTAATAATCATTCTCGTCTCCATGTGCTCCACTTGTTCTAGCGTCGTCCCCTTGTCTTGTCCATAACTCCTCTCAAGTCAGGATGTACAGGTAGTAAGGTGGTATTGTTGGCGGTTGCTCCACATTAAGATGTGTAAGTAAAACATCAATTGCTCGTTTGTGGTAATTGACACCCCCACGAATATTGTCCAAATAAGTAACCACCGGACTTTGAAATGGGTCGGTTGGCACTCCTTCCTCAAATGGTTGAGGGGGTTGTTATGGTTGGCCCCTTTTTCCGCGGTCTCGAACATTGCGTTTTCCACTTTGTCTAGGTTGTTCCACTTGTTGCCCTATGGGTTACTCAACATCTTTTGGAGGTATAACAAATCCTCCACCCGTGTTCACCACCACCCGCATAACACACAAGACTTGGACCATCAAATTATTGTCCTTGAAGCATGTAAGGTTCCTAATAAAATTAGGACTCAAAATACCATAAGACCGGGCGAGCCGGGTAACCAAATGTTCACTCGTAATAGGACTACCGGGCCGAGAACTAGCATCTTTCTTTCACAAAAATCGTGCAACAATATACGGAAGGTCGCAGAAAACTCCGGATATAATGATGCTCCAAAGATAAAATAAATTTTGAGTAGGCACTTTATCCCCATGACGTTTATGATTGATTGAGACGGTGAGAAGACGATGTAGAAACCGGTAAATGGGAGACCGAATTTGGCTTTCATAAGTATCACGAGAATTGTACTCATAATTCGAAATGCTCCTCCAAATCTGGACATCTTTAACTCCCGAGGTGAAGTCCTGAACACAACCTTGTATGAATAACACAAAATAAGGTGATTGTGTCTCTTTATTGGATAATTCCCATTCACCATGCAAACTCATGAATGCTACACTCTCGGTATACACCTGCCAAACGGAATGCAAGAGCCCAATGATAGTTTAGATCGGTAGTTTTGTCTTCAAAGTTTACGGTAGCAAAGAATTTGACTGATAACCCCCGATAAACGGGTTCTTGAATAGAGAAAAGATTCCTCCATTCGTTGCATGGAAATGAAAACCCATCTCCAATGAATAACTTAGACCAATGTCTCTCAACTTCTGCAACCATCCCTACCCCCACGCAACCATGCCCAATCCACTATTGGAGCAATTACAAACTCTCGTTTGTACAACCACCCTAATCTGTTCATATAATTGATGAGCATTGCTTATGAAATGCACTGCGGGAATCGGTAAAGTGGATGAACGCTTGACACGTCAATGTGGTGTTGCTCATATCGAACTGCTCGATGAGGTGGGTTTTGGACCACGACGTGTTATCGTGTTTTATTTATCAAAAAGTCCACTTTTCTTAAAACTTCAATTTATTCCTTAACCACTCAATAATTATGACTCGCACAATTGATTTTTACCATTTTATAAATGTTTAGATGTCTTAGATGATTAATATCCTAAAATTCAATTAAAAATTCAAAAATTAAAATGCAAACAAACGGAAAGAAAAATTACAAACCGAGCTCAGGTTGCCTCCCAAGAGGCGCTTCTTTTTGTTGGAGTCATGAGTTGGACTCCATGCTCCCTTACCTTGAATCTGCAGGAGTTTCCATCACCAATTCCACCTTTTGAAGCTTCCATCGTTTTTTGTATGCTTGAACTCGACAAAGATAAACCTTTTTATAATTTTCCTTTTTAACCTTCACATTAGCCTCTTCAAGCTTTCTTTTCACTCCCTTACTTACCAAAAGTTTAGGTATCACTTTTTCTTCACTCTTTTGCCCCATAGGTTCAACCTTCTTTTCCAAAGATAGTTGTTTTACTTCTGAAGTAACCTCTTTCTCATCATTCGAAACTAAATCTTCTTCACTCTCTTCACTCACCAAAGATGTCGGAGTTCTATAAGAAAAAACTTCAAAAACTGTTGGAATGGATGCTCTTAGCTTCATACGTTTGACTTGTTGAATTGACTGAATTTCTTCTTCCATTAACTTTTCCAGCTTTTCAAGCTTATTTTCTTCATTCTATGTTAAAAACTTCACCTTGAGCATTATTATTCTGAGATCCATCCGCCACTCCAAAGGTAACTTCCTCATCTCCAACTCTTAACATAAGTTTTGACTCATGAATGTCTACCAAAGCTCTAGCAGTATTGAGGAAAACATTCATGCCTCGAACTCTTAACATAAGTTTTGACTACATCGTATACGATAAAATGGGAGACCCTGGACCGATGTAGTGATAAGATATCCAGTACGATAAAATCTTATCACTCATCTCCAACTCTTAACATAAGTTCTTCTCTGCTCAGGGTCTCCCATTTTCTTTGGTAATTCGCCCATTATCACTTTAGAACTCTGCTCACTAAGGATCACCTTGGAGTTCTTCTCTAATTGTTGGCGAGTATCGAGTAAGTTTGACCAAAACATAGGATATTTAGGAACTTGGGACAATGATTCAATAAAAGGAGTGTTTATTGGAATATCCTTCACTTGCTTTATAAATTATAAATGTTCCTGATTTAATGGATGAATCTTAGCTCGAGAAGGAAATGGCAGCGGAGGATGAAAAACTCGAGTATCATCAAATTTTTTCTGTTCAGTCTTGCACCACATCGTGGAGAATGGAACTCGACGTCGTGATGTCAGTATTTTAGCAACAAAATTTTCTTCGATTGTCGACCCCTTCGGCTGTAGTTCGGGTTGATGTGGTTCGACTTTGAGGGCTTCTAGGAACTCCAAGATTTTATCTTCTTCAGTTTCGATCACCATTACTTGCGGTTGAGGCTTTTTATCAGCAATGTTTGGAGAAAGTCGCTTATTAACCAACGTAGTTAATTGTCCAAGTTGAGCTTCGATGTTTTGGATTGATGCTTGATGATTCCTTAGCATAGCTTGCTGGTCCCTCATGAGAATTTGTTGGTATCTTATCACTACATCGGTCTCATCATGTCTTTTCTCCAAAGCCTCAATGAATCTAGTGAGCAGGGACTCTAAATCGACCTTCTTTTAAGGTGTTGGTTTCTCTTTTTGATAAAAGTCTCAGCCGGTTTGCCTAAAATTTTCTTCTTTTTGCTTTCTATACTCATCATATGGCAACCAATCTTTCTTTGGCTTCCTCCAATCTTCCTCGTATTTGTCTCCACTTGAGTAGCATACTTGAAACTTCTTATTCCCATTCTCATCCAAGTGGCAATCCTTGGTCAAATGTGGACCATTTCATCTTTCACAACCAACTCAAATAGCATGTATGGATTGGTCTATCTTTGTCATCCTTCGGTCCATAGTGTTTAGCATAGCTAAAATAGCAGCCATATCTTCGGAAGTGCCACTCCTAATTCCTTTTGCTCCATCATGTCCAGGATTGTGGTATTCATGCAAATGTTTGGAAAACTCTTTAATCAATTCTTTAATCTCACCGGGATTTTTCTTGGTTAACGATCCTTGAGAGTCAAGGAGTTGCCTTGTCATAACGTTTACCCCACCATTGAAGATTGATACTTCTTGTTGCTCATTCAAATCAGTTTAGGGACAATTTCTTATCAATCCTTTGTAGCATTCCCATGCCTCGTAGAGTGACTCTCTCGGTTGTTGCTCGAAGTTTTCTATGGCTTTCTTGAGTTTAGAGACTTTTGAAGGTGAGCAAAAATGTTCTAGGAATTGTTCACGCATTTGCGCCCAAGTAGTAATTGCACCGTCTGGTAGTGCCTTCAACCAATCTTTAGCAACTCCTTTAAAGGTAACGGGAAGCATTCATAAAAGCACCGTCTCTCTTGGAAGATTCGGGATGTTGAAGTAATCAGCTATGTCATTGACTTCATCATGGTGCTTGTAAGCATCCTCATGATCTTTCCTTGAAAATGGGACTTCCTTAAGCGCGGAAAGAATATGTCCCTTCAGCTCAAATGTTGCAGTGGATGGAATGGCAGGTTGTACAAGACCGAGAATGGTGTCCTCTTGGATTCTTTTCTTGTATGCCTCTATAGACTGGTCGGTAATGTTCGCCATCTCGTTCTTCAGCTCGTCTTCGGGTTCACTCTCTTCTTTTTCTAATTCTAGTTAAAACTCGTATTCAGATTCTTTTGGATTTGGATTTTGCTCAAAACTTTAAAACTTTCTCTCGCCTTTTGAGGAGTTACACGATTCACCCACATTCTTCAATTTCTTTTTTCTGAAAACTGATTTAAGATCCTTGAAAGGGGATGTCTTGGGTGGTTGGGTTTCTCCTACGTTCTTATCCGTCTTTTTACGAGGGACTGACTCTGGATCTTCAAGCGGTGGTATCAAAGGTGTGTTGGATCTACAGGTCATGTACAACTGCAACAAAAACAAAAAGAAACGTAAAATTGAAGAAAAAATACTTAAAATGTCCTGCTGAACGTCCACCACGACACGGTAGAGAATACCGCCTCGTGTTGTCGCATATAATCCAAACAGAAATGAAAAACAAAAACAACCGTAAAATAACCGATATCACCTCGCATGCTTAAGGCCCATGTCATGATTTCAGTCCAAAGAAAAACTAAAGCTCAAAAGTAACTTTTTGCAGGTTTTACCCCAAAAAAGGATCCATTAACCTAAAGAGAATAAAATTTTAAATAAATAGCCGTTCCCCAGCAACGACGCCAAAAACTTGATGTGTCAAAATATACTACACCTAATTTTACCTCCTATCTAACTAGCTATACGACTAAAGGCAATGTTCCTTTTCGCGAATATTATAGGACAAATAGTCGGGTATCGAACACATGGAACAGTTTTAATTAACTAATTTATCTACTAAATATTAATCTATGAAAGGAAAAGTGAATTTCATTTTTATCCGATTTTGCAAGTTCAGAGAAAATGTATCACTTACTATCAAATTCAATCAATTACTAAAAGTGTTTCTGCTTATGTTGGATCCACTTCTCCTCAATGACTTGCTACAAATTATGGATAATTCACGTTCGTTACCAATTATTATATTATTAGTAATTTAAGTCCAAACATAGTAATGCCCAACTAATTCATGTAGAACTATGCATGGTCACACATAATTTAACACAAAATCAATTATAAATTAGGAAGGGATCTATATAACATTGATTAAACAAAAACAATTATGGTCATAATATATGTTCTCTAGTAGAGCTAAATTTAATCACCTTAATTACTTATCTAAGATTTTGTCGATCCAACTCTATCAATTCAATGGCCACTAAATTACTAGGTTTAAAGTT
Source organism: Lactuca virosa (assembly GCF_052849685.1). Taxonomy (NCBI): domain Eukaryota; kingdom Viridiplantae; phylum Streptophyta; class Magnoliopsida; order Asterales; family Asteraceae; genus Lactuca; species Lactuca virosa. Next base: position 300,918,095 of record NC_136429.1, on the reverse strand, counting down.
CATGAAATTTAATAATCACTAAGCTACACAAAACATGAATTTAAGTAATTTAAGTATCAAATATTAGCATGCTAGGTATTAACAATCAAACACAATCATTTAAGCAACGAGTAAAATCCATAATTTATAAACTAATCCATGAGTTGAAGCTTCATATAGCTAAATAGAAGCAGCTAGATTCAGCTATTCATGGCTGAAATCGAACACACAAATTCAATGATTAAAAAAATAGTTAAATGTACCAACTTAAAGTAAAGGCTATCATCTTCAATCACTTCTTCTTCCTTGGACGCCGACACTTGAATTCTCTGGCTTGTTTCCTTCACAATTCGTCTTCTAAACCCCCAAATCTCCAGAAGAACTCTCAAATTCGTAAGTGCCAAGGATTTATATAGTTTTCGTAATTTTTTCACTTCACGTCATGAATCATGACTTCACGTCGTGAATTAGGGTGAATCCTTATCGGGCAAGGACTCTGACTTCCCATGCACTTATCTTCTAAAATCACACACTCAACGTCCTGTAAGTGAAGTCCACTTCTTGAGTTGAGCTTTTTGCTGGGATTTCCTTCTTGTTGGAACCTGAAAGTGAACCTCTAGCAATCCTAAGTCCGGATTCAGAAGTACTTGCATTCCGGAACAAATGGTCCGAAGTGAAATGTGAAGAGTGGTCCGGAATCTATCCGGACCAGAAAAGAAGAAGATGCAAAGCTGAAGGCATTCCGGAATGACACTCATGTCCGGAATAGATGCTGATCCGGAGCAACTATATTTTGTCTTTGTGCATTTATTTAGTTTGTCTTTGTATTGATGTGACATTTCATAGGACTTAGTCTTTTGTTGTATTTAGAGAATCAGAATGTTAGGAACATTTCTATTGTCTAGTCTTATGTAAGTATTCTAGTTAATTCGTTGTATCCTTCACTCCTATTTATAGGAGCATTCAATACAAGTCAACTACGGATCTTTCACTCAACTTTTGGCAACTCACTGAGTTTATTTAAAAGATTCTTTTTGTTCTTCATTTATTAGCTTTACCTTGATCATTCATTCTCATTCATCATTTAATGACTTGATCATTTGTTGAATATATTATCTAAGAGTTGACTGGTCTTTCCAGGCTTGACTTGAACATCTATTAGCAAGCAAATATTGATCTTAAGCATTCACCCAAGGTTTGAGTTCTCAAACCTTGTCCCTGCGTATTAGATCTATCTTGTTCTCACAATTGGTATCAAAGCTTGAGTGGTTGTCCTTTGAATCTATAAGATTAGATTATAGTTATTTTGAAATTACCTTGGTATTTCAACCATTTCTGTGTTAAGGATAAAAGTTCTTCTATATACGACGTTAGCTTGAAAATATCTTAAACTTCAATGGCTTCTTTTAATCCTCAGCAAATGATTTCAATGCAAATCGCAAATAGTGTGGGTGGCCCTACACGTGCCCCTTTACTAGTTGTGGAAAAATATGATCATTGGAAAGTTAGAATGGAAAGATTTTTACTGGCCAAGGATAAAGGTGAAGAAATATGGAGATCCGTCAATGAAGGCCTTCATGTTCCTGTAAGAACAGTTGTAAGAGATGCAGCTGCTCAGCTCATGCGAGAAGATGAAACTCGCCCAGCTCCTCTAACTGCAGATGATATCGAGAAGTTGCATGATGATCAAGTTGCTTTCTCAGAAATGGTGTTTGGTGTTCCTCCCTCACTCTTCGAGCACATCAAGTTGTGCAAATCAGCCAAAGAGATTTGGGATACTCTTCAGGACCTAATTGAAGTTTCGGAAAATATGAAAGACAAGCGCCTCACCTCAGTTGTCAGCGACTTCAATACTTTCACTACCACTCCTGGTGAATCAGTGGCCTCAGCCTCCAAGCGTTACCGAATCGTGGTCAACAACATGACTGCTCATGGAATTGTCCGAATTCCTTTGGAGTACAATCTCAAATTCATAAACAATATTGGCAAAGGATGGAGGAATGTGAAATCTTGTCTCCAAAGCAATGGTTCCTTGAAAAGGTTGAAGCTGTATCAACTTTTTGATGAACTTCAAGGACATGAGTCCAATGTTGCTCAAACCATAACGGAACTCTCCGGAGGTCCACTTGCCCTTGTCAGTTCTTTCGAATCAACCATTACGAACTCATCTTCTTCAGATCCCTTTAAACCTGTTGTTCCATCTGCTCAAACATCCGCACCCATCTTACCCACACAAATCTATCCTATTTATGATTCCGAAGCCATGGACTCTGAACTCCGTTTCCAACAGGAGTTCGCTCTACTCTCAATGAAGTACAAACGTCCTTTCAATCCTTCTTACAAACCATACCAAAACCGATTGCATGCTCCTGACCAGAACAATCCTCAACCATACTCAGCTCCGGAACCTAAACCAACTTCGGAAAATCCTCCTGCATAAAAACCAAACATCACTAAACTAAACTCTACTCCGGAACCCTCTCAGAGTTCCAAATCGGACAAACCAAAAATTGTGTGTCATAAGTGTGGACATGCAAACCATTTTGCTAAAGATTGACTGGCCGATGCTCCGTAGAAACCAAAAGTCAAGGATTCAACTTACTACGTCTGAAGAGCACAAGAGATGGCTGAAAGAAAAAAAGCCTTTGTAACTACGGTTATAAGAGATTTTGAAGTATATTGGTCATCCGAGGATGATGATGACATGGTAACTGGAAGGAACATGTTTCTGATGGCAAGACAAACGGTTGAATGTGATGAAGGGTATTGGTATTCTGGGTCGGAAGATGAAGATGATGTTGCTGAACCTCACTACTGCTACATTGCCACCAATGATCCACCCGGTCGAAGCATCGTTCAGCAGGTAAAATCTATGATCTCTGATAATAATTTTGATTTGTCTCTTTGTGAACCTCATCTGACCCAAATCCAAGCAGATATGAGCACCATTTATAAAGCCTATGAGTCTGCCATAGAAGCCAGTGAGAAGAAGGACTGTGAACTAAATTGTCTTAGGTTACCTTTTGAGGATAAAAAATTGAAAATCGAGTCTTTAGAGCATGAGCTCGTAATGTCAAACGATGAATGTATCATTTTGAAAGATAAATGTGAAATCACCTATTCTGAACGAAATGTTTTTATTTATGATAACAAACGTCTCAATGCAAAGATTGATGCTGTTCATAATTTTGTAGACATGCTTGAAGTGGACATTCGGATGACTCATAATTTTCGTCATCCATGGTCTAAAGCACCTGGTCTTGGAAGCGAGTTTCCGAAACCAATTGTTAGTCCCCTGAAGGAATTGCAAAATTTGACATTCATTGGAGAGGTTCCGAACATCAAACATTCGGACACCCCTGTGTCTCCCTTGTCTCCACTTCCTCAGACTACAGACCATTTTGTGTCCCTAATTTGTCACACCCCGGCCGTCGGCAGAAACACCGGGCGGTGTAACGTCATTTCTCGTATCATAGTTATCAACTTCCTGAAAGCACATACAATTTAAAATGCGTCAACATAAACTTGGTGAGTCTACAGGTTTTGACTCCATATAAAAATAATACATTTTCCAAGTTCAAAAGTATTATTTTGAAAGTATCATTTTGACTCTCCAACGTTTAGTATATATATCCTAGGTATAATGGTTTACTTACCAAATAAGTATATACCTATAAGTCTCATATATTATAAATATAAATGTTTGTAATTCCATACAAACGAAAGTTGCTACGTATAAATCGTATTTAATTTCTATACGAGTAAAACCGCTACATATAAATATATTTCAATTCTATACGAGTATGTATGTTAGGATTAATTATCTACTTAATATACCACTAGTACCTAGGGTATAAGTAGGGGGAACTTATACTTAACATTAATACTTGTATACGACAAAGTATAATGTTTCTAGCAAGTTGCTACCATGAGTCTGTAACCACTGCTTGACAACAAAACCTCTGACAAAACCCACTCATGATTTCCATGAGGAGAATACACTCATGATTTACCATGAGAAACAATACACTCATGATTTACCATGAGAAACAATACCGCACGCTTCATCGACGCCAGGACAATAACAAATAAAAGGAACAGATCGTCACTCGCTTGTCTTGGGTTGTAATTAACAAACACGAGTGGGGTCGTCAACCCGTATCTTATTCATACACGAATTCCTCGCTCACACGGGATTAACAGTTACAGGTCAGAGGACTTCCACTAAGATCCCCAATATTAGTTGATGAATGAGGTAGCTCATGTAGACTTTGACAGCGTTCTATAGTCCTAACAACAAAAGCATTTTCATGTCTAAAACCCTAAGTTACTAGACTACGCTTTTAAACAGTACTCCTAACTTTAGATCATTTAGGCAGTATAACAACTATAACATGAAGTAAAACCAGGTTTTATCTTGACATAAAACTAATAACAACAACAACATATAACATACCAAGTTTTATCTTGCCATAAAACTAACAATAACAATATACTTTATAAATTAACATATAGAACTTCCGAATATAACTTCGGAACTATATCGCACACAACATATATATAGAATCCTAAGTATAACTCAAGATATACATTAGTATACTAATATAACAATAACATGCTAACAACTTTACGATAGTTGTATACTTTCAAATACGAAATAACTATATGTCGGTTATTATAACTATCTACGTTGATGCTAATATACTATCATATAGATATAATAATAACCTATATATATATAATATTTAGCATGCGTTTCCCCCCGAAATATTAGAAAGTGGGGCCATGAAACTCACCTTAATAGCGTGATTTTATGTAATCTAAGTAGAAACGGTCAACGTACGAGGTCGTCGGGGCTCGGGATGCAAGAGGGCTTCAGCAAAGGAGAGAGGAGAAAGAAGTTTAGGTGTAAGAATGGCTGAAGTCGGACCTGCTATTTATAGTAAGGATTTTGGATCCCCACATCATGAGGTTTATAAGGCCCACGTCGTGAGTTTGCATCTTATCCCCGTAGACTTGCCATTTGTGTCCGTAGCTTCGGAAGGTGGCCACGTGACTCATCATGTCGTGAGATATCCTTGCTCACGTCGTGAGTTTGGATCTTATCCCCTCGCAGCCTCGTCACACACCTTCTAGATTCTGAGATGTGGCACAATGACTCATCACTTCGTGAGTTCTGTGCTCACGTCGTGAACTCAGTCAGATTAGGGTTTCTGACAGCTGAATCTTCGAAAGGTCGTAACTTTCACATACGAACTCCGTTTTTGACGTTCTTTATATGCATGCGTAGGTATTTACAAGTAATACAACTCTCTTTTAGACTCCAATAGCTAATTCTAAGTCTATTTTAAATTCCTCTTACTATAGAGATTTATAGTGTTCGGTTTATCATAACTTCTTCATCCAAAGTCAGATTCAGACATTCTCTATATTTTTGGAATCATATACCTTGAGTTGTATCATAAAGAAAGTTCATATTTGTATTATAATTTATCATGAACTACATAGCACTCTTATCACATTACTAGTTTAACAAAATCACATTTCATGATTGGCCTAATCACATGTGATTATCTTATTGACCTATTTTGACTAGTGTTACATTCTCCCCCCGTTAGAATAATTTCGTCCTGAAATTTATCTTATGGATGGGGTTTTGTAAAACAGTTGGGGGTATTTTTCTTTCATCTGATCTTCACGTTCCCAAGTAAATTCAGGTCCTCGTAAAGAGTTTCATCGAACTATCACTATGGGAATACGACATTGCTTTAATCGTTTGACTTCTCGATCCATGATCTCAATAGGTTCTTCCGCAAAGTTGAGTTTCATATTGACTTGTATATCTTCGAGAGGTATAACAAGAGTGTCATCGGAAAGACATATTTTGAGATTTGATACGTGAAAAACATCGTGTACATTACTTAGCTCTTGAGGCAACTTGAGTTGGTATGCGACAGAACCAATTCTTGCTAGAATTTCAAAAGGTCCTATATACCGTGGGTTTATTTTGCCTCGTTTCCCGAATTGATATACGCCTTTCCAAGGAGAGACCTTCAACATTACTTTATCTCCAACTTAGAATTCTAAAGGCTTACGTCTTACGTGAGCATAACTCTTTTGACGACCACGTGCATCCTTTAATCGATCCTTAATTTGCACGATCTTTTCAGTTGTCTCGTGGATTATTTCTGGTCCAGTACGTATGGTATCGCCTGTACGTTCTCTGGACATCTGCATATCTCCAACTTCTGCCCAACACACTGGGTGGTTCTCTCACTCTGACCATCAGTCTGTGGATGGTAAGCTGTACTCATATCTAGACGTGTTCCTAAGGATTTTTGTAGAGATTGCCAAAATCGTGAAGTGAATCTACTATCTCGGTCAGAAATAATAGAATTTGGAACTCCATGCAATCTGACAATTTCCTTAAGATAAACTCTAGTCAGCTTCGCCATCTTTTTGTTCTCCTTAATTGGTAAGAAATGGGCGGACTTGGTCAATCTATCGACTACTATCCAAATAGTGTGGAACCCACTAGGAGTTTTAGGTAACTTAGTGATGAATTCCATTGATATCTGCTCCCATTTCCATTCAGGTATTTCCGGTTGTTGAAGTAAAGGTGAAGGCTTTTGATGTTCTGCCTTTACTCTAGAACAAGTCAAACATTTGCTCACATAAGTAGCAATTTCTGCCTTCATGTTTGGCCACCAATAATGTACTTTTAAATCTAAGTACATTTTGTCAGAGCATGGATGCACGGAATATCTGGACTTGTGGTCTTCTTCTAAGACCAAGTCCCCGACTCCACCGAACTTAGGCGTCCAAATTCGGTTCATAAAGTATCGCGTTCCGTCATCTTTTTGTATAAGTTGCTTTTCCATTCCTCGCAAAGCTTCGTTCTTGATGTTTTCTTCTTTTAGAGCCTCATGTTGAGCTTCTCTAATTTGTGCGGTAAAGTTAGAATGGATAGTTATAGTTAATGCTCGTACACGTCGGGGTTTAATATATTCTTTTCAGCTCAAGGCATCTGCTACCACATTTGCCTTTCCGGGATGATAATGAATCTCACATTCGTAATCACTCAACAATTCGACCCATCTTCGTTGTCTCATATTAAAATCTTTTTGGTTGAAGATGTGCTGGAGACTCTTGTGGTCGGTAAAAATAGTACACTTAGTACCGTATAAGTAATGTCTCCAAATTTTTAGTGCAAAAACTACAGCTCCCAATTCAAGATCATGGGTAGTGTAATTATTCTCATGCACCTTAAGTTGTCGTGATGCATACGCGATAACTTTTCCTCTTTGCATCAACACACATTACCAATCCTTGATTTGATGCGTCGCAGTATACAACGAAATCTTCTGTCTCATCTAGAAGGGATAGGATTGTTGCACTACACAACATTTGCTTCAGTTTATGAAAAGCAGCTTCTTGTTTGTCTTCCCAGTTGAACTTCGTATCCTTCTGGGTTAGTGTTGTAAGAGGCTTGGCTATTTTGGAGAAATTCTCTATGAATCTGCGGTAATAGCCAACAAGTCCTAGGAATTGACGCACTTCTGTTGGCGTCTTTGGTGCTTCCCAATTCTTAATTGCTTCAATCTTGGAGGGTTCGACATGAAACCCTTTGTTACTAACTACATGTTCTAAAAATTTGTACTTCTCTAATCCAAAATTCACATTCGGAGAATTTGGCGTACAATTTTTCTTTTCCTAGTAGTTCCTAGATTATTTGCAAGTGTTGACGGTGTTCTTCCTTGGTTCGTAAATATATCAATATATCATCGATAACTACTATCATGAATTTATCCAAGTACGGTTTGCAAACATTATTCATGAGGTCCTTGAACATTATTGGAGCGTTAGTTAATCCAAAGGCTTAACTAGGAACTCATAATGACCATACCGAGTCCTAAATGTTGTCTTCGGAACATCGTCTTCTTGTACTCCGAGTTGATGGTATCCTGATCTTAGATCTATCTTGAATCTTCTAGAATCTTCAGGTGTTTTAGTCTATCAAACACCGTATCCAATTTTAGTTGTGCATCGGTCTGACCATAATTAAACATAGGTGATCAGTCTATGTTTAGTTATGGTTCGGCCCACGTACAATAAAACTCGACTAAGGAGTTTGACCTAAAACATTGTGTTGTATTGCTATCGAGGGCTTGGGTTTTCTATATTTTTGGGTTATACATGTGTTCTCATCGCGGGGACTGAGTTCATACATAACTCTATATCTTTGTGTTTTTTGTATTCACGGGTATTATTAATTATTGTTTGTTACTTCAGGTCTAGCTGATAAGGCACCGGCCACTCAAGACAGTCGAAAGGGCAGAATCATTTTAGCATATAGCCGTTCTGAAATCCAGCAACCCAAATCGACATGTCTATCCTTGTCACCGCTCCCGTAAGTAGTCCTTCAGTAGTATAATTACTAATACTTTTTATTTGTAGGTTAAGGGATATACCTAAACCTAACAGAGTAAGCCCTAAACTATAGTCGTGCTTTCCTAAGAAAGTACTAATTCACTATAGTTAATAGCTCTAATACTAATCTGTCACACCCCGGCCGTCGGCGGAAACACTGGGCGTGTAACATCATTTCTCGTATCATAGTTATCAACTTCCTGAAAACACATGCAATTTAAAATACGTCAACATAAAGTTGGTGAGTCCACAGGTTTTGACTCCATATAAAAATAATACATTTTCCAAGTTCAAAAGTATAGTTTTGAAAGTATCATTCTGACTCTCCAACGTTTAGTATATATATCGTAGGTATAATGGTTTACTTACCAAATAAGTATATACCTCTAAGTCTCATATATTATAAATATAAATGTTTGTAATTCCATACAAACGAAAGTTGCTACATATAAATCTTATTTCAATTCTATACGAGTAAAAACCGCTACGTATAAATCTATTTAAATTCTATACGAGTATGTGTGTTAGGTATAATTATCTACTTAATATACAAGTAGTACCTAGGGTATAAGTAGGGGAAACTTATACTTAACATTAATACTTGTATACGACAAAGTATAATGTTTCTAGCAAGTTGCTACCATGAGTCTGTAACCGCTGCTTGACAACAAAACCTCTGACAAAACCCACTCATGATTTCCTTGAGGACAATACACTCATGATTTACCATGAGAAAAAATACACTCGTGATTTACCATGAGAAACAATACCGCACGCTTCATCGACGCCGGAACAATAACAAATAAAAGGAACAGATCGTCACTCGTTTGTCTTGGGATGTAATTAACAAACACGAATGGGGTCGTCAACCCGTATCTTATTCATACACGACTTCCTCGCACACACGGGATTAACGGTTACAGGTCAGAGGACTTCAACTAAGATCCCTAATCTTAGTTGATGAATGATGTAGCTCATGTAGACTTTGACAGCGTTCTATAGTCCTAACAACAAAAGCATTTTCATGTCTAGAACCCTAAGTTACTAGACTACGCTTTTAAACAGTACTCCTAACTTCATATCATTTAGGCAGTATAACAGCTATAACTTGAAGTAAAAACCAGGTTTTATCTTGACATAAAACCAATAACAACAACAACATATAACATACTAAGTTTTATCTTGTCATAAGACTAACAATAACAACATACTTTATAACTTAACATATAGAACTTCCGAATATAACTTCGGAACTATATCGCACAAAACATATATATAGAATCCTAAGTATAACTCAAGATCTACATTAGTATACTAATATAACAATAACATTCTAACAACTTTACGATAGTTGTATACTTTCAAATACGAAATAACTATATCCCGGTTATTATAACTATCTACGTTGATGCTAATATACTATCATATAGATATAATAATAATGTATATATAATATTTAGCATGCGTTTTCCCCCGAAATATTAGAAAGTGGGGTCATTAAACTCACCTTAATAGCATGATTTTATGTAATCTAAGCAGAAAGGGTCAGCGTACGAGGTCGTCGGGGCTCGGGATGCATGAGGGCTTCAGCAAAGGAGAAAGGTGAAAGAAGTTTAGGTGTAAGAATGGCTGAAGTCAGACCTGCTATTTATAGTAAGGATTTTGGATCCCCACGTAGTGAGTTTTATAAGGCCCACGTCGTGAGTTTGGATCTTATCCCCATAGACTTGCCATTTGCGTCCCTAGCTTCGGAAGGTGGCCATGTGACTCATCACGTCGTGAGATATCCTTGCTTACGTCGTGAGTTTGGATCTTATCCCCTCACATTCTCGTCACACACCTTCTAGATTCCGAGATGTGGCAAAATAACTCATCACGTCGTGAGTTCTGTACTCACGTCGTGAACTCAGTTAGATTAGGGTTTCTGACAGCTAAATCTTCGGAAGGTCGTAACTTTCACATACGAACTCCGTTTTTAACGTTCTTTATATGCACGTGTAGGCATTTAGAAGTAATACAACTGTCTTTTAGACTCCAATAGCTAATTCTAAGTCTATTTTAAATTCCTCTTATTATAGAGATTTATAGTGTTCGGTTTATCATAACTTCTTCATGCGATGTCAGATTCAGACATTCTCTATATTTTTGGAATCGTATACTTTGAGTTGTATCATAAAGAAAGTTCATATTTGTATTAGAATTTCTCATGAACTACATATCACTCTTATGACATTACTAGTTTGTGACAACCCGATATTTCAAGTCAATGTAATGTTCAAAAAGTCAAATATTATAATCTATTTTTGGAATCAATAAAAATAGCGTCAAAAACGAATTGTTCAAAAGTCTCAATTGGGATACATAAATTGTTAGATATCGTATCAAGGTTTTCATAAATATAAAGAACACTCAAATCCGAGTTATAACGAAGAAGTTATGACTAATCAAAGATTCGCGACAAAACTAGTAAAACGCTGTCAAGTGTAAACAGTGAAATTTCAATAAAATACTTTTTAGCCTTAGGTATCTAAACAAAAGTCGTAGATTATGTTAAACCATAAACGTGCATAAAAAGAACGCCCAAATCTGACTTCATATGAGGAAGTTATGATTTTTCTAAGTTTCATATATGTAGTAGTAGACAGCTAAAAACTCGAAATAGAGATCGAGCGATTTTTAGCTCACACAACCTACATGAGAATTGAAGATCTCGACAATAGTAATACAACGGTAAAAAGACAGACGAAAACGGATATCGGATGAAGAAGTTATGAATTTTTAATGGGTTTTTCCTGTCCCGGCTATTAAAAATATAATATTAAAAAACTTAAATCAAAATTAGCCAACTGAGTCAAAACGAAAGTTGTAGAGCATAATCTCACCTACACGTGTATATAAAGAACGTCGAAATCGGAGCTCGTATGCGAGAGATATGAATTTCTGAAGTTCGTGGCACGCAAACCAACCTTATCCGAAGACTCACGACGTGAGCAAGAGACTCACGACGTGAGCCTATGACTGATGTGTGCCAGAGCTAGACCATCAGGCGTCGCTTCTACGGACCAAACTCACGACGTGAACCATCCCATGTTCACGACGTGAGTCCCGAAATTTCACCCTATAAATAGAAACCGAGGGTTTCGGTTTTACTTGCTCAATTCTCTCCTCTCTCTCACTTGTACTCTACGTTTAGCACCCCGAGACGACCGCGACACTCCGGTTACATATCCAAGTTCCGACGAAGGTCCGAAGCTCCGAGAATCCCGAGAAACTTACCATTTTCCTGTCGAAGTGCTACCCGAGAGAATCTCGTTTTCTTCAAATCACCACACTTCCCCGGTGAGTTCGTACCCCTACATTTTCATGTCTTTTTCACGTTTTACGGGGGGAAATACAAGTGAAACACGAGAAAAACTTATGTTTAAATACGCATCGTTACATATGGTTTCAAATACTTTACCTACGTTTTGTTTATAAATGTTAAACAAAATTACTACCAACGTTACACTTTACATGCGAGGTTGGTTTTACACCGAATTTTTATCACCAAATGGAACACACTTTCGAAAAACTATAATGGGTATAGTTAACAAGTTATTCATGACATCTTTACATAAACACTGTAAAAAAGGAAATACTTTCATTCACAAGAAATGTAGACTTTTCATTCCGTAAATCTATTGCTACTAAGTTTTGTGAGACATTCGGCTTCAACGTACTCTCAACTACGCATTTCAAGTCCTGTATTATAAGCCATAATCTCTTGGAGGGAGAGCGTGATACTTGTGTATGGATCTATACGGGATTGACAATCCCACACCTAAACTGTTAGCTACAGTTTGACCGGCAGGTCTGGGGTGACAAACGCCATAACACTGCAACGCCTGAAGAACATTGTTACAGGCAGTCTGGGTCAATAGCATGGCTATAAAACTCACATGGAGTATCGAAATATCTTTGATTTACGAGACTATTAAATGAATTCAGTAATTACATTTTATATGTATAAATCCACTTACACCATTTTTTTAGTACGAAAGATACTTATGCATTCGAGTCTTTGGAACTTTTTCAAACTACCACACATACATGGAAAATATTGGATTTTCTAGAAACACCATCAGTTATTTTTACCGAAAGGCATACAATTTTAAGTACAAAAACTCTTATGAACTCACCAACTTAATTGTTGACACTTTTTCAAAACTACTTGTATTTCTCAGGGAATCAGTAATACAGGTAAAACATCAGCTTTTGGAGAAGGAACGCTAAGGCGTCAGTTACCAAAACATTTTAAATCATCATATTTGTAATATTCTTTTGAAACATGTATTACATGCAACAATATAACTTTTAAATTATATTTATGGTGGTTGTGTTTACTTTCTTTAGAAATATTCAACTGTTATGATACTACGTGAAGTCATCCGCCCCTGAATGTTTCCGCCATTCTGGTTTGGGGGTGTGACATAGTTTAACAAAATCAAATTTCATGATTGGCCTTATCACATGTGATTGTCTTATTGACCTATTTTTACTAGTGTTACATAATTCCTGAGTTCAAACCAATTGTTGTCAAGTGTCCTGATTCCACGCCACTTTCGCCTCTGATAAACCTGGACCTGAATCAGACCACATATTTTAATCACAGTCTTACAAATTGCATAGATTATGTTCATAGAAGTAATCATGTGAACAATTGTGTGATTGAAGAAATCATTTCGGTGACAACTGAAACTACTACCCATGAGTTTGTATGGGCATCTTTAGATGATAAAGTTTGTCACACCCCAAAACCGGAACGGCGGAAACGTTCGGGGGTGGAGGACGTCATGTAAAGTATCATAACAGTGCAAAGTAGTAAACAAGCAACAACATCATCCATTGCATTAAAAGTAATGTTTTAATACATGAGTGTTCTTTCATAGTAATAAGACACCAAAATATGTAATCAAAATAAAAGACGAGTCTTGTCTGTGCTCCGTCTTCTCAAAACCTGGTCATCGTACCTGTCTACTGGTGACTTGAGAATACAAGTTATTTTGAAAGTGTAGATCAGCATAAAGCTGGTGAATTCATAAGTATTATGGTGTCATTGATTCGAAAAGCTGTTATGAAAGACTTGTAAATGTTTAATAAAACATTTAGTATAAGTGTGAAAACCCTAGAAAATCCCATATTTCCTACTAGTATAAAAAGTAGTCTTCTACCAAGACCCGAATGCTTTGAAGGTTTGCATTATTGTATCAATGAAGATTTTTCCCTGTATAACTATTATTATAAAAAAAATAGTCTACCTCATCCTTTATGTGAATGTGTCACAAAATAAAAGTAATGGGGAAAATTATATAATCATTTAAATCGTATCCTTTTGCCTTAGGATAAACACGACGTGGAAACTCGCCGAACAGTACAACCGACATCATCCGTCGATGAACAGGTCCCGCTGTAGCTAGCAGCCAGGTGTAGGATGGTCAGTCCCGTAAAGTATATATATAGTATTTCTCTCTGTATAGATATAGTATTTCTCTTTGGATAACATGTAATAGTATTTCTTCATATAGTAGTATAGACTCATGAATGAACTAACTCTTGTGTAATTCCTTGTAATAGGAATAGTAATTTGTATCCCCTAAACTATACCTATAATAGTTTACTGGAATATAAATTGAATGTCCAAGTAGGTTGATACACCCTTGCTACTCAAGAGTGTTGGAACTGAAGAAAGAATGAAAGCTCTCATATCAATACATATATACATGAAACATAACTGTATAGATATGGTTTTAAACAGTAAATTGAAAGAGGTTTTGTAAAACATTTAAGAGTTTTGAACAATAAATAATAATGACTTGATGTCAGTTTATAAAATAATTCAAAAGTAATTTGTTGATAACAAAGTAAAAATAACTGAAAAGCATTGTGTTTATCACATTTTGAAGTATGTGAAATAAGTTGTTTGAAAACACAGTTATAAATCACATGTGATTGATTCTCTAACTTCGTGTTTTCTTCTTGTATTCCCCCCCATGAAAGCATTTAAAATCATTTAAAAGATTGATTAAGGGGGTATGAACTCACCTGTAGTGGGTGGTTTGGATGAACGGAATGGATAGGATGCTAGGTGTCTAGTGAAGACTTGTACACACACAAAGATCCTAGTTAACATATAATCACACATATATGTATCCAATTAGTCATAAAACAACTAATTAACCAAATTTAAGACATCCTAAGACATGTAAAACACTTGATTTAAGTGCTATAAGTCCTAAGGATTGCATCTAAGGGTGGTAGGACATTGTAATTGAGTTTAGGGTTCAAGGGTAAACTCCTTTGGAGTTTATGGTTTTGTGACCAACTCTTATTGAGTTTACGGTCGTAAACCCATAACTCATTGAGTTTACGGTCGTAAACCCATGAGTTTACGGCCGTAAACTCATGGTACTTGACCATTTTGTGTTTTGAAGCCATTAAGATCATAAGAAGCATTCCTACTTCATGTTTAAGCCTTAGGAAGAGATTAGGGCACCATTTCACTCCTTTAGGGAGTTTACGGTCTTTGGACCACTTCTCCTTGGGTTTACGGTCGTAAACCCAAATGGTTTATGGTCTTTTGATGTTTTCAAGTACTAAGCACATCAAGGAAGGGGTCTAGGCTAGTTTCCAAGGCTTGGTAAGGGACTAGGGCCACTTTGGCCCCTTTGTTAGGGTTTACGGTCCAACTTGTTCTTGGACCGTAAACACCTTTGATCCTTTGATTCCATGTGTTTTCTAGGTGATTAAGAAGTGTAACTAGCCTTATAACACACTAGGGTAAGAGTATTTACAATAGAGAAGCTTGAAAGGTGCTAAATGTCCAAGAACACTAGTGTGTGTTCTTGGTGAAACATGAAGATCTACATTTTGGAATGATTTCACGGATGGAATCATGTAAGATCACTAGATTAAGTAAGATATCAACTTTTTAGGGATAGAAACACTTAAAAAGTTGAAGATCAAGAAGAAAAATCGGATGATACTTGCGAGGATTTGAGTTCTAGCTTTGAAATTGTGAAAAAGTGTTAAGAATGGCTAAGTGCCATATTTATACTCTTGGGGTTTACGGCCGTAAACACCTTGTTTAGGCCGTAAACTCCAAACTCTTGGAGTTTTGGGACATTATTGCTACACAATAAACCCTAGGGCATCCTCTCTCCTGATATCTCCTGAAGTACTAATCTTAAAACCCTCAAACTTATTCCAGAAAGCTTGAAAGTTAGTAGAAACTATTCTGATTTCTATTGAAGTGAATGGTTATAAAGACTAGAAATTTCGGGTTGTCACATCATCCCCCCGTTAGAAGGAATTTCGTCCCAAAATTATAGTTTATGCAAATAAGTAGTTACAAATAACTAAGTAAAAAGACGAGGATATTTCAGTTTCATCTGATCCTCTCGCTCCCAAGTGAATTCTGGTCCTCGCTTGGCGTTCCAGCGAACCTTCACTATTGGGATGCGGCTTTGTTTCGTTTGCTTGATCTCCCGGTCCATGATCTCTACTGGTTCTTCCACGAAGTTGAGGCTCTCGTTGATCTTGATCTCGTCGAGTGGGATTACAAGAGTCTCGTCGAACATACACTTTTTCAAGTTCGAGACGTGGAAAGTAGAATGTACGTTACTGAGTTCGCGTGGTAAGTTAAGTTTGTAAGCTACAGGGCCGATTCTTGCGAGAATCTCGAACGGCCCTATGTACCTTGGATTTAGCTTTCCACGCTTTCCGAAGCGTATCAAGCCCTTCTAGGGTGAGACCTTCAATAGAACACGGTTACCCACATGAAATTTCAACGGTTTCCTTCGCTTATCAGCGTAGCTTTTATGTCGGTCTCTAGAGGCTTTCAATCGTTCACGAATCTGAACGATCTTCTCTGTCATTTCCCGAATTATCTCCGGACCTGTGAGAGTGCTTTCAGGAACTCGTCCTTTAGCTAACTGGGTATCTCCCACCTCAGCCTAGCATATAGGGGATCTGCACTTTCGGCCGTAGAGGGCTTCGAATGGAGCAGCCTTTATGCTCGTGTGATAACTGTTGTTGTAGGAATATTCGACAAGGGGTAAATGAGTATCCCATGCCTTTCTAAAGTCGATCACACAGGCTCGCAACATATCTTCCAAGGTTTGGATAGTTCTCTCACTTTGTCCGTCGGTCTGAGGATGGTAGGCGGTACTCATGTCCAGCCTAGTTCCTAGGGAACTTTGTAGCGACTGCCAGAACCTCGAAGTGAATCTACTATCTCTGTCCGAGATAATGGATATGGGAACACCGTGCAGGCGTACAATCTCCTGAATATAGGTTCTTTTAAGCTTCTCCATCTTGTCCGTTTCTTTGATAGGTAGGAAGTGTGCAGACTTGGTCAATCTGTCGACGATGAACCATATGGTATCAAGTCCACCCATTGTCTTGGGCAACTTGGTTATGAAGTCCATAGTGATCCGCTCCCACTTCCATTCAGGTACCTCCGGCTGTTGCAGAAGACCGGAGGGTTTCTGGTATTCGACCTTGACCTTGGCACAAGTAAGGCATTTACTTACGAAGGTAGCAATCTCTGCTTTCATGTTAGGCCACCAGTATAGCTTTTTAAGATCCAGATACATCTTATCTGAACCTGGGTGGACGGAATAACGAGTGTTGTGTGCCTCGGTCATGACCAAGTCTCTGAAGCCACCGTGTTTCGGTGTCCAGATCCGATCCATGAGGTATAAGGCTCCGCCACCCTTGACTTCCAAATTCTTATCCATCCCTCTTAGGGTTTCACTCGCCACATTTTCTGGTTTCAAAGCGTCGAGCTGAGCCTCCTTAATTTGCGTGGACAAGTGTGAATGGATAGTCATAGTCAATGATTTGACTCTACGACCAGAGTATTCTTTCCGACTTAGGGCGTCGGCTACTACATTGGCTTTACCCGGATGATACGAATTTCACATTCGTAATCACTGAGTAGCTCGACCCACAGTCGTTGTCTCATGTTGAGCTCCTTCTGGTCGAATATATGTTGTAAGATTTTGTGGTCTGTAAAGATAGTACTTTTTGTACCATACAGGTAGTGTCTCCAGATCTTCAGAGCAAAGACAACTGCTCCTAGTTCAAGATCGTGGGTGGTGTAGTTGACCTCATGTGTCTTCAGCTGTCTCGAGGCATAGGCGATGACCTTACATCGTTGCATCAGAACACAGCCGAGCCCTTGATTTGAAGCATCTCAATAGACAACGAAGTCTTCTATCCCTTCGGGGAGGGATAGTATTGGTGCGGTGCACAAGGCTCGCTTGAGCGTTTGGAACGCTCTCTCTTGCTTCTCTTCCCAGTCAAAGGCCACGCCCTTCTGGGTCAGTGTTGTAAGAGGTTTCGCAATTCGGGAGAAGTTCTGAATGAACCTGCGATAGTAGCCAACGAGACCTAGAAATTGACGAATTTCTGTAGGTGTCTTCGGTGCTGACCAGTTCTCAATGGCCTTGATTTTGGAAGGGTCCACGTGAATTCCCTCTTCACTAACTACGTGGCCCAAGAATTCGACTCTTCGAATCCAAAATTCGCACTTGGAGAACTTCGCATAGAGCTTCTCCGATCGCAATGTTTCTAAGACTTGACGAAGATGTTGACTATGTTGTTCCTTACTACGAGAGTAGATGAGTATGTCATCGATGAAGACGATGACGAACTGATCCAAGTAAAGACGACACACCCTATTCATTAAATCCATGAATACTGCGGGCGCGTTAGTTAATCCGAATGGCATCACTACGAATTCGTAGTGCCCATAACGAGTTCGGAAGGCTGTTTTGGGAACATCCTCCTCTAACACTCGTAGTTGGTGGTACCCGGATCGTAGATCTATCTTCAAGAAGTAGTTGGCTCCTTGAAGTTGATCAAATAAATCGTCAATGATGGGTAAGGGATAACGATTCTTAATGGTAAGCTTGTTGAGTTCTCTGTAGTCGATGCACATACGAAACGATCCGTCTTTCTTCTTGACGAACAAGACCGGTGCTCCCCATGGTGAGAATCTTGGCCTAATGAATCCCTTCTGGAGAAGTTCGTTAAGCTGACTGGAAAGTTCCTGCATCTCCGCTGGTGCCAGACGATATGGAGATTTGGCTATTGGAGTAGCTCCTGGCACTAAGTCGATTCTGAACTCGACTTGGCGTTGGGGTGGTAATCCTGGAAGTTCTTCTGGAAAGATGTCGAGAAAGTCGCGTACTTCTGGGATGTTCTGAATATCTTTCACTTCTTGACTCGTATCGTCGATGTGTGCGAGGAATGCATGATATTCCTTTCGCAAGCACTTCTGAGCTTGTATGCACGAAATGATGCGAAGGTTCGTACTAGGTTTGTCGCCGTAGATAACTAGGGTTTCGCTGTTATGGAGGTTAATACGAACTGCTTTTTCAATGCACAAGATGTCGGCGCGAAGAAGACTCAACCAATCCATGCCGATAATGACGTCGAAACTTTTAATTGGGACCGGCATGAGGTCTATCTTGAAAGTATGGCCATCTAAAGTTAGAGTACAACCTATGTATGTGCAGTTAGTACTTTCCGTTTTCCCGTTTGCCATTTCTACAGTGAAAGATTTATCTAGTGCACGTGGTTTTTGTTTAAGCAAGTGTGCAAATTTTTGGTTTACGAAACTTTTCACCGCTCCACTGTCGAAAAGTATGCAAGCATATGAGTTATCGAGGAGAAACGTACCAGTAACTATTGTAGGATTAACTACGGCTTCCTCGTGGCCTATGGCCAGAACTCTTTCTACTCCGCCAGCTATCCCTGCCTTAGGGCAGTTCTTCTTGTAGTGGCCCACTTCGCCACAACCGTAGCAAGCTTGGCCTACACCGGCATTAGGAACTTGAGCGATCGACCTTGCTGGAGTCTTGCAGAAACGGGCAGTATGCCCCCTTCTGTTGCAGTTGGTGCACTGCATTTCCCGACAAGGTCCGTTGTGATGGAAGGTGCATTTGTTGCACTTCGGAAGATTACCGGCATAAGGCTTCGCTGGTAAGGGATTAGCAGGGACAACAGGAGTTACCGTGGCAGCATTGATTGTAACTAGTTGTTGTCTCTTTGCGGATTCTTGCGAAGTCCCGCTTTTCCTCTTGTTGCACCCCTTTTTGTTGTGGTTGTTTTTGTTTCCCTTTTGTTGCTCGGGTGTAGAAATCGTTGGGTTCTGGTAGTTTTCGTGATCTATAAGAGATTGTGCCAGCTCTTTAGCACTGTCAAAAGTAACATGCCTTGATGCTAACACACTTGACTGGATCTGGGCGACAGTCCCCAAATATATCTCTCTATTTTCTTGCTCTCTAGAGCAACAATATCAGGGCAAAGAATTGCCAGATCACAGAATCTATTAGTATAGGTTGATATGTCAGAACCAACCATTACAAGACCCCATTGTTCCTGCTCGAGTTTTTGAATTTCCCCTCGTGGACAATACTCTCTCATCAGCATGGCCTTCTAGTTCTCCCAGCTTATAGAATTTGCCACTATCAGAGTCAGTGACTTAACGTGGCCATTCCACCAAGTTAAATCCCTGTCAGAAAACGTACAAGTAGCAAACTTGACCTTATTGCTCTCTAGGCAGGCACATATTTCAAAGACTGCTTCTGTCTTTTCGATCCACTGCCTTAAGATCATAACCCCTCCAGTTCCATTGAAATTTATGGGTTTGGCATTCGTAAAATCCTTGTAGGTGCATTCCCGGGGGTGCCCATGGCTCTCGCCATGGTTAGAAATAGGTGCACCAGTTCCTGATCCACTAGGGACAGGAGTATTGATGTGTGACATGGC
Source organism: Lactuca virosa (assembly GCF_052849685.1). Taxonomy (NCBI): domain Eukaryota; kingdom Viridiplantae; phylum Streptophyta; class Magnoliopsida; order Asterales; family Asteraceae; genus Lactuca; species Lactuca virosa. The sequence continues at coordinate 300,897,869 of NC_136429.1, read as the reverse complement.
AGCCGCTACGGCCGCCGTGACAGCTGCTTGGAACATAGCAGCGTCGAACAGAGGAGGTGGTGGAGGTGGTGGTATCGGTGTTTCGTTATTATTGTTACGCCTCGGATTTCTGCGAGGAGGCATCTTTTAACTGTAAGTTTAGAAAGATGAAGATATTGATAAGAATTTAATAGGAAAGTTGATGAAAATGACTCATGGACTAACTCTTCATAGCCCAATAGCACGATTGAATATAGATCTAGAACTAACAGATGATAGCATTTGGATAATAATTTCCATGATATTAGGTACCTGTCAATATTACTGGAATTACAGATGTAACAAGTTCGGGAAAAATGGCCTAGTAGGAGGCCTTACATCAACCAAGATGGAAAATTTTGACAGGACTACGACCTAATCAAGACCTAACAGGTCTAAGATTTACAAAGATAGGAAATTAGACCAGAGTTTTACATAACTAGATTATATCCAAAAGAGAAGTCGATGAGATTCTATCGGCGACGAGAACTACTAGAGTGAGTTCTTGATCCCGACAGAAGGCGTTCTATGTCCCTCACACGCCTGTCAGATCTTACTTGCTGAGCTCGAAGTTCCCTGACTTCAGTTTGGGTTCCAGCAAGTTCTCTCTGTAGAGCTGCATTGTGCACTAGAGTCCTTTCATGAGCAGACTCTAGTTGGCGAATGCGAACTGTGTTAACGCCAGAGTTGGCGTCAATCTCCATGACTCGGTCGATAGCGGCTCGACCCTGTTCGGTGTTCCGGGAAATCCTACGAACCATGATGGGTAGGACCCTGTCAGTTGAACCTCCCTCAATGAGGTTGTAGAAGCTTCTGTCTCCATTGTAGGGGATGGGTTGACTCTGTTCCTGACTCCATCTATTCAAGTTTGTGGCCCACAGAGGTGTGGGTCCTTCAAATGCTGGATGAGGGTTTGGGTCATGAGCAGTTGGGGGTAGATTGTTGACTTCTTGTTCTGAGTCTGAACTATCAGAAAAGCCTTCAGCTTTGTGATCATCCAAAGGAATTGGGTAATCATTCTCTAGCTCTTCTCCGAGCCATCCAGCATTGCCGTGGTTAGGGTAGTACGGGTCGCCGTGGGGATGGAATCCAGCCATGATATCTACGCGAGAAAAGGGATATAAGAAGAAATTAATAGACGTACTAACTAAGATAATTATAAGATGATCTTTATCAGTTACTTCAATACTTGTTTAGTGCATACCAGTTATATGTACTCAAGACAGGATAGACCTTCGAATAAGTGACCCTAACTCTAAGCCCACAACCAAACAAGGAACAAGAAGTAAAGCAAAGATTCACAGATTCTAAGTCTATGACGTCCTAGGTGCATTTAACCTTAGTGTATCCACTCAGCAACTATTGACCTACTGATAAAGACCTTTTAGTTCTCAGATAAGTAATTATAGTAACGCCAAATACCCCTATGGTATTTTATTGTGGTAATGTTGGTAAGTTGATCAGGCTATGCCACTCCCAGGACTGACCATATATCCCCAAGCTTACTTGTGATATTCAACAATCGTAATACTTTTGTTCTTGTCATTGTGACACTGATTTTAGTATGAATGCAGGCATGTATACTTAGTTAAATATTTTATTATTTAAAAGTATAAACTCTTGGTCAGAGTATTTTAATCCCATTGTATTTATAGTTAGTATATCTTGTATCAATGAAGATTTTTCCCTGTACAACTATTATTATAAAAAAAATAGTCTACCTCATTGTTGATGTGAATGTGTCACAAAATAAACGTAATATGGAAAATTATATAATCATTGAAATCGTATCCTTTTGCCGTAGGATAAACACGGCGTGGAAACTCGCCGAACAGTACAACCGAGATCATCCATCGATGAACAGGTCCCGCTGTAGCTAGCAGCCAGGTGTAGGATGGCCAGTCCCGTAAAGTATATATATAGTATTTCTCTCTGTAAAGATATAGTATTTCTCTCTGGATAACATGTAACAGTATCTCTTCATATAGTAGTATAGACTCATGAATGAACTGACTCTTTTGTAATTCCTTGTAATAGGAATAGTAATTTGTATCCCCTAAACTGTACCTATAATAATTTACTAGAATGTAAATTGAATGTCCAATTAGGTTTATACACCCTTGCTACTCAAGAGTGTTGGAACTGAAGAAAGAATGAAAGCTCTCATATCAATACATATATACATGAAACATAAGTGTATAGATATGGTTTTTAACAGTAAATTGAAAGATGTTTTGTAAAACATTTAAGAGTTTTGAACAATAAATAATAATGACTTGATGTCAGTTTATAAAATAATTCAGAAGTTGTTGATGACAAAGTAAAAATAACTGAAAATCATTGTGTTTATCACATTTTGAAGTATGTGAAATCAGTTGTTTGAAAGCACAGTTATAAATCACATGTGATTGATTCTATAACTTCCTGTTTTCTACTTGTATTCCCCCCCATGAAAGCATTTAAAATCATTTAAAAGATTGATTAAGGGGGTATGAACTCACCTGTAGTGGGTGGTTTGGATGAACGGAAAGGATAGGATGCTAGGTGTCAAGTGAAGACTTGTACACACACAAAGATCCTAGTTAACATATAATCACACATATATGTATCCAATTAGTCATAAAGCAACTAATTAACCGAATTTAAGACATCCTAAGACATGTAAAACACTTGATTTAAGTGCTATAAGTCCTAAGGATTTCATCTAAGGGTGGTAGGACCTTGTAATTGAGTTTAGGGTTCAAGGGTAAACTCCTTTGGAGTTTATGGTTTTGTGACCAACTCTTATTGAGTTTACGGTCGTAAACCCATAACTCATTGAGTTTACGGTCGTAAACCCATGAGTTTACGGCCGTAAACTCATGGTACTTGACCATTTTGTGTTTTGAAGCCATTAAGATCATAAGAAGCATTCCTACTTCATGTTTAAGCCTAAGGAAGAGATTAGGGCACCATTTCACTCCTTTAGGGAGTTTACGGTCTTTGGACCACTTCTCCTTGGGTTTACGGCCGAAAACCCAAATGGTTTATGGTCTTTTGATGTTTTCAAGTACTAAGCACTTTAAGGAAGGGGTCTAGGCTAGTTTCCAAGGCTTGGTAAGGGACTAGGGCCACTTTGGCCCCTTTGTTAGGGTTTATGGTCCAAGGTGTTCTTGGACCGTAAATACCTTTGATCCTTTGATTCCATGTGTTTTCTAGGTGATTAAGAAGTGTAACTAGCCTTATAACACACTAGGGTAAGAGTACTTACAATAGAGAAGCTTGAAAGGTGCTAAAAGTCCAAGAACACTAGTGTGTGTTCTTGGTGAAACTTGTAGATCTACACTTTTGGAATGATTTCACGGATGGAATCATGTAAGATCACTAGATTAAGTAAGATACCAACGTTTTTAGGGATAGAAACACTTACAAAGTTGAAGATCAAGAAGAAAAATCGGATGATACTTGAGAGGATTTGAGTTCTAGCTTTGAAATTGTGAAAAAGTATTAAAAATGGCTAAGTGCCATATTTATACTCTTGGGGTTTACGGCCGTAAACACCTTGTTTAGGCCGTAAACTTCAAACTCTTGGAGTTTTGGGACATTATTGCTACACAATAAACCCTAGGGCATCCTCTCTCCTGATATCTCCTGAAGTACTAAACTTAAAACCCTCAAACTTATTCCAGAAAGCTTGAAAGTTAGTAGAAACTGTTCTGACTTCTAGTGAAGTGAATGGTTATACAGACTAGAAATTTCGGGTTGTCACAAAGTTGAAGTCTCAAGCTGTGTATCTTCTAATTCTTGCGAATCGGATTCCTTGGTCGTCTCAAACACTAAATTGGTTCCGATTACTCCTGAGTTTCGGAATCCATCCGTAGGACAAACCTCAATATCCTCGTCTCATCCTAAGAGAAAACCAATGCTGAATAGGAAGGATATTGTAGATCTCAAAGTAGAAGCTCGAAATGCAAATAAAAAGGAAGTTAAGGCTAGACAAAATTCCAGGTTCATTGAAAACTTCAAACCAACTTTATCCCGGAATTCTCATGCATCAAGCCATAGTCAATACTCCTTTGTTCCCACTAAGATCCTCAAAAGACCTTCTGAATTTCCTAGTCCTGTAGAACCCAAGAAAGTAGACAGTTCTACTCAGCCTAAATCTCATGTGAATGCCACGACAGTCCAAAACACTTCTCCTCGGACTGTTTCATTTGTTTTTATTGCAAAATATGATGGCACAATTTTTAAACCCAATCTTTCAAAAACCAATGTGTCATCAAGCAAAGCCACAAATACAAAGAAAACATCTTTTTCACAATCTTCAAAGAAAAATCTTGTGTGGAAAGTCAAAACTCCCATTGATGAAACAACAATTTCGGAGGTTACAAATGTTACCAACACTCCGGAAGTCAATGGTCCGAAAAAGACCGTTCGGAACCTTAAAGTTATTGAATATGACTACTGGATAGATGAAAAGATATTAGCCTTCTGTCTGTTTCCAAAGAATTCAAAGAATACCACCCAGAAACACAAAGTTGTTCCTAAGTCACAATCAAAGTCCAAAGCCCGTTTGTACGTCCCAAAGTCTAATTCGCAGCCTAAAAACTCCATTACTCACTAATTTTGCAGGCACTTTGTGCTTCGGAGCAAGAAATAGTATGGTATATTGATAGTGCTTGCTCCATACACATGATGGGGCAGGAAAATTTTCTGCGAGATCTAAAGCTTTCTCCAAACGCTGGTTATGTGACATATGGCAACAACTCCAACTCTCAAATTTGTGGTTATGGGATCCTCACCAATGGAAACTTCTCTATCTCACATGTGGCTTATGTAGCTGATCTAAAACATAATTTGATAAGTGTTGCTCAGCTCACTGATTCAAATCGACCTGTGGAATTTTTCAAAAAGTATAGCTACGTTCCGACTAAAGACTGGAAAGAGCGTTTAATCAAGTCACTTCGCAACTAGAACATGTACCCGCTCGACATCAACATGATTGTTGGCAAACCGCAACTCTGCCTTCTCACCAAAGTTGTTCCTGATGTCAGCTGGTTATGACACCGAAGGCTCGCTCATCTAAACTTTCGGTACATGAATGATCTCGTATCCGGAGAAATGGTGAGAGGTTTACCTCTTCTCCAATTTGAAAATGATCATTTGTGTGCTGCTTGTGAGTGTGGTAAGCAATCAAAGAAGGGTCATCCTGTTATCATTGAAAAATCCATTTCGGAACCAATGGAGCTTTTACATATTGATCTTTGTGGATCATCTACTATAGAAAGTATTCATCATAAGAAATACATTCTTGTGGCATAGAAGTTCTTATCAAACTCCCAGTTAGGAGAATCCGAAGTGATAATGGATCGGAATTCACTAATTCCACCATTGAGAAATTTCTCACTGAAAAAGGAATCGACCACAACTTCTCAGCTCCTTATAGTCAACAACAAAACGGTGTTGTCGAAAGACGTAATCGAACTGTAGTTGAAGCCGCTCGATCCATGCTGAACATCGCAAATCTACCACTCTATCTTTGGGCTGAAGCCATATCTACTGCCTGTTTCACTCAAAATCGAAGTATCATCAATCGACGCCTCAACATGACAACGTATGAAGCAATGAATGGTCGGAAGCCAACAATCTCTTTTTTGCATGTCTTCGGATGCAGATGCTTCATCAAGAACAATCGTGATCAGTTAACCAAGTTCCAACCTAAAGCTGATGAAGCCATCTTCCTTGGATACTACTCAAAATCAAAAGCTTACAGAATTCTTAATCAGGGAACTCGTCTTGTGGAAGAAAGATTTGACGTTACTTTCGATGACAACTTCGTTAGGATTTCTGGCCCAACCCATATTACAACTCACATTATGGAGTCCGATGGTCCTCTGCCAGAATGTCCGAATCCCCAAACAATTCTTGAAGTTGATTTTGAAACTCTCTTCGGTCCTTTCAAAACCGCTCTTTATTTGTAATCTCGATGAAGACCAAATCTCATTTCCAATCCCTACTTCGAAAGCCCCTGTCTCGCATAACGTCTCCGGTCCAATCCCAAGCCTCCCTCCATTTGATTCCGAACCATTTCAACCTTCTAAGGCTGATGGGGAGAATGCTCATCCCTCTCTTGAATCAAATGTGGATAGCTTCCAAGATGCAGTTGCTGATTTTAATGATTCCAATCCTCTCAACATTGATGAAAATGAAAACTTCTTTGACTTCCCTTCTGATGATGATGTAAATCTATCTGGTTCAGAAGTTCAAGGGGAGCATCATCGTCACATTCAAACCATTCATGGGGAGTAAATCAATTCCACTATTGATATCGGATCGACGGCTACACAAGAACTCCCAAGATTACATGTTTGGACAAAGGATCATCCTCCGAACCAAGTAGTCGGAAACCCCAATGCTGGTGTACAGACTCGTTCTGCTATAAGTTGTTGGATTAATGTCTAAGTCCATAACTATATTTGGTATGTACTTGACCCGACCTGGCATGGTCCATTTGGGTTGCACTTCACCGGCACAATTTATATGGATAGTCTTTTGAGAATAGTATATTTATGATTTATGTTAATATATTATAAGTTCTAATATATTAATATGGAATCATATTATTTAATTAGTATTGATCAAGAATTAATTTAGAATTAATTAAGTGATCAAAAAGAACTAATTAAATATGGACTCTTATATATATGGAATGGGCCAAGTTCATTTAGGATGGGCTAAGCTTTCATGGATGGTCCATGGAGCTTTTAACCCATGGATCCTATGTAAATGAAAGGTCATGAGTATTAGGGTTTACATGGATGTAACCCTAATCCTCCATAATATATAAAGGGGTGCTTGACTCACAAAATAGGCACAAGTGTGTGAAAATAAGAGTGGGCCGATTTTAGTGTGCATACATATTCTCTCAAGTTCTTCCAAGGTGTTTTGGTGATTTGTGATTCCATTTGAGGCTTCCACACTATTGGGGCTAAGCTCTTAAAGCTTGAAGACATCAAGCTACATCAAAAGGTATGTCATCTAACTAGAACTTTATAGTATAGGTGCTTCATAATATGCTAGTTAGGATGAAACCTTGGATTAGTTAATATTTGCATGTATAATAGAGAAAACCTAGATCCAAGGTTTATAGGGTTGCATGTACACCATAGGAGTGTTAGAATGCTCAAAACCCAACATTGGTATCAGAGCCATGGGTTGTTTTCTGTTATATTGATGCAAATGTTTTATTTTCAAAGTTGGAAAAAAAAGAAAAAAAAAACATGACGTTTGTCAAATTTTAAGATAATTACTTGTTTTTGTGAAAAACTAATTATTTGTAAAATTTGAATCATTTGCTATATGAGTTGAATTAGGTCAAATTTAGTAAAAGATAAAATGATATGATTATTTTATTTGTTTTAAAAGTTTGATCTAAAGAGTTTTTCGAAACCTCCATAAGTTATGGATATGAAAAGGTTTTTAAAAAAAATTGATTCAAAGTTTTTTTATGGAGTTACAAAACTTGGTCTTAATGTTTTATAGAATTCCATAACTTGTTCTTAAGTTATGGAACATGAAAAGTTTCATCATAAAACAAGTATTTAACTCCATAAGTTATGGAATCCAAAAGTTTTAAAGATTTACAAAACTTGCCCTCAAGTTTTGGAATTTGGAAAAAGTTTTTTTATGATAAAAAAAAAGAATTGAATTATAAAACTCTTGGGTTCATAACTTAAACAATTAATTAAGTGGTTTTAATTTTGAATTTAATAATTGGAATTATGATGTTTTTATTGAATAATTCAATTAACTCTTATGGACTTTATTAATAGATAATTAAAGTGTTTAATTAAAAGAGAATTAATAATTCCATAATGACATGGTTTAAATTTAATTAAATTAAGAGTATAGTTTAATTAATAGTTTAAACCACCAAGTATTTTAAATGTCTAAAATACACCCTTATACTATTATAATATTAAAAGTTTAATATATTATATGTATAAGAGCAAGTCGTCTTACCATTAGTAGGCCTCATTCACGAAGCCGGTCTATAAGGGGGGTATAAGGTTACTGCCTATAAAATGGCAGTTTAATGGGTGTCCACTCTCACCCACCGCTTCCTTGACTGGTGGAGGGTCGTTAGCCGAACAGGTAGGACAAAGACTATAATTCTCCCTTCATTAAAAGTATTAATGATAAATACTAAGTAACTAAACTTTTTATAAATTCCCAATCTTAGTTACTTAGAAAATTTGAATAAGGTGCTAATCCATGAAATTACACTTTGCACTTTGTTTAAGCTGTTAGTGGAGCGTGTGTGGTTAACCGGCACACTAACCTGGACTTAACAAGGTAGGCAAAGGGTAACTTAGTGTTTATCATATTATCGTTGGAGCGTGTGTGGTTAACCGACACATCGATTGAGGGGTAAATATTAAGGGTACCAAGTATATTTGCATGGTTACTTCACACCTTGTTTTGTGATCCTCGACATCCCAGTCACAAAACCTGAAGGGCACACTCGAGATTGAAACATGCCATTGAAAACTTCAATGAATCTCAAAAGAATCTAGGAGTTTCAAAACCAATTAAAACCTAATAATACATTTCGTTTATCTTGGTGGAAATTGGTGAATCGTCATTCACCTACCTTCAAATATTTTATAGCTTGGATTACGGCATCCCTCTTCCAAGTTATAAAATAGTTTGTTGGGTCCTAGCCTTAATATATCATATTGGGTGTTATATTAAGGACTTAAATCAACTTTACGTGAATTTCTCCCATTGTTGATGTCTGGTTTAGACAACAATGATCTTCCCAAACCAAGCTTTCCTAATGAATATGGCTTCTCTTCCTCCACCTCCTCCAATTATTCTCCCCAACCCACAAGTTCAAGGTCACTCAAGCCGTAATGGCAAGCAAGGTCTATGTGTGATCACATCTTAGAGATGAAGTCACATATTGACAAGCCAGGAGAGTTGGGTGTCAAAGTCTTGTGAAAGTTGGATGTTCAATCACTTTCTAAGTCACATAGTGAGTTCCTTTGGGACTACTATGAAACAGACTATGACATGAACCTTATTGATCATATCTATTTGCTTGGTGCTGCTGAATCAGCAATGATTTGGAACGATAGTAAAGCAAATTTGATTAGAAGATCAACTCCCAAAAACTTTATGGACAGTGACAATGGTGACACTGGAAATCCAGAAAAAGCATTCTCTTCCCAATGGAAAGGGATTGACCATAGTCAACCCGGTTGACCAAATGGTAAAGAGAAAGGCTAAGTCTGAGATAGTCCCATTACCAAAGGGTCCATATGTTTATTTTGCCAAAGGAAGGGGCGTTGATTGCAAAGCTGCCAAATTTACCTAAGGATGTTAAAGTCAATAAGTTTGACTCTTGTACATTTGAAATTGGTAAGTTGTGATGTTTTGGATAAAACAAAGACCAACTAAGGCCAATTGTGTGAAGTGTTTGTCTTGATAAAGAATCCGCACTATCTCTTGAATATTTGGCAAGATAGTCTTATATGTCAAGAGGATAGTGGGAGTCTTAAAGATCCTAAGAAGAATTTCAAGAACTAATCAAGAATAAAACCTGAGGTTCTTCACTAGCACACGACTTGAGGTTTATAACCTATCGTGTTGACATATTCTGTGCCCATTCCAGTTAAAGTTGGCTTTGCATAGGAGTTCTGAAAGTTCTCAATTGGTTTCATAACAACTTGGAAGCAATGGCAGGCCCTGTACTGCCAGGTGGCAAGAAGTTAAGATTGCATAAGTTCAGTCCATATGAGTTTGGATTTGTCATTATCCTTGTCTTGTGACTATGGTTTTGACGATTCACATGGATAAGAACACATACACCATAAAATCTAAGGGTCATAAGGTTTCTCTCCGATTCATGAAAATGATGGTGAGGAAACACTTCCACCAAGTAGATTTGAAGCAGCTGGCAAAAGGTCTAAAAAATGAGACTATGATTACGGCATCCCTTTTCATAGTTCTGAAATTGTTTAGACACACATGCATGCTATCTAAGGAACGGTGTATGACTTTGATAAAGTTTTATCAAAGCATCTCGTATCAGAAATCTGAACTTTGGTAAGAAAGTCAATAAAGTATTGATTTCTAGAAGTCCAGCTGATTTCTGAGTACATGTCAAAGCTAGTGGGAGCATAAGTGTTATGCTAATAATCATCATGTTAGTGGGAGCATGATAATTATTGTTAGTGTTTCAAGTTAGCAATGTTAATTATAGAAAACAAAAGTTTCAATTCGTGAGGCTGCAGGGATTGAAAAAGTTGTTTTGCTATAATTAAGGGAGAGGATATACTTCATTTCAGTTCTAAAGGCTTAGATTGAGACCTTAATCATCTTTAGTCAAGAATATATATATGAATTTCATGTTGGATTGGTTCAACTTAAGGAAATTCTATATATTGCGTTCTCAAAATTCGATTATGATTACGGCATCCCTCTTCATAGTTAAATTTTGAAAACATGGCAAATAAAAATATTGTAGCAAAAGACTGGTCTAGAATCATGTCTTTATGTGAGACATCATGAATCGTGTACCATTTGCTTTGGGTACAGGATCGATTGCATGTGCTATAATATTTGTCATTTCTAAATTTTTCCAAATGCCCAGAGGCATTAAGAAGGGAAAAGGTCTAGAATTGGATATTACTAAAATGATTAAGCAATTGTCGAGGACAATCTGAGGTTTACCAAAGATTGGTTGCTCAGGGACAGTTGGAAGTATAGTGCTAATTTTGGAAGGACCATATTGACATATTCTGAAAAGAGGCATCTCTTATTCAGAAGTGATAGTCAAAATGAGAATATGGAGTTGTCTCCATAGGTGGAAGTTATCTGTGTAAGATTAGAAAACTTAATGCAAGAAGCATGTCCAAAGAAATGTACTTTGAATATGAGACTTAGTTTCCATGGAGTTGATCTCCACTGGAATACCTTATAATGACTGTTGACAAGTCTTTGTGACTTTGTACATATTCATTACAGGAGGGTCAGTGCATATAAGTTTAAAATCTAAACAGATTTCGATAAATGATAGGAATTTGAAATTCTCACATTTTTCGATAAGGATTTGGGAGTGTGAAATTAGAATCATTGAAATTATGTTCAATTGGTTTATTTCACAAAGTAAGGATCATAGACAAACATAGAGTGCATACTTGGTGTATGGCAAAGCTATTGTTTAAGAAAAACAAAGTGTACATGCTTGGAGCATGGGACGACAAGTGTTTTTAATTCAAGTATAAAGTTGATAAAACCGAAACAATGAATAATGAGTAATCAGTATGGTGATAAATAAAAGTGTTTATTTATATTCATAGGGTTTGATACCATATTTAATTCATTTATTCTTGTGTTTCACTTTGCATGTTTTGACTTCCAGAATAACTAAGTCGCTCTTCCTAAATGATTAAGTTATTCAAACCATCCACAGTTGGTCATATGTTGGAAGTAGATATGAATCAAGACTGTCATGGGTTGGTTTGTAGAGGTCCAAGTTGGTGGACAAAGTGGTGCTACAACAATCATGAGTGCTCATAAGTTCTGAGTATTGGATTCAACCCACGCTCATTTGAATCACTTCATGGATTTTATCACGAGTGATAATGAGACGATAATATCTTATATTCTTAAAACCAAGAGATATAACTTGTTACTATGAGTTGGTTATACATTGATTGCACGAAAACACATTGGTAACTCGATGTTATAAAACGTGCCTTTGTGTATGATTCAACAAGTAGTAGAACAAGCCATATGAGTCGAAGTTTATCCATTCCTTTTACCTTCGGGATAAAAGCGATATTTGTGGGCCCCTCGATGATTTAGCGATGACACATGTGAGTGCTTGGCCAAGCCAGGACTGATTTGATTTGTTCAATCAGTCAGTCATCATAAATCGAAAATCGGGAAACAACAAATGGACAGAGAGAATGATTATAATCCATGTCTCAGTCCATATGATATCTAGAATGGAGGAATATATGATCCCTTATCTAATGGACAAGTCATTGACAAGGTCAGTGTTCGACAGCGGCTTTAAGAGCTACGATTGCTAGTTAGGTTTTGAAGTCATACTCAATAATAGTTTTAGACTTATCCAAGTGGGAGACTGTTGGATTAATGTCTAAGTCCATAACTATATTTGGTATATACTTGACCCGACCCAACATGGTCCATTTGGGTTGCACTTCACCGATACAATTTATATGGATAGTCTTTTGAGAATAGTATATTTATGATTTATATTAATATATTATAAGTTCTAATATATTAATATGGAATCATATTATTTAATTAGTATTGATCAAGAATTAATTTAGAATTAATTAAGTGATCAAAAAGAACTAATTAAATATGGACTCTTATATATATGGAATGGGCCAAGTTCATTTAGGATGGGCTAAGCTTTCATGGATGGTCCATGGAGCTTTTAACCCATGGATCCTATGTAAATGAAAGGTCATGGGTATTAGGGTTTACATGGATGTAACCCTAATCCTCCATAATATATAAAGGGGTCCTTGGCTCACAAAATAGGCACAAGTGTGTGAAAATAAGAGTGGGCCGATTTTAGTGTGCATACATATTCTCTCAAGTTCTTCCAAGGTGTTTTGGTGATTTGTGATTCCATTTGAGGCTTCCACACTATTGGGGCTAAGCTCTTAAAGCTTGAAGACATCAAGCTACATCAAAAGGTATGTCATCTAACTAGAACTTTATAGTATACGTGCTTCATAATATGCTAGTTAGGATGAAACCTTGGAATAGTTAATATTTGCATGTATAATAGAGAAAACATAGATCCAAGGTTTATAGGGTTGCATGTACACCATAGGAGTGTTAGAATGCTCAAAACCCAACATAAGTATCCAAAATGAATGCCATTTCCCAGCATTTATATCCATGGTTTGACCCAAATCTATTAATGACGCATTAGATCATGCTAATTGGATTACAGCCATGCAAGAGGAACTGGCAGAATTTAACCAAAATGAAGTTTGGACACTCGTGCCTCCTCCTTAGAATCATCCCATTGTCGGTACGAGATGGGTATTTCGCAACAAGATAGATGACGCAGGAGTTATTATTCGAAATAAAGTTATATTGGTGGTAAAAGGATTTACACATATTCAAGGGCTTGACTACGATGAGATCTTTGCCCCTGTTGGACGTGTTGAAGCCATCATAATTTTTCTTGCTTACGATGCTCACAAAGGCTTCAAAGTTTACCAAATGGATGTTAAGAGTGCTTTTTTAATGGTGAACTTGACACTGAAGTGTACCTTCAATAGCCCCCCGGTTTTATTAATCTCTCCTTTCCGAACTGCTGTTGCAAACTCTGGAAGGCTGACTACGGACTCAAGCAGGCTCCTCGGGCATGGTACGAGACCCTCACTGATTTTATCAAACGCTCCAGTTTCCAAAGAGGAATTCTAAATTCTACCCTATTCCGAAGATCAAATGGAAAGCATCTCATGCTGGTATAAATTTATGTGGACGACATCATTTTTGGATTTACGGATTTATTTATGGTTGCTGACTTTGTTAAACTTATGATCAATCGATTCCAAACAAGCATGAATCGGGAGTTAAGGTTCTTTCATGGCCTTCAAGTCAAACAGACTAACAAAGGAATCTTCATTCACCAAGAGAAGTACATTTCAGAACTCCTCAAGAAATACTCAATGGACACCTGTGCCTCAGCCAAGGTACCAATCGGCTTCGGACACAAGATCTTTGCCGACCCTTCAGGTGTTTCTGTTGATGAAAAGAAATACCGAGGAATGATTGGATCCCTGTTCTATCTCACAGGAAGTCGTACGGATATCATGTTTTCAACATGCTTATGTGCCAGATTTCAAGTCAACCCAAAGATGTCTCTTCTCTTGGCTGTAAAACAAATCTTCCGATACCTTAAAGGTACAAAGAGTCTTGGAATCTGGTACCCAGCAAATGAGAGCTTCGTACTTCAAGCCTATTCAGATTCAAACTATGGTGGTCTTCAACATGATAGAAAAAGCACTTCAGGTGGATGTCAATTCTAAGGTGGTAGTTTGTTCAGTTGGTCATCCAAGAAACAGAACTGCATTGCACTCTCTATAGCCAAAGCCGAATACATCGCTGTTGCCAGCTGTACATCTCAGGTTTTGTGGATGAAATCTCAACTCTTGGATTATGGTTACCGCTTTCAATGCATTCCTATCTATTGTGACTCTCAAAGTGCCATTGCGATTTCCCACAATCCAATTCAACACTCAATGACTAAGCACATCGATATAAGGTACCATTTCATAAAAGATCATGTTCTAAATGGTAACATTGAACTCATTTTTGTTCCATCTGACGATGAGATTGCTGATGTCTTTACCAAGGCATTAGACGAAACCAAATTCAACGTTTTCTGAACAAAATGGGTATGATGAAACCAGATCCTCAACTCTTTCAAGAGACGTATTCTCTTTGATAGACATATTCAAAAGAAAATTAGTTCTGATCTAAATTTTTTATCTCGGAACTACTTTCTATTTAAACACATAGGATCATTTTACTTGTCTTTATTTCTGACCATCACTTGAGTTTTAAGCTGTACAGTTCGTCCTGATTGTTTGCTATTTAAAGTCCATATTTTTCATAACGCTCAAATTTTCATCTCGGAATATACTTCATATTGGCATCCCGAAATTCCACTCCGAAAAAGGTATTGCATTCTACACTTCGGAATTTCAAAATTCACTCCGGAAGATTTCTCAAATCTCACCCCGGAATGCTTTACAAATCTTGCTCCGGAATTTTATTTAAAATCTCACTCCGGAATGCTTTCCCAATCATGTTCCGAAAACTTTTTCAAATTCGATTCGGAAATTCTTGAAAATCACTATTTCTGAAATTCTGCTCCGGATTCACCAACCGTTTTCAAAATCAAACAAAATTTCTGTTCCGGAATCACACATCTTTTCCAAAATGACACTAAATTTTTGACTCCAGAATTGAAACTCTCTCCGGATTATTTCTCATTCCGGACCTCTTTTCAAAACAAGCATGTTCCGGAACATAACTCCTTATTCTCCGAATCATACTCTGTCCGGAACCGCTCATCCGTAATTCCAAAGGATAATAAGGTGAAACATTTTTGTTTCAACGGTTACTCTTCTTGAAGATCCTATCATATCTTCCTCGATTTTCGTGACATGATTGTACGCCACCATAAAGTAGCCATCGGATCGCCGGGTTGGGTTTTCCATTTTTAGCCACAAACAACCTCACCTTTCACCTCCCAGGTAAACTCAGCCGCCTAAACCATTTTCTCATTTAATGCAACCCGTTTCACCTTCGGATCCTCATCATTACCCTACTAACCCGACCCACTTTCCTTACCTATAAATACCAATCAAAATCCCTTTTTACCTCTTTACGCGCCCAATACTCCTTCAAATCCCTTAATTTCTCTCTGAGTTCTACGTGTTCATCAAGCTCTCATCACCCTGTAACAATCGCTTCCCCTCCTTCCCCACTAAAAACTGCTCTACCCGCTTCAACTCCCAAGAAATCCATTTCCAAGAAGAAACGATCATAGGGTTCATCTTCATCGACCTCCACTGAACCGTTTCTAAGGGACACTACACAATTATTTTCCCTAAACCCTGAAGATTACGATGAATCGGTTCGTGTTATGGTGAAGTTCATCGCAAATCATCCCATCTCCATCCCTCTCACTAAAATTCCTGAACCACCTCTTCCTCTTCATCATCTCCATAGAGCTTTCACCAGAATCAAAGAAATTGACGGTGTATTGGAGACACAAATCATTGGAGATTGATTCGTTCCCATCTACAAATCCACTTTTCTTAAGGAAATTGGGGTTAAACCAAACCTCAAAGGATTCACAGTCCAAGAATCAAGCACTAAAGATTTTCAGACCTTTCTGAATCACATTGGCTACAATCAAGATTACAGAGCCAAAGACTTCAAGAAATCAGTCGTGTCACGACTATGGACGATGCTGATGCACTTTATCATTCGATGGTTATCGGGCAAGCACGGAGGAACTGATACACTTAGCAAGGACTGGATTCATGTTGTCTACAACATTTACTCTGGACGTGACCACGCGGTTGATCATCCGGAGGTCCTATGGCACGATTTCTTGAAGTTTTACATCAAGAGAAAGGACAACGAAATATCAAGCCCTAGATTTTGGGCACTGACGATTCAAAAAATCTTTAACGAGCTTTCCGAACCAATTCCGGTCTCCACAATTCCTCCGGAGGTATGTGTTTCATTCAAAGTTGTCAAGGCATATAGAATTCCGGACCGAACCTCTTTTTGTCCGGTTAGACGACTTTCGGACCACATGTTGCCCTTAATCCCTTTCGATTCTATTTATCTGAAACAACACTTAGAGACTAAGGTTGTGTTTGACCCAACACAACCTGCCCCAGTCTCAGTTGAACCCACTTCAGAAGAGGCCAATCCTAACACGTCCGGACATAAGGTTTAGAAATCTGCCAAACGAAAGAGTTCTCCCACCAAGCCAAAGCCTAAAAAGAGAACCAAAGTCAGCTCTTCCTCTCCAGAGGAAGATGCTCATGACATTCTGGCTGACTCTGGCCGTCCGAACACCCCTCCTGCCCACTCATCTGAGGTACCCCTAAATGTTTCAACATCACCTGCACACACTCACGGGGAGTCTCCACATAATCCACCCTCACCTTCTCAAAAAGGTGATGCCGATGTTGACAATAGTTCCTTGAAGCCCCCTGGAACACACCCACGCATCTCATTTCACATCCCTATTGTTTCTCACAGAAGCTTACACTCCGGAACCCCTGTTCCGGACCCTAAGAACTCCGGAGTTGGAGCAGTCCCTCCGACTCCGGATGCCCCAACTGGGCTGATACCCGAAAGGTGTACAGCACGACCAGGTGCTAACGATCCTCAATGAGAAGATTATGTTAACAGGGTTGTTTCGAGACATCTGGATCTGACTAGAGCTCAAGTGGAGGCCACTCTCACTTCAATGTACAACATAGCTCATCAAAATAATCTTTCGTATGTTCCTCCTACAGATGATGATGCCAATCGGGAACTTGCTTCGGAACAACCTCCCCTTACCACTCACACGAACATATTCCGAACTGATTCTAATAAAGAAATCTTCAAAGACTTTATGATCACTGATGAAGGAAATTCTGTTCCGGACCCCAACTTCATGTCATCGATCCGCTTTAAATCGAAGCCATCAACTTCCAAGTCTGCTTTTGACTTCAGATCATCGTCTTCAACCACTCCGGATGGTGAACCCAGCTCCAAGCTACATGAAGATGATGCTATCACCAAACCTGGTCCCTCCACACATACTTCATCACATGAAGCTCCTTCGCAACATTCATATTATGACTCAGAATCCTCTGCTGGTGATCACATTGACCCCTTTGCACTCCTTGACATTCAAACCAATGTTTCAGATACGATGAAAAAGGTCTCCTCAATCGAAACATCCGTCATAGAGCTCAACACAAATCTGGATCAAAAGGTTTCTGGACTGGATTCTAAACTCGATGCCATCCTTCAGTCTCTCTCACATCAGTCCGGACCTTCATTTGCGGAACAAGAAGCCCAACTGGACCAACTAATGTCCCTCCGGCTCAAGCACTCCATCGAGGAAGTTGAAACCAAATATGATATTTTGGTTGATCATTATCTTAACACCATTAACTCCATGCTCAAAGTCCATGACGACTTGGTGTCTACTACCAACGATCTGATTAAGCAGACCCACATTCTTCATGAAAAACAAATCCAAAGGCTGGAGAAGGAGATCAAGAAGAAGGATGAAATGAACCTGATCATTTAACATGTCCTCATCAAGCTTCTATGCTCCACTTGGAACATCGTTGTTGTTCCGAATCGGAAGTTTGATGAGATGATAGCTATTCTTAGTCATTTGTTCGATCACCTTGCTGCTCAAGCCCCCACTTCTGAAGCATACGATACCCTCAATCTTCAAGTCAACACGGGCCTTCAGAAAGTCTTCTCCAAATTTGACTATCTCAAGGAAGCTTTAGTACTTGCACCGAGTCCAAGATCCACCAATGCAAGAGGGGAAGAAGGTCCAAGAAAACCATGGAAACCTGCCTAAGAGTTCACACTACGAGATGAAGACTTGAATTCCGACGATCAAGTCGAACTACCGAACCTTTTCTAATGCAAGAGGGGGAGAAGGTCCAACTACCGAACCTTTTCTGATGCAGACTTCCCTTCCATGAATCCGAACGACATTCTGACTCTTGCTGCTCACTTTCGAGGAATGCAAAACAACGATATCGGCATGGGTACTTTCCATGCTGCTATAAGCTTCCTCAAAGATTACGTCGCAAAATTTTGCAGATGCGACTATGAGCCAGCTCATCTCTACGGAACTGAAGACTACGTTGCGAAGATCACCTATGTTCTTACTGAAGCTGATCTACTTGAAGATGGTCAAATTGATGACCCAGTTCTAGGGTTTGTTTACACAACCAAGAAGACAAACAAGAAGGACTTTTTCCATGTCCTTGACAAACACCTAGTCCCGACCAAAGCACTCCGAAATTTCATCTTTCGTGCATCAAAGTCTAAAGCTACAGAACAGGTCAAAGCAAAGTTTGTAAGTCAACTGACCTGGTACATTGAAGTCATAGAATGGTTGTTCCGAGCTTTCTCCTTCATCAAGGAAGAAGCAGTGTAACTGGATGGATTGCTAAGTTCACTTAGGGGAGATTATTGGAACCTGAAAGTCAACCTCTAGCAATCCTAAGTCCGGATTCAGAAGTACTTGCATTCCGGAACAAATGGTCCGGAGTGAAATGTGATGAGTGGTCCGGAATATATCCGAACCAGAAAAGAAGAAGATGTGAAGCTGAAGGCATTCCGGAATGACACTCATGTCCGAAATGGATGATGATCCGGAGCAACTTTATTTTGTCTTTGTGCATTTATTTAGTTTGTCTTTGTATTGATGTGAAATTTCATAGGACTTAGTCTTTTGTTGTATTTAGACAATCAGAATGTCAGGAACATTTCTATTGTCCAGTCCTATGTAAGTATTCTAGTTAATTCGATGTATCCTTCACTCCTACTTATAGGAGCATTCAATACAACTCAACTACGAATCTTTCACTCAACTTTTGGCATCTCACTGACTTTATTTAAAACATTCTTCTTGTTCTTCATTTAATAGCTTTACCTTGATCATTCATTCTCATTCCTCATTTAATGACTTGATCATTTGTTGAATATATTATCTAAGACTTGACTGGTCTGTCCAGGCTTGACTTCAACATCTATTAGCAAGCAGACATTGATCTTAAGCATTCACTCAAGGTTTGAGTTCTCAAACGTTGTCCCTGCGCATTAGATCTATCTTGTTCTCACACTTCTTTTAGTTCTTCAAACCTCCAAAGTTCCGCTTCTTGTCTCTTTTGGTCCTTATTCTTCAAGATTGCTCCTTTTGGCTGCAAAATACAATTCAATCTTATAAGTACCACTTATCTTTGCAAACAAAAAAAATATTAATTAAAATGCATTAAAATATGGCCTAAAAATGTGTATAAATATGGCAATATCATGAACGTTTTGGCTTTTGGAAAAACAATTTCTTTTTCTTTTAAAACATTTGAACCTTTGTTTTCAACAATTCGAACGAATTTTGTTGAGTTTTCTGAAATCAAATTTTTCTTAGGTTCATCGAGATTTTGTACAAAGGCATAATAGTGAATTTCCTCCTCTGCCGAAATTTCACTCATTCCATTTTCATCAAATTCAGAAACATTTTCGGAATCAAAGGTACTTTCTGAATTCAATTTCTTCCATAACGAGTCATATTTTTGCATAATACTCTATTCGGTTTGTTCTTTGTTTTTATCATTTAACATATTTTTCAACATATTTTTATGGTCTTTGGACTGAATGTATTCCTCAATTGTCTCAAGTCCAACCCTGTAAGCATCATAAACATCATCAAATAAAAAAATCGATTCACATTTATAACAATCAGAATCAATTTCGTCCTCTTTAAATTCAAGAAAGGGTAGAATTATTTGATGTAGACCTTTCCCTATTTCACAATCCAAATGCAATTGAGTAATGTTGAAATATAAATGCTTAACAATTAAACAAAAAATGTTCATCTGTTTCAAAAGTGCAAGACTATCTCTTTTAAGATAAATAACATCATCACATGATCTAGTAAGCTCTAATTCCAAAGACTCTATTCTTAATCTTCTATCTTCACTTTTAAATGTTACCCTGTTAAATTGATCAGTCAGATTTGAATTACTGAGACGAGTTCATTTTAAACTATCACTAAAATTAGAACTAGTATATTTTAGATCGTCTAATTCACAATCATAACGAGAGACAGGAATGCTAAGAGATGTGAGTATAGAGTGTACCTTCTTGACCACCTTCTCGTATTATTTCACTTGATCTGATACAGTCTTCGCGTCAAAACCGCTTTCGGAGGTTTGACCACCATCAGTAGCATACCCGCTTTGTTCCGAAACTCCGTTCTGAACCATGAAGCACTTGTGTTCATAACCTTGCAATTATGACTGTTCCAAAAAGCACCCACCATGTGTGGGTTTCCTGACTTGCTCATCCTCCGAGTCTGTAAACCACACCTCGACTCTTCCATCATCATCACTGTCTTCCTGCACGATCAACGCCGACTTCACATTTGATGCTTTCTTTTTCCTAAGCTCCTCTATTTTTTTAAACATAACAGGCTTCGTATTTTCCATTTTCACTCTTCTCATTTTGCTTCATTAACATACACTCCTTCACAAAGTCATTCTTACCATGACAGTAATTACAATCATAACCTGAATCACCCGACAACCTCTTTTCCTTCTTATCGTCGTCTTTCCCAGAGTTCTAAAAAATCTCATCTCTAGACTTTTCTGAATTGGAATTACCCTGCCTGAACTTGTTTCTGTAACAGGAGAAATTCTTCTGATATAACTTTTTTGGGATTGGACACCAAAAGAGCTTTATCTTGCTTTGAGATTTCGCTTTCAGAAAGGTCTGATTCGGAATCTTCTTTTGTAGTCTTCTTTCCCTTCGCAACCAACGCTAAGGATCCCATGCTTTAAACAAGCTTCACATCCTTTCTTACTTCCTCTTTCGTAAGATTTCAGAATTCCCACAAGTTTGGATAACGAATAGCTTTTAAATTGTTGGTGTGCCTTGACGGTGGAAACAACAGCCTTCCATTAAGCTATATGTCCATTCGTAAACGTGACATTTTGTTCAATAACTTCACACTTAAGATTATTTTTGATCATCTTGCTTAACAGATAATTGACGTGATTGAACATCTGATCTAGCTTCTCATTAGGTTTTTGTACAAAGGCTCCAAACTTCGATAAGAGCAATGTTTGCACTGAGTGTTCTAAATCAGCATCATTTGAATAAAGCTCCTTCAGCCTATCCCATATTTATTTTGCATATTCACATGAACCCGCAAGATGAAAAGTGTCTGGAGGAAGAGCGAATCGAATAATCCTCATAGCTTATTCTTCTCATAGTTTGGAACATAAGTATGTTCAATAAATAGTGCATTATACTGAGCCAAAGTTTTGATCGACTGTCTTGTACCAGAATACATGAACGTTTCCTACATTATTGTCTGCCATATTGTAGCACTGTGTTCTTCAATTGCCAGAACGTAATCTACAAAGTGCAATGCCCAAACTTCATACTCATCGGGAAAGAGAATTAGAATCCTTGTCGTAGATCCAATACTGCTTAAGAGACTAAATGAAAGAGAGTGAGGATCTTCGTGAGACATCTTATCAAGAATTCACATAAAAAATAGAACCGGATGTGTAAATCGTGAATCGAGTGCAAAGGTAGAACTTGAGATCTAGATTTAGAATCTACAATCGATTGAATCGATTGAGACAACAAGAACAAATATAAGTTGAACGTAAAACCCAGCAAAACTCGACATAAGAATAGCGAATTAATCGCACTATCTCCTGTTCTGATACCAATTGTAAGAACAATAAATATGATCGATAGATTCTATAATAATGATGTCAATTAATGACAAGAACAATGAAGATTAAAAGTATGGCTAATGCTTTGATTAAACGACTCTAGAAGAGTTCTCAAGAAATTTTCTGTAAGAGCTTACAAACGGTAATTAGGGTTACAAAAGTTAACCCTAATGTTACATGCATGCACTATATATATAGTCTAAACAACCAAGTGGATCCGAGAATGGACAGGCCCAAACCGGAAGAAAACAAACTATACTAAACCTACATTTGACACAACACTATTAAACCCAACAGTTTCACGGCCCCATTTTAAACTTTTTATTATTTTTCGGGGATGGATACATGTTTTATATTATTTGTTGATATAAATCTTAAATTTTTTCTATCACTTATATAATTTAGTTACATAATCATTATAACAATTTACCGTTAAAATAGTCATTTATATAAATTTAGTAAACATTGTCGTTACGCTACGCACATAATATAGAATTATATTATGCATTGTTGTTACTCTGCCCACATAATATGAATTTCATTATTCATTGTCGTTACTCTGCCCACATAATATAAAATTATACTATGCATTGTCGTTAATCTATGAATAAACTATTATACATCGTTGTTACTCTACCTATTTAAGTTTTATAAAATTATCTAATGATATAATTATAAAAGTATTTTTATAATTGTGTAACATAAAGTGGTAAACATAAACATGTAAGGTTAAAAGACTACAAAATTTAGTGTTACTCATTCAAGGGTTTACATGAGACACATTCATCACCTAGACGTAATACATAGCAAAGTCCCATACACGTAATCGTTAAATATTAAGTGAACGGGTATGGTTATGTATAGATCTATGCGGGCTAACTCCCCCACCTGTAATTTCTAGCTACAACCATCGACGATCAAGTCATGGGTGATAACTGTTTAAACATTACGACATATGATAAAGCGTCGTGAGGGGTAACAACTCGTCGACAACTTGATTATGGGAACTCATGTAACATTGATAAACATGCCTAAAAGAAAATAAATATATAAGTTGTAACAATACTTATATATCATAAAACAAGTTTGAAAATAATAATATAAGATAAAATATCTACAATTTATTTTTGGAATAAAAAGTACGTTGATACAAATATACAAATATGTGAACTCAGTAACTTTATGTTGACATTTCTAAAGTCACATGTATTCTCAGGAAAATAACAGTCAGCCGTTACAATCTTTTGGGAAATATTCATGGGATCCTCGAAGCACTCTTTATCTCTATTGTACTTATCTGATTAAGCACTACTTGTAATTTTTGTTTTCCCGTATTCTAAAAACATAGTACGAAATGTAATATATTTTCTAATAAAAAAATAACATTTGTGTTATAGTTTTATATTGTACAATGTAATCGATATCTGTGAACCATGATGATGTCGCATTGCTCGGCATTTCCGCTGTCGGCCGAGGGTGTGACAGAGTGGGACTTTCGATACACGCACCAGAGGCCAACTGCTTCGGGGTCGTTGCGGCAAGTGCGGAAAGCCGCTCAGTGGGCATGTCGAGCGACAAGATCGAGTTATTTTAGTTGTGGCCAGACGGGCCACATGAGTAGAGACTGCCCCAGGGGTGCTACTTGTAACTATAATAGATATATATCAAACAAATAATCATATAACCAGTCATCAGACAAACATGTAGATCTATAGATCACTACAACATAGCAACATCCTATATACCAGAACACGGTTCAAACAGATCACTACAACATAACAACATCTTTTAAACCAAGATACATAACTCAGTGAGTCGGCATTGGTGCCTTCGACCCACAAGTATAGTGAGGAAAACTCGCCTCTCAGTCTGAAAAGATCGCGGAACAGGACACTGCTCCGACAATCAGCTCTATCGGTCACCTATTCATTGGAACAAGACCAAACTTAACTTATAATCAATATACCCAAAATACCCTTAGGTCAAACTTGGTCAAAGCATAGTAAAAGCCAAGTGGTCAAAAGTCCAACTGAGTCAACTCAGTTGAGTACACTGGGTGTAGTCAGCCTGAACGTGGGGCGTACTCGAGCTTGACAAGAAAATGGGGTGTTGACTGCATACGCACGTCGTACCATCTTGTATGCCTAACGTACATGTCTACCTCTTCGCCCTTCTATTAAGAGCTTAATCCTATTAGCGCTTTCATCTAAATTCCAAATCTAGTCCTCAAATCTTGTCCTTGACCATAAAGTTTCTAACTTTATGGTCTTGCATGGCTATTAACTGCTCAATACCAAAAACCCTAACTTCTTAACTTCTTAAGACATCCTAGCTCATTCATGGAAGGAAACTAATGAGCAAGATCATATTTTCATGCTTCTAAACACAACAAAAAATCTAAAAGGATAGCTTATATGAATTAGAGTAACCTATACTCATAATACCAAGATTATGGGACGAAAGGAACACAAATCCATGGCTAAACAAGATCTAATCAATACTTCATCAAGTTCAAAGCTTTTTACATTTAAATGGTGTCAGATGATGATGTGATTATGTATCCAAAGTGTTCCACTCTTCTAAGGTGGTCTCAACTTCTTTCTTCCTCCTTCAAGATCACCAAAATGCCACAAAAATGGTTCAGTGTGCTCTCTAATGGATTAGGGTTTGCAAAGGGGCCGAAATGGGGCTTGGAGGTTGATGAAAGAAAGAATTCTTGAGAGTTAAGGATGTTTAAATAGGGTCCAAACCCTAAAAATTAGAATTTTGGATTCTACCACGTATGCCCAGCGTACGCATGCTTCGCCTAAAATTTAAAGAAATGCCACTGTTGGCCAATTTGCAAACAATTCTCACGCATAAGGGTTAGAAATGTAATTTGCATGAATTGTGATTGTTACATTTTGAGGAACATTATTCCAAAGTTAATGTTTTCTGGTCAATTCATTCGTATTGTCATTTTATTCTCGTATTGTTAAAAAGCTCTACTATTTTGCTGAATGTAAAATCCATTATTACAACCTTATTTTGTATCTCGGTACAACCTCATTTTGTATTTAGAGTTAATAGTATAAAATATCTTATACTTGGAGTTTTTTAGATTAAACTTCAACATTGTTTTTATAAAAAAGACCTTGCATTTTTAAATTGTTTCTATATAACACTTTTAGGAAGTTTACCAATAATCCTCTGATTTTAGACAAATTTGCAGAAAAAAACCTCATATTTTATCCCAAAAATACCCACCACTTTTTACTTTTTTTTCCAAGAAAAAACTTGACTTTTCTTTTTATAATTTTTTTTCAAGTATAAAAGTTTTCTTGAAAAAAAATATATGAGGAATTTTTAGAATAATCATGTCATTTTCTCCTTTCAACTCCGAATTTGTTTTTTCATAAATATTCAATGAATGTTTTTTTTTAAGTTTTTCGTATGATATAAACGAGATTAATTATTTAACAAAATTATAGAATTTGTGATAGCAGTTAAATTTTCTAGAGCATTATATATAATGGTGTATCAGGCCGATAGCTCGAGGAAACCCATCACCGGCGCGGTACTGAATAGGTCGGCATTTCAGGCATCGCCACTCTCTTCGAACGAATAAAAATTTGAATATATCGTATGCAAGTATTGGAACCATATCCCAGGAAACATGCAAAAGAAATGGTATGAAACAAATAAAATAAATAAAGGAAAGACAAGAAATCTGCCTGCTTATAGACTAGATAATAGGCGAAGGACCGATCAAGGTTATTGGCTCTTCTAAAAATAGGAAGCCTATAAATACCCCAGAGACATGATAACCTAAGGAGGTAAGATTATAGGAACATATATTCCTTAGTGTTGAGGAAACACCAAGAATCACAATCTAATTTAGGAATCGGAGTGCTATGTCGGGTTCGAACCCTCAGCAAGGCTATTTGACCTAGCTCTTGTTTATCTTATGAAGCATGGATTCCTCGACGTTTATCGGACTAAGAAAATTTGGGTGAGAGACCTAAACATGTGCTTGGAGTTCGCCGTAACAACATTAGCGTCATCCGTAATATGAGGTTACCAAAGTGACATACAAAGGAAATTCTTGAAGGCTAGATTGAAATTTTAACATCACGAGTAGGGCAACATGTCAGATAGTAAAGCAAAAAAAGTAGACTACTCATTTCGTGCAATGGATAGAGAAACTGAACTGGCAACCTGTTTAATGGTGGCAAATACCATATTGCCGACCATCAAGAGGACGGGCCAATACTTATATATGGGCAAATACCTGAAAATTTGCCGCCTGCACCTTCGCGGACCGAGCCCTGACGTGGTGGAACAGCCATGTCAAGTCACTATCTCTTATAGTGGAAAATGCTATTAGCTGGTAAGCTCTTAAGGAGCTTATGATCGAGGAATACTGCCCGAGGGGCGAAGTTCATAAGTTGGAGCAGGAGCTCTGGAGCCTAACCATGAAGGGCTCCGACACAGTCTCCTACACTGCCAGATTCAGCGATCTGGTAGCGCTATATCCGGGAATGGTCCCTTCTGAAGCAAAGAAGGTTGAGAGGTATATTTGGGGGCTGGTGCCTCGATTTCAGGGCAATGTTCTAGCTTCCAACCCCACTACCTTCGATAGTGGCAAGCGATTGGCACAAAGGCTCATTGACCATGGGGTCCGAACCCCGTCAGCAACAACAACCCTAGCCATCTCAGAACCCTCCAAAGCCGCTGACAACAAGCGGAAATTCTGGGATGACAAGAAGAAGAAAGCTACCAAAAAGCAGCATGTCGTAGCTGTTCATGCTACGATAGCACCTGCCGCTGCTGCACCAGCGAAGCAGTATGCTGGAAGCTTGCCAAAGTGCAACAAATGCAGCTTCCACCACAATGGACCCTGCCGAGAAATGCAGTGCTCTAATTGCAACAAGAGGAACTGCCCGAAGGCAATCACCTAAGTCCTCGGTGCTGGTGTGGGCCAAGCTTGCTACAGTTGTGGCGAGGTGGGCCACTACAAGAGGAACTGCCCGAAGGCAGGGAATGCCGGTGGAGTGGGATGAGTTTTGGCTATAGAACATGAGGAAGCAGTTGCCGACCCCACAGTGGTCACTGGTACGTTTCTCATTGATAACTCATATGCATGCATTTTGTTTGATAGTGGAGCGGAGAGGAGTTTCGTGAACCAAAAATTTGCTCATTTGCTTAAACATAAATCACATGCACTTAAAGAAACATTCACTGTAGAAATGGCTAACAGAAAGACAGAGAGCACTAGCTGTATATACATAGGTTGTACGCTAACACTAGATAGCCATTCATTTCCAATCGACCTCATGCCTGTCTCAATTAAGAGTTTCAACGTCATCATCAGCATGGATTGGTTGAGTTCTCATCGTGCCGACATCATGTGTTACGAAAAGGCTATTCGTCTTAATCTGTCATCTAGCGAAACTCTAGTAATCTACGGCGACAAACCCGGCACAAACCTTCGCCTCATCTCGAGCATTCAAGCCCATAAATTCTTGCGAAAGGAATTTCACGCAGTCCTTGATCATGTTGTCGATGTGACACAAGAGAGGAAGGACATAAAGAATATTCAAGTGGTACGCGATTTTCCCGAAATCTTTCTAGAAGAACTCCCAGGATTACCTCCGCCACGTCAAGTCGAATTCAGAATCAACTTAGTCCCAGGAGCTACCCTAATAGCTAAATCGCCCTATCGTCTAGCACCACTGAGATTCAGGAGCTATCCAGTCAACTTAACGAATTGCTCAGCAAGGGCTTTATCAGACCAAGCTTCTCACCCTGGGGAGCAACAATCTTGTTCGTCAAGAAGAAAGACAGATCGTTCCGTATGTGCATCGACTATACAGAACTGAACAAACTGACCGTCAAAAATCGTTACCTACTTCCTCGCATAGACGATCTGTTTGACCAACTTCAAGGGGCGAACTTCTTCTCAAAGATAGACCTGAGGTCCGGGTATCACCAATTACGAGTGCTTGGGGAGGATGTTCCGAAGACAGCCTTCTGAACTCGTTACAGACACTACGAGTTTGTAGTGATGCCGTTCGGATTGACCAATGCGCCCGCAGTATTCATGGACTTAATGAATAGGGTGTGCCGTCCTTACTTGGATCAGTTTGTCATTTTCTTCATCCATGACATACTTATCTACTCTCGTAGTAAGGAGGAGCATAGTCAGCATCTGCGACAGGTCTTGGAAACGCTGCGATCATAGAAGCTTTATGCGAAGTTCTCGAAATGCGAATTTTGGATCCGAAGAGTCGAATTCTTAGGACACGTGGGTAGCGAAGAGGGAATACACGTGGACCCATCCAAAATCAAAGCCATTGAGAAGTGGTCAGCGCCGAAGACGCCTACAGAAATTCGTCAATTTCTAGGCCTCACAGGCTACTATCGCAGGTTCATTCAGAACTTCTCACGGATTGCGAAACTGCTTACAACATTGACCCAGAAGGGCGTGGCCTTTGACTGGGAAGAAAAGCAAGAGAAAGCGTTCCAAACGATAAAGCAAGCCTTATGCACCGCACCGATACTATCCCTCCCTGAAGGGATAGAAGACCTCGTGTTATATTGCGATGCATCCAATCAAGGGCTCGGCTGTGTTCTGATGCAACAAGGTAAGGTCATCGCCTATGCCTCAAGACAGTTGAAGACACACGACGTCAACTACACCACAAATGATCTTTAGTTAGGAGCAGTAGTGTTTGCTCTGAAGATCTGGAGACATTACCTGTATGGTACAAAAATCACTATCTTTACAGACCACAAAAGCCTACAACATATATTCGACCAGAAGGAGCTCAACATGAGACAACGACTGTGGGTCGAGGTACTCAGTGATTACGAATGCGAAATTCGTTATCATCCCGACAAGGCCAACGTAGTAGCTGACGCCCTAAGTCGGAAAGAATACTCTGGTCGTAGAGTCAAATCATTGACTATGACTATCCATTCACACTTGTCCACACAAATTAAGGAAGCTCAGCTCGAAGGATTGAAACCTGAAAATGTGGCGGGTGAATCCCTGAGAGGGATGGATAAGAACTTGGAAGTCAAGGGGTGGCGGAGCCTTATATAACATGTATCGGATTTTGACACCGAAACACGATGGTTTCAGAGACTTGGTCGTGACCGAAGCTCACAACACTCGATATTCCGTCCACCCGGGTTCAGATAAGATGTATTTGGATCTTAAAAAGTTATACTGGTGGCCTAACATGAAAGCAGAGATTTCTACCTCCGTGATTAAATGTCTTACTTGCGCCAAGGTTAAGGTCGAATACCAGAAACCATCAGGTTTACTTCAGCAACTAGAGATACCTGAATGGAAGTGGGAGCGGATCACGATGGACTTCATAACCAAGTTGCCCACGAAAATGGGTGGTCTCGATACCATATGGGTGATCGTAGACAGGTTAACAAAGTCTGCACACTTCCTGCCTATCAAAGAGACTGAAAAAATGGAGAAGCTAACAAGAACATACATTAGGGATATAGTACGACTTCATGGTGTTCTCATATCCATTATCTCTGATAGAGATAATAGATTCACTTCGAGGTTCGGGCAGTCGCTACAGAGTTCGCTAGGAACTAGGATGGACATGAGTACAGCCAAACATCCACAAACCGATGGACAAAGTGAGAGGACTATTCAAACTTTGGAAGATATGGTGCGATCCTGCGTGATAGACTTTGGGAAGGCATGGGATACTCATTTACCCCTTGTCGAGTTTTCCTACAACAATAGTTATCACACGAGCATAAAGGTTGCTCCATTTGAAGCCCTCTATGGCCGTAAGTGCAGAGCCCCTCTGTGCTTGGCTGAGGTGGGCGACACACAGTTAGCTAAAGGACGAGTTCCTGACAGCACTCTCACAGGTATGGAAATCATTTGGGAAACGACAAAGAAGATCATTCAGATTCGTGAACGATTGAAAGCCTCTAGAGACCGACAGAAAAGCTACGCAGACAAGAGAAGGAAACCATTGGAATTCCAGGTGGGCGACCGTGTTCTATTGAATGTCTCACCCTGGAAGGGCTTGATACGCTTCGGAAAGTGTGGAAAGCTAAATCCAGGATACGCAGGGCCTTTCGAGATTCTCGCTAGAATCGGCCCTGTAGCTTACAAACTCAAACTACCTCGCGAACTCAGTAACGTACATTCTACTTTCCACGTCTCGAACTTGAAAAAGTGTCTGTCCGACGAGACTCTTTTAATCCCACTTGACGAGATCAAGATCAACGAGAGCCTAAACTTCGTGGAAGAACCTGTAGAGATCATGGACCGAGAGGTCAAGCAAATGAAGCAAAGTCGTATCCCGATAGTGAAGGTTCGCTAGAATGCCAAGCGAGGACCTGAAATGTACAACCCAAAATAAAATATGAGTCTTGTATGTGCTCCATCTTCTCAAAAGGTTCATTAGTACCTGGCTACTGATGACCTGAGAATACAAGTTATTTTGAAAGAGTTTATCAGCATAAAGCTGGTCAGTTCATAAGTATTTAGTGTCATTGCTTGCATGAAAATGTTTGTAACAATCTAGTGTAAATGTAGTAACTGATTTCAAATGTTATAAAATAGTATACTCCCTAGAAAATCCTATATTTTCTAGTAAAATGTAGTTTTCTACCAAGACCCGACTGTTTGTATGTTTGTTCTTTTGTAACAGTAAGAGTTTTCCCCAGTGAAACTATCAGTATGAAAATATAGTTTTAGACTTCACTCATATACGGTGATTACAAAATAAATGTAATAGGGGAAAATAATATTTCACCCCAGCAGTATCACTGTTGACTAATGGTGATGAAAATGCAGACTCCAGGTAGTATTAAATGTACAATACACCTCAGGGAGTCCGTTTTGCCTTTAATTCTTAGTTGGTTAATTAAAGGTTTGAATGTGAACTCGTATGTAACCATGCTGATCGACGTCTGAATAACTGATGACCCTCCAGGTCATATGTAGTGAGGTGACATTTTGTCACCCCTGGGCCTTATCGGCTCGGACTGTAGCTAGCAGTCGGGATGTGGGAGTGTATGTCCCGTATATATCTATACACACAATGCCCGCTCTCCCTCCAGGAGACTCTGGTTACAAAGTGATACCACAATGAAGTGTCGTATCGAGAAGTAGTATGTCACATTCGGTTTATAGTATTCAAAAGTTTGTATAGTATGCCATAGTGTAATGAAGTTTTCTCTGTACTAGTATATAATGTAATCTCTTGTATAGTGTATAGTATGTTCTCTTGTATAGTGTATAGAATGTATTGTATCTCAATATAGTACTTATGTAGTGACTCGTGAATGTACTGACTCCTGTATGTATTGATGTAATAGTAGTAGTGAGTAGTAATCCCTTAACTATACCTATTATAGTTAAATAGTAATGTTGTTTGTATGCCTTCGTTACACAAGGCACTGAACTGAAGTGAAAGCTTTCATATCCAACACATATATATATGATATATAACTAAGATTTCAACGACATTCGGACAAATAACAGGATACCCTAAGTCCACAACCAAACAAGGAACAGGAAATAAGGTGAGCTATCAGTCCTAAGTCCTTCACGTCTTACTTATATAAATATATTAGTGTAGATATGGGTTTGAAAATAATGTAAGTTTAAAAGAGTTTGGAAACATTTTTTACATCTAAAAGAGTTTAATAAAAGGGTTTTGAAGTGCTTGAAATCCATAACTTTGATAGCAATTTGAAAGTAATAGTAAATCTTTCTGTTTGTTCTAGTTATTAATCACATGTAATTAAAGCAATAACTAGAATGTTTCAACTTGTATTCCCCCCCATAAAAGCATTTAAAATCATTTCAAAGGTTGATTAAGGGGTATGAACTCACCTGTAGTGAGTGATTTGGATGGAAGTGTCGGGTAGGATGCTAAGTGTCAAGTCAAGACTTGTACACACACAAATCCTATTTAACATGTAATGACACATATATGAATCTAATTAGTCATTTAACAACTAATTAATCAAGTAAGGTCTTCCTAAAACATGGATAAAACTTTGCTTCAAGTGTTAGGAGTACCTAAGGGTTGCATCTAAAGAGAGTATGGCCTCCAATTGGAGTTTACTGCCCATATGGTAATACCACATGAGTTTACGGCGAATGGTCACTTCCCCCATGCGTTTACGGCCGTAAACTCATGGTAATTAGTACCATGTTGTGTTTTAGGGATCTAGAAGTCAAGGTTAAGTGTCCTATGATCAACTCCAAGCCTTAGGAAGCAATAGGGGCACAATTTCACCACCTTTTAGATTTTACGGCCCAAGGACCAACTCTCATGGAGTTTACGGCCTAGGGTTTACGACCCTAGTGGGTTTACGGCCATCAACTCCTGGGAATTCCTATCATTTCGTGATTTAAGGTTCTTAGCTCATGCATGCAAGGTTCTAGTCCAATATCCAAGCCCTAGAAGGTAATGGTGGCACTTATGCACCACCTAAAGGTGTTTACGGCCCAAGGAGATTGCCTTGGCCGTAAACCCATGTGTTCTTGGGGATTATTGGTGTTTTTCAATGGTTTAGCAAGTAATCTAAGCACATAACTAGTTAAGAGGGGTGTACTTACTTGTAGGAAGCTTGCAAGAGTGTTTAAGGCCCAAAAACACTAGTGTGTGTTCTTGGTGTTTTGAAGAACACTTGAAGATCTAAGAAAAAGAGAAGATTTCATGGATGAAATCATGTATAACTACTAGATGTAGTGTTATAACAACAAATCAAGAGAAGAAAAACTTACATTTTTGGAAGATTGGAAGAAATGTTTTATGATACTTGAGAGAGAAATGTGGGTATTCTTGAGCTTGGAAGTGCGAAATGAGGAAATGAGGAGTAAACTCATGCCTTAAGCATGAGTTCACGGCCAAGAGGATTTTACGGCCCAAACTCCCAAAGTTTGGCCGTAAACACCTTGTTATGGTGAGAAACGTTTATTTGTTACACATTACTTCCTAGTAGATCCTTCCTTTTATTTGTTGGTTTGACGTATTTAATTTAAAAACACCTAAACGGATTTTAAACCGGCTAAAAATTTACAAAAATGAATTTGACTATTATTTGTAGTGCTTGACTATAGAGTTTATACAAATGAAAATTTCGGGTTGTCACAACTAACTCTCTAATTATCTAACTATTTAACTTATTATTATTGTTGAGCTTTTAGATCCTTTGAGATAAACTATTCCGCAACTATACTTGTTCTAACGTTTGTTCCGGTGTGTCTCAAGTTTTTCTCTCAACAATTGGTATCAGAGCCGTAGTGGTTGCCTTTTGAAACAAAACTCTGACTTTCAAAAAGCCATCTATACCACTGAAGCTCATTTAAAAAAATACAACAAAAAAAACTTTTCAAAAACATGGAAATATGGTACAATCGTTATCTCTGAATGTTTCCAACAATGTTGGTGGTTCTAATCGAGCCCGAATATTGGTGGCAAATGAATATCATCACTGGTCTCAGAGAATGGAAATATACTTAAGGAGACTTGGTAGAGATGTATGGCGATACGTAGAAGAAGGACCACATGTCCCAGTTCTTACACCAGTCCAAAATGACGGCACTAAAGATAGACTAGGAGGAGGCTAACCAGTCATGAACTGTCCCACCAAAGATGATCTCGATAAAATGGAAAATGATGTTGTTGCCTTTTATGAAATATCTTGTGGAGTTGCTCCTGACAACTTCGACATTATCATAAATTGCCAATCAGCAAAAGAGATCTGGGAAGTTCTCAAGAACTTGTGTGAGGGCTCAGAACAAGCACAAGATAAGAAGCTTACAACTGCACTCAATGAGTTCAACAATTTCAAAGCTCATACTGGAGAAAGTTTGGAAGACTCCTTCAAAAGATTCAACTTGATAGTCACTAAGTTATCTAATGCTGGCACCATCCGCAGTAACCATGAAAGAGACCTCCAGTTTCTTAATGGTTTGGGAAGACATTAGACTACGGCTAAGATGATAGTTCAAGGAGATAGAAAAATTTATTCTTTGTCTCTCTACAAGCTCTACAGGGAACTGCAAGCACAAGAATCCACTGTACTCAAAGACTGTGCTGACTTCGGAGGACCACTTGCTATTATAGCACAAGCTCCACACAATCAATCCTGCTCTCCCTCGTATGAAACTCCTCCGCGGTCATACAAAGCTTACTCAGAGTATGATGATGAAGGAGAATTTCAGAAGGCTATTGCTCTTGTTAGCCAACAGTTCAACCGACTACCACCCACTTCTTTTCATAAGAAAATCAGCAGTTCTACAAACCTCCATTCAACCGCAACTTCAACCCGCAGAATAACTACTCTATATATTCCAAAAGTTCTCATCCACCACCGCAATCTCAAAATACTCAACCCAAGGAGGTACCGCAGTCCATCCAAATCACTGACTCCGGTACTCCCTCAGAAAACAAAGATGATATTGTAATTTGTCACAAGTGCAACAAAGAAAATCATTTTGCGAAAGATTGCAAGGAAAACATAGTGAAAGACAGAGCATTCTATCTAAGAATGGCTCAAGAATTTGAAGAAAAGGAAAAGGAAAGGGCATACGTAGCCCATGTAAAAAGAGACCATCAAGTTTGGTCATCCGGAGATGAGGATGATGCCATTAGCAACATCAAAGGAAAAGGGAAAATTTGCATGCTGGCAACTGTGGATGACGATGGGTCTACAAACATGGAAAAGAACTACTACTACATGGCAAAGGATGGAACTCTAAGCGTCGTGGAACAAGTAAAACTCATGATTCAAACTCTAAATTATAGCATGCATGACTGTCAACCTTTCATAGATAATCTTAATGACACATGTGCTGCCGTCCTTACAGACTATAACAAAGCTCTAGATGAGAAGAATATAGCGTCCCAAGAGATGTTTCACGTGAGAGGATGACTGGACAACAAAAGACTCAAAGTAGCTATGTTAGAAAAGGACTTAGAGTTAGAGAAAGATGCAAGAATGTTGAGTGAAACACAATTAGAGATAGCCTTGAACCAAAGAGATTTAGCTCAGAGTGAGATTGTACGCTTAAATCTATTAATAGAAAAATTGTTCAATGAAAGTGAAGCTATTGAAAATTTGGTAAATGTAACACTAGTCAACAGTAGGTCAATAACAATCACATGTGATTATACCAATCATGTAATGTGATTTTGTTAAACTAGCAAAGTGACAAACTTACTATGTAACTCATGATAAATTATAATACAAGTATGAACTCTTATGATACAACTCAAAGTATACATCCATACGATTCCAAAAATGTAGAGAACGTCTAAATCTGACTTCGCGTGAAGAAGTTATGATAAACCGAACACTATAAAATATCTATAACAAGAGGAATTTAAAATAGGCTTATAATTAGCTATCGTAATCTATTATAGAGTTGTAGTACTCGGAATTACCTACGCGTGCATATAAAGAACGTCAAAAACGGAGTTCGTATGCAAATATTATGGCCTTTCGAAGATGTCGCTGTCAGAAACCCTAATTTGACTGAACTCACGACGTGAGCATAAAAACTCACGACGTGAGGAGTCAAACCGCCACATTTCGGATCTAGAAGGTGTGACGAGAATGCGAGGGGATAAGATCCAAACTCACAACGTGAACAAGTGATGGGTTTTGAGCATTCTAACACTTCCTAAGTGTACATGCAACCCTAATAACCTTGAATCTATGTTTTCTCTATATACATGCAAATTTCTTTTTCAAGGTTATTTCCTAACTAGCATGGCATGGGGATTACATAAAACATAAAAACTAGTAGAAATACATACCTTGTTGTTGCTTGGATTCCTTCAAGACTTTGTGAGCCTAGCACCCCAAATGTTGTGCCTCAAATGCTTCACACAACACCACAAGACTTGGAATAACTTGAGAGAATACTTCTAGCACTCAAAATCGGTTATGCCCTCTCTAGTAACACTAGGTCACGATTTTGCTAGCCATAGGGTTCCTTTTATAGTGTTGTCACAATTAGGGTTTACACATGAATGCCCTTAATTGTCATGACTCTTGATTTCCCATGACCCATGGATTTGTAACTCCCATGGACTATCCATGGAGCTCCATATGGTTATAACCAAACTCATAAACCATGGATCATTAATCCACCATAAAAGAATTGATGATTGTCATAATCAACCCTATATATTTAATTAGTCTCACTTTGATCACCAAATTAATACTAGATTAATACTTGATCAATACTAATTAAATAGTACTATTATTAATATATTAGAACTTATAATATATTAACAATCATAAGTGCCTAATTCTCTCATTTAGTCTATCCAAGTATTGCAATACCATGCAACCCAAATGGCCATGCCGGGTCGGGTCAAGTACATACCAAATAAAGTTATGGACTTGGACACTATATCCAACAGTCTCCCACTTGGATAAGTCTAATAACTATATTTGCAAATATGACTTCAAAATCCGACTAGCAATCGTAGCTCTTTCAAAGTCTCTCGGAACTGAGATGATGATGATACGCCATTTAAGATAAGTGATCATATAATCCTCTGTTCTCATGATATCAGCCGGACAAACACATGGAAATATGTCTTACTTATTGTCCAGCATTTGTTTCTCGATCTCTGATTTGTTTCGACATAGAACTAAATTGAACACATCAATTAGGTTCTGACCGGGCCCGGTACATAGGTCAAAACCAAATCATCGAGGGGCCCAGATATCGCTTCTATTTCTAGAAGGAACAGATAAACTTCGACTGATATGCTTGTACTAACTACTTGTTGAATTATTCACAAAGGCACGTTTTATGACATCGAGTTACCAATGCGTTTTCGTGCAATCAATAAATAACCAACTCATAGTCAACAACTCATATCTCTAGGTTTGAAGATTTATATGATATTACCGTCTCACGATCACTCGAGATAAATTCCATGAAGTGATGCAAGTGAGCGTGGGTTGGATCCAATACTTAGCCCTTATGAGTACTAATGAATGTTGTAGCAACCATTGCATTGTCCAAAGCACTTTTAGACAAATCATACAAGCCAAATTCATGACAGTCTTAAATCAATACTTACTTCCAAAGTTTGACTGACTATGGATGGTTTGAATAACATAATTATTCTTGAAGTCAAAACATGCAAAATTGAAACATAGTAAACAATCAACACAAGATAGTAACACCTTACTCATAAATAAATAACAACTTTTATTTATCATCAAATGTCAATTACATTTTACAAGTTTCAGGAATCTAATTATTGAAACTAATATCATCCTTCATCCCAATGCGCCTCGCATGCTGTAAATGCTTAACCCTGCTCAGTCCCTTCGTGAGGGGATCTGCCGGGTTCTCATCTGATGATACCCTCTTAGCCACGAGGAGTCCTTCTTCTATTCGATGTCTGATGAAATGGTATTTTCTGTCAATGTACCTAGATCTCCCGTGATCTCTCGGTTCCTTAGCCAAAGCAACCGCACTTTCGCTGTCACAGAAAATTTCCATTGGCTCCTTTATAGCTGGTACAACTCCAAGGTCTCCGATGAAGTTCTTTAGCCATATCGCCTCCTTAGCTGCTTCACTTGCTGCTATGTACTCTGATTCACAAGTAGAATCAGCTACTGTCTTCTGCTTGGAACTTTTCCAAGTAATTGCCCCTCCATTTAGGATAAAGACCCAGCCTGACTGAGAGCGGAAATTATCCCTATCAGTCTGGAAGCTAGCATCGCTATATCCTTCCACTCTCAAGTCATCACTGCCTCCGAGGGTAAGGACCCAATCCTTAGTCCTCCGCAGATACTTGAGAATGTTCTTTACCGCTGTCCAGTGTGCCTTGCCAGGGTTCCCTTGATATCTACTGACCATGCTAAAAGCAAAGGCCACATCAGGGCGAGTACAAGTCATAGCATACATGATCGAGCCCACAGCGGAAGCATATGGTATATGACTCATTTTAGCTATCTCAGCCTCTGTACTCGGACTCTGAGTTTTACTCAGCTTGGCATTACTCTGGATTGGTAATTCTCCTTTCTTGGATTCTTGCATGCTGAACCTCTTCAGCACCTTATCCAAGTAAGTACTTTGACTAAGTCCAATTAGTCTCTTACTTCTATCTCTCAATATTCTTATCCCTAGGATATAGGCAGCTTCTCCAAGGTCCTTCATAGCGAAACACTTCCCAAGCCAGGATTTAACCTCCTGCAAGGTTGGGACGTCGTTTCCTATGAGAAGTATGTCATCCACATACAACACCAAGAAGCTAACTATGTTCCCACTAGCCCTGACATACGCACAAGACTCATCCTCACTCCTAGAAAAGCCAAACTCTTTGACTTTCTCATCAAAGCAAAGATTCCATCTGCGAGATGCTTGTTTCAATCCATAAATGGATTTATCAAGCTTACACACTCTATTAGGGTATCTTGTATCGACAAAACCCTCTAGTTGAGCCATGAAAACATCCTCAGCCAACTTTCCATTAAAGAAAGCGGTTTTGACATCCATTTGCCATATTTCATAATCATGAAATGCAGCTATGGCTAACAATACTCTAATAGACTTAATCTTAGCTACTGGTGAGAAGGTCTCGTCATAGTCAACTCCCGGAGTTTGAGTAAAGCCCTTCGCAACCAGTCGTGCTTTGTAAGTATGTACCTTCCCATCCATGTCGGTCTTCTTCTTGAAGATCCATTTGCACCCAACTGTCTTACGACGTGGTACATTGTCAACCAAGTTCCAAACTTGATTGTCATACATGGACTGAATCTCGCTGTCCATAGCCTCCTTCCATTTAGCAGACTCAGGGCCTGCCATGGCTTCCCTGTAGTTATTAGGATCATCCAAATCTATTAGTGTACTATCACTAATAAATGTATCACCTTCAGTGGTGATGTGATAACCATAATAAAAATCAGGTGTGTTCCTCACCCTAGTGGAACGTCTTGGAGGTACATACACATCTATCAGATCAACATGAGTTTCCTCCTCAGGTTGGTCGATAGCATTTGAGGTTCCTTCACCACTTGACTCTTGAAGCTCTTCAAGGTCAATTTGCCTCCCACTGTCCCCTTGGCTTATGAATTCTCTCTCACGAAAGACTCCTCTTCTTGCTACAAAGACCACATTATCACTGGGTCTGTAGAAGAGGTAACCAAAGGATCTCTGTGGGTAGCCGATGAAAATACACCTCTCACTTCGAGGTTCAAGCTTATCATGAGTCTCACGCCTCACGAAAGCTTCACAACCCCAAATCTTGATGTGGTCCAAATTGGGAACTTTCCCAGTCCACATCTCGTGAGGTGTTTTGGAAACCTTTTTAGTATGGACTAGATTAAGGATATGGGCGGCAGTCTCTAAGGCATACCCCCAGAAAGAGATTGGTAATGAAGCTCGACTCATCATGGAACGAACCATATCCAACAAGGTTCGATTGCGCCTCTCAGTTACACCATTCAACTGTGGTGTTCTGGGAGGTGTCAATTGTGAGACAATCCCACATTCCTGAAGATAGTCAAGGAACTCA
The DNA here is from genome assembly GCF_052849685.1 of Lactuca virosa. Taxonomy (NCBI): domain Eukaryota; kingdom Viridiplantae; phylum Streptophyta; class Magnoliopsida; order Asterales; family Asteraceae; genus Lactuca; species Lactuca virosa. Next base: position 300,858,247 of record NC_136429.1, on the reverse strand, counting down.
ATGCTAAGATACTCTCCTCCCCGATCGGATCGGAGCATCTTGATGTTCCTGCCCAATTGATTCTCCACTTCCTGCTTAAACTCTTTGAACTTTTCAAAGGTTTCTGACTTATGCTTGATTAAGTAAATATATCCATATCTACTGTAATCATCAGTAAAAGTTAAATAATAGCGATTAGCATCCCTTGTAGCAACTCTGAAGGGCCCACACACATCCGTTTGTACAAGGTCCAACAAACCTTCACCCCTATCACAAGTACCTATGAAGGGTGACTTTATCATTTTTCCAAGTAAACAAGACTCACAACTATCATCTGACTTGAGGTCAAATGATTCCAAGACTCCAGCCTTTTAGAGTTGGCCTATGCGCTTCTTGTTAACATGTCCAAGACGACAATGCCACAAGGATGCTTTATCCAAGCTATCTGAAGAATCAATATACAACACATTATTTCCTAGATTGTCTACAACATTCACGGCTTCATATACACCATCACAAGGTAATGCTTTAAAGTAAAATACATTATTGTAATAAACATTAATAGCACCATTTTTATTATCAAATGAAAATGAAAAACCTTGTTTGTACAAGCCATGAAAAGAAATAATATTTCTCGCCATTTCAGGCGAGTAACAACACTTATTCAAATCTAACATTAACCCATTATTAAGCAATAAAGAATAAACTCCTATCTTGGTAACAGGTGATGCTTTCCTGTTGCCCATGACTAAGTTTATCTTCCCGTGCTCCACTTGCTCACTTCTTCTTAGTGCCTGCAAATCAGTACAAATGTGAATACCACAACCTGTATCTAGCACCCAAGAATTAGCATTAGATGAGTTATTAGACAATATTGTGTAAATACCTGCATGGGTGGGTTTAACCTTCCCATCCTTTACATCTTGCAGATATTTAGGGCAGCTTCGCTTGAAGTGTCCCTTATCCTGGCAATAGAAGCAATGTGCTTCCTTTGGGTTTGAAGAAGGAGTAATGGGACCTTTCTTTGTCCCACTTGAAGAGGAACCATCAAGAGTCTTACCCTTGGTACCCTTCGAAGGGTTTTTCCTCTTCTTACCCTTTCCCTGCCCAATAGCCAGAACAGGGGCTGTTGAAGGAGTAGAAGTAGCAACCGCTTTACCCTTAAGGCCATTTTCAGCTGTCCTTAAGAGTCCTTGAAGTTTGCTAAGTGTGACTTCCTCCTTGTTCATATAATAAGTCATACGAAACTGATCATAACTTGGAGGTAAGGAATGGAGAATGATGTCAATCGCCATTTCCTCAGGAAAGTCAACATTTAGCTTTAGCAACCGGTCAACGAACCTTTGCATCTTCTGCAAGTGACCGGTGATGGGTTCACCATCCTTCATCCTTGCGGTTATCATGGAGGAGATGATTTCATACCTCTCCTGACGCGCGCTCTGATGGTACTTTTCCATCAGATCCAGGTGCATCTCATAGGGGTAGAAATCTTCATAGGATTTTTGAAGTTCAGGAGTCATGGTGGCCATCATGATGCATGCTACTTTAGTAGCATCCTTTTCATGTGCAACAAACTCCACAAACTCTTCAGGAGTAGCAGTGGCTTCACTCACAACCTTTAGCTCCCTATCGAGGATATATTCTTTGTCCTCATAGCGGGTAATCATTCTGATGTTTCTGATCCACTCATTGAAATTGGATCCATCAAAGATGACCTTACCACACAAGTTCATAAGGGAAAAGGAGCCTGTTGGGTTTGAGCCAGAAGCATTGTTGGAAGACATCTGAAAGGAAAGAAAGACAAGTTTCATTAGATTAGGAATCCTTAATAATTCACCCAAATGAAATATTAAGGCTAGGATCCAACAAACTATTTATAGTTGGAAGAAGGATGCCGTAATCCATACTATAAAATATTTGAAGGTAGGTAAATGACGATTTACCAATTTCCACCATAAGAACGAAATATTTTATTATTAGGTTTTATTGGTTTTGAAACTCCTAGATCTTTTTGAGATACATTGAACTGTTCATTGGCATGTTTGAATCTCGATTGTGCCCTTTCAAGTTTGTGACTGGGATGCCGAGGATCACAAACAAGGTGTGAATAACCATACAAATTGACTTGGTACCATCAACAATATTACCTAATCGATGTGCCGGTTAACCACACACGCTCCACCGATCTATAATAAAGTCAAGTTACCCTTTGCCACTCTTACTAGTCCATGTTAGTGTGCCGGTTAACTACACACGCTCCACTAACGACTTGGTAAGGTACAAAGTGTAATTTTATGGGCTAGCACCAATTTCACAATTTCCTAAAGTAACTAAGATTGGGAATTTATAATGTATAGTTACTTTATAATTCATTATACTTTTAACGAGTATTTAAAGTCGTATCCTACCCGTTCGGCTAACGACCCTCCACCGATCAAGGAAGCGGTGGGTGAGAGTGGACACCCATTAAGTCACCATTTTATAGGCAACAACCTTATACCCCCCTTATAGACCGGCTTCGTGAATGAGGCCTACTAACGGTAAGAATGACATATTCTTATACATATCTATATAATAAAATTATAATAATAGTATAAGTGTTGATTTTTAAACTTTTTAAAAATCTAAGGTTTAATTTGGAATTAAAGTATTAGAGTGTAAGACTTTTCAAATTCCAAAACTTGAGGGCAAGAATTGAAACTATTCCAAGTGTGTTCAATTTGTAACTTATGAGTTTTAATGGTTCATAAAAATGAAGACTCTTCATTTTATGAAACTTCTTTAGTTCTTTAATCACAATTTAAAGAAGTGACTTTTGGTTATCCATAACTTGAGGACAAGTTATGGACACCATCATTGCCATTAAGATCATGAATTAAACATACATGGAGGTTACATATAGTTCCTATGATCTTCTAAACTCATATGAACACAAATTCATGTCAAGCAATTTCAAGAAAATCATATAAACATATACAATACTTGAAAATTGATAAAAGTCATGTAAAATGGGTTAACATAATCATTATCATTTTGAAAAACAGATTTTACAAGTCCAAAACAGATTGGGATAATAATCTTAATCCATTTCCAGCAACAAAACTCGAAAAAACTGCCCAGCACACTCCTACTCGCCGAGTGCATTATTCTACTCGTCGAGTAGGATGAATTTGTTCATGGACTCGGCGAGTCCTCCCCATGGACTCGGCGAGTCCAGTCGTCAGAGTGCAGAATTTTCGGTTTTTAAGCAGTTTTGCATCAAGTATACAGAAAACAATCCTAGGCTCTGATACCGCTGATGGGTTTTGAGCATTCTAACACTTCCTAAGTGTACATGCAACCCTAATAACCTTAAATCTATGTTTTCTCTATATACATGCAAATTTCTTTTTTAAGGTTATTTCCTAACTAGCATGGCATGGGGATTACATAAAACATAAAAACTAGTAGAAATACATACCTTGTTGTTGCTTGGATTCCTTCAAGAATTTGTGAGCCTAGCACCCCAAATGTTGTGCCTCAAATGCTTCACACAACACCACAAGACTTGGAATAACTTGAGAGAATACTTCTAGCACTCAAAATCGGTTATGCCCTCTCTAGTAACACTAGGTCACGATTTTGCTAGCCATAGGGTTCCTTTTATAGTGTTGTCACAATTAGGGTTTACACATGAATGCTCTTAATTGTCATGACTCTTGATTTCCCATGACCCATGGATTTGTAACTCCCATGGACTATCCATGGAGCTCCATATGGTTATAACCAAACCCATAAACCATGGATCATTAATCCACCATAAAAGAATTGATGATTGTCATAATCAACCCTATATATTTAATTAGTCTCACTTTGATCACCAAATTAATACTAGATTAATACTTGATCCATACTAATTAAATAATACTATTATTAATATATTAGAACTTATAATATATTAACAATCATAAGTGCCTAATTCTCTCATTTAGTCTATCCAAGTATTGCAATGCCATGCAACCCAAATGGACCATGCCGGGTCGGGTCAAGTACATACCAAATAAAGTTATGGACTTAGAGACTATATCCAACAACAAGGAGTTTTTCACAACGTGAGGAGTCATTTTTCCACCCTCGGAAGCTAGAAGACGGATGGTAAGTCTACGAAGAGATAAGTTCGAAACTTCAGCTATTTCTTACACCATTTCCCTTCCTCCTCTCTCCTATACTGAAGCCAACTTGCATCCCGAGCCCCGATGACCTCGTACGCTGACCGTTTCTGCTTAGATTACATAAAATCACGCTATTAAGGTGAGTTTCACGGCCCCACTTTCTAATTTTTCGGGGGAAAACACATGCTAAATATTATATATACGTTATTATTATGTATATATGATAGTATATTAGTATCAACGTAGATAGTTATAATAACCAGGATATAGTTATTTCATATTTGAAAGTATACAACAATCGTAAAGTTGTTAGCATGTTATTGTTATAGTAGTATACTAATGTAGATCTTGAGTTATACTTAGGATTCTATATATATGTTGTGTGAGATATAGTTTCAGAGTTATACTCAGAAGTTCTATATGTTAATTGATAAGTATGTTGTTATTGTTGGTTTTATGTCAAGATAAAACCTGGTTTTAATTCTAATTATAGCTGTTGTACTGCCTAAGTATTATAAATATTAGGAGTAATGTTAAAAGCATAGTCTAATAACTTAGGGTTTTAGACACGAATATGATTTTACTAATAGAACTAACGGAAATCGACAAGTCTACATGAGCTATTGTATTCATCAACTAAGATTGGAAATCTTAGGGAAAATCCTCTGACCTATAACCGTTAATCCTGTGTGAGCGAGGAATTCGTGTATGAATAAGATACGGGTTGACAACCCCACTCGTGGTTGCTAGCTACAACAAAACCGTTTGCGAGTGACGAACTGTCCTTTTGTTTGTTTATTGTTCGGACGTTGATGAAATGTCTGGAACTTATCTCAAGATGCGAAACTTGTAGCATCAAGCAGAGGTTTGAAACTAGTCATATAGCCGCGATTACGGACTCATGGTAGCAAATTGTTAGAAGCATTATACTTTGTCGTTATACAAGTATTAATGTTAAGTATAAGTTTCCCAAACACTTATACTCTAGGTACAAGAAACTAGTAGGTGTACTACTTGTATATTAAGTAGATAATTATACCTAACACACATACTCGTATAGAATTGAAATAGATTTATACGTAGCGGTTTTACTCGTATAAAATTGAAATAAGATTTATACGTAGCGGTTTTACTCGTGTAGAATTGAAATAACATTTATACGTAGCAACTTTCGTTTGTATAGAATTACAAACACTTATATTCATTGTATATGAGACTTATAGGTAAACTACTTATTTGGTAAGTAAAATTTTATACCTAGGATATATATGCTAAACGTTGGAGAGTCAAAATGATACTTTCAAAACTATACTTTTGAACTTGGAAAATGTACTATTTTTATATGGAGTCAAAACCTGTGGACTCACCAACTTTATGTTGACGTATTTTAAAATGCATGTTTTCAGGAAGTTGATAACTATGATACGAGAAATGACGTTACACCGCCCGGTGTTTCCGCCGACGGCCGGGGTGTGACAGTAAGTAATAGAACTTTGGACATTACATACAATTGGGGTTGGTCCAATGGTTATCCTACCGCAAAGGATTCCTCACCCCGGTTTAACAAAGATCGACTGTATGTCCCTCCGGACCGAGAATTTCATTTCCCAGTCAATGACAAGACCTTTCCCGAAGGCATCAGAACACACTTCGCTAGACTTCATAATCTAAGTAATAATTATGTCATTGAGGAACTTGTGCCTGAGGTTTCGGGTCACATAAGTGATCAAATCCCTATCTGAAGCACAATCTACCCAAATTCTCAAACTTCATCCGTAGTTGATGAGGAAATTGTCATTGAGAGCCCCGAAGTTTCGCAAGACTTCCCATCTCTGCCCTCAGACCGCAGTGTCTGTCACTTCAGTCATGAGTTGCAGAAGTCCCACAATAGTCCCATAGATGTTCAAACTCAGTCTTATTCTGCGGTAGTCAAATATTCTTTACCGCAGTCGTCAAACAAAAGTTGCGCGACTCTTCATCCAATTCATCATGAATTACCCATAGACAACTTTGAAGTGGGTCAATGCTCTCAAAGCCCTGAATCCTTCAGTTCGGATGAGTCTAGCCCTTGCTTTCATAAATTTTCAAAGGTTTCCAAGAAACCGCAAGTAAACACCAATGAATGCGGTTCCCCAAAAACCTTAGCTTAAAAGGCTTTCAAAGAGGAAATTCAATCCTGAGGCACAAATCGACAAAACGTTTCTAAAAACAAAAGGAATATCAGATTCCAAAATCTAAGAGTCCAGAAAAGTTTGTATCTCTCACTATTTTTCAAAAAACTCTCCCATCGAGAAAACATACAAAAAGGAATGCACAGTTTCAACAGTCATTTCAAACTCATCTGGCACAACCCAAAAGAACGAAAAGTCTTTTTGGAGCAATGGTTTTCAAATCTATTCCTCAGATGATCCAAAATGGAAGGGTATCTTACCCACTCCAACACTTTTGAAATCACATCAAAATTTTAACAAGTGGAAGGGTATTTTTCCAAACCCCACAAAAAGGTCCAAAAGATCTACACGTGCTCAATCTTCTTCGAAACCAACTTTTTCAAATTCCAACAACACTAATGCCAGATCTTATCACTCTCGGACCGGTCACAAGCCCAAATCATCATTTAGACCGCTGACCAAACAAGGTGTCAGAATGAAAGACAAAATTTCAGCTTGTCAATGTCAATGTAGTTGTCAAAATGGTTCATCTCATGTCAAATCTGGTTTGTTTCAGAAACCTCATAACTTTTCTAAAAATCGCAACACTCCAAAATCTCACAAACACCCAGGACTAGGCTTAAAAGTTGACACGAAACCTGTCCCTACAACCTCGGTTCATGCATCAATCATAAATTCACCTATTGTCCCAGGCTCCAAACTAGTTTGGATGCCTAAACTAACCGTTTAATTCTCAGGCTTTGTGCAAGGAGAAACAAAAGAATACTGGTTAATCGACAGTGCCTGCTCCTTGTACATGACCGGAAGGTTAGAATACCTTCGGGATTTCAGACCAATTTGAAATGGTGTAAATGTCACATTCGGCAACAATGCGAATGGGATAATCCGAGGTTATGGTGTTCTTACTACGGGTAACTTCTCTATTCAAAAGGTTGCTTATGTAGAAAGCCTTAAACACAATCTCATTAGTGTTAGCCAACTATATAAGGCAGGCCATCGAGTTGAATTTGATGACCAATTTTGCTATGTAATGACAAGTGATAGGAACACGTGTCTGATCAAATCCAGATCCGAAGGTACTATGTATCCTTTGGACGTCTCTCTAATCATAGTCAAACCGCAGTTATGCTTTCTATCCAAAGTTGTATCCGAAGTTAGTTGGCTATGGCACTGCAAGCTAGCTCATCTCAACTTCAAATACATCAACAATTTGGTCACCGGAGAACTCGTCCGAGGTCTTCCAATCCTCAAGTTCAGCAATGATACTCTCTGTCCTGCATGTGAATGTGGAAAGCAATCCAAAGCATGTCACCCAATGGTGATTGATTCTTCAATTTCTTAACCACTGGAACTCCTACACATTGATCTCTGCGGTCCATCCACTACAGCCAGTCTTCATCACAAGAAATACATACTGGTTATAGTAGACGACTTCACACACTTCACATGTGTTTTCTTTCTTAGACTCAAGTCAGAAACACCGCAGACTCTCATCAATTTCATCAAGGAAATAGAGCTTCAAATCAAACTACCAGTGCGTCGCATCCGAAGTGATAATGGAACTGAGTTTACTAACCATCTCTTAAAAAGCTTCTTGGTTACAAAAGGTATCACTCACAATTTCTCAGCTCCTTACACTCCACAACAGAATGGAGTAGTTGAGCGAAGGAACCGAACTCTGGTAGAAGCAGCCAGATCTATGCTCAATTTCGCACACCTTCCTCTCTACTTTTCGGCCGAAGCAGTGGCCACAACATGTTTTGTGCAGAATCGAAGCATTGTATGCAAGCGTCTCGGTAAAACTCCTTATGAGGGCCTTAACAACCGCAAGCCAAATTTCCATTTTTTTCATATCTTTGGGTGTAGATGTTTTGTGATCAACAACAAAGATCATCTTAACAAGTTTGCACCGAAGTCTGATGAAGGTATCTTTCTTAGCTACTCAACAAACAAAGTTGCGTATAGAGTTCTCATTAGATGCAAAAGGCTAATTATTGAAAGCTTCGATGTCAAATTCGATGATTATCACATCCGAAACACCGCTCAATCAACCGAAACCACAGCAATCCTAGAATGTGATGTTCGTACCTCTTCGGGTCCACTAAACCTAGTTGAAGTAAATTATGAAGATCTCTTTGACCCTGTCGAAACAGCCAAGTTATCTGAAGTTCTTGTGTCCCAGGAAGCTCTATAGCAGCATGCTGATGTATCTGGACCATCTTTATCCGATGTAGCATCACTCAATACTTCCACCTCGCCGGTTGAGGGGGAAAGCACCACTTCGGATCAAGTAACAACCATCAAGGGGAACTGCCATCTCCAACCGCAGAGTCTTCTGATATTGAAGACATTCCCTCTACCGCAGCTGCTGATCATCTACAACCCCGCCTATACATATGGACGAAGGACCACCCACCAGGTCAAATCATCGGCAACCCATCCGCAGGTATCCAGACTCGATCTTCCAAGGACTTATTAGGTCACTGTCACTACGCAGCATTTATGTCCTCAGTTGAGCCACATACAATCAAAGAAGCATTACTAGAACCAGACTGGATATCCGCAATGCATGAAGAACTAGAAGAATTCAAAAGAAATAAAGTGTGGCAACTCGTTCCGAAGCCGCAAGGTCACACTATTGTTGGTACTAGATGGGTATACAAGAACAAGCTGGATTAATCTGGTGTGGTAGTCAGAAACAAGGCAAAGCTAGTTGCCAAGGGATATAGTCAACTTGAAGGTATTGACTATGACGAAACGTATGCTCCGGTAGCCCGAATGGAAGCCATCCGAATGTTCTTAGCATACACCGCCCACAAGAACATCAAGGTACACCAAATGGATGTGAAAAGTGATTTTCTCAATGGGGAATTCAAAGAGGAGGTTTATCTTCAGCAACCTCCGGGTTTTGAAAGTCTTGAATTCCCTGACTACTGCTTCAAGCTTGAAAAAGCAGTCTACGGTATAAAGCAAGCCCCAAGAGCATGGTACGAGACCCTCTCTGAATTCCGTGTCTCTTCCGGATACAAAATAGGAGTGATTGATCCCACTCTATTTAGAAAAGCAAACGGTAATCACCTTATGCTTGTACAAATATATGTGGATGATATCATCTTCGGATCAACTGATCAGGGAATGGTGGATGAATTTGCTAAGCTCATGACCAACAAGTTCCAAATGAGAATGAATAGAGAGATTAACTTCTTTCTAGGACTTCAAGTGAAACAAGTACCTCAAGGGATATTCATCCATCAGGAGAAATACACCATTGAACTACTAAAGAAATACTCGATGGACAACTGTTCTTCAGCCAAGGTCCCCATGGCCTTCGGATATAAGATATCTGCTGATCCTTCTGGAGAATCAGTAGATCACAAGACTTATAGAGGTATAATTGGCTCATTGATGTACCTCACCGCAAGCCGACCAGAGATTGTCCTTGCAACAGGTGTATGCGCAAGATACCAGGCGGACCCAAAAATGTCACACATGACCACAGCCAAACAGATTCTAAGATACCTGAAACGCAGTAAGACTCTTGGTTTATGGTACCCCGCCGGAAATGACTTCATCCTACAAGCATTCATAGATACGGATCATGCTGGATGCAGACTAGATTGAAAAAGCACCTCCGGTGGATGTCAATTTCTGGGAGGAAGACTCGTTAGCTGGTCATCAAGAAAACAAAGTTGTGTATCACCGTCTACCGCAGAAGTTGAATATGTGGCCGCAGCCAGCTGTTGCTCACAAGTCTTATGGATGAAAACACAACTCATGGAGTACGGATACAGAATGCTGCGGATACCAATTTATTGTGGCTCTGAGAGTGTTATAGCGATTTCTCACAATCCAATTCAACACTCTAAGACAAAGCATATTGAACTACGGTATCACTTCATTAAAAACCACATCCTAAAAGGTAACATTGAACTAATTTTTGTCCATACTCATGAAGAGATTGCCAATGTATTCACAAAGGCACTTGACTCTACAAAACTCAACAGTTTCTTACAAATGTTAGGAATGATGAATCCGGACCCGCAATTCTTTTTGAATTGATAGGTACCGCAGACCATCCTTGGTCTTTGTTGCGGTCCTAATTGAACTTATTTATGATAGATATTTTTGGTATATCCTATGTACCGCAGTATATTCTATGTACCACAGTACATCTCATGTACCGCAACTATATATCATATCTATCTTCCAATGGTCCTTATTGTTAGTTGTTACTAATTTTTGTTCTAGTGCTCTCCTCAGTTGTTCTACTACAGTCATCCAACCATCCATCCGCAATGATCCAAGATCCATCCGCAATGAAGTCTCAATCCGCAATCACATTAATTAATCTCTCACCTGTGTCATAAATTCTTGAAACAGGGTGTGATATTTAATGATTTCTCATTAAATAAGAAAAAAACATTCAAAAACATTCTTTGTGTAGCATATCAGTGTCTAAGTTCCACTTTTTGAATAAACCTTTTGTCAGACCTATTTTGGGTATAATGACAAAAAGCTCAACTTTCCATAAAAAAATTATTTAAACTGTCTCTTCCTTTACCCCCAAAACGTTAACTCCGTTGCATCTCCCTCCTTTGTACAACAGATTAACCCCTCACCACACGTTCTTCAGACGTGATGTTTAGGGACTCACATTTCATTAAATGCTACCTTTTTTTTTTTGGAAAATCTAAAAAATAAAATAAACCCCTTTTTATCTAATCTGTGGCTGAGATTAATCTTCCAAAAAACAACCCAAACGTTTTTTCCTCATCCAATTCCACTTAGGGTAAAATCAATAACCGCTTCAAATCCGCCACTATAAAACCCTCGTCTTCTTCTCCAAGAAAGTTTTACGCTTTCTGAAAATTCTCCAGTCAAACTCCTTCACCTTCATCTTCTTGCACTCTGTATGACCTGCAACTTCTTCAACCTCTTCAACAATGGTGAAATCGGGTATTTCAAAGAAACTCTCCAAGGCATCTGCCTCAGCAAACCCAACTGGTTCAGACTCTGCCTCAAGAAACGAAATGCCAACAATTGCTTCAAGCAATTTTAGGGCAGTGTTTGAAGACCATCCCTCTTACAATGCTCCGATCAAGTTGATGATCAAGTTCCTGTCCAATCATCCTTTGTTTGGTCCTTTTGATTCGTTCATAGACGTGGTTCCTCAATCAACCCTTTTCAAATGTGCTTTCTCAGCATATCGACCCCTCAACAACCTTCAAGAAGTGCATCTGAATCTGGTAAATGATTCCTTGGTTATTCTGAACAAAGAAAATTTTCTCGACGCCATCAACCTGTTAGTTCATCCTTCAACTAAGGTTTTCACCCCAAGCAAGGCAGACATTCTTTCTACACTTTACCAAATGGGCTACTAGAAGAAACTGAAAGGCATAGGCGAATTCAAGAAGAATCAGTTGCCTGCAGTATGGCAGTTCGTATGCCATTTCGTGATCCGCAGTCTGTCCACTGGCCATGATGTCAACTCCGGACGCACTAATAACATGGGCCTCAAGCTTTTAGAGTTAGTCTGGAGTATCTTCACTGGCCATGATGTCAACTACGGTCAGATCCTATGGGATGACTTCTTGCAGTACATTCCCAAAGAGTGTCCAAAAGAAAACCCTACCGAGCTTACCTTTGCAAGATTCTGGTCACTATGCATCTCAGACCTTCATGCGGATGCAGGTCTCAGCATGGGCAACGATGTCAACTTCTTCATCACCAGAGATCTCAAAAGGTACAATCCCTCTAAAGATCAATCTATCTTCGGACCTGTTGAGAGAAAAACTTTGAGACACACTTGAACAAAGGTTAGAACAAGTATATTGCGGAATAGTTAATCTCGAAGGATCTAAAAGGTCAACAATAATATTAATAAGTTAGAGTTAGATAGTTAGAGAGTTAGTTGCGGAAAAGTAAAGAGATGGAAATGACAACAATTGTTATATCAAGTATATACATAAGTTGATTCATAACGAGGAATGCATTCAAGCCAAGTTAATAAGTGAGATCAAACTTAGTGATTAAGTCACAAAAGACTTGCTCCGAAGAGAGAGTGTACTCAGTTATATTCTAGTAAGATTTGTGGGTAAGAAGATATGCGTAATTTTATAGAGAGATAGACAAGATAGCTTCAGAGAGATGTATTTCTGAATTCTTTTGAAACAGTGAGAATGAGCTCTATTTATAGAGACTCAAGAAGTTACATTTGATTCACTCTCTAAGACTAGCCATGCAAGGCATACTGGACAATAGAGAGTATTACAGAAAGACAAATAAACTAAGTAAAGTAAGAATGACTGCGGTTGACTAGATGACTTTGGATGCGATTGCTGATGAGGGAGCTTGACTGCGGTAGCTTGTTGACTGCGGTAGCTGAAGTTCAAGAGGGTCACTTTTCATGATTCAACAATTTCCCCCTAAGTGACCTCTTTAACTTTTGTTCGGCTATCAAGTTTAAGAAACTTGATCAGGATCCACCAAAACTTCCTGATGTTTTCCAACCAAGTGATCCTCCTTAAAATCTCGAACTTGACTTCGACAGTTGTGTGCTTTGATCTTTCGACTGCGGTTCGACAGATTTCAAGTTGCCTCCTGGTGAGGCGATTCATGGCAGTCATGGGAATGAAGTATTTGACTTTATCGATCTTCCTTTTGAAAATTATTCCGAGTTCAGGGAAGTTGGTTGCACCTAAGGATCTTTCTTGATAACCTTCGGTAGGCATCGGCGCAGGATCGAGTCATGGTAGATCGTACTTCTTGGCAATGGTGGGGTAGATGTCTGCGTCAATTTTAGCAAAATCACAGACAGTCTCTTTCAAAAACGTACTAGCTCTTTCAAGAGCTATCTTCATCTTCGGGTGCTTCTCCGACTTGTTCTGGAACACCTTTGCTATGAGAAAGACTTCTTCAGGACTCATGCAGGGTAAGTCAGCTTGGGTGCGGACATAATCGTGTTCCCTTCTAGCGAGAGTGTATTGGATGAAGTCCGACTTCATGAACTTCCGAGGCTTGAAGTTTTTGACTGCGGATGGTCTATCGTTAGACCATAATTTGTCAATGGGAGAGGCATGTTTTGCATAAAATTGGCTAAGTCTCTCGAATTCCATTGGCAGTCTTTTGTGGTCTGGAAGGTTGCGGTCAAACGGCTCAAACACTGTGAAGTATTTAGCATTTGGGGAGATTGGAACATCCTAGTAGCCATCCGAAGGGGGTTCAGCATATGTGAGGTATGGTTTGTAGTCATCATCCAGCAGTCTGCGGTGAGGATTGATCCAAGAGTTTATCAAGGATTCATCCATGATAGTGTCAAAACCGCATTCTCTCTATATGAGCTCAGCAAGTTTAGCTTCTTTCCAGTCTTTTTTCATTGGGTGGTGGCAGGGGAGTCATTTGAGCTCGGAGAGGACATGTGATCCACCAGATTTTTGAAGTGAGGGGGAGTCTCTGGTTTCTCAAGATTGATCTCCTTTTGTGGTGGAGTGTGATGAGATGGTTGCGGTGAAGGTTGCGGTGTGGGAATTCTTTCTGTAATTATGGGGGGACTTTGATGTTGTGAGATGCTTTTGGAATGATTGGAGTGATGGACTTCTTCTTCACTTCCCCCACTTGAGGAATGCAACGCAGGAGCTTCCTCAAGCCATTTTCTGAGGCCATCAACTTTGGCAAAAACTTCCTGAAATTAGGCTTTAAGGGCATCTGCCAACTGTTGATTGTTGGGGATGGTGGAGTTGAAGAGCAGCCTGTGAATTTCCTTGGTGAGTTGAAGGATTTCAGGACCATGGAAGTTGGTTGACAAAGATCGTTGCAATCGGTTGATAGTAGCTTGAAGGAATGAGATAGTTTACTCATATGCAGTGTGAGTCTCAACTATTAGCTTTTGAGATTGGGAGGATTGGTCCGCAATAGCTGCTTGTAGATCTTTCTTGATTGCGGTCACCTCAGAGATGATGCGTTCCGCAGAAGCCATAAATTCCTTGTGGTCTGCTTGAGGATTGTTATCAAGGGACCGAATTCCCATTTCAACTTTGAGGGAAATGTGCTCAGAAGCCATTCTCTCACGAGTTTCCAAGGGCTCTATCCTTTCGATCAATGACTGCGGTCCTGGCATGTCTTCTGGTTGCGGTTGAGTTGGCTTGACCGCAACGAGAATCTGATCGACCTTTGCTTGCAGGCTCAAAAATTCTTTCCTTGTTACAACATTCTTCTTCTTTTTCTTCTTCTCTTTGGGCTTAGAAGTTGAATGGTGATAGCCATTGGATTCTTCTTCTTCATCAAACATCATAAGATCATCATCAGAGGTAGAGGGTTGATTTACTTCCTGAAGATCATCATCATCAAAACCGAAGGTGGGGGCAGAGCTGACTTCTATTGCGGTTCCTTCGTCTTGGGATTCTTGAACTGTTGGAGTTGGAGGGACTTTGGAAGCACCGGTACCGTCATGAGTGGACTGAGCCTTGCAGATTGTCTCAACCATCTCAGACATCCAATCTTGGACCTTCAGTATGGTGGCTACGGTATTGGCATTGTTAATTGCGTCTGCCCAATACTTAGCCACATAATGGATTTCATGTTCCTTATGTTGTTGTTGCTTGATTTGCAGTTCTTTTCGTGCTTGGAATGCCCTACGGAAAGCGGCATATTTTTTGATGTCGGCTTCAGACACAGGAGTGTAGTGCAACCATAAGTCATTAGATTCTTCACCGTCAAATCCTTGGTATCGCACCGAAGTGTCCTTCGGGTCCACGGATCTTGGCACATTTGTGCTCATCGTGCCTAAACCACCTGTTACTGATGTAAGCAGAGTAGGATTTCCTGAGCTTCCTCGGTCTCCTTGACCCGTAGTCAAGTTTGGCCTCGGCTCAGTTCTGGCAAGGGCGGAAGAAGTGCCCTACGGTTGGGAAGGTGTTTGAAGTGTTTGGGTTACATTCAAGAGGATGGAGTTCAACTCCTCAGGAGAAAAGAAATGCAGTCGGGAAGCCCTGGAGACCTTAGGGCGAGAACCAGTATTATCCTCTTGGGATTGAACTGCGGGGGAGTCTCCACGAGGTGATGAAACAGACTCACTTTCTGAGCCTGAGTGGTATTCGATTGTGGTGTTGAATGGGTCTGCGGCCACCCCAAGGACTACCAGAGCCTTTTGAGAGGCTGAGGTATCAGTCCGGTCATGCATATGGCCAATGGGATTGGTTTTTATTTTCTAAAGGATGGCAATTGGTTGCGCATCCTCATCAGAATCACTATCATTTGTGGTCGCGGTTGGTTTGGTTTTGCGTTTCTTTGAGGGTGCGGTTGGTTTGGGAGCATCATTCTTTGGGGTTCTTTGTTTCTTGGAGACGTTGCGGGGGCCTTGATGGGTTGAGGCTAGTTTCTTTCTTCTTTGAGAAAGATTGGAAAGTGTAGTGGAAGATGGGACTGCGGTACTGTTGGATTAGATGTCTAAGCCCATAACTATTATTGGTATGTACTTGACCCGAGAGTAGCATGGTCCATTTGGGTTGCATATCATCAGGACAATTTGTTAGTATGGACTTTCGAGAGAAGGTTATTTATGGTTTATTAATATATTAAAAGTAATAATATATTAATATGAAATCATATGTTTTAATTAGTATCGATCAAGAATTAATTTGGAATTAATTTAGTGATCAAAAGAGACTAATTAAATCTATGGGGACTAATTATGATAATTAGTTATATTTATATGTGTTGGGCTTATGATCCATGTTGGACCAAGTTTATGTATGGATACATAAAGAGTTGGGCCACATGAACCATGGATCATAAAACCCATGGGTATGGATTATGGGTTATAACCATGACCCTTGGAATCCTACATATAAATAGGTTACTCCATAGCCAAAATCACCACTTCTTTTCTTAGAGAAATATGGAGGTGTTTTGGTGCATGGAATTCTCTCTCAAGAGCCACCTTTGTCCTAGGTGTGTTGTGATTCCATTTGAGGCATTTCATACTGTTGGTGCTAAGCTCTTAAGGCCAAATACATCAAGACTTCAAGCCACATAAAAGGTATGTTTCCCTAACTAGTATATTATATGGTTTATGTCAAATGCATGCTAGTTATAGGTTTAACGCCTTGGAAACCATTTGTATGTATAATAGAGAAACCATAGATCCAATGTATTTAGGGTTGTATGTGCACCATATGATGTTGTAGTATAATAAAACCCAACACTGGTATCAGAGCCATGGGTTGTTTTCTATTATATTTGATGCAAATGTATTTTTTTTCAAGTGAAAGGAAAAAAAAAAGAAAAAAAAACATGAAGTTTGTCAAATTTTATGATAATTACTTGATTTTATGAAAAACTAATTATTTATAAAATTTGAGTCACTTTACTACAAGAGTTGAATTAGGTCAATTTATTAAAAGATAGAATGATATGATTATTTTATTTGTTTTAAAAGTTTGATCTAAATGGTTTTAAGGAGTTACAAATTTTGTCATAAAATTTTGGAACTCAAAAGTTTTTTTAAAAGTTATGATCTTAAGAGTTTTGAAACTTCCATAAGTTATGGATGTGAAATGTCTCATTTATTAACTCTTTAGGTTATGAATTCCAAGAGTCTTCAAAGTATAATTGTCAAAGTTTCAAGATTTGTATTAGTTTATATGATTATCTAATTTCTGGAAAATTGTTGATGTGAATTATCTTTACTTATGAGTTTAATCTAGATCATAGAAAAATTATTTGATTATTGTGTTAGTTGGAATATTTGATCTTAAAGGTGTTTATGAACTCCATAACTTGTCCTCAAGTTATGGAAAGTGAAGAGTTTTTCTTTTTAAAGTGTCATTAAGTCTCATACGTTATGAAAATAGAAGAGTCACTATTTTTAATGTCATCATTAAATGATTTAATGTCTTCCATAAGTTGTCGTCAAGTTATGGAACTTGAATTTTTTTTCATTAAACCTTAATTAAACTCATAAGTTATGAAAAATCCAAGAGTTTTGAAAGGTTTCAAAACTTGTCCTCAAGTTTTGGAATTTGTAAAGTTACCCCCCATGTATACTTTAATTCCAAACTAGACCTTAGAATTTTAAAAGTTTAAAATTCAACCCTTATACTATTATTATAATTTTAATTATATAGATATGTATAAGATAAAGTCGTCTTACCATTAGTAGGCCTCATTCACGAAGCCGGTCTGTAAGGGGGGTATAAGGTTACTGCCTATAAAATGGCAGTTTAATGGGTGTCCACTCTCACTCACCGCTTCCTTGACCGGTGGAGGGTCGTTAGCCGAACAGGTAGGACAAGGACTATAATTCTCCCTTCATTATAAGTATAATGATAAATACTAAGTAACTAAACACTTATAAATTCCCAATCTTAGTTACTTAGGAAAATGTGAATAAGGTGCTAATCCATGAAATTACACTTTGCACTTTGTTTAAGCTGTTAGTGGAGCGTGTGTGGTTAACCGGCACACTAACCTAGACTTAACAAGGTAGGCAAAGGGTAACTTAATGTTTATCATAGTATCTTTGGAGCGTGTGTGGTTAACCGGCACATCGATTGAGGGGTAAATATTAAGGGTACCAAGTATATTTGCATAGTTACTTCACACTTTGTTTTGTGATCCTCGGCATCCCAGTCACAAAACCTGAAGGGCACACTCGAGATTGAAACATGCCAT
Organism: Lactuca virosa; assembly: GCF_052849685.1. Lineage (NCBI taxonomy): Eukaryota > Viridiplantae > Streptophyta > Magnoliopsida > Asterales > Asteraceae > Lactuca > Lactuca virosa. The sequence goes on along the minus strand of NC_136429.1, from coordinate 300,840,276 downwards.
TTAAAAGTTCAATGAATCTCAAAAGAATCTAGGAGTTTCAAAACCAATTAAAACCTAATAATACATTTCGTTTATCTTGGTGGAAATTGGTGAATCGTCATTCACTTACCTTCAAATATTTTATAGCTTGGATTACGACATCCCTCTTCCAAGTTATAAAATAGTTTGTTGGGTCCTAGCCTTAATATATCATATTGGGTGTTATATTATGGACTTAAATCAACTTTACGTGAATTTTCCCATTGTTGATGTCTGGTTTAGACAACAATGATCTTCCCAAACCAAGCTTTTCTAATGAATATGACTTCCCGACTTTGGCTCATGGAACTCATACTTCTCTTCCTCCACCTCCTCCAATTATTCTCCCTAACCCACAAGTTCAATGTCACTCAAGCCCTAATGGCAAGCAAGGTCTATGTGTGATCACATCTTAGAGATGAAGTCACATATTGACAAGCCGGGAGAGTTGGGTGTCAAAGTCTTGAGAAAGTTGGATGTTCAATCACTTTCTAAGTCACATAGTGAGTTCCTTTGGGACTACTATGAAACAGACTATGACATGAACCTTAATGATCATATCTATTTGCTTGGTGCTGCTGAATCAGCAATGATTTGAACGATAGTAAAGCAAATTTGATTAGAAGATCAACTTCCAAAAAAATTTATGGATAATGACAATGGTGACACTGGAAATCCAGAAAAAGCATTCTCTTCCCAATGGAAAGGGATTGGCTATAGTCAACCCGGTTGACCAAATGGTAAAGAGAAAAGCTAAGTCTGAGATAGACCCATTACCAAAGGGTCCATATGTTTATTTTACCAAAGGAAGGGGCGTTGATTGCAAAGCTGCCAAATTTACCTAAGGATGTTAAAGTCAATAAGTTTGACTCTACATCAGGTAGAGCCCATTATCTAACTCTGTTAAGTTCTATTCTGAGATCCTCATTATATGATGTGACTGCGTCACATGTTGATGTTTTAAGAATCAACGAATAGAGAGAAATCTTAAAGGAAGTATATGCTGATTCTGATCGCGAAGGTGGATTTCGATCGCATCAGAATTTTGAGCAATTGCTTAAGAAGTTATGATATATTGCTAAGGAATAGATAACAACAATTTTCCATGTGGATTGTAAGGATAAGTTTTTCCGCAAAGTTTTAAAATAAAAGAAAATTGTTTAATTTTTATTTATTTGAAGTATCCTTACAATGGCATTTGTGGAAAATTGTTGCTTATATGATTCCACTGACAGCAATATTAGAAAATGGATTTGATTCTTTCATTTGTGGTAGTGTCTAAATTTACCAAATCAGGAAAGTTCCTCATCACCCAAGTTTCAATTGGACCGAAACTTGGAATCATGTAAGTTGAATAGTATGATGAATGAGAACTTTCAAGCATTGGAAAATCAAGACTAATTACTTGTTCACATGGATGTGTGAGTCAAGTGAAGGACTAAAGGGATCGAGTACACATTCTTGTGCACTGGTCATGTCCACCACAAAGCTCGTTAAGACTATTTTATTTACTAAAGTTTAGTAAATATGGTTATACTTACAAGTTTAAGTATAATTCTGAAACATTGGAAAAGTCTCAATGTATGGCAGAACGAATGGGGAGAATCAAATTAGGCAGAAAGATAAAAGTTTCTCAAATCTGAAAAGATGGGAGAGTACTTTAGTATCATGTTTGTGATCATCTTAATGATTTAGAAATCATATCACAATTAGTCATCTAAAGGTCATCTTAGTGCATTCTTATGACTAAGAAGAGGAGTCATGAATTGTTGAAATGGTTAGATCAGCAAGATGAGTCATACTTCGTTCCAAAACAATTCTTAGAGTCATACTCCAAGATTGTAACTTGAGTGACATATCTTAAAGAAAGGTTTAAAACACTTGTCAAATGTAAGAGTAAAAGTCTCCTGCTCTTGTACATTTGAAATTGGTAAGTTGTGATGTTTTGGATAAAACAGAGACCAACTAAGGCCAATTGTGTGAAGTGTTTGTCTTGATAAAGAATCCGCACTATCTCTTGAATATTTGGCAAGATAGTCTTATATGTCAAGAGGATAGTGGGAGTCTTAAAGATCCTAAAAAGAATTTCAAGAACTAATCAAGAATAAAACCTGAGGTTCTTCACTAGCACACGACTTGAGGTTTATAACCTATCGTGTTGACATATTCTGTGCCCATTCCAGTTAAAGTTGGCTTTGCATAGGAGTTCTGAAAGTTCTCAATTGATTGCATAACAACTTGGAAGCAATGGCAGGCCCTGTACTGCCAGGTGGCAAGAAGTTAAGATTGCATAAGTTCAGTCCATATGAGTTTGGATTTGTCATTATCCTTGTCTTGTGACTATGGTTTTGACGATTCACATGGATAAGAACACATAAACCATAAAATCTAAGGGTCATAAGGTTTCTCTCCGATTCATGAAAATGATGGTGAGGAAACATTTCCACCAAGTAGATTTGAAGCAGATGGCAAAAGGTCTAAACAATTGAGACTATGATTACGACATCCCTTTTCATAGTTCTGAAATTGTTTAGACACACATGCATGCTATCTAAGGAAAGGTGTATGATTTTGATAAAGTTTTATAAAAGCATCTCGTATCAGAAATCTGAACTTTGGTAAGAAAGTCAATAAAGTATTGATTTCTAGAAGTCCAGCTGATTTCTGAGTACATGTCAAAGCTAGTGGGAGGATAAGTGTTATGTTGATAATCATCATGTTAGTGGGAGCATGATAATTATTGTTAGTGTTGCAAGTTAGCAATGTTAATTATAGAAAACAAAAGTTTCAATTCGTGAGGCTGCAGGGATTGAAAAAGTTGTTTTGCTATAATTAAGGGAGAGGATATACTTCATTTCAGTTCTAAAGGCTTAGATTGAGACCTTAATCATCTTTAGTCAAGAATATATATATGAATTTCATGTTGGATTGGTTCAACTTAATGAAATTCTATATATTGCGTTCTCAAAATTCGATTATGATTACGGCATCCCTCTTCATAGTCAAATTTTGAAAACATGGCAAATAAAAATTTTGTAGCAAAAGACTAGTCTAGAATCATGTCTTTATGTGAGACATCATGAATCGTGTACCATTTGCTTTGGGTACAGGATCGATTGCATGTGCTATAATATTTGTCATTTCCAAATTTTTCCAAATGCCCAGAGGCATTAAGAAGGGAAAAGGTCTAGAATTTGATATGACTAAAATGATTAAGCAATTGTCGAGGACAATCTGAGGTTTACCAAAGATTGGTTGCTCAGGGACAGTTGCAAGTATAGTGCTAATTTTGGAAGGACCATATTGACATATTCTGAAAAGAGGCATCTCTTATTCAGAAGTGATAGTCAAAATGAGAATATGGAGTTGTCTCCATAGGTGGAAGTTATCTGTGTAAGATTAGAAAACTTAATGCAAGAAGCATGTCCAAAGCAATGTACTTTGAATGTGAGACTTAGTTTCCATGGAGTTGATCTCCATTGGAATACCTTATAATGATTGTTGACAAGTCTTTGTGACTTTTTACATATTCATTACAGGAGGGTCAGTGCATATAAGTTTAAAATCTAAACAGATTTCGATAAATGATAGGAATTTGAAATTCTCACATTTTTCGATAAGGATTTGGGAGTGTGAAATTAGAATCATTGAAATTATGTTCAATTGGTTTATTTCACAAAGTAAGGATCATAGACAAACATAGAGTGCATACTTGGTGTATGGCGAAGCTATTGTTTAAGAAAAACATAGTGTACATGCTTGGAGCATGGGACAACTAGTGTTTTTAATTCAGGTATAAAGTTGATAAAACCGAAACAATGAATAATGAGTAATCAGTATGGTGATAAATAAAAGTGTTTATTTATATTCATAGGGTTTGATACCATATTTGATTCATTTATTCTTGTGTTTCACTTTGCATGTTTTGACTTCCAGAATAACTAAGTCGCTCTTCCTGAATCAATAAGTTATTCAAACCATCCACAGTCGGTCATATGTTGGAAGTAGATATGAATCAAGACTGTCATGGGTTGGTTTGTAGAGGTCCAAGTTGGTGGACAAAGTGGTGCTACAACACTCATGAGTGCTCATAAGTTCTGAGTATTGGATTCAACCCGCGTTCATTTGAATCACTTCATGGATTTTATCACGAGTGATCATGAGACGATAATATCTTATATTCTTCAAACCTAGAGATATGAGTTGTTACTATGAGTTGATTATACATTGATTGCACGAAACGCATTTGGTAACTCGATGTTATAAAACGTGCCTTTGTGTATGATTCAACAAGTAGTAGAACAAGCCATATGAGTTGGAGTTTATCCATTCCTTTTACCTTCGGGATAAAAGCGATATCTGTGGGCCCCTCGATGATTTAGCGATGACACATGTGAGTGCTTGGCCAAGCCAGGACTGATTTGATTTGTTCAATCAGTCAGTCATCATAAATCGAAAATCGGGAAACAACAAATGGACAGAGAGAATGATTATAATCCACGTCTCAGTCCATATGATATCTAAAATGGAGGAATATATGATCCCTTATCTAATGGACGCGTCATTGATTTGTTCAGAGTTCGACCGCGGCTTTAAGAGCTACGATTGCTAGTCGGGTTATGAAGTCGTACTTGCAATAATAGTTTTATACTTATCCAAGTGGGAGACTGTTGGATTAGATGTCTAAGCCCATAAATATTATTGGTATATACTTGACCCGAGAGTAGCATGGTCCATTTGGGTTGCATATCATCAGGACAATTTGTTAGGATGGACTTTTGAGAGAAGGTTATTTATGGTTTATTAATATATTATAAGTTATAATATATTAATATGAAATCATATGTTTTAATTAGTATCGATCAAAAATTAATTTGGAATTAATTTAGTGATCAAAAGAGACTAATTAAATCTATGGGGACTAATTATGATAATTAGTTATATTTATATGTGTTGGGCTTATGATCCATGTTGGACCAAGTTTATGTATGGATACATAAAGAGTTAGGCCACATGAACCATGGATCATAAAACCCATGGGTATGGATTATGGGTTATACCCATGACCCTTGGAATCCTACATATAAATAGGTTACTCCATAGCCAAAATCACCACTTCTTTTCTTAGAGAAATATGGAGGTGTTTTGGTGCATGGAATTCTCTCTCAAGAGCCACCTTTGTCCTAGGTGTGTTGTGATTCCATTTGAGGCATTTCATACTATTGGTGCTAAGCTCTTAAGGCCAAATACATCAAGACTTCAAGCCACATAAAAGGTATGTTTCCCTAACTAGTATATTATATGGTTTATGTCAAATGCATGCTAGTTATAGGTTTAACGCCTTGGAAACCATTTGCATGTATAATAGAGAAACCATAGATCCAATGTATTTAGGGTTGTATGTGCACCATAGGATGTTGTAGTATACTAAAACCCAACAGGTACTTCCAGGGGTGATGATTGCGGATGGGGTTGGAAGAGGAGGGGTAGGAGGGTATGGGGCAATACCTTCCGTAGCCTCAATATGATCTGAGACATCAGCAGTCTCAAGACCAAGAGTGGAGAGAATGTGGGTTGGGAGTCTTCTAATAGGCCCAAAAATAGATTGATCAGAAGAGGGATTGTACCTTTTAAGATCCTTGGTGACAAAGAAGTTCATGTCGTTTCCAGTGCTGATACCTGCATCCGCATGAAGGGACCTCCTTGGGAATGTATTGTAGAAAATTGTCCCATAGAATCTGACCGTAGTTTACGTCATGGCCAGTGAAGATACTCCATACTAACTGAAGGAGTTTGAATCCCATATTATCCGTGCCTCCGGTTCTGCCGGATAGACTGCGGATGACAAAATAGCAAACGAATTGCCAGACCGCAGGCAGTTGATTTTTCTTGAATTCCCCAATGTCTTTGGTTTTCTTCTGATATGCCATTTGCTAAAGTGTAGAGGTGATGTCCGCCATGGATGGAGTAAAGATCTTGATTGAAGGATGAACAAGAAGGTTAATGGCAGAAAGAAACTTTTCTTTAGACAGAATGACAAAGAATCGTTAACTAGGTTAAGATGCACTTCTTGTGGGTTCTCGAGTGGTCGATAGGCTGAAAAGGCACATTTGAATAGGGTTGAAAGGGGAACAATGTCTGTAAACGAATAGAATGTTATCGAATGGGCCAAACAGGGGGTGACTGTTCAAGAACTTGATCATTAGCTTGATCGGAGCATTGTAAGATGAATGGTCTTCAAATATAGCTCTGACATTGCTTGATGCTATAGTAGGTGTGGGGTGTCTTGAAGCAGAATCTGAACCAGTAGGGTTCACTGATCCAGAGGCTTTGTATTGTTTCTTGGAAACACTGGATTTCACCATTGTAGGATTTTGAGAGAAAGTGGAAAAACAGAGTGCGAAAATAGAGAAAGGATTTAGAATTCAGAGAGCGTAAACTGTTCTTGGGGAAGAAGAAAGGTTTTTATAGGGGCTTATGGGAGCGGGAAACGTTTTTACCCTAGGTAAAAGGATAAGGTAAAAAAAATTGGGGGTTCTTCTGATTTGGGAGGTGAAATCTCAGCCACATATTATGAAACGGTTTAAATTTTTGAGATTTTACCAAAAAAGGGTTTGCATTTAATGAAAAGTCAGACGTACAACATCACGTCTAGTGATCGTGTGGTGAGGGTTGGTTCGATCCGTTGTGCAAAAAGAAGTTGTAACGGATGGGACGTGATGGCTAAGAGGAAAAGACATATTAAGGCTTGGTTTATGGAAAAACGTTCTTTTTGTCATCATTCCTAAAATAGGTCTGACACAAGGTTTATTCAAAAAGGAGATGAGACAGTTTCTCAAGGAATGTTTTTTTTTTCTTATTTAATTAAGGATCATTAAATAGCACACCATGATTTAAAAATTAATGAAACAGTTGAGAAATCATTATTGTGACTACGGATGGAAACTTTATTGCGGATGGAAACTTCATTGCGGATGGGTAGATGTATGACTGCAGTAGAAGAACTGAAGAGAGCACTTGTACAAAAAATTAGTAACAACAAACAATAAGGACCAGTGAAGGATAAATATACTATACGGTTGCAGTACATGGACTGCGGTACACATGATATACCAAAACCATCTATCATAAGTAACTTTCAGTTAGGACCGCAACAGAGACCAAGGATGGTCTGCGGTACCTATCAATTCAGAAAGAATTGTGGGTCCGGATTCATCATTCCTAACATTTGTAAGAAACTGTTGAGTTTTGTAGAGTCAAGTGCCTTTGTGAACACATCAGCAATCTCTTCATGAGTATGGACAAAGATGAGTTCAGTGTTACCTTTCAGGATGTGGTCTTTGATGAAATGATACCGTAGTTCAATATGCTTGGTCTTGGAGTGATGAGTCACAGTAAATTGGTATCCGCAACATTCTGTATCCGTAGTCCATAAGTTGTGTCTTCATCCATAGAACTTGTGAACAACAGCTGGCTGCGGCCACATATTCAGCTTCTGCGGTGGACAGAGATACACAACTTTGTTTCCTTGATGACCAGCTGACGAGTCTTCCACCCAGAAATTGACATCCAGCTGAAGTGATTTTTCGATCTAGTCTGCATCCGGTGTGATCCGCATCTGTGAATGCTTGAAGGGTGAAAGCATTGCCTGCGGGGTACCATAATCTAATAGACTTGCTTCCTTTCAGGTACCTTAGTACTTGTTTGGCTGCGGTCATGTGTGACACTTTTGGGTCAGCCTGATACCTTGCGCATACACCAGTTGCAAAGACAATGTTTGGCCGGCTTGCGGTGAGGTACATCAAAGAGCCTATGATACCTCTATAGGTCTTGTGATCCATATATTCGCCTGAGGGATCAACATAGATCTTATATCCGAAGGCCATGGGGACCTTAGCCGAAGAACAGTTATCCATAGAATATTTCTTTAACAGTTCAGTGGTGTATTTCTCCTGATGAATGAATATCCCTTGAGGAACTTGTTTCACTTGAAGTCCTAGAAAGAAGTTAATCTCTCTATTCATGCTCATTTTGAACTTGTTGGTCATGAGCTTAGCAAATTCATCCACCATTCCTTGATCAGTTGATCCAAAGATGATATCATCCACATATATTTGTACAAGCATAAGGTGATCACCATTTGCTTTTCTAAATAAAGTGGGATCAATCACTCCTCTTTTGTATCCTGACCAGACAAGAAATTCAGAGAGAGTCTCGTACCACGCTCTTGGGGCTTGCTTCAGACCGTAGACTGCTTTTTCAAGTTTGTAGCAGTGGTCTGGGAATTCAATACTTTCAAATCCTAGAGGTTGCTGAAGATAAACCTCTTCTTTTAATTCTCCATTGAGAAATGCACTCTTAACGTCCATTTGGTGTACCTTGACGTTCTTGTGGGCTGCGTATGCTAAGAAGATTCGGATGGCTTCCATTCGTGCCACCGGAGCATACGTTTCATCATAGTGAATACCTTCAAGTTGACTATAGCCCTTAGCAACTAACCTTGCCTTGTTTCTGACTACCGCACCAGATTCATCCATTTTGTTTTTGAATACCCATCTAGTACCAACAATGGTGTGACCATGTGGCTTCGGGATGAGTTGCCACACCTTGTTCCTTTTAAATTCTTCTAGCTCTTCATGCATTGCGGATATCCAGTCTGGTTCTAGTAATGCTTCTTTGATCGTTCGGGGCCTAACTGAGGACATAAATTCTGCGTAGTGACAATGATCAGATAAGTCCTTGGAAGATCGAGTCTGGATACCTACGGATGGGTTGCCAATGATTTGACCTGGTGGGTGATCCTTCGTCCATACGTGTAGACGAGGTTGTAGATGATAAGAAGCTGCGGTAGAGGGAATGTCTTTGATATCAGAAGTCTCTGCAGTTGGAGATGGCAGTTCCCCCTGGATTTGTGAACATCCTGCGGAATCATCTTGGATTGTTGGAACGAGAATGGAATTTTCTGGGGCAGATGGGAGAGGTTCCCCCTGGATTGATGATGGGAGTTCTTCTGGAACTTGAGAAGGTTCCCCCTGCACAGCGGATGGAAGAGTGATAATCCTAGAGAGTGTTCTTGTGTCAATGTTCTCTATGTTTTCATCATCCGAGTCCGAAGAGTCGTTTGATGGTAATGATTCTCTACGGATGGGAACTTGAGTTATATCAAGTACCAGAACCTCGATAGTTGTTGCTTGATCTGGAGTAGAGCTTTCCCCCTCAACCGGTGAGGTGGAAGTATTGAGAGATGCTACTTCGGATAGTAAAGGACCAGATACATCAGCGTGCTGTTGTTGAGCTTCTTGAGACACAAGAACTTCGGATAATTTGGCTATTTCTACAGGGTCGAAGAGATCGTCATAGTTGACTTCAACTAGGTTTAATGGACCCAAAGAGGCAGGAATATCACTTTCCAGGATTGCTGTGGTTTCAGTGGATGGATAGGTGTTGCGGATGTGATAGTCATCAAATTTCACATCAAAGCTTTCAATGATCAACCTTGTGCGTCTAATGAGAACTCGATACCCAACCTTATTAATGGAGTAGCCAAGGAAGATGCCTTCATCAGACTTTGGTGCAAACTTGTTAAGCTGATATCTGTTGTTGATCACAAAACATCTACACCCAAAGATATGAAAGAAGCGAACATTTGGCTTGCGGTTGTTAAGGCCCTCATACGGTGTTTTGTTGAGACGTTTGCACACAATGCTTCGATTCTGTACAAAGCATGCGGTTGCTACTACTTTGTCACACCCCAAAACCGAGAACGGCGGAATACGTTCTGGGGTGGAGGACGTCATGTACAGTATCATAACAAAGCATAATAGTAAAGACAAGCAACAACATCCATTGCATTAAGATAATAATTGTAATACAAACGTGTCCAGTACAAATGTTAGACACCAAAATACAATCAAAATAAAGTGGAGTCTTATGTGTGCTCCGTCTTCTCAAAAGCTGCATCCGTACCTGTCTACTGATGACCTGAGAATACAAGTTATTTTGAAAACGTTTATCAGCATAAAGCAGGTGAGTTCATAAGTATTTAGTGTCATTTCATGTATAAAATATTCACAATTATACATTGTAAAAGTAAGTTTCGGTGTTCGAAAATAGCATGGGCCCTAGAAAACCCTATGTTTTCCAGAAAAAAAGTAGTCTTCACCAAGACCCGATGGTTTGTTCGTTCCTTTGATAATGTATAAGTTTTCCCAGTAGTTATTAGTTTGAAAATATAGTTTGACTTTATCCATGTATAGTAATGAGAAAAATGTTTTACCCCAACAGTATCACTGTCGGCCATATGTAATGAAATGCAGGCTCCAGGTAGTATTAAATGTACAATACTCCTCAGGGAGTCTGTTGCCTTTAATTTTTAAAGTATTAATTAAAGGTTTGAATGTGAACTCGTACGTAACCATGCTGATTGACAATCGAATCCCTTTGACCCTCCGAGTCATATGTAGTGATGTGACATTTTGTCACCCCTGGGCCTAGACGGCTCAGACTGTAGCTAGCAGTCGGGATGTGGGAGTGTCTGTCCCGTATAGATCTATACACATAATGCCCGCTCTCCCTCCAGGAGACTCTGGTTACGCGGTGATAGCACAAAGATGTGTCGTATCGAGAAATAGTATGTCACATTCTATTTTAGTAAGTTCTATTGTATAGTATGTAGTGTTCTCCTTGTATAGTATACAGTGTTCTCTTGTATAGTATATAGTGTTCTCTTGTATAGTACATAGCATATATTGACTCACAACTGAACTGACTCTAGTAGTTGTCATGGCAATAGTAGTATTGAGTAGTATCCCTTAACTATACATATTATAGTTAAATAGTATTGTTGGTTACATGTCTTTGATATCCAAAGGCATTGAACTGATATGAAAACTTTTATATCTGACACAAATATATGAGATATATAACTAAGAATTCAACGAGAGTCGGACTAATAACAAAATACCCTAAGCCCACAATCAAACAAGAACAGGAAGTAAGGTGAGTTATTAGTCCTAAGTCCTTCAAGTCTTACTTATATAAATATATTGGTGTAGATATGGTTTGGGAATAAAAATAGTTTAAAAGAATTTTTGAAAATAGTTTTATAGTGATTTAACACGAAAATGAATTTGGTAAGCATTTGAAAACAGTTTAATTGGCTATATAGTTGAAAATATAGAAAATCCCTTTTTGGTGGTAAAAACAGTTAATAGTGTAGAAAATCCTTTTGGTTGCAAGTTATAATTCACATGCGATTGTTACTATAACTTATTTGGTTCAACTTGTATTCCCCCCCATAAAACAGTTAAAAACATTTAAAAAGGTTCATTTAGGGGTATGAACTCACCTGTAGTGAGTGAAGTGGATGGAAACGCCGGGTAGGATGCTAGGTGTCAAGTGAGGACTTGAACACACACACGGATCCTATGTAACATGTAGTGATGTATAAAGTATCTAATTAGTTGTGTAGTCACTAATTAGGTGAGTAAAGGCACTTCAATGTATGAAAACACTTGGTTTCAAGTGTTAGGAGTGCTAAGGGTTGCATCTAAGGAGTGTATGGCCTCACTATGGAGTTTACACTTCACTTGGCCACACTTAAGTGTGTTTACGGTTAAGAGACCATTTCCCCCATGATTTTACGGCCGTAAACTCATGGAAATGGTGAGTTTGTGTGTCTAAAGGTCTCATGCATCACAAGGAAGGTTCCTAGGATCAATTCAAGGGCTTGGGAAGTGATTAGGGTTCAATTGGGTACTTCCTTGGAGTTTACGGTCCTTGGACCACTCCTTGGGAGTTTACGGTCGTAAACTCTAGGGTTTACGGCCGTAAACCCTTGACCACTTCAACCATTTCATGTTTTAGGGTCCTAAGCTCATCTACACTAGTTTCTAGTTCATCAAACAAGCTAAGGAAGGGTCTAGGGGTATCAAAACACCATTTGAGGTGTTTACAGTTTTGGGTTTACGGTTTTTGAGTGTTCAAGAACCGTAAACTCAAGTTTATGGCCAAAAAGTCATGATTTTGGGTCCCTTAGTCCATGCATGCAAGTATCTAAGCTATATCTAAGCATTAGAGAAGGTTTGGAAGTTTTTTGGGGCTTCAAAACCCTCATATAGGAGTTTACGGTTTTGGGAGGCTCCCCAAACCGTAAATACATGCATGTTGAGGCATTTGGATGATCCATCTCGAAATAGCATGAATACCAAGCTAGAAATTCAAGTTAGGAATATTACCTTTGATTTTTGAGGCTTGAAAGTGGTGTTCTTGAGCCAAACCCGATTTTTGAGAGAGAAGGTAGAGAGAGAAAGCTCCAAGGTGGGGAAAAGACTCTAAAGGTGGACACTCCTCCTTTATATATGGCTGCCTAGTGGGAACCCACCATACACTGTCGTTTAAACGGAGCTAAATGTTTTTACCCGGTAAACTAACCGTAACCCGACTTAGATGCTTTTATTCCGTCATTAAATATATATTATTTTAATAACTCAAAATGAATTATTTTAATAAATAAAAGTTAACGAAAATTTTTAATAGAACTAACTTTTATTAACGGAAATAGGTTACAGTGACGGAGTAAATTTCGGGTTGTCACATCATCCCCCCGTTAGAGGGAATTTCGTCCCGAAATTCAGAATTCAAGTAGTTACGTTATTACAACACAACTAAGCAAAGAGATGAGGATAGTTAAGTTTCATTTGATCCTCGCGCTCCCAAGTGAACTCTGGTCCTCGTTTGGCGTTCCAACGAACCTTCACAATCGGGATGCGGCTTTGCTTCGTTCGTTTGACCTCTCGGTCCATGATCTCCACAGGTTCTTCCACGAAGCTGAGGCTCTCATTGATCTCGATTTCATCGAGTGGAATTATCAGAGTCTCTTCGGATAGACACTTTTTCAAGTTCGAGACGTGGAAGGTAGGATGCACATTACTAAGTTCGCGGGGTAGATTGAGTTTGTAAGCTACGGGGCCGATTCTAGCGAGAATCTCAAAAGGCCCTATGTATCTTGGATTCAGCTTTCCGCGCTTTCCAAAGCGTATCAAGCCTTTCCAGGGTGAGACTTTCAAAAGGACTCGGTCTCCCACCTGGAATTCCAAGGGTTTCCTCCGTTTGTCTGTGTAGCTGTTCTGTTGGTCCCTTGAGGCTTTAAGTCGTGCTCGGATTTGTACGATCTTTTCGGTGGTTTCGCGGATGATTTCTGGACCGGTGAGAGTGCTGTCAGGAACTCGTCCCTTAGCTAATTGAGTGTCGCCTACCTCGGCCCAGCACAGAGGGGATCTGCACTTCCGGCCGTATAGGGCTTCGAATGGGGCAGCTTTGATGCTTGTGTGATAACTGTTGTTGTAGGAAAACTCGACTAGGGGTAAGTGGGTATCCCACGCCTTAACAAAGTCGATTACACAGGCTCGCAACATATCCTCCAAGGTTTGAATAGTTCTCTCACTCTGTCCATCGGTTTGAGGATGGTATGTTGTGCTCATATCCAGCTTAGTTCCAAGAGCCTTCTGTAGTGACTGCCAGAACCTTGAGGTGAACCTGCTATCCCGATCGGAAATAATGGACACAGGTACACCGTGCAGTCGGTCTACCTCTTGGATGTAAATTCGCGTAAGTCTCTCCATTTTGAAATTTTCCTTGATAGGAAGGAAGTGGGCGGATTTGGTTAGCCGGTCGACAATTACCCAAATGGTGTCGTACCCACTTGGAGATTTGGGCAATTTGGTAATGAAATCCATAGTAATTCTCTCCCACTTCCATTCAGGTATCACTGGCTGTTGGAGAAGACCCGAGGGTTTCTGGTATTCGACCTTGACCTTAGCGCAAGTAAGGCACTTATTCACGAAGGTAGCGATTTCCGCTTTCATGTTAGGCCACCAGTACGATTTCTTGAGATCCAGGTACATCTTATCTGAACCTGGGTGAATGGAATATCGAGTGTTGTGCACTTCTTTCATGACCAAGTCTCTGAAACCACCGTGTCGCGGTGTCCAGATCCGGTCCATGAGGTAGTAAGCTCCGTCATCCTTGACTACCAGATTCTTATCCATTCCTCGCAGGGACTCTCCCGCCACATTTTCCGGTTTCAAAGCTTCAAGCTGTGCTCCCTTAATTTGTGCGGGTAGATGCGAATGGATAGTCATGGTTAGGGACTTGACTCTTCGCCCAGAATATTCCTTCCGACTTAGGACGTCTGCTACTACATTGGCTTTACCCGGGTGGTAACGAATTTCACATTCGTAGTCATTGAGTAGCTCGACCCACCGTCGTTGTCTCATGTTGAGCTCCTTCTGGTTGAAGATGTGCTGGAGGCTTTTGTGGTCGGTATAGATGGTGCTCTTTGTACCATACAGATAGTGTCTACATATTTTTAGGGCGAACACGACCTCTCCTAGCTCGAGGTCGTGCGTGGTGTAGTTGACTTCGTGTGTCTTTAGCTGTCTTGAGGCGTAGGCAATGACCTTACCTCGTTGCATCAGAACACAGCCGAGCCCCTGATTGGATGCATCGCAATATACTACGAAGTCTTCTGTTCCTTCGGGGAGGGACAGTATCGGCGCGGTGCACAAGGCTCGCTTCAGGGTTCGGAATGCCTTCTCTTGTTTTTCTTCCCAGTCAAAGGCCACGCCTTTCTGGGTCAATGCCGTAAGAGGCTTCGCAATCCGAGAGAAATTCTGAATGAATCTTCGGTAGTAGCCAGCGAGGCCTAGAAATTGGCGAATTTCTGTAGGCGTCTTCGGTGTTGACCAGTTCTCAATAGCTTTAATCTTGGATGGGTCCACGTGGATTCCTTCTTTGCTAACCACGTGTCCTAAGAATTCGACTCTTCGGATCCAAAATTCGCACTTTAAGAACTTTGCGTAAAGCTTCTCCGATTGTAGAGTTTCCAGGACCTGTCGCAGATGATCGCTATGCTCTTCCTCACTTCTAGAGTAGATAAGTATATCATCAATGAAGACGATGACGAACTGATCCAAGTAAGGACGGCATACTCTATTCATCAAGTCCATGAAGACCGCGGGCGCATTGGTCAGTCCGAACGGCATCACTACGAACTCGTAGTGCCCGTAACGAGTCCGGAAGGCTGTCTTCGGAAGATCCTCCTCGAGCACTCGCAACTGGTGATACCCGGACCTTAGATCAATTTTGGAAAAGTAACTCGCCCCTTGCAGTTGATCAAATAAATCGTCTATACGAGGAAGGGGATAACGGTTCTTGATTGTCAGCTTGTTGAGTTCTCTGTAGTCGATGCACATGCGGAACGATCCGTCTTTCTTCTTTACGAACAAGACTGGTGCTCCCCAGGGTGAGAAGCTTGGTCTTATAAAGCCCTTGCTGAGTAGTTCGTTAAGTTGGCCGGATAGTTCTTGCATCTCAGCATGCGCTAGACGATATGGAGATTTAGCTACGGGGGTAGCTCCTGGAATTAAATCGATTCTGAACTCGACTTGACGTTTGGGAGGTAGGCCTGGCAGTTCCTCTGGAAAGATGTCAGGGAAGTCACACACGACGGGGAAATCTTTGAGTTCTTTCGTTTTCCGGCTCGTGTCGACAACGTGTACAAGGAATGCGCGATATTCCTTGCGCAAGTATTTCTGGGCTTGAATGCTCGAGATGATGCGAAGGCTCGTACTGGGTTTGTCTCCGTAGATCATCAATGTTTCATTGTTGGGCGAGTTCAAACGGATGGCTTTGTCGAAACACAGAATGTCGGTACGGTGGAGACTCAACCAGTCCATGCCTATGATGACATCAAAGCTCTTGATCGCTACTGGTATGAGATCGATAGGAAACGAATGATTATCTAGCGTGAGGGTGCAACCTATGTAGATTTCGTTAGAACTTTCCGTCTTGCCGTTAGCCATTTCTACGACGAAGGTTTCTTTCAGTGATTGCGGTGATTGTTTGAGTAAGTGTTTAAAGTTTTGATTTACAAAACTTCTTTCTGCCCCACTATCGAATAGGATACAAGCATAAGAGTTATCAAGAAGGAACGTACCCGTGACTACGGTGGGGTCTGCTACAGCCTCATTATGGCCAATAGCAAGTAGTCTACCTGCTCCTCCCGCGTTGCCAGCCTTTGCACAATTTGTTTTGAAATGTCCGACTTCGCCACAGCCATAGCAGGCCTGGCTCGCTCCCGAACTGGGAACTTGGGAAATAGGTTTGGGAGGTGCTCTGCAGAACCGGATGGTGTGGCCCTTCCGGTCGCAATTGGTGCAGTGCATTTCACGGCATGGGCCGTTATGATGGAAGGCGCACTTATCGCACTTGGGTAGATTCCCCGCATATGTTTTGGCGGGCACAGAGGCAGTAGGAGTAGTGGCAGCATGGACAGCCACTATTTGCTGGTTACTGGAAGAGGATTTGACTGATTTCCCCTTCCTTCGATCTCCCCGTTTTCTCTTGTTGTCGGAGGCGTGAGTTGGAGCAGTAGTGATGGTTGTAGTTGTTGATGGAGCACGGGGAACTTCATGATCGATAAGCATTTGGGCCAACTCCTTGGCACTTTCAAAGGTCGTTGGTCTTGATGATAGAACGTTCCCACGATACGGAGGCACTAGGCCCCCGATGTATCGCTCAATCTTCTTGGCTTCCGAGGGGATCATGTTAGGGCATAGAGCTACCAGCTCGCAGTACCGGGTTGTGTAAGCTACTATATCGGAACCCTGCATTTTGAGACTCCAGAGTTCCTCCTCCAATTTCTGAATTTCTCCCTTTGGGCAGTACTCTGTCATCATTAGGTCTTTCAGTGTATCCCAACCCATGGCGTTAGCTGCTACCAGGGAGAGGGCTTTGACATGGCCATTCCACCATGTTAGGGCCCTTTGGGTGAGGGTACAAGTAGCAAACTTTATCTTGCTCCCTTCGGGGCAGGAGCACATTTCGAATACTGCTTCGGTTCTTTCGAACCATTGGGTTAGGGCAAGGATTCCCCCGGTCCCGTTGAAGTAGGTAGGCTTGCAACTGATGAAATCTTTGTATGTGCATTCCCGAGCACGGGGGTGGGTTTCACCCTGGCTAGAGTTAGTGCCCAGTCCACCTCCACTGGCACCACCAGAATTGACTTGCGCCAGAGCGGCGGTCACGGCTGCAGTCACGGCTATTTGGAACAACACTGGGTCGAACTGCGGAGGAACCGGCGGTGTAGGTGGTGGTGGTGGAGCTTGAGTTGTGGGAGTTCTCCTGGTTGGACGCTTGCGAGGCGGCATCCTGTACTGAAAGGTTACGAAAACGATGACAATAGTAAGAATCGATTTGTAAACATGATAAGAGTGTTTCTTGGACTAACTCTCTATAGTCTAACAAACAAAGGGAAATGTACTGCTAGGTTAGGGACACCCAAAAGTACAACTTCCCCATCAATTAGATACTACCAATAGTACTGGTATTACTGATGTATAATGAGTTCGAGAAAGAAAATGACCTAACAGTAGGTCTTACATCAAACCATCAGGGAAAATGTTGGCAGTTTAGTAATCTAGCTCGAGTACTTCCAAAGTTAGGAATGTTTACAGGCATGTACTCTATTGACTATAGAAAGAAGGCTATTCCTTAATCAAAGAGAGGGATGAGTTGGCATCTTTTACTGGCGACGGGGATCCTTTGGGGCAAACCCTAAGATCATCCAGTTGGCGCACAACTCCCTGAAGATGTCGCTCGTGCGTCATCTGACGTGCTCAGAGTTTCATGACTTCCGCTCGGGATGCGGTTATGCCATCTACGCGAGAATAGGGAAAGAAAAGTTGATAGGCGTGCTAATCTAGGATACTTATAAGATGATCGTTATTAGTCGACCCAAGATTTGCATAGTATATACCAATTACATGTAATCGAAGCAGAATAGACCTTCGAATAAGTGACCCTAACTCCAAGCCCACAATCAAACAAGAACAGGAAATGAAGCAAAGGTCACAGATAACCGTGGTGTATCCACTTAGCAACTATTGCCCTACTAGTAACGACCCTTTTAGTTCTCACATATGTTGTAACTAGAATGCAGAATACTCCTATAGCATTATTGTTCTGATGTTCTTGTAGCAATATTGGTAAGTTTTAGACTTGTTGCAACACCACAGCCATTCTTAGGCACATGCTAGCCACTCCTAGGAAAATGTAGTTGATCAGGCTACATCCGCCTAGTTTTGGCCATATGTCTCTAAGCCTAACTGTGTTGTTCAACAATCTTAATACTTTTGTTCTGTTCTAGTATTGTACTGACCCTTTGTATGAATGAATGTATATATATACTTAGTTAAATATTTTATTATTTAAAAGTATATATTCTTGTTCAGAGTGTTTTAGTCCCGATGTGTTTATAGTTTGTATATCTTTTATGGGTTGATATACTTGATTCACTATAAACAGTGCTCTGATACCAATCTGTCACACCCCAAAACCGAGAACGGCGGAATACGTTCTGGGGTGGAGGACGTCATGTACAGTATCATAACAAAGCATAATAGTAAAGACAAGCAACAACATCCATTGCATTAAGATAATAATTGTAATACAAACGTGTTCAGTACAAATGTTAGACACCAAAATACAATCAAAATAAAGTGGAGTCTTATGTGTGCTCCGTCTTCTCAAAAGCTGCATCCGTACCTGTCTACTGATGACCTGAGAATACAAGTTATTTTGAAAACGTTTATCAGCATAAAGCAGGTGAGTTCATAAGTATTTAGTGTCATTTCATGTATAAAATATTCACAATTATACATTGTAAAAGTAAGTTTCGGTGTTCGAAAATAGCATGGGCCCTAGAAAACCCTATGTTTTCCAGAAAAAAAGTAGTCTTCACCAAGACCCGATGGTTTGTTCGTTCCTTTGATAATGTACAAGTTTTCCCAGTAGTTATTAGTTTGAAAATATAGTTTGACTTTATCCATGTATAGTAATGAGAAAAATGTTTTACCCCAACAGTATCACTGTCGGCCATATGTAATGAAATGCAGGCTCCAGGTAGTATTAAATGTACAATACTCCTCAGGGAGTCTGTTGCCTTTAATTTTTAAAGTATTCATTAAAGGTTTGAATGTGAACTCGTACGTAACCATGCTGATTGACGATCGAATCCCTTTGACCCTCCGAGTCATATGTAGTGATGTGACATTTTGTCACCCCTGGGCCTAGACGGCTCGGACTGTAGCTAGCAGTCGGGATGTGGGAGTGTCTGTCCCATATAGATCTATACACATAATGCCCGCTCTCCCTCCAGGAGACTCTGGTTACGCGGTGATAGCACAAAGATATGTCGTATCGAGAAATAGTATGTCACATTCTATTTTAGTAAGTTCTATTGTATAGTATGTAGTGTTCTCCTTGTATAGTATATAGTGTTCTCTTGTATAGTATATAGTGTTCTGTTGTATAGTACATATCATATATTGACTCACAACTGAACTGACTCTAGTAGTTGTCATGGCAATAGTAGTATTGAGTAGTATCCCTTAACTATACCTATTATAGTTAAATAGTATTGTTGGTTGCATGTCTTTGATATCCAAAGGCATTGAAATGATATGAAAACTTTTATATCTGACACAAATATATGAGATATATAACTAAGAATTCAACGAGAGTCGGACTAATAACAAAATACCCTAAGCCCACAATCAAACAAGAACAGGAAGTAAGGTGAGTTATTAGTCCTAAGTCCTTCAAGTCTTACTTATATAAATATATTGGTGTAGATATGGTTTGGGAATAAAAATAGTTTAAAAGAATTTTCGAAAATAGTTTTATAGTGATTTAACACGAAAATGAATTTGGTAAGCATTTGAAAACAGTTTAATTGGCTATATAGTTGAAAATATAGAAAATCCCTTTTTGGTGGTAAAAACAGTTAATAGTGTAGAAAATCCTTTTGGTTGCAAGTTATAATTCACATGCGATTGTTACTATAACTTATTTGGTTCAACTTGTATTCCCCCCCATAAAACAGTTAAAAACATTTAAAAAGGTTCATTTAGGGGTATGAACTCACCTGTAGTGAGTGAAGTGGATGGAAACGCCGGGTAGGATGCTAGGTGTCAAGTGAGGACTTGAACACACACACGGATCCTATGTAACATGTAGTGATGTATAAAGTATCTAATTAGTTGTGTAATCACTAATTAAGTGAGTAAAGGCACTTCAATGTATGAAAACACTTGGTTTCAAGTGTTAGGAGTGCTAAGGGTTGCATCTAAGGAGTGTATGGCCTCACTATGGAGTTTACACTTCACTTGGCCACACTTAAGTGTGTTTACGGTTGGGAGACCATTTCCCCCATGAGTTTACGGCCGTAAACTCATGGAAATGGTGAGTTTGTGTGTCTAAAGGTCTCATGCATCACAAGGAAGGTTCCTAGGATCAATTCAAGGGCTTGGGAAGTGATTAGGGTTCAATTGGGTACTCCCTTGGAGTTTACGGTCCTTGGACCACTCCTTGGGAGTTTACGGTCGTAAACTCTAGGGTTTACGGCCGTAAACCCTTGACCACTTCAACCATTTCATGTTTTAGGGTCCTAAGCTCATCTACACTAGTTTCTAGTTCATCAAACAAGCTAAGGCAGGGTTTAGGGGCATCAAAACACCATTTGAGGTGTTTACGGTTTTGGGTTTACGGTTTTTGAGTGTTCAAGAACCATAAACTCAAGTTTATGGCCAAAAAGTCATGATCTTGGGTCCCTTAGTCCATGCATGCAAGTATCTAAGCTATATCTAAGCATTAGAGAAGGTTTGGAAGTGTTTTGGGGCTTCAAAACCCTCATATAGGAGTTTACGGTTTTGGGAGGCTCCCCAAACCGTAAATACATGCATGTTGAGGCATTTGGATGATCCATCTCGAAATAGCATGAATACGAAGCTAGAAATTCAAGTTAGGAAGATTACCTTTGATTTTTGAGGCTTGAAAGTGGTGTTCTTGAGCCAAACCCGATTTTTGAGAGAGAAGGTAGAGAGAGAAAGCTCCAAGGTGGGGAAAAGACTCTAAAGGTGGACACTCCTCCTTTATATATGGCTGCCTAGTGGGAACCCACCATACACTGTCGTTTAAACGGAGCTAAATGTTTTTACCCGGTAAACTAACCGTAACCCGACTTAGATGCTTTTATTCCGCCATTAAATATATATTATTTTAATAACTCAAAATGAATTATTTTAATAAATAAAAGTTAACGGAAAATTTTAATAGAACTAACTTTTATTAACGGAAATGGGTTACAGTGACGGAGTAAATTTCGGGTTGTCACATGCTTCAGCCCAGAAGTAGAGAGGAAGGTGTGCGAAGTTGAGCATGGATCTGGCTGCTTCTACTAGAGTGCGGTTCCTTCTCTCTACTACCCCATTTTGTTGCGGTGTGTAGGGAGCTGAGAAGTTGTGAGTGATGCCTTTGGACACCAAGAAACTATTGAGGAGATTATTAGTAAACTCGGTTCCATTATCGCTGCGGTTACGTCGCACAGGTAGCTTGATTTGTAGTTCTATCTCCCTGATGAAATTGATAAGAATTTGCGGTGTTTCTGACTTGAGTCTAAGGAAGAAGACCCATGTGAAGCGTGTAAAGTTATCTAAAATAACCAGTATGTATTTCTTGTGATAGAGACTGGCTACGGTGACTTGCTTTGGATTGCTTTCCACATTCACATGCAGGAAAGAGAGTATCATTGCTGAATTTGAGAATTAGGAGACCTCTAACTAGTTCTCTAGTGACCAAATTGTTGATGTATCTGAAGTTGAGATGAGCTAGCTTGCGGTGCCATAGCCAGCTGACTTCAGATACAGCTTTGGATAGGAAACATAACTGCGGTTTACCTATGATCAGAGACACATCCATAGGGTACATAGTACCTTCGGATAGAGACTTTATCAAGCATGTGTTCCTATCATTTGTCATTATATAGCAAAATTGATCATCAAATTCAACTCGATGGCCTGCCTTACATAGTTGGCCAACACTGATGAGGTTGTGTTTAAGGCTTTCTACATATGCAACCTTTTTAATAGAGAAGTTCCCCGTAGTGAGAACACCATAACCTCGGATGACCCCATTCACATTGTTGCCGAATGTGACATTTCCACCGTTGCAAATTGGCCGGAAATCCCGAAGGTATTCTAACCTTCCGGTCATGTGCAAGGAGCAGGCACTGTCGATTAACCATTCTTCTTCTTTTTCCTCCTTGCACAAAGCCTGAGAATTAGATGGTGAATTTTTGAATGATGCATGGTCCGAGGTTGCAGGGACTGGTTTCTTGTCAACTTTTAATCCTAGTCCTGGGTGTTTGTGCAGTTTTGGAGCGTTGTGTGTTTTTGAAAAATGACGAGGTTTCTGACTCCAACTAGATTTGACATGGGATGAATCTTTTTGACACCTACACTGACATTGACAGGTTGAGATTTTGTCTTTTGTTCTGACAATTTATTTGGTCAGCGGTCCAAAGGAAGAGTTAGGCTTGTGACCGGTCCGAGGTTGGTAATATCTGACATGAGTGTTGGGTTTTGAAAAAGTTTGTTTTGAAAAAGGTTTAGCACGTGTAGATCTTTGAGTCCTTTTTGTTGGATTTGGTGGGACTTCTTACTATAGTGTGAGACACTGCGGTCTGAGGGCAGAGATGGAAAGTCTTTCGAGACTTCGGGGCCCTCAATGGCAATTTCTTCATCAACTACGGATGAGGTTTGAGAATTTGGGTAAATGGTGCCACAGATAGGAATTTGATCACTTGTGTAACCCGAAACCTCAGGCACAATTTCCTCAATGACACAATTATTGCTTAGATTATGAAGTCTACCGAAGTGAGTTTTGATGTCTTCGGGAAAGGTCTTGTCATTGACTGGGAAATGAAATTCTCGGTCTGGAGGGACATACAGTCTGTCTTTGTTGAACCGGGGTGAGGAATCCATTGTGGTAGGATATCCATTTGACCAACCCCAATTGTATGTATTGTCCACAGTTCCATTATTTACCAAATTTTCAATAGCTTCACTTTCATTGAACAATTTTTCGATTAAGAGATTTAAGCGTACAATTTCACTCTGAGCTAAATCTCTCTGGTTTAAAGCTATCTCTAATTGTATTTCACTCATCATTCTTGCATCTTTCTCTAACTCTAGGTCGTTTTCTAACATAGCCATTTTGATTCTTTTATTATCCAGTCGTCCTCTCACATGGAACATCTCTTGGGATGCAATGTTCTTCTCATCTAAGGCTTTGTTATAGTCTTTAAGGACGGCAGCACAAGTGTTATTAAGATAATCTATGTAGGGTTGACAGTCATGCATGCTATAGTTTAGAGTTTGGATCATGAGTTTTACATGTTCGGCGATGCTTAGAGTTCCATCCTTTGCCATGTAGCAGTAGTTCCTTTCCAGCTTTGTAGACCCATCATCATCCGTAGTAGCCAGCATGCAAAGTTTTCTTTTTCCTTTGACACTGCTGATGGCTTCATCTTCATCTCCGGATGACCAAACTTGATGGTCTCTTTTGACATGGGCTACGTATGCCCTTGCCTTTACTTTATCTTCCAATTCTTGAGCCATTCTAAGGTAGAATGCTCTGTCTTTTACTACATTGGCCTTACAATCTCTAGCAAAGTGATTTTCTTTGTTACATTTGTGGCAAACCACAACATCAGTCTTGTCTTCTGAGGGGGTACCGGAGTCAGTGATTTGAGTAGACTGCGGTGCCTCCTTTGGTTGAGTATTTTGAGATTGTGGTGGTGGATGAGAGCTTTTGGGATATCGAGGATGGTTATTCTGAGGGTTGAAGCTACGATTGAATGGAGGTTTGTTGAACTGTTGATTCTTGCAGAAGGAAGGAGGTGGTAGACGGTTGAACTGTTGGCTAACCAGAGCAATAGCCTTCTGAAATTCTTCTTCATCGTCATAATCTGAGTCACCTTCGTATGACTGCGGTGGAGTGTCATACGAGGGAGAGTAAGATTGATTATGTGGAGCTTGTGCTATGAGAGCAAGTGGTCCTCCGAAGTCAGCACAGTCCTTGAGTACGGTGGATTCTTGTGCTTGCAATTCTCCATAGAGCTTGTAGAGTGACAAAGAGTGAATTTTTCTATCGCCTTGGACTATCATCTTAGCCGTAGTCCAGTGTCTTCCCAAACGATTAAGAAACTGAAGATTTGTTTCATGGTTACTGCAGATAGTGCCCACATTGGGTAACTTGGTGACTATCAGGTTGAATCTTTTGAAGGAGTCTTCCAAACTTTCGCCAGTATGAGCTTTGAAGTTGTTAAACTCATTGAGTGCGGTTGTAAGCTTCTTTTCTTGTGCTTGTTCTAAGCCTTCGTACAAATTCTTGAGAACTTCCTAGATCTCTTTTGCTGATTTGCAATTTATGATAATATCGAAGTTGTAAGGAGCAACTCCACATGAGATTTCATAAAAAGCAACAACATCATTTTCCATTTTATCGAGATCATCCTTGGTGGGACGGTTCATGACTGGTTGACCTCCTCCTAGTCTGGTTGTAGCGCCGTCAGTTTGGACTGGTGTAAGAACTAGGACATGTGGTCCTTCTTCTACGAATCGCCATACGTCTCTACCAAGTCTCCATAACTATCTTTCCATTCTCTGGGACCAGTGATGATATTCATTTGCAACCAATATTGGGGCTCAATTGGAACCACCAACACTGTTGGAAACATTCAGAGATAACGATTGTGCCATATTTCTTTTTTTTTTTTGAAGTTTTTTTTAAGAAATGAGCTTCAGTGGTATAGAAGGCCCTTTGAAAATCAGAGTTCTGTTTTCAAAAAGCAACCACTATGGCTCTGATACGAATTGTTGAGAGAAAAACTTTGAGACACACTTGAACAAACGTTAGAAAAAGTATATTGCGGAATAGTTAATCTCGAAGGATCTAAAAGCTCAACAATAATATTAATAAGTTAGAGTTAGATAGTTAGAGAGTTAGTTGAGGAAAAGTAAAGAAATGGAAATGACAACACTTGTTATATCAAGTATACACATAAGTTGATTCATAACGAGGAATGCATTCAAGCCAAGTTAATAAGTGAGATCAAACTTAGTGATTATGTCACAAAAGACTTGCTCCGAAGAGAGAGTGTAATCAGTTATATTCTAGTAAAATTTGTGGGTAAGAAGAGATGCGTAATTTTATAGAGAGATAGACAAGATACCTTCAGAGAGATGTATTTCTGAATTCTTTTGAAACAGTGAGAATGAGCTCTATTTATAGAGACTAAAGAAGTTACATTTGATTCACTCTCTAAGAGTAGCCATGCAAGGCATACTGGACAATAGAGAGTATTACAGAAAGACAAATAAACTAAGTAAAGTAAGAATGACTGCGGTTGACTAGATGACTTCGGATGTGATTGCTGATGAGGGAGCTTGACTGCGGTAGCTTGTTGACTGCGGTAGCTGAAGTTCAAGAGGGTCACTTTTCATGATTCAACAGGACCCATTAGACGGCTACCAATCCATATTTTTTCCTCACTTAGACTTGAAAACATTGATGTCACTGCCCACATAGAGGCTACGGAAGGTATTGACGCATACCTTTCTAATCCGCCTCTACCTAGACAAGCCTTATCCGCACCCATCATCCCTGGTAGTACCGCAGTCCCATCTTCCACCACTCTCTCCAACTTATCTATGTCAAAAAGACGCAAGCAGTTAGCCTCAGCCCGTCAAGGTCCCCGCAACATCATCAAGAAACATGGAACCCCAAAGAAGATAAATGCTCCCAAACACACTGAACCATCTAAGAGATTCTGATGATGAAACACAGCCAATTGCTATCCTAAAGAAAAGAAAAACCGATCCCACTGGCCAAATGCATGACCGGACTGATGCCGCAGCCTCTCAAAAGGCTCCGGTACTCCTTGGGGTGGCCGCAGACCCATCCAGTACCACCATCGAATTCCACTCAGACACAGAAAGTGTGTCTGTTTCAACCGAACGTGGAGACTCACCCCCAGTTCACTCCCAAGGGGATAGAACTGGTCCTCGCCCTAAGGTCTCCAGGGCTTCCCGTCTACATTTCGTTTCTCATGAGGAGTTCAACTCCATCCTCTTTTCTGTCTCCCAAACACTTCAAACACCTTCCCAACCGCAGGGTAATTCTTCCGCCCTTACCAGAACTGAGCCTAGGACAGACTTGACCACAGGTCAAGGAGACCGAGGAAGCTCAGGAAATCCTACTATGCTTACCTCTTTTACAGGTGGTTTAGGCACGGTGAGCACCATTGTGCAAGGATCTGTGAACCCGAGGGACACCTCGGTTCGTTTTCAAGGATTTGACGGTGACAAATCAAATGATTCATGGCTACACTACACTCCGGTCACAGACTCTGATGCCAAGAAATATGCCACTCTCTGTAGGGCATTTCAAGCCTGAAAAGACCAACAAACCAAGCAGCTTCATCAGAAACAGCAGGAGATCGAAACCGTGGCAAAGTATTGGGCTAACGCAATCAATAACGCCAATACCGTAGCTACCATTCTCAGAGTACAAGAGTGGATGTCCACCATGGCTGAGACCCTCCGTAATGTACATACCACTCATGATGGTGCAGGAACATCCAAACTCCCTTCAACTCCAACAGTTAGAGATTCTCAAGATGATGGCACCGAAATAGAAGTTAGCTCAGCACCTACCTTCGGATTCGATGACTTTGATCTCAATGAGGTAAATCAGCCTACTCCTTCTGATGATGATTTAATGATTTTTGATGAAGAAGAATCATCGAGTGGTTCACAACACTCAACCTCCAAACCAAAAGAGAAAAAGAAGAAAAAGAAGAATGTTGTTTCCAGAAAAGAATTTCTGAGTCTACAAGCCAAAGTAGACCGGATTCTTGCTGCGGTTAAGCCTACTCAACCGCAACCTGAAGACTTGCCAGAACCGCAGTCACTGATTGAAAGAATCGAACGATTGGAAACTCATCAAAGACTGGCTGCTGAGCGAATTTCCCTGAAAGTTCAAATTGGAGTTTGAGCTCTTAATACAAGTCGACAAGCTGATCATAAGCAGTTTTATGGCTACTACGGAGCGCCTCATCTCTGAGGTATCCGCAATCAAGGCAGATCTTCAAAAAGCCATTGTGGACCAGTCCACTCACTCCC
The DNA here is from genome assembly GCF_052849685.1 of Lactuca virosa. Classification (NCBI taxonomy): domain Eukaryota; kingdom Viridiplantae; phylum Streptophyta; class Magnoliopsida; order Asterales; family Asteraceae; genus Lactuca; species Lactuca virosa. Next base: position 300,813,172 of record NC_136429.1, on the reverse strand, counting down.
AGAAGCTGATAGATGAAACTCACACTGCCTATGAGTCCGCCATCTCGGTACTCCAATCTACCATCAACAGACTCCAATGCTCTCTCTCTTCAAATTTTCATGGTCCTGAGATCCTTCAACTTACAAAGGAGATTCATCGACTACTCTTCAACACCACCATCCCAAACATTCAGCAACTGGCTGATGTACTCAAAGCTCATTTTCAGGAGGTGTGTGCTAAGGTAGATGGTCTTAAGGAATGGCTTGAGGAAGCTCCGGGTTTGCATTCCTCAAGAGGGGGAAGTGATGAAGACCATCATTCAAACAACATTTCTCATCATAAAAGCCCCCCCATCATAACTGAAAAATTTCCCTCACCGCAACCATCTCATCACTCGAATCCAAGCCATCAGACGCCACCGCAACATCAGTCTCCACCGCAAAAAAAAATCATTCAAAAAACTCCCTCTCCTGAGCGACCGGAGACTCCTCCCCACTTCAAAAATTTAGCATCCAACATGTCATCCGAACATTCCAACGACTCTCCCGCAACGCAACAAAAGAAGAAAGACTGGAAAGCAGCCAAGTTTGCCGAGCTCATCTGGAGAGAAAACGGATTCGACATCACCATGGATGAGTCCTTAGTCAACTCTTGGATCAATCCTCACCGTAGACTGCTGGATGATGACTACAAACCCTATCTCACTTATGTTGAACCTCCATCTGACGCTTATTGGGATGTTCCAATCTCTCTCAATGCTAAATACTTCACTGTATTTGAGCCGTTTGACCGCAGCTTACCTGACCACAAGAGACTATCCATGGAATTCGAAAGACTCAATCGATTCTGTGCCAAACATGTTTCTTTAATTGAAAAAATCTAGTCTAATGATAGACTATCAGCAGTCAAGAATTATAAGCCCCGGAAATTCATGATAGCTGACTTCATCCAATACACTCTTACAAGAAGGAATCAGGACTACGTCCGCACCCAAGCTGACTTCCCATGTATGAACCCTGAAGAAGTCTTTCTGATAGCAAAGGTGTTCCAAAACAAATCTGAAAAGCATCTGAAGATGAAGATAGCACTTGAAAGGGAAAACATTTTTCTAAGGGAAACTATATGTGACTACGCAAAGATTGATGAAGACATTCACCCTGTCCTATCCAAAACGTTCGATCTACCACCACTTGAGCCCGCACCGATGATTACCGAAGTTTTTCAAGAAAGATCCCTAGGTGCAAGAAACTTCCCAGATCTTGGAGTGATCTTTAAATGAAAGCTCAATGAAACCAAATATTTCATTCCGATGACTGCCATGAATCGTCTCACAAGGAAGCAGATTGAAGTTTGTCAAACTACAGTTCAAAAGTCAAAACACACAACTGCCAAAGTCAAGTTCGAAATCTTACGAAGGATCACCTGGTTGGAGATTGTCAGGAAGTTTTGGTGGATACTCATCAAGTTTCTAAAACATGATAACTGAAGAGAAGTTAAAGACGTCACTTAGGGGGAAATTGTTGAATCATAAAAGTGACCCTCTTGAAGTTGATCTACCGCAGTCATTAAAGATCTGCAGTTAGCAACAGCATCTGAAGTCATCATTCATCCCCAGCTTCACTATCTAGTTTTCTTAAGTTTATCTTTTTAGAATAATCTCTATTGTCCAGTATGCCTTGCATGGCTACACTTAGAGATTTGATCCAATGTCATTCTTGAGTCTCTATATATAGAGCTCAACCTTTCTTATTCAATACAATCTGATTACGCATCTTGAATCTCATATCTCGTGTCTTTACTCTCTTTCTTACTATCAAAGTTCACTTGAATATAACTGAATACTATCTCTCTTTGGAGCAAGTCACTTGTGACTTAATCACTAAGTTTGATCTCACTTACTAACTTGGTCTGAATGCATTCCTTGTTATGAATCCACTTATGTGTATACTTGATATAACTACTCTCATTTACATTTCCTTACATTTCCGCAACTAACTCTGTAATTACCTATCTCTTTAACTTATTATTATTGTTGAGCTTTTAGATCCTTTGAGATAAACTATTCTGCAACTATACTTGTTCTAACGTTTGTTCAGGTGTGTCTCAAGTTTTTCTCTCAACAATACCCTAATTTTCTTTTTCATTTTTCATGCTGGAAATTGGTAAATCGTCGTTTACCTACCTTCAAATATTCTGCAATTGGATTATGACGTCCCTCTTCCGAAATTTAGAATATTATGTTGGGTCCTAGCCTTAATATTTCATTTGGGTGTTATACTAAGGACTTAAATCAACTAATTTGAATTTCTCCCTTTTGTAGATGTCAAATTCTAACTATGGTCTTCTTGAATCGTTTGGAAAAAGCTTTCCACATGAAGATGATGTTCCACGATTGGATCATGGAAATAGAAATCATTATTCACTTCCTCCACCTCCTCCAATAGTTCTCCCTGACCCACGTGTTCGAAGACTTGAAAAGTTCAAGGTCACTCAAGCCTTATTGGCAAGCAGACACGAAGATGGAAAGTCTATATGTGTTCACGTCTTGGAGATGAAGTTGCATATTGATTGATTGGGAATGTTGGTGTCACACCCCAAAACCAAGAACGGCGGAAACGTTCTGGGACGGAGGACATCATGTAAAGTATCACAACAGTGTAAAGTAGTAAACAAGCAACAACATCATCCATTGCATTAATAGTAATATTTTAATACATGTGTGTTCTTTCATAGAATAAGACATGAATATAATAAATCAAAATAAAAGACGAGTCTTGACTGCTCCCTCTTCTCAAAACCTGGTCATCGTACCTGTCTACTGGTGACCTGAGAATACAAGTTATTTTGAAAGCGTAGATCAGCATTTAAGCTGGTGAATTCATAAGTATTTTAGTGTCATTGATTTGTAAAACTGTAAAGAAAAGACTTGTAAATGTTTGATGAAAAAGTTTGTATAACTATGAAAGACCCTAGAAAATCCCATATTTCCTACTAGTATAAAAAGTAGTCTTCTACCAAGACCCGACTGTTTTGAAGGTTTGAACCTCTGTAAGAATGAAGGTTTTTCCCCTGAATCACTATTTTTATCAAAATATAGTCTACCTCATCGTTTATGTGAATGTGTCACAAGATAAAAGTAATAGAGAAAATTATATAGTTATTGACATCGTATCAAAATATATTCTACCTCATCGTTTATGTGAACGTATCACAAAGTAAAGGTAATAAGGAAAATTGTATAATCCTTGAAATCATATCCATTTGTGTAGGATAAACACGGCGCGGTAAATCGCCGAACAGTACAATCGAGAACATCCGTAGATGAACACACCTTCTGTAGCTAGCAGCCAGGCGTAGGATGGTCAGTCCGTAGTGAGTAGTGTATGTACTAGTATAGTATATGTACTAGTATAGTATATGTACTAGTATAGTATATATACTAGTATAGTGTATGTACTAGTATAGTATATATACTAGTATAGTGCATAGTGTGTATGAGTGTCTCTTCATATAGTATGTATTAGTGTCTCTTCATATAGTATGTATTAGTGTCTCTTCATATAGTATGTATTATATTTGTATAGACTCGTGAATGAACTGACTCTAGTGTGATTCCTTGTACTAGGAATAGTAAATGGTATCTCCTAAACTATACCTATTATAGTTACTAGTAGTGTATGTATATGAATGAATAAAAGTATGCCTTTGCTACCCAAATGTACAGAACTGACTGATAGAACTTTTATGTCTATATATGTATACATAATATATACCTAATAGTTAGACGACATTCGGACAATTAACCGATACCCTAAGGCCACATCCAAACAAGGAAAAGGAATTAAAGCGAGTTAGCAGTCCTAAGTCCTTTAAACATTACTTATATAACTATACATATATAGGCATGCTTTTGACAATATAAAAGTTTAAAAGAAGTTTTGTAAAACATTTGGAAAGTTTAATAATAAGACTTGATGTCAATTTATAAAACGATTTAAAAGCAGTTTGTTTGATATAAACAGTTTAAATTGTAAGAAATCCCTTATTTGGAACATAGTTTGAAGTACATGAAAACCTTTGTTTGAAACATAGTTATAACAGAATTTGAAAGGAAAGGTGTAGTTTTGAAAACAAGTTTGATAAAGAGTTTAACGTGTAAAAGCGTTCGAGAAATCATTTTGAAGTAGTTTGCTTGGTAAAACAACTAAAAGTGTAGTAAATCCATAGTTTGATAGTTATTAATCACATGTGATTGATATAATAACTATCATGCTTTAACTTGTATCCGCCCATAAAAGCATTTAAAACATTTAAAAGGTTAATTAAGGGGGTATGAACTCACCTGTAGTGAGTGGTCTGGATGGAAGTGTTGGACAAGGTGCTAGGTGTCAAGTGGAGGCTTGAACACACACAATGATCCTATTTAGCATATAAAGATATATATGTATCTAATTAGTGATTATAACAGCAATTAAGCAAGTATAAACACCCTAAAACATGGCAAACACCTTGGTCTAAGTGTTAGAGGGGCATAGGGTTGCATCAAAGGAGCGTAAGGCCTTGCATTAGAGTTTACGGCCCATGGACCAAACCCCATGGAGTTTACGGCCTAGGGTTTACAGCCGTAGTGGGTTTACGGCCGTAAACCCATGGTAATTCCCACCATTTTGTAGTTTAAGGTTATAAGCTCAAGTAGAAAGGGTTCTAGTCCAATATCCAAGCTCTAGGAGGTAATGGTGGCACATTGGCACCACTTTATAGAGTTTACGGCCCATGGACCATTCCTTATGAGTTTACGGCCGTAAACTCTATGGGTTCTTGATGTTTTTTATGTTTAAGGTCCTAAACACTTCAAGGAAGTGATCTAGACTAGTATCCAAGGCTAAGGAAGGGACTAGGGCTCACTTTGCCCCAAGTATTAGGGTTTACGGCCCAAGAACATGTCTTGGCCGTAAACACCTTTGATCTTGTGTTTCTTTTGTGTTTTCTAGTTGAATAAGAAGTGAAACAAACCTTATAACTCACTAGAGTAAGAATACTTACAATAAAGGAGCTTGAAAGGGCGTTTAAGGGCCAAGAACACTAGTGTGTGTTCTTGGTGTTCTTGGTGTTTTGAAGAACACTTGAAGATCTAAGAAAAAGTAAAGATTTCATGGATGAAATGATGTATAACTACTAGATGAAAGGTTATAACAACAAATCAAGTGAAGAAACACTTACGTTTTTGGAAGATTGGAAGATAGAGGTTATGATACTTGAGTGAGAAAGTGGGAGTTCTTGAGCTAGGAAGTGAAGAATGAGAGAAATGGGGAGTAAACTCATGCTATATGCATGAGTTTACGGCCAGAAGGAGTTCACGGCCCAAACCCCATTTGTTTGGCCGTGAACACCTAACCAAGGTGTTGGTTGATTTGTTGATGCTCCATAGTCCTAGAATATACTTCTCTTTATTCGTTTATTTGAAGAGCAAATATTAAAAACACTCAAACGGGCTTTAAACCGACTAAAAATTTAGCTGAAAAGTATTTAACTTTTATTTGAAGTGCTTGAGTGTAGGGTTTGTACGAATGGAAATTTTGGGTTGTCACAGTTGGGTATCGATGTCTCAAGGAAGTTGGCTATTAACGTAGTTCTTCAATCACTTTCTGAATCATATAGTGAGTTCATTAAAGATTACTATGTGATGGACCACAACGTGACCCTCATTGATCTTACCTATTTGCTTATTGCTGCTGAATCAGCAATGATTTGGCGCACTGGTAAAGCAAATTTGACTGGTAGATCAACCTCCCAAATTTTCATGGACATTAACAATGGCAACATTGAAAGTCCAGAAAAGTCTTATCTTCCCAATGGAAAGGGATCGGCCAAGGTCAAACCGTTTGACCAGATGGTAAAGAGAAAGGCTGAATCTGAGATTGTCCCATGTGGTATTCCCAAAGAGTATGGTTGCTACTACTGCCAAGAGAAGTGGCATTGGTTACGAAGCTGCCATACCTACCTGAAGGATCGAAAGGATGGGAGAGTCAAGATGTATGACTCTGGTCAGGTAAAATCCACTATCTAACTCTATTAAGTACCTATTTGTATATTCTTAATACATGATGTGATTATATTGCATTTTGATGTTTTGTAGGATCGAAGAAATGAAAGGAAGCTTAAAGGATGAGCAGAATCTGGTGGCGAAGATATAGATTTCAATTGCATGGTTCGATGATCGGATTTTTGAGCTGCTATTTAGGAGTTATGATAGATTGCTTGGGAAGTATTATTAACATAGTTTTCATTTGTAATTGCATTGTACGGCCAATTTTTTTGCGTTTTTATAAATAAAATAAATTTTGATTTTTTTCTTATTTATATATATCCTTGCAATGACTTTTGTGAAAATTGATGTTTGTATGTTTCTATTGTTAGCAATATTGAAAGTGGATGTGATTCTTAGTTATGTTATTTGTGGTCGTGTCAGAAATTTACCAAAGAAGGAATGATTCTCATCACCCAAGTTTCAATTGGACAGAAACTTGGAATCATGCAACTAGTATTGTATGATGAATGAGAAGATTCGTATTTTGGAAATTAAGACTAATTCCTTGTTCACATAACTATGTGAGTCATGTGAAGGACTAAAGGATCTAGTACGCATTGTTGCAAACTAGGTCAAGTCCACCACAAAGAACGATAAGAATATTCGTCATGATTTGCTAAAAGTTTAGTAATATGGTTATGCTTACAAGATTAAGTGTAATTCTGAATCATTGAAAAGTTTCAATGTATGGCAGAATGAATAGGAAGAATCAATTAGGCATAAAGATAAAAGTTTCTCCAATCTGAAAAGAAGGGAGAGTACTTTTGTATCGTGTTTTATGATCGTATTAGTGATTATAGAACCATACCACAATTAATACTCTAAGGACATCTATGTGTAGGTTAGAAACTTTTATGCAAGAAGTATATTAAAAGGAATGTACTTTGAATAATAGACTTCATGTCTATAGAGTTGTCTTGTAACAATCTCCAATAGAGCACTTTGTGATATCATTGGCAAAGTCTTTGTGACTTTGGTGCTATGACATTACAAAATGATCAATGCAGAAAATGTTAGAATCTAACATATTATAATAGTAGCAAGAATTTGGTATTCTTACACTTGTAATAAGGATTAGAAATTATGAAATGAGCATCACTGGAAATGTGTACAATTGATCTATTTCACAAATTAAGGACCATAGGTAAACATACTGTGCCCATGCTTGAAGCATGGGGCAACTATTGTTATAATTCAAGTATTAAGTTGATTATCCGAAACATTATACAATGAATAATGTGTAATCAATATGGTGATTAAGTAATAAGTGTTTTATTTATACTCGAAAGTTTTGAGACCATATTGGATTCGATTATTCTTGTGTTTCACTTCGCATGCTTTGACTTCCCGAATTACTAGGTTATTAAAACATCAACAGTCAGCCATACTTTGTAAGTAGGTAATGAGGTAAGATTGTCATGAATCCGACTGTAGATTGTCTAAAGCATTTAGACATAGAAAAATTCTGTTGCAGTGTTCATGAGTGCTCCTGAAGTAAGATTTGAGTATTGGATTAAACCCACGCTCACGTGAATCACTTCATGGATTTTATCACGGGTGATTGTGAGCCGATAATATCTTATATTCTTGAAACGAAGAGATATGAGTTGTTGTTTGCAAGTCGGTAGCACATTTATAACACGTAAACACATCAGTAACTTGATGTTATAAAACGTATTATTTTGTGTCATTTGATGAGTAAATAGTGCGAGCATATGAGTCGATGTTTATCCGTTCCTTTTACCCTAAGAGGATAGAAGCAATATCTATGGGGCTCTCAATGATTTAGTCATGACACCCCTAAGCACTTGGCCATGCCTGGACTAAGTTGATGTGTGCAGTTGTATTTTGTTGTTAGTCGTCTTAAATCGGAAATCGGGAAACAACACATAGACAGAGAGAATGATTATACTACGTGTCTCATGTCTATACGATATCTTGTAGAATGGAGGAATATTTGATCCATTATCTAAAGGATGCGTTACTGATAAGATCAGAGTTTGACAGCGTCTTTTGAAAGCTACGATTGCCAATCAGATTCTGAAGTCGTACTTACAATAATAGTTAATAGACTTATCCAAGTGGGAGACTGTTCGATTAGGTGTCTAAGACCGTAACTATTTTTGGTATATGCTTGATTTGATTATGAGCATGGTCCTTTTGGGTTGCCTTCACTCATGCAACTGGATAGGATGACACCTATGTGAATAATAAATTTGTACTCAAAATGGTTTTATTAATATATTACAAGATTAATATATTATTTAGAAATTATATTATTGAATTAGCATTGATCAGAAATTAATTTGGTATTAATTTGGTGATAAAAACAGGCTGATAAAATAAAGGGAACTGATAATGCAATTATCTAATATTTGCAAGATTGGGTTGTGGACTCCTAATAGAAGGGATGGATGAAATCTATGGGAAGCCCATAAAGATTTCGTCCAAGGGGCCTTCTAGAAGGGTTCCATGGGCTGCTTAAGGCTTAAGCAGTCATGTCAGGCTTTCCACCTAAAACCCTAGCAGCCACAAGTATAAATAGACCCCTTGCCTTGTGAAAATCAGATCTATAACACTTAATGCACTAAGCTTTCAAAAGTCAAGGACTTTGTGGATTGTTCTTGTCATTGCTACATAAAAAGAGAGGTACATATTCCAACCCTAATCATATGTGATTTTCAAAGTATATGATACTTCATAGGGTTATTGCTTTGGTATTGATAGTTATATGTTTACATTAGAAAAATCTATTTCCAAAGAAATTAGGGTTGCATGTACACCATAAGATTGATTTTATGCTTAAAAGCCAACAATATTAACCAATAAAAACTTTTTCAATGAAACAAAACCGGATTATAACGATAATTATGTTCAAATTTTGAATAAGTGTCATTATAAACATCCTCCTCATTTGGAAAGTTTATTTTTCAAACGATCAATAATTGTCATTCAATGATCAATCTTCGAGAATCCTTAACACCAATTAATGTATGAATTTGTACATTATATGAACAAACTGCTAATTCAAACTAGGTATGATGCAACTTAACTAGATTTTGTATATAAAGAGTAAAATAGCACTAGATAATCACAATAATACAATTCCAAAGTATAAATAAATGTATAAATCAGAACCATACCAATGCCATGACAATTGATTTTATGTAAATTCTCTAGGAGATCACTCAAAACCTATATGAATCAAGAATGAATAATGTCAATCAAAAGAAAAGGAAGATTTCGAGGAGAATGCGAAGAAGGAGGAAGAGGAGGTGTAAGGGATTACTTGATTGAATGAAAAGAACAAATGAGGAGAATGAACCAAACGTGGAGGCTTTGGTGGGCAAGGACGACAGGTAAAACCGGCCTACAACGACGACGATGATTTGAAGGTGTGGTGATGGTGTTTAGCCTTAGGGAACCAAAGATTGAGTCATAGTGGTTTCAGCAAAATCTAGGGTTTCAGTAAGCGCGTAATATATATATATATATATATATATATATATATATATATATATATATATATATATATATATATATATATATATAACAAATAATTATCTTTAATATTTTGTTGACATTTGTATGCGATGAAACAATTGTGTGTGAATGTGGAGTCGGGTGGGGTGTGTGGCTGAGGATGTTAGGGTGGGTGGTGTAGGGGTAATATGGGGTGGGGTAGGGAAAGCTATGTGGGTTGGTTGTGAAATTTTACAGAATAATATATGCAGTTGTGGGTGTGAGTGTAAGTGTGGAGTTAGGTACGTGTGAGTGATACGGTTAGGATGTAAGTACAGGTGTTGACATGGGTATGAGGAGGGTAGTAGGGATGATTTAGGGTGTGGGTATGCGGTGTGGAAGTATGGAAGTGTGAGGTAAGTTGGATGTGGGGTGGATGGGTCGGTGGTGTGTATGCCAGGTGGGTAGGTGGGTGGTATATGCTACGTAGAGTGAGAGTGGGTAGGAATGGAAGTGTGGGTGTGGCATGAGATGTGTATTGTTGGGGATAGAGTTTGGTGGACGGGTGGGTGGGTGTGCGGTGGTTAGGGGTTTGCGTAAGCTTGTAGGAATGGATTTTAATCCATAAGTTATAACCCTTAAACATTAAGCCATAAGTTATAAGCCATATACCCTAAGGCATACTCCATCATCCTTAAGCTTTCAGCCATAAGCCCTAACCTACAAGCCTTAAGCCTTAACCACTAAACCATAAACTGTAAGCCTTGATCTTGAAGTCCTAATTGAAAATCTTAAAGTCCTAAACCCTAAGCATTAAGCCCTAAGCTATATTCCACAACCTATGAGATATAATCCTTATTCCCTAAGATCTAAACTCGTAACTCTATACAGCCAAAGTTATAAGTCAGAATCGTTGAAACCTAGGCCATAACACGTAAGCCATATGCCATAAGTGGGTGGGTATATGGTAGGTTAGATGGTTAGGGGCAGGCTATGAAGGTAAGGGAATGGGTGTGTGGGTAAAGGTAGGGATGGGGTGGGTTAGGTATGGAAGAAATTATGATAATCATTTGATGATTCAATGTTAATCTAAAAACATAATCCCAAAACCATTACCCATAAGACATAATCCTTAAGCCATAACCATAAACCCTAAGCCATAAGCTAAATGTCATGAAGTATATTCCATATATCATAACCCATACACTATACATCATATGTCTTATATGATAAACCATGTATCATAAGCCACAAACCGTATACATTAAGCCATAATATCTAAGCCATATGTCATATTCAATAAGCTATAATCCACAAGCCATATGTCGTAAGCCAAAACTAAGCCACAAACCCTTAGTCCTATGTAATAAGCCATAAACCATAAGAAATAATCCATGAGCTATAATCCATAATCCAAAACTCATGAGTCATAAGCGAGACTCCTAAGCTATAATCCATTTTCCGTAATACGAAGACATTAGCCATAAACCGTAAGCCCTACGCCTAAAGTCGTAATCCATATTCATTAATCCGTAAGCTCTAAGCCTTAATCCAAAAGCAATGTACCATAATCCATAAGCGCAATCCCTAAACCCTAAGCCATGATCCATGAGCCATATATTCTAAGACATAAGTCCTACACTTAAATCTACAAGTCGTAAGTCATAATCCATAATATGTAAGTCATATGACATACATCCCAAGCTCTAAGCATAATCACTTAGCCATAATACATAACACATAAACCACAAGTCATAATCCCAAAGCCTTGAGCTTGAAGTTATAAGCCATTAGCCATAAGCTATAAGCACTAAGACATAGGCCTTAATCCCCCAATCCATAAGCCTTAAGGTATGAATAAATCTCCACGCTCTAAGTCATAAGGCGTGTGCCATATTTCTAAGCCCTAATCCGTATGTTATAAGCCATAAGCCATAAGCCACAAGCCATATGTCATATACCCTAAGCGCTAAGCATAATCCTCAGTCATAAGACAATACACATAATTGATGAGGTATAAGGGAAAAACTATTAGAACCAAGCCTTGAGTCTTAATCCCTAAGCCGAAGACATGATTCATCAACGATAAGCCATGCATCATAAGCCCAATTCCTATATTGAATATAAAATTAGATAATTTTTATATTAACGTTGTTTACATACTATTAAGTATTCACTAATATTGATTTTTTTCTGATAAACTACCTATTTGGAATTTATCTAAGAAAATACTACTGAAATTTTATATATCATATGTTAGATTTAGATTAGTTTGTCATAAAAAAAAATTATTTTACTAGTTTTTAACAATATGAATCTATAAGTTTGTGAGAGAATCATCCCAAAAAATTAGAAAACCCCCCTTCAACTTCATTCGTAAAACTAAATCCTAAAAACTAGAACATCCATCTCCTTCATTTGCCAGCGTGAAAACGAACTCCTCAAAAATCATTTATAAATTTTATGAAAGAATCGCATCTTCGTCTATGCTTCTACTCTGACATCGCCCGTCCGCCCTCCACCCTTGGGACTAGATGTAATATTCACATCTATTGATTTAAAGTAAATGCAACTTCAAAGGTTATTAAAATTCATAGATATTTAAATGTGATTCATTTATTTTAAATAAACTGTCATTTTTTACTGTACTTATAGGAAGGTAAAAATTAGAACCACTATATTTAAGATTCCTATGATAAGCATATGGAAAACTTGTGAAAAATTTTAATATCAGTTCATTAAAACTTTTGGAAATTGCTTACTTACTTCATTCACGACTAAGTTTGGGATTTACCATTCAAGACTGAATAATTTCTTTAAAAAAGATTATTTTTTATGTTGTTCTTTGGTTTTCCAGGTTATTGATTGTAAGGTTTTTTTGGAAGCCACACCAGTCATGAGTGTTGTGTGCTTCTATTTGCACAGTAGGGTTAAAATGGGAAACATTCATTAAAACTGATATGGGGTTAGTGTCACTGTAGCCCAACAAAGTTACATATAATGGTTTAAATGGTTCCTCGTGACAATTTTTTTTCATTTTAAGGGCATATACTTGTGTTTTACTAATTGGAAAAGTCATCTTACCCATTTTAGAAGGTTGACCTGCCTCGCCACTTTCCAAGTCAGGTGAGTGAACCTGTTGTGTCAATACTGACATGACTCGGTGACACACTCGATTATAGACATGCAAAGAGTAATTGATGCCTTTAATTTCTACCAACACCCCCACCAACCCTTACATTGTCGATTGAGTTCCAGGCATAGTCTCAAATTAAAAGGGGACACACCCATGTGGGTTTTGAATTAATACAACACTGAAACTTGTTTACCATATTCGGCCAAATAATCATTGTGTAGAAACCCTTAAAAAGCAACAATGTCGGCGCCACCACCTTCACCTAACTCATTTAATCCCGATGAGCACATCAACTACAATGTGGTCCATTAAATCTTTTGTGAATGTGGTCAGAAGATTTCAGAAAAACTATCTGAAATGAAACGCTTGAAGGAGCAGCTCGGATAGGACTATATCATGTAAAGGATGGACCAAATCAGTCTCCAACATAAGCTAGATGACTATGATCAGAAGTTTAGAGTTGTTGGTGTTGCGATGGGTGGCATGATGGTGGGGATGCTCTTGTTGCTGGTGGTTGTGCTCCATTTCTTTCTTAAACTAGGGTTATGGGTTGATTTAAAACAATGGTGGTTCGTGGTTAAGAAGCTTATTAGTATGTAGATTTTCTATTTTCTATTTTATTTTTGTTTTTTTTGGCGATATATGTAAAAGACCTTTCTAAATGACAAGCATTTTGTAAGTGAACTACAATGATGAATGAAAGACTTGTCTAAATGATAGGCATTTTGTAAGCTTAGGTGATGTTCTTTGTTCATTGCTTACGATCATATGTACTTGCTATTTTTCATAAAAATTATGTTGAAAGTGAAATAGAAAAGGGAAGAAGTAAAAAATGGGGATGTTAGTGACCCCACGTGCCTTGCACAGTGGGGGTAATTTAGTCTTTTGCACATATTAGCAATTACTTAAAAGTTTCTTCTATACCTACTTGTTTAATTCTAACACATTGTTTTCTTCTTCAAATACTCTCCACTATGAAGCTATATAATGAAGAATATGGAATGTGGATGTGGAGCTGAGACTATAATAAGAACATTACGTACTACCAATAATCCAGGAAGCAACTTTTATGCATGTCCCAAAAAGATAATTTACCATTTGTTCAATTTATGATATTAAGCCCAATTTTTTTAACGTGTACTAATTCAAGCCAATAGTTTGAATTAGGTTGCTCGTTCAGGTTTTACAGCTTGGGTTGATGAAATGCATTACAACAATGTAGGTGTGATCATAACTGGGTTTTTTAGGTCGAACAAAAAGCTTCAATATGAGGACTTTAAGTTGAAGGTTTACCTAATATGTAGTTGAGTATTTTTTATGTTTAACCATGTATAGGTTGTAATGAAGGTCATTTTGGCTAAATTATGAACAACTTGTAATTTACTTTGTTTTGGTTTGTATGAACAACTTGTATGAACAAATTATGAACAAGCAAATTACTAGATCACATGTGTTAACTGATTTTACAAGGACCACATGTTCCCTTGTAACCTAACCAAGTTAACAATGATTCCTGGAACTATTGACTCAATGTTCCCTTGGGTAACATGCACCATGCACGATCAAGAAAAAAGTACATATATTTCTTAAACAAACTAAGTTTCTCAAACAACATCAGTAGTAAAAATCAGGCACAAACAAATAAACAAGTACATATGTTTCTCAAAGAGACAATGTCAGTACAAATCCAAACTTAACAACCTAGTACAACCCAATTCCAAACATAACAACTAAGTCCAACCAAACACAACCAAGTTAAAACATAACAATTTAAACGAAAACAGATCCTAAGCATTAAGGTCCAATGGGTTTGCACTGGTATCTCCTTTCCCGTATTTTCCCTTCTCCCTCTTAGCAAGTTTCATCTTGTTGATTCTCTCCGATTTCTTTGTTTTACACTTACCCACTGTTTTGTCTCCATTTTTCCCTTCATGCACTGATTTTGATCCATTTCTTCCTGCACCAACACCTTCTGCTCCTTCACCATTTTCATTGACACCTTCTCCTTCACTCTTTTCATTGACACATGTGTTCCTTTTTTTCACATTTAGTTTTGGCCTCCTACCAACTTAAGGTTTTTGCGCTCGAGGTCTTTTAGCTTAAGGACATGTGACCTTGTTATGTCCCACTTTTTTACACACACACTGGATGATATTTGTTCCCTGCCTTAGAAACAGTGTGTCTTGGGAGCTTTTATGATGCATCTATTCTTCTATTAATCTTTGGTCTACTTGGCATTCTTCTCTTCATTGGTGGAATAGGTGGTATGAAGTCAGTAGGTGGCCACATATTTCTACCATTCATCCCATGAATTAGATAATTATAAGTGTTCTTGTACACTGCACCATAGAACAATGTATCCACATATCAGAGAGGATATAGTTACAACTGAATGCACACATCCATACCCATTAAAGTGTCACACTCTACATGTACAAGTCTTCTTGTTCAGGTCAACGACATAGGACTCAACCATGTTTCTTGTTTCAAATTGGTTTAGACCACTTTTTAAAACATGGCAATACCTATTACAGACATAACATAAATACCTACATACAATTATGAATGTAAAGATTAGAAAGTACCTTTCAGCTATTTTTAAATGATTCAGTAGGACTGTAATTGTTGTGCAAGGGTTGTAATCAAGCCATGAACTACCTTTGATCTTTAAATTGTATATTCTCTCCATAACATACAATCTAATCTCCTCTAACATGGTGTTGATTGGCTTTTTCCTTGCATCCCTGATGACAATGTTGAAGCTCTTAGATAATCTATTCTTCACTGCATCACACATCATTCCCTCTTGAAAGAATGCTCTACTACAAGATTTGGGGTTTTTTTTCCATAAGATAAGGAAAGTTTGCAGGGTTAAGCACTTCAATATCCTTCATGGAAGCATTGAATAAATGCTCAGTGGATGCCTTTCTTGTTGGATTAGTGTCTAAGTCCATAACTATAATTGGTATGTACTTGACCCGATTTGGCATGGTCCATTTGGGTTGCATGGCATCGGAACAATTTGGATAGACTTTTGTGAGAAAAGGATATTTATGATTTGTTAATATATTATAAGTTCTAATATATTAATATGAAATCATATTATTTAATTAGTATTGATCAAGAATTAATTTGGAATTAATTTTGTGATCAAAAGGAGACTAATTAAATATATGGGGATTGATTGTGTAAATCATTCATTCTTATATATGTGGGCTCATGATCGATAGTTCTTCATGTTAGGCTAAACCCATGGAGTAAACCATGGATACTCCATGGAGGGTTTAACCCATGGAGCATGGAGAATATGGAAAGACATGAGTTACATGGTGTAACCCTAATAGCCACCATATATAAGGACCCCATGGCTCAAGTAATTGGTACTAGTGTGTTTACACATGAGGGCTAGCTGATTTGAGCATAAGAAGCTTTTCTCTCAAGTTATTCCAAGATGTTGGTGATGTTGTCTTAACCATTTGAGGTGTCACACTTGAGGCACTAGGCTCGTAAGCTCTATGGAATCAAGCTACATAAAAAGGTATGTCTTCTAACTTGTTAATATTACCCAAGTATCAATGATTGTATGCTAGTTAGGGTAATACCTTGGAATGTTCAAGTTTGCATGTATAATAGAGAAAACGAAGATCCAAGGTATTTAGGGTTGCATGTACACCATAGGAGTGTTAGAATGCTCAAAACCCAACAGTGGTATCAGCGACAAGGCTTGTTTTCAATTATACTTGATGCAAATTCCTGAAAAAAGCTGAAAAAATCAATTTTCTGGTTGTCTGGGCAATGGAATCGCCGAGTCCATGAGGAAATTCATCCTACTCGTCGAGTAGGTTCATACACTCGATGAGTAGAAGCCCCTGACAACATATTTTCGACTTTTAAGGTTGGAATTGGACTAGGAACATTACCCAAGCTGTTTTTGAACTTATAAACTTGTTTTTGATGTGGTAATGTTCATATTAATCCAATTTCAAAGATAATTGTCATAATTTCAAGATTTGTATTAGTTTTATGTTCATGCTAATTTCTTGAAGATTGATGATTTGAATTATCTTGTTCTTAGGAGTTAGCTTAGATTAATAGAAAAGTAATGAGATAATGTGTTTTCAATCCATATTTATCTAAAAGTTATTCATAAAATGTGTTTTTGTAACTTGTCCTCAAGTTATATGAAAAGTCACATTTATGATTATTAAAACTCATAAGATTTCCATGAGTTATGAAAAATGGAGAGTCTAATTTCTTTAAATGTTTTAAAGTCTTCCATAACTTGTCCTCAAGTTATGGAACTTGAAGAGTTTTTTCATTAAAACTACTTTAAACACATAAGTTATGAAATTGAAAAGTTTTTGAATAGTTTAAATACTTGCCCTCATGTTTTGGAATTTGTAAAGTTTACCCCTTATGAATGTTTTAATTCCAAATCAAACCCTAGAATATTAAAAGTTTAAAATTCAACCCTTATACTATTATTATGATTTTAATTATATAGATATGTATAAGATAAAGTCAATCTTACCGTTAGTAGGCCTCATTCACGAAGCCAGTCTATAACGGGGGGTATAAGGTTACTGCCTATAAAATGGCAGTTTAATGGGTGTCCACTCTCACCCACCAATTCCTAAACTAGTGGAGGGTCGTTAGCCGAACGACTAGGATAAGGACTATAATTCTCCCTTCATTAAAAGTGTAATGATAAATGCTAAGTAAATAAACACTTATATATTCCCAATCTGAGTTACTTAGGAAAATGTGAAATGGTGCTAACCCATGAAATTACACTTTGCACCGTTGTTAAGTCGTTAGTGCAGCGTGTGTCGTTAACTGGCACACTAACATGGGACAAACAATGTGTGGCGAAGGGTAACTTAAGTTTATCATATATTGGTCGAGCGTGTGTGGTTAACCGGCACATCAATTAGGTGATAAGGTTGAGGGAACCAAGTAAATTTGCATGGTTATTCGCACCTTGTTTGTAAACCTCGGCATCCCAATCATAAACTTGAGAGGGCACAATCGAGATTCAAACATGCCATTGAAATTTCAATGTATCTCAAAAGATCTTGGAGTTTCAAATCCAATAAAAACTTAATTATATTTCGTTTTCATGGTGAAAATTGGTAAATCGTCATTTACCTACCTTCAACTATTTTATAGCTTGCATTACGACATCCCTCTTCCGGTTATAAATAGGTTGTTGGATCCTAGCCTTAATAGTTCATATTCGGTGTTATATTAAGGACTTTAAATCAACTAAACTTGAAATTCTCCCATTATAGATTTCAGTTAAGACAACTATGATCTTCCCAAATCCCTAGGAACAAGCTTTCCTAATGAAGATGATGTCCCATGGTTGGTTCATGGAAATCATACTTCTCTACCTCCACCTCCTCCAATTATTCTCCCTAACCCACAAGTTCAAGGTCACTCAAGCCCTATGGGCAAGCAAGGTCTATGTGTGCTCACATCTTGGAGATGAAGTCACATATTGACAAGCCAGGAGAGTTGGGTGTCAAAGTCTTGAGAAAGTTGGGTGTTCAAACACTTTCTAAGTAACATAGTGAGTTCCTTTGGGACTACTATGTAAGAGACTATGAAATGACCCTAATGATCTTATCTATTTGCTAGGTACTACTGATTCAGCAATGATTAGGAGCACTGGTAAAGCAAATTTGATTGGAAGATCTACTTCCCAAACCTATTTTGGACATTGACAATGGTGACACTGGAAGTCCAGAAAAGCTTTCTCTTCCCAATAGAAAGGGATTGGCCATCGTCAAGTTATTTGACCAATGGTAAAGAGAAAGGCTAAGTCTGAGACAATCAAGTGTACCATTTCGAAAAGGTCCATATGTTTCCTTTTCCAAAAGAATGGGCATTGCTTGCGAAGCTGCCGAGTTTACCTGAAAGTTCATAAGGATGGTAAAAGTCAAAAAGGTTTGACTTTGTTTCAGGTTAAAGTCCATTATCTAACTCTATGAAGTCTCTTTTGGAGATTCTTAATACATGATGTAATGTAATTACATTTTGATGTTTTGGTAGAATCAAAGGAAGCTTAAAGAAAGAGTGTGTTGATTCTGATCGCGAAGATGGATTTCGATTGCATGGTTCGATGATCAGAATTTTGAGTTGCTGCTTATGTGTTATGATATGTTGCTTAGGAATAGATAACAACATTTTTTCATATGTATTTGCATTGTAAGGATAAGTTTCTTCCGCGAAGTTTAAAAATAAAAGAAAATTTTGATTTTGTTTATTTTAAGTATCCTTACAACGGCATTTGTGAAAAAATTGTTGGTTATATGTTTCCATTGATAAGCAATATTGGAAAATGGATTTGATTCTTTCATTTGTGGTAGTATCATAATTTACCAAATAAGGAAAAATTCTCATCACCCAAGTTTCAGTTGGATAGAAACTTGGAATCATGCAAGTTGTATTGTATGATGAGTGAGAATTTTCATTTTTGGGAAATTAAGACTAATTCCTTGTTCACATGTATGTGTGAGTCAAGTGAAGGACTGAAGGATTGGGTACACTAGGTTGTGCGTTGATCAGGTCCACCATAAAGAATGATAACATTATTCGTCATGATTTACTAAAGTTTAGTAAATATGGTTATGCTTACAAGTTTAAGTGTAATTATGAAACATTGGAAAAGTTTCAATGTATAGCAGAACGGACGAGAAGAATCAAATAAGGCAGAAAGATAAAAGTTTCTCCAATCTGGAGAGATGGGAGAGTACTTGAGTATCTTGTTTTATTGTTATCTTGATGATTATGAAACCATATGAAAATTGATCCTCTAAGGACACCTTAGTGCATTTGTTTGGCGAAGGATAGGAATCGTGAATTTTTGAAATGATTACCCTTTGTCACTCTTACTAGTTCTTGTACATTTGAAGTTGGTTAGTTGAGATGTTTTGGATAAAAGAAAGACCAACTAAGACCAATTGTACGAAGTGTTTAACATGATAAGAATCTGCACTAACTCTTGAATATTTGTTTTCTCAAGGAATGATTCTTGACAAAAGAGAATCTTATATGTCAAGAGGTCAGTGGGAGTCTTAAAAGATCTTGAGATAGTGTCAAGAACTAATCAAGAATGAAATCTGGTATTGATAATCACTACCCCACAACATGAGGTTTGTAACCCATTGTGTTCACATATTTCTGTTTCTATGCCCATTCCAGTTTAAGTTGACTATGCTTGTGAGTTCTGTAAGTTCTCAATTGTTTGCATAACAACCTGGAAGCGATGGTAGGCCCCTGTGTTGTCGGGTGGAAATAAAAATGAGATCGGGCAAGTTCAGTCCATATGAGTTTGGATTTGTCACTAACCTTGTCTTGTGATTATGCTTATGACAAATTCACATGGATATGAACACATACACCATAAAAAATCTAAGTGTCATAAGGTTTCTCTCCGATTCCTGAAAATGATTGTGAGGAAACACTTTCACTAAGTAGATTTTAAGTAGATAGCAATTGTGATATTTGCATTATCAAAGTCAATAGTGAAGCGCGTGTGGTTAACCGGCACACTAACGTGGACTTGTGAGAATGGAAAAAGGTGTAAACATTATCATTACGACACCCCTCTTCATAAGTGTTTAGACACACATGTGAGCTATCTAAGGAAAGGTGTATGATTTTGATAAAATCTTATCAAAGCAATCTTGTATCAGAAATTTGAACCTCGGCAAGAAAGTCATTAAAGTATTGATTTCTACAAGTTCAGTTGATTTATGAGTACATGTCAAAGCTAGTGGGAGCATAAGTGTTGTGCTAGTAAGATAATAATCATTGTGCTAGTGGAAGCATGATTATTATGGCTAGTGTTGCAAGTTAGCAATGTTAATTATAGAAAACAAAAGGTTCTATTCGCTTTGAAAAGTTGTTTTGCTATAATTAAGGGGGAGGATTTATACTTCATTCCAATTCCAAAAGCTTACATTGAGAGTTTAATCAACTTTAGTCAGGGATATATGAATGTTATGTTGGAATGGTTCAACATAAGGAAATTCTATATATGATGCATTCTCAAAATTCGATTATGATTACGACATCCCTCTTCATAGTTTGAATTTTGAGAACATGGAAAATAAAATTTTGATTGCATGAATCGAGTTCCATATGCTTCGGGTATAGGATCGATTACATGTGTTATAATATTTATCCATTCTAAATTTTTCAAATGCCTGGGGCATTAAGAGGGAAAAGGATTAGAAATGGATATGACTAAAATGATTAAGCAATTGTCGAGGACAATCTAAGGTTTACCAATGATTGGTTGCTCAGGGACAGTTGGAAGTATAGTGTTTAACTTTGCAAAGGACCATATTGACACACTATGAAAAGAGACAACTCTTGTTCACAAGTAATAGTCAAAATGAGCATATGGAAATGTTTCCATAGGTGAAAGTTATTCTTTAAATCTGTGTAAGGTTAGAAAACTTAATGCAAAGAAGGATGTTCAAAGGAATGTACTTTGAATGTGAGACTTCGTTTCCATGGAATTGATCTCCATTGGAATACTTTGTAATGTTTGTTGTCAAGTCTTTGTGACTTGGGCATAGTCATTATAAGGGGTCATTGCATATAACTTTAGAATCTAACAAATTATGGTAAATGGCAAGAATTTGGTATTCTTACATTTACAAAGTAAGGATTGGGATTGTGAAATGAGCATCATTGAAATATTATCAATCGATCTGTGTCACAAAGTAAGGATCATAGATAAACATAGTGTGCATACTTGGAGTATGGCATAGCTAGTGTTTGGACAAACATAGTGTGCATGCTTGGAGCATGGCATGACTATTGTTTTAATTCAAGTATTAAGTTGATGAATCGAAACATTGAATAATGAGTAATCAATATGGTGCTTAGATAAAAGGTGTTTTTATTTACTCTCAAAGTCTTGGGGCCATATAGGATTAGTATTATACTTGTGTTTCACTTTGCATATTTTGACTTCCAGAATAACTAGGTCATTCTTCCCGAATGACTAAGTTATTCAAACCATCCACAGTCGGTCATATGTTGGAAGTAGATATGAATCAAGACTGTCATGAAGCTGGTTTATAGATTTCCAAGGTAGTGGACAAATCAAGAGTTGCTGCAACATTCATGAGTGCTCATAAGTTCTCAGTATTGGATTAAACCCACGCTCATTTGAATCACTTCATGGATTTTATCACGAGTGAATCATGAGACGATAATATCTTATATTCTTCAAACATAGAGATATGAGTTGTTGACTATGAGCTGGTTATACATTGATTGCCCGAAAACGCATTGGTAACTCGATATTATAAAATGTGCCTTTGTGTATGATTCAACAACTAGTTAGTACAAGCATATGAGTAATAGTTTATCCATTCCTTTTACCCTTAAAGGGATAAAAGCGATATTTGTGGGCCCCTCGATGATTTAGTGATGACACCCCTAAGTGTTTGGCCAAGCCTGGATAGATTTGATTTGTTAAATTAGTCGGTCGTCATAAATCAGAAATCAGGAAACAACAAATGGACAGAGAGAATGATTATAATCCATGTCTCAGTCCATATGATATCTAGAATGGAGAAATATATGATCCCTTATCTAATGGATGCCTCATTGATTTGTTCAGAGTTCGACAGCAGCTTTTACGAGTTACGACTGCTAGTCGGGTTCTGAAGTCATACGCAATAATAGTTTTAGACTTATCCAAGTGGGAGACGGTTGGATTAGTGTCTAAGTCCATAACTATAATTGGTATGTACTTGACCCAATTTCGCATGGTCTATTTGGGTTGCATGGCATAGGAACAATTTGGATAGACTTTTGTGAGAAAAGGATATTTATGATTTGTTAATATATTATAAGTTCTAATATATTAATATGAAATCATATTATTTAATTAGTATTGATCAAGAATTAATTTGGAATTAATTTTGTGATCAAAAGGACACTAATTAAATATATGGGGATTGATTGTGTAAATCATTTATTCTGATATATGTGGGCTCATGATCCATGGTTCTTCATGTTGGGCTAAACCCATGGAGTAACCCATGGATACTCCATGGAGGTTTTAACCCATGGAGCATGGACAATATGGAAAGACATGATTTACATGGTGTAATCCTAATAGCCACCATATATAAGGACCCCATGGCTCAAGAAATTGGTACTGGTGTGTGTACACATGAGTGGTAGCCGATTTGAGCATAGGAACCTTTTCTCTCAAGTTATTCCAAGATGTTGGTGATGTTGTGTGAACCATTTGCGGTGTCACACTTGAGGCACTAAGCTCTTATGCTCTATGGAATCAAGCTACATAAAAAGTTATGTCTTCTAACGTGTTTATATTACCCAAGTATCAATGATTGTATGCTAGTTAGGGTAATACCTTGGAAACTTCAAGTTTGCAGTACTTCTGTGACATCCTCTAATAGCCCCTAATAGCCCCTACAAAACAATGGTATGATGTCAGATAAAATGAAACCACCAACTACAATATTAAAAAGTAGGAAGTAAATAACATACCTTATGCTGATCCGACATTAATGTTATATAAAAACCATTATCCAGTTGAAGGTCATCTCTAAGGTTTTCTAAAAACCATTTCCAATTTTCTTTATTCTCTACACATACTACTTCCCATGCAATTGGGAATATGTGATTATTGGCATTTCTTCCTACAACATATATTAGCTCTGCAGTACATAAGCCCTTTAAGAAACATCCATCTAAATTTATAACCCTTCTGCGGCTCCCTCTCCACCCTTGCTTTATCCCATCAAAACACAAGTAAAATTTGCTAAAATCATTCCTACCATCTGACATAGAATTGAAATCCATTTTGACTGTTGCTCCTAGATTTGCATAGTGCTCCACTAGTTTTCCTTCAATCAGTTCAATTACATACTTCTTTACTCTTCTACACTGTCCCATACCCACATCTATACCAAATTTCTCTTTAATCTTATCCCTAAGTAGCCTGACACTAACATTTTGTTTTTGTAAGAATTGTGTTGTGTAATGAGTACCTATCCAGGAATAGTTCACAACTCAAACTAAATTGAAGTTTCTTGCACAGTTATGCTTATTTATGAGACTCTTAATCTGGAATTACTTTTCCTCACTCATTCAAGAAGCCCACATCCTAAACTTGCACTACCCAGAATAACAATTCACTAATAGTCTCCTACTATCATTTTTTTGTAACATAACTGATAACCATTTGCTACAACATAGTTACACATCATATGATTTAGTTGTTTAGGACTCACAAATCTCATACCTAATATAGGTTTCTTCTTTTTGCAATGAACATTCTCAATGTAAATAGCCTGGTCAGTAGATATTACCTCATCCTCTTGCGGTGGATCATATATCTCTTCACGAGGCGGACTGTGGAGGGTGACTTGCTCCTTTGGGCACAACTTACTCAGAAACTCATCATCTTTTGTCTTGTTCATAGGAATGCACTCATCAGTTTCAGTACCAACTTACTTCTGAATGCCATCATCTTGCTCACCTTCCAAATCTTCCCTCGCACCTTGGATATCATCCCTACCAACATGTAAATCCTGCATGTCGATTCATTTTGGATTACCTGTCTAAGCCCATAACTATAATTGGTATGTACTTGACCCGATAGTAGCATCGTCCTTTTGGGTTGCTTTCACCATAGCAATTTGACAAGATGAATATTTGAGAAAGAGGTTATTTGTGATTTATTAAAATATTATGACAATAATATATTAATTGAGAAATCATATTATTTAGTTGGTATTGATCAGGAATTAATTAGGGAACTCATTTAGTGATCAAAAGAGACTGAATAAATTAATGGGGACTGATTAGGTAAATTAGTAATATATATGGTTTGGGCTAATGATCCATGTTGATTAGGGATGGACTAAATCTATGTGAGAGTCCGTGAAGATTTAGTCCAAAGGGCCTATCAAATGAGTTATTGGGTTACTTAAAGCCCTAAGTAAGTGACTTAGGGTTTCCAAGTTAAAATCCTAGGAATTCAACACTATAAATGTAACCCTAGCACTACCAAAATCGGCCAAGACTTCCAAGAAGAAACCCATGCCGATTTTTGGTGCCTCCTAGCCTCTCATTCATAATCCTACATTGTTCTTGGTGTTTGTGACATATTTGAGGTATCACATTTTAGGTACTAAGCTCTTCAAAGGCCAAGTGTTATAATCTACAACAAATAGGTATTCATCTAACTTGTTTTATGTTGTAAATCTCAAAATTGTATGCTAGTTAGGGTTCATGCTTTGGATAAAATAAAATTACACGTATAACTTTAGAAAACTTAGATCCAAAGAATTAGGGTTGTATGTGCACCATAGAATTTTTATAGTGCTCAAAACCCATCAGTTCCATCATCTATATCCATACGATTGTGCACTTCATCATGATATTCATCTGCACCAAATAATTGGTCTAAAGAACTACAAAATTCTACTTGCTCTTCAAGAATCCATTGATGTAAATGAACACCAAAATGGTCCGTATATACATCAATTACACAATTAGAAGCATACCCTACTTCAATTAGTTCCGTGTAATCTATGTCAGTGGCGCTTAGCCTTAACCCATTAACAAAGCCAATATTGGGCATGAAAAAGTACACATTCACACGTCTCTCAACAATGAATCTTTCTAGGAACTCCAAAAATTCGTTCTTGTCCATTCCAACAAAATCAACATCATCAAAACTTTGCTCGGCTCCATCTCAGTAAGTAATAGGGGTACTTGTTAAAATTCTAGCACAATGTAGATCAATCGTCATGAAAGCAGCTATAGCAATGACAAATTTCGCTGATTTTAGCGACGAACGCTTGAAGAAAAGGGTAGGACCGAAGAACAGTTGAACAACGGATTTGGATGAGGATGTTACAGAAGAAAGAGTTCGAAAGAGATAGTTGAAGGGTTTAAAACGTACGGTATGTCTCATTAACTCATATACACGTGGAAATGATGTGGACTTAATTAATCTAATTGGATAATACATGGAATTGGAAAACTGCTACGTGGGATGGGGGTCACCGGGTGACCCTTTCATATTTCCAAAAGTGCCTTTTAAAACCAAAAATTAGAAGTATATGCCCTTAAAATTCAAAAAATAGTCACGAGGGACCATTTTAACCATTATTCGTAACTTTGTTGGGCTACAGTGACAATAACCCCCTGATATATTTTATTTCATTTTAGTTTTAGGCATATTTTATTTCATTTTAGTTTTAGGCAGGTGGTTTTGGAAAATGATTAATCTTCGTTAGACTGTAAAGAAGCCACAAATAGTTGTCTAGGTTAAGGTAGTTCATGTACAAAAAGAATATGAAGTGTATGTATATTTTATTTATTTGTATTTTTTAATTTTAAAATTTTCAGTTTATTTCTTCCTATAAAAGGTCATACTTATACTTATACATGAAGTTTTTGAATTATTTTTATTGTAATTTCCTTTATTTTCATTTTATAGAGCTAAGTTAGATGGTTATTGTGAAGGTGCACTAGTAAAGGTATGCAAATTTATTTGATTTTCATTGTTTTTCATAAAAGAAGTGACACTGTTAAAGATTATAAAAAATATAGGGTAATCAATAGTGGAGAAATATGAGTTAAGGATCGAATATGGTGTTCCTAATCTCCAAGTGAGTGTTTCTAGGCTAAACGTTCTAGTTCATTCTGAAAAAGAAAACAATGTGGCGAATGGAAATAATAACTGGCTATATTCAATGGGAGTTACAGTTATATGATTTCACCTAAATTATCTACATATAATTTCAAAACCTAATCATTGATAATTCAATATGCCAAGTCTACTTGATGTGCATTGATGCACTGGTTTTCTCCATCACGACCACCCCACCGCCTCATCATCCTTCTATTTAATTATACCTTAAAGCATAAACAACAAGCTATAAATCTATTAGTTTATAAAAAAAATTGGCTTTTTTTTCCTTGTGGAATTCTAATTACTCTACATTTTATGACTAAATGCAAGAAACAAAAAAGTATGTTCATTTATTTTTGTAATATAATGTCACAACTAGCAATTGTGGGATAAGAAATTTTGTCTTATTGTAATCAACTCTTGATGTATCTTGTAGCTTCAAGTTTAAGGTTATATATATTACTCATTCAAAAACAAATATTCGAATCAAAACTCACTCGTGAATCCCAAAACCTAATTCGATACTTTTCATACACTCCACTTTGGGGGTTGTAACCCTATTTTCCAGTTCAAACTCAGACTGGACCATGATTCTTTTATTGGCCCTATTGGACCAATAAACTCTCAATACGAATTATTTTGGGCTAAGAAACCTCATTTGGGCACTAATTGGAATTACATTCATTAAACTATAGTATTATGGGCCTTAATGGACCAAAAATGTCTCACTTCGTTTTCATGGGCCTTATTGGGCCAAAACCCACATAAACAATTGTAATAGGCCGAAAACCCATTGTTTTTACCGCTTTTGGGCCGTGAAATCATAAGAGGGCCCAATGGACTGAAAAAATCATATTGGGCTACATGTTTTCGATGGCTATCAAGTTCAAGCCGAATGTTTAATCTTTTCTCGTACCCCTCTCTCATTCTCGGTTTTAAAACAAAAAAAAAAGAAAAAAAAAAGAATGAGAGGATAATTAGGGTGTTCCCACCTCACTAATGTTTAGTGGTAATCCAAGCACCAAATCCCATATTTCTAGACTCTCCCTATTTCTAGACTCTCTCTTTCTCTCTTCTTAACTCTCGGCCAAGGTGCATCCCACCACCCTCATCTTCTCTTGTTACAACTAAATCAAAGACTCTCCCTAGAACTCCAAGAATTCACCCATCTTTTCTCTTAAATTTCTTATGTGCTTATGTGAGATCAAGAACTCTTCATCAAAGATCACCATTCTTGGTAAGCTACTCTCTCATCAAGGTGTTTATCTTCATGTTCTTGTTCAACTTACTTCTCTTAACACTCCATTTCATGATCCATATTCCTTAGAACCCCATAAGTTCGAGATCTATTCAAAGGAGCTTGGTAGGGCCGAAATCTCTCTCATCTCTTCATCAAAACTGACCCAAACCCCAAAGTGAGTTCATACCCCTTTGATTGCGGTTTTTACTATGTTTTGGGGGAGGATCCAAGTTTCTTTGGGTTAGATCTATGTGTTTATGCATGATTATGTGTGCCTTCCATGTTATATGTTGTGTTTATATGTTAAAACTTCTTAAATTTCGAAAGATCTACAAAAATATGGTGATGTTTTTAAATCAAAACACTTTATGTAACTTATCATGAAGATGAAAGGATTAAACATGTTAAGGATGTTTGAAAAACTAAATAAAATCTTGAAAAGGGTAAACTTTTGACAAAATAAACAAAAAATGAGGTTCTTATGTAACTCATGGTTTTAAGAAGACCAAAATCAGTCATTTTTAAGTAAAAATGGATTTTTATGAAGCTCATAGTTTTAAAAGGCCCAAAAGTGCAAATGTCACAAAATGGGCCTTAAATTGGGCCTTCACAGTTTCTTGGGCTAAATTTGTAAAAATTTGACTTTTGTGAATTTAATTGTCATTTTAAACAAATTTGAGCAAAAAATGTTAATTTTCGGTTAAGTGGGCTGGAAATGCCAATTTCATTAAACTTGGACCGAAAAGGTAATGTATACAAATTTGGGCCGAAAATGTAAATTTTCATAAAATTGGGCCGAAAATGTTATTTCAAATAAAAGAGGGCTAAAAATGTCATCTTATTTTGAAACAAGCCCTTAAATGTAAACTTTTAGTCTTAAGGGACTTAAAGTGTCATTTTTTCCAAAAATGTGCCTTAATTGTAAACTTTCGGTTTATAGACCAAAAATGTCATTATAAGAAAAAGGGAGCCTTTTAAGTCATTTTGGTAAACATTTAACTTTAAATAAGCAACGTAATAACAAACAGACTAAATACGTCATTTTCACTTTAATTGGGCCTGGAATATATATTACATGTTTATTGGGCGTTAGTGGTCTATTTACATGCTTAATGGGCCTGGAATATACATTACATGTTTATTGGACCTTAGTGGTCCATTTACATGCTTATTGGGCCTGGAATATACATGACGTGTTTATTGGGCCTAAAATATATATTACATGTTTATTGGGCCTTTGTAGTCTATTTACATGCTTATTGGTCCTTCTAAACTTAAAACATACACGGAAACATTATGCGTTACATAGTGTGATACAATATTCGTGTAAACATAGTTAAGGTTCTTGTGAGACACGTTCTTTCAATCGTACCTACCTAGTGTACAACCTTTAGTCATGTAGTTATAACCAGAGTCTCCTGGAGGGAGAGCCAGAGTTTGTGTAGAGATCTATATGGGGTTGACCGCCCCACACTTGAGCTGTTCGCTACAGGTAGACTAGGCCAGTCTAGGGTGACAAATGTCTTACCTTAAACAAGTCGACGCCTCAAAAACGTCATGACATGCAATTCCGTCATATCAAGCATGGTTATAACGACTCACATAGAAATTAACTCCACTATAAAATTTACGGAATACAAAAACAATTATACAGTTGCGATACTATACAAACACCATTCTACGGTCTTTGGGTTTTAAGACCACAATACTTTTACATGCAGAAAATATCGGATTTTTTGGGAAAACTTACGGTTATACATTACCTTCTACTTACAACAGAAAACATGGGAATTCTAGAATACACTCTTTATACATTTTCAAAACAGAAACACACATGCTTTAATACAAGATTTGATACAAAGCGTTCAAACCATTCATTTATGATTAAAGAAAATATTGGATTTTCTGGTGTTTATAAAACGATAAAAACTTTTCATACAAATATGCTTATGAACTCACCAACATTATATATGTTGATCATTTTCAAAATAACTTGTATCCTCCGGAAATCGTTAAGAAGGTTGGCCTTCAAGAACTCAAGAATTTTGATATATTTTTGCTATCATCGTACAGTTATATTATAAGAATGTAATGTTCTAAACCAAAACATTGATGTAAACAATGATGGTTGTCTTATTGTATGTTTGATGATGATGTTGTTGTGATTCAATTATATACACTGTGATGGTATTAGAAGATGAAGTTACCCTAACCGTCGGACGTTTCCGCCGTTTCTTCGGTTCGGGCGTGTGACAGATTGGTATCACAGCAATGTTTAAGTGATTACACTACTCATAAATCCGTTATGTTGTCGGATCATGTTTTCTTTATGTACTGTATGCCTTTTTTTTAAAAGCTAATTTTCATGCTCTGTACTACGAATATTATATCATTAATGAAGCAGTTATATTTTATTTGTGATATTGTTATCTACTATGTGTTCTATTTTTTTATTTCATGATATTGCATGAATTCACTTATATGCACAATCGAACTATTGAAAACATTATATACCAAAGGAACACGAAACCACAAACCACTATGTACTCACCATCTTTCTGTTCCATGACAGAAGATGCCTTGAAGATACATTCGTAGGAACAACAACACGACACCACCACCACCACCGCCTCCACCGGAGATGAACAATGCTGCTTTCCAAGAAGCAGTCTCTACTGCAGTCACAACAGCCTTGGCACACATCCAAACTGGGAACAATGGTGGCGGTAACGGTGAAGGAACTGGAAGCTCGAACTTAGGAATTAACCAAGGTCCTACAAAAGTCTGTACCTACAAGGACTTCTCAAGTGCCAAACCACGAACATTCAATGGAACGGGAGACGTGATAACTTTAAAGCAATGGATGGAAAAGATCGAGTCAGTCTTTGAGATCTGCGGATGCCCTGAAGAATACAAGGTGAAATTTGCAGCTTGCACGTTTGTCGACCAAGCGCTCTCGTGGTCGAATGGTCATGTGGAGGTTATGACACTCCTACTGGCAAATGACATGCCATGGGGGGAGCTCAAGGAAATGTTGATGGCTCAGTACTGTCCCCGTGGGAAAGTACAGAAACTGGACCAGGAGCTATGGAACCTTACCGAACAAAACTCAGACATCGATGCTTACATCTCAAGATTCAGTGAATTGGCACTTCTGTGCTCGGGTATGATCACCTCAGAAGGAAATAATATTGAGAGGTTCATTTGGGGACTAACTGCAGATCTCAACCCCAACAAAACCAACAGCCAAACAACAACAACAAAAACAATAACGTCGGGGTCAGTCATACTTGTTATGGGTGTGGACGAACTGGCCATTTTAGATGAAATTTCCCCAAAGCTAGCAGCCAAGGAGCAGGAGGATCAAGCAGGGTCGTGACTTTGGGTCAAGGAGAGGCAATTCAAGAGTTGACGGTTGTTACTGCTACGTTTCCCCTCAACCATACTTACTCATGTATTCTATTTGATCGTGGGGCTGCGCGAAGTTTCGTGAGTAATAAATTCAAACACTTACTAAACCAACAACCTAGAAGCTAAGTGAAGCCTTTACGGTGGAGATGGCTAATAGGAAAACATAAACAACAAAAGATATATACATAGGGTGCACTCTTACGTTAAATAATCATTCATTCCCAATCAACTTGATGACAATAGATATTAGGAGCTTTGATGTGATTATAGGCATGGACTGGTTATGCCCCCACCATGCCAACATTATGTGCCACGAGAAGGTCATTCGCCTTCACCTACCCATTCACGAAACCCTAATAATCTACGGTGATAAACTTGGCGCCAATCTCCGTCTTATCTCATGCATCAAGGCACAAAAATGCCTGCACAAGAAAAATTATGCCTTCCTCGCTCATGTTATGGATAAAACAAAAGAGGAAATAAAAATCAATGATATCCCAGTGACATGTGACTTTCCGGACGTATTTCCTGAAGACCTTCCGGGAATAACCACAGAAAGACAGGTTGAATTTTGAATCGACCTAATACCGGGAGCCGCATCACATGCCAAATCACCCTACAAGTTAGCTCCCGCCAAAATACAGGAGCTATCCAGTCAATTAAGTGAACTTCTGAGCAAGGGATTCATCAGACCAAGTTTCTCACCCTAGGGATCTTCGGTCTTGTTTGTCAAGAAGAAGGAGGGATCCTTCAGAATGTGCATCGACTATCGGGAGTTGAACAAACTCACCATCAAAAATCGATACCCACTCCCTCGGATTTATGATCTATTTGACCAACTTCAAGGACTAGTTATTTCTCTAAAATACATCTAAGATCCGTTTATCATCGGCTCCGAGTCCGGGAAGAGGATATTCCAAAAACTGATTTCCGAAATCGATACGGCCATTACAAATTCATCGTTATGCCCTTCGATCTGACAAATGCTGCCACAATATTTATGGACCTCATGAATCGAGGCTTCCGCCTATTCCTCGATAATTTTTTAATCGTTTTCATCGATGATATACTCATATACTCCCGAAGTAAGGAGGAGCACGGTCAGTACCTCTGTAAGATCTTTGAAACTCTAAGAGCTGAAAAGCTATATGTAAATCTCTCCAAATGCGAGTTCTGGATTCGGAGTGTAAACTTATTGGGCCATGTAGTGAGTGAGGAAGGAATTCATGTGGATCCTTCCAAGATCAAGGCTATTGAAGGCTGGTCAATTTCGAAAACACCAACAAAAATCTGGTAATTATTGGGTCTCGTAGGCTACTACCGAAGGTTTATCCAGAACTTCTCCAAGATAGTCAAGCCCCTCACCACTCTAACACAAAAAGGCGTGCCCTTCAACTGGACTGACAAACAAGAAGCTGCTTTCCAAACCTTGAAGCGAGCCCTCTGTAGTGCTCTAGTGCTATCCTTCCCAGAGGGAACCGAAGACTTCGTAGTATATTATGACGCTTCAAATCAAGGGTTAGGCTGTGTTCTTATGCAACGTGGAAAAGTGGGAGCCGTGGTAATCGCCGTAAAGATTTGGAGGCACTACCTCTATGGTAGAAAGTGCACCATATTCACGGACCACAAAAGCCTCTAGCACATTCTATATCAAAAGGAGTTGAACATGAGGCAGCGAAGGTGGGTTGAGCTGCTAAATGATTATGAATGCGAGATCAGGTACCACCCATGCAAGGCTAACGTGGTAGCTGATGCCCTGAGCAGGAAAGAATTCTCTGGTAGCCGGGTGAAAACCTTATCGATAACCATCCACTCTCCCCTAACTTCACAAATCAAGGACGTTCAATTAGACGCATTGAAGCCGGAAAATGTCGCAAATGAAGCAATGCGTGTAATGGATAAGAATCTACAAGTCAAAGGAGACAAAGCTTACTACTTCATGGAACGTGTCTGGATCCCAAAATTTGGAGGATTCAGGGATGTAGTCATGAACGAAGCGCATCAAACGAGATACTCCGTCCATCCAGGTTCTGATAAGGTGTACCAGGACATCAAACCGCATTATTGGTGGCCGAACATGAAAGCAGAAATTGCCACTTATGTGGGAAAGTGTCTCGCTTCTTCTAAGGTTAAAGAGAAATATCAGAAGCCCTCGGGATTATTACAACAGCCAGTAATACCCGAGTGGAAATGGGAAAGGATTACCATGGATTTAATAACCAAATTACCTAATACAGCACTATCTTTACGATACAAAATGCAAACTTTTCACTGATCATAAGAGTCTTCAATAGCTCTTTAATCAGAAGGAATTGAACACGAGGCAGCGGCGCTGGCTAGAACTACTCAAGGACTACGACTGTGAGATACTTTACCACCCTGGTAAAGCAAATGTCGTTGCTGATGATCTCAGTCGGAAAGTAAATCTTGAAAAGAAAAGGCCAAGAGCGTTGAGAATTGAAGTCGTCTCGACAATTGTGGAAAGTATAAAGAAAGCTCAAGAGGAAGCTTTGGAGAAAAATGACCGGAAGGAGGAGCGTTTGGGAAAAACGTTGGTGTTTGATACAAACGGTCAAGGATTGAAGGTATTCAAAGATAGGATTTGGGTACCTAGGACGGGAGGAGTAAGAGGTCTTCTGATGGAAGAAGCTCACAAAAGCATGTACTCGATTCATCCCGGCAGTACAAAAATGTATAGGGATCTAAAACCATATTTACTGGTGGCCGACGATGAAGCTCGATGTTGCTAAGTATGTGGCCGAGTGTGTAACTTGTGCTGGGGTTAAGGCACAACATCAGAAACCATATGGGATTTTAGAACCTTTACTTGTACCCATGGGTAAATGGGAGGACATTACCATGGATTTTGTGACTAAACTGCCCAGAACAAGGAACGGTCACGACATGATTTGGGTGGTCGTTGATCGCTTCACTAAGAGTGCGCATTTCATAGCAGCCAACGAGAAATGGTCTATGGATAAACTTGCGAATTCTTACGTGAAGGAAATTATGAGGCTTCACGGTGTTCCGTTAACGATTGTATCTGATCGTGACAGCCGTTTTACCTCATGGTTTTGGAGAAGTCTACAAGAGGAATTGGGTACCAAATTGTGTTTGAGTACAGCTTACCATCTGCAAACTGATGGTCAAAGCGAACGAACAATTCAAACGTTGGAGGATATGCTAAGAGCATGTACCATGGAATTCCAAGGTAACTGGGATGAACACTTACCTCTAGTAGAATTTTCCTATAATAATAGTTTCCACTCAAGCATCAAGATGGCACCTTATCACACTTTGTATGGGGAAAAGTGTCGAACGCCATCATGTTGGCTGGAAGCTGGGGAAAAGGAGTTTATGGGACCTGAAATAGTCCATCAGACTGCTGAAAAGTTCAAAATGATTAGAGAAAGGTGTTGGCAGCTCAAGATCGACAAAAGAGCTATGCTGACAAGAAAAGACAATTGATATCCTTCGAAGTTGTAGATTCTATTTTGCTTAAAGTCTCGTCGTGGAAGGGACTTATAAGATTTGGTAAAAGGGGGAAACTGCTTCAAGGTTTATTGGACCATTTAAAGTTCTTCAGAGGATCGGGAATCAAGCTTACAAGCTAGAATTACCGAAAGAACTGGAGGGTATTCATAACACCTTTCATGTGTGTTATTTGAGAAAGTTCACGTGAGATGTGCCGAACATAATTCCCATTTCTGAATTAAGATTGGATGAAAAAAAAAGGTTGATCGAAGAACCTGAGGCAATTGTTGACCGTAAGACTAATAAGTTCCGACGCAAGATGGTCGATTTAGTGCTTGTGCGTTGGAAACATACGAATGGGCCAAATCTCACCTGGGAAACGGAGAGTGACATGATGAGTCGCTACCCGCAGTTATTTGTTGATGTGTGATTCCGGGGATGGAATCATCCTAAGGGGGAGAGAATTGTAACGTTCGTGTTTCTTGTCTAGGCATTAATGTTGATGTGATAGTCTAGGTTAACCTTTGTAACTCATTTTGAAGAAATGAAAATGAATTATGTGAATATTATGTGAATTGTGTGTTTTATGCTTAATTACTAGGATTTAATTAATTAAGAATAAAAATGAGCGTCGAAAAAAGAAATATTAGATAAAGCCGATATCTATTAAGAAAGTTGTAGTGGTCGTGACAAGGATTACGGATATATAAAGAATACCAAAATCTGAGTTATAACGAATAAGTAATGACCTGTCGAAGTTTCAAGACAAAACCGGCACGGTGCCGAATGTCGTAAAAAGTGAGTTTTTGATAAACTACTTTTTAGCCTTAGTGATCTAAATGAAAGTCGTAGTGTTCGTTAAACCGAGAGTAGGTATGAAAAGAACGCCCAAATCTGACTTCGTATGAGGAAGTTATGATTTTTCGAAGTTTCAGCTTACTAGTAGACAGCTAAAAACTCGAATTTTAGATCGAGTGATTTTTAGCCGACACAACCTAAACGATAATCGAAGGTCTCGTCAATAGTAGCACAACGGTAAAAAGACAGATGAAAACGGACGTCGGATGAAGAAGTTATGAATTTTTAACGGATTTTCTGTCCCGGTCTGTTAAAAATAATAATATAAAAATTAAAGTCAAAATTAGCCAACGAAGTCTAAACGAAAGTTGTAGAGTGTAATTTACCTACGCGTTCATATAAAGAACGTCAAAAACGAGCTCGTATGCGAAAGTTATGGATTTTAGAAGTTTTGGCGCGAAAATCGAGAAATAATGTCAAAACCGGGAAATTTCGCATACATGGACTTCGGCCACGTCACCCTCACTCAAAATCGTGCCATGTGTCCGAAATCCGCTGAGTCATCCAAAGTGGTCCACTAAAAATCCAACGCGTGTCCTTTCTCACGTGTCCGAGCCTCGCACCAGGTGCCACGACCGAAGCCTCGGACTAGACCTCGGTCCAATCAGAAGACAGCAGCCCACCCCCTCGCATGTGCAACCCACGTGAACACTTCTCGCATTTGCTACCGCGCGGCTTCTTTCTAGCCGTCCGATCAGGAGCCTCGTATCCTATAAATAGGAGGGTGCGAGACCTCCCGGGTATATTTTAGAAAAGTGACATTTTTCACCACTAAATCCATATTTCTTTCATTCCAACTTTCCCCAAAGCCCCGGTATCAATTATAACACCCGAAACACGGCCCGAAGTGCCCGAGAAGCCTGAGAAATTTATCTTTTCCGTTTTGAAGCCCGACCCTCGCAGAGCCCGGTTTCTCAATAAAACTCCCGGTTTTATTAGAAACGAACGTTTTAGGAAACAAATTGCTGCCCGATTATCATCAAATCATGTGAGTGTGTAGTTACTTTCACTTTACACATAGATATGAAGTATTTACCTTAAAATACGAGATATGTGTAAATATATTAATTATTTATTTGAGGTGGCTGTTGGACAGATGTTTTATACAAGTGTTAAACTATATATGTATTTTATCTACAAATATGTTTGGTAGAACATGGGTAGATGAAATAGTCGATGTGTGTTAAAATGGTGAGAGGCCTCGATGTTGTTGTTGTTATTGTTGTTGTAGTCGTCTAGCGTAGTTTAAATGACGACCACGGACTTTTCTATACAGTCCAGTGGAACACTAGCAAGTTCGCAAGTTGTAGGTGTTGATGAACTATATGTTCATTGGCCTACTCCATCCCCCTCATGGTTTCCTTTAGGATATGTATGGCTGAGGAGTCCCCTTCGCAGTAGTGTCCATCCCGATGATATTCCTTAGGCTAGGTCCCTTGTGATAGGTGTTTAGGGACGTAACGTGAGGACAACGGGAATGGGTAATCTGGGTTATTGTTGATGGGTGAACTTAATAAGTTTATTATTATTGTGGGTTGAAAACCCTATATGCTCACCAGCCTCCCAAGCCTGACCCACTCAGCTATTTATGATTACAGGTAGTTGACTCCGATCATAGTCGTAGGATGATAAGAGATCTTTGGATTATAGGCCAGTAGTTGTAAGGCTTATAATGTCTTGTTTATGCTTTTGATATGTAAATAACTGTTGTAAGGCTTATAATGTCTTGTTTATGCTTTTGATATGTATCGGAACATGACATCCCGAGGTTTTGATATGAAATGAATTTATACATTTCTTAAAGAAAGGTTTTGACAAACTTTCATCATATTTTGTTTTGGGGACCGATTCTGCAACATATTTTAAAAAGATTTCTCTGACTTTGTTTTAAAAGAATAAATTAAATCGCTCATTTCTGGCCGAGAAATTAGGGGATGTCACAAACGGACGTCGGATAAAGAAGTTATGAATTTTTAACGGATTTCCTGTCGCGGTCTGTTAAAAATAATAATATTAAAAATAAAGTCAAAATTAGCCGACTAAGTCTAAACAAAAGTCGTAGAGTATAATTTTACCTACGCGTGCATATAAAGAACGTCGAAAACGGAGCTCGTATGGTCACTATTCGGCCACGTCACCTCGCGTGCGAGGCTTCCCCGTGTCCGACACGCGTCGTCTCCTGATCCGACCGAAGTCACGACCCTCTCCTGATCCGACACGCGCCTCGCACCGTGGCTTCTTCCGAACTTCGGCCTCATGGCCTTCGCTGCTGATGACGCGTGGTTGCTGACTACTCCTCCCCCTCGCCACCTGTCCGAGACTTCGGACTATAAATAGGAGGTGTGAACCGTCCCGGTTCCTTCACCATGTTTACCTCATTTTTCATCCTTTTTCACTTCTTTCACCTCCCCAAATTCCTTACAACCCCCCAAGGCCCCGGTATCATATCTAAAACGCGAAGCAAGCCCCGAAATTCTCGAGAAGCTAACCTCTTTCCAGTCGAAGTGCTGCCCGCGTAAAGCCCGATTTTTAATTAAAAACTCGCGGTTTCTTCGAGAAAGATCATTTATAGAAACGAAACGCTGCCCAAATCACCACTTATCAAGTGAGTTCATACCCCTATAATCTACCTTTTTAATGGTTTTTAAATGTTTTTTAGGGGGCAATACAAGTTGAACACAGTCTAAATTGTGTTAATAATTGTATATGATAATAATCACACAAAGGATTTCCTTATGCTTTAAGGATTACCAAATACTTCCAAAATGACTTAAAGCCATGTTAAATCTTTAAAGTCATGTGAACTCTTTTAATACTGTTAAATTCTTTGAAAAAGGTTTTATAAACTATTTCAAATTATAATTGCCAAAATCATGTTTATATGTATAAATATATAAATAAGATTTGAAGGGCTTAAGACTAATGAATTATCTTATTTCCATTTCCTTGTGGGACGTAGAATTAAGGTGGCGTTATTTGTCCGAAGGTTGTTCCCTTCATAATTGTATATATATATATATATATATATATATATATATATATATATATATATATATATATTCTACGTATATGAATATAAAAAGTTACTTCATTCGGTATCATTACCTTTGTATCATGCTGAGCAAAGGTGTTCATCCATGAGAAATCATGCTAATCAGATAGAACATATAAATTATAATAGGTATAATTTATGATTCAAAACTAAATATACAAGTATGATTCAAGATTGTATACTTTTTATTCCAAGGAAATTACTAACAATTCATTTATCTATACCAGGATATGTATAATACTTTTAGTATTGGATAATATATTAAAGAAGTAATAATACATCATACCGGGTTGCATTAACAAGGGTACAAATACAACGTACCAGGGTTAGCAATCACGGGGTAATAATACATCATACCGGGTTTGCATTACCAAGGGTACAAATACAACGTACCAGGGTTAGCAATCACGGGGTAATAATACATCATACCGGGTTTGCATTAACAAGGGTACAAATAAAACATACCAGGGTTAGCAATCACGGGGTAATAATACATCATACCGGGTTTGCATTAACAAGGGTACAAATACAACGTACCAGGGTTGGCAATCACAGGGTAATAATACATCATATCGGGTTTGCATTAACAAGGGTACAAATACAAACTACCAGGGTTAGCAATCACGGGGTAATAATACACCGTAATCTCGTTGAAACAATAAATTTGTGAGACTCTTCATGGTGTACTTATCTAAGTACGACCTTCAGTCCTGACTTATTAACCAGAATCTCCTGGAGGGAGAGCGTGAATTTGTGTATAGATCTATACGGGACTGACAATCCCGCACCTTTACTGTTCGCTATAGTTTGGCCGGCAGGCCTAGGGTTACAAACGTCATATCGTTTCAGACGCCTGAAGAACGTCGCATCAGGCACATCAGTCATATTAGTATGGTTAATAGAACTCACATGGATATAACAACGAGTAAATTAATTAGTAATATACTTCTCTTAAAACAGTACGAAAAGATAATTACATCCTATCTATTTTACTGACCAAATAGACCTTCTGTTAGTTTTTACTTATAGTAAAAACTACGTATCATGAAATCAAGTATGGCAAATATACTTGTACTTTTGGTTTTGGAACATTTAAAACCACAAATCAATATTATGGATATTATAATATTTTCCAAGATTAATACCAATGTTTTACTGTAGAACGGATATAACTAAGAATACTTTTACAAATGAAATAGTTTATTGGATTAAACTACTTTTACAACTGGAACGGTTTTGTGGGGATTTAAAACTACTATCCAGAAATGGTTTTATGGGGATTTAAAACTACTATTCAGAAACGGTTTTATGGGGATTTAAAACTACTTATCAGATGGAACTTAGTCATTCACTCTCTTTAAACTAGTATAACATAAAGGACCTTTAGTGGTTAATTCTATAATTCCTTAGCTTTTACATCAGAGTTATACATAAGTAATATCCAATTGACA
The DNA here is from genome assembly GCF_052849685.1 of Lactuca virosa. NCBI lineage: Eukaryota > Viridiplantae > Streptophyta > Magnoliopsida > Asterales > Asteraceae > Lactuca > Lactuca virosa. The sequence continues at coordinate 300,773,315 of NC_136429.1, read as the reverse complement.
GTGAAATGTGTGACTTCCGCCTTACTTCTTGTTCCTTGTTTGGTTGTGGCCGTAGGGCAGATACACCCATTTAACTGTCCATTCGATATTAGGTTATACGTAACTAGTATAAACTAAGTAATTGCAGAGGGAACTATTGAGGTTATCAGTTTACCACCTCAGGAAATATTGGATTTTCTGGAGGACAAGCGAACTTTTCCAAGAACTTAGAGTATATTTTATATAACTAAAATACTTATGAACTCACCAGCTTAAATGCTGATCTACTCTTTCAAAATAACTCGTATTCTCAGGAATCCAGTAGACAGGTACACTCCCGAAGCTTTTGAGAAGACTACCTAGTACCATACTGCGACTCTTGTCTTCTACTATATCTACTTTGGTGTTTGAATGTGTAATGTTTAAACACTTATGTAAAACTTATACTTATTAATGCAATGGTTGTTTGTACTTTGATTACTATATTGCATGTGTTGTGATACTTACATGAAGTCCTCCGCCCCCGAACGTTTCCGCCGTTCTGGTTTGGGGGTGTGACATATACTTATAGTCACTTGTTTTGATATGTTTAGTAAGTGGCTAAACGATACATAAGGACACATTGAAAATTAACAAAAACGCCACCAAAAATACGTACAGTCACATATTTTATTATTTTATCATGACAAATACTAATTATTAACCACACATAATATAATATAACATGACCATAAATTACTTGTAGCCACTTGATTTATTATGTTTATTATGTGTCATTAAATTATACATATGTGCATAAAAACAGTTCATCTCACCATTGGAATTACCTTTTATCTACATTAGTTTTCTTTATGTGTCGTTAAATGATACATATGGCCATACAAACAATTCGTGTGACCATAGGTATTACCTTTTAGCTACATTAATTTCCTTATGTGACTATATATATATACTAATCGTCTCATCCAAAACCATTACATTTTTCAAATCTGGCAAAAACAATCCAAAATTTTACTAATGATAATTATTCACACTTTATAACGAAATCGTCATATTTTTTTTCTAAAGTGTGGCTATTTTTTTTTAAAAGTGTGGCCATATGTCAAAATTCTTATAGTGTGAGTTGTATTATTGTTAACATAACATTTGATGGATTGCACCATCTATCAATGTTATAAGATTCCTTGGTCCAATACCAATGAAAAGGTTTTTTCTAAGACACTCTCTGAAATGTGGATTAAGGGTTCATCTCTCAGTAGCACATATGGAAGTCTACGATTACGAGGCTTATGTTCTTCGTGAAGTTATCGATAATGTAAAACATAAATAGAGATGTGTTATCTCGTTGGTCAACCCAACAATGATTTTTGGGTAATTGTTTTGATAACAATTGGTTTGTTGCTCAAAGGCGTTCTTCAAAGACAGGGAGGTGATATCCGAAGAAGGTAGTGGGAGCCACACTGATCTTGATAATATGCAAGAGTCGACTAAAAGAAAACCTAAACTTGGTCCTAGCTTTCAATTTGATTATGAAAGAGCTATTGAGGAAATATACATATATACAAATCTTCTTACTAGACTAGGTACAGTACACCATTCACCTAGTTTTATAGATTTTATATTACTAAAGGAAATGAGTCATTGATAGATGACAATCAGAATGTGATAGCTACCACAAGTCATTTTAGGCTTTAAAAAGCAGTGAGATGGAAAAATAACATCTAGAGAGAATCAAATCCATTTGATTTTGAAACTTGGTTAATCAAACACTCGACCGTAATAGATGAAAACAGACACACAATCAAACCAAGTTGGTTAAGAAGGATCTGAAAGCTTATGAATTTCCTTCTAAACTGAAACAAGCGGCTTGCGAAATAAATCTTGGCTTCAATCAAAAAATTCAAAATGTTTGGATTTTGAGAAACAAAGAGGAACCATAATGTATATCGAAGCCACTGGAAGCAATTGTGATCTTTGTTTCAATGATAAAGTTCAAAGAGTTTCAATAATGAGAAATGAAAATAAGATATAAATATATATATATATATATATATATATATATATATATATATATATATATATTTGTGTGTATGTGTCAGTGTGTGTGTGTATATGTGTGTGTGTTCTAGTAAGTGTGTTCTCACCCTTGTATTGTAATGCATAATATACAATTCATAGGAAACAATATTCTAACTTAGCAAGTATAAAATCTTGGTTTTTGTTTGAGAAATTGTTTTGCTTGCAAAACATGGGACAAACATCACACATATTGTAATGTAATGATCTATGGAGATAGATCTTGGTAATTCATTAGGATAAGCCAATGAGCATGAAACCTCGAAGAAACTATAAATAGGTCATATAACATAGCATTGAGCATTGTAATGTTGCAATGAGTCTTGTCCCACATTCTTATGGGATAGATCATATATGTCGTGACATATATAAGATCTGATGACTCATATGCCTTGAGCATGACTAGTCAGATCATATCAACTTGAAGAGAATCATTAAATCAAAGTCAAATACATTCCTTAGCGACCTAGGAGACCAAATGAGATGATCTTAGTATGGACGAGATCAATGTAAAGGTTACATTGATGCTAAGTTCCACACTAATAAAGACAACTTCGTTTATACTCGCGACTCATGCTTTTAATGAATAGTGAAGTATTAGATAGATATAGTACAAAGTAATACATCATAGTGGATTTAAGAATACATTGAAATTAGTTAAGAATGCAATGGAAGTAGTGTGACTAACAAAGATTCATTAGTGACATCATTGTTGAATTCAATCGTTGACAATCCTTATGAAGTTTTTTATAACTGTAAGGGTTTTCTTACCCGAGTATTAATCAAATGTGGAATAAGCTCACATGACACATACTCAGTATGTATCATCATATTTGATAATTATACGAATGTGAAGACCTCATAATCAATATAATAATATTGAAAGAAAATATTGTCGACTCATTCTCTAAGTCAACAAGTATGAAAGTAAGACTTGGTCATGTGGAATTTGATTTGAAAATAATTTGAATTCAAAATACATGGAACAGTTTGTTTTAATTTAGAAAAAAATAAGAGTATGAATTGTAACCATTTTAATGTTTATTTTGTGGAGGGTTATTAAAGAGAATTTTTTGGTATTAAAGTAGTGTTATTCATTACTGTGTTTCATTTTTGCATATTTTGAACCCACTTGTAGAATATTTAATTATGTTCAAAACTCCATAGACGGTCATACTCTTTGGAGTGAGTATAGGAATTTAAAACTGTCATGAGTGTTACTTAATTGTAACATACGAAATTAGACACTAGATAAGAGAGTGTGATAACACTACACGAGTACTTGTAATGTGGATTTTAAATATTGGAACACCCTGCACTTAGAGATTACTTCATGGATCTAGTCATGAGTAATTCAAAGATGATAACATATTTTATTCCTCAAACCGAGATGCATATGGAGTTTTGCTTTATGAAATCTATTGTGTATTGGTCAGCGCCAACGCTGTCTGTAACTGGTAGTCATAAAGGCTATGACTATATATGATATGACTAGTAGGTAACAACTGTGTAGTCAAAGTTTATATGCTCCTTCTGCCTCAACTAGAGAATAAGTATCCACAGTCCCCTCGATGATTTGCTGCTGACATCTAATGTTCCCGGTTGGGACTTGACTAAAATTAATGACTTCAATTTAGTAGTCATATTTAGTAATCATAAACCTTTATCCAGAAACATAATTTTGGACTATGAGATTGACCCATACCCATGTCTCAAGTTCATATAGATATTGTAACATCCCAAAAATTATGAGGTAAAAATTTCATTTTTAATTCAAACAAAACATTAATTATCTTTAAGCCAAACATTGATTATCCTTTTCTAAATATTCAAAAGTAGTTTATAGGAAAAACAGTTATCAAAGTACATTCCCAAAATCAACATAATGCAGAAACATGGGTGGATGCGCTGCGATCAAGCCATACTTTTTCATTTCAAACTGGAAGTACCTGAAACATAAACTGAAAATTATAAGCACGAAGCTTAGTGAGTTCTTCCAAAATACCACATATCAAACAAACATACTCGCGAGCATATCTGGGTGGTAGCCTACTGCTTCGGTCTATTTTACCCGGATACTATCGAGCATATCTGGGTGTTGGCCTACCCCTTCGGTATATTTCAACCGGATACATCCAACCATATCTGGATACTGGCCTACCCTGTAAGTCCCAAATTTGCTTGATGTATCCATCAGATCCAAATGATGATGCGGAATCCCAATCAGTTGGATGCTGCTAGATCAAAATAGAGAAGAAGGAGAAGAAGAATAAAATGAATCTTGTATGATTTGATTATTAGAATGAAGATCCTTACAAGATTCACAAACACACTTGCACCTTCTCTACTTTCTCTCTCTATAACACCTTAGAGTACACACACTTAAGCTCCTTTCTAGCCGTTTTCCCTTATGACTCAACTAACACTATTTATATGGAACATGGGTTGTGAACAGGTTCACGACCGTGAACCAATTCACAGTCGTAAACACACACCTGGGCCATGAACTCTCCTAACCACATGGACCGAAAACCCAATTGCCTAGAAAAGCAAAGTATAAACCATATTTTTGACCTAACAATGTCCCCCTTGGTTTATAACTTTCTTTTCTAATTGACCCAACAAACCTCCCCTAAAAAGTAGTTGGCTTTTCTTGTCAATCTTCATTTGGAGCCTGGCTTCAGTGTTAATCTTTGATTTCTTCAAAGCTTCAAGATGAACTTAATGAATCTTCAATAAATGACTTCGTCTTGAGCAGTTGGGCATTTGTTCAAAATTTGACTTTGAATGCACGTTGGGTGTGGAGGCATCTTGTAGAGATTCTTGAAAATTAGCGCTCTTAGCTTGAGAATCTTCAGAGAGAATAGAGAGATCAAATCTTCTGGATCACTTGATCAGATTCAAGATAATAGCAAATTGATTGAGAAGGCTTCAATTCAATCTGTCACATAATCTTCAAGTCAGCTTCACCTTGCTTCTAGGGTTGAAAGATTGAATGTTGAAAGAATAGTCTTCATTTCTTGTTCCTTCGAATGAAAATTCTTCGATGATCACGGATGAAGCCTTCGCTTAGAAAATCTCGATACAGTCTCCATGAGTCTCATCTACATCTGAAATCACTTTTCAAGACAAAACAAAACTAAAAGAAAACTTAGCACACAATATTTTTGGATTTTTCATATTTTCTGAAAAAAAAACAGAAATAACACTATTTTCGGATTCTTAATTTTCTGATTTTTGTTTGATTTTTGAATTTTTCTGATTTTTGTTTGATTGATTTTTTTTTTTAATTTTAATTCTTCACTTAAATTTGTGCATAGAGGAAAACTATGAACAAATTTAACAAAAACAAAAATGATAAGTAGATTTAAGACTAATTTTGGAATCAAGGTTTTGAGACAGACTTAACTTTGTTTATCAGTACCTTCACCTTTATGAATAGATCTAGTCAACTACCGGTATTGTGGTGTACTAAAACACGAAGGATATCAACAATTTTTTTTAAATATACCATTTAGGTGACGACAACCACGGGTATTGTTGTCCACTTAAAATAAGCAGTGAGATCTACAGAGAACCTATTAACTGTTCAATTTTAGATGCACTAGAACATGTTTCCCGCTTCCTGATATACCCCAATAATTAGGGAGTTCCAAAATACTCCTTACTTTAGATGAGCAGACAATTATTATGGGAGAAGTCAGATTTAGAACGCATATGTTGTACACCTAGGTCGAATCTCTTACAATCTCGCAGAGGGTGAAACATATGGCTAACCAGATTTAGAGGGATGGAGAAGTGGAATGGTGCATATGCTTGTTGGATTAATGTCTAAGTCCATAACTATATTTGGTATGTACTTGACCCGACCCGGCATGGTCCATTTGGGTTGCACTTCACCGACACAATTTATATGGATAGTCTTTTGAGAATAGTATATTTATGATTTATATTAATATTTTATAAGTTCTAATACATTAATATATAATCATATTATTTAATTAGTATTGATCAAGAATTAATGTATAATTAATTAAGTGATCAAAAGGAACTAATTAAATATGGACTCTTAGATATATATGTGTAGTGGGCCAAGTTCATTTAGGTTGGGCTAAGTCTTCATGGATAGTCCATGGAGCTTTAACCCATGGATCCTACGAAATGAAAGGTCATGGGTATTAGGGTTTAACCATAATCCTCCACACTATATAAAGGGTCTTATTGTTGATGAAATTGGGGCTAGTGGCTAGTGTGGATACACTAAAGAGGGCAATAACCAATTTCATAAGTGTTAGCCAAGTATCCATATTCTCTAAAGGTTTTCCAAGGTGCTTAGGTGATTTGTGATTCCAGTTGAGGCTTCCACACTATTGGGGCTAAGCTCTTAAAGCTTGAAGACATCAAGCTACATCAAAAGGTATGTCATCTAACTAGTACTTTGTAGTATAGATGGTTCATAATATGCTAGTTAGGATGAAACCTTGGAATATTTAATATTTGCATGTATAATAGAGAAAACATAGATCTAAGGTTTATAGGGTTGCATGTACACCATAAGAGTGTTAGAATGCTCAAAACCCAACAATGGTATCAGAGACAAGTTTGTTTTCTTGTTATACTTGCAAAATCTGCTTAAAAATCGAAGTTTGTTGCTGTCTGAACAGAAGACTCGACGAGTCTATAAAGGGACTCGACGAGTCCAAGGCAAAAAGCATCCAACTCGTCGAGTTTGTTCATGCACTCGACGAGTTGGACCCTCTGACAACATATCTTCCAGTTTTGGTGCTGGAATTGGTCTAGAATCATTATCTTAAACTGTTTTGGACTTATAAAAACTATTTTTTATGTGGTAATGATTGTGGTAAACCAATTTCAGAGTTGTTATCAAAATTTCAAGTTTTATATGGTTAATTTTATGATTCTTGAAATTGTTGATATGCATGTTCTTGAACTTATGAGTTTAGATGATCATAGGAATTATTTGTAACCTTCTTGGTAGTATAATTCTTGATCAATATGTGTTTTAATGGAGTCCATAACTTGTCCTCAAGTTATGGATAACCAAAAGTCATTTCTTTTAAAGTTTCATTAAAATACATAGGTTACAAAAGTGAAGAGTCTTTTTGGTTTATGAACTCCATAACTTGTCCTCAAGTTATGGATGTGGAAGAGTCTCTTCATTAAAGTTTTAAAAACTTAATTAAAACTCATAAGTTATGAGAAATGAAAAGTTTTGAAAGTTTACAAAACTTGCCCTCAAGTTTTAGAACATGTAAAGTCATAATTAAAACTTTAGTTCCAATCCCTAGAATTTTAAAAAATTAAAATTCAACCCTTATACTTTATAATATTATAAGTTTAATAATATTTATATATGTATCAGAAAAAAAGTCGTCCTACCATTAGTAGGCCTTATTCAAGAAGCCGGTCTATAAGGGGGGTATAAGGTTACTGCCTATAAAATGGCAGTTTAATGGGTGTCCACTCTCACCCACCGCTTCCTTGACCGTTGGAGGGTCGTTATGTCACACCCCAAAACCGGAACGGCGGAAACGTTTTGGGGTGGAGGACGTCATGTTTAGTATCACAAGATATGTATCATAGTAAGCAAAGTAATGAACAACCATTTCATTAGAAGGAAAGTGTTTACAAAGGGTGTGTTCACAAAAGACAGAATACATATACAAATAACAAACATGACTTGAAGCTATACTACTCCATCTTTTGGATCCCAATATGAGTACCTGTCTACTGGGCTCCTGAGAATACAAGTTATTTGAAAGAGTTGATCAGCAATTAAGCTGGTGAGTTCATAGGATTTTAGTGATGTAAGTAAGTTGTAAAATGTTGTGGTAGACTGTTGTTTAAAATATAGTTGAAAAGTGCGTCTGTTCCTCCAGGAAATCCTATATCTCCTGCCTTGATGAAAGATGAGTAAAAATGACTCTACAATCCTTTCTATGAGTACTAAATGAATACAAGTTATATAAAACTAAGAGTAAACAAACAATCGATTGTGTGTATCCGCCCTAAGCCCACACCCAAACAAGGAACAGGGAATGGGGTGGATGACACACATCCCATTGGTTGTTAGATCCTTATTGTATATAACCCTGGTGTATTCTCCTTGTACTCATGGAGTTAGCTGTAATAGTTCCTTTATATTTGAATGAAAAGATTCTTTAAGAAAACCCTTATTTCTTCTAGTAAAATGGTGACCACAGTGATTACTTCTATAATCAATTAGTTTATACTGGCTATATATATAATTAATTATCGAATAGATAGTTAATTGGGTGAATCTGCCCTAAGCCCACCACCAAACAAGGAACAGGAAGTAAGGCGGAAAGCACACATCCAATTATCTATTGGGTGTTAATTATATATGACCGTGTTGTATAAACTAAAGTATTATAGAGTCAGTCACATAAGGTCCTTTGAGGTTATACTGGTTTAATAAAATGGATTAGACCCTTAACTGGTAAGTTTCTAGTTTTGTATATCAAACGTTCTGATTTGGAAAGTATGTTTTGTACTGTGCTTTAACTCTGTGTCAGAAATCTGAACTTTGGTAAGAAAGTCAATAAAGTATTGATTTCTAGAAGTCCAGCTGATTTCTGAGTACATGTCAAAGCTAGTGGGAGGATAAGTGTTATGTTGATAATCATCATGTTAGTGTGAGCATGATAATTATTGTTAGTGTTGCAAGTTAGCAATGTTAATTATAGAAAACAAAAGTTTCAATTCGTAAGGCTGCAGGGATTGAAAAAGTTGTTTTGCTATAATTAAGGGAGAGGATATACTTAATTTCAGTTCTAAAGGCTTAGATTGAGACCTTAATCATCTTTAGTCAAGAATATATATATGAATTTCATGTTGGATTGGTTCAACTTAATGAAATTCTATATATTGCATTCTCAAAATTCGATTATGATTACGGCATCCCTCTTCATAGTCAAATTTTGAAAACATGGCAAATAAAAATTTTGTAGCAAAAGACTGGTCTAGAATCATGTCTTTATGTGAGACATCATGAATCGTGTACCATTTGCTTTGGGTACAGGATCGATTGCATGTGCTATAATATTTGTCATTTCCAAATTTTTCCAAATGCCCAGAGGCATTAAGAAGGGAAAAGGTCTAGAATTGGATATGCCTAAAATGATTAAGCAATTGTCGAGGACAATCTGAGGTTTACCAAAGATTGGTTGCTCAGGGACAGTTGCAAGTATAGTGCTAATTTTGGAAGGACCATATTGACATATTCTGAAAAGAGGCATCTCTTATTCAGAAGTGATAGTCAAAATGAGAATATGGAGTTGTCTCCATAGGTGGAAGTTATCTGTGTAAGATTAGAAAACTTAATGCAAGAAGCATGTCCAAAGCAATGTACTTTGAATGTGAGACTTAGTTTCCATGGAGTTGATCTCCATTGGAATACCTTATAATGATTGTTGACAAGTCTTTGTGACTTTTTACATATTCATTACAGGAGGGTCAGTGCATATAAGTTTAAAATCTAAACAGATTTCGATAAATGATAGGAATTTGAAATTCTCACATTTTTCGATAAGGATTTGGGAGTGTGAAATTAGAATCATTGAAATTATGTTCAATTGGCTAATTTCACAAAGTAAGGATCATAGACAAACATAGAGTGCATACTTGGTGTATGGCAAAGCTATTGTTTAAGAAAAACATAGTGTACATGCTTGGAGCATGGGACAACTAGTGTTTTTAATTCAGGTATAAAGTTGATAAAACCGAAACAATGAATAATGAGTAATCAGTATGGTGATAAATAAAAGTGTTTATTTATATTCATAGGGTTTGATACCATATTTGATTCATTTATTCTTGTGTTTCACTTTGCATGTTTTGACTTCCAGAATAACTAAGTCGCTCTTCCTGAATCATTAAGTTATTCAAACCATCCACAGTCGGTCATATGTTGGAAGTAGATATGAATCAAGACTGTCATGGGTTGGTTTGTAGAGGTCCAAGTTGGTGGACAAAGTGGTGCTACAACACTCATGAGTGCTCATAAGTTCTGAGTATTGGATTCAACCCGCGTTCATTTGAATCACTTCATGGATTTTATCACGAGTGATCATGAGACGATAATATCTTATATTCTTCAAACCTAGAGATATGAGTTGTTACTATGAGTTGATTATACATTGATTGCACGAAACGCATTTGGTAACTCGATGTTATAAAACGTGCCTTTGTGTATGATTCAACAAGTAGTAGAACAAGCCATATGAGTTGGAGTTTATCCATTCCTTTTACCTTCGGGATAAAAGCGATATCTGTGGGCCCCTCGATGATTTAGCGATGACACATGTGAGTGCTTGGCCAAGCCAGGACTGATTTGATTTGTTCAATCAGTCAGTCATCATAAATCGAAAATCGGGAAACAACAAATGGACAGAGAGAATGATTATAATCCACGTCTCAGTCCATATGATATCTAAAATGGAGGAATATATGATCCCTTATCTAATGGACGCGTCATTGATTTGTTCAGAGTTCGACCGCGGCTTTAAGAGCTACGATTGCTAGTCGGGTTATGAAGTCGTACTTGCAATAATAGTTTTATACTTATCCAAGTGGGAGACTGTTGGATTAGATGTCTAAGCCCATAAATATTATTGGTATATACTTGACCCGAGAGTAGCATGGTCCATTTGGGTTGCATATCATCAGGACAATTTGTTAGGATGGACTTTTGAGAGAAGGTTATTTATGGTTTATTAATATATTATAAGTTATAATATATTAATATGAAATCATATGTTTTAATTAGTATCGATCAAAAATTAATTTGGAATTAATTTAGTGATCAAAAGAGACTAATTAAATCTATGGGGACTAATTATGATAATTAGTTATATTTATATGTGTTGGGCTTATGATCCATGTTGGACCAAGTTTATGTATGGATACATAAAGAGTTAGGCCACATGAACCATGGATCATAAAACCCATGGGTATGGATTATGGGTTATACCCATGACCCTTGGAATCCTACATACAAATAGGTTACTCCATAGCCAAAATCACCACTTCTTTTCTTAGAGAAATATGGAGGTGTTTTGGTGCATGGAATTCTCTCTCAAGAGCCACCTTTGTCCTAGGTGTGTTGTGATTCCATTTGAGGCATTTCATACTATTGGTGCTAAGCTCTTAAGGCCAAATACATCAAGACTTCAAGCCACATAAAAGGTATGTTTCCCTAACTAGTATATTATATGGTTTATGTCAAATGCATGCTAGTTATAGGTTTAACGCCTTGGAAACCATTTGCATGTATAATAGAGAAACCATAGATCCAATGTATTTAGGGTTGTATGTGCACCATAGGATGTTGTAGTATACTAAAACCCAACAGGTACTTCCAGGGGTGATGATTGCGGATGGGGTTGGAAGAGGAGGGGTAGGAGGGTATGGGGCAATACCTTCCGTAGCCTCAATATGATCTGAGACATCAGCAGTCTCAAGACCAAGAGTGGAGAGAATGTGGGTTGGGAGTCTTCTAATAGGCCCAAAAATAGATTGATCAGAAGAGGGATTGTACCTTTTAAGATCCTTGGTGACAAAGAAGTTCATGTCGTTTCCAGTGCTGATACCTGCATCCGCATGAAGGTCTGAAATGCAAAGGGACCACAACCTTGCAAATGTAAGTTCGGTAGGGTTCTCCCTTGGGCTCTCCTTGGGAATGTATTGTAGAAAATTGTCCCATAGAATCTGACCGTAGTTTACGTCATGGCCAGTGAAGATACTCCATACTAACTGAAGGAGTTTGAATCCCATATTATCCGTGCCTCCGGTTCTGCCGGATAGACTGCGGATGACAAAATAGCAAACGAATTGCCAGACCGCAGGCAGTTGATTTTTCTTGAATTCCCCAATGTCTTTGGTTTTCTTCTGATATGCCATTTGCTAAAGTGTAGAAGTGATGTCCGCCATGGATGGAGTAAAGATCTTGATTGAAGGATGAACAAGAAGGTTAATGGCAGAAAGAAACTTTTCTTTAGACAGAATGACAAAGAATCGTTAACTAGGTTAAGATGCACTTCTTGTGGGTTCTCGAGTGGTCGATAGGCTGAAAAGGCACATTTGAATAGGGTTGAAAGGGGAACAATGTCTGTAAACGAATAGAATGTTATCGAATGGGCCAAACAGGGGGTGACTGTTCAAGAACTTGATCATTAGCTTGATCGGAGCATTGTAAGATGAATGGTCTTCAAATATAGCTCTGACATTGCTTGATGCTATCGTAGGTGTGGGGTGTCTTGAAGCAGAATCTGAACCAGTAGGGTTCACTGATCCAGAGGCTTTGTATTGTTTCTTGGAAACACTGGATTTCACCATTGTAGGATTTTGAGAGAAAGTGGAAAAACAGAGTGCGAAAATAGAGAAAGGATTTAGAATTCAGAGAGCGTAAACTGTTCTTGGGGAAGAAGAAAGGTTTTTATAGGGGCTTATGGGAGCGGGAAACGTTTTTACCCTAGGTAAAAGGATAAGGTAAAAAAAATTGGGGGTTCTTCTGATTTGGGAGGTGAAATCTCAGCCACATATTATGAAACTGTTTAAATTTTTGAGATTTTACCAAAAAAGGGTTTGCATTTAATGAAAAGTCAGACGTACAACATCACGTCTAGTGATCGTGTGGTGAGGGTTGGTTCGATCCGTTGTGCAAAAAGAAGTTGTAACGGATGGGACGTGATGGCTAAGAGGAAAAGACATATTAAGGCTTGGTTTATGGAAAAACGTTCTTTTTGTCATCATTCCTAAAATAGGTCTGACACAAGGTTTATTCAAAAAGGAGATGAGACAGTTTCTCAAGGAATGTTTTTTTTTTCTTATTTAATTAAGGATCATTAAATAGCACACCATGATTTAAAAATTAATGAAACAGTTGAGAAATCATTATTGTGACTACGGATGGAAACTTTATTGCGGATGGAAACTTCATTGCGGATGGGTAGATGTATGACTGCAGTAGAAGAACTAAAGAGAGCACTTGTACAAAAAATTAGTAACAACAAACAATAAGGACCAGTGAAGGATAAATATACTATACGGTTGCAGTACATGGACTGCGGTACACATGATATACCAAAACCATCTATCATAAGTAACTTTCAGTTAGGACCGCAACAGAGACCAAGGATGGTCTGCGGTACCTATCAATTCAGAAAGAATTGTGGGTCCGGATTCATCATTCCTAACATTTGTAAGAAACTGTTGAGTTTTGTAGAGTCAAGTGCCTTTGTGAACACATCAGCAATCTCTTCATGAGTATGGACAAAGATGAGTTCAGTGTTACCTTTCAGGATGTGGTCTTTGATGAAATGATACCGTAGTTCAATATGCTTGGTCTTGGAGTGATGAGTCACAGTAAATTGGTATCCGCAACATTCTGTATCCGTAGTCCATAAGTTGTGTCTTCATCCATAGAACTTGTGAACAACAGCTGGCTGCGGCCACATATTCAGCTTCTGCGGTGGACAGAGATACACAACTTTGTTTCCTTGATGACCAGCTGACGAGTCTTCCACCCAGAAATTGACATCCAGCTGAAGTGCTTTTTCGATCTAGTCTGCATCCGGCGTGATCCGCATCTGTGAATGCTTGAAGGGTGAAAGCATTGCCTGCGGGGTACCATAATCTAATAGACTTGCTTCCTTTCAGGTACCTTAGTACTTGTTTGGCTGCGGTCATGTGTGACACTTTTGGGTCAGCCTGATACCTTGCGCATACACCAGTTGCAAAGACAATGTTTGGCCGGCTTGCGGTGAGGTACATCAAAGAGCCTATGATACCTCTATAGGTCTTGTGATCCATATATTCGCCTGAGGGATCAACATAGATCTTATATCCGAAGGCCATGGGGACCTTAGCCGAAGAACAGTTGTCCATAGAATATTTCTTTAACAGTTCAGTGGTGTATTTCTCCTGATGAATGAATATCCCTTGAGGAACTTGTTTCACTTGAAGTCCTAGAAAGAAGTTAATCTCTCTATTCATGCTCATTTTGAACTTGTTGGTCATGAGCTTAGCAAATTCATCCACCATTCCTTGATCAGTTGATCCAAAGATGATATCATCCACATATATTTGTACAAGCATAAGGTGATCACCATTTGCTTTTCTAAATAAAGTGGGATCAATCACTCCTCTTTTGTATCCTGACCAGACAAGAAATTCAGAGAGAGTCTCGTACCACGCTCTTGGGGCTTGCTTCAGACCGTAGACTGCTTTTTCAAGTTTGTAGCAGTGGTCTGGGAATTCAATACTTTCAAATCCTAGAGGTTGCTGAAGATAAACCTCTTCTTTTAATTCTCCATTGAGAAATGCACTCTTAACGTCCATTTGGTGTACCTTGACGTTCTTGTGGGCTGCGTATGCTAAGAAGATTCGGATGGCTTCCATTCGTGCCACCGGAGCATACGTTTCATCATAGTGAATACCTTCAAGTTGACTATAGCCCTTAGCAACTAACCTTGCCTTGTTTCTGACTACCGCACCAGATTCATCCATTTTGTTTTTGAATACCCATCTAGTACCAACAATGGTGTGACCATGTGGCTTCGGGATGAGTTGCCACACCTTGTTCCTTTTAAATTCTTCTAGCTCTTCATGCATTGCGGATATCCAGTCTGGTTCTAGTAATGCTTCTTTGATCGTTCGGGGCCTAACTGAGGACATAAATGCTGCGTAGTGACAATGATCAGATAAGTCCTTGGAAGATCGAGTCTGGATACCTATGGATGGGTTGCCAATGATTTGACCTGGTGGGTGATCCTTCGTCCATACGTGTAGACGAGGTTGTAGATGATAAGAAGCTGCGGTAGAGGGAATGTCTTTGATATCAGAAGTCTCTGCAGTTGGAGATGGCAGTTCCCCCTGGATTTGAGAACATCCTGCGGAATCATCTTGGATTGTTGGAACGAGAATGGAATTTTCTGGGGCAGATGGGAGAGGTTCCCCCTGGATTGATGATGGGAGTTCTTCTGGAACTTGAGAAGGTTCCCCCTGCACAGCGGATGGAAGAGTGATAATCCTAGAGAGTGTTCTTGTTTCAATGTTCTCTATGTTTTCATCATCCGAGTCCGAAGAGTCGTTTGATGGTAATGATTCTCTACGGATGGGAACTTGAGTTATATCAAGTACCGGAACCTCGATAGTTGTTGCTTGATCCGGAGTAGAGCTTTCCCCCTCAACCGGTGAGGTGGAAGTATTGAGAGATGCTACTTCGGATAGTAAAGGACCAGATACATCAGCGTGCTGTTGTTGAGCTTCTTGAGACACAAGAACTTCGGATAATTTGGCTGTTTCTACAGGGTCGAAGAGATCGTCATAGTTGACTTCAACTAGGTTTAATGGACCCAAAGAGGCAGGAATATCACTTTCCAGGATTGCTGTGGTTTCAGTGGATGGATAGGTGTTGCGGATGTGATAGTCATCAAATTTCACATCAAAGCTTTCAATGATCAACCTTGTGCGTCTAATGAGAACTCGATACCCAACCTTATTAATGGAGTAGCCAAGGAAGATGCCTTCATCAGACTTTGGTGCAAACTTGTTAAGCTGATATTTGTTGTTGATCACAAAACATCTACACCCAAAGATATGAAAGAAGCGAACATTTGGCTTGCGGTTGTTAAGGCCCTCATACGGTGTTTTGTTGAGACGTTTGCACACAATGCTTCGATTCTGTACAAAGCATGCGGTTGCTACTGCTTTGTCACACCCCAAAACCGAGAACGGCGGAATACGTTCTGGGGTGGAGGACGTCATGTACAGTATCATAACAAAGCATAATAGTAAAGACAAGCAACAACATCCATTGCATTAAGATCATAATTGTAATACAAACGTGTTCAGTACAAATGTTAGACACCAAAATACAATCAAAATAAAGTGGAGTCTTATGTGTGCTCCGTCTTCTCAAAAGCTGCATCCGTACCTGTCTACTGATGACCTGAGAATACAAGTTATTTTGAAAACGTTTATCAGCATAAAGCAGGTGAGTTCATAAGTATTTAGTGTCATTTCATGTATAAAATATTCACAATTATACATTGTAAAAGTAAGTTTCGGTGTTCGAAAATAGCATGGGCCCTAGAAAACCCTATGTTTTCCAGAAAAAAAGTAGTCTTCACCAAGACCCGATGGTTTGTTCGTTCCTTTGATAATGTACAAGTTTTCCCAGTAGTTATTAGTTTGAAAATATAGTTTGACTTTATCCATGTATAGTAATGAGAAAAATGTTTTACCCCAACAGTATCACTGTCGGCCATATGTAATGAAATGCAGGCTCCAGGTAGTATTAAATGTACAATACTCCTCAGGGAGTCTGTTGCCTTTAATTTTTAAAGTATTAATTAAAGGTTTGAATGTGAACTCGTACGTAACCATGCTGATTGACAATCGAATCCCTTTGACCCTCCGAGTCATATGTAGTGATGTGACATTTTGTCACCCCTGGGCCTAGACGGCTCAGACTGTAGCTAGCAGTCGAGATGTGGGAGTGTCTGTCCCGTATAGATCTATACACATAATGCCCGCTCTCCCTCCAGGAGACTCTGGTTACGCGGTGATAGCACAAAGATGTGTCGTATCGAGAAATAGTATGTCACATTCTATTTTAGTAAGTTCTATTGTATAGTATGTAGTGTTCTCCTTGTATAGTATACAGTGTTCTCTTGTATAGTATATAGTGTTCTCTTGTATAGTACATAGCATATATTGACTCACAACTGAACTGACTCTAGTAGTTGTCATGGCAATAGTAGTATTGAGTAGTATCCCTTAACTATACCTATTATAGTTAAATAGTATTGTTGGTTACATGTCTTTGATATCCAAAGGCATTGAACTGATATGAAAACTTTTATATCTGACACAAATATATGAGATATATAACTAAGAATTCAACGAGAGTCGGACTAATAACAAAATACCCTAAGCCCACAATCAAACAAGAACAGGAAGTAAGGTGAGTTATTAGTCCTAAGTCCTTCAAGTCTTACTTATATAAATATATTGGTGTAGATATGGTTTGGGAATAAAAATAGTTTAAAAGAATTTTTGAAAATAGTTTTATAGTGATTTAACACGAAAATGAATTTGGTAAGCATTTGAAAACAGTTTAATTGGCTATATAGTTGAAAATATAGAAAATCCCTTTTTGGTGGTAAAAACAGTTAATAGTGTAGAAAATCCTTTTGGTTGCAAGTTATAATTCACATGCGATTGTTACTATAACTTATTTGGTTCAACTTGTATTCCCCCCCATAAAACAGTTAAAAACATTTAAAAAGGTTCATTTAGGGGTATGAACTCACCTGTAGTGAGTGAAGTGGATGGAAACGCCGGGTAGGATGCTAGGTGTCAAGTGAGGACTTGAACACACACACGGATCCTATGTAACATGTAGTGATGTATAAAGTATCTAATTAGTTGTGTAGTCACTAATTAGGTGAGTAAAGGCACTTCAATGTATGAAAACACTTGGTTTCAAGTGTTAGGAGTGCTAAGGGTTGCATCTAAGGAGTGTATGGCCTCACTATGGAGTTTACACTTCACTTGGCCACACTTAAGTGTGTTTACGGTTGGGAGACCATTTCCCCCATGATTTTACGGCCGTAAACTCATGGAAATGGTGAGTTTGTGTGTCTAAAGGTCTCATGCATCACAAGGAAGGTTCCTAGGATCAATTCAAAAGCTTGGGAAGTGATTAGGGTTCAATTGGGTACTCCCTTGGAGTTTACGGTCCTTGGACCACTCCTTGGGAGTTTACGGTCGTAAACTCTAGGGTTTACGGCCGTAAACCCTTGACCACTTCAACCATTTCATGTTTTAGGGTCCTAAGCTCATCTACACTAGTTTCTAGTTCATCAAACAAGCTAAGGAAGGGTCTAGGGGTATCAAAACACCATTTGAGGTGTTTACAGTTTTGGGTTTACAGTTTTTGAGTGTTCAAGAACCGTAAACTCAAGTTTATGGCCAAAAAGTCATGATCTTGGGTCCCTTAGTCCATGCATGCAAGTATCTAAGCTATATCTAAGCATTAGAGAAGGTTTGGAAGTGTTTTGGGGCTTCAAAACCCTCATATAGGAGTTTACGGTTTTGGGAGGCTCCCCAAACCGTAAATACATGCATGTTGAGGCATTTGGATGATCCATCTCGAAATAGCATGAATACCAAGCTAGAAATTCAAGTTAGGAATATTACCTTTGATTTTTGAGGCTTGAAAGTGGTGTTCTTGAGCCAAACCCGATTTTTGAGAGAGAAGGTAGAGAGAGAATGCTCCAAGGTGGGGAAAAGACTCTAAAGGTGGACACTCCTCCTTTATATATGGCTGCCTAGTGGGAACCCACCATACACTGTCGTTTAAACGGAGCTAAATGTTTTTACCCGGTAAACTAACCGTAACCCGACTTAGATGCTTTTATTTCGTCATTAAATATATATTATTTTAATAACTCAAAATGAATTATTTTAATAAATAAAAGTTAACGAAAAATTTTAATAGAACTAACTTTTATTAACGGAAATAGGTTACAGTGACGGAGTAAATTTCGGGTTGTCACATCATCCCCCCGTTAGAGGGAATTTCGTCCCGAAATTCAGAATTCAAGTAGTTACGTTATTACAACACAACTAAGCAAAGAGATGAGGATAGTTAAGTTTCATTTGATCCTCGCGCTCCCAAGTGAACTCTGGTCCTCGTTTGGCGTTCCAACGAACCTTCACAATCGGGATGCGGCTTTGCTTCGTTCGTTTGACCTCTCGGTCCATGATCTCCACAGGTTCTTCCACGAAGCTGAGGCTCTCATTGATCTCGATTTCATCGAGTGGAATTATGAGAGTCTCTTCGGATAGACACTTTTTCAAGTTCGAGACGTGGAAGGTAGGATGCACATTACTAAGTTCGCGGGGTAGATTGAGTTTGTAAGCTACGGGGCCGATTCTAGCGAGAATCTCAAAAGGCCCTATGTATCTTGGATTCAGCTTTCCGCGCTTTCCGAAGCGTATCAAGCCTTTCCAGGGTGAGACTTTCAAAAGGACTCGGTCTCCCACCTGGAATTCCAAGGGTTTCCTCCGTTTGTCTGCGTAGCTGTTCTGTTGGTCCCTTGAGGCTTTAAGTCGTGCTCGGATTTGTACGATCTTTTCGGTGGTTTCGCGGATGATTTCTGGACCGGTGAGAGTGCTGTCAGGAACTCGTCCCTTAGCTAATTGAGTGTCGCCTACCTCGGCCCAGCACAGAGGGGATCTGCACTTCCGGCCGTATAGGGCTTCGAATGGGGCAGCTTTGATGCTTGTGTGATAACTGTTGTTGTAGGAAAACTCGACTAGGGGTAAGTGGGTATCCCACGCCTTACCAAAGTCGATTACACAGGCTCGCAACATATCCTCCAAGGTTTGAATAGTTCTCTCACTCTGTCCATCGGTTTGAGGATGGTATGCTGTGCTCATATCCAGCTTAGTTCCAAGAGCCTTCTGTAGTGACTGCCAGAACCTTGAGGTGAACCTGCTATCCCGATCGGAAATAATGGACACAGGTACACCGTGCAGTCGGTCTACCTCTTGGATGTAAATTCGCGTAAGTCTCTCCATTTTGAAATTTTCCTTGATAGGAAGGAAGTGGGCGGATTTGGTTAGCCGGTCGACAATTACCCAAATGGTGTCGTACCCACTTGGAGATTTGGGCAATTTGGTAATGAAATCCATAGTAATTCTCTCCCACTTCCATTCAGGTATCACTGGCTGTTGGAGAAGACACGAGGGTTTCTGGTATTCGACCTTGACCTTAGCGCAAGTAAGGCACTTATTCACGAAGGTAGCGATTTCCGCTTTCATGTTAGGCCACCAGTACGATTTCTTGAGATCCAGGTACATCTTATCTGAACCTGGGTGAATGGAATATCGAGTGTTGTGCACTTCTTTCATGACCAAGTCTCTGAAACCACCGTGTCGCGGTGTCCAGATCCGGTCCATGAGGTAGTAAGCTCCGTCATCCTTGACTACCAGATTCTTATCCATTCCTCGCAGGGACTCTCCCGCCACATTTTCCGGTTTCAAAGCTTCAAGCTGTGCTCCCTTAATTTGTGCGGGTAGATGCGAATGGATAGTCATGGTTAGGGACTTGACTCTTCGCCCAGAATATTCCTTCCGACTTAGGGCGTCTGCTACTACATTGGCTTTACCCGGGTGGTAACGAATTTCACATTCGTAGTCATTGAGTAGCTCGACCCACCGTTGTTGTCTCATGTTGAGCTCCTTCTGGTTGAAGATGTGCTGGAGGCTTTTGTGGTCGGTATAGATGGTGCTCTTTGTACCATACAGATAGTGTCTCCATATTTTTAGGGCGAACACGACCTCTCCTAGCTCGAGGTCGTGCGTGGTGTAGTTGACTTCGTGTGTCTTTAGCTGTCTTGAGGCGTAGGCAATGACCTTACCTCGTTGCATCAGAACACAGCCGAGCCCCTGATTGGATGCATCGCAATATACTACGAAGTCTTCTGTTCCTTCGGGGAGGGACAGTATCGGCGCGGTGCACAAGGCTCGCTTCAGGGTTCGGAATGCCTTCTCTTGTTTTTCTTCCCAGTCAAAGGCCACGCCTTTCTGGGTCAATGCCGTAAGAGGCTTCGCAATCCGAGAGAAATTCTGAATGAATCTTCGGTAGTAGCCAGCGAGGCCTAGAAATTGGCGAATTTCTGTAGGCGTCTTCGGTGCTGACCAGTTCTCAATAGCTTTAATCTTGGATGGGTCCACGTGGATTCCTTCTTCGCTAACCACGTGTCCTAAGAATTCGACTCTTCGGATCCAAAATTCGCACTTTAAGAACTTTGCGTAAAGCTTCTCCGATTGTAGAGTTTCCAGGACCTGTCGCAGATGATCGCTATGCTCTTCCTCACTTCTAGAGTAGATAAGTATATCATCAATGAAGACGATGACGAACTGATCCAAGTAAGGACGGCATACTCTATTCATCAAGTCCATGAAGACCGCGGGCGCATTGGTCAGTCCGAACGGCATCACTACGAACTCGTAGTGCCCGTAACGAGTCCGGAAGGCTGTCTTCGGAAGATCCTCCTCGAGCACTCGCAACTGGTCATACCCGGACCTTAGATCAATTTTGGAAAAGTAACTCGCCCCTTGCAGTTGATCAAATAAATCGTCTATACGAGGAAGGGGATAACGGTTCTTGATTGTCAGCTTGTTGAGTTCTCTGTAGTCGATGCACATGCGGAACGATCCGTCTTTCTTCTTTACGAACAAGACTGGTGCTCCCCAGGGTGAGAAGCTTGGTCTTATAAAGCCCTTGCTGAGTAGTTCGTTAAGTTGGCCGGATAGTTCTTGCATCTCAGCATGCGCTAGACGATATGGCGATTTAGCTACGGGGGTAGCTCCTGGAATTAAATTGATTCTGAACTCGACTTGACGTTTGGGAGGTAGGCCTGGCAGTTCCTCTGGAAAGATGTCAGGGAAGTCACACACGACGGGGAAATCTTTGAGTTCTTTCGTTTTCCGGCTCGTGTCGACAACGTGTACAAGGAATGTGCGATATTCCTTGCGCAAGTATTTCTGGGCTTGAATGCTCGAGATGATGCGAAGGCTCGTACTGGGTTTGTCTCCGTAGATCATCAATGTTTCATTGTTGGGCGAGTTCAAACGGATGGCTTTGTCGAAACACAGAATGTCGGTACGGTGGAGACTCAACCAGTCCATGCCTATGATGACATCAAAGCTCTTGATCGCTACTAGTATGAGATCGATAGGAAACGAATGATTATCTAGCGTGAGGGTGCAACCTATGTAGATTTCGTTAGAACTTTCCGTCTTGCCGTTAGCCATTTCTACGACGAAGGTTTCTTTCAGTGATTGCGGTGATTGTTTGAGTAAGTGTTTAAAGTTTTGATTTACGAAACTTCTTTCTGCCCCACTATCGAATAGGATACAAGCATAAGAGTTATCAAGAAGGAACGTACCCGTGACTACGGTGGGGTCTGCTACAGCCTCATTATGGCCAATAGCAAGTAGTCTACCTGCTCCTCCCGCGTTGCCAGCCTTTGCACAATTTGTTTTGAAATGTCCGACTTCGCCACAGCCATAGCAGGCCTAGCTCGCTCCCGAACTGGGAACTTGGGAAATAGGTTTGGGAGGTGCTCTGCAGAACCGGATGGTGTGGCCCTTCCGGTCGCAATTGGTGCAGTGCATTTCACGGCATGGGCCGTTATGATGGAAGGCGCACTTATCGCACTTGGGTAGATTCCCCGCATATGTTTTGGCGGGCACAGGGGCAGTAGGAGTAGTGGCAGCATGGACAGCCACTATTTGCTGGTTACTGGAAGAGGATTTGACTGATTTCCCCTTCCTTCGATCTCCCCGTTTTCTCTTGTTGTCGGAGGCGTGAGTTGGAGCAGTAGTGATGGTTGTAGTTGTTGATGGAGCACGGGGAACTTCATGATCGATAAGCATTTGGGCCAACTCCTTGGCACTTTCAAAGGTCGTTGGTCTTGATGATAGAACGTTCCCACGATATGGAGGCACTAGGCCCCCGATGTATCGCTCAATCTTCTTGGCTTCCGAGGGGATCATGTTAGGGCATAGAGCTACCAGCTCGCAGTACCGGGTTGTGTAAGCTACTATATCGGAACCCTGCATTTTGAGACTCCAGAGTTCCTCCTCCAATTTCTGAATTTCTCCCTTTGGGCAGTACTCTGTCATCATTAGGTCTTTCAGTGTATCCCAACCCATGGCGTTAGCTGCTACCAGGGAGAGGGCTTTGACATGGCCATTCCACCATGTTAGGGCCCTTTGGGTGAGGGTACAAGTAGCAAACTTTATCTTGCTCCCTTCGGGGCAGGAGCACATTTCGAATACTGCTTCGGTTCTTTCGAACCATTGGGTTAGGGCAAGGATTCCCCCGGTCCCGTTGAAGTAGGTAGGCTTGCAACTGATGAAATCTTTGTATGTGCATTCCCGAGCACGGGGGTGGGTTTCACCCTGGCTAGAGTTAGTGCCCAGTCCACCTCCACTGGCACCACCA
Source organism: Lactuca virosa (assembly GCF_052849685.1). Classification (NCBI taxonomy): domain Eukaryota; kingdom Viridiplantae; phylum Streptophyta; class Magnoliopsida; order Asterales; family Asteraceae; genus Lactuca; species Lactuca virosa. Next base: position 300,750,190 of record NC_136429.1, on the reverse strand, counting down.
GAATTGACTTGCGCCAGAGCGGCGGTCACGGCTGCAGTCACGGCTGTTTGGAACAACACTGGGTCGAACTGCGGAGAAACCGGCGGTGTAGGTGGTGGTGGTGGAGCTTGAGTTGTGGGAGTTCTCTTGGTTGGACGCTTGCGAGGCGGCATCCTGTACTGAAAGGTTACGAAAACGATGACAATAGTAAGAATCGATTTGTAAACATGATAAGAGTGTTTCTTGGACTAACTCTCTATAGTCTAACAAACAAAGGGAAATGTACTGCTAGGTTAGGGACACCCAAAAGTACAACTTCCCCATCAATTAGATACTACCAATAGTACTGGTATTACTGATGTATAATGAGTTCGAGAAAGAAAATGACCTAACAGTAGGTCTTACATCAAACCATCAGGGAAAATGTTGGCAGTTTAGTAATCTAGCTCGAGTACTTCCAAAGTTAGGAATGTTTACAGGCATGTACTCTAATGACTATAGAAAGAAGGCTATTCCTTAATCAAAGAGAGGGATGAGTTGGCATCTTTTACTGGCGACGGGGATCCTTTGGGGCAAACCCTAAGATCATCCAGTTGGCGCACAACTCCCTGAAGATATCGCTCGTGCGTCATCTGACGTGCTCAGAGTTTCATGACTTCCGCTCGGGATGCGGTTATGCCATCTACGCGAGAATAGGGAAAGAAAAGTTGATAGGCGTGCTAATCTAGGATACTTATAAGATGATCGTTATTAGTCGACCCAAGATTTGCATAGTATATACCAATTACATGTAATCGAAGCAGAATAGACCTTCGAATAAGTGACCCTAACTCCAAGCCCACAATCAAACAAGAACAGGAAATGAAGCAAAGGTCACAGATAACCGTGGTGTATCCACTTAGCAACTATTGCCCTACTAGTAACGACCCTTTTAGTTCTCACATATGTTGTAACTAGAATGCAGAATACTCCTATAGCATTATTGTTCTGATGTTCTTGTAGCAATATTGGTAAGTTTTAGACTTGTTGCAACACCACAGCCATTCTTAGGCACATGCTAGCCACTCCTAGGAAAATGTAGTTGATCAGGCTACATCCGCCTAGTTTTGGCCATATGTCTCTAAGCCTAACTGTGTTGTTCAACAATCTTAATACTTTTGTTCTGTTCTAGTATGGTACTGACCCTTTGTATGAATGAATGTATATATATACTTAGTTAAATATTTTATTATTTAAAAGTATATATTCTTGTTCAGAGTGTTTTAGTCCCGATGTGTTTATAGTTTGTATATCTTTTATGGGTTGATATACTTGATTCACTATAAACAGTGCTCTGATACCAATCTGTCACACCCCAAAACCGAGAACGGCGGAATACGTTCTGGGGTGGAGGACGTCATGTACAGTATCATAACAAAGCATAATAGTAAAGACAAGCAACAACATCCATTGCATTAAGATCATAATTGTAATACAAACGTGTTCAGTACAAATGTTAGACACCAAAATACAATCAAAATAAAGTGGAGTCTTATGTGTGCTCCGTCTTCTCAAAAGCTACATCCGTACCTGTCTACTGATGACCTGAGAATACAAGTTATTTTGAAAACGTTTATCAGCATAAAGCAGGTGAGTTCATAAGTATTTAGTGTCATTTCATGTATAAAATATTCACAATTATACATTGTAAAAGTAAGTTTCGGTGTTCGAAAATAGCATGGGCCCTAGAAAACCCTATGTTTTCCAGAAAAAAAGTAGTCTTCACCAAGACCCGATGGTTTGTTCGTTCCTTTGATAATGTACAAGTTTTCCCAGTAGTTATTAGTTTGAAAATATAGTTTGACTTTATCCATGTATAGTAATGAGAAAAATGTTTTACCCCAACAGTATCACTGTCGGCCATATGTAATGAAATGCAGGCTCCAGGTAGTATTAAATGTACAATACTCCTCAGGGAGTCTGTTGCCTTTAATTTTTAAAGTATTCATTAAAGGTTTGAATGTGAACTCGTACGTAACCATGCTGATTGACGATCGAATCCCTTTGACCCTCCGAGTCATATGTAGTGATGTGACATTTTGTCACCCCTGGGCCTAGACGGCTCGGACTGTAGCTAGCAGTCGGGATGTGGGAGTGTCTGTCCCATATAGATCTATACACATAATGCCCGCTCTCCCTCCAGGAGACTCTGGTTACGCGGTGATAGCACAAAGATATGTCGTATCGAGAAATAGTATGTCACATTCTATTTTAGTAAGTTCTATTGTATAGTATGTAGTGTTCTCCTTGTATAGTATATAGTGTTCTCTTGTATAGTATATAGTGTTCTGTTGTATAGTACATATCATATATTGACTCACAACTGAACTGACTCTAGTAGTTGTCATGGCAATAGTAGTATTGAGTAGTATCCCTTAACTATACCTATTATAGTTAAATAGTATTGTTGGTTGCATGTCTTTGATATCCAAAGGCATTGAAATGATATGAAAACTTTTATATCTGACACAAATATATGAGATATATAACTAAGAATTCAACGAGAGTCGGACTAATAACAAAATACCCTAAGCCCACAATCAAACAAGAACAGGAAGTAAGGTGAGTTATTAGTCCTAAGTCCTTCAAGTCTTACTTATATAAATATATTGGTGTAGATATGGTTTAGGAATAAAAATAGTTTAAAAGAATTTTCGAAAATAGTTTTATAGTGATTTAACACGAAAATGAATTTGGTAAGCATTTGAAAACAGTTTAATTGGCTATATAGTTGAAAATATAGAAAATCCCTTTTTGGTGGTAAAAACAGTTAATAGTGTAGAAAATCCTTTTGGTTGCAAGTTATAATTCACATGCGATTGTTACTATAACTTATTTGGTTCAACTTGTATTCCCCCCCATAAAACAGTTAAAAACATTTAAAAAGGTTCATTTAGGGGTATGAACTCACCTGTAGTGAGTGAAGTGGATGGAAACGCCGGGTAGGATGCTAGGTGTCAAGTGAGGACTTGAACACACACACGGATCCTATGTAACATGTAGTGATGTATAAAGTATCTAATTAGTTGTGTAATCACTAATTAAGTGAGTAAAGGCACTTCAATGTATGAAAACACTTGGTTTCAAGTGTTAGGAGTGCTAAGGGTTGCATCTAAGGAGTGTATGGCCTCACTATGGAGTTTACACTTCACTTGGCCACACTTAAGTGTGTTTACGGTTGGGAGACCATTTCCCCCATGAGTTTACGGCCGCAAACTCATGGAAATGGTGAGTTTGTGTGTCTAAAGGTCTCATGCATCACAAGGAAGGTTCCTAGGATCAATTCAAGGGCTTGGGAAGTGATTAGGGTTCAATTGGGTACTCCCTTGGAGTTTACGGTCCTTGGACCACTCCTTGGGAGTTTACGGTCGTAAACTCTAGGGTTTACGGCCGTAAACCCTTGACCACTTCAACCATTTCATGTTTTAGGGTCCTAAGCTCATCTACACTAGTTTCTAGTTCATCAAACAAGCTAAGGAAGGGTTTAGGGGCATCAAAACACCATTTGAGGTGTTTACGGTTTTGGGTTTACGGTTTTTGAGTGTTCAAGAACCGTAAACTCAAGTTTATGGCCAAAAAGTCATGATCTTGGGTCCCTTAGTCCATGCATGCAAGTATCTAAGCTATATCTAAGCATTAGAGAAGGTTTGGAAGTGTTTTGGGGCTTCAAAACCCTCATATAGGAGTTTACGGTTTTGGGAGGCTCCCCAAACCGTAAATACATGCATGTTGAGGCATTTGGATGATCCATCTCGAAATAGCATGAATACGAAGCTAGAAATTCAAGTTAGGAAGATTACCTTTGATTTTTGAGGCTTGAAAGTGGTGTTCTTGAGCCAAACCCGATTTTTGAGAGAGAAGGTAGAGAGAGAAAGCTCCAAGGTGGGGAAAAGACTCTAAAGGTGGACACTCCTCCTTTATATATGGCTGCCTAGTGGGAACCCACCATACACTGTCGTTTAAACGGAGCTAAATGTTTTTACCCGGTAAACTAACCGTAACCCGACTTAGATGCTTTTATTCCGTCATTAAATATATATTATTTTAATAACTCAAAATGAATTATTTTAATAAATAAAAGTTAACGGAAAATTTTAATAGAACTAACTTTTATTAACGGAAATGGGTTACAGTGACGGAGTAAATTTCGGGTTGTCACATGCTTCAGCCCAGAAGTAGAGAGGAAGGTGTGCGAAGTTGAGCATGGATCTGGCTGCTTCTACTAGAGTGCGGTTCCTTCTCTCTACTACCCCATTTTGTTGCGGTGTGTAGGGAGCTGAGAAGTTGTGAGTGATGCCTTTGGACACCAAGAAACTATTGAGGAGATTATTAGTAAACTCGGTTCCATTATCGCTGCGGATACGTCGCACAGGTAGCTTGATTTGTAGTTCTATCTCCCTGATGAAATTGATAAGAATCTGCGGTGTTTCTGACTTGAGTCTAAGGAAGAAGACCCATGTGAAGCGTGTAAAGTTATCTAAAATAACCAGTATGTATTTCTTGTGATAGAGACTGGCTACGGTGACTTGCTTTGGATTGCTTTCCACATTCACATGCAGGAAAGAGAGTATCATTGCTGAATTTGAGAATTATGAGACCTCTAACTAGTTCTCTAGTGACCAAATTGTTGATGTATCTGAAGTTGAGATGAGCTAGCTTGCGGTGCCATAGCCAGCTGACTTCAGATACAGCTTTGGATAGGAAACATAACTGCGGTTTACCTATGATCAGAGACACATCCAGAGGGTACATAGTACCTTCGGATAGAGACTTTATCAAGCATGTGTTCCTATCATTTGTCATTATATAGCAAAATTGATCATCAAATTCAACTCGATGGCCTGCCTTACATAGTTGGCCAACACTGATGAGGTTGTGTTTAAGGCTTTCTACATATGCAACCTTTTTAATAGAGAAGTTCCCCGTAGTGAGAACACCGTAACCTCGGATGACCCCATTCACATTGTTGCCGAATGTGACATTTCCACCGTTGCAAATTGGCCGGAAATCCCGAAGGTATTCTAACCTTCCGGTCATGTGCAAGGAGCAGGCACTGTCGATTAACCATTCTTCTTCTTTTTCCTCCTTGCACAAAGCCTGAGAATTAGATGGTGAATTTTTGAATGATGCATGGTCCGAGGTTGCAGGGACTGGTTTCTTGTCAACTTTTAATCCTAGTCCTGGGTGTTTGTGCAGTTTTGGAGCGTTGTGTGTTTTTGAAAAATGACGAGGTTTCTGACTCCAACTAGATTTGACATGGGATGAATCTTTTTGACACCTACACTGACATTGACAGGTTGAGATTTTGTCTTTTGTTCTGACAATTTATTTGGTCAGCGGTCCAAAGGAAGAGTTAGGCTTGTGACCGGTCCGAGGTTGGTAATATCTGACATGAGTGTTGGGTTTTGAAAAAGTTTGTTTTGAAAAAGGTTTAGCACGTGTAGATCTTTGAGTCCTTTTTGTTGGATTTGGTGGGACTTCTTACTACAGTGTGAGACACTGCGGTCTGAGGGCAGAGATGGAAAGTCTTTCGAGACTTCGGGGCCCTCAATGGCAATTTCTTCATCAACTACGGATGAGGTTTGAGAATTTGGGTAAATGGTGCCACAGATAGGAATTTGATCACTTGTGTGACCCGAAACCTCAGGCACAATTTCCTCAATGACACAATTATTGCTTAGATTATGAAGTCTACCGAAGTGAGTTTTGATGTCTTCGGGAAAGGTCTTGTCATTGACTGGGAAATGAAATTCTCGGTCTGGAGGGACATACAGTCTGTCTTTGTTGAACCGGGGTGAGGAATCCATTGTGGTAGGATATCCATTTGACCAACCCCAATTGTATGTATTGTCCACAGTTCCATTATTTACCAAATTTTCAATAGCTTCACTTTCATTGAACAATTTTTCGATTAAGAGATTTAAGCGTACAATTTCACTCTGAGCTAAATCACTCTGGTTTAAAGCTATCTCTAATTGTATTTCACTCATCATTCTTGCATCTTTCTCTAACTCTAGGTCGTTTTCTAACATAGCCATTTTGATTCTTTTATTATCCAGTCGTCCTCTCACATGGAACATCTCTTGGGATGCAATGTTCTTCTCATCTAAGGCTTTGTTATAGTCTTTAAGGACGGCAGCACAAGTGTTATTAAGATAATCTATGTAGGGTTGACAGTCATGCATGCTATAGTTTAGAGTTTGGATCATGAGTTTTACATGTTCGGCGATGCTTAGAGTTCCATCCTTTGCCATGTAGCAGTAGTTCCTTTCCAGCTTTGTAGACCCATCATCATCCGTAGTAGCCAGCATGCAAAGTTTTCTTTTTCCTTTGACACTGCTGATGGCTTCATCTTCATCTCCGGATGACCAAACTTGATGGTCTCTTTTGACATGGGCTACGTATGCCCTTGCCTTTTCTTTATCTTCCAATTCTTGAGCCATTCTAAGGTAGAATGCTCTGTCTTTTACTACATTGGCCTTACAATCTCTAGCAAAGTGATTTTCTTTGTTACATTTGTGGCAAACCACAACATCAGTCTTGTCTTCTGAGGGGGTACCGGAGTCAGTGATTTGAGTAGACTGCGGTGCCTCCTTTGGTTGAGTATTTTGAGATTGTGGTGGTGGATGAGAGCTTTTGGGATATCGAGGATGGTTATTCTGAGGGTTGAAGCTACGATTGAATGGAGGTTTGTTGAACTGTTGATTCTTGCAGAAGGAAGGAGGTGGTAGACGGTTGAACTGTTGGCTAACCAGAGCAATAGCCTTCTGAAATTCTTCTTCATCGTCATAATCTGAGTCAGCTTCGTATGACTGCGGTGGAGTGTCATACGAGGGAGAGTAAGATTGATTATGTGGAGCTTGTGCTATGAGAGCAAGTGGTCCTCCGAAGTCAGCACAGTCCTTGAGTACGGTGGATTCTTGTGCTTGCAATTCTCCATAGAGCTTGTAGAGTGACAAAGAGTGAATTTTTCTATCGCCTTGGACTATCATCTTAGCCGTAGTCCAGTGTCTTCCCAAACGATTAAGAAACTGAAGATTTGTTTCATGGTTACTGCAGATAGTGCCCACATTGGGTAACTTGGTGACTATCAGGTTGAATCTTTTGAAGGAGTCTTCCAAACTTTCGCCAGTATGAGCTTTGAAGTTGTTAAACTCATTGAGTGCGGTTGTAAGCTTCTTTTCTTGTGCTTGTTCTAAGCCTTTGTACAAATTCTTGAGAACTTCCTAGATCTCTTTTGCTGATTTGCAATTTATGATAATATCGAAGTTGTCAGGAGCAACTCCACATGAGATTTCATAAAAAGCAACAACATCATTTTCCATTTTATCGAGATCATCCTTGGTGGGACGGTTCATGACTGGTTGACCTCCTCCTAGTCTGGTTGTAGCGCCGTCAGTTTGGACTGGTGTAAGAACTAGGACATGTGGTCCTTCTTCTACGAATCGTCATACGTCTCTACCAAGTCTCCATAACTATCTTTCCATTCTCTGGGACCAGTGATGATATTCATTTGCAACCAATATTGGGGCTCGATTGGAACCACCAACACTGTTGGAAACATTCAGAGATAACGATTGTGCCATATTTCTTTTTTTTTTTGAAGTTTTTTTTAAGAAATGAGCTTCAGTGGTATAGAAGGCCCTTTGAAAATCAGAGTTCTGTTTTCAAAAAGCAACCACTATGGCTCTGATACGAATTGTTGAGAGAAAAACTTTGAGACACACTTGAACAAACGTTAGAAAAAGTATATTGCGGAATAGTTAATCTCGAAGGATCTAAAAGCTCAACAATAATATTAATAAGTTAGAGTTAGATAGTTAGAGAGTTAGTTGAGGAAAAGTAAAGAAATGGAAATGACAACACTTGTTATATCAAGTATACACATAAGTTGATTCATAACGAGGAATGCATTCAAGCCAAGTTAATAAGTGAGATCAAACTTAGTGATTATGTCACAAAAGACTTGCTCCGAAGAGAGAGTGTAATCAGTTATATTCTAGTAAAATTTATGGGTAAGAAGAGATGCGTAATTTTATAGAGAGATAGACAAGATACCTTCAGAGAGATGTATTTCTGAATTCTTTTGAAACAGTGAGAATGAGCTCTATTTATAGAGACTAAAGAAGTTACATTTGATTCACTCTCTAAGAGTAGCCATGCAAGGCATACTGGACAATAGAGAGTATTACAGAAAGACAAATAAACTAAGTAAAGTAAGAATGACTGCGGTTGACTAGATGACTTCGGATGTGATTGCTGATGAGGGAGCTTGACTGCGGTAGCTTGTTGACTGTGGTAGCTGAAGTTCAAGAGGGTCACTTTTCATGATTCAACAGGACCCATTAGACGGCTACCAATCCATATTTTTTCCTCACTTAGACTTGAAAACATTGATGTCACTGCCCACATAGAGGCTACGGAAGGTATTGACGCATACCTTTCTACCCCGCCTCTACCTAGACAAGCCTTATCCGCACCCATCATCCCTGGTAGTACCGCAGTCCCATCTTCCACCACTCTCTCCAACTTATCTATGTCAAAAAGACGCAAGCAGTTAGCCTCAGCCCGTCAAGGTCCCCGCAACATCATCAAGAAACATGGAACCCCAAAGAAGATAAATGCTCCCAAACACACTGAACCATCTAAGAGATTCTGATGATGACACACAGCCAATTGCTATCCTAAAGAAAAGAAAAACCGATCCCACTGGCCAAATGCACGACCGGACTGATGCCGCAGCCTCTCAAAAGGCTCCGGTACTCCTTGGGGTGGCCGCAGACCCATCCAGTACCACCATCGAATTCCACTCAGACACAGAAAGTGTGTCTGTTTCAACCGAACGTGGAGACTCACCCCCAGTTCACTCCCAAGGGGATAGAACTGGTCCTCGCCCTAAGGTCTCCAGGGCTTCCCGTCTACATTTCGTTTCTCATGAGGAGTTCAACTCCATCCTCTTTTCTGTCTCCCAAACACTTCAAACACCTTCCCAACCGCAGGGTAATTCTTCCGCCCTTACCAGAACTGAGCCTAGGACAGACTTGACCACAGGTCAAGGAGACCGAGGAAGCTCAGGAAATCCTACTATGCTTACCTCTTTTACAGGTGGTTTAGGCACGGTGAGCACCATTGTGCAAGGATCCGTGAACCCGAGGGACACCTCGGTGCGTTTTCAAGGATTTGACGGTGACAAATCAAATGATTCATGGCTACACTACACTCCGGTCACAAACTCTGATGCCAAGAAATATGCCACTCTCTGTAGGGCATTTCAAGCCTGAAAAGACCAACAAACCAAGCAGCTTCATCAGAAACAGCACGAGATCGAAACCGTGGCAAAGTATTGGGCTAACGCAATCAATAACGCCAATACCGTAGCTACCATTCTCAGAGTACAAGAGTGGATGTCCACCATGGCTGAGACCCTCCGTAATGTACATACCACTCATGATGGTGCAGGAACATCCAAACTCCCTTCAACTCCAACAGTTAGAGATTCTCAAGATGATGGCACCGAAATAGAAGTTAGCTCAGCACCTACCTTCGGATTCGATGACTTTGATCTCAATGAGGTAAATCAGCCTACTCCTTCTGATGATGATTTAATGATTTTTGATGAAGAAGAATCATCGAGTGGTTCACAACACTCAACCTCCAAACCAAAAGAGAAAAAGAAGAAAAAGAAGAATGTTGTTTCCAGAAAAGAATTTCTGAGTCTACAAGCCAAAGTAGACCGGATTCTTGCTGCGGTTAAGCCTACTCAACCGCAACCTGAAGACTTGCCAGAACCGCAGTCACTGATTGAAAGAATCGAACGATTGGAAACTCATCAAAGACTGGCTGCTGAGCGAATTTCCCTGAAAGTTCAAATTGGAGTTTGAGCTCTTAATACAAGTCGACAAGCTGATCATAAGCAGTTTTATGGCTACTACGGAGCGCCTCATCTCTGAGGTATCCGCAATCAAGGCAGATCTTCAAAAAGCCATTGTGGACCAGTCCACTCACTCCCAGAAGCTGATAGATGAAACTCACACTGCCTATGAGTCCGCCATCTCGGTACTCCAATCTACCATCAACAGACTCCAATGCTCTCTCTCTTCAAATTTTCATGGTCCTGAGATCCTTCAACTTACAAAGGAGATTCATCGACTACTCTTCAACACCACCATCCCAAACATTCAGCAACTGGCTGATGTACTCAAAGCTCATTTTCAGGAGGTGTGTGCTAAGGTAGATGGTCTTAAGGAATGGCTTGAGGAAGCTCCGGGTTTGCATTCCTCAAGAGGGGGAAGTGATGAAGACCATCATTCAAACAACATTTCTCATCATAAAAGCCCCCCCATCATAACTGAAAAATTTCCCTCACCGCAACCATCTCATCACTCGAATCCAAGCCATCAGACGCCACCGCAACATCAGTCTCCACCGCAAAAAAAAATCATTCAAAAAACTCCCTCTCCTGAGCGACCGGAGACTCCTCCCCACTTCAAAAATTTAGCATCCAACATGTCATCCGAACATTCCAACGACTCTCCCGCAACGCAACAAAAGAAGAAAGACTGGAAAGCAGCCAAGTTTGCCGAGCTCATCTGGAGAGAAAACGGATTCGACATCACCATGGATGAGTCCTTAGTCAACTCTTGGATCAATCCTCACCGTAGACTGCTGGATGATGACTACAAACCCTATCTCACTTATGTTGAACCTCCATCTGACGGTTACTGGGATGTTCCAATCTCTCTCAATGCTAAATACTTCACTGTATTTGAGCCGTTTGACCGCAGCTTACCTGACCACAAGAGACTATCCATGGAATTCGAAAGACTCAATCGATTATGTGCCAAACATGTTTCTTTAATTGAAAAAATCTGGTCTAATGATAGACTATCCGCAGTCAAGAATTATAAGCCCCGAAAATTCATGAAAGCTGACTTCATCCAATACACTCTTACAAGAAGGAATCAGGACTACGTCCGCACCCAAGCTGACTTCCCATGTATGAACCCTGAAGAAGTCTTTCTGATAGCAAAGGTGTTCCAAAACAAATCTGAAAAGCATCTGAAGATGAAGATAGCACTTGAAAGGGAAAACATTTTTCTAAGGGAAACTATATGTGACTACGCAAAGATTGATGAAGACATTCACCCTGTCCTATCCAAAACGTTCGATCTACCACCACTTGAGCCCGCACCGATGATTACCGAAGTTTTTCAAGAAAGATCCCTAGGTGCAAGAAACTTCCCAGATCTTGGAGTGATCTTTAAACGAAAGCTCAATGAAACCAAATATTTCATTCCGATGACTGCCATGAATCGTCTCACAAGGAAGCAGATTGAAGTTTGTCAAACTACAGTTCAAAAGTCAAAACACACAACTGCCAAAGTCAAGTTCGAAATCTTACGAAGGATCACCTGGTTGGAGATTGTCAGGAAGTTTTGGTGGATACTCATCAAGTTTCTAAAACATGATAACTGAAGAGAAGTTAAAGACGACACTTAGGGGGAAATTGTTGAATCATAAAAGTGACCCTCTTGAAGTTGATCTACCGCAGTCATTAAAGATCTGCAGTTAGCAACAGCATCTGAAGTCATCATTCATCCCCAGCTTCACTATCTAGTTTTCTTAAGTTTATCTTTTTAGAATAATCTCTATTGTCCAGTATGCCTTGCATGGCTACACTTAGAGATTTGATCCAATGTCATTCTTGAGTCTCTATATATAGAGCTCAACCTTTCTTATTCAATACAATCTGATTACGCATCTTGAATCTCATATCTCGTGTCTTTACTCTCTTTCTTACTATCAAAGTTCACTTGAATATAACTGAATACTATCTCTCTTTGGAGCAAGTCACTTGTGACTTAATCACTAAGTTTGATCTCACTTACTAACTTGGTCTGAATGCATTCCTTGTTATGAATCCACTTATGTGTATACTTGATATAACTACTGTCATTTACATTTCCTTACATTTCCACAACTAACTCTGTAATTACCTATCTCTTTAACTTATTATTATTGTTGAGCTTTTAGATCCTTTGAGATAAACTATTCTGCAACTATACTTGTTCTAACGTTTGTTCAGGTGTGTCTCAAGTTTTTCTCTCAACAATACCCTAATTTTCTTTTTCATTTTTCATGCTGGAAATTGGTAAATCGTCGTTTACCTACCTTCAAATATTCTGCAATTGGATTATGACGTCCCTCTTCCGAAATGTAGAATATTATGTTGGGTCCTAGCCTTAATATTTCATTCGGGTGTTATACTAAGGACTTAAATCAACTAATTTGAATTTCTCCCTTTTGTAGATGTCAAATTCTAACTATTGTCTTCTTGAATCGTTTGGAAAAAGCTTTCCACATGAAGATGATGTTCCACGATTGGATCATGGAAATAGAAATCATTATTCACTTCCTCCACCTCCTCCAATAGTTCTCCCTGACCCACGTGTTCGAAGACTTGAAAAGTTCAAGGTCACTCAAGCCTTATTGGCAAGCAGACACGAAGATGGAAAGTCTATATGTGTTCACGTCTTGGAGATGAAGTTGCATATTGATTGATTGGGAATGTTGGTGTCACACCCCAAAACCAAGAACGGCGGAAACGTTCTGGGACGGAGGACATCATGTAAAGTATCACAACAGTGTAAAGTAGTAAACAAGCAACAACATCATCCATTGCATTAATAGTAATATTTTAATACATGTGTGTTCTTTCATAGAATAAGACATGAATATAATAAATCAAAATAAAAGACGAGTCTTGACTGCTCCCTCTTCTCAAAACCTGGTCATCGTACCTGTCTACTGGTGACCTGAGAATACAAGTTATTTTGAAAGCGTAGATCAGTATTTAAGTTGGTGAATTCATAAGTATTTTAGTGTCATTGATTTGTAAAACTGTAAAGAAAAGACTTGTAAATGTTTGATGAAAAAGTTTGTATAACTATGAAAGACCCTAGAAAATCCCATATTTCCTACTAGTATAAAAAGTAGTCTTCTACCAAGACCCGACTGTTTTGAAGGTTTGAACCTCTGTAAGAATGAAGGTTTTTCCCCTGAATCACTATTTTTATCAAAATATAGTCTACCTCATCGTTTATGTGAATGTGTCACAAGATAAAAGTAATAGAGAAAATTATATAGTTATTGACATCGTATCAAAATATATTCTACCTCATCGTTTATGTGAACGTATCACAAAGTAAAGGTAATAAGGAAAATTGTATAATCCTTGAAATCATATCCATTTGTGTAGGATAAACACGGCGCGGTAAATCGCCGAACAGTACAACCGAGAACATTCGTAGATGAACACACCTTCTGTAGCTAGCAGCCAGGCGTAGGATGGTCAGTCCGTAGTGAGTAGTGTATGTACTAGTATAGTATATGTACTAGTATAGTATATGTACTAGTATAGTATATATACTAGTATAGTGTATGTACTAGTATAGTATATATACTAGTATAGTGCATAGTGTGTATGAGTGTCTCTTCATATAGTATGTATTAGTGTCTCTTCATATAGTATGTATTAGTGTCTCTTCATATAGTATGTATTATATTTGTATAGACTCGTGAATGAACTGACTCTAGTGTGATTCCTTGTACTAGGAATAGTAAATGGTATCTCCTAAACTATACCTATTATAGTTACTAGTAGTGTATGTATATGAATGAATAAAAGTATGCCTTTGCTACCCAAATGTACAGAACTGACTGATAGAACTTTTATGTCTATATATGTATACATAATATATACCTAATAGTTAGACGACATTCGGACAATTAACCGATACCCTAAGGCCACATCCAAACAAGGAAAAGGAATTAAAGCGAGTTAGCAGTCCTAAGTCCTTTAAACATTACTTATATAACTATACATATATAGGCATGCTTTTGACAATATAAAAGTTTAAAAGAAGTTTTGTAAAACATTTGAAAAGTTTAATAATAAGACTTGATGTCAATTTATAAAACGATTTAAAAGCAGTTTGTTTGATATAAACAGTTTAAATTGTAAGAAATCCCTTATTTGGAACATAGTTTGAAGTACATGAAAACCTTTGTTTGAAACATAGTTATAACAGAATTTGAAAGGAAAGGTGTAGTTTTGAAAACAAGTTTGATAAAGAGTTTAACGTGTAAAAGCGTTCGAGAAATCATTTTGAAGTAGTTTGCTTGGTAAAACAACTAAAAGTGTAGTAAATCCATAGTTTGATAGTTATTAATCACATGTGATTGATATAATAACTATCATGCTTTAACTTGTATCCGCCCATAAAAGCATTTAAAACATTTAAAAGGTTAATTAAGGGGGTATGAACTCACCTGTAGTGAGTGGTCTGGATGGAAGTGTTGGACAAGGTGCTAGGTGTCAAGTGGAGGCTTGAACACACACAATGATCCTATTTAGCATATAAAGATATATATGTATCTAATTAGTGATTATAACAGCAATTAAGCAAGTATAAACACCCTAAAACATGGCAAACACCTTGGTCTAAGTGTTAGAGGGTCATAGGGTTGCATCAAAGGAGCGTAAGGCCTTGCATTAGAGTTTACGGCCCATGGACCAAACCCCATGGAGTTTACGGCCTAGGGTTTACAGCCGTAGTGGGTTTACGGCCGTAAACCCATGGTAATTCCCACCATTTTGTAGTTTAAGGTTATAAGCTCAAGTGAAAATTGATGTTTGTATGTTTCTATTGTTAGCAATATTGAAAGTGGATGTGATTCTTAGTTATGTTATTTGTGGTCGTGTCAGAAATTTACCAAAGAAGGAATGATTCTCATCACCCAAGTTTCAATTGGACAGAAACTTGGAATCATGCAACTAGTATTGTATGATGAATGAGAAGATTCGTATTTTGGAAATTAAGACTAATTCCTTGTTCACATAACTATGTGAGTCATGTGAAGGACTAAAGGATCTAGTACGCATTGTTGCAAACTAGGTCAAGTCCACCACAAAGAACGATAAGAATATTCGTCATGATTTGCTAAAAGTTTAGTAATATGGTTATGCTTACAAGATTAAGTGTAATTCTGAATCATTGAAAAGTTTCAATGTATGGCAGAATGAATAGGAAGAATCAATTAGGCATAAAGATAAAAGTTTCTCCAATCTGAAAAGAAGGGAGAGTACTTTTGTATCGTGTTTTATGATCGTATTAGTGATTATAGAACCATACCACAATTAATACTCTAAGGACATCTATGTGTAGGTTAGAAACTTTTATGCAAGAAGTATATTAAAAGGAATGTACTTTGAATAATAGACTTCATGTCTATAGAGTTGTCTTGTAACAATCTCCAATAGAGCACTTTGTGATATCATTGGCAAAGTCTTTGTGACTTTGGTGCTATGACATTACAAAATGATCAATGCAGAAAATGTTAGAATCTAACATATTATAATAGTAGCAAGAATTTGGTATTCTTACACTTGTAATAAGGATTAGAAATTATGAAATGAGCATCACTGGAAATGTGTACAATTGATCTATTTCACAAATTAAGGACCATAGGTAAACATACTGTGCCCATGCTTGAAGCATGGGGCAACTATTGTTATAATTCAAGTATTAAGTTGATTATCCGAATCATTATACAATGAATAATGTGTAATCAATATGGTGATTAAGTAATAAGTGTTTTATTTATACTCGAAAGTTTTGAGACCATATTGGATTCAATTATTCTTGTGTTTCACTTCGCATGCTTTGACTTCCCGAATTACTAGGTTATTAAAACATCAACAGTCAGCCATACTTTGTAAGTAGGTAATGAGGTAAGATTGTCATGAATCCGACTGTAGATTGTCTAAAGCATTTAGACATAGAAAAATTTTGTTGCAGTGTTCATGAGTGCTCCTGAAGTAAGATTTGAGTATTGGATTAAACCCACGCTCACGTGAATCACTTCATGGATTTTATCACGGGTGATTGTGAGCCGATAATATCTTATATTCTTGAAACGAAGAGATATGAGTTGTTGTTTGCAAGTCGGTAGCACATTTATAACACGTAAACACATCAGTAACTTGATGTTATAAAACGTATTATTTTGTGTCATTTGATGAGTAAATAGTGCGAGCATATGAGTCGATGTTTATCCGTTCCTTTTACCCTAAGAGGATAGAAGCAATATCTATGGGGCTCTCAATGATTTAGTCATGACACCCCTAAGCACTTGGCCATGCCTGGACTAAGTTGATGTGTGCAGTTGTATTTTGTTGTTAGTCGTCTTAAATCGGAAATCGGGAAACAACACATAGACAGAGAGAATGATTATACTACGTGTCTCATGTCTATACGATATCTTGTAGAATGGAGGAATATTTGATCCATTATCTAAAGGATGCGTTACTGATAAGATCAGAGTTTGACAGCGTCTTTTGAAAGCTACGATTGCCAATCAGATTCTGAAGTCGTACTTACAATAATAGTTAATAGACTTATCCAAGTGGGAGACTGTTGGATTAGGTGTCTAAGACCGTAACTATTTTTGGTATATGCTTGATTTGATTATGAGCATGGTCCTTTTGGGTTGCCTTCACTCATGCAACTGGATAGGATGACACCTATGTGAATAATAAATTTGTACTCAAAATGGTTTTATTAATATATTACAAGATTAATATATTATTTAGAAATTATATTATTGAATTAGCATTGATCAGAAATTAATTTGGTATTAATTTGGTGATAAAAACAGGCTGATAAAATAAAGGGAACTGATAATGCAATTATCTAATATTTGCAAGATTGGGTTGTGGACTCCTAATAGAAGGGATGGATGAAATCTATGGGAAGCCCATAAAGATTTCGTCCAAGGGGCCTTCTAGAAGGGTTCCATGGGCTGCTTAAGGCTTAAGCAGTCATGTCAGGCTTTCCACCTAAAACCCTAGCAGCCACAAGTATAAATAGACCCCTTGCCTTGTGAAAATCAGATCTATAACACTTAATGCACTAAGCTTTCAAAAGTCAAGGACTTTGTGGATTGTTCTTGTCATTGCTACATAAAAAGAGAGGTACATATTCCAACCCTAATCATATGTGATTTTCAAAGTATATGATACTTCATAGGGTTATTGCTTTGGTATTGATAGTTATATGTTTACATTAGAAAAATCTATTTCCAAAGCAATTAGGGTTGCATGTACACCATAAGATTGATTTTATGCTTAAAAGCCAACAATATTAACCAATAAAAACTTTTTCAATGAAACAAAACCGGATTATAACGATAATTATGTTCAAATTTTGAATAAGTGTCATTATAAACATCCTCCTCATTTGGAAAGTTTATTTTTCAAACGATCAATAATTGTCATTCAATGATCAATCTTCGAGAATCCTTAACACCAATTAATGTATGAATTTGTACATTATATGAACAAACTGCTAATTCAAACTAGGTATGATGCAACTTAACTAGATTTTGTATATAAAGAGTAAAATAGCACTAGATAATCACAATAATACAATTCCAAAGTATAAATAAATGTATAAATCAGAACCATACCAATGCCATGACAATTGATTTTATGTAAATTCTCTAGGAGATCACTCAAAACCTATATGAATCAAGAATGAATAATGTCAATCAAAAGAAAAGGAAGATTTCGAGGAGAATGCGAAGAAGGAGGAAGAGGAGGTGTAAGGGATTACTTGATTGAATGAAAAGAACAAATGAGGAGAATGAACCAAACGTGGAGGCTTTGGTGGGCAAGGACGACAGGTAAAACCGGCCTACAACGACGACGATGATTTGAAGGTGTGGTGATGGTGTTTAGCCTTAGGGAACCAAAGATTGAGTCATAGTGGTTTCAGCAAAATCTAGGGTTTCAGTAAGCGCGTAATATATATATATATATATATATATATATATATATATATATATATATATATATATATATATATATATATATATATAAACAAATAATTATCTTTAATATTTTGTTGACATTTGTATGCGATGAAACAATTGTGTGTGAATGTGGAGTCGGGTGGGGTGTGTGGCTGAGGATGTTAGGGTGGGTGGTGTAGGGGTAATATGGGGTGGGGTAGGGAAAGCTATGTGGGTTGGTTGTGAAATTTTACAGAATAATATATGCAGTTGTGGGTGTGAGTGTAAGTGTGGAGTTAGGTACGTGTGAGTGATACGGTTAGGATGTAAGTACAGGTGTTGACATGGGTATGAGGAGGGTAGTAGGGATGATTTAGGGTGTGGGTATGCGGTGTGGAAGTATGGAAGTGTGAGGTAAGTTGGATGTGGGGTGGATGGGTCGGTGGTGTGTATGCCAGGTGGGTAGGTGGGTGGTATATGCTACGTAGAGTGAGAGTGGGTAGGAATGGAAGTGTGGGTGTGGCATGAGATGGGTATTGTTGGGGATAGAGTTTGGTGGACGGGTGGGTGGGTGTGCGGTGGTTAGGGGTTTGCGTAAGCTTGTAGGAATGGATTTTAATCCATAAGTTATAACCCTTAAACATTAAGCCATAAGTTATAAGCCATATACCCTAAGGCATACTCCATCATCCTTAAGCATTCAGCCATAAGCCCTAACCTACAAGCCTTAAGCCTTAACCACTAAACCATAAACTGTAAGCCTTGATCTTGAAGTCCTAATTGAAAATCTTAAAGTCCTAAACCCTAAGCATTAAGCCCTAAGCTATATTCCACAACCTATGAGATATAATCCTTATTCCCTAAGATCTAAACTCGTAACTCTATACAGCCAAAGTTATAAGTCAGAATCGTTGAAACCTAGGCCATAACACGTAAGCCATATGCCATAAGTGGGTGGGTATATGGTAGGTTAGATGGTTAGGGGCAGGCTATGAAGGTAAGGGAAGGGGTGTGTGGGTAAAGGTAGGGATGGGGTGGGTTAGGTATGGAAGAAATTATGATAATCATTTGATGATTCAATGTTAATCTAAAAACATAATCCCAAAACCATTACCCATAAGACATAATCCTTAAGCCATAACCATAAACCCTAAGCCATAAGCTAAATGTCATGAAGTATATTCCATATATCATAACCCATACACTATACATCATATGTCTTATATGATAAACCATGTATCATAAGCCACAAACCGTATACATTAAGCCATAATATCTAAGCCATATGTCATATTCAATAAGCTATAATCCACAAGCCATATGCCGTAAGCCAAAACTAAGCCACAAACCCTTAGTCCTATGTAATAAGCCATAAACCATAAGAAATAATCCATGAGCTATAATCCATAATCCAAAACTCATGAGTCATAAGCGAGACTCCTAAGCTATAATCCATTATCCGTAATACGAAGACATTAGCCATAAACCGTAAGCCCTACGCCTAAAGTCGTAATCCATATTCATTAATCCGTAAGCTCTAAGCCTTAATCCAAAAGCAATGTACCATAATCCATAAGCGCAATCCCTAAACCCTAAGCCATGATCCATGAGCCATATATTCTAAGACATAAGTCCTACACTTAAATCTACAAGTCGTAAGTCATAATCCATAATATGTAAGTCATATGACATACATCCCAAGCTCTAAGCATAATCACTTAGCCATAATACATAACACATAAACCACAAGTCATAATCCCAAAGCCTTGAGCCTGAAGTTATAAGCCATTAGCCATAAGCTATAAGCACTAAGACATAGGCCTTAATCCCCCAATCCATAAGCCTTAAGGTATGAATAAATCTCCACGCTCTAAGTCATAAGGCGTGTGCCATATTTCTAAGCCCTAATCCGTATGTTATAAGCCATAAGCCATAAGCCACAAGCCATATGTCATATACCCTAAGCGCTAAGCATAATCCTCAGTCATAAGACAATACACATAATTGATGAGGTATAAGGGAAAAACTATTAGAACCAAGCCTTGAGTCTTAATCCCTAAGCCGAAGACATGATTCATCAACGATAAGCCATGCATCATAAGCCCAATTCCTATATTGAATATAAAATTAGATAATTTTTATATTAACGTTGTTTACATACTATTAAGTATTCACTAATATTGATTTTTTTCTGATAAACTACCTATTTGGAATTTATCTAAGAAAATACTACTGAAATTTTATATATCATATGTTAGATTTAGATTAGTTTGTCATAAAAAAAAATTATTTTACTAGTTTTTAACAATATGAATCTATAAGTTTGTGAGAGAATCATCCCAAAAAATTAGAAAACCCCCCTTCAACTTCATTCGTAAAACTAAATCCTAAAAACTAGAACATCCATCTCCTTCATTTGCCAGCGTGAAAACGAACTCCTCAAAAATCATTTATAAATTTTATGAAAGAATCGCATCTTCGTCTGTGCTTCTACTCTGACATCGCCCGTCCGCCCTCCACCCTTGGGACTAGATGTAATATTCACATCTATTGATTTAAAGTAAATGCAATTTCAAAGGTTATTAAAATTCATAGATATTTAAATGTGATTCATTTATTTTAAATAAACTGTCATTTTGTACTGTACTTATAGGAAGGTAAAAATTAGAACCACTATATTTAAGATTCCTATGATAAGCATATGGAAAACTTGTGAAAAATTTTAATATCAGTTCATTAAAACTTTTGGAAATTGCTTACTTACTTCATTCACGACTAAGTTTGGGATTTACCATTCAAGACTGAATAATTTCTTTAAAAAAGATTATTTTTTATGTTGTTCTTTGGTTTTCCAGGTTATTGATTGTAAGGTTTTTTTGGAAGCCACACCAGTCATGAGTGTTGTGTGCTTCTATTTGCACAGTAGGGTTAAAATGGGAAACATTCATTAAAACTGATATGGGGTTATTGTCACTGTAGCCCAACAAAGTTACATATAATGGTTTAAATGGTTCCTCGTGACAATTTTTTTTCATTTTAAGGGCATATACTTGTGTTTTACTAATTGGAAAAGTCATCTTACCCATTTTAGAAGGTTGACCTGCCTCGCCACTTTCCAAGTCAGGTGAGTGAACCTGTTGTGTCAATACTGACATGACTCGGTGACACACTCGATTATAGACATGCAAAGAGTAATTGATGCCTTTAATTTCTACCAACACCCCCACCAACCCTTACATTGTCGATTGAGTTCCAGGCATAGTCTCAAATTAAAAGGGGACACACCCATGTGGGTTTTGAATTAATACAACCCTGAAACTTGTTTACCATATTCGGCCAAATAATCATTGTGTAGAAACCCTTAAAAAGCAACAATGTCGGCGCCACCACCTTCACCTAACTCATTTAATCCCGATGAGCACATCAACTACAATGTGGTCCATTAAATCTTTTATGAATGTGGTCAGAAGATTTCAGAAAAACAATCTGAAATGAAACGCTTGAAGGAGCAGCTCGGATAGGACTATATCATGTAAAGGATGGACCAAATCAGTCTCCAACATAAGCTAGATGACTATGATCAGAAGTTTAGAGTTGTTGGTGTTGCGATGGGTGGCATGATGGTGGGGATGCTCTTGTTGCTGGTGGTTGTGCTCCATTTCTTTCTTAAACTAGGGTTATGGGTTGATTTAAAACAATGGTGGTTCGTGGTTAAGAAGCTTATTAGTATGTAGATTTTCTATTTTCTATTTTATTTTTGTTTTTTTTGGCGATATATGTAAAAGACCTTTCTAAATGACAAGCATTTTGTAAGTGAACTACAATGATGAATGAAAGACTTGTCTAAATGATAGGCATTTTGTAAGCTTAGGTGATGTTCTTTGTTCATTGCTTACGATCATATGTACTTGCTATTTTTCATAAAAATTCTGTTGAAAGTGAAATAGAAAAGGGAAGAAGTAAAAAATGGGGATGTTAGTGACCCCACGTGCCTTGCACAGTGGGGGTAATTTAGTCTTTTGCACATATTAGCAATTACTTAAAAGTTTCTTCTATACCTACTTGTTTAATTCTAACACATTGTTTTCTTCTTCAAATACTCTCCACTATGAAGCTATATAATGAAGAATATGGAATGTGGATGTGGAGCTGAGACTATAATAAGAACATTACGTACTACCAATAATCCAGGAAGCAACTTTTATGCATGTCCCAAAAAGATAATTTACCATTTGTTCAATTTATGATATTAAGCCCAATTTTTTTAACGTGTACTAATTCAAGCCAATAGTTTGAATTAGGTTGCTCGTTCAGGTTTTACAGCTTGGGTTGATGAAATGCATTACAACAATGTAGGTGTGATCATAACTGGGTTTTTTAGGTCGAACAAAAAGCTTCAATATGAGGACTTTAAGTTGAAGGTTTACCTAATATGTAGTTGAGTATTTTTTATGTTTAACCATGTATAGGTTGTAATGAAGGTCATTTTGGCTAAATTATGAACAACTTGTAATTTACTTTGTTTTGGTTTGTATGAACAACTTGTATGAACAAATTATGAACAAGCAAATTACTAGATCACATGTGTTAACTGATTTTACAAGGACCACATGTTCCCTTGTAACCTAACCAAGTTAACAATGATTCCTGGAACTATTGACTCAATGTTCCCTTGGGTAACATGCACCATGCACGATCAAGAAAAAAGTACATATATTTCTTAAACAAACTAAGTTTCTCAAACAACATCAGTAGTAAAAATCAGGCACAAACAAATAAACAAGTACATATGTTTCTCAAAGAGACAATGTCAGTACAAATCCAAACTTAACAACCTAGTACAACCCAATTCCAAACATAACAACTAAGTCCAACCAAACACAACCAAGTTAAAACATAACAATTTAAACGAAAACAGATCCTAAGCATTAAGGTCCAATGGGTTTGCACTGGTATCTCCTTTCCCGTATTTTCCCTTCTCCCTCTTAGCAAGTTTCATCTTGTTGATTCTCTCCGATTTCTTTTTTTTACACTTACCCACTGTTTTGTCTCCATTTTTCCCTTCATGCACTGATTTTGATCCATTTCTTCCTGCACCAACACCTTCTGCTCCTTCACCATTTTCATTGACACCTTCTCCTTCACTCTTTTCATTGACACATGTGTTCCTTTTTTTCACATTTAGTTTTGGCCTCCTACCAACTTAAGGTTTTTGCGCTCGAGGTCTTTTAGCTTAAGGACATGTGACCTTGTTATGTCCCACTTTTTTACACACACACTGGATGATATTTGTTCCCTGCCTTAGAAACAGTGTGTCTTGGGAGCTTTTATGATGCATCTATTCTTCTATTAATCTTTGGTCTACTTGGCATTCTTCTCTTCATTGGTGGAATAGGTGGTATGAAGTCAGTAGGTGGCCACATATTTCTACCATTCATCCCATGAATTAGATAATTATAAGTGTTCTTGTACACTGCACCATAGAACAATGTATCCACATATCAGAGAGGATATAGTTACAACTGAATGCACACATCCATACCCATTAAAGTGCCACACTCTACATGTACAAGTCTTCTTGTTCAGGTCAACGACATAGGACTCAACCATGTTTCTTGTTTCAAATTGGTTTAGACCACCTTTTAAAACATGGCAATACCTATTACAGACATAACATAAATACCTACATACAATTATGAATGTAAAGATTAGAAAGTACCTTTCAGCTATTTTTAAATGATTCAGTAGGACTGTAATTGTTGTGAAAGGGTTGTAATCAAGCCATGAACTACCTTTGATCTTTAAATTGTATATTCTCTCCATAACATACAATCTAATCTCCTCTAACATGGTGTTGATTGGCTTTTTCCTTGCATCCCTGATGACAATGTTGAAGCTCTTAGATAATCTATTCTTCACTGCATCACACATCATTCCCTCTTGAAAGAATGCTCTACTACAAGATTTGGGGTTTTTTTTTCCATAAGATAAGGAAAGTTTGTAGGGTTAAGCACTTCAATATCCTTCATGGAAGCATTGAATAAATGCTCAGTGGATGCCTTTCTTGTTGGATTAGTGTCTAAGTCCATAACTATAATTGGTATGTACTTGACCCGATTTGGCATGGTCCATTTGGGTTGCATGGCATCGGAACAATTTGGATAGACTTTTGTGAGAAAAGGATATTTATGATTTGTTAATATATTATAAGTTCTAATATATTAATATGAAATCATATTATTTAATTAGTATTGATCAAGAATTAATTTGGAATTAATTTTGTGATCAAAAGGAGACTAATTAAATATATGGGGATTGATTGTGTAAATCATTCATTCTTATATATGTGGGCTCATGATCGATAGTTCTTCATGTTAGGCTAAACCCATGGAGTAAACCATGGATACTCCATGGAGGGTTTAACCCATGGAGCATGGAGAATATGGAAAGACATGAGTTACATGGTGTAACCCTAATAGCCACCATATATAAGGACCCCATGGCTCAAGTAATTGGTACTAGTGTGTTTACACATGAGGGCTAGCTGATTTGAGCATAAGAAGCTTTTCTCTCAAGTTATTCCAAGATGTTGGTGATGTTGTCTTAACCATTTGAGGTGTCACACTTGAGGCACTAGGCTCGTAAGCTCTATGGAATCAAGCTACATAAAAAGGTATGTCTTCTAACTTGTTAATATTACCCAAGTATCAATGATTGTATGCTAGTTAGGGTAATACCTTGGAATGTTCAAGTTTGCATGTATAATAGAGAAAACGAAGATCCAAGGTATTTAGGGTTGCATGTACACCATAGGAGTGTTAGAATGCTCAAAACCCAACAGTGGTATCAGCGACAAGGCTTGTTTTCAATTATACTTGATGCAAATTCCTGAAAAAAGCTGAAAAAATCAATTTTCTGGTTGTCTGGGCAATGGAATCGCCGAGTCCATGAGGAAATTCATCCTACTCGTCGAGTAGGTTCATACACTCGATGAGTAGAAGCCCCTGACAACATATTTTCGACTTTTAAGGTTGGAATTGGACTAGGAACATTACCCAAGCTGTTTTTGAACTTATAAACTTGTTTTTGATGTGGTAATGTTCATATTAATCCAATTTCAAAGATAATTGTCATAATTTCAAGATTTGTATTAGTTTTATGTTCATGCTAATTTCTTGAAGATTGATGATTTGAATTATCTTGTTCTTATGAGTTAGCTTAGATTAATAGAAAAGTAATGAGATAATGTGTTTTCAATCCATATTTATCTAAAAGTTATTCATAAAATGTGTTTTTGTAACTTGTCCTCAAGTTATATGAAAAGTCACATTTATGATTATTAAAACTCATAAGATTTCCATGAGTTATGAAAAATGGAGAGTCTAATTTCTTTAAATGTTTTAAAGTCTTCCATAACTTGTCCTCAAGTTATGGAACTTGAAGAGTTTTTTCATTAAAACTACTTTAAACACATAAGTTATGAAATTGAAAAGTTTTTGAATAGTTTAAATACTTGCCCTCATGTTTTGGAATTTGTAAAGTTTACCCCTTATGAATGTTTTAATTCCAAATCAAACCCTAGAATATTAAAAGTTTAAAATTCAACCCTTATACTATTATTATGATTTTAATTATATAGATATGTATAAGATAAAGTCAATCTTACCGTTAGTAGGCCTCATTCACGAAGCCAGTCTATAACGGGGGGTATAAGGTTACTGCCTATAAAATGGCAGTTTAATGGGTGTCCACTCTCACCCACCAATTCCTAAACTAGTGGAGGGTCGTTAGCCGAACGACTAGGATAAGGACTATAATTCTCCCTTCATTAAAAGTGTAATGATAAATGCTAAGTAAATAAACACTTATATATTCCCAATCTGAGTTACTTAGGAAAATGTGAAATGGTGCTAACCCATGAAATTACACTTTGCACCGTTGTTAAGTCGTTAGTGCAGCGTGTGTCGTTAACTGGCACACTAACATGGGACAAACAATGTGTGGCGAAGGGTAACTTAAGTTTATCATATATTGGTCGAGCGTGTGTGGTTAACCGGCACATCAATTAGGTGATAAGGTTGAGGGAACCAAGTAAATTTGCATGGTTATTCGCACCTTGTTTGTAAACCTCGGCATCCCAATCATAAACTTGAGAGGGCACAATCGAGATTCAAACATGCCATTGAAATTTCAATGTATCTCAAAAGATCTTGGAGTTTCAAATCCAATAAAAACTTAATTATATTTCGTTTTCATGGTGAAAATTGGTAAATCGTCATTTACCTACCTTCAACTATTTTATAGCTTGCATTACGACATCCCTCTTCCGGTTATAAATAGGTTGTTGGATCCTAGCCTTAATAGTTCATATTGGGTGTTATATTAAGGACTTTAAATCAACTAAACTTGAAATTCTCCCATTATAGATTTCTAGTTAAGACAACTATGATCTTCCCAAATCCCTAGGAACAAGCTTTCCTAATGAAGATGATGTCCCATGGTTGGTTCATGGAAATCATACTTCTCTACCTCCACCTCCTCCAATTATTCTCCCTAACCCACAAGTTCAAGGTCACTCAAGCCCTATGGGCAAGCAAGGTCTATGTGTGCTCACATCTTGGAGATGAAGTCACATATTGACAAGCCAGGAGAGTTGGGTGTCAAAGTCTTGAGAAAGTTAGGTGTTCAAACACTTTCTAAGTAACATAGTGAGTTCCTTTGGGACTACTATGTAAGAGACTATGAAATGACCCTAATGATCTTATCTATTTGCTAGGTACTACTGATTCAGCAATGATTAGGAGCACTGGTAAAGCAAATTTGATTGGAAGATCTACTTCCCAAACCTATTTTGGACATTGACAATGGTGACACTGGAAGTCCAGAAAAGCTTTCTCTTCCCAATAGAAAGGGATTGGCCATCGTCAAGTTATTTGACCAATGGTAAAGAGAAAGGCTAAGTCTGAGACAATCAAGTGTACCATTTCGAAAAGGTCCATATGTTTCCTTTTCCAAAAGAATGGGCATTGCTTGCGAAGCTGCCGAGTTTACCTGAAAGTTCATAAGGATGGTAAAAGTCAAAAAGGTTTGACTTTGTTTCAGGTTAAAGTCCATTATCTAACTCTATGAAGTCTCTTTTGGAGATTCTTAATACATGATGTAATGTAATTACATTTTGATGTTTTGGTAGAATCAAAGGAAGCTTAAAGAAAGAGTGTGTTGATTCTGATCGCGAAGATGGATTTCGATTGCATGGTTCGATGATCAGAATTTTGAGTTGCTGCTTATGTGTTATGATATGTTGCTTAGGAATAGATAACAACATTTTTTCATATGTATTTGCATTGTAAGGATAAGTTTCTTCCGCGAAGTCTAAAAATAAAAGAAAATTTTGATTTTGTTTATTTTAAGTATCCTTACAACGGCATTTGTGAAAAAATTGTTGGTTATATGTTTCCATTGATAAGCAATATTGGAAAATGGATTTGATTCTTTCATTTGTGGTAGTATCATAATTTACCAAATAAGGAAAAATTCTCATCACCCAAGTTTCAGTTGGATAGAAACTTGGAATCATGCAAGTTGTATTGTATGATGAGTGAGAATTTTCATTTTTGGGAAATTAAGACTAATTCCTTGTTCACATGTATGTGTGAGTCAAGTGAAGGACTGAAGGATTGGGTACACTAGGTTGTGCGTTGATCAGGTCCACCATAAAGAATGATAACATTATTCGTCATGATTTACTAAAGTTTAGTAAATATGGTTATGCTTACAAGTTTAAGTGTAATTATGAAACATTGGAAAAGTTTCAATGTATAGCAGAACGGACGAGAAGAATCAAATAAGGCAGAAAGATAAAAGTTTCTCCAATCTGGAGAGATGGGAGAGTACTTGAGTATCTTGTTTTATTGTTATCTTGATGATTATGAAACCATATGAAAATTGATCCTCTAAGGACACCTTAGTGCATTTGTTTGGCTAACGATAGGAATCGTGAATTTTTGAAATGATTACCCTTTGTCACTCTTACTAGTTCTTGTACATTTGAAGTTGGTTAGTTGAGATGTTTTGGATAAAAGAAAGACCAACTAAGACCAATTGTACGAAGTGTTTAACATGATAAGAATCTGCACTAACTCTTGAATATTTGTTTTCTCAAGGAATGATTCTTGACAAAAGAGAATCTTATATGTCAAGAGGTCAGTGGGAGTCTTAAAAGATCTTGAGATAGTGTCAAGAACTAATCAAGAATGAAATCTGGTATTGATAATCACTACCCCACAACATGAGGTTTGTAACCCATTGTGTTCACATATTTCTGTTTCTATGCCCATTCCAGTTTAAGTTGACTATGCTTGTGAGTTCTGTAAGTTCTCAATTGTTTGCATAACAACCTGGAAGCGATGGTAGGCCCCTGTGTTGTCGGGTGGAAATAAAAATGAGATCGGGCAAGTTCAGTCCATATGAGTTTGGATTTGTCACTAACCTTGTCTTGTGATTATGCTTATGACAAATTCACATGGATATGAACACATACACCATAAAAAATCTAAGTGTCATAAGGTTTCTCTCCGATTCCTGAAAATGACTGTGAGGAAACACTTTCACTAAGTAGATTTTAAGTAGATAGCAATTGTGATATTTGCATTATCAAAGTCAATAGTGAAGCGCGTGTGGTTAACCGGCACACTAACGTGGGCTTGTGAGAATGGAAAAAGGTGTAAACATTATCATTACGACACCCCTCTTCATAAGTGTTTAGACACACATGTGAGCTATCTAAGGAAAGGTGTATGATTTTGATAAAATCTTATCAAAGCAATCTTGTATCAGAAATCTGAACCTCGGCAAGAAAGTCATTAAAGTATTGATTTCTACAAGTTCAGTTGATTTATGAGTACATGTCAAAGCTAGTGGGAGCATAAGTGTTGTGCTAGTACGATAATAATCATTGTGCTAGTGGAAGCATGATTATTATGGCTAGTGTTGCAAGTTAGCAATGTTAATTATAGAAAACAAAAGGTTCTATTCGCTTTGAAAAGTTGTTTTGCTATAATTAAGGGGGAGGATTTATACTTCATTCCAATTCCAAAAGCTTACATTGAGAGTTTAATCAACTTTAGTCAGGGATATATGAATGTTATGTTGGAATGGTTCAACATAAGGAAATTCTATATATGATGCATTCTCAAAATTCGATTATGATTACGACATCCCTCTTCATAGTTTGAATTTTGAGAACATGGAAAATAAAATTTTGATTGCATGAATCGAGTTCCATATGCTTCGGGTATAGGATCGATTACATGTGTTATAATATTTATCCATTCTAAATTTTTCAAATGCCTGGGGCATTAAGAGGGAAAAGGATTAGAAATGGATATGACTAAAATGATTAAGCAATTGTCGAGGACAATCTAAGGTTTACCAATGATTGGTTGCTCAGGGACAGTTGGAAGTATAGTGTTTAACTTTGGAAAGGACCATATTGACATACTATGAAAAGAGACAACTCTTGTTCACAAGTAATAGTCAAAATGAGCATATGGAAATGTTTCCATAGGTGAAAGTTATTCTTTAAATCTGTGTAAGGTTAGAAAACTTAATGCAAAGAAGGATGTTCAAAGGAATGTACTTTGAATGTGAGACTTCGTTTCCATGGAATTGATCTCCATTGGAATACTTTGTAATGTTTGTTGTCAAGTCTTTGTGACTTGGGCATAGTCATTATAAGGGGTCATTGCATATAACTTTAGAATCTAACAAATTATGGTAAATGGCAAGAATTTGGTATTCTTACATTTACAAAGTAAGGATTGGGATTGTGAAATGAGCATCATTGAAATATTATCAATCGATCTGTGTCACAAAGTAAGGATCATAGATAAACATAGTGTGCATACTTGGAGTATGGCATAGCTAGTGTTTGGACAAACATAGTGTGCATGCTTGGAGCATGGCATGACTATTGTTTTAATTCAAGTATTAAGTTGATGAATCGAAACATTGAATAATGAGTAATCAATATGGTGCTTAGATAAAAGGTGTTTTTATTTACTCTCAAAGTCTTGGGGCCATATAGGATTAGTATTATACTTGTGTTTCACTTTGCATATTTTGACTTCCAGAATAACTAGGTCATTCTTCCCGAATGACTAAGTTATTCAAACCATCCACAGTCGGTCATATGTTGGAAGTAGATATGAATCAAGACTGTCATGAAGCTGGTTTATAGATTTCCAAGGTAGTGGACAAATCAAGAGTTGCTGCAACATTCATGAGTGCTCATAAGTTCTCAGTATTGGATTAAACCCACGCTCATTTGAATCACTTCATGGATTTTATCACGAGTGAATCATGAGACGATAATATCTTATATTCTTCAAACATAGAGATATGAGTTGTTGACTATGAGTTGGTTATACATTGATTGCACGAAAACGCATTGGTAACTCGATATTATAAAATGTGCCTTTGTGTATGATTCAACAACTAGTTAGTACAAGCATATGAGTAATAGTTTATCCATTCCTTTTACCCTTAAAGGGATAAAAGCGATATTTGTGGGCCCCTCGATGATTTAGTGATGACACCCCTAAGTGTTTGGCCAAGCCTGGATAGATTTGATTTGTTAAATTAGTCGGTCGTCATAAATCAGAAATCAGGAAACAACAAATGGACAGAGAGAATGATTATAATCCATGTCTCAGTCCATATGATATCTAGAATGGAGGAATATATGATCCCTTATCTAATGGATGCCTCATTGATTTGTTCAGAGTTCGACAGCAGCTTTTACGAGTTACGACTGCTAGTCGGGTTCTGAAGTCATACGCAATAATAGTTTTAGACTTATCCAAGTGGGAGACGGTTGGATTAGTGTCTAAGTCCATAACTATAATTGGTATGTACTTGACCCAATTTCGCATGGTCTATTTGGGTTGCATGGCATAGGAACAATTTGGATAGACTTTTGTGAGAAAAGGATATTTATGATTTGTTAATATATTATAAGTTCTAATATATTAATATGAAATCATATTATTTAATTAGTATTGATCAAGAATTAATTTGGAATTAATTTTGTGATCAAAAGGACACTAATTAAATATATGGGGATTGATTGTGTAAATCATTTATTCTGATATATGTGGGCTCATGATCCATGGTTCTTCATGTTGGGCAAAAGCCATGGAGTAACCCATGGATACTCCATGGAGGTTTTAACCCATGGAGCATGGACAATATGGAAAGACATGATTTACATGGTGTAATCCTAATAGCCACCATATATAAGGACCCCATGGCTCAAGAAATTGGTACTGGTGTGTGTACACATGAGTGGTAGCCGATTTGAGCATAGGAACCTTTTCTCTCAAGTTATTCCAAGATGTTGGTGATGTTGTGTGAACCATTTGAGGTGTCACACTTGAGGCACTAAGCTCTTATGCTCTATGGAATCAAGCTACATAAAAAGTTATGTCTTCTAACGTGTTTATATTACCCAAGTATCAATGATTGTATGCTAGTTAGGGTAATACCTTGGAAACTTCAAGTTTGCAGTACTTCTGTGACATCCTCTAATAGCCCCTAATAGCCCCTACAAAACAATGGTATGATGTCAGATAAAATGAAACCACCAACTACAATATTAAAAAGTAGGAAGTAAATAACATACCTTATGCTGATCCGACATTAATGTTATATAAAAACCATTATCCAGTTGAAGGTCATCTCTAAGGTTTTCTAAAAACCATTTCCAATTTTCTTTATTCTCTACACATACTACTTCCCATGCAATTGGGAATATGTGATTGTTGGCATTTCTTCCTACAACATATATTAGCTCTCCAGTACATAAGCCCTTTAAGAAACATCCATCTAAATTTATAACCCTTCTGCGGCTCCCTCTCCACCCTTGCTTTATCCCATCAAAACACAAGTAAAATTTGCTAAAATCATTCCTACCATCTGACATAGAATTGAAATCCATTTTGACTGTTGCTCCTAGATTTGCATAGTGCTCCACTAGTTTTCCTTCAATCAGTTCAATTACATACTTCTTTACTCTTCTACACTGTCCCATACCCACATCTATACCAAATTTCTCTTTAATCTTATCCCTAAGTAGCCTGACACTAACATTTTGTTTTTGTAAGAATTGTGTTGTGTAATGAGTACCTATCCAGGAATAGTTCACAACTCAAACTAAATTGAAGTTTCTTGCACAGTTATGCTTATTTATGAGACTCTTAATCTGGAATTACTTTTCCTCACTCATTCAAGAAGCCCACATCCTAAACTTGCACTACCCAGAATAACAATTCACTAATAGTCTCCTACTATCATTTTTTTGTAACATAACTGATAACCATTTGCTACAACATAGTTACACATCATATGATTTAGTTGTTTAGGACTCACAAATCTCATACCTAATATAGGTTTCTTCTTTTTGCAATGAACATTCTCAATGTAAATAGCCTGGTCAGTAGATATTACCTCATCCTCTTGCGGTGGATCATATATCTCTTCACGAGGCGGACTGTGGAGGGTGACTTGCTCCTTTGGGCACAACTTACTCAGAAACTCATCATCTTTTGTCTTGTTCATAGGAATGCACTCATCAGTTTCAGTACCAACTTACTTCTGAATGCCATCATCTTGCTCACCTTCCAAATCTTCCCTCGCACCTTGGATATCATCCCTACCAACATGTAAATCCTGCATGTCGATTCATTTTGGATTAGCTGTCTAAGCCCATAACTATAATTGGTATGTACTTGACCCGATAGTAGCATCGTCCTTTTGGGTTGCTTTCACCATAGCAATTTGACAAGATGAATATTTGAGAAAGAGGTTATTTGTGATTTATTAAAATATTATGACAATAATATATTAATTGAGAAATCATATTATTTAGTTGGTATTGATCAGGAATTAATTAGGGAACTCACTTAGTGATCAAAAGAGACTGAATAAATTAATGGGGACTGATTAGGTAAATTAGTAATATATATGGTTTGGGCTAATGATCCATGTTGATTAGGGATGGACTAAATCTATGTGAGAGTCCGTGAAGATTTAGTCCAAAGGGCCTATCAAATGAGTTATTGGGTTACTTAAAGCCCTAAGTAAGTGACTTAGGGTTTCCAAGTTAAAACCCTAGGAATTCAACACTATAAATGTAACCCTAGCACTACCAAAATCGGCCAAGACTTCCAAGAAGAAACCCATGCCGATTTTTGGTGCCTCCTAGCCTCTCATTCATAATCCTACATTGTTCTTGGTGTTTGTGACATATTTGAGGTATCACATTTTAGGTACTAA
Organism: Lactuca virosa; assembly: GCF_052849685.1. Taxonomy (NCBI): domain Eukaryota; kingdom Viridiplantae; phylum Streptophyta; class Magnoliopsida; order Asterales; family Asteraceae; genus Lactuca; species Lactuca virosa. The sequence continues at coordinate 300,716,986 of NC_136429.1, read as the reverse complement.
GCTCTTTAAAGGCCAAGTGTTATAATCTACAACAAATAGGTATTCATCTAACTTGTTTTATGTTGTAAATCTCAAAATTGTATGCTAGTTAGGGTTCATGCTTTGGATAAAATAAAATTACATGTATAACTTTAGAAAACTTAGATCCAAAGAATTAGGGTTGTATGTGCACCATAGAATTTTTATAGTGCTCAAAACCCATCAGTTCCATCATCTATATCCATACGATTGTGCACTTCATCATGATATTCATCTGCACCAAATAATTGGTCTAAAGAACTACAAAATTCTACTTGCTCTTCAAGAATCCATTGATGTAAATGAACACCAAAATGGTCCGTATATACATCAATTACACAATTAGAAGCATACCCTACTTCAATTAGTTCCGTGTAATCTATGTCAGTGGCGCTTAGCCTTAACCCATTAACAAAGCCAATATTGGGCATGAAAAAGTACACATTCACACGTCTCTCAACAATGAATCTTTCTAGGAACTCCAAAAATTCGTTCTTGTCCATTCCAACAAAATCAACATCATCAAAACTTTGCTCGGCTCCATCTCAGTAAGTAATAGGGGTACTTGTTAAAATTCTAGCACAATGTAGATCAATCGTCATGAAAGCAGCTATAGCAATGACAAATTTCGCTGATTTTAGCGACGAACGCTTGAAGAAAAGGGTAGGACCGAAGAACAGTTGAACAACGGATTTGGATGAGGATGTTACAGAAGAAAGAGTTCGAAAGAGATAGTTGAAGGGTTTAAAACGTACGGTATGTCTCATTAACTTATATACACGTGGAAATGATGTGGACTTAATTAATCTAATTGGATAATACATGGACTTGGAAAACTGCTACGTGGGATGGGGGTCACCGGGTGACCCTTTCATATTTCCAAAAGTGCCTTTTAAAACCAAAAATTAGAAGTATATGCCCTTAAAATTCAAAAAATAGTCACGAGGGACCATTTTAACCATTATTCGTAACTTTGTTGGGCTACAGTGACAATAACCCCCTGATATATTTTATTTCATTTTAGTTTTAGGCATATTTTATTTCATTTTAGTTTTAGGCAGGTGGTTTTGGAAAATGATTAATCTTCGTTAGACTGTAAAGAAGCCACAAATAGTTGTCTAGGTTAAGGTAGTTCATGTACAAAAAGAATATGAAGTGTATGTATATTTTATTTATTTGTATTTTTTAATTTTAAAATTTTCGGTTTATTTCTTCCTATAAAAGGTCATACTTATACTTATACATGAAGTTTTTGAATTATTTTTATTGTAATTTCCTTTATTTTCATTTTATAGAGCTAAGTTAGATGGTTATTGTGAAGGTGCACTAGTAAAGGTATGCAAATTTATTTGATTTTCATTGTTTTTCATAAAAGAAGTGACACTGTTAAAGATTATAAAAAATATAGGGTAATCAATAGTGGAGAAATATGAGTTAAGGATCGAATATGGTGTTCCTAATCTCCAAGTGAGTGTTTCTAGGCTAAACGTTCTAGTTCATTCTGAAAAAGAAAACAATGTGGCGAATGGAAATAATAACTGGCTATATTCAATGGGAGTTACAGTTATATGATTTCACCTAAATTATCTACATATAATTTCAAAACCTAATCATTGATAATTCAATATGCCAAGTCTACTTGATGTCCATTGATGCACTGGTTTTCTCCATCACGACCACCCCACCGCCTCATCATCCTTCTATTTAATTATACCTTAAAGCATAAACAACAAGCTATAAATCTATTAGTTTATAAAAAAAAATTGGCTTTTTTTTCCTTGTGGAAGTCCAATTACTCTACATTTTATGACTAAATGCAAGAAACAAAAAAGTATGTTCATTTATTTTTGTAATACAATGTCACAACTAGCAATTGTGAGATAAGAAATTTTGTCTTATTGTAATCAACTCTTGATGTATCTTGTAGCTTCAAGTTTAAGGTTATATATATTACTCATTCAAAAACAAATATTCGAATCAAAACTCACTCGTGAATCCCAAAACCTAATTCGATACTTTTCATACACTCTACTTTGGGGGTTGTAACCCTATTTTCTAGTTCAAACTCAGACTGGACCATGATTCTTTTATTGGCCCTATTGGACCAATAAACTCTCAATACGAATTATTTTGGGCTAAGAAACCTCATTTGGGCACTAATTGGAATTACATTCATTAAACTATAGTATTATGGGCCTTAATGGACCAAAAATGTCTCACTTCGTTTTCATGGGCCTTATTGGGCCAAAACCCACATAAACAATTGTAATAGACCGAAAACCCATTGTTTTTACCGCTTTTGGGCCGTGAAATCATAAGAGGGCCCAATGGACTGAAAAAATCATATTGGGCTACATGTTTTCGATGGCTATCAAGTTCAAGCCGAATGTTTAATCTTTTCTCGTACCCCTCTCTCATTCTCGGTTTTAAAACAAAAAAAAAGAAAAAAAAAAGAATGAGAGGATAATTAGGGTGTTCCCACCTCACTAATGTTTAGTGGTAATCCAAGCACCAAATCCCATATTTCTAGACTCTCCCTATTTCTAGACTCTCTCTTTCTCTCTTCTTAACTCTCGGCCAAGGTGCATCCCACCACCCTCATCTTCTCTTGTTACAACTACATCAAAGACTCTCCCTAGAACTCCAATAATTCACCCATCTTTTCTCTTAAATTTCTTATGTGCTTATGTGAGATCAAGAACTCTTCATCAAAGATCACCATTCTTGGTAAGCTACTCTCTCATCAAGGTGTTTATCTTCATGTTCTTGTTCAACTTACTTCTCTTAACACTCCATTTCATGATCCATATTCCTTAGAACCCCATAAGTTCGAGATCTATTCAAAGGAGCTTGGTAGGGCCGAAATCTCTCTCATCTCTTCATCAAAACTGACCCAAACCCCAAAGTGAGTTCATACCCCTTTGATTGCGGTTTTTACTATGTTTTGGGGGAGGATCCAAGTTTCTTTGGGTTAGATCTATGTGTTTATGCATGATTATGTGTGCCTTCCATGTTATATGTTGTGTTTATATGTTAAAACTTCTTAAATTTCGAAAGATCTACAAAAATATGGTGATGTTTTTAAATCAAAACACTTTATGTAACTTATCATGAAGATGAAAGGATTAAACATGTTAAGGATGTTTGAAAAACTAAATAAAATCTTGAAAAGGGTAAACTTTTGACAAAATAAACAAAAAATGAGGTTCTTATGTAACTCATGGTTTTAAGAAGACCAAAATCAGTCATTTTTAAGTAAAAATGGATTTTTATGAAGCTCATAGTTTTAAAAGGCCCAAAAGTGCAAATGTCACAAAATGGGCCTTAAATTGGGCCTTCACAGTTTCTTGGGCTAAATTTGTAAAAATTTGACTTTTGTGAATTTAATTGTCATTTTAAACAAATTTGAGCAAAAAATGTTAATTTTCGGTTAAGTGGGCTGGAAATGCCAATTTCATTAAACTTGGACCGAAAAGGTAATGTATACAAATTTGGGCCGAAAATGTAAATTTTCATAAAATTGGGCCGAAAATGTTATTTCAAATAAAAGAGGGCTAAAAATGTCATCTTATTTTGAAACAAGCCCTTAAATGTAAACTTTTAGTCTTAAGGGACTTAAAGTGTCATTTTTTCCAAAAATGTGCCTTAATTGTAAACTTTCGGTTTATAGACCAAAAATGTCATTATAAGAAAAAGGGAGCCTTTTAAGTCATTTTGGTAAACATTTAACTTTAAATAAGCAACGTAATAACAAACAGACTAAATACGTCATTTTCACTTTAATTGGGCCTGGAATATATATTACATGTTTATTGGGCGTTAGTGGTCTATTTACATGCTTAATGGGCCTGGAATATACATTACATGTTTATTGGACCTTAGTGGTCCATTTACATGCTTATTGGGCCTGGAATATACATGACGTGTTTATTGGGCCTAAAATATATATTACATGTTTATTGGGCCTTTGTAGTCTATTTACATGCTTATTGGTCCTTCTAAACTTAAAACATACACGGAAACATTATGCATTACATAGTGTGATACAATATTCGTGTAAACATAGTTAAGGTTCTTGTGAGACACGTTCTTTCAATCGTACCTACCTAGTGTACAACCTTTAGTCATGTAGTTATAACCAGAGTCTCCTGGAGGGAGAGCCAGAGTTTGTGTAGAGATCTATATGGGGTTGACCGCCCCACACTTGAGCTGTTCGCTACAGCTAGACTAGGCCAGTCTAGGGTGACAAATGTCTTACCTTAAACAAGTCGACGCCTCAAAAACGTCATGACATGCAATTCCGTCATATCAAGCATGGTTATAACGACTCACATAGAAATTAACTCCACTATAAAATTTACGGAATACAAAAACAATTATACAGTTGCGATACTATACAAACACCATTCTACGGTCTTTGGGTTTTAAGACCACAATACTTTTACAGGCAGAAAATATCGGATTTTTTGGGAAAACTTACGGTTATACATTACCTTCTACTTACAACAGAAAACATGGGAATTCTAGAATACACTCTTTATACATTTTCAAAACAGAAACACACATGCTTTAATACAAGATTTGATGCAAAGCGTTCAAACCATTCATTTCTGATTAAAGAAAATATTGGATTTTCTGGTGTTTATAAAACGATAAAAACTTTTCATACAAATATGCTTATGAACTCACCAACATTATATATGTTGATCATTTTCAAAATAACTTGTATCCTCCGGAAATCGTTAAGCAGGTTGGCCTTCAAGAACTCAAGAATTTTGATATATTTTTGCTATCATCGTACAGTTATATTATAAGAATGTAATGTTCTAAACAAAAACATTGATGTAAACAATGATGGTTGTCTTATTGTATGTTTGATGATGATGTTGTTGTGATTCAATTATATACACTGTGATGGTATTAGAAGATGAAGTTACCCTAACCGTCGGACGTTTCCGCCGTTTCTTCGGTTCGGGCGTGTGACAGATTGGTATCACAGCAATGTTTAAGTGATTACACTACTCATAAATCCGTTATGTTGTCGGATCATGTTTTCTTTATGTACTGTATGCCTTTTTTTTAAAAGCTAATTTTCATGCTCTGTACTACGAATATTATATCATTAATGAAGCAGTTATATTTTATTTGTGATATTGTTATCTACTATGTGTTCTATTTTTTTATTTCATGATATTGCATGAATTCACTTATATGCACAATCGAACTATTGAAAACATTATATACCAAAGGAACACGAAACCACAAACCACTATGTACTCACCATCTTTCTGTTCCATGACAGAAGATGCCTTGAAGATACATTCGTAGGAACAACAACACGACACCACCACCACCACCGCCTCCACCGGAGATGAACAATGCTGCTTTCCAAGAAGCAGTCTCTACTGCAGTCACAACAGCCTTGGCACACATCCAAACTGGGAACAATGGTGGCGGTAACGGTGAAGGAACTGGAAGCTCGAACTTAGGAATTAACCAAGGTCCTACAAAAGTCTGTACCTACAAGGACTTCTCAAGTGCCAAACCACTAACATTCAATGGAACGGGAGACGTGATAACTTTAAAGCGATGGATGGAAAAGATCGAGTCAGTCTTTGAGATCTGCGGATGCCCTGAAGAATACAAGGTGAAATTTGCAGCTTGCACGTTTGTCGACCAAGCGCTCTCGTGGTCGAATGGTCATGTGGAGGTTATGACACTCCTACTGGCAAATGACATGCCATGGGGGGAGCTCAAGGAAATGTTGATGGCTCAGTACTGTCCCCGTGGGAAAGTACAGAAACTGGACCAGGAGCTATGGAACCTTACCGAACAAAACTCAGACATCGATGCTTACATCTCAAGATTCAGTGAATTGGCACTTCTGTGCTCGGGTATGATCACCTCAGAAGGAAATAATATTGAGAGGTTCATTTGGGGACTAACTGCAGATCTCAACCCCAACAAAACCAACAGCCAAACAACAACAACAAAAACAATAACGTCGGGGTCAGTCATACTTGTTATGGGTGTGGACGAACTGGCCATTTTAGATGAAATTTCCCCAAAGCTAGCAGCCAAGGAGCAGGAGGATCAAGCAGGGTCGTGACTTTGGGTCAAGGAGAGGCAATTCAAGAGTTGACGGTTGTTACTGCTACGTTTCCCCTCAACCATACTTACGCATGTATTCTATTTGATCGTGGGGCTGCGCGAAGTTTCGTGAGTAATAAATTCAAACACTTACTAAACCAACAACCTAGAAGCTAAGTGAAGCCTTTACGGTGGAGATGGCTAATAGGAAAACATAAACAACAAAAGATATATACATAGGGTGCACTCTTACGTTAAATAATCATTCATTCCCAATCAACTTGATGACAATAGATATTAGGAGCTTTGATGTGATTATAGGCATGGACTGGTTATGCCCCCACCATGCCAACATTATGTGCCACGAGAAGGTCATTCGCCTTCACCTACCCATTCACGAAACCCTAATAATCTACGGTGATAAACTTGGCGCCAATCTCCGTCTTATCTCATGCATCAAGGCACAAAAATGCCTGCACAAGAAAAATTATGCCTTCCTCGCTCATGTTATGGATAAAACAAAAGAGGAAATAAAAATCAATGATATCCCAGTGACATGTGACTTTCCGGACGTATTTCCTGAAGACCTTCCGGGAATAACCACAGAAAGACAGGTTGAATTTTGAATCGACCTAATACCGGGAGCCGCATCACATGCCAAATCACCCTACAAGTTAGCTCCCGCCAAAATACAGGAGCTATCCAGTCAATTAAGTGAACTTCTGAGCAAGGGATTCATCAGACCAAGTTTCTCACCCTAGGGATCTTCGGTCTTGTTTGTCAAGAAGAAGGAGGGATCCTTCAGAATGTGCATCGACTATCGGGAGTTGAACAAACTCACCATCAAAAATCGATACCCACTCCCTCGGATTTATGATCTATTTGACCAACTTCAAGGACTAGTTATTTCTCTAAAATACATCTAAGATCCGTTTATCATCGGCTCCGAGTCCAGGAAGAGGATATTCCAAAAACTGATTTCCGAAATCGATACGGCCATTACAAATTCGTCGTTATGCCCTTCGATCTGACAAATGCTGCCACAACATTTATGGACCTCATGAATCGAGGCTTCCGCCTATTCCTCGATAATTTTTTAATCGTTTTCATCGATGATATACTCATATACTCCCGAAGTAAGGAGGAGCACGGTCAGTACCTCTGTAAGATCTTTGAAACTCTAAGAGCTGAAAAGCTATATGTAAATCACTCCAAATGCGAGTTCTGGATTCGGAGTGTAAACTTATTGGGCCATGTAGTGAGTGAGGAAGGAATTCATGTGGATCCTTCCAAGATCAAGGCTATTGAAGGCTGGTCAATTTCGAAAACACCAACAAAAATCTGGTAATTATTGGGTCTCGTAGGCTACTACCGAAGGTTTATCCAGAACTTCTCCAAGATAGTCAAGCCCCTCACCACTCTAACACAAAAAGGCGTGCCCTTCAACTGGACTGACAAACAAGAAGCTGCTTTCCAAACCTTGAAGCGAGCCCTCTGTAGTGCTCTAGTGCTATCCTTCCCAGAGGGAACCGAAGACTTCGTAGTATATTATGACGCTTCAAATCAAGGGTTAGGCTGTGTTCTTATGCAACGTGGAAAAGTGGGAGCCGTGGTAATCGCCGTAAAGATTTGGAGGCACTACCTCTATGGTAGAAAGTGCACCATCTTCACGGACCACAAAAGCCTCTAGCACATTCTATATCAAAAGGAGTTGAACATGAGGCAGCGAAGGTGGGTTGAGCTGCTAAATGATTATGAATGCGAGATCAGGTACCACCCATGCAAGCCTAACGTGGTAGCTGATGCCCTGAGCAGGAAAGAATTCTCTGGTAGCCGGGTGAAAACCTTATCGATAACCATCCACTCTCCCCTAACTTCACAAATCAAGGACGTTCAATTAGACGCATTGAAGCCGGAAAATGTCGCAAATGAAGCAATGCGTGTAATGGATAAGAATCTACAAGTCAAAGGAGACAAAGCTTACTACTTCATGGAACGTGTCTGGATCCCAAAATTTGGAGGATTCAGGGATGTAGTCATGAACGAAGCGCATCAAACGAGATACTCCGTCCGTCCAGGTTCTGATAAGGTGTACCAGGACATCAAACCGCATTATTGGTGGCCGAACATGAAAGCAGAAATTGCCACTTATGTGGGAAAGTGTCTCGCTTCTTCTAAGGTTAAAGAGAAATATCAGAAGCCCTCGGGATTATTACAACAGCCAGTAATACCCGAGTGGAAATGGGAAAGGATTACCATGGATTTAATAACCAAATTACCTAATACGGCACTATCTTTACGATACAAAATGCAAACTTTTCACTGATCATAAGAGTCTTCAATAGCTCTTTAATCAGAAGGAATTGAACACGAGGCAGCGGCGCTGGCTAGAACTACTCAAGGACTACGACTGTGAGATACTTTACCACCCTGGTAAAGCAAATGTCGTTGCTGATGATCTCAGTCGGAAAGTAAATCTTGAAAAGAAAAGGCCAAGAGCGTTGAGAATTGAAGTCGTCTCGACAATTGTGGAAAGTATAAAGAAAGCTCAAGAGGAAGCTTTGGAGAAAAATGACCGGAAGGAGGAGCGTTTGGGAAAAACGTTGGTGTTTGATACAAACGGTCAAGGATTGAAGGTATTCAAAGATAGGATTTGGGTACCTAGGACGGGAGGAGTAAGAGGTCTTCTGATGGAAGAAGCTCACAAAACCATGTACTCGATTCATCCCGGCAGTACAAAAATGTATAGGGATCTAAAACCATATTACTGGTGGCCGACGATGAAGCTCGATGTTGCTAAGTATGTGGCCGAGTGTGTAACTTGTGCTGGGGTTAAGGCACAACATCAGAAACCATATGGGATTTTAGAACCTTTACTTGTACCCATGGGTAAATGGGAGGACATTACCATGGATTTTGTGACTAAACTGCCCAGAACAAGGAACGGTCACGACATGATTTGGGTGGTCGTTGATCGCTTCACTAAGAGTGCGCATTTCATAGCAGCCAACGAGAAATGGTCTATGGATAAACTTGCGAATTCTTACGTGAAGGAAATTATGAGGCTTCACGGTGTTCCGTTAACGATTGTATCTGATCGTGACAGCCGTTTTACCTCATGGTTTTGGAGAAGTCTACAAGAGGAATTGGGTACCAAATTGTGTTTGAGTACAGCTTACCATCTGCAAACTGATGGTCAAAGCGAACGAACAATTCAAACGTTGGAGGATATGCTAAGAGCATGTACCATGGAATTCCAAGGTAACTGGGATGAACACTTACCTCTAGTAGAATTTTCCTATAATAATAGTTTCCACTCAAGCATCAAGATGGCACCTTATCACACTTTGTATGGGGAAAAGTGTCGAACGCCATCATGTTGGCTGGAAGCTGGGGAAAAGGAGTTTATGGGACCTGAAATAGTCCATCAGACTGCTGAAAAGTTCAAAATGATTAGAGAAAGGTGTTGGCAGCTCAAGATCGACAAAAGAGCTATGCTGACAAGAAAAGACAATTGATATCCTTCGAAGTTGGAGATTCTATTTTGCTTAAAGTCTCGTCGTGGAAGGGACTTATAAGATTTGGTAAAAGGGGGAAACTGCTTCAAGGTTTATTGGACCATTTAAAGTTCTTCAGAGGATCGGGAATCAAGCTTACAAGCTAGAATTACCGAAAGAACTGGAGGGTATTCATAACACCTTTCATGTGTGTTATTTGAGAAAGTTCACGTGAGATGTGCCGAACATAATTCCCATTTCTGAATTAAGATTGGATGAAAAAAAAAGGTTGATCGAAGAACCTGAGGCAATTGTTGACCGTAAGACTAATAAGTTCCGACGCAAGATGGTCGATTTAGTGCTTGTGCGTTGGAAACATACGAATGGGCCAAATCTCACCTGGGAAACAGAGAGTGACATGATGAGTCGCTACCCGCAGTTATTTGTTGATGTGTGATTCCGGGGATGGAATCATCCTAAGGGGGAGAGAATTGTAACGTTCGTGTTTCTTGTCTAGGCATTAATGTTGATGTGATAGTCTAGGTTAACCTTTGTAACTCATTTTGAAGAAATGAAAATGAATTATGTGAATATTATGTGAATTGTGTGTTTTATGCTTAATTACTAGGATTTAATTAATTAAGAATAAAAATGAGCGTCGAAAAAAGAAATATTAGATAAAGCCGATATCTATTAAGAAAGTTGTAGTGGTCGTGACAAGGATTACGGATATATAAAGAATACCAAAATCTGAGTTATAACGAATAAGTAATGACCTGCCGAAGTTTCAAGACAAAACCGGCACGGTGCCGAATGTCGTAAAAAGTGAGTTTTTGATAAACTACTTTTTAGCCTTAGTGATCTAAATGAAAGTCGTAGTGTTCGTTAAACCGAGAGTAGGTATGAAAAGAACGCCCAAATCTGACTTCGTATGAGGAAGTTATGATTTTTCGAAGTTTCAGCTTACTAGTAGACAGCTAAAAACTCGAATTTTAGATCGAGTGATTTTTAGCCGACACAACCTAAACGATAATCGAAGGTCTCGTCAATAGTAGCACAACGGTAAAAAGACAGATGAAAACGGACGTCGGATGAAGAAGTTATGAATTTTTAACGGATTTTCTGTCCCGGTCTGTTAAAAATAATAATATAAAAATTAAAGTCAAAATTAGCCAACGAAGTCTAAACGAAAGTTGTAGAGTGTAATTTACCTACGCGTTCATATAAAGAACGTCAAAAACGGAGCTCGTATGCGAAAGTTATGGATTTTAGAAGTTTTGGCGCGAAAATCGAGAAATAATGTCAAAACCGGGAAATTTCGCATACATGGACTTCGGCCACGTCACCCTCACTCAAAATCGTGCCATGTGTCCGAAATCCGCTGAGTCATCCAAAGTGGTCCACTAAAAATCCAACGCGTGTCCTTTCTCACGTGTCCGAGCCTCGCACCAGGTGCCACGACCGAAGCCTCGGACTAGACCTCGGTCCAATCAGAAGACAGCAGCCCACCCCCTCGCATGTGCAACCCACGTGAACACTTCTCGCATTTGCTACCGCGCGGCTTCTTTCTAGCCGTCCGATCAGGAGCCTCGTATCCTATAAATAGGAGGGTGCGAGACCTCCCGGGTATATTTTGGAAAAGTAACATTTTTCACCACTAAATCCATATTTCTTTCATTCCAACTTTCCCCAAAGCCCCGGTATCAATTATAACACCCGAAACACGGCCCGAAGTGCCCGAGAAGCCTGAGAAATTTATCTTTTCCGTTTTGAAGCCCGACCCTCGCAGAGCCCGGTTTCTCAATAAAACTCCCGGTTTTATTAGAAACGAACGTTTTAGGAAACAAATTGCTGCCCGATTATCATCAAATCATGTGAGTGTGTAGTTACTTTCACTTTACACATAGATATGAAGTATTTACCTTAAAATACGAGATATGTGTAAATATATTAATTATTTATTTGAGGTGGCTGTTGGACAGATGTTTTATACAAGTGTTAAACTATATATGTATTTTATCTACAAATATGTTTGGTAGAACATGGGTAGATGAAATAGTCGATGTGTGTTAAAATGGTGAGAGGCCTCGATGTTGTTGTTGTTGTTGTTGTTGTAGTCGTCTAGCGTAGTTTAAATGACGACCACGGACTTTTCTATACAGTCCAGTGGAACACTAGCAAGTTCGCAAGTTGTAGGTGTTGATGAACTATATGTTCATTGGCCTACTCCATCCCCCTCATGGTTTCCTTTAGGATATGTATGGCTGAGGAGTCCCCTTCGCAGTAGTGTCCATCCCGATGATATTCCTTAGGCTAGGTCCCTTGTGATAGGTGTTTAGGGACGTAACGTGAGGACAACGGGAATGGGTAATCTGGGTTATTGTTGATGGGTGAACTTAATAAGTTTATTATTATTGTGGGTTGAAAACCCTATATGCTCACCAGCCTCCCAAGCCTGACCCACTCAGCTATTTATGATTACAGGTAGTTGACTCCGATCATAGTCGTAGGATGATAAGAGATCTTTGGATTATAGGCCAGTAGTTGTAAGGCTTATAATGTCTTGTTTATGCTTTTGATATGTAAATAACTGTTGTAAGGCTTTTAATGTCTTGTTTATGCTTTTGATATGTATCGGAACATGACATCCCGAGGTTTTGATATGAAATGAATTTATACATTTCTTAAAGAAAGGTTTTGACAAACTTTCATCATATTTTGTTTTGGGGACCGATTCTGCAACATATTTTAAAAAGATTTCTCTGACTTTGTTTTAAAAGAATAAATTAAATCGCTCATTTCTGGCCGAGAAATTAGGGGATGTCACAAACGGACGTCGGATAAAGAAGTTATGAATTTTTAACGGATTTCCTGTCGCGGTCTGTTAAAAATAATAATATTAAAAATAAATTCAAAATTAGCCGACTAAGTCTAAACAAAAGTCGTAGAGTATAATTTTACCTACGCGTGCATATAAAGAACGTCGAAAACGGAGCTCGTATGGTCACTATTCGGCCACGTCACCTCGCGTGCGAGGCTTCCCCGTGTCCGACACGCGTCGTCTCCTGATCCGACCGAAATCACGACCCTCTCCTGATCCGACACGCGCCTCGCACCGTGGCTTCTTCAGAACTTCGGCCTCATGGCCTTCGCTGCTGATGACGCGTGGTTGCTGACTACTCCTCCCCCTCGCCACCTGTCCGAGACTTCGGACTATAAATAGGAGGTGTGAACCGTCCCGGTTCCTTCACCATGTTTACCTCATTTTTCATCCTTTTTCACTTCTTTCACCTCCCCAAATTCCTTACAACCCCCCAAGGCCCCGGTATCATATCTAAAACGCGAAGCAAGCCCCGAAATTCTCGAGAAGCTAACCTCTTTCCAGTCGAAGTGCTGCCCGCGTAAAGCCCGATTTTTAATTAAAAACTCGCGGTTTCTTCGAGAAAGATCATTTATAGAAACGAAACGCTGCCCAAATCACCACTTATCAAGTGAGTTCATACCCCTATAATCTACCTTTTTAATGGTTTTTAAATGTTTTTTAGGGGGCAATACAAGTTGAACACAGTCTAAATTGTGTTAATAATTGTATATGATAATAATCACACAAAGGATTTCCTTATGCTTTAAGGATTACCAAATACTTCCAAAATGACTTAAAGCCATGTTAAATCTTTAAAGTCATGTGAACTCTTTTAATACTGTTAAATTCTTTGAAAAAGGTTTTATAAACTATTTCAAATTATAATTGCCAAAATCATGTTTATATGTATAAATATATAAATAAGATTTGAAGGGCTTAAGACTAATGAATTATCTTATTTCCATTTCCTTGTGGGACGTAGAATTAAGGTGGCGTTATTTGTCCGAAGGTTGTTCCCTTCATAATTGTATATATATATATATATATATATATATATATATATATATATATATATATATATATATATATATATATTATACGTATATGAATATAAAAAGTTACTTCATTCGGTATCATTACCTTTGTATCATGCTGAGCAAAGGTGTTCATCCATGAGAAATCATGCTAATCAGATAGAACATATAAATTATAATAGGTATAATTTATGATTCAAAACTAAATATACAAGTATGATTCAAGATTGTATACTTTTTATTCCAAGGAAATTACTAACAATTCATTTATCTATACCAGGATATGTATAATACTTTTAGTATATGGATAATATATTAAAGAAGTAATAATACATCATACCGGGTTGCATTAACAAGGGTACAAATACAACGTACCAGGGTTAGCAATCACGGGGTAATAATACATCATACCGGGTTTGCATTACCAAGGGTACAAATACAACGTACCAGGGTTAGCAATCACGGGGTAATAATACATCATACCGGGTTTGCATTAACAAGGGTACAAATAAAACATACCAGGGTTAGCAATCACGGGGTAATAATACATCATACCGGGTTTGCATTAACAAGGGTACAAATACAACGTACCAGGGTTGGCAATCACAGGGTAATAATACATCATATCGGGTTTGCATTAACAAGGGTACAAATACAAACTACCAGGGTTAGCAATCACGGGGTAATAATACACCGTAATCTCGTTGAAACAATAAATTTGTGAGACTCTTCATGGTGTACTTATCTAAGTACGACCTTCAGTCCTGACTTATTAACCAGAATCTCCTGGAGGGAGAGCGTGAATTTGTGTATAGATCTATACGGGACTGACAATCCCGCACCTTTACTGTTCGCTACAGTTTGGCCGGCAGGCCTAGGGTTACAAACGTCATATCGTTTCAGACGCCTGAAGAACGTCGCATCAGGCACATCAGTCATATTAGTATGGTTAATAGAACTCACATGGATATAACAACGAGTAAATTAATTAGTAATATACTTCTCTTAAAACAGTACGAAAAGATAATTACATCCTATCTATTTTACTGACCAAATAGACCTTCTGTTAGTTTTTACTTATAGTAAAAACTACGTATCATGAAATCAAGTATGGCAAATATACTTGTACTTTTGGTTTTGGAACATTTAAAACCACAAATCAATATTATGGATATTATAATATTTTCCAAGATTAATACCAATGTTTTACTGTAGAACGGATATAACTAAGAATACTTTTACAAATGAAATAGTTTATTGGATTAAACTACTTTTACAACTGGAACGGTTTTGTGGGGATTTAAAACTACTATCCAGAAATGGTTTTATGGGGATTTAAAACTACTATTCAGAAACGGTTTTATGGGGATTTAAAACTACTTATCAGATGGAACTTAGTCATTCACTCTCTTTAAACTAGTATAACATAAAGGACCTTTAGTGGTTAATTCTATAATTCCTTAGCTTTTACATCAGAGTTATACATAAGTAATATCCAATTGACAGTGAAATGTGTGACTTCCGCCTTACTTCTTGTTCCTTGTTTGGTTGTGGCCGTAGGGCAGATACACCCATTTAACTGTCCATTCGATATTAGGTTATACGTAACTAGTATAAACTAAGTAATTGCAGAGGGAACTATTGAGGTTATCAGTTTACCACCTCAGGAAATATTGGATTTTCTGGAGGACAAGCGAACTTTTCCAAGAACTTAGAGTATATTTTATATAACTAAAATACTTATGAACTCACCAGCTTAAATGCTGATCTACTCTTTCAAAATAACTCGTATTCTCAGGAATCCAGTAGACAGGTACACTCCCGAAGCTTTTGAGAAGACTACCTAGTACCATACTGCGACTCTTGTCTTCTACTATATCTACTTTGGTGTTTGAATGTGTAATGTTTAAACACTTATGTAAAACTTATACTTATTAATGCAATGGTTGTTTGTACTTTGATTACTATATTGCATGTGTTGTGATACTTACATGAAGTCCTCCGCCCCCGAACGTTTCCGCCGTTCTGGTTTGGGGGTGTGACATGTACTTATAGTCACTTGTTTTGATATGTTTAGTAAGTGGCTAAACGATACATAAGGACACATTGAAAATTAACAAAAACGCCACCAAAAATACGTACAGTCACATATTTTATTATTTTATCATGACAAATACTAATTATTAACCACACATAATATAATATAACATGACCATAAATTACTTGTAGCCACTTGATTTATTATGTTTATTATGTGTCATTAAATTATACATATGTGCATAAAAACAGTTCATCTCACCATTGGAATTACCTTTTATCTACATTAGTTTTCTTTATGTGTCGTTAAATGATACATATGGCCATACAAACAATTCGTGTGACCATAGGTATTACCTTTTAGCTACATTAATTTCCTTATGTGACTATATATATATATACTAATCGTCTCATCCAAAACCATTACATTTTTCAAATCTGGCAAAAACAATCCAAAATTTTACTAATGATAATTATTCACACTTTATAACGAAATCGTCATATTTTTTTTCTAAAGTGTGGCTATTTTTTTTAAAAAGTGTGGCCATATGTCAAAATTCTTATAGTGTGAGTTGTATTATTGTTAACATAACATTTGATGGATTGCACCATCTATCAATGTTATAAGATTCCTTGGTCCAATACCAATGAAAAGGTTTTTTCTAAGACACTCTCTGAAATGTGGATTAAGGGTTCATCTCTCACTAGCACATATGGAAGTCTACGATTACGAGGCTTATGTTCTTCGTGAAGTTATCGATAATGTAAAACATAAATAGAGATGTGTTATCTCGTTGGTCAACCCAACAATGATTTTTGGGTAATTGTTTTGATAACAATTGGTTTGTTGCTCAAAGGCGTTCTTCAAAGACAGGGAGGTGATATCCGAAGAAGGTAGTGGGAGCCACACTGATCTTGATAATATGCAAGAGTCGACTAAAAGAAAACCTAAACTTGGTCCTAGCTTTCAATTTGATTATGAAAGAGCTATTGAGGAAATATACATATATACAAATCTTCTTACTAGACTAGGTACAGTACACCATTCACCTAGTTTTATAGATTTTATATTACTAAAGGAAATGAGTCATTGATAGATGACAATCAGAATGTGATAGCTACCACAAGTCATTTTAGGCTTTAAAAAGCAGTGAGATGGAAAAATAACATCTAGAGAGAATCAAATCCATTTGATTTTGAAACTTGGTTAATCAAACACTCGACCGTAATAGATGAAAACAGACACACAATCAAACCAAGTTGGTTAAGAAGGATCTGAAAGCTTATGAATTTCCTTCTAAACTGAAACAAGCGGCTTGCAAAATAAATCTTGGCTTCAATCAAAAAATTCAAAATGTTTGGATTTTGAGAAACAAAGAGGAACCATAATGTATATCGAAGCCACTGGAAGCAATTGTGATCTTTGTTTCAATGATAAAGTTCAAAGAGTTTCAATAATGATAAATGAAAATAAGATATAAATATATATATATATATATATATATATATTTGTGTATGTGTCAGTGTGTGTGTGTATATGTGTGTGTGTTCTAGTAAGTGTGTTCTCACCCTTGTATTGTAATGCATAATATACAATTCATAGGAAACAATATTCTAACTTAGCAAGTATAAAATCTTGGTTTTTGTTTGAGAAATTGTTTTGCTTGCAAAACATGGGACAAACATCACGCATATTGTAATGTAATGATCTATGGAGATAGATCTTGGTAATTCATTAGGATAAGCCAATGAGCATGAAACCTCGAAGAAACTATAAATAGGTCATATAACATAGCATTGAGCATTGTAATGTTGCAATGAGTCTTGTCCCACATTCTTATGGGATAGATCATATATGTCGTGACACATATAAGATCTGATGACTCATATGCCTTGAGCATGACTAATCAGATCATATCAACTTGAAGAGAATCATTAAATCAAAGTCAAATACATTCCTTAGCGACCTAGGAGACCAAATGAGATGATCTTAGTATGGACGAGATCAATGTAAAGGTTACATTGATGCTAAGTTCCACACTAATAAAGACAACTTCGTTTATACTCGCGACTCATGCTTTTAATGAATAGTGAAGTATTAGATAGATATAGTACAAAGTAATACATCATAGTGGATTTAAGAATACATTGAAATTAGTTAAGAATGCAATGGAAGTAGTGTGACTAACAAAGATTCATTAGTGACATCATTGTTGAATTCAATCGTTGACAATCCTTATGAAGTTTTTTATAACTGTAAGGGTTTTCTTACCCCGAGTATTAATCAAATGTGGAATAAGCTCACATGACACATACTCAGTATGTATCATCATATTTGATAATTATACGAATGTGAAGACCTCATAATCAATATAATAATATTGAAAGAAAATATTGTCGACTCATTCTCTAAGTCAACAAGTATGAAAGTAAGACTTGGTCATGTGGAATTTGATTTGAAAATAATTTGAATTCAAAATACATGGAACAGTTTGTTTTAATTTAGAAAAAAATAAGAGTATGAATTGTAACCATTTTAATGTTTATTTTGTGGAGGGTTATTAAAGAGAATTTTTTGGTATTAAAGTAGTGTTATTCATTACTGTGTTTCATTTTTGCATATTTTGAACCCACTTGTAGAATATTTAATTATGTTTAAAACTCCATAGACGGTCATACTCTTTGGAGTGAGTATAGGAATTTAAAACTGTCATGAGTGTTACTTAATTGTAACATACGATATTAGACACTAGATAAGAGAGTGTGATAACACTACACGAGTACTTGTAATGTGGATTTTAAATATTGGAACACCCTGCACTTAGAGATTACTTCATGGATCTAGTCATGAGTAATTCAAAGATGATAACATATTTTATTCCTCAAACCGAGATGCATATGGAGTTTTGCTTTATGAAATCTATTGTGTATTGGTCAGCGCCAACGCTGTCTGTAACTGGTAGTCATAAAGGCTATGACTATATATGATATGACTAGTAGGTAACAACTGTGTAGTCAAAGTTTATATGCTCCTTCTGCCTCAACTAGAGAATAAGTATCCACAGTCCCCTCGATGATTTGCTGCTGACATCTAATGTTCCCGGTTGGGACTTGACTAAAATTAATGACTTCAATTTAGTAGTCATATGTAGTAATCATAAACCTTTATCCAGAAACATAATTTTGGACTATGAGATTGACCCATACCCATGTCTCAAGTTCATATAGATATTGTAACGTCCCAAAAATTATGAGGTAAAAATTTCATTTTTAATTCAAACAAAACATTAATTATCTTTAAGCCAAACATTGATTATCCTTTTCTAAATATTCAAAAGTAGTTTATAGGAAAAACAGTTATCAAAGTACATTCCCAAAATCAACATAATGCAGAAACATGGGTGGATGCGCTGCGATCAAGCCATACTTTTTCATTTCAAACTGGAAGTACCTGAAACATAAACTGAAAATTATAAGCACGAAGCTTAGTGAGTTCTTCCAAAATACCACATATCAAACAAACATACTCGCGAGCATATCTGGGTGGTAGCCTACTACTTCGGTCTATTTTACCCGGATACTATCGAGCATATCTGGGTGTTGGCCTACCCCTTCGGTATATTTCAACCGGATACATCCAACCATATCTGGATACTGGCCTACCCTGTAAGTCCCAAATTTGCTTGATGTATCCATCAGATCCAAATGATGATGCGGAATCCCAATCAGTTGGATGCTGCTAGATCAAAATAGAGAAGAAGGAGAAGAAGAATAAAATGAATCTTGTATGATTTGATTATTAGAATGAAGATCCTTACAAGATTCACAAACACACTTGCACCTTCTCTACTTTCTCTCTCTATAACACCTTAGAGTACACACACTTAAGCTCCTTTCTAGCCGTTTTCCCTTATGACTCAACTAACACTATTTATATGGAACATGGGTTGTGAACAGGTTCACGACCGTGAACCAATTCACAGTCGTAAACACACACCTGGGCCATGAACTCTCCTAACCACATGGACCGAAAACCCAATTGCCTAGAAAAGCAAAGTATAAACCATATTTTTGACCTAACAATGTCCCCCTTGGTTTATAACTTTCTTTTCTAATTGACCCAACAAACCTCCCCTAAAAAGTAGTTGGCTTTTCTTGTCAATCTTCATTTGGAGCCTGGCTTCAGTGTTAATCTTTGATTTCTTCAAAGCTTCAAGATGAACTTAATGAATCTTCAATAAATGACTTCGTCTTGAGCAGTTGGGCATTTGTTCAAAATTTGACTTTGAATGCACGTTGGGTGTGGAGGCATCTTGTAGAGATTCTTGAAAATTAGCGCTCTTAGCTTGAGAATCTTCAGAGAGAATAGAGAGATCAAATCTTCTGGATCACTTGAGCAGATTCAAGATAATAGCAAATTGATTGAGAAGGCTTCAATTCAATCTGTCACATAATCTTCAAGTCAGCTTCACCTTGCTTCTAGGGTTGAAAGATTGAATGTTGAAAGAATAGTCTTCATTTCTTGTTCCTTCGAATGAAAATTCTTCGATGATCACGGATGAAGCCTTCGCTCAGAAAATCTCGATACAGTCTCCATGAGTCTCATCTACATCTGAAATCACTTTTCAAGACAAAACAAAACTAAAAGAAAACTTAGCACACAATATTTTTGGATTTTTCATATTTTCTGGAAAAAAAAACAGAAATAACACTATTTTCGGATTCTTAATTTTCTGATTTTTGTTTGATTTTTGAATTTTTCTGATTTTTGTTTGATTGATTTTTTTTTAATTTTAATTCTTCACTTAAATTTGTGCATAGAGGAAAACTATGAACAAATTTAACAAAAACAAAAATGATAAGTAGATTTAAGACTAATTTTGGAATCAAGGTTTTGAGACAGACTTAACTTTGTTTATCAGTACCTTCACCTTTATGAATAGATCTAGTCAACTACCGGTATTGTGGTGTACTAAAACACGAAGGATATCAACAATTTTTTTTAAATATACCATTTAGGTGACGACAACCACGGGTATTGTTGTCCACTTAAAATAAGCAGTGAGATCTACAGAGAACCTATTAACTGTTCAATTTTAGATGCACTAGAACATGTTTCCCGCTTCCTGATATACCCCAATAATTAGGGAGTTCCAAAATACTCCTTACTTTAGATGAGCAGACAATTATTATGGGAGAAGTCAGATTTAGAACGCATATGTTGTACACCTAGGTCGAATCTCTTACAATCTCGCAGAGGGTGAAACATATGGCTAACCAGATTTAGAGGGATGGAGAAGTGGAATGGTGCATATGCTTGTTGGATTAATGTCTAAGTCCATAACTATATTTGGTATGTACTTGACCCGACCCGGCATGGTCCATTTGGGTTGCACTTCACCGACACAATTTATATGGATAGTCTTTTGAGAAAAGTATATTTATGATTTATATTAATATTTTATAAGTTCTAATACATTAATATATAATCATATTATTTAATTAGTATTGATCAAGAATTAATGTATAATTAATTAAGTGATCAAAAGGAACTAATTAAATATGGACTCTTAGATATATATGTGTAGTGGGCCAAGTTCATTTAGGTTGGGCTAAGTCTTCATGGATAGTCCATGGAGCTTTAACCCATGGATCCTACGAAATGAAAGGTCATGGGTATTAGGGTTTAACCATAATCCTCCACACTATATAAAGGGTCTTATTGTTGATGAAATTGGGGCTAGTGGCTAGTGTGGATACACTAAAGAGGGCAATAACCAATTTCATAAGTGTTAGCCAAGTATCCATATTCTCTAAAGGTTTTCCAAGGTGCTTAGGTGATTTGTGATTCCAGTTGAGGCTTCCACACTATTGGGGCTAAGTTCTTAAAGCTTGAAGACATCAAGCTACATCAAAAGGTATGTCATCTAACTAGTACTTTGTAGTATAGATGGTTCATAATATGCTAGTTAGGATGAAACCTTGGAATATTTAATATTTGCATGTATAATAGAGAAAACATAGATCTAAGGTTTATAGGGTTGCATGTACACCATAAGAGTGTTAGAATGCTCAAAACCCAACAGTGGTATCAGAGACAAGTTTGTTTTCTTGTTATACTTGCAAAATCTGCTTAAAAATCGAAGTTTGTTGCTGTCTGAACAGAAGACTCGACGAGTCTATAAAGGGACTCGACGAGTCCAAGGCAAAAAGCATCCAACTCGTCGAGTTTGTTCATGCACTCGACGAGTTGGACCCTCTGACAACATATCTTCCAGTTTTGGTGCTGGAATTGGTCTAGAATCATTATCTTAAACTGTTTTGGACTTATAAAAACTATTTTTTTATGTGGTAATGATTGTGGTAAACCAATTTCAGAGTTGTTATCAAAATTTCAAGTTTTATATGGTTAATTTTATGATTCTTGAAATTGTTGATATGCATGTTCTTGAACTTATGAGTTTAGATGATCATAGGAATTATTTGTAACCTTCTTGGTAGTATAATTCTTGATCAATATGTGTTTTAATGGAGTCCATAACTTGTCCTCAAGTTATGGATAACCAAAAGTCATTTCTTTTAAAGTTTCATTAAAGGTTACAAAAGTGAAGAGTCTTTTTGGTTTATGAACTCCATAACTTGTCCTCAAGTTATGGATGTGGAAGAGTCTCTTCATTAAAGTTTTAAAAACTTAATTAAAACTCATAAGTTATGAGAAATGAAAAGTTTTGAAAGTTTACAAAACTTGCCCTCAAGTTTTAGAACATGTAAAGTCATAATTAAAACTTTAGTTCCAATCCCTAGAATTTTAAAAAATTAAAATTCAACCCTTATACTTTATAATATTATAAGTTTAATAATATTTATATATGTATCAGAAAAAAAGTCGTCCTACCATTAGTAGGCCTTATTCAAGAAGCCGGTCTATAAGGGGGGTATAAGGTTACTGCCTATAAAATGGCAGTTTAATGGGTGTCCACTCTCACCCACCGCTTCCTTGACCGTTGGAGGGTCGTTATGTCACACCCCAAAACCGGAACGGCGGAAACGTTTTGGGGTGGAGGACGTCATGTTTAGTATCACAAGATATGTATCATAGTAAGCAAAGTAATGAACAACCATTTCATTAGAAGGAAAGTGTTTACAAAGGGTGTGTTCACAAAAGACAGAATACATATACAAATAACAAACATGACTTGAAGCTATACTACTCCATCTTTTGGATCCCAATATGAGTACCTGTCTACTGGGCTCCTGAGAATACAAGTTATTTGAAAGAGTTGATCAGCAATTAAGCTGGTGAGTTCATAGGATTTTGGTGATGTAAGTAAGTTGTAAAATGTTGTGGTAGACTGCTGTTTAAAATATAGTTGAAAAGTGCGTCTGTTCCTCCAGGAAATCCTATATCTCCTGCCTTGATGAAAGATGAGTAAAAATGACTCTACAATCCTTTCTATGAGTACTAAATGAATACAAGTTATATAAAACTAAGAGTAAACAAACAATCGATTGTGTGTATCCGCCCTAAGCCCACAACTAAACAAGGAACAGGGAATGGGGTGGATGACACACATCCCATTGGTTGTTAGATCCTTATTGTATATAACCCTGGTGTATTCTCCTTGTACTCATGGAGTTAGCTGTAATAGTTCCTTTATATTTGAATGAAAAGATTCTTTAAGAAAACCCTTATTTCTTCTAGTAAAATGGTGACCACAGTGATTACTTCTATAATCAATTAGTTTATACTGGCTATATATATAATTAATTATCGAATAGATAGTTAATTGGGTGAATCTGCCCTAAGCCCACCACCAAACAAGGAACAGGAAGTAAGGCGGAAAGCACACATCCAATTATCTATTGGGTGTTAATTATATATGACCGTGTTGTATAAACTAAAGTATTATAGAGTCAGTCACATAAGGTCCTTTGAGGTTATACTGGTTTAATAAAATGGATTAGACCCTTAACTGGTAAGTTTCTAGTTTTGTATATCAAACGTTCTGATTTGGAAAGTATGTTTTGTACTGTGCTTTAACTCTGTGTCCTATGGCTTGACCCATAACTGGTACCCTTATGATGACTCAATATATGCTAGACTTATATATCTTGAATCGAATAGATAATAGGCTGGGTGAATCTGCCCCAAGCCCACAACCAAACAAGGAACAGGAAATGGAGCGGAGAACACACATCCTATTACCTGTCGGATCCTATTGATATATATATATATATATATATATATATATATATATATATATATATATATATGTATCCTTTGATGTGTACATTAAGGAATCATAAGGTTTGCATTATGGTCCTTTCTACTAAACGTAACCTTCTACCAACGCATCAAATGTTACGGGTGCTTTTTTCTTCTATTAGTATACATTTTCCCAAATGAGACTATCATTACAAAAATATAGTTATTACATAGATGAATACGCAAAAAGATCACAAGGTAAATGTAATAGGGAAAATAATGTTTTACCTTGGCAGTAATACTGCCGGCTATATAGTAACATAATACAGACTCCAGGTAGTATTAAATGTACAATACGCCTCGGGGAGTCTATTTTGCCTTAAATCCTTAGTCGGTTAATTAACGATTTAATGTAAACTCGTTTGTAAACATAAAGATATACTATTATTAGGTTTATCACCTCGTGCCTGCTAGTCCTGGTACGTGAAATCGTACCAGTGTCAATACAAACCCGACAAGATATATTATTGTTAGGTTTATCACCTCGTGCCTGCTAGTCCTGGTACGTGAAATCGTACCAGTGTCAATGCAAACCCGGCAAGATATATTATTGTTAGGTTTATCACCTCGTGCCTGCTAGTCCTGGTACGCGAAATCGTACCAGTGTCAATGCAAACCCGGCAAGATATATTATTGTTAGGTTTATCGCCTCGTGCCTACTAGTCGTGGTACGTGAAATCGTACCAGTGTCAATGCAAACCCGGCAAGATATATTATTGTTAGGTTTATCACCTCGTGCCTGCTAGTCCTAGTACGTGAAATCGTCCCAGTATCAATGCAAACCCGGCAAGATATATTAACGTGATATTTCCCGGTACTTAGTATGGTGTATTACTCCATGTACTTGTTATAGTATGATCCTCTATGTACGTGTTATAGTATGTTCCTTTATGTATGTGTTATAGTATGTTTCTCTATGTACGTGTTATAGTATGTTGTGAAACCTTAAACTATACCTATTATAGTTTACTTGTAATGTACTTGAACTGTTGTTGAAAATACTTGATTTACTATTAAGTTATGATTGTACTTTAAAATGGAGTTTCGTTAAACTATAAAGTGACATGACTTGAAAAGAGTCTTTGCAATACTTTGATAACTTATAAATGACATAAGTAATCCTTTTGAAAACATTTACACAATTAACATTGTGTTCAACTTGTATCCCCCCCTTTAAACATTTAAAACAGTTGAAAGATCCATTACGGGGTATGAACTCACCAGCTTAACTGCTGATCAACTCTTTCAAATAACTTGTATTCTCAGGAGTCTAGTAGACAGGTACTCGCACTGGGATCCAGAAGAGGGAGTAGTATAGCTTCAAGTCTTGTTTGTTATTTGTTTATCTATTCTATGTTTTGTGAACACACCCTTTGTAAACACTTTCCTTCTAATGAAATGGTTGTTCATTAATTTACTTACTATGATACATGTCTTGTGATACTAAACATGATGTCCTCCACCCCAGAACGTTTCCGCCATTCCGGTTTTGGGGTGTGACAGATTGGTATCAGAGCATTGTTTATAGTGAACTAAGTATATCAACCAATAAAAGATATACAACTATAAATACAATGGGGCTTAAGTGTTCTGGATAATGGTATATTTTAAGAGTATAACAGTAAGTTACAAAAATATACCTACTTGCTTATACATGTATACATACTAGACCAAGTATCACAAGAAGAACAGAAGTAAAAGTATTTAAAGGTTGAACACTGTCGTCAAACCTGAGCAGTTATGTAATCATAAGCTGGGATCAATATAGCCTGATCAACTATATTCATTCGAGATATGACCGACATGTGTTTGGGAGTGATGTGGTGTTGCAACAGTCTTAAAACTTACCGAATGCTAAGTCAAGAGAATACTAGAACAAGTACATTTGAGATAGAATACTACAGGAGTATTCTATGATATTATAACACTATAACCAGTTCAAAACATACCAAGTTCATTACATTAGAATAATATGGGAGTATTCTGTGACACTATGACCGATAACAAGTTTGAAACGTACTAAGTACCTTACACTAAAATACTATAGGAGTATTTTAGGCACTATACAAATAACTTATGTGATAACGTAAAAGACCCTGACGGATAGGTCTATCATCCTATGATGTATACTTCCAAAGTTATATATAATTGAGATTTTATAGACTTAGAATTTGTGATCTACGCTTCACTACCTGTTCCTTGTTTGGTTGTGGTTTTAGAGTAGGATCACTTATTCGAAGGTATATTTAGTCTTAAGTTATATACAACTAGTATACATTGTGCAATTATAGGAGGACTCTGTAAGGATCACCGCATAAAGTTATCTTAAAACTCATAGATTCTTTAGTCACTTCCATTGTCGCACGATGAACCCAAATAGATGTAACCGCTTCCTCATAGTAGACAATAAAAGAGTCCAAGAGGGAACAAGTGCAAGTTCATGAGAAGTCTTCAAAGAAGGAGCAACCGAAGTAACTGAAACATCTTAAACGTCACACTAATAACTAATAATGTTGTTAACTTAATGAGCAAGTGGAAACACTGCTCACATTATGTGGTAGGATTACTTTCTTACATGCGACTGGTAACAGTTATCCAGGTAACAGGTATTCATTCGAGGATAACCATTTCAAAATTCATAGAGTTTATTGAGTATAGACTCTTTTATGAATTGTTTCTAGAACCCTGTGGAAGTCAGGACTAGATACGCTCGGTCCAGGGTTAACTTAGTTTAAATATCACTCGTACCATACCTACTTCTACCCACCACTCTGGGATATCCCAGGAGTGCCGTCTAAAACATTGAGAATAGTCCGACAAGGCGTGAAAATAATTAGCACATTTAAAATGATGGAACACGACTAGCAATGAGCATCATTTCTCACGAGATCATTTTTCGCCATGCAACAGAATCATGTCTACACCAGTGAGGAACCAACCAACAGGAGAGACACCAATTCTGCAGATAGACACTGCCACTTTCCAGGCTGCGGTCACGGCTGCTGTGACAGCCGTCATGGCACAACTCAATGCTAATAACGTCAGCGGAAGAAGAAGCAGGGTCGGCAATGCCAACCACAATAACGATCAAGGGAGACCGCTAGTGTCTGGTAACAAGGACACCCCCGATCACAAACCTAAGAGCAGGAAGCAAAAGTCTACGTATAACAAGGCAAAAAGGCCGGCTCAAGGTTCTAACAAGAGACGACAACCCATGACTACCCCCGTAGCCACAACAACAGTCACAACATTTGGCACTTCAACTACCACTACCGCCCCCGACAAGCAATATGTAGGAAATCTCCCAAAGTGCGACAGGTGCGCTTACAACCACAACGGAGCTTGCTGAGAGCTGCAATGCACTAGTTGCGGCAGAAAGGGGCACACTGCCCGTTTCTGCAGGGCGCCGACACGGCCAATTCCCCAAATGAACTTGGCCTGTTTCAAGCACGGAAAATCGGGACACTTTAAGAGGAACTGTCCGATGGAGAGGGAAGACGCAGAAGCTCGTTCCTGTAAAACCCCTATACAACACATCACTTCCACCACCGATGCGAGTATAGTTCAGGTATGCCATGCATGTGGTGAAATGGGTCATGCCAAGATAGACTGCCCAACAGAGAGAGGTGACGGGGAAGGGAGAAACTAACAATGAACGTAAGGGAGCAACGAGGAATCCCACTTTTGAGATTTTGGTACGTTTTCGAGATAGTAATTACTCTTAAAAGATTGATTTACATTTATATAAGATTAAAACTTGGGGATAACACCTAAAAGTAATTTTAATGACCCACTTTTTGGAATAAGTCACAAAATTCAAAGTAACTAAAAGGTCCTTTCTGAGAAGCTATGATGGCTAGGATGTACATTAAGGGTTGTGCGTAGCTAAGATTTTGCAGACTTAGAGTGAGTGATTCCGCCTTAATTCCTGTTCCTTGTCTGGTTGTGGATTTGAGGCAGAGTTACTCAGTCGACCATCCCATTTCATCTTAATTATTCATAACTTGTATGTTTCTGACAATCGTAGTGGTACCAAGGAGGATCGTAGTTAAAAGTATATATACTAATTAACAAAGCACTTCCGCGGTATGTACGCACACATCACGGTACGATACGTAGGAGTGGTAACCTCAAGAGGAAAGCAGAAAGAGAGAATGCTACAACGAAAAACATTAGTTACTACACACTATATGCTAAGAGAACATACTACCTACTAGACAAAGAGTACATTTTCGAATACACTAAGAATGCACTATCGAACACACTAAGAGTACATTTTCGAACACACTAGGGGAGTACATCATCGTATAACTGACGTTCCTTTCAAATCGGCCAAACGTTGTCAGTAAAGAGTCGTTACAATCATTCGTCATGAATTGGCGTGGTCCTCACCATACTAAGTTCATATGTTTCAACCACATCGATCGTCAAGTTCTCGAAACCTTCGTCATTTGTATCGATTGTCCGACCTAAACCTCAGTTTTATCTTTCGTATTCCAAACCCCGAAGTACCCGTGCGAAGAGTACTTTGTGCCCCGAAGCCTTATCAACAGATATCCGCAGACCGTCAAGAAATACCACTCGTCCAACAGACCCAAATTCGAGCACAGAGGCTAAGGACGAATACAGCCCACCTATCACTGTTCAGTGTATATGCGAGTGTGGTATATGATTACGATTACGTAGATTTAGTATGTGTGTTTCCGCCCTATCTCCTATTCCTTGTTTGGTTGTGGACCTGGAGCAGAGTCGCACATCCAACCGTCTTACTAATCCTAATTATGTACGACTCGTATACACGAGGTGATGATAGATGGACCTAGTACGAATCCTAGTATGAACACCAGGGCAGGGTGCCAGGCCTAGAAGTAAGTATCCTACAAATCACAGAAGCACAACCCCAGTAGTACTACGAAGAAAGAAAATTTCGGGACGAAATTCCCTCTAACGGGGGGATGATGTGACAACCTGAAAAATTTTTGCTTTTAAAACTCAGCCAGTTAGCTCAGTTGAGTGTCAGGGTCATTTCTGCTATCATTTAGCCTCGTTTGGAGTCCGTTTAAAGGTTCAAAGGTCAGTACATTCAAGCATTGAGCACAGGAATGGACCGCGTACACTTCTAGCATCAAAATCGGGCCCTACACTCCAACACAAGGAGTGTACGGCCGCACACATGGGTGTGCGGCCGCACATCCCTCTCCTGGAAGCACACTCACATGTATAAGGGTAGAACTCAGCCTCCTTTAATCCCTTTTCACCCTCCCAAGCCTAGAACTCGATTATGCTCTCAACTACCATCCGATTTTCAGCCTAAATCTCCAAGAATGTAAGTGTTCTTCCTTTGGTTTGTTGTTAATCTTCATAAACTAGTTATAACCTTTAATTTCATCCATTCAAAATCGTGTTTTGACTAGATCTTCAAATCTTCATCCATTTCACCAAGAACACCAAGAACAAACACTTGTTCTTGGCGATTTTGGACCTCCTCGAGCTTAGAACTTGTTAAGAACTCGAGATTAAGGCCTTAAAACTGCCCAGAACGCAAGAACATATGAGTGTGCGGCCGCAAACACTCATGTGGCCGTACACCCCTCAAACACCCTCAAAATACCATCAAAACACCCCTAAAGGCTTGTATACTGTGAATACCATTCCCCAAGCTTCTTACCTACTAGATAAGAGCCTTAGAAAACGTCCAAAGCATGTTCATCAAGGAGTGTGTGGCCGTACACACTCCATGTGGACGTACACCCCTTTGTTTGGTGCTTTAGTGCTTCCAAAGTGCCTTTCTAGCTTCAACACTTGATGAGCATCAGTCCTACAAGCCTCCCCACCATTTGGAAAATGTTTTGTGCACTCTTTACCATGAGTGTGCGACCGTACACTCCCCTGGCCGCACACCCTGACCACACACCCATCAATATGGTCGTACACTCCCTTAGTTTGAAGCACATGTGATTCCAACACTTGGCCAATGTGTTTCCTAGTCCCGTAAGGTGTATCCTTGCATTTGGTTGCTTCTAAACACTATATTTATGTCAATACATGCCATTATATGTCATTTAGGACTCGTTAAGTCTCGGGACTTCATTCGTGGAACTCCTCATCCTTACGCACGTATTCGTTGAAATCACCCACATCAGGTGAGTTCATACCCCGTAATGGATCTTTCAACTGTTTTAAATGTTTAAAAGGGGGATACAAGTTGAACACAATGTTAATTGTGTAAATGTTTTCAAAAGGATTACTTATGTCATTTATAAGTTATCAAAGTATTTCAAAGACTCTTTTCAAGTCATGTCACTTTATAGTTTAACGAAACTCCGTTTTAAAGTACAATCATAACTTAATAGTAAATCAAGTATTTTCAACAACAGTTCAAGTACATTACCAGTAAACTATAATAGGTATAGTTTAAGGGTTCACAACATACTATAGCACGTACATAGATCAACATACTATAACACATACATAAAGGAACATACTATAACACGTACATAGAGGATCATACTATAACAAGTACATGGAGTAATACACCATACTAAGTACCGGGAAAAATCAAGTTAATATATCTTGCCGGGTTTGCATTGACACTGGTACGATTTCACGTACTAGGACTAGCAGGCATGAGGTGATAAACCTAACAATAATATATCTTGCCGGGTTTTCATTGACACTGGTACGATTTCACGTACCACGACTAGTAGGCACGAGGTGATAAACCTAACAATAATATATCTTGTCGGGTTTGCATTCACACTGGTACGATTTCACGTACCAGGACTAGCAGGCACGAGCTGATAAACCTAACAAAAATATATCTTGCCGACTTTGCATTGACACTGGTACGATTTCACGTACCAGGACTAGCAGGCACGAGGTGATAAACCTAACAATAATATATCTTGCCGGGTTTGCATTGACACTGGTACGATTTCACGTACCGGGACTAGCAGGCACGAGGTGATAAACCTAATAATAGTATATCTTTATGTTTACAAACGAGTTTACATTAAATCGTTAATTAACCGACTAAGGATTTAAGGCAAAAGAGACTCCCCGAGGCGTATTGTACATTTAATACTACCTGGAGTCTGTATTATGTTACTATATAGCCGGCAGTATTACTGCCGACGTAAAACATTATTTTCCCTATTACATTTACTTTGGGATCTTTTCGTGTATTCATCTATGTAATAACTATATTTTTGTAATGATAGTCTCATTTGGGAAAATGTATACTAATACAAGAAATAACCACCTGTAACATTTGAT
Source organism: Lactuca virosa (assembly GCF_052849685.1). Lineage (NCBI taxonomy): Eukaryota > Viridiplantae > Streptophyta > Magnoliopsida > Asterales > Asteraceae > Lactuca > Lactuca virosa. The sequence goes on along the minus strand of NC_136429.1, from coordinate 300,685,906 downwards.
GCCTTGGTAGAAGGTTACGTTTAGTAGAAAGGACCATAATGCTAACCTTATGATTCCTTAATGTATACATCAACGGATACATATATATCAATAGGATCCGACAGGTAATAGGATGTGTGTTCTCCGCTCCATTTCCTGTTCCTTGTTTGGTTGTGGGCTTGGGGCAGATTCACCCAGCCTATTATCTATTCGATTCTAGATATATAAGTCTAGCATATATTGAGTCATCATAAGCGTACCAGTTATGGGTCAAGCCATAGGACACAGAGTCAAAGCACAGTACAAAACATACTTTCCAAATCAGAACGTTTGATATACAAAACTAGAAACTTACCAGTTAAGGGTCTAATCCATTTTAATAAACCAGTATAACCTCATAGGACCTTAAGTGACTGACTCTATAATACTTTAGTTTATACAACACGGTCATATATAATTAATACCCAATAGATAGTTGGATGTGTGCTTTCCGCCTTACTTCCTGTTCCTTGTTTGGTTGTGGGCTAAGGGCAGATTCACCCAATTAACTATCTATTCGATAATTAATTATATATATAGCCAGTATAAACTAAGTGATTATAGAAGTAATCACTGTGGTCACCATTTTACTAGAAGAAATAAGGGTTTTCTTAAAGAATCTTTTCATTCAAATACAAAGGAACTATTACAGTTAACTCCATGAGTACCAAGAGAATACACCAGGGTTATATACAATAAGGATCTAACAACCAATGGAATGGGTGTCATCCACCCCATTCCCTGTTCCTTGTTTGGTTGTGGGCTTAGGGCGGATACACACAATCGATTGTTTGATTACTCTTAGTTTTATATAACTTGTATTCATTTAGTACACATAGAAAGGATTGTAGAGTCATTTTTACTCATCTTTCAACAAGGCAGGAGATATAGGATTTCCTGGAGAAACAGGCGAACTTTTCTAAACATAACTCACAACTTACTACACTTTTCAACTATATTTTAAACAGCAGTCTACCACAACATTTTACAACTTACTTACATCACTAAAATCTTATGAACTCACCAACTTAATTGCTGGTCAACTCTTTCAAATAACTTGTATTCTCAGGAGCCTAGTAGACAGGTACTCGCACTGGGATCCAGAAGATGGAGAAGTATAGCTTCAAGTCTTGTTTGTTATTTGTTTATGTATTCTATGTTTTGTGAACACACCCTTTGTAAACACTTTCCTTCTAATGAAATGGTTGTTCATTACTTTGCTTACTATGATACATGTCTTGTGATACTAAACATGACGTCCTCCACCCCAGAACGTTTCCGCCGTTCCGGTTTTGGGGTGTGACACATTAGTCGAACGGGTAGGACAAGGACTATAATTCTCCCTTCATTAAAAGTATTAATGATAAATACTAAGTAACTAAACATTTATAAATTCCCAATCTTAGTTACTTAGGAAAATGTGAATAAGGTGCTAATCCATGAAATTACACTTTGCACTTTGTTTAAGTCGTTAGTGGAGCATGTGTGGTTAACCGACACACTAACCTGGATTTGACAAGGTAGGCAAAGGGTAACTTAATATTTATCATAGTATCGGTGGAGCGTGTGTGGTTAACCGGCACATCGATTGAGGGGTAAATATTAAGGGTACCAAGTATATTTGCATGGTTACTTCACACCTTCTTTTGTGATCCTCGGCATCCCAGTCACAAAACCTGAAGGGCACACTCGAGATTGAAACATGCCATTGAAAAGTTTAATTAATCTCAAAAGAATCTACGAGTTTCAAAACCAATTAAAACTTAATAATACATATCGTTTATCTTGGTGTAAATTGGTGAATTGTCATTCATCTACCTTCAAATATTTTATAGCTTGGATTACGGCATCCCTCTTCCAAGTTATAAAATAGTTTGTTGGGTTCTAGCCTTAATATTTCATATTGGGTGTTCTATTAAGGACTTAAATCAACTTATTTGAATTTCTCCCATTGTGATGTCTAGTTTAGACAACAATGATCTTCTCAAATCAAGCTTTCCTAATAAATATGACTTCCCGAGTCTGTCTCATGGAAATCATACTTCTCTTCCTCCACGTCCTCCAATTATTCCCCCTGACCCACAAGTTTAAAGACTTGAAAAGTTCAAGATCACTCAATCCCTACTCACAATAAAACATAAAATTGGAAGTCTTGTGTGCACTCGTGTCTTAGGACCGAAGTCATAGATAGACAGGTTGAGAATGTTGGGTGTCATTGTCCTAAGGATGTTGGCTATTGACTGGGTCTTTCAGTCACTTCCTGAGTCATATAGAAAGACTACTATGTGACAGGTCACGACATGACCCTAATAGATCTTTCTTATTTGCTTATTGTTGCTGAATCAGAAATGATTTGATACAATAGTCAAGGAAATATGGATGGAAGGTCTATTTCTCAAACTTCCATGGATATGGACAATGGTAACATTGGATGTCCAGGAAAAACTTTCTCTTCCCAATGGAAAGGGATCGACCTTAGTCAACTCGGTTGACCGGAAGGTAAAGAGAAAGTCTAAGACTGGAATAGCCTTTTGTACCATTCCCAAAGAGTCTATATGTTTTCATTGTGAAGAAAAAGGCGCATTGGAATCGAAGCTGCCCTCCCTACCTGAAAGGAAGCATAATCAAAAAAAAAATTGACATTACTTCAGGAAAGTCCACTATCTAACTCTGTTAAGCTCCCAGTTGATGATTCTTAATACAAAATGTGACTTGGTTGCATTTTGATATTTAGTAGGATCAAGCAAAGGGAAGGAAACTTAAAGAAAGAGTATGCTGAATTTGATCGTGAAGATTGGATTCTTGAGCTACTTCTTAGGAGTTATGATAGATTGCTCGGAAACATGTAACATCATAGTTTTCATTTCAAGTTACATTGTAAGGAAAAGGTTTTTCCGCAATTTTGAAAAATAAATAAAAGTTTGTTTTACTTTATTTTATATCTCCTTACAATGGTATTCATGAAAACTTGATGTCTGTATGTTTCTAGCAATATTGGAAATATGAGTTTGATTCTTTCGTTTGTGGTAGTGTCTAAATTTACCAAATAAGGAAAGATTCTCATCACCCAAGTCTCAAGTGGACCGAAACTTGGAATCATGCAAGTTGTTTAGTATGATGAATGAGAATTTTCATTTTTGGAAAATTAAGAGTAGTTCCTTGTTCACATGTATATGTGACTCAAGTAAAGGACTAAGGGATCAAGTACACATTGTTGTGCACTAGCCAAAGTCCACCACAAAAGATGGATAAGACTATTCGTCATGATTTACTAAGGTTTAGTAAATATGATTATACATACAAGCCTAAGTATAATTCTGAGACATTGGAAAAGTTCCAAATGTATGGCAGAGCGAATAAGAAGAATCAAATTAGGCAGAAGGATAAAAGTTTCTCAAATCTGAAAAGATGGGAGAGTACTTTAGTATCATGTATATATGATCATCTTAATGATTAAGAGACCTTATCACAATTCATCCTCTAAGTGCATTCTGATAGCTAAGAAGAGGAATTATGAATTGTTGAAGTGGTTAAATCAAGAAGATGATTCATACTTCGTTCTAAAAACAATTCTTAGAGTTAGACTCTAAGATTGTAACTTGAGTGAGATGTCTTAAAGAAGGTTTAAAACACTTGTCAAATGTTAGAGTAAAAGTTTTCTACTCTTGTACATTTGAAATTGGTAATTTGTGATGTTTTGGAAAAAACAAAGACCAACTAAGGCCAATTGTGTTAAGTGTCTGTCTTGATTAGAATCCACACTATCTCTTGAATATTTGGCAAGTAAGTTGTATAGGTCAAGGAGACAGTGGGAGTCTAAAAGATCCTGAAAGGGTTTCAAGAAGTAATCAAGAATAAAACCTGTATTTCATCACTAGCACACAACTAGAGGTTTATAACCTATTGTGTTGACATTTCTGTGCCCATTCCAGTTAAGTTCGCTATATATATTTGAGTTCTACATGTTTTCAATTGTTTGCATAACTACTTGGAAGCAATGGCAGGCCCTTGTGCTGCCAGGTGGCAAGAGGAAATTCTTTCACTAAGTAGATTTTAAGTAGATAGCAATTGTGATATTTGCAGTTCTCAAAGTGGTTAGTAGAGCACACTAACATGGACTTATGAGAAATAGCAAAGGTCTAAACAATTAAGAATATGATTACGACATCCCTTTTCATAGTTCTGAAATTATTTAGACACACCTGTAAGCTATCTAAGATAAAGTGTATGAGTTTGATAAAATCTTATCAAAGCAATCTAGTATCAGAAATCTGAACGTTGATAAGAATGTCAATAAAGTATTGACTTCTAGAGGTCCAAATGTTTTCTGGATACATGTCAAAGCTAGTGGGAGCATAAGTGTTATGCTAATAATCATCATGTTAGTGGGAGCATGATAATTATGATAAGAATTGCAAGTTAGCAATGTTAATTATAGAAAACAAAAGGTTTCAATTTATGAAGTTCCAGGGGTTGAAAAAGTTGTTTTGCTATAATTAAGGGAGAGGAAATTATACTTCATTTCAATTCTGAAAGCTTAGATTGAGTTTATAATCATTCTAAAGAGCTTATATTGAGATTTTAATCACCTTTAGTCAAGAATATATATATGAATTTCATGTTGGATTGGTTCAACTTAAGAAAATTCTATATATTGCGTTCTCAAAATTCGATTATGATTACGGCATCCCTTTTCATAGTCAAATTTTGAGAATATGGCAAACAAAAAATTATTATGGCAAAAGACTGGTCTAGAACCATGTCTTTATGTGAAAGATCATGAATCGTGTCCCATTTACTTTGGGTACAAGATCGATTACATGTGCTATAATATTTACTCTTTCTGAATTTTCCAAATGCCTTGGGGCATTAAGGAGGAAAATTTCTAAAATTGGATATGGCTAAAGTGATTAAGCAATTGTCGAGGACAATCTAAGGTTCTACCAAAGATTGGTTGCTCAAGGACAGTTGGAAGTATAATGTTAATATTGGAAGAACCATATTGACATAGTCTGAAAAGAGGCAACTCTTGTTCAGAAGTAGTAGTCAAAATGGGAATATGGAGTTGTCTTCATAGATGGAAGCAATTTGTGTAAGGTTAAACAAACTTAATGCAAGAAGCATGTTCAAAGCAATGCTCTTTGAATTTGAGACATCGTTTCCATGGAATTGCTCTCCATTGGAATACTCTGTAATGATTGCTGTCAAGTCTTTCTGGCTTTGTGCATAATCATTACAAGAGGAACAGTGCATATAAGTTTAAAATCTAAACATATTTTGATAAATGATAGGAATTTGGAATTCTTACATTTAAGACAAGGATTTGGGAGTGTGAAAAGAGAATCATTGAAATTATGTTCAGTTGATCTAGTTCACAAAGAAAAGGATCATAAACAAACATAGAGTGCATACTTGGTGTATGGCAAAGCTATTGTTTAGAAAAACATAATGTACATGCTTGGAGCATGGGACAACTAGTGTTTTTAATTTAGGTATAAAGTTGATAAAACCGAAACAATGAATAATGAGTAATCAGTATGGTGATAAATATAAGTGGTATATTTATACTCATAGGGTTTGATAGCATATTTGATTCATTTATTCTTGTGTTTCACTTTGCATGTTTTGACTTCCATAATAACTAGGTTATTCTTCCGGAATAACTAAGTTATTCAAACCATCCACAGTCGGTCATATGTTGGAAGTAGATATGAATCAAGACTGTCATGGGTTGGCTTGTAGAGGTCCAAGTTGGTGGACAAAGTTGCGCTACAACACTCATGAGTGCTTATAAGTTCTGAGTATTGGATTCAACCCGCACTAATTTGAATCACTTCATGGATTTTATCACGAGTGATCATGAGACGATAATATCTTATATTTTTCAAACCTAGAGATATGAGTTGTTACTATGAGTTGATAGTACATTGATTGCACGAAAACGCATTGGTAACTCGATGTTATAAAACATGCCTTTGTGTATGATTCAACAAGTAGCAGAACAAGCCATATGAGTCGAAGTTTATCCATTCCTTTTACCTTAGGGAAAAAAACGATATATGTGGGCCCCTCGATGATTTAGCGATGACACATATGAGTGCTTGGCCAAGCCAGGACTAATTTGATTTGTTCAATCAGTCAGTCATCATAAATCGGAAATCAGGAAACAACAAATGGACAGAGAGAATGATTGATAATCCATGTCTCGGTCCATATGATATCTAGAATGGAGGAATATATGATCCCTTATCTAATGGACAAGTCATTGATAAAGGTCATAGTTCGTTGACAAGATCAGAGTTCGACAGCGGCTTTAACAGCTATGATTTCCAGTTGGTTTTTGAAGTCATACTCAATAATAGTTTTAAACTTATCCAAGTGGGAGACTGTTGGATTAATGTCTAAGTCCATAACTATATTTGGTATGTACTTGACCCAACCCAGCATGGTCCATTTGGGTTGCACTTCACCGACACAATTTATATGGATAGTCTTTTGAGAATAGTATATTTATGATTTATATTAATATATTATAAGTTCTAATATATTAATATATAATCATATTATTTAGATAGTATTGATCTTATAATTAATTAAGTGATCAAAAGAAACTAATTAAATATGGACTCTTAGATATATATGTGTAGTGGGCCAAGTTCATTTAGGTTGGGCTAAGTCTTCATGGATAGTCCATGGAGCTTTAACCCATGGATCCTAGGAAATGAAAGGTCATGGGTATTAGGGTTTAACCCTAATCCTCCACACTATATAAAGGGTCTTATGGTTCATGAAATTGGGGCTAGTGGCTAGTGTGGATACACTAAAGAGGGCAATAACCAATTTCATAAGTGTTAGCCAAGTATCCATATTCTCTAAAGGTTTTCCAAGGTGCTTTGGTGATTTGTGATTCCACTTGAGGCTTCCACACTATTGGGGCTAAGCTCTTAAAGCTTGAAGACATCAAGCTACATCAAAAGGTATGTCATCTAACTAGTACTTTGTAGTATAGATGGTTCATAATATGCTAGTTAGGATGAAACCTTGGAATATTTAATATTTGCATGTATAATAGAGAAAACATAGATCCAAGGTTTATAGGGTTGCATGTACACCATAGGAGTGTTAGTCGATCACATGCCGATCACATGGTACTTTAAATTACAATTGGTTTAAGGTAGTTAGTACAGCAGTAGTTACTTAGTACAACACTACAATACTATTTCATTTTCCCATTGCATTCACTTGTGATCTTCACACAATATATAGTAGTGTAAAAACTATATTTTTGGTAAATGATAGTCAAATTTGGGAAAATACACGCTCTTACAAGAGACACACACATAGATACTAGATGCCTTGGTAGAAGGCTACTTTTAGTAGGAAACATAGGGTTTTCTAGGAGATTCAAACCTTTTACAAACATTCAAGAGCTTTTACATACTTACACTTCACATACTTACAAGCACTTTCATACAAATACAGACATTAAAATACTTATGATCTCACCAGCTTTAAAGCTGATACTCTCTTTCAAAATAACTTGTATCCTCAGGTCACCAGTAGACAGGTACCGATGCAAGGTTTAGAGAAGATGGAGCTCGTTCAAGACTCATCTTTCATTTTGATTTATATTTTGGTGTCTATATAACTTGACAGAACACACTTGTATTAAAATTATATTATTAATGCAATAGATGATGTTGTTGCTTGTTACTACTATTCATTGTTGTGATACTGTACATGACGTCCTCCGCCCCATAACGTTTCTGTCGTTCCTGGTTTTGGGGTGTGACAGATTGGTATCAAAGCATTGTTTATGGTGAATTGAGTATATCAACCCATAAAAGATATACAGACTATAAATACAATGAGATTAAAATACTCTGACCAAGAGTTTATACTTCTAAATAATAAAATATTTAATTAAGTATACATGCCTGCATTCATACTAAAATCAGTGTCACTAGGACATAACAAAAGTATTACGGTTGTTGGGCAGCACAAGTAGACTTAGAGACATATAGTCAAAACTGGAAAGATATAGCATGATCAACTATATTATCCGAGGGTTACTAGCATGTGCCTAAGTATGGTTGTGAGGTTGCAACAAGTCTAAAAACTTACCCACAATACCAGGATGAGAACAATAGAACATAAACCTAAATACTATAGGGGTATTTTGTGTTACTATAAACTACTTATGTGCTAGATTCTTATATCCCTTTTCTCGCGTAGATAACATGGCTGGATTCCATATCCCCGGAGACCCGTACTATCCCAACCACGGCAATGCTGGATGGCTTGGAGAAGAGCCAGAAGATGATCACCCAATCCCTTTGGATTATCACGAAGCTGAAGGCTTTTCTGATGGTTCTGACTTAGAACCAGAAGTCAACAACCTACCCCCAGCTGCTCAAGACGCAAACCTGAACCCTCGTCCAGCATTTCAAGGACCCACGCCTCTATGGGCCACAAACTTGAATAGATGGAGTGAGGAAGAAGGTCAACCCATGCCCTACAATGGAGACAGAAGCTTCTACAACCTCACTGAGGGAGGTTCAGCTGACAGGGTCCTACCCATCATGGTTCGTAGGATTGCTCGGAACACCGAGCAAGGTCGAGGGACTATCGACCGAGTCGTGGAGATTGACGCCAACTCTGGCATTAACACAGTCTGTATTCGCCAACTAGAGTCTACTCATGAAAGGACTCATGTCCGCAATGTAGTTCTACAGAGGGAACTTGCTGAAACCCAAGCTGAAGTCAGGGAACTTCGAGCTCAGCAGGCAAGGTCTGAAAGGCGTATGAGGGACATAGAACGTCTTCTGTCGGATTCAAGAACTCACTCTAGTAGTTTTCGTCACCGATAGAGTCTCATCGACTTCTCTTTTGGATATAACCTAGTAGTATAAAAACTCTAGTCTAATTTCCTATCTTTGAAAATCTTAGACCCGTTAGGTCTTGATTAGGTAGTTGTCTGTCAAAATTTTCCCATCTTGGTTGATGTAAGACCTACTTCTAGGTCATTTTTCCCGAACTTATTACATCTGTAATTCCAGTATTGTTGACATATATCTAATCTCATGGAAATTATTATCCAAATGCTATCATCTGTTAGTTCTAGATCTACATTCAATCGTGCTATTCAATTGTGCTGTTGGGCTATGGAGAATTAGTCAATAAGTCACTCTCATCAATTTTCCTATTAAATTCTTATCAATATCTTCATCTTTCAAAACTTATAGTTGAAAGATGCCTCCACGCCGATCAACAAGACGCGATCCTCCCGCACCGACACCACCTGCTCCTCAAATCGATACAACAGCTCTGAATGCTGCTGTAGCTGCGGCCGTGGCTACAGCCATGGCCCAATATGATTCAAAAAGTAGCAGAACAAGCCATATGAGTCGAAGTTTATCCATTCCTTTTTCCTTCGGGATAAAATCGATATCTGTGGGCCCCTCGATGATTTAGCGATGACACATGTGAGTGCTTGGCCAAGCCAGGACTGATTTGATTTGTTCAATCAGTCAGTCATCATAAATCGGAAATCAGGAAACAACAAATGGACAGAGAGAATGATTGATAATCCATGTCTCAGTCCATATGATATCTAGAATGGAGGAATATATGATCCCTTATCTAATGGACAAGTCATTGACAAAGGTCAAAGTTCGTTGACAAGATCAGAGTTCGACAGCGGCTTTAAGAGCTACGATTGCCAGTTGGTTTTTGAAGTCATACTCAATAATAGTTTTAAACTTATCCAAGTGGGAGACTGTTGGATTAATGTCTAAGTCCATAACTATATTTGGTATGTACTTGACCCGACCCGGCATGGTCCATTTGGGTTGCACTTCACCGATACAATTTATGTGGATAGTCTTTTGAGAATAGTATATTTATGATTTATATTAATATATTATAAGTTCTAATATATTAATATATAATCATATTATTTAAATAGTATTGATCTTATAATTAATTAAGTGATCAAAAGGAACTAATTAAATATGGACTCTTAGATATATATGTGTAGTGGGCCAAGTTCATTTAGGTTGGGCTAAGTCTTCATGGATAGTCCATGGAGCTTTAACCCATGGATCCTAGGAAATGAAAGGTCATGGGTATTAGGGTTTAACCCTAATCCTCCACACTATATAAAGGGTCTTATGGTTCATGAAATTGGGGCTAGTGGCTAGTGTGGATACACTAAAGAGAGCAATAACCAATTTCATAAGTGTTAGCCAAGTATCCATATTCTCTAAAGGTTTTCAAGGTGCTTTGGTGATTTGTGATTCCACTTGAGGCTTCCACACTATTAGGGCTAAGCTCTTAAAGCTTGAAGACATCAAGCTACATCAAAAGGTATGTCATCTAACTAGTACTTTGTAGTATAGATGGTTCATAATATGTTAGTTAGGATGAAACCTTGGAATATTTAATATTTGCATGTATAATAGAGAAAACATAGATCCAAGGTTTATAGGGTTGCATGTACACCATAGGAGTGTTAGTCGATCACATGTCGATCACATGGTACTTTAAATTACAATTGGTTTAAGGTAGTTAGTACAGCAGTAGTTACTTAATACAACACTACAGTACTATTTCATTTTCCCATTGCATTCACTTGTGATCTTCACACAATATATAGTAGTGTAAAAACTATATTTTTGGTAATGATAGTCAAATTTGGGAAAATACATGCTCTTACAAGAGACACACACATAGATACTAGATGCCTTGGTAGAAGGCTACTTTTAGTAGGAAACATAGGGTTTTCTAGGAGATTCAAACCTTTTACAAACATTCAAGAGCTTTTACATACTTACACTTCACATACTTACAAGCACTTTCATACAAATACAGACATTAAAATACTTATGATCTCACCAGCTTTAAAGCTGATACTCTCTTTCAAAATAACTTGTATCCTCAGGTCACCAGTAGACAGGTACCGATGCAAGGTTTAGAGAAGATGGAGCTCGTTCAAGACTCATCTTTCATTTTGATTTATATTTTGGTGTCTATATAACTTGACAGAACACACTTGTATTAAAATTATATTATTAATGCAATGAATGATGTTATTGCTTGTTTACTACTATTCATTGGTGTTATACTGTACATGACGTCCTCCGCCCCAGAGCGTTTCCGCCGTTCCTGGTTTTGGGGTGTGACAACCAAGCTCAAACCTCAAAAATCGCAAAATGACATACTGGGGAGTACGCCCTCTGTACACACCCTTGAAGCACAAGATACAAGTCCATGATGCACAACTCAGCATTACGCTGAGTGTACACTTACATACGCCCAACGTACTCCTCAGGCCACTTTTTCACTCTAATAAGCACTTAATAAGTTATGATAGCATGCTAAACTCTCATATCTGATTCTATAAGGCCATAAATCACGTAAACTTGGACACTTGACACTCATGCATGGTTTATTGGGACTGAAGAGCTCAAAAAGAGATTAACAAAGGTCTTAGTACATGCATAGGTCCAAATACTCCATAAAGTTGACATTTTTATGAATGTGGAGACTGAATGGAGCTAAGATATGGCATCCATTGCTTCTGGAGTAGATCAAAAGATCACATTTAGCACTAAATGACTCAAAAACTTCCAAATGAGAAGAAGGTCTTGGATCTACAAGCTCAAGCTATCCCCTCAAGTACTCTTCTTCTTTTTCTTCTTCTCAATCCACCAACATACACTCTTCCAAGCTTAAAAATCACCAAAAGCTCCTACAATTTTGAAACTAGGGTTTAAAGGGATGGAGGGTGAAGATAATAGGTTTTAGTGGTGAGTTAAGAAACTTAAAAAGGGTCCAAGACCCTAAATTAGGGTTTGGATCAGACTGGAGTACCCCATGCGTAACTCTGGTACGTCCAGCATACTCCAAGGAGTACCCGTAACATACTTGCCTAGTACGCCCAACATACTCCCCAAGTCTTCTCCACGTACTAGGCTGACCCTCATTCCTTCAAACTTTCGAATGCCATATCTTACTCGTTCTAGGTCCGATTTCGTTGATCCTTATATCCACGTAAAGGTGACAAAAAGCTCTACACTTCTATGAACTCATCCATGCCTTAAAACATCCTGCAATAAATCCAAAAGCCCAGACTAACACTTTACCGATATATACCTTAGCTCCAAAACACAAATCGAACTCTCGGATCATTCATATTACATTACCCGCACCCAAATGGGTCTAAATCCATATTTTACAAAGGCCCTAAGCCTTATGATAACCGATATTCGGGCCACAACCCCGAATTAGTAAATGATTCGGAACAGGGTGTTACAACTCTCCCCCACTTAAATTAGATTTTGTCTACGAAATCACTCCTCACCATCCTCCTGGAATCCATCGTTCCAAACAAAAACCTTCTAGTGCTGAACAAATCACTGATCCCATAACTGTCGATCGAATATGTTACTGCTATAATTTTGGAGCCCCATAACTTGTCTGACCCCTACACATGTGGAGCCAATCCGAAACACAATCACAACAGCCTTTTGTACCATTAGAACTGAAAATATTCTTTTGAACCTGAACCTTCCACTGATATCCTGGGCATATGGATTTCCTTAATCCATAACTTGCTGAAGTAAAGATCTTTGCATATATACACTAACAACTCTCAGCGCGAGTCTCGACCAAAAGCCAACTCGGTAGCAAACTCATAACCTGAGATCCAAGGATTTGCATTTGCAATTCACCCGAAATCTTCTAATTTACGGAACCCATTCCCTAAACTGAGTTTTAAAATTCCCAATCCACTACTGGGAGTGCCACTCTCACACGTGGTTCACCCCACCAGGTTCCTTAGAGTCCAACTGATAAGGCTACCCTAGCCTATGCACCGCACTTGTTCCACTCACTCATCACGTAGCCATCCACTATAACCATGATCTAATACCTTGACCGAACCGGTCTCTACCAGGTCTCATCTGCACTGCCAAAATCATATGGGCCTTGCCCACGAGTCTCACGTAATCAAGATCAACTCAGGCCTAACCTTGCCTCGGACTCCAACGGTCCTCCTCCGATAACATGGTTATATTATCCGACACTATTGTCTACCTTGCCTAAGGAACAAAATGATGAACATTTCCGATCTATCGCGCAAACACCTGAAGTCCAGATGAACATTTCCGAAAATCTCAGCAAGTCTGAAAACCCCACTTGCTTCCCTTGATACTGAAAGGTTTTGAGCATTCTAACACTCTTATGGTGTACATGCAACCCTAGAAACCTTCGATCTATGTTTTGTCTATTATACATGCAAATATGATTTTTCCAAGGTTCTCATCCTAACTAACATACTGTGACAACCGTCACTTTCTGGTCAGGTCAAAGTCAATGAAAGTCAACAAGTCAAACTGGTCAACTCGACTAGGGCTAATATGATTAGGGATTTCTTTATGGTTACTAATGTATGACTCTAAACCTTAAATGCAAAGTAACACTTGAAAGATTCAAATGTTCAAAATTCTAAACCCTAATCAGAAGGAGGGAAGTAACAACTCTATAAAACACTATCACGTGCCCTTCGGGGGTGTATAACACTTAAAATGGGATGTAACTAAGCCTATTGTCTTTGAACTACGAAGAAAAACATTAATAAAGGCTCCCGACAATTTCTCTCTCAATCTCTCCAATTGTATCTACCTCTCTCCCAAATCTCTTCAAGTATGTAAAATCTCTCGCAAATGTCTACAAGCATGTGAAGTATCTCCCAAATCTCTTCAAGTATGTGAAATTTCTCCCCAAATCTCTCCAAGTATGTGAAATCTCTCCCAAATTTCTCCAAGTATGTGAAATCTCCCCAAATCTCTTCAAGTATGTGAAATCTCTCCCAAATCTCTCCAAGTATGTGAAATATCTCCCAAATCTCTCCAAGTATGTGCAATCTCTCCCAAATCTCTCCAAGTATGTGAAATCTCTCCCAAATCTCTCCAAGTATGTCAAATCTCCCCAAATCTCTTCAAGTATGTGAAATCTATCCGAAATCTCTTTAAGTATGTGAAATCTCTCAAAATCTCTCCAAGCATGTGAAATATCTCCCAAATCTCTCCAAGTATGTGAAATCTCTCTCAAATCTCTCCAAGTATGTGAAATCTCTCCCAAATCTCTCTATGTACCTTCCTCAGTCGAAAACTGTGACAACCCGAAATTTCTATTCTGTACGACCATTCACTTCAATAGAAGTCAGAATTGTTTCTGCTAACTTTCAAGCTTTTTGGAGTTAGTTTGAGTGTTTTAAAGTTAGTACTTCCAGAGATAACAGGAGAGAGGATACCCTACGATTTATTGTGCACCAATAAAGTCCCAAAACTCCAAGAGTTTGGAGTTTACGGCCTAAACATGGTGTTTACGGATGTAAACTCTAAGGAGTATAAATATGACACTTAGTCATTTTTATCACTTTTTCACCATTTCAAGAACTAGAACTCAAATCCTCTCTAGTATCATCCGATCTTCCTTCTTGATCTTCAACTTTGTAAGTGTTTCTAGCCCTAATAAGTTGATATCTTACTTAATCTAGTGATCTTACATGATTCCATCCGTGAAATCATTCCATTTGTGTAGATCATCAAGTGTTCTTAGTTTCACCAAGAACACACACTAGTGTTCTTGGACTTGTAACACCCTTTCAAGCTTCTACATAGTAAGTACTCTTACCTTGGCTTGTTATAAGGCCTGTTACACTTCTTAATCATCTAGAAAACACAAAGAATCACAAGATCAAAGGTGTTTACGGTCCAAACATGTTCTTGGACCTTAAACCCTAATGAAGGGGCCATTGTGTGCCCTAGTCCCTTACCAAGCCTTGGATACTAGTCTAGATCATATCCTTAAAGTGCTTAGGACCTTAAACATCAAAAACACCAAGGACCATTAGAGTTTACGGCCGTAAAATCATGGAGAAATGGTTCATGGGCCGTAAACTCTACAAAGGGGTGAAATGATGCCTCAATCACTTCCTAAGGCTTAGACTTGAAGTAGGATGCTTCTTTATGACTTATAAAGCTTCAAAACACAAAATGGTAGAAGTACCATGGGTTTACGGCCGTAAACTCATGGGTTCACGACCATAAACTCCAAGGGAGTTGGTCCCAAAACCGTAAACTCCAAAAGAGTTTACCCTTGGACCCTAAACTCAAATGCAAGGTCCTACAACCCTTAGATGCAATCCTTAGTACTTATAGCACTTAAATCAAGTGTTTTACATGTCTTAGGATGTCTTAAACTTGGTTAATTAGTTGTTTAATGACTAATTGGATACATATATGTGTTATTATATGTTAACTAGGATCCTTGTGTGTGTTCAAGTCTTCACTTGACACTTAGCATCCTATACCATCCGTCCATCCAAACCACTCACTACAGGTGAGTTCATACCCCTTAATCAACCTATTAAATGATTTTAAATGCTTTTATGGGGGGGGGGGAATACAACTTCAACTATTATAGTTATTATATCAATCACGTGTGATTAATAACTACCAAACAAGTGGATTTCTTACTTTTCAAACTGTGTTATCAAACAAACTACTTCAAACTGTTTTACAAACTCTTTTACATGTCAAATACTTTTATTAAACTCTTTTAAACTTATATTCTGTAAAATGTGTATCTATATAGATATAGTTATATAAGTAGGATTGAAAGGACTTAGGACTGATAACTCACCTTACTTCCTATTCCTTGTTTGGTTGTGGACTTAGGGTATTCAGGCTATTTGTCCGAAGGTCGTTTGAATCCTAGTTATATATTATGTATATGCATATATATATATATATATATATATATATATATAAAAGTTCCTTCTTTCATTCAGTTCAATACCTTTGGGTAGAAAGGGTATACAAACATGTTCATACATTCAAACAACAATACTATTAAGCTAGAATAGGTATAGTTTAGGAAGATACTAATACTATTACTAGAACAATGAAACATACAAAGAGTCAGTTCATACATGAGTCAATAACATACAGATAGAGAATACTATGATGAGAAACAAACAATACCATATAGAGAGAGAACAAACAATACCATACAGAGAGAACATACATACATGCTAGACAGAGAGAGAACACACAATACAGCTAGCACATACATTACATATATAAGAACATTACTACAGTTATGTGAGCCACGTAACGGGGCATGACATCACCTGTCATGGCCCGTTTTGTATCCAGAATCTCTTTAAATGGAGAGCGTTGAGTTTGTGTATAGATCTATACTGGATTGACTATCCTACACCTTGTTGCTCGCTATAGTGGGACTTGCAAGTCTACGGGTGCCAAACGTCATTTCTTCCGACGTCTTACATCGTCGTGTTTATAGTCGGTAGTATGGTACAGGCCGATAACATGGTACTTTAAATAACAGTTGGTTTAAGGTAGTTAGTACAGCAGTAGTTACTTAACACAACACTACAGTACTATTTCATTTTCCCATTACATTCACTTTGTGATCTTCACACAATAAACAATAATGTAAAAACTATATTTTTGGTTAATGATAGTCAGATTTGGGAAAATACATACTCTTACAAGAGACACACACATGACCACTAGATGCCTTGGTAGAAGGCTACTGTTAGTAGGAAACATAGGGTTTTCTAGGAGAGTTCAAACAACTTACAAACATTTTCAAACTTATACATTACATACTTACAAACACTTTCATACAAACACAGACACTAATCTACTTATGATCTCACCAGCTTTAAAGCTGATAAACCCTTTCAAAATAACTTGTATTCTCAGGTCACCAGTAGACAGGTACCGGTGCCAGGTTTTGAGAAGGTGGAGCTCGTTCAAGACTCATCTTTTATTTTGATTCATATTTTTTATGTCTATAAACTTGACAGAACACACTTGTATGAAATTATATTATTAATGCAATGGATGATGTTGTTGCTTGTTTACTACTATGCATTGTTGTGATATTGTACATGACGTCCTCCACCCCCGAACATTTCTGTCATTCCGGTTTTGGGGTGTGACAGATTGGTATCAGAGCATTGTTTATAGTGAATCGAGTATATCAACCCATAAAAGATATACAAACTATAAACACAACGGGATTAAAATACTCTGACCAAGAGTTTATACTTTTAAATAATAAAATACTTAACCAAGTATACATACCTGCATTCATACTAAAATCAGTGTCACTAGGACAGAACAAAAGTACTACGATTGTTGGGCAACACAATTAGACTTAGAGACATATGGTCAACCCTGGGAAGATATAGCCTGATCAACTATATTATCCGAGGAGTGACTAGCATGTGCCTAAGTGTGGTTGTGAGGTTGCAACAAGCCTAAAAACTTACCAACATTACTACAATGAAAACAATAGAACAAAACATAAACTTAAAATACTATAGGAGTATTTTGTGTTACTATAATTACTTATCTGAGAACTAAAAAGGTCTGTATTAGTATGTCAATAGTTGTTAAGTGGATACACTAAGGTTATATGTACTAGGATGTCATAGACTTAGAATCTGTGATCTTTGCTTTACTTCCTGTTCCTTGTTTGGTTGTGGACTTAGAGTTAGGGTCACCTATTCGAAGGTCTATTCTATTTTGAGTACATATAACTGGTATGCACTAAACAAGTATTGGAGTAACTAATAAAGATCATCTTATAATTATCTAATTAGATCGTCTACTTAGTTATATCTTATACCTCTTTTCTCGCGTAGATTTCATGGCTGGATTCCATATCCCTGGAGACCCGTACTATCCCAACCACAGCAATGCTGGATGGCTAGGAGAAGAGCTAGAAGATGATCACCCAATCCCTTTGGATGATCACCAAGCTGAAGGTTTTTCTGATGGTTCTGACTCAGAACCTGAAGTCAAAAACCTACCCCCAGTTGTTCAAGACCCAAACCTGAACCCTCGTCCAGCATTTCAAGGAATCACACCTTTGTGGGCCACAAGCTTGAACAGGTGGAGTCAGGAACAGGGCCAACCCATGCCCTACAATGGAGACAGAAGCTTGTACAACCTCACCGAGGGAGGTTCAGCTGACAGGGTCCTACCCATCATGGTTCATAGGATTTCCCGGAACACCGAGCAAGGTCGAGCAGCTATCGACCGAGTCGTGGAGATTGACGCCAACTCTGGCGTTAACATACTCCGCATTCGCCAGCTAGAGTCTGCTCATGAAAGGACTCAGGTCCGTAATGTAGCTCTGCAGAGGGAACTTGCTGAAACCCAAGCTGAAGTCAGGGAACTTCAAGCTCAGCAAGCAAGATCCGAAAGGCGCATAAGGGACATAGAACGTCTTCTGTCGGAGTCAAGAACACACTCTAATAGTTCTCGTCGCCGATAGAGTCTCCTCGACTTCTCTTTTGGATATAACTTAGTTTATGTAAAAACTCTAGTCTAATTTCCTACCATTGTAAATCTTAGACCTGTTAGGTCTTGATTAGGTTGTAGTTCTGTCAAAATTTTCCCATCGTGGTTGATGTAAGGCCTACTTCTAGGTCATTTTTCCCGAACTTATTACATCTGTAATTCCAGTATTTTTGACAGATATCTAATCTCATGGAAATTATTATCCAAATGCTATCATATGTTGGTACTAGATCTACATTCAATCGTGCTATTCAATTGTGCTGTTGGGCTATGGAGAGTTAGTCCATGAGTCATTCTCATCAATTTTAGTATTAAATTCTTAACAATATCTTCATCTTTCTAAACTTATAGTTAAAAGATGCCTCCACGCCGATCAACAAAACGCGATCCTCCATCAACTGCGACACCACCTGCTCCTCAAATCGATACGGCAGCACTGAATGCTGTTGTAGCTGCGGCTGTGGCTACAACCATGGCTCAATATCATTCTTCTGGTTCCACTGGAGGAACCCCTGTTCAATCTACTCATGGTGAAATCCCTATGCGCTTGAGAGAGTGCTCCTACAAGGACTTCACCAACTGCAAGCCCAAGTCCTTTAGGGCGACGGGCGGAGTCATTGCCCTCTCGCAATGGTTTGGGAAGACCGAATCGGTTTTCCAAATATGCTCCTGTCCGGAAGGGAGCAAGGTCAAGTTCGTTGCTTGCACCTTTGAGGAGAAAGCCCTGACATGGTGGAATAGCCATGTCAAGTCACTATCTCTAGTGGTGGCTAATGCTATGGGCTGGGAAGCTCTGAAAGAGCTAATGATTGAGGAATACTGCCCGAGGGGCGAAATCCAAAAACTGGAGGAAGAACTGTGGAGCCTAACCATGAAAGGCTCTGACATTGTGACCTATACCGTCAGATTCTGCGAGCTGGTGGCCCTCTGTCCCAACATGGTTCATACAGAGGGAAAGAAGATTGAAAGATACATATGTGGGCTGGTGCCTCCATTCCAGGGAAATGTTTTTGCTTCAAACCCCACTACATTCGATAGTGCCAAGCGATTGGCACAGTGGCTTATAGACCATGGGGTTCGTACCCCGGCCGCAACAACAACCCGGGCCATCTCAGAACCTTCCAAAACCGCTGATTCCAAGCGGAAATTCTGGGATGACAAAAAGAAGAAGAAGGCTGCCAAAAAGCAGCAGGTCGTGGCAGTTCATGCTGCCATAGCACCTGCCGCTGCTGCTCCGGTAAAGCAGTACGCTGGAAGTTTGCCTAAGTGCAACAAATGCAACTTCCACCACACAGGAGCCTGCCGGGAAATGCAGTGTTCAAACTGCAACAGAAAGGGGCACACCGCCCGTTTCGGCAAAGCTCCGGCGAGGCGACTCAACCAAGTCCCCGGCGCTGGTATGGGCCAAGCTTGCTACAATTATGGCGAGGTGGGCCACTACAAAAGGGACTGCCCAAAGGCAGGGAATGCCGGTGGAGTAGGAAGAGTTCTGGCTATAGGCCACGAGGAGGCGGTTGTCGACCCCACTGTGGTCACTGGTACTTTTCTCCTCGATAACTCTTATGCATGCATACTATTTGATAGTGGAGCGTAGAGGAGTTTTGTGAACCAAAAATTTGCTCATTTACTTAAGCAAAAATAACGAGCACTTAAAGAACCGTTCACTGTAGAAATGGCTAATGGAAAGACAGAAAGCACTAGCAGTATATTCATAGGGTGTACCCTAACGCTAGATGGCCATTCATTTTCAATCGACCTCATGCCGGTCTCAATTAAAAGTTTCGACGTCATTATCGGCATGAATTGGTTGAGTCTTCATCGTGCCGACATCATGTGTTATGAAAAGGTTGTTCGCCTTAATCTGCCGTCTGGCGAAACTCTAGTAGTTTATGGCGACAAACCCGGCACGAACCTTCGTATCATTTTGAGCATTCAAGCCCAGAAATTCTTACGAATGGAATGTCGCACATTCCTTGCTCATGTGGTCGATGTGAGCCAAGAAACGAAAGACATTCAGAACATTCCAGTAGTACGTGACTTTCCCGACATCTTTCCAGAAGAACTCCCAGGATTACCTCCGCAACGTCAAGTCGAGTTCAGAATCGACTTAGTTCCAGGGGCTACCCCCGTAGCCAAATCGCCCTATCGTCTAGCACCTGCAGAGATGCAAGAACTGTCCTGTCAACTTAACGAATTGCTCAGCAAGGGCTTTATAAGACCAAGCTTTTCACCCTGGGGAGCTCCAGTCTTGTTCGTCAAGAAGAAAGACGGATCGTTTCGAATGTGCATCGACTACAGGGAGCTCAACAAGCTAACCGTCAAAAATCGTTACCCTCTGCCTCGTATTGATGATTTATTTGACCAACTTCAAGGGGAAAACTTCTTTTCAAAAATCGACTTAAGATCCGGATATCACCAACTACGAGTGCTAGGGGAGGATGTTCCGAAGACAGCCTTCCGAACTCGTTATGGGAAATACGAATTCGTAGTGATGCCGTTCGGATTAACAAACACGCCTGCAGTATTCATGGATTTAATGAATAGGGTGTATCGTCCTTACTTGGATCAGTTCATCATCGTCTTCATCGATGACATACTTATCTACTCTCGTAGTAAGGAGGAGCATAGTCAACATCTGCGATAGGTCTTAGAAACGCTGCGTTCGGAGAAGCTCTATGCGAAGTTCTCGAAATGCGAATTTTGGATCCGAAGAGTCGAATTCTTAGGGCACGTGGTTAACGAAGAGGGAATACATGTGGACCTTTCCAAAATCAAAGCCATTGAGAGCTGGTCAGCACCGAAGACGCCTACTGAAATTCGTCAATTTCTAGGCCTCGCTGGCTACTATCGCAGGTTCATTCAGAAGTTCTCCCGAATTGCGAAACCTCTTATAACACTGACCCAGAAGGGCGTGACCTTTGACTGGGAAGAGAAGCAAGAGAGAGCATTCCAAACGCTCAAGCGAGCCTTGTGCACCGCACCAATACTATCCCTCCCCGAAGGGATAGAAGACTTCGTTGTCTATTGCGATGCGTCAAATCAAGGGCTTGGCTGTGTTCTGATGCAATGAGGTAAGGTCATTGCCTATGCCTCGAGACAGCTAAAGACACACGAGGTCAACTACACCACTCACGATATTGAACTAGGAGCAGTTGTGTTTGCTCTCAAGATCTGGAGACACTACTTGTATGGTACAAAAAGCACTATCTTTACAGACCACAAAACCCTACAACATATATTCGACCAGAAGGAACTCAACATGAGACAACGACGGTGGGTCGAGCTACTCAGTGACTACGAATGTGAAATTCGTTATCATCCTGGTAAAGCCAATGTAGTAGCTGACGCCCTAAGTTAGAAAGAATACTCTGGTCGTAGAGTCAAATCATTGACTATGACTATCCATTCACACTTGTCCACACAAATTAAGGAGGCTCAGCTCGGCGCTTTGAAACCTGGAAATGTGGCGAGTGAATCCCTGAGAGGGATGGATAAGAACTTGGAAGTCAAGGGTGGCGGAGCTTATTATCTCATGGATCGGATCTGGACCCCGAAACTCGGTGGTTTCAGAGACTTGGTCATGAACGAGGCGCACAACACTCGTTATTCCGTCCACCCAGGTTTAGATAAGATGTATCTGGATCTTATAAAGCTATACTCGTGGCCTAACATGAAAGCAGAGATTGCTACCTTCGTAAGTAAATGCCTTACTTGTGCCAAGGTCAAGGTCGAATACCAGAAACCCTCCGGTCTACTACAACAGCCTGAGATACCGGAATGGAAGTGGGAGCGGATCACTATGGACTTCATAACCAAGTTGCCCAAGACAACGGGTGGACTTGACACCATATGGGTCATCGTCGACAGATTGACCAAGTCCGCACACTTCCAGCCTATCAAAGAAATAGACAAGATGTGAAGCTTACAAGAACTTACATACGGGAGATTGTACGACTGCATGGTGTTCCCATATCCATTATCTCGAACAGAGATAGTAGATTCACTTCGAGGTTCTGGCAGTCGCTACAAAGTTCCCTAGGAACTAGGCTGGACATGAGTACAGCCTACCATCCACAGACCGACGGACAAAGTGAAAGGACTATCCAAACCTTGGAAGATATGTTGCGAGCCTGTGTGATCGACTTTGGGAAAGCATGGGATACTCATTTACCCCTTGTCGAATTTTCCTACAACAACAGTTATCACACGAGCATAAAGGCTGCTCCATTCGAGGCCCTCTATGGCCGAAAGTGCAGATCCCCTCTATGCTGGGCTGAGGTGGGTGATACCCAGTTACCTAAAGGACGAATTCCTGAAAGCACTCTCACGGGTCCGGAGATCATTCGGGAAATGACAGAGAAGATCGTTCAGATTCGTGAACGATTGAAAGCCTCTAGAGACCGACAGAAAAGCTACGCAGATAAACGAAGCAAACCGTTGGAATTCCAGGTGGGCGACCGTGTTCTATTGAAGGTATCACCCTGGAAGGGCTTGATACGCTTTGGAAAGCGTGGAAAGCTAAATCCAAGATACATAGGGCCTTTCGAGATTCTCGCTAGAATCGGCCCTGTAGCTTACAAACTTAACTTACCACACAAACTCAATAACGTACATTCTACTTTCCACGTCTCGAACTTGAAAAAGTGTCTGTCCGACAAGACGCTTGTAATCCCACTCGACGAGATCGATATCAACGAGAGCCTCAACTTCGTGGAAGAACCAGTAGAGATCATGGACCGGGAGGTCAAGCAAACGAAAAAAAACTGTATCCCGATTGTGAAGGTTCGCTGGAACGCCAAGCAAGGACCGGAATTCACTTGGGAGCGAGAGGATCAGATGAAACTGAAATATCCTCGTCTTTTTACTTAGTTATTTGTAACTACTTATTTGCTTAAATTCGAATTTCGGGATGAAATTCCTTCTAACGAGGGGATGATGTGACAACCCGAAATTTCTATTCTGTACAACCATTCACTTCAATAGAAGTCAGAATTGTTTCTGCTAACTTTCAAGCTTTTTGGAGTTAGTTTGAGTGTTTTAAAGTTAGTACTTCAAGAGATAACATGAGAGAGGATACCCTAGGGTTTATTGTGCACCAATAAAGTCCTAAAACTCCAAGAGTTTGGAGTTTACGGCCTAAACATGGTGTTTACGGCCGTAAACTCTAAGGAGTATAAATATGACACTTAGTCATTTTTATCACTTTTTCACCATTTCAAGAACTAGAACTCAAATCCTCTCAAGTATCATCCGATCTTCCTTCTTGATCTTCAACTTTGTAAGTGTTTCTAGCCCTAATAAGTTGATATCTTACTTAATCTAGTGATCTTACATGATTCCATCCGTGAAATCATTCCATTTGTGTAGATCTTCAAGTGTTCTTAGTTTCACCAAGAACACTAGGAACACACACTAGTGTTCATGGACTTGTAACACCCTTTCAAGCTTATACATAGTAAGTACTCTTACCTTGGCTTGTTATAAGGCTTGTTACACTTCTTAATCATCTAGAAAACACAAAGAATCAGAATATCAAAGGTGTTTACGGCACTTCCTAAGGCTTAGACTTGAAGTAGGATGCTTCGTTATGATTTATAAAGCTTCAAAACACAAAATGGTAGAAGTAACATGGGTTTACGGCCGTAAACTCGAAGGGAGTTGGTCCCAAAACCGTAAACTCCAAAAGAGTTTACCCTTGGACCCTAAACTCAAATGCAAGGTCCTACAACGCTTAGATGCTATCCTTAGTACTTATAGCACTTAAATCAAGTGTTTTACATGTTTTAGGATGTCTTAAACTTGGTTAATTAGTTGTCTAATGACTAATTGGATACATATATGTGTTATTATATGTTAACTAGGATCCTTGTGTGTGTTCAAGTCTTCACTTGACACTTAACATCCTATACCATCCGTCCATCCAAACCACTCACTACAGGTGAGTTCATAACCCTTAATCATCCTTTTAAATGATTTTAAATGTTTTTATGGGGGGGAATACAAGTTGAACTATTATAGTTATTATATCAATCACGTGTGATTAATAACTACAAAACAAGTGGATTTCTTACTTTTCAAACTGTGTTATCAAACAAACTACTTCAAACTGTTTTACAAACTCTTTTACATGTCAAATACTTTTATTAAACTCTTTTAAACTTATATTCTGTAAAATGTGTATCTATATAGATATAGTTATATAAGTAGGATTGAAAGGACTTAGGACTGATAACTCACCTTACTTCCTGTTCTATTTGTCCGAAGGTCGTTTGAATCCTAGTTATATATTATGTATATGTATATAGATATAAAAGTTCCTTCTTTCATTCAGTTCAATACCTTTGGGTAGCAAGGGTATACAAACATGTTCATACCTTCAAACAACAATACTAGTAAGCTATAATAGGTATAGTTTAGGAAGATACTAATACTATTACTAGAATAGTGAAAAATACAAAAAGTCAGTTCATACATGAGTCAATAACATACAGCTAAAGAATACTATGATGAGAAACAAACAATACCATACAGAGAGAGAACAAACAATACCATACAGAGAGAACATACATACATGCTAGACAGAGAGAGAACACACAATACAGCTAGCACATACATTACATATACAAGAACATTACTACAGTTATGTGAGCGTTGAGTTTGTGTATAGATCTATACTGGATTGACTATCCTACACCTTGCTGCTCGCTACAGTGGGACTTGCAAGTCTACGGGTGCCAAACGTCATTTCTTTCGACGTCTTACATCGTCTTGTTTATAGTGAATAGTATGGTACAGGCCGATCACATGGTACTTTAAATAACAATTAGTTTAAGGTAGTTAGTACAACAGTAGTTACTTAACACAACACTACAGTACTATTGCATTTTCCCATTACATTCACTTTGTGATCTTCACACAATAAACAATAATGTAAAAACTATATTTTGGTTAATGATAGTCAGATTTGGGAAAATACATACTCTTACAAGAGACACACACACGACCACTAGATGCCTGGGTAGAAGGCTACTGTTAGTAGGAAACATAGGGTTTTCTAGGAGAGTTCAAACAACTTACAAACATTTTCAAACTTATACATTACATACTTACAAACACTTTCATACAAACACAGACACTAATATACTTATGATCTCACCAGCTTTAAAGCTGATAAACTCTTTCAAAATAACTTGTATTCTCAGGTCACCAGTAGACAGGTACCGATGCCATGTTTTGAGAAGGTGGAGCTCGTTCAAGACTCATCTTTTATTTTGATTCATATTTTTTATGTCTATAAACTTGACAGAACACAGTTGTATGAAATTATATTATTAATGCAATGGATGATGTTCTTGCTTGTTTACTACTATGCATTGTTGTGATACTGTATATGATGTCCTCCACCCCCGAACGTTTCCGCCGTTCCGGTTTTGGGGTGTGACAAAAACAGTCCAAAATCAAAGTAGAAAACCCAAAGGAACCCTCTTGGTCCGGAACCCTCTTAGTCCGGAACCCTCTTGGTCCGGAACCTGACAATTTCGCATCTCAACTTCGGAATAATGAAAGAGCTTCGGAATATCCACTTTTGGCTCTGGAACGCTCGCAGGTTCGCTTCTTTCTCCCGGTTTTCAACCACTTTTGCGTTTTAAGCTCGTTTTTCATGATTTCCACATAGGATTTTCACCCAAACTTATATTTTGACATATAAGACCATATATATTCATATTTTAATCACATTTTGGGGGAAATCTCAACTTAAAAACAATATCTAGTGGGTGAGATATTGAGATAGAGTGTTGATCTTTCCATGAAGTATGACTCAAGTTAACCTCCATACCCACATAGGACAACCCTCAGTCACTGTTCATCCATACCTAGTCAACTATTTGTCCTCTCACACCTCTCCTCCAGTTGGTATCTTGATCAAAAGTTGGAAACCCCTATCTCTCCTTCCACTTTACTCACTCTCTCACCAAGAAACAAACACTTCTCTCTCATTTCCCTTTCAAAGAACTCGAGACTCCAAGGCTGCCTTTGAGCTTCTCACCCTCATTCAGTAAGTATTCTCATCCTAAATTGAACATTCTTCACTCCTTCACTCAGATTATGAATCTCTCATAACAAATGTCACCATAATTGTTCTTAGATCTTCAACTCTCCAAGCTCCTATCAAGTGTTCTTGACTTGGAAACCCTTTCTCTTCATCATACATCTAAGGAAATCACTCAAGGTGAGTTAATATCCCTACATTTTCATGTTTTATTCTAGTGGGGGAATACAAGTTAATACATCAAAAACTTAACTAAGCTCAAACCACAGCTTTCATCAGAAACGTTGAGTCCCATTCACGGACTGTTTTGGCCATCTTAAACTTAATATCTTTCAAAACTGTTTTATATGCAAGTAGTTCAGGTTTATACATTCTATTGACTACTTGCACATCTCCATACGATTTTCTACAATTTATGGTGATTTTTATAAAACTGTCTATCAATTCAGAAACAAATCCGGACCACTCTGTGAATATGAGCATTTTAACACAAGTTAGAGACTACTAGAAATCATAACTAAAAATATGAATAAACTAGACACAATTACTAAACTCTATGAGTTTACGAATTTAGTTTTCGACTTCGTATGATTTTTCTATGGTTTTTCTAAAACAGTGCAGAAAGGTTAAAAACTAGTTAACAGCGTACATCTTTCATAACACTTTGTAACATGTTGAGCAAAGTGTTTATCTTTGATGATTTCATATTTTACATGTGTTTTCTATTAAGTTACATTTAAATAACAGAAATTACTCACTGAATTGTAAGAGTCCTTTATCATTACAAATATACAAGGTGAAACATAAGAATTATGGTTATGCTTTGCTAAACATACTACTTACTTAGAAAAAGGTTTTACACTCAATTCAAACGGGTTTTTCATATGCTACATGATAAACTATAATAGGAATAGTTTATGGATTTCACATCACAAATTTATTACACAAATGGTGATTTCACTTCCACCACGGAAAAGGTTTACTTTCAAACTATATGTAAACTCGTTAACGTAAGGTGAGACAATTCTTCAATTGTACTCTTAGAGTACGGGTTAAAAATTCCTGTTAGTTATAACCAAAATCTCTTGTAGGGAGAGCATGATAATTGTGTATAGATCTATATTGGGATTGACACCCCACACCTCGCTGCTAGCTACAGCAGCACCTGCAGATCTACGGGTAACAAAAGTCATAGGATCTTGTTGTCTGAAAAATGTTGTAGCAGGTTCATTCTAGTTATAGTATGGTTATAACGACTCACATAGCGAGTTAAGAACATTTCAAGCTTACGGGGATAATGCTACTTTCAAAAAGGGGTTTTATCTATCTAAAACTACAAACACGTTATAAGTACAAAATACACACATATTGGGATTTAAGACTACATGACTTTTATAAAGAAAATATTGGATTTTCTTGGGTATACATTACAATTACAAACACGTTATAAGTATAAAATACATACATACTCTCGTATACATTACCATTACAAGGAAAATAATGGATGTTTCTTGAAGTATACATTACCATTACAAACAAAGGTTTTCAAACTCTACATCCAAAAGCCTATGAACTCACTAACTTAATTGTTGACACTTTTTCGAAATTACTTGTATTCTCAGGTAATCAGTGAAACAGGAAATCAACAGCTTTTGAGGATGGGACTTTGAATCGACAAACATTTCATTTTTGTCATCATAGTGTCATTGATTTTGAAACATGTAAACTCATACTATGGTGTAACTCTTTCAATAATATTTATGATGGTTGTATTTACTTTGAGCACTATTATACTCGTTGTTGTGATACTATACATGAAGTCTGCCACCCCCGGACGTTTCCGCCATCCTTGGTTTGGGGGTGTGACAGATTGGTATCAGAGCATTGTTTATAGTGAACTAAGTATATCGAACCACATAAGATATAAAAACTATAAATGGATTGGGCCTAAAGTCTCTGATTTAAACATTTTCAAATAACTATACTTTTAGAAATGAAATAGTTTCTTGTTAAAAAGTATGAGTACATACACACATGGAGTATAGTGTCATATCTAGGTCAATACAAAAGTAAAATGAGGAGTTGGACACTACGAGTAGACCTTGGGATATGTAATCAGACTTGAGATGAATATAGCCTGATCAACTATATTTATCCAAGGTGTGACTAACGTACGCCGGGGAATGGTCGTAGTGAGCAACAAGCCTAAAAACTTCCCATACAAGAAAATTATTAAGAACCCAACATAACATTTAAAATACTATAGGAGTATTTTGTGGTACTAAAAGTTATGTGAAAACTAAACAGATTCTTGCTAGTAGATCTATAATCACTAAGTGAATACGCTAAGGTTATATATAACTTAGATATCATAGACTTAGAATCTGTGATCAGTGCTTTACTTCCTGTTCCTTGTTTGGTTGTGGTTTTGGAGTATGATCACTTATTCCAAGGTCTATCATATCTTTTGTTATATGTAATTGGTATGCACCATGTCATTATAGAAGTAACTAAGGAAGACCAAACCCCTATAAGTATTTCTAGGAATACGACTATATAATATGTCTCTTACCCCACCCCTATTCTCGCACGGACATCATAGCAAGATTCTACTTACCAGGAGACCCCTACTTTCCGAACCCGCGAAGATAATGGATGTTTCGGAAAAGAGTCGGAAGTGGAGCTAGAGGTCGTCAACTCTCCATACATAGCTAGGGTTTTCGCAAACCGTTTCGACTACATCGGACCTGTTCCCCGTTGGACAACTTTGATCGAGGGGTGGAGTCGCCATCAACGACAACGATCGCCATTTGGAGACCAACGAGGTTGTAATGACCTCAACCAGGGGGGACCGGCTGACAGAGCCCTCCCTGTGATGACCCAGCAGATCACGAACATCGAGTTAGGGAGTTGCGCGCTGCTATAGACGTTACCATCTCACAAACTCGGGACTTAGAAGGAGACTGCTATTTCAGAGACCAACTCATTAAGGACGTTATCGCCGCTCGAGCAAAGGCAAAGGAGTTTCAGGGTAGACACTCGACACTCGAAGAGAGTGTGGTCGCAACCGAGCGTAGGTTGGCAGAACTACAGGACGCATCGACTTCGTTTCAAGCACCACAAGGGAAGGATCGTCATGAGTACAGTTCATATTATGCACAACTCCTTGTAGATTGATTTATGAGTATGCGTTGATGGTACTCTCCTCCATGTGTAGGCTTGAGCCGGCAATTTAGTGATTACACTAGTTGAGGGATTTATTTGCAGTCCGAACTTATCCTTGCAATGATGTGGTGTAGACCTGCCTCAGGCACAAAATTTTCTCTAAAAACTAAATATACTAGAATCATACAAATGAAATGGACATGCGTATTATTTCATTGGGAGCAATACTACTAAAAATTCATAAGTTTCGTATATATAAACTCTCATTATGAATTGTTTTCAGAACACCATGAAAATCGGAAAGCGATGCGCTCTGAACTAAGATAAACTTAGATAGATAACTCACGACGTATAAGCCCTTATTAAAGACTCATTACCATCTCGCCTTTTTAATCATTATGGTCGAAAGGTACCTTCTTCGTACGCCTATAGGGTGCGATCATGCCAGACTAATGCACCGCATTCCATCAGAACTCCTCAGCTAAGTGTGTTTGTGCAAGGATAATCCTAGGATGGGTAAAACTTAACAGTCGTACAAAACCTACTTCTACCAACTACCATAACTCCATCTCAGGAATGTTAGCAGAAAATCGAGAATAGTTCAGTAAGTACGAAATTTATATATGTGCATATAAATGGTAAGGATATAACTAGGAATAATCATCCCCACTCACGAAATCGTTTCTCCCCATGCAACAGAATTATGTCTTCACAAGGAGATAACCAACAAACTAGCTAGGCACAAATTCTGCAGATAGAATATGCTACTTTCCAAGCTGCGGTCACGGCAGTCGTGACAGCCGTCATGGCGCAACTCAATGCTAACAACGCCAGCAGAGGTGAAGGCGGTGTCGGCAATACTAACTGCAGTAATAGTCAAGAACACCAGTGGGTGTCTACCAACGAAAACGCCTCATACCACAAACCTAAGAGCAAGAAACGAGAGTTTTGGGACAAAAAGAAGCGCAACCTACCTCAAAAACGCCCTAAAAGACAACAATCCATGGCTGCACATGCAAATACAACAACAGTCAGACGATATATGGGAACTCTCCCAAAGTGTATCAGGTGTAACTACCATCACAAGGGGGTTTGTCGGGTAATGCTCTGTAAAAACTACAACAGGAACACGCATACTGTCCACTTCTGCAGGACTCAGGTCCGGCTCATTGCTTCAATCACCAATACCAGCATAAGTCCAGTATGCCATATGCGGTGAAACGGGACACTTCAAGAGAGACTGTCCAACTGAGAGGAATGACAGAGGAGCAGGATGAGTGTGACAACCGAACCAGCAGGAGCAACAAGGAACCTTACTAGGACTTTTGGGAATGTTTCAAAAACAAGAACGTCTAAGTACCATATGTTTGTAATGTATGTGGTATGTTTGCTAAGATTTTTGGCCTTTCAAAGATCAGTTAAAAATACACTCTCGTTTAATCGAATCAAAAGGCTCATATACATCGAGCGATCATAGAGAAACCTATTTGGGATCAGAATATGAAGTATCATCGCTAGTTAACAAAACACTCTTACTATCATTACTAGATGCTGCAATGCGAATCATCTGCAGTAATAATAACACCGGCCAATACAGAACGTGCTAACAAGAAGCACAGGGTGCTCTGTCTCCCTAACAAATATTTCATATGAATACAACATAACACATGTCTTACTAAAAATATTCGACGTCGCCATTCGATTTGGATTGGTTTAGTCCTCACCTCCCAATTGAATGACTATGAAAAGACCCTTCACCTAACCCGCTGAATATTGAAACCCTCGTCTCTCGTAAACACAAATCCGACACGGACCTCCGGGTCATCCCTCGTTGCGAAA
This sequence comes from Lactuca virosa, assembly GCF_052849685.1. NCBI lineage: Eukaryota > Viridiplantae > Streptophyta > Magnoliopsida > Asterales > Asteraceae > Lactuca > Lactuca virosa. The sequence goes on along the minus strand of NC_136429.1, from coordinate 300,654,427 downwards.
CCTTGAAGTACTCATGGGAGGAGTATTATGTCCTCCGAAACCTTTCGGAAGTATTCCCAGCAGACCCTTCATGAATATCATTCATGCAGCAGATAAAGTTTAAGTACAGAGGCTTGGGACGAATGCAGTCAACATATCACTACTAAGTATATACGCAAGGGCAATATATAATTAAGATTCTACGAACATTGGATGTGTGTTTCCGTCCTATTTCCTATTCCTTGTCTGGTTGTGGACTTGGGGCAGAGTCACCCATCCAACTATCTTACCAACCTTAATTACATACGACCTATATGTACGAGTTAATGATAGATGGACCAAGTACGATTCCTACCATGAGCTTCGGAACAAGGCTACCCAGGGGTACGAGTGGACATTCTACCATTCAAATTAGTCTAGTCACATAAACCAACCTGTATGCTACCTACCGATCTAATCGACAAACGAGAAGCACTAAATCAGACCCTATGCAGCGCTCCGAGGAGAAGTTATTACTTATGCCTCAAGACGGATAAAGACGTAAAGGGTTGGCTAGGTCTCGCATGACCTCGAACTAGGAACAGTAGTACTCGCCCTAGAGATCTGGAGACACTATCTCTATGACACGAAACGTACAATCATCGCCGATCATGAGAACCTAGAAGGAAATAGTGGCAGGGCACGTTATCCTATGAACCGGATCTGGACACCGAAGTTAGTGGATTCAGAAACACCGTCACAAACGAAGCACACAAAAACTCGCTACCCCATTTATCCAGGCTCAGACAAGATGTATCTGGACCTCAAAAAGTGATATCGGTAGCCAAATAGGAAAGCTGACATCGCTACATATGTTGACGAGTATCTGGCATGTGCCAAGGTCAGGGTAGAATCACAGAAGCCTTCAAGTTTCCTACAAAAACCTGTGATACCCGAAGGGAAGTAGAAGCGGATAACCATGGATTCCATAACCAAGTTCCCACGCACTTCCTACCCATCAAAGAAACCGACAAGATGGAGAAATTGACTAGAACGTACATCAAAGAGGTTGTACGACTGCATGATATCTAAATATACATCACCTCCGACAGAGACAGTAGATTCATTTCACAAATTTGGCAATCACTCCAAAAGACTCTGGGTACCAGGCCGGATATGAGTACGGCCTACCACCCACAAACCGACGGGCAGAGCGAAAGAACTATTCAAACCTTGGAAGATATGCTAATAGTATGTGTTATTGACTTCGGTAAAGCGTGGGATACCCACTTACCACTTATTGAATTCTCGTACAACAACAACTATCATACTAGCATTAAGGTCGCGCCATTTGAAGCTGTTTATGGCCGCAAGTGCAGATCACTACTGTGCTGGGATGAAGTGGGAGATACACAGTTAGCAAAAGGGTAAGTCCCTAACAGTACCCTCACTGGCCCTGAAATCATAAGGGAAACTACGATAAAGATTGTTCAAATTCGAGAAAGACTGAAAGCATCTCGAGATCGACAAAAGAGCTACACCGATAAACGACACAAACCCTTGGAATTCCAGGTTGGGGACCGGGTGCTACTGAAGGTCTCACCATGGAAAGGAACGATACGTTTTGGTAAACATGGTAAACTAAATCCAAGGTATATCGGGCCGTTCGAAATCCTTGCCAGGATTGCCCCGGTGGCATACAAACTTCGGCTACCCCAAGAACTTAACAACGTAGACCCGACCTTCCACGTGTCAAATTTAAAGAAGTGTCTGTCTGACGAAACTCTTGTGATCCCACTCAAGGAAATCGAGGTCAACGAGAGGCTCCACTTCGGAGAAGAACCGATAGAAATCATGGATCGAGAGATCAAGAGAACAAAACAGAGTCGCATCCCTATAGTGAAGGTCCGTTGGAACGCTAAATGAGGACCTGAGTTCACCTGGGAACGTCAAGATCAGATGAAACAAAAATACCCACACCTCTTCCCAAACTCTTGAAGTCTGGGTCAAAGTGCTAATTTCGGGATGAAATTCCTTCTAACGGGGGGATAATGTGACAACCATCACTTTCTGGTCAGGTCAAAGTCAAAGAAAGTCAACAAGTCAAACTGGTCAACTGGACTAGTGCTAATATGATTAGGGATTTCTTTATGGTTACTAATGTATGACTCTAAACCTTAAATGCAAAGTAACATTTGAAAGATTCAAATGTTCAAAATTCTAAACCCTAATCAGAAGGAGGGAAGTAACAACTCTATAAAACACTATCACGTGCCCTTCGGGGGTGTATAACACTTAAAATGGGATGTAACTAAACCTACGGTCTTTGAACTACGAAGAAAAACATTAATAAAGGCTCCCGACAAAGTCTCTCTCAATCTCTCCAATTGTATCTATCTCTCTCCCAAATCTCTTCAAGTATGTAAAATCTCTCCCAAATATCTACAAGCATGTGAAATATCTCCCAAATCTCTCCAAGTATGTGAAATCTCTCCTAAATCTCTCCAAGTATGTAAAATCTCCCCAAATCTCTTCAAGTATGTGAAATCTCTCCTAAATCTCTCCAATTATGTGAAATATCACCAAAATCGCTCCAAGTATGTGAAATCTCTCCCAAATCTCTCCAAGTATGTGAAATCTCTCCCAAATCTCTGCAAGTATGTGAAATCTCTTCAAGTATGTGAAATCTCTCCCAAATCTCTCCAAGTATGTGAAATTTCTCCCAAATCTCTTCAAGGATGTGAAATCTCTCCCAAATCTCTCGAAGCATGTGAAATCTCTCCCAAATCTCTCCAAGTATGTGAAATCTCTCCCAAATCTCTCCAAGTATGTGAAATCTCTCCCAAATCTCTCTATGTACCTTCCTCAGTCGAAAACAGCCCAAAACCAAAGGAGAAACCTCTTGGTCCGGAACCCTCTTGGTCCGGAACCGGACAATTTCGCATCTCAGCTTCGGACTCCCCATTCCGGAACCATGAAAGAGCTTCGGAATATCCACCTTTGGCTCCGGAACCCTCGCAGTTTCGCTTCTTTCTCCCGGTTTTCGACCACTTTTGCGTTTTAAGCTCGTGTTTAATGATTTTCGAGTTGGATTTTTACCCAAACTTATATTTTGACATATAAGACCATATATATTCATATTTTAATCACATTTTGGGGGAAATCTCAACTTAAGAATAATATCTAGTGGGTGAGATATTGAGATAGAGTGTTGATCTTTCCATGAAGTATGACTCAAGTTAACCCCCATACCCACATAGGACAACCCTCAGTCACTATTCATCCATACCTAGTCAACTATTTGTCCTCTCACACCTCTCCTCCAGCTGGTATCTTGATCAAAAGTTGGAAACCCCTACCTCTCCTTCCACTTACTCACTCTCTCACCAAGAAACAAACACTTCTCTCTCATTTCCCTCTCAAAGAACTCGAGACCCCAAGGCTGCCTTTGACCTTCTCACCCTCATTCAGTAAGTATTCTCATCCTACATTGAACATTCTTCTCTCTCATTCAGTAAATATCACTGTAATTGTTCTTAGATCTTCAACTCTCCAAGCTCCTATCAAGTGTTCTTGACTTGGAAACCCTTTCTCTTCAGCATACATCTAAGGAAATCACTCAAGGTTAGTTCATACCCCTACATTTTGATGTTTTATTCTAGTTTTTAGGGGGGGAATACAAGTTAATACATCAAAAACTTAACTAAGCTCAAACCACAGCTTTCATCAGAAACGTTGAGTCCTATTCACGGACTGTTTTGACTATATTAAACTTAATATCTTTCAAAACTGTTTTATATGCAAGTAGTTCAGGTTTATACCTTCTATTGACTACTTGCACATCTCCATACGAATTTTCTACAATTTATGGTGATTTTTATAAAACTGTCTATCAATTCAGAAACAAATCCGGACCAGTCTGTGAATATGAGCATTTTAACACAAGTTAGAGACTTCTAAAAATCATAAAAAAAATTATGAATAAACTAGACACAATTCCTAAACTCTCCGAGTTTACGGATTTAGCTTTCGGCTTAGTATGATTTTTCTATGGTTTTTCTAAAACAGTGCAGATAGGTTAAAAACTAGTTAACAGCGTACAACTTTCATAACACTTTGTAACATGCTGAGCAAAGTGTTTATCTTTGATGATTTCATATTTTACATGTGTTTTCTGTTAAGTTGCATTTAAATAACAGAAATTACTCACTGAATTGTAAGAGTCCTTTATCATTACAAATATACAAGGTGAAACATAAGAATTATGGTTATGATTTGCTAAACATACTACTTACTTAGAAAAAGTTTTTACAATCAAAACAAACGGGTTTTTCATATGCAACATGATAAACTATAATATGAATAGTTTATGGATTTCACATCACAAATTTATTACACAAAGGGTGATTTCACTTCCACCACGGAAAAGGTTTACTTTTAAACTATGCGTAAACTCGTTAACGTAAGTTGTGAGACAATTCTTCAATTGTACTCTTAGAGTACGAGTTAAAAATTCCTCTTAGTTATAACCAGAATCTCTTTTAGGGAGAGCGTGATAATTATGTATAGATCTATATTGGGATTGACACCCCAAACCTCGCTGCTAGCTACCACAGGACCCGCAGGTCTACGGGTGACAAAAGTCATAGGAACTTGACGTCTGAAAACGTTGTAGCAGGTTCATTCTAGTTATAGTATGGTTATAACGACTCACATAGGGAGCTAACAACACTTCAAGTTTACGGGGGAAAATGCTACTTTAAAAATCGGTTTTATCTATCCAAAATTACAAACACGTTATAAGTACAAAATACACAGATATTGGGATTTAAGACTACATGACTTTTATAAGGAAAATATTGGATTTTCTTGGGTATACATTACAATTACAAACACGTTATAAGTATAAAATACGCACATACTCTCGGTCTTGGGATTTAAGACTACATGACTTTTTATAAGGAAAATAATGGATTTTTCTTGAAGTATACATTACCATTACAAACAAAGGTTTTCAAACTCTACATCCAAAAGCTTATGAACTCACCAACTTAATTGTTGACACTTTTTCGAAATTACTTGTACTCTCAGGAAATCAGTGAAACAGGAAATCAACAGCTTTTGAGGATGGGACGTTGAATCGTCAAACATTTCATTTTTGTCATCATAGTGTAATTGATTTTGAAACATGTAAACTCATACTATGGTTTAACTCTTTCAATTATATTTATGATGGTTGTATTTACTTTGAGCACTATTATACTCGTTGTTGTGATATTATACATGAGGTCCGCCACCCCCGGACGTTTCCGCCATCCTTGGTTTGGGGGTGTGACACATACCATGGGCAACTTGTAATATAAAACTTAGTGGGATGACATACCTTTTTCTTGTGGTTGATTTCTTGGAGCTTCAAGAGCCTAGCACCAATAATGTGGATGCCACAAATCACCAAAACACCTTGGAAAACTTGAGAAAATAGTAGTCACACTAGAAATCGGCCAACCCTTTGTACTCACACACTAGTGCCATTTCATGTGCCAAAGACCTCTTTATATAATATGGAGGATTAGGGTTACATTAATGTAAACCCTAATACCCATGACCTTTCATTTCCATAGGATCCATGGGTTAAAACTCCTTGGACTATCCATGCAATTTTATCCCAACCTAAATGAACTTGGCCCATTCTACATATATATATATATATATATATATATATATATATATATATATATATATATATATATATATATATATATATATATAAGAGTCCATATTTAATTAGTCTCCTTTTGATCACTAAATTAATTCTTGATCAATACTAATTAAATAATATGATTTCATATTTATATATTATAACTTATAATATCTTAATAAACCATAGACATACTATTCTCAAAAGACTATCCATACAAATTCTTCTGGTGAATTGCAACACAAATGGACCATGCTACTCTCGGGTCGAGTACATACCAATAATAGTTATGGGCTTAGACATCGAATCCAACAGATACAACACCACCTCCTTAGGTCCTTTAAGCTGGTGACAAAGACTATAACCCTTGCTCTGAACTAGCGAGTCTTCACTCCAATTTCCTATCTTCATAAAGGTCTCTCCATTCTAACCACCCTCAACCTTGTGATTATGAAATTTCCCCCTGGCACTTGTAATGACCAATAAACCTCATGCGACTGCCACCACCATCTTCTTGCTACCGCTCCTTCCCTAGCAGCGGTAGTGATTGGACCCAAAGTACCTTCGTTAGACGACTGCCAATCCAACCTGAACAAATGCTAACACGACTGAACTTTGAATTTATCGTTTAACTGATCCAGCTAATCCGCCGATATACCTTCCAAACGATACCCCTAAATTGACCCCATCACATAACTAGACCAACAACCGAACAAACTGAATCCCGCTCAGCAATATACGACCCTCTAATAACTCTTGGCATGCAAAAATGGCATATAAAAATTCTTGGTGATACAGCCCTGGCAATGACAGAGAACTAAACCAAAGATATTCCTTACCCATACGAAAACAAGATTCCAAGGCAATATAAATATTCATAATAATCATGCAGAAAGCAAAATATAACATAACCGCAATAGCATCTGATGAAACTCTGGCCTCCCCTAACCGGCACAACAATGCTCAGCTCCTCGCTGATGGGGCTCCTGCCGTACCCTCAGGACCGTCAATGATCCTCAAAGTAACTGGAGCAGGTGCACTCACTGCTCCACCATTTTTGCTTTGTCGAATAATCATGTCGAAGAAATAATTGATTTTACCCATCATGCTCATATCAAACTGACTGCGTTTAAGATCCAATAATTCCTTCGATAAAGTAGGGTCAGTAGAACCAAAAATAATATCATCTACATAAATTTGAACAAGCATCAGATGATCACCCACTTTATTTTGAAATATATTAGGATCAACTTGTCCTTTCTTATAATTAAAGACTTTCAAAAAATTGTTTAATGTTGCATACCAAGTCGTTGGTGCTTGTGTTAAGCCATAAACAACTTTACCGAGAATATGAAAATCATTAGGAGACTTATCATTTACAAATCCAGCTGTTTGTTCGGCATATATAGTATCTTCAAGTGAACCATTGAGAAAAGCAGATCTACCATCCATTTTGTAAACAATGATGTTCTTGTGAGATTTATAAGCAAGCAAAATTCTAACAGCTTCGAGTCTTGTTGACTAAAACCTTTAACAACAAATCTTTCTTTGTTATGAACAACATTACCTTATTTATCGACTTTGTTTTCAAAAAAACATTTTAATCGAACAATAAAAACATTCTCAAGTATAGGGATTAACCTCCACACTTTGTTTCTATTGAACTCATCAGTTTCAGCTTGCATAGCAACAACCCAATCAGGATGTTCCAATGCAACCTTAACTATCTTTGGTTCGATCTTCATTATAAAGACATTGAGCATGAAAAATTCTTGATGGACGTTAGGAACTTCATTTGTAGCTCTAATTTGTGCTCTTTTCAGCACACCAGAGTTAGGATTACCACAAATTTGTTCTTTAGGATGATCTCTTGTCCACTTATCCGTTGGAAGATATGATGGATCAAAGTCTAGATTGGCATCCTAAAAATTTCTTCTGCATCAGAAAACTCTTCAACAATATAACGAGAATCATTAACATCATCATTCAAATATGTATCTCCCGATGCATCATATCGAACTTTGACATGTGATTGATGTTCGCCTTCAACATGTATTCGATGTTCATCTTAGACATGTGTTCGACATTGCTCCTCCTAAACTTATGCATTCTTTGTATGTTGTTCCCCCTAAACATAATAATTTGACATCGGTTTCTCCCCTTCAACATAATTAGAGGAAACAACCCGTTGTTTCAAGTCAATAATAGTCTAAACTAGAATCATGTACAAGTGAATTCACAAAAAAAACTTGAGGCAATAAAATCAACAAAGCTTACACTAGTTCAAATAAACGTTGCACTTATTCATATAAGAGGCTAATACTTAACTTAAAATATAATAATTCAAGGTTTATATGTAGTTTTCGAATTAGGGAAACTTATCCCAATGCAAAACCGAAAATACCCTCTTTAATAAATCCATGACCGAAAACCCTAAAAACCGAAAAACCTTTTCCTTGGTTGACTTTAAAACCGAAAACACTATAAGGCCCATGTGTAGGATCGAAAACACACTTTTTTTAGGCCCATTGGGACTGAAAACCACCGTTATATATATAGTTTCATCCAAAAACACAATTCATTTCTCAACTTTTAGGCCGCAAGCATCGTCAATTTGCTCTCAAAACTCATACAAAACCTTCTTATCTTCAAGAGATTTACCCAGATCATCATCATTTCACCAAGAACACCAATAACACCAAGAACAATCTTCATGTTTTCCTCAAGAACACCAAGAACATCATCAAATATTCATATCTCACACCGAAAACACCCATGAACACCGAAAACGCCAATAATACCTTCAAATAATTCCTAAGGCTTTTTGTAAGTATTTCTTACATAATTTAGTGTTGTCTAATACTTTAATTATAATTTATATTATTATTTGAATTAATATTTCATCAATTTAAATACGATATCATGTATAATTATTATTAGGATACGACTATTCACACATGTTCTAACCTAAGGATCACCGCTACCATTTCGTATCTAAACGAGAACACGCATTCGAGGTGACTTCATACCCCTACGTTTTCACTATTTTTCCATATTTTTAAGGGGGAATACAAGTACAACACAAGGAATTTTTGTGTTAACATCCAAACGATTTCAAACGTTTCAAAACTACTTTAAACTATTTCAAGCGATTCCAAATTATTTCAACTGTTTCAACTATTGTTTTCACCAAAACATATATATATATATATATATATATATATATATATATATATATATATATATATATATATATATATAAGATCCACAGGCTTAGGACTGGTGTTTTCGCCTTAACTCGTGTTCCTTATTTGGTTGTGGGCTTAGGGTAAATTCACTTGTCCGACTGTATTTTTAATTTCAATTATTTTTGCCCTATATATATGAGTATAGAACTTTAAACCTTTGTAACATGCTGAGCAAAGGAGAATTTTCAGAAATATTTTCATTACAAATGGAACATAGTTATAAACTATATTAGGTATAGTTTATGGAGCACTCATACTTCTCTAGTAATTCAAGAAACGACACAAGAACATACTTATAAACTATAATAGGTATAGTTTATGTAACATTCACACATTGTTACTAAATAGGTATAGTTTATGTAACATTCACACATTGTTACTAAATTCAGAGATGCAATACAAATAAGCATATAAACGATAATAGGTATAGTTCATGGAACATACATACTATTTTTACTAAGTTCAGGTTACGCTACAGAAACAAACATATAAACTATATTACGTATAGTTTATGAAACATACATACAATTATTCATTACAAAATGATTTTCATGTATTCTACACGTAACCATCAGTATAGCTTTGTGAGACACACTTCAAGTACTTACCTAAGTACCAACCGCGCCCTAAAATTATAACCAGAGTCTCCAGGAGGGAGAGCGTGAATTGGTGTATAGATCTATACGGGACTAACAATCCCGCACCTTAACTATTAGCTATAGTTAGGCTGGCAAGCCTGGGGTGAGAAATGTCATAACTATGTTGACGCCTGAAGAACGTCGTTTCAGGCCACGTTAGGTCATCAATCATGGTTATAATAGCTCACAATTTGGTATTGAACAATTTGATTAGTGTAAGAATACATAAACAACTTCAAGTAGTTTTATTAAATAATAGAGCTACAATACAGTATTTTACATTACAGCTGAAGGAAATCCTGGCACATACATTTACAGAGTTTTCATACAAGTATATTATAGTATACTATTTACAGTACAGAGAAACTTATATTTCAGAGAAACTTACACTTCAGAGACAACTTACATTTCAGAGAAAACATTCATTTTCATTTGATTTTATTTAATTATAAAATTATTATATACTATTACTGAGTACAACAACATTTACATATTTTGGCTTTATGAAATGAAGGCTACAATTTATTTACAATGGAAAATATAGGATTTTCTGGAAGAACATACTTACATTTTCAAAGAATAGCAGACTCGTTTTAAATACAAACATGCTTATGAACTCACCAACTTAAATGTTGTTACACTTTCAAAATCACTTGTATTCTCAGGGAACCAGTAAACAGGTACACTTACAGGTTTTGAGAAGACGGGGCTTTATACAGTCACGTCTTTTACTTTTTCCTATACACTTTTGATGTCATACAAACTATGTTATGAACAGATGTAAAAACTATACTTTATCAATGTAATGGTTGTGTTTACTTTGATTACTATTATACAATTGTTGTGATACTATATATGAAGTCCTCCGCCCACGAACGTTTCCGCCATTCCGGTTTGGGGGTGTGACAAATTGGTATCGAAGCATTGTTTATGGTGAACTAAGTATATCAAACCATAAAAGATATATAACTATAAACACAATGGGGCTGAAGAGCTCTGACTAAAAGTATACTTTTAAAATCTAAGTATTTTATAAGAAGTATATAAACATACATACATACCAGAAACATTATCACAGTAAGAACTACACAAAAGTAATTAGATGTTGGACACTACAGTCAAACCTAGATAGTTATGTATGATCAACTATATTTATTTGAGATATGACCAACATGTTTTTAGGAGTGATAATGGTGTTGCAACAAGTCTAAAACCTACCAAGTCTATATATAAGAGAAACTCTAGAACCAAACATGAAGTTAAAATACTATAGGAGTATTTTATGGCACTATAACTCTAGAACAAAAACATTTAGGCATCAGTAGTTATATAAACTAGTAGTCGAGAAAGGCCTTTTTACATGAATCAATCACGAGAAAACAAAGAACCCTTTCTAGTAGATCTATTATTGCTAAGTGTATACGTAATAGTTATATATAATTAAGGTTTTATAAACATAGAATTTGTGATCTAGCCTTACTTCCTATTCCTTGTTTGGTTGTCGACTTAGTGTAGGATCACATATTCGAAGGTCTATTCGATCTTGGTTATATATAATTTGTATACATTATGTGATTATAGGAGGACCCAGTATGAGGCAGACTATACAAATTCACTAGCCAGTGTCACTATAAATTTCATAAACTGGAAACGGCGATTGTTTACTTATATTTAGTAGACTTTTGTTGTAAATCGCTGATAGAACACTATGAAATTCAGAATAGGATGCGTTTAAAATAAATATATATCTTGATCAATATCACCTGACTCATGACCACTATAGAGGACTTATCGTCACTTCCTCTTAAATCATTTTAGAAAAATATGACGCCTCGTAGATCAAGAAGGCGTTCCAACACCACTCCACTGACTCCTCTACCGCCACCACCTCCATAGTATAACCCTGCCGTTTTCCAAGCAGCAGTAACAGCCGCCGTGGCAGCCGCCATGACACAGATCAACACAAGTGGTACTAGTGGGCGGTTAGTAGTACCAACCCTTCTAAACACGGAGAAAGCCATGGACAACCAATAGAGTGTTCATACAAAGATTTCACGAACGCCAAATCCAATTCCTTTAATGGCACCAGAGGTGTCATTGCTTTAACATGTTGGTTCGAGAAGCCCGAATCAGTGTTTGAAATCTGTGCGTGCCCGGAAGCTAGCAAAGTGAAATTTGCAGCATGAACTGTCATGGACAGAGCCCTTTCTTGGTGGAATGGCTATGTCAAGTCATTGTCTCTCCCAGTAGCAAACGCCATTATCTGGGAAGACTTAAAAATTCTGATGCTGGCAGAATATTGTCCCAGAGATGAGATACAAAACCTAGAGCAAGAGCTCTGGGGTCTGACGATGAAGGACTCCGATGTTGCTACTTACACTGCCAGATTTAGTGACCTGGCTCTTCTATGTTCCGGGATGGTCACCCCGATGAGTAAGAAAGTGGAAAGGTATATCTGGGGATTAACTCCCCCGATCCAAGGAAAAGTTATAGCTCCCAATCCACTTACTTTCGAAAGTGCCTAGAGTCTGGAACAGACACTCGTGGATCATGGAGTTCTCCAAGGCTTCATGACAACCATCCCTAAGAAACCCAAAGAGAACGGAAGCAAAAAGAAGTTATGGAACAAAAGAAAGGGCCAATCATCGCAAGAGTCCTCAAAGAAACAACAAACAGTGGTTGTCCACGCTGCTGCCCTTCCTGCTGTTCTTCCTGATGCACCATCACCTCCTAGTCAATATGTTGGAAACCTTCCAAGCTGTGACAAATGCAACTTCCATCACACGAGAGTTTGCAGAGAAATGCATTGCAAGAACTACAACAGAAAGGGGCACACCGCTCATTTCTGTAAGGCACCAGCTCAACCAATTACCCAAGTCCCCAGCGGAGGAGTAAGCCAAGTTTGTTATGGGAATGGTGAAACAGGACACTTCAAGAGGGATTGTCCTAAGAAAAAGAATGTTGGCGGTGTGGGAAGAGTATTGGTAATAGGTCACGAGGAGGCAGTTGCAGATCCCACGGTGGTCACGGGTACGTTCCTTCTCAATAACTCTTATGCATGCATACTCTTTGATAGTGGTGCGGAGACGAGTTTCGTTAGCCATAAATTTAAACACCTACTCAAAAAAAAAACCACAAACACAAAATGAAACATTCACTGTCGATATGGAAAATGTGAAAACAGATAGCAATAACGACATATTCATAGGTCATACCCTCGCTCTAAATGACTATTCTTTTCAAATAGACCTTATGCGAGTCTCCATAAAAATCTTTGAAATCATCATTGGCATGGATTGGTTAAGTCCTGACCGTGCTAATATCCTATGTTTCGATAAAGTCGTTCGCCTTAATCTGCCAAGTAGCGAAACCCTCGTTATCTACGACGATAAACCTAATATGAACCTTCCCATCATCTCTTGCATCAAAGCCAACAAATACCTGCGCAAGGAGTACTACGCATTTGTTAGCACACGTAATGAATGAGAAACAGGAAGTAAAAGACATCGAGAGCATTCCCGAAGTCTTTAATTTTCCCAACATCTTTCCCGAAGATCTTCCATGAGTTCCTCCTGAACGCCAAGTCGAGTTCCGAATCGACTTGATTCCTGGAGCTACCCCCGTAGCCAAATCCCCATGTCGCCTTGCACCAACAGAGATGCAGGAACTATCCAGCCAACTAAACGAACTACTCAAAAAAGGATTCATTAGAACGAGTTTCTTACCCTGGGGAGCACCGGTCCTATTCATGAAGAAGAAGGATTGATCGTTTCGCATGTGCATATATTACCGCGAACTAAACAAGCATTCCATTAAGAACTGATACCCTCTACCGCGAATAGACGACCTCTTCGATCAACTCCAAGGAGCAAGCTACGTTTCAAAGATCGGCATGAGATCGGGATATCACAAACTAAGAGTCCAGGAGGATGATGTTTCCAAAATAGCATTCCGAACTCGTTATGGTCACTACGAGTTTGTAGTGATGCCCTACTTCTAAAAAATGCACCCGTAGTGTTCATGACCTTGATGAATCGGGTGTGCCGACCACTCCTAGACAAATTCATGATAATATTAATAGATGATATACTCATCTACCCACAAAGTAAGCAAAAATATTCCCAACACCTAAGACAAGTTCTAGAAACATTAAGGGTAGAGAAGCTATATACGAAGTTCTCAAAGTGCGAGTTCTGGATTAGGAAGGTGAATTTCCTTGTTCATGTGGTCAGCGAGGAAGGGATTCATGTAGATCCCTCCAAAATCAAATCTATCGAAAATTGGGCGACCCCTAGAACGCCAACAGAGATTCGTGAATTTCTAGGCCTCGCTGGCTATTACAGAAGGTTTATTCAAAACTTCTACATAATCGCTAAGCCTCTTACCACCCTGACTCAGAAGGGTGTAACTTTTAGATGGGGAGAGAAACAAGAAAATGTGTTCCAAACGCTGAAGCAAGCCCTGTGCAGCGTACCTATCTTGTCCTTCCCGGAAGGAACAAAAAACTTCGTACTATACTGCGATGCATCCATTCAGGGACTAGGTTGTGTACTTACGCAACGAGGAAAGGTTATTGTCTATGCCTCGAGACGGATAAAGGCACATGAAGTTAACTACACTACTCATGACCTTCATTTGGGAGCAGTAGTGTTTGCTCTAAAAATCTGGAGACACTACCTTTACGGTACAAAGCTCACCGTCTTGACCGACCACAAAAGCCTCCAACACATCTTCTATCAGAAAGAACTTAACATGAGACAGCGACGATGGGTAGAACTACTCAATGATTACGAATGCGAGATTCGCTATCATCCCGACAAAGCCAAATTAGTAGCAGATTGCCTTAGTCGAAAGGAGTACTCAGGTCGTAGAGTAAAGGAACTTACCATGACCATCCATTCACATCTGTCCACACTGATCAAAGAGGCCCAACTGGAAGCCTTGAAGCCTGATAATGTGGCAGGTGAAGTCTTACGAGGAATGGAGCAGAACTTCGAAATCAAGGGTGATGGAGTTCGTTACTTCAGGAATCGGATCTGGACACCAAAGTTTAGTGGCTATAGAGATCTTGTCATGAATGAAGCCTACAAAACTCGATACTCCGTTCATCCAGGTTCAGATAAGATGTATCTGGATCTCAAGAAACTCTGTTGGTGGCCGAACATCAAATCCGAGATTGCTACCTATGTGGGCAAGTGCCTAACTTTTCCCAAAGTCAAGGTAGAATATCAGAAGCCCTCAGGTTTATTACAACAACCAGAGATACCTGAGTGGAAGTGGGAGTGGATTACAATGGATTTCATAACCAAGTTGCCCAAGACCAAGGATGGGCATGACACCATTTGGGTAATCGTCGACATATTAACCAAATGCGCTCACTTCCTACCAATAAAGGAAACACACAAGACGGACAAATTGACCAGAACTTACAATAAAGAGAGAGTACGACTGCATGGTGTGCCAATATCTATTATCTCTGATAGAGACAGTAGATTCACCTCGCGGTTCTGGCAGTCACTAAAGAAATCTCTAGGAACTAGGTTGGACATAAGTACAACCTACCACCCACAAACCGATGGGCAGAGTGATAGAACTATTCAAACCCTAGAATACATGCTGAGAGCTTGCGTGCTCGATTTTGGTAAAGCATGGGATACCCAATTTCCACTTGTAGAGTTTTCATACAACAATAACTATCACACTAGCATCAAGGTTGCCCCGTTCGAAGCCCTCTATGGTTGTAAGTACATATCCCCTCTGTGTTGGCCTGAAGTGGGTGACACGCAACTAGCTACAGGCCAAGCTCCTGACAGAACTCTCACCGGCCCGGAGATCATCCGAGAAACCACAAAAAAGAGCGTCCAAATTCGATAACGACTGAAAGCCTCTAGAGACAGACAAAAGAGCTACGTAGACAAGAGACGAAAACCCTTGGAAGTCCATGTTGGTGACTGCGTTCTATTGAAGGTCTCACCCTGGAAGGGCATGATACGCTTTGGAAAGCGCGGAAAACTAAATTCAAGGTACATTGGGCCGTTCGAGATTCTTGATAGAATCGGCCCAGTAGCTTAGAAACTCCGACTACCTCAAGAACTTAACAACGTACATCCTATCTTCCACGTGTCTAATCTAAAGAAGTGTCTATCCGACGAGACTCCCATAATTCCACTCGATGAAATCGAGATAAACGAGAGCCTAAACTTTGTGGAAGAACCAGTAGAAATCATGGATAGGGAAGTCAAACGAATGAAACAAAGTCACATACCAATAGTGAAGGTTCGCTGGAATGCCAAGTGGGGACCTGAATTCACTTTGGAGCGAGAAGATCAGATGAATCAAAAGTACCCGCATCTTTTCCCTAGTCCTTGAGTATTCTATAGAAATAAGTTCGGGACGAAATTCCCTCTAATTTAGTTTAACTTAAAACCAGAGGATAAAAGAACCTCATCAAACTTTCAATGACGTTGTTTGGATGCTTGTTTCAACCGATACAAAGATTTTTCGAATTTACATATAATTTGCTCTTTACCGGGAATAACGAAACATTATGGTTGTTTCGGGTAAATTTATTCATCAACTTCACCATTTAAAAAGGTTGTTTTAAAATCCATTTGCTAGATAATCAGATAATAGTCAACACTTGGTTTTTGCCAAAAACCTCGAATGATCAATCGATCTTTGTACTTGTCAGTAGTCCCATTAACATTCATTTTCCTTTTTTAATTCCATTTGCAATCAAGAGCTTTAAAGCCTAGATGCAAATCAGACAACACCCAAGTTTTAAAAATCTTGTATGCCCAAGAGTCATTATAGAATGATATTGATAAATACATATGATCCTAAAGGGTTACACCTGATAGCAACTTACCACTAATTGATTATTTATTAGTATAATTTGATTATTAATAAATACATAAACACATGTATTTAGTTGGAAATATATTATTTTGGGAAATATATCTTAAAAACATTGTGGGAATTATTGTTTTTAGGAAATAATAATAAAAGAGAACAAAAGCTAGCCTAATATCATATCGTATGAATATTAATGTTGTGTATTGTATCAGCCTAAAAGTCACGACAAAAATTTTGATTTTATTAAAGAATTTTCAACAAGTCGTCAGCTTATCAAACATTGTTTTCTAATTATATCCATGAAAACCAGAGTTATCAAGATAATATCTCAAAACATAAAACAATACGAGGATGTGTACGATTACGCTTTTTCCTTGCCCCAATCATCATAAGTACCTGAAAACATTAAAATCAATAATTGTAAGCCAAGGGTAAGTAGGTTCCTCCAAAATACCCCACACAACAATACATATAAAATGCATGCACACCAGGCCCACAGTACAATACTGGATTTTACCTAGGCCCACAATCCTCTGACCGGATTATCCTCGGGCCCGCATTCCTCAAACTAGATTGCTCCTGGTCCACAACACAATGCTAAAATGCTCCAGATTTGTCGGATTACATAACAAAGTCATACCGCCTCAACCCAACTGCACCTTGTCGACATATGCAAAGAGATAAGCAATAACCAACAATGCAGGTAATCATGCATCTCTACTAATCTAACAGATCGCTATAGCACACCAACTTCTTACATATAAGGGCACATACTACAATACAAATGTCACACCCCTCTAAAGCGGAAACACGGGGTGTGGCAGTACAAAGGGTCTCATAGCAAAAGTTAAAGGACAACACCAACCATAGTATTAAAAGCTTTACAATTTACATTAAGTTTAAGGAACTTTTAAAAGTAATTACAACGTATAAAAAGAATCGCACATGTGAATACTCCGACAAGTGATGCGTCCTTAGGTGCCTATTACTAGATGATTCCTGAAAAAGCATGTAAAAAGAGCGTCAACTATAAAATAGTTGGTGAGTTCAAAAATTAAAAATAATATTGATTTCATAAATCGAAATCAAAGTTTTAATAAAAGATTCCATGAATAAAAATATATTGCTAAAATGAGTTAATAAGTTTGCATATACAAAGTTCTTTGTCATCATGAGAAATAAAGTACATTGCCCAAATGAGATGCAACGTTCATATCCTCATGGGAAATAAACTTCATTGCTAAAATGAGTAAACATGTTTCATTTCTATAATTAGCAATCAAGTTCGTTGCGACACACAGAAAACAAGTTCATTGTTAAGACAAGTAAATAAGTTTCCAGTAATAAAAGTTTGTTGCTATAATGAGAAACAAAGTTTTTTGCTATAATAAGTAAAGTAGTTTGTATGTATACGAGCAAACAATGAGTTCACAACCAAGCCTATGACTGATGCCCTATCAAGATCTATGCTTATCCTTCCATGGATTAATATGTATCATGCACTCAAGCAATCGGGCGAGTGAAGAGTTGTCAATTCCTAATAGTGCTATCCATAATGACCATTGGCTCAAAGAGTTAATTGTTGGAGTAAAGTGGAAGGGAGTTAAGACGATATGACCTCATGTTTCAAGTTGCATAAACATACATAGCAAAATATAGCAATCAAGTTTGATACAAATCAATATAAATACAACAAACAATAAATATTTTTTCGGACATGCTTTTCCACCGCAAAACATAAAAGCCGAAAATAAGGGGAGGCATGAATATTCACAATGCATTGAGATGATGCAAATGATGTCTTGGACTACGTTCCACTTGTACCACTATCGATTCCTACTACGATGTTACACACTAATGAGTCTCTAATCGAAATCTAATATTAGTATACTTATTACTACAATAGAATTATGCCAATATTGTGTCAATATTTAATATTGTTAAGTTATAAACATTTTTCTATGAAATTTAGATTTCTATGAATCAATTTGTTGTATAACAAATTCATGTGAAAAATCCCATTTTTAGCAATGTCAATTGAAGTGTAACTATAACATTTTGGAAAGTGTTTCAAATGGTTAAATATTTAAAACTAAATAAAATAAGTTATAAAATTTCGCAAACTTTTTAATTCAGTTTTAACTGAAGTCAAAGACATTAAAATAAAAGTTCGTGAATTTTTTATTTGTCTAACTATTTTCACCAATTTAATTCCTTTAAAACATCATAAATTTGGGGAAAATAGTAAATGATCATCAAAAATTATTATATTTGTTCTATTACTGCTTCATAACGTCTGTAAACTGAAAATTTGTTAAATGCCAATTTTGATTAATCAAACCGGTTTTCTAATTTAATAATATTTTGCACCAAAAAATTTTAATTAAATACAAACTAGTTGTGAAAAATCACCAAACTTTTAATTCGTGCTCCAACTGAAGTTGTGGACTTCCATAAAAATTTTCATGACTTTTATATATGTATAGATATTTTTCCTTTTTTTAATTGCTCAAATCAACACAAATTCGAAATTAATAAGAAATAGTTTTAAAAATTCTCTAAACTTTTTGTGACACTATTATTTAACGTATATAATCTGGGAAAAATATCAAAGTTGGCTTTCAAATAGTTTAACTATTTTTTTATTCACTTAAATATGCATTAATTCGTGAAAAATTATTAAACAATAGCTAAAATTTAGTAAATTTTTTATTTACGACAACTATATAATATAAGATATTCTGATGAAGGTTTATAATTTTTTGGTAAGTGTAGCTATTTTTCATAAATGTATTCCTTTAAACATTCATTAAATCAGGAAAAATAGAAAATTACCTTGGAAAAATCTGAATGTTTGTCTGTAGAGTCTCTATGACTTTCAGAAGATGCATAAATTATTAAATATGGTTTTGGACATTCATAACTGTATTTTACAATTCATTTCTCTTCAACAAAAGTAAATTTCAAATCAATAGAAAACAATCATTGAAATGTATGAAACTTCATGAAACGTCTTTAATCATTGCATAGGTCATATCAGAAATGTACCAGACTTTATTGACAAGAAAAATTATTTTATTTAAATTATTGCTCTATTTTCTTGCAAAATTACAATAAACCGAGAAAAATGATTTATTTTCTGAAACTTTCCAGGTCATCTTATTTTGTTGTTTGGATTCTAGGAAAAATCCTATTCGAACATAATAGAGGTTTTAGATATTTATTTATGAATAAATCATTTATAAGCATTCTTAACAATGTACTTTGATAATCAAGCCTTTAAGCTTGATGTTCATCACATGAATTATGATTTGAAGACCAGGTATGAACTTATTTTGTTCAAAATGAGGTTTCTATATGAAAAAATTTGAATGCATGTGGTTTTGGATCTTTAAAACTAGTAAAACTCAAGTTGATGGATTTGATTTACGTTTTGATCATAGGATTTCACCTTCTAACAACATGCATGTTGTTTTTGGGTGAAATCCTACCACCATTATCATCAAATTCGACATGCATGAAGATGCATGTGAATAATCTCGAAGAAAAGTGTTTATGGAGAAGAAAAATGCAAGAAAATTTAATATTTTTGAAAGAATAGTGAACAAAATGTAAGGAAATTGATTTTACCTTGAAGATCAACTTCAAATGATGAATATTCTTGAGTAAAATGAGGGATATTTGCTGGAAATTTTGTGGGTTTTGGAGCTAATTCAAAGAGGGAAAGGATGGGGGTTCTAGAGAGAAGAAAATAGAGAAAAGAGAGATTTTATCTCTCTGGATAGCTCATCTCTCTCGTCATCTCTTTGAGGTAATACTCCACCAACATCATCCACCAAAAAACAGAGATGCTTACGAACTCATGAAGAATTGAATGTAAAAATATCTCCTACAGATCTGGCTTCTATTTTTGTTAGCTTTAGAGAGAAGGGAGAGAAAAAAATTTTAGAAACAGAAAGAGAAAGGTGGAGTGAATGGAAAATGAAAATGATTAACTTTGGAAGGAGAAATGAGGGGAGAGAGAGGGATTCTGAATTTTGAAGAAGAGAGAGGATATTTTATTTTCTTTTCTTTTTTTATTAAATCTTTAAGTTTTCATAAAATTTCTTTCAATTTATATAAAATGTGTATTTTATATAAATTTTGTTAATAACTCTTGCATTTTTAGCTCATAAATGTAAGGTTAATGTTAATGAATTAAATTAATTTCCTTGATTATATTTCCACATTTTGAATATATTAATTTGATATTATAGTGTTTATAAAAAAATTTATGGGATTTTAATATAAAGCTTCATAAATTTAAGTTTTTATGACTTTTAGGGTTTTAGCAATTTTGAAAATCTTTGGATATCAAAATAAATTGAATCTTTGAGACTTCACATTGTTTTTTGGTTTCCCAACTCATATTCAAATTAGAAATAATGTTTGTAATTAATTTTTATCGATTTGTTGGCATTATATGTAGTGGTTCCGAGATTCAAGTGAATTTGATGAATGAAGTATACTAGTCCTAGTTTCAAATTTGACTTAAGTTTCTATGAGACTTTGACCTAATTTCTACTTCTAGGTCAAGTGCATGATGTGTCTACATGATTCATGCAAAGATGTTCAATTAAAGGAATCACCCGAATATGGATAGTCATTACAGTTAAGTGGTTGTAGAATTCACATACCAATGTGAAATCTGAGCAAAATATCCTTCGATTCTACTTGTTTCCAAGTTTCTAGTAGGTTATAACATAGTTCCTAGTTACGAAGTCTAGTATGTGCCATGCCTATATGTTCAACTAAGTTTATTTAAAGCTAGAACTGTCTCAAAATTTGACGGTTGTCACAACAAAGTATAATGAGAAAACTCACCTCGCAGCCTTATAGAAATAGCACTGATCACATATCCAAAAACCAGCTTTACAGGTGACCTATACAACAAACATGGAGCACATCTTAAACTAGAGCACAAAACCCTAAGCTTGACCTAAAGTCAAACTTCGTAAAAAAATTCAATGATCAAAGTCAAAAGTCAAAGCCACTCAGCTAGTCGTCATGGCGTTGAAAAGTTTATTCCATGTCGTGGGGACTTTAGGACAAAACAATCCAAAATCTGCCAATCACCATGACATGGAGACCAAACCTCCACATTGTGAGAACTACTCAGACCAGCTTAATCAATTAAGCTCTTAATCATTTATCCGAACCATTCCTACTTTCTTGAAGGATTTCATACTCCTAAAAGATCATAAAAATCGTTGCTTTGTAGAAATGCATGTCGAATGTATGTCTTGAAATCATGCTAGGTCAAAATGGTGTAAAATAGGGTCAAGATCCCATGCAAGAGTTCAAAACTCTATCTAACTTTAGATCCATCACTTCTAACTATAAAAGGACTTTAGGGTCCATAAAGTTGGCAAATTCATGGAACCCCAACACTCCAACTAGCCTAAACATGAAGAAAAAATCATGAAAACCTAGATCTAAGCACATAGGATCATAAAGCATGGACTTGAATACTCACAAAGGTCCATGGTGTGTGAGAGAAGATAATGGTGAGGCTTGCAAGCTAAGATGATGCTCCAAAACTCTTTTTTTCTTCTTCATGGCTTGAAATCACCGAAAAAGGAGCTCAAAATCAACAATGGAGGATTAGGGTTTCAAGGAGGAAGGAATGGTGGTGATGGAGGCTCAGCGTAAGCTAACCTTAGCCATCACATCCCTTAAATAGAGGCGTAAACCCTGAAAATTAGTATTTTTCGATAAATGGATGGCACGTTGTGGTCATCAGGCTGCCATGTCGGGGCACCCATTTATTCTTTGCGAACCTTCCAACCATGGCCACGTCATGGGATCTTATTCGCCACGTCGTGGCCACCAAATCAAAAACTTGAATAATAAAACCTTTTTAAAAGAAATATACCTGAAACTTGCTCTTATAGTTCTCCCCCACTTGAACTATATTTCATCCTCGAAATCCTCAGCTGCAAATAATTTTGGGTAGTGCTCGGACATCTTCGACTCAAGCTACTAGGTCCACTCAGAGCCTTTGATATGCTGCCACTGAACGTTAACTAAAGGCACCACCTTGTTGCGCAAGATCTTCGTCTTCCTATCTAAAATAGCCACCGGCCTCTCCACATAATTCAGGCGCTCATTGAACTGAATTCCGTCTAACGGAACCACTGTCGTATCATCAACCAAGGACTTCCAAAGCTAAGAAACATGGAAGGTGCTATGAATATGACTAAACTCATCGGGCAGATCCAATTGGCAAGCCATCTTGCCCACTCTGGCCACCACTCTAAAAGGTTCAATAAATCGGGGACCAACTTGCCACGTTTCCTGAAGCATATAACAGCCTTCCAGGGAAATACCTTCATCAAAACGATATCCCCAACCAAAAAATACAAGTCAGAATGACGTATGTCTGTGTAACTCTTTTGTCGGCTCTATGTTGTCTGTAAGCTATGCATGATCTGATGAATAAGCTCTGTCGTCTAGAGAACCACTTCACTCCTCACCATGACCCAATGGTCAAACTCTCCCCAACAAACTGGAGTATGACACTTTCTCTTATAAATAAGCTCAGACGTAGGAGCACCAATGCTATAATGATAGTTGTTGTCGTAAGAAAACTCAGCTAGGGAAAGGAAGGAATCCCAACTCCCACCGAAATTAATGACACATGCCCTCAATATATCCTTGAGTTTCAGAATAGTCTACTCACCCTATCCATTAGTCTATGGGCGATAAGAAGTGATGGAGCATGGTCGCATACCCAAATCCTTATGAAACCACTTTCAAAACTAAGAAGTGCAGCGTACATCTCGATCGGATACGATGGAAACCGATACACCGTGGCGAGTAACGGTCTTGCACACATATATGTTGGCCAATATCTTGGTCGAAGAACTCTCTTTAATGGAAACAAAATGGGCACTCTTGGTCTGACGGTAAACAATAACCCATATGACGTCAAATACATTGGTCGTCCTCGTCAATTTGATGATGAAATACATGATAATATGTTCCCATTTCCACATGGGAGCCAACAAAGGCTACAATTTTTCGCATGGGCTCTGGTGCTCCGTGTTGACCATCCGGCAGGTCAAGCATCTCTCCACATACCAAGTTATCTCTCGCTTCATACATGTCCACCAATAGCTAGGTCTCAGTTCTTGATACATCTTCATGGCTCCAGGTTGAATCGAGAACCTGAACTTGTGTGAATCCTCCATCAATGTCTGTCGGACCCCACCAGAAACTGGAAACAAAACCCGCCCACACTGTGTCATAAGCCCGCGACTATCAGTGGAAAATCTACCAATCTAGCCCCTGATCTTCTCCTACTTCCAATTCTCCATCCTGATTCCCATAGCCTGAGCCTCCTTAATCATATATAGGAGTGGTGAGTCGATGGTCATCCTCAAAAAAAGCCCTTTCACAGGAGCACTAAATGCCTTGCAGCTCCAAGCGTCAACGACCATATTGGTCTTCCATGTATGATAAAAAATCTCACAGTCATAATCCATGACAAAATCAAGCCACATGCACTGTCTCATTTTCAGATTCGGCTTATCTATAAGTTATCTCAGGCTCTTATGATCCATGTAAATGGTACAATAGACCCCATAGAGATAGTATCGCCAAATATTAAGGGCAAACACCACTGCCCCCAACTCCAAATCATGTGTTGGATACCTAACCTCATGAGGCTTCAACTTCATGGAAGAATACGCGATGACCCTACCATGTTGCTGGAGTATCGCACCCAAAACTGTCATCGAAGAATCACAAGACACCACAAAATCCTCAACACCCCCTAGAAGGGTCAATATATGGGCCTCGCATAACTTTTCCCTCAGAGTATCAAATACGTCCTGCTACTCAGGACCGCAGCGGAAATCCACTCTTTTTTAACAAGCAAGTCAGGGAAACAACAATCTTTGAAAAATCCTGAATGAACCTCGGATAGTAACCCGCTAACCCCAAAAAACTCCTGATCTTCAATGGGGATTTCTGAACCTACCACTAGATAACTGGCTCAATATCAGCTGGGTCGACTAGAATACCATTCCGATTAATGAGGTGTCCCAAGAACTCGACATCTTGTAACCAGAAATCACACTTTGAGAGCTTGGCATAAAGCATCTCCCTCTTTAGCACTCCAAGTAACTCTCGAAGGTAATCCTCATGCTGCTCCCAGGTCTTAGAGTAGGCTATAATATCATCAATGAAAAAAATGACTCACTGATCGAGCATTGCCCTGCGTAATCGATTCATTGATTCCATAAATGCTATAACTGTATTGGTGAGTTCGAGCGACATCACCAAAGACTCATAATAACCATAGCGAGTTCTAAACGTTGTCTTCTCCACATCCTCCTCTTTGGCCCACATCTGGTGGTATACCGAAATCATATCAATCTTGGAGAACCAAGATGCACCCTACAACTGATCGAATACATCATCAATCCTAGGAAGTGGGTAACGATTATTCACTGTCAACTTGTTCAACTCCCGGTAATCTATGTACATATTGTGAGACCCATCCTTCTTCTTCACAAACAGAATCGGTGCTCCCCCAGGGTGAACTAGTCTGTTTAATAAATTAGTTTCCCAACAACTCTAGGAGCTAGGAGGACAACTTTTGCATCTCCGGCAATGCAAAGCGATAAGGTGGCTTAGCAATCCGGGTTGCACCGGGGATCAGATCAATCCTAAACTCTACCTGCCTCGTGGGAGGCACACCAAGTAATTCCTTCGTAAAAACATAACCGACTTCTTCCCCTCAACTCGGTTGTCGACCACAAACACGAGATACCCCAAATATATGTGCTAAAGATACTACCTAGCCCTAGCATTTGAAAAGAAAGTCGAACCAACGCTTGTATCCTCACCATAAAGGGTTAGCTATCCCCCATATGGGGTTCAAACCACCACTAACAACCTCTCGTAATCGATTACGGTTCCAAACATACTCAGTTAGTCTATCCCCACAAGCACGCATACATCCCCGATAGGGATAGGCATCCGGTCAATTGGGTAGGGCACCCCCAATATCTCAAAAGTACAATCGCCAAACACACTAAACGAAGAAACCTTGTGTAAGTTGATGATGGAAAATCGCAATAGACACTCCAACTCTCTAAGGTCCAAAACGGAATCCTCATTGAAGGACTAAGATATGAATGACCGACTCGCACCTAAGTCGAAAAGCAGAAGAGCAGGGAATGAATTAACTAAAAAGGTACCTATCATAATCACAAATATAAGCATACAAAATGTAACTTGACAAAATAATAAATGAATACATACTAGAAACAACATCATGCATTGCCCTGTCCTCCTCCATAGTAAGCTGAAACAAACAACCCCTAGCCCTTGGGGCCTCGACCCTCTCATGGCGTCTGACTGTGATCCAAAGGGTAGTCGGAGCAGGTGCCTAAACTGGTCTAGTAGCAAACAATGTCAGATAGCCTTCATATGGCCAAACTGATCGTAATGGTACCAAATCTTAGAGCTCAGTGGTGGAGCCTGATGGCGACAATATTTCGTATAATGATCATCCATGTCGTATTTGTGGCACCTAGTTTTTTTCTGACATGCCCCCTCATCACCCTTCCCACACTTTCCATAAGTGCATCCCCTCTGACCTCCGAATCTAGAATCGACGGACTTGGACTACTTTGCTGCTGGATGAGTCTGAATTGGGGTCTACCTCTTCTCTCTCATCTAGGTCTTAATCTCAATCTCCTCCTCTATACGAACGACTGTAGCTCAGAAAGAAATGGTACTACTGTGTTGACACAAACTCATAAATATCTATGTTAAGTATGCTCAAGTCATTTTTAGGGTTCATTACCATCCTCCAACACTCTTTTCCCTCAGGAAAAAACCCTAACCCTATTTCCCTTGGTGATTATTGGCCTTTTGGAGCATTTGTTGGCTTGAAGAAGAAGAGAAGAAGGAGAAGAAGGTGTTATATTGGTGTAACTTGCAAGGAAATAACTTCATCATCATCTCATTTTGTTTCTGGACCTTTGTAATTTGCAAAGACTCAAACTTTATTGCTTAAAGTGGTTAAATCTAAGTTGTTATCTTTTATGTTTATGCAAGTTTGGAGGTAAGGAATACATAAATTTGGTAACTTTATGCATTCTAAGGGTCGATTGAGTATGATAATATTCAGATTTATGAGAGTTGGTTGCTTATTGGATTCGTGCATTAGAGTTTTGTTAGAATATCTTCGTTTTGACCTAGATTGGATGGGGGAAATGCATGAGGGATACATGTCCATCAAGTAATCATTTTTATGGACCTTTAGAGTCCCCTTTAGCTTTTGGAAAGGATATAGTGAAAGACTTAACGGATTAAGGACTTAAATCTTTGGTATTTGGTTTCAGACTGTAGTCACGTCGTGAGATATAAGGTGTTACGTCCTGAGCATGATAGATCAAGTTTCTACTGAATTTGTTGGGGATCATGATGTGATAGAGGGATTTTCACATCGTGAGGCCAACCCGAGGAATTGTCCATGACTGAGTTGGCTGAGTTGGACTCGGATCGAGTGTGCTCTCATGACGTCACCAACGGGTTGGTCACGACGTGAGAATCGATGGTTGGCATTATTGCTTGTTGACTTTAATTTTGACCGTTGACATTTCGAATAGGTTGACTTTTGGTCAAATTTCTATTTTAGAAGGTAGACTTAGGGTTTACCATATGTGGATTGTTAGAAGGTATTTACCACCTATCATTTGGAAGCGAGAGTTGTTAGTTGCGATTGAGGCGGTATTGAGCTAAGGATTAGCTGATTTCATGGGTCATGTGAGTCTCCTCACTATACTTGTAGGTCGAAGGAACCAATGTCGGCCCACTGGAATTTGTTATGTAGGATGCTAGTTGCCCTTGTGACTCTCGCATTGTATGTTGGGCAGGGCCCATTAGCATGTATGTAGGGTTAGGCCTATTTGCATAAGTGGGTTGGGCCCATGTACTAGGGTTGGGCCCATTTTTATGATCGTATAGCCCCATTATATGTTGGGTTGGCTAATTTTTAGGTTGGGATGGGGCCATTATGAAGGGTTGGTGTCAGACCCCAAAACCGGAACGGCGGAATCGTTCGGGGGTGGAGGACGTCATGTACAATATCACAACAATGCATAGTAGTAAATAAGCAACAACATCGTCCATTTCATTAATAATAATTTCATACAAGTGTGTTCTGTCAAGTTTATAGACACCAAAAATATAAGAATCAAAATAAAAGATGAGTCTTGAACGAGCTCCGTCTTCTCAAAACCTGGCACCGCTACCTGTCTACTGGTGACCTGAGAATACAAGTTATTTTGAAAGAGTTTATCAGCTTTAAAGCTGGTGAGATCATAAGTATATTAGTGTCTGAGTTCGAATGAAAGTTTTTGTAAGTATGTAATGTATAAGTTTGTAATTGTTTGTAATTTGTTTGAACTCTCCTAGAAAACCCTATGTTTCCTACTAACAGTAGCCTTCTACCAAGGCATCTAGTGGTTGTGTGTGTGTCTCTTGTAAGAGTATGTATTTTCCCAAATCTGACTATCATTAACCAAAAATATAGTTTTTACATTATTGTTTATTGTGTGAAGATCACAAAGTAAATGTAATGGGAAAATGAAATAGTACTGTAGTGTTGTATTAAGTAACTACTACTGTACTAACTACCTTAAACCAATTGTTATTTCAAGTACCATGTGATCGGCCTGTACCATACTACCGACTATAAACACGACGATGTAAGACGTCGGAAGAAATGATGTTTGGCACTCGTAGACTTGCAAGTCCCACTGTAGCGAGCAGCAAGGTGTAGGATAGTCAATCCAGTATAGATCTATACACAAACTCAACGCTCTCCATTTAAGGAGATTCTGGATACAAAATGGGCCATGACAGGTGATGTCATGCCCCGTTACGTGGCTCACATAACTATAGTAATGTTCTTGTATATGTAATGTATGTGCTAGCTGTATTGTGTGTTCTCTCTCTGTCTAGCATGTATGTATGTTCTCTCTGTATGGTATTGTTTGTTCTCTCTCTGTATGGTATTGTTTTTTCTCTCTCTGTATGGTATTGTTTGTTCTCTCATCATAGTATTCTCTATCTGTATGTTATTGAATCATGTATGAACTGACTCTTTGTATGTTTCACTGTTCTACTAATAGTATTGTAACTTCCTAAACTATACCTATTATAGTTTACTAGTAATGTTGTTTGTATGTATGAACATGTTTGTATACTTTGCTACCCAAAGGTATTAAACTGAATGAAGGAACTTTTATATCTATACTTATATACATAATATATAACTAAGATTCAAACGACCTTCGGACAAAGAGTTTGTAAAACAGTTTGAAGCAAGGTGAGCTATCAGTCCTAAGTCCTTTCAATCCTACTGATATAACTATATCTATATAGATACACATTTGACAAAGTATAAGTTTAAAAGAGTTTAATAAAAGTATTTGACATGTAAAAGAGTTTGTAAAATAGTTTGAAGTAAAACAGTTTGATAACACAGTTTGAAAAGTAAGAAATCTACTTGTTTGGTAGTTATTAATCACATGTGATTGATATAATAACTATAATAGTTCAACTTGTATTCCCCCCCCCCATAAAAGCATTTAAAATCATTTAAAAGGTTGATTAAGGGGTATGAACTCACATACAGTAAGTAACTCGAATGAAAGATCGATATAAGATTATTGGGTGTCAATTGATGTCTGGAGCACAAACGAATCATATTTACATATAAAGATACGTATATGAATATAATTAGTGCTTAAAACAACTAATTATTGAAATGGAACCACCTTAGGGACTAGTAAACACTTATTTTGAAGTGTTACAACCATATATGATTGTATATAAGGGGTATATGGCTATACAAGGGAGTGTATGGTCAAAATGCACAACATTTGTGTGTGCGCGGCGAGGGTGTGCGGCCAGGGTGTGGGTGCGGCCGCACACTCCCTATGGAATGTGCCAAAACGTGTTTTAAGGCTTAAGGACTCATCTAGGAAGGTTTCTTACTTCATGCCTTAGCCTTACATGGAGTTTATTGCCATTTTTGGACCTAAAAAGGGTGTGTGCGGCCACCATGATGTGTGCGGCCGCACACCCTTTATGAAGATGATAAAATCATGTTTTTCTAGTATATCATCAAGTGTTCTTAGCATATAACTAGTTATGATAAGTGTATACGCGTTATAGAGGCTTGAAAGGGTGATTTAAGGTCCAAAACTAGTGTGTGTTCTTGGTGTTCTTGGTGTTCTTGGTGTTCTTGACTAAAAATGGATGTTTTCATGGATCAAAGGAAAGGCTTTTGCTAGTTAAGGTCGTATATCAACAAATAAAAGGAAGGATTACTACCTTTTATGAAGATCAAGATGAAGATTTGGATGATACTTGAGAGGATTTCGAGTTCTAGCTTTGAAGAAGTGGAAAAGTGTTTAAAATGACTAAGTGTTCTATATATAGGGGGAGTGTGCGGCTGGGATGGGTGTGTGGCCGCACACTCTTGTGTGCGGCCGCACACACCTTGTATTGGTGTGTTTGGCTCATTTGCAAGGTGATACACCAACAATACTCATCCCACGACTCATACCCTGATTATACTAGGCTTTAAACACTCTAATTGACTCCAAATAGTGCTAGACAATAGCAAAAACGAGTCTGACCTTCCTTGATTTGAATAAGTGTACAATACAAAAATTTCGGATTGTCACATCATCCCCCCGTTAGAAGGAATTTCGTCCCGAAATTAGAGTTTAAGCAAATAAGTAGTTACAAATAACTAAGTAAAAAGATGAGGATATTTCAGTTTCATCTGATCCTATCGTT
Source organism: Lactuca virosa (assembly GCF_052849685.1). NCBI lineage: Eukaryota > Viridiplantae > Streptophyta > Magnoliopsida > Asterales > Asteraceae > Lactuca > Lactuca virosa. The sequence goes on along the minus strand of NC_136429.1, from coordinate 300,624,158 downwards.
CCCAAGTGAATTCGGGTCCTCGCTTGGCGTTCCAGCGAACCTTCACTATCGGGATACGGCTTTGCTTTGTTTGCTTGACCTCTCGGTTCATGATCTCTACAGGTTCTTCCACGAAGTTGAGGCTCTCGTTGATCTCGATCTCATCGAGTGGAATTACAAGAGTCTCGTCGGACAGACACTTTTTCAAGTTCGAGACGTGAAAAGTATAATGTACGTTACTGAGTTCACGAGGTAAGTTAAGTTTGTATGCTACAGGGCCGATTCTAGCGAGAATCTCGAAAGGCCCTATGTATCTTGGATTTAGCTTTCCATGCTTTCCGAAGCGTATCAAGCCTTTTCAGGGTGAGACCTTCAATAGAACACGGTCGCCCACCTGGAATTCCAACGGTTTCCTTCGTTTATGAGCGTAGCTTTTCTGTCGGTCTCTAGAGGCTTTTAATCGTTCACGAATCTGAACGATCTTCTCTGTCATTTCCCGAATGATCTCCGGACCGGTGAGAGTGCTGTCAGGAACTCATCCTTTAGCCAACTGGGTATCACCCACCTCAGCCCACCACAGAGGGGATCTGCACTTTCGGCCATAGAGGGCCTCGAATGGAGCAACCTTTATGCTCGTGTGATAACTGTTGTTGTAGGAAAATTCGACAAGGGGTAAATGAGTATCCCATGCTTTCCCAAAGTCGATCACACAGGCTCGCAACATATCTTCCAAGGTTTGGATAGTACTCTCACTTTGTCCGTCGGTCTGTGGATGATAGGCTGTACTCATGTCCATCCTAGTTCTTAGGGAACTTTGTAGCGACTGCCAGAACCTCGAAGTGAATCTACTGTCTCTGTCCGAGATAATGGATATGGGAACACCGTGTAGTCGTACAATCTCCCGTATGTAGGTTCTTGTAAGCTTCTCCATCTTGTCAGTTTCTTTGATAGGCAGGAAGTATGCAGACTTGGTCAATCTGTCGACGATGACCCATATGGTATCAAGTCCACCCGTTGTCTTGGGCAACTTGGATATGAAGTCCATAGTGATCCGCTCCCACTTCCATTCCGGTATCTCCGGTTGTTGTAGTAGACCTGAGGGTTTCTGGTATTCGACCTTGACCTTGGCGCAAGTAAGGCATTTACTCACGAAGGTAGCAATCTCTGCTTTCATGTTAGGCCACCAGTATTGCTTTTTAAGATCCATATACATCTTATCTGAACCTGGGTAGACGGAATAACGAGTGTTATGTGCCTCGTTCATGACCAAATCTCTAAAACCACCGTGTTTCGGTGTCTAGATCCGATCCAGGAGATAAAAAGCTCCGCCACCCTTGACTTCCAAGTTCTTATCCATCCCTCTCAGGGATTTACCGGCGACGTTTTCAGGTTTCAAGGCGTCGAGCTGTGACTCCTTAATTTGCGTGGACAAGTGTGAATGGATAGTCATAGTCAATGATTTGACTTTACGACCAGAGTATTCTTTCCGACTTAGGGCGTCAGCTACTATGTTGGCCTTGTCGGGATGATAGCGAATTTCACATTCGTAATCACTGAGTAGCTCGACCCACCGTCGTTGTCTCATGTTGAGCTCCTTCTGGTCGAATATATGTTGTAGGCTTTTGTGTTCTGTAAAGATAGTGCTTTTTGTACCATAAAGGTAGTGTCTCAAGATCTTCAGAGCAAACACAACTGCTCCTAACTCAAGATCGTGGGTGGTGTAGTTGACCTCATGTGTCTTCAGCTGTCTCTAGGCGTAGGCTATGACCTTACCTCTCTGCATCAGAACACATCCGAGCCCTTTATTTGACGCATCGCAATAGATAACGAAGTCTTCTATCCCTTCGGGGAGGGATAGTATTGGTGCGGGGCACAAGGCTCGCTTGAGTGTTTGGAACGCTCTCTCCTGCTTCTCTTACCAGTCAAAGGCCATGCCCTTCTGGGTCAGTGTTGTAAGAGGTTTCGCAATTCGGGAGAAGTTCTGAATGAATCTGCGATAGTAGCCAGCGAGGCCTAAAAATCGACGAATTTCTGTAGGCGTCTTCGGTGCTGACCAGCTCTCAATGGCCTTGATTTTGGAAGGGTCCACGTGTATTCCCTCTTCGCTAACCATGTGCCCTAAGAATTCGACTCTTCGGATCCAAAATTCGCATTTTGAGAACTTCGCATAAAGCTTCTCCGAACGCAGCGTTTCTAAGACTAGTCGCAAATGTTGACTATGCTCCTTACTACAAGAGTAAATAAGTATGTCATCGATGAAGACGATGACGAACTGATCCAAGTAAGGACGACACACCCTATTCATTAAATCCATGAATACTGCGGGCGCGTTTGTTAATCCGAACGGCATCACTACGAACTCGTAGTGCCCATAACGAGTTCGGAAGGCTGTCTTCGGGACATCCTCCCCTAGCACTCGTAGTTGGTGATATCCGGATCTTAAGTCGATTTTTGAAAATAAGTTCGCCCCTTGCAGTTGGTCAAATAAGTCGTCAATACGAGGCAGAGGGTAACGATTTTTGACGGTCAGTTTGTTGAGCTCCCTGTAGTCGATGCACATACGAAACGATCCATCCTTCTTCTTGACGAATAAGACCGGAGCTCCCCAAGGTGAGAAGCTTGGTCTTATAAAGCCCTTGCTGAGCAGTTCGTTAAGTTGACCGGACAGTTCTTGCATCTCTGCAGGTGCTAGACGATAGGGCGATTTGGCTACGGGGGTAGCCCCTGGAACTAAGTCGTTTCTGAACTCGACTTGACGTTGCGGAGGTAATCCTGGGAGTTCTTCCGAAAAGATGTCGGGAAAGTTGCGTACTACTGGAATGTTCTGAATGTCTTTCGTTTCTTGGCTCACATCGACAACATGAGCAAGGAATGCGCGACATTCCTTTCGCAAGAATTTCTGGGCTTGAATGCTTGAGATGATACGAAGGTTCATGTCGGGTTTGTCGCCATAAACGACCAGAGTTTCGTCAGACGGCAGATTAAGGCGAACAGCCTTTTCATAACACATGATGTCGGCACGATGAAGACTCAACCAATCCATGCGGATAATGACGTCGAAACTTTTAATTGAGACCGGCATGAGGTCGATCGAAAATGAATGGCTATCTAGGGTTAGAGTACATCCTATGTATATACTGCTAGTGCTCTCCGTCTTTCCATTAGCCATTTCTACAGTGAACGGTTCTTTAAGTGCTCGTGATTTTTGCTTAAGTAAATGAGCAATTTTTTTGGTTCACGAAACTCCTCTCCACTCCACTATCAAATAGAATGCATGCATAAGAGTTATCGAGGAGAAACGTACCAGTGACCACTGTGGGGTCGGCAACCGCTTCCTCGTGGCCTATAACCAAAACTCTTCCCACTCTATCGACATTCCCTACCTTTGGGTAGTCCCTCTTGTAGTGGCCCACTTCGCCACAACCGTAGCAAGCTTGGCCCACACCAGCATCGGGGACTTGGTTGAGTGGCCTCGCCGGAGCTTTGCAGAAACGGTCTGTGTGCCCCTTCCTGTTGCAGTTTGAACACTGCATTTCCCGGCAGGCTCCTGTGTGGTGGAAGTTGCATTTGTTGCACTTAGGCAAACTTCCAGCGTACTGCTTTACCGGAGCAGCAGCGGCAGGAGCTATCGCAGCATGTACTGCCACGACCTACTGCTTTTTGGCAGCCTTTTTCTTCTTCTTGTCATCCCAGAACTTCCGCTTGGAATCAGTGGTTTTGGAAGGTTCTGAGATGGCCAGGGTTGTTGTTGCAGCCGGGGTACGAATCCCATGGTCAATAAGCCGTTGTACCAATCGCTTGGCACTATCGAATGTAGTGGGGTTTGAAGCTAAAACATTCCCCTGAAATGGAGGCACCAGCCCCCATATGTATCTCTCTATCTTCTTTCCCTCTGTATGAACCATGTTGGGACAGAGGGCCACCAGCTCGCAGAACCTGGCGGTGTAGGAGACTATGTCGGAGCCTTCATGGTTAGGCTCCACAGTTCTTCCTCCAGTTTTTGGATCTCGCCCCTCGGGCAGTACTCTTCGATCGTTAGATCTCTCAGAGCTTCCCAGCCCATAGCATTAGCCACCACAAGAGATAGTGACTTGACATGGCTATTCCACCATGTCAGGGCTTTTTCCTCAAAGGTGCAAGCAGCGAACTTGACCTTGCTCCCTTCGGGACAGGAGCAGATTTCGAAAACCGATTCAGTCTTCTCCAACCATTGCGAGAGGGCAATGACTTCGCCAGTCCCGCTAAAGGGCTTAGGCTTGCAGTTGGTGAAGTCCTTATAGGAGCACTCTCTCAAGCACACAGGGATTTCACCGTGAGTATAATGAACAGGAGTTCCTCCTCCAGTGGAACCGGAAGAATGATATTGAGCCATGGTTGTTGCCACAGCCACAGCTACTGCAGCGTTTAGAGCTGCTGTATCGATTTGAGGAGTAGGGGGTGTTGTAGTGATTGGAGGATCGCATCTCGTTGATCGGAGTGGAGGCATCTTTCAACTATAAGTTTAGAAAGATGAATATATTGATAAGAATTTAATAGGAAAATTGATGAGAATGACTCATGGACTAACTCTCCATAGCCCAACAGCACAATTCAATAGCACGATTGAATGTAGATCTAGTACTAACAGATGATAGCATTTGGATAATAATTTCCGTAAGATTAGATATCTGTCAATAATACTGGAATTACAGATGTAACAAGTTCGGGAAAAGATGACCTAGAAGTAGGCCTTCCATCAACCAAGATGGGAAAATTTTGACAGAACTATGACCTAATCAAGACCTAACAGGTCTAAGTTTTAACAAAGATAGGAAATTAGACTAGAGTTTTTACATAAACTAGGTTATATCCAAAAGAGAAGTCGAAGAGACTCTATCTGCAACGAGAACTACTAGAGTGAGTTCTTGATTCAGGCAGACGGCGCTCTATGTCTCGCATGCGCCTTTCATACATTGACTGGCTAGCCCGAAGTTCCCCAACTTCAGCTTGGGATGCAGTTAGCTGTTGCTGCAGAGTCCCATTGGTTATCCTAGCCCTTTCCATAGCTACTTCTAGTTGGCGAATGCGGACCGTGTTAACGCCAGAGTAGGCGTCAATCTCCAATACTCGGTCGATTGTTGCTCGAGCTTGTTCGGTGTTCCGAGAAATCCTACGGACCATGATGGGCAGGACACGATCAGCTGAACCTCCCTCGGTGAGGTTGTAAAAGCTTCTGTCCCCATTGTAGGGAATGGGTTGACCATGTTCCTGACTCCATCCATTCAAGTTTGTTGCCCACAGAGGTGTGGGTCCTTGAAATGCTGGACGAGGGTTTGGGTTTTGAGCAGCTGGGGGTAGGTTGTTGACTTCAGGTTCTGCGTCAGAATCATTAGAAGAGCCCTCAGCATAGTGATCATCCAAAGGGATTGGGTGATCATCTTCTGGCTCTTCCCCCAGCCATCCTGCATTGTCGTTGTTGGGATAGTATGGGTCTCCGGGAATATGGAATCCAGCCATTTTATCTACGCGAGAAAAGGGATATAAGATATAACTAAAATAGATGAACTAATTAGATAATTATAAGATGATCTTCATCAGTTACTTCAATACTTGTTTAGTGCATACCAGTTATATGTACTTAAAACAGGATAGACCTTCGAATAAGTGGCCCTAACTCTAAGCCCACAACCAAACAAGGAACAGGAAGTAAAGCAAAGATCACATATTCTAAGTCTATGACATCCTAGTACATATAACCTTAGTGTATCCACTTAGCAATTATTGACCTACTGATAAAGACCTTTTTAGTTCCCAGATAAGTAATTATAGTAACACAAAATACTCCTATAGTATTTTAAGTTTATGTTCTGTTCTAATGTTTTCATTGTAGTAGTGTTGGTAAGTTTTTAGACTTGTTGCAACCTCACAACCACCCTTAGGCACATGCTAGTCACTCCTCGGATAATATAGTTGATCAGGCTATATCTTCCCAGGGTTGACCATATGTCTCTAAGTCTAATTGTGTTGCCCAACAATCGTAATACTTTTGTTCTGTCCTAATGACACTGATTTTAGTATGAATGCAGGTATGTATACTTGGTTAAATATTTAATTATCTAAAAGTATAAACTCTTTATCAGAGTATTTTAATCCCGCTGTTTTTATAGTTCGTATATCTTTTATGGGTTGATACACTCGATTCACTATAAACAATGCTCTGATACCAATCTGTCACACCCCAAAACCGTAACGGCGGAATCGTTCGGGGGTGGAGGACGTCATGTACAGTATCACAACAATGCATAGTACTAAATAAGCAATAACATCATCCATTTCATTAATAATATAATTTCATACAAGTGTGTTAGTCAAGTTTATAGACACCAAAAATATAAGAATCAAAATAAAAGATGAGTCTTGAACGAGCTCCATCTTCTCAAAACCTGGCACCGGTACCTGTCTACTGGTGACCTGAGAATACAAGTTATTTTGAAAGAGTTTATCAGCTTTAAAGCTGGTGAGATCATAAGTATATTAGTGTCTGAGTTCGTATGAAAGTGTTTGTAAGTATGTAATGTATAAGTTTGTAATTGTTTGTAATTTGTTTGAACTCTCCTAGAAAACCCTATGTTTCCTAGTAACAGTAGCCTTCTACCAAGGCATCTAGTGGTTGTGTGTGTGTCTCTTGTAAGAGTATGTATTTTCCCAAATCTGACTATCATTAACCAAAAATATAGTTTTTACATTATTGTTTATTGTGTGAAGATCACAAAGTGAATGTAATGGGAAAATGAAATAGTACTGTAGTGTTGTACTAAGTAACTATTGTTGTACTAAATACCTTAAACCAATTGTTATTTAAAGTACCATGTGATCGGCCTGTACCATACTATCGACTATAAACACGACGATGTTAGACGTCGGAAGAAATGACGTTTGGCACCCGTAGACTTGCAAGTCCCACTGTAGCGAGCAGCAAGGTGTAGGATAGTCAATCCAGTATAGATCTATACACAAACTCAACGCTCTCCATTTAAGGAGATTCTGGATACAAAACGGGCCATGACAGGTGATGCCATGCCCCGTTACGTGGCTCACATAACTGTAGTAATGTTCTTGTATATGTAATGTATGTGCTAGCTGTATTGTGTGTTCTCTCTCTGTCTAGCATGTATGTATGTTCTCTTTGTATGGTATTGTTTGTTCTCTCTCTGTATGGTATTGTTTGTTCTCTCTCTGTATGGTAATGTTTGTTCTCTCATCATAGTATTCTCTATCTGTATGTTATTGAATCATGTATGAACTGACTCTTTGTATGTTTCACTGTTCTACTAATAGTATTGTAACTTCCTAAACTATCCCTATTATAGTTTACTAGTAATGTTGTTTGTATGTATGAACATGTTTGTATACCTTTGCTACCCAAAGGTATTGAACTGAATGAAGGAACTTTTATATCTATACACATATACATAATATATAACTAAGATTCAAACGACCTTCGGACAAATAACCGATACCCTAAGTCCACAACCAAATAAGGAACAGGAAGCAAGGTGAGCTATCAGTCCCAAGTCCTTTCAATCCTACTTATATAACTATATCTATATAGATACACATTTGACAAAGTATAAGTTTAAAATAGTTTAATAAAAGTATTTGACATGTAAAAGAGTTTGTAAAACAGTTTGATAACACAGTTTGAAAAGTAAGAAATCTACGTGTTTGGTAGTTATTAATCACATGTGATTGATATAATAACTATAATGGTTCAACTTGTATTCCCTCCCCCCCCCCATAAAAGCATTTAAAATCATTTAAAAGGTTGATTAAGGGGTATGAACTCACCTACAGTGAGTAACTCGAATGAAAGATCGATATAAGATTGTTGGGTGTCAATTGATGTCTGGAGCACAAACGAATCCTATTTAACATATAAAGATACATATATGAATATAATTAGTGCTTAAAACAACTAATTATTGAATTGGAACCAACTTAGGGACTAGTAAACACTTATTTTGAAGTGTTACAACCATATATGATTGTATATAAGGGTTATATGGCTATACAAGGGAGTGTATGGTCAAAATGACAACATTTGTGTGTGTGCGGCCAGGGTGTGCGGCCAGGGTGTGTGTTCGGCCGCACACTCCCTATGGAATGTGCCAAAACGTATTTTAAGGCTTAAGGACTCATCTAGGAAGGTTTCTTACTTCATGCCTTAGCCTTACATGGAGTTTATTGCCATTTTTGGACCTAAAAAGGGTGTGTGCGGCCACCGTGATGTGTGCGGCCGCACACCCTTTATGAAGATGATAAAATCATGTTTTTTTAGTATATCATCAAGTGTTCTTAGCATATAACCAGTTATGATAAGTGTATGCACGTTATAGAGGCTTGAAAGGGTGATTTAAGGTCCAAAACTAGTGTGTGTGTTCTTGGTGTTCTTGGTGTTCTTGACTAAAAATGGATGTTTTCATGGATCAAACCAAAGGGTTTTGCTAGTTAAGGTCGTATATCAACAAATAAAAGGAAGGATTACTACCTTTTATGAAGATCAAGATGAAGATTTGGATGATACTTGAGAGGATTTCGAGTTCTAGCTTTGAAGAAGTGGAAAAGTGTTCAAAAATGACTAAGTGTTCTATATATAGGGGGAATGTGCGGCTGGGATGGGTGTGTGGCCGCACACTCTTGTGTGCGGCCGCACACACCTTGTGTTGGTGTGTTTGGCTCATTTGCAAGGTGATACACCCACAATACTCATCCCACGACTAATACCCTGATTATACTAGGCTTTAAACACTCTAATTGACTCCAAATAGTGTTATACAATAGCAAAAACGAGTCTGACTTTCCTTGATTTGAATAAGTGTACAATACAAAAATTTCGGATTGTCACAGTTGGGCCCAATGTGCACGCTAGGCCCGATGATATGTATGATATGTGGTATTTTCGGGAACTCACTATGGTTTGTGCTTGCGGTTTTATGTTTATGGTTTCAGGTACTTCTGGTTCTGGTTGCAAAGGGAAGGGCACATCAGTCGGATTAGGTGTCTAAGCCTATAACTATAATTGGTATGTACTTGACCCGATAGTAGCATGGTCCTCTTGGGTTGCCTTCACCAGAGCAATTTGCCTTCACCATGAGGGAACTCGACGAGTTGGTCCAACTCGACGATTCAATGCCATGAACTCGACGATTTGGATCATCTGTTGGCATATTTTTCGAATTTTTGGCCAGTTTTGGATTAGGATCATTACCACAAACTGTTTTGACTGTTAAAATTCGATTTTTCTTATAAGGTAATGATTATCCTCATCCAATTGAATGATGATTGTCAAATTTTAAGATAATTATTTGCTTTTGTGAAAAAACTAATTATTTGTAGAATTTGATTTGAATCATCTTGTTATATGAAATTAGATTACGTCAATTTTGTGATATAGTTAATTATATGATTAATTTAATTGTTTTCAAATTCATCCAAGAGTTTTGAAAACTTTAAAAATTTGCCTTCGAGTTTTGGAATTTAAAAAATCGATTAAAAAGTTTTAATTTTCAAATATTTAATTTCTAAACCCTAGAGTTTTAAAAGTGTAAAATTCAACCCTTATACTATTATAATATTAAAACCTTAATATTTATATATATATATATATATATATATATATATATATATATATATATATATATATATATATATATATATATATAGCTAGGTTCAGGTGTTAAAAGTAATTATTGTGTTATTGTATGCATCAATGTGGGCAAATCAAAATAAAATAAAAAATTAAATAATTAAATAAATAAATAAGGGTAATTTAGTAATTTGTTTAGTAACTTCCAAAAATAATGCCTATAATCATGGTATACCTAAATAAATAAGCGTGGTCCCCTCTCAGTTTCATTCTCGAATGTTGTACAGTCTGCAAATCATGGAATTCCCTCGTCACAAGCAACGATTTCATCTCCACTCATCACAATTTAACCAAATCGATCATCGAAAACGGAAATCAAACGCTATTGATCAGGTATTTCGATCGAAAATGGAGGTATGTTGATTTTCGTTTCACAGGAAACCCTAAATTTGTATATTGTCGCAATCTTCTTGATATTCATTTTTGCCATTACAGGACACGTGATTCAAGGGTGGGACGATGGTATAAAGACTATGAAAAAATGCAAAAAATCCCTTTTTACAGTTCCTCCCGCTCTTGCATATGATGAATCTGGATCGCCTCCCACTATTCAATTCTACAGTTCACTATGTTGGAAGTTTACTCGATGGAACTCGTTTTGATTCAAGCCTCGATCGGGAGCTGCCATTTAACTTCAAGCTCGGGCTTGGTAAGAGTAATTCTGAGCAATTTCACACGATAATTCTTCTTTCTAAATTAGTAATCTTATTTGGAACATTACCCATGAGTCGATTTCTGCAATCTTCTTGATATTCGTTTTTGCTATTACAGGACACGTGATTCAAGGGTGGGACGATGGTATCAAGACTATGAAAAAAAGGCGAAAAATCCATTTTTACAATTCCTCCCGCTCTTACATATGGTGAATCTGGATCGCCTCCCACTATTCCTCCTAATGCATAGGGTGTTTTTGTTCTGCTTTGTCAAAAGCTATGAAAACAATGAAGAAGGGAGAAAAAGCCCTCTTCACAGTGAAGCCACAATGTGAGATTTTCATTTTCTGAATTTGAATCAACACGAAATTATAGTTTATTCTATTTCATATTCACAAGATTGAATCTTGAAGGGCTTTTTCGTCATTTTTGATGGATAGATGGATTTGGGGAGAACGGGTGGGACCCATCAGGTGGTGATGAATGTGTTATGCCAAATTAAGGTATATTTGTTATTAATGGGATTTTGCATAGTTCAAATGATACTCTGTGATTAAACATTTTCTGATGATTCTATGGAAGAAATTCTATGCTCGAGACCAGAAGTCAATATAGAGAATGCTTGAAGAACCTTTCCACTTTTTCCAGAAGTCAATATAGAGAATGCTCGAGACCAGAAGTTCTTTCAGCTTCAAATTTAGGTATATACACAGTTGTTAAGCTATGATAAACCATACTTCACTTTTTCCATATTAATTTACAGACATGGTGATCGAGGTGACTAATTTTTTCCTAACTTTATGCAGCTGCTAAGCTCAGATGACATGTGGGTTTAGGTTTTGAAGATGAAAAGAAAGAAAACATGGAGGGACGATAGTATATTCTAGCAGAATGTATTCATACAGAATGTCATTGACATTGTGTTCTTAAAGAATGGAGGCATGTTAATATAATTATTGGTAAATGAATTCCAATTCTATTCGAATGGAATCACGAATTCCAATTATGTTGGAATGGAATATGGATATTTTCTCACTAATTTATTCATTGGATTTGTTTCCACAGAAGCTGATGCTTGAAGAACGGACCACGAAATTTGAACGACGCCTCTTAGAAACATTATTCTTTTAGAATGAATTCCTGTCTTTGTTAGATTTTGATGTTTTTTTTCAAGATTTGAAAGTTTTTTTAGTTTTATTCTTTAACAATATATGTAATTCTTAGTAATTGTTACATGTATTCTATGAGAATTAATGTAATTTTTGTTTTAATTCTTAAATTGATGGTTCGAGAATTTTGTTATTCTACAAGAAATTCTTAAAGTCATGACAAGAAATATGTTCAAAAATATTTTTATTATTTTATGGTTCAAGAATATTTTTATTTTTAAACATACTCAAACATATTCTGTCAGAACGTCCGAATCTAAAACTTTATAATTAATAAAATCAGATTTTTAAAATTAATAGAATCTATGATTGCATAAAATATGCAAATTTCCTTTATTAAATTTATATTAATTGACTAAAATACCCTTCTAGTTAGAATAGATGATATTTTTGAATTATATTTAATTCAATAATATGTAATAACCACTTACTTAAAATAAGTAAAATTGATTGGCCCACATTTATGCATACAATAACACAATACTTACTTTGAATAGAATAACCTAAGCCCATATATATATATATATATATATATATATATATATATATATATATATATATATATATATATATATATATGTATAAGACAGTCAGTGTTGCCGTTAGTAGGCCTCATTCACGAAGCTGGTCTATAAGGGGGTATAAGGAAATTGCCTATAAAATGGTGATTGAATGGGTGTCCACTCTCACCCACCACTCCCTTGACTAGTAGAGGGTCGTTAGCCGAACGGGTAGGATTGGACATTAATTCTCATTAAAAAGTATAATGATAGTTATAAAAGTAACTAAATGTTTTTCTAAATTCCCAATCTTAGTTACTTTAGGAAAAATGTGAAAATGGTGCTATTCCATGAAATTGCACTTTGCACCTTGCCAAGTCGTTAGTAGAGCGTGTGTGGTTTACCGGCACACTAATTTGGACTAACAAGGGTGGCAAAGTGTAGCTCCATGTTTTTCATAGATCAATGGAGCGTGTGTGGTTAACCGGTACGGTGATTAGGTGATAAATGACATTAAGAGTACCAAGCATATTTGCATGGTTATTCACACCTTGTTTGTGATCCTTGGTATCCCAGTCATAAACTTGAATGGCATAATCGAGATTAAACATGTCATTGAAAAGCTTCAATGAATGTCAAAGATCTAGGATTTTCATAAAACTTAATTCTTTTAAATTTTGGTTTTGGGTGGTGAAAATTAGTAAATCGTCATTTACCTCCCTTGACATAATTTGCAATTAGATTACTGCATCCCTTTTCTAAGTTGTGAATTATTGTGTTTGGGTCCTAGCCTTAATATTTCATCTTGTTGTTATATTAAGGAATTTCTATCTAATAAAACTTGTCTTTCTTTTCAGATGTCTACCTCAAACAACGCTTCAAACTCAAACTCTTCCGACTCTTTCTCCCTCATGAACTTATGTGTGGGGGTCATTTCCGATGGGTCAAATTTCAAGGACTGGATTCAAAAATTTCGCATGGCCATTCGATACGAGGAAAAAGAATATGTCCTCGACAAAGAGCTAAAGGAGATTGATGAAGAAACTGCTACTCTTGAGCAACTGGCTGAGTATAGGGCTCATGAGATGGACACGACAAAGGTGTCGTGCATCATGCTAGCCACTATGACTTCTAAGCTTCATAAGTCCTACGAGGACTTCTGCCTTTCAAGATACACCAAGACTTGATGGAAAGGTACCATCAGAGTGCTCGACAAGAAAGGTATGAAATCATTGCCTCCATGATAATAACAAAAATGAAGGATGGAGAGTCCATCACCGCCCACTTGCAAAAGATGCAAAGATATATGGACCGCTTGCTAAAGTTGAATGTCAATTTTGACAAAGAGTAAGCTATCAACATTATCCTACACTCTTTACCTTCTTGTTATGATCGGTTCCGAATGACTTATCATATGAACAAGGAGGAAGTCACTCTAAGCAATCTTCAAGGCCTTCTGAGAACTGTTGAATGTAGTTTAAAAGTCAAGTCTGTTGTACCCACTCCTACTGCTGCTGCCCTAGTCCTGGCAATTGGACATGATAAAGGGAAGAAAAGGAAAGTTCCTTCAAAGAATCACAGGGGAAAGTCTCGTGATGGATCCTCTTCTAGTCGGTCCAAAGGTGGTTCTACTACTCCCTCATCCAATCCAAAGGAAATAGAGTGATTCTATTGTCATGAAAAAGGGCATTGGAAACGAAGTTGTCCTAAATACTTGCAGGACATTAAGGATGGGAAGATAAAGTTGTTGGGTTTTGAGCATTCTAACACTCCTATGGTGTACATGCAACCCTAAATACCTTGGATCTATGTTTTCTCTATTATACATGCAAATATCAATTTCCAAGGTATTTATCCTAACTAGCATATTATGAAGTACAAGTAATATAGAAACTAGTAGAAATACATACCTCTTTGTTGGTGCTTGATTCCATGGAGCACAAGAGCCTAGTGCCCCAAATGTGACACCTCAAATGGTTCACACAACATCAAATGCACTTGGAATAACTTAGAGAGAAATGAACACTTCATGAAATCGCCTAGCCCTCTTCATGCATACATGGTGGCCGATTTTTCCAAGAATAAGATGCTTATATAGTTGTTACAATTAGGGTAAACCCTAATTGTCATGGCTTTCCATTTCCTTGGATCCATGGGTTCAAATACACCATGGAGCATCCATGGAGCATCCTAATGGGTTTTAGCCCACTATATAAGTATGGATGATTTACACAATCAACCCATATATTTAATTAGTCTTCTTTTGATCACTTAATTAATTCTAGACTGATTCTTGATCAATACTAATTAAATAATCTTATTAATATATTAGAACTTATAATATATTAATAAACCTTAAGTGTTATTTCTCTCATTTTAGTCTATCCAAATGCATGATGCCATGCAACCCAAATGGACCATGTCGGGTGGGGTCAAGTATGTACCAATTATAGTTATGGACTTAGACACTAATCCAACAGTCTCCCACTTGGATAAGTTTAATAACTATTATTGCAAGTACGTCTTCACAACCTGACCAACAATCGTAGCTCTTAAAAGCTGTTGCCGAACTCTGAACAAATCAATGACGCGTCCATTAGATAAGTAATCATATATTCTTCCACTCTAGATATCATATGGACTGAGACATGGATTATAATCATTCTCTCTGTCCATCTGTTGTTTCCCGATTTCCGATTTATGACGACTGACTAATTGAACAAATCAAATCAGTCCAGGCCCGGCCGAGCACTTACATTTTGTCATCACTAAATCATCGAGGGGCCCATAGATATCGCTTTTATCCCTTTGAGGGTAAAAGGAATAGATAAACTTCGACTCATATGCTTGTACTAACTACTTGTTGAATCATACACAAAGGCACGTTTTATAACATCGAGTTACCAATGCGTTTACGTGCAATCAATGTATAACCAACTCATAGTCAACAACTCATATCTATAGGTTTGAAGAATATAAGATATTATCGTCTCATGATTCACTCGTGATAAAATCCATGAAGTGATTCAAATGAGCGTGGGTTGAATCCAATACTCAGAACTTATGAGCACTCATGAATGTTGTAGCAACTACTACTATGTCTAATTCACATTAGACAAATCATACAAGCCAAATTTATGACAGTCTTGATTCATATCTACTTCCAACATATGACCGACTGTGGATGGTTTGAATAACTTAGTCATTCGGGAAGAATGACCTAGTTATTCTGGAAGTCAAAACATGCAAAGTGAAACACAAAAATAATCCTAATCATGTATGGCCCCAACACTTTGAGTGTAAATAAAAACACCTTTTATCTAAGCACCATATTGATTACTCATTATTCATGTTTCGATTAATCAACTTAATACTTGAATTGAAACAATAGTCATTCCATGCTCCAAGCATGCACACTATGTTCGTCCAAACAATAGTTATGCCATACTCCAAGTATGCACACTATGTTTACATGTGGTCCTCTCTTTGTGAAACAGATCGATTGACAGCATTTCAATGATGCTCATTTCACAATCCCAATCCTCTTGTCATTTACTGTAATATGTTAGATTCTAAACTTTTATGCACTGACCCTCTTGTAATGACTATACCCAAAAGTCACAAAGACTTGGCAACAAACATTACAAAGAATTCCAATGGAGATCAATTCCATGGAAACGAAGTCTCAAATTCAAAGTATATTTCTTTGAACATCCTTCTTGCATTAAGTACTTTATCTTACACAGATTCAAAGAATAACTTCCACATATGGAAACAATTCTATATTCCCATTTTTGACTATCACTTCTGAACAAGAGTTGCCTCTTTTCAAAATATGTCAATATGTTCCTTACTCTATATACTTCCAATTGTTCATGAGCCACCAATCTTTGGTAAACCTCAGATTGTCCTCGACAATTGCTTAATCGTTTTAGTCATATCCAGTTCTATTCCTTTTTCCCTCTTAATGCCCCAGACATTTGAAAATTTTAGAATGGATAAATATTATAGCACATGTAATGGATCCTATATCCGAAGAATATGGGACACGATCCAAGCTATAAAAAATTTTATTTGCCATGTTCTCACAATTCGAACTATGAAGAGGGATATCGTAATCATAAACGAATTTGGAGAACGCAACATATATAGAATTTCCTTATGTTGAACCATTCCAGCATAACATTCGTTTATATTCTTGACTAAAGTTGATTAAAATCTCAATCTAAGCTTGTAGAATTGGAATGAAGTATAAAATCCTCTCCCTTAATTATAGAAAAAACAACTTTTCAAAGCGAATTGAAACTTTTGTTTTCTATAAATAACATTGCTAGCTTGCAACTTAATCATCATGCTCCCACTAGCATAATGATTATTGTCTTACTAGCATAACACTTATGCTCCCACTAGCTTTGACATGTACTCAGACATCAGCTGGACTTCTAGAAAAACAATACTTTATTGACTTTCTTACCAAAGTTCAGATTTCTGATACGGGATGTTTTGATAAGACTTTATCAAAATCATACACCTTTCCTTAGATAGCTCACTTGTGTGTCTAAACAATTATGAAGAAGGATGCCGTAATCATAATGTTTAGACCTTTTGTCATTCTCACAATTGCTATCTACTTAAAATCTACTTAGTGAAAGAGTTTCATGAATCGGAGAGAAACCTTATGACACTTAGATTTTATGGTGTAAGTGTTCCTATCCATGTGAATTTGTCATAACCATAATCACAAGACAAGGTTAGTGGCAAATCCAAAC
Source organism: Lactuca virosa (assembly GCF_052849685.1). Lineage (NCBI taxonomy): Eukaryota > Viridiplantae > Streptophyta > Magnoliopsida > Asterales > Asteraceae > Lactuca > Lactuca virosa. Next base: position 300,607,403 of record NC_136429.1, on the reverse strand, counting down.
ACATATGGACTGAACTTGTTCAATCTTCATTTCTTGCCACCCGGCAGCATAAGGGCCTACCATTGCTTCCAGGTTGTAATGCAAACAATTGAGAACTCATAGAACTCATAAGCATAATCAACTTTTAACTGGAGTGGACACAAAAATAAGACTATGTCAACACGATAGGTTACAAACCTCAAGTCGTGGGCTAGTGATTAACAAAACTCTTGATTAGTTCTTGAACCTATCTTAAGATCTTTTAGACTCCCACTGTCCTCTTGACATATACGACTCTCTTGCCAAATATTCAAGAGATAGTGCGGATTCTTTTACAAACACTTCACACAATTGGCCTTAATTGGTCTTTGTTTTATCCAAAACATCACAACTTACCAATTTCAAATGTACAAGAGTAAGAAAACATTTTACTCTACATTTGACAAGTGTTTTAAACTTTTCTTAAGATTATGTCACTCAAGGCTCAATCTTGGAGTATGACTCTAAGATTTTATTTTGGAATGAAGTATGATTTATCTTTTGATTTAACCATTTCCACAATTCACGATTCCTCTCCTTAGCCAACAAATGCACTAAGGTGTCCTTAGAGGATCAATTATTATATGGTTCCATAATCACTAAGATAATCATAAAACAAGATACACAAGTACTCTCCCATCTCTTCAGATTGGAGAAACTTTTATCTTTCTGCCTTATTTGATTCTTCTTATTCATTCTGCCATATATTGAAACTTTTCCAATGTTTCAGCATTACACTTAAACTTGTAAGCATAATCATATTTACTAAACTTTAGTAAATCATAACGAATAATCTTATCAACCTTTGTGGTGGACCTGACTAGTGCACAACCTAATGTACCCGATCCTTTAGTCCTTCGCTTGACTCACACATACATGTGAACAAGGTCTTCGTCATAATTTCCCAAAGATGAAAATTCTCATTCATCACACAATACAACTTGCATAATTCCAAGTTTCTATCCAATTGAAACTTGGGTGATGAGAATCTTTCCTTATTTGGTAAATTATGACACTACCACAAACGAAATAATCAAATTCATTTTCCAATATTGCTTATCAATGGAAACATATATACAACAGTTTTTTCACAAATGCCTTTGTAAGGATACTTAAAATAAATAAAATCAAAATTTTTCTTTTATTTTTAAAACTTGCGGAAAAACTTATCCTTACAATGCAAATTCATATGAAAAGTTTGTTGTTATCTATTCCTAAGTAATATCTCATAACTCTTATGCAGTGGCTCAAAATTCTGGTCATCGAACCATGCGATCAGAATCAGCACACCTTTTCTTTAAGCTTCCTTTGATTCTTCAAAACATCAAATGTAATTACATTACGGACTTTACCTAAAGTAGAGTCAAACTTTTGACTTTACCATCCTTATGAGGTTCCAGGTAAATTCGGCAGCTTCGCAACCAATGCCCCTTTCCTTTGGCAATAGGCACATATGGACTCTTTGGGAATGGTACATGGGACTATCTCAGACTTAGCCTCTCTCTTTACCATTTGGTCAACTGAGTTGACTATGGCCGATCCCTATCCATTGAGAAGAGAAAGTTTTTTTGGATTTCCAGTGTTACCATTGTCAATGTCCTTGAAGTTTTGGGAAGTCGATCTTCTAATCAAATTTGCTTTACCAGTGTTCCAAATCATTGCTGATTCAGCAGCACCAAGCAAATAGATAAGATCATTAAAGGGTCATGTTGTGATCTGTCATCAGGGAGTGACTGAAGAACCAAAGTCAACAGCCAGCTACCTCGAGACTTCGATACCCGACTCTCCCGGCTTGTCAATATGTGACTTAATCTCCAAGACCTAAGCACATATAGACTTTGTTTGCCAATAGGGATTGAGTGAGTTAGAACTTATCAAGTCTTGAAACTTGTGGGATAGGGAGATTTATTGGAGGAGGTGGAGGAAGTGAGGTATGATTTCCAGTCCCACTAATGCACAACAAAGGGATTGATCTTTCACCTTGATTGCCATTTGGGATATCATCTTCATTAGGATAGCTTGTTCCTAAAGATTTGGGAAGACCATAGTTGTCTGAAGGAGACATCTATAAGGGAGAAAATCAAGTTAGTTGATTGAAAGTCCTTAATATAACACCCAATATGAAATATTAAGGCTAGGATCCAACAACCTATTTATAATTGGAAGAGGGATGCCGTAATCCAAATTATAAAATAGTTGAAGGTAGGTAAATGACGATTTACCAATTTCCACCATGAAAAACGAAATATAATTAAGTTTTAATTGGATTTGAAACTCCTCGATCTTTTGAGATACATTGAACTTTCAATGGCATGTTTGAATCTCGATTGTGCCCTCTCAAGTTTGTGACTGGGATGCCGAGGATCACAAACAAGGTGTGAATAACCATGCAAATTGACTTGGTACCCTTAACTTTATCACCCAATCGATGTGCCGGTTAGCCACACAGCTCCAACGATATATAATAAAGTCAAGTTACCCTTTGCCACTCTTACTAGTCCTTATTAGTGTGTCGGTTAACCACACACGCTCCACTAATCGACTTGGTAAGGTACAAAGTGTAATTTCATGGGTTAGCACCTATTTCACATTTTCCTAAGTAATTAACATTGGGAATTTATAAGTGTTTAGTTACTTAGTATTTTTCATTATACTTTTAATGAAGGGAGAATTATAGTCCTTTCCTACCCGTTCGGCTAACGACCCTCCACCAGTCAAGGAAGCGGTGGGTGAGAGTGGACACCCATTAAACTGTCATTTTATAGGCAGTAACCTTATTCCCCCCTTATAGACCAGTTTCGTGAATGAGGCCTACTAATGGTAAGATTGACTTTATCTTATACATATCTATATAATTAAAATTATAATAATAGTATAAGGGTGTATTTTAAACATTTAAAATACTTGGTGGTTTAATCTATTAATTAAACTATACGCTTAATTTAATTAAACTTAAACCATGTCTTTATGGAATTATTAACTTTTTTAATTAAACACTTTAAGTAATTTAATGAAGTCCATAAAGTTTGAATTTTAGCTTTTAAAATTCTAAGGGTTCAATTTGGAATTAAAGTATACATGAAGAGTAACTTTACAAATTCCAAAACTTGAGGGAAAGTTTTGAAACTATTCAAGACTTTTCATTTCATAACTTATGAGTTTTATGTACATTAAAATGAAGACTCTTCATTTTTATGTAACTCCTTATCTTTTAATGACATCTTTTAAAGAAGTGACTCTTTAACATCCATAACTTGAGGACAAGTTATGGAGTCATAAAATAATTAAATGAAAAAGACTCTTCATTTTTATGTAACCTATGGCACTTTTATGATTTTTAAGATTCATGAATATGAATTTTCATATAACTTGAAGACAAGTTACAAAAACATATTTTATGAACTCCTTTTAGATTAATTTTGATTGAAAACAACTAAAACACATTTTTTTATTAATCTAAACTAACTCATAAACCAAGGAAACACAAAAAAAAACTTTTGGTAATCCATAACTTGAGGACAAGTTATGGAGTCCATACAATTTCATTGAGATCAAGAATTATAATAACAAACAATTTGCACATAATTCCTATGATCTACCAAAACTCATAAGCATGAACATTCATAATCAACAATTTTCAAGAATTACATAAACATATATAAACTTGAAACTTCGGTTATAGCATTGAAATTGGTTTAACACAATCATTACCACATTAAAAACAGGTTTTATAAGTCCAAAACAGTCAAAGGTAATGATTCTAGACGAAATCCAGCACCAAAACTCGAATATATGTTGTTTGGGGGTCCAACTCGTCGAGTGCACGAACCAACTCGGCGAGTTGGATGCATTTTTCCTTGGACTCGTCGAGTCCATCAGTGAACTCGGCGAGTCCACTGTCCCAGCAGCAAAAAACTTCGTTTTTTTAAGCAGATTGCATCAAGTATAAGTGAAAACAAGTCTAGGCTTTGATACCATTGTTGGGTTTTGAGCATTTTAACACTCCTATGGTGTACATGCAACCCTAAATACCTTGGATCTATGTTTTCTCTATTATACATGCAAATATCAATTTCCAAGGTATTTATCCTAACTAGCATATTATGAAGTACAAGTAATATAGAAACTAGTAGAAATACATACCTCTTTGTTGGTGCTTGATTCCATGGAGCTCAAGAGCCTAGTGCCCCAAATATGACACCTCAAATGGTTCACACAACATCAAATGCACTTGGAATAACTTAGAGAGAAATGAACACTTCATGAAATCACCTAGCCCTCTTCATGCATACATGGTGGCCGATTTTTCCAAGAATAAGATGCTTATATAGTTGTTACAATTAGGGTAAACCCTAATTGTCATGGCTTTCCATTTCCTTGGATCCATGGGTTCAAATACACCATGGAGCATCCATGGAGCATCCTAATGGGTTTTAGCCCACTATATAAGTATGGATGATTTACACAATCAACCCATATATTTAATTAGTCTTCTTTTGATCACTTAATTAATTCTAGACTGATTCTTGATCAATACTAATTAAATAATCTTATTAATATATTAGAACTTATAATATATTAATAAACCTTAAGTGTTATTTCTCTCATTTTAGTCTATCCAAATGCATGATGCCATGCAACATAAATGGACCATGCCGGGTCGGGTCAAGTATGTACCAATTATAGTTATGGACTTAGACACTAATCCAACAAAAGCCCACCTACGCAGGTATTTACACTATTCAATCTACCAACTCATCACATGCTAGTTCTTGGGTCCTTGATATAGGATGTGGTTTTCACATTTTTTCTGATTTGTAGGGTCTAAAAGGAAGTACAGATGTTGAGCATGGGAAGATGAACTTGATCACGGGGAATAGGAAAGTGTTGCCTTTTAATGGTATATATGAAACTGTGATGGTTGTAGACAACTTAGGAAATAATGTATTCTATATTGATTCATCCAATGGTTTGGACAAAGCATGTTGGTGGCATTGTTGTCTTGGACATGTCAAAAAGAAGCGCATAGCCCAACTTCAAAAGGATGGAGTGTTGGAGTCATTTGACTTAAAGTCGGATGAAACATGTGAATCTTGTTTGCTTGGAAAGATGACCAAGTCACCTTTCACTAGTTCTTGTGAAACGGGTGAGGGCTTGTTGGATCTCATACACACTGATGTGTGTGGGACCTTCAGATCCGCCACAAGGGATGCTACTTAATCAAGCACAAGTCAGAAACCTTTGAAAAGTTGAAAGAATTTAAGCAAGATTTAGAGAATCAATTAGATAGGAAGATAAAGATGCTCCGATCCGATCGACGTGGTGACTATATTAGTATTGAGTTCCACGACTATCTTAAGGAATGTGGAATTGTTTCACAATTGACGCCACCTAGGACACCACAGCTAAATGGTGTGGATGAGAGGCACAATAGAACCTTGTTGGACATAGATCGTTCCATAATGAGTCGAGCTTCCTTACCTATGTCCTACCTGGACCGCTCTCGATGAATCGACTGCCTCGCAGGGCCTACAGTCTATCCGAGCCGCTCTCGAGCCTTCGGCCTGATTGGACCGCCTCACAGGGCCTACAGTCTATCCGGATTGCCCCGGGTATCTTGGCCTTCAGCACAAGGAAGGACCGCCTCAACCCAACCAAACATAACATGTCGACATATACATAACAGATAAACATATAATCAGTCAACAGACAAACAGGTAGATCTACAGATCACTACTACATGCTAACATCCTGTATACTAGGATACTGATCTAATAGATCTCTACAACATAACAACATATTATCATACAACAGGATATCTGATCCAATGGGGCTGGCCTTGGTACCTTCGACCCATAAGTATAGTGAGCAAAACTCACCTTGCAAACTGACAAATAGCTGATCAATACTCTGCTCCCCAAATACCGACTCAACCCAAATCCTAAATGTAAAAACATTATCCATTAATAATACTTTCCCCAAAATTCCCTTGGTCAAACTTGGTCAACGGTTAGAAATCAAGTCAACACCTAGTTGAGTCAACCCAGCTGAGCCAACCTAAGAGAGTCGACCCAGCCGAGTACGCTGGGCGTACTCTTCTGTACGTAGGGTGTACTAGGTGTTTGACTAGCCTATAGGACGTTGATCAGGTACACGCAATATACCAGTTGGTACGCCCTAGGTGCGCGCCCTATTCAGCCCTTTTTCCATTAAGATCTTAATAATCCAAATCTTCACGTCCAATTTCAGATCCAAGGGTAAAATACCATCATGGGTCATAAAGTTTCCAACTTTATGACTTTTCATGTCGATTAAGTGATTAAAACACAAACCCTCAACATCTTAATGCATTAAGACCCTCTATAGCATGCATGGAGTGAAACTCACCCTCAATTCCACATTTTTATGACTCAATACCCCTCATAAGGACGGAAATGACGACTTATTGGGTAAAGAACATGCCATGCTCAAGAATCACCATTTTTGGGAAAAAAAGTGTCTTAAAAGAAGAAATTTCTAGATCTACAAGATGGAGTGATCAACATGTGAACTTTATACCTCCTGAAGGTTCCTAATAACAAGGAAATCCTAAATCCAAGATGCTTCCATGATCCAATCTCTTCTCACCACCTTCCTCTTCTTCAAGAACACCTTTAAGACACTCTAATGGCCTCAAAATGCACTCTTCTCACTTACGGTTTGCTTGGGGTCGATTTTCACAGAGGGAGGCTGATGAAGAAATGAGACATGAGGATATAATGGGAATTAAATATGGAATAAAACCTAAAAATTAGGGTTTGCACATTCTTCACGTACGCCCCGTGTATGAGGTGTACGTCAACATAGTAGGGCGCGCCCTAGTACGCCTAGCGTACATAATGTACGCTCAACGTACTACACTTGGACAAAATTACCATATTGCCGCTATGGGCCATTTTGCAATCCTTTCCAATCCCAAGGGCTACATTACAATACCATTCAAACATAGGGTTGAAACAGAAATTACCTTCACATTGGGATGTTACAATTCTCCCCCACGTAAACTAGACTTCGTCCTCGAAGTCAACCGTCACAAATAAATCCGAATAATGCACCCGTATCTCAGCCTCTGGCTCCTAGGTCCACTCGGAGCCTCTCCAATGTTGCCACTGAAACTTTACCAAAGGTATCTCCTTGTTGTGTAAGAGCTTCATCTTTCTGTCCAATATAGCTACGGGCCTCTCAATATAATTCAGGTGCTCAACGAACTGAATATCATCCAAAGGGGCCACTGCCTCATCATCCAACACACACTTCCGTAATTAAGAGACATGGAAATTGTTGTGGATCAGACTAAGCTCACTCGGCAAATCTAACCGGTAGGCCACCCTGCCAACCCTGGCTACCCCACGAAGTGTTCAAATATATCGGGGACCTAATTTTCCCTCTTCCTGAATCATATCACACCCTTCCATGCTGAGACCTTTAGTAATACCATATCGCCGACCTGAAATTCCAATTCTGATTGGCGCCGGTCGACATAACTCTTCTGCCGACTCTCAGTTGTCTGCAGTCTCTATCTGATCTGTTAAATACGCTTCATTTTCTGAAGCACCGCTTCGGTCCTTTAATGACCCGGTGACCAACCTCTCCCCAATATACCGGGGTACGACATCTCCGACCATACAAGAGCTCAAAACGTGGGGCACCAATGATGGAGTGATAGTTGTTGTTGTAGGAAAACTCCGTAAGAGGTAAGTAGGAATCCCAACTCCCATCAAAATCAATCACACAAGCCCAAATCATATCCTCAAGTGTCTGGATGGTCCGCTCACTATAACCGTCGGTCTGCGGATGATAAGGAGTGTTGCAATGTATCCTCGTGCACAGTTCCTCGTGGAACTTCTTCCAAAATCAGGAAGTGAACCGAACATCTCGGTCCGAAACAATAGAGACTCGAACCCCATTACAAGAAACAATCTCCCAGATATATACATCGGCCCACTTTTCAGCCGATGAGCTCTCTCGGATTACTAAAAAGTGGGCACTCTTGGTCAATCCATCCATGATGACCCATATAGCATAAAAACCCTTGGAAGTCTTTTGCAAGTTGGTGATAAAATCAATGGTGATCTATTGCCCCTTCCACATGGGAACCTCCAAAGGATTCAGCTTTCCATGTGGCCTCTGATGCTCGGCCTTAACCATCCTAAAGGTCAAGAACCTCTCTACATACCATGCTATCTCCCTCTTCATACACGACCACCAGTAACTCAATCTCAAATCCCGATATATCTTGGTGGCTCCTGAGTGTATATAAAATCGAGACTTATGAGCCTCCTCCAAAACTATCTGCCTCATCCCACTAGAAGTTGGAACCCACACCCGACCACACCGGGTCAACAATCCTTGACTGTCGTTGACAAACCTGCCCTGATCTGCTCCTGCTTCCATTTCTCCTTACTAGCTACCCCTGCCAGTGCCTCTCTGATCAAACCCAAAAGTGGAGAATCAATTGATATCCTCATACACATATCTCCAACTGAAGATCCAGCCGACTTACAGATCAAGGCATCTGCTACCACATTCGCTTTACCCGCATGGTAAAGGATTTTGCAGTCATAAACCTTGACCACGTCCAGCAACCTACACTGCCTCATGTTCAGGTTCGGCTAGTCCATAAGATATCGCAGACTCTTGTGATCAGTGTAAACGGTACAATGAACCCCATTAAGATAATGTCTCTAAATCATTACGGCAAATACCACTTCCCCCCAACTCCAGGTCATGAGTACGATACCGTGCCTCATGCGGCTTCAGTTTCCGAGAAGCATAAGCAATCACACATCCCCTCTGCATAACGACTTCACCCAAAATAGTGATGCATGCATCACAAAATACCATGAAATCATCGACACCCTCTGCAAGGGTCAGCACAGGGGACTTGCATAACCTCTGTTGCAACGTCTCAAAAGCAACCTGTTGCTCAGGGCCCTATCGAAAATCCACTCCCTTCCTCGTCAAAAGAGTGAGGGGCACTGCGATCATGGAGAAGTCTTGAATAAATCTCCGATAATATCCCTCCAAACCCAAGAAACTCCTAATCTCTGAGGGAGATTTCGAAACCGCCCACTGCATTACGACCTCGATCATGGCCGAATTGACCAAAATCACGTCTTGGTTAACGAGATGCCCCAGGAAATGGACCTCTCATAACTAAAACTCACACTTCGAGAACTTGGGATATAGCCATTCTTGCCTCAATACATCTAAAAGCTCTTGAAGGTGCTCCTCATGTTACTCTCTGGTCCTGGAATACACCAAGATACTATCAATGAACTTAATAACATATCGGTCGAGCATCGACATGCACACCCCATTCATCAGATCCATAAACACTGCAGGCGCATTGGGGATCCCAAATGGCATCACCACGAACTCGTAATGCCCACAACGAGTTCGAAACACGGTCTTCTCTATGTCCTCCTCTCTCACCCTCACCTAATGATACCCTGACCTCAATTTGATCTTGGAGAACCAAGATGCACCCTACAACTGATCAAAGAGATCATCAATATGAGGAAGGGGATAACGGTTCCTCACCGTCTACTTATTCAACTCCCATTAATCAATGCATATCCGGTATGAACCATCCTTCTTCTTAACGAACAACATCATCTATCCCCACGGCAAACTGATCAGTCTGTTGAACTGTTTGCCTAACAGATCCTCAAGCTGAAAGGACAACTCCTGCATCACGGGTGATGCCAAGCGGTACAACGCCTTGGCAATCAGAGTCGCACCTAGCACTAGATCAATCATGAACTCAACCTGCCTCTCGGGAGGAACAACGGGCAACTCCTCTAGAAACACATCAGCAAACTCCCTAACTACTGGCACGTCTGAAACCGAAGTCTGCTCACCCACCCGAGTATCAACCACATAAGCAAGGTAACTAGTACACCCATGCTGAATATACTGTCGAGCCCTGGCCGCCGAACAAAAACCTGATCCAACCCTAGTAATCTCTCCATAGATAATCTGTTCTCCCCTACTTGGGGTTCGAGCTATCACTCGCTGACCCTCACAATCGATCATAGCACTAAACCTACTCAAACAATCCATCGCTACTATCACGCACACATCCCCCATAGGGATAAGGATCATATCAATCGGATAAGACACCCGGAAGATCTCCAATACAAATTCGTGATACACTCCGGATGCAGAACCCGGTGTTCATTGGTGATAGAAACCCGCAACGGACACTCAAGGGGCATACCAAAATCCCTACTAAAAGATCGAAACACAAAGGACCGACTCGCGCCTGTGTCAAATAACACAAGAGCAGGAAAAGAGTTCATTAAGAATGTACCTATTAGAAACATAAACATAAGCATACCATAAAAATAAGCGACGAAACAATAAATAGAAACATACCAGTCATGATGTCGCGTCCTGCCCTAGCCTCCTCGGCAGTAAGCTGAAAAGCACGGCCTCGAGCCTTGTGGGGCTCCACCCTCCCCTAGAGCCCATCGGTGATCCTAAGAGTGGCTGGCGTCGGGACCTATACCGGCTTGGCAGCGAGCAATGGACAGTTGACCTTCTCATGGACAACCTGATCACAGTGGTAGCAAATCTTGGTACTTGAAACTGGGGTCGTCTGGCGAAAATCCCTAGCATGGTGCCCCTCTTTGCCACACTAATGGCACCTAGAAATAAATCGACAAGGACCCTCACGAACCTTGTCGCACTTTGCTGCATGCTGCGACTGCACAGGGGCCTGCCTCTGTTCTCTTGTTTGTAGCTCCATCTCAATCTTACGTCGCCTCACAGCCTCCTGCAAATCAAGGAGTGATCCATAGCGTGTGTAGACACGAACAAGTGGATGTATGTCTTCAACATGCTTAAGTACCGATTCATCTGAGCTTGATCAGAAGTAGCAAACTCAGATCAAAACAAAACTCTCTCTGTGAACATCTGTGACAACCGTCAATTTTTGGTCAAGTCAAAGTCAACAAGTCAAACCGATCAACTCATCTAACCCTTGTATATTAGGGTTTCCATTGTGATTCTCATTGTACTACTCGCAATCTTAATACAAAGTATCACCTAGAGTTTTCACGTGTTCGGAAATTCTAAACCCTAATCAGGGTAAGTGATGAATCTACTCGATAAAACTTTATTCCATACCCCTCGGGAACGTATAACATTCATAACAAGGCTTAACAGAGTGTACAAACCTTGCGTTACGAAACCAAACACTTAAAAAGGTCGCAAACGAAGTCTCCCTCAATCTCTCTCGCTCTATCTCTCTCTACCTCAAATCTGTTGCAAATCTCTCTAAGTATGTGAAATCTCTCCCAAAGCTCTCTAAGTATGTGAAATCTCTCCAAGTATGTGAAATCTCTCCCAAATCTCTCTAAGTATGTGAAATCTCTCCCAAATCTCTCTAAGTATGTGAAATCTCTCCCAAATCTCTCTAAGTATGTGAAATCTCTCTCAAATCTCTCTAAGTATGTGAAATCTCTCCAAGTATGTGAAATCTCTCCTAAATCTCTCTAAGTATGTGTAATCTCTCCCAAATCTCTCCAAGTATGTGAAATCTCTCCCAAATCTCTCCAAGTATGTGAAATCTCTCCCAAATCTCTCTAAGTATGTGAAATCTCTCCAAGTATGTGAAATCTCTCCCAAATCTCTCTAAGTATGTGAAATCTCTCTCAAAATCTCTCTCAACTTCTTATAATCACTCGGGGAATCCTGACCCTTAATTTAGTCGAAAACCGCTCGAAAACGGAAGTTTACGCGAAAAACAACTTTAAGGAGTTGAACCCTCTTAAGGAGTCGAACCCTCTTAAGGAGCCGAAACCTCTTAGAGGAAAAACCCTAAGAAGCCTTCTGGACCGAACAGCCGTAAGAACCGAACCTCGGAGGACCGAACTTCACCTTCGCTTCTGACAAGCTTCGCTTCTGACAACTTTGCCTTCGGTCCCCTCTGAGGAGTGCACCTGCGAGACCTGCTCGGACCGAACCTTCCCCCTCTCGGTTCCAATGCACCAACAGAACCCTACCTTTGGTTCTAACCCTCTCAAGACCCAATCTTCGGCCAGACTTCGGATTTTCCATTTTCTTCCCGGTTTTTGACCTAATCTTCGTTTTAAACCCGTTTTTCATTATTTTAACGTGGGATTTTCACCCAAACTTATATTTTGACATATAAAACCCTAAATATTCATATTTTAATCATATTTTGAGGAAAATCATTGCCTATGAATAAAATCTAGTTGGTGAGATATTTAGGTGGAGTGTTGACTTATCCTTTGGGCAAGGACACAAGTTACCTCCCATACCCACTCCTTGACTATTCCCAGTCACTATTCACCCATACCTAGTCAATCATTGTCGTTTTTACACTCTTTTTCAGCCATAAACTTGATCAAAAGCTGGAGAAATCCTTATCTCTCCTCCCATTTCACTCACTTGTCACCAAAAAGCAAAACCCATTCTCTCTCACTTCCTCTCACCAAGAATTCGAGATTCAAGGCTGATCTTAAGCTCTTCTCACACCTTGGTAATTAAATCTCTTCCCACACTTGATTTCCTTACACTTCTTCACTCAAATCACGCATTCCTTACACAAATATTGTCATATTTGTTGTTAGATCTTCGAATCATCAAGCATCTTCTAAGTGTTCTTGAGTTGAACACTCCTTTTTTTCATCATCCATCTACTGAAATCACTCAAGGTGAGTTCATACCCCTATCTTTTCATGTTTTTCTTAAGTTTTAAGAGGGGGAATACAAGTTAAAACACCAAGAACACAACTAAACTCATCCATCAGCTTTCATCAGAAAAGTTGAGTCTTATTCACAGACTGTTTTGACCATCTTAAACCTAATATTTTTCAAAACTATTCAATATACAAATAGTTAAGATTCTTACCTTTAAAATGACTACTTGCACATCTCCATACGATTTTTCTACAATTTATGGTGATGTTTACAAAACAGCCTCTCATTTCAAGAACAAATCCGGACCAGTCTGTGAATATGGACATTTTTACACAAGTTAAATGTCGTTAAAAATCATAATAAAAATTAGGAACAAACTAGAAACATTTTCCAAACTCTCAGAATTTACGGATTCTGATTTGGACCTTTGATGATTTTTCTATAAATTTTTTAAGAACAGGAATAGAAATGTTAACACTAGAAAAATGTTATCAATTTCACTTACACCTTGTAACTTGTTGAGCAAGGTGTGTATCATTATGTGCATATATGTGTTATATTATATGTCATTTTGTCTTGGTAAATAGACATACAACAGAAAACAAATGGATTTTTACCTCCACAAGTATGGTAATTAATTATAATAAACAAAGTTTATATCCATTGCATACAAACATTTTGATAAACTATTGTAAGTATAGTTTATGTTCACTACTACTACCACTATGTGATAAACTATAATAGGTATAGTTTATGATTCATTTACATAACAAACACTACTTTTACAAGAAAACTATACATTACAAACGTTTTGATAAACTATAATAGGCATAGTTTATGTTCATTTACATTACAAACAATTTGATAAACTATGACAAAGATAGTTTATGTTATACGAGCAAACTACCTACGAAGAGTTTATTTCTACATAAAAGAGTTTTCGGATCACCTCACTAAAATCTGTTAATGAATAACTATGTGAGACATTCGCTTCACGTTACTTCCAAGGTAACGAAATCAAAAGTCATGTAATTGTAACCAGAGTCTCTTAGAGGGAGAGCGTGATAGTTGTGTATAGATCTATATTGGGATTGACACCTCACACCTCGCTGTTAGCTGCAGTAGGACCTCAAGGTCTACGGGTGAGAAATGTCATATCAGTTCCGACGCCTGAAGAACGTCGTTTCAGGCCAACTAGGTCGTAGCATGGTTATAATAACTCACTTAGGGTATTCGCAAAACATAAGATTTACGCGGTGTTCTATCACTAAATCGTATTTATGACAACCTAAACTTGTGCATATTTTCATAAGTGCAGAAAACATGGATACAGTTCTAGTCTTAGGATAGCTAAGACTACATCTCAACTAGAGTTGTAGGTTCCGGGTATAATGGTTGAGTGTATAAGTTGGAGTTATATAAGAGTTCAGTCACAAATCGACTTAGCTTTGGTGGGTCCGCTCTATTTCCTGTTCCTTGTTTGGTTGTGGGCCTAGGGCAGACCCATTATATTCGACGGTTTATTTAACTTTAATTTTATATAACTTATATACATTGGGTGATTATAGAAGGAATCTATGGATCTTCTAGAGTACATTATTTCCTAACATAGAAACTCTCATTTCACATCTCATAAAGAAAATATTGGATTTTCTGGAGTCACGCTCATTCTCTTTTACAAAGGAAAAACGATTTCTTTCTCAAATAAAAATCTTATGAACTCACCAACTTAATTGTTGACATTTTTCCAAAACTACTTGTATTCTCAGGAAATCAGTGAAACAGTAAATCAACAGCATTTTGAGGATGGGACACTAAATCGTCAAACAGTACATTTTGTCATCATAATGTAATTGATTTTGAACATGTAAACATATACTATGGTGTAACATTTTAAATTATATTTATGATGGTTGTATTTACTTTGAGCACTATTATACTCGTTGTTGTGATACTATACATGAAGTCCTCCACCCCCGGACGTTTCCGCCATCCTTGGTTTGGGGTGTGACAACATCTTTGTGATCTCAGTCACCGACTCGGTCCCCTACCTCAGATCCAAATACTCCTGGGCCTGCCTCTCCTGCTCCACCAATGGAACATATCTCGAGCGGAGCATCTCAGAGAACTGCTCCCATGATACTACAGCTCGTTGTTATAAGGTGTATGAACTAGTAACCAGTCTCCACCATTCCTTCGCTCTGGACCGAAGAAGGTTCAGAGCGCACTTGACCTTCTGGTCAGCTGGGCAAGAGCAAGTAAGGAAACATCCCTTAACGTCTGAAAGCCACCTCATGGAAACGATCGGATTCTGAACCTCGTCAAACATTGGGGGCTTCATATTGCCTAAGTCCTTGTACTGGAATGCTCTCCCAGCGCCAATCCCTGCCACATCGATGGTCGTAGTAGCTGCAACAACGACAGTCTCAGAAAGTGCAGCGTATCGTCATCGAAAAATTCCATCATAGCGGTCTTGATAGACCCAAACAGCTCCGGTAGCTGCTCCCGAACAATAGAAACAACCTAATCACAAATGATCTCTCTAACCCAGTCCTCAGTTAATCCTAGCCCATCCTGTCCACCTGCTCCCTCTCCTGATCCGGATCCTGAATCGAAACGCCTCGTAACCACCATTCTAAAAATAAACCAGGGAGATATCAGACAAAACACATATCATACCATATGAACCATTCCCCAACAAAACCCTAGGGGTTGTGACTTCCCTGCACCTACCTTCCGCACCTACCCGTAATTATTTCAAAAGATCATCACAGCAACCCTAACAACGTTCAGTAGAATAACCATACACCCTATTCTCACTTCCTAGAGAAAGGCTAAACATCCCTCGACTGGTCGGCTGACCCCACATAACTTATCCATGAAACTTCCACCAACCCTAAAGCACTCGTGTATGCTAATCATACATAACACTTGATCTTATAGACAGTCCAATACTTGATTCTACCCTAATCCCACAACCAGACAAGGAATAGGAAATAAGGCTAAATTAAACATTCTCAGGCTATAACATCTTAGTTATGTGCATTTTTGATTAATACACTAAGCCCCTTTAGTAATGATGTCACTTACATATAAGGAAAAACCCTAGGCTATCAGGCATCATATAATCAAGAAATTCTATCATGTGTCCTGAAGATCCCTAGCCTATCATAAGCATGATGTTGTTCTAACATAAAATAATATCAAATAACAATGTGGTGACTCGGGGTCTACTTACTGGCTCCGGCTGATCGTACACATCATATCCTTCCTTGATTATTTTGAAAACAATTTTGGAAATCATTTTTAAAAATTTATCAACTCCTTAGTTTGAGACCGGATTTACTCGGAGTTTCCTCCAATTCGCTCAAACCAAGGCTCTAATACCAACCGGGAAAATCTCAAAAATCACAAAAATTTTAAACTTTTCAAAACAACCCAAAATTATAAAATGATTACAAAATCATTCTTTCCAAAGTGTTTGTCAATATTAGAGTATCCTGAAATCATAAGGCCATAAACTAGGAGGATGTCTATGCTCACGCCTTCGCCTTTCTGCGATTATAAGAAGTACCTGAAACAATAGTCTAAAACTGTAAGCCAAAGCTTAGTGAGTTCCCCCAAAGTACCTCCACATAAACATAACAAACAACAACATGCATAAATGAGCCTTCATTCTGACTGGACCACCTCGCAGGGCCAACAACCTATCTGGACCGCTCCCCGAGCCATCGGCATAAATGGAGCGCCTCGTAGGGCCTACGGCCTATCCGGAACGCTCTCCGGCCCTTTGGCTTGAATTGACCGCCTCGCACGGCCTACAGTCTATCCGGACCGCCCCATGTATCTTTGCCTTCAACACAAAGCAGGACCGCCTCAACCCAACAAATCATAACATGTCGACATATACATAACATATAAACATATAATCAGTCAACAGAAAAACATGCAGATCCACATATCACTACCACATGCTAACATTTTATATACCAGGATACTGATCTAACAGATCTCTACAACATAATAACATATTATCATAAAACACGATATCCAATCCAATGGGTCGGCCTTAGAGCCTTCGACCCACAAGTACAGTCAGGAAGACTCACCTCGTAAACTTATTAATAGCTGATCTACACTCTGCTCCGCAAATATCGGCTCAATCCAAATCCTAAATGTCAAAACATTATCCATTAATAATATTTTCCCCAAAATGTCATTGGTCAAACTTGGTTAACGATCAAAAATCAAGTCAACACCTAGCCGAGTCAACCCAGCCGAGCCAACCCTACCGAGTTGACCCAGTCGAGTACGTTGGGCGTACTTTTTTGTATGCGGGGTGTACTCGTTGTTTGACCCAGTCGCGCCCTGATTAGCCCTTTTTCCATTAAGAGCTTAATACTCCAAATCTCCACGTCCAAAGTCAAATCCAAGGCTAAAATACAATCATGAGTCATAAAGTTTCCAACTTTATGACTTTGCATTTCCATTAAATGCTTAAAACACAAACCCCAAAATAAATGAAATATAAATAAAAATCCAAGAAACAAAAATGGATGTATAACATTTTGGAACACGAACTCCTTTATGTAATTAGTTAGTTAAAAAAATAATTACTATAATTAAAATGGAAAAAAAATAGTCATAAGACGTTATTTTGATTTAATTTTATAAAAACAAGTATCTTGTAAAAGTAAATATTTTTACCATAGTAACTTTGATGTTGTCATGTTGAGTTGGTTTCTTAATATGTGGATTGAACCCTCTTTTCATTTAACCAATGTATTCTTATTAGTTTATTTTCAAATGGTTTTTCCACATTCTCGATTTCACCGGCTTAATCGGTCGGTAAATTTACGTTTCCAAAATCTTGTATGCTATAGAATTCTAAATAACAACTTATATTATATAATTATATTATATACAAAAGAGTCTATGGCCTAGCGGTAATGAACGATTTTCTTAGGTTAGTGGGTGTGGTGTCACACTTACCATAGTCCACGTAGGCGCCACGTCATTTTTGCCACACTTTAATCAGCCAAAACTTGTCATTTGCATGGCGTGGGTCGCCACACTTGTCATGCTATTTTTTTAAATTAATTTCAAAAATAAATATTGCAAACATATTATTTCTTAAAAAACTTAAATTCCATTAAAATAACGTAGAAATTAAAAAAACATACAAATTAAAAAAAAAACATCACAAAACCACTAGAAATTCAGAAACATCACACTAGAAATTCAAATACACAACCCACTAGAAATTAGAAGACAAAGACTTTAAATTTGACGCCATTTGGGGCTCTACCTCACAATTTGCCAAAACTCAACATGTTTGAAATCTTTGTCAGTTTCAACACGGTAAGCCTCAAGAGCATTCTCTACCAAAGTATTTTCGTTTTCATCATTTCCGGCTTCATGCATCACCCTACGAAACATAATGGTAAACCGAGTTGCGAGTGCGTGTGCGTATCTCCATTTGGCGTAGAGTACATCTTTTCTTCGAGGTTGAAGGGCTTGTCGGTTGTATATGCCTCTTCGAGGTTGAAGGGCTTGGCGATCATATAAGTCAGAAACTCTACTCCAAAAAGTAGTCACAAGGTTGTCATTTTGGTTTGGATCTTCTGCTACATCAATCCATAAACAAGCGAGTAAGATCTCTTTTTCAGTCAAACAAACAATAGTCATTTCCAGTGATAAGGTGTAGAAAAAGATGGAAAAATAAGAAAGTGAAGAGAATAGAATTAAGAAGATTTTAATAGGGTTGAAGAGTGAATAAGGATGATGGTATTTATAGTTAAAGAATCAACGTTTGAAATTTAAAATTTTGAAAAAAACCATTATATTTTTGAAATCGGGTATTTTTTGGGGAAAAATTATATTTTTTGAAAAATGGAAATTGAATAATAATGAAAAAAAGGAAAAATCAAACATATTCCAATCTCTCCCATCGGTGAAACCTAGCCGAGATACCGAGACGAGCTCGGCAAACCGAGGGGTTGGGTCCGGTATGCGTCGAGGATGCCGATGTTGCTGTCGAGTCCATACCCACCAACCTTATTGAAAGGTTGGGTCGGTGGGTATGGAGCGGGAAAGGAGTGACAAAATATTTCCCTCATCTCGGAACACAATACTAAGGGTGCGGGAAAAGAGTAAGGGGAGTCTATCCTCACTCTCTCTTCTCATTTGATTGGTCAGTTTTTTTTTACTATTTATTAAATTATATACCTATTAGAAATTATAAAAAATATATTAAACTTCAAGGTATTTAATCCCTAAAAAATGAGCATATAATATTTGTATAAAAAAATTTTGTTAAAAAAAATTAGGGAAATGTAGTGAAAGATGATCATTTCATGTCTTTTGGCAAGGAAAAATAAAGTGAAAGAAAACTGACGTGATACTCAAAAAGTGAATTTTTTTTCCAAATGTACCTTATGGTCTTATGGGTTCAAGTGCATGTTTGAGACATAAATGGCACTTTAGTGTATATATATATATATATATATATATATATATATATATATATATATATATATATATATATATATATATATATATATATATATATATATATATAGGAACTGAAAACATGGTAGGAACCGCGAGAGCAGATTTTGGCCTTAAGATTTAAAAATAAATGACTAGTATTTGATTTTATTTATCGTCAAAATCTCGCGAGATGATATAGCATTTTCGTAATTTGATGCGAGATTTTGATAATTTCCGGGTAAGGTTAATTGTTTTGAGGGTACAAGTGACAAAAGAAAATATTAAAAGAAAAAGAAAAAAGAAAAGGAAAATTCGGTCATGTGGCCTATCCTGGAGCTGACACGTGCCCCACCCAACATGACTAGTGTCCAGCTCTTATTGGCTGATAGGTTTTTTTGACACGTGCCCCACCCAACATGACTAGTGTCCAGCTCTTATTGGCTGGTGGGTTTTTTTTTCAACCGCTTAGTTATTCGGCAATAAGGTTTTTTCTTTGAAAAAAAAACCTGATAAAACCAAAGTTCTTAAAATTTAATTCTCTACAAAATGAGCACAATAATGAAAATTTGAAAAAAAATATTAAAAATTTTAAAAATTTATTTTTTGTATTTTTATGAAAACCTAGAAAACAATTCTTCAAAAATTATAAAAATTTAAGGAATTATTCTACTCACTATTCTAATGACTTTGTAAAAATAATTTTTTAAAAATAATGTGTTTTAGATTCCAAACTTGATTTTAAAAGATTAATTTTTTTTTAAATGTTGAACATAATATGATGCAAATAGAGATGATTCAAAATATTTATGATTCAAAAATATTATGAATCAATATATTTATGATCATTAACTTGTTATGATCTAAAATTATTTTGATTCAACTATTTAGTAATCCTTAATTAATATATTTTTATTCATTCAAAATTAAATGATTCGAAAATTATAATGATCCAAAAACTTTATTTAATTCAATATATTATGATCCAAATTAAATTTATCCAAATTAATATGATCCAAAAATGTATGATGCATAATATCGTTATGATTCAAAATACTATGATTCAAATTTTTATGATCCAAAAATAATATGATTCAAAAAAGTATAAATGAAAAATTTTATGATCCTTAATATTATTTTTGTTTAAAATTTTGTAACTGTTAAACATTAAAAACTCAAACCGATATTTAGTTTAAAAAATAAAAAAAAACAAAATTAAAAAAAAAACAAAAAAGAGACTACTATCTTCAAGTATGTAGTAAAAAATATTAAAAAAACGAAAAAAAAAATTATTTAAAAAAAAACAAAAAAAATGAAAACATTTAAACCGAGCATATATCTATTTAATAAAAAAATCGAAGTTTTTTAACAAAAAATAAAAAAAATACAAAAAAACAAAAAAAAAACCAAAATAAATGAAAACGAAAAGGAAAACCATTAAATGACATTTCATTGACGTTCGTCGCACATGATTATTCCTCCGATTATGTATTACGTTCAATGCGCATGCGCTGCATGCGAACGCGTCATGAAGAAGTAAATGGTTTTGACGTTTGTGTCATTGACAAAATAATTGGTGTAGAATAGAACCCCCGATTCCTACTTATTTTTTGGTCATATCGGATCCGGACCCTATATATATATATAAATATATATATATATATATATATATATATATATATATATATATATATATATATATATATATATATATATATATTATCACACCCCCAAACCAGGATGACGGAAACGTCCGGGGGTAGATGACTTTCATGTATTGTATCATAACAGTTGAATAATAGTAAAGAAAGCAAACACAACGATCATATATATAATCGAAAAAAGTTACATCATTATATGTATTACATGTTTCAAAAGTCGATTACAATATGATGTCCAAATGATTTGTTTGACGCCTTAGCGTCCCATTCTCAAAAGCTAGTGGTAACCTGTTTTACTAATTTCCTGATAATACAAGTTGTTTGAAAAATTGTCAACATTTAAGTTGGTGAGTTCATAAGAGTTTTTTATAAACAATAGAAGCCTTTCCGTGAAAAGATATCATGTTGCTTCCATAAAATCCGATATTTTCTAATAATTGAGATGTAAGCCATTCACTTGTAAAATGACAGTGTTTAGTCCAGAAAATCCAATATTTTCCGTAGAAATGAGTTGTAGTCTTAAATGTTCCAAGACCGAAATGTACCATTGTTTTCCATACTTAAAGTAGTAATATGTAGTTTTATTCATGTATAAAATCATTTGAAGAAAATTGTTTTCGTGTAAAATGTATGTATAGTCGTTTCCCCATGTGAGTTTTCATAACCGTGCTTTTAAGATGCAGTGGCTGCCTCGTCGTTGTTTAGGCGGCGAGTTATTTATGACATTTGTCACCCATAACCTGGCGGTCTGACTATAGCTTGTAGATTCGGTGTAGGATCATCATACCCCGTATAGATCTATACACAAGTATCGCGCTCTCGTATCGGAGATTCCGGTTATAAATACAGGTGTAACACCCATAAAATTATAACCAATTTAAAAACTTTTTAAACAATCCGAAAACCATTAGTTATTATAAAACTTGTTTTCAAAAGGTATAATATCAGAGTATCCCAGAAACATAAACATAAATATGAGGAGTTGTACGATCATGCCTTCGCCTTGGCGCGATCCCTTGATGTACCTGAAACAATAAACTGAAACTGTAAGCCCGAGGCTTAGTGAGTTCCCCAAAATACCGATACACTACACATAATACATATACAAATAACAGCATGTATTGGGTCCACAGCTTTACAGACTGGAATACCCTTGGGCCCACAGTGTGAGTCTCGATTGCCTACCGGGCCCATAGCTCACATCGGGATTGCCATCGAGCCCACAGTACGAGTCTGGATTGCCTATCGGGCCCACAACTCGTCTCTGGAATGCTCTTAGGGTTTGTTGGTCACCGTACGAAACGGTACATCCTCAACCCATCCCACATCAACATATAACATAACTATTGAGCATGCAGATAATCATATAACAACACAGGTAGTCCTACAGATCTACCTAACTGGCATAACCACTAGCATGCAACACTAACTCATACTTAACTTCTAACACTGCTAGGATAACATATCCAATGGGCCGGCCTTGGTGCCTTAGACCCCTTAAGATAGTGAGGTAACTCACCTCGCAACTGTCGTCTGAAACTAGAAAGCTCAACTCCCGGATCACCTCCACAAACTCCACCACCTATATCTGCCACATCACAAAGTTCATAAATTTCCGAGATACTCCGAGAAGTCCAATAGTCAACCCTCGGCCAAAGTCCAAGTCAACTTTCAAGGTCAACAGTCCATGTTGACATCAACTCGTCGAGTACCCTTAGCTACTCGCCGAGTTCCTCGCATGGCTCGCCAACTCGCCGAGTCACTTGAGTGACTCGTCGAGTTCCTAGTGTCAGTGGTCGTAACTCCGTGGCTAACTCTCCGAGTTTTCCCTTTACAACTCGCCGTGCTCATACGTGTCTGAAGGTTGGGAAAACCCTAACCGACTCGCGGAGTCATTCTACTAACTCGTCGGGTCTACAACAATCTTCAACAGATTCGTCGAGTTGTTCATCCAACTCGTCGAGTACAGGACTATCTTCATGTGGCTCGTCGAGTTGACTGTGCAACTCGCCGAGTCTCTTCAGACCTTCATCCATACAGGTACTTTTTAAGCCATGCAACGGCTCCATATTGCAGATCCAAGCTTCTAAGGCATGTTTATCACGTAAAGTTGCAAACTATACGTGCATGCAAGGCCTTAGAGACTCTAAATGACCAATCTAAGCTTATAATGGAGTTTTACACCTTAGGAGAACCTCATTCTTGCAAGAGTTGGAAGCTTTATGGACTTAAAGGCCCAAGAGAGTTCAGATCTAAAGTTACAACTTCAGATCTTAGCTTATACACAAGAAAAGCTTCCAAACATAGTAGAAAAGCCCTAAAATTTACCCAAAAGGGATCTACAATGAAATGAGGTCAAGATAGCGATTTGGTACCTTCTAGAAGATGCCAACTAAGATAGATATCAGATCCCACACGTTCCTTGCTTCTGGATACGTGCTCTCCAAGCTCTTTTCTCCAAAAATGCTCTTCCAAAGCTTAAGAATACACAAATGGGAGCACACTCACACGAATTAGGGTTTCTGGATTATCAGGAGGCTGTAAGGGGAGGCTGAGGAGGCCAATGATCCTTTAAATAGGGTGCAATACGCCGGAATTTAGGGTTTCATCTGCCATCTCCTACTCGTCGAGTTCCTTCTTGGACTCGGCGAGTAGGTCACTAAAACACGCGGACCAACCCGTTTCTACTCGACGAGTGGGGCAGCCAACTCGTCAAGTAGACCTTGAAACCAAGAAATTATTACATGAACCAATACCTGAGAATCGGGGTGTTACAATTCTCCGCCACTTGAACTAGACTTCGTCCTCGAAGTCTGCCGTGGCGAACAGCTCCGGATAGTGCTCCCGCATCTCTGCCTCTGGCTCCCACGTCCACTCAGACCCCCTACGATTCTTTCATTGTACCTTCACCAAAGGATCTCCTTGTTCCTCAAAACTTTCGTCTTCCTCTCCAGTATGGCCACAGGGCTCTCCACATAATTCAGACGTTCATCGACCTGAATATCATCCAGCGACACCACTGCCTCCTGGTCCATAATGCACTTTCGCAACTGCGAAACGTGGAAAGTGCTGTGGATCTGACTAAGCTCCTCCGGTAACTCTAGCATGTAAGCCACCTTGCCAACCCTGACAATGATCCTGAACGGACCAATGTAACGGGGACCCAATTTCTCCCTCTTCCTGAAGCGGATCACACCCTTCCACTGTAAGACCTTCAGGAGAAGCATATCACCCACCTGAAATTCTAGCTCAGATCGGCGTCTGTCGGCATAACTCTTCTGCCGACTCTGAGTGGTCTGCATTTGTTGCCTAATCTGTTGAATCTTCTCGGTAGTTTGCAAGACTACTTCCGTCCGTCCCATCGCCCTGTGTCTGACCTCACCCCAACAAACCAGGGTGCGACATCTCCGCCCATACAACAGCTCGAAAGGCGGGGCACCAATGCTGGAATGGTAGCTGTTGTTGTAGGCGAACTCTGCAAGCGGTAGGTGGGAATCCCAGCTCCCACCGAAATCAATGACACACGCCCTTAACATATCCTCGAGGGTCTGAATGGTCCGCTCGCTCTGACCGTCATTATGCAGATGAAATGTTGCGCTGAAGTGAGCCATGAATACTACTGGCGCGTTGGTGAGCCCAAACGACATCACCACGAACTTGTAATGTCCTTAACAGGTTCGGAACGCGGTCTTCTCCACGTCCTCCTCTATGACCCTGACCTAATGATACCCAGACCTCAAGTCTATCTTGGAAAACTAAGACACGCCCTGCAATTGATCGAAAAGGTCATCTATCCTCGGGAGTGGATAACGGTTTTTCACCGTTAACTTGTTCAACTCCCGGTAATCAATGCGCATCCGGTGCGAACCATCCTTCTTCCTGACGAAGAGTATCGGTGCTCCCCACGGGGAACTGCTAGGTCGAATGAACTGCTTGCCCAACAGTTCCTGTAGTTGTGACGACAGCTCCTGCATCTCTGGTGGTGCCAATCGGTACGGTGCCTTAGCGATAGGGGCCGCACCTGGCACTAGGTCGATCCTGAACTCGACCTGCCTCTCCGTAGGTATTCCGGCTAACTCCTCCGAGAACACATTAGCAAACTCTCTAACCACTGGGACCTCTGAAACTGGACTCTAATCCTTGTCCCGCGTATCCATCACATATGCTAAATAACCCGCACACTCGTTCTGAATGTACTGCCGAGCCCTGGCAGCCGAAGAAAATTCTGATCCCACTCTGGTGCCCTCGCCATAAACAATCAGTTCTCCCCCACTTGGGGTTCGAAGTACCACTCTCTGGCCTTCACAATCTATCATGGCACCAAAACAGCTAAGCCAATCCATCCCTACGATCACGCACACCTCCCCCATGGGAATCGGTATCAAATCTATCGGAAAGAATACTCCAAAGATCTCCAACTCGCAACCTCAATAAACCGAGGAAGCAGAAACTCCGTGTTCGTTGGCGATAGAGACTCGCAACGGAAACTCTAGATCGCTCACTGGCACACCAAACTCCCTACTCAAGGTCTGAAATACGAAAGATCGACTCGCCCCCGAGTCAAATAAAACCAAAGCAGGCTTGGAGTTCACTAAAAACGTACCTAATCACAGGTACAACGGATAAGCATAAGACAGATATAATAAATGGGATAGAAAGATACCAGCAACCACATTTGGTGCTGCTCTGGCCTCCACCGCTGTAAGCTAGAAGGCACGCCCCTGAGCCTTCGGAGGCTCTGCCCTAGCTGGCCTCCCATCTGCAATCCTCAAGGTAGCTGGAGCGGGTGTCTGTGCCGGCTTAGCGGCATGCAACGAACAGTTGGCCTTCATGTGGCCAACCTGATCACAATGGTAACACAACCTCATACTCGGAACCGGGGCGGGTTGGCGACAATCATTGGCATAATGCCCCTCCTTGCCACACTTGTGGCACCCACTACCAGCTCGACAAACCCCAGAATGACCCTTGCCGCACTTACCACAATTGCGGCTCTACTGGCTCCCAACCCTAGAATCAGCGGTCTTAGACCGCTTTGGCGCTGGATGTAGCTGTGCGGGGCCTGTCGCTGCTCCCTCATCTGCATCTCAATCTCCAACTCACGCCGCCTAGCGGCCTCCTGTAACTCTAGTAGAGTATCGCATCGCTGTGTGGCAACAAACGGACGAATGTCACTCTTGAGCATGCTCAGATAACGGATCATCTAAGCTTGCTCCGATGAAAACTCCGGGCAGAACATCGCCCTCTCCGTGAATACCCACGTGATCTCCGTCACCGATTCCCCCTACTGTCTTAAACTCAAAAACTCCTGAGCCAATCGTTCCCGCTCAACCCGAGGAATGTATCGAGCGCGGAACATATCCCTGAACTGCTCCCAAGTAGCAGCAACTCTCTGATCATCCGTGTACGACCCTGTCGTCAATCTCCACGAACCCCAATCCTCAGCAGGTTCAGGGCACATCTGACCTTCTGGTCAGTAGGACATGGACACGTGAAGAAACAGCCCTCTACGTCGGATAACCACCTCATAGCTCTAATCGGATCCTGGGTACCATCGAATGTCGGGGGCTTCGTGTTATCAAAATCCCGGTACTGGAAGCCCCGACTAGCTCCACCTCCTCCTGCCGCTGTTACAGCCGATGCAGCTGCAGCGGAAGCTGTCTCTGCAAGGGTTGTGTAGCGCTAGTCAAAGTACTCAACCATAGCAGTCTTAATAGACCCAAACATCTCCGGTAGCTGTTCCCAGAACATAGCAGCAACCTCATCATGCAGGATCTCTCGAATCCTGGCATCCAACTCCTCTATACCCATCTGCACCACCGGCTCAGGTGATGTTGGCCCCTCCTGGCCTCTGTCTCCTGATCCTGATCACGAACCGGATCCAGTCACAAAGCGTCTCGTCATCACCATTCTGAAACATACCACAAGATATCAGATAATCCATATAAGAACTAGGAACCAACTTTCGACTAGGCCCTAGGGGCTGTAACTTCCTTGATACGCGTATGGGTCTTGTGCTTTCAGTAGTACGGGCCCATACTACCTTCCACACCTACCCATATTTGTCTCAAGTATCACCATAACGCCCTAACTGTATTCATAATCTGGCAAGCGCTCAATCCTCACTCCTAGAGCAATACTGAATATCTCATAACTGGCCTCTCGGCCTCACACAACCCACCCATCCATGAAACTTTCACCAACCCTGCAGCAATAGTGTATGCTAGCCATACATAATGTTGGACCCTATAGACTTTCGAATATCCAATCCTACCCTAAGCCCCAATCAATAAGAACAGAACATAAGGCTAAATCAAACATTCTCAGGCCATAAGATCTTAATTATGTACGGCCTTGATGCATACACTAAGCAACTACAGTAATGATGTCAATTTCATATAAGGAAAACCCTAAGCTATCAGGCATCATACAACCAGGCAATTCTATCATGCAATTCCTGAAGATCCCTAGCCTAGTACTAGCATGCTGTTCTAATCAAATTGCAATATCAAATAACTGTATGGTATTTTGGGATCTACTTACTGGCTCCGGCTGATCGTACACCCTGCAAACTTGATTTGAGATTGGAGTTACACAAGTGTTCCTCCAATTCACTCAAACCAAGGCTCTGATACCAACTTGTAACACCCATAAACATCAAGCCAATTTAAAACTTTTTAAACAATCCGAAAACCATTAGTTATTACAAAACTTGTTTTCAAAAGGTATAATATCAGAGTATCCCAGATACATAAACATAAACATGAGGAGCTTTACCATCATGCCTTCGCCATGCCATGATCCCCTAATGTACCTGAAACAATAAACTGAAACTGTAAGCCCGAGGCTTAGTAAGTTCCCCAAAATACCGATACACTACACATAATACATATACAAATAACAGCATGTACTGGGTCCACCACTTTACAAACTGGAATACCCCTGGGCCCACAGTGTGAGAATGGATTGCCTACCGGGCCCACAACTCACATCCGAATTGCCATCGAGCCCACAGTACGAGTCTAGATTGCCTACCGGGCCCACAGCTCGTATCTGGAATTCTCCTAGGGTTTGTTGGTCACCACACGAAACGATACATCCTCAACCCATCCCACATCAACATATAACATAACTACTGAGCATGCAGATAATCATATAACAACACATGTAGTGCTACAGATCTACCTAACTGGCATAACCACTAGCATGCAACACTAACTCATACTCAACTTTTAACACTGCTAGGATAACATATCCAATGGGCCGGCCTTGGTGCCTTAGAACCCTTAGTATAGTGAGGTAACTCACCTCGCAACTGTCGTCTGAAACTATAAAGCTGAATTCCCGGATCACCTCCACAAACTCCACCACCTATATCTGACACATCACAAAGTTCATAAATTCTCAAGATACTCCCAGAAGTCCAATAGTCAACCCTCGGCCAAAGTCCAAGTCAACTTTCAAGGTCAACACTCCATGTTGACCTCAACTCGTCGAGCATCCTTAGCTACTCGCTGAGTTCCTGGCATGACTCGCCAACTCGCCGAGTCACTTGATTGACACGTCGAGTTCCTAGTGTCAGTGGCCGTAACTCCGTGGCTAACTCGCCGAGTTTTCCATTTACAACTCGTCATGCTCATACGTGTCCGAAGGTTGGGAAAACCCTAACCAAATCGCCGAGTCATTCTACTAACTCGTCGGGTCTACAACAATCTTCAACGGACTCGCCGAGTTGTTCATCCAACTCGTCGATTACAGGACTATCTTCATGTGGCTCGTCGAGTTGACTATGCAACTCGCCGATTCTCTTCAGACCTTCATCCATATAGGTACTTTTTAAGCCATGCAGCGGCTCCATATTGCAGATCCAAGCTTCTAAGTCATGTTTATCACGTAAAGCTGCAAACTTTACATGCATGCAAGGCCCTAGAGACTCTAAATGACCAATCTAAGCTTCTAATGGAGTTTTACACCTTAGGAGAGCCTCATTCTTGCAAGAGTTGGAAGCTTTATGGACTTAAAGGCCCAAGAGAGTTCAGATCTGAAGTTACAACTTCAGATCTTAGCTTATACATAAGAAAAGCTTCCAAACATACTAGAAAAGCCCTAAAATTTACCCAAAAGGGATCTAGAAATGAGGTCAATATAGCGATTTGGTACCTTCCAGAAGATGCCAACTAAGATAGATTTCAGATCCCACACGTTCCTTGCTTCTGGATACTTGCTCTCCAAGCTCTTTTCTCCAAAAATCCTCTTCCAAAGCTTAAGAATACACAAATGGGAGCACACTCGCATGAATTAGGGTTTCTAGATTATCAGGAGGCTGAAAGGGGAGGCTGAGGAGGCTAATGATCCTTTAAATAGGGTGCAATACCCCGTAATTTAGGGTTTCATCTGCCAGCTCCTACTCGTCGAGTCCCTTCTTGGACTCGGCGAGTAGGTCACTAAAACACTCGGACCAACCCGCTGCTACTCGACGAGTGGGGCAGCCAACTCGTCGAGTAGACCTTGAAACCAAGCAATTCTTACATGAACCAATACCTGAGAATCAGGGCGTTACAATAGGACTTTATGTATACCTCAGTTAGGTACGATGAATACAATGTCTCACAAATTCATTCAACGAGTGTACGTATTTCCAAAATGAAAACGTTTGTAACTTACATTATCCCATATTCACAGGATAACGTCGAAAGTGTCGTAAAATTGCCATATAGGCACTTTATATTATTTTTACCCTTTTCTCAACGAGTTACAAAGGGGTAAAGTTTCGTAAACAATATTCGTAAAGTTTTGATAATGTAATGATTATCAAAATGTTGTTCGTGAAATCACACGCGATTGAAACCAGAGAATATATTACTTTATATTAAAGTTTCCTTTTATTGTTTTATAAAACTTTGCATCCCTTACAACACAAGAGGCAGATTTTTTTTCGAAAAAGGTAAAAAGTATTTTATTCTTCCTATTTATGTTACTTTTAACATATATAATGTGTAATCGACCACATAATCAGGTAACTTATCAAACTCTAAGTACAATCATTATCACATCCCACATTCAAGTCTTTGAAACCAAACTTATTCGCCTCACTTTTGGCATCCTTGGAGTTGACCATTCCTCCCATAAGTCCTGATTCCAAGGTGCTGATGAATCTTATGTTGAGCCTATGGAAAGGAATTGAATATTGATTTGATTTTATTTGTTTTTTTTCTATGCTTCATATTAGTAACATACTTATTTTGTACTAGATGAGAAGTTAGTGCCAGGTTATTGCCGATCTCTTTAGATGATCGATTCCGTAATTGCTATTTGTTGGATTTTTTCATATTCAAGTGGTAATTGCACTAAATAACAACATAGTTTGATTTTACACTTTTTTTTTCTGTTTTTTGCAATTTGTTTTGATTTTTTTATGAAAAACTAAAGTACATCGCCTTGATATGAATTGCAATTTGTTTTGATTTTGTTGGTATGGTAATGATGATACTCATCCAATTGAAGGACGATTGTCAAATTTCAAGATAATAAGATAATTATTTTTATTATTTGATATGAATTGCCTTGCTATATGAGTTAATTCAGATCATGAAAAACTATATGATAATTTTGCTTCGTAAACTTAATCTTAAATGTTTTTTAAAGTCCTCAATAACCTGCCCTCAAGTTATGGAACATGAAAAGTTTTACATAAAAACCACATTAAACTCATAAGTTATGGAATCAAAGGTTTTTCAAGAGTTACAAAACTTGCCCTCAAGTTTTGGTATTTGAAAAGTCTCAAATTATGAAACTCTTGTAATTAAAAAGGTGTAACTCTTAGGTTCATAAATTAAAAAAAATTAATTAAATAGTTTTTAATTTTGAATTTTTATATTTAGAACCTTGAAGTATTTGAATATTTCAAATTGCACCTTATGGACTTTATTAAATTAATTAAAGTGTTTAATTAAAAGAGAATTAATAATTACATAATGACATAGTTTAAGTTAATTAAATTAAGAGTATAATTTATTAATAGATTAAACCATATAGTATTTTAAAAGTTTAAAATAAACCCTTATACTTTTATAATATTAAAAGTTTAATAATTATATATATGTATAAGACAAGTCAGTCTTACCGTTAGTAGGCCTCATTCACGAAGTCGGTCTATAAGGGGGGTATAAGGTTGCTGCCTATAAAATGACAGTTTAATGGGTGTCCACTCTCACCCACCGCTTCCTTGACTGGTGGAGGGTCGTTAGTCGGACGACTATGATAGGACATTAATTCTCATTAAAAGTATAATGAAAATACCAAGTAACTAAACATTTATAAATTCCCAATCTTAGTTACTTAGGAAAAATGTGAATTTGGTGCTAACCCATGAAATTGCACTTTGCACCTTGTTAAGTCGTTAGTGGAGCGTGTGTGGTTAACTGGCATACTAACTTGGACTAACAAGGGTGGCAAAGGGTAGCTCGATGTTTGTCACAGATCAATGGAGCGTGTATGGTTAACTGACACATTGATTAATTGATAAATGATATTGAGAGTACCTAGCTAATTTGCATGGTTATTCACACCTTGTTTGTGATCCACGACATCCCAGTCACAAACCTGAAGGGCACAATCGAGATTAAACATGCCATTGAAAAGTTCAATGAATCTAAAAAGAATCTAGGAATTTCAATTCATTTAAAACTTAATAATCAATTTCATTTTTCATGGTGGAAATTGGTAAATCGTCATTTACCTACCTTCAAATAGTTTACAATTGGATTACGGCATCCCTCTTCCGAATTGTAAATTATTGTGTTGGGTCCTAGCCTTAATATTCGATTTGAGTGTTATATAAAGGACTTAAATCAACCAACTTGAATTTCTCCCTTGTAGATGTCTAGTTCTGATAACTATGGTCTTCCCGAATCTTTTCTTTATAGAGATGATATTCCACAAGACGATCGAGGTGAAAGATTAATCCCTTCTTCATACTATAGTGGAACTTCTCTTCCTCCACCTCCTCCAATAATTCTCCCTGACCCACAAGTTTAAAAACTTGAAAAAAATTCAAGGTCACTCAAGCTCAAGCCCTATTTGCTAGCAAACACCAAGATGGAAGGTTTGTGTGTGCACATATCTTGGAGATGAAGTCACACATTGACAGACTACGAATGTTGGGTGTCGTTGTTTCAAGGAAGTTGGTTGTTGACTTGGTTCTTCAATCACTTCCTATGTCATATAGCGGGTTCTTTAAGGACTACTATATGGGAGATCACGACATGACCCTTATTGATCTAACATATTTGCTTGTTGCTGATGAATCAGGAATGATTTGGCGCACCGGTAATGCCAATTTGATTGGAAGATCTATTTCCCAAACTTCCATGGACATTGATAATGGCAACATTGGAAGTCCAAAAAAGCTTTCTCTTCCCAATGGAAAGGGATCGGCCATGATCAAGTCATTTGATCAAATGTTAAAGAGAAAGGCTAAGTCTGAGATAGTTTGATGTACCATTCCCAAAGAGTCCATATGTTTCTGTTGCCAAAAGAAGGGGCATTGGTTGCAAAGCTGCCATAATTTACCTGAAAGATCGCAAGGATGGTAAAGTCAAAAAGTTTGACTCTACTTCAGGTAAGTCCACTATCTAACTCGATTCAGTTCCTACTTGAAGATTCTTAATTCATGATGTAATGTAATTACATTTTGATGTTTTGTAGGATCGAAAGGAAGCTTAAAGGAAGAGTAAGCTGATTCTGATCGTGAAAAGATGGATTTCGACCGCATGGTTCGATGATCAGAATTTTAAGTTGCTGCTTAAGAGTTATGATAGATTGCTTAGGAATAGATAAAAACATAGTTTTCATATGTATTTGCATTGTAAGGAAAACTTGTCCGCAATTTTAATAAATAAAATTTGATTTTATTTTATTTTAAGTTTCCTTACAATGGCATTGGTGAAAATTGTTGTTTATATGTTTCCATTGATAGCAATATTGGAAAATGGATTTGATTCTTTCGTTTGTGGTAGTGTCAAGATTTACCAAATAAGAAAAGATTCTCATCACCCAAGGTTCAGCTGGATAGAAACTTAGAATCAGGCAACTTGTATTGTGTGATGAATGAGAACTTCATCTATGGGAAATTAAGACTAATTCCTTGTTCACATGTATATGTGAGTCAAGTGAAGGACTAGGGGATCGGGTAAACTTGGTTGTGCGCTGGTTAAGTCCACCACAAAAAACGATAAGACTATTCGTTATGATTTACTAAATTTTATTAAATATGGTTATGCTTACAAGATTAAGTGTAATTCTAAATCATTGGAAAAGTTTCAATGTATGGCAGAAGGAATAAGAAGAATCAAATTAGGCAGAAAAATAAAAGTTTCTCCAATATGAAAAGAAGGGAGAGTACTTGAGTATCGTGTTTTATGATTATCTTAGTGATTATGAAACCATATCACAATTGATCCTCTAAAGACATCTTAGTGCATTTGCATGGCTAAGAAGAGGAATCGTGAATTGTTGAAATGGTTAAATAAAAAAGATAAATCATACTTCGTTCCAAAATCAGGTCTTAAAGTCATACTCCAATATTGTAACTTGAGTGACATGGTCTTAAGAAAGGTTTATAACACTCATCAGATGTAGAGTAAAATGTTTTCTTACTCTTGTACATTTGAGATTGGTAAGTTGTGATGTTTTGGATAAGACAAAGACCAACTAAGAGCAATTGTGTGAAGTGTTTGTCTTTATAAGAAACCGCACTAACTCTTGCATATTTTTTTGTCAAGTAATGTTCCTTGACAAAGTGAATCTTATATGTCACTAGGTCAGTGGGAGTCTTAAAGACCTTAAAAAGCTTAAAGAACTAATCAAGAGTAAACCTATTCTTAATCAGTAGCACACGACTTGAGGTTTGTAACCTATCGTATTGGCATATTCTTGTTTCTGTGCCATTCCAGTTAAAGTTGACTATGCATGTGAGTTATGTGAGTTCTCAACTGTTTGCATAACAACTTGGAAGCAATGGTAGGCCCTTGAGCTGCCAGGTGGCAAGAAATTAAAATTGAGCAAGTTCAGTCCATATGAGTTTGGATTTGTCACTAACCTTGTCTCATGATTATGGTTATGACAAATTCACATGGATAGGAACACATACACCATAAAATCTAAGTGTCATAAGGTTTCTCTCCGCTTCATGAAAATGATTGTGAGGAAACGCTTTCACCAGGTAGATTTTAAGGAGATAGGAATTGTGATATTTGCACTCTCAAATTCGATTATGATTATGACATCCCTCTTCATAGTTCGAATTGTGAGAAATGGCAAAAGGTCTAAACATTTGTGACTTATTGTTGTAAGTTCTAAATATTTTAGACACACGTATGAGATTTCTAATAAAGGGTGTATAAGCTTTGATAAAGTCTTATCGAAGCATCTTGTATCAGAAATCTGAACATTGGTAAGAAAGTCAACAAGTATTGATTTCTAGAAGTCCAGCTAATTTCTGGGTACATGTCAAAGCTAGTGGGAGCATAAGTGTTATGCTAGTAAGATAATAATTATTATGCTAGTGGGAGCATAATTATTATGGTAAGTGTTGCGAGTTAACAATGTTAATTATAGAAAACAAAAGTTTCAATTCGCAAAGTTGCAGGGTTTGAAAAGTTGTTTTGCTATAATTAAGGGAGAGGAATTCATACTTTATTTCGAATCTAAAAGCTTAGATTGAGATTTTAATCGAATTTAGTCATTGACATATGTGAATGTTATGTTGAAAATTTTCAACATAAGGAAATTCTATATATAGAAATGTTATAGCAAAAGACTGGTAAAATGTCATGTCTTTATGTGAAACATTATGTATCGTATCTCATATGCTTCAGGTATAGTATTGATTACATATGCTATAATATTAATCTGTTCTAATTTTCCAAATGCGTAGGGCATTAAGAGGGAAAAGGGACTAGGACGAGATATGACTAAAATGGTTAAGCAATTTTCAAGGACAATCTGAGGTTTACCAAAGATTGGTTACTCATGGACAGTTGGAAGTGAAGTGTAAATTTTGGAAGGACCATGTTGACATACCCTCAGAAGAGGTAACTCTTGTTCAGAAGTGATAGTCAAAATGGGAATATGGAAATGTTTCCATAAGTGGAAGTTACTCTTTAAATTTGTGTAAGATTAGAAAACTTAATGCAAGAAGGATGTTCAAAGGAATATACTTTGAATGTGAGACTTC
Source organism: Lactuca virosa (assembly GCF_052849685.1). Classification (NCBI taxonomy): domain Eukaryota; kingdom Viridiplantae; phylum Streptophyta; class Magnoliopsida; order Asterales; family Asteraceae; genus Lactuca; species Lactuca virosa. The sequence continues at coordinate 300,572,288 of NC_136429.1, read as the reverse complement.
GTCTCTATTGGAATACTTTGTAATGTCTGTTGCCAAGTCTCTGTGATTTTGTGCATAGTCATTACAAGAGGATCATTGCATATAAGTTTAGAATCTAAACAGATTATAGCAAATGGCAAGAATTTGATATTCTTACATTTATCATAAGGATTTGGAATTGTGAAACGAGCATCATTGAAATGTTGTCCATTGATCTATCTCACAAAGAGAGGACCATAGGCAAACGTAGTGTGCATGCTTGGAGCATGGCATAAATATTGTTTTAATTCAAGTATTAATTTGATTAATCGAAACATTATACAATGAATAATGTGTAATCAATATGGTGATTAAATAAAAGGTATTTTATTTATATTCATAAGTTATGAGACCATATTGGATTCGATTATTCTTGTGTTTCACTTTGCATGTTTTGACTTTCCGAATAACTAGGTTATTCAAACTATCCACGGTCGATCATACTTTGGAAGTAGGTATTGATGCAAGAATGTCATGAATGGGTCTGTAGATTGTCTAAAGTCGTTTAGACATAGCACAAGTTTGTTGCAGTGTTCATGAGTACTTATGGAATAAGATTCGAGTACTAGATTAAACCCACACTCATTTGTATCACTTCATGAATTTGATCACGAGTGATCATGAGACGATAATATCTTATATTCTTGAAACCAAGACATGTGAGTTGTAGTTTACAAGTCGGTTGCACATTGACATATGTAAACGCACCAGTAACTTGGTGTTATAAAACATATTGTTGTGTGTGATTTGCTGAGTAAGTACAAGCAAACATTTGAGTCGAAGTTTATCCATTCCTTTGACCCAAGGTGGGATAAAAGCGATATTTGTGGGCCCCTCAATGATTTAGTGATGACAAACCTAAGTGCTTAGCCAAGCCTGGACTGATTTGATTTGTTCAATTAGTCAGTTGTCATAAATCGGAAATCCGGAAACAACAGATGGACAGAGAGAATGATTACAATTCATGTCTCAGTCCATATTGTATCTTGTAGAATGGAGGAATATATGATCCCTTATCTAATGGACGCGTCATTGACTAGGTCAGAGTTCGAAAGCGGCTTTTAAGAGCTACGATTGCTAGTCGGGTTGTGGAGTCGTACTTGCAATAATAGTTATTAGACTTATCCAAGTGGGAGACTGTTGGATTAGGTGTCTAAGTCCATAACTATAAATGGTATATGTACTTGACCCGAGAGTAGCATGGTCCATTTGGGTTGCCTTCACCAGAGCAATTTGATAGGATGGACTTTTTGAGAAGAGGTTATTTGTGATTTATTAATATATTATAAGTTCAAATATATTAATATGAAATCATGTTATTTAATTAGTATTGCTCAAGAATTAATTTGGGATTAATTTAGTGATCAAAAGTGACTAATTAAATTAATGGGGACTAATTATGTAAATTAGTTATATATATATATATATATATATATATATATATATATATATATATATATATATATATATATATGTATATATATTGTTTGGGCTTATGATACATGATGGAATAAGTTTATGAAAGAATCCATAAAGAGTTAGTCCATATGGATCATGGATCATGGAGAATAAGCCCAAGAGTATGGATTAGGGTTTAACCATGACTTTTAGAATCCTATACTATATATATGACACCCCATAGCTAAAATCGGTTGAGACAAGTGTTCTAAGAGTTCATAAGAACCGATTTTGAAGCATAAGAAACCTCTCTCTCAAGTCCTCCTTTGTTCATGGTGTTTGTGAACTATCTGAGGCATCAGACTTGAGGTGCTAAGTTCTTAAAGGCCAAAACACAACAAGCTACAACAAGAGGTAATTCTATAACTCGTTTTTATGTTGTTTATGTCACTTGTATGCTAGTTGTATGCTTAATTCTTTGGAAACAATATTGCATGTATAATTAGAGAAAACATAGATCCAAAGCATTTAGAGTTGTATGTGCACCATAGGATGTTGTAGTATACAAAAACCCAACATATATGGCTTCAGATATGGACATCTCATGGCCTTTGTGGACTTAAAGTTGGCAACTTTATCAAGTCTTGTCCCTCCTTCATGCTCTATGTCCCTTGATAAGATTTGTTTGAGTGTTTTAGCCCTTTTATACCTTGCATGGATGTAAAGTTAGCAACTTTACGTGGTATCTTAACCCATTCAGTTAGTTGTGATGATTATTGTGAAATCATTATTAATATGTCTAGTATGTATGTGAATGTGTTAGTACCTTATTGTTTAAGCATGCAACACCCCGGGGGGAGCCCGTGGCAGTTGGATATTAAACCATGGAGGAGGGGGGGAGCGCATGGCATTCCAGGTAAAGACCATGGGGGAGCCCATGACATATAGGTATAAGACCATGTGGGAGCCCACGACATCCTGGAGTAAGACCCTAGAGGGAGTCCACGGCATCCCTATATGTTTATATATGTGTAGTATGCTAGTTATTTCTGTGATATGTGGTATGCTAGTTGAATCTGTGTTATTTGTATGGAAGACCCCGGGGGAGCCCGTAGCAGTTGGATATCAGACCATGGGGGGAGCCCATGGCATTCCATGTAAAAGACCATAAGGGAACCTATGGCATTTTAGGTAAATACCATAGGGGAGCCCATGGCATGTAGGTATAAGACCCTAGAAGGAGCTCACGACATCCTGGAGTAAGACCTTGGAGGGTTTCCATGGCATCCTTATATGTTTGTATGCATGGCTTATGTGGTTTATGTAGCTGATATAACTAATATGGATTATGTGAATATGTGGATTGTGTGGGGTATGCTCTGGGGAACTAACCAAACATTAGCCTACAGTTTGTTGGTTGTTTTAGGTACTTCAGGATCTAAGGGAAAGAGTCCGACGTGATGGCGTGACATGCACTCTCCAACGTTTTATTTGGGGATACTCTGATAGTATGAATAAAATGTTTGATTGTATGGATTTTGATAACAATTGTGATTGGAATTTTATATTTATTGACAATGATTTCCTTACTTAAAAATGAAAATTTTATTGGAAATTTGGTCTGTTACATCCATAGTCTTGAACTTCAACAAACTTAAGACCAAGAAGATCATTCAGGTTTTCAATAAGAGAAATGTATGGTTTATCAAACAATTCTCTTTTTTTTCTTGTCGATTGATTATAACTAATTGATGACATGATATGAGCAATTTCAGCGAAGCATTCAATCTTTGAAAGTGGTTGAAAAATCAATCTTCCATGATCATCCATCAAACCTCCATAAGAAATCAAAGTTTCCCATGAAATCAACCTGCTAAACAATAACCCATAAAATTGCTTTTTGTTGACTTTGTATTTGACATCATTAACGATCACAACCCAATAATCATACTCCAAGAACACCATCTTAGATCAATCAACAAGATCTTGAGTTTTTGTAGAGAGAGAGAAAGTGATTTGAAATGGGTTATCTCGAGAGAGAAAGTAAAAATCACTTGGATTCTAGTGAAGAAAATCGAATTATGAATAGAATCAAAGATGAATTCGATTTTCTAGAATCCAAACTCTCTAAAACACGAAGATCAAAGATCAAAATGAAGAATCACCAAATTTAGAATGCCACCATGGATCAATTCTTGATCAAATCTAGAACACTCGCTCTGATACCAATTGTAGCTGTGTTTATTATGATGACATGTGCGGAATATGAAAGATTTAGTGAATCATCATACAAATCATGAACACATGGAGTAAATAAATATTGTTAAGCTCTCATTAAATCTAGAAAGAACATACAAAGTGGGTCTTTTACAAATTCTCTTTCTGGTCTAACACTCCAAAATGATCATTACAAAATGGGAGTCACTCACTTCCTAATTATAGGAAAAGACTCAACCTATTTACACATACAAGAATGTAAGCCATAACACTCCACATCCAAGTATGACTTTGCACCCTAACATACTTTAAAAAATTACCCACATCACATGTAACTATGAAAATCGCTTTGTTATGATTTAACCATTAAAACTTGGGATTTTAGGAAAAAAAACTAGTTTAACTAGAAAAGCATTCTTCCAATTTATTTTAAAAAGAAACTATAATGTGGTTAAACAAAAAGCATTTTTTTCGGTTGTTAAATAAAAATTAAAAATTAAAAATAAACACAATATATATTGGTTTTTATTGAATTTGGCCTCTGCAGTATAATTCCAATCATTGTGCTTGGTTGAATTTTATAAACCATACCCTATTTCATAAGGTTTGTATAGTTGCATTATTAGTTTCACTAAATCATAACTTCTTATTTACTATTTTATCCCTTGATTTATTATTACCCTCTAGGCGCATAAAAAGCATTTGATATATTCTACAACAAGGGCATTTTTGGAAGTTCAAGTGTAGAATTATTGGCTACATTTTGTGATAATATTCCTTAGGGATGACAAGATATGTTGTTGTATTATATAAGAGTAAATTACAAAGAAAACAGAAAAGTAAAAAGTGAAAATTGGTAAGATTATATACGTTTCGATCATTAGGTTTATGATTTTATGTTATTGTTATTAGATTTAAGGGGTAAAATCGGTTGTTTGTAATACTTTATAATTTTGTAGGTTGGTAACAAATTATTCAAATGATAAATCATGGATTTCCTCGAATAGATTAACAAATGCATATAACGAAGGCGTGAAGACATTTTTAACCTTTTCACAAAATAGTTATTGAAACATTAAATTATTTTCTTTGATATATTTCATCCAATTTTTTTGTAGAGTATTGTCTTTGAACGCAAGACAAAGTGGATCAAAGAAAAAGGTTAAAGTCAACTGGATAAATGTTATGGTTAGCAGCAACTACAACTTTAATTTCAATTGGATTTGAATAATATAATATTGTTTTTTGTTACACAAAATGCGGGTATTATGTTATTAAGTCCATGAAAGCGGTTGTTGATGAAGGACTTAAAGTGTTGAATAACAATGTAAGTAAATCTATTACTTACTTGATGGACATGAAGCGTTGTAGAATATTTACATATATAATTCTTTAATAGTTTTTTGCTAATATATTAGTTTTCGTCTCAGTTTTGGGGGAAGAATGAATATATAGAGGTCGAGCTTGATAGGGTGCGTGAATAATGGGCTACTTATGTCATCAATTTTATTTACAAGTGATATGAATTTGACAATTACTTTGTGATGAATTTGGACTGGATTTTTGAATCTAACACTATAGTTCGTGTAAGTCTTTTTGTATATGTAATATTCTATTTTGCGTTGTTAGACATTAAATATGTAATTTAGTTTGATTAAGATTTGGTAGAAATTTAGAATATATATATATATATATATATATATATATATATATATATATATATATATATATATAACCATATATGACATACAAAGTATGTCGTAAAAATATGTCAAAAATCATATTGTACAAAACATATGTCGTAATTTGAAGTCGTAAATGTCTATCATAATTACAAAAATGTTACGAATTACGACATACAAAGTCTGTCGTAAATATATGTCGAAAACGAATGTCGTGCTTGTTTGTCTTAATTGTTGGTTATAAAAGTTTGTCATAAATTTTAAATTTTATGACCGATGAAATGTCTGTCATTTTATGTGTCATATATAGACATTTATTAAAGATATTGTGTGTCAAGGAAAATCTTTTTTCTAAAAAAAACTATTTAAAAAATTCTATTCTCCGTGCATATTTAATAGACAAAGTTGCTTTTTAGAATCAAAATCACCTGCCCCTCATCCATTGGGAGGAGATATATGGTAGTGCACATTAAAAAAATATATTTAAAAGATTAGATTGCTTAATGAGTAATAATTGACTATATCCCTATATCAATAATAGCTCCCTTATTAAAGATTTTTAGTTTGCTTATAAATAGAAAAGGTTTGCACATCAAAAACAACCCGTTTTTAGTTAGTGCACATTAAAAAATTATATTGAAAAAGATTTGTTTGCTTGATGAGTAACAATCGACTATATCCCTATATCAATAATAGTTCTGTTATTATAGATTTTCAATTTGCCTATAAATAGAAAAGGTTTGCTCATAAATATAACAACACATCCATTTTGCTCACTCAGCCATGCAGTTCTACCTCATAGTATCAACGATTGTTGCAACAATCTTTTCTATTCTTGTATACCGTTTATTACTCCACAGAAAGAGTGTAAAGTCAGGGAAGAACAAAAAACCACCGCAAGCAAAAGGGGCATGGCCGATAATCGGACACTTACACCTCTTAGGTGGACCTGAGCTGCATCAGAAGGTTTTCGGTGACATGGCAGACAAACATGGCCCTATTTTCACCATCAAGCTTGGTGTGCATGAAGCTTTGGTGGTGAATGATGCAGCGATTGCTAAGGAATGCTTTACTACCAATGACAAAGCCTTTGCAAGTCGACCAAAAGCTGAGGCAGCAAAAATCTTGGGCTATAACTATGCTGCATTTGGCCTGGCTCCATATGGTGAGTATTGGCGAAAAGTACGCAGGATGGTGGTGTCGGAGGTTCTTTCTCAACGAAGAGTTGAGATGCTTGGACATATTCGAGCTTCAGAAGTTAGAGCATCCCTTAAAGATTTATATGATGGTTGGGTAAAGAACAAACTTAGTGAAAATTCAGAGATGGTGAAGGTGGAGATGAAGCAATGGTTTGCGAACTTAATTGTAAACAATATGGTTATGGTAATTATAGGAAAGAGGTTTTCGCCAAATGATAAAGAAGGACTTCAATTTCAGGCTGCGACAAGAAAATTATTTGAATTACTGGGGGCATTTGTCCTTACTGATTTTATACCTTATCTCAGCTACTTCGATGTGGGCGGATACAAAAAGGCAATGAAGACTACTCGGAAGGATTTGGACAAAATATTTGACCGATTTGTAAAGGAGCACAGAGAGGAGAGTAAAACTATACAACAACACGAAGGGAAGCAAGACTTCATGCATGTGCTAATTTCCATTATTCAAGGTGCATTTGAAGAGGAATTCAAGGGTGTTGACCATGATACAATCATCAAGGCGACATGTTTAGTAAGCTCAATATTTTTATCTAATTGTTTCGTGATTCATTTAAATATTAGCTATAACCCAATCCAATAACGTTTGGTGTAAATTCCTATTCGCAGCAACTCCTACTAGCAGGCACCGACACGACACATTTGACATTAACGTGGGCTTTATCATTGTTACTCAACCACCCAAAAGCATTAGAAACTGCACAAGATGAAATTGATGAGCATGTTGGAAGGGATAGACTTGTAAAGGAATCGGACCTGAAGAACTTAGTCTACCTCAATGCCATCATTAAAGAAACTTTCCGCTTATACCCAGCTGGACCTCTCGCTGTTCCTCACGAGTCACTGGAGGAGTGTAATGTGGGTGGCTACTATATTCCAAAAGGAACTCGTCTGTTATTAAATATTTGGAAGATTCAACGTGACCCAAATATTTGGTCACATCCTGACGAATTTAAGCCTGAGAGATTTTTGAAAAGTAAGATGGATATTGATGTCAAGGGAAACCATTATGAATTGCTTCCTTTTGGTAGTGGTAGAAGAATGTGCCCTGGTGTTTCCTTTGCCCTTCAGGCTTTGGGTTTAACGCTAGCTAGTTTGATACAACAATTTACGATTAAAAAACCATCAGACGGACTTGTTGATATGACGGAAAGCATGGGTATGACTAACGGAAAAGCAACACCACTTGTTGTCCTTTTGGGCCCTCGTTTATCCACTAATATGTATGACGGTGGTCCATGATATCAAGTTCCAATTATGGTTATCTGATTCAAATAATCACTGCCATGTGTCTTTAATTCATGTGTCTTTAATTTCTTGACGTTAGTCATGGAGTTGTGGTCTGTCATTTTTAGTTTTCTTTGAGTTCATGTTTTTTTTTTCTCCTTCTATTTAAGCAATGTAATTTCTAAGTTTCAAGTGCCAATTAAATAAACAATGTTTATGTACAACAGTTATATCAAGCAAAAGAAAGAAGTTATTGAATGAAACACGTGAGAGAGATATATCTTTTATTAATACAGTTGTCGAATTTTATTAATACAGTTGTCAAATTGTATTTCCAAAACGGATTGGCCATACTGCAACACTCGACAGCAAAATAGTAGTTAATATTAATAATTATAATAAAAATGATTAACATTAATTCATAAAATTAATACTAACTATGGTGATATTGCCCCAGTAGTAATTATTTTTTTTTTTGTTAATTGAAACAATTTACCTCCTGATTGATGGTCTTATTATTATATAATTAACAGAGCAACCCTATTGGGGACAAATCTGTATTAGCTTATATGGTAACAACATAGTTGATAGTACATTGCATATATATAGAAAGAGTAAAGTACATTTGTATGAGTTGTTATATACCTTCTCTAAAGCTCTATGAAAAGACCATAATGCTGAGGCAACATCTTTCTTAACACAGGCACCTATGAAATTGACAGCTCCCAGAAGGTAGAGACAATCCAGTTGCAACTAAAACATTTGTATACAACAAAACCAAATACGTTTTAAGGATTTTTTATAATTCTTAAAACATTTTTGATAATTATGTCTTTAATCACATACCTGGTTTGTTGCCTTCTCCAAATAATGAAAAGCTTGTTAATCTGTGTCAACACCCTCATTCTGTTTCATAAATTAGATTATGTAAACTTTAAGTTAAGTTCCCAACTCTTTACCATAAATCCAACTGTTAACAGGCATATACAAAATTATACACATAGAAACGGCGATGAATTGTTCTTTTTCCGATCACTGGAAACACACACAAGCAATTGACGGCTTCTAATCGAAGATGAAGAAGAAGTTTGATTTAAGGGTTGAATGGATTCAGATTTAAGGGTTTAATCGATCCAGGGGTTCAATACCCATTTGCTCAAAACACACACAATCGATTGTATGTGTGTAATCTCTTTGTTGAATATAGTTAGGTCGCTTGATTTCATTCGACAACCAAAGGCGGTGATGGAAAAGGGGACCAAAATTGACAAGCACCACAAAATAGTGGCAAATTTCTGAAAAAGCAAAATACACTGTTCATAAAAAGCTAATGAAATTATAACAAAAATACACTGTTCATAAAAGGGTAAGGAAAGATTATATATAACAATAATAATGAATATTGTTATTAACATTAATAATTATTATAATAAGAAATTTCATTTAATCTATTTAAATTAAAAAAGTTTGTAAATAAGCAAACTTTACGCATTACCAATAGATTTTTTAAATTATTATATTCGGTCAATAATCGTGTAAATTATTTAAAAGAAAACTTTCAAATTTAACCACAAATTGCTACCGATTTAAAAGAAAACTTTCAAATTATATCCAGCAAAAAAAAAGAAAAAAAAATTGGATCACAACGGTACCTTTATATTTGTCACTAACCAATCCGTCTCAGACTGAATGTTTGTAAAATTCTGTCAATAACAAGGAGCTTGTGTGGTAGTGATATTTATGATAAATTAACAAAATATGTATAAGTTGTAACATTTATGTCATTTGATGAATTTTGATCAACCGAAACAGGAATGGAAGATGAACTCGACATGATTAAAATCGAGAATAGAAAGAACAAAATTAGGGAAACAATCAGAGTATGAGAATCGGAAGACGCTCTGATACCATATTTGCTTTTAGAATTTTAGATGATGAAATGTTTGAGAGATTCATTTCATTACTTGGAAACACAAAAACAACGAGTTTATATACATGGGTATGAGCTTAACCTACACACATGAAGCTAGAAAGAGCCTAACGGAAAATGATTAAAAAGAATACAACTTTTTTGTCTTTTGTTTTAACTTTTACTAACTTAAATATTAGGCTCGAGGGAGTGATGCCACCGAAACCGCACTCTCATCACTGCCACATATGCGTCACATCACTTTTTAACACACAAGTGTGGTTTTTGCCACACCCAATGAGTGGTGCCACACTTTTTTTTGTCATTTTTTGTTATTTTTTTAATTATTTAATTTAATAAAACTTCTTTTTTAATAAAAAAACATAATTTTTCATTACTTCAAAATAAAAAAAACATTATATTGCATTACTAAAAAAACACAAACATGACATTAAAAAAATTCTACAAACTTAAAAAACAGACATCATTCATTTGTTCCGCCATTTGAGCACACAAGTAATAACATAATCAAAAATAAATTGAAATTCTTCATAAACAAAAAAATTAAATCTTAACATTTTTGACCGCACCAATCCCTTGAGTCTTACCCTCACCCTCAGTAAATATTTAGACATAAATCTATAGGATCCACTTTACTGTTAAAGGTTGACATGATTGATCTTTTAAGGATCACCATAAGGATTTACTGTTATTATCTATCGGTTACAAAAACAATATCTTAGCTTTTTACGTTCGCAAATAAATATAACCACGCATTCAATTTGCTCACTCAGCCATGGAGTTCTACCTCTTAGTATCAACTATTGTTGCAACAATCTTTGTCCCTATTCTTGTACACCGTTTACTACTCCCTATCCTCCACAGAAAGAAGGAAAACACAGGGAAGAACCTAAAGCCACCACAAGCAAAAGGGGCATGGCCGATAATCGGACACTTACACCTTTTACGTGGACCTGAGCTACCTCACAAGGTTTTAGGTGAAATGGCAGAAAAACATGGCCCTATCTTCACGATCAAGCTTGGTGTTCATCAAGCTTTGGTGATAAGTGATGCAAAGATTGCTAAGGACTGCTTTACTACCAACGACAAGGCTTTTGCAAGTCGACCGAAAATGGAAGCATCAAAAATCATGGCCTATAATTATGCGGTGCTTGGCCGTGCTCCATATGGGGACTATTGGCGAAAAATGCGTAAGATCCTTGTGTTGGAGGTTCTTTCTCAACGAAGAGTTGAGATGCTTGGACATATTCGAGCTTCAGAAGTTAGAGCATCCGTTAAAGAGTTATATGATGGGTGGGTAACGAATAAACTTACTGAAAGTTCAGAGTCACAGATGGTAAAGGTGGAGATGAGTCAATGGTTTGGGAACTTGGTTTTAAACATTATGGTTAGGATTGTTTCTGGAAAGAGGTTTTCGCCAAATGATGAAGAACGGGTTCGATTTCAGGCTGTGGCAAGGAAATACTTTGAGTTGTTTGGGGCATTTTTGGTTGCTGATTTTATACCTTATGTCAACTGGTTGGATGTGGGTGGATACAAAAAATTGATGAAGAATATTGGGAATGATTTGGACAATATCGTTGACCGATGGTTAAAGGAGCACAATCAGGAGTGTAAGTCTATACAACAACAAGAAGCGAACCAAGACTTTATGCATGTGCTAATTTCCATTCTTCGACGTTCTTCTAAAGAGGAATTCCCGGGTTTTGACCATGATACAATTATCAAAGCGACAAGTCTAGTACACTCAACCTTTTTATCTCATTGTTTCGTGATTACATTAAATATTTCTTCAGTCTTTTAACTATATAACCTAATCCAAGAGTGTTTAATTGGTGTAAATTCCTGTTCACAGCAAGTCCTGGTAGCAGGCGTAGACACGACATCGGTGACATTAACGTGGGCTTTAACATTGTTGCTCAACAACCCAAAAGCGTTAGAAACTGCCCAAGATGAAATTGATGAGCATGTTGGAAGGGACAGATTGGTGGAGGAGTCAGACCTGAAGAAATTAGTCTACGTCGATGCCATCATCAAAGAAACTTTGCGATTATACCCTGCTGGACCTCTCTCTGTTCCTCACGAGTCAGTGGAGAACTGCATTGTGGGTGGCTACAACATTCCAAAAGGAACTCGGCTAGTGGTAAATCTTTGGAAGTTGCAACGTGACCCAAATATCTGGTTAGATCCCAACGAATTCAAGCCTGAGAGATTCTTGACCAGTCACAAGGATATTGATGTCAAGGGAAACCATTATGAATTCCTTCCTTTTGGTAGTGGTAGAAGAATGTGCCCTGGTGTTTTATTTGCCCTTCAGGCTTTGGGTTTAACGCTAGCTAGTTTGATACAACAGTTTGTGCTCAAGAAATCATCAAACGAACCTGTTGATATGACTGAAAGCATGGTTATGACTAACGGCAAAGCAACACCACTTGACGTCCTTTTCGGCCCTCGTTTATCCTCTAATATGTATGATATTGGTCCATGATATACCAATTTCAAAGCGCCTACAAACCCACTCCATTATCATTCTCTATAAAGCCATCAATTATGATGGGGGCAAGCAAAATAACCCAATTTGGACAGCAAATGTGGAACATGATCGATCTTCAGTATGCTTTTAGAATACTCCTATTACTTATATAGTTAATAAAGCTTGATAATTATTATGTAATGAAGTCATGTGGTTGCATTCTACTCATCTCGTTTATATATGTGTTGTGTACCGATCATTTTCATAAGAGAGTGTTACAAAAAATATTTGTCAATTAGATTAAATGAATGGATGATTATGATGAATAATGGCACCCCGGTAGATAATGGAAGAATATTGAAGTGTTTTCCTTATTGAAACAACCGTAAGGTATATTAGAAAATATGTTTAACAACTAATAAGGAAATTGTGGATGTTCAGGAGTACAAAGACCTAAGTCAATCAAATTTTAAAAATACATCAGAAACTCCATTAACAATGAATGATGATGATTTTGTTGCCCTACCGGCTCAAGGTTAGGTTCACTTCTGCTTAAGCTTCTAACCGAATTTTCAATTTTCAATTTTTGAAAGAATGGATGTTTAACTAAGCTGGATGTGAAACTGCATTCTCTGAAATTTGGAACTTAAATTAGGGTTTTTCAACATTTACATTTACATTTTTCTTATTAAAACATTGTACTTGGAAAACCATAACCAATTCTAGCATTCTAATTTCTATTTAATCTTAACAATCATAGAATTAAACGTACATTACTTCACCAAAATCAGAAAATCTAACATACCTTTACTTTACAAAAATCACAAAATTAAGGTAATTGACCTGTAAGGAAAGGAGTCCATTTTCTTATTAAGAGGAGGAATGGGAAGTGTAGAATTCAAGGTAATTGAAACAGATCCACGAGAATACAACAACAACACTTTGTTCATGCTTCAACCAATTTTCTATCAATCTACATCATTAGTTGATTACAGTGCAATAACCAAATAAGAAACAAAAAACATCCACCTCTAATCTATACACAAAACCTACAAATCACATGAGCAATGACCAAATCATAAACCAAAAATGAGCTAATCTGAATCCAATCCTACATCAGGTTATTTGGGCTATTTAATGAAAGAAAATCGAAAAAAAAAACCTACAAATCCAAAATCCAAAATCCAAAATCAAGAATGATGAGAACGATGACAACAGGGAACCGATCGGTGGTAGAGGGGCAGATGGATGTATAACAGAAGGTATGAGTATTATTGGGATAGGAAGCGACGGGAAGATGTTGAAGCACCAGGTCGGAGAGACAGGGAGGCGACGGTGGCTAGGGTAGCAGCGGCGGTGTCGATGGCGGGGCTGGCAGCGGCAGTGTCGCTTGAGAGGCTGGCAGCAGTGGTGTCGCTGATAGAGGGAGGCAGAGGGAGCGTTGAAGATCAGAGTGGGAGGAAGAAAGGGCAGTAGTGTCATGGAGTATAAAGAATAGAAGAGGGATACGTGTGTCTTTTTTTATTACAGACATGGTTCCAAGTCTGAATTTTTAAGAGCCTATTGATTAATTAAGAGGTTTTTATTAAGATGCTATCAAACATGCTGAATCTGAAAAATTAAGAGTTTGTCTCTTAATTTCTCAATTAAGAGGCTACCAAACAGCCCCTAAGTAACGTTCATATTTGTTGCATCTTTTTAGGAGAAGGCTTCTTCTTTCTTTGACTGAATAAGGAAGTTAGTGGTTCCACTAGGATCCACGTTTATGTTTTTTAGCATGCATGTTCCTTAATTTTCATAAATAAATAGCTTTACTACATCTTAATTCCATCCATAAAAAGTAAGCATGTTCCTTTTGTTTAGGGATTAGTTAATTCCTAGGATCTATATATTGTTTTTGACTGGTGAATGAAATATTCAGATAATTGCTTCAAATTGGTGTTCTTATCAATCCTTCTTCCTCCTTAGAGATTCACCCACTCAACGGGTTGTATCATTTTTGGTGCTTTCATTTCTCATTCTCACCATGCCTACGAAACCAGATTCCACTTCATCCGCTTTCACAGCTGACACCAAACCTCCCTCTTTAGAAACTTCCATGGCCAACATGGTTGATAACATCACCCAACTAGTAACCTCTTCCACTACCAGCCAAAGAGGTTACTAGTTGTGTCAACGGTTACAAGAATCATGAAGCGACTCTTTTTAAACTCCAACAAACAACAACAGTGGCAACATATGAGTTAGAATTCGAACAAATCATTAATTGTGTCAACGGATTGGATAATGAGGTACTCCTCAACTGTTTCCTCTAAGGAATCCTCAACAGTGGCAGCATATTCCCGCTCTTACACTATCACCAACCCGACAATACCACCAGTGACCACCTACATAAAACCAGTCCCGCCCAAAAGTAACACCACCATATCCACCGGTGTCCTTCCAAAACCCCTAACCACCAATAAAACCTTACCCCTTACACGATTGACCCCCGAAGCATTACAAAAACGCCGATCAGAAGGATTATGTTTCAGATGTCCAGAAAAGTACACCCCTGGTCACAAGTGCAACCCACTACAATTTACGTTAATTGTGTACAACGACGACCAACATGCCACCGACGACCTTACAATACAGGACACACCAACTACAGACCCACAAATATTCGTGCTCTCGACGGTGGCATTCTTTGGATTGGCATCCCCACAAGCATTGCGAACCACTGGGTACATATGAAGTCACCCTGTTCTGTTTTAGTATATTGTGGTAGCACTCATAATATAATACAACCAAAAGTTGGGTCGTTCTTCAAATTAAACGAAAACCCAATACCATAATACCCTGTAATGGTAGGAAACGGCACTAGTATCCGTTGTAATGGAGTCTGCCCTAACCTGTGCATCCATCTCGACCTCAGTACCTTCACGATCCCTTTGTTTGTATTACTAGTTGAAGGCACATACCTAATATTACGGGTGGCCTGGCTCTGAACCTTGGGGCATATCTTGGCAGATTTTGCACTCCTCAAATAACATCTAATGTCGGCCCAAAGGCCATCACCCTAGGAGGCGAAACAAACTCCAACTTTGTCTCTAGCCCACAACTCCAAAACCTAATCCACAACGACAGCGTTGCATCCCTCCACGCACTGTACTTCCAACTCGAGACCAATACACCTCCAGCTCTAGACACACTACCCCACCACCCCGACCCCACTATACACCACCTTGTCCAATACCACAGCCCTATTTTCGACATACCCACCAATTACCCCCATTTCGGTCGCAAGACCATCGCATTCCCACACACCCAACAACTCCTCCAATTAACATAAAGCCATATCACTACCCATACTACCAAAAACAGATTATGAACAAGATAATCACTAATATGCTTGCTGACGGGGTAAGTCAACCAAGCCAAAGTCCCTACTCATCACCAGTACTCCTCGTAAAAAAAAAGATGGCACATGGCGATTTTGCATTGATTACCAAGCTCTCAACACCATTACAATCAAGGATCGTTTCCCCATCCCGACTATCGACGAACTCCTTGATGAACTCTATGGTGCCTCTGTTTTCTCGAATATTGACCTAAGGGCCGACTATCACCAAATACGAGTAGCAACAAACGACATTCACAAAACAGCATTCTGGATGGTAGATGGCCATTATGAATTATTGGTTATGCCCTTCGGGCTATCAAACGCGCCATCCACATTCCAAGCAACAATGAACGACCTTTTAGATGCAATGCTCCAACGGTATGTCTTGGTTTTCTTTGATGATATCCCCGTATACATCACTTCCTTGCAACAACATTACATTGACCTGCAAAAAGTTTTGGAACCCTTAGCCCACCAACAATTACACGCTAAGTATTGTAAATGTCAATTTGGTGTCACCAAAATTGACTATTTGGGTCACATTATCTCAGCATTTGGAGTGGCTGCCGGCCCAGACAAAATTCAAGCAATCCAAGCCTGGCCAGCCCCATCGTCGTTCACAACCTTAAGAGGCTTTCTGGGCCTCACAGGCTACTACCACTGTTTTGTCCGACACTATCCCACCATTGCTGCCCCCTAACCGATCTATTGAAACTCAAGCAGTTTTTATGGACACCAGAAGCACAAGCGGCATTTGATAACCTCAAAAAAACCATGGATACGACAATCAGCTTAACCCTCCTGGATTTAAACAAACCATTTAACATCACCACGATGCTTCAAACTTAGTCATAGGAGCATTCCTTTCTCAAAATGAGCAGCCTAATTCCTTCTACAGCAGGAAATTATGCCCTCATATGCAGTCAGCCTCAGCATATGTTCGCCACTTGTACGTAATTACAGAATCTGTAAAAACAATGACGACAATACTTATTGGGACGAAAGTTTTGTATCTTTAAGGATGAAAAAAGTCTCCAACATTTGTTAACACATGTAGTACAAACTCCAGAGCAGTATAAATGGGTCACAAAACTAATTGGATTCGACTTTGAAATTTTCTATAAGCTAGGAAAAGAGAACAAGGTCGCAGACGCACTTAGTCGAATTGAAGAGGCTTAACTCCTTGCAATTTCGTCCACAAAACCAACTTGGTGGACTGAATTATAAGCCGATTATCAAACACCATCAAGTCTACAACTCACCAAGCGACTTCTAGAGACATAAAAAGACAACTGATTTCACATGCGCAATGGGCTCTTGTATCACCACCACTGACTTTTCGTACCTGACCATGAACAAATCTGACACCATTTACTGATAGAATATCATGCAACAACACTTGGAGGACATTCTAGAGTCCTCACCACGACTCAACGTCTGGCAGCCGCCTTTAGTTGGCGCAAACTCAAAGTAGCAGTCTGTTTGTTCATTCTTGAGTGCGAAGTTTGCCAGGAAACAAAATACCCAACACACAAACCTTATGGGTTGCTACAACCAGTTCCAATACCAACACATGTTTGGTGCAACCTCTTCATGGGTTTTATAACTCACCTTCCCTTGTCAGAAGGAAAAACATGCAAAACATTTATCTAAGTCATAGTAGATCGCTTCTCTAAGTTTGCACATTTCGTGAGCATGCCCTCTACATTCAAAGCGCAGACTCTTGCAACAACCTTTCTTCAACAGATTTATTCAACATATTTACAGGTTGCACGAGATTCCAAAGACCATCATTTCGAACAGAGACCCAATATTCTTGAGAAAATTCTGGCGGGAACTTTTCAAGCAACTAGGCACTCGTCTAAACTATTCCACCGCCTACCACCCGTAATCCAATGGTCGGACAGAAGTTGTCAACCACTACCTCCAAAACTATTTACGATCATTTACAAATGAGGAACCTCGCGCTTGGCACAAGTATTTATACCTTGCGGAGTACTGTTATAGTACCTCACACCACTCAGCTATCCAAATGTCACCATTCCAAGTTATACGGCCGCCCAATCCCTGATTGGCATCGATATACCCCGGGAACTGCTACAAATAACACCATTCATATAACCTTAACATAACATAACCACCTTCGCTCCCTGTTGTAGACCAATCTTTGAAAATCACAGCAAAGGATGACCACACTTGCTAACGCCCATCGCACAGACAAAACAATTCAACATTGGTGACATGGTCTACTTAAGGCTCAAAGATTATGAACAACACTCAGTCCAATTTCACACCTCAAAAAAGCTAACCAAATGCTTCAATGTTCCATTGAAGATACTCGAGAAGATAGGCATAGTTGCGCACAGAGTGGAACTCCCATCGGGTACCCAGATTCATCCGGTCTTCCATGTCTTATTGCTTCGTCAAGCCTTTGGTAATCCACAACCCACACCACTTCCTGAGTTCTGGTACCAACAAAGTGCTGAACTAGAGCTCGAGGACGAGCTAGGTGCTAAAGAGGAGGAATTTGATGCATCCTATGAGCCCAACACCATTAAGCCCAATAGAGTAGAGCCCAACCCAAGCTAATCCACGAAGATGGCGCAAGAGGATTACGAAGATCCCAACACGTCTACAAGATTAATTCTAAGTAACATTCACTTCCAAAATTGCTACGGTGGATAGAAAATCACGTAAAAAAATGATTTATGATTTTGTCTCACATAAAAAAATGATTTATGATTTTGTTTCACTTCCAAAATTGCTACGGTGGATAGAAAATCACGTACAATTGATGCTAAAAAAATACATTCTCATTTTTATTTGGTTCCAAAATCGATGAGTAAATAAAATAATGGAGTTTAATTAATGAGTTTTACTAACCTTAATCAGAGTGGCAAGCCAAAATCGCTGGCATGAACAAAAACTATGTTTGTGTACAAGCAATATTCACCAAAGTCGGTGGGGTATGCACCGAAGAAATCACTGAGAGATCTCAAGGATTATGGAGCAAGTTTCGAACTCAAAACGTGATTGTGAATAGAGAGATATACACGCCTTTGGTTTCATTCTCCACTTTATTTTTGGAAGCGATGGAGCTGGATTCACGATTACCTTTCTTCTGCCCGACCTGCGACTTTCAAGGTTTTGGTGTTCAATTTAGCCACTGCCTACTCCATCCTTCAATATTAGAAAAAAAACCATGTTTACCCCAAGTTTGTAATAGTCTCTACGTCGACTGGGGTTAAAGGACTAATTGGTCTAGGAAAGGATTAATCGGCGTCTAGGCGGAGACACTTAATTGTAACATAATTTATTTATAAAAAACTTAATATATATTACCTATATCCTAACAAAATAGGTGAAAAACCATAAAAGTTTGGCATATTTAGTCGTTTAAACATTTAAATCATTGTATATAATAATATTAAACTAATTGGAGATCTTTTTAACAGTTTTAGTCATCGATCATCATAATTTAGTCACCCATTATCATAAATTTGAGTAATCGGGATTTGTTTTTGAAAATTTTGACGTCTGACTTTATGACTTTATTACCGGCTTAGACTGTCTAGACCGCCTACACCCGCCCCACCGACTCCGCCTAACTCAACCGACTAGCATTAATTGTGAATAGTAAGAGGCCGCTTAGCGCCTAGCCAGCCGACTTGGCAGATTTTTACAACGGTGGTTTAACCTCTTGTCAATAATCAGTTCGTACTAGAAAAAAAAAGCAGAAAATCGACAGAGCGAAGTTTACCTAATAGCCGAAATATAAGAGCACATGTTGTACTCACCTTCGCTCTCTTTATGTGTCTCTTTCGACCCCGATAGTTTAGAGATATAGACGACAGTGAATAGTTCTTTTACGGTCACTAAAAACACATACAAACAATTGACGACTTCTAATCGATGATCAAGAAGTGTGATTAAAGGGTTGAATAGATTAAGGGCTTAAATACCCTGTCACTCAAAACACACACAATCAATTGTATATGTGTAATCTCTTTGTTGAATATAGTTGGGTTCGCTTGATTTCATTGGAGAACGAAAAGCATTGGAAATGGGGAACCAAAATTGACAATCGCCACAAAATAGTGGCAATTTTCTGAAGCAACAAAAATACGTTGTTCATAAAAGGCTAGAGAAATTTAGATTATATATAATAATAATAATAATAATAATAATAATAATAATAATAATGAGATTTTCTAAAATGTTCCATGAGTGCACTTATAAAAAAACATTAATTATGTGAAATAATATCATAATTAAATGTAAAGTTCATTAGTTATATCAAATATTTCCTTAATTGATGTATTTCATATTTTGTTAATGACAAATATTCTCTATAATTAATGCATTTATGGTAATATTTTCCATAGTTAATGCTTTTTATACGGGATTTTAGAAAATCTCAATAGTAATAAATATTATTATTAATTAACATTAATAATTATAATAACAACAAAATTTCATTTAATGTATATAAATTAAAAAAAAATTTAAAATATTCATACTTTATGCATTGCCAATGGATTTTTTGAATTATTATACTCCGTCGATAATCGTCTAAATAATTTAATAGAAAACTTTCAATTTACCCACAAATTGATACATATTTAAACTTACTAAAATATGTTGCTGATCCAACAAATTTTTTTATGGATCACAACAGTACTTATATATTTGTCGCTAACCAATAGAGAATTGAAAACTCTTCGCACCAAATGGAGAGGCTGAGAATATATAAATTATAAAAGTTACACTTTACAACCTTGAACAATAAACAAATATACAAATAAGTACAAAACTATTATTGTCTAATATCCCCTTTCTAGCGAAAAGGTAGGGGACCAATACGAAGCTTTTCTGGAAAGAACTCAAACTGATGGCGTGACAGACTTTTAGTGAAAATATCAGCCACTTGAAGCTTAGAAGGAACAAACTCGGTGTGAATCTTGCCAGATAACACAAACTCGCGAATGAAGTGATAGTTAAGGTCAATGAGCATAGCATGTTTGTGAGAAACTGGATTATGAGTAAGAAAGATAGCACTTTGATTATCACACAACAAAGTCGGTCGATCTGGTGAAAGCGCATGAAGCTCTCTCAATAAATGAGTGATCCAAATGATCTCTGCAGTAGTGTTGGCCATTGCTCGATATTCAGTGGAACATCCTAAAAATACAGTCTGAAAATTTCATTTTTAAATCATTTAAGAAAACCATAATTCATCAATCATCATAATGAAAATCATAAATTATGTATCTCAAAACATCGTATCAAATGCTGTATCCAAATCATGTGACAAAATATCAGAGTCTAAATATCCTAGGCTGAACTAAGGGTGTGTGTACTGTAATCATCCCGAACTATTCCCCTTGCTACCGAAAGTACCTGAAACAAAAACTGAAAACTATAAGAACAAAGCTTAATGAGTCTCCCCAAACTACCACATACCATACACATAACATGCAACTAGGAGATACGGGCCCCGCCCACTCTCATGGAGATTCAAGCCCGCCCATACTACGTTAACGGGGAGATTTGGACCCCGCCCACACTCCGCTGTCTAGTAGATTCGGTCCCCGCCCACACTCCGCTGCCTAGGAGATTCGGGCCCCGCCGACACTCCACTGCCTAGGAGATTCGGGCCACACCACACTCCGCTTTCTAGGAGATTCGGGGCCCGCACAGACTCCGTTGTCTAGCATGCATACAAGTATCACACAGACAACAAGTATATATAACTCTATCAAACAATTACATATCTCTACTCAAACAATACTATGAGATTCGGGCCCCGCACACTCTCGGCTACTATGAGATTCGGGCCCTGCCCGCACTCTGCTGCTAACATATCATACATACGGGTCGGCCTTGGTGCCGTAGACCCATTCCTACTGAAGGAAACTCACCTCGCAATGCTGATTGCTGAAATCCTGAGTGAGGTATCTCCGATGGTTTCTCCAACAACTCCCCGGCTAATCAGAACATAATAACACTTAGTCAAAATCTACTAATCCTCCTTAGGGTAAAATGACCATTTTACCCCTGGTCAAAGTTAACACTTTGGTCAATGTCAACCTTCTAGGTTGACCTAACTCGCTGAGTCAGCATATCGACTCGCCGAGTTCTAAAACTCTGAAACCCTAACATCACGACTCAACTCGCCGAGTCACCCTATGACTCACCGAGTTTCGTGGCTACTCATCATCGCGATTAGACAAACTAACTCGTCGAGTCATCCTCACACTCGTCGAGTTCCACCGTAATCTGAAATGGGACAAGATAATCCAACTCGTTGAGTTCCTTGCCAACTCGCCGACTTCCATGAACAAAACGGGGATCCTCGGTCGGACTCGTCGAGTTCCTATATGAACTCGCCGAGTCCCTTACAGATCTAACCTATACAGCTGATTCCTCAGATCTAGGGTTCCAAAATACATATCCAGATCGTTTCGATGGCCCATTTCTATAATGTTGGTGACTTGATGGCTTTGCACACCTCAAATGGACCCAAACTCAAGTTATAACAATCTACTTCCATGAACATGGCCATTTCTTGGACAAGAATGGGTCTAAGACCCTTTTCATGATTCTAAGGGACAAATATTACTTGTAATGGGAATGTTTGACATACAATCGATGAAGGGTAACATATTCTCCAGAAAGGGTCAAAAAGACCCATAAATCAAAACTAGAAGAGATCTAAGCTATGAATCCTCAAGTTAGGGACTTTTTACCTCAGAAGGATGCCAAAAATGGATGAGATCCCGGATCTAAAGCTTCTCTTCAAGCTTGATGGCTTCTAGCTCTTCCAACTCCTTTACCAAGCACAAAAACACACCCAAAACTTCAAGTTTCTCACAAGAGGGCTCACAAAATGATTTAGGGTTTTCAGCGACACGGAGGCTGGCAAATGAGGCCCTAAAGTCGGATTAAGCGGCTTAAATAGGGTGAAAACCCCGAAAATAGGGTTTCTTCCTGACGGACCTACTCGTCGAGTCGAGGCACTCGACTCGTGAAGTAGATCACTTAAATCCCACGTCCAATCTGGCTTTTACTCGACGAGTTAGGGATACAAACTCGTCGAGTAGATCTTACAAAATGAATACTTTTATGATTTAAATGAGTACCAGGACTCGGGCATTACATTCAGACTCACAACTAGAGCAAAAGACAGTTGGTTGTTTCTGATTGGTTTTTAGCATAACAAACAATCCATATGTGTGCATGCAACCCTAATTCTTGGATCTATCTTTTTCTAATTGAACATACAAGAATTGAACACAAAAAAAGAAACCCTAGGAGGCATTTATTATTTTCGAAATTAACAACAAGAGAAAGAAAACTAACCTTTGAATGTTATGTAGTAATAACAAACAATTCCTTGTTGTTGTAGAAGCTTGAGAACTAGTGTCACAAGGGTAACAGGTCTAATGGCTCACAAACACACTTAGCAAGAGGATGATATGAGAGAGAAGGAGGATGAGGAAGCTTCAAAATTTCGGCTCTTCTTAGGGTTTAGAGTGTGGCCAAAATCAATAGGGGGTGTAGCTCCTTATATAGTTGTTGTTACTTAGAGCCAAAGCTAGGGTTTGCTGGAGGAAACCCTAATTCCCTAGCTTAGGGCCTAAGCAGCCCATGCGTTCCCCATCCAAGGCTTTGGACGAAAATTCTAGGGCCTCCCTAGAAGTTTTCATCCAACCTTTCTAGGGTGGTCCAAGAGCCCAAATCCAAAACTATTAATAAATTACTAAATAACCCCTGCACTTTTAATTAATTCCTTTAATCCCAAAATTAAATCCAAATTAATTTCTGATTAAATATTAATTAAACAATATGATTTCTAATTAATATATTATTTCCATAACATATTAATAAATCATTTATTACAATTTATTAATCAAATAATAAATTCTTCCTCTTTCTTAATATGTCATCCTGTCTGGTTGCTAGTGTGAAGGTAACCCAAAAGGATTGTGCTACTATTAATTCAAGTACATACCAATTATAGTTATGGGCTTAGACACCTAATCCAACACTCTCCCACTTGTATAAGTCTAATAAATATAGTTGCAAGAATAACTTCAAAAATTGACAAGCAAATTATAGTTCTCAAAGCCGCTGTCGAACTCTGACCTAGTCAGTTGTGTGTCCTAAGATAAGTGATCATATAATCCTCCGTTCTTCAAGATATCATGTGGAAAAATGACATGGAACATAATCAATTTGATTGTCCAATACTTTATTTCCCGATTTTAGATTTGTAATGATAAAGAACTACTAATTGAACACATCAATTTAGTCCTTGTCGGTCCCGACATTATAAGTCAATACCCAATCATCGAGGGGCCCAAGATATCGCTTTTCCCGTTAGCGCAAATGGAATAGATAAACTTTGACTTATATGCTTACACTATTTACTCATCAATTCATGCACAACAATACATTTTATAACATCAAGTTACTAATGCGTTTACATATCATCAATGTAAAACAAACTCATAAACAACAACTCATATGTCTTCATTTAAATATTATACGATATTATTGTCTCAGGATTACTCGTGATATATTCCACGAAGTAATTCTATGAGCATGGGTTAATCCAATACTTAAAATCCATATTTTCAAGTATTCATAAATGTTGCAGCAAACCATTGCTATGTCTAAACCCTTAGACAATCTACAACCCAATTCATGACAACCTTAATTCATTAATTACTTCCAAGAGTATGAACGATTGTGGATGTTTGAATAATCTAATTATTAGGGAAGGAAAAACATGCAAAATGAAACACAATAATAAACAATTGACAAATTACAGTATACAATACTCGTAAATAATTCTCTATTATTTAATCATCAAAAGTCAATTACATTTACTTTGTTGCAAGTTTCTAAATATCTATCTAATCACCTAAACTAATATCATCTTTCAGACCAATGCTCCTGGCATGTTGAACGTCCTTAACCCTACTCAGACCCTTTGTGAGTGGATCGGCAGGATTCTCTTTAGATGATACCCTCTTCACGACGAGGTGTCCTTCTTCTACTCTATGTATGATAAAGTGGTATTTTCTATCGATATGTCTAGATTTACCATGATCTCTTGGTTCCTTTGTCAAGGAAACTACTCCTCATTATCGCAGAAAATCTCTATTGGCTCCTTTATGGTTGTCACAGCTCCAAGGTCTCCGATGATGCTCTTCTACCATATAGGCTCCTTTGATGCTTCGCTTGCTGTAATTGTCACAACCCCAAACTTTTATTCTTATAATAGTCAACTTTGGTCAAACTTATTTCTTTCATTATCTTAAATGAGATGGATTATTGGTTTATGAGTTTTGAAGCCTAGTAACTAAGTGTGTTATAGTTTGGAAGGGAAAAGCCTTAGGAATCGAGAACCCTCGTAGCCGTGAACCACCGAGCCGTGAACCTACGAAGCTGTGAATCTCTTCAGACCATGATCAAGCTTCAGACCGTGAAACCTCAGTTCACGGCCGTTAACTCCTCGGCCGCAATCACCTCCCTATATATACGTGTTTGATCGATTTTATCTTCATTTCTTTACTTCTTGTTGTGATCTCTTCCATTCTCTCTCAAGTATCATCCTCAAGAACACCCTCTTCTTCCCTTAAACACCCCTTTTCTTTTATATCTCTTTGGTATACCACAAAAGGGCCTTCAAACAACTCACCAATCCACAAGATCTTTAAGTGTTCTCACATCTTTAGGCCGTGAACCCTTCAACATGGGCCGTGAACACTCATGTGTTCTTGGGCCGTGAACCCTCCTTAGGGCCGTGAACACCATTTCAGCCTCCTAACTTGCTTCTAGCACTCTTTTGGTGAGTTATTCTTGCATTCTTAGTTTTTTCCTAAGCACCTTTGTAGTTATTTTCACTAACTATATACATAAATGGATAATAATATGCTAATTAGGACTCAATTGTGTCTCGGGACTTCGTTCGTAGAACCTATCTTCCTATATTGAACCTTCTGTTGAATCGCCACATAAGGTGAGTTCATACCCCCATGTCTTTTTCCAACTTTTTAAATGTTTGGGGGGGGGGGGGATACAAGTATAACACAAGAAATGTTGTGTTTTAAAATATAAATTGCTTATTATGTCTTTGTACCAATGAAATGTATTTAGAACATGAAACTTTGAATAAATCGTAGAAATAAGTTTATAAAATTTAATAAGTTTAACTTAAGGAACAAACGGATATTTTTATAAACTTATCTGTTAATTATAAAAAGGGTTTTCCACACTATTACATGTAAAGTTGTTAATCTTGCTTGTGAGGCACGTCTTCGAGTACTCATATAAGTACTAGTGTGAGTCTACCCTTACGACCAGAGTTTCCTGGAGGGAGAACGTGAATTTGAGTATAGATCTATACGAGATTGACAATACCACGCCTCGTTGTTAGCTACAACCGGACCGGTAGGTCTGCGGGTGACAAATGTCATATTTTTCGACGTCTAAAATACGTCGTGTTTTACACTAGTCAAATTAGTATGGTCATAAAACTCACAATAGATAACAACGATATATTTACGTAGTAATATACTTTACATGAACAATATCAAGGGATAATAACTATGTGATTACTCGGTATATACCATAGGGTTAGATAAAACTGAAATCCGATAGACAGTGGAATGTATGACTTCCGCCTCATTTCCTGTTCCTTGTTTGGTTGTGGGCTTGGGGCAGATTCACCCACTCAACTGTCTGTTCGATCTCGGTTATATACAACTCGTATGTATTAAATGATCATAGGAGGGTAGTATCGTCATATCTGGTTTTCCAGAACAACCAAGACTTTATTCAGTATTAACATATCAACAAAAGTAGATATCATTTGAGTAAGTATATTGAGTATACTTGTACTTTTCAATCTTGGAACAACATAGACAACCAGTCGGTTTTATAGAAAATATAAGATTTTCTATGGTAAACATCATTCTTTTAAGATAAATAGCTTTTTCCGAAAACAATAGCATTTTTCCGAAATCAATGTTTCACAATTGAGTTAGTGAAACTAGAAACTTATCCATAAAAGGTTTCACAATTGAGTTATAGAAAATATAAGACTTTCTGAAAACAATAGCATTTTTCCGAAATCAATGTTTCACAATTGAGTTAGTGAAACTAGAAACTTATCCATAAAAGGTTTAATACCCATTATTAAACTATTGTAACATAAAAGACCATAAATGGTTAATTCTATAATTCCTTAGTTTATACATCATGGTTATATATAATTAATATCTAATAGGCAGTGGAATGTGTGACTTCAACCTTACTTCCTGTTCCCTGTTTGGTTGTGGGCTTAGGGCAGACTCATACATTTAACTACCCGTTCGATATTAGATTATATAAATCTAGCACAAACAAAGTGATTATAGAAGGAACTATTGTGGTTACCATTTTTACTAAAGGAAATATATGATTTCCTTAAATAATATTTTCATCAAATACAAAAGAACTAGTACAGTTAACTTCGTAAGCACCAAATGAATACGCCAGGGTTATATACAATGAAGATCTAACAAACAATGGGATGTAAGACTTCCGCCTCATTTCCTGTTCCTTGTTTATTTGTGGGCTTAGGACAGATTCACACAATCGATTGTCTGTTTACTCTGGATTGTATATAACTTGTATCCATTTAGTACTCATAGAAGGAATTGTGGAGTCATTTTTACTTATCATGATATCACATCAGAAAATATAGGATTTTCTGAAGGAACTGGCGAACTTTTTTTAAAGAACTTAGAGTATACTTTTTACAACTAAAATACTTATGAACTCACCAGCTTAAATGCTGATCTATTCTTTCAAAATAACTTGTATTCTCTGGAAACTAGTAGACAGGTACGCGCACCGGGATTTAGAAGATGGAGCATAGTAGCTTCATGTCTTGTTTTGTTATTTACTTTTGGAGTCAATCTTATGTGAATCACATACTTTGTAAACACTTTCATATTAATGAAATGGGTGTTTGTTACTTTGATTACTATGATGCATGTGTTGTGATACTAAGCATGACGTCCTCCGCCCCCCGAACGTTTCCGCCGTTCCGGTTTGGGGGTGTGACAGATTGGTATTAGCGCATTGTTTATAGTGAACTAAGTATATCAACCTATAAAAGATATACAACTATAAATACAATGGGGCCGAAGTGCTCTGTCTAAAAGTATATTTTTAAAATATAACAATATTTTTATAAAAGTATACATACCTTCAGATATATATACATACTAGAACAAGTATCACAAGAAGAACAAAATAGAAGTATTTAATGGTTGGACACTGCGGTCAAACTAGGACAGTTATGTAATCATATATGGGATCAATATAGCCTGATCAACTATATTTATTTGAGATATGACCAACATGTGTTTGGGAGTGATGTGGTGTTGCAACAGACTTAAATCTTACCTAACTCTTTATGCCAGGGGATTTCTAGATCAAAACATAAAGTTAAAATACTATAGGAGTATTTTATGATACTATAAGATAACAACAAGTTTAAAACATACCAAGTTCATACCATTAAAATGCTATAGGAGTATTTTACGCACTATAAATAACTTATGTGAAAATTTAAAAAGAACCTTACTGGTAGGTCTATAATTCCGGAGTGTATACTCCCAATGTTTTATATAATTCCGATTTTATAGACTTAGAATTTGTGATCTATGCTTTACTTCCTGTTCCTTGTTTGGTTGTTGTTTTAGAGTAGGATCACTTATTCGAAGGTCTATTTAATCTTAAGTTATATACAACTTGTATACACTGCGCAATTATAGGAGGACCCAGTAAGGATCACCCCATAATGTTTCACTTGATCTCATAGATTCTTTAGGCAGTTCCATTCTTGCACAACAAACCTAGATAGATGTAACCACTCCATCATAGCAGTCAGCAGAGAAGTCAAGGAGGAACAAAAATAGGTTCATAAGGAGTTTTCCAAAGAGGGATCAACCGAAGAAACCAAATGTCCTATGCGTCATACCAATAAATAATAACCTAAAATGACTTAGTGAGCTAGTGAATACACTAATCACACTATGTGTTAGGCTTATTTCCTTTTCGTACAACTGGTAACAGTTATTCAATTCACAGAAATTCATTCGAGGATAGCCACTTCTGATTCATAATGTTTATTTTATATAGAATCCCTTTATGAATTGTTTTTCAGAACCCTATGAAAGTCAGAACAGGATACACTCAGAACTAGGATAACTTAGTTATTCAACATTCGGCTTATTACCACTGCTATAGACTTATTTCCGCTTCCATTTGTATTCATTTTAGCAAAAGATGCCTCGTGGTAGACGTGTAAGGCACGTAGTGAATAAAACAACAGGGAACCCACCACCACAAGACGACCCTGCTGCTCTCTAAGTAGCGGTAACAGCCGCAGTAACAACTGCTATAAATCAAATCCGCGCGAGTGGTACCAGTGGATCTGGTAGCGGTACCCACCTATCTAACCCCAGAGTTACCTACGGGAACCCACGGGAGTGTTCGTACAAGGACTTCATGAAGTGTAAACCCAAATCCTTTAATGGAAATGGGGGAGTCATTGCTCTAATGCGATGGTTCGAGAAAACAGATTCAGTTTTCAAAATTTGTCTGTGCCCAGAAGGGAGCAAAGTGAAGTTTGCCGCCTGCACCTTCTCCGACAGAGCCCTAACATGGAGGAATAGCCATGTTAAGTCACTGATCCTATCAGTGGCTAACTCTATGGGTTGGGAGAACCTGAAAGAGATGATGTTGGAAGAATACTGCCCAAGAGACGAAGTTCAAAAGTTGGAGCAAGAGCTATGGGAGCATACCATGGTCGACTCAGACATAGTGGCCTACACTGACAGGTTTAGCGACTTGGCAGCACTGTGCCCCAGGATGGTTACCCCGGAGAGTAAGAAGATAGAAAAGTACATCTGGGGCTTATCTACCCCGATTCAGGAGAATGTACTGTCTTCTAATCCAATTACCTTCGATAGCGCCAAACGCCTGGCCCAGCGAATCATTGACCATGGAGTCCGCCATGGCGTGGTGGTCCCTGTTCCCGAGCCATCAAAGGGAGGGGACTATAAACGAAAGTCAGGGAACAAGAGGAAAGAACAAACTGCACAAACCCCCCCCCCCCCCCCCCCCGCAGGAGCATCAAGTAGTTGCTGTACACGCCGCCACAACACCTGCCATTCCAGCACATGTCAGTCGATATGCTGGAACTCTATCGAAGTGTGGTAAGTGTAACTACCACCACACCGGAGTATGCCGGGAAATGTAGTGCCTGAATTGCCGCAGGAAGGGCACACTGCTCGTTTTTGCAGGGCACCGGCACAACCAATCTCCCATGTCCCAGAAGTAGAAGTAAAACAGGCCTGCTATGGTTGTGGTGAGATTGGGCACTACAAGAGGGATTGCCCAATAACGAAGAACTTGGGCAGGGAAGGGCAAAAACTGATGATCACCGCAGGAGAGACTGCCCCGGAACAACCAGCAAACAACGATACGTCTTCTAAATAAAATTACTTTAAAGATTTAAGTTTATATTAATATCAATATTAAAACTTGGGGAAAATTTAAAAGTAATTATAAATTATTATTTCATCCGAAACGAGTTACATCATTCATAAGAACGCTAAAGATCCGTACAGGTGAGCTATGATGGCTTAGTATGTACATCAGGGTTGTGCATAGCTAAGATTTTGCAGACTAAGAGTGAGTGATTCCGCCTTAATTCCTGTTCCTTGTCTGGTTGTGGACTTAGGGCAGAGTCACTAAGTCGACCGTCTTATTCATCTTAATTATACATAACTTGTATGTGCCAAGCGATCATAGAGGTACCAAGAAGGGTCATAATATAAAGTATCGTCACTAGTTATCAAAGCACTTTCACTGCTAGTACTCGCTTATTGCGGTAATTTTTGTGGCAGTGGTAATATCGAGAAAGCACTTGAAAGCCTACACATAATACATTGTCGAGCACACTAGGGATACACCATCGTATAACAAACGTTTCCTTCAAATCGGCCTAACATTTGTCTCTATAAGGAGTTCCAACGTTGTCATTCCTCATGGATTGGCGTGGTCCTCACCGTACCAATTTCATGTGCTCTGAAAACCTTTCGCCGTAACCAACCGACTAACAAAACCCTCGTCACTCGTAACGACAACCCGACTCAGACTTCAGAATCGTCTCCCTCATATTCCAAACCCCGAAGTACTCATGCGAGGAGTACCTTGCCCTCTGAAACCTTTCTGATGTATACTCAACAAACCTTCCAGAACTACCACTCGTCCAACAGGTCAAGTTCAAGCACAGAGGCTAAGGACAAATACGGTTAATCTATCACTACTAAGTGTATACGAGAGAGCAGTATATAATTAAGATTCTGCAGACTGAGAATGTGTGTTTCCGCCCTATCTCATGTTCCTTGTTTGGTTGTGGACCTGGGGCAGAGTCGCACATCAGACCGTCATACTAATCTGAACGACTTGTATACACGAGGTGATAATAGATGGACCAGGTATTAATCCTATCATGAAGTTCAGGGAAAAGTTGCCCAATTCTATGAGTGGGTATTCTGCCATTCAGAGGAGCACGACCCCAAGAGTACTGCTAAGAAAGATAATTTCGGGACAAAATTCCATCTAACGGGGGGATGATGTCACAACCCGAAAATTTTATTCTTATAAAAGTTAACTTTGGTGCTTCTTGCACTCTTTTGGTGAGTGTCACTCTTTTATTCTCACCAATCCACAAGATCTTCAAGTGTTCTCACATCTTTGGGCCGTGAACCACTCATAGGGCCGTGAACCCTTCAACATGGGCCGTGAACACTGATGTGTTCTTGGGCCGTGACCCCTCCTTAGGGCCGTGAACACCATTTCAGCCTCCTAACATGCTTCTAGCACTCTTTTGGTGAGTTATTCTTGCATCTTTAGTTGTTTCCTAAGCACCTTTGTAGTTATTTTCACTAACTATATACATATATGGGTAATAATATGCTAATTAGGACTCAATTGTGTCTCGGGACTTCGTTTGTGGAACCTATCATCCTATATCGAACCTTCTATTGAATCACCACATAAGGTGAGTTCATACCTCCATGTCTATTTCCAACTTTTTAAATGTTTTAAGGGGGGGGGGGGAATACAAGTATAACACAAGAAATGTTGTGTTTTAAAATATAAATTGCTTATTATGTCTTTGTATCAATGAACTGTATTTAGAATATGAATCTTTGAATAGATCGTAGAAATAAGCTTATAAACTTTAATAAGTTTAACTTAAGGAACAAAAGGATCTTTTTATAAACTTATCTGTAAATTATAAAAAGGGTTTTCCACATTATTACTTGTAAAGTCGTTAATCTAGCTTGTGAGACACATCTTCGAGTACTCATATAAGTACCAATGAAAGTTTACCTTTACGACCAGAGTCTCCTGGAGGGAGAGCGTGAATTTGTGTATAGATCTATACGGGATTGACAATCCCGCACCTCACTATTAGTATGGTCATAAAACTCACAATAGATAACAACGATATATTTACGTAGTAATATACTTTTCCTGAACAATCTCAAAGTATAATAACTATGTGATTACTCGGTATATACCATAGGGTTAGATAAAACTGAAATTCGATAGATAGTGGAATGTGTGACTTCCGCCTCATTTCCTGTTCCTTGTTTAGTTGTGGGCTTGGGGCAGATTCACCCATTCAACTGTCTGTTCGATCTCGGTTATATACAACTCGTATGTATTAAGTGATCATAGGAGGGTAGTATCGTCATATCAGGTTTTCCAGAACAACCAAGACTTTATTCAGTATTAACATATCAACAATACTAGATATCATTTGAGTAAGTATACTGAGTATACATGTACTTTTCAATCTTGGAACAACATAGACAACCAGTCGGTCTTATAGAAAATATAGGATTTTCTATGGTAAAGATCATTCTTTTAGGATAAACGGCTTTCGATGGAACTTTCTGAAAATAAAAACATTTTTACCGAAATCAATGTTTCACAATTGAGTTAGTGAAACTAGAACCTTATCCATAAAATGTTTAATACGCATTATTAAACTAGTATAACATAAAGGACCTTAAATGGTTAATTCTATAATTCCTTAGTTTATACATGAGGGTTATATATAATGAATATCTGATAGGCAGTGGAATGTGTGACTTCCGCTTTCCTTCCTGTTCCTTGTTTGGTTGTGGGCTTAGGGCAGATTCATACATTTAATTGTCCGTTCAATATTAGATTATATATAGCTAGTACAAACTAAGTGATTATAGAATGAACTATTATGGTTACCACTTTTACTAAAGGAAATATATGATTTCCTTAAAGAATATTTTCATCAAATATAAAAGGACTATTACAGTTAACTCCGTAAGCACCAAATGAATACGCCAGGGTTATATACAATGAAGATCTGACAAACAATGACATGTGTGACTTCCGCCTTATTTCTTATTCCTTGTTGGGTGGTGGGCTTAGGGCAGATTCACACAATCGATTATCTATTTACTCTGGATTGTCTATAACTTGTATCCATTTAGTACTCATAGATGGAATTGTAGAGTCATTTTTACTTATCATGATATCACATCATAAAATATAGGATTTTCTGGAGGAACTGGCGAACTATTCTAAAGAACTTAGAGTATACTTTTTATAACTAAAATATTTATGAACTCACCAACTTAAATGTTGATCTACTCTTTCAAAATAACTTGTATTCTCAGGAAACTAGTAGACAGGTATGCGCATCGGGATTCAGAATATGGAGCATAGTAGCGTCATGTCTTTGCTTTGTTATTACTTTTGGAGTCAACCTTTTGTGAATCTAATACATTGTAAACACTTTAATATTAATGCAATGGTTGTTTGTTACTTTGATTACTATGATGCATGTGTTGTGATACTAAGCATGACGTCTTCCGCCCCCGAACGTTTCCGCCGTTCCGGTTTGGGGGTGTGACAGTAATGTACACTGATTCACAGGTAGAATCAGCCACGATTTCCTTCTTGGAACTTTTCCAAGTTTCCGCTCTTCCATTAAGGGTAAACACCCAACAATATTGTGAAGGGAAGTTGTCTCTGTCTGTCTAAAAGTTGGCGTCACTATACCCAATAACTCTTAAATCATCACTGCCACCAAGCACAAGGACCCAGTCCTTAGTTCTTCATAGATAATTAAGATCGTTCTTCACCGTTATCCAATGAGCTTTACCTGGATTTACCTGATATCGACTAACCATGCTCAATGCAAAATCCACATCAACGCGAGTACATGTTATAACATACATGATCGATCCAACAGCTGAAGCACATGGAACTCGACTCATTTCTGTTATCTCTGCATCAGTACTCGGACTTTGAGTCATACTCAGTTTGGTATTACTTTGGATAGACAACTCTCCTTTCTTCGAATTTTTCATGTTAAAAGGCTTTAGCACCATATCCAAATGTGTGCTTTGACTAAGTCCAATTAGTCTTTTACTCCTGTTTCTCAAAATCCTTATTCCTAAAATATAAGCAGCCTCTCCCAGATCCTTCATAGCGAAACACTTTCCAAGCCAAGATTTAACCTCTTGCAAGGTTGCAATATTGTTTCCTTTGAGTAGTATATCATGAACATACAATACCAGGAAGGTGACTATACACCCACTAGCTTTGACATATACACAAGATTCATCTTCACTTCTATAGAAGCCAAACTCTTTAACTTTCTCGTCAAAACAAAGATTCCATCTGCGAGAAGCTGGTTTCAATCCATAGATTGATTTATCAAGCTTACACACTCTATTGGGGTAGTTAGCATCCACAAAAACCTCTGGCTGACTCATGTAAACATCCTCAGCCAACATCCCATTTAGGAAAGCAGTTTTGACATCCGTATGCCAAATTTCATAATCGTGAAATGCAGCTATGGCTAACGTTAACCTAATAGATTAATCGTAGCTACTGGTGAGAAGGTCTCATCATAGTCAACCCCTAGGGTTTGAGTAAAGCCCTTCGCAACTAGTCGAGCCTTGAAAGTGTGTACCTTTCCATCTATGTCGGTCTTCTTCTTGAAGATCCATTTGCACCCAACTTTCTTACGACCTGGTACATTGGCAACCAAATTCCAAACTTGTTTGTCATACATGGACTTGCTCTCGCTGTCCATTGCCTCTTTCCACTTGGCAGACTCAGGGCCTGCCATGGTTTCCTTGTCGTTAGAAGGCTCATCAAAATTTATCAGTGTATTATCACTGATAAACGTATCGCCATCTGTAGTAATATGGAAACCATAAAACTCTAGTACCATTCTAACTCTATTGGAACATCTAAAAGGTAACGACTTGTCAATAGGTTCAACCAGAATTTCTTCCTCGAGTTGAGCGCTAGCATTAGAGTTTCCTTTATCGTTTAACTCTTGAATTTTGTCACACCCCAAAATCGGAACGGCGGAAACGTTCTGAGGTGGAGGACATCATGTTTAGTACCACAAGGAATGCATTATAGTAAGCAAAGTAATGAACAACCATTTCATTAGAAAGAAAGCGTTTACAAAGTGTGTGATCACACAACATAAAATACATAAGCAAATAACAAGCAAGACTTGAAACTATACTGCTCCATCTTCTGAATCCCAGTGCGAGTACCTGTCTACTAGGCTCCTGAGAATACACGTTATTTGAAAGAGTTGATCAGCAATTAAGTTGGTGAGTTCATAAGATTTTAGTGATATAAATAAATCGTAAAATCTGTCTAGAAAAGTTCGCCAGTTCCTCTTAGAAAATCCTATATTTTCTACTTTGGTGAAAGATACGTAAAATGATTCTACAATCCTTTCTATGAGTACTAAATATATACAAGTGATATACAACTCCGAGTAAACAAACAATCGATTGAGCGCATCTCCTCTAATGCGGAAAACACACATCCCATTGTTTGTTTGATCATTGTAGTATATAACCCCGGTGTATTCACTTGTTACTCATGGAGTTAATTGTAATGGTTCCTTTATATTTAATGAAAAGATTCTTTAAGGAAAACTCTTATTTCCTATAATAAAATGGTGACCACAATGATTACTCCTATAATCACTTAGTTTATACTGGCTATATATGATCTAATATCGAATAGAGAGTTAGTTGGGTGAATCTGCCCTAAGCCCACAACCAAACAAGGAACAGGAAGTAAGGCGGAAAGCACACATCCAACTATCTATTGGATATTAATGATATATATATATATATATCCGTGATGTATAAAATAAAGTATTATAGAGTTAATCACATAATGTCCTTTAAGTTTATGCTGGTTTAATAAAATGGATTAAACCTTTAACTGGTAAGTTTCTAGCTTTGCATACCTAAAGTTCTGATTTGGAAAGTATATTCCGAACTAGAAAACTGTGCATTGACTCTGTGTCCTATGACTTGACCCATACCTGGTACCCTCATGATGACTCAATGTATACTGGACATATATATCTAGAATCGGATAGATAGTAGACTGGGTGAATCTGTTCCAATCCCACAACCAAACAAGGAACAGGAAATGAAGCGGAAAGTACACATCCTATTACTCGTCGGATCCTATTGATATATATGTATCCTTTGATGTATACATTAGGGAATCATAAGGTTAGTATTATGGTCCTTTCTAATAAACGTAGCCTTCCACCAAGGCATCAAATGTTATGGGTGTTATTTCCTTGTATTAGTAGG
Organism: Lactuca virosa; assembly: GCF_052849685.1. Taxonomy (NCBI): domain Eukaryota; kingdom Viridiplantae; phylum Streptophyta; class Magnoliopsida; order Asterales; family Asteraceae; genus Lactuca; species Lactuca virosa. The sequence continues at coordinate 300,535,961 of NC_136429.1, read as the reverse complement.
TATTTTCCCATGTGAGACTATCTTTAACTAAATATAGTTTATACATTAATGAATATGTGAGAAGATCACAAGTAAATGTAATAGGGAAAATAATGTTTTACCTCAGCAATGATACCGCTGGTTATAAAGTAATAAAATACAGACTCCAGGTAGTATTAAATAAACGATACACCTCGGGGAGTCTAAAGTAGTAAAATACAGACTCCAGGTAGTATTAAATGAACGATACACCTCGGGGAGTCTAAAGTAGCCTTTAGTCCTAAGTCGGTAAATTAAAGGTTTAAATGTGAACTAGTATATAACTAGGAAGATATATTATGATAGTTTTATCACCTCGTGCCTGCTAGTCCTGGTACGTGAAATTGTACCAGTGTCAATGCAAACCCGACAAGATATATTATTAGGTTTATCACCTCGTGCCTGCTAGTCCTGGTACGTGAAATCGTACCAGTGTCAATGCAAACCCGACAAGATATATTATTAGGTTTATCACTTCGTGCCTGCTAGTCCTGGTACGTGAAATCGTACCAGTGTCAATGCAAACCCGGCAAGATATATTATTAGGTTTATCATCTTGCGTCTGCTAGTCCTGGTACGTGAAATCGTACCAGTGTCAATGCAAACCCGACAAGATATATTATCAGGTTTATCATCTCGTGCCTGCTGGTCCTCGTACGTGAAATCATACCAGTGTCAATGCAAACCCGGCAAGATGTATTAACGTGATTTTTCCCGGTACTTAGTATGGTGTATTCCTCCCTGTTTCTCTTCATAGTGGGTTCTCTTTATATTATCGTGTATTGTATCTAGCATGAACTGGATTTCTAAACTATACCTATTATAGTTTACTTTTAATATACTTGAACTGACTCCTTGCATGCTTTATTGTATTAGAAGGAAATGAATAGTGATTTTCCTAAACTATACCTATTATAGTTTACTAATGTTTTCCTTGAACTGATATTGAAAAGACTCTTTTATCTACCAAGTTATGCCAGTACTTTAAAAACGGAGTTTTGTGAAACTATAAAGTAACATAACTTTAAAAGAGTTTTTGAAATGTTTTGATCACTTATAAAAGGCATAAACAATATTTTGAAAGATGTTTGAAACAAACAATTACACAAGTATCATTGTGTTCAACTTGTATCCCCCCCCTTAAAACATTGAAAACAGTTAAAAGATTTATTACGGGGTATGAACTCACCTGATGTGGGTGATTCAACGAATATGCGTGTAAGGATGAGAAGTTCCACGAATGAAGTCCCGAGACACAACAAGTCCTAAATGATATACATTGTCATATATTGACATAAAGATAGTGCTTAGAAGCAACCAAATGCAAGGAAACACCTTACGGGACTAGGAAACACTTTGTCCAAGTGTTTGAATCACATGTGATTCACTAAATGGGAGTGTACGACCATATTGATGGGTGTGCGGCCAGCATGTGTGTGCGGTTCCACACAGGAGTGTGCGGCCGTACAGAGGGCGTGTGCGGTCGTACATAGGGGTGTGCGGCCGTACAGAGGGCGTGTGCGGTCGTACACAGGGGTGCGCGGCCGTACACTCTTCATTCATGCCCAAAATGCCGATTTTCAGGTGTTTCAAGGCCAATACCAAGTCCAACTAGCAATTGAAGGCCAAACTCTTACCTTGGAGTGTGTTTAAGGTGTGTACGGCCACCTTATGAAGGTGTGCGGCCGTACACCTTCAAGTGATGAAGAACATGAAGAACATGAAGAGCTTTAAGCTTAGATCAAGGTGGTTTACCAGTATAACAAGCTAAATGATGGAGTGATTCACGTTTTTGAGGCCCTTAGAGTGTTCTTGGATGAAGTTTTTAGAGAGAGAAAGTAGTGTGTAGCCAAAAATGGAAAAAGAGTGAATGAGGGGTCTCCTCCTATATATGGGGTGGGTGTACGGCCAGGAGAGGGGTGTGCGGCCGCACACCCAGTGTGCGGCCCTACACTCCTGATCTTGGAGTGTAAGGCCTAGATTTGATGCTAAAAGTGTACGCGATCCATTTCTATGCTCAATGCTTGAATGTACTGACCTTGGGGTGTGAGGAATAGATTGATGAACACTAGAGGAGCTTAAGTGTGTGTATTTGAAGATGAACAGAAGAGAGTGTACGGAATACAGAGAAGGGAGTGTGTGTTAGTGTGTGTGAATCTTGTAAGGGAACTTCATTCTAATCAATACTATACAAGATTCATATTATTCTTCTTCTCCTTCTCTTCTATTTGATCTGACATCATCCGTTTGATTGGGATTCCGCACCATCAAACGGATCTGATTGATACACAAGCAGATTAGGGACTTACAATTGGTATCAGAGCTTGGATTGTATCAGTCCATTTTTTCAGATCTGGAGCTTATTTGATCTTATTTTGAAGAGATTTTTGTGTTTTTGGATAGATCTTGGCAGAATAGGGGCGGTTTCTTCTTCGCGTTTTTCCTAAAAACGAGTTTTTGATCGAGTTTTGGAGCAAAAAGGGGCAAAAACGCTGTTTTTCGTCAAGAACAGCGACTTCCGAGGTGTTTACGGTCGGCGGCGGCGTTTACGGCTAGGGTTTCCGAGCTTACGGTCCGGAGTTTACGGTCCGAGCTTACGGTCTGGAGTTTACGGTCCGAGGCCTCGGAGTTTACGACTCGCGTTTACGGTCAGCAGCGTTTACGGTCTCGCACCTCGCACCAGGTCCTCGCCTTCGCGCCTCGGATCCTCGGCCTCGCTTCATCCTCGCCTCCCAGCCTCGTCCTCGCTTCGCATCCGGCTCGTTCAGCAACTTCAAATAAAAAAAAGGGGACGCGAAGTTGGGGGTGCCGGGGATCGAACCCGGGACCTCTAGTATCAAGTCAGCGCACTTAACCAACTCAGCAAGCCAATCCCTTGTGACTTCTCTTAGAAATTTTAAACTTAACCACTTCCTGTCGCAGCCACTTTCGCATTTTTTACACTTTTAGCCCAAAATTGATTTTCCTTTAATTTTAAATTCCTTTTTCAACCCAAAAAATTTTAGTTTTTATTTTTGATTTTATTTTTAACTTTTGACTTTTATTTTTGACTTTTTACTTTTAAAGTTTGACCTTTGACTTTCTCGTTTGACTTTTAAATTTTCAAATTTAGCTTTTCGGTTTGACTTTTAAGTTTGACTTTTGATTTTGACTTTTTAAATTTGACTTTTAAGGTTGACTTTTGAGGTTTATAGTCAAAGGACATTTTTAAATTTAAGTTTGACTTTAATGGTTTTTGAGGTCTACGAGGGAGTTGAAAACATGATAGAAAGTCGTCACGATATGTTAAGACAAAATTTCAACATGTTCGATTATATCCCTGGAGAAACCCTGGAAGCTCAGTTGCAGCGTTTTACCACACTCACTACTGAGATGAATATAGCTGGGATCTTCTTGACCAAATCTGAGATAAACAAAAAGCTATTGAATGCACTTCCGAAATCATGGGATATGAACGTGGCTGACATCAAGAAGACAAAAGATCTCAATCGTCTTAGTCTTGCTGCTGTAATTGAAGAACTTGACGCTTTGAATTGTCGAAAAACAATGAGTTCCACAAACCTTCCGGTCAATGAAGTTTCTTGTTCTCAATCATGTGAAGTTTCATGTTCTCAATCATGTGAAGCCACGATTAAACTTCTTCGTGAACATAATGATTTATTAAAAAGAGAAGTTGAGGACCTGAGATATGAAGGTTATCAACTCAGGAAAGGACAGAAACTCCTAAAGGCCCAGTTAGAAACAAAAATAAAGGACTTTAGGAAGCTTCAGGAAGAATTCAGCAACAAGTGTGAAAATTATGACTATATTAAGAGACAACTTGATGCTGTAACCGAAGAACTTGACGCCTTGAAAATTAAGTGTGGAAAAACTGATGTTAGTTTCAAAAATTATACTGCGTCAAGTAAGACAGTCGACTCCTTATTTGAAACCCAATTAAAATTCAAAGATAATCAAAACAAGGGTCTAGGGTATGATAGTGTTCCTCCACCTTTCAATCATAACTACACATCCATCCCTTCGACACAGGAAGAAATTGACAGGGAGGCACATTTTCAATATGGCAAACCAGCTGGTTTTGTATCAGGAGGCATTATTAATGTTGATAATCCTGATGCTCCTGATGTTTCTGTTACATGTGCAGGTAAAGTAGTAGAGGATGAGAACAAGGAGAACACCATTGAACAAACCAACATCTCCTTGAACTCTGAATCGGTTGCTTCGAACTCAGTTGCTTCTGATCAACCTGCTGTTCAGAAATACAGGCCACCAATTCCAGTGCAACAGAGTGTCTGTTGTAACTGTGCGTGTGGGAAAAGCAAGAGACAAGGCAAGGATACGCCACCAGGGGCAGGAAGAAACAATTTCCCAGTGAAGAAAAGGACTTGCTTTCACTGTGGAACACCTGGACACATTGCCAGACATTGTCCAAATCGCGCATACGTTCCCTACTATGCACAAGGCTGGCAGAACGCGCCAAGAGGGAGATACTTCAAAAGAAACCCCTCAAGGTCACGTTTAGACCATGATGACTAGAACGCGCAGAAGGCCAAGAATCAAAATCCAAAGGACAAGAAGGGAATGCCGGCCAAGAAGCCAAATCCAAGAGATGCTCCCGTGAAGCCAAAATCAAAGTCATCTCGAAGATCGGCTTCAAGTTCCAAATCTAGTACTGAGCCACCCATCAGATCGAAAAAGAAATGGGTTAAACCCAACTACAAATGGATTCCAAAGGCTCACTCTCCCAAATCAACTAATGACTCTAATATTTCTTCATCTTCTGTTTGTGATAAACAGGATATGTCATGGGAGAGAGTACCGTGCAAGGATGACAAAGGCCGACCCAGTTTCAAAATGGACTGGGTTCCAAAGACCAACTGATCCCTCTCTGTGTCGGAGCAGCTATGGAGGCATATCATCAGACTTCGGTTTGTTGGTAGTGGCTGTTCCTAGCACATGATAGGAGACATCTCTCAACTGTACAACACTCAGAACATTGTCTGGGAGTATGCGTCCTTTGCGGGAAAGGAAGAAAAGAAGGGATCACTCATGGGGTTAGTGCTTAACGATGTGAAGAATTTTTGGATCTGTTCTGAGATTACACGTGCTGTTCTCAGACCTTCTGGATGCAAATTCAATCGGTGACTTACGGTTTGAGTTTTCCTCTCTATACTCCTGAGTTTTTCATAAGCTGATTCGCTTTAAAGACTAATTTTTGTTTTAGGATAGTTTAAATTTGTGCATTTACGTTCGTTTCTCTCCTATGCACAAATTTAGGGGGAGAAATAAAAACAAAACAAAAATTAGAAAATTTTAAACAAAATCCAAAAACATTAGAAAATCCAAAAATCCAAAAATATGTTGGTTAATGAAATGAGTTTGAGTGAAATGTTTTGGGAAGTGATATTATCAAGTGATAACAGGAAATCTGAGTCTGCGTACCCAAAGTTGAAGGGTCTTTGCTCTGGTTTGATGCGCCGGTAGGCACGAAAGATTATAAATGGACTTGACTAGGCAGAGTTGAACTTAAGAAATTCTTAGTCTTGACAAATCTTGACCTAGTTAGATCCGTTTAGACTGACAATACGACGCTTGGATAGGTTGAGCAGGGAGATATATATGGGAATCTATTGGTCACATTAAAGAACCTGTACTTGGAACCGTGGATTAACTTTTCCTAGATGTGCGGATTCTGTCCTTAATTCCGGTATTGATGGGGCGACTGGGGAATTCCGATAAAGTAGGTCTGTAGAAAATTATTTTCTTTCTTTCTTACTGTTAGTCATATGTTGTCTCCTTTACGTGATTGGAAGAGATCCGACCTGGACTGCAACATATGCAAATCTATCTCTCTGTATATTATATCTATGAAATGCTTCCCATCTGTTAGCCATATGCTGTCTCCTTTGCGTGATTAACAATCCGACCTGGTACACAGCATATGCAACCTTCTACTTCTCAATCCCTCTAAAAACTATAATTAATAATAATCTAAATCTATTCTCTCTATGAATGATAGTCTGCTCACCTAAAGTAAGGAGTATCTCGGAAGTTCTTGATTATTGGAGCATATCAGGAAGCGGGAACCATGTTCTAGTACAATTAACAATTGAACACTCACAGATTGTCTATAGATCTCGCTGCTCAATTTAGGTGGACAACAATATTCCTGGTCGTCGTCAGCTGAATGGTCCTTAAGATATAGTATCTAGGAACTTAGGATCAGATATAGTATCTAGGAACTTAGGATCACCTTGTCTTGTAACTACTAGTATGTCCTAAATCTGTCACAATTTTTCGTGTTTAAGTGGACAACAATACCGGCGATCGACCAGACAAAGACGTGAAGATGAAAGGTACCGACAAGTGGATTATGGCTGTCTAAAGACTTTGATCCCAAATCACTCTTAAAGTTAGATATCATTTTTATTTTTGTTAAATTTGTTCATAGTTTTCTTTTAATTTAAATATTAGGGGAAATTCAAAAATCAGAAAATTAAAAATCCAAAAATAGTGTTATTTCTGTTTTATTTCTTGTTTAAGAAATTCAAAAATCCAACAATATTTTTGTTTCTGTGCTAAGTTTTCTTTTAGTTTTGTTTTGTCTTGAAAAGTGATTTCAGGTATAGATAAGACTCATGGAGTTTGTGTCGAAGATTTCTGAGCCAAGGCTTCATCCGTGATCATCGAAGAATTCTCATTCGAAGGAGCAAGAAATGAAGATTATTCTTTCGACATTCATTCTTTCAACCCCAGAAGCAAGGTGAAGCTGCAATTGAAGATTAGATGACGGATTGCATTGAAGCCTCCTCAATCAGTCTGCTGCTAACTTGAACCTGCTGAAGTGATCCAGAAGATTTGTTCTCTCTGACGTTCTCTCTGAAGATTCTCAAGCTAAAAGCGCTATCTTTCAAGAATCTTATCAAGAAGCCTCCTCACCCAACGTACGTTCAAAGCCAAATTCTGAAGAAAAACCCAACTGCTCAAGATGAAGTCATTCATTGAAGATTCATATGTTCGTCTTGAAGTCATGAAGAATTTGAAGATTAAAGTTGAAGCCAAAGCTCCCAATGAAGATTATCAAGAAAGCCAGCTACTTTTTAGGGGGAGCTTGTTGGGTCATTTGAGAAAAGAAAAGAAAGCTATAAACCAAGGGGGAGATTGTTGGGTCAAAAATATGGTTTATACTTTGCTTTTCTAGTTGATTGTAATTTTCTGTAATATTAAATGTGTTTACGGTCAGGTTTACGGCCAGGTAGTGTTTACGGCCGTAAACTGGTTTACGACCGTAAACCCTATTTACGGCCTAATGGGTGTTTACGACCGTAAACTCCATTTACGGCCGTAAGCCCAAGGCCGGCCCAGTCGAGTACATATAGGGGTGAGGGCTGTGAGGAATAGATTGATGAACACTAGAGGAGCTTAAGTGTGTGTATTTGAAGATGAACAGAAGAGAGTGTACGGAATACAGAGAAGGGAGTGTGTGTTAGTGTGTGTGAATCTTGTAAGGGAACTTCATTCTAATCAATACTATACAAGATTCATATTATTCTTCTTCTCCTTCTCTTCTATTTGATCTGACATCATCCGTTTGATTGGGATTCCACACCATCAAACGGATCTGATTGATACACAAGCAGATTAGGGACTTACACAAGATTAAGAATTTGGGCGGAAGTCTCTAAGGCATACCCCCAGAATGAGATTGGAAGTGAAGCTCGACTCATCATGTAACGAACCATATCTAACAAGGTTCGATTACGCCTCTCAGCCACACCGTTAAGTTGTGCTGTCCTAGGAGGTGTTAATTGTGAAACAATTCCACATTCCTTGAGGTAGTCGTGGAAATCGATACTAAGATACCCACCACCCCTGTCAGATCTGAGCATCTTCATCTTCCTGCCCAATTGATTCTCGACTTCTTGTTTGAACTCTTTGAACTTTTTAAAGGTTTCTGACTTATGCTTGACTAAGTAGATATAGCCATATCTGCTATAATCATTAGTAAAAGTCACATAAAATCGATTTGCATCCCTTGTGGTGGATCTGATGGGCCCACACTCATCTGTGTGTATGAGATCCAACAACCCTTCACCTCTTTTAAAAAGAACTAGTGAAAGGTGATATAGTCATCTTTCCAAGTAAACAAGACTTGCATCTATCATCTGACTTTAAGTCAAATGATTCCAGCACTCCATCCTTTTGGAGTTGGGCAATGCGTTTCTTGTTGACATGTCTAAGACGACAATGCCACAAGCATGGTTGTCTAAACCATTAGACGAATAAATTTGAAAAACACTATTACCTAAATTGTCTACAACCCTCACAGTTTCATACACGTTATCAAAAGGTAATGCTTCAAATTAAAATACACCATTTTTGTAAGGATATATAGAACCATTCTCATTATTAAAGGAATATCTAAAACCTTGTCTATATAAAGCATGAAATGAAATGATGTTTCTCATCATTTCTGATGAATAACAATAATTGTTTAAATCCAAACATAACCCACTACTAAGAATTAAACAATAAACACCAATCTTGGTAATATGTGGCGATCTCCTATTCCTATAATCAGGTTCATCTTCCCATGCTCCACATCCTCACTTCTATTTATCCCCTGCAAGTCAGAACAAATGTGAAAACCACATCCTGTACTAAGGACCTAAGAATGAGAATATAATGATTTTTTGGATGAGATAGTGTAAATACCTGCCGAGGTTGGCTTCACCTTGCCATCCTTTATGTCTTGCAAGTATTTGGGGCAGCTTCATTTCCAATTCCCCTTTTCATGGAGGTAAAAGCAAGTAGCCTCCTTACCATCAGAGGCAGGAGGAGCATCAGAACTGGACTTTCCTTTGGGTCCATTGCTTGAGAACCCTGCTTGGGACTTTCCCTTCCAATTCTATTTGTGAGGAGCTTTCCTCTTCTTCCCCTTTCCTTGCCCAATAGCCAAGACAGGAGCAACTTTAGTAGGAGTAGAGGAAATATTATTTCCCTTCATTCCAGTTTCATCAGTTCTCAGCAAACTCTGAAGTTGAGCCAATGTGGTCTCTTGGTTGTTCAAATGATAAGTCATGATGAACTGATCATAATAATTGGGCAATAAGTGCAAGACTATATCAATAGCCAATTCCTCATCAAAGTTCAGATTAATCTTTGGCAAGCGTTCAACATATCGTTGCATACGTTGAAAGTGGCTTGTGACAGACTCTCCGTCCTTCATCTTGCTTGTAATGAGGGACTTCACTACCGCGTATTTCTCTTGAGGAGATTTTTTATTGTACTTTTCATCAAGTCCTTGTTCATCTCATACGGGAGTAATCCTCATAGAACCTTTGTAGCTCAGGAGTCATAGTAGCCACCATGATGCACGCCACTTTGGTAGCATCATTGCAATGTTTCCTATACTCAGGTAGCTATTAAGGAGTAGCTTTTGTTTCATCAATCTCGATGAGTTATTTTTCGAGCACATACTCTTTGTCATCGAAGCATAGAGACATCTTGATGTTTCGCATCCAATCATTATAATTGGTGCCATCAAAGATGACTTTCGAGGAGACGCTCAAGAGCGAGAAGTTGTTGGAGGGGTTGTTGTTTTTGGAAGAACTAAAAGCATTGTTTGAAATTGACATCTGAAAAAGAAGTAGGACAAGTTTTGATTAGATAAGAGTACTCCTTAATATAACACCAAATGAAACTTTAAGGCTAGGATCCAACTAAAATAATTCACAATTCAGAAAAGGGATGTCGTAATCTATTTGTAATATTTAAAGTTAGGTAAATGACGATTTACCAATTTCACCTTGAAAAACGAAATTTGAACGAATTAGGTTTTAAATTAAATTCCTAGATCTTTTGAGATTCATTGAACTATTCAATGGCATGTTGAATCTCGATGATGCTCTTCCATTTGTGACTGGGATACCGAGGATCACAAACAAGATGTGAATAACCATGCAAATTAGCTTCGTGGTATCGATGTCATTTATCATCTAATTAATGTGCCAGTTAGCCACATACGCTCCATTAATCTATGATAATTTAGGAGACACCCATTGCCACCCTTTATTAGTCCATATTAGTGTGTCAGTTAACCACACACGCTCCACTAACGACTTATATGTCACACCCTCAAAACCAAATGAACGGCGGAAACGTTCTGGGGTGGAGGACGTCATGTACAGTATCACAACAATTCAAGTAGTAAACAAGCAACAACATCATCCATTGCATTAATAATATAATTCCATACAAGTGTGTTCCGTTAAGTTTTAAAGACACCAAAACAATATACATCAAAAATATAAGATGAGTCTTGAACGAGCTCCATCTTCTCAAAACCTGGCTCCGGTACCTGTCTACTGGTGACCTGAGAATACAAGTTATTTTGAAAGAGTTTATCAGCTTTAGAGCTGGTGAGTTCATAAGTATATTAGTGTCTGTGTTTGTATGAAAGCATTTGTAAGATGTTTTGTATGATGTACTGTGTGTTTGTAAAAGTTTTGTATTTGTTTGAACTATCCTAGAAAACCCTATGTTTCCTACTAAAAGTAGCCTTCTACCAAGGCATCTAGTGTCTGTGTGTGTATCCTTTGTAAAAGTGAGTATTTTCCCAAATCCGACTATCATTAACCAAAAATATAGTTTTTACATTATTGTTTATTGTGTGAAATCACAAAGTAAAATGTAAAGGGAAAATGTTATAGTACTTTAATGTAGTATTATGAAACTACTGCTGTACTAACTACCTTAAGTTAATTGTATATTTTAAGGTAACATGTGATCGGCCTGTATCTTGCTACCGACTCAATAGTAAAGTGACAATGTAAGATGCCACGAAAATGACGTTTGGCACCCGTAGACTTGCAAGTCCCACTGTAGCGAACAGAAAGGTGTAGGATAGTCAATCCAGTATAGATCTATACACAAACTCATGCGCTCCCTAATTAAGGATATTCTGATACAAAAACAGTCATGGCAGGTAGTGCCATGCCCTGTTTAATGGCTCACATAAATGTATTAATGTAAATGTTATGTGAATTGTGTGCTAGCTGTATTGTATGTTCTTTCTCTGTCTAGCCTGTATGTTTGTTTCTCATCACTCTGTTTCATGTTTGTTTCTCATTATAGTATGTATTGACTCATGTATGAACTGACTCATTGTATGTTTCATCGTTCTAGTAATAGTATCTTCCTAAACTACCCCTATGGTAGCTTACTAGCAATGTATGAACATGTTTGTATACCCTTGCTACCCAAGGGTATGGACTTGAATGTAGGAAAACCTTTTGTATCTATATACATATACATAATATATAACTAGGATTCAAACGACCTTCGGACAACTAACCTTGATACCCTAAGACCACAATCAAACAAGAACAGGAAGCAGGGTAGACTAGCAGTCCTAAGTCCTTCTTAATCCTACTTATATAACTATATTTATATAGATACACATAATATAAGTTAAAAGAGGTTGATAACAAACCTTTTATATCTATATACGTATACATAATATATAACTAGGATTCAAACGACCCTCGGACAACTAACCTTGATACCCCAAGACCACAATCAAACAAGAACAGGAAGCAGGGTAGACTAGCAGTCCTAAGTCCTTCCAATCCTACTTATATAACTATATTTATATAGATACTCATAATATAAGTTAAAAAGAGTTTGATAAATGTATTGACAATAAAACAGTTTGAGGTAAAACAGTTTGATAAATAGTTTGATAACCAGTTTGAAAAGTAAGAAAACCATTTGTTTGGTAGTTATTAATCACATGTGATTGATATAATAACTATAATTGTTCAACTTGTATCCCCCCCCATAAAAGCATTTAAAACATTTAAAAGGTTAATTAAGGGGTATGAACTCACCTGTAGTTGGTGGTTTGGATGAACTGAAGAAATAGGATTGCTAGGTGTCAAGTGAAGACTTGTACACACACAATGATCCTATTTAACATATAAATACAACATATATGTATCTAATTAGACTTTAAACAACTAATTAGCAAAGTTAAGACATCCTAAGACAAGTTAAACACCTTATATAAGTGTTATAAGTCTCAAGGAATGCATCTAAGTGTTGTCGAACAATGCTATAGGGTTTAGGGTTCAAAAGAAACCCTAATTTGAGTTTACGGTTTTGTGACCTCAACCCAATGGGTTTACGGTCGTAAACTCTAGAGTTTACGGCCGTAAACTCCCCCTCTTTTGACCATTTGTTGATTTGAACGTTTCTAAGTCCATTGAAGTGTTTCCTCTTGAAGTATAAGCCTAAGGAAGAAGCTAGGGCACCATTTCACTCCTATTTGGAGTTTACGACCCAAAGACCACATCCCTTTGGGTTTACGGTCGTAAACCCTAGAGTTTACGACCGTAAAGTCTTATGGATGTTGGTATTTCGATGATTTCAAGTCCTTAACACATCAAGGTAAGGATCCAAGTTAGTTACCTAGGCTTAGGAAGGGACTAGGGACATTTCGATCCCTTAAAATGGGTTTACTGTTCAAGAATGTTCTTGGACCGTAAACACCATTTTCTCGGTGATTCTTGGATGATTTCATGTTATAATGAGGTATCGCAAGCTTAAACACACTCTAGGATAGAAGTACTTACTATATGGAAGCTTGAAATGAGCCAAAATGCCAAGAACACTAGTGTGTGTTCTTGGTGTTCTTGGTGTAAATGGAAGAATCAACCTTTTGGAATGATTTCACGGTTAGAAAGGTGTTAAAACACTAGATTAAGTGATCTACTAACTTGAAATGGTTGAAAACACTTACTAGATCGAGATCTAGAATAAATCCCGTGATGATACTTGAGAGGATTTGCTTTTGTTCTTGAGAAATTTGGAAAAATGATAATAAATGACAAGTGTCATATATATACGCCAAATTTCTGGGTTTTTGGCTGAAAATATCTTATTCCCGGTAGTAACTCCAATTTCTTGAAGTTTAGGAATAACAGTGATGCACTATAACCCTAGGGCGTCCTCTCTCCTGGTATCTCCTAAAGTGTAAATCCTAAAATAAACAAACTTAATCCAAAAAGTCTGAAAATTTAACTGTAACTGATTTGACTTCTATTGAATTGACATGTTGTACAGAATAGAAATTTCGGGTTGTCACATCATCCCCTCCTTAGAAGGAATTTCGTCCCGAAATTAGAATTTAAGCAATTAAGTAGTTACAAGGAACTAATTAAAAAGACGAGGATATTTCAATTTCATCTGATCCTCTCGCTCCCAAGTGAATTTAGGTCCTCGCTTGGCGTTCCAGCGAACCTTCACTATCGGGATGCGGCTTTGTTTCGTTTGCTTGACCTCCCGGTCCATGATCTCTACTGGTTCTTCCACGAAGTTGAGGCTCTCGTTGATCTCGATCTCGTCGAGTGGGATTACAAGAGTCTCGTCGAACAGGCACTTTTTCAAGTTCGAGACGTGGAAGGTAGAATGTACGTTACTGAGTTCGCTCGGTAAGTTAAGTTTGTAAGCTACAGGGCCGATTCTGGCAAGAATCTCGAAAGGCCCAATGTACCTTGGATTTAGCTTTCCACGCTTTCCGAAGCGTATCAAGCCCTTCCAGGGTGAGACCCTCAATAGAACATGGTCGCCCACCTGGAATTCCAACGGTTTCCTTCGTTTATCAGCGTAGCTTTTCTGTCGGTCTCTGGAGGCTTTCAGTCGTTCACGGATCTGAACGATCTTCTCCGTCGTTTCCCGTATGATCTCTGGACCTGTGAGAGTGCTTTCAGGAACTCGTCCCTTAGCTAACTGGGTATCACCCACCTCAGCCCAGCACAGAGGGGATCTGCACTTTCGGCCGTAGAGGGCCTCGAATGGAGCAGCCTTTATGCTTGTGTGATAACTGTTGTTGTAGGAAAATTCTACAAGGGGTAAATGAGTATCCCATGTTTTCCCAAAGTCAATCACACAGGCTTGCAACATGTCCTCCAAGGTTTGGATAGTCCTCTCACTTTGCCCGTCTGTCTGCGGATGGTAGGCTGTACTCATATCCAGCCTAATTCCTAAGGAACCTTGTAGCGACTGCCAGAACCTGGAAGTGAACCTACTATCTCTGTCTGAGATAATGGATATAGGGACACCGTGCAATCGTACAATTTCCCTTATGTAAGTTCTTGTAAGCTTCTCCATCTTGTCTGTCTCTTTGATAGGCAGGAAGTGCGCGGACTTGGTCAATCTGTCGACGATGACCCATATGGTATCAAGTCCACCCGTTGTCTTGGGCAACTTGGTTATGAAATCCATGGTGATCCGCTCCCACTTCCATTCTGGGATCTCAGGCTGTTGAAGAAGACCTGAGGGTTTCTGGTACTCGACCTTGACCTTTGCGCAAGTAAGGCATTTACTTACGAAGGTAGCAATCTCTGCTTTCATGTTAGGCCACCAGTATAACTTTTTAAGATCCAGATACATCTTATCTGAACCTGGGTGAACGGAATAACGAGTGTTATGCGCCTCCTTCATGACCAAATCTCTGAAACCACCAAGTTTCGGGGTCCAGATCCGGTTCATGAGATAATAAGCTCCGCCACCTTTGACTTCCAAGTTCTTATCCATCCCTCGCAGGGATTCATTGGTCACATTTTCAGGCTTCAAAGCGTCGAGCTGAGCTGCCTGTATTTGTGTGGATAAGTGTGAATGGATAGTCATAGTCAATGACTTGACTTTACGACCAGAATATTCTTTCAGACTTAGGGCGTCAGCTACTACATTGGCCTTGCCGGGATGATAACGAATTTCGCATTCGTAGTCACTGAGTAGCTCGACCCACCGTCGTTGTCTCATGTTGAGCTCCTTCTGATCGAATATGTGTTGTAAGCTCTTGTGGTCTGTAAAGATTGTGCTCTTCGTACCGTACAGGTAGTGTCTCCAGATCTTTAGAGCAAATACAACTGCTCCTAGTTCAAGATCGTGCGTCGTATAGTTGACCTCATGTGTTTTCAGCTGCCTCGAGGCATAGGCGATGACCTTACCTCGCTGCATCAGAACACATCCGAGACCTTGGTTCGATGCATCGCAATAGACAACGAAGTCTTCTATTCCTTCGGGAAGGGATAGTATTGGTTCAGTGCATAAGGCTCGTTTGAGCGTTTGAAACGCTCTCTCCTGCTTTTCTTCCCAGTCAAAGGATACGCCCTTCTGGGTAAGTGTTGTAAGAGGCTTCGCAATGCGGGAGAAGTTCTGAATGAATCGGCGATAGTAGCCAGCGAGGCCTAGAAATTGACGAATTTCTGTAGGCGTCTTCGGTGCTGACCAGCTCTCAATGGCTTTGATTTTGGATGGGTCTACGTGGATTCCCTCTTCGCTAACCACGTGCCCTAAGAACTCGACTCGTCGGATCCAAAATTCGCATTTCGAGAACTTCGCATAAAGCTTCTCCGCGCGCAGGGTTTCTAAGACTTGTCGCAGATGTTGACTATGTTCTTCCTTACTACGAGAGTAGATAAGTATGTCATCGATGAAGACGATGAAGAACTGATCCAAGTAAGGACGACACACCCTATTCATTAAGTCCATGAATACTGCGGGCGCGTTTGTTAATCTGAACGGCATCACTACGAATTCGTAGTGCCCATAACGAGTTCGGAAGGCTGTCTTTGGAACATCCTCCCTTAGCACTCGGAACTGGTGATATCCGGATCTTAAGTCGATCTTGGAAAAGAAATTCGCCCCTTGAAGTTGATCGAATAAATCGTCTATCCGAGGCAAAGGATAACGATTTTTGACGGTCAGTTTGTTGAGCTCCCTGTAGTCGATGCACATACGAAACGATCTGTCTTTCTTTTTGACGAACAAGACTGGAGCTCCCCAGGGTGAGAAGCTTGGTCTTATAAAGCCCTTGCTGAGAAGTTCGTTAAGTTGACAGGATAGCTCTTGCATCTCTGCAGGTGCTAGACGATAAGGCGATTTGGCTACGGGGGTAGCCCCTGGAACTAAGTCGATTCTGAACTCGACTTGTCGTTGCGGAGGTAATACTGGTAGCTCTTCTGGAAAGATGTCGGGAAAGTTGTGTACTACTGGAATGTTCTTGATGTCTTTCGCTTCTTGGCTCACATCGACAACATGAGCAAGGAATGCGCGACATTCCTTTCGCAAGAATTTCTGAGCTTGAATGCTCGAGATGATACGAAGGTTTGTGCCGAGTTTGTTGCCATAAACTACTAGGGTTTCGCCAGACGAAAGATTAAGGCGAACTGCCTTTTCGTAACACATGATGTCGGCACGCTGAAGACTCAACCAATCCATGCCAATGATGACGTCGAAACTTTTAATTGAGACTGGCATGAGATCGATCGAGAATGAATGGCTATCTAAAGTTAAGGTACACCCTATGTAAATGCAGCTAGTGCTCTCTGTCTTCCCATTAGCCATTTCTACTGTGAACGGTTCTTTGAGTGCTCGTGATTTTTGCTTAAGTAAATGAGCAAATTTTTGATTCACGAAGCTCCTCTCCGCTCCACTATCAAATAGTATACAAGCATAAGAGTTGTCGAGGAGAAACGTACCAGTGACCACTGTGGGGTCGGCAACCGCCTCCTCATGGCCTATAGCCAAAACTCTTCCTACTCCACCGACATTCCCTGCCTTGGGGCAGTTCCTCTTGTAGTGGCCCACATCACCACAGTTGTAGCAAGATTGGCCCACTCCAGCGTCGGGGACTTGGGTGATTGGCCTTGCCGGAGATTTACAGAAACGGGCTGTATGCCCCTTCCTGTTGCAGTTTACACACTGCATGTCCCGACAGGCTCCCATATGATGGTAGTTGCACTTGTTGCATAAAGGCAAACTTCCAGAATACTGCTTTATTGGAATAGCAGCAGTGGCAGGTGCTGTCGCACTATGAATTGCCACCGTCTGCTGTTTCTTCACAGCCTTCTTCTTTTTCTTGTCCTCCCAGAATTTCCGCTTGGACTCTGCAGTTCTGGCGGTTTCTGAGATGGCCAGGGTGGTTGTTGCAGCCGGGGTACGGACCCCGTGGTCAACTAGCTGCTGTGCCAGTCGCTTGGCACTATCAAATGTAGTAGGGCGTGATGACAATACATTTCCCTGGTATGGTGGCACCAGCCCCCATATATACCTCTCGATCTTCTTTCCCTCCGTATGAATCATGTTGGGACAGAGGGCCACCAGTTCACAGAACCTGGCGGTATATGCTACGATGTCAGTGCCTTTCATGGTTAGGCGCCAAAGTTCTTCCTCTAGCTTTTGGATCTCGCCCCTCGGGCAGTACTCCTCAATTATGAGGTCTTTTAAAGTATCCCAGCCCATATCATTTGCCACTGAAAGAGATAGTGACTTAACATGGCTATTCCACCATGTTAGGGCTCTGGTTTCAAAGGTGCAAGCAGCGAACTTCACCTTGCTCCCTTCTAGACAGGAGCAGATTGCGAAAACCGATTCGGTTTTCTCAAACCATTGCGAGAGTACAATGACTCCGCCAGTTCCTCTGAAGGATAATGGCTTGCAGTTTGTAAAGTCTTTGTAGGAGCACTCTCTCGAGCGCACAGGGGTTTCAACCTGTATTGTTGGAATAGGAGTCCCTCCTCCAGTGGAACTTGAAGAATGATATTCAGCCATGGCTGTTGCCACAGCCGCAGCTACAGCAGCATTGAGGGCTGCTGTATCAAATTGAGGAATAGGTGGTGGAGGATTACGTCTCGTTGACTTTCGTGGAGGCATCTTTTTGCTGAAAGTTTAGAATGAATAAGATATTGATGAGAATTACTCATGGACTAACTCTCCATAGCCCAACAGCATAATTAAATGGAATACTTGAATGAAGATGAAAGTATTTGGATAATAATTTCCATTAGATTTTTATATCTGTCAAAGATATTGGAATTACAGATGTAATGAGTTTGGGGAAAAATGACCTAGAAGTAGGTCTTACATCATCCAAGGTGGGAAAATTTTGACAGCATACTACCTAATCAAAACCTAGCAGGTCTAAGATTTATAAGGATAGGAAATTAGACTTAAGTTTTTACATAACTAAGTTATATCCAAAAGAGAAGTTGGTACGATTCTAACGACGACGAGAACTGTTTGAGTGCGTCCTTGAATCCGAAAGGAGACGCTCTATGTCCCTCACATGCCTATCAGACCTTGCTTGTCGAGCTCGAAGTTCCCTGACTTCGGCTCGGGTTTCAGCAAGTTCCCTCTGAAGCATTGCATTGCTAACCTGAGCCCTTTCATGAGCGGACTCCAGCTGGCGAATGTGGACAGTGTTAATACCAGAATTGGCATCCACTTCTACTACCCGGTCGATAGATGCTCGACCCTGCTCGGTGTTCCGAGCAATCCTACGAACCATGATAGGTAGGACCCTATCAGCTGAACCTCCCTCAGTAAGGTTGTAGAAACTCCTATCTCCATTGTAAGGAAAACGTTGACCTTGTTCCTGACTCCACCTATTCAAGTTTGTGGCACACATAGGTGTGGGTCCTTGAAATGCAGGACGAGGGTTTGGGTTTTGAACAGCTGGGAGTTGGTTGTTAACTTCTGGCTCCGAGTTGGAACCATCAGAAAAACCTTCAGCTTCATAATCATCTAAAGGAATTGGGTGATTATCTTCTGGTTCGTCTTCCAGCCATTCTGCGTTGTCGTGGTTGGGAAAGTACGGGTCTCCGGGAAGATAAAATCCAACCATTAAATCTACACGAGAAAAGGGATATAAGAGATAACTAATTTAAACTAACTAACTAATTAAATAATTATAAGATGAGCTTTATCAGTTGCCTCAATACTTGTTTAAAGCATACCAGTTATATGTCATGCAGACGGGATAGACCTTCGAATAAGTAACCCTAACCCTAAGCCCACAACCAAACAAGGAACAGGAAGTAAGGCAAAGATCACAGATTCTAAGTCTATGACATCCTAGTACATATAACTTTAGTGTATCCACTAAACAACCATTGTTATACTAATAAAGACCTTTAATTCTCGAATAAGTAATTATAGTAACACAAAATACTCCTATAGTATTTTAAGTTTAATGTTTTGTTCTACTGTTCTTGTTGTAGAAGTGTTGGTAAGTTTTTAGACTTGTTGCAACCTCACAACCACACTTAGGCACACGCTAATCACTCCTCGGATAATGTAGTTGATCAGGCTACATCTTCCCAGGGTTGACCATATGTCTCTAAGTCTACTTGTGTTGTCCAACAATCGTAATACTTTTGTTCTGTCCTAGTGACACTGATTTTAGTATGAATGCAGGTATGTATACTTTATTAAATATTTTATTATTTAAAGTATAAACTCTTCATCAGAGTATTTTAAATCCCGCTTGTGTTTATAGTTCGTATATCTTTTATGGGTTGATACACTCGATTCACTATAAACAATGCTCTGATACCAATCTGTCACACCCTCAAAACCAAATGAACGGCGGAAACGTTCTGGGGTGGAGGACGTCATGTACAGTATCACAACAATGCAAGTAGTAAACAAGCAACAACATCATCCATTGCATTAATAATATAATTCCATACAAGTGTGTTCCGTTAAGTTTTAAAGACACCAAAACAATATACATCAAAAATATAAGATGAGTCTTGAACGAGCTCCATCTTCTCAAAACCTGGCTCCGGTACCTGTCTACTGGTGACCTGAGAATACAAGTTATTTTGAAAGAGTTTATCAGCTTTAGAGCTGGTGAGTTCATAAGTATATTAGTGTCTGTGTTTGTATGAAAGCATTTGTAAGATGTTTTGTATGATGTACTGTGTGTTTGTAAAAGTTTTGTATTTGTTTGAACTATCCTAGAAAACCCTATGTTTCCTACTAAAAGTAGCCTTCTACCAAGGCATCTAGTGTCTGTGTGTGTATCCTTTGTAAAAGTGAGTATTTTCCCAAATCCGACTATCATTAACCAAAAATATAGTTTTTACATTATTGTTTATTGTGTGAAATCACAAAGTAAAATGTAAAGGGAAAATGTTATAGTACTTTAATGTAGTATTATGAAACTACTGCTGTACTAACTACCTTAAGTTAATTGTATATTTTAAGGTAACATGTGATCGGCCTGTATCTTGCTACCGACTCAATAGTAAAGTGACAATGTAAGATGCCACGAAAATGACGTTTGGCACCCGTAGACTTGCAAGTCCCACTGTAGCGAACAGAAAGGTGTAGGATAGTCAATCCAGTATAGATCTAAACACAAACTCATGCGCTCCCCAATTAAGGAGATTCTGATACAAAAACAGTCATGGCAGGTAGTGCCATGCCCTGTTTAATGGCTCACATAAATGTATTAATGTAAATGTTATGTGAATTGTGTGCTAGCTGTATTGTATGTTCTTTCTCTGTCTAGCCTGTATGTTTGTTTCTCATCACTCTGTTTCATGTTTGTTTCTCATTATAGTATGTATTGACTCATGTATGAACTGACTCATTGTATGTTTCATCGTTCTAGTAATAGTATCTTCCTAAACTACCCCTGTGGTAGCTTACTAGCAATGTATGAACATGTTTGTATACCCTTGCTACCCAAGGGTATGGACTTGAATGTAGGAAAACCTTTTGTATCTATATACATATACATAATATATAACTAGGATTCAAACGACCTTCGGACAACTAACCTTGATACCCTAAGACCACAATCAAACAAGAACAGGAAGCAGGGTAGACTAGCAGTCCTAAGTCCTTCTTAATCCTACTTATATAACTATATTTATATAGATACACATAATATAAGTTAAAAGAGGTTGATAACAAACCTTTTATATCTATATACGTATACATAATATATAACTAGGATTCAAACGACCCTCGGACAACTAACCTTGATACCCCAAGACCACAATCAAACAAGAACAGGAAGCAGGGTAGACTAGCAGTCCTAAGTCCTTCCAATCCTACTTATATAACTATATTTATATAGATACTCATAATATAAGTTAAAAAGAGTTTGATAAATGTATTGACAATAAAACAGTTTGAGGTAAAACAGTTTGATAAATAGTTTGATAACCAGTTTGAAAAGTAAGAAAACCATTTGTTTGGTAGTTATTAATCACATGTGATTGATATAATAACTATAATTGTTCAACTTGTATCCCCCCCCCCATAAAAGCATTTAAAACATTTAAAAGGTTAATTAAGGGGTATGAACTCACCTGTAGTTGGTGGTTTGGATGAACTGAAGAAATAGGATTGCTAGGTGTCAAGTGAAGACTTGTACACACACAATGATCCTATTTAACATATAAATACAACATATATGTATCTAATTAGACTTTAAACAACTAATTAGCAAAGTTAAGACATCCTAAGACAAGTTAAACACCTTATATAAGTGTTATAAGTCTCAAGGAATGCATCTAAGTGTTGTCGAACAATGCTATGGGGTTTAGGGTTCAAAAGAAACCCTAATTTGAGTTTACGATTTTGTGACCTCAACCCAATGGGTTTACGGTCGTAAACTCTAGAGTTTACGGCCGTAAACTCCCCCTCTTTTGACCATTTGTTGATTTGAACGTTTCTAAGTCCATTGAAGTGTTTCCTCTTGAAGTATAAGCCTAAGGAAGAAGCTAGGGCACCATTTCACTCCTATTTGGAGTTTACGGCCCAAAGACCACATCCCTTTGGGTTTACGGTCGTAAACCCTAGAGTTTACGGCCGTAAACTCTTATGGATGTTGGTATTTCGATGATTTCAAGTCCTTAACACATCAAGGTAAGGATCCAAGTTAGTTACCTAGGCTTAGGAAGGGACTAGGGACATTTCGATCCCTTAAAATGGGTTTACGGTTCAAGAATGTTCTTGGACCGTAAACACCATTTTCTCGGTGATTCTTGGATGATTTCATGTTATAATGAGGTATAGCAAGCTTAAACACACTCTAGGATAGAAGTACTTACTATATGGAAGCTTGAAATGAGCCAAAATGCCAAGAACACTAGTGTGTGTTCTTGGTGTTCTTGGTGTAAATGGAAGAATCAACCTTTTGGAATGATTTCACGGTTAGAAAGGTGTTAAAACACTAGATTAAGTGATCTACTAACTTGAAATGGTTGAAAACACTTACTAGATCGAGATCTGGAATAAATCCTGTGATGATACTTGAGAGGATTTGCTTTTGTTCTTGAGAAATTTGGAAAAATGATAATAAATGACAAGTGTCATATATATACCCCAAATTTCTGGGTTTTTGGCTGAAAATATCTTATTCCCGGTAGTAACTCTAATTTCTTGAAGTTTAGGAATAACAGTGATGCACTATAACCCTAGGGCGTCCTCTCTCCTGGTATCTCCTAAAGTGTAAATCCTAAAATAAACAAACTTAATCCAAAAAGTCTGAAAATTTAACTGTAACTGATTTGACTTCTATTGAATTGACATGTTGTACAGAATAGAAATTTCGGGTTGTCACATTATAGAAAGTGCAATGTGCAATTTCATGGATTAGCATCATATTCACATTTATTGAAAACATTTAGTTACTTTATTAATTTCATTATACTTATTAATGAGAATTAAGTTTCCTATCAAACTCATTCGGCTAACGACCCTCCACCAATCAAGGATGCGGTGGGTGAGAGTGGACACCCATTCAACTACCATTTTATAGGCAGTTTCCTTACATCCCCCATATAGATCGGTTTCGTAAATGAGACGTACTAGCGGTTCGACTGAATTGTCTTATACATATAGTAAATATTAAACTTTTAATTTTACATATAGCATAAGGTGTATTTTAAAATTTTCAAAATACTAGGGTTTTTAAATCCTTAAATTTCGAAATTAAATACAATTCTAATTTAAATTTAATATTCAATAACATTGATTTAATAATTATCTTAGTTAAACCTTTAATTAAATTATTAAACCAATTAAGGATTAAATAATTTAACCTAATACCATATCCCTAAATTTCGAAAATATGGGAGGGATATTATCAAAATCTATAATTATCTAGTTAATCAAATAAGAAGATAATTACCAAAAATAAGAACCCTACCCATAACCCTAATTTTCGAAATTATCATATCATGGGGAGGAAGGCAATGTTTTCAATCATTGCCTTATTTTTTTTAAAACCTTAGCGTTAGGAAAACCTAAATTTCGAAATTGGTAGGCCAAATGAAATAGTGAAAATCGTAATCCAAATTTTCGAATACTAGGGTTACGAAACCCTAATTTCCGAAAATCACAAGGCCAAAGTGTGACAACTGTCAAATTCACGTAATTCTCGGACTCATGCCTCTTTTTATAAACCTTATATGCACATCATGCCATGGACTAGTAGTATAAATTAGTTAACAATCTTGTAGAAATTAGGATCCAACTAAAATCTAGGACTAATATACTTGACTCTTACAATTTTAGTAAGTTGTCTAGCTACTGTAGGAAATGTTAATACCCGAATTAGAACAAACTCCAAACATTTGTTACAATTGAAAAAGGGTATAAAACCCTTGAAACAATTTAAAATATTCTAATTTCACTTCCATATGATGTTAAATATCTAACAATGTTCCAAAAGCCCAAAAATCAAAATTTATAAACGTTAAAACCTAAAAACTCTATAAGATTTGTTATGAACCACATTGTATCAAATTTAAATAATTAAGTTATAGGATATAATTAAAGATATAAAGATTTAATTATCAACTATTAATCATATTTTATAAGCTAAAAACAATGATTTTTAATGTATCAAGATTGAAATAAAGGGGCATTTTTATAAAAATTAGAAGTTTATTAAAAGATTGTTTTAGGGTGCAAAGTCACGCTTGGATGTGGCTTACCCTTATTGATGTGTAAATGAGTTGTCTTTCCTATAAATAGGAAGTGAGTGACACTCATATTTAGTAATGATGATTTTGGAGTGTTAGACTAGAGAGAGAAGTTGTACAAAACCCATTTGTATATGTTTTCTAGATCTAATATGAGCTTAAACAGATTTATTTACTCATTGAGTTCTTAAGTTTACATGATGATTTACTAGATCTTTTCTTATTCCGCACATGCCATCATAATCAACACCACTACAATTGTTATCAAATCGGGTGTTCTTGATTGGATCAAGAATTGATCCATGGTGGCATTCTTGATTTGTTGAATCTTTTTGATCTTTGATCTTCGTGTTTTAGAGATTTTTTTTTGGATTCTAGAAATCGAATTCATCTTTGATTCTATTCATAATTTGATTTTCTTCACTAGAATTCAAGTGATTTTTGCTTTCTCTTTCTAGAAAACTTATTTAAAATAACTTTCTCTCTCTAGAAATCTTCAAGTTTTTGTGATCATGGTGCGTTTGGAGTATGATTCTTGGGTTGTAATCATTAAAGGTGTGAAATACAAGGTCAACGAATATCAATTTTATGGGTTATTGTTAAGTGAGTTGATTTCATGGGATTTTGTGGTTTCTTATGGAGGTTTGAAGGATGTTCATGGAAGATTGGTATTTCAACCACTTTCAAAAATTGAATGCTTGTATGATCTTTCCATAATGATGTTAGTTCGTAGTGATAAACGAAAAGAAGGAGATGAAAGAGATTTGTTTAATAAAATATACATTTCCCTTGTTGAAAATCCAAGTGATCTTCATGCTCTTAAGTTTGTTGAAGATGTTCTTGAAGTTCATGATAAGAAGATTCAAGTTGATTCTCATGAAGATGAAAAAGTTTTTTGCTCAATTGGAGTTCAAGCCAATGATATTGTGTGTTCTTGTGATTCGTTTGAAGGAATGATTCCTTATCGGAAGCCGGTGATCCAAGAAATTCACAAGTATCAAACTCCAAAAGATTTGATTCAAACTTGCAAAGTTGAAGTTGTCAAGAATGAAGGTGTTCTTGAAATCAAATCTTCAAGATGCAAAAATATGAGACAGAAAAAGAAGAAGAAGATTAAACGGAAGAACAAGTGGGTTTATTAACAATAATCGTTAAATGTTGTGAAGCCGAAATCCGTGAAACAAATTTGGGTTCCAAAGCAACAATCTCCAAAGGTTGCATTGAATTTAAAGTCAAAACCCAAAAGTGTTGGTGGTTCTTTTGAAGATGTTCTTGGATCGATGAAGAACACGAAGAACACGAATAACGATTTGTACATCACGCATACGATGTTCAAATTGAAGATTTTCTCATTCCAACAAAAGAACCAAGATCTTCTTGATTTGATTCTTTCGTTGAAAATGGAACTCGATTCGTCAAAAATGTATCAGAAATTCTCAAATGGATTACAAAACGTCCATGATTTCGATTCGTATTATCGTTTTTCAATTTTTGATCGATTTGCTTCATTGGATCAAATCCGTTTCCACCCCATTGATTGATCCAAATAATTTTTTTAAGATCAAAACATCAAAATTAAAATCATTTTCTAAATTCATTTACTATTCATCATTGTTTCAGCCCAATAAATCGAAATCCAATTGTGATAAAATCACTGTTCATTGAATTAATTCAGTCCAATTGGTATGATCTGTTACTGTTCATGATTTTTTTATATGGATCGTTATTGTCTTCCCGATACTCAACTTCTTACTTTGTTCTTCAAATCTCACAGTTGAAATTCAAAATCGATTCTATTCTCTTCTCAATCGTTTGATTTGAGTCTCACGTGTTTGATTGACATTTTTGAGTCGAACTAATTTGACTGATTTCGATTTCGATTTTGAAAGTTCGTATTGCTTGGATTATCGTTGAATCTTAATTTGAGTCTAAGTCAAAATTGAAGCTGTTATCAATGGTATTGAGTTCAAGTCGACTATTGAGTTTTGAATGATAATACTTGTTCACGTTAGGATCGATCTGTGATTGTTCTCTTGGAATCGATTCAAAAGAGAAGTCAAACTTGAAAAAGTCAAATCATACTTTCAAGTATTGATTCAAGGGATTGAAGTCGATATTGAGGAGAAACTGTTTTTGGGTTAACACCAAAAAGGGAATGAAGGTTCGATGGTCGATGATTATAAATTCGTTTTTGAAGGTTGATGGTTTGATATCGAGTCGCTTTGATGAAAAACAAAGTTGCTGTTGATTTCATTTTCGGATGATTGCTTGAGATGTCAAACATGATTTCGATGTATGAATCTTGTGTCTAATCTACAAAGGTCATCTATGTGGAAAGCGAACGATTGGAATAGTGATATCAAGATTTAGAAGAGTCGATAGTTTGATATCGGTGTTTTGGGCTGATAACTGATATCAAAGAGCTGTTTATTTATTTCGAAAATTTGGAGTAGGTTGGAGTCGATTGATGAACGAATGGAGTCAATAAATTGATGTTGGTTAACAGATGGCTTGATAACGAACAGATGAAGCAATTTGATTGTTGATTTCGAAAATTGTAGAAGTTGAATGTTGGATTCGTTTTGGTATCGACAGTGGAATCGTTAATGTCGACTGCTTTAGGTTGAAATCAAGTGTATTTGGAGTCGATTTTGAGAAATCGATGATTTGGCTTGGAATGAAACTCAAAACGCGAAGGTTTCTAATTGACTTGTTTGGTTGATGGTCGTAAGGTCGACTGATTGTGGAATTGAAATTGAATTGTTCATGACTGTAAAGCGAAAAATGAAAGTTGGAGTTGAGGATCTGATTTCGAAAGTATGCAATGGAATTTGGTTTTTGGGGAAACTGTAATGAAAAGGGAACCTGAATGATTAAGAGGTTACTGTTTACGATTTAAGCGTTAGACATGCTTCGTTTTCAATATTTCGTTGATTAAGAAAAAGTTTCGTTATCAAGGGTGACAATCGAGTGAAGTCGACTGTCGAAGGTTTTTATCAAGCGTAGACATTTGCGACTGGTTCACAAATTGGAGAAGAAGAAATAAAAATTGCGAAATCAGTCCTTAATATTTTGAAAGTTTGACATATTTTACTCACTGTCGACATTTGGAGAATTTTCCGACAGTTTTGAAAAATTAAGGCAGAATTCTCGAATTGGTCCCTGCAACTTTCGAAAGTTTGATAGTTTAAACCCATATTCGAAAGTTGGACTGATTTTCGAAAGTTTGGAAGTGAAGAATGCAGAAGTTTCGAAATGAGTCCCTGAAGTT
Source organism: Lactuca virosa (assembly GCF_052849685.1). Lineage (NCBI taxonomy): Eukaryota > Viridiplantae > Streptophyta > Magnoliopsida > Asterales > Asteraceae > Lactuca > Lactuca virosa. The sequence goes on along the minus strand of NC_136429.1, from coordinate 300,508,877 downwards.
TCGAAAAGTTGGCAACAAATACCCAACTTCGAAATTGGGTTAATTTTCTGAGAAATTGAAGAATGTTTATTTCTGGTCCCTGCAGTTTGTGCGAATTAACATTTTCTACCCAGTTTCGCAAATGGGGGAGAATTTCATAGATTTGGCTGTTTTTGGCGCAACGGGTCCCTGCAGAATTCTGTTATTGACAATTTTTACTCGGATTTTGGAAAATCTTGCAACTTTCACCCAAAAAGTCAAAAATTTTCACAAATTGGAAATTTTTTGAGGCTTCTTCGTGATTGTTTTTCCGTGCAAGATTTTTGCTGATTCATTTTTGGTACACATCAAAGGGGAGTATTGTGAAGTGCATTCCTCGGGCGCTTCTCACCCTTAATGGGTTTTATAATAATTTTTTATTATAAAAAGGGGGAGAATGATGGGTATTCGAAGCGGGTTTTTCGGGTATTCATTTGCTGATTTGAAGACCGATGTTACTTCCAGGGGGAGTTTGGTCTTGGTCGCACGAGCTCGTTGAATATTAAAGCTGGACATCCAATCCTAACTTAGAGGGGGAGAATGTTAGGGTGCAAAGTCACCCTTGCATGTGGCTTACCCTTATTGATGTATAAATAAGTTGTCTTTCCTATAAGTAGGAAGTGAGTGACACTCATATTTAGTAATGATTATTTTGGAGTGTTAGACTACAGAGAGAATTTGTACAAAACCCATTTGTATATGTTTTCTAGATCTAATATGAGCTTAAAAAGATTTATTTACTCCTTGAGTTCTTGAGTTTACATGATGATTCACTAGATCTTTTCTTATTCTGCACATGCCATCATAATCAACACCACTACAGATTGAAATAAGAAGTTTATAAATTTTAATTTTAAGGGAGATGGAGCCTCTCTCACTCATAAATTCGGCCACCCTCTTCAAGACACCCCATTTCCCTTACACTTCAACTTCCTCTTCACTTTCTCTCTCACTCTATCATTTACAACACTCAAACTCTCTCTTTCTCTCTCTAAACCCAGAAAATTCTCCACCCAAGAACATCTCCCAAACTTCAAATCTTCATCTTCTAGAGTTGTTCTTTAAGGTAAACACGAAAATCCTTCATTCTCCTTCACTTTTTATTCTAGGTTTGAAGGTTTTTCTTACACTTCTCCTTTGCCTACACCCTTCTTTATGAAAATTCATGAGAATATTGAGAATAGCCATGAATTTCGAGTATGATAATGATGGTGGTAGGTTTAACCCATGAACAACATGCATGTTGTTTGATGGTGAAATCCAAGGACCAAAACCTATGTCAAACCCTAAAATACAGATTTTTACAAGTTTTAAAGGTTCATCTACCTTATGCATTCAAGTTTTTCCTTTGAAAACATCACTATGATTAAAATATATCCATGCACGGTCTTCACACCGTAATGCATGTGATGAACATCAAGTTAAAGAGCTTGACGATCAAAGTACATTGTTAATAGTGCATGTAAATGATTTTATTCATTAAAAAATCTAAATATCATTTTCTGTTCAAAACAAAATTTTCTTAGAATCCCAGTAAGATAATAAGAGGATTTGAAAATCACAAGAGTTTTTATCATTTCCTTGATTTATTAAAATTGTTACAAGGAAACACGGTCATACATCATTTAAAATACTTTCTGACGTCTATAAATCCTAGATAGATTCGTGGATGATCCCTAAAGTAAACGATGATCTCTCCATAAGATTCATCGATTTTTGTTACTGTTTATTTTGGTTTTGAATGTTCTTTTTGTTTAGTTCCAATAAATCAGAAAACCACTTTAGGGAATGCGAAATGCTTAACTATGGTTTTTCGCAGATCCTTCCTCATATGGAATACTCATAAAAATATTTTGGTAATTTTGCATAATGCATACCTATTTTTCCTTGATTTTTGCATTTATAATGGACTAAAGATAGGAAAACTAGTTCTACTCATCCAAAATTCATGAAAGTTTACCTGAAAACCGTATATAATATTAGGATGTTAACTAAAAATTTGGATGATTTTTCTCTTCTATATGCTACTTTTCTTCTATTTTTCTAAGATTAAATACACTTAAATTCACAAAATCAGACTCCATTATATAAAAACCACCTTTCGTATTTTTCCTAGATTATGTACATTGTTTAGTTCCAATAAATCAGAAAACCACTTTAGGGAATGCGAATTTCTTAACTATGGTTTTTCGTAGTTCCTACCTCATGTGGAATACTCATAAAAATATTTTGGTAATTTTGCATAATGCATACCTATTTTTTCTCGATTTTTGCATTTATAATGGACTAAAGATAGGAAAACTAGTTCTACTTATCCAAAATTCATGAAAGTTTACCTGAAAACCGTATATCATATTAGGATGTTAACTAAAAATTTGGATGATTTTTCTCTTCTATATGCTATTTTTCTTCTATTTTTCTAAGATTAAATACACTTAAATTCACAAAATCAGATTCCATTATATAAAAACCACCTTTGGTATTTTTTCCAGATTATGTACACTATAAATGAAGTTTACAAATTTTTTGGTAATTTACTTTAACAGTTTAATAATTATTCACCAATTAATGATTATTTAAGAGAATAAAAATAAGAGAAATAGTCAAACTAATTGAAAAATACCTTTTATATTTTTAACAGCCTCTATATGTACAATACTAATGTTAAAAAAGGGTTGTGTAATTTTTGGAAACTGTTTTCTATTTTTCTCCATTTTCGTTAGAATAAATGCACAAAAATCATAAAATCGGGTTAAACTGTTTAGAAATCCGTTTTTATATTTTCCCAGTATGAGTATGTTTTATAACATTGTTACAAAAGGTTTTGGTAAATTTGGAAACTGTTTTCTATTTTTCTCCTTTTTTGTTAGAATAAATGCACAAAAATCATAAAATCGGGTTAAACCGTTTAGAAATCCATTTTTATATTTTTACCAGCTTAAGTACATTTAATAGTAGTAGTACAAAAAATTTGGGAATTTTTATCATCCGAATTCTATTTTTCACGAATTTATGCTGATATAAAGGCTTAGACATTTGCAAAAATAGCTAATAACATCAAAAATTCAAGGGAAATTTTCTGGAATACGTCTACTGTATTTGGAATGAAGATGTAAAGTTTGAAAAATTTTGGGAACTGTTTTATAACATTTTTGGATTTTAGGAGTTTAAAACATCATTAAATGTGTTGAAATACCCTCAATTAATATTACAAAATTCTGGAAATTAATATCCAAAATTGTCTTAATCACATGAGTTATAAAATATCACAATTTCAGAAAAATTGTTACCCATTTAATATAAAACCAATATTAGAACAAAAATTTGGCATTTCTCTATCTGTATAATTTAGTTTATTAGCATTAGATTTCAACATAGAAACTCACTAGCGTGTGTTTGATGTCGTAGGATCCCGGTAGTAAGGTGTTGGTGTATTTTGATGCACCGCTTGTAGCAATTTGAAACATTGTGAGTATTCACGACTCCCCTTATATTCGGTTTTTATGTTTTGGGGTGGAAAAGCATGTCCGAAAAGCTATTTATTATTTATTGTATTTAAATTGAATTGTATCAAACTTGATTGCTATATTTTGCTATATTTCGCTATGTATGTTTATGCAATTTCAAACATGAGGCCTTATCGTCTTAAGTCCCTTCCCTTACACTTTACTCCAACCATTAACTCTTTGAGCCAATGGTCATTATTGATAGCGCTATTAGGAATTGAAAATTCCTCACTCGCCCGATTGCTGGAGTGCATGATACCATGTAATCTATGGAACGATAAGCATAGATCTTGATAGGGCATCAATCATAGGCTTGGTTGTGAATTCATTTTTTGCTCATATACATTCAAACTAACTTACTTATTATAGCAACAAACTTTGTTTCTTATTATAGCAACGAACTTTGTTTCATATTATAGCAACAAACTTTGTTTCTCATTATAGCAATGTACTTGTATCTATGGAAACTTTTTTTTTATCAAACCTTGATTTAGTACACCTGTGAACTCACCAACTATTTTCATAGTTGACGCTCGTTTTACATGTTTTTTCAAGAAATAATTAGTAGTTGGATAAAAAGATTGTTATTTTGTGGAAGTTATTTTATGAAGTTAACTTTATGAAGTTAACTTCATAGTTGACGCTCGTTTTACATGTTATTTTCATAGTACACCTGCATCATGTGGAAGTTATTTTATGAAGTTAGCTTTTGAACAATGTTATTTTGGGAAACTTGTATTTTGTTTTGTTTAAATTATGGGTTGTAAACTTGTAACTACTACTATGGTGATGTATATTTATCTTTTGCAATGAAACCTTTATCACTGTTATATCTTGCGTTTCCACTTTAGCGCGGTGTGACATAAATGGTATCAGAGCTAAAGTTATAGAGAACATCAGTTTTCTTTTAAGAAAACACAACCTATAACCAAAATCTATAAAAAAAATTTTAAATCGAACATACTAAAAATGTAATTAGGTCGGAAGTTGTATTATTGGACCTCAATTAGACATATCATGATCACCTACGTTTAATTAATGAAAAATTTATAGAAAGCTTGAGCTAATTACAATGGGAATATGTTCAACCAAAATTTTGTGAAAACTTTATTTCAAAAATTAAAAGATGAATTTTGGTGTGTGTAAGCATTGCATATTATAGGCATTCATTGTAATTTATTTCATGACTCATTAAAACTATGTCTCAGTCCACTATGTCGACATCGTCATCCTCTTGTGCTACCCCCTTGGCTGATGAGTCCGGCTATGTCACCGTTGTCCCTCGAAATGATCCCCTCGCCTTTATGGAAGAAGACCCCTCAGAAGACAGAGGAGAATCGATGGAGATTAGTAGCGACAGCGCCCTGGGTCAGCAATGCGAGGCATCGCCTGCATCAGTGTTGCCACAGCCGCCACCCTCTGGGCCTCGTATCCGACACACTGCAAGGAAGTGTTGGATTAATGTCTAAGTCCATAACTATAATTGGTAAGACTTGACCCGACCCGGCATGGTCCATTTGGGTTGCATGGCATCATGCATTTGGATAGACTATAATGAGAGAAATAACACTTAAGGTTGGTTAATATATTATAAGTTCTAATATATTAATAAGGTTATTTAATTAGTATTGATCAAGAATTAATTTGGAATTAATTAAGTGATCAAAAGGAGACTAATTAAATATATGGGTTGATTGTGTAAATCATTCATTCTTATATATGTGGGCTTGTGATCCAAGATTCCTTATGTTGGACTAAGTCCATGGGGTGACCCATGGATACTCCATGGAGGTTAAAATCCATGGAGCATAAGGAATGGGTAAAGTTATGAGTTACATGGTGTAACCCTAATACCCACCATATAAAAGAATCCCATGGCTCAAGAAATTGTGCACTAATGTGTGAGTGTGAGGGCTAGACGATTTCAAGGAGTGTTCAAGTTTCTCTCAAGTTATTCCAAGTGTATTTGGTGTTGTGTGAACCATTTGAGGTGTCACACTTGGGGCACTAGGCACTCAAGCTTCATGAAGACATTCTACATCAAAGAGGTATGTATTCTATCTTGTTATATTTATTATTTTGTATGCCAGATTAGGATAATACCTTGGATCTTCATAATTGTATGTATAATAGAGAAAACATAGATCCAAGGTATTTAGGGTTGCATGTACACTTAGGAGTGTTAGAATGCTCATAACCCAACAGTGGTATCAGAGCCTAGGCTTGTTTTCTTGTTATACTTGCAAAAGTAGCTGAAAAATCGAGTTGGATGCATATATTCGATTGTTAAGGCTGGAATTGGACTAGGAACATTACCCTAAGATATTTTTGGACTTATAAACTTGTTTTTGATGTGGTAATGTTCATGCTAATCCAATTTCTAAGATAATTGTCATAATTTCAAGATTTGTATTAGTTTGTATGTTCATGCTAATTTCTTGAAGATTGATGATTTGAATTATCTTGTTCTTATGAGGTTCTTAGATTAATAGAAAAGTTGTGTGAAATAGTTGTTTTCAATCCATTTTAATCTAAGAGTTGATCCCAAAGTGTGTTTTTGTAACTTGTCCTCAAGTTATATGAAAAGTCACATTTAAGAATCATAAAACTCATAAAAGTTGGCAAAGGTTACAAAATGAAGAGTCTAGTTCTAATTAAATGGTTTTATGACTCCATAACTTGTCCTCAAGTTATGGAGGTTCAAGAGTCTCTTCATTAAATAAAAAAAAAGTGTAACCTTAATTAGTTCCATAAGTTACAATAAAAAAAAAGTTATTTTTTTTTATTAATTAGTTTAAAGTCTTCCATAACTTGTCCTCAAGTTATGGAACTTGAAGAGCTTTTTTTTTTTAATTAAAACTACTTTAAACTCATAAGTTATGGAATTAATTAGTTTTGAATAGTTTCAAAACTTGCCCTCAAGTTTTGGAATTTGAAAAGTTTTCATTTATGAATACTTTAATTCCAAGTTAGCCCTTAGAAATTTAAAAGTTAAAATTCAACCCTTATACTTTATAATATTATAAGTTAATATTATTTATATATATGTATAAGAGTAAAGTCAGTCTTACCGTAGTAGGCCTCATTCACGAAGCCGGTCTATAAGGGGGGTATAAGGTTACTGCCTATAAAATGGCAGTTTAATGGGTGTCCACTCTCACCCACCGCTTCCTTGACTGGTGGAGGGTCGTTAGCCGAACGGGTAGGACAAGGACTATAATTCTCCTTTCATTAAAAGTATTAATGATAAATACTAAGTAACTAAACTCTTATTAATACCCAATCTTAGTTACTTAGGAAAATGTGAATTTGGTGCTAACCCATGAAATTACACTTTGCACTTTGCTTAAGTCGTTAGTGGAGCGTGTGTGGTTAACCGGCACACTAACCTGGACTTAACAAGGTAGGCAAAGGGTAACTTAATATTTATCATAGTATCGGTGGAGCGTGTGTGGTTAACCGACACACTGATTAAGGGGTAAATATTAAGGGTACCAAGTATATTTACATGGTTATTCACACCTTGTTTTGTGATCCTCGGCATCCCAGTCACAAAACCTGAAGGGCACACTCGAGATTGAAACATGCCTTTGAACAGTTCAATGAATCTCAAAGATCTAGGACTTTCAAATCCAATTAAAACCTAATAAATTATTTCATTTTTCATGGTGGAAATTGGTGAATCGTCATTCACCTACCTTCAAATATTTTATAGCTTGGATTACGGCATCCCTCTTCTAAGTTATAAAATAGTGTGTTGGGTCCTAGCCTTAATATTTCATATTGGGTGTCATATTAAGGACTTTAAATCAACTATCTTGACTATCTCCCAAAAAGATGTCTGGTCTAGACATTTATGATCTTCCCAAATCTCTTGAAACAAGCTTTCCTAAATGAAGATGATGTCCCATGGATATCATACTTCTTTCACCTCCTCCAATTATTCTCCCTAACCCACAAGTTCCTAAAAAGTTTAAGGTCACTCAAGCCCTATTGGCAAGGCAAGGTCTAGGTGTGATCACATCTTGGAGATGTAGTCACATATTGACAAGCCGGGAGAGTTGGGTGTCAAAGTCTTGAGAAAGTTGGTGGCTCAACTACTTTCTAAGTCACATAGTGAGTTCTTTTGGGAATCCTATGAAACAGACTAAGACAAGACCCTTAATGATCTTATCTATTTGCTAAGATCAACTTCCTAAAACGCTATGGACATTGACAATGATGACATTGGATATCCAGTAAAGCTCTCTCTTCCCAATGGAAAGGGATCGGCCATAGTCAACTCGGTTGACCCAATAGTAAAGAGAGAGGTGAAGTCTGAGATAGTCCCATTATCAAGGGTCCATAGGTAACTATTGCCAAAGGAAGGGGCATTGGTTACGAAGCTGCCAAATTTACCTAAGGATGTTAAAGTCAATAAGTTTGGCTCTACTTCAGGTAAAGTCCATTGTCTAACTCTATTAAGTACATGCTGATTCTGATCGCGAAGATGGATTTCAATCACATGGTTCGGTGATCAGAATTTTGGCCTATTACTTAAGAGTTATGATATTTATATTGCTTAGGAATAGATAAAAACAAGGTTTTCATATGGATTGTACGGATAAGTTTTTCCGCAAAGTTTTAAAATAAAAGAAAAAGGTTTTGATTTTATTTATTTTAAGTATCCTTACAATGGCATTTGTGAAACGTTGTTGCTTATAAGATTCCATTGATAGCAATATTGGAAAAATGGATTTGATTCTTTCGGTTGTGGTAGTGTCTAATATTACCAAATAAGGAAAGATTCTCATCACCCAAGGTTCAATTGGACCGAAACTTGGAATCATGCAAGTTGTATAGTATGATGAATGAGAACTTTCAGCTTGGAAAATTAAGACTAATTCCTTATGTGAATAAGGAAAGGACTAAGGGATCGAGTACACATTCTTGTGCACTGGTCAAGTCCACCACAAAAGATCAAGAAGACTATTCGTCATGATTTACTTAAGTTCAGTAAATATGGTTATACTTATAAGTTTAAGTATAAGTCTGTAGCATTGGAGAAGTTTCAATGTGAGACAGAACGAATAAGAAGAATCAAAGTATGGCAGAAAGATAAAAGTTTCTCAAATCTGAAAAGATGGGAGAGTACTTTAGTATCATGTTTATGATCATCTTAATGATTAAGATACCATATCACAATTGGTCCTCTAAAGTCATCTTAGTGCATTCTTATGACTAAGAAGAGGAGTCATGAATTGTTGAAATGGTTAAATCAAAAAGATGAGTCATACTTCGTTCCAAAACAATTCTTAGAGTCATACTCCAAGATTGTAACTTAAGTGACATATCTTAAAGAGGGTTTGTTAACACTAGTCAAATGTAAGAGTAAAAGGTTATCTACTCTTGTACATTTGAAATTGGTAAGTTGTGATGTTTTGCATAAAACAGAGACCAACTTAGGCCAATTGTGTAAAGTGTTAGTCTTGATAAAGAATCCGCACTATCTCTTGAATATTTGACAAGGGAGTCTTATATGTCAAGAGGACAGTGGGAGTCTTAAAGCTCTTGAAAGTTTCAAGACTTAATCAAGAATAAAACCTAAAGTCCTTCACTAGCACACGACTTGAGGTTTATAACCTATCGTGTTGAAATTTTTGTGCCTATTTAAGTTGGCTTTGCATAGGAGTTCTGAGAGTTCTCAATTGGTTGCATAACAACTTGGAAGCAATGGCAGGCCCTGTACTGCCAGGTGGCAAGAAGTTAAGATTGCTTAAGTTCAGTCCATATGAGTTTGGATTTGTCATTATCCTTGTCTTGTGACTATGGTTTTGACGATTCACATGGATAAGAACACATACACCATAAAATATAAGGGTCATAAGGTTTCTCTCTGATTCATGAAAATGATGGTGAGGAAACACTTCCCCCAAGTAGATTTGAAGCAGATGGCAAAAGGTCTAAACAATTGAGACTATGATTACAACATCCCTTTTCATAGTTCTGAAATTGTTTAGACACACATGCATGCTATCTAAGGAAAGGTGTATGATTTGATAAAGTTTTATCAAAGCATCTCGTATCAGAAATCTGAACTTTGGTAAGAAAGTCAATAAAGTATTGATTTCTAGAAGTCCAACTGATTTCTGAGTACATGTCAAAGCTAGTGGGAGCATAAGTGTTATGCTAATAATCATCATGTTAGTGGGAGCATGATAATTATTGTTAGTGTTGCAAGTTAGCAATGTTAATTATAGAAAACAAAAGTTTCAATTCGTGAGGCTGCAAGGATTGAAAAAGTTGTTTTGCTATAATTAAGGGAGAGGATATACTTCATTTCAGTTCTAAAGGCTTAGATTGAGACCTTAATCATCTTTAGTCAAGAATATATATATGAATTTCATGTTGGATTGGTTCAACTTAAGGAAATTCTATATATTGCGTTCTCAAAATTCGATTATGATTACGGCATCCCTCTTCATAGTCAAATTTTGAAAACATGGCAAATAAAAATATTGTAGCAAAAGACTGGTCTAGAATCATGTCTTTATGTGAGACATCATGAATCGTGTACCATATGCTTTGGGTACAGGATCGATTGCATGTGCTATAATATTTGTCATTTCTAAATTTTTCCAAATGCCCAGAGGCATTAAGAAGGGAAAAGGTCTAGAATTGGATATGACTAAAATGATTAAGCAATTGTCGAGGACAATCTGAGGTTTACCAAAGATTGGTTGCTCAGGGACAGTTGGAAGTATAGTGCTAATTTTGGAAGGACCATATTGACATATTCTAAAAAGAGGCAACTCTTGTTCAGAAGTGATAGTCAAAATGGAATATGGAAATGTTTCAAAGTTAGAAATTATTCAATCTGTGTAAGATTAAGAAACTTAATGAAAGAAGGATGTTTCCAAGGAGCTGATCTCCTTTGGAATGCTCTGTAATGATTGTTGTCAAGTGTTTCTGACTTCGTGCATAATCATTAAGAGGATCAATGCATACAAGTTTAGAATCTAACAGATTTCAGTAAATGGCATGAATTTGGAATTCTTGCATTTGCAGTAAGGATTGGGACTGTGAAAAGAGGATCATTGGAGTGATGTTCAATTGATCTATTTTACAAAGTAAAGATCATAGACAAACATAGTATGCATACTTGGTGTATGGCATGACTAGTGTTTAGAAAACATAGTGTACATGCTTGGAGCATGGGACGACTATTGTTTTAAATTCAAGTATAAAGTTGATAAAACCGAAACAATGAATAATGAGTAATCAGTATGGTGATAAATAAAAGTGTTTATTTATATTCATAGGGTTTGATACCATATTTGATTCATTTATTCTTGTGTTTCACTTTGCATGTTTTGACTTCCATAATAACTAAGTCGCTCTTCCTGAATGATTAAGTTATTCAAACCATCCACAGTTGGTCATATGTTGGAAGTAGATATGAATCAAGACTGTCATGGGTTGGTTTGTAGAGGTCCAAGTTGGTGGACAACGTGGTGCTACAACACTCATGAGTGCTCATAAGTTCTGAGTATTGGATTCAACCCGCGCTCATTTGAATCACTTCATGGATTTTATCACGAGTGATCATGAGACGATAATATCTTATATTCTTCAAACCTAGAGATATGAGTTGTTACTATGAGTTGGTTATACATTGATTGCACGAAAACGCATTGGTAACTCGATGTTATAAAACGTGCCTTTGTGTATGATTCAACAAGTAGTAGAACAAGCCATATGAGTCGAAGTTTATCCATTCCTTTTACCTTCGGGATAAAAGCGATATCTGTGGGCCCCTCGATGATTTAAAGATGATACATGTGAGTGCTTGGCCAAGCCAGGACTGATTTGATTTGTTCAATCAGTCAGTCATCATGAATCGGAAATCGGGAAACAACAAATGGATGGAGAGAATGATTGATAATCCATGTCTCAGTCCATATGATATCTATAATGGAGGAATATATGATCCCTTATCTAATGGACAAGTTATTGATAAAGGTCAGAGTTCATCGACAAGGTCAGAGTTCGACAGAAGCTTTTGAGAGCTACGATTGCTGATCGGTTCCTGAAGTCATACGCAATAATAGTTTTAGACTTATCTAAGTGGGAGACTGTTGGATTAATGTCTAAGTCCATAACTATAATTGGTAAGACTTGACCCGACCTGACATGGTCCATTTGGGTTGCATGGCATCATGCATTTGGATAGACTATAATGAGAGAAATAACACTTAAGGTTGGTTAATATATTATAAGTTCTAATATATTAATAAGGTTATTTAATTAGTATTGATCAAGAATTAATTTGGAATTAATTAAGTGATCAAAAGGAGACTAATTAAATATATGGTTTGATTGTGTAAATCATTCATTCTTATATATGTGGGCTTGTGATCCAAGATTCCTTATGTTGGACTAAGTCCATGGGGTGACCCATGGATACTCCATGGAGGTTAAAATCCATGGAGCATAAGGAATGGGTAAAGTTATGAGTTACATGGTGTAACCCTAATAGCCACCATATAAAAGAATCCCATGGCTCAAGAAATCGTGCACTAATGTGTAAGTGTGAGGGCTAGACGATTTCAAGGAGTGTTCAAGTTTCTCTCAAGTTATTCCAAGTGTATTTGGTGTTGTGTGAACCATTTAAGGTGTCACACTTGGGGCACTAGGCACTCAAGCTTCATGAAGACATTCTACATCAAAGAGGTATGTATTTTATCTTGTTATATTTATTATTTTGTATGCTAGATTAGGATAATACCTTGGATGTTCATAATTGTATGTATAATAGAGAAAACATAGATCCAAGGTATTTAGGGTTGCATGTACACTTAGGAGTGTTAGAATGCTCATAACCCAACAGGAAGAACATCTCTAGGCCCGTGCGGATATCATACGATAGAGTAGGACCCAACATGGCAGGACCGAGAGCACCCCCAACACATCAAGTTATAGGGATATCTGTCAGGCAGGCATGTATGACCGATGAGGAGTCCCGAAGAATGCAGTGGATGGCAGCGGATCTACGACAGAGTCTTGTAGTGATAGCTGGGTATCAAGAGGTTTTGGATGAGGTGATGACAGGAATGGGAATCCTATTTCAGCATGCGATGGAGGCTACCTATACTGCTAGAGCTGCCAAGTGAGTGGCAGGTCGTGCAGTGACAACATGTTATGTGTTCGGAGGGCTGTTACTGATTATGGTGTGGATGTTTCTTGTTGGGATAGCGATTCGTATTTGGTTCTATTTTCAATATTTTATTTTATAATGTATTGAAAACCCGTGTGGGGTGTCTTTTGGAAGAAACATTAAAACTTTCTTTTTGGAATGATGTATTGTTTTGGTATGAAAACTATTTCAAATGGTCATGAAAAATATTATTTTATGCTTGAAAATTTTTACTATGAGATCAAAACCTAGATTTTATTTAGTCAGTGGTTGAATAAAAAAAGTTTTTTCTTTTTCTTTCTTTTCTGAAATCTATATGCATAGTAATAATGCAAACCATGAATTTAACAACACATATGGTTTTCAAAATGGTAGTGAACCAAATATTATACATTATTTTATATAGTTATACAAATATCTTCACTTGTGTCTTAGAACCCTGTCAGGAAGGCCTACTCGCGTGCGCCCACAGAACGAAACACCCGATGTTGCTCAATTGGTAGCACAACAACTCATGGCAGCAATCCCAAAAATTGTTACTCAAGTAACTGCGGGTCTTAATGCTAACCAAGGAACTAGATGAGGAAATCAGGGAGGCAATGAAAGAGAATGCAAGTACAAGTCTTTTATTGCTTCCAAACCTAAGGAATTGCATGGAAAGGAAGGTGCGGTCGGGTTGCTGAAATGGATTGACAACATGGAGTCGGTCCTTCACATTATCAAATGCCTCGAACACAACAAAGTGGAGTATGCAACTTGTCTACTCCAGGATAGGGCATTGACCTGGTGGAATACCCTAGTGCAAAACCGAGGCTGTGCAGCGACATATTAGCTAACTTGGGAAGACCTGAAGAAGCCACTGATAGAGGACTATTGTCCCAAGGATGAAATTCAGAAGCTTGGATCTGAGTTCTAGAACCATTCTATGGTTGGAACATAAATATAGAAGTACACAGTCTGATTCCATGACCTAGCAAAACTGGTACCTCACATGGTCACTCCTGAGGAGAAGCGGATTGACCGCTACCTTTGAGGTTTGGCGCCTGATTTGAGGAATGGTTACTGCAGCTAACCCAACCACCATTCAAAGTGCAGTAAGTCTAGAAAATCGACTCACCAATGATGTGATTCGAACGGGAGCCTCGAAAAAGGAAAACTCCAGTAGCAAGAGGAAGCTATCAAATCAAGGAGAGACGAAGTTTGAAGACAAGTCAAGGAGGAAGCAGAAAGTCTCAAGAAACATTATGGTAAGAGCCCAAGAGCAAGAACCGGTGAAAACTCAGGAACAAAGAGTCATGAAAACTCAGTAACAAAGAGTCGTGGAAACTTAGGAGCTAAAGTAGTACACATGACCGCATCCGAAGTGAAACAAGTGTAACTTCCATCACGAAGGAGCTTGCCCTGTGTGACGAATATGTAACCAGACATGCCCTTACCCGAAGTGTTGTAAGCTGAATATGGATAGAAAAAGGACATGTTACGAGTGCGGGAGTACTGATCACCTTCGTGATGCTTGCGCCAAACTAATCAGGGGGGCTAGTAACAAGGGAAAGGGCCAGACTAGGCAAAATTTCCAAGGTAATCAAGGTGGGAGGGCAGGAGGTGTAGCCATTGTGATTGATGCAGAAGAAGCTCGTCAAAACCCTGAAGTGATTACAGGTACGTTCCTCCTAAACAATCACTTTGCATCATTCATAGTCGATGCGGGAGAATATAGGAGTTTCGTTTGTTTATCATTTAGACCATTAATTGACTTGAAATCAAGAAAGATGAGGAATACTTATGCTATTGAATTTGCTGATGGGTATGACATTAGGGATAATGAAATAATTTCAGGTTGTACTTTGAACTTAGGTGATGGACTCTTTAGCATTGACCTAATTCCCATAGAGTTAGATAGTTTTGATGTAATAGTAGGAATGGATTGGTAATCCAAGAATGGATTGGTAATCCAAGAATAGGGCGAACATTTGTTGTTATGATAAAGTCATTAGAATACCTCTCCCCAAAGACAAAACCCTTATCAAACTCGGTGAGAAGCCGGGAAGAAGTTTAAACATTGTGTCAAGCATGAAGATAAACACGTCCCTGAAGAAGGATTGTATTGCATTCATGGCCCACGTGGTAGAAAGAGAACCCGGAGCTAAGCAAATCAAAGAGATCCCGGTGGTTCAAGACTATCCCGAAATGATTCCAAAGGAATTAACCGGTCTACCCCCACACAAACAAGTCGAATTTCTAATCGAATTAATTCCCAGAGCGACACCAGTAGCAAAATCACCATATCGCCTCGCGCCATCCGAGATGCAAGAATTGTCCAGAAAACTTCAAGAACTTCTAGACAAGGGGTTTATACGACCAAGTTCTTCATCTTAGGGAGCCCCGGTGTTGTTCGTCAAAAAGAAAGACTAGTCATTCCGAATGTGTATTGATTGTAGAAAACTGAACAAGTTGACAATCAAGAATCGATATCCTCTTCCTCGAATTGATGACTTGTTCGATCAGTTGCAGGGTGCTTCATACTTCTCAAAGATCGACCTCCGATCAAGATATCATCAATTAAGAGTTCAAGAAGGAGACATTCATAAAACAACATTTAGAACCCGTTATGGAGATTATGAGTTCTTAGTCATGCCTTTTGGACTAACAAAAGCGCCCACTTTTTTCATAGATTTGATGAACACGGTCTGGAGACCATACCTAGACAAGTTCGTAATCGTATTTATTGATGACATACTTGTTTACTCGCGAACCAAAGATGATCATGAACGACATTTGAAGCTAATGTTGGAGCTACTGAAGGAGCAAAAAGTGTATGCCAAGTTACGTGTCAATTTTGGATTCGGGATGTACATTTCCTTGGTCATGGGGTGGGCGAAAAAGGAATTCCTGTAGATCCAGCTAAGATTGAGGCAATTAAGAAGTGGGAACCCCCAACACCCCGACAGAAATATGACAGTTTCTAGGATTAGTTGTGTACTACAGACGCTTCATTGAGAATTTCTTAAGGATTGCTCAACCATTAACATCTTTGACCTAAAAGGAAAGAAAATTTCTCTGGGAAGAGAAACACGAAGAATATTTCCAAATCCTGAAAAACAAACTATCCAATGCACTAATTCTTGCCTTATCAGATGGATAAGAGAATTTTGTAGTGTATTGTGAGGCGTCTCATCAAGGTTTAGGATGTGTATTAATGCAAAATGATAAGGTTATTGCGTATGCTTCCAGACAACTCAAACCGCATGAGAAGAATTATATAACCCACGATCTAGAACTAGGAGCAATAGTTTTCGCTCTTTTGATATGGTGGCATTATTTGCACGGAACCAAGTGCAACATTTATACCGACCACAAAAGCCGTCAGCATATCCTACATTAGAAAATGTTAAACATGCGGCAGAGGAGATGAGTAGAGTTGTTTAGTGATTATGACTGTGAGATACGATATCACTTAGGCAAGGCTAACGTAGTAGCCGACGCTCTTAGCAGAAAAGAAAGAGTGAAACCTTCCCGTGTGAGAGCTTTGGGAAAGCTAATACAGACAAGCTTGAAATCTCAAATCATTGATGCCCAGGAGAAAGCCTTGATCATGGAAAATCTTCCAGGTGACACTTTACATGGTTTAGAGGTGAGATTTGAAACCAAACCCGATAGAGTACGTTATTTTAAGGACAGAGTTTGGATTCCAAGGGTTAACAATTTGAGAGACATAGTACTAGAGGAGTCTCATCGATCTAAATACTAAATCCACCCTGGAGCGGATAAGGTGTACAAAGATCTTAAAGAGTACTATTTGTGGCCTGGAATGAAAAAGGATATTGCCTTGCATGTTGGGAAGTGTTTGACAAGCCCAATAGTCAAAGCTGAACATCAAAAACCATCTGGCTTACTGTAACAGCATGAAATTCCACAATGGAAATGGGAGCAAATATCTATGGATTTCATTACCAAACTTCCTAGAACTTCTAAAGGTCATGATTCAATTAGGGTGATAGTGGATCGATTGAAGAAATCTGCTCACTTTCTCCTTATTCGAGAAGACTTCAAGATGGAAAAATTGGGCCAAGTCTACATCGACAAAATTGTTGCTCTGCATGGTGTACCTCTATCTATCATTTCTGATAGAGATAGTCGTTTCACATCATGATTTTGGTGGATGTTACAAAAGGCTCTAGGAACCCAGATAAATTTGAGCACATCTTACCACCCTCAGATAGATGGGCAGACGGAGAGAACAATACAAACATTGGAAGATATTCTACGGGTGTGTGCCATTGAATTCAAAGGAAATCGAGATACTTATTTGCCTTTAATAGTTTTCCTACAATAACATTTCCCACACGAGTATCCGATGTGCTCCATATGAAGAATTGTATGGACCCAAGTGTCGTTCTCCATTGTGTTTGACAGAAATCGGAGATAGACAATTATCTAGAATAGACCTTATCCAGGAAACAACTGACAAGATTGCTATCATTAGACATAAGCTTAAATCCGTTAGAGATCTTCAGAAAAGTTATGCGGACAGTCGTCGAAAAACATTAGAATTCCAAGTCAGAGACAAGGTACTTCTAAAGGTGTCGCCTTGAAAAGGCCTTGTACGTTTTGGTAAGAAAGGAAAACTAAGCCCAAGATATGTTGGACCCTTTGAAATCATTGAAAGGATCGGTCCGGTGGCATGAAAACTCCAATTACCCCAAGAGTTAAGCGCTATTCACAACACATTCCATGTCTCCAATCTTAAGAAATGTTTAGCCGACAAAGCATCGATAGTACCTCTAGAGGAAATCAAGATCAATGATAAGCTGAATTTCGTTAAGGAGCCGATAGAAATCCTTGATAGAGAGGTGAAACAACTCAAGCGGAGTAAGATTCCGATTGTGAAAGTTCGATGGAACTCAAAATGCATGCCGGAGTACACCTGGGAGCATGAGGACTTCATGAAGGAAAAATATCCGCAACTTTTTCCATGCGATGACAAATGATGACATAAATTGAATTTCGGGACGAAATTCTTTTTGAGTGGGGGATACTATGAAAACTGTCAAATTGAGGTCATTCTCGGACTCATGCATCTTTTTATAAACCATATATGCACATCATGCCATGGCCTAGTAGTATAAATTAGGTCACAATCTTGTAGAAACTAGGATCCAACTAAAATCTAGGACTAAGATACCTGACTCTTACGATTTTAGTAAGTTGTCTAGCTACTGTAGGAAATGCCAATACCCGAATTAGAAACAACTCCAAACATTTTTTACAATTGAAAAAGGGTATAAAACCCTTGAAATAAATTAAAATCTTCTAATTTCACTTCCATATGATGGTAAATATCTAACAATGTTCCAAAAGCCCAAAAATCCAAATTTATAAACGTTAAAACCTAAAAACTCTATAAGATTTTTTATGAACCTCATCATATTAAATTAAAATAATTAAGTTATAGGATATAATCTTAGATATAAAGATTTAATTATCAAACATTAATCATATTTTATGCGCGAAAAACAATGATTTTTAATGTATCAGGATTTAAATAAAGCGACATTTTTATAAAAATTAGAAGTTTATAAAAAGATTGAAATAAGAAGTTTATAAATTGAAATTTTAAGAGAGAGAGAGGGAGCCTCTCTCTGTCACACCCCCAAACCGGAACGGCGAAATCATTCAGGGGTGGAAGACGTCATGTCAAGTATCACAAGACATGCATTATAGTAATCAAAGTAACAACAACCATTGTATTGATAATATAATATTTACATTATGTTTAAAAACATTACTTGAAATACATGATAAGTATAACAAAAGATAAGACATAAAGCTCCATCTTCACAACTCATGGGAGAGAGTACCTGTCCACTTACGACCCTGAGAATACAAGTGGTTTGAAAAAGTGTCAACATTAAAGTTGGTGAGTTCATAAGTATTTTTGTTATAGAAAGTATATCCTTTATTCTTTTGAAAAGTTCATCAGTTCCTCCAGAAAATCTTATATTTTCTGTTGTATATGAATGATAAGTAAAACAACTCGTGATTTTCCCTTCTACGAGTACTTAGTGAATACAAGTCATATACATTTAGATCGAACAGATAGTTGATTGTGTGGTTCTGACCTAAGCCCACAACCAAAAAAGGAACAGGAAATGAGGCGGAATCCACACATCCCACTATCTGTCTGATCTTCATGTATCTAACCCTGATGTATTTACTAAGTACGTTAAGTTTAATGATCCTTTAATTTGAAAAACGTTCCCTTAAGAAAATCCTGTATTTTCTTAATAAGTAATATGACTGTAGTTAATCCTTTTGTAATCATTCAGTGAATACTGATTATATATAATACGGATCGATTAGACAGTTGAATTGGTGAATCTGCCCTAAGCCCACAACCAAACAAGCAATAGGAAATGAGGCGGAAATCACACATTCCACTGTCTACCGGATCTTTATTATATATAATCCTAATGTATTCATCAAGTAATTACATAATTAACAATTATGAATCTCCGGTAAAACGGTAACCACAATAGTTCCTTTTATAATTTATTAGTTTATACTAACTATATATAACCTAATATCGAACGGACAGTTGAATGTGTGGATCTGCCCTAAGTCCACAACCAAACAAGGAACAGGAAATGAGGCGGAAGCCACACATTCCACTGTCTATCGGATATTATTTATATATAATTTGAATGTATAAACTAAGGAATTATAGAAATAACCATAAAGGTGCTTTATGTAATATTTGTTTAATAAGAAGTATTAAACCTTTTGTAAATAAGTTTCTAGTTTCACTAACTCTATTGTGAAACAATGATTTCGGAAAATTCTACCGAAAACTGTTTATCTTCCAAAATAAAGATGTAAACCATAGAAAATCCTATATTTTCTATAAAGTCGGTTTGTAGTCTTAAATGATCCAAGACGTAGAAGCACAAGTATAATTACCATACTTAGCTTAATGATACTCAGTTTTGTTTATCAGTAATCCTATCTGAACATGTGATTACCATGAAAGCTCGACGTGACGATACTACCCTCCTATTATTACTTAGTACACATGAGTTGTATAATACCGAGATCGAATAGACAGTTGAATGGGTGAATCTGCCTATGCCCACAACCAAACAAGGAACAACAAATGAGGCGGAAGTCACACATTCCACTGTCTATCGGACTTCAATTTTATCTAACCATACTGTATATACGGAGAAATCATATAGTTAGTATCCCTTGCGAAAGTTTGGGAAAAGTATATCTTTATGTAAATAATTAGTTAATACTATTGTGAATATTCATTATAACCATACTAATACAAAGTTAGTCTCGTATAGATCTATACACCAACTCGCGCTCTCCCTTATGAAGACTCTGGTTATAATTAAGATTCGAACGGGTACCCTGAGTGGTACATCGAGTGGTTCACAATCCTGTATTAATTATTTACATAAAATGTAAAACCTTTTTATAATTAACAAGTAATTTCGTGAAAGATTTCCTTTTGTTTCATAAACTATACTTATTATAGTTTATAAGTTCATTTCGATGTTTTAACCTGGATATTGTAAAAATAGTTCCTACGATCCATAAACTATACCTATAATAGCTTATAAGTTGATTTCCCTGTTTTAACAAGTTTCAAGTTCAAATACAATTAAACGACAAGAAACATAATAAATAAGTTATGTTTTGAAACACAAGCAATCTTGTGTTTTACTTGTATCCCCCCCCCTAAAACATTTTAAAAAGCTTGAAAATATAGGGGTATGAATTCACCTTATGTTGGATATTTGATTGAAGATATGATATTGGATATTTGGTATGTCACACGAAGTCCCGAGCACAATTGGATCCTAATTGGCATATATATGTTTATAATTAGTGTATATAACAACTAATTATGATAGGTAACCACCTTATGGACTAGTAAACACTTGAACTAAGTGTTACAATCATATGTGATTGACTAAAAGGGGTTTATGGCCACACAAGGGAGTGTACGGCCAAGGGGAGTACGGTCATGGAGTGTACGGCCGTACACTCATGGAAGAAGTATGCCAAAATGGTGTTTTGTGGTCCTATCTAGCATCCATTAAGTGCTTATGAACCTAATTTGGGACATGAGGTGAGTTTGAGGCTTAATGATGCACTCAACAAGGGATTACAGCCATATGAGGTGTGTACGGCCGTACACCCTTGGTGTTCATGCATTAGATGACGATTCAAGGCTAAGAATCAAGTGTTTCTCAAGCCCAACTAGCAAATAGAAGAGATACTCACACTTTTGAAGGCTTCTAAGGAGTTCAAGGCTCAATAACAAGTAGGTGTTCTTGGTGTTCTTGGTGAAAGTGAAGAAAACTTGAAGATCTAACCAAAAGAGAAGATTTCATGGATGAAAACATGGATCTTCACTAGACAAAGCCATGTACCAACTAATCAATGGAAGGAATACTTACATCTTTGAAGATTAAAGTGTAAAACTTGATGATAGTTGAGAGTGAATCGGATTTCTTGAGGTGAAAGTGTGAGAAAGTGTGAAAGAATGAAGGAAAAACATATATATATATATATATATATATATATATATGTATATATATATATATATATATATATATATATATATATATATATATGTTTGGGTTCACGGCCACCTTGGGTGTACGACCGTACACCCATGTGTACGGTCGTACACTCATGTGTACGGTCGTGCACATGTGTACGACCGTCCACTCCTCTAAATGGAGTGTTTGGCCCGAATGCAATGTGATGAACTTAAGTTAACTCATCCCTAAACCCAAACCTTGAATATACTAGGCTTAGAACACTCAAACAGACCCTGAACAATCCTAAAATATAGCAGAAACGAGTCTGACTGTGATTGAATTTGAAAGATTGTACAAGATAAAAATTTCGGGTTGTCACACTCTCACTCATAAATTCGGCCACCATCTCCAAGACACCCCTTGTCACACCCCCAAACCGAGATGGCGGAAACATTCGGGGGCGGAGGACGTCATGTACAGTATCATGACAATGCATAATAGTAAAACTGGCAACAACATCCATTGCATTAATAATATAGTTAATACATGTGTGTTCTTTGTATAGTTGTATGACACCAAAAATGTATAGCAAAAAGTAAAGACGAGTCTTGAACATGCTCCGTCTTCTCAGAACCTGTGCTAGCGTACCTGTCTACTGGTTCCTTGAGAATACAAGTTATTTTGAAAGAGAGTATCAACATATAAGTTGGTGAGTTCATTAGAATTTAGTGTCAAATGTTTGTAGTAGTTTCATGAAAATGTTAGTATACTTCCCAGAAAAATCCTATATTTTCTTCATATATGAAAAGTAGTCTTCTACCCAAGACCAAACTGTTTGTATGTTTTTTTCTCTTGAAATAGTGTAAAATGTATGTTTGTACTTGAAATAGTATAAATGTATGTTTGTACTTGAAATATTATAAATGTATGTTTTCCATATTTGAAAACTATCTTTACTTAGAAAAATAGTATGCATTGTTCATGTGGGAATATCACCATATGTATGAAATGGAAAAAGGAAGATTTGCAGTAGTATTGTTTTAAAATAAACTACTGATGAATTAACTGCCTTGTACCAAATTGGTTAATTAAGGTTTTAATGTGATTAAGGTTATAACCATGCTTGATTGACTAGTATAAAACATGACGTTCTTCAGGCGTCGAAAATGATATGACATTTGTCACCCGTAGACCTGTAGGTCCCACTGTAGCTAGCAGCAAGGTGTGGGATGGTTAGTCCCATATAGATCTATACAAAAGCTCATGCTCTCCCTCCAGGAGACTCTAGTTACAAAACATTACCTAGGAAGAATATTGCTATGCCATGAAATAGTGTTTCTCATTTTAGTTAACTTGTTTACCTATAGTATGTAAGTTCCTTCTTGTTCTTGTAAATGACTAGTATACTTTCTAATGAAATGTAGTAGTATGTATATATTGATTCATGTATTGTTTCTATGATCTAGAAAATAGTGTGACTGATCTCTAAACTATACCTATTATAGTTTACTAGCATGTTTGTTTGAACTGTAATGATTTAGAGAAAAGACTCATTTGCTCACCATATGCAATTTAGTTAAGTATGTTCTTGAAAATGAGATTTAAGACTACTTGGAAAAATGACAAAATCACCCTTCACTGGTACTTGTGCAATGGGTGAGGGTTTGTTGGACCTTATACATACTGATGTATGTGGACCATTCAAAACCGCCACAAGGGATGCTAATCGATATTATGTGACTTTTATTGATGATTTTAGTAGATATGGTTATGTCTACTTAATCAAACATAAGTCAGAAACTTTTGAAAGGTTTAAAGAGTTTAAACAGGAAGTAGAAAATCAATTGGGCAGGAACATTAAGATGCTTCGATCCGATCGAGGTGGTGAGTATCTTAGTACTGAGTTCCTCGACTATTTTAAGGAGTGTGGGATTGTCTCACAATTGACACCTCCCAGGACACCACAGCTGAATGGTGTAGCTGAGAGGCGCAATCAAAATTTGTTGGACATGGTTCGCTCTATGATGAGTCGAGCTTCGCTACCAATCTCTTTTTGGGGGTATGCCTTAGAGACTGCCGCCCACATCCTTAATCTAGTCCCTACAAAGAAGGTTGCCAAAACACCTCATGAAATGTGGACTGGGAAAGTTCCCAATTTGGACCATATCAAGATTTGGGGTTGCGAGGCTTTCGTGAGGCGCGAAACTCATGACAAGCTCGAACCTCGAAGTGAAAGGTGTATTTTCATCGGCTACCCACAAAAATCCTTTAGTTACCTCTTCTACAGACCCAGTGAGAATGTGGTCTTTGTGGCTAGGAAAGGAGTCTTTCGAGAGAGAGAATTTATAAACCAAGGAGACAGTGGGAGGCAAATTGACCTTGAAGAAATTCAAGACTCAATTGGTGAAGGAACCTCAGACACTAGCAATCAACTTGAGGAGGAAATTCCTGTTGAACCAGCTGACGAGTCTATACTTCCGAGGCGTTCCACAAGGGTTAGGAACACACCTGAGTTTTATTATGGATTTCATATTACTACGGAAGGTGATACATTTATCAGTGACAGTACACTGGTAAATCTGGATAAACCTAACAGTGTTAAGGAAGCCATGGCAGGCCCAAAGTCTGCTAAATGGAAGGAGGCTATGGACAGCGAGATACAGTCCATGTATGACAATCAAGTTTGGAACTTGGTTGACAATGTACCAGGCCGTAAGACAGTCGGGTGCAAATGGATATTCAAGAAGAAGACCGACATGGATGGGAAGGTGCACACTTATAAGGCTCGACTGGTTGCGAAGGGGTTTACTCAGACTCAAGGTATTGATTATGATGAAACTTTTTCACCAGTAGCAAAGATTAAGTCTATTAGGGTTATGCTAGCCATTGCTGCATTTCATGATTATGAAATATGGCAAATGGATGTCAAAACCGCTTTCCTTAACGGAAAGTTGGCTGAGGATGTTTACATGAATCAGCCAGAAGGTTTTGTCAGTGCAGAGTACCCCAATAGAGTGTGCAAGCTTGATAAATCCATTTATGGATTGAAACAAGCATCTCGAAGTTGGAATCTTTGTTTCGATGAGAAGGTCAAAGAGTTTGGTTTCTCAAGAAGTGAAGATGAGTCCTGCGTGTATGTCAGAGCTAGTGGGAGTATATTTAGCTTTTTGGTACTGTATGTGGATGACATATTACTCATAGGAAATGACATCCTAACCTTGCAGGAGGTTAAGTCCTGGCTTGGGAAGTGCTTTGCTATGAAGGACCTTGGAGAAGCTACCTATATCCTAGGGATAAGGATATTAAGAGAAATGAGTAAAAGACTAATTGGACTTAGTCAGAGTATCTACTTGGATAATGTGTTGAAAAGGTTCAACATGCAGAATTCCAAGAAAGGAGAATTACCGATCCAAAGCAATGCCAAACTGAGCAAGGCTCAGAGCCCGAGTACAGAAGATGAGATAGCTGAGATGAGTCGATTACCTTATGCTTCCGCTGTTGGTTTGATCATGTATGCTATGACTTGTACCCGTCCTGATGTGGCCTTCGCTTTGAGCATGGTCAGCAGATATCAGGGGAACCCTGGCAAGGCTCATTGGACTGCGGTAAAGAATATTCTCAAGTACCTGCGGAGGACTAAGGATTGGATCCTTACCCTTGGTGGGAGTGATGACTTGAGAGTAGTAGGGTATAGTGATGCTAGCTTTCAGACTGATAGGGATAACTTCCGCTCTCAGTCGGGCTGGGTCTTTACCTTAAATGGAGGGGCAATCACTTGGAAGAGTTCCAAACAGGAGACTGTAGCTGATTCTACTTGTGAATCAGAGTACATAGCAGCGAGTGAAGCGGCAAAGGAGGCGATATGGCTGAGGAACTTCATCGGTGACCTTGGAGTTGTACCAGCTATTAAGGAGCCTATGGAGATTTTCTGTGACAGCAATAGTGCAGTTGCCTTAACCAAGGAACCAAGAGATCATGGCAGATCCCGACACAATGACATAAAATATCACTTCATAAGACACAAGATAGAAGAGGGACTCCTCGTGGCAAAGAGGGTATCGTCAGATGAGAACCCTGCGGATCCCCTTACGAAGGGACTAACGAGGGTGAAGCATTTGCAGCATGCGAGGTGCATCGGACTGAGGGACGATATTAGTTTTACATATTAGATAGCCTTTTCTGAAACTTGTAAAATGTAATCGACGTTTGATGATGAATAAAATTTGTGATTTATTTATGAGCAAAGTGTTGCTATCATTGTCAATTATTTACTATTGTTTCAGTTTTGCATGTTTTGACTTCCAGAATAATTAATTTATTCAAACTATCCACAGTCGGTCATATGTCGGAAGTAGGTATGAATCAAGACTGTCATGAATTGGGATTGTAGATGACTAAAGGTGTTTAGCCATAGCAATGGTAGCTACAACATTCATGAGTACTCATAAGTTTTGAGTATTGGAATAAACCCAAGCTCACTTGTATCACTTCATGGAATTTATCTCGAGTGATCGTGAGACGGTAATATCATATAAGTCTTCAAACCTAGAGATATGAGTTGTTACCTATGAGTTGGTTGTGCATTGATTGCACGTAAACGCATCAGTAACTTGATGTTATAAAACGTGCCTTTGTGTGCAATTCAATAAGTAGTAGAACAAGCATATGAGTCGAAGTTTATCTGTTCCTTCTAGAAATAGAAGCGATATCTGGGCCCCTCGATGATTTTGTGTTGACCCATGTACCGGGCTCGGTCAGAACTAAATTGATGTGTTCAGTTAAGTTCTTTGTCAAACAAATCGGAAATCGAGAAACAACTGCTAGACAATAAGTAAGACATTGTTCCATGTATTTGTCCGGCTGATATCATGAGAGCAGAGGATTATATGATCACTTATCTAAAATGGCGCTTCATAGTTCACAAGAGTTTTCGAGAGCTACGATTGCCGGTTGGTTCTTGAAGTAATATAGGCAAATACAGTTATTAGACTTATCCAAGTGGGAGTCTGTTGGATAAGGTGTCTAAGTCCATCACTTATTTGGTATATACTTGACCCAACCCGGCATGGTCCATTTGGGTTGCACTTCACCCAAGCTAGTTATGGATAATTTTATGAGAGTTGTATACTTGCGATTTATTAATATATTATAAGTTATAATATATTAATATAAAGTCATGTTACTTAATTAGTTTTAATCTTGAATTAATTATGAATTAATTTAGTGATTAAAAGGAAGACTAATTAAATCATGGGCTATTATATTTATATGGTGTGGGCTAACAATCATTTGGGAATGGGCTAAGCTTATATGGAAGTCCATGGATGATCCATGGAGCTTTTACCCATGGATCCTTGGAAGATGAAAAGACATGGGTTATTAGGGTTTCACCCTAACCATGTACACTATATAAACAAGCTTATGTTGCATGAAAAACACACTAAGGTGTGTGTAAGTGTGGTGGCCAAAATCAAGAGTTAGTATACTCTCTCATACATTTTTTCCAAGTTTGTGGTGATTTGTGATTTCCATTTGAGGCATTCACATTATTGGTGCTTGGCTCTCAAACTCCAAGGAATCAACAATCAACAAAAGGTATGTAATTCATCTAGTTCTTTTATGGTTAAAAGTACCCCATGCCATGCTAGATAGTTTATAAACCTTGGAAAATAATATTTTGCATGTATCTTAGACAAACATAGATCCAAGGTTTAATAGGGTTGCATGTACACTTAGGAAGTGTTAGAATGCTCAAAACCCAACACCAACATCATTTGGATCATCGCCTGTACTCTGGCCGTCGTGATGGGCTCAGGAGTGGCTACCACAACAGATATTTGCTCAATCACTGGAGGTTGATTCCTGTTTCCGTTCACGTTCCCGACTCGACTTTGGGTTCTTGCCATTTCGATCTATACACCAATTCAGACGTTCGGTGTGTAATGACGAGAATTAAGATGGGAAAGATTTTATTTACGATCGACATGTAAATCTGCCTATCCCTCCGAAAAGTTATATGCCAGTTCTAATACCGTAATTAAACGTTTAGAAACCTGAACACATAAAGTTTCAAGATCCGATCGGCAACAAACCATAGATCCGATCATATAATGCATATCATAAATCATTTAGCACATAAAATCATGTTAGGTGTTTTCCCTAAATAAGCTAGTGCTTGTGTCTATTCAGGTGTATTACCTAAATTTTATTAGACACACTCCTCACAATCATTGCGTAGCATTCTAAGTTGAAGCCTAGAAATAAATCTTTATTCCTAGTTCGCTTAAACTAATGCTCTGATACCAACTGTGACATCCCCATTTTCACAGCCAGAAAAGACCGATTTTGCTTATGCTTTATAAAAATCAGAGTACCTCTTTTAGTGAAAATGTTGCGGAATTTGATCCAAGTAAAACATTATAAATACGTTATCAAAACATTTTCGAAGAAATGTATTCTTATTCATTTTAAAACATTTGGGATGTCATCGTCAATACAGAAACATGAGCATAAACAGAACTTACATTCATTTACACTAGTGATCTACATCTCTTTAATCTCTCAGTGTAATGTAACTTCGTATCGACACATGTGATACAAATAAGCTTGAGTGGGTCAGGTTGGGAAACCTGGTGAGTACACAGAGATTTCAATCCCACAATGTTATATCATATATATAATTTAGAACTCAAAAAAGATACATTTTCACCGTATATATATATATATATATATATATATATATATATATATATATATATATATATATATATATATATATATATATATATATATATATATAAGAAACTCTTACCCCACCCCGTTAATCCTTACAACGAGACTATCCATACTCTCGGACCTTAAATTTTACCTCTTACTTAACCCATACTCTCGGATCTAATTCATGCTCTCGGATCAATAATTGTGCCCATTCCATACTCTCGGATTAGGGACAAGTGTCTATGTGTAAATCCATTCTCCCAGATTAACGACGAATGACTATGTCCTATCCATACCCACGGACTGAGGACGACTAACTATGTCTTAATCCATACTTCGGACTAAGGACAACTGACTATGTCTTAATCCATACTCCCGGATTAATGACAGATGATTATGTCCAATCCGTACTCTCGGACTAGGGACAATGACTATGTCTAATCCATGCTCCCGGATCAATGACATATACTAAAGTTCTATTCTCTAAGTATAACTCACTCGTACTCGTAAGAAAATACTACCCAATATTCCTCATAATTAATTTAGGTTTACTCTTTATCCTAAATCATCATATATAATCATGTATGTTCTTTAACACGTATTTCAGACAACATCAATTAACTCGCACATAAACATAATACTTCAATCAATACTTGTATTAAAATCATGTTAATGAAAGGGACTATGCACTCACCTGCAAAGGTGGTGACTCAGTACTCGGACAACACTTCCTTTACTTTAAAACAAATTTTCGTTGACAAAACCTGGTATCATTTCCACTAGAGTTTAGTCTAATGTTCAACGAGACTAATTAATATTCTAGCTATTATTACTATTATATAAGCGTTAAACAATACTCTTCACCCACTATGTACAGACAGGGGCCAGACAGGAAACACCGGAGGGCAGGATCATTTTGGCATATAGCACTTCTGAAATCCAAAAACTCAGGCGGCCCTTCAAACTGGATTCCCCGTACCGCGAGTGGTTAAAAAGATATTATAACGACACTTATATAACCCATAATAATAGCTCAAATAATTATTATAAGGTCCTAATAACGTTACTATATTTAAATAAAGGCTATATTAAAAATTAGGTAGGCGTATCTTACCTACGAGGGGGTTTGGCTAGAAGCCGGTATCTGCAGGGGAAGAACTTCCGAGCCGAAAGCTCTTCTTCTCGGAGCCGTCGAGCGCTCTAGGGCTTTCTTCTAGCGCTAGGGGAGTTTTTGGGAGGTTTAGAGAGAGTGTAGATAGAAGAAAGAATGGGAAAGGTGTGAAGAAAATGAGGGTGGAAGGGGTTGTATTTATAGGGTGAAATATGGCTGAAATCGGTGCCACATGTCACCATCTAGTGGCCAAGATTGTGCCACGTCACTCCTTTTGCAGCAGCACCCTGCCGACTTCTAAACCCCGTAACTTTGACGTTATTTATATCCACGCGTACGTAAAAATAAGATCTACAAATTTCATTCTGACTCCGTCGGCTAATTCTCGACCGATCTTAAATTTAACAGTAGGAGGAGATTATACTGTTAAATGACCGCGAAAAATTCGTAACTCTTTCATACGGACTCCGTTTTCGTCTGTCTTTTTATCGTTGAATTCCTATTAATGAGACCTTCAACTCTCATTTAGATCACGTAAGCCAAAAATCGCTCGATCTAAAATTCGAGTTTCGGGACGTGTACTGCCATGCCAAATCTTAGAAAATTCATAATATCTTCATACGAAGTCATATTTGGGCGTTCTTTTTATGCACGCTCTCGGTTTAGCGTATACTACAACTTTTGTTTAGATCACTAAGGCCAAAAAGTCCTCCGTCGTAATTTCACTATTTACGTCTCCCGGTGCCGTGCCGGTTTTGCCGTAAAACTTTGACGGGCCATAACTTCTTCGTTATAACTCGGATTTCGGCGTTCTTTATATGTACGAAACCCTTGTAACATATACTACCACTTGGTTAAGATTATTCCTTCTAAATAATAATCCATCAATAACTCATTTTTGATGCTTATAGTATCTAAATTGACTAGCCCGAATCTGCGGGCGTTACATGAGTGCTAGTGTTTGAGGTTCCTTCGTCACTTAACTCTTGAAGCTCTTCAAGGTTAATTTGCCTCCCGCTGTCCTCTTGGCATATGATTTCTCTCTCTCGAAAGACTCCTCTCCTCGCAACGAAGACACCATTGTCACTCGGTCCATAGTAGAGATATCTAAAGGACTTCTGCGGGTAGCCGATGAAAATACATCGCTCACTCCGAGGTTCGAGCTTGTCGTGAGTTTCTTTTCTCATAAAATCCTCGCAACCCCAAACTTTGATGTGGTCTAGTGTGCGAACCTTCCCAGTACACATCTCATGAGATTTTTTGAAACCTTTTTGGTAGGGACTAGATTAAGGATATGGGCGGCAGTCTCTAAGGCACACCCCCAGAATGAGATTGGTAACGAAGCTCGACTCATCATGGAACGAACATTGTCTAGCAAGGTTCTATTGCGCCTCTCAGCCACACCATTAAGCTGTGGTGTCCTAGGTGGAGTCAATTATGAAACAATTCCACATTCCTTAAGATACTAAGATACTCGATACTAAGATACTCTCCTCCACGATCAGATCGTAGCATCTTTATCTTCCTCCCCGATTGATTCTCCACTTCTTGCTTAAACTCTTTGAACCTTTCAAAGGATCTGACATATGCTTGATTAAGTAGATGTAGCCATACCTACTGTAATCATCAGTAAAAGTCACATAGAAGCGGTTAGAATCCATTGTGGCGGTTCTGAATGGTCCATACACATCGGTATGTATGAGGTCCGACAAACCTTTACCCCTTTCACAAGTACCACTGAAGGGTGACTTGCTCATCTTTCCAAGTAAACCAGATTCGCAAGTGTTATCCGACTTTAAGTAGAATGACTCCAAAAGTCCATATGTCACACCCCTAAACCAGAACAACGAAAACGTTCGGGGGCGGAGGACGTCATGTTCGGTATCATAACAATGCAAAATAGTAAAACAAGCAACAACATCATCCATTGCATTAATAATATAACTTAATACAAGTGTGTTCTGGGTAAACTTTTAAAGACACCAAAAATATATATATCAAAAGAAAAAAAGAGTCTTGAACATGCTCCGTCTTCTCAAAAGCTGGTCCAGTGTACTTGCCAACTGGTGACCTGAGAATACAAGTTATTTTGAAAGAGTAGATCAGCATTTAAGCTGGTGAGTTGATAAGTATTTTAGTGCCAAATGTTTGTATAAGTTTGATGAAAGTTTGTAATTGTTTGATGTAAATGTTTGTATACTTCCTAGAAAATCCTATATTTTACTAAAATGGAGAGTAGTCTTCTACCAAGACCCGACTGTTCTGTATGTTTGTTCTTTTGTAAAAGTGAGTGTTTTTCCCAAATATGACTATTATTACCAGAAAATAGTTTACATTACCATTTATGTGAGAAGATCACTATATGAATGTAATGGGAAATATGACAGTGTACAGTAATGTTGTAATAAGTAACTACTGAAGAACTAACTACCTTAAAACCAATTTGTTTAATTAAGGTTAAAATGTGATGAGGTTATAACCATACTGATTGACGAGTGTTTAACACGACGACCTGTTGGCGTCGAAACTGATGTGACATTTGTCACCCCTTCACTTGTCTGCCAGACTGTAGCTAACATTTGGGATGTGGGATTGTCAGTCACGTATAGATCCGTACACATAATGCCCGCTCTCCCTCCAGGAGACTCTGGTTACAAAACGCGACCTAACAAGTATTTTGCTATGTCGTGAAGTAGTGGTTTCACATTAATGTTATCTTGTTCTTGTAAGAGGATATATGTTCCTTTCTGTTCTTGTTATTGTATGTTCCTTTTCGGTTCTAGTTATTGCATGTTCCTTTCTGTTCTTGTTATTGTATGCTTGAACTAACTCATGAATGAACTGACTTTTGTAAGTTTCATTGTTCTAGAAATAGTAAATAGTAATCCTCTAAACTATACCTATTAAAGTTTACTGGTAAGCTATATAGTTGAATGACTGATCATGTTTGTACACCTTTGCTACCCAATGTTATTGAACTGATTGGAAGAACTTTTATATCTACATACATATACATAATATATAACTAAGATTTAAACGATAGTCGGACAAACAACCGATACCCTAAGTCCACAACCAAACAAGGAACCTGAAATAAACTCTTTCAACCTTATTTATATAACTATGTCTATATAGACATGATTTTGACCATATATAAGTTCAAAAGAGTTTTGTAAAATGATAAAGAGTTTATCATATAAAAAGAGTTTTAACCATTTGAATGGTTATTGATGACTTGATGTTAGTTTATAAAATTATTTGAAACAATTTGTTTGATAACACATTTTTGAAGTCTAGGAAATCCTTTTGTTTGATAGTTATAAATCACATGTGATTGATATTATAAGTATAATGTTTTCTACTTGTATTCCCCCCATAAAAGCATTTAAAATCATTAAAAGATAAGTTTAGGGGTATGAACTCACCTGCAGTGAGTGATTCGAATGAACGATCGATATAGGATGCTAAGTATGCCAAGTGAAGTCTCGAGCACAAACAGATCCTACTAAGAATATAATAACACATATATGTATATAATTAGTGTATATAACAACTAATCATGTAAGGGAACAACCTTAGGTACTAGGAAACACTTGTAATGTAGTGTTACAATCACATATGATTATATGAAAGGGCTGTTCAAGGCCACACTATAAGTGTTTACGGCCATAGGAGAGTTTACGGCCACACATGAAGTGTTTATGGCGCTAGGCTTGATACTATGAAGGGTTTACGGCAATGGGTTGAAGGGTTCACGTCCACCCCAAGATCTTATGAAGGGTTCACGGCCCAAAGACGGGTTTACGGCCGTGAACTCTTGAAGATCATGCATTTGGGTGTTTGTTTGATGGTTGGAAATCAAGAGTTTCTAATGGCTAACAAGAGTATGGAAGGGATACATACTTAATGGAAGTCTTGAAGGTGTTTACGGCCCCAAGAACAAATGTGTGTTCTTGGTGTTCTTGGTGAAAAGTTGATGATTTGAAGATCTAAACCCAAAAGAGTTGAATTCGTGGATGAAATCAAAGGGTTTCACTTGAATAAGAAGGATATCAAGTAAGAATAGAAGAACCACTTACACTTTTGAAGATCAAGGAGGATATCCTTGATGATACTTGAGAGAGAAAGGATAATTCTTGACTTGAAGATGTGAGAAATGAATGAATAATGAAGGAAACCATTCATATGAAGAGGGGTTCACGGCCAACATGGGTTTACGTCCGTAAACCCTAGTTTGCGGCCGTGAACTCCTTGTGAAGTTGCTTCCGGCTCAATTGCAACTCAATGAACTCAAGTAAATACTTCCTAACACCCAATACTTGAGTGTACTGTGCTTAGAACTCTCAAACATACCTTAACAAAGCTAAAAGTTGACAGAAACAAGTCTGACATTTGATTGAATTGATTGGCTTTACAAGATAGAAATTTTGGGTTGTCACATCATCCCCCCGTTAAAGGGAATTTCATCCTGAAATTAGAGTTTAAGCAATTATAGATAAACTAAAAGAAAATATGAGAATAGTTCAGTTTCGTTTGATACTCTCGCTCCTAAGTGAATTCAGGTCCTCGCTATGTATTTTAAGCGGACTTTCACTATCGGGATAGGGATCTGATTAGTCCTAATGACTTCGCTGTCTAGGATTTCTACGGATTCTTCGACAAGGTTGAGGTTCTCGCTTACCACGATCAAAGCGAGTGAGGTAACAAAAGTATCGTCGGATGAACAGTTTTCAAGTTAGAGACGTGGAAAGTAGGGTGCATGTTATTGGATTTCCGAAGTAGTCGGGGTCTATAAGCTACTAGATCGACTCTAGTATGAATCTCAAATGATCTTACGTACCTTGGATTTAGCATTCCATGCTTTCCGAAGCATATTCTGCCCCTCCAGATGAGACCTTCACCTAACGAGGTCACCAACCTGGAATTTCCATGGGTTTTCTCTTATCAAAGGCGTTAGCTTTTCTGCCTGACCTTGGGAGCTTCACGTCGCTCCTGGATTTGTACTCTCTTCTCGGTAGTTTCTCGGACAAATTCCGGACCAACGAAGGTGCCGTCTGGAAATCGGACCTCTAGCTACTTGCATGTCGTCTACTTTAATCCAGTGAAGAGAGAATCTGTACTTGCGACTAAAGAGGGTTTCGAATGGAGCAACTTTAAATGCTAGCATGGTCAAGGACTCGACTAGTTGGCAAGTGAGTATTATTGTTCTACCAAAATCTATCACATATGATCGTCGCACAACTTCTAATGATGGAATAGTTCTCTCATTCTGTATGTTGGTTTAAGGATGGTAGGCTATGCATCATGACTGTTCTAGTTTCCAAAAGTTTCTGAAGTGACTGCCTGAACTGGGAGATGATTCTACTATCTCAAACGGAGATAACAAATATTGGAACATCGTGCAGTCTAACTAACTTCTCGGACTTACGTCCTAGTTAAGTTCTCTATTTTGCCTGATCCCTTAAAATTGTAGGAAGGGTGCGTGTTTGGCTAATCTGACGACGATCACCCAAAATGGCAACCAAGTCCACCTGTTGCCTTGGTTAACTTGATTATGAAATTCTTTGTAATCCGCTACCACTTCCACTCAGGTATCTCTGGTTGTTTGTAGTAATCCTGCGGGCTTTTGCCCTGAAATTCTTGATAAGACTCATTCTTAGGTCATCCACCATCTCCTCGTGTATACTAGTTGTATATAATTTGGATTGACAAAATGTTCGAATGGCTGGCTCTGCCCCAATACCCCAACCAGACAAGGAACAGGAGATAGGGCGGAGTTACACATCCTACATCTTGTTGAGTCGAAATTGTATACCACTCTTGCGTATACACTTAGCAACGATTGATTAATCTCATGAGTTCTTAGTTTCTATTCTTGAACTTGGCCTACGGTACGAGTAGTCTTTCTCATAGATCTACTTGGTATACTTCGGGTGGTTACTGACTTATGAGACTTCTTTGGTGTTTTTCGCTTCAAGTCTATTAACTAATGGGTAGGTTAGAATGGCGGGGTACCCCTCGTATGGGTACTTCTGAAGTTCTAAAGTGAGAGATGATATAAGGGTTTGCGTTATGGATCGGAAGAATTTCATCTGACGGTTGATTAAAGGAAGAGTTCTTTTTACACAACACATAAATTTTGCATGGTAAGGACCAAACCAAACCATGTCGGATGATGATGTCGGAACTTCTTGATGAATCAAATATTATGTTAATTGGAAGAAGAAATGATTACTAGGACGATGAACTAACCTTGGTATGATTACTACAAACCCTATTTTATCAAAATTAATAAATACAACTAAACAAGGGTTCTGATAATTTGAAACAATGAACTTTCAAGAAATGACGTCTACTAGGTCTCTCTATAACCGTTTGGTGTACACTAGTCATGTATAAATAGTTAATGGGGTTTTGGAAGCGTACCAAAATTATAGCAGGGTTCTTTGATGCTTCCCCATATTCTAGGGTCAAACTCCTCCTGCTCCCCCGCTATTCATCTTTGTTGGACAGTCCCTTTTCAAATGTCCTATTTCACCACAAAGGTGGCATATTGGACTGGTTCCAACATTAGTGGTTGAAGTAATGTGTCGGATTGGAATTCTGCAGAAACGGGTAGCATGCCCGTTCATGTTGCAGTTCATGCAATGCATCACTCGGCAGACTCCCATGTGATGGAAGTTGCACGCTTTGCACTTGGGTAGATTTCCCGCATACTGCCTTGCTGGGGTAGGGGTACCCGGGATACTAGTAGAAACGGAAGTAGGAGTAATAGATGTCGTGGCCGCAAAGGCTGCCACTAGTTGTTGTCTCTTAGCTAACTTTTGAGGTGATTTGCCCTTCTTTCTATCCCAAAATTTCAGTTTCTTGTTCTTAGATTTGAAGTTCGGAGTATCTTCGCAAGTAGGCACTCGTTTTTGCACTTGATTATCACCTTTATTGGGATTGTCGATAAGAATTCCACTACCATTTGCGTTGTTAGCGTTAAGGTGAGTCACGACAGCTGTTACAGCAGTTGTGACCGCAACTTGAAAAGTAGCCATATCCATCTGAAGGATTGGTGTTCTGCCAACGGGTTGGTTACGTTTCTTCGGAGGCATGATTCGGTTACATGATAAGGAAATGACTTCGTGAGCATTTATGGTTGGCTCGATATCATCTTATTTTGTAGTTTGAATTCTGGGAAATTCGGATTGGAGTAGAAAATATGTTTTAGATATTTATTTATGAATAAATTCTTTATAAGAATTCTTAACAATGTACTTTGATAATCAAGCCTTTAAGCTTGATGTTCATAACATGCATTATGATTTGAAGACCATGAATGAACTTATTATGTTCAAAATAATTTTTCTAAATGAAAAACTTGAATACATGTGGTTTTGGATCTTTAAAACTTGTAAGACTCAAGTTTATGGATTTGATTTAGGTTTTGATCATTGGATTTCACCTTCTAACAACATGCATGTTGTTTTTTGGTAAAATCCTACCACCTTCATCATCAAATTCGACATGCATGAACATGCATGTGAATAATCTCAAAAAAAGGTGTAGAAGAGGGAGAATAATGGAAGAAAACGTGAAATTTTTAAAAGAAAAGTACAGAAAATATATGGAAATTAATTTTTCCTTGAATATCAACTTCAAATGATGAAGATTTTTGAGTAAAATGAAGGATATTTTATGGAAATGTCGTGGATTTTGGAGCTAATTCACAGAGGTAAAGAATGGGGGTTTTAGAGAGAAGAAAAGAGAGAAAACAAAGATTTCATCTCTCTAGATACCCAATCTCTCTCGTCATCTCTTTGAGTTTTCTCTCCACTACAATCAATCAACAAAATACAGAGATGTAGGGGTGTTCGTTTGGATGGATCGGTTTAATCCGATCCGATCAAGTGAATACAAAATAATTTCGGTTTTCAAAACGTAGATCCAAATACTCCAAACTAAATTCAAATCCAATCTCATCCAACCAAATTATAATTCATTTGGATCGTTTTTTACAATTCGGTTTTCAAGAATCCAGACATTTCAACAATTATATAACTTTAGTATTAACTTAGTCTATAATATAAACTAAAAAAATATTGTTTAATTAGTTGTGAATTAAAACTTATAAATAACTATCAAGAAAAATATATTATATATTACTACTTTGTGGACAAATTTTTTTTGATAAGAAGTAGATATTAAAGTATTATAAATGATGAAAATTTTTAATATTCTAAAAGAATAATTTAGTAAATTTATAAATTATTAAAGATACATATTAGAAAGAACAAAATAATAAATTGCAATTCGGTTTTTTTGTACTATTCAGTTTTTATAATGTATACCAAAACCAATCCGAAATCCAAAATAATAATTCGGTTTTGCTAAAAACCAATCCAAAAATACGAATATCCGAACCAATTAGTCCGATCCAAATTGTCTAATTGGACAATTCGGTTTTATCCAAATAGTGTGTGACATCCCAATTTTTTTTACGGCCAGAATAGACCAATTTCGTTTATGCTTTTTAATAAAAATCAGAGTAACTTCTTAAAAAAAGTGTTGTGGAATTTGTTCCCAAAACACAATATGATCACAATTTATCAAAACATTTCTTAAAGAAAATGTATCTTCATTACATTACAAAACTCGGGATGTCATCTTCAATATAGATCAAAAGCATAAACAAAACATCATAAGCCATAAAACAAAATTGGCCTTAAAACAATATAGGCCTTACAACATTCCGTTTATTTTCTACTGGCCTAAAACCCATAATCTCTCGTCAAGTCATCCAACTATGCTTTTGCCACTACCTGTAATACAAGAAAATGAGTGGGTCAGGCTGGGGAGCCTGGTGACAATATAAGGTTTTCAACCCACAATAAATAAGTTTATTATTTTCAACAATTATTAAACCCGATTACATGTTCCCGTTATCCTCACCTTACGTCCCTAAAGCATTTCTCATAAGGGACCTATCCTAAGCAATTTCATCGGGATGGACAGTACTGCTAAGGGGATTCCTCAGCCATATATGTTTGTAATGCAACCATGGAGGGATGGAGTACACCCGTGAACACTTCGTTCACAAACACCTACAGGTTGCGAGCCAGCTAGCGTTCCACTGGACTTCCTAGAAAAGTATGTGGTCGTCATCCATACTCCGCCAGATGACTGGATCAACGTCAACATTCAGGCCTCTCATCATTTTATTTCACCACATACCAACTATTTCATCTACCCATGTTCTACCCAACATATTTGTAGATATAACATACATACATGGTCCAGATCTATAAAACAAAGCTTACATCTTTCATCCAGCATAACATTCAAAGCATAAAATACATATACGGTCTAGATCTGAAGAAAAAGTTCAGATCTGAAGGAAAGAAGTTCTGATCTTTCATCCAACAGAGATATCAAAGTATAAAATTTAGATCAGAAGAAAAACTTTAGATCTGAGATGAGGAAGTGTAGATCTGAAGGAAAAGTTTCAGATCTGAAAGAAAGAAGTACAGATCTTTCATCCAGCAAACATCTCAGGTAAACAGATAACATATATATACACATAGCACATAATTTATATAAAATACTTCATATCTATATGTAAGATGAAAGTGACTATACACTCACCTGATACGGAGTGATTCGGACAACACTTCGCTTCTAAAAATAATCTTCTTTGGCGAAACCGAAAAGTTTGCTTGGAAACCGGGCTCTGCACGGGCAGAGTTTCAAACCGAAAAACTCTTTTTCTCGGAGCCTTCGGGCTCTCCGAGGCCTCCTTCTAGAGCTCGAAAGGATTCCTA
Organism: Lactuca virosa; assembly: GCF_052849685.1. Lineage (NCBI taxonomy): Eukaryota > Viridiplantae > Streptophyta > Magnoliopsida > Asterales > Asteraceae > Lactuca > Lactuca virosa. The sequence goes on along the minus strand of NC_136429.1, from coordinate 300,469,992 downwards.
GGCTTCGGGGGAGTTAGTATAGTCTAGAGAGAGAGAGTAGAAGGAGAAAGATGTGAGAAAAGAGTGAAGAAATCGGCTTGCCCTCGGCCCCCTTTTATAGTCGCGAGGGCTCGCAGTACGATGCGCGTCATTCCGAGTACGCTGGGCGTACTCCGAGGTCGTACGACATGTATGCGAAGATGGCTGGGTCATTATGGCTCAATACAGACCGAGGAAAAAGTCAACACGCGGGGCGTACTTCGGTACGCAGGGCGTCCGAAGGTACGCTGGGCGTACCCCTCGCACCCAGCTTCGAAATTTCCCACTCTGAATTCTAAAATTCATATCTTTCGCGTACGAGTTCTGTTTTCAACGTTCTTTATATCCACACGTAGGTGAGACAATACTCTACAACTTTCATTTAGACTTCTTCAGTTAATTCTTGACCGATTTAAAAATAATAGTATGACAAGATTACACCGTTAAACGACCGTGTAAAACTCATAACTTCTACATACGGACACTGTTTTCGTCTGTCTTTTTATCGTTGAGCTCCTATTGACGAGATCTTCGATTCTCATGTAGGTTGTGTCAGGTAAAAACAACTCGATCTAATATTCGAACTTCGGGTTGTGCACTGCCGATCCGAAACTTAGAAAAATCATAATTTCCTCATATGAAGTCAGATTTGGACATTCTTTTTATGCACACTCTCGGTTTAAAAAATACTACGACTTTCGTTTAGATCGCTCGGGCTAAAAGTCCTCTATCGTAAATTCACTATTTACATCACGCAGTGTCGTGCCGGTTTTGTCGCGAAACATCGACAGGCCATAACTTCTTCGTTATAACTCGGATTTCGGCATTCTTCATATCTCTGCAATCCTTTTCACAACCACTACAACTTTCTTCATAGATATCGGGTTTATCTAACATTTTATTTTTGACGCTTATTTTTATCCTTTATTTATTATATTATGATAAACAAGAAATAAGCACACAAAATCACATAATTCACATAATATTCAAGTAATTCATCTTTATTACTTTAAAACGAGTTACAATGGTTGACCTAGAGTATTACATCATCATTAGTGCTAAACCCAGAAACACGGGCGTTACAATTCTCTCCCCCTTAGGATGATTCCGTCCTCGGAATCATGCATCAGCAAACAAATATGGATAGCGACTTATCATATCACTCTCCGTTTTCCAGGTGAGATTTGGCCCATTCGAATGTTTCCATCGGACAAGCACTAAGTCGACCATCTTCCGTCGCACCTTCTTCTTCATACGGTCAACAATCGCCTCGGGCTCTTCGATTACCCTCTTATTCTCATCCATCCTTAACTTTGAAATTGGAATTATGTCGGGAACTTCTCCCGTGAACTTCCTCAAATAACACACATGGAATGTGTTATGAATATCATCTAGTTCTTCAGGTAATTCGAGCTTCTAAGCTTGGTTCCCAATCCTTTGAAGAACTTTGAACGGTCTAATAAACCTTGGTTCCCAATAGGGTCATTTTGACAAATTATGAATTTTTTATACATGCACCATATATGTTAATTTTGTTCAAAATGTCGATTTATACAATATTTTTAAATATGGACCATTTTTGTTAATTTATTGAAATAGAGACTATACCTTCATTTAAATATATTTAAGAGGGAGACCATTCCTGTAATTTTAAAACATGTAATAATTACTTTCATTTTTTAAATGTAGAAATGTATTTTTATAATAAAAAGTATGATGTTATATTAGACATAAAAAAGAAAATATGTTGCTATATATTGTATTTCGCACATGATTGATTTGTAGTTTCTGTGAGATACTATGTCGTGAACATAAGTTTTTTTAAGGTTAAAATGGTTAATTATTCATTTTTCTTTTCTGTCAACATAACTTATTTTACGGTTAAAATGGTTATTTACTATTTTTCCTTTTTCAGGCCCTTGAATCTGAAAAATAACTTATATTTGTGTTGCTCAATTCAGATGCAATAGTAGATTCTGAATGCTCCAACAATGGAGCACATAAATTCCAATAATTTTCATAACAAATTTGCTGGTAAGAAAACAATGTTATTCAACTCAATTTGTTTGCATTTAGTTGTATTAAATTTATTTTAATGTGTATTTTTATCTAGCTTTTTACCCACCTTCTAGAATAATTGATCAGAACAGAGAAAGCTATAATGTTTTATGTGTATTAAAAAATGGAGGTGCTTAGACTATTGAGACTCGCCAAAATTTTGAGGATGATGAGGGTATATTTGTCTTATTTCCTTTGGTAGTTGTATCCATCTTATTTTATAATGTACTCTTCTTGGATGCAATATTTGACACCTCCTACATAAAGATGTAAACGCGTGAAAACTGTAATAGCAAAATCATCTAAACAGTAAACAAATACCTCATGTCCATTATACCAAACCTGTCACATGTTTCCAGTTTTGGCTTTTGTGCATGCATTTAGGGTAGCAAAATACTTTTTTTATTGTATACTTAATTAATAACATGTTTTACAATCGAACACTTTCTAACCCCCGCAACGTGGGGATCCTTTCTTAGTATAATAATAAAAATAAGAAAAAAATTACAAAAAAGATCCTTGTGGTTTGCCACAAGTCACAAAGTCAGTCCTTGCTAAATTTTTTTTAATACAAATGGTCCTTTTGGTTTGCAAAACTTGCACGGATGACCCTTTTTTACTAACTCAGTTAGTATTAAGCCGTTGTGTAACATCCCGACTCCTAGGTTTAATATTTATATAATTTTCATGATTTTGATTGAGCAACTCGACGAGTTGGAGGCCCCAACTCCTCGAGTAGAGAAGGATTTGGCCGCGTGGATTTTATGACCAACTCGACGAGTTGGAGGGACCAACTCGACGATTTGGCGCTGTAGAAGGAAACACTAATTTTCTGGGGTTGTTTCCAATTTAAAGGACTTTAATCCCTCATTTCCGCCTCCCATGTCACCTTACTCCTCTGTGTGAAACCGTTATCGTTTAAATTGATTTAAAAGAGAAAGAAGAGCTAACTTTGGGCATTCTAGTGCACTCTTGGAAGAGAAGAGGAGAGTGTCAAGGATTGGAATGAGAATGGACTGTTGGATCTAGTGTTTTATCCATACTTAGCTTTTGTTTGAAGGTAAAAGTCACTACCTTGCTCATTACTTTGATTAGATCTCGTGATTAGGAAGTTTTAGGGATTTTTCCATCTTTTCTCGAGACTTTTTAATGGTGTATATGAAACTGTGAATGTTGTAGACAACTTAGGATATGATGTGTTGCATATCGATTCTTCCAATGAATTGGATAAAGCATGTTTGTGGCATTGTCGTCTTGGACATGTCAGCAAGAAGTGCATACGCCAACTCCAAAAGGCTGGAGTTTTGGAGTCATTTGACTTAAGGTCGGATCACACTTGCGAATATTGCTTACTTGGAAAGATGACTAAATCACCCTTCACTGGTACTTGTGAGAGGGGTGAGGGTTTGTTGGATCTCATACACACTGATGTGTGTGGGCCCTTCAGAACCGCCACAAGGAATGCTAACAGCTTCTATGTGACTTTTACTGATGATTACGGTAGATATGGCTATGTCTACTTAATCAAGCATAAGTCAACTTAATCAAGCATAAGTCAAAAACCTTTGAGAAATTCAAAGAGTTTAAACAGGAAGTGGAGAATCAATTGGGCAGGAAGATAAAGATGCTCCGATCCGATCGAGGTGGTGAGTATCTTAGTATCGAGTTCCTTGACTATCTTAAGGAATGTGGAATTGTTTCACAGTTGACGCCACCTAGGACACCACAGCCTAATGGTGTGGCTAAGAGGCGCAATCGAACCTTGTTGTACATGGTTCGTTCCATGATGAGTCGAGCTTCATTACCAATCTCAATCTGGGGGTATGCCTTAGAGACTACCACCCATATCCTAAATCTAGTCCGTACCAAGAAGGTTGCCAAAACACCTCACGAGATGTAGACTAGGAAGGATCCCACATTGGACCACATCAAGGTTTGGGGTTGAGAGGCTTTCGTGAGGAGCGAGACTCACGCAAGCTCGAACATCGGAGTGAGCGGTGTATTTTCATCGGCTACGTGCATAAATCCTTTGGTTATCTCTTCTACAGACCGAGAGACAATGTTGTCTTCATTGCAAGGAGAGGTGTCTTTCACGAGAGAGAGAGAGATCATAGGCCAAGGAGATAGTGGGAGGCAAATTAACCTTGAAGAACTTCAAGAGTCAAGCGGTCAAGGATCCTCAAACACTAGCGATCAACCTAAGGAGGAAACTCCTGTTGAGCCGATTGACGAGTCTGTAACTCTGAGGCGTTACAGTAGAGTTAGTGTTCCACCTGTGTTATATGGTTTTCATATAACATCTGAGGGTGATACATTTATCAATGATAGCACACTGATAAATTTGGATGAACCTAACAACTACAAGGAAGCCATGGCAGGGCCCGAGTCTGCTAAATGGAAAGAGGCTATGGACAGCAAAATTCACTCCATGTATGATAATCAAGTTTGGAACTTGGTTGACAATGTACCGGGTCCTAAGACAGTCGGGGGCAAATGGATCTTCAAGTAGAAGACCGACATGGATGGGAAAGTACACACTTATAAGGCGCGGCTGGTTGCAAAGGGCTTTACTCAAACTCCGGGAGTTGACTATGATGAGACCTTCTCACTAGTGGCGAAGATTAAGTCTATTAGGGTTATGCTAGCCATTGCTGCATTTCATGATTATGAAATATGGAAAATGGATGTCAAAACCGCTTTCCTTAATGGAAAGTTGGCTGAGGATGTTTACATGAGTCAGGCAGAGGGTTTTGTCGATGCAAAGTACCATAATAGAGTGTGTAACCTTCAGAAATCCATTTATGGATCGAAACAAGCATCTCGTAGATGGAATCTTTGTTTCGATGAGAAAGCCAAAGAGTTTGGCTTCTCGAGAAGCAAGGATGATTCCTGTGTATATGTCAAAGCTAGTGGGAGCATAGTTATCTTTTTGGTATTGTATGTGGATGACATACTATTCATAGGAAATGTCATCCCAACCTTGCAGGAGGTTAAGTCCTGACTTGGGAAGTGTTTCGCTATGAAGGACCTCGGAGAAGCTGCCTATATTCTTGGGATAAGGATATTAAGAGATAGGAGTAAGAGACTAATTGGACTTAGTCAGAGTACCTACTTGGATAAGGTGCTGAAAAGATTCAGCATGCATGATTCCAAGAAAGGTGACTAACCGACCCAGAGCAATGCCAAACTGAGTAAAGCTCAGAGTCAGAGTACAGAGGCTGAGATAGCTAAGATAATTCGAATACCATATGCTTCCGTTGTTGGCTCGATCATGTATGCTATGACTTGTACTCGTCCTGATGTGGCTTTTGCTTTGAGCATGGTCAACAGATATCAGGGGATCCGAGCAAGGCTCACTGGACTGTGGTAAAGAACATTCTCAAGTACCTGCGGAGGACTAAGGACTGGGTCCTTTGTGACAACCCGAAATTTATTCCGTCACTGCAACCCTTTCTGTTAATAAAATTTATTTTATTATTAAAAATTGTCCATTAACTTGTAAGTTAAATAATTCATCTAGGGTTATTGTCATAATTTCCTACGTGTAGGAAATCAATAAAATCACATATAATACCCTCGATAATCCCTAGGAAAAATTTCTAGTTTACGACTAAGTCGGGCTACGGTCACTTAAAACGGGTAAAATCTTAAACTCCGTTTAATGTCGGGATTGGGTGTGTCCCCACCTGGCCACTAACTCAAGGCCTATATAAAGGTTGAGTGGCCACCATTTGAGTCTTTTCCCACCTTAGAACTTTCTCTCTCTACACTCTCTCTCTAAAAATCGGATTTTTGCTAAACAATCACTCATTCGAGCTCCAAAATCATAAGTAATCCTTCCTAGCTTGTTGTTTAATTTAACATGCATGCAAATCTATGGGTTAAACTCTCCAAAGGACCCAAAAACTGGAGTTTACGGTTTGGGAACACCTCCCAAAACCATAAACTCCCATAAGGGGCTTTTGAAGCCCCAAAACCCTTCCAAACCTCTTCTAGTGTTTAGATATGGCTTAGGAACTTGCATGCATGAACTTAAAATCCCAAGATCATGACTTTTTGGGGGTAAACATGAGTTTACGGTCCATGAACATTCATGAACCGTAAACACCCCAAAATGGGGTTTTGGTGCCCCAAACTCTCTTCAATGCTTGGCTAATGACCTAGATACTTGCTGGAACGATCTTAGAACCCTAAAACATGGATTGAATGGTGGAAACATGAGTTTACGGTTTGGGAAGGCCTCCGAAAACCGTAAACACCTTCTAAGGGTGTTTAGGTGCCTTAAAAACCTTCCTATGCTTGAATAAGTGGCTAGAAACTTGCATGCATGAGCTAGAAACACCAAAACACGAGAAGGTTCAGGCATACGTGAGTTTACGGCCATAAACTCATGGGTTTACGACCGTAAACCCAAGTGTTTACGACCGTAAACCCAAGTGTTTACGACCGTAAACTCTCAAGGATGGTCCAAGGACCGTAAACTCCAATGAAGGGTCCTTTTGTGCCCTAACCACTTCCTAAGCCTTTGATTCGAACTTAGAACCCTTCCTTGTGAGATATAGGACCTTGAAACACACAAATGCACCACTACCATGAGTTTACGGCCGTAAACTCATGGGGACAATGGTCCAGAAACCGTAAACACACTTAAGTGTAACCAATTGAAGTGTAAACTCCATAGTGAGGCCATACACTCCCTAGATGCAACCTTTAGCACTCCTTGCACTTGAAACAAAGTGTCTTCACGCATTATAGTGTCTTTACTTACCTAATTAGTGATTAAATAACTAATTAGATACATTTATGTATCAGTACATGTTAGATAAGATCCGTGTGTGTGTTCAAGTCCTCACTTGACACCTAGCATCCTACCCGACATTTCCATCCACTTCACTCATTGCAGGTGAGTTCATACCCCTTAATTAACCTTTTAAATGTTTTTAAATGTTTTTACCGGGGGGGGGGGGGGGGGAGGGGGAGGGGGGAATACAAGTTGAATATTTCTAGTGATTGCTTTAATCATATGTGATTAATAACTAGAACAGACTACAAGATTTGCTTCTGCTTTCTATTTAGCATCAAACTTTGGGATTTTCAAGTATTTCAAACCTTTTATCAAACTCTTTAAATGCCAAAACTGTTTTCAAACCCTTTTCAACTTGCTTTATTTTCAAACCCATATCTATACTAATATATTTATATAAGTAAGACTTGAAGGACTTAGGACTGATAGCTCACCTTATTTCCTGTTCCTTGTTTGGTTGTGGACTTAGGGTATTCTGTTATTTGTCCGATTGTCGTTGAATTCTTAGTTATATATCATATATATTTGTGTTGGATATAAAAGTCTTCACTTCAGTTCAATACCTTTGTGTATCAAAGGTATGCAACCAACCTTACTATTTAACTATAATAGGTATAGTTAAGGATTACTACTCGTGTATACTATTACAATAGTACCTACCAGAGTCCAAATAGTTATGAGTCAATACACGTTAAACACTATAAAAAGAGAATACTATATACTATACAAGAGAACACTCTATACACTATACCAGAAAGTACATTATACATTATACAAAGAGAACATACTACAACAGAATGTGACATACTATCTCTCGATACGACACTTCACTGTGCTATCACTGTGTAACCAGAGTCTCCTGGAGGGAGAGCGGGCATTATGTGTATAGATCTATACGGGACAGACACTCCCACATCCGACTGCTAGCTACAGTCCGAGCCGACTAGGCCCAGGGGTGACAAAATGTCACATTTCTACAGATGACTCGGAGGGTCATCAGGGATTCGATCGTCAATCAGCATGGTTACATACAAGTTCACATTTCGACCTTTAATTAATACATTAAGAATTAAAGGCAAAACAGACTCCCCGAGGTGTATTGTACATTTAATACTACCTGGAGTCTGCATTTTCATTTCATTAGCTGGCAGTGATACTGCTGGGGTAAAACACTATTTTCCCAATTACTTTACATGAACGAAGTCTAAAACTACATTTTCAAAGGATCAAACATACATACAACCGGGTCTTGGTATAAGACCACTTTTACTGGAAAACATAGGGTTTTCCTAGGGGGCATACTATTTTCCAACATCGAGATCAATTATTATACTACATGGTTGTAATCATTTTTATACAAGAAATGACACTAAATACTTATGAACTCACCAGCTTTATGCTGATAAACTCTTTCAAAATAACTTGTATTCTCAGGTCATCAGTAGACAGGTACAGATGCAGCTTTTGAGAAGATGGAGCACATATAAGACTCATCTTTTATTTTCATTATACTGTTGGTGTCTTAAAACTGTACAAAACACTTGTGTATTACAATTATTATATTAATGCAATGGATGTTGTTGCTTGTCTTTACTATTATGCATTGTTATGATACTGTACATGACGTCCTCCACCCCAGAACGTATTCCGCCGTTCTCGGTTTTGGGGTGTGACAGATTGGTATCAGAGCATTGTTTATAGTGAATCAAGTATATCAACCCATAAAAGATATACGAACTATGAACACATCGGGATTAAAACACTCTGGGCAAGAATATATACTATTAAATAAGGAAATATTTAACTAAGTATATATATACATCCATTCACACTAAGGGTCAGTATCATACTAGAACAGAACAAAAGTATTAAGATTGTTGAACAGCACAATTAGGCTTAGAGACATATAGTCAAATCTGGGAGGATGTAGCCTGATCAACTACATTTACCTAGGAGTGACTAGCCTGTGCCTAAGAGTGGTTGTGGTGTTGCAACAAGTCTAAAAACTTGCCAACACTAGTACAAGAACATTTGAACAAGAATACTATAGGAGTATTCTGCATTTCCTGTAATTTACATATGTGAGAACTAAAAAGGTCGTTACTAGTAGGGCAATAGTTGCTAAGTGGATACACTACAGTTACATGTGACTAAGACGCTATAGACTTAGAATCTGTGATCTTCGCTTTACTTCCTGTTCCTTGTTTGGTTGTGGATTTAGAGTTAGGGTCACTTATTCGAAGGTCTATCCTGTCTCGATTACGTGTAATTGGTATGCATTATGCAAGTATTGGGTCGACTAATAAGGATAATCTTATAAGTATCTTAAGATTAGTACGTCTACTAACTATCTTCTCTCCATTCTCTCATAGATGCAATGGCTGATCCAAGGGTAACCCAGAGAGGGGTACCCGTCGCCAGCAGAAGATTATCTACTCATCCTCTCTCTTCCTAAGAAGAATAGCCTTCCTCTTCAATACCTCCGTCTCACCTGTCTGTAAAACATTCCCGACTTTGAAAGTACTATAACTAGCCCTCTAAACTGTCAACATTCTCCTTATGGTTTGATGTAAGACCAATTCCTGAACTCATTTTACATCAGTAATACCAGTAATATTGGCAGTTGTCTAATCTATTTGGAAGTTCATGCTCTTGTGTTTTCTTACTCTATTGATATGCATCCATCTAATTGTTGGACTATGGCGATTTATTCCATGAGACACTCTCATCATACTTACAATTGATTCTCACTGTTGTAATCATCTTTTAAAATTTTTCAGTAAAAGATGCCTCCTCGCAAGCGTCCGACCAGACGCACGCCTATGGATCAAACACCACCACCACCTCCCCCACCGCAGTTCGACCCGGTGATGTTTCAAGCAGCTGTGACTGCAGCTGTGACCGCCGCGCTGGCGCAAGTCAACTCTGGTGGTGTTAGTGGAGCGGGAACTGGCACAAACTCCAGCCATGGTGAAATCCACCCACGTGCACGAGAGTGCACCTATAAGGATTTAATCAGCTGCAAACCTACTTACTTCAATGGAACCGGAGGGATCCTTGCACTGTCCCAATGGATTGAGAGAACCGAAGCGATCTTCGAAATGTGCTCATGCCCCGAAGGAAGCAAGATAAAATTTGCTGCTTGCACCTTCACCCAAAGGGCCTTGACGTGGTGGAATGGCCATGTCAAATCACTCTCCCTGGTCACAGCCAATGCCATGGGCTGGGACACACTGAAGGACCTCATGACGTGGGAGTACTGCCCGAGGGGCGAAATTCAGAAACTTGAGGAGGAACTCTGGAACCTCAAAATGCAGGGTTCCGACATCGTAGCCTATACGGCCAAGTTCTGCAACTTGGTGGCCCTGTGCCCAAACATGGTGCCCACCGAAAGCAAGAAAATCGAACGATACATCTGGGGATTAGTACCCCCATATCGAGGGAATGTTCTAGCATCACAACCTGCGACCTTTGACAGTGCCAAGGAATTGGCACAGAGGTTGATTGATCATGAAGTCCCTTACACTCCATCAACAACCACTACAACTACCTCTGCACCAACCCACACATCCGACAACAAAAGGAAGCGTGGGGACCGAAGGAAGGGCAAATCAAACCAATCCTTTTCCAATAACCAACAAACGGTGGTTGTCCATGCTGCCACGACTCCTACGGCCCCTGTACCCGCCAAAACATATGCGGGAAATCTACCCAAGTGCGATAAGTGCTCTTTCCATCATAACGGCCCCTGCCGTGAGATGCAATGCACCAATTGCAACCGGAAGGGCCATACCGTCCGGTTTTGCAGAGCACCTCCCAAACCCATGTCCCAAATTCCTAGTTCGGGAGCAAGCCAGGCCTGCTATGGTTGTGGCGAAGTCGGATATTTCAAAAGAAACTGTCCAAAGGCTGGCAACGCGGGAGGAGCGGGTAGACTACTTCCTATTTGCCATAATGAGGCTGTAGCAGACCCCACCGTAGTCATGGGTACGTTCCTTCTCGATAACTCTCATGCTTGTATTCTATTCGATAGTGGGGCAGAAAGAAGCTTCGTAAATCAAAACTTTAAACACTTACTCAAACAAACACCGCGATCACTGAAAGAAACATTCGTCATAGAAATGGCTAACGGCAAGACGAAGAGTTCTAACGAAATCTACATAGGTTGTACCCTCACGCTAGATAATCATTCGTTTCCTATCGACCTCATACCAGTAGCGATCAAAAGCTTCGATATCATCATAGGCATGGACTGGTTGAGTCTCCACCGTACCGATATCTTGTGTTTCGACAAAGCCATCCGTCTAAACCTACCCAATAACGAAACCGTAATGATCTACGGAGACAAACCCAGTACGAGCCTTCGTATCATCTCGAGCATTCAAGCCCAGAAGTACCTGCGTAAGGAATATCGTGCATTCCTGGCGCATGTTGTAGATACGAACCAGAAAACAAAGGACCTGAAGGATCTTCCCGTAGTACGCGATTTCCCCGACGTTTTCCCTGAAGAACTACCGGGTTTACCTCCACAACGTCAAGTCGAGTTCCGAATCGACTTAATCCCAGAAGCGACCCCCGTAGCCAAGGCGCCCTACCGTTTAGCGCCTGCTGAGATGCAAGAACTGTCCGGCCAACTTAACGAACTGCTCAGCAAGGGCTTTATAAGACCAAGCTTCTCACCCTGGGGAGCACCAGTCTTGTTCGTAAAGAAGAAAGACGGATCGTTCCGCATGTGCATCGATTATAGGGAACTCAACAAACTAACGGTCAAGAATCGTTACCCTCTTCCTCGCATAGACGATTTATTTGACCAACTGCAAGGGGCGAGCTACTTTTCCAAGATTGATCTAAGGTCCGGGTATCATCAGTTACGAGTGCTAGAGGAGGATGTCCCGAGGACAGCCTTCCGAACTCGTTACGGACACTACGAGTTCGTAGTGATGCCCTTCGGACTAACCAATGCGCCCGCAGTTTTCATGGACTTGATGAATAGAGTATGCCGTCCTTACTTGGATCAGTTCGACATCGTCTTCATTGATGATATAGTTATCTACTCTAGAAGTAAGGAAGAGCATAGCGATCATCTGCGACAGGTCCTGGAAACCCTACGATCGGAGAAGCTTTATGCAAAGTTCTCTAAGTACGAATTTTGGACCCGAAGAGTCGAATTCTTAGGACACGTGGTTAGCGAAGAAGGAATCCACGTGGATCCATCCAAGATTAAAGCTATTGAGAACTGGTCAGCACCGAAGACGCCTACAGAAATTCGCCAATTTCTAGGCCTCGCTGGCTACTACCGAAGGTTCATTCAAAATTTCTCTCGGATTGCGAAGCCTCTTACGACATTGACCCAGAAAGGCGTGGCCTTTGACTGGGTAGAGAAACAAGAGAAGGCATTCCAAACCCTAAAACGAGCCTTGTGCACCGCACCGATACTGTCCCTCCCCGAAGGGATAGAAGACTTCGTAGTATATTGCGATGCATCCAATCAGGGGCTCGGCTGTGTTTTGATGCAACTAGGTAAAGTCATCGCCTACGCCTCAAGACAGCTGAAGACACACGAGGTCAACTACACCACGCACGACCTCGAATTAGGAGCGGTTGTGTTCTCCCTAAAGATCTGGAGACACTATCTGTATGGTACGAAGAGCATCATCTATACCGACCACAAAAGCCTCCAACACATCTTCAACCAGAAAGAACTCAACATGAGACAACGACGGTGGGTCGAGCTACTGAATGACTACGAATGTGAAATTCGTTACCATCCGGGTAAAGCCAACGTAGTAGCAGACGCTCTAAGTCGGAAAGATTATTCTGGTCGAAGAGTCAAGTCATTAACAATGACTATCCATTCGCGTCTCTCAGCACAAATAAAGGAGGCTCAGTTCGAAGCCTTGAAACCTGAAAATATAGCAGGAGAATCCCTGCGAGGAATGGATAAGAACCTACAGGTCAAGGGTAACGGAACCTTATACCTCATGGACCGGATCTGGACCCCGAGACACGGTGGCTTTAGAGACTTGGTCATGAAGGAGGCGCACAACACTCGATATTCCGTCCACCCGGGTTCAGATAAAATGTATCTGGATCTCAAGAAATTATACTGGTGGCCTAATATGAAAGCGGAGATCGCTACCTTCGTAAGTAAATGTCTTACTTGCGCCAAGGTCAAGGTCGAATACCAGAAACCCTCAGGCCTTATCCAGCAACCGGAGGTACCTGAGTGGAAGTGGGAGCGGATTACTATGGACTTTATAACCAAGTTACCCAAGACAACGAGTGGACTTTATACCATATGGGTCATCGTCGATAGATTGACCAAGTCCGCACACTTCCTACCCATCAAGGAATCAGACAAGATGGAGAAGCTCACTAGAACCTACATTAGGGAGATAGTACGACTGCATGGTGTACCCCTATCTATTATCTCTGATAAAGATAGTAGATTCACTTCGAGGTTCTGGCAGTCATTACAAAGTTCCTTAGGAACGAGGCTGGACATGGGTACAGCCTATCATCCTCAGACCGACGGACAAAGTGAGAGGACCATCCAAACTCTGGAAGATATGCTGCGAGCCTGTGTGATCGACTTTGGTAAGGCTTGGGATACCCACTTACCCCTTGTCGAATTTTCTTACAACAACAGCTATCACACGAGCATCAAAGCTGCTCCATTCGAAGCCCTCTACGGTCGAAAGTGCAGGTCCCCTCTGTGCTGGGCTGAGGTGGGTGACACTCAATTAGCTAAAGGACGAGTTCCTGAAAGCACTCTCACAGGTCCAGAGATCATTCGGGAAACAACGGAGAAGATCGTTCAAATCCGTGAACGATTGAAAGCCTCCAGAGACCGACAGAAAAGCTACGTAGACAAACGAAGGAAACCTTTGGAATTCCAGGTGGGAGACCGGGTCCTTTTGAAAGTCTCACCCTGGAAAGGATTAATACGCTTCGGAAAGTGTGGAAAGCTAAATCCAAGATACATAGGGCCTTTTGAGATTCTCGCTAGAATCGGCCCCGTAGCGTACAGACTCAATCTACCCCGCGAACTTAATAACATATATCCTACCTTCCACGTCTCGAACTTGAAAAAGTGTCTATCCGACGAGACTCTTGTAATCCCACTCGACGAGATCGAGATCAACGAAAGCCTCAACTACGTGGAACAACCCGTGGAATTATGGACCGAGAGGTCAAACGAACGAAACAAAGCCGCATCCCAATTGTGAAGGTTCGCTGGAACGCCAAGCGAGGACCGGAGTTCACTTGGGAGCGCGAGGATCAAATGAGACTTAAATATCCTCATCTTTTTACTTACTTATTGTATAATAACTTATTTTGTTTGAACTCTAATTTCGGGACGAAATTCCCTCTAACGGGGGGATGATGTGACAACCCGAAATTTATTCCGTCACTGCAACCCTTTCCGTTAATAAAATTTATTTTATTATTAAAAATTGTCCATTAACTTGTAAGTTAAATAATTCATCTAGGGTTATTGTCATAATTTCCTACGTGTAGGAAATCAATAAAATCACATATAATACCCTCGATAATCCCTAGGAAAAATTTCTAGTTTACGACTAAGTCGGGCTACGGTCACTTAAAACGGGTAAAATCTTAAACTCCGTTTAATGTCGGGATTGGGTGTGTCCCCATCTGGCCACTAACTCAAGGCCTATATAAAGGTTGAGTGGCCACCATTTGAGTCTTTTCCCACCTTAGAACTTTCTCTCTCTACACTCTCTCTCTAAAAATCGGATTTTTGCTCAACAATCACTCATTCGAGCTCCAAAATCGTAAGTAATCCTTCCTAGCTTGTTGTTTAATTTAACATGTATGCAAATCTATGGGTTAAACTCTCCAAAGGACCCAAAAACTGGAGTTTACGGTTTGGGAACACCTCCCAAAACCGTAAACTCCCATAAGGGGGTTTTGAAGCCCCAAAACCCTTCCAAACCTCTTCTAGTGTTTAGCTATGGCTTAGGAACTTGCATGCATGAACTTAAAATCCCAAGATCATGACTTTTTGGGGGTAAACATGAGTTTACGGTCCATGAACATTCATGAACCGTAAACACCCCAAAATGGGGTTTTGATGCCCCAAACCCTCTTCAATGCTTGGCTAATGACCTAGATACTTGCTAGAATGATCTTAGAACCCTAAAACATGGATTGAATGGTGCAAACATGAGTTTACGGTTTGGGAAGGCCTCCCAAAACCGTAAACACCTTCTAAGGGTGTTTAGGTGCCTTAAAAACCTTCCTATGCTTGAATAAGTGGCTAGAAACTTGCATGCATGAGCTAGAAACACCAAAACATGAGAAGGTTGAGGCATACGTGAGTTTACGGCCGTAAACTCATGGGTTTACGACCGTAAACCCAAGTGTTTACGACCGTAAACTCTCAAGGATGGTCCAAGGACCGTAAACTCCAATGAAGGGTCCTTTTGTGCCCTAACCACTTCCTAAGCCTTTGATTCGATCTTAGAACCCTTCCTTGTGAGATATAGGACCTTCAAACACACAAATGCACCACTACCATGAGTTTACGGCCGTAAACTCATGGGGACAATGGTCCAGAAACCGTAAACATACTTAAGTGTAACCAATTGAAGTGTAAACTCCATAGTGAGGCCATACACTCCCTAGATGCAACCTTTAGCACTCCTTGCACATGAAACAAAGTGTCTTCATGCATTAGAGTGTCTTTACTTACCTAATTAGTGATTCAATAACTAATTAGATACATTTATGTATCAATACATGTTACATAGGATCCGTGTGTGTGTTCAAGTCCTCACTTGACACCTAGCATCCTACCCGACACTTCCATCCACTTCACTCATTGCAGGTGAGTTCATACCCCTTAATTAACCTTTTAAATGATTTTAAATGTTTTTACGAGGGGGGGAATACAAGTTGAATATTTCTAGTTATTGCTTTAATCATATGTGATTAATAACTAGAACAGACTACAAGATTTGCTTCTGCTTTCAATTTAGCATCAAACTTTGGGATTTTCAAGTATTTCAAACCTTTTATCAAACTCTTTAAATGCCAAAACTATTTTCAAACCCTTTTCAACTTGCTTTATTTTCAAACCCATATCTATACTAATATATTTATATAAGTAAGACTTGAAGGACTTAGGACTGATAGCTCACCTTATTTCCTGTTCTTTGTTTGGTTGTGGACTTAGGGTATTCTGTTATTTGTCCGATTGTCGTTGAATTCTTAGTTATATATCATATATATTTGTGTTGGATATAAAAGTCTTAACTTCAGTTCAATACCTTTGTGTATCAAAGGTATGCAACCAACCTTACTATTTAACTATAATAGGTATAGTTAAGGATTACTACTCGTGTATACTATTACAATAGTACCTACCAGAGTCTGAATAGTTATGAGTCAATACACGTTAAACACTACAAAAAGAGAATACTAAATACTATACAAGAGAACACTCTATACACTATACCAGAAAGTACATTATACATTATACAAAGAGAACATACTACAACAGAATGTGACATACTATCTCTCGATACGACACTTCACTGTGCTATCACTGTGTAACCAGAGTCTCCTGGAGGGAGAGCAGGCATTATGTGTATAGATCTATACGGGACAGACACTCCCACATCCCGACTGCTAGCTATAGTCCGAGCCGACTAGGCGCAGGGGTGACAAAATGTCACATTTCTACAGATGACTCGGAGGGTCATCAGGGATTCGATCGTCAATCAGCATGGTTACATACAAGTTCACATTTCGACCTTTATTAATACATTAAGAATTAAAGGCAAAACAGACTCCCCGAGGTGTATTGTACATTTAATACTACCTGGAGTCTGCATTTTCATTTCATTAGCTGGCAGTGATACTGCTGGGATAAAACACTATTTTCCCAATTACTTTACATGAACGAAGTCTAAAACTACATTTTCCTACTAATAGTTTCTCTGGGAAAACTTTTACATTTTCAAAGGATCAAACATACATACAACCGGGTCTTGGTAGAAGACCACTTTTACTGGAAAACATAGGGTTTTCCTAGGGGGCATACTATTTTCCAACATCGAGATCAATTATTATACTACATGGTTGTAATCATTTTTATACAAGCAATGACACTAAATACTTATGAACTCACCAGCTTTATGCTGATAAACTCTTTCAAAATAACTTGTATTCTCAGGTCATCAGTAGACAGGTACAGATGCAGCTTTTGAGAAGATGGAGCACATATAAGACTCATCTTTTATTTTGATTATACTGTTGGTGTCTTAAAACTGTACAAAACACGTTTGTGTTACAATTATTATATTAATGCAATGGATGTTGTTGCTTGTCTTTACTATTATGCATTGTTATGATACTGTACATGACATCCTCCACCCTAGAACGTATTCCGCCGTTCTCGGTTTTGGGGTGTGACATCCTTACCCTCGTTTGGAGTGATGACTTGAGAGTGGTGTGGTATAGCGACGCTAGGTTTCTGATAGACAGGGATAATTTTCGCTCTCAGTCGGGCTGGGTCTTTACCCTGAATGGAGGAGCAATAACTTGGAAAAGTTCCAAGCACGAGGCAGTAGCTGATTCAACTTGCGAATCAGAGTGCATAGCAGCAAGCGAGGCGACGAAGGAGGCAATATGGCTGAAGAACTTCATTGGAGACCTTGAAGTTGTACCAGCTATAAAGGAGCCTATGGAGATTTTCTGTGACAGCGAGAGTGCAGTTGCCTTAGCCAAGGAACCAATGGATCACGGCAGAACCAGGCACATCGACAGAAAATACCACTTCGTTAGACATCAAATAGAAGAAGGACTCCTCATGGCAAAGAGGGTATCATCAGATGAGAACCCATCAAATCCCTTCACGAAGGGACTGAGTAGGGTTAAGCATTTACAGCATGCGAGGAGCATTGGGCTGAAGGATTATATTAGTTTTAATGATTAGATAGCTTTCGAAACTTGTAATAGTTGAAATGTAATTGACATTTGATGTTTAAATAAAAAGTGCTTTTTTTTACTAGTATGGTACTGTCTTGTGTTAATCATTTACTATTGTCTAACTTTGCATGTTTTGACTTCCAGAATAATTATATTATTCAAAATATCCACAGTCAATCATATGTTGGAAGTAGGTATTGAATCAAGACTGTCATGAATTGGTTTGTATATTTGTCTGAATGGTATTAGACATAGCAAGTTTGCTGCAACATGCATGAGTGCTTAGAAGGTCTGAGTATTGGATTCAACCCGCGCTCACTTGTATCACTTCATGGAATTTATCTCGAGTGATCATGAGACGATAATATCATATAAGTCTTCCAACCTAGATATATGAGTTGTTGACTATGAATTGGTTGTACATTGATAGTACGAAAACGTATTGGTAACTCGATGTTATAAAACGTGTTCTTGTGTACAATTTGATGAATAGTTAGTACAAGCATATGAGTCGAAGTTTATCTGTTACTTTTAGTCCTTGGAGGATTAAAAGCGATATCTTGGGCCCCTCGATGATTTTGTTTTGACTTATGTGTCGGGCCCGGTCAGAACTAAATTGATGTGTTCGATTAAGTTCTATGTCAACCAAATCGGAAATCGGGAAACAAACTGTTGTAAAATAAGTATGACGTTGTTCCATGTATTTGTCTGGCTAATATCTTGAATTGAGGATTATATCATCACTTATCTAAAATGGAGCGTCTCGTTTCGACAGAGGCTTTTAAGAGCTACGATTGCTAGTCGCTGTTTTAAGTCGTACTTGCAGTTATAGTTATTAGACTTATCCAAATGGGAGACTATTGGATTTAGTGTCTAATCCCATAACTATAATTGGTATGTACTTGACCCGAGAGTAGCATGGTCCATTTGGGTCGCATGGCACCGAAACAATCTGGAGGATGGACTTTTGAGAAGAGGGTATTTATGATTTATTAATATATTATAAGTATTAATATATTAATATGTGTGACAACCCGAAATTTCTATTCTGTACAACATGTCAAGTCAATAGAACTCAAAACAGTTACTGTTAAACTTTCAGACTTTTTGGAATAAGTTTGAGTATTTTAGGATTTACACTTTAGGAGATATCGGGAGAGAGGATGCCCTAGGGTTATAGTGCATCACTGTTATTGCTAAACTCCAAGAAATTGGAGTTTACTGCCTGAATAAAATATTTACAGCCAAAAACCCTAAATTTGAGAGTATATATATGACACTTAGTCATTTTATATCATTTTTACAAATTCTCAAGAACAAATATCAAATCCTCTCAAGTATCATCCAAGTTTTATTCAAGATCTTCAATCTAGTAAGTGTTTCTAGCCCTTTTGAGTTAGTATATCACTTAATCTAGTGTTTTAACACACATCTATCCGAAAAATTTGTCCAAAAGATCAAATCTTCAAGTTTCACCAAGAACACCAAGAACACACACTAGTGTTCTTGGACATTTGGCTCATTTCAAGCTTCTATATTGTAAGTACTTCTATCCTAGAGTATGTTTAAGCTTGCTACACATCTTTACATCAAGAAAACACAAGGAAACACCAAGATCAAAGGTGTTTACGGTCCAAGAACACCTTGGACCGTAAACCCTTCTTAAGGGGCCAAAGTGACCCTAGTTCCTTCCTTAGCCTTGGAAACTAGTCTAGACTTATACCTTAATGTGTTTAGGACTTGAAAACATCAAAATACCATCATCCATAGGGGTTTACGGCCGTAAACCCAAAGGGAAATGGTCCTAGGGCCGTAAACTCCAAATAGGAGTGAAATGGTGCCCTAACTTCTTCCATAGACTTATACTTCAAGTGGAAACACTTCTAAGGA
This sequence comes from Lactuca virosa, assembly GCF_052849685.1. NCBI lineage: Eukaryota > Viridiplantae > Streptophyta > Magnoliopsida > Asterales > Asteraceae > Lactuca > Lactuca virosa. Next base: position 300,450,263 of record NC_136429.1, on the reverse strand, counting down.
CTTAGAAACCTTCAAAACAACAAATGGTCAAAGGGGTGTGAGTTTACGGCCGTAAACTCATGGGTTTACGACTGTAAACTCATGTGGTTATGGTCAAGAAACCGTAAACTCATGAAAGGGGTTCCCTTGAACCCTAAACCCCATAGCTTCGTCCTACAACACTTAGATGCAATCCTTGGGACTTATAACACTTATATAAAGTGTTTAACTTGTCTTAGGATGTCTTAACTTTATAAATTAGTTGTTTAAAGACTAATTGAATACATATATGTGTATTTATATGTTAAATAGGATCATTGTGTGTGTACAAGTCTTCACTTGACACCTAGCAATCCTATCTCTTCAGTTCATCCAAACCACTCACTACAGGTGAGTTCATACCCCCTTAATTATCCTTTTAAATGTTTTTAAATGCTTTTATGGGGGGGATACAAGTTGAACAACTATAGTTATTATATCAATCACCTATGATTAATAACTACCAAACAAATGGTTTTCTTACTTTTCAAACTGTTGATCAAACTGTTTTACCTCAAACTACTTTACAAACGCTTTTACTTATCAAATACTTTTACTTAAACTCTTTTTAACTTATATTCTGTGTATCTATATAGATATAGTTATATAAGTAGGATTGAAAAGACTTAGGACTGCTAGCCTACCTTACTTCCTGTTCCTTGTTTGGTTGTGGACTTAGGGTATCAAGGTTAGTTGTCCGAAGGTCGTTTGAATCCTAGTTATATATTATGTATATGTATATGGATATGAAAGGTTATTTCTTTCATTCAGTTACATGCCCTTGGGTAGCAAGGGTATACAAACATGTTCATACATTGCTAGTAAGCTACCATAGGGGTAGTTTAGGAAGATACTATTACTAGAACAATGAAACATATAATGAGTCAGTTCATACATGAGTCAATACATACTATGATGAGAAACAAACATAAAACAGAGTGATGAGAAACAAACATAAAACAGAGTGATGAGAAACAAACATAAAACAGAGTGATGAGAAACAAACAATAGACACTATGACGAGAAACAAACATACAGGCTAGACAGAGAAAGAACACACAATACAGCTAGCACACAAATCACATAACATTTACAATAATACATTTATGTGAGCCATTAAACAGGGCATGGCACTACCTGCCATGACTGTTTTTGTATCAGAATCTCCTTAATTGGGGAGCGTATGAGTTTGTGTATAGATCTATACTGGATTGACTATCCTACACCTTTCTGCTCGCTACAGTGGGACTTGCAAGTCTACGGGTGCCAAACGTCATTTTTACGGCATCTTACATTGTCGTTTTACTATTGAGTCGGTAGCAAGATACAGGCCGATCACATGTTACCTTAAAATTTTACATTTGGCTTAAGGTAGTTAGTACAGCAGTAGTTACTTAATACAACACTACAGTACTATAACATTTTCCCTTACATTTTACTTTGTGTTATTCACACAATAAACAATGATGTAAAAACTATATTTTTGGTTAATGATAGTCGGATTTAGGAAAATACACACTTTTACAAGAGATACACACAGACAGTAGATGCCTTGGTAGAAGGCTACTGTTAGTAGGAAACATATGGTTTTCTAGGAGAGTTCAAACAAATACAAACTTTTTACAAACATATACAGTACATTTTACAAAACATCTTACAAATGCTTTCATACAAACACAGACACTAATATACTTATGATCTCACCAGCTTTAAAGCTGATAAACTCTTTCAAAATAACTTGTATTCTCAGGTCACCAGGAGACAGGTACCGGAGCCAGGTTTTGAGAAGATGGAGCTCGTTCCAGACTCATCTTATATTTTTAATGTATATTGTTTTGGTGTCTTTAAAACTTGATAGAACACACTTGTATGAAATTATATTATTAATGAAATGGATGATGTTGTTGCTTGTTTACTACTTGCATTGTTGTGATACTGTACATGACGTCCTCCACCCCAGAACGTTTCCGCCGTTCATAGGTTTTGGGGTGTGACAGATTGGTATCAGAGCATTGTTTATAGTGAATCGAGTGTATCAACCCATAAAAGATATATGAACTATAAACACAAGCGGGATTTAAAATACTCTGATGAAGAGTTTATACTTTAAATAATAAAATATTTAATAAAGTATACATACCTGCATTCATACTAAAATCAGTCTCACTAGGACAGAACAAAAGTATTACGATTGTTGGACAGCACAAGTAGACTTAGAGACATATGGTCAACCCTAGGAAGATGTAGCCTGATCAACTACGTTATCCGAGGAGTGATTTGCATGTGCCTAAGTGTGGTTGTGAGGTTGCAACAAGTCTAAAAACTTACCAACACTACTACAATGAGAACAGTAGAACAAAACATTAAACTTAAAAATGCTATAGGAGTATTTTGTGTTACAATAATAACTTATTTGAAAACTAAAGGTCTTTATTAGTATATCAATGGTTGTTTAGTGGATACACTAAGGTTATAAGTGCTAGGATGTCATAGACTTATAATCTGTGATCTTTGCCTTACTTCCTGTTCCTTGTTTGGTTATGGGCTTAGGGTTAGGGTCACCTATTCGAAGGTCTATCCCGTCTGCGTTACGTGTAACTAGTATGCTTTAAACAAGTATTGAAGCAACTAATAAAGATCATCTTATAATTATCTACTTAGTTAGTCTAATTTAGTTATTTCTTATATCCCTTTTCTCGCGTAGATTTCATGGCTGGATTCCATCCCCACGGAGACCCGTACTATCCCAACCACGACAACGCAGGATGGCTGGAAGAAGAACCAGAAGATAATCACCCAATCCCTTTAGATGATTATGAAGCTGAAGGTTTTTTTTATGGTTCCGAATCGGAGCCAGAAGTAAACAACCAACCCCCAGCTGTTCAAAACCCAAACCCTCGTCCCGCATTCTAAGGACCCACACCTCTGTGGGACCCAAACTTGAATAGGTGGAGTCAGGAACAAGGTCAACCTTTTCCCTACAATGGAGACAGAAGTTTCTACAACCTTACTGAGGGAGGTACAGCTGATAGGGTCCTACTCATGAAAGGGCTCAGGTTAGTAATGCAATGCTTCAGAGGTAACTTGCTGAAACCCGAGCCGAAGTCAGGGAACTTCGAACTCAGCAAGCAAGATCTGATAGGCGTGTGAGGGACATAGAGCGTCTCCTATCGGATTCAAGAACTCACTCTAGCAATTCTCGTCGCCGTTAGAGTCTTATCGACTTCTCTTTTGGATATAACCTAGTTTATGTAAAAACTTTAGGCTAATTTCCTATCTTGTTCAACCTTAGACCTGTTAGGTCAATTATTAGGTCGTAGTTCTGTCAAAATTTTCCAATCTTGGTTGATGTAAGACCTACTTCTAGGTCATTTTTCCCGAACTTGTTACATCTGTAATCCCAGTGTCTTTGACAAATATCTAATCTAATGGAAATTATTATCCAGATGCTTTCATGTTCATTCAAGTATTCATTCAATTACGCTGTTGGGCTATGAAGAGTTAGTCCATGAGTCATTCTCATCATATTTCTATCAAATTCTTATCAATGTGTACATCTTTCTAAACTTTCAGTTCAAAGATGCCTCCACGTAAATCAACAAGACGCAATCCTCCCGCACCAACTCCACCTACTCCTCAATTTGATACAGCAGCTCTAAATGTTGCTATAGCTGCGGCTGTGGTTACAGCCATGGCTGAATATCATTCCTCAAGTTCCACTGGAGGAGGGACTCCTGTTCTGACTATTCAGGTTGAAACCCCTGTGCGCTCGAGAGAGTGCTCCTATAAAGACTTCACAAACTGCAAGCCATTGCCCTTTAGGGGAACTGGCGAAGTCATTGTACTCTCACAATGGTTCGAGAAGACAGAATCAGTCTTTGAAATCTGCTCGTGCCCGGAGAGGAGCAAGGTCAAGTTTGCCACTTGCACCTTCGAATCAAAAGCCCTAACATGGTGGAATAGCCATGTTAAGTTACTATCTCTAGTGGTGGCAAAATGATATGGGCTGGGGCACCATAAAAGACCTCATGATTGAGGAGTACTGCCCGAGAGGCGAGATCCAAAAGTTGGAGGAAGAACTTTGGCGCCTAACCATGAAGGGCTCCGACATCGTCGCGTATACCGCCAGGTTCTGTGAACTGGTGGCCCTCTGTCCCAACATGATTCATACAGAGGGAAAGAAGATCGAGAGATATATATGGGGGCTGATGCCACCATACCAGGGAAATGTATTGTCATCACGCCCCACTACATTTGATAGTGCCAAGCGATTGGCACAGCAGCTAATTGACCACGGGGTCCGTACCCTGGCTGCAACAACCACCCTGGCCATCTCAGAAACCGCCAGAACTGCAGAGTCCAAGCGGAAATTCTGGGATGACAAGAAAAAGAAGAAGGCTGCCAAGAAACAGCAGATCATGGCAGTTCATAGTGCGACAACACCTGCCACTGCTGCTGCTCCATTAAAGCAGTATTCTGGAAGTTTGCAGCTATGCAACAAGTGCAACTACCACCATGTGGGAGCCTGCCGGGAAATGCAGTGTGTAAACTGCAACAGGAAGAAGCACACAGCCCGTTTCTGCAAATCTCCGGTGAGGCCAATCACCCAAGTCCCCGGCGCTAGAGTGGGCCAAGCTTGCTACAACTGTGGCGATGTGGGCCACTACAAAAGGAACTGCCCCAATGCAGGGACTACCGGTGGAGTAGGAAGAGTTCTGGCTATAGGCCATGAGGAGGCGGTTGCCGACCCCACAGTGGTCACTGGTACGTTTCTCCTCGACAACTCTTATGCTTGTATACTATTTGATAGTGGAGCGGAGAGGAGCTTCGTGAACTAAAAATTTGCTCATTTACTTAAGCAAAAATCACGAGCACTCAAAGAACCATTCACAATAGAAATGGCTAATGGGAAGACAGAGAGAACTAGCTGCATATTCATAGGGTGTACCTTAACCTTAGATAGCCGTTCATTCTCGATCGATCTCATGCCGGTCTCAATTAAAAGTTTCGACGTCATCATCGGCATGGATTGGTTGAGTTTTCTTCATGCCGACATCATGTGCTACGAAAAGGTTGTCCGCCTTAATCTTTCATCTGGCGAAACCCTAGTAGTATATGGCGACAAACCCGGCACAAACCTTCGTATTATCTCGAGCATTTAAGCTCAGAAATTCTTGCGAAAGGAATGTCGCGCATTCCTTGCTCATGTGGTCGATGTGAACCAAGAAACGAAACCTATTCAGAACATTCCAGTAGTACGCGACTTTCCCGACATCTTTCCATAAGAGCTACCAGGATTACCTCCGCAACGACAAGTCGAGTTCAGAATCGACTTAGTTCCAGGGGCTACTCCCGTAGCCAAATCGCCTTATCGTCTAGCACCTGCAGAGATGCAAGAACTATCCTGTCAACTTAACGAGCTGCTCAGCAAAGGCTTTATAAGACCGAGCTTCTCACCCTGGGGAGCTCCAGTCTAGTTCGTCAAGAAGAAAGACGGATCATTTCGTATGTGCATCGACTACATGGAGCTCAACAAACTGACCGTCAAAAATCGTTATCCTTTGCCTCGGATCGACGATTTATTCGATCAACTACAAGGGGCGAATTTCTTTTCCAAAATCGACTTAAGATTCGGATATCACCAACTATGAGTGCTAGAGGAGGATGTTCCGAAGACGGCCTTCCGAACTCGTTATGGGCACTACAAATTCGTAGTGATGTCATTCGGATTAACAAACGCACCCGCAGTATTCATGGATTTAATGAATAGGGTGTGTCGTCCTTACTTGGATCAGTTCGTCATCGTCTTCATCGATGACATACTTATCTACTCTCGAAGTAAGGAGGAGCATAGCCAACATCTGCGATTAGTCTTAGAAACCCTGCGCGCGAAGAAGCTTTATGCGAAGTTCTCAAAATGCGAATTTTGGATCCGATGAGTCAAATTCTTAGGGCACGTGGTTAGCGAAGAGGGAATCCACGTGGACCCATCCAAAATCAAAGCCATTGAGAGCTGGTCAGCACCGAAGACGCGTACAGAAATTTGTCAATTTCTAGGCCTCGCTGGCTACTATCGCAGGTTCATTCAGAACTTCTCCCGCATTGCAAAGCCTCTTACAACGCTTACCCAGAAGGGCGTACCCTTTGACTGGGAAGAAAAGCAGGAGAGAGTGTTCCAAACGCTCAAACGAGCCTTGTGTACCGCACCAATACTATCCCTCCCCGAAGGGATAGAAGACTTCGTTGTCTATTGCGATGCATCGAACCAAGGTCTCGGATGTGTTCTGATGCAGCGAGGTAAGGTCATCGCCTATGCCTCGAGACAGCTGAAGACACATGAGGTCAACTACACGACCCACGATCTTGAACTAGGAGCAGTTGTTTTTGCTTTAAAGATCTGGAGACACTACCTGTACGATACGAAGAGCACAATCTTTACAGACCACAAGAGCCTGCAGTATATATTCGACCAGAAGGAGCTCAACATGAGACAACGACGGTGGGTCGAACTACTCAGTGACTACGAATGCGAAATTCGTTATCATCCCGGCAAGGCCAATGTAGTAGCTGACGCCCTAAGTCGGAAAGAATATTCTGGTCGTAGAGTCAAATCATTGACTATGACTATCCATTCACACTTATCCACACAAATACAGGCAGCTCAGCTCGACGCTTTGAAACCTGAAAATGTGAACAATGAATCCCTTCGTGGGATGGATAAGAACTTGGAAGTCAAAGGTGGCGGATCCTATTATCTCATGGATCGGATATGGACCCCAAAACTTGGTGGTTTCAGAGACTTGGTCATGAACGAGGCGCACAACACTCGTTATTCCGTCCACCCAGGTTCAGATAAGATGTATCTGGATCTTAAAAAGTTATACTGGTGGCCTAACATGAAAGCAGAGATTGCTACCTTCGTAAGTAAATGCCTTACTTGCGCAAAGGTCAAGGTCGAGTACCAGAAACCCTCAGGTCTTCTTCAACAGCCTGAGATCCCAGAATGGAAGTGGGAGCGGATCACTATGGATTTCATAACCAAGTTGCCCAAGACAACGGGTGGACTTGATACCATATGGGTCATCGTCGACAGATTGACCAAGTCCGCGCACTTCCTACCTATCAAAGAGACAGACAAGATGGAGAAGCTTACAAGAACTTACATTAGAGAGATTGTACGACTGCACGGTGTTCCTATATCCATTATCTCGGACAGAGATAGTAGGTTCACTTCTAGGTTCTGGCAGTCGCTACAAAATTCCCTAGGAACTAGGCTGGATATGAGTACAGCCTTCCATCCGCAGACAGACAGGCAAAGTGAGAGGACTATCCAAACCTTGGAGGACATGTTACGAGCCTGTGTGATTGACTTTGGGAAAGCATGGGATACTCATTTACCCCTTGTCGAATTTTTCTACAACAACAGTTATCACACAAGCATAAAGGCTGCTCCATTCGAGGCCATCTATGGCCGCAAGTGCAGATCCCCTCTGTGCTGGGCTGAGGTGGGTGATACCCAGTTAGCTAAGGGACTAGTTCCTGAAAGCACTCTCACAGGTCCGGAAATCATTCGGGAAACGACGGAGAAGATCGTTCAGATTCGTTAACGATTGAAAGCCTCCAGAGACCGACAGAAAAGCTACGCTGATAAACGAAGGAAACCGTTGGAATTCCAGGTGGGCGACCGTGTTCTATTAAAGGTCTCACCCTGGAAGGGCTTAATACGCTTCGGAAAGCGTGGAAAGCTAAATCCAAGGTACATTGGGCCTTTCGAGATTCTTGCCAGAATCGGCCCTGTAGCTTACAAACTTAACTTACCAAGCGAACTCAGTAACGTACATTCTACCTTCCACGTCTCGAACTTGAAAAATTGTCTGTCCGACGAGACTCTTGTAATCCCACTCGACGAGATCGAGATCAATGAGAGCCTCAACTTCGTGGAAGAACCAGTAGAGATCATGGACCGGGAGGTCAAGCAAACGAAACAAAGCCGCATCCCGATAGTGAAGGTTCGCTGGAACGCCAAGCGAGGACCTGAATTCACTTGGGAGCGAGAGGATCAGATGAAACTGAAATATCATCGAATTTTTACTTAGTTATCTGTAACTACTTATTTGCTTAAATTCTAATTTCGGGAAGAAATTCCTTCTAAGGAGGGGATGATGTGACAACCCGAAATTTCTATTCTGTACAACATGTCAAGTCAATAGAAGTCAAAACAGTTACTGTTAAATTTTCAGACTTTTTGGAATAAGTTTGAGTATTTTAGGATTTACACTTTAGGAGATATCAGGAGAAAGGATGCCCTAGGGTTATAGTGCATCACTGTTATTCCTAAACTCCAAGAAATTGGAGTTTACTGCCTGAATAAAATATTTACAGCCAAAAACCCTAAATTTGAGAGTATATATATGACACTTAGTCATTTTATATCATTTTTACAAATTCTCAAGAACAAATATCAAATCCTCTCAAGTATCATCCAAGTTTTATTCAAGATCTTCAATCTAGTAAGTGTTTCTAGCCCTTTTGAGTTAGTATATCACTTAATCTAGTGTTTTAACACACATCTATCTGAAAAATTTGTCCAAAAGATCAAATCTTCAAGTTTCACCAAGAACACCAAGAACACACACTAGTGTTCTTGGACTTTTGGCTTATTTCAAGCTTCTATATTGTAAGTACTTCTATCCTAGAGTATTTTTAAGCTTGCTACACATCTTTACATCAAGAAAACACAAGGAAACACCAAGATCAAAGGTGTTTACGGTCCAAGAACACCTTGGACCGTAAACCCTTCTTAAGGGGCCAAAGTGACCCTAGTCCCTTCCTTAGCCTTGGAAACTAGTCTAGACTTATACCTTAATGTGTTTAGGACTTGAAAACATCAAAATACCATCATCCATAGGGGTTTACGGTTGTAAACCCAAAGGGAAATGGTCCTAGGGCCGTAAACTCCAAATAGGAGTGAAATGGTGCCCTAACTTCTTCCATAGACTTATACTTCAAGTGGAAACACTTCTAAGGACTTAGAAACCTTCAAAACAACAAATGGTCAAAGGGGTGTGAGTTTACGGCCGTAAACTCATGGGTTTACGACCGTAAACTCCTGTGGTTATGGTCAAGAAACCGTAAACTCATGAAAGGGGTTCCCTTGAACCCTAAACCCCATAGCTTCGTCCTACAACACTTAGATGCAATCCTTGGGACTTATAACACTTATATAAAGTGTTTAACTTGTCTTAGGATGTCTTAACTTTATAAATTAGTTGTTTAAAGACTAATTGAATACATATATGTGTATTTATATGTTAAATAGGATCATTGTGTGTGTACAAGTCTTCACTTGACACCTAACAATCCTATCTCTTCAATTCATCCAAACCACTCACTATAGGTGAGTTCATACCCCCTTAATTAACCTTTTAAATGTTTTTAAACGCTTTTATGGGGGGGATACAAGTTGAACAACTATAGTTATTATATCAATCACCTATGATTAATAACTACCAAACAAATGGTTTTCTTACTTTTCAAACTGTTGATCAAACTATTTTACCTCAAACTACTTTACAAACGCTTTTACTTATCAAATACTTTTACTTAAACTCTTTTTAACTTATATTCTGTGTATCTATATAGATATAGTTATATAAGTAGGATTGAAAAGACTTAGGACTGCTAGCCTACCTTACTTCCTGTTCCTTGTTTGGTTGTGGACTTAGGGTATCAAGGTTAATTGTCTGAAGGTCGTTTGAATCCTAGTTATATATTATATATATGTATATGGATATGAAAGGTTATTTCTTTCATTCAGTTACATGCCCTTGGGTAGCAAGGGGATACAAACATGTTCATACATTGCTAGTAAGCTACCATAGGGGTAGTTTAGGAAGATACTATTACTAGAACAATGAAACATACAATGAGTCAGTTCATACATGAGTTAATACATACTATGATGAGAAACAAACATAAAACAGAGTGATGAGAAACAAACATAAAACAGAGTGATGAGAAACAAACATAAAACAGAGTGATGAGAAACAAACAATAGACACTATGACGAGAAACAAACATACAGGCTAGACAGAGAAAGAACACACAATACAGCTAGCACACAAATCACATAACATTTACAATAATACATTTATGTGAGCCATTAAACAGGGCATGGCACTACCTGCCATGACTGTTTTTGTATCAGAATCTCCATAATTGGGGAGCGTATGAGTTTGTGTATAGATCTATACTAGATTGACTATCCTACACCTTGCTGCTCGCTACAGTGCGACTTGCAAGTCTACGGGTGCCAAACGTCATTTTTACGGCATCTTACATTGTCGTTTTACTATTGAGTCGGTAGCAAGATACAGGCCGATCACATGTTACCTTAAAATTTTACATTTGGCTTAAGGTAGTTAGTACAGCAGTAGTTACTTAATACAACACTACAGTACTATAACATTTTCCCTTACATTTTACTTTGTGTTATTCACACAATAAACAATGATGTAAAAACTATATTTTTGGTTAATGATAGTCGGATTTGGGAAAATACACACTTTTACAAGAGATACACACAGAGACACTAGATGCCTTGGTAGAAGGCTACTGTTAGTAGGAAACATAGGGTTTTCTAGGAGAGTTCAAACAAATACAAACTTTTTACAAACATATACAGTACATTTTACAAAACATCTTACAAATGCTTTCATACAAACACAGACACTAATATACTTATGATCTCACCGGCATTAAAGCTGATAAACTCTTTCAAAATAACTTGTATTCTCAGGTCACCAGTACACAGGTACCGGAGCCAGGTTTTGAGAAGATGGAGTTCGTTCCAGACTCATCTTATATTTTTAATGTATATTGTTTTGGTGTCTTTAAAACTTGATAGAACACACTTGTATGAAATTATATTATTAATGCAATGGATGATGTTGTTGCTTGTTTACTACTTGCATTGTTGTGATACTGTACATGACGTCCTCCACCCCAGAACGTTTCCGCCGTTCATAGGTTTTGGGGGTGTGACAATATGAAATTATATTATTTAATTAGTATTGATCAAGAATTAGTTTGGAACTAATTAAATAAATGGGGATTGATTGTGTAAATCATTCATTCTTATATAGTGGGCTTATGATCCATAATCCTTTATGTTGGGCTAAACCCATGTGATGACCCATGGATACTCCATGGTGGTTAAAACCCATGGAGCATGAGGAATGTGGAAAGTCATGCACATTAGGGTTTGCATGGTGTAACCCTAGTTATGTCACATTATATAAAGGACCCCATAGCTACCAAAATTGGACTTAAGTGAAAGGAAAGAGGGCTAATCGATTTTTAAGTGCAACTATACTTCTCTCAAGTTATTCCAAGTGTTGGTGGTGCTGTGTGAAGCATTTGAGGCATCACACTTGGGGTGCTAGGCTCTTAAAGGCTTAAGGAATCAAGCTATAAGAAAAGGTATGTCATTCTACTAGATTTTTGTATTACATATACTTCATGGTATGCTAGTTAGGATGAAACCTTGGAAAAATGAAAGTTTGCATGTATAATAGAGAAAACATAGATCCAAGGTTTCTAGGGTTGCATCACACCTTTGGAGTGTTATAATGCTCAAAAGCCATCAGTTACAGACTTTAGAGGTTCCCCAGTGGAAGTGGGAGCAGATTTCGATGGATTTCATCGCCAAATTACAAAGGACCACGCGAGGCGTTGATGCGACATGGGTGATTGTAGACCGGTTGACGAAGAGTGCTCACTTTTTGGCGATTAGTGAGAGCTCTTCTGCTGAGAAATTGGCCGAGATCTACGTTCAAGAGGTGGTAGCATGACATGGAGTGCCGACGTCGATAGTGTCAGATCGAGATGTGCGTTTTACTTCCAGGTTCTGGAAGAAATTTCATGAGGAGGTGGGTATCGGGTTGCACTTCAGTACAACCTATCACCCACAAACAGACGGGCAGAGTGAGCGGACGATTCAAACGCTCGAGGACATGCTGCGTGCATGTGTTATGGACTTCGGTGGAGGTTGGGACACTTACTTGCCCTTGGCTAAGTTTTCATGCAACAACAACCATCATTCCAGTATCGGTATGCCTCCCTTCGAGCTTTTATACGGGAGGAGATGCCGGAATCCCATTTGTTGTGGAGAGGTAGGGCAGAGGGTGATGAGGAGCACTGAGATAGTGCTCAAGACGACAGAGCAGATCCAGCAGGTCAGATAGAGGTTAATGACAACCCAAAGTCGTCAGAAGAGTTACGCAGACCGACGACGGTCAGAGCTAGAGTTCCAGGTCGGAGATTTTTTCCTCCTGAAGGTGGCCCCATGGAAAGGGTGGCCCATGGAAAGGGTGATCCGATTCAGAAAACGAGGCAAGCTGGACCTTAGATACATTGGTCCTTTCAGGGTACTCGCCCGAGTGGGTAAGGTAGCTAATCGGTTGGAGCTACCAGCAGATTTGAGCTAGATTCATAACACCTTCCATGTGTCTCAACGGAGGAAGTGTGTATCCGATGAGACGACAGTGGTACCTTTAGAGGACATTCAGGTTGATGCAAGCCTGAACTATATTGAGAGACCTATAGCGATTTTGGATAGGAAGGTGAAGGTCTTGAGGAATAAAGAGGTGCCCCTGGTTCAGGTCCAGTGGCAACATCAGAAGGGATCCGAGTGGACTTGGGAGCCGGAGTCCGAGATGCGTGAACAGTACCCAGAGTTGTTTCCGGAGTATGACTTCGAGGGCGAAGTCTAATTCTGCTGGGGGAGAATTGTAACATCCCGACTCCCAGTTATAATATTTATATAGTTTTTATGATTTTGATTGAGCAACTTGACGAGCTGGAGGCCTCAACTTGTCGAGTAGAGAAAGATTTGGCTGCATAGATTTTACGACCAACTCGACGAGTTGGAGGGACCAACTCGACGAGTTGGTGCTGTGGGAGGAAACCCTAATTTTCCGGGGTTGTGTCCTATTTAAAGAACGAGGGAACTCGACGAGTCACATAGACGCACTCGACAAGTCGGGTCAACATGGATTGTTGACTCAAGTGTTGACTTTTGTTGACTTTAGGGTTTAGTCAAGACAGGGATTATGGAGACCATGGAGGGGTAACATGGTCTTTTACCCATCCTAAGAGTTAGAGAGAGAATAGCTTGGTTTATTTAGAGTTGTGATTTAAGTGTTAATTAGAGATACTTATGACATGTAGGCAGGAATTAGACCATTCGAGGGGTACACGATTTCTTTGCTTACTTACGAGGTGAGTCTTCTCACTATACTTACCTTGAGTGGTAACTTGTGTGACCAGAGGGTCTTGTATGCTATTATTGAGTATTGTGATATCCTGCATTATGTCTTTGTGATTTATGTTTTGTATTATTCTGAGCTTTACTGAGTTAGGACCGGATTCCACTGAGACACATTGACCGGAGGGTCTTATTTGAGACATAGCCATGAGAGCCTAATGAGATGTGTGTGGTATTTTGGGGAACTCACTAAGATTCGTGCTTACTGTGTTATGTGTTATGTGTTTCAGGTACTTCTCAGGATCACGGGAAGGCGCCAGCTTGATTGTACACACGAGATGGAGTTATGTTTTTGAGGATCCTGGATTTTATTCAAACAATTATAAATATGTGTTTATTATAATTTGACATTTTGGGGATTTTGTGAAATGTGTTGATGAGATTTATGTGATTTTAAAATAAAAAATATGTTTGAAAATTTACGGTGTTACAAGTTGGGACTAAATTGGTAAGGACAATTTCATCTTTTAAAGTATAAAGGGACTGAACTCGTGACATATGGTAAACCATAGAGACCATTTTTGTAATTCGTCTAAAATTAATATAACTACTAGAAAATGAGGAGAAGAAGATTCGAACTTGGTACCTCCTCCTTCTCTACCTTATTTGTCAACGCTCTAACCAACTAGGCTAGAGCCAAACTTGTTTATTATTTTCGAAACAAATTAATATTATCTAAAATCGTAAATACATTAATATTAAAAAATAGAAAAAACATATTTTAAAAAAAAAAAAAAAAAAAAAAAAAAAAAAAAAAAACTTTTTTAATATAGCAAAATATATTTTTAGCGTATTGTAAAAACAATATTTTTTACAAACAATTTATTTGTTTTTTTACGTATTCCTTTTATGTAAATTTTTTTTTATGTATTTAAAAAAATACGTTTCCACATAATATGTTATTACATTGTTATGATCCTAAAACATATTTGTACGTTTTCATATTTAAACTTTTATGTATTTAAAAAAATACGTTTTCATATAGAAAATTTTTTATGTATTTATTTTATGTAAAGCATCTCTTTTTATATATTTAAAAAATATGTTTTCGTATCAAATGTTATTACATTGTTATAATCTAAAAATATACTTTTAAACACATAAAAAATGTAATAACATATTATACAAAAACGTAATAAAAAAACGTAGAAAAAGTGTTTTGTATACGACCCTCTTCTAGCATCTCTTCTTCCTCTTGTAGTTCAATTCCACCACTACCTCCCTCCGGATCAAGACAAAGAAACCAAGCAACAACTAATATATATGTTGCCTTGTTGGAGTTATGGTTTGCCAAACAGAGTAGCCGTCGGAGCCAGAGTTTTCATATTAGAGTTAGGGTTTGCTTAACAAAAATGGTGAACACCTACACCACCACCGGTGTCCACCTCCATTCCAAGTGAATAACCACAAACCCTGTTTTCTATCGTTCCTAGTTCAATATGTGAGTCGATTTCAAGAGTTTTTGCCATGGATTTATAGGGGTGTGTGTGTGTGTGTCGATTTAATGTTTTTTGCCTGTCGCTGATATAGGACAACAATCGTCGTTACAACAGCTGAAAAACCCTAATCATTATGTAACCTAATACTCGATATTAGTCCTTGAAATTCAAGAAACCAAATTTCGAAACAAAAGTTGGATTGTTTTCTAGTGGTCCATTACTGTAAGAAGTGGGTTCTGATTTCGGTTTAGATATAAAGACAATTTTTTTAAAATTTTTATATTTGTTCATCTTATTGTTCCTCCATATCTATTCATCTTGTTCTTTTTTCCGGTTCACAAAAAAATTGTATTAAATACAACATCACTATATCTCTCCGTATAATTTTGGGTTGAGATGAAGATATGAGACAGGTTTCATCCAGTGAGTTGTTTGATTATGTATAGTTGGGAAAAAAAATAAAGGACATATGTTTGTATGATAGGGAAGAAAAAGAAGAAACGAGGTTTACATGAAGAACACTATCCTGATGTTTTTCAGTTTGTGTAACCTCAAGAGAAGAAAATATTAAAAATTATATAGTATGGTGTGAGTGTCGATTTCAAGTTTTTTTTGCCAATCATTGATAGTGTACAACAATTGTCGTCACAACAGGTGAAAGCAGACGGAGGTGGCAACGGAGAAGGCAGCCGGAGGCAGGTGATGCAGGTAGCGACGGACAAGGCAATCAGTGGCGACCCTAGTTTTCGAATTTTCAGTTTAGGTGGTGGGAGATGGAGGTTTTGTCTAGCCAAAGAGTAAAAAAGAATGAAGATCGAGAGAGGAAGAGGGGTGGGGAGTGGGAATGATGAATTAGGTGGGACGGCATGGGATTTTTTGGTTTATTTAATTATGAAAATAAGAAATCTTAAGAAAATAGATAAAAAATATTAAAAAACAATATAGGGGTATATTCATCATTTTAGGTTGTGTATGGAATTTTAGATTGTGTGTGGACCAAAACCACACAACAATAAGAACCAAAACAACAAAAATTATTCAAAATTAGACTAGTAATAAACAACTAAACTTTTTTTTGCATCAAAACTACTTAATTTTAATTTTGACAAGCATTTTTTACAATTTTATCTAATAAATAACTGATTTACATATCAACGTATCAAACGATAGGATCCACTTTATTTTTAGGTTGGCCATAATTAATACAGCACCAGGTAAACCCAATATCTTAGCTTTTTAGGTTCACACATAAATACAATTACACATCCATTAATTTCGCTCACTCAGCCATGGAGTTCTATCTCATAGTATCAATACTTGTTGCAACAATCTTCTCTATTCTTGTACACCGTTTATTACTTCATATCCTCCACAGAAAGAGGGTAAAGAACCAAAAACCACCACAAGCAAAAGGGGCATGGCCGATAATCGGACACTTATACCTTTTAGGTGGGCCTGATCTACCTCACAAGGTTTTAGGTGACATGGCAGAAAAACATGGCCCTATTTTCACCATTAAGCTTGGTGTTCATCAAGCTTTGGTGGTAAGTGATGCAGAGATTGCTAAGGACTGCTTTACTACCAACGACAAGGCTTTTGCAAGTCGACCGAAAACGGAGGCATCAAAAATCATGGCCTATAATTATGCGGTGTTTGGCCTGGCTCCATATGGGGACTATTGGCGAAAAGTGCGCAAGATGGTCGTGTTGGAGGTTCTTTCTCAACGAAGAGTTGAGATGCTTGGACATACTCGAGCTTCAGAAGTTAGAGCATCCGTTAAAGAGTTATATGATGGGTGGGTAGCGAATAAACTTACTGAAAGTTCAGAGTCACAGATGGTAAAGGTGGAGATGAGTCAATGGTTTGGGAACTTGGTTTTAAACATTATGGTTAGGATTGTTTCAGGAAAGAGGTTTTCGTCAAATGATGAAGAAGGGGTTCGATTTCAGGCTGTTGTAAGGAAATTCTTTGAGTTGTTTGGGGCATTTTTGGTTGCTGATTTTATACCTTATCTCAACTGGTTGGATGTGGGTGGATACAAAAACATGATGAAGAATACTGGGAAGGATTTGGACAATATCTTTGATCGATGGTTAAAGGAGCACAAACAGGAGAGTAAGTCTATACAGCAACATGAAGCGAACCAAGACTTTATGCATGTGCTAATTTCCATTCTTCGAGGTGCTTCTAAAGAGGACTTCCTGGGTTTTGACCATGATACAATTATCAAAGCGACAAGTCTAGTACACTCAACCTTTTTATCTCATTGTTTCGTGATTACATTAAATATTTCTTCAGTCTTTAAACTATATAACCTAATCCAAGAGTGTTTAATTGGTGTAAATTCCTGTTCACAGCAAGTCCTGGTAGCAGGCGTAGACACGACATCGGTGACATTAACGTGGGCTTTAACATTGTTGCTCAACAACCCAAAAGCGTTAGAAACTGCCCAAGATGAAATTGATGAGCATGTTGGAAGGGACAGATTGGTGGAGGAGTCAGACCTGAAGAACTTAGTCTACGTCGATGCCATCATCAAAGAAACTTTGCGATTATACCCTGCTGGACCTCTCTCTGTTCCTCACGAGTCAGTGGAGAACTGCATTGTGGGTGGCTACAACATTCCAAAAGGAACTCGGCTAGTGGTAAATCTTTGGAAGTTGCAACGTGACCCAAATATCTGGTTAGATCCCAACGAATTCAAGCCTGAGAGATTCTTGACCAGTCACAAGGATATTGATGTCAAGGGAAACCATTATGAATTGCTTCCTTTTGGTAGTGGTAGAAGAATGTGCCCTGGTGTTTTATTTGCCCTTCAGGCTTTGGGTTTAACGCTAGCTAGTTTGATACAACAGTTTGTGCTCAAGAAACCATCAAACGAACCTGTTGATATGACTGAAAGCATGGGTATGACTAACGGCAAAGCAACACCACTTGACGTCCTTTTCGGCCCTCGTTTATCCTCTAATATGTATGATATTGGTCCATGATATACCAATTTCAAAGCGCCTACAAACCTACTCCATTATCATTCTCTATAAAGCCATCAATTATGATGGGGGCAAGCAAAATAACCCAATTTGGACAGCAAATGTGGAACATGATCGATCTTCAGTATGCTTTTAGAATACTCCTATTACTTATATAGTTAATAAAGCTTGATAATTATTATGTAATGAAGTCATGTGGTTGCATTCTACTCATCTCGTTTATATATGTGTTGTGTACCGATCATTTTCATAAGAGAGTGTTACAAAAAATATTTGTCAATTAGATTAAATGAATGGATGATTATGATGAATAATGGCACCCCGGTAGATAATGGAAGAATATTGAAGTGTTTTCCTTATTGAAACAACCGTAAGGTATATTAGAAAATATGTTTAACAACTAATAAGGAAAATGTGGATGTTCAGGAGTACAAAGACCTAAGTCAATCAAATTTTAAAAATACATCAGAAACTCCATTAACAATGAATGATGATGATTTTGTTGCCCTACCGGCTCAAGGTTAGGTTCACTTCTGCTTAAGCTTCTAACCGAATTTGAAATTTTCAATTTTTGAAAGAATGGATGTTTAACTAAGCTGGATGTGAAGCTGCATTCTCTAAAATTTGGAACTTACATTAGGGTTTTTCAACATTTACATTTACATTTTTCTTATTAAAACATTGTACTTGGAAAACCATAACCAATTCTAGCATTCTAATTTCAATTTAATCTTAACAATCATAGAATTAAACGTACATTACTTCACCAAAATCAGAAAATCTAACATACCTTTACTTCACAAAAATCACAAAATTAAGGTAATTGACCTGTAAGGAAAGGAGTCCATTTTCTTATTAAGGGGAGGAATGGGAAGTGTAGAATTCAAGGTAATTGAAACAGATCCATGAGAATACAACAACAACACTTTGTTCATGCTTCAGCCAATTTTCTATCAATCTACATCATTAGTTGATTACAGTGCAATAACCAAATAAGAAACAAAAAACATCCACCTCTAATCCATACACAAAACCTACAAATCACATGAGCAATGACAAAATCATAAACCAAAAATGAGCTAATCTGAATCCAATCCTACATCAGGTTATTTAGGCTATTTAATGAAAGAAAATCGAAAATAAAAACCTACAAATCCAAAATCCAAAATTGAAAATCAAGAATGATGAGAACGATGACAACAGGGAACCGATCGGTGGTAGAGGGGCAGATGGATGTATAACAGAAGGTATGAGTATTATTGGGATAGGAAGCGACGGGAAGATGTTGAAGCACCAGGTCGGAGAGACAGGGAGGCGACGGTGGCTAGGGTAGCAGCGGCGATGTCGATGGCGGGGCTGGCAGCGGCAGTGTCGCTGGAGAGGCTGGCAGCAGTGGTGTCGCTGATAGAGGGAGGCAGAGGGAGCGTTGAAGATCGGAGTGGGAGGAAGAAAGGGCAGTAGTGTCGTGGAGTATAAAGAATAGAAGAGGGATACGTGTGTCTTTTTTTATTTTGAGACATGGTTCCAAGTCTGAATTTTTAAGAGCCTATTGATTAATTAAGAGGTTTTTATTAAGATGCTATCAAACATGCTGAATCTGAAAAATTAAGAGTTTGTCACTTAATTTCTCAATTAAGAGGCTCCCAAACAACCCCTAAGTAACGTTCATATTTGTTGCATCTTTTTAGGAGAAGGCTTCTTCTTTCTTTGACTGAATAAGGAAGTTAGTGGTTCCACTAGGATCCACGTTTATGTTTTTTTAGCATGCATGTTCCTTAATTTTCATAAATAAATAGCTTTACTACATCTTAATTCCATCCATAAAAAGTAAGCATGTTCCTTTTGTTTAGGGATTAGTTAATTCCTAGGATCTATATATTGTTTTTGACTGGTGAATGAAATATTCAGATAATTGCTTCAAATTGGTGTTCTTATCAATCCTTCTTCCTCCTTAGAGATTCACCCACTCAACGGGTTGTATCATTTTTGGTGCTTTCATTTCTCATTCTCATCATGCCTACGAAACCAGATTCCACTTCATCCGCTTTCACAGCTGACACCAAACCTCCCTCTTTAGAAACTTCCATGGCCAACATGGTTGATAACATCACCCAACTAGTAACCTCTTCCACTACCAGCCAAAGAGGTTACTAGTTGTGTCAACAGTTACAAGAATCATGAAGCGACTCTTTTTAAACTCCAACAAACAACAACAGTGGCAACATGTGAGGCAGAATTCGAACAAATCATTAATTGTGTCAACGGATTGGATAATGAGGTACTCCTCAACTGTTTCCTCTAAGGAATCCTCAACAGTGGCAGCATATTCCCGCTCTTACACTATCACCAACCCGACAATACCACTAGTGACCACCTACATAAAACCAGTCCCGCCCAAAAGTAACACCACCATATCCACCGGTGTCCTTCCAAAACCCCTAACCACCAATAAAACCTTACCCCTTACACGATTGACCCCCGAAGCATTACAAAAACGCCGATCAGAAGGATTATGTTTCAGATGTCCAGAAAAGTACACCCCTGGTCACAAGTGCAACCCACTACAATTTACGTTAATTGTGTACAACGACGACCAACATGCCACCGACGACCTTACAATACAGGACACACCAACTACAGACCCACAAATATTCGTGCTCTCGACGGTGGCATTCTTTGGATTGGCATCCCCACAAGCATTGCGAACCACTGGGTACATATGAAGTCACCCTATTCTGTTTTAGTAGATTGTGGTAACACTCATAATATAATACAACCAAAAGTTGGGTCATTCTTCAAATTAAACGAAAACCCAATACCATAATACCATGTAATGGTAAGAAACGGCACTAGTATCCGTTGTAATGGAGTCTGCCCTAACCTGTGCATCCATCTCGACCTCAGTACCTTCACGATCCTTTAGTTTGTATTACTAGTTGAAGGCGCATACCTAATATTACGGGTGGCCTGGCTGAACCTTGGGGCATATAATGGCAGATTTTGCACTCCTCAAATAACATCTAATGTCGGCCCAAAGGCCATCACCCTAGGAGGCGAAACCAGTCCAACTTTGTCTCTAGCCCACAACTCCAAAACCTAATCCACACCGACAGCGTTGCATTCCTCCACGCACTGTACTTCCAACTCGAGACCAATACACCTCCAGCTCTAGACACACTACCCCACCACCCCGACCCCACTATACACCACCTTATCCAATACCACAGCCCTATTTTCGACATACCCACCAATTACCCCCATTTCGGTCGCAAGACCATCGCATTCCCACACACCCAACAACTCCTCCAATTAACATAAAGCCATATCACTACCCACACTGCCAAAAACAGATTATGAACAAGATAGTCACTGATATGTTTGCTGACGGGGTAAGTCAACCAAGCCAAAGTCCCTACTCATCACCAGTACTCCTCGTAAAAAAAAAGATAGCACATGGCGATTTTGCGTTGATTACCGAGCTCTCAACACCATTACAATCAAGGATCGTTTCCCCATCCCAACTATCGACGAACTCCTTGATGAACTCTATGGTGCCTCTGTTTTCTCGAATATTGACCTAAGGGCCGACTATCACCAAATACGAGTAGCAACAAACGACATTCACAAAACAGCATTCTGGATGGTAGATGGCCATTACGAATTATTGGTTATGCCCTTCGGGCTATCAAACGCGCCATCCACATTCGAAGCAACAATGAACGACCTTTTAGATGCAATGCTCCAACGGTATGTCTTGGTTTTCTTTGATGATATCCCCGTATACATCACTTCCTTGCAACAACATTACATTCACCTGCAAAAAGTTTTGGAACCCTTAGCCCACCAAGAATTACACGCTAAGTATTGTAAATGTCAATTTGGTGTCACCAAAATTGACTATTTGGGTCACATTATCTCAGCATTTGGAGTGGCTGCCGGCCCAGACAAAATTCAAGCAATCCAAGCCTGGCCAGCCCCATCGTCGTTTACAACCTTAAGAGGCTTTCTGGGCCTCACAGGCTACTACCACTGTTTTGTCCGACACTATCCCACCATTGCTGCCTCCTTACCGATCTATTGAAACTCAAGCAGTTTTTATGGACACCAGAAGCACAAGTGGCATATGATAACCTCAAAAAAACCATGGATACGAGAATCAACTTAACCCTCCTCGATTTAAACAAACCATTTGACATCACCACGATTCTTCAAACTTAGTCATCGGAGCATTCCTTTCTCAAAATGACCAGCCTAATTCCTTCTACAGCAGGAAATTATGCCCTCATATGCAGTCAGCCTCAGCCTAATTCCTTCTACAGCAGGAAATTATGCCCTCATATGACGACAATACTTATTGGGACGAAAGTTTTGTATCTTTACGGATGAAAAAAGTATCAAACATTTGTTAACACATGTAGTACAAACTCCAGAGCAGTATAAATGGGTCACAAAACTAATTGGATTCGACTTTGAAATTTTCTATAAGCTAGGAAAAGAGAACAAGGTCGCAGATGCACTTAGTCGAATTGAAGAGGCTTAACTCCTTGCATTTTCGTCCACAAAACCAACTTGGTGGACTGAATTATAAGCCTATTATCAAACACCATCAAGTCTACAACTCACCAAGCGACTTCTAGAGACATAAAAAGACAACTGATTTCACATGCGCAATGGGCTCTTGTATCACCACCACTGACTCTTCGTACCTGACCATGAACAAATCTGACACCATTTACTGATAGAATATCATGCAACAACACTTGGAGGACATTCTAGAGTCCTCACCACGACTCAACGTCTGGCAGCCGCTTTTAGCTGGCGTAAAGTCAAAGTAGCAGTCTGTTTGTTCATTCATGAGTGCGAAGTTTGCCAGGAAACAAAATACCCAACACACAAACCTTATGGGTTGCTACAACCAGTTCCAATACCAACACATGTTTGGTGCGACCTCTTCATGGATTTTATAACTCACCTTCCCTTGTCAGAAGGAAAAACATGCAAAACATTTATCTAAGTCATAGTAGATCGCTTCTCTAAGTTTGCACATTTCGTGAGCATGCCCTCTACATTCACAGCGCAGACTCTTGCAACAACCTTTCTTCAACAGATTTATTCAACAGATTTACAGGTTACACGGGATTCCAAAGACCATCATTTCGAACAGAGACCCAATATTCTTGAGCAAATTCTGGCGGGAACTTTTCAAGCAACTAGGCACTCATCTCAACTATTCCACCGCCTACCACCCGTAATCCAATGGTCAGACAGAAGTTGTCAACCACTACCTCCAAAACTATTTACGATCATTTACAAATGAGGAACATCGCGCTTGGCACAAGTATTTATACCTTGCGGAGTACTGTTATAGTACCTCACACCACTCAGCCATCCAAATGTCACCATTCCAAGTTATATGGCCGCCCAATCCCTGATTGGCATCGATATACCCCGGGAACTGCTACAAATAACACCATTCATATAACCTTAACATAACATAACCACCTTCGCTCCCTGTTGTAGACCAATCTTTGAAAATCACAGCAAAGGATGACCACACTTGCTAACGCCCATCGCACAGACAAAACAATTCAACATTGGTGACATGGTCTACTTAAGGCTCAAAGATTATGAACAACACTCAGTCCAATTTCACACCTAAAAAAAGCTAACCAAATGCTTCAATGTTCCATTGAAGATACTCGAGAAGATAGGCATAGTTGCGCACATAGTGGAACTCCCATCGGATACCCAGATTCATCCGGTCTTCTATGTCTTATTGCTTCGTCAAGCCTTTGGTAATCCACAACCCACACCACTTCCTGAGTTCTGGTACCAACAAAGTGTTGAACTAGAGCTCGAGGACGAGCTAGGTGCTAAAGAGGGGGAATTTGATGCATCCTATGAGCCCAACACTATAAGCCCAATAGAGTAGAGCCCAACCCAAGCTAATCCACGAAGATGGCGCAAGAGGATTACGAAGATCCCAACACGTCTACAAGATTAATTCTAAGTAACATTCACTTCCAAAATTGCTACGGTGGATAGAAAATCACGTAAAAAATGATTTATGATTTTGTCTCACATAAAAAAATGATTTATGATTTTGTCTCACTTCCAAAATTGATACGGTGGATAGAAAATCACGTACAATTGATGCTAAAAAAATACATTCTCATTTTTATTTGCTTCCAAAATCGATGAGTAAATAAAATAATGGAGTTTAATTAATGAGTTTTACTAACCTTAATCAGAGTGGCAAGCCAAAATCGCTGGCATGAACAAAAACTATGTTTGTGTACAAGCAATATTCACCAAAGCCGGTGGGGTATGCACCGAAGAAATCACTGAGAGATCTCAAGGATTATGGAGCAAGTTTCGAACTCAAAACGTGATTGTGAATAGAGAGATATACACGCCTTTGGTTTCATTCTCCACTTTATTTTTGGAAGCGATGGAGCTGGATTCACGATTACCTTTCTTCTGCCCGCCCTTCGACTTTCAAGGTTTTGGTGTTCAATTTAGCCACTGCCTACTCCATCCTTCAATATTAGAAAAAAAAACCATGTTTACCCCAAGTTTGTAATAGTCTCTACGTCGACTGGGGTTAAAGGACTAATTGGTCTAGGAAAGGATTAATCGGCGTCTAGGCGAAGACACTTAATTGTAACATAATTTATCTATAAAAAAACTTAATATATATTACCTATATCCTAACAAAATAGGTGAAAAACCATAAAATTTTGGCATATTTAGTCGTTTAAATATTTAAATCATTGTATATAATAATATTAAACTAATTGGAGATCTTTTTAACAGTTTTAGTCATCAATCATCATAATTTAGTCACTCATTATCATAAATTTGAGTAATCGGGATTTGTTTTTGAAAATTTTGACGTCTGACTTTATGACTTTATTATCGGCTTAGACTGTCTAGACCGCCTACACCCGCCCCACCGACTCCGCCTAACTCAACCGACTAGCATTAATTGTGAATAGTAAGAGGCCGCTTAGCGCCTAGCCAGCCGACTTGGCCGATTTTTACAACAGTGGTTTAACCTCTTGTCAATAATCAGTTCGTACTAGAAAAAAAAGCAGAAAATCGACAGAGCGAAGTTTACCTAGTAGCCGAAATATAAGAGCACATGTTGTACTCACCTTCGCTCTCTTTATGTGTCTCTTTCGTCCCCGATTGTTTAGAGATATAGACGACAATGAATAGTTCTTTTACGGTCACTAAAAACACATACAAACAATTGACGACTTCTAATCGATGAGGAAGAAGAAGTGTGATTAAAGGGTTGAATGGATTAAGGGCTTAAATACCCTGTCACTCAAAAGACACACAATCAATTGTATATGTGTAATCTATTTGTTGAATATTGCTGGGTTCGCTTGATTTCATTGGAGAACGAAAAGCATTGGAAATGGGAAACCAAAATTGACAATCGCCACAAAATAGTGGCAATTTTCTGAAGCAACAAAAATACGTTGTCCATAAAAGGCTAGAGAAATTTAGATTATATATAATAATAATAATAGTAATAATAATAATAATAATAATGAGATTTCTAAAATGTTCCATGAGTCCACTTATAAAAAAACATTAATTATGTGAAATAATATCATAATTAAATGTAAAGCTCATTAGTTATATCAAATATTTCCTTAATTGATGTATTTCGTATTTTGTTAATGACAAATATTCTCTATAATTAATGAATTTATAGTAATATTTTCCATAGTTAATGCTTTTTATACGGGATTTTAGAAAATCTCAATAGTAATAAATATTATTATTAATTAACATTAATAATTATAATAATAACAAAATTTCATTTAATGTATATAAATTAAAAAAAAAAATTTAAAATATTCATAATTTATGCATTGCCAATGGATTTTTTGAATTATTATACTCCGTCGATAATCGTCTAAATAATTTAATAGAAAACTTTAAATTTACCCACAAATTCATACATATTTAAACTTACTAAAATATATTGCTGATCCAACAAATTTTTTTATGGATCACAACAGCAATTATATATTTGTCGCTAACCAATAGAGAATTGAAAACTCTTCACACCAAATGGCACCAAATGGAGAGGCTGAGAATATATAAATTATAAAAGTTACACTTTACAACCTTGAACAATAAACAAATATACAAATAAGTACAAAACTATTATTGTCTAATATCCCCTTTCTAGCGAAAGGGTAGCGGACCAATACGAAGCTTTTCTGGAAAGAACTCAAATTGATGGCGTGACAGACTTTTAGTGAAAATATCAGCCACTTGAAGCTTAGAAGGAACAAACTCGGTGTGAAGCTTGCCACATAACACAAACTCGCGAATGAAGTGATAGTTAAGGTCAATGAGCATAGCATGTTTGTGAGAAACTGGATTATGAGTAAGAAAGATAGCACTTTGATTATCACACAACAAAGTCAGTCGATCTGGTGAAAGCACATGAAGCTCTCTCAATAAATGAGTGATCCAAATGATCTCTGCAGTAGTGTTGGCCATTGCTCGATATTCAGTGAAACATCCCAAAAATACAGTCTGAAAATTTCATTTTTAAATCATTTAAGAAAACCATAATTCATCAATCATCATAATGAAAATCATAAGTTATGTATCTCAAAACATCGTATCAAATGCTGTATCCAAATCATGTGACAAAATATCAGAGTCTAAATATCCTAGGCTGAACTAAGGGTGTGTGTACTGCAATCATCCCGAACTATTCCCCTTGCTACCGAAAGTACCTTAAACAAAAACTGAAAACTGTAAGAACAAAGCTTAGTGAGTCTCCCCAAACTACCACATACCATACACATAACATGCAACTAGGAGATACGGGCCCCGCCCACTCTCATGGAGATTCAAGCCCGCCCATACTACGTTAACGAGGAGATTTGGACCCCGCCCACACTCCGCTGTCTAGTAGATTCGGGCCCCACCCACACTCCGCTGCCTAGGAGATTCGGGCCCCGCCGACACTCCACTGCCTAGGAGATTCGGGCCCCACCACACTCCGCTTTCTAGGAGATTCGGGGCCCGCACAGACTCCGTTGTCTAGCATGCATACAAGTATCACACAGACAACAAGTATATCTAACTCTATCAAACAATTACATATCTCTACTCAAACAATACTATGAGATTCGGGCCCCGCACACTCTCGGCTACTATGAGATTCGGGCCCTGCCCGCACTCTGCTGCTAACATATCATACATGCGGGTCGGCCTTGGTGTCGTAGACCCATTCCTACTGAAGGAAACTCACCTCGCAATGCTGATTGCTGAAATCCTGAGTGAGGTATCTCCGATGGTTTCTCCAACAACTCCCCGGCTAATCATAACAGAATAAAACTTAGTCAAAATCTACTAATCCTCCTTAGGGTAAAATGACCATTTTACCCCTGGTCAAAGTTAACACTTTGGTCAAAGTCAACCTTCTAGGTTGACCTAACTCGCTGAGTCAGCATATCGACTCACCGAGTTCTAAAACTCTGAAACCCTAACATCGCGACTCAACTCGCCGAGTCACCCTATGACTTACCGAGTTTCCTGGCTACTCATCATCGCGATTAGACAAACTAACTCATCGAGACATCCTCAGACTCGTCGAGTTCCACCGTAATCTGAAATGGGACAAGATAATCTAACTCGTTGAGTTCCTTGCCAACTCGCCGAGTTCCATGAACAAAACGGGGATCCTCGGTCGGACTCGTCGAGTTCCTATATGAACTCGCTGAGTCCCTTACAGATCTAACCTATACAGCTGATTCCTCAGATCTAGGGTTCCAAAATACAGATCCAGATCGTTTCGATCGCCCATTTCTATAGTGTTGGTGACTTGATGGCTTTGCACACCTCAAATGGACCCAAATTCAAGTTATAACAATCTACTTCCATGAACATGGCCATTTCTTGGACAAGAACGGGTCTAAGACCCTTTTCATGATTCTAAGGGACAAATATTACTTGTAATGGGAATGTTTGACATACAATCGATGAAGGGTAACATATTCTCCAGAAAGGGTCAAAAAGACCCATAAATCAAAACTAGAAGAGATCTAAGCTATGAATCCTCAAGTTAGGGACTTTTTACCTTAGAAGGATGCCAAAAATGGATGAGATCCCGGATCTAAAGCTTCTCTTCAAGCTTGATGGCTTCTAGCTCTTCCAACTCCTTTACCAAGCACAAAAACACACCCAAAACTTCAAGTTTCTCACAAGAGGGCTCACAAAATGATTTAGGGTTTTCAGTGACAAGGAAGCTGGCAAATGAGGCCCTAAAGTCGGATTAAGCGGCTTAAATAGGGTGAAAACCCCGAAAATAGGGTTTCTTCCTGACGGCCCTACTCGTCGAGTCGAGGCACTCGACTCGTGAAGTAGATCACTTAAATCCCACGTCCAATCTGGCTTCTACTCGACGAGTTAGGGATATAAACTCGTCGAGTACATCTTACAAAATGAATACTTTTATGATTTAAATGAGTACCAGGACTCGGGCATTACATTCAGACTCACAACTAGAGCAAAAGACAGTTGGTTGTTTCTGATGGGTTTTTAGCATAACAAACAATCCATATGTGTACATGCAACCCTAATTCTTGGATCTATGTTTTTCTAATTGAACATACAAGAATTGAACACAAAAAAAGAAACCCTAGGAGGCATTTATTATTTTCGAAATTAACAACAAGAGAAAGAAAACTAACCTTCGAATGTTATGTAGTAATAACAAACAATTCCTTGTTGTTGTAGAAGCTTGAGAACTAGTGTCACAAGGGTAACATGTCTAATGGCTCACAAACACACTTAGCAAGAGGATGATATGAGAGAGAAGGAGGATGAGGAAGCTTCAAAATTTCGGCTCTTCTTAGGGTTTAGAGTGTGGCCAAAATCAATAGGGGGTGTAGCTCCTTATATAGTTGTTGTTACTTAGAGCCAAAGCTAGGGTTTGCTGGAGGAAACCCTAATTCCTTAGCTTAGGGCCTAAGCAGCCCATGCGTTCCCCATCCAAGGCTTTGGACGAAAATTCTAGGGCCTCCCTAGAAGTTTTCATCCAACCTTTCTAGGGTGGTCCAAGAGCCCAAATCCAAAACTATTAATAAATTACTAAATAACCCCTGCACTTTTAATTAATTCCTTTAATCCCAAAATTAAATCCAAATTAATTTCTGATTAAATATTAATTAAACAATATGATTTCTAATTAATATATTATTTCCATAACATATTAATAAATCATTTATTACAATTTATTAATCAAATAATAAATTCTTCCTCTTTCTTAATAGGTCATCCTGTCTGGTTGCTAGTATGAAGGTAACCCAAAAGGATTGTGCTACTATCAATTCAAGTACATACCAATTATAGTTATGGGCTTAGACACCTAATCCAACAGTCTCCCACTTGTATAAGTCTAATAAATATAGTTGCAAGAATAACTTCAAAAATTGACAAGCAAATTATAGTTCTCAAAGCCGCTGTCGAACTCTGACCTAGTCAGTTGTGTGTCCTAAGATAAGTGATCATATAATCCTCCGTTCTTCAAGATATCATGTAGAAAAGTGACATGGAACATAATCAATTTGATTGTCCAATACTTTATTTCCCAATTTTAGATTTGTAATGACAAAGAACTACTAATTTAACACATCAATTTAGTCCTTGTCGGGCCCAACATTATAAGTCAATACCCAATCATCGAGGGGCCCAAGATATCGCTTTTCCTGTTAGGGCAAATGGAATAGATAAACTTTGACTTATATGCTTACACTATTTACTCATCAATTCATGCACAACAATACATTTTATAACATCAAGTTACTAATGCGTTTACATATCATCAATGTAAAACAAACTCATAAACAACAACTCATATGTCTTCGTTTAAATATTATACGATATTATTGTCTCAGGATTACTCGTGATATATTCCACGAAGTAATTCTCTGAGCATGGGTTAATCCAATACTTAAAATCCATATTTTCAAGTACTCATAAATGTTGCAGCAAACCATTGCTATGTCTAAACCCTTAGACAATCTACAACCCAATTCATGACAACCTTAATTCATTACCTACTTCCAAGAGTATGAACGATTGTGGAAGTTTGAATAATCTATTTATTAGGGAAGGAAAAACATGCAAAATGAAACACAATAATAAACAATTGACAAATTACAGTAAACAATACTCGTAAATAATTCTGTATTATTTAATCATCAAAAGTCAATTACATTTACTTTGTTGCAAGTTTCTAAATATCTATCTAATCACCTAAACTAATATCATCTTTCAGACCAATGCTCCTGGCATGCTGAACGTGCTTAACCCTACTCAGACCCTTTGTGAGTGGATCGGCAGGATTCTCTTTAGATGATACCCTCTTCACAACGAGGTGTCCTTCTTCTACTCTATGTATGATAAAGTGGTATTTTCTATCGATATGTCTAGATTTACCATGATCTCTTGGTTCCTTTGTCAAGGAAACTACTCCTCATTATCGCAGAAAATCTCTATTGGCTCGTTTTTGGCTGTCACAACTCCAAGGTCTCCGATGATGCTCTTCTACCATATAGGCTCCTTTGATGCTTCGCTTGCTGTAATTGTCATAACCCGAAACTTTTATTCTTATAAAAGTCAACTTTGGTCAAACTTATTTCTTTCATTATCTTAAATGAGATGGATTATTGGTTTATGAGTTTTGAAGCCTAGTAACTAAGTGTGTTATAGTTTGGAAGGGAAAAGCCTTATGAATCGAGAACCCTCGCAGCCGTGAACCACCGAGCCGTGAACCTACGAAGCTGTGAACCTCTTCAGACCGTGATCAAGCTTCGGACCGTGAAACCTCAGTTCACGGCCGTGAACTCCTCGGCCGCAATCACCTCCCTATATATAAGTGCTTGATCGATTTTATCTTTATTTCTTTACTTCTTGTCGTGATCTCTTCCATTCTCTCTCAAGTATCATCCTCAAGAACATCCTCTTCTTCCCTTAAACACCCCTTTTCTTTTATATCTCTTTGGTATACCACAAAAGGGCCTTCAAACACTCACCAATCCACAAGATCTTTAAGTGTTCTCACATCTTTCGGCCGTGAACCACTCATAGGGCCGTGAACCCTTCAACATGGGCCGTGAACACTCATGTGTTCTTGGGCCGTGAACCCTCCTTAGGGCCGTGAACACCATTTCAGCCTCCTAACTTGCTTCTAGCACTCTTTTGGTGAGTTATTATTGCATTCTTAGTTTTTTCCTAAGCACCTTTGTAGTTATTTTCACTAACTATATACATAAATGGATAATAATATGCTAATTAGGACTCAATTGTGTCTCGTGACTTCGTTCGTGGAACCTATCTTCCTATATCGAACCTTCTGTTGAATCACCACATAAGGTGAGTTCATACCCCCATGTCTTTTTCCAACTTTTTAAATGTTTGGGGGGGATACAAGTATAACACAAGAAATGTTGTGTTTTAAAATATAAATTGCTTTTTATGTCTTTGTACCAATGAACTGTATTTAGAACATGAAACTTTGAATAAATCGTAGAAATAAGTTTATAAAATTTAATAAGTTTAACTTAAGGAACAAAAGGATCTTTTTATAAACTTATCTGTTAATTATAAAAAGGGTTTTCCACACTATTACATGTAAAGTTGTTAATCTTGCTTATGTGGCACATCTTCGAGTACTCATATAATTACTAGTGAGAGTCTACCCTTACGACCAGAGTTTCCTGGAGGGAGAGCGTGAATTTGTGTATAGATCTATACGGGATTGACAATACCACGCCTCGTTGTTAGCTACAACCGGACCGGTAGGTCTGCGGGTGACAAATGTCATATTTTTCGACGTCTACAACACGTCGTGTTTTATACTAGTCAAATTAGTATGGTCATAAAACTCACAATAGATAACAACGATATATTTACGTAGTAATATACTTTACATGAACAATAGCAAGGGATAATAACCATGTGATTACTCGGTATATACCATAGGGTTAGATAAAACTGAAATCCGATAGACAGCGGAATGTATGACTTCCGCCTCATTTCCTGTTCCTTGTTTGGTTGTGGGCTTGGGGCAGATTCACCCACTCAACTGTCTGTTCGATCTCGGTTATATACAACTTGTATGTATTAAGTGATCATAGGAGGGTGGTATCGTCATATTTGGTTTTCCAGAAACACCAAGACTTTATTCAGTATTAACATATCAACAAAACTAGATATCATTTGAGTAAGTATATTGAGTATACTTGTACTTTTCAATCTTGGAACAACATAGACAACCAGTCAGTTTTATAGAACATATAAGATTTTCTATGGTAAACATCATTCTTTTAAGATAAATAGATTTCGATGGAACTTTCTGAAAACAATAGCATTTTTACCGAAATCAATGTTTCACAATTGAGTTAGTGAAACTAGAAACTTATCCATAAAAGGTTTAATACACATTATTAAACTACTGTAACATAAAATACCATAAATGGTTAATTCTATAATTCCTTAGTTTATACATCATGGTTATATGTAATTAATATCTAATAGGCAGTGGAATGTGTGACTTCAACCTTACTTCCTGTTCCCTGTTTGGTTGTGGGCTTAGGGCAGACTCATACATTTAACTATTCGTTCGATATTAGATTATATAAAGCTAGCACAAACTAAGTGATTATAGAAGGAACTATTGTGGTTACCATTTTTACTAAAGGAAATATATGATTTCCTTAAATAATATTTTCATCAAATACAAAAGAACTAGTACAGTTAACTTCGTAAGCACCAAATGAATACGCCAGGGTTATATACAATGAAGATCTAACAAACAATGGGATGTGTGACTTCCGCCTCATTTCTTGTTCCTTGTTTATTTGTGGGCTTAGGGCAGATTCACACAATCGATTTTCTGTTTACTCTGGATTGTATATAACTTGTATCCATTTATTACTCATAGAAGGAATTGTGGAGTCATTTTTACTTATCATGATATCACATCAGAAAATATAGGATTTTCTGGAGGAACTGGCGAACTTTTTTTAAAGAACTTAGAGTATACTTTTTACAACTAAAATACTTATGAACTCACCAGCTTAAATGCTGATCTATTCTTTCAAAATAACTTGTATTCTCTGGAAACTAGTAGACAGGTATGCGCACCGGGATTTAGAAGATGGAGCATAGTAGCTTCATGTCTTGTTTTGTTATTTACTTTTGGAGTCAATCTTATGTGAATCACATACTTTGTAAACACTTTCATATTAATGAAATGGTTGTTTGTTACTTTGATTACTATGATGCATGTGTTGTGATACTAAGCATGACGTCCTCCGCCCCCCGAATGTTTCCGCCGTTCCGGTTTGGGGGTGTGACAGATTGGTATTAGAGCATTGTTTATAGTGAACTAAGTATATCAACCTATAAAAGATATACAACTATAAATACAATGGGGCCGAAGTGCTCTGTCTAAAAGTATATTTTTAAAATATAACAATATTTTTATAAAAGTATACATACCTTCAGATATATATACATACTAGAACAAGTATCACAAGAATAACAAAATAGAAGTATTTAATGGTTGGACAATGCGGTCAAACTGGGACAGTTATGTAATCATATATGGGATCAATACAGCCTGATCAACTATATTTATTTGAGATATGACCAACATGTGTTTGGGAGTGATGTGGTGTTGCAACAGACTTAAATCTTACCTAACTCTTTATGCTAGGGGATTTCTAGATCAAAACATAAAGTTAAAATACTATAGGAGTATTTTATGATACTATAAGATAACAACAAGTTTAAAACATACCAAGTTCATACCATTAAAATGCTATAGGAGTATTTTAGGCACTATAAATAACTTATGTGAAAATTTAAAAATAACCTTACTGGTAGGTCTATAATTCCGGAGTGTATACTCCCAATGTTTTACATAATTCCGATTATATAGACTTAGAATTTGTGATCTATGCTCTACTTCCTGTTCCTTGTTTGGTTGTTGTTTTAGAGTAGATTCACTTATTCGAAGGTCTATTTAATCTTAAGTTATATACAACTTGTATACACTGCGCAATTATAGGAGGACCCAGTAAGGATCACCCCATAATGTTTCACTTGATCTCATAGATTCTTTAGGCAGTTCCATTCTTGCACAACAAACCTAGATAGATGTAACTAGGTTCATAAGGAGTTTTCCAAAGAGGGATCAACCGAAGAAACCAAATGTCCTATGCGTCACACCAATAAATAATAACCTAAAATGACTTAGTGAGCTAGTGAACACACTAATCACACTATGTGTTAGGCTTATTTCCTTTTCGTACAGCTGGTAACAGTTATTCAATTCACAGAAATTCATTCGAGGATAGCCACTTCTGATTCATAATGTTTATTTTATATAGAATCCCTTTATGGATTGTTTTTCAGAACCCTATGAAAGTCAGAACAGGATTCACTCAGAACTAGGATAACTTAATTATTCAACATTCGACTTATTACCACTGCTATAGACTTATTTCCGCTTCCATTTGTATTCATTTTAGCAAAAGATGCCTCGTGGTAGACGTGTAAGGCGCGTAGTGAATAACACAACAGGGAACCCACCACCACAAGACGACCCTGCTGCTCTCTAAGTAGCAGTAACAGCCGCAGTAACAACTGCTATAAATCAAATCTGCGCGAGTGGTACCAGTGGATCTGGTAGCGGTACCCACCTATCTAACCCCGGAGTTACCTACGGGAACCCACGGGAGTGTTCGTACAAGGACTTCATGAAGTGTAAACCCAAATCCTTTAATGGAAATGGGGGAGTCATTGCTCTAATGCGACGGTTCGAGAAAACAGATTCAGTTTTCAAAATTTGTCTGTGCCCAGAAGGGAGAAAAGTGAAGTTTGCCGCATGCACCTTCTCCGACAGAGCCCTAACATGGAGGAATAGCCATGTTAAGTCACTGATCCTATCAGTGGCTAACTCTATGGGTTGGAAGAACCTGGAAGAGATGATGTTGGAAGAATACTGCCCAAGAGACGAAGTTCAAAAGCTGGAGCAAGAGCTATGGGAGCATACCATGGTCGACTCAGACATAGTGTCCTACACTGACAGGTTTAGCGACCTGGCAGCACTGTGCCCCAAGATGGTTACCCCGGAGAGTAAGAAGATAGAAAAGTACATATGGGGCTTATCTACCCCGATTCAGGAGGATGTACTGTCTTCTAATCCAATTACCTTCGATAGCGCCAAACGCCTGGCCCAGCGAATCATTGACCATGGAGTCCGCCATGGCGGGGTGGTCCCTGTTCCCGAGCCATCAAAGGGAGGGGACTATAAACGAAAGTCGGGGAACAAGAGGAAAGAACAAACTGCACAAAAACCCCCGTAGGAGCATCAAGTAGTTGTTGTACACGCCGCCACAACACCTGCCATTCCAGCACATGTCAGTCGATATGCTGGAACTCTCTCGAAGTGTGGTAAGTGTAACTACCACCACACCGGAGTATGCCGGGAAATACAGTGCCTGAATTGCCGCAGGAAGGGCACACTGCTCGTTTTTGCAGGGCGCCGGCACAACCAATCTCCCAAGTCCCAGGAGTAGAAGTAAACCAGGCCTGCTATGGTTGTGGTGAGATTGGGCACTACAAGAGGGACTGCCCAATAACGAAGAACTTGGGCGGGGAAGGGCAAAAACTGATGATCACCGCAGGAGAGACTGCCCCAGAACAACCAGCGAACAGCGATACGTCTTCTAAATAAAATTACTTTAAAGATTTAAGTTTATATTAATATTAATATTAAAACATGGGGAAAATTTAAAAGTAATTATAAATTATTAATTCATCCGAAACGAGTTCCAACATTCATAAGAACGCTAAAGATCTGTACAGGTGAGCTATGATGGCTTAGTATGTACATCAGGGTTGTGCATAGCTAAGATTTTGCAGACTAAGAGTGAGTGATTCCGCCTTAATTCCTGTTCCTTGTCTGGTTGTGGCCTTAGGGCAGAGTCACTAAGTCGACCGTCTTATTCATCTTAATTATACATAACTTGTATGTGCCAAGCGATCATAAAGGTACCAAGAAGGGTCATAATATAAAGTATCGTCACTAGTTATCAAAGCACTTTCACTGCTAGTACTCGCTTATTGCGGTAATTTTTATGGCAGTGGTAATATTGAGAAAGCACTTGAAAGCCTACACAGAATACATTGTCGAGCACACTAGGGATACACCATCGTATAACAAACGTTTCCTTCAAATCGGCCTAACATTTGCCTCTATAAGGAGTTCCAACGTTGTCATTCCTCATGGATTGGCGTGGTCCTCACCATACCAATTTCATGTGCTCTGAAAACCTTTCGCCGTAACCAACAGACTAACGAAACCCTCGTCACTCGTAACGACAACCCGACTCAGACTTCAGAATCGTCTCCCTCATATTCCAAACCCCGAAGTACTCATGCGAGGAGTACCTTGCCCTCTGAAACCTTTCCGATTTATACTCAACAAACCTTCCAGAACTACCACTCGTCCAACAGGTCAAGTTCAAGCACAGAGGCTAAGGACAAATACGGTTAATCTATCACTACTAAATGTATACGAGAGAGCAGTATATAATTAAGATTCTGTAGCCTGAGAATGTGTGTTTCCGCCCTATCTCATGTTCCTTGTTTGGTTGTGGACCTGGGGCAGAGTCACACATCAGACCGTCATACTAATCTGAGCGACTTGTATACATGAGGTGATAATAGATGGACCAGGTATGAATCCTATCATGAAGTTCACGGAAAAGTTGCCCAGTTCTACGAGTGGGTATTCTGCCATTCAGAGGAGCACGACCCCAAGAGTACTACTAAGAAAGATAATTACAGGACAAAATTCCATCTAACGGGGGGATGATGTCACAACCCGAAAATTTTATTCTTATAAAAGTCAACTTTGGTGCTTCTAGCACTCTTTTGGTGAGTGTCACTCTTTTCTTCTCACCAATCCACAAGATCTTCAAGTGTTCTCACATCTTTGGGCCGTGAACTACTCATAGGGTCGTGAACCCTTCAACATGGGCCGTGAACATTGATGTGTTCTTGGGCCGTGACCCCTCCTTAGGGCCGTGAACACCATTTCAGCCTCCTAACATGCTTCTAGCACTCTTTTGGTGAGTTATTCTTGCATCTTTAGTTGTTTCCTAAGCACCTTTGTAGTTATTTTCACTAACTATATACATATATGGGTAATAATATGCTAATTAGGACTCAATTGTGTCTCGAGACTTCGTTCGTGGAACCTATCATCCTATATCGAACCTTCTATTGAATCACCACATAAGGTGACTTCATACCCCCCATGTCTATTTCCAACTTTTTAAATGTTTTACGGGGGGGGGGGGGGGGAATACAAGTATAATACAAGAAATGTTGTGTTTTAAAATATAAATTGCTTATTATGTCTTTGTACCAATGAACTGTATTTAGAATATGAAACTTTGAATAGATCGTAGAAATAAGCTTATAAACTTTAATAAGTTTAACTTAAGGAACAAAAGGATCTTTTTATAAACTTATCTGTAAATTATAAAAAGGGTTTTCCACATTATTACTTGTAAAGTCGTTAATCTAGCTTGTGAGACACATCTTCGAGTACTCATATAAGTACCAGTGAAAGTCTACCTTTACGAACAGAGTCTCCTGGTGGGAGACCGTGAATTTGTGTATAGATCTAAACGGGATTGACAATCCCGCACCTCGCTGTTAGTATGGTCATAAAACTCACAATAGATAACAACGATATATTTACGTAGAAATATACTTTCCTTAACAATCTCAAAGTATAATAACTATGTGATTACTCGGTATATACCATAGGGTTAGATAAAACTGAAATCCGATAGATAGTGGAATGTGTGACTTCCGCCTCATTTCCTGTTCCTTGTTTGGTTGTGGGCTTGGGGCAGATTCACCCATTCAACTGTCTGTTCGATCTCGGTTATATACAACTCGTATGTATTAAGTGATCATAGGAGGGTAGTATCGTCATATCAGGTTTTCCAGAACAACCAAGACTTTATTCAGTATTAACATATCAACAATACTAGATATCATTTGAGTAAGTATACTGAGTATACTTGTACTTTTCAATCATGGAACAACATAGAAAACCAGTCGGTCTTATAGAAAATATAGGATTTTCTATGGTAAAGATCATTCTTTTAAGATAAACAGCTTTCGATGGAACTTTATGAAAATAATAACATTTTTACCGAAATCAATGTTTCACAATTGAGTTAGTGAAACTAGAAACTTATCCATAAAATGTTTAATACGCATTAATAAACTAGTATAACATAAAGGACCTTAAATGGTTAATTCTATAATTCCTTAGTTTATATATGAGGGTTATATATAATGAATATCTGATAGGCAGTGGAATGTGTGACTTCCGCTTTCGTTCCTGTTCCTTGTTTGGTTGTGGGCTTAGGGCAGATTCATACATTTAATTGTCCGTTCAATATTAGATTATATATAGCTAGTACAAACTAAGTGATTATAGAATGAACTATTGTGATTACCACTTTTACTAAAGGAAATATATGATTTCCTTAAAGAATATTTTCATCAAATATAAAAGGACTATTACAGTTTACTCCGTAAGCACCAAATGAATATGCCAGGGTTATATACAATGAAGATCTAACAAACCATGACATGTGTGACTTCCGCCTTATTTCTTATTCCTTGTTGGGTTGTGGGCTTAGGGCAGATTCACACAATCGATTATCTATTTACTCTGGATTGTCTATAACTTGTATCCATTTAGTACTCATAGATGGAATTGTAGAGTCATTTTTACTTATCATGATATCACATCATAAAATATAGGATTTTCTGGAGGAACTGGCGAACTATTCTAAAGATCTTAGAGTATACTTTTTACAACTAAAATACTTATGAACTCACCAGCTTAAATGTTGATCTACTCTTTCAAAATAACTTGTATTCTCAGGAAACTAGTAGACAGGTATGCGCATCGGGATTCAGAATATGGAGCATAGTAGCTTCATGTCTTTGTTTTGTTATTACTTTTGGAGTCAACCTTTTGTGAATCTAATACATTGTAAACACTTTAATATTAATGCAATGGTTGTTTGTTACTTTGATTACTATGATGCATGTGTTGTGATACTAAGCATGACGTCTTCCGCCCCCGAACGTTTCCGCCGTTCCGGTTTGGGGGTGTGACAGTAATGTACACTGATTCACAGGTAGAATCAGCCACGATTTCCTTCTTGGAACTTTTCCAAGTTACCGCTCTTCCATTTAGGGTAAACACCCAACCATATTGTGAAGGGATGTTGTCTATATCTGTCTGAAAGTTGGCGTCACTATACCCAGTAACTCTTAAATCATCACTGCCACCAAGCACAAGGACCCAGTCCTTAGATCTTCATAGATAATTAAGAATGTTGTTCACCGTTATCCAATGAGCTTTACCTGGATTTACCTGATATCGACTAACCATGCTCAATGCAAAATCCACATCAGCGCGAGTACATGTTATAGCATACATGATCGATCCAACAGCTGAAGCACATGGAACTCGACTCATTTCTGTTATCTCTGCATCAGTACTCGGACTTTGAGTCATACTCAGTTTGGTATTACTCTGGATAGACAACTCTCCTTTCTTCAAATTTTTCATGTTAAAAGGCTTTAGCACCATATCCAAATGTGTGCTTTGACTAAGTCCAATTAGTCTTTTACTCCTGTTTCTCAAAATCCTTATTCCTAAAATATAAGCAGCCTCTCCCAGATCCTTCATAGCGAAACACTTTCCAAGCCAAGATTTAACCTATTGCAACGTTGCAATATTGTTTCCTTTGAGTAGTATATCATGAACATACAATAACAGGAAGGTGACTATACACCCAGTAGCTTTGACATATACACAAGATTCATCTTCACTTCTATAGAAGCCAAACTCTTTAACTTTCTCGTCAAAGCAAAGATTCCATCTGCGAGAAGCTGGTTTCAATCCATAGATTGATTTATCAAGCTTACACACTCTATTGGGGTAGTTAACATCCACAAAAACCTCTGGCTGACTCATGTAAACATCCTCAGCCAACATCCCATTTAGGAAAGCAGTTTTGACATCCGTATGCCAAATTTCATAATAGTGAAATGCAGCTATGGCTAACGTTAACCTAATAGATTAATCGTAGCTACTGGTGAGAAGGTCTCATCATAGTCAACCCCTAGGGTTTGAGTAAAGCCCTTCGCAACTAGTCGAGCCTTGAAAGTGTGTACCTTTCCATCTATGTCGGTCTTCTTCTTGAAGATCCATTTGCACCCAACTTTCTTACGACCTGGTACATTGGCAACCAAATTCCAAACTTGTTTGTCATACATGGACTTGATCTCGCTGTCCATTGCCTCTTTCCACTTGGCAGACTCAGGGCCTGCCATGGTTTCCTTGTCGTTAGAAGGCTCATCAAAATTTATAAGTGTATTATCACTGATAAACATATCGCCATCTGTAGTAATATGGAAACCATAAAACTCTAGTGCCATTCTAACTCTGTTGGAACATCTAAAAGGTAACGACTCATCAATAGGTTCAACTAGAATTTCTTCCTCGAGTTGAGCGCTAGCATTAGAGTTTCCTTCATCGTTTAACTCTTGAATTTTGTCACACCCCAAAATCGGAACGGTGGAAACGTTCTGAGGTGGAGGACATCATGTTTAGTATCACAAGGCATGCATTATAGTAAGCAAAGTAATGAACAACCATTTCATTAGAAAGAAAGCGTTTACAAAGTGTGTGATCACACAACATAAAATACATAAGCAAATAACAAGCAAGACTTGAAATTATACTACTCCATCTTCTGAATCCCAGTGCGAGTACCTGTCTACTAGGCTCCTGAGAATACAAGTTATTTGAAAGAGTTGATCAGCAATTAAGTTGGTGAGTTCATAAGATTTTAGTGATATAAATAAATCGTAAATTCTGTCTAGAAAAGTTTGCCAGTTCCTCTTAGAAAATCCTATATTTTCTACTTTGGTGAAAGATACGTAAAATGATTCTACAATCCTTTCTATGAGTACTAAATGTATACAAGTGATATACAACTCCGAGTAAACAAACAATCGATTGAGCGCATCTGCTCTAATGCGGAAAGCACACATTCCATTGTTTGTTTGATCATTGTAGTATATAACCCCGGTGTATTCACTTGTTACTGATGGAGTTAATTGTAATGGTTTCTTTATATTTAATGAAAAGATTATTTAAGGAAAACTCTTATTTCCTATAATAAAATGGTGACCACAGTGATTACTCCTATAATCACTTAGTTTATACTGGCTATATATGATCTAATATCGAATAGAGAGTTAGTTGGGTGAATCTGCCCTAAGCCCACAACCAAACAAGGAACAGGAAGTAAGGCGGAAAGCACACATCCAACTACCTATTGGATATTAATGATATATATATATATATATATATATATATATATATATATATATATATATATATCCGTGATCTATAAAATAAAGTATTATAGAGTTAATCACATAAGGTCCTTTAAGTTTATGCTGGTTTAATAAAATGGATTAAACCTTTAACTGGTAAGTTTCTAGCTTTGCATACCTAAAGTTCTGATTTGGAAAGTATATTCCGAACTAGAAAACTGTGCATTGACTCTGTATCCTATGACTTGACCCATACCTGGTACCCTCATGATTACTCAATGTATACTGGACATATATATATAGAATCGGATAAATAGTAGACTGGGTGAATCTGTTCCAATCCCACAACCAAACAAGGAACAGGAAATGAAGCGGAAAGCACACATCCTATTACCCGTCGGATCCTCTTGATATATATGTATCCTTTGATGTATACATTAGGGAATCATAAGGTTAGCATTATGCTCCTTTCTACTAAACGTAGCCTTCCACCAAGGCATCAAATGCTATGGGTGTTATTTCCTTGTATTAGTAGGTATTTTCCCAAGTGAGAGTATCTTTAACTAAATATAGTTTATACATTAATGAATATGTGAGAACATCACAAGTAAATGTAATAGGGAAAATAATGTTTTACCTCAGCAATGACACCGCTGGTTATAAAGTAATAAAATACAGACTCCAGGTAGTATTAAATGAACGATACACCTCGGGGAGTCTAAAGTAGTAAAATAGAGACTCCAGGTAGTATTAAATGAACGATACACCTCGGGGAGTCTAAAGTAGCCTTTAGTCCTAAGTCGGTAAATTAAAGGTTTAAATGTGAACTAGTATATAACTAGGAAGATATATTATGATAGTTTTATCACCTCGTGCCTGCTAGTCCTGGTACGTGAAATCGTACCAGTGTCAATGCAAACCCGGCAAGATATATTATTAGGTTTATCACCTCGTGCCTGCTAGTCCTGGTACATGAAATCGTACCAGTGTCAATGCAAACCCGACAAGATATATTATTAGGTTTAGCATCTCGCCTCTGCTAGTCCTGGTACGTGAAATCGTACCAATGTCAATGCAAACCCGACAAGATATATTATTAGGTTTATCATCTCACGCCTGCTAGTCCTGGTACGTGAAATTGTACCAGTGTCAATGCAAACCCGGCAAGATGTATTAACGTGATTTTTCCCGGTACTTAGTATGGTGTATTCCTCCCTGTTTCTCTTCATAGTGGGTTCTCTTTATATTATCGTGTATTGTATCTAGCATGAACTGGATTTCTAAACTATACCTATTATAGTTTACTTTTAATGTACTTGAACTGACTCCTTGCATGCTTTATTGTATTAGAAGGAAATGAATAGTTTTTTTCCTAAACTATACCTATTATAGTTTACTAATGTTTTCCTTGAACTGATATTGAAAAGACTCTTTTATCTACCAAGTTATTCCAGTACTTTAAAAATGGAGTTCTGTGAAACTATAAAGTAACATAACTTTAAAAGAGTTTTTGAAATGTTTTGATCACTTATAAAAGGCATAAACAATATTTTGAAAGATGTTTGAAACAAACAATTACACAATTATCATTGTGTTCAACTTGTATCCCCCCCCTTAAAACATTGAAAACAATTAAAAGATTTATTATGGGGTATGAACTCACCTGATGTGGGTGATTCAACGAATATGTGTGTAAGGATGAGAAGTTCCACGAATGAAGTCCCGAGTCACAACAAGTCCTAAATGATATACATTGTCATATATTGACATAAACATAGTGCTTAGAAGCAAC
Source organism: Lactuca virosa (assembly GCF_052849685.1). Lineage (NCBI taxonomy): Eukaryota > Viridiplantae > Streptophyta > Magnoliopsida > Asterales > Asteraceae > Lactuca > Lactuca virosa. The sequence continues at coordinate 300,407,189 of NC_136429.1, read as the reverse complement.
CAAATGCAAGAAATACCTTACGGGACTAGGAAACTCTTAGTCCAAGTGTTGGAATCACATGTGATTCACTAAATGGGAGTGTAATACCATATTGATGGGTGTGCGGCCAACATGTGTGTGCGGTTGCACACAGGAGTGTGCGGCCGTACAGAGGGCGTGTGCGGTCGTACACAAGGGTGTGCGGCCGTACAGAGGGCGTGTGCGGTCGTACACAGGGGTGTGCGGCCGTACACTCTTCATTCATGCCCAAAATGCCGATTTTCAGGTGTTTCAAGGCCAATACCAAGTCCAACTAGCTATTGAAGGCCAAACTCTCACCTTGGAGAGTGTTTAAGGTGTGTACGGCCACCTTATGAAGGTGTGCGGTCGTACACCTTCAAGTGATGAAGAACATGAAGAACATGAAAAGATTTAAGCTTAGATCAACGTGGTTTACCAGTATAACAAGCTAAATGATGGAGTGATTCACGTTTTTGAGGCCCTTAGAGTGTTCTTCGATGAAGTTTTTAGACAGAGAAAGTAGTGTGTAGCCGAAAATGGAAAAAGAATGAATGAGGGGTCTCCTCCTATATATGGGGTGGGTGTACGGCCAGGAGAGGGGTGTGCGGCCGCACACCCAGTGTGCAGCCCGACACTCCTGATGTTGGAGTGTAAGGCCTAGATTTGATGCTAAAAGTGTACGCGATCCATTTCTATGCTCAATGCTTGAATGTACTGACCTTTTGACCTTTAAACGGACTCCAAACGAGGCTAAATGATAGCAGAAATGAGTCTGACATCCAGTTGACGTGACTGGCTGAGCTTTGCATGGCAAAAATTTAAAAATTTTCGGGTTGTCACATCATCCCCCCGTTAGATGGAATTTCGTCCCGAAATTAGCTTTCTTAGCCGTACTACTAGGGGTGCGCTTCTTTGTTTGGCAGAATACTCACTCGTAGACCTGGCAACTTTAGCCTACTGTTCATGATAGGATTCATACTCAGTCCATCTATCGTTATCTCATATATACGAGTCGTATATAATTAAAATTAGTTAGACGGTCGGATGTGTGACTTGCCCCAGGTCCACAACCAGACAAGGAACAGGAGATAGGGCGGAAACTCACATACTAGATCTGCGTGATCATAATCATATACCACCCTCGCGTATACACTGAATAGTGATAGGTGGGTTGTATTCGTCCTTAGCCTCTGTGCTTGAACTTGGTCTGCTGGACGAGTGGTATTTCGAAAAGGTCTGTGGAACATACGGCGGCAAGGTTTCAGAAGACAAAGTACTCTTCGCACGAGTACTTCGAGGTTTAAAATACGAAAGACAAAACTGAGGTTTAGGTCGGACTATTGATACCAATGACGGGAGTTTCGAGGGCTTGACGATCGAGGCGATTAGAAACATATAAAATTAGTATGGTGAGGACCATGCCAACTCATGACGAAAGATAGTAGCGGACTCTTTACCGGACAAAGTCTTGCCGATTGGAAAGAAATGTCTATTATACGATGATGTATCCCTGGCGTGCTCGAAAATGTACTCTTAGTGAGCTCGACTATGTACTCTTAGTGTGTTCGATAGTGTACTCTTAGTGTGTGCTCTAGTTCTTTTTGTTTCCCCTTAGATGTTAACACTTCTACGTATCGTACCGCGATGTGCGCATACATACAAATGAAAGTGTTTTTGATAACTGGTGATGATACTCTATATCATGATCCTCCTCGGTACCACTACGATCGCCTGTCATATACAAGTTATGAATAATTAAGATGACTAAGACGGTCGACTGAGTAACTCTGCCTCAAATCCACAACCAAACAAGGAACAGGAATTAAGGTAGAATTACTCACTCCAAGTCTGCAACATCTTAGTTATGCACAACCCTGATGTATATGTTCAACCATCATAGCTTCTCTAAACGGATCCTTTAGTTCTTTTGAATGTTGTGACTTATTTCAATAAGCGAGTTATAATAATTACTTTTAAATGTTATCCCCAAGTTTTAAATCTTATATATAAATATAAAATAATTTTCAAAGCAATTACTAGGTCGAAAACGTATCGCTGCTCGAAGGCGACTCCGAGGTCGATTATCCTGCGGTGATCATCAGAATTCTTCCATCCGTGCCTGAGTTCTTTGTTATCGGGCAGTCCCTCTGGTAGTGTCCAGTCTCGCCACAGCCATAGCAGGCCTGGTTTTCTTCAACTCCGGGGATTTGGGAGATCGGTTGAGCCGGTGCCCTGCAGAAACGGACTGTGTGTCCTAGTCTGTGGCAGTTCAGACACTGCATTTTCCGGCATACTCCGGTGTGGTGATAGTTGCACTTCCCACACTTCGGAAGAGTTCCAACATATCGACTGGCAGGTGCTGGAGTAGCAGGTTTTGTGGCGGTGTACATAGTACTCGTTCGTTCCTCCCGCGGGGTGTTCTGTGTTGTTCGCTTCTTCTTCTCCTTGTTCCCCGACTTCTGTCCATAGTCCTCTTCCCTCGATGGCTCGGGAATCGGGACTTCTATGTCATGGAAGACTTCATGGTCGATGAGTAGCTGGGCCAGGCATTTGGCACTATCGAATGTGGCTGGGTTAGAAGACAACACATTACCTCGGGTCGGGGCAGTCAGACCCAAGATGTATCTTTCTATCTTCTTGCTCTCCCTGGTAACCATCCCGGGGCATAGTGCTGCCAAGTCGCTAAACCTGTCAGTATAGGCCACTATGTCTGAGCCGACCATCTTTTGCTCCCATAGTTCTTGTTCCAGTTTTTGTACTTCGCCCATTGGGCAGTACTCTCTCATCATCATCTCCTTCAAGTTTTCCCAGCCCATAGAGTTTGCCACTGTTAGAGTCAGTGACTTAACATGGCCATTCCACCATGTTAGGGCTCTTACGAAGAAGGTGCAAGCAGCAAACTTCACTTTGCTCCCTTCGGGGCACGAACAGATCTCGAAAATCGACTCCGTTCTCTCGAACCATTGCCTCAGAGTGATGATTCCACCATTTCCATCAAAGGAATTGGGTTTGCATTTCATGAAGTATTTATATGAACACTCCCTTGGGTGTTCGTGGGTATCTTCGTGGTCGGTTAGGTGAGCACCGCTACCAGATCCACTGTTACCACTTGCGCGAATTTGGGTTAGGGTGGCTGTCGTGGCTGCTGTTACCGCTGCCTGAAAAGCAGCTAGGTCGAACTATGGAGGGGGTAGTGGCGGTTAAGTTGGAGTTATCGGAATAGTGAGTCTATTCGATTTGCGAGGAGGCCTCTTTGCTAAAAGCATACAAAGATGAGATGGAATAAGTCTATAGCAGTGGACACAAACCAAAAGCTGAAAAGACAAGGTTATCCCAGTTCTGAGTGTATCCAGTCCTGACTTCCACAGGGTTCTAGAAACAATTCATAAAAGAGTCTATACCTAAATAAACTCTATGAATTTGAAATGACTATCCTCGAATGAATATATTTTACCTGAATAACTGATACCAGTTGCATGTAAGAAAATAATCCTAACACATAATGTGAGCAGTGTTTCCACTCGCTCATTAAGTTAACAAGATTACTATTTATTAGTGTGACACATAAGACGTTTTGGTTAATTCGGTTGCTCCTTCTTTGAAAACTTCTCCTGAATTTGCTCTTGTTCCTCCTGGATTCTTCTGTTGTCTACTATGAGGAAGTGGTTAAATCTATCTAGGCTGTTCGTGCGAGAATGGAAGTGACTAAAGAATCTATGAGATTTAAGGTAACTTTATGGGGTGATCCTCACAGAGTCCTCCTATAATTGCACAGTGTATACAAGTTGTATATAACTTAAGATTAAATAGACCTTCGAATAAGTGATCCTACTCCAAAACCACAACCAAACAAGGAACAGGTAGTGGAGCGTAGATCACAAATTCTAAGTCTATAAATTCTCAATTATATATAACCTTGGAAGTATACATTGCAAGATTATAGACCTATCCGTAAGGGTCTTTTAAGTTATCACAGAAGTTATTTGTATAGTGCCTAAAATACTCCTATATTATTTTAATGTAATCTTCCTGAGATGTTTCAAACTTGTTATCGCGTTATAGTATCATAGAATACACCCATAGTATTCTAGCTCTAATGTACTTGATCTAGTATTCTCTCGACTGATGTCTAGGTAAGTTTTAAGACCGTTGCAACACCACATCACTGCCAAACACATGTCGGTCACATCTCGAATGAATATAGTTGATCAGGCTATATTGATCCTAGCTATGATTACATAACTATTTAGGTTTGACGACAATGTTCAGCCTTTAAATACTTTAGTTTCGTTTCTTCTTGTGATACTCGGTCTAGTATGTACATGTATAAGCAAGTAGGTATATTTTTATAACTTATCGTTATACTTTTAAACTATACCATTATCCAGAGCACTTAAGCCCCATTGTATTTATAGTTGTATATCTTTTATCGGTTGATATACTTAGTTCACTATAAACAATGCTCTGATACCAATCTTTCACACCCCAAAAATCGGAACGGCGGAAACGTTCTGGGGTGGAGGACGTCATGATTAGTATCACAAGGCATGCATTATAGTAAGAAAAGTAATGAACAAGCATTTCATTAGAAAGAAAGCGTTTACAAAGTGTGTGATCACACAACATAAAATACATAAGCAAATAACAAGCAAGATTTGAAACTGTACTGCTCCATCTTCTGAATCCCAGTGCGAGTACCTGTCTACTAGGCTCCTGAGAATACAAGTTATTTGAAAGAGTTGATCAGCAATTAAGCTGGTGAGTTCATAAGATTTTAGTGATATAAATAAATCGTAAATTCTGTTTAGAAAAGTTCGCCAGTTCCTCTTAGAAAATCCTATATTTTCTACTTTGGTGAAAGATACGTAAAATGATTCTACAATCCTTTCTATGAGTACTAAATATATACAAGTGATATACAACTCAGAGTAAACAAACAATCGATTGAGCACATCTGCTCTAATGCGGAAAGCACACATCCCATTGTTTGTTTGATCATTGTAGTATATAACCCCGGTGTATTCACTTATTACTCATGGAGTTAATTGTAATGGTGCCTTTATATTTAATGAATAGATTCTTTAAGGAAAAATCTTATTTCCTATAATAAAATGGTGACCACAGTGATTACTCCTATAATCACTTAGTTGGGTGAATCTGCCCTAAGCCCACAACCAAACAAGGAACAGGAAGTAAGGCGGAAAGCACACATCCAACTACATATTGGATATTAATGATATATATATCCGTGATGTATAAACTAAAGTATTATAAAGTTAATCACATAAGGTCCTTTAAGTTTATACTGGTTTAATAAAATGGATTAAACCTTTAACTGGTAAGTTTCTAGCTTTGCATACCCAAAGTTCTGATTTGGAAAGTATATTCTGAACTAGAAAACTGTGCATTGACTCTGTGTCCTATGACTTGACCCACACCTGGTACCCTCATGATGACTCAATGTATACTGTACATATATATCTAGAATCGGATAGATAGTACACTGGGTGAATCTGTTCCAATCCCACAACCAAACAAGGAACAGGAAATGAAGCGGAAAGCACACATCCTATTACCCATCGGATCCTACTGATATATATGTATCCTTTGATGTATACATTAGGGAATCATAAGGTTAGCATTATGGTCCTTTCTACTAAACGTAGCCTTCCACTAAGGCATCAAATGTTATGGTGTTCTTTCCTTGTATTAGTAGGTATTTTCCCAAGTGAGACTATCTTTAACTAAATATAGTTTATACATTAATGAATATGTGAGAAGATCACAAGTAAATGTAATAGGGAAAATAATGTTTTACCTCAGCAATGACACCGCTGGTTATAAAGTAATAAAATACAGACTCCAGGTAGTATTAAATGAACGATACACCTAAGGGAGTCTAAAGTAGTAAAATACAGACTCCAGGTAGTATTAAATGAACGATACACCTCGGGGAGTCTAAAGTAGCCTTTAGTCCTAAGTCGGTAAATTAAAGGTTTAAATGTGAACTAGTATATAACTAGGAAGATATATTATGATAGTTTTATCACCTCGTGCCTGCTAGTCCTGGTACATGAAATCGTACCAGTGTCAATGCAAACCCGGCAAGATATATTATTAGGTTTTTCACCTCGTGCCTGCTAGTCCTGGTACGTGAACTCGTACCAGTGTCAATGCAAACCCGACAAGATATATTATTAGGTTTATCATCTCGCGTCTGCTAGTCCTGGTACGTGAAATCGTACCAGTGTCAATGCAAACCCGACAAGATATATTATTAGGTTTATCATCTCGCGCCTGCTGGTCCTGGTACGTGAAATCGTACCAGTGTCAATGCAAACCCGGCAAGATGTATTAATGTGATTTTTCCCAGTACTTAGTATGGTGTATTCCTCCATGTTTCTCTTCATAGTGGGTTCTCTTTATATTATCGTGTATTGTATCTAGCATCAACTGGATTTCTAGACTATACCTATTATAGTTTACTTTTAATGTACTTGAACTGACCCCTTGCATGCTTTATTGTATTAGAAGGAAATGAATAGTGTTTTTCCTAAACTATACCTATTATAGTTTACTAATGTTTTCCTTGAACTGATATTGAAAAGTCTCTTTTATCTACCAAGTTATGCCAGTACTTTAAAAACGGAGTTTTGTGAAACTATAAAGTAACATAACTTTAAAAGAGTTTTTGAAATGTTTTGATCACTTATAAAAGGCATAAACAATATTTTGAAAGATGTTTGAAACAAACAATTACACAATTATCATTGTGTTCAACTTGTATCCCCCCCCTTAAAACATTGAAAACAGTTAAAAGATTCATTACGGGGTATGAACTCACCTGATGTGGGTGATTCAACGAATATGCGTGTAAGGATGAGAAGTTCCACGAATGAAGTCCCGAGACACAACAAGTCCTAAATGATATACATTGTCATATATTCCAAGTGTTGGAATCACATGTGATTCACTAATTGGGAGTGTATGGACATATTGATGGGTGTGCGGCCATGGGTGTGCGGCCAGCATCTGTGTGCGGTTGCACACAGGAGTGTGTGGCCGTACAGAGGGCGTGTGCGGTCGTACACAGGGGTGTGCGGCCGTACAGAGGGCGTGGGCGGTCGTACACCGGGGTGTGCGGCCGTACACTCTTCATTCATGCCCAAAATGCCGATTTTCAGGTGTTTTAAGGCCAATACCAAGTCCAACTAGCAATTGAAGGCCAAACTCTCACCTTGGAGAGTGTTTAAGGTGTGTACGGCCACCTTATGAAGGTGTGCGGTCGTACACCTTCAAGTGATGAAGAACATGAAGAACATGAAGAGCTTTAAGATTAGATCAAGGTGGTTTACCAGTATAACAAGCTAAATGATGGAGTGATTCACGTTTTTGAGGCCCTTAGAATGTTCTTGGATGAAGTTTTTAGAGAGACTGAGGGGTCTCCTCCTATATATGGAGGTGGGTGTACGGCCAAGAGAGGGGTGTGCGGCCGCACACCCAGTGTGCAGCCGTACGCTCCTGATGTTGGAGTGTAAGGCCCGGATTTGATGCTAAAAGTGTACGCGATCCAGTTCTATGCTCAATGCTTGAATGTACTGACCTTTGGACCTTTAAACGGACTCCAAACAAGGCTAAATGATAGCAGAAATGAGTGTGACATCGAGTTGACGCGACTGGCTGAGCTTTGCAAGGCAAAAATTTAAAAATTTTCGGGTTGTCACAAATTTCTTCAAGATCGATTGTACTCCTACTGTCCTCTTTGCATATGAGCTCTTTCTCGCGAAAGACTCCCCTTAGTGCAACAAAGACCACATTTTCACTAGGTCTGTAGAACAAATATCCAAAGGACATTTGCGGGTAGCCGATGAAAATAGATCTCTCACTTCGAGCTTCAAGCTTGTCGTGAGTCTTTCGCCTAACGAAAGCTTCACAACCCCAAACCTTGATATGTGCCAACGAGGGAACCTTCCCTATCCATATCTCGTGAGGTGTTTTGGAAACCTTCTTTGTTGGGACAAGATTAAGAATTTGGGGGGAAGTCTCTAAGGCATACCCCCAGAATGAGATTGGAAGTGAAGCTCGACTCATCATGTAACGAACCACATCTAACAAGGTTCGATTACGCCTCTCAGCCACACCGTTAAGTTGTGGTGTCCTAGGAGGTGTTAATTGTGAAACAATTCCACATTCCTTGAGGTAGTCGTGGAAATCGATACTAAGATACCCACCACCCCTGTTAGATCTGAGCATCTTCATCTTCCTGTCCAATTGATTCTCGACTTCTTGTTTGAACTCTTTGAACTTTTTAAAGGTTTCTGACTTATGCTTGACTAAGTAGATATAGCCATATTTGCTATAATCATTAGTAGAAGTCACATAGAATCGATTTGCATCCCTTGTGATGGATCTGATGGGCCCACACTCATCTGTGTGTATGAGATCCAACAACCCTTCACCTCTTTCAAAAGAACTAGTGAAAGGTGATATAGTCATCTTTCCAAGTAAACAAGACTTGCATCTATCATCTGACCTTAAGTCAAATGATTCCAGCACTCCATCCTTTTGGAGTTGGGCAATGCGTTTCTTGTTGACATGTCTAAGACTACAATGCCACAAGCATGGTTGTCTAAACCATTAGACGAATAAATTTGAAAAACACTATTACCTAAGTTGTCTACAACCCTCACAGTTTCATACACGTTATCAAAAGGTAATGCTTCAAAATAAAATACACCATTTTTGTAAGGATATATAGAACCATTCTCATTATTAAAGGAATATCTAAAACCTTGTCTATATAAACCATGAAATGAAATGATGTTTCTCATCATTTCTGATGAATAACAACAATTTTTTAAATCCAAACATAACCCACTACTAAGAACTAAACAATAAACACCAATCTTGGTAATAGGTGGTGATCTCCTATTCCTATAATCAGGTTCATCTTCCCATTCTCCACATCCTCACTTCTGTTTATCCCCTGCAAGTCAGAACAAATGTGAAAACCACATCCTGTACTAAGGACCTAAGAATGAGAATATAATGATTTTTTGGATGAGATAGTGTAAATACCTGTCGAGGTTGGCTTCACCTTGCCATCCTTTATGTCTTGCAAGTATTTGGGGCAGCTTCGTTTCCAATTCCCCTTTTCATGTAGGTAAAAGCAAGTAGCCTCCTTACCATCAGAGGCAGGAGGAGCATCAGAACTGGACTTTCCTTTAGGTCCATTGCTTGAGAACCCTGCTTGGGACTTTCCCTTCCAATTCTATTTGTGAGGAGCTTTCCTCTTCTTCCCCTTTCCTTGCCCAATAGCCAAGACAGGAGCAACTTTAGTAGGAGTGGAGGAAATATTATTTCCCTTCATTCCAGTTTCATCAGTTCTCAGCAAACTCTGAAGTTGAGCCAATGTGGTCTCTTGGTTGTTCAAATGATAAGTCATGATGAACTGATCTTAATAATTGGGCAATAAGTGCAAGACTATATCAATAGCCAATTCCTCATCAAAGTTCAGATTAATCTTTGGCAAGCGTTCAACATATCGTTGCATACGTTGCAAGTGGCTTGTGACAGACTCTCCATCCTTCATCTTGCTTGTAATGAGGGACTTCACTACCTCGTATTTCTCTTGAGGAGATTCTTGATGGTACTTTTCATCAAGTCCTTGTTCATCTCATACGGGAGTAATCCTCATAGAACCTTTGTAGCTCAGGAGTCATAGTACCCACCATGATGCACGCCACTTTGGTAGCATCATTGCAATGTTTCCTATACTCAGGTAGCTATTAAGGAGTAGCTTTTGTTTCATCAATCTCGATGAGTTATTTTTCGAGCACATACTCTTTGTCGTCGAAGCATAGAGCCATCTTGATGTTTCACATCCAATCATTATAATTGGTGCCATCAAAGATGACTTTCGAGGAGATGCTCAAGAGCGAGAAGTTGTTGGAGGGGTTGTTGTTGTTGGAAGAACTAAAAGCATTATTTGAAATTGACATCTGAAAAAGAAGTAGGACAAGTTTTGATTAGATAAGAGTACTCCTTAATATAACACCAAATGAAACTTTAAGGCTAGGATCCAACTAAAATAATTCACAATTCAGAAAAGGGATGTCATAATCTATTTGTAAATTATTTAAAGATAGGTAAATGACGATTTACCAATTTCACCTTGAAAAACGAAATTTGAACGAATTAGGTTTTAAATGAAATTCCTAGATCTTTTGAGATTCATTGAACTATTCAATGGCATGTTGAATCTCGATGATGCTCTTCCATTTGTGACTGGGATACCGAGGATCACAAACAAGATGTGAATAACCATGCAAATTAGCTTCGTAGTATCGATGTCATTTATCATCTAATTAATGTGTCAGTTAGCCACATACGCTCCATTAATCTATGATAATTTACGAGACACCCATTGCCACCCTTTATTAGTCCATATTAGTGTGTCGGTTAACCACACACGCTCCACTAACGACTTATAGAAAGTGCAATGTTCAATTTCATGGATTAACATCATATTCACATTTATTGAAAACATTTAGTTACTTTATTAATTTCATTATACTTATTAATGAGAATTAAGTTTCCTATCATACTCATTCGGCTAACGACCCTCCACCAATCAAGAAAGCGGTGGGTGAGAGTGGACACCCATTCAACTACCATTTTATAGGCAGTTTCCTTACATCCCCCATATAGATCGGTTTCATGAATGAGACGTACTAGCGGTTCGACTGAATTGTCTTATACATATAGTAAATATTAAACTTTTAATTTTACATATAGTGTAAGGTGTATTTTAAAATTTTCAAAATACTAGGGTTTTTAAATCCTTAAATTTCGAAATTAAATACAATTCTAATTTAAATTTAATATTCAAAAACATTGATTTAATAATTATCTTAGTTAAACCTTTAATTAAATTATTAAACCAATTAAGGATTAAATAATTTAACCTAATACCATATCCCTAAATTTCGAAAATATGGGAGAGATATTATCAAAATCTATAATTATCTAGTTAATTACATAAGAAGATAATTACCAAAAAAAAGAACCCTACCCATAACCCTAATTTTCGAAATTATCATATCATGGGGAGGAAGGCAATGTTTTCAATCATTGCCTTATTTTTTTTAAAAACCTTAGCGTTAGGAAAACCTAAATTTCGAAATTGGTAGGCCAAAGGAAATATTTAAAATCGTAATCCAAATTTTCGAATACTAGGGTTAGGAAACCCTAATTTGCGAAAATCACAAGGCCAAAGTGTGACAACTGTCAAATTCAGGTAATTCTCGGACTCATGCCTCTTTTTATAAACCTTATATGCACATCATGCCATGGACTAGTAGTATAAATTAGTTAACAATCTTGTAGAAATTAGGATCCAACTAAAATCTAGGACTAATATACTTGACTCTTACAATTTTAGTAAGTTGTCTAGCTACTGTAGGAAATGTCAATACCCGAATTAGAACAAACTCCAAACATTTGTTACAATTGAAAAAGGGTATAAAACCCTTGAAACAATTTAAAATATTCTAATTTCACTTCCATATGATGTTAAATATCTAACAATGTTCCAAAAGCCCAAAAATCAAAATTTATAAACGTTAAAACCTAAAAACTCTATAAGATTTGTTATGAACCACATTGTATCAAATTTAAATAATTAAGTTATAGGTTATAATTAAAGATATAAAGATTTAATTATCAACTATTAATCATATTTTATAAGCTAAAAACAATGATTTTTAATGTATCAAGATTGAAATAAAGGGGCATTTTTATAAAAATTAGAAGTTTATTAAAAGATTGTTTTAGGGTGCAAAGTCACGCTTGGATGTGGCTTACCCTTATTGATGTGTAAATGAGTTGTCTTTCCTATAAATAGGAAGTGAGTGACACTCATATTTAGTAATGATCATTTTGGAGTGTTAGACTAGAGAGAGAATTTGTACAAAACCCATTTGTATATGTTTTCTAGATCTAATATGAGCTTAAACAGATTTATTTACTCCTTGAGTTCTTAAGTTTACATGATGATTTACTAGATCTTTTCTTATTCCGCACATGCCATCATAATCAACACCACTACAATTGGTATCAAAGCGGGTGTTCTTGATTGGTTCAAGAATTGATCCATGGTGGCATTCTTGATTTGTTGAATCTTTTTTATCTTTGATCTTCGTGTTTTAGAGAGTTTTTTTTTGGATTCTAGAAATCGAATTCATCTTTGATTCTATTCATAATTCGATTTTCTTCACTAGAATTCAAGTGATTTTTGCTTTCTCTTTCTAGAAAACCCATTTAAAATAACTTTCTCTCTCTAGAAATCTTCAAGTTTTTGTGATCATGGTGCGTTTGGAGTATGATTCTTGGGTTGTAATCATTAAAGGTGTGAAATACAAGGTCAACGAATATCAATTTTATGGGTTATTGTTAAGTGAGTTGATTTCATGGGATTTTGTGGTTTCTTATGGAGGTTTGAAGGATGTTCATGGAAGATTGGTATTTCAACCACTTTCAAAAATTGAATGCTTGTATGATCTTTCCATAATGATGTTAGTTCGTAGTGATAAACGAAAAGAAGGAGATGAAAGAGATTTGTTTAATAAAATATACATTTCTCATGTTGAAAACCCAAGTGATCTTCATGCTCTTAAGTTTGTTGAAGATGTTCTTGAAGTTCATGATAAGAAGATTCAAGTTGATTCTCATGAAGATGAAAAAGTTTTTTGCTCAATTGGAGTTCAAGCCGATGATATTGTGTGTTCTTGTGATTCGTTTGAAGGAATGATTCCTTATCGGAAGCCGGTGATCCAAGAAATTCACAAGTATCAAACTCCAAAAGATTTGATTGAAACTTGCAAAGTTGAAGTTGTCAAGAATGAAGTTGTCAAGTGGGTTTATTAACAATAATCGTTAAATGTTGTGAAGCCGAAATCCGTGAAACAAATTTGGGTTCCAAAGCAACAATAATCTCCAAAGGTTGCATTGAATTTGAAGTCAAAACCCAAAAGTGTTGGTGGTTCTTTTGAAGATGTTCTTGGATCGATGAAGAACACGAAGAACAAGTTGTACATCACGCATACGATGTTCAAATTGGAGATTTTCTCATTCTAACAAAAGAACCAAGATCTTGTTGATTTGATTCTTTCGTTGAAAATGGAACTCGATTCGTCAAAAATGTATCAGAAATTCTCAAATGGATTACAAAACGTCCATGATTTCGATTCGTATTTTTCGTTTTTCAATTTTTGATCGATTTGCTTCATTGGATCAAATCCGTTTTAACCCCATTGATTGATCCAAATATTTTTTTTTAAGATCAAAACATCAAAATTAAAATCATTTTCTAAATTCATTTACTATTCATCATTGTTTCAGCCCAATAATTCGAAATCCAATTGTGATAAAATCACTGTTCATTGAATTAATTCAGTCCAATTGGTATGATCTGTTACTGTTCATCATTTTTTTTATATGGATCGTTATTGTCTTCCCGATACTCAACTTCTTACTTTGTTCTTCAAATCTCACTGTTCATTGAATTAATTCAGTCCAATTGGTATGATCTGTTACTGTTCATCATTTTTTTTATATGGATCGTTATTGTCTTCCCGATACTCAACTTCTTACTTTGTTCTTCAAATCTCACAGTTGAAATTCAAAATCGATTCTATTCTCTTCTCAATCGTTTGATTTGAGTCTCACGTGTTTGATTGACATTTTTGAGTCGAACTAATTTGACTGATGTCGATTTCGATTTTGAAAGTTCGTATTGCTTGGATTATCGTTGAATCTTAATTTGAGTCTAAGTCAAAATTGAAGCTGTTATCAATGGTATTGAGTTCAATTCGACTATTGAGTTTTGAATGATAATACTTGTTCACGTTAGGATCGATCTGTGATTGTTCTCTTGGAATCGATTCAAAAGGGAAGTCAAACTTGAAAAAGTCAACTCATACTTTGAAGTATTGATTCAAGGGATTGAAGTCGATATTGAGGAGAAACTGTTTTTGGGTTAACACCAAAAAGAGAATGAAGGTTCGATGGTCGATGATTATAAATTCGTTTTTGAAGGTTGATGGTTTGATATCGAGTCGCTTTGATGAAAAACAAAGTTGATGTTGATTTCATTTTCGGATGATTGCTTGAGATGTTAAACATGATTTCGATGTATGAATCTTGTGTCTAATCTGCAAAAGGTCATCTATGTGGAAAGCGAAGGATTGGAATAGTGATATCAAGATTTAGAAGAGTCGATAGTTTGATATCGGTGTTTTGGGCTGATAACTGACATCAAAGAGCTGTTTATTTATTTCGAAGCTTTGGAGTAGGTTCGAGTCGATTGATGAACGAATGGAGTCAAGAAATTGATGTTGGTTAATACATGGCTTGATAACGAACAGATGAAGCAATTTGATTGTTGATTTCGAAAATTGTAGAAGTTGAATGTTGGATTCGTTTTGGTATCGACAGTGGAATCGTTAATGTCGACTGCTTTGGGTTGAAATCAAGTGTATTTGGAGTCGATTTTGAGAAATCGATGATTTGGCTTGGAATGAAACTCAAAACGCGAAGGTTTCTAATTGACTTGTTTGGTTGATGGTCGTAAGGTCGACTGATTGTGGAATTGAAATCGAATTGTTCATGACTGTAAAGCGAAAAATGAAAGTTGGAGTTGAGGATCTGATTTCGAAAGTATGCAATGGAATTTGGTTTTTGGGGAAACTGTAATGAAAAGGGAACCTGAATGATTAAGAGGTTACTGTTTACGATTTAAGCGTTCGACATGCTTCGTTTTCAATATTTCGTTGATTAAGAAAAAGTTTCGTTATCAAGGGTGACAATGGAGTGAAGTCGACTGTCGAAGGTTTTTATCAAGCGTCGACATTTGCGACTGGTTCACAAATTGGAGAGGAAGAAATAAAAATTGCGAAATCAGTCCTTAATATTTTGAAAGTTTGACATATTTTACTCACTGTCGACATTTGGAGAATTTTCCGACAGTTTTGAAAAATTAAGGCAGAATTCTCGACTTGGTCCCTGCAACTTTCGAAAGTTTGATAGTTTAAACCCATATTCGAAAGTTGGACTGATTTTCGAAAGTTTGGAAGTGAAGAATGCAGAAGTTTCGAAATGAGTCCCTGAAGTTTCAAAAAGTTGGCAACAAATACCCAACTTCGAAATTGGGTTAATTTTCTGAGAAATTGAAGAATGTTCATTTCTGGTCCCTGTAGTTTGTGCGAATTAACATTTTCTACCCAGTTTCGCAAATGGGGGAGAATTTCACATATTTGGCTGTTTTTGGCGCAACGGGTCCCTGCAGAATTCTGTTATTGACAATTTTTACTCGGATTTTTGGAAAATCTTGCAACTTTCACTCAAAAAGTCAAAAAATTTCACAAATTGGAAATTTTTTTAGGCTTCTTCGTGATTGTTTTTCCGTGCAAGATTTTTGCTGATTCATTTTTGGTACACATCAAAGGGGAGTATTGTGAAGTGCATTCCTCGGGCGCTTCTCACCCTTAATGGGTTTTTTAATCATTTTTTTATTATAAAAAGGGGGAGAATGATGGGTATTCGAAGCGGGTTTTTCGGGTATTCATTTGCGGATTTGAAGACCGATGTTACTTCCAGGGGGAGTTTGGTATTGGTCGCGCGAGCTCGTTGGATACTAAAGTTGGACATCCAATCCTAACTTAGAGGGGGAGAATGTTAGGGTGCAAAGTCACCGTTGCATGTGGCTTACCCTTATTGATGTGTAAATAAGTTGTCTTTCCTATAGGTAGGAAGTGAGTGACACTCATATTTAGTAATGATCATTTTGGAGTGTTAGACTACAGAGAGAATTTGTACAAAACCCATTTGTATATGTTTTCTAGATCTAATATGAGCTTAAAAAGATTTATTTACTCCTTGAGTTCTTGAGTTTACATGATGATTCACTAGATCTTTTCTTATTCCGCACATGCCATCATAATCAACACCACTAAAGATTGAAATAAGAAGTTTATAAATTTTAATTTTAAGGGAGATGGAGCCTCTCTCACTCATAAATTCGGCCACCCTCTTCAAGACACCCCATTTCCCTTACACTTCAACTTCCTCTTCACTTTCTCTCTCACTCTATCATTTACAACACTCAAACTCTCTCTTTCTCTCTCTAAACCCACAAAATTCTCCAGCCAAGAACATCTCCCAAACTTCAAATCTTCATCTTCTAGAGTTGTTCTTCAAGGTAAACACGAAAATCCTTCATTCTCCTTCACTTTTCATTTTAGGTTTGAAGGTTTTTCTTACACTTCTCCTTCGCCTACACCCTTCTTTATGAAAATTCATGAGAATATTGAGAATAGCCATGAATTTCGAGTATGATAATGATGGTGGTAGGTTTCACCCATGAACAACATGCATGTTGTTTGATGGTGAAATCCAAGGACCAAAACCTATGTCAAACCCTAAAATACAGATTTTTACAAGTTTTATCATTTCCTTGATTTATTAAAATTGTTACAAGGAAACACAGTCATACATCATTTAAAATACTTTCTAACGTCTATAAATCCTAGATAGATTCGTGGATGATCCCTCAAGTAAAAAATTATCTCTCCATAAGATTCATCGATTTTTGTTACTGTTTATTCTGGTTTTGAATTTTCTTTTTGTTTAGTTCCAATAAATCAGAAAACCACTTTACGGAATGCGAAATGCTTAACTATGGTTTTTCGCAGATCCTTCCTCATATGGAATACTCATAAAAATATTTTGGTAATTTTGCATAATGCATACCTATTTTTCCTCGATTTTTGCATTTATAATGGACTAAAGATAGAAAAACTAGTTCTACTCATCGAAAATTCATGAAAGTTTACCTGAAAACCGTATATAATATTAGGATGTTAACTAAAAATTTGGATGAATTTTCTCTTCTATATGCTACTTTTCTTCTATTTTTCTAAGATTAAATACACTTAAATTCACAAAATCAGACTCGATTATATAAAAACCACCTTTGGTATTTTTCCCAGATTATGTACATTGTTTAGTTCCAATAAATCAAAAAACCACTTTGGGGAATGCAAAATTCTTAACTATGGTTTTTCGTAGTTCCTACCTCATGTGGAATACTCATAAAAATATTTTGGTAATTTTGCATAATGCATACCTATTTTTTCTTGATTTTTGCATTTATAATGGACTAAAGATAGGAAAACTAGTTCTACTCATCCAAAACTCATGAAAGTTTACCTGAAAACCGTATATCATATTAGGATGTTAACTAAAAATTTGGATGATTTTTCTCTTCTATATGCTATTTTTCTTCTATTTTTCTAAGATTAAATACACTTAAATTCACAAAATCAGATTCCATTATATAAAAACCACCTTTGGTATTTTTCCTAGATTATGTACACTATAAATGAAGTTTACAAAATTTTTGGTAATTTACTTTAACAGTTTAATAATTATTCACCAATTAATGATTATTTAAGAGAATAAAACAAAGAAAAATAGCCAAACTAATTGAAAAATACCTTTTATATTTTTAACAGCCTCTATATTTACAATACTAGTGTTAAAAAAGGGTTGTGTAATTTTTGGAAACTGTTTTCTATTTTTCTCCATTTTCGTTAGAATAAATGCACAAAAATCATAAAATCGGGTTAAACTGTTTAGAAATCCGTTTTTATATTTTCCCAGTCTTAGTATGTTTTATAACATTGTTACAAAAGGTTTTGGTAATTTTGGAAACTGTTTTCTATTTTTCTCCATTTTTTTAGAATAAATGCACAAAAATCATAAAATCGGGTTAAACCGTTTAGAAATCCATTTTTATATTTTTCCCAGCTTAAGTACATTTAATAGTAGTAGTACAAAAAATTTGGGAATTTTTATCATCCAAATTCTATTTTTCACGAATTTATGCTGATATAAAGGCTTAGACATTTGGAAAAATAGCTAATAACATCACAAATTCAAGGGAAATTTTCTGGAATACGTTTACTGTATTTGGAATGAAAATGTAAAGTTTAAAAAATTTTGGGAACTGTTTTATAACATTTTTGGATTTTAGGATTTTAAAACATCATTAAATGTGTTGAAATACCCTCAATTAATATTACAAAAATCTGGAAATTAATATCCAAAATTGTCTTAATCACATGAGTTATAAAATATCGCAATTTTAGAAAAATTGTTACCCAGTTAATATAAAACTAATATTAGAACAAAAATTTGGCATTTCTCTATCTGCATTAGATTTCAACATAGAAACTCACTAGCGTGTGTTTGATGTCGTAGGATCCCGGTAGTAAGGTGTTGGTGTATTTTGATGCACCGCTTGTAGCAATTTGAAACATTGTGAGTATTCAAGACTCCCCTTATATTCGGTTTTTATGTTTTGGGGTGGAAAAGCCTGTCCGAAAAGCTATTTATTATTTATTGTATTTAAATTGAATTGTATCAAACTTGATTGCTATATTTTGCTATATTTCGCTATGTATGTGTATACAATTTGAAACATGAGGCCTTATCGTCTTAAGTCCATTCCCTTACACTTTACTCCAACCATTAACTCTTTGAGCCAATGGTCATTATGGATAGCGCTATTAGGAATTGAAAATTCCTCACTCGCCCGATTGCTGGAGTGCATGATACCATGTAATCTATGGAACGATAAGCATAGATCTTGATAGGGCATCAGTCATAGGCTTGGTTGTGAATTCATTTTTTGCTCATATACATTCAAACTAACTTACTTATTATAGCAACAAACTTTGTTTCTTATTATAGCAACGAACTTTGTTTCTTATTATAGCAACAAACTTTGTTTCTCATTATAGCAATGTACTTGTATCTATGGAAACTTTTTTTTTTTATCAAACCTTGATTTAGTACACCTGTGAACTCACCAACTATTTTCATAGTTGACGCTCGTTTTACATGTTTTTTCAAGAAATAATTAGTAATTGGATAAAAAGATTGTTATTTTGTGGAAGTTATTTTATGAATTTAACTTTATGAAGTTAACTTCATAGTTGACGCTCGTTTACATGTTATTTTCATAGTACACCTGCATCATGTGGAAGTTATTTTATGAAGTTAACTTTTGAACAATGTTATTTTGGGAAACTTGTATTTTGTTTTGTTTAAATTATGGGTTGTAAACTTGTAACTACTACTATGGTGATGTATATTTATCTTTTGCAATGAAACCTTTATCACTGTTATATCTTGCGTTTCCACTTTAGCGCGGTGTGACATAAATGGTATCAGAGCTAAAGTTAAAGAGAACATCAGTTTTCTTTTAAGAAAACACAACCTATAACCAAAATCTATAAATTTTATTTTAAATCGAACATACTAAAAATGTAATTAGGTCGGAAGTTGTATTATTGGACCTCAATTAGACATATCATGATCACCTACGTTTAATTAATGAAAAATTTATACAAAGCTTGAGCTAATTACAATGGGAATATGTTCAACCAAAATTTTGTGAAAACTTTATTTCAAAAATTAAAAGATGAATTTTGGTGTGTGTAAGCATTGCATATTATAGGAATTCATTGTAATTTATTTCATGACTCATTAAAACTATGTCTCAGTCCACTATGTCGACATCGTCATCCTCTTGTGCTACCCCCTTGGCTGATGAGTCCGGCTATGTCACCGTTGTCCCTCGAAATGATCCCCTCGCCTTTATGGAAGAAGACCCCTTAGAAGACAGAGGAGACTCGGTGGAGATTAGTAGCGACAGCGCCCTGGGTCAGCAATGTGAGGTATCGCCTGCATCAGTATTGCCACAGCCACCACCCTCTGGGCCTCGTATCCGACACATTGCAAGGAAGAACATCTCTAGGCCCGTGCGGATATCATACGATAGAGTAGGACCCAACATGGCAGGACCGAGAGCACCCCAACACATCAAGTTATAGGGATATCTGTCAGGCAGGCATGTATGACCGATGAGGAGTCCCGAAGAATGCAGTGGATGGAAGCGGATCTATGACATAGTCTTGTAGTGATAGCTGGGTATCAAGAGGTTTTGGATGAGGTGATGACAGGAATGGGAATCCTATTTCGGCATGCGATGGAGGCTACCTATATTGCAAGAGCTGCCAAGCGAGTGGCAGGTCGTGCAGTGACAACATGTTATGTGTTCGGAGGGCTGTTACTGATTATGGTGTGGATGTTTCTTGTTGGGATAGCGATTCGTATTTGGTTCTATTTTCAATATTTTATTTTATAATGTATTGAAAACCCATGTGGGGTGTCTTTTGGAAGAAACATTAAAACTTTCTTTTTGGAATGATGTATTGTTTTGGTATGAAAACTATTTCAAATGGTCATGAAAAATATTATTTTATTCTTGAAAATTTTTACTATGAGATCAAAACCTAGATTTTATTTAGTCAGTGGTTGAATAAAAAAAGTTTTTTTTTTCTTTCTTTTCTGAAATCTATATGCAGAGTAATAATGCAAACCGTGAATTTAACAACACATATGGTTTTCAAAATGGTAGTGAACCAAATATTATACATTATTTTATATAGTTATACATATTTCTTCACTTGTGTCTTAGAACCCTGTCAGGAAGGCCAACTCGCGTGCGCCCACAGAACGAAACACCCGATGTTGCTCAATTGGTAGCACAACAACTCATGGCAGCAATCCCAAAAATTGTTACTCAAGTAACTGCGGATCTTAATGTTAACCAAGGAACTAGATGAGGAAATCAGGGAGGCAATGAAAGAGAATGCAACTACAAGTCTTTTATTGTTTCCAAACCTAAGGAATTGCATGGAAAGGAAGGTGCGGTCGGGTTGCTGAAATGGATTGACAACATAGAGTCGGTCCTTCACATTATCAAATGCCTCGAACACAACAAAGTGGAGTATGCAACTTGTCTACTCCAGGATAGGGCATTGACCTGGTGGAATACCCTAGTGCAAAACCGAGGCTGTGCAGCGGCATATTAGATAACTTGGGAAGACCTGAAGAAGCCACTGATAGAGGACTATTGTCCCAAGGATGAAATTCAGAAGCTTGGATCTGAGTTCTGGAACCATTATATGGTTGGAACATAAATATAGAAGTACACAGTCTGATTCCATGACCTAGCAAAACTGGTACCTCGCATGGTCACTCCTGAGGAGAAGCGGATTGACCGCTACCTTTGAGGTTTGGCGCCTGATTTGAGGAATGGTTATTGCAGCTAACCCAACCACCATTCAAAGTGCAGTAAGTCTAGAAAATCGACTCACCAATGATGTGATTCGAACGGGAGCCTCGAAAAAGGAAAACTCTAGTAGCAAGAGGAACATTATGGTAAGAGCCCAGGAGCAAGAACCGGTGAAAACTCAGGAACAAAGAGTCATGAAAACTCAGTAACAGAGAGTCGTGGAAACTTAGGAGGTAAAGTAGTACACATGACCGCATCCGAAGTGAAACAAGTGTAACTTCCATCACGAAGGAGCTTGCCCTGTGTGCCGAATATGTAACCAGACATGCCCTTACCCGAAGTGTTGTAAGCTGAATATGGATAGAAAAAGGACATGTTACGAGTGCGGGAGTACTGATCACCTTCGTGATGCTTGCGCCAAACTAATCAGGGGGGCTAGTAACAAGGGCAAGGGCCAGACTAGGCAAAATTTCCAAGGTAATCAAGGTGGGCGGGCAGGAGGTGTAGCCATTGTGATTGATGCAGAAGAAGCTCGTCAAAACCCTGAAGTGATTACAGGTACGTTCCTCCTAAACAATCACTTTGCATCAGTCATAGTCGATGCGGGAGAATATAAGAGTTTCATTTCTTTATCATTTACACCATTAATTAACTTGAAATCAAGAAAGATGAGGAATACTTATGCTATTGAACTTCTTGATGGGTATGACATTAGGGCTAATAAAATAATTTCAGGTTGTACTTTGAACTTAGCTGATGGACTCTTTAGGATTGACCTAATTCCCATAGAGTTAGATAGTTTTGATGTAATAGTAGGAATGGATTGGTAATCCAAGAATAGGGCGGACATTAGTTGTTATGATAAAGTCATTAGAATACCTCTCCCCAAAGACAAAACCCTTATCAAACACGGTGAGAAGTCGGGAAGAAGTTTAAACATTGTGTCAAGCATGAAGATAAACACGTCCCTGAAGAAGGATTGTATTGCATTCATGGCCCACGTGGTAGAAAGAGAACCCGGAGCTAAGCAAATCAAAGAGATCCCGGTGGTTCAAGACTATCCCGAAATGATTCCAGAGGAATTACCCGGTCTACCCCCACACAAACAAGTCGAATTTC
Source organism: Lactuca virosa (assembly GCF_052849685.1). NCBI lineage: Eukaryota > Viridiplantae > Streptophyta > Magnoliopsida > Asterales > Asteraceae > Lactuca > Lactuca virosa. Next base: position 300,384,865 of record NC_136429.1, on the reverse strand, counting down.
TAATCGACTTAATTCCCAGAGCGACACCAGTAGCAAAAGCACCATATCGCCTCGCGCCATCCGAGATGCAAGAATTGTCCAGAAAACTTCAAGAACTTCTAGACAAGGGGTTTATACGACCAAGTTCTTCATCTTAGGGAGCCCCGGTGTTGTTCGTCAAAAAGAAAGACTAGTCATTCCGAATGTGTATTGATTGTAGAGAACTGAACAAGTTGACAATCAAGAATCGATATCCTCTTCCTCGAATTGATGACTTGTTCCATCAGTTGCAGGGTGCTTCATACTTCTCAAAGATCGATCTCCGATCAGGATATCATCAACTAAGATTTCAAGAAGGAGACATTTATAAAACAACATTTAGAACCCGTTATGGAGATTATGAGTTCTTAGTCATGCCTTTTGAACTAACGAAAGCGCCCACTTTTTTCATGGATTTGATGAACACGGTCTGGAGACCATACCTAGACAAGTTCGTAATCGTATTTATTGATGACATACTTGTTTACTCGCGAACCAAAGATGATCATGAACGACATTTGAAGCTAATGTTGGAGCTACTGAAGGAGCAAAAAGTGTATGCCAAGTTACTTGTCAATTTTGGATTCAGGAAGTACATTTCCTTGGTCATGGGGTGGGCGAAAAAGGAATTCCTGTAGATCCAGCTAAGATTGAGGCAATTAAGAAGTGGGAACCCCCAACACCCCGACAGAAATATGACAGTTTCTAGGATTAGTTGTGTACTACAGACGCTTCATTAAGAATTTCTTAAGGATTGCTCAACCATTAACATCTTTGACCTAAAAGGAAAGAAAATTTCTCTGGGAAGAGAAACAAGAAGAATATTTCCAAATCCTGCAAAAACAAACTATCCAATGCACTAATTCTTGCCTTATCAGATGGATAAGAGAATTTTGTAGTGTATTGTGAGGCGTCTCATCAAGGTTTAGGATGTGTATTAATGCAAAATGATAAGGTTATTGCGTATGCTTCCAGACAACTCAAACCGCATGAGAAGAATTATATAACCCACGATCTAGAACTAGGAGCAATAGTTTTCGCTCTTTTGATATGGTGGCATTATTTTCACGGAACCAAGTGCAACATTTATACCGACCACAAAAGCCGTCAGCATATCCTACATCATAAAATGTTAAACATGCGGCAGAGGAGATGGGTAGAGTTGTTTAGTGATTATGACTGTGAGATACGATATCACTTAGGCAAGGCTAACGTAGTAGCCGACGCTCTTAGCAGAAAAGAAAGAGTGAAACCTTCCCGTGTAAGAGCTTTGGGAATGGTAATACAGACAAGCTTGAAATATCAAATCATTGATGCCCAGGAGAAAGCCTTGATCATGGAAAATCTTCCAGGTGACACTTTACATGGTTTAGAGGTGAGATTTGAAACCAAACCCGATAGAGTACGTTATTTTAAGGACAGAGTTTGGATTCCAAGGGTTAACAATTTGAGAGACATAGTACTAGAGGAGTCTCATCGATCTAAATACTAAATCCACCCTGGAGCGGATAAGGTGTACAAAGATCTTAAAGAGTACTATTTGTGGACTGGAATGAAAAAGGATATCGCCTTGCATGTTGGGAAGTGTTTGACAAGCCCAATAGTAAAAGCTGAACATCAAAAACCATCTGGCTTACTGTAACAGAATGAAATTCCACAATGGAAATGGGAGCAAATATCTATGGATTTCATTACCAAACTTCCTAGAACTTCTAAAGGTCATGATTCGATTAGGGTGATAGTGGATCGATTGAAGAAATCTGCTCACTTTCTCCTTATTCGAGAAGACTTCAAGATGGAAAAATTGGGCGAAGTCTACATCGACAAAATTGTTGCTCTGCATGGTGTACCTCTATCTATCATTTCTGATAGAGATAGTCGTTTCACATCATGATTTTGGTGTATGTTACAAAAGGCTCTAGGAACCCAAATAAATTTGAACACATCTTACCACCCTCAGTCAGATGGGCAGACAGAGAGAACAATACAAACATTGGAAGATATTCTACGGGTGTGTGACATTGAATTCAAAGGAAATCGAGATACTTATTTGCCTTTAATCGAGTTTTCCTACAATAACATTTCCCACACGAGTATCCGATATGCTCCATATGAAGCATTGTATGGACCCAAGTGTCGTTCTCCATTGTGTTTGGCAGAAATCGGAGATAGACAATTGTCTAGAATAGACCTTATCCAGGAAACAACTGACAAGATTGCTATCATTAGAGATAAGCTTAAATCCGCTAGAGATCTTCAAAAAAGTTATGCGGACAATCGTCGAAAAACATTAGAATTCCAAGTCAGAGACAAGGTACTTCTAAAGGTGTCGCCTTGGAAAGGGCTTGTACATTTTGGTAAGAAAGGAAAACTAAGCCCAAGATATGTTGGACCCTTTGAAATCATTGAAAGGATCAGTCCGGTGGCATAAAAACTCCAATTACCCCAAGAGTTAAGCGCTATTCACAACACATTCCATGTCTCCAATCGTAAGAAATGTTTAGCCGACAAAGCATCGATAGTACCTCTAGAGGAAATCAAGATCAATGATAAGCTGAATTTCGTTAAGGAGCCGATAGAAATCCTTGATAGAGAGGTGAAACAACTCAAGCGGAGTAAGATTCCGATTATGAAAGTTCGATGTAACTTAAAATGCGGGCCGGAGTACACCTGGGAGCATGATGACTTCATGAAGGAAAAATATCCGCAACTTTTTCCATGCGATGACAAATGATGACATAAATTGAATTTCGGGACGAAATTCTTTTTGAGTGGGGGATACTATGAAAACTGTTAAATTGAGGTCATTCTCGGACTCATGCATCTTTTTATAAACCATATATGCACATCATGCCATGGCCTAGTAGTATAAATTAGGTCACAATCTTGTAGAAACTAGGATCCAACTAAAATCTAGGACTAAGATACTTGACTCTTACGATTTTAGTAAGTTGTCTAGCTACTGTAGGAAATGCCAATACCCGAATTAGAAACAACTCCAAACATTTTTTACAATTGAAAAAGGGTATAAAACCCTTGAAATAAATTAAAATCTTCTAATTTCACTTCCATATGATGGTAAATATCTAACAATGTTCCAAAAGCCCAAAAATCCAAATTTATAAACGTTAAAACCTAAAAACTCTATAAGATTTTTTATGAACCTCATTATATTAAATTAAAATAATTAAGTTATAGGATATAATCTTAGATATAAAGATTTAATTATCAAACATTAATCATATTTTATGCGCTAAAAACAATGATTTTTAATGTATCAAGATTTAAATAAAGGGACATTTTTAAAAAAATTAGAAGTTTATAAAAAGATTGAAATAAGAAGTTTATAAATTGAAATTTTAAGAGAGAGAGAGGGAGCCTCTCTCTGTCACACCCCCAAACCGGAACGGCGAAATCATTCGGGGGTGGAAGACGTCATGTCAAGTATCACAAGACATGCATTATAGTAATCAAAGTAACAACAACCATTGTATTGATAATATAATATTTAGATTATGTTTAAAAACATTACTTGAAATACATGATAAGTATAACAAAAGATAAGACGTAAAGCTCCATCTTCGCAACTCCTGGGAGAGAGTACCTGTCCACTTACGACCCCGAGAATACAAGTGGTTTGAAAAAGTGTCAACATTAAAGTTGGTGAGTTCATAAGTATTTTTGTTATAGAAAGTATATCCTTTATTCTTTTGAAAAGTTCGTCAGTTCCTCCAGAAAATCCTATATTTTCTGCTGTATATGAATGATAAGTAAAACAACTCGTGATTTTCCCTTCTACGAGTACTTAGTGAATACAAGTCATATACATTTAGATCGAACAGATAGTTGATTGTGTGGTTCTGACCTAAGCCCACAACCAAAAAAGGAACAGAAAATGAGGCGGAATCCACACATCCCACTATCTGTCCGATCTTTATGTATCTAACCCTGATGTATTTACTAAGTACGTTAAGTTTAATGATCCTTTAATTTGAAAAACGTTCCCTTAAGAAAATCCTATATTTGTTAATAAGTAATATGACTGTAGTTAATCCTTTTGTAATCATTCGGTGAATACTGATTATATATAATACAGATCGATTAGACAGTTGAATTAGTGAATCTGCCCTAAGCCCACAACCAAACAAACAACAGGAAATGAGGCGGAAATCACACATTCCACTGTCTACCGGATCTTTATTATATATAATCCTAATGTATTCATCAAGTAATTACATAATTAACAATTATGAATCTCCGGTAAAATGGTAACCACAATAGTTCCTTCTATAATTTATTAGTTTATACTAACTATATATAACCTAATATTGAACGGACAGTTGAATGTGTGGAAGCCACACATTCCACTGTCTATTGGATATTATTTATATATAATTTGAATGTATAAACTAAGGAATTATAGAATTAACCATAAAGGTGCTTTATGTAATATTTGTTTAATAAGAAGTATTAAACCTTTTGTAAATAAGTTTCTAGTTTCACTAACTCTATTGTGAAATAATGATTTCGGAAAATTCTACCGAAAACTGTTTATCTTCCAAAATAAAGATGTAAACCATAGAAAATCCTATATTTTCTATAAAGTCGATTTGTAGTCTTAAATGCTCCAAGACGTAGAAGCACAAGTATAATTACCATACTAGTATGTTAAATAAAAATTTGGATGAGTTTTTTCTTCTATACGCTATTTTTCTTCTATTTTTCTAAGATTAAATACATTTAAATCCACAAAATCAGACTCCACTATATAAAAATCACCTTTGGTATTTTTTCCAAATTATACTGTAAATGAAGTTTACAAAATTTTTGGTAATTTACTTTAACTGTTTAATATTTATTCACCAATTAATGATTATTTAAGGGAATAAAACAAAGAAAAATATCCAAACTAGTTGAAAAATATCCTTTATATTTTTCACTGCTTCTATATGTATAATAACAGTGTTACAAAAAGTTTGTGTAGTTTTTGGAATCTGTTTTCTATTTTTCTCCATTTTTGTTAGAATAAATGCACAAAAATCATAAAATTGGGTTAAACAGTTTAGAAATCTATTTTTTTTTTATTTTTCCTAGATTAAGTATATCTAATAAAAGTGTTTCAAAAGTTTGAGTAATTTTGGAAACTGGTTTCTATTTTTCTTCATTTTTGTTAGAATAAATGCACAAAAATCATGAAATCGGGTTAAACCGTTTAAAAATCCATTTTTATATTTTTACCAGCTTAAGTATATTTCATAGCAGTTGTACAAAATGGTTGGGAATTTGTATCATCTGAATGCTATTTTTCACGAATTTATGTTGTTATGAAGGGTTAGATATTTGGAAAAATAGCTAATAACATCAAAAATTCAAGGGAAATTTTCTGGAAGACCTCTACTGTATTTGGAATGAAAATGTAAAGTTTGAAAATTTTTGGAAACTGTTTGATCACACTTTTGGATTTTAGGATTTTAAAACACCTTTAAATGTGTTGAAATACCCTCAATTAATTTTACAAAAATCTGGAAAATAATATCCAAAATTGCCTTAATCACATGAGTTATACAATATCACCATTTCAGAAAAATTGTTACCCATTTAATATAAAACCAATATTAGAATTTTTTTTGGCATTTCTCTATATGTAGAATTTAGTATATTAGCATTAGATTTCGACATAGAAACTCACTAGCGTGTGTTTGATGTCGTAGGATCCCAGTAGCAAGGCGTTGGTGTATTCCGAGGCACCACTTGTTGGAACTTGAAACATTGTGAGTATTCACGATTCCCCTTATTTTCAGTTTTTATGTTTTGGGGTGGAAAAGCATGTCTGAAAAGTTATTTATTATTCATTGTATTTAAATTCATTTGTATCAAACTTGATTGCTATATTTTGCTATATTTCACTATATATGTATATGCAATTTGAAAAATGAGGCCTTCTCGTCTTAAGTCCCTTCCCTTACACTTTACTCCAACCATTAAATCTTTGAGCCAATGGTCATTATGGATAGTGCTATTAGGAATTGACAACTCCTCACTAGCCCGATGGCTGGAGTGCATGATACCATGTAATCTATGGAGCGATAAGAATAGATCTTGATAGTGTTGGGTTTTGAGCACTATAACACTTCCTAAGTGCACATTCAACCCTAAATTCTTTGGATCTATGTTTTCTTTAATTATACATGCATTTTCTATTTCCAAAGCATTCACCCTAACTAGCATACAATTGAAGATATATAACAAAACTTTGGTTTGGATGCTTACCTCTTGAGTAGGGTAGAGTTCTTTAACTTTGAAAGCTTGAGAACCTCAAGTGTGATGCCTATAATGGCTCACAAACACCAATATACAAAAGGAGGTTCTAAGAGAATAAGTTATTTGTCTCTATTGAAGGTGCAACCAATTTTAGAGCATGGAGGGGGCTCTTTGTAGTTGTGGAAAGTGCTAGGGTTACACTTTTCAAACCCTAATGATCAATGACTTTCCACATTCCTATGATGCATGGGATTAACCTCCATGGACTATCCATGGGTTATATTTTTGGTTTAGCCCACTTACATAATCATGGATCACTTAGCCCATACTATAAGTATCATTGATTTTTATAATCAATCCCTTCATATTTAATTAGTCTCTTTTAAGCACAAAATTAATTCCAAATTAATTCTTGGACAATACTAATTAAATAACCATATTAATATATTATACTTATAATATATTAATAAATCGTAAATAACCTTATTCTCATAAAACCATCCTATCAAATTTCACTGCTGAAGGCAACCCAAGAGGACCATGATACTATCGGGTCAAGTACATAACAGTTATAGTTATGGGCTTAGACACCAAATTCAACAGTCTCCCAGTTGGATAAGTATAATAACTATAGCTGCCTATGTGACTTCAGGATCCGACTTAGGAATCGTAAGCTTCCAAAAGCCGCTGTCAACTCTGACCCAGTCAATGACACATCCTTTAGATAAGGGATCATATACTCCTCTGTTCTCAAGATATCAGCTGGACAAATACATGGAACGATGTCATACTTATTGTCCAGCAGTTTGTTTCCCGATTCCGATTTGTCTGACATAGAACAGAACTAAACAAATAAATTTAGTTCTAAACGGGCCCGACACATAGGTCAAAAAAAAATCATCGAGGGGCCCAAGATATTGCTTTTAATCCTCTTAGGATAAAAGGAACAGATAAACTTCGACATTATATACTTGTACTGACTACTCATTAAACCATGCACAACGACACATTTTATAACATCAAGTTACTGATGCGTTTTTGTGCCATCAATTCATGAATAACTCATACTCAACAACTCATATATCTAGGTTTAAAAACATATATATGATATTATCGTCTCATGATCACTCGTGATAAGTTCCATGAAGTGATTCAAGTGAGCGCGGGTTGATCCAATACTCAAATCTTATTTCAGAAGTACTCATGAATAGTGTAGCAAACATGTTGCAATGCCTAACTCCATAGTCAATCCTACAAGCCAACTTATGATAGTCTTCTTTCATACCTACTTCCAAAGTATGAACGAATGTGGATAGTTTGAATAAATCTTATTTATTCTGGAAGTCAAAACATGCAAAATGAAACAATAATAAATAATTGACAGAAGACAGTAACTTTACTTATAAATAAAACTCATTTTATTCATCATCAAATGTCAATTACAATTTAGCTATTACAAGTTTCGGTTTATCTAATCACTAAAACTAATATCGTCCTTTAGCCCAATGCCCCTCGTATGCTGCAAGTGCTTAACCCTAGTTAGTCCCTTTATAAGGGGATCTGTTCGGTTGTCCTCTTGCGATATCCTCTTCACCACGAGGTGCCCTTCTTCTACTTGATGTCTTATGAAATAGTACTTTGTGTCAATATGTCTGGATCTTCCATGATCTCTCGGTTCCTTGGGAAACCTGGTGAGTACACAGAGATTTCAATCCCACAATGTTATATCATATATATAATTTAGAACTCACAAAATATACATTTTCACCATATATATATATATATATATATATATATATATATATATATATATATATATATATATATATATATATATATATATATATATATATATATATATAAGAAACTCTTACCCCACCCCGTTAATCCTTACAATGAGACTATCCATACTCTCGGACCTTTAATTTTATTTGTTAATTAACCCATACTCTCGGATCTAATTCGTGCTCTCGGATCAATAATTGTGCCCATTCCATACTCTCGGATTAGGGACAAGTGTCTATGTGTAAAACCATTATGCCGGATTCACGACGAATGACTATGTCCTATCCATACTCCCAGACTGAGGACGACTGACTGTGTCTTAATCCATACTCCCAGACTAAGGACAACTGACTATGTCTTAATCCATACTCCCAGATTAATGACAGTTGATTATGTCCAATCCATACTCTCGGACTAGAGACAATGACTATGTCTAATCCATGCTCCCGGATCAATGACATATACTAAAGTTCTATTCTCTGAGTATAACTCACTCGTACTCGTAAGAAAATACTACCCAATATTCCTCATAATTAATTTAGGTTTACTCTTTATCCTAAATCATCATATATAATCAGGTATGTTCTTTAACACGTATTTGAGGCAACATCAATTAACTCGCACATAAACATATAATTAATACTTCAATCAATACTTGTATTAAAATCATGTTCATGAAAGGAACTACGCACTCACCTGCAAAGGTGGTGAGTCGGTACTCGGACAGCACTTCGTTTATTTTAAAAAAAATTTCCGTTGACAAAACCTTGTATCATTTCCACTAGAATTTAGTCTAATGTTCAACGAGACTAATTAGTAGTCTAGCTATTATTACTATTATATAAACGTTAAACAATACTCTTCACTCACTATGTACAGACAGGGGTTAGACATGAAACACCGGAGGGCAGGATCATTTTGGCATATAGCACCTCTGAAATCCAACAACCCAGGCGGCCCTTCAAACCGGATTCCCCATACCGCGAGTGGTTAAAAAGATATTATAACGACACTTATATAACCCATAATAATAGTTCAAATAATTATTATAAGGTCCTAATAACGTTACTATATTTAAATAAAAGCTATATTAAAAATTAGGTAGGCGTATCTTGCCTACGAGGGGGTTTGGCTAGAAGTCGGGCGCTGCAGGGGCAGAACTTCCGAGCCGAAAGCTCTTCTTCTCGGAGCCGTCGAGCGTTCTGGGGCTTTCTTCTAGCGATAGGGGAGTTTTTGGGAGGTTTAGAGAGAGTGTAGAGAGAAGAAAGAATGGGAAAGGTGTGAAGAAAATGAGGGTGGAAGGGGTTGTATTTATAGGGTGAAATATGGCTGAAATTGGTGCCACATGTCACCATCTAGTGGCAAGCCTTGGGGAGAAAGCAATGGCCAAGATTGTGCCACGTCACCCCTTTTGCAGCAGCACCCTGCCGACTTCTAAACCCCGTAACTTTCGCATACAAGCTCTGTTTTTGACGTTCTTTATATCCACGTGTAGGTAAAAATAAGATCTACAACTTTCATTTTGAGTCGTCGGCTAATTCTCGACCGATCTTAAATTTAATAGCAGGAGGAGATTATACTGTTAAATGACCGCGAAAAATGCGTAACTTTTTCATACGGACTCCGTTTTCGTCTGTCTTTTTATCATTGAATTCCTATTAATGAGACCTTCAACTCTCATTTAGATCACGTAAGCCAAAAACCGCTCGATCTAAAATTCGAGTTTCGGGTCGTGCACTGCCATGCCAAATCTTAGAAAATTCATAACATCCTCATACGAAGTAAGATTTGGGCATTCTTTTTATGCACGCTCTCGGTTTAATGTATACTACAACTTTTGTTTAGATCACTAAGGCCAAAAAGTCCTCCATTGTAATTTTACTATTTACGTTTCCCGGTGCCGTGCCGGTTTTGCCATAAAACTTCGACGTGCCATAACTTCTTTGTTATAACTCGGATTTCGGCGTTCTTTATATGTACGGAACCCTTATAACATATACTACCACTTGGTTAAGATTACTCCTTCTAAATAATATTCCATCAATAACTCATTTTTTATGCTTATTGTCTCTAAATTGACTAGCCCGAATCTGCGGGCGTTACAATTGTCTCCCCCTTAGGATGATTACGTCCCGGAATCATCAACGAAACACGACTGTATAATGACTCCATTCGTTATCTCTTCATCCTAGGTAATAATTGTAGCTTCTATGTTTCTTTGAATGCATATCTAACTCCTGGTCTTCTTGACTGCAAGCGGTGCTTGATCTTGCACCCGTTCTCTATTTCTTGTTACACTTTCAATCATGACCTTCATGTGACAAACTCGCTCTTTATCAGATACTCCTTCTTCTTCTTAACAAACTTAAGATAAATTTATTTTATTTCCACGATAGACTGATGGGTCACGTTCTAATGAACTCTCATCGTATGTTGCAACGCTCAGACTCAGGTCTCTTAGAGTCAAATTCTGGAATGGATTATACTTTCCTTCATGTTCTAGTGTGATATAATCATATTTTAACATGTAGCATTTCTAGCTACCAACTTCTTTAACTAGCGCGATACTTCTATTGACCGCTTCGATTATCTTTCACTTCAATCTTCTGGATTAAGTTAGATGCTACATCGAACTTGGTTCTCTTAACCACGTAACATACTCATCTTAGTCGGACTCAATTTGATATGAACACTAGGGTCGAAACAACAATCATCTTCTTAATCATTACCGAAACGATGGTAACGACATACTTGAATAAAACGAAATCAATTACTAGCTTCTTGGTAACCTTGTGACTTTCCCTGATCCAAGTGCGAGTCCTGTACTTCCGGTAGCATATGCCTCTTCTACCATTCACACCTACTCATACTCGTCCCAAGTATTGTCTCGCAGTTTTCCAAGTCATCATACAAGAAAATCACACAACAGCTTAACACATCAGATAGTAAAACGAAGGTTTTATATTATTCCTTGAAACGATTACATGGCTGTTCAAGTTCATCCTAGACTATGCCTCTAATAGGCTACACCTTAAGATACTATAACTTGATCTTCGGATATCCATCCTCACTCCTAGTTCCTTGCATTGTCAGTTGCTTCGTCTAGGATCATATGGAATGCTCTTGCATTCGGTTTTGGCGGCACATTTGGCTTTGCAGCTTCTTCTCTCCTTGGGCAGTGTTGCTTGTAGTGTCCTTCTTCACCATACCTAAAGCAAACTTCTCTCTTGTTTGTGAATTCGCTGGCTTAATGACCAGTCTTCCCGCATTTGAAGCAGGTCATCTCTTTAGAGCATCTCCTAATGTGCCTCCTTCTGCACTTGTCACACCATTATGCTCCTTCTCCAGACTTTGAGAATTTTCTCTTCTCGTCGGACCTTGTGGATCCTTCAAACTTTCTCTTATTACCAACTTCAACCTTGCTGGCGTCTCTTTCCTTAATCATATATTCAACAGACTTGGCAACCCAGATAGCTGCCTCTAGAGTAGGTGTCTGACGTACCGGCACCGCATACTCCCAGGGAAGTCTCTTTGCGTATTTGTGGACTTTCGTCAGCTCGTCTGGGACAAGGCGCAAAGCAAACTCCATTTTGTTCGTGAAGTTGTTAGTGTATTCATCGATGGACATGCTCCCTTTCTTCAAAGTTAGGAATTGGTTCTCTAGCTCGAGCAGGTTTTGGGCTGAAAAATACTTGCGCTTGAAATGCACCAAAAACTCTGCCCAAGTCAGTTATAGGGGCTCATTGGGGCTTAGAGTCTTCCCCAGGGTGTTCCACCAGCGCACAGCACCTCCCTGGAACCGACGTACTGCAAATGTGGTCTGTAACTTGCCTCTGCATCCACACATCATGAAGGCCAACTCCATCTCCGATATCCAATCCATAACTCCGATCGGATCTTCCTTTCCAGTTAAAGTCGATGGCTTGCAAGTTACAAAATCCTTGTACTTGAATCCGTTCCTCTCGTCTCCGTCATCTTGGTTGTTTTGTCGAACTATTGGTGGGTTGGCTTGACCAACGGTCCCACCGTAGTTCCCTCCTTCCCACTGCCCATCATTCAGTTCGGGTTGTTGGATTGGTATTGTAGCTTCCTCTCGATTCTGCTGAAGCAAACGTCTGGTTTCCTCCATTTAACGATCCAACATCATTTGGATCATCGCCTATACTCTGGCCGTCGTGATGGGCTCAGGAGTGGCTACCACAACAGATATTTGCTCAATCATTGGAGGTTGATTCCTGTTTCTGTTCACGTTCCCGACTCGACTTCGGGTTCTTGCCATTTCGATCTATACACCAATTCAGACGTTCGGTGTGTAATGACGAGAATTAAGATAGGAAAGATTTTATTTACGATCAATGTGTAAATCTGCCTATCCCTCCGAAAAGTTATATGCCAGTTCTAATAACGTAATTAAACGTTTCGAAACCTGAACACATAAAGTTTCCAGATCTGGTCGGCAACAAACCATAGATCCGATCATATAATGCATATCATAAATCATTTAGCACATAAAAGCATGTTAGGTGTTTTCCCTAAATAAGCTAGTGCTTGTATCTATTCAGGTGTATTACCTAAATTTTATTAGACACACTCCTCACAATCATTGCGTGGCATTCTAAGTTTAAGTCTAGAAATAAATCTTTATTCCTAGTTCGCTTAAACTAATGCTCTGATACCAACAGTGACATCCCCATTTTCACGGCCAGAAAATACCGATTTTGTTTATGCTTTATAAAAATCAGAGTACCTCTTTTAGTGAAAATGTTGCGGAATTTGTTCCCAGTAAAACATGATAAATACGTTATCAAAACATTTTCGAAGAAATGTATTCTTATTCATTTTAAAACATTTGGGATGTCATCGTCAATACAGAAACATGAGCATAAACAGAACTTACATTCATTTACACTAGTGATCTACATCTCTTTAATCTCTCAGTGTAATGTAACTTCGTATCGACACCTGTGATAAAAATAAGCTTGAGTGGGTCAGGTTGGGAAACCTGGTGAGTACACAGAGATTTCAACCCCACAATGTTATATCATATATATGATTTAGAACTTACAAAATATACATTTTCACCATATATATATATATATATATATATATATATATATATATATATATATGTATATATATATATATATATATATATATATATATATATATATATAAAAGAAACTCTTACCCCACCCTGTTAATCCTTACAACGAGACTGTCCATACTCTCGGACCTTAAATTTTACCTCTTACTTAACCCATACTCTCGGATCTAATTCATGCTCTCGGATCAGTAATTGTGCCCATTCCATACTCTCGGATTAGGGACAAGTGTCTATGTGTAAATCCATTCTCCCGGATTAACGACGAATGACTATGTCCTATCCATACTCCCGGACTGAGGACGACTAACTATGTCTTAATCCATACTCCCGGATTAAGGACAACTGACTATGTCTTAATCCATACTCCCGGATTAATGACAGCTGATTATATCCAATCCGTACTCTCGGACTAGGGACAATTAATATGTCTAATCCATGCTCCCGGATCAATGACATATACTAAAGTTCTATTCTCTGAGTATAAGTCACTCGTACTCGTAAGAAAATACTACCCAATATTCCTCATAATTAATTTAGGTTTACTCTTTATCCTAAATCATCATATATAATCAGGTATGTTCTTTAACACGTATTTCAGGCAACATCAATTAACTCGCACATAAACATATAATTAATACTTCAATCAATACTTGTATTAAAATCATGTTCATGAAAGGAACTACGCACTCACCTGCAAAGGTGGTGAGTCGGTACTCGGACAGTACTTCGTTTACTTTAAAACAAATTTCCGTTGACAAAACCTTGTATCATTTCCACTAGAATTTAGTCTAATGTTCAACGAGACTAATTAGTAGTCTAGCTATTATTAGTATTATATAAACGTCAAACAATACTCTTCACTCACTATGTACAGATAGGGGTCAGACATGAAACACCGGAGGGCAGGATCATTTTGGCATATAGCACCTCTGAAATCCAACAACCCAGGTGGCCCTTCAAACCGGATTCCCCATACCGCGAGTGGTTAAAAAGATATTATAACGACACTTATATAACCCATAATAATAGTTCAAATAATTATTATAAGGTCCTAATAACGTTACTATATTTAAATAAAAGCTATATTAAAAATTAGGTAGGCGTATCTTACCTACGAGGGGGTTTGGCTAGAAGCTGGTATCTGTAGGGGAAGAACTTCCGAGCCGAAAGCTCTTCTTCTCGGAGCCGTCGAGCGCTCTGGGCTTTCTTCTAGCGCTAGGGGAGTTTTTGGGAGGTTTAGAGAGAGTGTAGAGAGAAGAAAGAATGGGAAAGGTGTGAAGAAAATGAGGGTGGAAGGGGTTGTATTTATAGGGTGAAATATGGCTGAAATTGGTGCCACATGTCACCATCTAGTGGCAAGCCTTGGGGAGAAAGCAATGGCCAAGATTGTGCCACGTCACCCCTTTTGCAGCAGCACCCTGCTGACTTCTAAACCCCGTAACTTTGACGTTATTTATATCCACGCATACGTAAAAATAAGATGTACAAATTTCATTTTGACTCCGTCGGCTAATTCTCGACCGATCTTAAATTTAACAGTAGGAGGAGATTATACTGTTAAATGACCGCGAAAAATTCGTAACTCTTTCATACGGACTCCGTTTTCGTCTGTCTTTTTATCATTGAATTCCTATTAATGAGACCTTCAACTCTCATTTAGATCACGTAAGCCAAAAACCGCTCGATCTAAAATTCGAGTTTCGGGTCGTGCACTGCCATGCCAAATCTTAGAAAATTCATAACATCCTTATACGAAGTCATATTTGGGCGTTCTTTTTATGCACACTCTCGGTTTAGCGTATACTACAACTTTTGTTTAGATCACTAAGGCCAAAAAGTCCTCCGTCATAATTTCACTATTTACGTCTCCCGGTGCCGTGCCAGTTTTGCCGTAAAACTTTGACGGGCCATAACTTCTTCGTTATAACTCGGATTTCGGCGTTCTTTATATGTACGAAACCCTTGTAACATATACTACCACTCGGTTAAGATTATTCCGAATATGCGGGCGTTACATGAGTGCTAGTGTTTGAGGTTCCTTCGTTACTTAACTCTTGAAGCTCTTCAAGGTTAATTTGCCTCCCACTGTCCTCTTGGCATATGATTTCTCTATCTCGAAAGACTCCTCTCCTCGCAACGAAGACACCATTGTCACCCGGTCTATAGTAGAGATATCTAAAGGACTTATGCGGGTAGCCGATGAAAATACATCGCTCACTCCGAGGTTCGAGCTTGTCGTGAGTTTCTTTTCTCATAAAATCCTCGCAACCCCAAACTTTGATGTGGTCTAGTGTGCGAACCTTCCCAGTACACATCTCGTGAGGTTTTTTGGAAACCATTTTGGTAGGGACTAGACTAAGGATATAAACGGCAGAATCCATTGATTCTCCACTTTGGTAGGGAAACAATTCCACATTCCTTAAGATACTACGATACTCGATACTAAGATACTCTCCTCCACGATCAGATCGTAACATCTTTATCTTCCTGCCTGATTGATTCTCCACTTCTTGCTTAAACTCTTTGAACCTTTCAAAGGATCTGACATATGCTTGATTAAGTAGATGTAGCCATACCTACTGTAATCATCAGTAAAAGTCACATAGAAGCGGCTAGAATCCATTGTGGCGGTTCTGAATGGTCCACACACATCGATATGTATGAGGTCCGACAAACCTTTACCCCCTTCACAAGTACCACTAAAGGGTGACTTGGTCATCTTTCCAAGTAAACCAGATTCGAAACTGTTATCCGACTTTAAGTCGAATGACTCCAAAACTCCATATGTCACACCCCCAAACCAGAACAGCGGAAACGTTCGGGGGCAGAGGACGTCATGTTTAGTATCATAACAATGCAAAATAGTAAAACAAGAAACAACATCATCCATTGCATTAATAATATAACTTAATACAAGTGTGTTCTGGGTAAACTTTTAAAGACACCAAAAATATATATATCAAAATAAAAAAAGAGTCTTGAACATGCTCCGTCTTCTCAAAAGCTGGTCCAGTGTACCTGTCAACTGGTGACCTGAGAATACAAGTTATTTTGAAAGAGTAGATCAGCATTTAAGCTGGTGAGTTGATAAGTATTTTAGTGCCAAATGTTTGTATAAGTTTGACGAAAGTTTGTAAGTGTTTGATGTAAATGTTTGTATACTTCCTAAAAAATCCTATATTTTACTAAAATGGAGAGTAGTTTTCTACCAAGACCCGACTGTTCTGTATGTTTGTTCTTTTGTAAAAGTGAGTGTTTTTCCCAAATATGACTATTATTACTAGAAAATAGTTTACATTACCATTTATGTGAGAAGATCACTATATGAATGTAATGGGAAAAATTACAGTGTACATTAATGTTGTAATAAGTAACTACTAAAGAACTAACTACCTTAAAACCAATTTGTTTAATTAAGGTTAAAATGTGATGAGGTTATAACCAAACTGATTGACGACTGTTTAACACGACGACCTGTTGGCGTCGAAACTGATGTGACATTTGTCACCCCTTCGCTTGTCTGCCAGACTGTAGCTAATAGTTGGGATGTGGGATTGTCAGTCACGTATAGATCTGTACACACAATGCCCGCTCTCCCTCCAGGAGACTCTGGTTACAAAACGTGACCTAACAAGTATTTTGCTATGTCGTGAAGTAGTGGTTTCACATTAATGTTATCTTGTTCTTGTAAGAGGATGTATGTTCCTTTCGGTTCTTGTTATTGTATGTGCCTTTCGGTTCTAGTTATTGCATGTTCCTTTCTGTTCTTGTTATTGTATGCTTGAACTAACTCATGAATGAACTGACTCTTGTAAGTTTCATTGTTCTAGAAATAGTAAATAGTAATCCTCTAAACTATACCTATTATAGTTTACTGGTAAGCTATATAGTTGAATGAGTGATCATGTTTGTACACCTTTGCTACCCAATGGTATTGAACTGATTGGAAGAACTTTTATATCTACATACATATACATAATATATATCTAAGATTTAAACGAAACTCGGACAAACAACCGATACCCTAAGTCCACAACCAAACAAGGAACATGAAATAAACTCTTTCAACCTTATTTATATAACTATATCTATATAGACATGATTTTGACCATATATAAGTTCAAAAGAGTTTTGTAAAATGATAAAGAGTTTATCATATAAAAAGAGTTTTAACCATTTGAATGGTTATTGATGACTTGATGTTAGTTTATAAAATTATTTGAAACAGTTTGTTTGATAACACATTTTTGAAGTCTAGGAAATCCTTTTGTTTGATAGTTATAAATCACATGTGATTGATATTATAAGTATAATGTTTTCTACTTGTATTCCCCCCATAAAAGCATTTAAAATCATTAAAAGATAAGTTTAGGGGTATGAACTCACCTGCAGTGAGTGATTCGAATGAACGATCGATATAGGATGCTAAGTATGCCAAGTGAAGTCTCGAGCACAAACAGATCCTACTAAGAATATAATGACACATATATGTATATAATTACAGTATATAACAACTAATCATGTAAAGGAACAACCTTAGGTACTAGGAAACACTTGTAATGAAGTGTTACAATCACATATGATTATATGAAAGGGCTGTTCAAGGCCACACTATAAGTGTTTACGGCCATAGGAGAGTTTACGGCCACACATGAAGTGTTTATGGCCCTAGGCTTGATCCTATGAAGGGTTTACGGCCATGGGTTGAAGGGTTCACGTCCACCCCAAGATCTTATGAAGGGTTCACGGCCCAAAGAAGGGTTTACGGCCGTGAACTCTTGAAGATCATGCATTTGGGTGTACTGGGCTTAGAACTCTCAAACAGACCTTAACAAAGCTAAAAGTTGACAGAAACAAGTCTGACTTTTGGTTGAATTGATTGGCTTTTCAAGATAGAAATTTTGGGTTGTCACATCATCCCCCCGTTAAAGGGAATTTCGTCCTGAAATTAGAGTTTAAGCAATTATAGATAAACTAAAGGAAAAAATGAGAATAGTTCAGTTTCGTTTGATACTCTCGCTCCTAAGTGAATTCAGGTCCTCGCTATGCATTTTAAGTTGACTTTCACTTTCGGGATAGGGATCTGATTAGTCCTAATGACTTCGCCGTCTAGGATTTCTACGGATTCTTCGACAAGGTTGAGGTTCTCGCTTACCATGATCAAAGCGAGTGAGATAACAAAAGTATCGTCGGATGAACAGTTTTCAAGTTAGAGACGTGGAAAGTAGGGTCCATGTTATTGGATTTCCGAAGTAGTCGAGGTCTATAAGCTACTGGATCGACTCTAGTATGAATCTCAAATGATCTTACGTACCTTGGATTTAGCATTCCATGCTTTCCGAATCATATTCTGCCCCTCCGGATGAGACCTTCACCTAACGAGGTCACCAACCTGGAATTTCCATGGGTTTTCTCTTATCAAAGGCGTTAGCTTTTCTGCCTGACCCTGGGAGCTTCACGTCGCTCCTGGATTTGTACTCTCTTCTCGGTAGTTTCTCGGATGAATTCCGGACCAACGAAGGTGACGTCTGGAAATCGGACCTCTAGCTACTTGCATGTCCTCTACTTTAATCCAGTGAAGAGAGAATCTGTACTTGCGACTAAAGAGGGTTTCGAACGGAGCAACTTTAAATGCTAGCATGGTCAAGGACTCGACTAGTTGGCAAGTGGGTATTCTTGTTCTACGAAAATCTATCACATATGCTCGTCGCACAACTTCTAATGATGGAATAGTTCTCTCATTCTGTGTGTTGGTTTAAGGATGGTAGGCTATGCATCATGACTGTCCTAGTTTCCAAACGTTTATGAAGTGACTGCCTGAACTGGGAGATGATTCTACTATCTCAAACGGAGATAACAAATATTGGAACACCGTGCAGTCTAACTAACTTCTCGGACTCACGTCCTAGTTAACTTCTCTATTTTGCCTGATCCCTTAAAATTGTAGGAAGGGTGCGTGTTTGGCTAATCTGACGACGATCACCCAAAATGGCAACCAAGTCCACCTGTTGCCTTGGTTAACTTGATTATGAAATTCTTTGTAATCCGCTACCACTTCCACTCAGGTATCTCCAGTTGTTTGTAGTAATCCTGCGGGCTTTTGCCCTGAAATTCTTGATAAGACTCATTCTTAGGTCATCCACCATCTCCTCGTGTATACTAGTTGTATATAATTTGGATTGACAAAATGTTCGGATGGCTGGCTCTGCCCCAATACCCCAACCAGACAAGGAACAGGAGATAGGGCGGAGTCACACATCCTACATCTTGTTGAGTCTAAATTGTATACCACTCTTGCGTATACACTTAGCAGCGATTGATTAATCTAATGGGTTCTTAGTTTCTATTCTTGAACTTGGCTTGCGGTACGAGTAGTCTTTCTCATAGATCTACTTGGTATACTTCGGGTGGTTACTGACTTATGAGACTTCTTTGGTGTTTTTCGCTTCAAGTCTATTAACTAATGGGTAGGTTAGAATGGCGGGGTACCCCTCGCATGGGTACTTCTGAAGTTCTGAAGTGAGAGATGATATAAGGGTTTGCGTTATGGATCGGAAGAATTTCATCTGACGGTTGATTAAAGGATGAGTTCTTTTTACACAACACATAAATTTTGAATGGTAAGGACCAAACCAAACCATGTCGGATGATGATGTCGAAACTTCTTGATGAATCAGATATTATGTTAATTGGAAGAAGAAATGATTACTAGGACGATGAACTAACCTTGGTATGATTACTACAAACCCTATTTTATCAAAATTAATAAATACAACTAAACAAGGGTTCTGATAATTTGAAACAATGAACTTTCAAGAAATGAAGTCTACTAGGTCTCTCTATAACCGTTTGGTGTACACTAGTCCTGTATAAATAATTAATGGGGTTTTGGAAGCGTACCAAAATTATAGCAGGGTTCTTTGATGCTTCCCCATATTCTAGGGTCAAACTCCTCCTGCTCCCCCGCTATTCATCTTTGTTGGACAGTCCCTTTTCAAATGTCCTATTTCACCACAAAGGTGGCATATTGGACTGGTTCCAGCATTAGTGGTTGAAGTAATGTGTCGGATCGGAATTCTGCAGAAACGGGTAGCATGCCCGTTCATGTTGCAGTTCATGCAATGCATCACTCGGCAGACTCCCATGTGATGGAAGTTGCACGCTTTGCACTTGGGTAGATTTCCCGCATACTGCCTTGCTGGGATAGGGGTAACCGGGATACTAGTAGAAACGAAAGTAGGAGTAATAGATGTCGTGGCCGCAACGGCTGCCACTGGTTGTTGTCTCTTAGCTAACTTTTGAGGTGATTTGCCCTTCTTTCTATCCCAAAATTTCAGTTTCTTGTTCTTAGATTTGAAGTTCGGAGTATCTTCGCAAGTAGGCACTCGTTTTTGCACTTGATTATCACCTTTATTGGGATTGTCGATAACAATTCCACTACCATTTGCGTTGTTAGCGTTAAGGTGAGTCACGACAGCTGTTACGGCAGCTGTGACCGCAACTTGAAAAGTAGCCATATCCATCTGAAGGATTGGTGTTCTGCCAACGGGTTGGTTACGTTTCTTCGGAGGCATGATTCGGTTACATGATAAGGAAATGACTTCGTGAGCATTTATGGTTGGCTCTAGATGTATTCTAATCATTTACGTGAATGTAACTTTTTCGTTTTGTTATACTGTTCTCGATGATTCGACCTACGTCCCTATGATGCAGTCCTGGTAAGGAGTAGAAGTATATTTCGATTATGGTCACAAGGTGGGTGTCATTCGAACTAAGTTATCTTTTGTTGGAGGATATCGTGTTCCAACTTTCGAAAAGATTTGAAAGTAGCTCATAATAGAGTCTACAAAAAATAGACTTATGAATTTTTAGAAATAATCACTCTCAATTAAGATTTCGTGATCCGATTTATTGTTGTTAGTCATGACAGAAAAGACGATAAGCTTAAAACCTAATGGTAGTAATGTAATCGCTAATTCACTAGGTTGCATTAGTTTATTAGTTATTACTATGATGAAAAAGGCACCCTAACACATCGACTGGACACGCGTGGTTGCATTAGTTTATTAGTTATTACCATAATAACTTAGCGAAATAGTACTTGCAAAACATGAATATTTACAGGGAAAAGTGCTACTTAGAGCATAGATAAGAAGGCTATTACTTAAACCAACAGAAAGGATGAGTAAAGCAGCTCTTACTGGCGACGAGTACCTCTCGGATGAACCCTTAATTCGGCCAGCTGACGCCCCACCTCAAGAAGGTGTCTTTCATACACTATCTGGCGTGCTCGAAGCTCTATGACTTCATCTCGAGTCGCAACTAGCTCTTGCTGCAGAGTCTCATTGTCTATCATAGCTGTCCTATGAGCAAATTCAAGATTGTGAATACGAACCGTATTGGCGTTTGTTTCCACATCGAGCTCCACGGTTTGTTCAATGGCTGTCATTACTAGTTCAACATTGCGAGCCAATCGACGAACCAATATTGGAAGAATTCTGTCTGCAGATCCTCCCTTAATTAGGTTGTAGAAGCTTCGGTCTCCATTTTAGGGTAAGGGTTGACCCTGCTCACGGCTCCACCTACCCAAGTTCTCAGCCCACAAAGGCGTCGGTCCTTGAAAAGCCGGACGAGTGTTAGGATTTGGGATTGGAGCCACTAGGGGTAGATCATTGACTTCTGGCTCGGAGTCAGAATCCTCTGGGAAATTTTCTGCAAAATCGTAATCTAAGGGAATTTCATGATTCTCTTCTGGCTCTGCATCGAGCCATCCACCATTTCCTTGGTCGGGGAGGTACTGGTCGCCGGGGAGATGGAATCCAACCATGTTATATATGCGAGAATAGGGGTAAAAGAGATAGTTAATAGACGTACTACTTAAGATAATTATAAGATGATCCTTATCAGTTACTTCAATATTTGCATAGTGCATACAAGTCATATTTAGCCAAAACAGAATAGACCTTCGAATAAGTGACCCTAACTCTAATTCCACAACCAAACAAGGAACAAGAAATAAAGAAAAGATCATAGATTCTAAGTCTATGACACCCTAGTCACATATAACCTTAGCGTATCCACTCCGCAACTATTGACCTACTAATAAAGACCTTTGTGTTCTCAAATAAGTAATTTATAGTAACACAACATACTCCTATAGTATTTTAAGTTTATGTTCTGTTCTAAAGTTCTCATTGTAGTAGTGCTGGTAAGTTTTTAGACTTGCTGCAACACCACAACCATTCCTAGGCACATGCTAATCACTTCTCGGAAAGATATAGTTGATCAGGCAATATCACTCCTAGATCAGATTATATGTCCCCAAGCCTACTTGTGCTGTCCAACAACCGCAATACTTTTGTTTTGTTCTAGTATAACACTGATCCTAGTATGAATGCATGTATGTATACTTTAGTTAAATAATTTATTATTTAAAAAGTATAAACTCTTGGTCATAGTATTTTTAATCCGGATGTGTTTATACTTGTATATCTTTTATGGGTTGATATACTAAATTCAATATAAACAAAGCTCTGATACCAATCTGTCTCACCCCCAAACCAGAACGCCAGAAACGTTCGGGGGCGGAAGACGTCATGTTCAATATCATAACAATGCAAAATAGTAAAACAAGCAACAACATCATCCATTGCATTAATAATATAACTTAATACAAGTGTGTTCTGGGTAAACTTCGAAAGACACCAAAAATATATATATCAAAATAAAAGACGAGTCTTGAACATGCTCCGTCTTCTCAAAACCTGGTCCAGTGTACCTGTCTACTGGTGACCTGAGAATACAAGTTATTTTGAAAGAGTAGATCAACATCTAAGCTGGTGAGTTCATAAGTATTTTAGGTCCAAATGTTTGTATAAGTTTGATGAAAGTTTGTAAGTGTTTGATGTAAATGTTTATATACTTCTTAGAAAATCCTATATTTTACTAAAATGGAGAGTAGTCTTCTACCAAGACCCGACTGTTCTGTATGTTTGTTCTTTTGTAAAAGTGAGTGTTTTCCCAAATATGAGTATTATTACCATAAAATAGTTTACATTACCATTTATGTGAGAAGATCACTATATGAATGTAATGGGAAAAATGACAGTGTACAGTAATGTTGTAATAAGTAACTACTGAAGCACTAACTACCTTAAAACCAATTTTTTTAATTAAGGTTAAAATGTGATGAGGTTATAACCATACTAATTGACGAGTGTTTAACACGATGACCTGCTGGCGTCGAAACTGATGTGACATTTGTCACCCCTTGGCTTGTCTTCCAGACTGTAGCTAACAGTTGGGATGTGGGATTGTCAGTCATGTATAGATCTATACACACAATGCCCGCTCTCCCTCCAGGAGACTCTGGTTACAAAACGCGACTTAACAACTATTTTGCTATGCCATTAAGTAGTGGTTTCACATTAATGTTATCTTGTTCTTGTAAGAGGATGTGTGTTCCTTTCTGTTCTTGTTATTGTATGTTCCTTTATGTTCTAGTTATTGTATGTTCCTTTCTGTTCTTGTTATTGTATGTTTGAACTGACTCATTATTGAACTGACTCTTGTAAGTTTCATTGTTCTAGAAATAGTAAATAGTAATCCTATAAACTATACCTATTATAGTTTACTAGTAAGTTATGCAGTTGAATGACTGATCATGTTTGTACACCTTTGCTACCCGAAGGTATTGAACTGAATGGAAGAACTTTTATATCTACATACATATACATAATATATAACTAAGATTTAAACGACACTCGGACAAACAACCGATACCCTAAGTCCACAACCAAACAAGGTACAGGAAATAAAGTGAGTTATCAGTCGTAAGCCCTTTCAACCTTATTTATATAACTATATCTATATAGACATGATTTTGACCATATATAAGTTCAAAAGAGTTTTGTAAAACGATAAAGAGTTTATCATATAAAAAGAGTTTTAACCATTTGAATGGTTATTAATGACTTGATGTTAGTTTATAAATTGATTTGAAACAATTTGTTTGATAACACAGTTTTGAAGTGTAGGAAATCCTTTTGTTTGATAGTTATAAATCACATGTGATTGATATTATAACTATAATGTGTTCTACTTGTATCCCCCCCCCCCCATAAAAGAATTTAAAATCATTAAAATATAAGTTTAGGGGTATGAACTCACCTGCAGTGAGTGATTCGAATGAACGATCGATATAGGATGCTAAGTATGCCAAGTGAAGTCTCGAGCACAAACAGATCCTATTAAGCATATAATGACACATATATGTATATAATTAGTGTATATAACAAATAATCATGTAACAGAACAACCTTAGGTACTAGGAAACACTTGTAATGAAGTTTTACAATCACATATTATTGTATGAAATGGCTGTTCAAGGCCACACTATAACTGTTTACGGCCATAGGAGAGTTTACGGCCACACATTAAGTGTTTACGGCCCTACGCTTGATCCTATGAAGGGTTTACAACCATGGGTTGAAGGGTTCACGGCCACCCCAAGATCTTATGAAGAGTTCACGACCTAAAGAAGGGTTTACGGCCATGAACTCTTGAAGATCATGCTTTTGGGTGTTTGTTTCGTGGTTGGAAATCAAGAGTTTCTAATGGCTAACAAGAGTATGGAAGGGATACTTACTTAATGGAAGTCTTGAAGGTGTTTACGGCCCCAAGAACAAGTGTGTGTTCTTGGTGAAAAGATGATGATTTGAAGATCTAAACCCAAAAGAGTTGAATTCGTGGATGAAATCAAAGGGTTTCACTTGAATAAGAAGGATATCAAGTAAGAATGGAAGAACCACTTACACTTTTGAAGATCAAGGAGGATATCCTTGATGATACTTGAGAGAGAAAGGAGAATTCTTGACTTGAAGATGTGAGAAATGAATTAATAATGAAGGAAACCATTCATATGAATATGGGTTCACGACTAACATGGGTTTACGGTCGTAAACCCTAGTTTGCGGCCGTAAACTCCTTGTGAAGGGGCTTACGGCTCAATTGCAAGTCAATGAACTCAAGTAAATACCTCCTAACACCTAATCCTTGAGTTTATTAAGCTTAGAACTCTCAAACAAACCGTAACAAAGCTAAAAGTTGACAGAAACAAGTCTGACTTTTGATTGAATTGATTGGCTTTACAAGATAGAAATTTCGGGTTGTCACATCATCCTTTTGGAGTTGGGCTATGAGCTTCTTGTTGAGATGTCCAAGACGACAATGCCACAAGCATGCCTTGTCCAAAGCATTGGACGAATCAATATTCAACACATTATTTCTTAACTTATCTACAACATTCATAGTTTCATATACACCATTGCAAGGTAATGCTTCAAAATAAAATATACCATTATAATAAGCATAAGTTGCACCAACTTCATTATTAAACGAATATCTAAAACCTTGTTTGTACAAACTATGAAAAGAAATAATATTTCTCACCATATCGGCTGAATAACAACAATTATTCAAATATAATTTTAAACCATTTCTAAGGGATAAAGAATAAACTCCAATCTTGGTCACAGGCAACATTTTCTTATTTCCCATGATTAAGTTTATCTTCCCGTGCTCCACCTCCCTACTTCTTTTTAGTGCCTGCAAATCAGAACAAATGTGAAATCCACAACCTGTCTCAAGGATACAAGAATTAGCATGTGATGAGTTATTAGATTGAATAGTGTAAATACCTGCAAATGATGGTTTGATCTTCCCATCCTTTATATCCTGCAAGTACTTGGGGCAATTCCATTTCCAGTTCCCTTTTTCATGAGAATGGAGGCAGTCGTCATCCTTCGGTTTGGAAGAGGGATTAACGGAACCAACTTTGGTCCCACTTGAAGAGGACCCATCAAGGGACTTTCCCCTTGTGGTTCTTGGAGGGAGCCTTCCTCTTCATTCCCTTTCCATGTCCTATTGCCAGAACAGGGGAAGAAGTAGTAGTAGGAGTAGACACAACCGATTTCCCTTTAAGGTTGCTTTCTGCAGTCCTTAAAAGCCCTGTAAGCTTTCTAAGAGTGACCTCATCCTTGTTCATATGATAATTCATACGAAACTAATCATAAGAAGAAGGTAAAGAGTGTATAATTATATCTATGGCCACCTCTTCATCAAAATTGACATTCAATTTTAGCAAGCAGTCCACATATCTCTGCATCTTGTGCAAGTAGGCCGTGATGGGTTCACCATCCTTCATTTTGGTTGTGATCATGGAGGCAATGATCTCATACCTCTCCTGCTGAGCACTTTGATGGTATCTTTCCATCAAATCATGATACATTTTATAGGGATAGTAGTCCTCATAGGACTTTTGCAGCTCAACAGTCATGGTTGCAATCATAAGACATGACACCTTTATCGCATCCCTCTCATGAGTAGTGTGTTCAGCGATTTGTTCAGGAGTAGCAGTGATGACATCAATCTCCTTTAGCTCTTTATCAAGGACATATTCTTTGTCCTCATAACGAATAGTCATTCTAATGTTTCGAATCCAGTCATTGAAATTCGAGCCATCAAAAATGATCCTCCCACATAGGTTCATGAAGGAGAAAGAGCCTGAAGGAGTTGGTGTTGAAGCATTGTTTGGGGTAGACATCTGAAAAGGAAGAAGAAAAAAGTTTAGATTAGATGAGAATCCTTAATATTACACCCAATATCAAATATTAAGGCTAGGATCCAACACAATATTCTACAACTACGAAGATGGATGCTGTAATCCAATTGAAGAATATTTGAAGGTAGGTAAATGACGATTTACCAATTTCCACCATGAAAAACGAAATAGATTATTAGGTTTTAATTGGTTTGAAATTCCTAGATCTTTGAGATTCATTGAACTTTTCAAAGGCATGTTTAAATCTCGATTGTGCCCTTCAAGTTTGTGACTGGGATGCCGAGGATCACAAACAAGGTGTCAATAACCATGAAAATTAACATGGTACACCCAATGTTACAAATCACCTAATCAATGTGCCGGTTAACCACACGCGCTCCATTGATCTATGATTAACCTCAATCTATCCTTTTTCACACATTGTCAGCCTCAGATTAGTGTGCTGGTTAACCACACACACTCCACTAACGACTTAACAAGGTGCAAAGCGTAATTTCATTGATTAGCACAATTTTCACATTTTTCCTAAAGTAACTAAGATTGGGAATTAAATAAAATTTTAGTTACTTTATATTTATCATTATACTTTTAATGAGGGAAAATTAATGTCCTATCCTAGCCGTTCGGCTAACGACCCTCCATTAGTCAAGGAAGCGGTGGGTGAGAGTCGACACCCATTAAACCACCATTTTATAGGTAGTAACCTTATATATATATATATATATATATATATATATATATATATATATATATATTATTAAACTTATAATATTATAAAGTATAAGGGTTGAATTTTAACTTTTAAAACTCTAGGGTTCGAAATTAAAGTTTCATGTAATGGGACTTTGCAAATTCCAAAACTTTAGAGCAAGTTTTGAAACTTGTCAAAATTCTTCACATTCATAACCTATAAGTTTAATTTGGTTTTAATGATGAGACCGTTCATTTTCCATAACTTGAGGACAAGCTATGGGGGTCATTAAACATCAATTAGATCATATTTGTAACAACTAAATTGTCATATAATTCTTGATCTAACTAAACTCATATGCAAGGCAATTCTATATGAACAATTTTAAAAACAATTTGGTTTATCATATAAAACAACAACTATTTAAAACTTTGATAATTATCTTTCAATTAGATGAGTATGATCACTACCATATCTTAAAAACATATTTTTATGATTCAAAACAGTTTGGGGTAATGATCATATCCAATATTGGCCAAAAACACGAATTTCTGCACTCTGAACAGCCAACTCTACGAGTGCATCAACTGGACTCGTCGAGTAGCTGTATTTTTGCATGGACTCATCGAGTTCCCTAGTGGACTCGGTGAGTTCATCAGTCAGAATGCAGAAAACTCGATTTTTTCAACTTTGAAAACATGTAAGTATCAAATATAATAGAAAACAATCCTCGTCTCTGATACAACTGTTGGGTTTTGAGCACTGTAACACTTCCTAAGTGCACATGCAACCCTAAATGCTTTGTATCTATGTTTTCTCTAATTATACATGCATTTTCTATTTCCAAAGCATTCACCCTAACTAGCATATAATTGAAGCTATATACCAAAACTTTGTTTTGGATGCTTACCTCTTGAGTAGGGTAGAGTTCTTGACCTTTGAAAGCTTGAGCACCTCAAGTGTGATGCCTCTAATGGTTCAAAAACACCAATATGCAAAAGGAGGTTCTAAGAGAATAAGCTATTTGACTCTATTGAAGGTGCAACCGATTTTGGAGCATGGAGGGGGCTATTTATAGTTGTGGCAAGTGCTAGGGTTACACTTTGCAAACCCTAATGATCCATGACTTTCCAAATTCCTATGATCCATGGGTTTAACCTCCATGGACTATCCATGGGTTATATTATTGGTTTAGCCCACTTACATAATCATGGATCACTTAGCCCATACTATAAGTATCATTGATTTATATAATCAATCCCTCCATATTTAGTTAGTCTCTTTTGACCACAAAATTAATTCCAAATTAATTCTTGGACAATACTAATTAAATAACCATATTAATATATTATACTTATAATATATTAATAAATCATAAATAACCTTATTCTCATAAAACCATCATATCAAATTGCACTGGTGAAGGCAACCCAAAAGGACCATGCTACTATCGGGTCAAGTACATACCAGTTATAGTTATGGGCTTAGACACCAATCCAACAGATAGGGCATCAGTCATAGGCTTGGTTTTGAACTCATTGTTTGCTCATATAGATACAAACTAGCTTACTTATTATAGCAACAAACTTTGTTTCTCATTATAGCAATGTACTTTTATCTATGGAAACTTTTATATCAAACCTTTATTTAATAAACCTGTGAGCTTACCAACTATTTTCATAGTTGACGCTCGTTTGACATGATTTTTCAGGAAATAATTAGTAAGTGGATATAAAGATTCATCATCATAGAGCATGCTGCATCATGTGGAAGTTATTTAATGAAGTTAACTTTTGAACAATGTTATTTTGGGAAACTTGTATTTTTTTTTGTTTAAATTATGGGTTGTAAACATTTAATATGTATCTTTACCTTTTTTAATGAAACCTTTATCGTTGTCATATCTTGCGTTTCCGCTTTAGCGGGGTGTGACACAAAGGGTTTACTTGCCATACACCCTAATTGTCAAGTTCAACCAATTGCATCATATTCAATAGAAAAAAAAAAGCAAACCAAGGCTTTGATACGACTGATGGGTTTTGAGCATAACAAACAATCCATATATGTTCATGCAACCCTAATTGAACATACAAGCATTGAACACAAAAGGAGAAACCCTAGGATGCATCAATTATTTTCGAAATTAACAAGAACAAAAAGAAGACTAACCGTTGAATGTTATGTAGTAATAACAAACAATTCCTTGTTGTTCTAGAAGCTTGAGAACTAGTGTCACAAGTGTAACACCTCTAATGGCTCACAAACACACTTAGGTGTTGTTTGATTTTTTGAAGCAAAAATTCATGAAGTCTGTGGACCACCTCTGCAACCCTCTACAGTAGAAGAGGTGGACCAAATGACTGCAGACTGTAATTAGAAGCATGTTTGTTTTTTTAACATCTGCATGCTACTGCAGATATTAAAAAGTTAAAATAAACTGATTTTATAAACCGGAAATAGTTTTTTAATACCGAAAAATAAAAATTTATAACATTTCAGCAAGAATTTATGATATTTCAGCAAACAATAATGATATTTAAAAAAAAAAGATATTTTAGCAAAAAATAATGATATTTCATCAAGAAGTTATCATTATTCACTATAAAAAAATAAAATAAAAATTCAACAAGAAAAAACAAAAAAAAAACAAAAATAAGGTAAAATAAGATTTCAGCAACACATAATCAAGATTTCAGCAAGAAAAAAGAAGAAGAAGAGGTTGGAAAAGGTTCGAAGAGGCAATACAAGTGTTGCGCCAAACAGAACACCCGCAGAGGTTTTGACTCTGAAGACTTTTAAAAAACAAACAACTGCGAGATTAAAAGTGTTGTGTGTGTGCTGCGTCGCGTAGCAATAAGAGGCCTGAAGAGGTTTTTTTACAAAAAACAAACAACACCTTAGCAAGAGGATGATATGAGAGAGAAGGAGGAGGAGGAGGAAGCTTCAAAATTTCGACTCTTCTTAGGGTTTAGAGTATGGCCGAAATCAAGAGGGGGTGTAGCTCCTTATATAGATGTGGTTGCTTAGATCCAAAGCTAGGGTTCGCTGGAGGAAACCCTAATCCCTTAGCTTAAGGCCTAAGCAGCC
This sequence comes from Lactuca virosa, assembly GCF_052849685.1. Lineage (NCBI taxonomy): Eukaryota > Viridiplantae > Streptophyta > Magnoliopsida > Asterales > Asteraceae > Lactuca > Lactuca virosa. The sequence goes on along the minus strand of NC_136429.1, from coordinate 300,354,298 downwards.
CATGGACTCCCTATCCAAAAGACGAAAATTCTAGCGCCTACCTACAAGTTTTCGTCCAACCCTTCTAGGGTGGTCCAATAGCCCAAATCCACAACTATTAATAAATCGCTAAATAGCCCCCTGCACGTTTAATTAATTCTTTTAATCCTAAAATTAATTCCAAATTAAGTTATGATTAAATATTAATTAAACAATATGATTTCTAATTAAAATATTATTTCCATAACATTTTAATAAATCATTTATTAAAATTTATTAATCACATAATAAATTCTTCCTTTTTCTCAATAGGTGATCCTGTCTGGTTGCTAGTATGAAGGCAACCCAAAATCAGTGTGCTACTATCAATTCAAGTACATACCAATTATAGTTATGGGCTTAGACACCTAAGTTTCATGGCACTCCAAGATACAAGATTGCTCCCGAAGAAGATCGAGTACTCATAGGTAGACCGACGGGTCTCAAGACAACGAGGACAATCAACATCAGAATACCGCACAAGAGTGGTGTAAGGTGGCCTAGAAAATGAAAGTCTAAAAGAGAGTGTGCCCTTAACATATCGGAGAAGTCGTTCGATAGAGTGATAATGAGAAATAGTAGGAGCTTGAAGGAATTGACTGACTTGATTGACGACATACGGAGTATCCAGACGAGTGATCGTCAAATACTGAAGAGCACCAACAAGAGACCGATAATGTGAGGGATCAAAGTAAGGATCACCACTTTTATGAAAAGTCATGTTAGAGGCATCGAGAAGGGTAGCCCGAGAAAGAATGTCATGAGCATACTTGGATTGACTAAGAAATAAGCCACTTGACGTGTAAGCAACCTCAATCCCAAGAATGTAGCTTAGACGACCGAGATCTTTGATTGCAAACTCATTGTGTAAGCGAGTGATGATAAAATGAATAAAATTGTCATCATTTATGGTTAGAATTAAATCATCAACATAAACCAATAAATAGAGCACACATGAATCGCGCTTAAACACAAACAAAAACGGGTCAGCGCGACTACATTGAAACCTACTGGTAATCAAAAAAGAGCTCAATCGATGAAACCAAACTTGTGGATCCTGTTTGAGACCATAAAGAGCCTTGTTAAGGTGACACACGTGATCAGGAAACCGAACATCAAGAAAGCCTGCAGGTTGCTCCATATAGATGGTTTCACGTAAGTCACCATGCATAAAGGCATTGTTAACATCAAGTTGATGGAGAGACCATCCATTGATAAAAACTAAATACAAAACAGTACGGACTGTGGCAACCATCACAACGGGACTAAAAGTATGAGAATAATCAAAACCCGAAATTTGACTAAACCCTTGTGCAACGATAAGGGCTTTATGACAATCTATCGTGCCATCAGAACGATACTTGGTCCGAAAACCCACTTGCAACCTACCACATTGTGATCTATGGTTCTTGGTACTAATGAGCAAGTATGATTGAGACGAAGGGCAGATAATTCAACATCCATCGCATTCTGCCATTGGGAATGAGGAGACATAGAGTCAAAGGTAGTCGGGTCACATTGAGCAAACAGAGCAGCATATAGTCGATGTTTAGAAGTGTGAGCAAGGTCTGCATAATGTTTTAGTTTAAAAACACCAGCTTGGGCCCGTGTAAGAATGGGGTGACTACGAATAGATACAACTAATTGAACATAAGTAATTGGTGGAACCGTGGCTGTCAGAGCAAGATCTGTTGGTATAGGTGTGGTCGGTGTTACGAGAGTCGATGATGAGGCTGAGATCAATGAAACAATAGTCGTGGGTGAAGTTCTTGATGGTTTTTGAGCATTCTAACACTCCTATGGTGTACATGCAACCCTAGAAACCTTGGATCTATGTTTTACTATGATACATGCAAATTTGAGTTTTCCAAGGTTCTTAACCTAACTAGCATGGCATGGGGAACTTGAAACATAAAAGCTAGTAGAAGAACATAACTTTCTTGTTGCTTGGATTCCTTACGAACTTTGTTAGCCTAGAACCCCAAATGTGATGCCTCAAATGTTTCACACAACACCACAACTCTTGTAATAACTTTGAAACAAGTACACTATCACTCAAAATCGGCTAGCCCTCCTTGTTCTAGTCTTAGTGCCGATTTTGCCAGCCTATGGGGTCTTTATATAGTGTGTCACCTAATGGGTTTTCATTTCCTCCATGATCCATGGGTTTTAACATCCATGGAGCACCCTATGGGTTTTAGCCTAATCCAGTAAACCATGGATCATTAGCCCACTATATAAGAATGGTTGATTTACACAATCAACCCCATATATTTAATTAGTATCTTTTTTATCACAAAATTAATTCCAACTTAATTCTTGATCAATGCTAATTAAATAATATGATTTCATATTAATATATTATAACTTATAATATATTAAAAAATCATAAGTGTCCTTCTTCTCATTTTGTCTATCCAATTATCATGATGCCATGCAACCCAAATGAACCATGCCAAACCGGGTCAAGTACATACCAGAAATAGTTATGGACTTAGACACCTTATCCAACAGTCTCCCACATGGATAAGTCTAATAACTATAACTGCAAGTATGAATTCAGGAACCGATCAACAATCATAGCTCTTTCAAAGTCTCGCGAAACTAAGATGACCTGCCATTTAAGATAAGTGATCATATAATCCTCCGCTCTCAAGATATCAGCCGAACAAATACATGGAAAAATGTCGTACTTATTGTCCAACAGTTTTTTTCCCGATTTCCGATTTGTTTGACATAGAACTAAATCGAACACATCAATTTAGTTCTGACCGGACCCGGTACATAGGTCAAAACAAAATCATCGAGGGGCCCAGATATCGCTTCTAATCCTCCAAGGACTAAAAGGAACAGATAAACTTTGACTCATATGCTTGTTCTACTACTTGTTGAATCATACACAAAGGCACATTTTATAACATTGAATTACCAATGCGTTTTCGTACAATCAATGTATAACCAACTCATAGTCAACAACTCAGATCTCTAGGTTTGAAGACTTATATGATATTACCATCTCACGATCACTCGAGATAAATTCCATGAAGTGATACAAGTGAGCGTGGTTTGAATCCAATACTCGAATCACTATTCCAGGAGTACTCATGAACACTGCAGGCCCTTTGTCCCTGATAAACTGCAGACCCATTCATGACAGTCTTGCCTCATTACCTACTTCCAAAGTATGATTGACTGTGGATGGTTTGAATAATATGATATACCATAACATAATTATTCTGGAAGTCAAAATATGCAAAAATTGAAATGATAGTAAACGATTGACAGAAGATAGTAACACTTTACTTATAAATAAATAACAACTTTTATTTATCATCAAATGTCAATTACACTTTACAAATTTCAAAAGCTATTTAATTTCTAAAACTAATATCATCCTTTAGCCCAATGCACCTCGCGTGCTGAAGATGCTTAACCCTACTCAGTCCCTTGCGTGAGGGGATCTGGTGGGTTCTCATCGGATGATACCCTCTTTGCCACGAGGAGTCCTTCTTCTATTCGATGTCTAATGAAATGGTATTTTCTGTCGATGTGTCTGGATCTCCCGTGATCCCTTGGTTCCTTGGCTAAGGCAACTGCCCTTTCACTATCACAAAAAATCTCCATAGGCTCCTTTATAGTTGGTACTACTCCAAGGTCTCCAATGAAGTTCTTCAGCCATATCGCCTCCTTTGCTGCCTTGCTTGCTGCTATGTACTCTGATTCGCAGGTTGAATCAGCCACTGTCTCCTACATGAAACTTTTCTAAGTAATTGCTCCTCCATTTATGGTAAAGACCCAGCCTGACTTAGAGCGGAAATTGTCCCTATCAGTCTAGAAGCTAGCATCACTATACCCTACTACTCTCAAGTCATCACTCCCACCATGGGTAGGGACCCAGTCCTTAGTCATCCGCAGGTACTTGAGAATGTTCTTTACCGCAGTCCAGTGAGCCTTTCCAGGGTTCCCCTGATATCTGCTGATCATGCTTAAAGCACAGGCCACATCAGGACGAGTACAATTCATAGCATACATGATCGAGCCTACAGTGGAAGTATACGGTACTCGACTCATCTCAGCCTCTGTACTCGGGCTGTGAGTCTTACTCAGTCTGGCGTTACTCTATATCGGTAACTCCCCTTTCTTGGAATCCTGCATGCTGAACATATTATGCACCTTATCCAAGTAGGTACTTTGACAAAGTCCAGTTAGTCTCTTACTCCTGTCTCTGAAAATCCTTATCCCTAGAATATAGGCAGCATATCCAAGGTCCTTCATAGCGAAACACTTCCCAAGCCAGCATTTCACCTCCTGCAGAGTTGGGATGTCATTTCCTATGAGTAGTATGTCATCCACATACAATACCAAAAAGGTAACTATACTCCCACTAGCCTTGACATATACAAAGGACTCATTTTCGCTCCTCGAAAAACCAAACTCTTTAACTTTCTCATCGAAACAAAGATTCCATCTGCGAGGTGCTTGTTTCAATCCATAGATGGATTTCTAAAGCGTACACACTCTATTTGGGTACTCTGAACTGACAAAACCCTCTGGCTGACTCATGTAAACATCCTCAGCCAACTTTCCATTAAGGAAAGCGGTTTTGACATCCATTTGCCATATTTCATAGTAATGAAATGCAGCAATGGCTAGCAAAAGGCATGAAACCAATAAGACAATGGAACGTGCCCATGGAATAACATAGCAAGACCGGTTTCAACAATGTGGCGGTGCTTGCGTTCTGCTCGACAATTTTGTTGTGGGGTGTATGGACAAGAGACACGATGAAAAGTGTCATTGTCTTCAAGCAATTTCCGAACATATTGATTTTAAATTTTTGTGCCCCCGTCACTTTGAATAACTTTAATTTTATTATAGAATTTTTTTTGAACAAATTTAATAAAAGCTCCAAAAATCACATGAAAACCCGACTTGGTTTTGAGAGGATAGAACCAAGTAAATCAACAGTGATCATGCACAAAAATATCATAATGACGATAACCATCAATCGAATCAACAGGGGATGGTCCCTATAAATCACAATGAACTAAGTCTATTATATGTAAAGCACATTTGTCATTAGATTCAAAAGGTAACCGATGCACCTTAGTGTCACACCCCGCTAAAGCGGAAACACAGGGCATGGCAGTACAAAGGATCTCATAGCAAAAGTTAAAAGACAACACCAACCATAGTATTAAAAAGCACTACAAATTTACAATGAGTTTGAACAACTTTTTAAAAGAAATTACAATGTATTTAAAAGACAACACATGTGAATGCTCCTACAAGTAATGTGTACTTAGCTGCCTCTTACTAGAAGATTCCTGAAAAAGCATGTAAGACGAGCGTCAACTATAATAGTCGTTGGTGAGTTCACAGGTTTACAAAAATATTGGTTTCATGAATCGTAATCAAAGTTTTGATAAAAGTTTCCAAAAATAAAAGTACATTGCTAAAATGAGTAAATAAGTTTGCATAAACAAAGTTCGTTGTCATCATGAGAAATAAAGTACTTTGCCAAAATGAGATGCAAAGTTCAAATTCGCATGGAAAATATAGTTCGTTTCTAAAACAAGTAAACAAGTTTCGTTGCTAGAATAAGTATACAAGTTTTCTTGCTAAAATGAGTATACAAGTTTCACTGCTAAAATGAGTATACAAGTTTCATTGCTAAAATAAGTATACAAGTTTCGTTGCTCAAATGAGTATACAAGTTTCGTTGCTAAAATGAGTATACAAGTTTCATTGCTAAAATGAGTATACAACTTTCGTTACTAAAATGAGTATACAAGTTTCGTTGCTCAAATGAGTATACAAGTTTTGTTGCTAATATGCGATGTAAGATTCCTATGTGCATCAAGTTTCCATTCATGAGTTCAAAACCAAAGCCTAATGATCGAATCGTGCCCTATTGACTACTATGTGTATCGCAAACATAGTGTATAAAATATGGTAAAATGCACTCAAGCGAATCGTGCGAGTGAGAAGTTGTCTACCTCCTAATAGCGTTATCCATAATGACCATGGGCTCAAAAGAGTTAATGAGTTGTGTCAAACGATTCCAGGGTCTTAACCGCGATACATTCCTCATGAATTAAAGTAACATACACATACATGAAAAATATAGCAACCAAGTTTATACGTGTAAAAATAAATACAATGAACATAAATAGTTTAGGACACGCTTTTCCAACCCAAAACTTAAAAACCAAAAATAGGGGAGGCGTGAATACTCACAATGATACGTGAAGGTATTTTTGATGCCTTAAGCTAACTTCCCTCACGTCCTACTACTGATTTCCTACGATAAGGTTACACACTAGTAAGTCTCTAGTCAAAAATCTAACACTAGTATACTTAATTTCTACAACAGAATTATGTCAATATTGTGTCAAAATTAGGTTTTGTATAAGTTACAAACATTTTTTATAAATTTAGATTCCCATGGATTAATTTGTTAAATAACAAATTTAAGTGAAAAATCATATTTTTGGAAATGTCAATTGAAGTGTAACTATAACCTTTTGGAAGTTGTTTCAAATGGTTAAATATTCAAAACTAAGTCAAACAATTATAAAATGTTACAAACTTTGTATTTGAGTGTTAACAGAAGAAAAGGACGTGAAAATACGATATCCGGATGAAGTTTCATAATTTTTGGATAAGCCTAGGTATGTAATATACGATATTCGGATGAAGTTTCATAATATTTGGATAAGCCTAGGTATTTTTCATCAATTTAATCACTTAACAATTCATTAAATCGGGAAAAATAAGAAATTGTCTTGGAAAAATCTGGCAAATCTTTCATGGAGTCTTTATGTTGTCTAAAAGATGCGACAATTATGAAATATGGTTTTGGACATTCATAACTGTATTTTTCTATTTATTTCTCTTCAACAAAAATAAATTAGGAATCAACAGAAAACTGCCTTAGAAATGCATACAAATTCATGAAAAGTCTTTACCCGGCTCATAGATGATACATGAATTTTACCGGAATTTATTAACCATCAAAAGTATTTTATATGAATTATTTCTCTATTTTCTTGCAAAAACTACAATAAATCGAGATAAACGAGTTATTTTCTGCAAATTTCCATATCATCTTATTTTGTAGTTTGAATTCTGGGAAAATCGGATTGGAGCAGAAAAGATGTTTTAGATATTTATTTATGAATAAATTCTTTATAAGAATTCTTAACAATGTACTTTGATAATCAAGCCTTTAAGGTTGATGTTCATAACATGCATTATGATTTGAAGACCATGAATGAACTTATTATGTTCAAAATAATTTTTCTAAATGAAAAACTTGAATACATGTGGTTTTGGATCTTTAAAACTTGTAAGACTCAAGTTTATGGATTTGATTTAGGTTTTGATCATTGGATTTCACCTTCTAACAACATGCATGTTGTTTTTTGGTAAAATCCTACCACCTTCATCATCAAATTCGACATGCATGAACATGCATGTGAATAATCTCAAAAAAAAGGTGTAGAAGAGGGAGAATAATGGAAGAAAACGTGAAATTTTTAAAAGAAAAGTACAGAAATTATATGGAAATTAAATTTTCCTTGAATATCAACTTCAAATGATGAAGATTTTTGAGTAAAATGAAGGATATTTTATGGAAATGTCGTGGATTTTGGAGCTAATTCATAGAGGTAAAGAATGGGGGTTTTAGAGAGAAGAAAAGAGAGAAAACAAAGATTTCATCTCTCTGGATACCCAATCTCTCTCGTCATCTCTTTGGGTTTTCTCTCCACTACAATCAATCAACAAAATACAGAGATGTAGGGGTGTTCGTTTGGATGGATCGGTTTAATCCGATCCGATCAAGTGAATCCAAAATAATTTCGGTTTTCAAAACGTAGATCCAAATACTCCAAACTAAATTCAAATCCGATCTCATCCAACCAAATAATAATTCATTTGGATCGTTTTTTACTATTCGGTTTTCAAGAATCAAGACATTTCAACAATTATATAACTTTAGTATTAACTTAGTCTATAATATAAATTAAAAAAATATTGTTTAATTAGTTGTGAATTAAAACTTATAAATAACTATCAAGAAAAATATATTATATATTACTACTTTGTGGACAAATTTTTTTTGATAAGAAGTAGATATTAAAGTATTATAAATGATGAAAATTTTTAATATTCTAAAAGAATAATTTAGTAAATTTATAAATTATTAAAGATATATATTAGAAAGAACAAAATAATAAATTGCAATTCGGTTTTTTTGTACTATTCGGTTTTTATAATGTATACCAAAACCAATCCGAAATCCAAAATAATAATTCGGTTTTGCTAAAAACCAATCCAAAAATACGAATATCCGAACCAATTAGTCCGATCCAAATTGTCTAATTGGACAATTCGGTTTTATCCAAATAGTGTGTGACATCCCCATTTTTTTTACGGCCAGGAAAGACCAATTTCGTTTATGCTTTTTAATAAAAATCAGAGTAACTTCTTAAGAAAAGTGTTGTGGAATTTGTTCCCAAAACACAATATGATAAAAATTTATCAAAACATTTCTTAAAGAAAATGTATCTTCATTACATTACAAAACTCGAGATGTCATCGTCAATATAGATCAAAAGCATAAACAAAACATCATAGGCCATAAAACAAAATTGGCCTTAAAACAATATAGGCCTTACAACATTCCGTTTATTTTCTACTGGCCTAAAATCCATAATCTCTCGTCAAGTCATCCAACTATGATTTTGCTACTACCTGTAATACAAGAAACTGAGTGGGTCAGACTGGGGAGCCTGGTGACAATATAAGGTTTTCAACCCACAATAAATAAGTTTATTATTTTCAACAATTATTAAACCCGATTACCTGTTCCCATTATCCTCACCTTACGTCCCTAAAGCATTTCTCATAAGGGACCTATCCTAAGCAATTTCATCGGGATGGACAGTACTGCTAAGGGGATTCCTCAGCCATATATGTCTGTAATGCAACCATGGAGGGATGGAGTACACCCGTGAACACTTCGTTCACAAACACCTACAGGTTGTGAGCCAGCTAGCGTTCCACTGGACTTCCTAGAAAAGTATGTGGTCGTCATCCATACTCCGCGAGATGACTGGATCAACGTCAACATTCAGGCCTCTCATCATTTTATTTCACCACATACCAACTATTTCATCTACCCATGTTCTACCCAAAATATTTGTAGATATAACATACATACATGGTCCAGAACTATAAAACAAAGCTTACATCTTTCATCCAACATAACATTCAAAGCATAAAATACATATACGGTCTAGATCTGAAGAAAAAGTTCAGATCTAAAGGAAAGAAGTTCTGATCTTTCATCCAACAGAGATATCAAAGTATAAAATTTAGATCAGAAGAAAAAGTTTAGATCTGAGATGAGGAAGTGTAGATCTGAAGGAAAAGTTTCAGATCTGAAAGAAAGAAGTACAGATCTTTCATCCAGCAAACATCTCAGGTAAACAGATAACATATATATACACATAGCACATAATTTATATGAAATACTTCATATCTATATGTAAGATGAAAGTGACTATACACTCACCTGATACAGAGTGATTCGGACAGCACTTCGCTTCTAAAAATAATCTTCTTTGGCGAAACCGAAAAGTTTGCTTGAAAACCGGGCTCTGCACGGCCAGAGTTTCAAACCGAAAAACTCTTTTACTCGGAGCCTTCGGGTTCTCCGAGGCTTCCTTCTAGAGCTCGAAAGGATTCCTAGGCTTCAGGGGAGTTAGTATAGTCTAGAGAGAGAGTAGAAGGAGAAAGATGTGAGAAAAGAGTGAAGAAATCGGCTTGCCCTCGGCCCCCTTTTATAGTCGCGAGGGCTCGCACTACGTTGTGCGTCGTTCCGAGTACGTTGGGTGTACTCCGAGGTCGTACGACATGTATGCGAAGATGGATGGGTCATTGTTGCTCAATACAGACCGAGGAAAAAGTCAACACGCGGGGCGTACTTCGGTACGCTGGGCGTATCCCTCGCACCCAGCTTCGAAATTTCCCACTCCGACTTCTAAAATTCATATCTTTCGCGTACGAGTTCCGTTTTCAACGTTCTTTATATCCACACGTAGGTGAGACCATACTCTACAGCTTTCATTTAGACTTCTTCAGTTAATTCTTGACCGATTTTAAATTTAATAGTATGACAAGATTACACCGTTAAACGACCGTGTAAAACTCGTAACTTCTACATACGGACACTGTTTTCGTCTGTCTTTTTATCGTTGAGCTCCTATTGACGAGATCTTCGATTCTCATGTAGGTTGTGTCAGGTAAAAACCGCTCGATCTAATATTCGAACTTCGGGTTGTGCACTGCCGATCCGAAACTTAGAAAAATCATAATTTCCTCATATGAAGTCAGATTTGGACATTCTTTTGATGCACACTCTCGGTTTAAAAAATACTACGACTTTCGTTTAGATCGCTCGGGCTAAAAGTCCTCTATCGTAAATTCACTATTTACATCACGCAGTATCGTGCCGGTTTTGTCGCGAAACATCGACAGGCCATAACTTCTTCGTTATAACTCGGATTTCGGCATTCTTCATATCTCTGGAATCCTTTTCACAACCACTACAACTTTCTTCATAGATATCGGGTTTATCTAACATTATATTTTTGACGCTTATTTTTATCCTTTATTTATTATATTATTATAAACAAGAAATAAGCACACAAAAGCACATAATTCACATAATATTCAAATAATTCATCTTTATTACTTTAAAACGAGTTACAATGGTTGACCTAGACTATTACATCATCATTAGTGCTAAACCCAGAAACACGGGCGTTACAATTCTCTCCCCCTTAGGATGATTCCGTCCTCGGAATCATGCATTAGTAAACAAATATGGATAGCGACTTATCATGTCACTCTCCGTTTCCCAGGTGAGATTTGGCCCGTTCGAATGTTTCCATCGGACAAGCACTAAGTCGACCATCTTGTGTCGCACCTTCTTCTTCATACGGTCAACAATCGCCTTGGGCTCTTCGATTACCCTCTTATTCTCATCCATACTTAACTTTGAAATTGGAATTATGTCGGGAACTTCTCCCGTGAACTTCCTCAAATAACACACATGGAATGTGTTATGAATATTATCTAGTTCTTCAGGTAATTCGATCTTCTAAGCTTGGTTCCCAATCCTTTGAAGAACTTTGAACGGTCTAATAAACCTTGGTTCCCAATAGGGTCATTTTGACAAATTATGAATTTTTTATACATGCACCATATATGTTAATTTTGTTCAAAATGTCGATTTATACAATATTTTTAAATATGGACCATTTTTGTTAATTTATTTAAATAGAGACTATACCTTCAGTTAAATATATTTAGGAGGGAGATCATTCCTGTAATTTTAAAACATGTAATAATTACTTTCATTTTTTAAATGTAGAAATGTATTTTTTATAATAAAAAGTATGATGTTATATTAGACATAAAAAAGAAAATATGTTGCTATATATTGTATTTCGCACATGATTGATTTGTAGTTTCTGTGAGATACTATGTCGTGAACATAAGTTTTTTTAAGGTTAAAATGGTTAATTATTAATTTTTCTTTTCTGTCAACATAACTTTTTTTACGGTTAAAATGGTTATTTACTACTTTTCCTTTTTCAGGCCCTTGAATCTGAAAAATAACTTATATTTGTGTTGCTCAATTCAGATGCAATAGTAGATTATGAATGCTCCAACAATGGAGCACCTAAATTCCAATAATTTTCATAACAAATTTGCTGGTAAGAAAACAATGTTATTCAACTCAATTTGTTTGCATTTAGTTGTATTAAATTTATTTTAATGTGTATTTTTATCTAGCTTTTTACCCACCTTCTAGAATAATTGATCAGAACAGAGAAAGCTATAATGTTTTATGTGTATTAAAAAATGGAGGTGCTTAGACTATTGAGACTCGCCAAAAATTTGAGGATGATGAGGGTATATTTGTCTTATTTCCTTTGGTAGTTGTATCCATCTTATTTTATAATGTACTCTTCTTGGATGCAATATTTGACACCTCCTACATAAAGATGTAAACGCATGGAAACTGTAATAGCAAAATCATCTAAACAGTAAACAAATACCTCATGTCCATTATACCAAAGTTGTCACATGTTTCCAGTTTTGGCTTTTGTGCATGCATTTAGGTTAGCAAAATACTTTTTTTATTGTATACTTAATTAATAACATGTTTTACAATCGAACACTTTCTAACCCCCGCAACGTGGGGATCCTTTCTTAGTATAATAATAAAAATAAGAAAAAAATTACAAAAAAGATCCTTGTGGTTTGCCACAAGTCACAAAGTCAGTCCTTGCTAATTTTTTTTAATACAAATGGTCCTTTTGGTTTGCAAAACTTGCACGGATGACCCTTTTTTACTAACTCAGTTAGTATTAAGCCGTTGTGTAACATCCCGACTCCTAGGTATAATATTTATATAATTTTCATGATTTTGATTGAGCAACTCGACGAGTTGGAGGCCCCAACTCCTCGAGTAGAGAAGGATTTGGCCGCATGGATTTTATGACCAACTCGACGAGTTGCAGGGACCAACTCGACGATTTGGCGCTGTGGGAGGAAACACTAATTTTCTGGGGTTGTTTCCTATTTAAAGGACCTTAATCCCTCATTTCTGCCTCCCATGTCACCTTACTCCCCTGTGCGAAACCCTTATCGTTTAAATTGATTTAAAAGAGAAAGAAGAGCTAACTTTGGGCATTCTAGTGCACTCTTGGAAGATAAGAGGAGAGTGTCAAGGATTGGAATGAGAATGGACTGTTGGATCTAGTGTTTTATCCATACTTAGCTTTTGTTTGAAGGTAAAAGTCACTACCTTGCTCATTACTTTGATTAGATCTCGTGATTAGGAAGTTTTAGGGATTTTTCCATCTTTCCTCGAGACTTTGAGGATTTTGAGCTTGCCAAGAGATTGAGACTTCAGATCTGGACCTTATGAAGTCCCTTAAGCCAAAATTCCAAGCTTAATAAACCTAGAGGAGAGCTTTTATGCTTAGGACCCTAAATGGAACTTGTTTTGGCATTTCAAGCCCTAAGTGACATGCATGGACATAAAGCTTGCAGCTTTACATGGTATCTTAGCCTTAGGAGGCTAGATCTAGAGTTTTCGGTTGTAACTCTACCTTAAAACGTCTGAATGAGGAAATGGTCTGAAGGGACTCGACAAGTCGGCTAGGGTTTTCCCCGTCGAGTCTGGACATGAGTAACTCGACGAGTTGATGAGAAAACTTGACGAGCTAAGTTGGATTTTCGTGACATTGCTGAAGGAACGAGGGAACTTGACGAGTCACATAGATGCACTCGACGAGTCTGGTCAACATGGCCTGTTGACTTATGTTGACTTTAGGGTTTGGTCAAGACAGGGATTATGGTGACCATGGAGGGGTAAAATGATCTTTTACCCATCCTAAGAGTTAGAGAGAGAATAGCTCAGTTTATTTAGAGTTGTGATTTAAGTGTTATTTAGAGATGCTTATGACATGTAGGCAGGAATTAGACCGTTCGAGGGGTACACGCTTTCTTTGCTTACTTACGAGGTTAGCTATCACTATACTTACTGTTGGATAAGGTGTCTAAGTCCATAACTTATTTGGTATATACTTGACCCGACCCGGCATGGTCCATTTGGGTTGCACTTCACCCGAACTTGTTATGGATAATTTTATGAGAGTTGTATACTTACGATTTATTAATATATTATAAGTTATAATATATTAATATAAAGTCATGTTACTTAATTAGTTTTAATCTTGAATTAATTATGAATTAATTTAGTGATTAAAAGGAAGACTAATTAAATCATGGGCTATTATATTTATATGGTGTGGGCTAACACTCATTTGGAATGGGCTAAGCTTATATGGAAGTCCATGGATGATCCATGGAGCTTTTACCCATGGATCCTTGGAAGAGGAAAAGACATGGGTTATTAGGGTTTCACCCTAACTATGTACACTATATAAACAAGCTTATGTTGCATGAAAAAGACACTAGTGTGTGTGTAAGTGTGGTGGCCAAAACCAAGAGTTAGAATACTCTCTCATATATTTTCCAAGTTTGGGTGATTTGTGATTTCCATTTGAGGCATTCACATTATTGGTGCTTGGCTCTCAAACTCCAAGGAATCAACAATCAACAAAAGGTATGTAATTCATCTAGTTCTTTTGTGGTTTAAAGTACCCCATGCCATGCTAGATAGGTTATAAACCTTGGAAAATAATATTTTGCATGTATCTTAGACAAACATAGATCCAAGGTTTAATAGGGTTGCATGTACACTTAGGAAGTGTTAGAATGCTCATAACCCAACAGTGGTATCAGAGCCTAGGCTTGTTTGTTTGATACTTGATGCAAAATAGTGAAAAAAAGTCGAGTTTTTTGCTGTCTGCCTGATGAACTCGCCGAGTCCATGGGGGGACTCGCCGAGTTCATGTGTAAACTCAACCTACTCGGCGAGTAGGTTCGTGCACTCGGCGAGTAGGAGCCTCAGAATGCAGATTTTCGACTTTTGCTGCTGGAAATGGACTAGAAACATTACCCTAAACTGTTTTGGTGTTTTAAAACTTGTTTTAGTTGGTGTAATGGTTGTTCTAATCCATTTACAATAGCTTATATGAAAATTTCATGCTTTGTATGTGTTCATATAATTCTTGAAACTTTGATGATCATGTTCATGTTCTTATGAATTTAGAAGATGATAGGAATTATTTGCTGAATTGTTTAGGATTAATTCTTGATCATTTATGTGTTTTAATGGAGTCCATAATTTGTCCTCAAGTTATGGATATCCAAAGGTCACTTCTTTTAAACACACACTTAAAACACATAAGTTACATGGAAATGAAGAGTCTTCATTTTATGAACCTTTAATTCATAAGTTATGAAATGAAAAGTTTTGAATAGTTTCAAAACTTGTCCTCAAGTTTTGGAATTTGTAAAGTTACACACACTTTAATATACTTTAATTCCAAACCCTTAGAGTTTTAAAAGTTAAAATTCAACCCTTATACTATTTATAACATTAATGCTTAATTATTATATATATGTATAAGATCAAAGTCGTCATACCGCTAGTACGCCTCATTCACGAAGCCAGTCTATAAGATGGGTATAAGGTTGTTGCCTATAAAATGGCAACTTAATGGGTGTCCACTCTCACCCACCGCTTGCTTGACTGGTGGAGGGTCGTTAGCCGAACGGGTAGGACAAGGACTTATAAATTCTCATTAAAAGTATGATGAATATTATAAAGTAACTAAACCTTTTATAAATTCCCAATCTTAGTTACTTTAGGAAAATGTGAATATGGTGCTAACCCATGAAATTCACACTTTGTACCTTACCAAGTCGTTGGTGGAGCGTGTGGGGTTAACCGGCACACTAACTTGCACAATCGAGATTGAAACATGCCATTGAAAAGTTCAATGAATCTCAAAGGAATCTAGGAATTTCAAAACCAATTAAACCTAATAATTCATTTCGTTTTCATGGTGGAAATTGGTGAATCGTCATTCACCTACCTTCAAATATGTTATAGCTTAGATTACGACATCCCTCTTCTAAGTTATAATATATTGTGTTGGATCCTAGCCTTAATATTACATTTGGGTGTATTATTAAGGATTCGATATATCTAATCTAAACTTCTTTTCTTCTTTTCAGATGTCTTCCAACAACAATGCTTCAGGCTATAACCCTACTAGCTCCTTTTCCCTCATGAACCTCTGTGGGAGGGTCATCTTTGATGGTTCCAACTTCATGGATTGGATCCGGAACATCAGGATGGTTACTCGTTACGAGGACAAGGAATATGTCCTCGATAAAGAGCTAAAGGAGCTTGATGAGTCCACTGCTACTCCTGAGGAGGTCGCTGAGTATCAGGCACATGAAAGAGATGCCACCAAGGTGGCATGCATCATGATGGCCACCATGACAGCTGAACTCCAAAAGTCCTATGAGGACTATTACCCTTTTGAGATGCATCAGGATCTGATGGAAAGGTACCATCAGAGTGCTCGTCAAGAGCGGTATGAAATAATCTCCTCCATGATCACTACTCGTATGAAGGATAGCGAACCAATCACGAACCACATGTAGAAAATGTAAAGGTATGTGGACCGTCTAATGAAACTGAATGTGAACTTCCCTGAGGAGTTGGCAATTGATATCATTTTGCACTCCTTGCCCTCGTGTTATGATCAATTTCGTATGACATACCACATGAACAAGGAGGAAGTCACACTCAGTAAGCTTCAAGGACTTCTGAAGACTGCCGAAAGTGGTCTTAAGAGTAAGTCGGTTGCTACTCCTACTCCTACTACTACCCCTGTTTTGGCTATCGGGCAAGGCAAAGGGAAAAAGAGGAAGCACCCTTCGAAGGGTACCAAGGGAAAGTCCCTTGAAGGCTCCTCATCTGGAACCAAAGGTGGTTCTATCACTCCTTCTGCCATCCCTAAGGATGCTGAATGCTTCTACTGTCAAAATAAGGGGCACTAGAAGCGAAACTGCCCAAAGTACTTGCAAGATGTCAAGGATGGGAAAGTGAAACCATCCCATGCAGGTATTTACACTATATTGTCTAATAACTCACCATATTCTAATTCTTGGGTTCTTGATACAGGTTGTGGTATTCACATCTGTTGTGACTTGCAGGGCCTAAGAAGAAGTGAGGATGTGGAGCACATAAAGATAAACTTAATCATGGGGAACAAGAAGGATGCACCTGTTACCAAGATTGGAGTTTATACTTTGTTGCTAGATAGTGGGTTAAAGTTAGATTTGAATAAATGTGTGTACTCGTCTGAAATGGCGAGGAATATTATTTCCTTTCATGCTTTGTACAAACAAGGTTTTACCTTTTCTTTTGATAATGAAGTTGGTAGTATTAATGCTTTCTTAAATAATATTCTTTATTTTAAAGCATTACCTTGTAATGGTGTGTATGAAGCTGTATTGGTTGTAGATAATTTAGGGAATAGTGTATTGTGTATTGATTCTTCTACTAGCTTGGATAAAGCATCTTTGTGGCATTGTCGTCTTGGACATGTAAGCAAGAAACGCATAGGCCAGCTCCAAAAGGATGGAGTCTTGGAGTCGTTCGACCTCAAGTCGGATGATAGTTGTGAGTCTTGTCTACTTGGAAAAATGACAAAATCACCCTTCATTGGTACTTGTGCAAGGGGTGAGGGTTTGTTGGACCTTATACATACTGATGTATGTGGACCATTCAAAACCGCCACAAGGGACGCTAATCGCTATTATGTGACTTTTATTGATGATTTTAGTAGATATGGTTATGTCTACTTAATCAAACATAAGTCAGAAACTTTTGAAAGGTTTAAAGAGTTTAAACAGGAAGTAGAAAATCAATTGGGCAGGAACATTAAGATGCTTCGATCCGATCGAGGTGGTGAGTATCTTAGTACTGAGTTCCTCGACTATATTAAGGAGTGTAGGATTGTCTCACAATTGACACCTCCCAGGACACCACAGCTGAATGGTGTAGCTGAGAGGCGCAATCGAACTTTGTTGGACATGGTTCGCTCTATGATGAGTCGAGCTTCGCTACTAATCTCTTTTTGGGGGTATGCCTTAGAGACTGCCGCCCACATCCTTAATCTAGTCCCTACAAAGAAGGTTGCCAAAACACCTCATGAAATGTGGACTGGGAAAGTTCCCAATCTAGACCATATCAAGATTTGGGGTTGCGAGGCTTTCGTGAGGCGCGAAACTCATGACAAGCTCGAACCTCGAAGTGAAAGGTGTATTTTCATCGGCTACCCACAAAAATCCTTTGGTTACCTCTTCTACAGACCCAGTGAGAATGTGGTCTTTGTGGCTAGGAGAGGGGTCTTTCGAGAGAGAAAATTTATAAGCCAAGGAGACAGTGGGAGGCAAATTGACCTTGAAGAAATTCAAGACTCAATTGGTGAAGGAACCTCAAACACTAGCAATCAACTTGAGGAGGAAATTCCTGTTGATCCAGCTGACGAGTCTGTACTTCCGAGGCGTTCCACAAGGGTTAGGAACACACCTGAGTTTTATTATGGATTTCATATTACTACGGAAGGTGATACATTTATCTGTGACAGTACACTGGTAAATCTGGATGAACCTAACAGTGTTAAGGAAGCCATGGCAGGCCCAGAGTCTGCTAAATGGAAGGAGGCTATGGACAGCGAGATACAGTCCATGTATGACAATCAGGTTTGGAACTTGGTTGACAATGTACCAGGCCGTAAGACAGTCGGGTGCAAATGGATCTTCAAGAAGAAGACCGACATGGATGGGAAGGTGCACACTTATAAGGCAGATCCCGACACATTGACAAAAAATATCACTTCATAAGACACAAGATAGAAGAGGGACTCCTCGTGGCAAAGAGGGTATCGTCAGATGAGAACCCTGCGGATCCCCTTACGAAGGGACTGACGAGGGTTAAGCATTTGCAGCATGCGAGGCGTATCGGGCTGAGGGACGATATTAGTTTTACAGATTAGATAGCCTTTTCTGAAACTTGTAAAATGTAATCGACGTTTGATGATGAATAAAATGTGTGATTTATTTATGAGTAAAGTGTTACTATCATTGTCAATTATTTACTATTGTTTCAGTTTTGCATGTTTTGACTTCCAGAATAATCAATTTATTCAAACCTCCACAATCGGTCATACGTCGGAAGTAGGTATGAATCAAGATTGTCATGAATTGGGTTTGTAGATGCCTAAAGGTGTTTAGACATAGCAATGGTTGCTACAACGTTCATGTGTGCTCATAAGTTATGAGTATTGGAATAAACCCACACTCACTTGTATCACTTCATGGAATTTATCTCGAGTGATCGTGAGACGGTAATATCATATAAGTCTTGAAACCTAGAGATATGAGTTGTTACCTATGAGTTGGTTGTGCATTGATTGCACGTAAACGCATCAGTAACTTGATGTTATAAAACGTGCCTTTGTGTGCAATTCAATAAGTAGTAGAACAAGCATATGAGTCGAAGTTTATCTGTTCCTTCTAGAAATAGAAGCGATATCAGGGCCCCTCGATGATTTTGTGTTGACCCATGTACCGGGCCCGGTCAGAACTAAATTGATGTGTTCAGTTAAGTTCTTTGTCAAACAAATCGGAAATCGAGAAACAACTGCTAGACAATAAGTAAGACATTGTTCCATGTATTTGTCCGGCTGATATCATGAGAGCAGAGGATTATATGATCACTTATCTAAAATGGCGCTTCATAGTTCACAAGAGTTTTCGAGAGCTACGATTGCCGGTTGGTTCCTGAAGTAATATAGGCAAATACAGTTATTAGACTTATCCAAGTGGGAGTCTGTTGGATAAGGTGTCTAAGTCCATAACTTATTTGGTATATACTTGACCCGACCCGGCATGGTCCATTTGGGTTGCACTTCACCCGAACTTGTTATGGATAATTTTATGAGAGTTGTATACTTACGATTTATTAATATATTATAAGTTATAATATATTAATATAAAGTCATGTTACTTAATTAGTTTTAATCTTGAATTAATTATGAATTAATTTAGTGATTAAAAGGAAGATTAATTAAATCATGGGCTATTATATTTATATGGTGTGGGCTAACACTCATTTGGAATGGGCTAAGCTTATATGGAAGTCCATGGATGATCCATGGAGCTTTTACCCATGGATCCTTGGAAGAGGAAAAGACATGGGTTATTAGGGTTTCACCCTAACTATGTACACTATATAAACAAGCTTATGTTGCATGAAAAAGACACTAGTGTGTGTGTAAGTGTGGTGGCCAAAACCAAGAGTTAGAATACTCTCTCATATATTTTCCAAGTTTGGGTGATTTGTGATTTCCATTTGAGGCATTCACATTATTGGTGCTTGGCTCTCAAACTCCAAGGAATCAACAATCAACAAAAGGTATGTAATTCATCTAGTTCTTTTGTGGTTTAAAGTACCCCATGCCATGCTAGATAGGTTATAAACCTTGGAAAATAATATTTTGCATGTATCTTAGACAAACATAGATCCAAGGTTTAATAGGGTTGCATGTACACTTAGGAAGTGTTAGAATGCTCATAACCCAACACTTACCTTGAGTGGTAATTTGTTTGAGCGGAGGGTCTTGTATGCTATTATTGAGTATTGTGATATCATGCATTATGTCTTTGAGATTTGTGGTGTGTATTATTCTGAGCTTTACTGAGTTAGGATGGGATGGTCCACCCGAGTTGTGGGACCAGAGGGTTCCACTGAGACACATTGACCGGAAAGTGTTATTCGATACAGAGCCATAAGAGGCTAATGAGATGTGTGTGGTATTTTGGGGAACTCACTAAGCTTCGTGCTTACCATGTTATGTGTTATGTGTTTCAGGTACTTCTCAAGATTACGGGAAGGCGTCGGCTTGAGTGTACACACGAGATGGAGTTATGTTTTTGAGGATCCTGGATTTTATTAAAACAATTATGAATATGGGTTTTTGATAATTTGACATTTTGGGGATTTTGTGAAATGTGGTGATGAGATTTATATGATTTTAAAATGAAAAATTTGTTTGAAAATTTACGGTGTTACAAGTTGGTATCAGAGCTTTGGTTTGAGGTACTCTCGAGTACGTCCGGACTCAAACTGAGGATTTGAGAAAATTTTTCTTAAGAGAACTGATTTTTCTAAAATGAGTAAGAGATTTTAAAGAGAAAACGAGACGGAGGAGTGTGTACAATCAGGAAAATCCTGAACGGTGATTTCCCAAAATACCATTATTTGTTTATATGAGATCTTAGCGTTGCATGCTAGAGTATAGGCTAGGTACTTCAGAAATTAGGGCTACAGTTTCCTGATTCATGATGCCTTAGCCTAGGTTATGCTATTGATTGATCTTATCTGCTATTTGCTCTGTATGTGTACTGAGTAGGGAGAAACTTAGCAGAAATCTTTAGAGAGGGTTTTGAGTAATGTATGAGAGATACATAGAAGAGCATGTGAGGAGCCTATTGAGAGAGTAGTTTGCTACTCACAGGAGATAGAGTACTTGCGAATTAGGATCCTAGGAGAAGGATTTGGGGTGACTACGGGTTGGTGTGGAAGGTAGTATTGGGCCCGTACTACAGAAAACACCGAACCGTATGCGACCCAAATAAGAATCCTTAGGATGCTAAGAAAAAATTAGAGTTGGGTAATCGAATGTGTGTGTGTGCTTGAGTTAGTCTCTTATGATTTTCGTGTTGTGTTTCAGAGACATCATGGTGGTTACACGCCACAACCCCGGGAGTAGTGGGACCAGTGACGAGGACATTCGCAGGGAGGCTATACCGGAGATGTTTGGGTCTATTAAGACCAAGTTGATCAAGACTTTCGATGAGCGCTATGCTGCTGTTACTGAGGTTGCTGCTGCTGCAGCCACCGCAGTCATAGCTGCTGCTAGGCCATAGGGATGTGACTCGTTGTTGTTTCGGGAGTTCAGCAACATAAAGCCACCAGAGTTTGATGGGACACATGATCCAATTGCTGCTATGAGATGGATCTCCGACATTGAGAGGTGTTTTTACACGTGTTCATGCCCCGAGCACCTAAGAGTTTGGTTTGTACTGAACCAACTTCACTTGGGAGCGAAGGACTGATGGAAGTTCGTGACAGCCAACTTTACTCCTGCAGATCATGCTGTAGTGAAACGGGAGAGATTTACACAGTTGTTCTGAGACGTGTATGTTCCCTGGTGGAGAGGGAACGGTTAGCCTAGGAGTTTCTGTCTCTCAAGCAGAAGACAGAAACTGTGACTGACGTCCTGAGGATGTTCCATGAGAAGGCGTTGTTTTGCCCCAAGCACGTCTCTATTAAGCATGCACGTGTGAGCCGATATCTGAGCATATTGAGGAGGGATATATGGGATTTCATGGAGAACTCGTCATACCGGACATTGGCTGAGCTTCAGACCAATGTCGGGAAGAGGGAGATTGAGCTAGAGTTGCAAACTAGAGAGGAGCAGGAGTCATGGGGTAGAGACAGGAGACCGATATAGTCACAGTCTGCGACGAAGCGGGCAAAGCCCGCTGATACGAGAACTGGGGGCCAGAAGGGCCGCACTTGTGTCAAGTGTGAAAAGATTCACGAGGGATCATGTCGGGTAGGGGTTTGCTACAAATGTGGCAAAGAGGGGCACATGGCGAAGGATTGCCCCAAGGGGTTTGCAGTTTGCTTTCACTCCAACCAGACCGACCATCGGAAGGCCGAGTGCCCTCAGCTCATTTAGGGATTAGCCCAGGGTTCCACTCCTACTACTTTACGAGCTACTGATAGTCGACCAGCGAAGGTCGAGACACCGAGAGCTCGTGGGAGAGCTTTTCAGCTGACACGTATTTTCTTATTCCTATTATTTTGATATTTTTCTATGCTTATACTGTGTTGCATATAGGTACTTTTCTTGTGAGTTTTGTACCTGCTTTGTTGTTATTTGACTCGGGTGCGATTCGATCCTTTGTGTCTTTAGCTTTTAGTCATCACATCAGTATCAGATGAGAGGCCTTTAGTCGACCTCTAAGGGTTTCTATAGCTGACGAGCATGCGATTTTTGCCACTGATGTATTCCGAGGATGTGTACTAGAGATTTTTGGTGTTTATTTCCCGATAGATCTGGTGCCGATAGCGATGGGTGATGTCTGTGTCATAGTGGGCATGGATTGGTTGAGTCGGTTTGGAGTTGTGATCGACCGTGAGCGTGTGGTGGTGACCATACGCGACCCTAGTGGGGGAGTGCTTACTGTGTATCGCGAGGGTACCAGATCTGGATCAGCTTTCTACTCTGTTGCCAAGGCGAGACAGAGTCTACAACAGGGTTGTATGGGCTTTCTGTCGTACGTGATGGATACATGGTTTGCTACAGAGAGGCCAAGTTTTATCTCCGAGGTTCTAATAGTGTGCGAGTTTTCGGACATTTTCCACGAGGAATTTCCGGTTGTGCCTCCCGAGAGGCAAGTGGAGTTCCGGATTGATTTGGTCCCGGGTACGGCACCTATTGCCAAGGCACCTTATCGCCTTGCGCCGCCTGAGATGCAAGAGTTATCCTCACAGCTCCTAGAGCTGCTAGGGAAGGGTTTTATCAGACCGAGTAGCTCACCATGGGGAGCGCCGATCCTTTTTGTCAAGAAAAAGGATGGTTGACACCGGATGTGCGTCGATTACTGGGAGTTGAACAAGCTGATGGTCAAGAACCGTTATCCATTACCGAGGATTGACTTTTTATTCGATCAGTTACAGGGGACATCTTGGTTTTCCAAGATTGACTTGAAATCTGGATATCATCAGATGAGAGTTTACGAGTAGGATATCAAGAAGACGGCCTTTACGAATCGTTATGGGCACTACGAGTTTGTGGTGATGCCTTTCGGACTCACCAACGCACCTGCCACGTTCATGGATCTCATGAACCGGGTGTGCAGGCCCATGTTGGAACGGTCAGTGATCGTGTTCATCGATGATATTCTGGTATACTCGAGGTCCAGAGAGCAGCACGAGGAGCATCTTCGGGAGATTCTTAGAGTCTTGAGGACGGAGAGGCTTTACGCCAAATTCTCTGAGTGTGATTTCTTGTTACGAGAGGTCCAGTTCCTGGGTCACCTCGTTAATCAGAATGGGATTTTGGTCGACCCAACCAAGATTGATGCAGTTATGCGATGGGAGGTGCCGAGATCCCCGTCCGAGATCAGGAGTTTTCTGCCTTTGGTCGGCTACTACCGGAGATTTATCAGATATTTCTCCAAGATTGTTGTTCCACTTACCAAATTGACCCGGAAGGGTGTTACTTTTGTTGGGTTTTGAGCATTCTAACACTCCTATGGTGTACATGCAACCCTATAAACCTTGGAGCTATGTTTTCTCTATTATACGTACAAATATTAACTATTCCAAGGTTTCATCCTAACTAGCATATTATGAAGCACCTATACTACAAAGTTCTAGTTAGATGACATACCTTCTGATGTAGCTTGATGTCTTCAAGCTTTAAGAGCTTAGCCCCAATAGTGTGGAAGCCTCAAATGGAATCACAAATCACCAAAACACCTTGGAAGAACTTGAGAGAATATGTATGCACACTAAAATCGGCCCACTCTTATTTTCACACACTTGTTCCAATTTTGTGAGCCAAGGACCCCTTTATATATTATGGAGGATTAGGGTTACATCCATGTAAACCCTAATACCCATGACCTTTAATTTACATAGGATCCATGGCTTAAAAGCTCCACGGGCCATCCATGAAAGCTTAGGCCAACCTAAATGAACTTGGCCCAATCCATATATATAAGAGTCCATATTTAATTAGTTCTTTTTGATCACTTAATTAATTCTAAATTAATTCTTGATCAATACTAATTAAATAATATGATTCCATATTAATATATTAGAACTTATAATATATTAATATAAATCATAAATATACTATTCTCAAAAGACTATCCATATAAATTGTGTCGGTGAAGTGCAATCCAAATGGACCATGCCGGGTTGGGTCAAGTACATACCAAATATAGTTATGGACTTAGACATTAATCCAACAGTCTCCCACTTGGATAAGTCTAAAACTATTACTGAGTATGACTTCAAAACCTAACTGGCAATCGTAGCTCTTAAAGCCGCTGTCGAACTCTGACCTTGTCAATGACTTGTCCATTAGATAAGGGATCATATATTCCTCCATTCTAGATATCATATGGACTGAGACATGGATTATAATCATTCTCTCTGTCCATTTGTTGTTTCCCGATTTTCGATTTATGATGACCGACTGATTGAACAAATCAAATCAGTCCTGGCTTGGCCAAGCACTCACATGTGTCATCGCTAAATCATCGAGGGGGCCACAGATATCGCTTTTATACCGAAGGTAAAAGGAATGGATAAACTTTGACTCATATGGCTTGTTCTACTACTTGTTGAATCATACACAAAGGCACGTTTTATAACATCGAGTTACTAATGCGTTTTCGTGCAATCAATGTATAACCAACTCATAGTAACAACTCATATCTCTAGGTTTTAAGAATATAAGATATTATCGTCTCATGATCACTCGTGATAAAATCCATGAAGTGATTCAAATGAGCGTGGGTTGAATCCAATACTCAGAACTTATGAGCACTCATGAGTGTTGTAGCACCACTTTGTCCACCAACTTGGACCTCTACAAACCAACCCATGACAGTCTTGATTCATATCTACTTCCAACATATGACCGACTGTGGATGGTTTGAATAACTTAATCATTCAGGAAGAGCGACTTAGTTATTCTGGAAGTCAAAACATGCAAAGTGAAATACAAGAATAAATGAATCAAATATGGTATCAAACCCTATGAATATAAATAAACACTTTTATTTATCACCATACTGATTACTCATTATTTATTGTTTCGGTTTTATCAACTTTATACTTGAATTAAAAACACTAGTTGTCCAATGCTCCAAGCATGTACACTATGTTTTTCTTAAACAATAGCTTTGCCATACACCAAGTACGCACTCTATGTTTGTCTATGATCCTTACTTTGTGAAATAAACCAATTGAACATAATTTCAATGATTCTAATTTCACACTCCCAAATCCTTATCAAAAAATGTGAGAATTTCAAATTCCTATCATTTATCGAAATCTGTTTAGATTTTAAACTTATATGCACTGACCCTCCTGTAATGAATATGTACAAAGTCACAAAGACTTGTCAACAGTCATTATAAGGTATTCCAATGGAGATCAACTCCATGGGAACTAAGTCTCATATTCAAAGTACATTGCTTTGGACATGCTTCTTGCATTAAGTTTTCTAATCTTACACAGATAACTTCCACCTATGGAGACAACTCCATATTCTAATTTTGACTATCACTTCTGAATAAGAGATGCCTCTTTTCAGAATATGTCAATATGGTCCTTCCAAAATTAGCACTATACTTCCAACTGTCCCTGAGCAACTAATCTTTGGTAAACCTCAGATTGTCCTCGACAATTGCTTAATCATTTTAGTCATATCCAATTCTAGACCTTTTCCCTTCTTAATGCCTCTGGGCATTTGGAAAAATTTAGAAATGATAAATATTATGTCACACCCCAAAACCGAGAACGGCAGAATACGTTCTGGGGTGGAGGACGTCATGTACAGTATGATAACGATGTATAATAGTAAAGACAAGCAACAACATCCATTGCATTAATATAATAATTGTAATACAAGCGTGTTCTGTACAGTTTGTTAGACACCAAAAGTATAATCAAAATAAAGAGGAGTCTTGTATGTGCTCCATCTTCTCAAAAGCTGCATCTGTACCAGTCTACTGATGACCTGAGAATACAAGTTATTTTGAAAGCGAGTATCAGCATAAAGCTGGTGAGGTCATGAGTATTTAGTGTCATTGCTTGTATAAAAATGATTACAACCATGTAGTATAATAATTGATCTCAATGTTGGAAAATAGTATGCTCCCTAGGAAAACCCTATGTTTTCCAGTAAAAGTGGTCTTCTACCAAGACCCGGTTGTATGTATGTTTGATCCTTTGAAAATGTAAAAGTTTTCCCAGAGAAACTATTAGTAGGAAAATATAGTTTTAGACTTCATTCATGTAAAGTAATTGGGAAAATAGTGTTTTACCCCAGCAGTATCACTGCCAGCTAATGAAATGAAAATGCAGACTCCAGGTAGTATTAAATGTACAATACACCTCGGGGAGTCTGTTTTGCCTTTAATTCTTAATGTATTAATTAAAGGTCGAAATGTGAACTTGTATGTAACCATGCTGATTGACGATCGAATCCCTGATGACCCTCCAAGTCATCTGTAGAAATGTGACATTTTGTCACCCCTGGGCCTAGTCGGCTCCGACTGTAGCTAGCAGTCGGGATGTGGGAGTGTCTGTCCCGTATAGATCTATACACATAATGCCCGCTCTCCCTCCAGGAGACTCTGGTTACACGGTGATAGCATAGTGAAGTGTCGTATCGATAGATAGTATGTCACATTCTGTTGTAGTATGTTCTCTTTGTATAATGTATAATGTACTTTCTGGTATAGTGTATAGGGTGTTCTCTTGTATAGTATATAGTATTCTCTTTTTATAGTGTTTAACATGTATTGACTCATAACTATTCGGACTCTGGTAGGTACCATTGTAATAGTTTACACGAGTAGTAATCCTTAACTATACCTATTATAGTTAAATAGTAAGGTTGGTTGCATGCCTTTGATACACAAAGGTATTGAAACTGATATGAAAACTTTTATATCTGACACAAATATATAAGATATATAACTTAAGAATTCAACGAGAGTCGGACTAATAACAAAATACCCTAAGCCCACAATCAAACAAGAACAGGAAATAAGATGACCTGTTAGTCCTAAGTCCTTCAAATCTTACTTATATAAATATATTAGTGTAGACATTGTTTGAGAATAAAAAGAGTTTAAAAGAGTTTGGAAATAGTTTTATAACAATTTAACATACAAATGAAATTGATAATCATTTGAAACAGTTTGGTTGACAAAGCAGTTGCAAATATAGAAAATCCTTTTTGGTTGCAAGTTATAAATCACATGTGATTGATACTATAACTTATTTGATTCAACTTGTATTCCCCCCCCCCATAAAAGCATTTAAAAACATTTAAAAGGTTAATTAAGGGGTATGAACTCACCTGCAATGAGTGAAGTGGATGGAAGTGTCGGGTAGGATGCTAGGTGTCAAGTGAGGACTTGAACACACACACGGATCCTATGTAACATGTAATGATACATAAATGTATCTTATTAGTTATTTAATCACTAATTAGGTAAGTAAAGACACTCTAATGTATGAAGACACTTTGTTTCAAGTGCAAGGAGTGCTAAAGGTTGCATCTAAGGAGTGTATGGCCTCACTATGGAGTTTACACTTCAATTGGTTACACTTAAGTGTGTTTACGGTTTCTGGACCATTGTCCCCATGAGTTTCCGGCCGTAAACTCATGGTAATGGTGCCATTGGGTGTTCAAAGGTCTTAAACTACTCAAGGAATTATGCTAGACTCGAATCCATGGCATAGGAAGTGATTGGGGCTAGAGATGGACACTTCTTGGAGTTTATGGTCCTTGGACCACTCCCTTGGGAGTTTACGGCCGTAAACACATGAGTTTACGGTCGTAAACTCATGTTGGTTCATTTCTCTTGTGTTTTGGTGGTTCTAGGCTATGCATGCAAGATTCTAGTCACTTACACAAGCATAAGAAGGTTTATAAGGCACTTAAACATTCTTAGAAGGTGTTTACAGTTTTGGGAGGCCTTCCCAAACCGTAAACTCATGTTTGTCTCATCCTTACACGTTTTTGGGGTTCCTAGTTCATGCATGTAAGTCCTTAGTTCATTACTCAAGCATTGGAAGGAGTTTGGGGTTTCAAAACCCTTCTTTGGGGTGTTTACGGTTTTGGATTGTTCCAAAACCGTAAACCCATGTTCTTGGGGTTTTTGGGTGTTTAATCCATGAATACTAAGCCAATAACTAGTGAGATGAAGTATACTTACTTATAGGAAGCTTGTAGAGGTGTTTTAGGACCCAAAAACACAAATGTGTTCTTGGTGTTCTTGAAGATTTGAAGATTCTTTGAAGATCTATGTAAAAATCGGAATCCTTTGGATGAGAAGGTGAAGAAACACTAGATTAAGTGTTGTTTAAAAGGATCTAGGAAGAAAACTTACATTTTTGGGCGGATTTGGAAGAAGAAGATGATGATACTTGAGAGAAAAACTTGTGTTCTTGAGTGGAAGGTGGTAAAAAGTGAGGACAAGGGGTAAACTCATGCTATATGCATGAGTTCTTGGAGAGAAGGGTGTTTACGGCCCAAACACCCCATGTTTGGCTGTGAACACCTAGCTAAGGTGTCGGGTTGTCCGGTTTATTACACTCCACTAATTACGTCACTTGCTTTTATTAAATCGTTTGACGAAAAATAAATTAAAACACCAAATGGGCTTAAATCCGGCCAAAAATGTACTGAAATGTTTTTATCTAATATTTGAAGTGTTTGACAGTGGAAATTATACAAATGAAAATTTCGGGTTGTCACATCATCCCCCCGTTAGAGGGAATTTCGTCCCGAGATTAGAGTTCAAGCAACTAAGTTATTATACAATAACTAAGTAAAAAGATGAGGATATTTAAGTCTCATTTGATCCTCGCGCTCCCAAGTGAACTCCGGTCCTCGCT
Source organism: Lactuca virosa (assembly GCF_052849685.1). NCBI lineage: Eukaryota > Viridiplantae > Streptophyta > Magnoliopsida > Asterales > Asteraceae > Lactuca > Lactuca virosa. Next base: position 300,324,978 of record NC_136429.1, on the reverse strand, counting down.
TAGCGTTCCAGCGAACCTTCACAATTAGGATGCGGCTTTGTTTCGTTCGTTTGACCTCTCGGTCCATAATTTCCACGGGTTCTTCCACGTAGTTGAGGCTTTCGTTGATCTCGATCTCGTCGAGTGGGATTACAAGAGTCTCGTCGGATAGACACTTTTTCAAGTTCAAGACGTGGAAGGTTGGATGTACGTTACTAAGTTCGCGGGGTAGATTGAGTCTGTACGCTACGGGGCCGATTCTAGTGAGAATCTCAAAAGGCCCTATGTATCTCGGATTTAGCTTTCCACGCTTTCCGAAGCGTATTAAGCCCTTCCAGGGTGAGACTTTCAACAGGACTCGGTCTCCCACCTGGAACTCCAAAGGTTTTCTTCGTTTGTCTGCGTAGCTTTTCTGTCGGTCTCTGGAGGCTTTCAATCGTTCACGGATCTGAACGATCTTCTCCGTTGTTTCCCGAATGATCTCTGGACCTGTGAGAGTGCTTTCAGGAACTCGTCCTTTAGCTAATTGAGTGTCACCCACCTCAGCCCAGCACAGAGGGGACCTGCACTTTCGGCCGTAGAGGGCTTCGAATGGAGCAGCTTTGATGCTCGTGTGATAACTGTTGTTGTAGGAAAATTCGACGAGGGGTAAGTGGGTATCCCAAGCCTTACCAAATTCGATCACACAGGCTCGCAGCATATCTTCCAGAGTTTGGATGGTTCTCTCACTTTGTCCGTCAGTCTGAGGATGGTAGGTTGTACTCATGTCCAGCCTCGTTCCCAGGGAGCTTTGTAGGGACTGCCAGAACCTCGAAGTGAATTTGCTATCCCTATCAGAGATAATAGATATAGGAACACCATGAAGTCGTACGATCTCCCTGATGTATGTTCTTGTGAGTTTCTCCATCTTGTCAGTTTCTTTGATGGGTAGGAAGTGTGCGGACTTGGTCAATCTATCGACGATGACCCATATGGTGTCAAGCCCACCCGTTGTCTTGGGTAGCTTGGTTATGAAGTTCATAGTGATCCGCTCCCACTTCCATTCAGGTATCTCCGGCTGTTGGAGTAGACCTGATGGTTTCTGGTATTCGACCTTGACCTTGGCGCAAGTAAGGCATTTACTTACGAAGGTAGCGATCTCCGCTTTCATATTAGGCCACCAGTATAATTTCTTGAGATCCAGATACATTTTATCTGAACCCGGGTGGACGGAATATCGAGTGTTGTGCACCTCCTTCATGAACAAGTCTCTGAAGCCACCGTGTCTCGGGGTCCATATCCGGTCCATGAGATATAAGGTTCCGTTACCCTTGACCTGTAGGTTCTTATCCATTCCTCGCAGGGATTCTCCTGCTATATTTTCAGGTTTCAAGGCTTCGAACTGAGCCTCCTTTATTTGTGCGGAGAGACGCGAATGGATATTCATTGTTAATGACTTGACTCTTAGACCAGAATAATCTTTCTGACTTAGAGCGTCTGCTACTACGTTGGCTTTACCCGGATGATAACGAATTTCACATTCGTAGTCATTAAGTAGCTCGATCCACCGTCGTTGTCTCATGTTGAGTTCTTTCTGGTTGAAGATGTGTTGGAGGCTTTTGTGGTCGGTATAGATGATGCTCTTCGTACCATACAGATAGTGTCTCCAGATCTTTAGGGCGAACACAACCGCTCCTAGTTCAAGGTCATGCGTGGTGTAGTTGACCTCGTGTGTCTTCAGCTGTCTTGAGGCGTAGGTGATGACTTTACCTCGTTGCATCAGAACACAGCCGAGCCCCTGATTGGATGCATCGCAATATACTACGAAGTCTTCTATCCCTTCGGGGAGGGACAGTATCGGTGCGGTGCACAAGGCTCGTTTTAGGGTTTGGAATGCCTTCTCTTGTTTCTCTACCCAGTCAAAGGCCACGCCTTTCTGGGTCAATGTCGTAAGAGGCTTCGCAATCCGAGAGAAATTTTGAATGAACCTTCGGTAGTAGCCAGCGAGGCCTAGAAATTGGCGAATTTCTGTAGGCGTCTTCGGTGTTGACCAGTTCTCAATAGCTTTAATCTTGGATGGGTCCACGTGGATTCCTTCTTCGCTACCCACGTGTCCTAAGAATTCGACTCTTCGGATCCAAAATTCACACTTAGAGAACTTTGCGTAAAGCTTCTCCGATCGTAGGGTTTCCAGGACCTGTCGCAGATGATCGCTATGCTCTTCCTTACTTCTAGAGTAGATAAGTATATCATCAATGAAGACGATGACGAACTGATCCAAGTAAGGACGACATACTCTATTCATCAAGTCCATGAAGACTGCGGGCGCATTGGTTAGTCCGAACGGCATCACTACAAACTCGTAGTGTCCGTAGCGAGTTCAGAAGGCTGTCTTTGGGACATCCTCCTCTAGCACTCGTAACTGGTGATACCCGGACCTTAGATCAATCTTGGAAAAGTAACTCGCCCCTTGCAATTGGTCAAATAAATCGTCTATACGAGGAAGAGGGTAACGATTCTTGATCGTCAGCTTGTTGAGTTCTCTGTAGTCGATGCATATGCGGAACGATCCGTCTTTCTTCTTTACGAACAAGACTGGTGCTCCCCAGGGTGAGAAGCTTGGTCTTATAAAGCCCTTGCTGAGCAGTTCATTAAGTTGACCGGACAGTTCTTGCATCTCAGCAGGCGCTAAACGGTAGGGCGCCTTGGCTACGGGGGTCGCTCCTGGGATTAAGTCGATTCGGAACTCGACTTGACGTTGTGGAGGTAAACCCGGTAGTTCTTCAGGGAAGACGTCGGGGAAATCGCGTACTACGGGAAGATCCTTCAGGTCCTTCGTTTTCTGGTTCGTATCTACAACATGTGCCAAGAATGCACGATATTCCTTACACAGGTACTTCTGGGCTTGAATGCTCGAGATGATATGAAGGCTCGTACTGGGTTTGTCTCCGTAGATCATCAAGGTTTCGTTGTTGGGTAGATTCAGACGGATGGCCTTGTCGAAGCACAAGATGTCGGTACGATGGAGACTCATCCAGTCGATGCCTATGATGACATCGAAGCTCTTGATTGCTACTGGTATGAGGTCGATAGGAAACGAATGATTATCTAGCGTGAGGGTACAACCTATGTAGATTTCGTTAGAACTTTCCGTCTTGCCTTTAGCCATTTCTACGACGAATGTTTCTTTCAGTGATCGCGGTGTTTGTTTGAGTAAGTGTTTAAAGTTTTGATTTACGAAACTTCTTTCTACCCCACTATCGAATAGGATACAAGAATAAGAGTTATCGAGAAGGAACGTACCCGTGACTACGGTGGTGTCTGCTACAGCCTCATTATGGCCAATAGCAAGTAGTCTACCCGCTCCTCCCGTGTTTCCAGCCTTTGGACAGTTTCTTTTGAAATGTCCGACTTCGCCACAGCCATAGCAGGCTTGCCTTGCTCCCGAACTGGGGATTTGGGAAATGGGTTTGGGAGGTGCTCTGCAAAACCGGGCGGTATGGCCCTTCCGGTCACAGTTAGTGTCGTGCATTTCACGGAAGGGGCCGTTATGATGGAAAGAGCACTTATTGCACTTGGGTAAGCTTCCTGCATAAGTTTTGGCAGGTACAGGGGCAGCAGGAGTAGTGACAGCATGGACAGCCACTGATTGTTGGTTATTGGAAAAGGATTGGTTTGATTTGCCCTTCCTTCGGTCCCCACGCTTCCTTTTGTTGTTGTATGTGTGGGTTGGTGCAGAGGTAGTTGTAGTGGTTGTTGATGGAGTGTAAGGGACTTCATGATCAATCAACCTCTGGGCCAATTCCTTGGCACTGTCAAAGGTCGCAGGTTGTGATGCTAGAACATTCCCTCGATATGGGGGTACTAATCCCCAGATGTATCGTTCGATTTTCTTGCTTTCGGTGGGCACCATGTTTGGGCACAGAGCAACCCAGTCGCAGAACCTGGCCGTATAGGCTACGATGTCAGAACCCTGCATTTTGAGGTTCCAGAGTTCCTGCTCAAGTTTCTGAATTTCGCCACTCGGGCAGTACTCCCTCGTCATGAGGTCCTTCAGTGTGTCCGAGCCCATGGCGTTGGCTGCGACCAAGGAGAGTGATTTGACATGGCCATTCCACCACGTCAAGGCCCTTTGGGTGAAGGTGCAAGCAGCAAATTTTATCTTGCTTCCTTCGGGGCATGAGCACATTTCGAAGATCGCTTCGGTTCTCTCAATCCATTAGGCCAGTGCAAGGATCCCTCCGGTTCCATTGAAGTAAGTAGGTTTGCAGCTGATGAAATCCTTATAGGTGCACTCTCGTGCACGTGGGTGGATTTCACCATGGCTGGAGTTTGTGCCAGTTCCCGTTCCATTAACACCACCAGAGTTGACTTGCGCCAGCGCGGCGGTCACAGCTGCAGTCACAGCTGCTTGAAACATCACCGGGTCGAACTGCGGTGGGGGAGGTGGTGGTGGTGTTTGATCCACAGGCATGCGTCTGGTAGGACGCTTGCGAGGAGGCATCTTTTACTGAAAAGTTTTTAAAGATGATGACAACAGTGAGAATCAATTGTAAGTATGATGAGAGTGTCTCATGGAATAAATCGCCATAGTCCAACAATTAGATGGATGCATATCAATAGAGTAAGAAAACACAAGAGCATGAACTTCCAAATAGATTAGACAACTGCCAATATTACTGGTATTACTGATGTAAAATGAGTTCAGGAAAAACGACCTAACAATTGGTCTTACATCAAACCATCAGGAGAATGTTGACAGTTTAGAGGGCTAGTTATAGTACTTTCAAAGTCGAGAATGTTTTACAGACAGGTGAGACAGAGGTATTGAAGAGGAAGGTTATTCTTCTTAGGAAGAGAGAGGATGAGTAGATAATCTTCTGCTGGCGACGGGCACCCCTCTCTGGGTTACCCTTGAATCAGCCATTGTATTTATGCGAGAATGGAGAGAAGATAGTTAGTAGACGTACTAATCCTAAGATACTTATAAGATGATCGTTATTAGTCGACCCAATACTTGCATAATGCATACCAATTACATGTAATCGAGACAGGATAGACCTTCGAATAAGTGACCCTAACTCTAAATCCACAACCAAACAAGGAACAAGAAGTAAAGCAAAGATCACAGATTCTAAGTCTATAGCGTCTTAGTCACACGTAACTGTAGTGTATCCACTTAGCAACTATTGCCCTACTAGTAACGACCTTTTTAGTTCTCACATATGTAAATTACAGGAAATGCAGAATACTCCTATAGTATTCTTGTTCAAATGTTCTTGTAGTAGTGTTGGTAAGTTTTTAGACTTGTTGCAACACCACAACCACTCTTAGGCACCGGCTAGTCACTCCTAGGTAAATGTAGTTGATCAGGCTACATCCTCCCAGATTTGAATATATGTCTCTAAGCCTAATTGTGTTGTTCAACAATCTTAATACTTTTGTTTTGTTCTAGTATGATACTGACCCTTAGTGTGAATGGATGTATATATATACTTAGTTAAATATTTTCTTATTTAATAGTATATATTCTTGCTCAGAGTGTTTTAATCCGGATGTGTTTATAGTTCGTATATCTTTTATGGGTTGATATACTTGATTCACTATAAACCTGGCTCTGATACCAATCTGTCCCACCCCAAAACCGAGAACGGCGGAATACGTTCTGGGGTGGAGGACGTCATGTACAGTATCATAACGATGTATAATAGTAAAGACCAGCAACAACATCCATTGCATTAATATAATAATTATAATACAAGTGTGTTCTATACAGTTTGTTAGACACCAAAAGTATAATCAAAATAAAGAGGAGTCTTGTATGTGCTCCATCTTCTCAAAAGTTGCATCTGTACCTGTCTACTGATAACCTGAGAATACAAGTTATTTTGAAAGCGAGTATCAGCATAAAGCTGGTGAGTTCATGAGTATTTAGTGTCATTGCTTGTATAAAAATGATTACAACCATGTAGTATAATAATTGATCTCAATGTTGGAAAATAGTATGCTCCCTAGGGAAACCCTATGTTTTCCAGTAAAAGTGGTCTTCTACCAAGACCCGGTTGTATGTATGTTTGATCCTTTGAAAATGTAAAAGTTTTCCCAGAGCAACTATTAGTAGGAAAATATAGTTTTAGACTTCATTCATGTAACGTAATTGGGAAAATAGTGTTTTACCCCAGCAGTATCACTGCCAGCTAATGAAATGAAAATGCAGACTCCAGGTAGTATTAAATGTACAATACACCTCGGGGAGTCTGTTTTGCCTTTAATTCTTAATGTATTAATTAAAGGTCGAAATGTGAACTTGTATGTAACCATGCTGATTGACGATCAAATCCCTGATGACCCTCCGAGTCATCTGTAGAAATGTGACATTTTGTCACCCCTGGGCCTAGTCGGCTCGGACTGTAGCTAGCAGTCGGGATGTGGGAGTGTCTGTCCCGTATAGATCTATACACATAATGCCCGCTCTCCCTCCAGGAGACTCTGGTTACACGGTGATAGCACAGTGAAGTGTCGTATCGATAGATAGTATGTCACATTCTGTTGTAGTATGTTCTCTTTGTATAATGTATAATGTACTTTCTGGTATAGTGTATAGAGTGTTCTCTTGTATAGTATATAGTATTCTCTTTTTATAGTGTTTAACATGTATTGACTCATAACTGTTCGGACTCTGGTAGGTACCATTGTAATAGTTTACACGAGTAGTAATCCTTAACTATACATATTATAGTTAAATAGTAAGGTTGGTTGCATGGCTTTGATACACAAAGGTATTGAAACTGATATGAAAACTTTTTATATCTGACACAAATATATAAGATATATAACTTAAGAATTCAACGAAAGTCAGACTAATAACAAAATACCCTAAGCCCACAATCAAACAAGAACAGGAAATAAGATGAGATATTAGTCCTAAGTCCTTCAAATCTTACTTATATAAATATATTAGTGTAGACATTTTTTGAGAATAAAAAGAGTTTAAAAGAGTTTGGAAATAGTTTTATAACAATTTAACATACAAATGAATTTGATAATCATTTGAAACAGTTTGGTTGACAAAGCAGTTGCAAATATAGAAAATCCTTTTTGGTTGCAAGTTATAAATCACATGTGATTGATACTATAACTTATTTGATTCAACTTGTATTCCCCCCCATAAAAGCATTTAAAAACATTTAAAAGGTTAATTAAGGGGTATGAACTCACCTGCAATGAGTGAAGTGGATGGAAGTGTCGGGTAGGATGCTAGGTGTCAAGTGAGGACTTGAACACACACACGGATCCTATGTAACATGTAGTGCTACATAAATGTATCTAATTAGTTATTTAATCACTAATTAGGTAAGTAAAGACACTCTAATGTATGAAGACACTTTGTTTCAAGTGCAAGGAGTGCTAAAGATTGCATCTAAGGAGTGTATGGCCTCACTATGGAGTTTACACTTCAATTGGTTACACTTAAGTGTGTCTACGGTTTCTGGACCATTGTCCCCATGTGTTTACGGCCGTAAACTCATGGTAATGGTGCCATTGGGTGTTCAAAGGTCTTAAACTACTCAAGGAATTATGCTAGACTCGAATCCATGGCATAGGAAGTGATTGGGGCTAGAGATGGACACTTCTTGGAGTTTACGGTCCTTGGACCACTCCCTTGGGAGTTTACGACCGTAAACACATGAGTTTACGGTCGTAAACTCATGTTGGTTCATTTCTCTTGTGTATTAGTGGTTCTAGGCTATGCATGCAAGATTCTAGTCACTTACACAAGCATAGGAAGGTTTTTAAGGCACTTAAACATTCTTAGAAGGTGTTTACGGTTTTGGGAGGCCTTCCCAAACCGTAAACTCATGTTTGTCTCATCCTTACACGTTTTTTGGGTTCCTAGTTCATGCTTGTAAGTCCTTAGTTCATTACTCAAGCATTGGAAGGAGTTTGGGGCTTCAAAACCCTTCTTTGGGGTGTTTACGGTTTTGGATTGTTCCAAAACCGTAAACCCATGTTCTTGGGGTTTTTGGGTGCTTAATCCATGAATACTAAGCCAATAACTAGTGAGATGAAGTATACTTACTAATAGGAAGCTTGTAGAGGTGTTTTAGGACCCAAAAACGCAAATGTATTCTCGGTGTTCTTGAAGATTTGAAGATTCTTTGAAGATCTATGTAAAAATCGGAATCCTTTGGATGAGAAGGTGAAGAAACACTAGATTAAGTGTTGTTTAAAAGGATCTAGGAAGAAAACTTACATTTTTGGGCGGATTTGGAAGAAGAAGATGATGATACTTGAGAGAAAAACTTGTGTTCTTGAGTGGAAGGTGGTAAAAAGTGAGGACAAGGGGTAAACTCATGCTATATGCATGAGTTCTTGGAGAGAAGGGTGTTTACGGCCCAAAGACCCCATGTTTGGCCGTGAACACCTAGCTAAGGTGTCGGGTTGTCCGGTTTATTACACGCCACTAATTACGTCACTTGCTTTTATTAAATCGTTTGACGAAAAATAAATTAAAACACCAAATGGGCTTAAATCCGGCCAAAAATGTACTGAAATGTTTTTATCTAATATTTGAAGTGTTTGACTGTGCAAATTATACAAATGAAAATTTCGGGTTGTCACATATTATAGCACATGAGATCGATCCTGTACCCAAAGCAAATGGTACACGATTCATGATGTCTCACATAAAGACATGATTCTAGACCAGTCTTTTGCTACAATATTTTTATTTGCCATGTTTTCAAAATTTGACTATGAAGAGGGATGTCGTAATCATAATCGAATTTTGAGAACGCAATATATAGAATTTCCTTAAGTTGAACCAATCCAACATGAAATTCATATATATATTCTTGACTAAAGATGATTATGGTCTCAATCTAAGCCTTTAGAACTGAAATGAAGTATATCCTCTCCCTTAATTATAGCAAAACAACTTTTTCAATCCCTGCAGCCTCACGAATTGAAACTTTTGTTTTCTATAATTAACATTGCTAACTTGCAACACTAACAATAATTATCATGCTCCCACTTACATGATGATTATTAGCATAACACTTATGCTCCCACTAGCTTTGACATGTACTTAGAAATCAGCTGGACCTCTAGAAATCAATACTTTATTGACTTTCTTACCAAAGTTCAGATTTCTGATACGAGATGCTTTGATAAAACATTATCAAAATCATACACCTTTCCTTAGATAGCATGCATGTGTGTCTAAACAATTTCAGAACTATGAAAAGGGATGTCGTAATCATAGTCTCAATTGTTTAGACCTTTTGCCATTTGCCTCAAATCTACTTGGTGGAAGTGTTTCCTCACCATCATTTTCATGAATCGGTGAGAAACCTTATGACCCTTAGATTTTATGGTTTATGTGTTCTTATCCATGTGAATCGTCAAAACCATAGTCACAAGACAAGGATAATGACAAATCCAAACTCATATGGACTGAACTTATGCAATCTTAACTTCTTGCCACCTGGCAGTACAGGGCCTGCCATTGCTTCCAAGTTGTTATGCAACCAATTGAGAACTTTCAGAACTCCTATGCAAAGCCAACTTTAACTGGAATGGGCACAGAATATGTCAACACGATAGGTTATAAACCTCAAGTCGTGTGCTAGTGAAGAACCTCAGGTTTTATTCTTGATTAGTTCTTGAAATTCTTTTTAGGATCTTTAAGACTCCCACTATCCTCTTGACATATAAGACTATCTTGCCAAAAATTCAAGAGATAGTGCGGATTCTTTATCAAGACAAACACTTCACACAATTGGCCTTAGTTGGTCTTTGTTTTATCCAAAACATCACAACTTACCAATTTCAAATGTACAAGAGTAGGACACTTTTACTCTTACATTTGACAAGTGTTTTAAACCTTTCTTTAAGATATGTCACTCAAGTTACAATCTTGGAGTATGACTCTAAGAATTGTTTTGGAACGAAGTATGACTCATCTTCCTGATCTAACCATTTCAACAATTCATGACTCCTCTTCTTAGTCATAAGAATGCACTAAGAAGACCTTTAGAGGACTAATTGTGATATGATTTCTAAATCATTAAGATGATCACAAACATGATACTAAAGTACTCTCCCATCTTTTCAGAATTGAGAAACTTTTATCTTTCTGCCTAATTTGATTCTTCCCATTCGTTCTGCCATACATTGAGACTTTTCCAATGTTTCAGAATTATACTGAAACTTGAAAGTATAACCATATTTACTAAACTTTAGTAAATCAAATAGTGTTAACGAGCTTTGTGGTGGACATGAACAGTGCACATGAATGTGTACTCGATCCCTTTAGTCCTTCACTTGACTCACACATCCATGTGAACAAGTAATTAGTCTTGATTTTCCAATGCTTGAAAGTTCTCATTCATCATACTATTCAACTTGCATGATTCCAAGTTTCGGTCCAATTGAAACTTGGGTGATGAGGAACTTTCCTGATTTGGTAAATTTAGACACTACCACAAATGAAAGAATCAAATCCATTTTCCAATATTGCTGTCAGTGGAATCATATAAGCAACAATCTTCCACAAATGACATTGTAAGGATACTTCAAATAAACAAAATTAAACAATTTTCTTTTATTTTAAAACTTTGCGGAAAAACTTATCCTTACAATCCACATGGAAAATTGTTGTTATCTATTCCTTAGCAATATATCATAACTTCTTAAGCAACTCCTCAAAATTCTGATGCGATCGAAATCCACCTTCGCGATCAGAATCAGCATATACTTCCTTTAAGATTTCTCTCTATTCTTTGATTCCTAAAACATCAACATGTGATCCAGTCACATCATGTAATGAGGATCTCAGAATAGAACTTAACAGAGTTATATAATGGGCTCTACCTGATGTAGAGTCAAACTTATTGACTTTAACATCCTTAGGTAAATTTGGCAGCTTTGCAATCAATGCCCCTTCCTTTGTCAAATAAACATATGGACCCTTTGGTAATGGGACTATCTCAGACTTAGCCTTTCTCTTTACCATTGGTCAACCGGGTTGACTATGGCCAATCCATTTCCATTGGGAAGTGAATGCTTTTTTTGGATTTCCAGTGTCACCATTGTCACTGTCCATAAAGTTTTTGGGAAGTTGATCTTATAATCAAATTAGCTTCACTATCGTTCCAAATCATTGTTGATTCAGCAGCACCAAGCAAATAGATATGATCAATAAGGTTCATGTCATAGTCTGTATCATAGTAGTCCCAAAGGAACTCACTATGTGACTTAGAAAGTGATTGAACGTCCAACTTTCTCAAGACTTTGAAACCCAACTCTCCCGGCTTGTCAATATGTGACTTCATCTCTAAGATGTGATCACACATAGACCTTGCTTGCCATTAGGGCTTGAGTGACCTTGAAATTGTGGGTTAGGGAGAATAATTGGAGGAGGTGGAGGAAGTAAAGTTCCAAGAGATTTGGGAAGATCATAGATGTCTGAACTCGACATCTTTTGGGAGATATTCAAGATAGTTGATTTAAAGTCCTTAATATAACACCCAATATGAAATATTAAGGCTAGGATCCAACAACCTATTTATAACTGGAAGAGGGATGCCGTAATCCGAGTAATAAAATAGTTGAAGGTAGGTAAATGACGATTTACCAATTTCCACCATGAAAAACGAAATAATTTAATTAGGTTTTTTTACTTGGATTTGAAACTCCTAGATCTTATGAGATTCATTGAACTTTTCAATGACATGTTTCAATCTCGAGTGTTCCCTTCAGGTTTTGTGACTGGGATGCCGAGGATCATAAAACAAGGTGTGAAGTAACCATGCAAATATAATTGGTACCCTCCTCTACAATCGATGTGCCGGTTAACCACACGAGCTCCACCGATACTATGATAAATATTAAGTTACCCTTTGCCTACTTTGTTAAATCCAGGTTAGTGTGCCGGTTAACCACACACGCTCCACTAACGGTTTAAACAAAGTGCAAAGTGTAATTTCATGGATTAGCACCTTATTCACATTTTCCTAAGTAACTAAGATTGGGAATTAATAAAAGGTTTAGTTACTTAGTATTTATCATTAATACTTTTAATGAAGGGAGAATTATAGTCCTTGTCCTACCTGTTCGGCTAACGACCCTCCACCGGTCAAGGAAGCGGTGAGTGAGAGTGGACACCCATTAAACTACCATTTTATAGGCAATAACCTTATACCCCCCTTATAGACCGGCTTCGTGAATGAGGCCTACTAATGGTAAGACGACTTGCTCTTATACATATAATATATTAAACTTTTAATATTATAATAGTATAAGGGTGTATTTTAGACATTTAAAATACTTGGTGGTTTAATCTATTAATTAAACTAGACTTTTAATTTAATTAAACTCAAACCATATATTTATGGATTAATAATACTCTTTTAATTAAACGCTTTAATTAACTATTAATAAAGTCCATAAGAGTTAATTTGAATTATTCAACAAAACATCATAATTCCAATTATTAAACTCAAAATTAAAACCATTTAATTATTTGTTTAAGTTATGAACCCAAGAGTTTTAGAATTCAATTCTTTTTTTTTCATAAAAAACTTTTCTCAAATTCCAAAACTTGAGGCAAGTTTTGTAATTCTTGAAAACCTTTGGATTCCATAACTTATGGAATTAATGGTGTTTTATGATGAAACTTTCCATGTTCCATAACTTAAGAACAGGTTATGGAATTCTTTAAAACATTAACACCAAATTTTTTAACTCCATAAAAACATTGAATCAAATTTTTTTTAAAAAAAAAAAAAACTTTCATATCCATAACTTATGGAAGTTTCAAAAACCCTTAAGATCACAACTTTAAAAAAAAACTTTTGAGCTCCATAATTTTATGACAAAATATGTAACTCCTTAAAACATTTTGATCAAACTTTTAAAACTAATAAAATAATCATATCATTTTATCTTTTACTAAATTTGACCTAATTCAACTCATATAACAAATGATTCAATTTTTACAAATAATTCGTTTTTCACAAAACAAGTAATTATCTTAAAATCTGACAAACGTCATGTTTTTTTTCCTTTTTTTTCCAACTTGAAAATAAAACATTTGCATCAATATAACAGAAAACAACTTGGCTCTGATACCACTGTTGGGTTTTGAGCATTCTAACACTCCTATGGTGTACATGCAACCCTATAAACCTTGGATCTATGTTTTCTCTATTATACATGCAAGTATTAACTATTCCAAGGTTTCATCCTAACTAGCATATTATGAAGCACCTATACTACAAAGTTCTAGTTAGATGACACACCTTTTGATGTAGCTTGATATCTTCAAGCTTTAAGAGCTTAGCCCCAATAGTGTGGAAGCCTCAAATGGAATCACAAATCACCAAAACACCTTGGAAGAACTTGAGAGAATATGTATGCACACTAAAATCGGTCCACTCTTATTTTCACACACTTGTTCCAATTTTGTGAGCCAAGGACCCCTTTATATATTATGGAGGATTAGGGTTACATCCATGTAAACCCTAATACCCATGACCTTTCATTTACATAGGATCCATGGGTTAAAAGCTCCATGGACCATCCATGAAAGCTTAGCCCAACCTAAATGAACTTGGCCCATTCCATATATATAAGAGTCCATATTTAATTAGTTCTTTTTTATCACTTAATAAAATTCTAAATTAATTCTTGATCAATACTAATTAAATAATATGATTTCATATTAATATATTAGAACTTATAATATATTAATATAAATCATAAATATACTATTCTCAAAAGACTATCCATATAAATTGTGCCGGTGAAGTGCAACCCAAATGGACCATGCCGGGTCGGGTCAAGTACATACCAAATATAGTTATGGACTTAGACATTAATCCAACAACTTTTGCCTGGGGGCCCGAGCAGCAAGCCTCATTCTAGACTCTTCGCCAGAGATTGTGCGATGCTCTAGTATTTGCCCTTCCCGAGGAAGTGGAGGACTTCGTATTTTACTGTGATGCATCTATATGAAGGATGGGAGCCATGTTGATGCAGAGGGTGTTGGGTTTTGAGCATTCTAACACTCCTATGGTTTACATGTAACCCTATAAACCTTGGATCTATGTTTTCTCTATTATACATGCAAATATTAACTATTCCAAGGTTTCATCCTAACTAGCATATTATGAAGCACCTATACTACAAAGTTCTAGTTAGATGACATACCTTTTGATGTAGCTTGATGTCTTCAAGCTTTAAGAGCTTAGCCCCAATAGTGTAGAAGCCTCAAATGGAATCACAAATCACCAAAACACCTTGGAAGAACTTGAGAGAATATGTATGCACACTAAAATCGGCCCACTCTTATTTTCACACACTTGTGCCAATTTTGTGAGCCAAGGACCCCTTTTATATATTATGGAGGATTAGGGTTACATCCATGTAAACCCTAATACCCATGACCTTTCATTTACATAGGATCCATGGGTTAAAAGCTCCATGGACCATCCATGAAAGCTTAGCCCAACCTAAATGAACTTGGCCCATTCCATATATATAAGAGTCCATATTTAATTAGTTCTTTTTGATCACTTAATTAATTCTAAGTTAATTCTTGATCAAAACTAATTAAATAATATGATTCCATATTAATATATTAGAACTTATAATATATTAATATAAATCATAAATATACTATTCTCAAAAGACTATCCATATAAATTGTGCCGGTGAAGTGCAACCCAAATGGACCATGCCGGGTCGTTTCAAGTACATACCAAATATAGTTATGGACTTAGACATTAATCCAACAGTCTCCCACTTGGATAAGTCTAAAATTATTATTGAGTATGACTTCAAAACCTAACTGGCAATCGTAGCTCTTAAAGCCGCTGTCGAACTTTGACCTTGTCAATGACTTGTCCATTAGATAAGGGATCATATATTCCTCCATTCTAGATATCATATGGACTGAGACATGGATTATAATCATTCTTTCTGTCCATTTGTTGTTTCCCGATTTTCGATTTATGATGACTGACTGATTGAACAAATCAAATCAGTCCTGGCTTGGCCAAGCACTCACATGTGTCATCACTAAATCATCGAGGGGCCCACAGATATCGTTTTTATCTCGAAGGTAAAAGGAATGGATAAACTTCGACTC
Organism: Lactuca virosa; assembly: GCF_052849685.1. NCBI lineage: Eukaryota > Viridiplantae > Streptophyta > Magnoliopsida > Asterales > Asteraceae > Lactuca > Lactuca virosa. The sequence goes on along the minus strand of NC_136429.1, from coordinate 300,309,866 downwards.
ATATGGCTTGTTTTACTACTTGTTGAATCATACACAAAGGCACGTTTTATAACATCGAGTTACCAAATGCTTTTTCGTGCAATCAATGTATAACCAACTCATAGTAACAACTCATATCTCTAGGTTTGAAGAATATAAGATATTATCGTCTCATGATCACTCGTGATAAAATCCATGAAGTGATTCAAATGAGCGCGGGTTGAATTCAATACTCAGAACTTATGAGCACTCATGAGTGTTGTAGCACCACTTTGTACACCAACTTGGACCTCTACAAACCAACCCATGACAGTCTTGATTCATATCTACTTCCAACATATGACCGACTGTGGATGGTTTGAATAACTTAATCATTCAGGAAGAGCGACTTAGTTATTCTGGAAGTCAAAACATGCAAAGTGAAACACAAGAATAAATGAATCAAATATGGTATCAAACCCTATGAATATAAATAAACACTTTTATTTATCACCATACTGATTACTCATTATTCATAAAACTCACATGCATAATTAACTTAATTGGAATGGCACAGAAAAAAAAATAATGTCTACACGATAGGTTGTAAACCTCAAGTCGTGTGCTAGTGATGATCGATAAGGTTTATTCTCGATTAGTTCTTGAAACTTTTCAAGACCATTAAGACTCCCACTGACTCCTTGACATATAAGATTCTTTTGTCAATAAACATTTCTCGACAAACAAATATTCAAGAGTTAGTGTAGTTTTTATCAAGACAAAACACTTCATAAATTGGCCCTAGTTGGTCTTTGTCTTATCCAAGACATCACAACTTTCCAATTGTGCAAGAATAAGAAAACCTTTTCAAATTTCACATTTGATGAATGTTATAAACCTTCTTAAGACTTGTCACTCAATTCACAATCTTAACTCTAAGACTCGGTTTTGGAACGAAGTATGATTGACTTCTTGATTTAACCATTTCTTCAATTCTTGATTCCTCTTCTCAGACATTCAATTGCACTAAGACTCACTTAGAGGATCAATTGAGATATGGTTCTTAATCATTAAGACCTATCATAAAACATAATAAAAAGGTACTCTCCCTTCTTCTTAGAATAGAGAAACTTTTATCTTTCTGCCTACTAGATTCTTCTTATTCGTTCTGCTATTTATTGAAACTCTTTCAATCAATTGAGAATTACACTTAATCTCATAAGTATAATCATATTTACTTAACCTTAGTAAATCATGACGAATATCTTTGTTACTCTTGTGGTGGACTTGATCAACACACAACCTTGTGTACTCGATCTCCTAGTCCTTCACTTGACACTTTGTCAATGAATTAGTCTAATTTCCAAATATGAAATTTCTCATTCATTATGCAACCAAGTTGTATGATTCCAAGTTTCTGTCCAATTGAAACTTGGGCGATGAGAAACTTTCCCTATTTGGTAAATTCTTGACCTTTCCACAAATAACATAATTAAGAATCAAATCCATTATTGCTAATAATAGAAACTTACATCAATTTTTCATACACGCCATTGCAAGGATAAATAAATAATATAAAATCAAAATTTATATTATTGCGGAAAAACTTGTCCTTACAATGCAATTCAACTGAAAAACTATGTTGTTAAATATTCCTAAGCAATCTATTCTAACTCCAAGTAGTAGCTTAAGATTCTAATCTTCAAGTAATGCGATCGAAATCCATTTCTTCACGATTAGATTCCGCTCACTTCTTCCCTTAAGATTCCTCTCTTTTCTTCGATCCTACAAGACATCGAAATGTAATCTTATCACATTATGTATTAAGAATCTAGAATAAGAACTTAAAAGAGTTAGTTAATGGATTTTACCTAAAGTAGAGCCATATGTTTTGACTCTCCCATCTCTTAGATCTCTTAGGTAAATAGGGCAGCTTCGTCTCCAATGCCCCTTCTCTTGGCAATAAAAGCAAATTGACTCTTTTGGAACAACACACGGAACTACTTCTGACTTTACCTTTCTCTTATGATCAAACTTTTCGATCATGGCATGCCTTTCGTTGCCATTGTCTATATCCATAGAGGTCTGGAAGGCAGATCCACCAATCAACTTTGCTTGTCCAGTGCGCCAAATCATTGCTGATTCAGCAGCAATAAGCATATAGGTGAGATCGATGAGGGTTACGTCGTGGTTCATCATATAGTACTCTCTTACGAACTCACTATATGAGTCAGGAAGTGACTGAAGAACCCAGTCAACAGCCAGCTCCTCACAGACAATAGACCCCAACATTCTTAACTTATCAATGTGCGACTTCATCTCTAGGACGTGTGCACACACTGACTTTCCTTCTTCATGTTTACTTGCCAAAAGGGCTTGAGTGAGTTTTAACTTTTCAACCTTTTGAACTTGTGGGTTAGGGAGAACAATAGGAGGAGGTGGAGGAAGTGAAGCATGATCTCGTGTTCCTCTATCGAATCGTGGAATATCATCTTCATGTGAAAAGCTTGTTCCACGGGATTTGGGAAGACCATAGTTGTCATACTTTGACATCTACAAAACGGGAGAAAAATTCAAGTTAGTTGATTGATTGAGTCCTTAATAAATCACGCAAATGAGATATTAAGGCTAGGACCCAACACAATACTCTACAACTTGGGAGAGGGATGCCGTAACCCAAATTGCAGAACGTTTGAAGGTAAGTGAATGACGATTCACTAATTTCCACCATGAAAAACGAAAAAGAAATTTAAGTTTTAAATCTATTGAAAATTCCTAGATCTTTTGAGATTCATTGAACATTTCAATGGCATGTTTAAATCTCGATATGCCCCTCGATTTGTGATTGGGATGTCGAGGATCACAAAACAGGGTGTGAATAACCATGCAAACTTACATGGTGCCCCCAATGTTACAGTCACCTATTCGATGTGCCGGTTAACCACACACGCTCCACCGAACTATGACAAACAATGAGTCACCCTTTTCTACCTTTGCTTAGTACCATTTAGTGTGCCGGTTAGCCACGCACGCTCCACTAATGTCTTCGCAAGGGCACAAAGTGTAATTTCATGGAATTGCATCAATTCACTTTTGTCTAAAGTAACTAAGATTGGGAATTTTGTATAAGCACTTAGTTACTTAATACTTCATTATAGTTTTAATGGAAAGGGTTTGCCCTATCCTACCCGTTCGGCTAACGACCCTCCACTAGTCAAGAGTGCGGTGGGTAAGAGTGGATACCCATTCAATCGCCATTTTATAGGCAATTTCCTTAAACACCCCTTATAGATTAGCTTCGTGAATGAGGCCTACTAACGGTAAGACTGACTGTTTACTCATACATATATATAATACTAGACTTTTAATGTTATATATAGTATAGGGTGTATTTTACACTTTTAAAATACTAGGTGGTCTAATTTAATAAAACATACTTTTAATTTAATTAAATGTAAACCATATCACTATGGATTTATTAACTATCTTTTAATTATACACTTAATTAATTTAATAAAACCATAAGGGTGTGATTTGAACTTTTCAAAAACAATACTAGGGTTTTAGAATCTAACATTTCTGAATTAAACTTTTAATCAACTTTTAAATTCCAAAACTTGAGGGCAAGTTTTGAAACATTTCAAAACATTAGGGTTTAGAATTTAAATATTTCAAATCAAACCTTTTAATCAAAATTTAAATTCCAAAACTTGAGGGCAAGTATTTGAAACATTTCAAAAACACAAGGATCAAATAGCAAATAATTTAAATTAAACAATTAATTTAATGATTATCTAAATTTGACCTAATTTCAAATTCTTGCAAGATAAGTTACCCAATTAATACAAATAATTAATCTTTAATCATATAAGGAAGTTATTATCTAATCAATTGGTAATTATCTTTTGTTTAATCAAGGATATTCTCAAATATAAGATAAAATTCGAATATTAAAGACCCAAAACAATTAAGGCAAGTATCCTCAAGCAAAATAGCAAGAAATCCCGAAATCTGCTCTTACTGACGCTCGAACTCGCCGAGTTCCTCTATGGACTCGCCGAGTTGGAGCAACTCGCCGAGTCCACATTGGAACTCGCCGAGTTCATCAGTCAGGGAGCCAAAAAATCGATTTTGAAGCTTGAACAAATAACCAAGGCATCAATACAATAGAAACCAATCAAGGCTCTGATACCACGGATGGGTTTAAGCCATAAGAACATCCTATGTGCTCATACAAACCCTAATGCTTGGATCTAGGTTTCTCTATTGTACATGCATTCATCCAAGACTATAAACCCTAGATCTAGCATGTGATAATCAATATTAACATATGAATTAGGGTTTAGATCATACCTTAATTGTTATATAGCAATAACAATCTCAAATCCTCCTTGTAATGGCTTTAGAAAGCTTAGAGTCACAAGTGTCACTCCTCTACTGGCTCACAAACACCAAGTGCAAGAGGATGAAGAATGAAGAGAGAGGAGGCTGCCCAAAACGTCCAAAAACCCTAGTGGAACTCTTAGCCACGTTTTTGGGGCTTAAGGGTACTATATATACATGTAGGCTATTAGGGTTTTCAACTAGGAAACCCTAATCTGACTGCTTAAGACCTAAGCAGCCCATGGACCCTTTTAGAGTATCCCTTGGGCGATTTCTAATGGGTTTCCCCATAGAATTCGTCCAACCTATTATTCCAAGGTGATCCATAGCCCAAATGCAATTATCTTATAATTACAGTTCCAGTCCCTTAAGTTTAATTAATCTCTTTTAGCCACAAAATTAATTATCAATTAATTCTTGACTAATATTAATTAAATAATATGATTTCTCCTTTAATATATTATTCTCATAATATATTAATAAATCATAATTAATCCTTTCTCTCCATAATTCATCCTATCAAGTTGCTTTGGTGAAGGCAACCCAAAAGGACCATGCACCATCGGGTCAAGTACATACCAAAATAGTTATGGACTTAGACACTAATCCAACAAAAAGCTCCATGGACCATCCATGAAAGCTTAGCCCAACCTAAATGAACTTGGCCCATTCCATATATATAAGAGTCCATATTTAATTAGTTCTTTTTTATCACTTAATTAATTCTAAATTAATTATTGATCAATACTAATTAAATAATCTGATTCCATATTAATATATTAGAACTTATAATATATTAATATAAATCATAAATATACTATTCTCAAAAGACTATCCATATAAATTGTGCCGGTGAAGTGCAACCCAAATCGACCATGCCGGGTCGGGTCAAGTACATACCAAATATAGTTATGGACTTAGACATTAATCCAACAGAGGGGACATGTGATAGCGTATGCATCAAGGCAGTTGAAGCCTCATGAGAAGAGGTATCCCACCCACGATTTAGAGTTAGGGTCGGTGGTGTCCGCCCTCAAGATCTGGCGCCACTATCTCTATGGTGTCCAGCGTACCATATATACGAACCATAACAGCCTGAAATACATTATGGATCAGCCCAATCTGAATATGAGAAAGAGGAGGTTGTTGGATGTGGTGAAAAACTATTATTGTGAGATATTGTATCACCGTGGCAAGGCTAATGTGGTAGTCGATGCTCTGAGTAGCACAGCAGCGAGTACTCCAATCCGAGATGTGTGCATGAGGATGACGGTGATGACTCCAGTCCTAGATACCATTGGAGAGGCCCAGGTGGAGGACATGAGACCAGAGAACCGTAAGAGAGAGCTAGTGATTGGGTACGATTCTGAGTTTGATACTAATGGTCGGGGCCTTATGACTTTTCTAGGGCGGATTTGGGTGCCTTATACAGGCGGAGCTCGACGTATTCTGATGGAGGAGGCTCATCGATCGAGATTCTTGATCCACCCGGGAGCCACCAAGATGTATTTGGATTTGAAGAGGGATTATTTGTGACGCTTTATGAAGAGGGATGTGGCTTGGGTAGACGAGAGGTTCTTGACCTGTCGTCAGGTCAAGGCGGAGCATCAGCGTCCTCACGGCATGTTACTGTTGGATTTAGTGTCTAAGCTCATAACTATAATTGGTATGTAATTGACCAGAGAGTAGCATGGTCCATTTGGGTTGCATAACACCAGAATAATCCGAGGGATCGACTTTTGAGAAGAGGATATTTATGATATATTAATATATTATTAGTTCTAATATATTAATATGAAATCATATTATTTAATTAGTATTGATCAAGAATTAGTTTGGAATTAATTTTGTGATCATAAGAGACTAATTAAATAAATGGGGATTGATTGTGTAAATCATTCATTCTTACATAGTGGGCTTATGATCCATAATCCATTATGTTGGGCTAAACCCATGTAGTGACGCATGGATACTCGATGAAGGTTAAAACCCACGGAGTATGAGGAATGTGGAAAGTCATGCACATTAGGTTTTGCATGGTGTAACCCTAGTTGTGTCACACTATATAAAGGACCCCATAGCTACCAAAATCAGACTTAAGTGAAAGGAAAGAGGGCTAGCCGATTTTTAAGTGCAACTATACTTCTCTCAAGTTATTCCAATTGTTGGTGGTGTTGTGTGAAGCATTTGAGGCATCACACTTGGGGTGCTAGACTTTTAAAGGCTTAAGGAATCAAGCTACAAGAAAAGATATGTCATTCTACTAGATTTTGTATTACATATACTTCATGGTATGCTAGTTAGGATGAAACCTTGGAAAAATGAAAGTTTACATGTATAATAGAGAAAACATAGATCCAAGGTTTCTAGGGTTGCATGCACACCTTAGGAGTGTTAGAATGCTAAAAACTCATCAGTGGTATCAGAGACTAGGCTTGTTTTTAATTATACTTGATGCTACTTGGTTTCAATTGCTTCAAAAATTGTTTTTCTGCTTTCTGGACAGTGGAATCGCCGAGTCCACAGACAGGCTCAACGAGTCACCCTTAAAAACGAACCAACTCGCCGAGTCAGTTCATGCACTCGACGAGTTGGTGCTCCAAAATGCAGATTTTCGAGTTTTAAGACTGGAATTGGACTAGGATCATTACCCAAAACTATTTTTTAAATTATAAACCTGTTTTTGATGTGGTAATGATCAAGCTAATCCAATTTAAAAGATAATTGTCATTGTTTCATGTTTTGTATTAGTTTATGGTTAGGCTAATTACATTAAATTTGTTTGATTTGAATTGTCTTGTTGATATGGGTTTAATTTAGATCATGGACATTACTTGAAAAGCTTGTTAGTTTAATTGATGATCTTAATGGCCTTTGATGTGCTCCATAACTTGTCCTCAAGTTATGGAAAATGAAAAGTCACTTCATTAAGAGGCATTAAAACTCATAGGTTATGAACTTGAAAAGGTTTGACAAGTTTCAAAATTTGCCCTCGAGTTTTGGAATTTGTAAAGTCACTTTAGAATACTTTAATTCCAAACCCTAGAATTTTAAATGTTTCAAATTCAACCCCTATACTTTATATTATTATAAGTTAATAATATATATATATATATATATATATATATATATATATATATATATATATATTATTATAAGATCAAGTCAGTCTTACCGTTACTAGGCCTCATTCACAAAGTCGGTCTATAAGGGGGGTATAAGGTTACTGCCTATAAAATGGTAGTTTAATGGGTGTCCACTCTCACCCACCGCTTCCTTGACTGGTGGAGGGTTGTTAGCCAAACGGGTAGGATACGACTATAATTCTCATTAAGTATAATGATAATAAAGTAACTAAATGTTTTATTAAATTCCCAATCTTAGTTACTTTAGGAAAATGTGAAATTGATGCTAATCCATGAAAATTGCACTTTGTACCTTACCAAGTCGTTGATGGAGCATGTGTGGTTAACCGGCACATTAACTTGGACTAGTACGGATGGAAAAGGGTGTTTCGATGTTTATTATAAGATCAATGGAGCGTGTGTGGTTAACCGGCACATTGATTGGGTGATAAAGTCGAGAGTACCAAGCACATTTTGCATGGTTATTCACACCTTGTTTGTGATCCTCGGTATCCCAGTCACAAACCTGAAGGGCATAACCGAGATTTAAACATGCCATTGAATTGTTCAATGAATCTCAAAGGATCTAGGAGTTTCAATTCAATTAAAACTTAATAACAATTTCGTTTTTCATGGTGAAAATTGGTAAATCTTCATTTACCTACCTTCAAATATTTTGCAAGTTGAATTACGACATCCCTCTTCCAATTTGTAAGATATTGTGTTGGGTCCTAGACTTAATATTTCATTTGGGTGTTTTATTAAGGACTCTTTATCTAATCTACACTTGTCTTTCTTTCTTTTCAGATGTCTTCCAACACGGCTTCTGGCTCAAACCCTACCGGCTCTTTTTCTCTCATGAACCTTTGTGGGAGAGTCATCATTGATGGTTCCAACTTCAATGACTGGATAAGGAACATCAGGATGGTCACTCGCTATAAGGACAAGGAATATGTCCTAGAAAATAAGCTAAAGGAAATCAATGAGTCTTCTGCTACTCCTGAGGAGATTTCTAAGTTTAGGGCACATGAGAAGGATGCCACCAAGGTAGCTTGTATCATGCTTGCCACTATGTCAGCTGAACTCCAAAAGTCCTATAAGAACTTCTACCATTTTGAGATGCACCAGGACCTGGTGGAAAGATACCATCAGAGTGCTCGTCAAGAGAGGTATGAAACCATCTCTTCCATGATAACAACTAGGATGAAGGATGGTGAACCCATCACAAGCCACTTGCAGAAAATGCAAAGGTTTGTGGAACGATTGCTAAAGTTGAATGTGAACTTCCCTGAGGAGTTGGCTATAGATATCATTTTACTCTCCTTACCTCCATGTTATGATCAGTTCCGTACGACCTATCATATGAACAAGGAGGAGGTCACACTTAGCAAACTTCAAGGGCTTTTGAGGACTGCCGAAAGTGGTGTCAAAGGTAAATCGGTTGTTACTAATCCTACCACCACCCCTGTTCTGGAAATCAGACAAGGGAAAGGGAAGAAGAGGAAGGCTCCCTCAAAGAGCAGCAAGGGAAAGTCTCTTGATGGATCCTCTTCAAGTGGGACCAAGGCTGGTTCTGCTGCTCCCATTTCCATTCCTAAAGAAGCAGAGTATTTCTACTGTCATGAAAAAGGGCACTGAAAGCAAAGTTGCCCCAAATACTTGAAATATGTTAAGGATGGGAAGGCTAAACCCACCCATGCATGTATTTTTACTATTCTATCTAAACACTCATCACATTCTAACTCTTGGGTTCTTGACACAGGTTGTGGATTTCACATTTGTTCTGATGTGCAGGGCCTAAAAGGAAGTAAGGATGTGGAGCACGGGAAGATAAACTTGATCACGAGGAATAGGAAGGTTTCACCTATCACCAAGATTGGAGTTTACTCTATATTCATTAGTAGTGGATTAGGAATAGATTTGAATAATTGTTTCTACTCGTCTGATATGGCAAGAAATATTATTTCCTTTCATGGTTTGTACAAACAAGGTTTCACATTTTCGTTTGATAATGAAATTGGTGCAATAAATGCTTATTATAATGATGTTTTTTATTTTAAAGCATTACCTTGTAATGGTGTATATGAAACTGTGAATGTTGTAGACAACTTAGGATATGATGTGTTGCATATCGATTCTTCCAATGAATTGGATAAAGCATGCTTGTGGCATTGTCGTCTTGGACATGTCAGCAAGAAGTGCATACGCCAACTCCAAAAGGCTGGAGTTTTGGAGCCATTTGACTTAAGGTCGGATCACACTTGCGAATATTGCTTACATGGAAAGATGACTAAATCACCCTTCACTGGTACTTGTGAGAGGGGTGAGGGTTTGTTGGATCTCACACACACTGATGTGTGTGGGCCCTTCAGAACCGCCACAAGGGATGCTAACAGCTTCTATGTGACTTTTACTGATGATTACGGTAGATATGGCTATGTCTACTTAATCAAGCATAAGTCAACTTAATCAAGGATAAGTCAAAAACCTTTGAGAAATTCAAAGAGTTTAAACAGGAAGTGGAGAATCAATTGGGCAGGAAGATAAAGATGCTCCGATCCGATCGAGCTGGTGAGTATCTTAGTATCGAGTTCCTTGACTATCTTAAGGAATGTGGAATTGTTTCACAGTTGACGCCACCTAGGACACCACAGCCTAATGGTGTGGCTAAGAGGCGCAATCGAACCTTGTTGTACATGGTTCGTTCCATGATGAGTCGAGCTTCATTACCAATCTCATTCTGGGGGTATGCCTTAGAGACTACCGCCCATATCCTGAATCTAGTCCCTACCAAGAAGGTTGCCAAAACACCTCACGAGATGTGGACTAGGAAGGATCCCACATTAGACCACATCAAGGTTTGGGGTTGAGAGGCTTTCGTGAGGAGCGAGACTCACGACAAGCTCGAACATCAGAGTGAGCGGTGTATTTTCATCGGCTACGTGCATAAATCCTTTGGTTATCTCTTCTACAGACCGAGTGACAATGTTGTCTTCATTGCAAGGAGAGGTGTCTTTCACGAGAGAGATAGATCATAGGCCAAGGAGATAGTGGGAGGCAAATTCACCTTGAAGAACTTCAAGAGTCAAGCGGTCAAGGAACCTCAAACACTAGCGATCAACCTGAGGAGGAAACTCCTGTTGAGCCGATTGACGAGTCTGTAGCTCTGAGGCGTTCCAGTAGAGTTAGTGTTCCACCTGTGTTATATGGTTTTCATATAACATATGAGGGTGATACATTTATCAATGATAGCACACTGATAAATTTGGATGAACCTAACAACTACAAGGAAGCCATGGCAGGCCCCGAGTCTGCTAAATGGAAAGAGGCTATGGACAGCAAAATTCAGTCCATGTATGATAAACAAGTTTGGAACTTGGTTGACAATGTATCGGGTCGTAAGACAGTCGGGGGCAAATGGATCTTCAAGAAGAAGACCGACATGGATGGGAAAGTACACACTTATAAGGCGCGGCTGGTTGCAAAGGGCTTTACTCAAACTCCTGGAGTTGACTATGATGAGACCTTCTCACCAGTGGCGAAGATTAAGTCTATTAGGGTTATGCTAGCCATTGCTGCATTTCATTATTATGAAATATGGAAAATGGATGTCAAAACTGCTTTCCTTAATGGAAAGTTGGCTGAGGATGTTTACATGAGTCAGGCAGAGGGTTTTGTCGATGCAAAGTACCATAATAGAGTGTGTAACCTTGAGAAATCCATTTATGGATCGAAACAAGCATCTCGTAGATGGAATCTTTGTTTCGATGAGAAAGCCAAAGAGTTTGGCTTCTCGAGAAGCAAGGATGATTCTTGTGTATATGTCAAAGCTAGTGGGAGCATAGTTAGCTTTTTGGTATTGTATGTGGATGACATACTATTCATAGGAATTGACATCCCAACCTTGCAGGAGGTTAAGTCCTGACTTGGGAAGTGTTTCGCTATGAAGGACCTCGGAGAAGCTGCCTATGTTCTTGGGATAAGGATATTGAGAGATAGGAGTAAGAGACTAATTGGACTTAGTCAGAGTACCTACTTGGATAAGGTGCTGAAAAGATTCAGCATGCAAGATTCCAAGAAAGGTGACTTACCGATCCTGAGCAATGCCAAACTGAGTAAAGCTCAGAGTCCGAGTACAGAGGCTGAGATAGCTAAGATAATTCGAATACTATATGCTTCCGTTGTTGGCTCGATCATGTATGCTATGACTTGTACTCGTCCTGATGTGGCTTTTGCTTTGAGCATGGTCAACAGATATCAGGGGAATCCGAGCAAGGCTCACTGGACTGCGGTAAAGAACATTCTCAAGTACCTGCGGAGGACTAAGGACTGGGTCCTTACCCTCGTTTGGAGTGATGACTTGAGAGTGGTGGGGTATAGCGACGCTAGGTTTCTGATAGACAGGGATAATTTTCGCTCTCAGTCGGGCTGGGTCTTTACACCGTTTATTACTTCATATCCTCCACAGAAAGAGGTTAAAGAACCAAAAACCACCACAAGCAAAAGGGGCATGGCCGATAATCGGACACTTATACCTTTTAGGTGGGCCTGATCTACCTCACAAGGTTTTAGGTGACATGGCAGAAAAACATGGCCCTATTTTCACCATTAAGCTTGGTGTTCATCAAGCTTTGGTGGTAAGTGATGCAGAGATTGCTAAGGACTGCTTTACTACCAACGACAAGGCTTTTGCAAGTCGACCGAAAACGGAGGCATCAAAAATCATGGCCTATAATTATGCGGTGTTTGGCCTGGCTCCATATGGGGACTATTGGCGAAAAGTACGCAAGATGGTCGTGTTGGATGTTCTTTCTCAACGAAGAGTTGAGATGCTTGGACATACTCCAGCTTCAGAAGTTAGAGCTGTTGGGTAGTTGGTGTCTTTTCCAACTCACAAAGCAATAAAAAGGGAAAAGCAAGTGGCAGACAAAGGAATGTGGAACACCTCATTTGGAGGAAAAGCAAAGGAATGCATCCATTCTTTATTTCCTTAAGCATCGGCTCTTTGCCTATAAATAGAACATTCATCATTCATTTGAAGATGTACCAACTTGTACTGTAATCTTCTAGCAATAATAAAATCTCTAGTTGCGGCCCGTGGATGTAGGATTTGTACTGAATCCGAACCACATAATATTCTTGTGTTCTTCTTGCTTTATTTTCTCGTTTCATTTGAGAGTGTGTGACAGTGTGTTTCCGTTGCGTGTACCCGGTCCGATTCCTAACAAGAGCATCCGTTAAAGAGTTATATGATGGGTGGGTAGCGAATAAACTTACTGAAAGTTCAGAGTCACAGATGGTAAAGGTGGAGATGAGTCAATGGTTTGGGAACTTGGTTTTAAACATTATGGTTAGGATTGTTTCAGGAAAGAGGTTTTCACCAAATGATGAAGAAGGGGTTCGATTTCAGGCTGTTGCAAGGAAATACTTTGAGTTGTTTGGGGCATTTTTGGTTGTTGATTTTATACCTTATCTCAAGTGGTTGGATGTGGGTGGATACAAAAACATGATGAAGAATACTGGGATGGATTTGGACAATATCTTTGATCGATGGTTAAAGGAGCACAAACAGGAGAGTAAGTCTATACAGCAACATGAAGCGAACCAAGACTTTATGCATGTGCTAATTTCCATTCTTCGAGGTGCTTCTAAAGAGGACTTCCTCGGTTTTGACCATGATACAGTTATCAAAGCGACAAGTCTAGTACACTCAACCTTTTTATCTCATTGTTTCGTGATTACATTAAATATTTCTTCAGTCTTTTAACTATATAACCTAATCCAAGAGTGTTTAATTGGTGTAAATTCCTGTTCACAGCAAGTCCTGGTAGCAGGCGTAGACACGACATCGATGACATTAACGTGGGCTTTAGCATTGTTGCTCAACAACCCAAAAGCGTTAGAAACTGCCCAAGATGAAATTGATGAGCATGTTGGAAGGGACAGATTGGTGGAGGAGTCAGACCTGAAGAACTTAGTCTACGTCGATGCCATCATCAAAGAAACTTTGCGATTATACCCTGCTGGACCTCTCTCTGTTCCTCACGAGTCAGTGGAGAACTGCATTGTGGGTGGCTACAACATTCCAAAAGGAACTCGGCTAGTGGTAAATCTTTGGAAGTTGCAACGTGACCCAAATATCTGGTTAGATCCCAACGAATTCAAGCCTGATAGATTCTTGACCAGTCACAAGGATATTGATGTCAAGGGAAACCATTATGAATTGCTTCCGTTTGGTAGTGGTAGAAGAATGTGCCCTAGTGTTTTATTTGCCCTTCAGGCTTTGGGTTTAACGCTAGCTAGTTTGATACAACAGTTTGTGCTCAAGAAACCATCAAACGAACCTGTTGATATGACTGAAAGCATGGGTATGACTAACGGCAAAGCAACACCACTTGACGTCCTTTTCGGCCCTCGTTTATCCTCTAATATGTATGATATTGGTCCATGATATACCAATTTCAAAGCGCCTACAAACCCACTCCATTATCATTCTCTATAAAGCCATCAATTATGATGGGGCAAGCAAAATAACCCAATTTGGACAGCAAATGTGGAACATGATCGATCTTCAGTATGCTTTTAGAATACTCCTATTACTTATATAGTTAATAAAGCTTGATAATTATTATGTAATGAAGTCATGTGGTTGCATTCTACTCATCTCGTTTATATATATGTTGTGTACCGATAAGATAGTGTTACAAAAAATATTTGTCAATTAGATTAAATGAATGGATGATTATGATGAATAATGACACCCCGGTAGATAATGGAAGAATATTGAAGTGTTTTCCTTATTGAAACAACCGTAAGGTGTATTAGAAAATATGTTTAACAACTAATAAGGAAATTGTGGATGTTCAGGAGTACAAAGACCTAAGTCAATCAAATTTTAAAAATACATCAGAAACTCTATTAACAATGAATGATGATGATTTTGTTGCCCTACCGGCTCAAGGTTAGGTTCACTTCTGCTTAAGCTTCTAACCGAATTTGAAATTTTCAATTTTTGAAAGAATGGATGTTCAACTAAGCTGGATGTGAAGCTGCATTCTCTGAATTTGGAACTTAAATTAGGGTTTTTCAACATTTACATTTACATTTTTCTTATTAAAACATTGTACTTGGAAAACCATAACCAATTCTAGCATTCTAATTTCAATTTAATCTTAACAATCATAGAATTAAACCTACATTACTTCACCAAAATCAGAAAATCTAACATACCTTTACTTCACAAAAATCACAAAATTAATGTAATTGACCTGTAAGGAAAGGAGTCCATTTTCTTATTAAGAGGAGGAATGGGAAGTGTAGAATTCAAGGTAATTGAAACATATCCATGAGAATACAACAACAACACTTTGTTCATGCTTCAGCCAATTTTCTATCAATCTACATCATTAGTTGATTACAGTGCAATAACCAAATAAGAAACAAAAAACATCCACCTCTAATCCATACACAAAACCTACAAATCACATGAGCAATGACCAAATCATAAACCAAAAATGAGCTAATCTGAATCCAATCCTACATCAGGTTATTTGGGCTATTTAATGAAAGAAAATCGAAAATAAAAACCTACAAATCCAAAATCCAAAATCCAAAATCAAGAATGATGAGAACGATGACAACAGGGAACCGATCGGTGGTAGAAGGGTAGATGGATGTATAACAGAAGGTATGAGTATTATTAGGATAGGAAGCGACGCGAAGATGTTGAAGCACCAGGTCGGAGAGACAGGGAGGCGACGGTGGCTAGGGTAGTAGCGGCGGTGTCGATGGCGGGGCTGGCAGTGGCAGTGTCGCTGGAGAGGCTGGCAGCAGTGGTGTCGCTGATAGAGAGAGGCAGAGGGAGCGTTGAAGATCGAAGTGGGAGGAAGAAAGGGCAGTAGTGTCGTGGAGTATAAAGAATAGAAGAGGGATACGTGTGTCTTTTTTTATTTCAGACATGGTTCCAAGTCTGAATTTTTAAGAGCCTATTGATTAATTAAGAGGTTTTTATTAAGATGCTATCAAACATGCTGAATCTGAAAAATTAAGAGTTTGTCTCTTAATTTCTCAATTAAGAGGCTACCAAACAGCCCCTAAGTAACGTTCATATTTGTTGCATCTTTTTAGGAGAAGGCTTCTTCTTTCTTTGACTGAATAAGGAAGTTAGTGGTTCCACTAGGATCCACGTTTATGTTTTTTAGCATGCATGTTCCTTAATTTTCATAAATAAATAGCTTTACTACATCTTAATTCCATCCATAAAAAGTAAGCATGTTCCTATTGTTTAGGGATTAGTTAATTCCTAGGATCTATATATTGTTTTTGACTGGTGAATGAAATATTCAGATAATTGCTTCAAATTGGTGTTCTTATCAATCCTTCTTCCTCCTTAGAGATTCACCCACTCAACGGGTTGTATCATTTTTGGTGCTTTCATTTCTCATTCTCACCATGCCTACGAAACCAGATTCCACTTCATCCGCTTTCACAGCTGACACCAAACCTCCCTCTTTAGAAAATTCCATGGCCAACATGGTTGATAACATCACCCAACTAGTAACCTCTTCCACTACCAGCCAAAGAGGTTACTAGTTGTGTCAATGGTTACAAGAATCATGAAGCGACTCTTTTTAAACTCCAACAAACAACAACAGTGGCAACATATGTGGCAGAATTCGAACAAATCATTAATTGTGTCAACGGATTGGATAATGAGGTACTCCTCAACTGTTTCCTCTAAGGAATCCTCAACAGTGGCAGCATATTCCCGCTCTTACACTATCACCAACCCGACAATACCACAAGTGACCACCTACATAAAACCAGTCCCGCCTTAAAGTAACACCACCATATCCACCGGTGTCCTTCCAAAACCCCTAACCACCAATAAAACCTTACCCCTTACACGATTGACCCCCGAAGCATTACAAAAACGCCGATCAGAAGGATTATGTTTCAGATGTCCAGAAAAGTACACCCCTGGTCACAAGTGCAACCCACTACAATTTACTTTAATTGTGTACAACGACGACCAACATGCCACCGACGACCTTACAATATAGGACACACCAACTACAGACCCACAAATATTCGTGCTCTCGACGGCGGCATTCTTTGGATTGGCATCCCCACAAGCATTGCGAACCACTGGGTACATATGAAGTCACCCTGTTCTGTTTTAGTAGATTATGGTAGCACTCACAATATAATAAAACCAAAAGTTGGGTCGTTCTTCAAATTAAACGAAAACCCAATACCATAATACCCTGTAATGGTAGGAAACGACACTAGTATCCGTTGTAATGGAGTCTGCCGTAACCTGTGCATCCATCTCGACCTCAGTACCTTCATGATCCCTTTGTTTGTATTACTAGTTGAAGGCGCATACCTAATATTACGGGTGGCCTGGCTCTGAACCTTGGGGCATATCTTGGCATATTTTGCACTCCTCAAATAACATCTAATGTCGGCCCAAAGGCCATCACCCTAGGAGGCGAAACCAACTCCAACTTTGTCTCTAGCCCACAACTCCAAAACCTAATCCACACCGACAGCGTTGCATCCCTCCACGCACTGTACTTCCAACTCGAGACCAATACACCTCCAGCTCTAGACACACTACCCCACCACCCCGACCCCACTATACACCACCTTGTCCAATACCACAGCCCTATTTTCGACATACCCACCAATTACCCCCATTTCGGTCGCAAGACCATCGCATTCCCACACACCCAACAACTCCTCCAATTAACATAAAGCCATACCACTACCCACACTACCAAAAACAGATTATGAACAAGATAATCACTGATATGCTTGCTGACGGGGTAAGTCAACTAAGCCAAAGTCCCTACTCATCACCAGTACTCCTCGTAAAAAAACAGATGGCACATGGCGATTTTGCGTTGATTACCGAGCTCTCAACACTATTACAATCAAGGATCGTTTCCCCATTCCGACTATCGACGAACTCCTTGATGAACTCTATGGTGCCTCTGTTTTCTCGAATATTGACCTAAGGGCCGACTATCACCAAATACGAGTAGCAACAAACGACATTCACAAAACAACATTCTGGATGGTAGATGGCCATTATGAATTATTGGTTATGCCCTTCGGGCTATCAAACGCGCCATCCACATTCCAAGCAACAATGAACTACCTTTTAGATGCAATGCTCCAACGGTATGTCTTGGTTTTCTTTGATGATATCCCCGTATACATCACTTCCTTGCAACAACATTACATTCACATGCAAAAAGTCTTGGAACCCTTAGCCCACCAAGAATTACACGCTAAGTATTGTAAATGTCAATTTGGTGTCACCAAAATTGACTATTTGGGTCACATTATCTCAACATTTGGAGTCGCTGCCGGCCCAGACCAAATTCAAGCAATCCAAGCCTGGCCAGCCCCATCGTCGTTCACAACCTTAAGAGGCTTTCTGGGCCTCACAGACTACTACCACTGTTTTGTCCGACACTATCCCACCATTGCTGCCCCCTTACCGATCTATTGAAACTCAAGCAGTTTTTATGGACACTAGAAGCACAAGCGGCATTTGATAACCTAAAAAAAACCATAGATACGAGAATCAGCTTAACCCTCATGGATTTAAACAAACCATTTGACATCACCACGATGCTTCAAACTTAGTCATAGGAGCATTCCTTTCTCAAAATGACCAGCCTAATTCCTTCTACAGCAGGAAATGATGCCCTCATATGCAGTCAGCCTCAGCATATGTTCGCCACTTGTACGTAATTACAGAATCTGTAAAAACAATGACGACAATACTTATTGGGACGAAAGTTTTGTATCTTTACGGATGAAAAAAGTCTCAAACATTTGTTAACACATGTAGTAGAAACTCCAGAGTAGTATAAATGGGTCACAAAACTAATTGGATTCGACTTTGAAATTTTCTATAAGCTAGGAAAAGAGAACAAGGTCGCAGACGCACTTAGTCGAATTGAAGAGGCTTAACTCCTTGCAATTTCGTCCACAAAACCAACTTGGTGGACTGAATTATAAGCCTATTATCAAACACCATCAAGTCTACAACTCACCAAGCGACTTCTAGAGACATAAAAAGACAACTGATTTCACATGCGCAATGGGCTCTTGTATCACCACCACTGACTCTTCGTACCTGACCATGAACAAATCTGACACCATTTACTTACAGAATATCACGTAACAACACTTGGATGACATTCTAGAGTCCTCACCACGACTCAACGTCTGGCAGCCGCCTTTAGCTGGCGTAAACTCAAAGTAGCAGTCTGTTTGTTCATTCATGAGTGCGAAGTTTGCCAGGAAACAAAATACCCAACACACAAACCTTATGGGTTGCTACAACCAGTTCCAATACCAACACATGTTTGGTGCGACCTCTTCATGGATTTTATAACTCACCTTCCCTTGTCAGAAGGAAAAACATGCAAAACATTTATCTAAGTCATAGTAGATCGCTTCTCTAAGTTTGCACATTTCGTGAGCATGCCCTCTACATTCACAACGCAGACTCTTGCAACAACCTTTCTTCAACAAATTTATTCAACAGATTTACAGGTTGCACGGGATTCCAAAGACCATCATTTCGAACAGAGACCCAATATTCTTCAGCAAATTCTGGCGGGAACTTTTCAAGCAACTAGGCACTCGTCTCAACTATTCCACCGCCTACCACCCGTAATCCAATGGTCAGACAGAAGTTGTCAACCACTACCTCCAAAACTATTTACGATCATTTACAAATGAGGAACCTCGCGCTTGGCACAAGTATTTATACCTTGCGGAGTACTGTTATAGTACCTCACACCACTCAGCCATCCAAATGTCACCATTCCAAGTTATACGGCCGCCCAATCCCTGATTGGCATCGATATACCCCGGGAACTGCTACAAATAACACCATTCATATAACCTTAACATAACATAACCACCTTCGCTCCCTGTTGTAGACTAATCTTTGAAAATCACAGCAAAGGATGACCACACTTGCTAACGCCCATCGCACAGACAAAACAATTCAACATTGGTGACATGGTCTACTTAAGGCTCAAAGATTATGAACAACACTCAGTCCAATTTCACACCTCAAAAAAGCTAACCAAATGCTTCAATGTTCCATTGAAGATACTCAAGAACATAGGCATAGTTGCGCACAGAGTGGAACTCCCATCGGGTACCCAGATTCATCCGGTCTTCCATGTCTTATTGCTTCGTTAAGCCTTTGGTAATCCACAACCCACACCACTTCCTGAGTTCTGGTACCAACAAAGTGCTGAACTAGAGCTCGAGGACGAGCTAGGTGCTAAAGAGGGGGAATTTGATGCATCCTATGAGCCCAACACCATAAGCCTAATAGAGTAGAGCCCAACCCAAGCTAATCCACGAAGATGGCGCAAGAGGATTCCGAAGATCCCAACACGTTTACAAGATTATTTCTAAGTAACATTCACTTCCAAAATTGCTACGGTGGATAGAAAATCACGTAAAAAAATGATTTATGATTTTGTCTCACTTCCAAAATTGTTACGGTGGATAGAAAATCACGTACAATTGATGCTAAAAAAATACATTCTCATTTTTATTTGGTTCCAAAATCGATGAGTAAATAAAATAATGGAGTTTAATTAATGAGTTTTACTAACCTTAATCAGAGTGGCAAGCCAAAATCGCTGGCATGAACAAAAACTATGTTTGTGTACAAGCAATATTCACCAAAGTCGGTGGGGTATGCACCGAAGAAATCACTGAGAGATCTCAAGGATTATGGAGCAAGTTTCGAACTCAAAACGTGATTGTGAATAGAGAGATATACATGCCTTTGGTTTCATTCTCCACTTTATTTTTGGAAGCGATGGAGCTGGATTCACGATTACCTTTCTTCTGCCCGACCTGCGACTTTCAAGGTTTTGGTGTTCAATTTAGCCACTGCCTACTCCATCCTTCAATATTAGAAAAAAACCATGTTTACCCCAAGTTTGTAATAGTCTCTACGTCGACTGGGGTTAAAGGACTAATTGGTCTAGGAAAGGATTAATCGGCGTCTAGGCGGAGACACTTAATTGTAACATAATTTATTTATAAAAAAACTTAATATATATTACCTATATCCTAACAAAATAGGTGAAAAACCATAAAATTTTGGCATATTTAGTCGTTTAAATATTTAAATCATTGTATATAATAATATTAAACTAATTGGAGATCTTTTTAATAGTTTTAGTCATCAATCATCATAATTTAGTCACTCATTATCATAAATTTGAGTAATCGGGATTTGTTTTTGAAAATTTTGACGTCTGACTTTATGACTTTATTACCGGCTTAGACTGTCTAGACCGCCTACACCCGCCCCACTGACTCCGCCTAACTCAACCGTCTAGCATTAATTGTGAATAGTAAGAGGCCGCTTAGCGCCTAGCCAGCCGACTTGGCCGATTTTTACAACAGTGGTTTAACCTCTTGTCAATAATCAGTTCGTACTAGAAAAAAAAAGCAGAAAATTGACAAAGCGAAGTTTACCTAATAGCCGAAATATAAGAGCACATGTTGTACTCACCTTCGCTCTCTTTATGTGTCTCTTTCGTCCCCGATTGTTTAGAGATATAGACGACAGTGAATAGTTCTTTTACGGTCACTAAAAACACATACAAACAATTGACGACTTCTAATCGATGATGAAGAAGAAGTATGATTAAAGGGTTGAATGGATTAAGGGCTTAAATACCCTATCACTCAAAACACACACAATCAATTGTATATGTGTAATCTCTTTGTTGAATATAGTTGGGTTCGCTTGATTTCATTGGAGAACGAAAAGCATTGGAAATGGGGAACCAAAATTGACAATCGCCACAAAATAGTGGCAATTTTCTGAAGCAACAAAAATACTTTGTTCATAAAAGGCTAGAGAAATTTAGATTATATATAATAACAATAATAATAATAATAATAATAATAATGAGATTTTCTAAAATGTTCCATGAGTGCACTTATAAAAAAACATTAATTATGTGAAATAATATCATAATTAAATGTAAAGTTCATTAGTTATATCAAATATTTCTTTAATTGATGTATTTCATATTTTGTTAATGACAAATATTCTCTATAATTAATGCATTTATAGTAATATTTTCCATAGTTAATGCTTTTTATACGAGATTTTAGAAAATCTCAATAGTAATAAATATTATTATTAATTAACATTAATAATTATAATAATAACAAAATTTCATTTAATGTATATAAATTAAAAAAAAAATTAAAATATTCATACTTTATGCATTGCCAATGGATTTTTTGAATTATTATACTCCGTCGATAATCGTCTAAATAATTTAATAGAAAACTTTCAATTTACCCACAAATTCATACATATTTAAACTTACTAAAATATGTTGCTGATCCAACAAATTTTTTTATGGATCACAACAGTACTTATATATTTGTCGCTAACCAATAGAGAATTGAAAACTCTTCGCACCAAATGGCACCAAATGGAGAGGCTGAGAATATATAAATTATAAAAGTTACACTTTACAACCTTGAACAATAAACAAATATACAAATAAGTACAAAACTATTATTGTCTAATATCCCCTTTCTAGCGAAAAGGTAGCGGACCAATACGAAGCTTTTCTGGAAAGAACTCAAACTGATGGCGTGACAGACTTTTAGTGAAAATATCAGCCACTTGAAGCTTAGAAGGAACAAACTCGGTGTGAAGCTTGCCAGATAACACAAACTCGCGAATGAAGTGATAGTTAAGGTCAATGAGCATAGCATGTTTGTGAGAAACTGGATTATGAGTAAGAAAGATAGCACTTTGATTATCACACAACAAAGTCGGTCGATCTGGTGAAAGCGCATGAAGCTCTCTCAATAAATGAGTGATCCAAATGATCTCTGCAGTAGTGTTGGCCATTGCTCGATATTCAGTGAAACATCCCAAAAATACAGTCTGAAAATTTCATTTTTAAATCATTTAAGAAAACCATAATTCATCAATCATCATAATGAAAATCATAAGTTATGTATCTCAAAACATCGTATCAAATGCTGTATCCAAATCATGTGACAAAATATTAGAGTCTAAATATCCTAGGCTGAACTAAGGGTGTGTGTACTGCAATCATCCCGAACTATTCCCCTTGCTACCGAAAGTACCTGACACAAAAACTGAAAACTGTAAGAACAAAGCTTAGTGAGTCTCCCCAAACTACCACATACCATTCACATAACATGAAACTAGGAGATACGGGCCCCGCCCACTCTCATGGAGATTCAAGCCCGCCCATACTACGTTACCGAGGAGATTTGGACCCCGCCCACACTCCGCTGTCTAGTAGATACGGGCCCCGCCCACACTCCGCTTCCTAGGAGATTCGGGCCCCGCCGACACTCCACTGCCTAGGAGATTCGGGCCCCACCACACTCTGCTTTCTAGGAGATTCGGGGCCCGCACAGACTCCGTTGTCTAGCATGCATACAAGTATCACACAGACAACAAGTATCTCTAACTCTATCAAACAATTACATATCTCTACTCAAACAATACTATGAGATTCGGGCCCCGCACACTCTCAGCTACTATGAGATTCGGGCCCTGCCCGCACTCTGCTGCTAACATATCATACATACGGGTCGGTCTTGGTGCCGTAGACCCATTCCTACTGAAGGAAACTCACCTTGCAATGCTGATTGCTAAAATCCTGAGTGAGGTATCTCTGATGGTTTCTCCAACAACTCCCCGACTAATCATAACAGAATAACACTTAGTCAAAATCTACTAATCCTCCTTAGGGTAAAATGACCATTTTACCCCTGGTCAAAGTTAACACTTTGGTCAAAGTCGACCTTCTAGGTTGACCTAACTCGCTGAGTCAGCATATCGACTCGCCGAGTTCTAAAACTCTGAAACCCTAACATCGCGACTCAACTCGCCGAGTCACCCTATGACTCACCGAGTTTCTTGGCTACTCATCATCGCGATTAGACAAACTAACTCGTCGAGTCATCCTCAGACTCGTCGAGTTCCACCGTAATCTGAAATGGGACAAGATAATCCAACTCGTTGAGTCCCTTGCCAACTCGCCGAGTTCCATGAACAAAACGGGGATCCTCGGTCGGACTCGTCGAGTTCCTATATGAACTCGCCGAGTCCCTTACAGATCTAACCTATACAGCTGATTCCTCAGATCTAGGATTCCAAAATACAGATCCAGATCGTTTCGATGGCCCATTTCTATAATGTTGGTGACTTGATGGCTTTACACACCTCAAATGGACCCAAACTCAAGTTATAACAATCTACTTCCATGAACATGGCCATTTCTTGGACAAGAACGGGTCTAAGACCCTTTTCATGATTATAAGGGACAAATATTACTTGTAATGGGAATGTTTGACATACAATCGATGAAGGGTAACATATTCTCCAGAAAGGGTCAAAAAGACCCATAAATCAAAACTAGAAGAGATCTAAGCTATGAATCCTCAAGTTAGGGACTTTTTACCTCAGAAGGATGCCAAAAATGGATGAGATCCCAGATCTAAAGCTTCTCTTCAAGCTTCATGGCTTCTAGCTCTTCCAACTCCTTTACCAAGCACAAAAACACACCCAAACTTCAAGTTTCTCACAAGAGGGCTCACAAAATGATTTAGGGTTTTCAGCGACAAGGAGGCTGGCAAATGAGGCCCTAAAGTCGGATTAAGCGGCTTAAATAGGGTGAAAACCCCGAAAATAGGGTTTCTTTCTGACGGCCCTACTCGTCGAGTCGAGGCACTCGACTCGTGAAGTAGATCACTTAAATCCCACGTCCAATCTGGCTTCTACTCGACGAGTTAGGGATACAAACTCGTCGAGTAGATCTTACAAAATGAATACTTTTATGATTTAAATGAGTACCAGGACTCGGGCATTACATTCAGACTCACAACTAGAGCAAAAGAGAGTTGGTTGTTTCTGATGGGTTTTTAGCATAACAAACAATCCATATGTGCGCATGCAACCCTAATTCTTGGATCTATGTTTTTCTAATTTAACATACAAGAATTGAACACAAAATGAAAAACCCTAGGAGGCATTTATTATTTTCGAAATTAACAACAAGAGAAAGAAAACTAACCTTTGAATGTTATGTAGTAATAACAAACAATTCCTTGTTGTTGTAGAAGCTTGGGAACTATTGTCACAAGGGTAACAGGTCTAATGGCTCACAAACACACTTAGCAAGAGGATGATATGAGAGAGAAGGAGGATGAGGAAGCTTCAAAATTTCGGCTCTTCTTAGGGTTTAGAGTGTGGCCAAAATCAATAGGGGGTGTAGCTCCTTATATAGTTGTTGTTACTTAGAGCCAAAACTAATTGGATTCGACTTTGAAATTTTCTATAAGCTAGGAAAAGAGAACAAGGTCGCAGACGCACTTAGTCGAATTGAAGAGGCTTAACTCCTTGCAATTTCGTCCACAAAACCAACTTGGTGGACTGAATTATAAGCCTATTATCAAACACCATCAAGTCTACAACTCACCAAGCGACTTCTAGAGACATAAAAAGACAACTGATTTCACATGCGCAATGGGCTCTTGTATCACCACCACTGACTCTTCGTACCTGACCATGAACAAATCTGACACCATTTATTGACAGAATATCACGTAACAACACTTGGATGACATTCTAGAGTCCTCACCACGACTCAACGTCTGGCAGCCGCCTTTAGCTGGCGTAAACTCAAAGTAGCAGTCTGTTTGTTCATTCATGAGTGCGAAGTTTGCCAGGAAACAAAATACCCAACACACAAACCTTATGGGTTGCTACAACCAGTTCCAATACCAACACATGTTTGGTGCGACCTCTTCATGGATTTTATAACTCACCTTCCCTTGTCAGAAGGAAAAACATGCAAAACATTTATCTAAGTCATAGTAGATCGCTTCTCTAAGTTTGCACATTTCGTGAGCATGCCCTCTACATTCACAACGCAGACTCTTGCAACAACCTTTCTTCAACAAATTTATTCAACAGATTTACAGGTTGCACGGGATTCCAAAGACCATCATTTCGAACAGAGACCCAATATTCTTCAGCAAATTCTGGCGGGAACTTTTCAAGCAACTAGGCACTCGTCTCAACTATTCCACCGCCTACCACCCGTAATCCAATGGTCAGACAGAAGTTATCAACCACTACCTCCAAAACTATTTACGATCATTTACAAATGAGGAACCTCGCGCTTGGCACAAGTATTTATACCTTGCGGAGTACTGTTATAGTACCTCACACCACTCAGCCATCCAAATGTCACCATTCCAAGTTATACGGCCGCCCAATCCCTGATTGGCATCGATATACCCCGGGAACTGCTACAAATAACACCATTCATATAACCTTAACATAACATAACCACCTTCGCTCCCTGTTGTAGACTAATCTTTGAAAATCACAGCAAAGGATGACCACACTTGCTAACGCCCATCGCACAGACAAAACAATTCAACATTGGTGACATGGTCTACTTAAGGCTCAAAGATTATGAACAACACTCAGTCCAATTTCACACCTCAAAAAAGCTAACCAAATGCTTCAATGTTCCATTGAAGATACTCAAGAACATAGGCATAGTTGCGCACAGAGTGGAACTCCCATCGGGTACCCAGATTCATCCGGTCTTCCATGTCTTATTGCTTCGTTAAGCCTTTGGTAATCCACAACCCACACCACTTCCTGAGTTCTGGTACCAACAAAGTGCTGAACTAGAGCTCGAGGACGAGCTAGGTGCTAAAGAGGGGGAATTTGATGCATCCTATGAGCCCAACACCATAAGCCTAATAGAGTAGAGCCCAACCCAAGCTAATCCACGAAGATGGCGCAAGAGGATTCCGAAGATCCCAACACGTTTACAAGATTATTTCTAAGTAACATTCACTTCCAAAATTGCTACGGTGGATAGAAAATCACGTAAAAAAATGATTTATGATTTTGTCTCACTTCCAAAATTGTTACGGTGGATAGAAAATCACGTACAATTGATGCTAAAAAAATACATTCTCATTTTTATTTGGTTCCAAAATCGATGAGTAAATAAAATAATGGAGTTTAATTAATGAGTTTTACTAACCTTAATCAGAGTGGCAAGCCAAAATCGCTGGCATGAACAAAAACTATGTTTGTGTACAAGCAATATTCACCAAAGTCGGTGGGGTATGCACCGAAGAAATCACTGAGAGATCTCAAGGATTATGGAGCAAGTTTCGAACTCAAAACGTGATTGTGAATAGAGAGATATACATGCCTTTGGTTTCATTCTCCACTTTATTTTTGGAAGCGATGGAGCTGGATTCACGATTACCTTTCTTCTGCCCGACCTGCGACTTTCAAGGTTTTGGTGTTCAATTTAGCCATTGCCTACTCCATCCTTCAATATTAGAAAAAAACCATGTTTACCCCAAGTTTGTAATAGTCTCTACGTCGACTGGGGTTAAAGGACTAATTGGTCTAGGAAAGGATTAATCGGCGTCTAGGCGGAGACACTTAATTGTAACATAATTTATTTATAAAAAAACTTAATATATATTACCTATATCCTAACAAAATAGGTGAAAAACCATAAAATTTTGGCATATTTAGTCGTTTAAATATTTAAATCATTGTATATAATAATATTAAACTAATTGGAGATCTTTTTAATAGTTTTAGTCATCAATCATCATAATTTAGTCACTCATTATCATAAATTTGAGTAATCGGGATTTGTTTTTGAAAATTTTGACGTCTGACTTTATGACTTTATTACCGGCTTAGACTGTCTAGACCGCCTACACCCGCCCCACCGACTCCGCCTAACTCAACCGTCTAGCATTAATTGTGAATAGTAAGAGGCCGCTTAGCGCCTAGCCAGCCGACTTGGCCGATTTTTACAACAGTGGTTTAACCTCTTGTCAATAATCAGTTCGTACTAGAAAAAAAAAGCAGAAAATTGACAAAGCGAAGTTTACCTAATAGCCGAAATATAAGAGCACATGTTGTACTCACCTTCGCTCTCTTTATGTGTCTCTTTCGTCCCCGATTGTTTAGAGATATAGACGACAGTGAATAGTTCTTTTACGGTCACTAAAAACACATACAAACAATTGACGACTTCTAATCGATGATGAAGAAGAAGTATGATTAAAGGGTTGAATGGATTAAGGGCTTAAATACCCTATCACTCAAAACACACACAATCAATTGTATATGTGTAATCTCTTTGTTGAATATAGTTGGGTTCGCTTGATTTCATTGGAGAACGAAAAGCATTGGAAATGGGGAACCAAAATTGACAATCGCCACAAAATAGTGGCAATTTTCTGAAGCAACAAAAATACTTTGTTCATAAAAGGCTAGAGAAATTTAGATTATATATAATAACAATAATAATAATAATAATAATAATAATGAGATTTTCTAAAATGTTCCATGAGTGCACTTATAAAAAAACATTAATTATGTGAAATAATATCATAATTAAATGTAAAGTTCATTAGTTATATCAAATATTTCTTTAATTGATGTATTTCATATTTTGTTAATGACAAATATTCTCTATAATTAATGCATTTATAGTAATATTTTCCATAGTTAATGCTTTTTATACGAGATTTTAGAAAATCTCAATAGTAATAAATATTATTATTAATTAACATTAATAATTATAATAATAACAAAATTTCATTTAATGTATATAAATTAAAAAAAAATTAAAATATTCATACTTTATGCATTGCCAATGGATTTTTTGAATTATTATACTCCGTCGATAATCGTCTAAATAATTTAATAGAAAACTTTCAATTTACCCACAAATTCATACATATTTAAACTTACTAAAATATGTTGCTGATCCAACAAATTTTTTTATGGATCACAACAGTACTTATATATTTGTCGCTAACCAATAGAGAATTGAAAACTCTTCGCACCAAATGGCACCAAATGGAGAGGCTGAGAATATATAAATTATAAAAGTTACACTTTACAACCTTGAACAATAAACAAATATACAAATAAGTACAAAACTATTATTGTCTAATATCCCCTTTCTAGCGAAAAGGTAGCGGACCAATACGAAACTTTTCTGGAAAGAACTCAAACTGATGGCGTGACAGACTTTTAGTGAAAATATCAGCCACTTGAAGCTTAGAAGGAACAAACTCGGTGTGAAGCTTGCCAGATAACACAAACTCGCGAATGAAGTGATAGTTAAGGTCAATGAGCATAGCATGTTTGTGAGAAACTGGATTATGATTAAGAAAGATAGCACTTTGATTATCACACAACAAAGTCGGTCGATCTGGTGAAAGCGCATGAAGCTCTCTCAATAAATGAGTGATCCAAATGATCACTGCAGTAGTGTTGGCCATTGCTCGATATTCAGTGAAACATCCCAAAAATACAGTCTGAAAATTTCATTTTTAAATCATTTAAGAAAACCATAATTCATCAATCATCATAATGAAAATCATAAGTTATGTATCTCAAAACATCGTATCAAATGCTGTATCCAAATCATGTGACAAAATATTAGAGTCTAAATATCCTAGGCTTAACTAAGGGTGTGTGTACTGCAATCATCCTGAACTATTCCCCTTGCTACCGAAAGTACCTGACACAAAAACTGAAAACTGTATGAACAAAGCTTAGTGAGTCTCCCCAAACTACCACATACCATACACATAACATGAAACTAGGAGATACGGGCCCCGCCCACTCTCATGGAGATTCAAGCCCGCCCATACTACGTTACCGAGGAGATTTGGACCCCGCCCACACTCCGCTGTCTAGTAGATTCGGGCCCCGCCCACACTCCGCTTCCTAGGAGATTCGGGCCCCGCCGACACTCCACTGCCTAGGAGATTCGGGCCCCACCACACTCCGCTTTCTAGGAGATTCGGGGCCCGCACAGACTCCGTTGTCTAGCATGCATACAAGTATCACACAGACAACAAGTATATCTAACTCTATCAAACAATTACATATCTCTACTCAAACAATACTATGAGATTCGGGCCCCGCACACTCTCAGCTACTATGAGATTCGGGCCCTGCCCGCACTCTGCTGCTAACATATCATACATACGGGTCGGTCTTGGTGCCGTAGACCCATTCCTACTGAAGGAAACTCACCTCGCAATGCTGATTGCTGAAATCCTGAGTGAGGTATCTCTGATGGTTTCTCCAACAACTCCCCGACTAATCATAACAGAATAACACTTAGTCAAAATCTACTAATCCTCCTTAGGGTAAAATGACCATTTTACCCCTGGTCAAAGTTAACACTTTGGTCAAAGTCAACCTTCTAGGTTGACCTAACTCGCTGAGTCAGCATATCGACTCGCCGAGTTCTAAAACTATGAAACCCTAACATCGCGACTCAACTCGCCGAGTCACCCTATGACTCACCGAGTTTCTTGGCTACTCATCATCGCGATTAGACAAACTAACTCGTCGATTCATCCTCAGACTCGTCGAGTTCCACCGTAATCTGAAATGGGACAAGATAATCCAACTCGTTGAGTCCCTTGCCAACTCGCCGAGTTCCATGAACAAAACGGGGATCCTCGGTCGGACTCGTCGAGTCCCTATATGAACTCGCCGAGTCCCTTACAGATCTAACCTATACAGCTGATTCCTCAGATCTAGGATTCCAAAATACAGATCCAGATCGTTTCGATGGCCCATTTCTATAATGTTGGTGACTTGATGGCTTTGCACACCTCAAATGGACCCAAACTCAAGTTATAACAATCTACTTCCATGAACATGGCCATTTCTTGGACAAGAACGGGTCTAAGACCCTTTTCATGATTATAAGGGACAAATATTACTTGTAATGGGAATGTTTGACATACAATCGATGAAGGGTAACATATTCTCCAGAAAGGGTCAAAAAGACCCATAAATCAAAACTAGAAGAGATCTAAGCTATGAATCCTCAAGTTAGGGACTTTTTACCTCAGAAGGATGCCAAAAATGGATGAGATCCCGGATCTAAAGCTTCTCTTCAAGCTTCATGGCTTCTAGCTCTTCCAACTCCTTTACCAAGCACAAAAACACACCCAAACTTCAAGTTTCTCACAAGAGGGCTCACAAAATGATTTAGGGTTTTCAGCGACAAGGAGGCTGGCAAATGAGGCCCTAAAGTCGGATTAAGCGGCTTAAATAGGGTGAAAACCCCGAAAATAGGGTTTCTTTCTGACGGCCCTACTCGTCGAGTCGAGGCACTCGACTCGTGAAGTAGATCACTTAAATCCCACGTCCAATCTGGCTTCTACTCGACGAGTTAGGGATACAAACTCGTCGAGTAGATCTTACAAAATGAATACTTTTATGATTTAAATGAGTACCAGGACTCGGGCATTACATTCAGACTCACAACTAGAGCAAAAGACAGTTGGTTGTTTCTGATGGGTTTTTAGCATAACAAACAATCTATATGTGCGCATGCAACCCTAATTCTTGGATCTATGTTTTTCTAATTTAACATACAAGAATTGAACACAAAAAGAAAAACCCTAGGAGGCATTTATTATTTTCGAAATTAACAACAAGAGAAAGAAAACTAACCTTTGAATGTTATGTAGTAATAACAAACAATTCCTTGTTGTTGTAGAAGCTTGGGAACTATTGTCACAAGGGTAACAGGTCTAATGGCTCACAAACACACTTAGCAAGAGGATGATATGAGAGAGAAGGAGGATGAGGAAGCTTCAAAATTTCGGCTCTTCTTAGGGTTTAGAGTGTGGCCAAAATCAATAGGGGGTGTAGCTCCTTATATAGTTGTTGTTACTTAGAGCCAAAACTAATTGGATTTGACTTTGAAATTTTCTATAAGCTAGGAAAAGAGAACAAGGTCGCAGACGCACTTAGTCGAATTGAAGAGGCTTAACTCCTTGCAATTTCGTCCACAAAACCAACTTGGTGGACTGAATTATAAGCCTATTATCAAACACCATCAAGTCTACAACTCACCAAGCGACTTCTAGAGACATAAAAAGACAACTGATTTCACATGCGCAATGGGCTCTTGTATCACCACCACTGACTCTTCGTACCTGACCATGAACAAATCTGACACCATTTATTGACAGAATATCATGTAACAACACTTGGATGACATTCTAGAGTCCTCACCACGACTCAACGTCTGGCAGCCGCCTTTAGCTGGCGTAAACTCAAAGTAGCAGTCTGTTTGTTCATTCATGAGTGCGAAGTTTGCCAGGAAACAAAATACCCAACACACAAACCTTATGGGTTGCTACAACCAGTTCCAATACCAACACATGTTTGGTGCGACCTCTTCATGGATTTTATAACTCACCTTCCCTTGTCAGAAGGAAAAACATGCAAAACATTTATCTAAGTCATAGTAGATCGCTTCTCTAAGTTTGCACATTTCGTGAGCATGCCCTCTACATTCACAACGCAGACTCTTGCAACAACCTTTCTTCAACAAATTTATTCAACAGATTTACAGGTTGCACGGGATTCCAAAGACCATCATTTCGAACAGAGACCCAATATTCTTCAGCAAATTCTGGCGGGAACTTTTCAAGCAACTAGGCACTCGTCTCAACTATTCCACCGCCTACCACCCGTAATCCAATGGTCAGACAGAAGTTGTCAACCACTACCTCCAAAACTATTTACGATCATTTACAAATGAGGAACCTCGCGCTTGGCACAAGTATTTATACCTTGCGGAGCACTGTTATAGTACCTCACACCACTCAGCCATCCAAATGTCACCATTCCAAGTTATACGGCCGCCCAATCCCTGATTGGCATCGATATACCCCGAGAACTGCTACAAATAACACCATTCATATAACCTTAACATAACATAACCACCTTCGCTCCCTGTTGTAGACTAATCTTTGAAAATCACAGCAAAGGATGACCACACTTGCTAACGCCCATCGCACAGACAAAACAATTCAACATTGGTGACATGGTCTACTTAAGGCTCAAAGATTATGAACAACACTGAGTCCAATTTCACACCTCAAAAAAGCTAACCAAATGCTTCAATGTTCCATTGAAGATACTCAAGAACATAGGCATAGTTGCGCACAGAGTGGAACTCCCATCGGGTACCCAGATTCATCCGGTCTTCCATGTCTTATTGCTTCGTTAAGCCTTTGGTAATCCACAACCCACACCACTTCCTGAGTTCTGGTACCAACAAAGTGCTGAACTAGAGCTCGAGGACGAGCTAGGTGCTAAAGAGGGGGAATTTGATGCATCCTATGAGCCCAACACCATAAGCCTAATAGAGTAGAGCCCAACCCAAGCTAATCCACGAAGATGGCGCAAGAGGATTCCGAAGATCCCAACACGTTTACAAGATTATTTCTAAGTAACATTCACTTCCAAAATTGCTACGGTGGATAGAAAATCACGTAAAAAAATGATTTATGATTTTGTCTCACTTCCAAAATTGTTACGGTGGATAGAAAATCACGTACAATTGATGCTAAAAAAATACATTCTCATTTTTATTTGGTTCCAAAATCGATGAGTAAATAAAATAATGGAGTTTAATTAATGAGTTTTACTAACCTTAATCAGAGTGGCAAGCCAAAATCGCTGGCATGAACAAAAACTATGTTTGTGTACAAGCAATATTCACCAAAGTCGGTGGGGTATGCACCGAAGAAATCACTGAGAGATCTCAAGGATTATGGAGCAAGTTTCGAACTCAAAACGTGATTGTGAATAGAGAGATATACATGCCTTTGGTTTCATTCTCCACTTTATTTTTGGAAGCGATGGAGCTGGATTCACGATTACCTTTCTTCTGCCCGACCTGCGACTTTCAAGGTTTTGGTGTTCAATTTAGCCACTGCCTACTCCATCCTTCAATATTAGAAAAAAACCATGTTTACCCCAAGTTTGTAATAGTCTCTACGTCGACTGGGGTTAAAGGACTAATTGGTCTAGGAAAGGATTAATCGGCGTCTAGGCGGAGACACTTAATTGTAACATAATTTATTTATAAAAAAACTTAATATATATTACCTATATCCTAACAAAATAGGTGAAAAACCATAAAATTTTGGCATATTTAGTCGTTTAAATATTTAAATCATTGTATATAATAATATTAAACTAATTGGAGATCTTTTTAATAGTTTTAGTCATCAATCATCATAATTTAGTCACTCATTATCATAAATTTGAGTAATCGGGATTTGTTTTTGAAAATTTTGACGTCTGACTTTATGACTTTATTACCGGCTTAGACTGTCTAGACCGCCTACACCCGCCCCACTGACTCCGCCTAACTCAACCGTCTAGCATTAATTGTGAATAGTAAGAGGCCGCTTAGCGCCTAGCCAGCCGACTTGGCCGATTTTTACAACAGTGGTTTAACCTCTTGTCAATAATCAGTTCGTACTAGAAAAAAAAAGCAGAAAATTGACAAAGCGAAGTTTACCTAATAGCCGAAATATAAGAGCACATGTTGTACTCACCTTCGCTCTCTTTATGTGTCTCTTTCGTCCCCGATTGTTTAGAGATATAGACGACAGTGAATAGTTCTTTTACGGTCACTAAAAACACATACAAACAATTGACGACTTCTAATCGATGATGAAGAAGAAGTATGATTAAAGGGTTGAATGGATTAAGGGCTTAAATACCCTATCACTCAAAACACACACAATCAATTGTATATGTGTAATCTCTTTGTTGAATATAGTTGGGTTCGCTTGATTTCATTGGAGAACGAAAAGCATTGGAAATGGGGAACCAAAATTGACAATCGCCACAAAATAGTGGCAATTTTCTGAAGCAACAAAAATACTTTGTTCATAAAAGGCTAGAGAAATTTAGATTATATATAATAACAATAATAATAATAATAATAATAATAATAATAATGAGATTTTCTAAAATGTTCCATGAGTGCACTTATAAAAAAACATTAATTATGTGAAATAATATCATAATTAAATGTAAAGTTCATTAGTTATATCAAATATTTCTTTAATTGATGTATTTCATATTTTGTTAATGACAAATATTCTCTATAATTAATGCATTTATAGTAATATTTTCCATAGTTAATGCTTTTTATACGAGATTTTAGAAAATCTCAATAGTAATAAATATTATTATTAATTAACATTAATAATTATAATAATAACAAAATTTCATTTAATGTATATAAATTAAAAAAAAAATTAAAATATTCATACTTTATGCATTGCCAATGGATTTTTTGAATTATTATACTCCGTCGATAATCGTCTAAATAATTTAATAGAAAACTTTCAATTTACCCACAAATTCATACATATTTAAACTTACTAAAATATGTTGCTGATCCAACAAATTTTTTTATGGATCACAACAGTACTTATATATTTGTCGCTAACCAATAGAGAATTGAAAACTCTTCGCACCAAATGGCACCAAATGGAGAGGCTGAGAATATATAAATTATAAAAGTTACACTTTACAACCTTGAACAATAAACAAATATACAAATAAGTACAAAACTATTATTGTCTAATATCCCCTTTCTAGCGAAAAGGTAGCGGACCAATACGAAGCTTTTCTGGAAAGAACTCAAACTGATGGCGTGACAGACTTTTAGTGAAAATATCAGCCACTTGAAGCTTAGAAGGAACAAACTCGGTGTGAAGCTTGCCAGATAACACAAACTCGCGAATGAAGTGATAGTTAAGGTCAATGAGCATAGCATGTTTGTGAGAAACTGGATTATGAGTAAGAAAGATAGCACTTTGATTATCACACAACAAAGTCGGTCGATCTGGTGAAAGCGCATGAAGCTCTCTCAATAAATGAGTGATCCAAATGATCTCTGCAGTAGTGTTGGCCATTGCTCGATATTCAGTGAAACATCCCAAAAATACAGTCTGAAAATTTCATTTTTAAATCATTTAAGAAAACCATAATTCATCAATCATCATAATGAAAATCATAAGTTATGTATCTCAAAACATCGTATCAAATGCTGTATCCAAATCATGTGACAAAATATTAGAGTCTAAATATCCTAGGCTGAACTAAGGGTGTGTGTACTGCAATCAACCCGAACTATTCCCCTTGCTACCGAAAGTACCTGACAGAAAAACTGAAAACTGTAAGAACAAAGCTTAGTGAGTCTCCCCAAACTACCACATACCATACACATAACATGAAACTAGGAGATACGGGCCCCGCCCACTCTCATGGAGATTCAAGCCCGCCCATACTACGTTACCGATGAGATTTGGACCCCGCCCACACTCCGCTGTCTAGTAGATTCGGGCCCCGCCCACACTCCGCTTCCTAGGAGATTCGGGCCCCGCCGACACTCCACTGCCTAGGAGATTCGGGCCCCACCACACTCCGCTTTCTAGGAGATTCGGGGCCCGCACAGACTCCGTTGTCTAGCATGCATACAAGTATCACACAGACAACAAGTATATCTAACTCTATCAAACAATTACATATCTCTACTCAAACAATACTATGAGATTCGGGCCCCGCACACTCTCAGCTACTATGAGATTCGGGCCCTGCCCGCACTCTGCTGCTAACATATCATACATACGGGTCGGTCTTGGTGCCGTAGACCCATTCCTACTGAAGGAAACTCACCTCGCAATGCTGATTGCTGAAATCCTGAGTGAGGTATCTCTGATGGTTTCTCCAACAACTCCCCGACTAATCATAACAGAATAACACTTAGTCAAAATCTACTAATCCTCCTTAGGGTAAAATGACCATTTTACCCCTGGTCAAAGTTAACACTTTGGTCAAAGTCGACCTTCTAGGTTGACCTAACTCGCTGAGTCAGCATATCGACTCGCCGAGTTCTAAAACTCTGAAACCCTAACATCGCGACTCAACTCGCCGAGTCACCCTATGACTCACCGAGTTTCTTGGCTACTCATCATCGCGATTAGACAAACTAACTCGTCGAGTCATCCTCAGACTCGTCGAGTTCCACCGTAATCTGAAATGGGACAAGATAATCCAACTCGTTGAGTCCCTTGCCAACTCGCCGAGTTCCATGAACAAAACGGGGATCCTCGGTCGGACTCGTCGAGTTCCTATATGAACTCGCCGAGTCCCTTACAGATCTAACCTATACAGCTGATTCCTCAGATCTAGGATTCCAAAATACAGATCCAGATCATTTCGATGGCCCATTTCTATAATGTTGGTGACTTGATGGCTTTGCACACCTCAAATGGACCCAAACTCAAGTTATAACAATCTACTTCCATGAACATGGCCATTTCTTGGACAAGAACGGGTCTAAGACCCTTTTCATGATTATAAGGGACAAATATTACTTGTAATGGGAATGTTTGACATACAATCGATGAAGGGTAACATATTCTCCAGAAAGGGTCAAAAAGACCCATAAATCAAAACTAGAAGAGATCTAAGCTATGAATCCTCAAGTTAGGGACTTTTTACCTCAGAAGGATGCCAAAAATGGATGAGATCCCGGATCTAAAGCTTCTCTTCAAGCTTGATGGCTTCTAGCTCTTCCAACTCCTTTACCAAGCACAAAAACACACCCAAAACTTCAATTTTCTCACAAGAGGGCTCACAAAATGATTTAGGGTTTTCAGCGACAAGGAGGCTGGCAAATGAGGCCCTAAAGTCGGATTAAGCGGCTTAAATAGGGTGAAAACCCCAAAAATAGGGTTTCTTCCTGACGGCCCTACTCGTCGAGTCGAGGCACTCGACTCGTGAAGTAGATCACTTAAATCCCACGTCCAATCTGGCTTCTACTCGACGAGTTAGGGATACAAACTCGTCGAGTAGATCTTACAAAATGAATACTTTTATGATTTAAATGAGTACCAGGACTCGGGCATTACATTCAGACTCACAACTAGAGCAAAAGACAGTTGGTTGTTTCTGATGGGTTTTTACCATAACAAATAATCCATATGTGCGCATGCAACCCTAATTCTTGGATCTATGTTTTTCTAATTGAACATACAAGAATTGAACACAAAAAGAAAAACCCTAGGAGGCATTTATTATTTTCGAAATTAACAACAAGAGAAAGAAAACTAACCTTTGAATGTTATGTAGTAATAACAAACAATTCCTTGTTGTTGTAGAAGCTTGGGAACTATTGTCACAAGGGTAACAGGTCTAATGGCTCACAAACACACTTAGCAAGAGGATGATATGAGAGAGAAGGAGGATGAGGAAGCTTCAAAATTTCGGCTCTTCTTAGGGTTTAGAGTGTGGCCAAAATCAATAGGGGGTGTAGCTCCTTATATAGTTGTTGTTACTTAGAGCCAAAGCTAGGGTTTGCTGGAGGAAACCCTAATTCCTTAGCTTAGGGCCTAAGCAGCCCATGCGTTCCCCATCCAAGGCTTTGGACGAAAATTCTAGGGCCTCCCTAGAAGTTTTCATCCAACCTTTCTAGGGTGGTCCAAGAGCCCAAATCCAAAACTATTAATAAATTAATAAATAACCCCTGCACTTTTAATTAATTCCTTTAATCCGAAAATTAAATCCAAATTAATTTCTGATTAAATATTAATTAAACAATATGATTTCTAATTAATATATTATTTCCATAACATATTAATAAATCATTTATTACAATTTATTAATCAAATAATAAATTCTTCCTTTTTCTTAATAGGTCATCCTGTCTGGTTGCTAGTATGAAGGTAACCCAAAAGGATTGTGCTACTATCAATTCAAGTACATACCAATTATAGCTATGAGCTTAGACACCTAATCCAACAGTCTCCCACTTGTATAAGTCTAATAAATATAGTTGCAAGAATAACTTCAAAAATTGACAAGCAAATTATAGTTCTCAAAGCAGCTGTCGAACTCTGACCTAGTCAGTTGTGTGTCCTAAGATAAGTGATCATATAATCCTCCATTCTTCAAGATATCATGTGGAAAAATGACATGGAACAGAATCAATTTGATTGTCCAATACTTTATTTCACGATTCTAGATTTGTAATGACAAAGAACTACTAATTGAACACATCAATTTAGTTCTTGTCGGACCCGACATTATAAGTCAATACCCAATCATCGAGGGGCCCAAGATATCGCTTTTCCCGTTAGGGCAAATGGAATAGATAAACTTTGACTTATATGCTTACACTATTTACTCATTAATTCATGCACAACAATACATTTTATAACATCAAGTTACTAATGCGTTTACATATCATCAATGTAAAACAAACTCATAAATAACAACTCATATGTCTTCGTTTAAATATTATACGATATTATTGTCTCAGGATTACTCGTGATATATTCCACGAAGTAATTCTCTGAGCATGGGTTAATCCAATACTTAAAATCCATATTTTCAAGTACTTATAAATGTTGCAGCAAACCATTGCTATGTCTAAACCCTTAGACAATCTACAACCCAATTCATGACAACCTTAATTCATTACTTACTTCCAAGAGTATGAACGATTGTGGATGTTTGAATAATCTAATTTTTAGGGAAGGAAAAACATGCAAAATGAAACACAATAATAAACAATTGACAAATTACAGTAAACAATACTCGTAAATAATTCTCTATTATTTAATCATCAAAAGTCAATTACATTTACTTTGTTGCAAGTTTCTAAATATCTATCTAATCACCTAAAATAATATCATCTTTCAGACCAATGCTCCTGGCATGCTGAACGTGCTTAACCCTACTCAGACCCTTTGTGAGTGGATCGGCAGGATTCTCTTTAGATGATACCCTCTTCACGACGAGGTGTCCTTCTTCTACTCTATGTATGATAAATTGGTATTTTCTATCGATATGTCTAGATTTACCATGATCTCTTGGTTCCTTTGTCAAGGAAACTACTCCTCATTATCGCAGAAAATCTCTATTGGCTCCTTTATGGCTGTCACAACTCCAAGGTCTCTGATGATGCTCTTCTACCATATAGGCTCCTTTGATGCTTCGCTTGCTGTAATTGTCACAACCCGAAACTTTTATTCTTATAAAAGTAAACTTTGGTCAAACTTATTTCTTTCATTATCTTAAATGAGATGGATTATTGGTTTATGAGTTTTGAAGCCTAGTAACTAAGTGTGTTATAGTTTGGAAGGGAAAAGCCTTAGGAATCGAGAACCCTCGCAGCCGTGAACCACCGAGCCGTGAACCTATGAAGCTGTGAACCTCTTCAGACCGTGATCAAGCTTCGGACCGTGAAACCTCAATTCACGGCCGTGAACTCCTCGGCCGCAATCACCTCCCTATATATAAGTGTTTGATCGATTTTATCTTCATTTCTTTACTTCTTGTCGTGATTTCTTCCATTCTCTCTCAAGTATCATCCTCAAGAACACCCTCTTATTCCCTTAAACACCCCTTTTCTTTTATATCTCTTTGGTATACCACAAAAGGGCCTTCAAACACTCACCAATCCACAAGATCTTGAAGTGTTCTCACATCTTTGGGCCGTGAACCACTCATAGGGCCGTGAACCCTTCAACATGGGCCGTGAACACTCATGTGTTCTTGGGCCGTGAACCATCCTTAGGGCCGTGAACACCATTTCAGCCTCCTAACTTGCTTCTAGCACTCTTTTGGTGAGTTATTATTGCATTCTTAGTTTTTTCCTAAGCACCTTTGTAGTTATTTTCACTAAATATATACATAAATGGATAATAATATGCTAATTAGGACTCAATTGTGTCTCGGGACTTCGTTCGTGGAACCTATCTACCTATATCGAACCTTCTGTTGAATCACCACATAAGGTGAGTTCATACCCCCATGTCTTTTTCCAACTTTTTAAATGTTTAGGGGGGGGGGGGGGATACAAGTATAACACAAGAAATGTTGTGTTTTAAAATATAAATTGCTTATTATGTCTTTGTAACAATGAACTGTATTTAGAACATGAAACTTTGAATAAATCGTAGAAATAAGTTTATAAAATTTAATAAGTTTAACTTAAGGAACAAAAGGATCTTTTTATAAACTTATATGTTAATTATAAAAAGGGTTTTCCACACTATTACATGTAAAGTTGTTAATCTTGCTTGTGAGGCACGTCTTCGAGTACTCATATAAGCACTAGTGAGAGTCTACCCTTACGACTAGAGTTTCCTGGAGGGAGAGCGTGAATTTGTGTATAGATCTATACGGGATTGACAATACCACGCCTCGTTGTTAGCTACAACCGGACCGGTAGGTCTGCGGGTGACAAATGTCATATTTTTCGACGTCTACAATACGTCGTGTTTTACACTAGACAAATTAGTATGGTCATAAAACTCACAATAGATAACAACGATATATTTACGTAGTAATATACTTTACATGAACAATATCAAGGGATAATAACTATGTGATTACTCGGTATATACCATAGGGTTAGATAAAACTGAAATCCGATAGACAGTGGAATGTATGACTTCCGCCTCATTTCCTGTTCCTTGTTTGGTTGTGGGCTTGGGGCAGATTCACCCACTCAACTGTCTATTCGATCTCGGTTATATACAACTCGTATGTATTAAGTGATCATAGGAGGGTAGTATCGTCATATATGGTTTTCCAGAACAACCAAGACTTTATTGAGTATTAACATATCAACAAAACTAGATATCATTTGAGTAAGTATATTGAGTATACTTGTACTTTTCAATCTTGAAACAACATAGACAACCAGTCGGTTTTATAGAAAATATAAGATTTTCTATGGTAAACATCATTCTTTTAAGATAAATAGCTTTCGATGGAACTTTCTGAAAACAATAGCATTTTTACCGAAATCAATGTTTCACAATTGAGTTAGTGAAACTAGAAACTTATCCATAAAAGGTTTAATACACATTATTAAACTACTGTAACATAAAAGACCATAAATGGTTAATTCTATAATTCCTTAGTTTATACATCATGGTTATATATAATTAATATCTAATAGGCAGTGGAATGTGTGACTTCAACCTTACTTCCTGTTCCCTTTTTGGTTGTGGGCTTAGGGCAGACTCATACATTTAACTATCCGTTCGATATTAGATTATATAAAGCTAGCACAAACTAAGTGATTATAGAAGGAACTATTGTGGTTACCATTTTTACTAAAGGAAATATATGATTTCCTTAAATAATATTTTCATCAAATTCAAAAGAACTAGTACAGTTAACTTCGTAAGCACCAAATGAATACGCCAGGGTTATATACAATAAAGATCTAACAAACAATGGGATGTGTGACTTCCGCCTCATTTCCTGTTCCTTGTTTATTTGTGGGCTTAGGGCAGATTCACACAATCGATTGTCTGTTTACTATGGATTGTATATAACTTGTATCCATTTAGTACTCATAGAAGGAATTGTGGAGTCATTTTTACTTATCATGATATCACATCAGAAAATATAGGATTTTCTGGAGGAACTGGCGAACTTTTTTTAAAGAACTTAGAGTATACTTTTTACAACTAAAATACTTATGAACTCACCAGCTAAAATGCTGATGTATTCTTTCAAAATAACTTGTATTCTCTAGTAACTAGTAGACAGGTACGCGCACCGGGATTTAGAAGATGGAGCATAGTAGCTTCATGTCTTGTTTTGTTATTTACTGTTGGAGTCAATCTTATGTGAATCACATACTTTGTAAACACTTTCATATTAATGAAATGGTTGTTTGTTACTTTGATTACTATGATGCATGTGTTGTGATACTAAGCATGACGTCCTCCGCC
The DNA here is from genome assembly GCF_052849685.1 of Lactuca virosa. NCBI lineage: Eukaryota > Viridiplantae > Streptophyta > Magnoliopsida > Asterales > Asteraceae > Lactuca > Lactuca virosa. The sequence continues at coordinate 300,267,645 of NC_136429.1, read as the reverse complement.
CCCCGAACGTTTCCGCCGTTCCGGTTTGGGGGTATGATAGATTGGTATTTGAGCATTGTTTATAGTGAACTAAGTATATCAACCTATAAAAGATATACAACTATAAATACAATGGGGCCGAAGTGCTCTGTCTAAAAGTATATTTTTAAAATATAACAATATTTTTATAAAAGTATACATACCTTCAGATATATATACATACAAGAACAAGTATCACAAGAAGAACAAAATAGAAGTATTTAATGGTTGGACACTGCGGTCAAACTCGGACAGTTATGTAATCATATATGGGATCAATATAGCCTAATCAACTATATTTATTTGAGATATGACCAACGTGTGTTTGGGAGTGATGTGGTGTTGAAACAGACTTAAATCTTACCTAACTCTTTATGCTAGGGGATTTCTAGATCAAAACATAAAGTTAAAATACTGTAGGAGTATTTTATGATACTATAAGATAACAACAAGTTTAAAACATACCAAGTTCATACCATTAAAATGCTATAGGAGTATTTTAGGCACTATAAATAACTTATGTGAAAATTTAAAAAGAACCTTACTGGTAGGTCTATAATTCCGGAGTGTATACTCCCAATGTTTTATATAATTCCGATTTTATAGACTTAGAATTTGTGATCTATGCTCTACTTCCTGTTCCTTGTTTGGTTGTTGTTTTAGAGTAGGATCACTTATTCGAAGGTCTATTTAATCTTAAGTTATATACAACTTGTATACACTGCGCAATTATAGGAGGTCCCAGTAAGGATCACCCCATAATGTTTCACTTGATCTCATAGATTCTTTAGGCAGTTCCATTCTTGCACAACAAACCTAGATAGATGTAACCACTCCATCATAGCAGTCAGCAGAGAAGTCAAGGAGGAACAAAAATAGGTTCATAAGGAGTTTTCCAAAGAGGGATCAACCGAAGAAACCAAATGTCCTATGCGTCACACCAATAAATAATAACCTAAAATGACTTAGTGAGCTAGTGAATACACTAATCACACTATGTGTTAGTATTATTTCCTTTTCGTACAGCTGGTAACAGTTATTCAATTAACAGAAATTCATTCGAGGATAGCCACTTCTGATTCATAATGTTTATTTTATATAGAATCCCTTTATGAATTGTTTTTCAGAACCCTATGAAAGTCAGAACAGGATACACTCAGAACTAGGATAACTTAGTTATTCAACATTCGGCTTATTACCACTGTTATAGACTTATTTCCGCTTCCATTTGTATTTATTTTAGCAAAAGATGCCTCGTGGTAGACGTGTAAGGCGCGTAGTGAATAACACAACAGGGAACCCACCACCACAAGACGACCCTCCTGCTCTCTAAGTAGCGGTAACAGCCGTAGTAACAACTGCTATCAATCAAATCCGCGCGAGTGGTACCAGTGGATCTGGTAGCGGTACCCACATATCTAACCCCGGACCTACCTACGGGAACCCACGGGAGTGTTCGTACAAGGATTTCATGAAGTGTAAACCCAAATCCTTTAATGGAAATAGGGGAGTCATTGCTCTAATGCGACGGTTCGAGAAAACAGATTCAGTTTTCAAAATTTGTCTGTGCCCAGAAGGGAGCAAAGTGAAGTTTGTCGCCTGCACCTTCTTCGACAGAGCCCTAACATGGAGGAATAGCCATGTTAAGTCACTGATCCTATCAGTGGCTAACTCTATGGTTTAGAAGAACCTGAAAGAGATGATGTTGGAAGAATACTGCCCAAGAGACGAAGTTCAAAAGCTGGAGCAGGAGCTATGGGAGCATACCATGGTCGAATCAGACATAGTGGCCTACACTGACAGGTTTAGCGACCTAGCAGCACTGTGCCCCAGGATGGTTACCCCGGAGAGTAAGAAGATAGAAAAGTACATCTGGGGCTTATCTACCCCGATTCAGGAGGATGTACTGTCTTCTAATCCAATTACCTTCAATAGCGCCAAACGCCTGGCCCAGCGAATCATTGACCATGGAGTCCGCCATGGCGTGGTGGTCCCTATTCCCGAGCCATCAAAGGGAGGGGACTATAAACGAAAGTCGGGGAATAAGAGGAAAGAACAAACTGCACAATAACCCCCGCAGAATCAAGTAGTTGTTGTACACGCCGCCACAACACCTGCCATTCCAGCACATGTCAGTCGATATGCTGGAACTCTCTCGAAGTGTGGTAAGTGTAAGTACCACCACACCGGAGTATGCCGGGAAATGCGGTGCCTGAATTGCCGCAGGAAGGGTACACTGCTCGTTTCTGCAGGGCGCCGACACAACCAATCTCCCAAGTCCCAGGAGTAGAAGTAAACCAGGCCTGCTATGGTTGTGGTGAGATTGGGCACTACAAGAGGGACTGCCCAATAACGAAGAACTTGGGCGGGGAAGGGCAAAAACTGATGATCACTGCAGGAGAGACTGCCCCGGAACAACCAGCGAACAGCAATACGTCTTCTAAATAAAATTACTTTAAAGATTTAAGTTTATCTAAATATCAATATTAAAACTTGGGGAAAATTTAAAAGTAATTATAAATTTTTAATTCATCCGAAACGAGTTACAGCATTAATAAGAACGCTAAAGATCCGTACAGGTGAGCTATGATGGCTTACTATGTACATCAGGGTTGTGCATAGCTAAGATTTTGCAGACTAAGAGTGAGTGATTCCGCCTTAATTCCTGTTCCTTGTCTGGTTGTGGACTTAGGGCAGAGTCACTAAGTCGACCGTCTTATTCATCTTAATTATACATAACTTGTATGTGCCAAGCGATCATAGAGGTACCAAGAAGGGTCATAATATAAAGTATCGTCACTAGTTATCAAAGCACTTTCACTGCTAGTACTCGCTTATTGCGGTAATTTTTGTGGAAGTGGTAATATCGAGAAAGCACTTGAAAGCCTACACATAATACATTGTCGAGCACACTAGGGATACACCATCGTATAACAAACGTTTCCTTCAAATCGGCCTAACATTTGTCTCTATAAGGAGTTCCAACGTTGTCATTCCTCATGGATTGGCGTGGTCCTCATCATACCAATTTCATGTACTCTAAAAACCTTTCGCCGTAACCAACCGACTAACGAAACCCTCGTCACTTGTAACGACAACCCGACTCAGACTTCAGAATCATCTCCCTCATATTCCAAACCCCGAAGTACTCATGCGAGGAGTACCTTGCCCTCTGAAACCTTTCTGATGTATACTCAACAAACCTTCCAGAACTACCACTCGTCCAACAGGTCAAGTTCAAGCACAGAGGCTAAGGACAAATACGGTTAATCTATCACTACTAAGTGTATACGAGAGAGCAGTATATAATTAAGATTCTGCAGACTGAGAATGTGTGTTTCCGCCCTATCTCATGTTCCTTGTTTGGTTGTGGACCTGGGGCAGAGTCGCACATCAGACCGTCATACTAATCTGAACGACTTGTATACATGAGGTGATAATAGATAGACCAGGTATGAATCCTATCATGAAGTTCAGGGAAAAGTTGCCCAGTTCTACGAGTGGGTATTCTGCCATTCAGAGGAGCACGACCCCAAGAGTACTGCTAAGAAAGATAATTTCGGGACGAAATTCCATCTAACGGGGGGATGATGTCACAACCCAAAAATTTTATTCTTATAAAAGTCAACTTTGGTGCTTCTAGCACTCTTTTGGTGAGTGTCACTCTTTTATTCTCACCAATCCACAAGATCTTCAAGTGTTCTCACATCTTTGGGCCGTGAACCACTCATAGGGCCGTGAACCCTTCAACATGGGCCGTGAACACCGATGTGTTCTTGGGCCGTGACCCCTCCTTAGGGCCGTGAACACCATTTCAGCCTCCTAACATGCTTCTAGCACTCTTTTGGTGAGTTATTCTTGCATCTTTAGTTGTTTCCTAAGCACCTTTGTAGTTATTTTCACTAACTATATACATATATGGGTAATAATATGCTAATTAGGACTCAATTGCGTCTCGGGACTTCGTTCGTGGAACCTATCATCCTATATCGAACCTTCTATTGAGTCACCACATAAGGTGAGTTCATACCCCCCATGTCTATTTCCAACTTTTTAAATGTTTTAGGGGGGGGGGGAGAATACAAGTATAACACAAGAAATGTTGTGTTTTAAAATATAAATTGCTTATTATGTCTTTGTACCAATGAACTGTATTAGAATATGAAACTTTGAATAGATCGTACAAATAAGCTTATAAACTTTAATAAGTTTAACTTAAGGAACAAAAGGATCTTTTTATAAACTTATCTGTAAATTATAAAAAGCGTTTTCCACATTATTACTTGTAAAGTCGTTAATCTAGCTTGTGAGACACAACTTCGAGTAATCATATAAGTACCAGTGAAAGCCTACCTTTACGACCAGAGTCTCCTGGAGGGAGAGCGTGAATTTGTGTATAGATCTATACGAGATTGACAATCCCGCACCTCGCTGTTAGTATGGTCATAAAACTCACAATAGATAACAACGATATATTTACGTAGTAATATACTTTTCCTGAACAATCTCAAAGTATAATAACTATGTGATTACTCGGTAAATACCATAGGGTTAGATAAAACTGAAATCCGATAGATAGTGGAATGTGTGACTTCCGCCTCATTTCATGTTCCTTGTTTGGTTGTGGGTTTGGGGCAGATTCACCCATTTAACTGTCTGTTCGATCTCGGTTGTATACAACTCGTATGTATTAAGTGATCATAGGAGGGTAGTATCGTCATATCAGGTTTTCCAGAACAACCAAGACTTTATTCAGTATTAACATATCAACAATACTAGATATCATTTGAGTAAGTATACTGAGTATACTTGTACTTTTCAATCTTGGAACAACATAGACAACCAGTCGGTCTTATAGAAAATATAGGATTTTCTATGGTAAAGATCATTCTTTTAAGATAAACAGCTTTCGATGGAACTTTCTGAAAATAATAACATTTTTACCGAAATCAATGTTTCACAATTGAGTTAGTGAAACTAGAAACTTATCCATAAAATGTTTAATATGCATTATTAAACTAGTATAACATAAAGGACCTTAAATGGTTAATTCTATAATTCCTTAGTTTATACATGAGGGTTATATATAATGAATATCTGATATGCAGTGGAATGTGTGACTTCCGCTTTCGTTCCTGTTCCTTGTTTGGTTGTGGGCTTAGGGCAGATTCATACATTTAATTGTCCGTTTAATATTAGATTATATATAGCTAGTACAAACTAAGTGATTATAGAATGAATTATTGTGGTTACCACTTTTACTAACGGAAATATATGATCTCCTTAAAGAATATTTTCATCAAATATAAAAGGACTATTACAGTTAACTCCGTAAGCACCAAATGAATACGCCAGGGTTATATACAATGAAGATCTAACAAACAATGACATGTGTGACTTCCGCCTTATTTCTTATTCCTTGTTGGGTTGTGGGCTTAGGGCAGATTCACACAATCGATTATCTATTTACTCTGGATTTTCTATAACTTGTATCCATTTAGTACTCATAGATGGAATTGTAGAGTCATTTTTACTTATCATGATATCACATCATAAAATATAGGATTTTCTGGAGGAACTGGCGAAATATTCTAAAGAACTTAGAGTATACTTTTTACAACTAAAATACTTATGAACTCACCAGCTTAAATGTTGATCTACTCTTTCAAAATAACTTGTATTCTCAGGAAACTAGTAGACAGGTATGCGCATCGGGATTCAGAATATGGAGCATAGTAGCTTCATGTCTTTGTTTTGTTATTACTTTTGGAGTCAACCTTTTGTGAATCTAATACATTGTAAACACTTTAATATTAATGCAATGGTTGTTTGTTACTTTTATTACTATGATGCATGTGTTGTGATACTAAGCATGAAGTCTTCCGCCCCCGAACGTTTCCGCCGTTCCGGTTTGGGGGTGTGACAGTAATGTACACTGATTCACAAGTAGGATCAGCCACAATTTCCTTCTTGGAACTTTTCCAAGTTACTGCTCTTCCATTAAGGGTAAACACCCAACCAAATTGTGAAGGGAAGTTGTCTCTGTCTGTCTGAAAGTTGGCGTCACTATACCCAGTAACTCTTAAATCATCACTGCCACCAAGCACAAGGACCCAGTCCTTAGTTCTTCATAGATAATTAAGAATGTTCTTCACCGTTATCCAATGAGCTTTACCTGGATTTACCTGATATCGACTAACCATGCTCAATGCAAAATCCACATCAGCGCGAGTACATGTTATAGCATACATGATCGATCTAACAGCTAAAGCACATGGAACTCGACTCATTTCTGTTATCTCTGCATCAGTACTCGGACTTTGAGTCATACTCAGTTTGGTATTACTCTGGATAGACAACTCTCCTTTCTTCGAATTTTTCATGTTAAAAGGCTTTAGCACCATATCCAAATGTGTGCTTTGACTAAGTCCAATTAGTCTTTTACTCCTGTTTCTCAAAATCCTTATTCCTAAAATATAAGCATCCTCTCCCAGATCCTTCATAGCGAAACACTTTCCAAGCCAAGATTTAACCTCTTGCAAGGTTGCAATATTGTTTCCTTTGAGTAGTATATCATGAACATACAATACCAGGAAGGTGACTATACACCCACTAGCTATGACATATACACAATATTCATCTTCACTTCTACAGAAGCCAAACTCTTTAACTTTCTCGTCAAAGCAAAGATTCCATCTGCGAGAAGCTGGTTTCAATCCATAGATTGATTTATCAAGCTTACACACTCTATTGGGGTTGTTAGCATCCAGAAAAACCTCTGGCTGACTCATGTAAACATCCTCAGCCAACATCCCATTTAGGAAAGCAGTTTTGACATCCGTATGCCAAATTTCATAATCGTGAAATGCAGCTATGGCTAACGTTAACCTAATAGATTAATCGTAGCTACTGGTGAGAAGGTCTCATCATAGTCAACCCCTAGTGTTTGAGTAAAGCCCTTCGCAACTAGTCGAGCCTTGAAAGTGTGTACCTTTCCATCTATGTCGGTCTTCTTCTTGAAGATCCATTTGCACCTAACTTTCTTACGACCTGGTGCATTGGCAACCAAATTCCAAACTTGTTTGTCATACATGGACTTGATCTCACTGTCCATTGCCTCTTTCCACTTGGCAGACTGAGGGCCTGCCATGGTTTCCTTGTCGTTAGAAGGCTCATCAAAATTTATCAGTGTATTATCACTGATAAACGTATCGCCATCTGTAGTAATATGGAAACCATAAAACTCTAATGCCATTCTAACTCTGTTGGAACATCTAAAAGGTAACGACTCGTCAATAGGTTCAACCAGAATTTCTTCCTCGAGTTGATCGCTAGCATTAGAGTTTCCTTCATCGTTTAACTCTTGAATTTTGTCACACCCCAAAATCGGAACGGCGGAAACGTTCTGAGGTGGAGGACATCATGTTTAGTATCACAAGGCATGCATTATAGTAAGCAAAGTAATGAACAACCATTTCATTAGAAAGAAAGCGTTTACAAAGTGTGTGATCACACAACATAAAATACATAAGCAAATAACAAGCAAGACTTGAAACTATACTGCTCCATATTCTGAATCCCAGTGCGAGTACCTGTCTACTAGGCTCCTGAGAATACAAGTTATTTGAAAGAGTTGATCAGCAATTAAGTTGGTGAGTTCATAAGATTTTAGTGATATAAATAAATCGTAAATTCTGTCTAGAAAAGTTCGCCAGTTCCTCTTAGAAAATCCTATATTTTCTACTTTGGTGAAAGATACGTAAAATGATTCTACAATCCTTTCTATGAGTACTAAATGTATACAAGTGATATACAACTCCGAGTAAACAAACAATCGATTGAGCGCATCTGCTCTAGTGCGGAAAGCACACATCCCATTGTTTGTTTGATCATTGTAGTATATAACCCCGGTGTATTCACTTGTTACTCATGGAGTTAATTGTAATGGTTCCTTTATTTTTAATGAAAAGATTCTTTAAGGAAAACTCTTATTTCCTATAATAAAATGGTGACCACAGTGATTACTCCTATAATCACTTAGTTTATACTTGCTATATATGATCTAATATCGAATAGAGAGTTAGTTGGGTGAATCTGCCCTAAGCCCACAACCAAACAAGGAACAGGAAGTAAGGCGGAAAGCACACATCCAACTACCTATTGGATATTAATGATATATATATATATATATATATATATATATATATATATATATATATATATATATATATATCCGTGATGTATAAACTAAAGTATTATAGAGTTAATCACATAAAGTCCTTCAAGTTTATACTGGTTTAATAAAATGGATTAAACCTTTAACTGGTAAGTTTCTAGCTTTGCATACCCAAAGTTCTGATTTGGAAAGTATATTCCGAACTAGAAACTGTGCATTGACTCTGTGTCCTATGACTTGACCCATACCTGGTACCCTCATGATGACTCAATGTATACTGGACATATATATCTAGAATCGGATAGATAGTAGACTGGGTGAATCTGTTCCAATCCCACAACCAAACAAGGAACAGGAAATGAAGCGGAAAGCACACATCCTATTACCCGTCGGATCCTACTGATATATATGTATCCTTTGATGCATACATTAGGGAATCATAAGGTTAGCATTATGGTCCTTTCTACTAAACGTAGCCTTCCACCAAGGCATCAAATGTTATGGGTGTTCTTTCCTTGTATTAGTAGGTATTTTCCCAAGTGAGACTATCTTTAACTAAATATAGTTTATACATTAATGAATATGTGAGAAGATCACAAGTAAATGTAATAGGGAAAATAATGTTTTAGCTCAGCAATGACACCGCTGGTTATAAAGTAATAAAATACAGACTCCAGGTAGTATTAAATGAACGATACACCTCGGGGAGTCTAAAGTAGTAAAATATAGACTCCAGGTAGTATTAAATGAACGATACACCTCGGGGAGTCCAAAGTAGCCTTTAGTCCTAAGTCGGTAAATTAAAGGTTTAAATGTGAACTAGTATATAACTAGGAAGATATATTATGATAGTTTTATCACCTCGTGCCTGCTAGTCCTGGTACGTGAAATCGTACCAGTGTCAATGCAAACCCGGCAATATATATTATTAATTTTATCACCCCGTGCCTGCTAGTCCTGGTACGTGAAATCGTACCAGTGTCAATGCAAACCCGGCAAGATATATTATTAGGTTTATCATCTCGCGTCTGCTAGTCCTGGTACGTGAAATCGTACCAGTGTCAATGCAAACCCAACAAGATATATTATTAGGTTTATCATCTCGCGCCTGATGGTCCTGGTACGTGAAATCGTACCAGTGTCAATGCAAACCCGGCAAGATGTATTAACGTGATTTTTCCCGGTACTTAGTATGGTGTATTCCTCCCTGTTTCTCTTCATAGTGGGTTCTCTTTATATTATCGTGTATTGTATCTAGCATGAACTAGATTTCTAAACTATACCTATTATAGTTTACTTTTAATGTACTTGAACTGACTCCTTGCATGCTTTATTGTATTAGAAGGAAATGAATAGTGTTTTTCCTAAACTATACCTATTATAGTTTACTAATGTTTTCCTTGAACTGATATTGAAAAGACTCTTTTATCTACTAAGTTATGCCAGTACTTTAAAAACGGAGTTTTGTGAAAGTATAAAGTAACATAACTTTAAAAGAGTTTTTGAAATGTTTTGATCACTTATAAAAGGCATTAACAATATTTTGAAAGATGTTTGAAACAAACAATTACACAATTATCATTGTGTTCAACTTGTATCCCCCCCCTTAAAACATTGAAAACAGTTAAAAGATTCATTACGGGGTATGAACTCACCTGATGTGGGTGATTCAACGAATATGCGTGTAAGGATGAGAAGTTCCACGAATGAAGTCCCGAGACACAACAAGTCCTAAATGATATACACTGTCATATATTGACATAAATATAGTGCTTAGAAGCAAGCAAATGCAAGGAAACACCTTACGGGACTAGGAAACACTTTGTCCAAGTGTTGGAATCACATGTGATTCACTAAATGGGAGTGTACGGCCATATTGATGGGTGTGCGGCCAGCATCTGTGTGCGGTTGCACACACGAGTGTGCGGCCGTACAGAGGGCGTATGCGGTCGTACACAGGGGTGTGCGGCCGTACAGAGGGCGTGTGCGGTCGTACGCAGGGGTGTGCGGCCCTACACTCTTCATTCATGCCCAAAATGCCGATTTTCAGGTGTTTCAAGGCCAATACCAAGTCCAACTAGCAATTGAAGGCCAAACTCTCACCTTGGAGAGTGTTTAAGGTGTGTACGACCACCTTATGAAGGTGTGCGGCCGTACACCTTCAAGTGATGAAGAACATGAAGAACATGAAGATCTTTAAGCTTAGATCAAGGTGGTTTACCAGTATTAGAAGCTAAATGATGGAGTGATTCACGTTTTTGAGGCCCTTAGAGTGTTCTTGGATGAAGTTTTTAGAGAGAGAAAGCAGTGTGTAGCCAAAAATGGAAAAATAATGAATGAGGGGTCTCCTCCTACACTCCTGATGTTGGAGTGTAAGGCCTAAATTTGATGCTAAAAGTGTACGCGATCCATTTCTATGCTCAATGCTTGAATGTACTGACCTTTGGACCTTTAAACGGACTCCAAACGAGGCTAAATGATAGCAGAAATGAGTGTGACATCCAGTTGACGTGACTGGCTGAGCTTTGCAAGGCAAAAATTTAAAAATTTTCGGGTTGTCACATCATCCCCCCGTTAGATGGAATTTCGTCCCGAAATTAGCTTTCTTAGCCGTACTACTAGGGTTGCGCTTCTCTGTTTAGCAGAATACTCACTCGCAGACCTGGCAACTTTAGCCTACTGTTCATGATAGGATTCATACTCAGTCCATCTATCATTATCTCATATATACGAGTCGTATATAATTAAAATTAGTTAGACGGTCGGATGTGTGACTTTGCCCCAGATCCACAACCAGACAAGGAACAGGATATAGGGCGAAACTCACATACTAGATCTGCTTGATCATAATCATATACCACCCTCGTGTATACACTGAATAGTGATAGGTGGGTTGTATTCGTCCTTAGCCTCTGTGCTTGAACTTGGTCTGTTGTACGAGTGGTATTTCGAAAAGGTCTGTGGAACATACGGCGGCAAGGTTTCGGAAGACAAAGTACTCTTCGCACGAGTACTTCGAGGTTTAAAATACGAAATACAAAACTTAGGTTTAGGTCGGACTATTGATACCAATGACGGGAGTTTCGAGGGCTTGACGATCGAGGTGATTAGAAACATATAAAATTAGTATGGTGAGGACCATGCCAACTCATGACGAAAGATAGTAGCAGACTCTTTACCGGACAAAGTCTTGCCGATTGGAAAGAAATGTTTGTTATATGATGATGTATCCCTGGCGTGCTCGAAAATGTACTCTTAGTGAGCTCGAATATGTACTCTTAGTGCGTTCGATAGTGTACTCTTAGTGTGTGCTCTAGTGCTTTCTATTTCCCCTTAGATGTTAACACTTCTACGTATCGTACCGCGATGTGCGCATACATACAAATGAAAGTGTTTTTGATAACTGGTGATGATACACTATATCATGATCCTCCTCGGTACCACTACGATCGCCTGTCATATACAAGTTATGAATAATTAAGATGACTAAGACGGTCGACTGAGTAACTCTGCCTCAAATCCACAACCAAACAAGGAACATGAATTAAGGCGGAATTACTCACTCCAAGTCTGCAACATCTTAGTTATGCACAACCCTGATGTATATGTTCAGCCATCATAGCTTCTCTAAACGGATCCTTTAGTTCTTTTGAATGTTGTGACTTATTTCAATAAGCGAGTTATTATAATTAGTTTTAAATGTGATCCCCAAGTTTTAAATCTTATATATAAATATAAATTAATTTTCAAAGCAATTACTAGGTCGAAAACGTACCGCTGCTCGAAGGCGACTCCGAGGTCGATTCTCTGTTGGATAAGGTGTCTAAGTCCATAACTTATTTGGTATATACTTGACCCAACCCGGCATGGTCCATTTGGGTTGCACTTCACCCAAACTGTTTATGGATAATTTTATGAGAATTGTATACTTACGATTTATTAATATATTATAAGTTATAATATATTAATATAAAGTCATGTTATTTAATTAGTTTTAATCTTGAATTAATTATGAATTGATTTAGTGATTAAAAGGAAGACTAATTAAATCATGGGCTATTATATTTATATGGTGTGGGCTAATGCTCATTTGTTAATGGGCTAAGCTTATATGGAAGTCCATGGATGATCCATGGAGCTTTTAACCCATGGATCCTTGGAAGAGGAAAAGACATGGGTTATTAGGGTTTCACCCTAACCATGCACACTATATAAACAAGCTTATGTTGCATGAAAAACACCCTAGTGTGTGTGTAATAATGGTGGCCGAAATCTAAGAGTTAGTATACTCTCTCATACATTTTCCAAGTTTGTGGTGATTTGTGATTTCCATTTGAGGCATTCATATTATTGGTACTTGGCTCTCAAACTCCAAGGAATCACCAATCAACAAAAGGTATGTAATTCATCTAGTTCTTTTATGTTTAAAAGTACCCCATGCCATGCTAGATAGGTTATAAACCTTGGAAAATAATATTTTGCATGTACCTTAGACAAACATAGATCCAAGGTTTATTAGGGTTGCATGTACACTTAGGAAGTGTTAGAATGCTCAAAACCCAACAGTGGTATCAAAGCCTAGGCTTGTTTGTTTGATACTTGATGCAAAATAGTGAAAAAAGTCGAATTTTTGCTGTCTGCCTGATGAACTCGCCGAGTCTATGGGGAGACTCGCCGAGTTCATGAGTAAACTCATCCTACTCGGCGAGTAGGTTCGTGCACTCGGCAAGTAGGAGCCTCAGAATGCAGATTTTCGACTTTTGCTGCTGGAAATGGACTAGAAACATTACCCTAAACTGTTTTGATGTTTTAAAACTTGTTTTAGTTGGTGTAATGGTTGTTCTAATCCATTTACAATAGCTTATATCAAAATTTCATGCTTTGTATGTGTTCATATAATTCTTGAAACTTTGATGATCATGTTCATGTTCTTATGAATTTAGAAGATGATAGGAATTATTTGCTGAATTGTTTAGGATTAATTCTTGATCATTTATGTGTTTTAATGGAGTCCATAATTTGTCCTCAAGTTATGGATATCCAAAGGTCACTTCTTTTAAACACACATTTAAACACATAAGTTACATAAAAATGAAGAGTCTTCATTTTTATGAACCTTTAATTCATAAGTTATGAAATGAAAAGTTTTGGATAGTTACAAAACTTGCCCTCAAGTTTTGGAATTTGAAAAGTTTCACACACTTTAATAAAATTTAATTCCAACCCTTAGAGTTTTAATAGTTAAAATTCAACACTTATACTATTTATAACATTAATGGTTAATTATTATATATATGTATAAGAATAAGTCGTTCTACCGTTAGTAGGCCTCATTCACGAAGCCGGTCTATAAGGGGGGTATAAGGTTGTTGCCTATAAAATGGCAGCTTAATGGGTGTCCACTCTCACCCACCGCTTCCTTGATCGGTGGAGGGTCGTTAGCCGAACGGGTAGGACAATGACTTTAAATCCTCATTAAAAGTATAATGATTATTATAAATTAACTAAATATTTTAATTCCCAATCTTAGTTACTTTAGGAAAGATGTGAACTTGGTGCTAGTCCATGGAATTCACACTTTGTACCTTACCAAGTCGTTGGTGGAGTGTGTGTGGTTAACCGGCACACTAACTTGGACTAGTAAGGATCACAAAGGGTGACTTAATTTTATCATAGATCGGTGGAGCGTGTGTGGTTAACCGGCACATCGATTAGGTGATAATATTAAGGGTACCTAGTGAGTTTGCATGGTTATTCACACCTTGTTTTGTGATCCTCGGCATCCCAGTCACAAAACTTGAGAGGGCACAATCGAGATTGAAACATGCCATTGAAAAGTTCAATGAATCTCAAAAGATCCAGGAGTTTCAAATCCAATTAAAACCTAATAAATTATTTCGTTTTTCATGGTGGAAATTGGTGAATCGTCATTCGCCTACCTTCAAATATTTTATAGCTTGGATTAGGCATCCCTCTTCCAAGTTATAAAATATTGTGTTGGGTCCTAGCCTTAATATTTCATATTGGGTGTTATATTAAGGACTTGAATCAACTAACTTGATTTTCTCCCATTGTAGATGTCTGGTTCAGACAACTATGATCTTCCCAAATCGCTTGGAACAAGCTTTCCTCTTGAAGATGATGTCCCTCAACATCATGCTTCACTCCCTCTACCTCCTCCATTTATTCTCCCTGACCCACAAGCCCGAAGACTTGAAAGGTTCAAGGTCACTCAAGCTCTACTAGAAACGAAACGTAAAGATGGAAGACCTGTGTGCACTCATGTCTTAGGAATGAAGTCACACATTGACAGGTTGAGAATGTTGGGTGCTGTTATTTCAAGGAAGTTCGCTGTTGACTGGGTTCTTCAGTCACTTCCTGAGTCGTATGGTGAGTTTATTAAAGACTACCATATGACAGATCCTGACATAACCCTAATAGATCTTTCTTATTTGCTTGTTGCTGTTGAATCAGCAATGATTTGGCGCAATGGTCAAGCAAATATTGATGGAAGGTCTAATTCTCAAACTTCCATGGACATGGACAATGGTAACATTGGAAGTCCAGAAAAGCTTTCTCGTCCCAATGGAAAGGGATCGGCCTTGGTCAACCCGGTTGACCAAAAGGTAAAGGGAAAGGCTAAGTCTGTGATTGTCTCGTGTACCATTCCCAAAGAGTCTATATGTTTTTATTGTCATGAGAAGGGACATTGGAAGCGAAGCTGCCCTGAATACCTGAAATATTTGAAAGCAAGTAGAGACAAAATGTTTGACTCGGCTTTAGGTAAGTCCACTATCTAACTTTGTTAAAGTTCCTAATTGTTGATTCTTATTACATGATGTGACTAGGTTGCATCTTGATGTTTAGCAGGATCGAGCAAAAGGAAGGTTAAAAGAAGAGTGTGCTGAATCTGATCACGAAGATGGATTTCTATCGCATGGTTCGAGGATCGGATTTTTGAGCTACTACTTAAAAGTTATGATAGACTGCTAGGAAATATGTAATAGCATAGTTTTCACTTGAAGATGCATTGTAAGGAATATTTTTCCGCATTTTATAAAGAAATAAAAGTTTTGTTTAGTTTATTTTATATTATATCCCCTTACAATGGCATTTATGGAAAATTGATGTTTGTATGTTTCTAGCAATATTGGAAATATGAGTTTGATTCTCTCATTTGTGGTAGTGTCTGAATTTACCAAATGAGGAAAGGTTCTCATCACCCAAGCTTCAGTTAGACAGAAACTTGGAATCATACAAGTTGTATTGTATGATGAATGAGAATTCTCATCTTTGTAAAATTGAGACTAATTCATTGATCACATGCATATGTGAGCCAATTGAAGGACTAAGGAGTTAGGCACACTGGGTGTGTGATGGTCAAGGTCCACCACAAAGATCGATTCGTCATGATTTACTACAGATTAGTAAATATGGTTATACTTATAAGGTTAAGTATAATTCTGTAACATTGGAAAAGTTTCAATGTATGGCAGAACGGATGAGAAGAATCAAATTTGGCAGAGAGATAAAAAGTTTCTCAAATCTGAAAAGATGGGAGAGTACTTTAGTATCATGTTTTATGATCATCTTAATGATTATGAAACCATATCACAAATTCATACTCTAAGGACATCTTAGTGCATTGTTATGACTAAGAAGAGGGGTCATGAATTGTTGGAATGGTTAAAATCAAGAAGATGGATCATACTTCGTTCCAAAAACAACTCTTAGAGTCATACTCCAAGATTGTAACATTGAGTGACATAAAGTAAGGTTTAAAACACTTATCAAATGTAGTGTAAAATGTTTTCTACTCCTGTACATTTGAAATTGGTAAGTTGTGATGTCTTGGATAAGACAAAGACCAACTAAGACCAATTGTGTGAAGTGTTTATCTTGATAAGAGTCCGCACTATTCCTTGAATATTTGTTTTGTCAAGGAATGGTCCTTGACTAGGGAAACATATATGTCAAGAGGACAGTAGGATTCTTTATGATCCTGAAAGGATTTCAAGATATCAAGAGTAAAACCTGAGTTTTATCACTAGCACACGACTTAAGGTTTGCAACCTATTAAGTTGACATAATTCTTGTTTCTGTGTCTGTTCCTATTAAGTTGACTATGCATATGAGTTTTGTTAGTTCTAAACTGTGTGCATAACAGCTTGGAAGCATTGGTGGGCCTTGTGCTACTAGGTGACAAGAAATTAAGATTGAACAAGTTCAATCCATGTAAGGCTAATTTGTCACTAACCTTGTCTTGTGATTATGGTTTTGACAAATTCACATGGATAGAAACTTATACACTATAAAATCTAAGTGTCATAAGGTTTCTCTCCGATTCATGAAAATGATGGTGAGGAAATGCTTTCACTAAGAAGATTTTAAGTAGATAGCAATTGTGATGTTTGCATTCTCAAAGTCATTAGTGGAGCGTGTGTGGTTAACCGGCACACTAACATGGACTTGTGAGAAATGGCAAAGGTCTAAACAATTAAGACTATGATTACGACATCCCTTTTCATAGTTTTGGAAATTGTTTAGACACACATGTGAGCTATCTAAGAAAGGGTGTACGAATCTAAATTTCAGGAGTCCAGCTGATTTCTGGAAATATGTCAGAGCTAGTGGGAGCATAAGTGTTATGCTGATAATCATCATGTTAGTGGGAGCATGATTATTATGTTTAGTGTTGCAAGTTAGCAATGTTAATTATAGAAAAACAAAAGTTTCAATTCGTAAAGTTGTAGGGGTTGAAAAAGTTGTTTTGCTATAATTAAGGGAGAGGAAATTATACTTCATTTCAATTCTAAAAGCTTAGATTGAGTTTTTAATCATCTTTAGTCAAGGATATATATATGTATTTTATGTTGGAATGGTTCAACTTAAAGAAATTCTATATATATTGCGTTATCAAAATTCGATTATGATTACGGCATCCCTCTTCATAGTTAAATTTTGAAAACATGGCAAATAAAAAATATTGTAGCAAAAGACTGGTCTAGTATCATGTCTTTATGTGAGACATCATGAATCGTGTTCCATATACTTCGGATATAGGATCGATTTCATGTGCTATAATATTCATCCTTATTGTAGCAAAAGACAGGTCTAGTATCATGTCTTTATGTGAGACATCATGAATCGTGTCCCATATGCTTCGGATATAGGATCGATTTCATGTGCTATAATATTTATCCTTTCTAAATTTTCCAAATGCTTAGGGCATTAAGAAGGGAAAAGTCTAGAATTGGATATGACTAAAGTGATTAATCAATTGTCGAGGACAATCTAAGGTTCTCCAAAGATTGGTTGCTCGGGGACAGTTGGAAGTAGGATATAAATTGTTGGAAATGACCATATTGACATATTCTGAAAAGAGGTAACTCTTGTTCGGAAGTGATAGTCAAAATGGGACTATGGAAATTTCTCCATAGGTGGAAGTTATTCAATCTGTGTAAGATTAGAAAACCTTAGTGCAAGAAGGATGTTCAAAGCAATGTACTTTGAATATGAGACTTCGTTTCCATAGAGTTGATCTCCTTTGGAATACTCTGTAATGACTGTTGACAAGTTTTGTGACTTTGTGCATAATCATTACAAGAGGAACATTGCATAAAAGTTTAAAATCGAACAGTTTTATTTGGTAAATGGTAGGAATTAGGAATTTTTAACATTTACAATAAGGATTTGGGATTGTGAAATGAGCATCATTGGAATCATGTTCAAATGAAATATTTCACAAAGTAAAGATCATACACAAACATATTGTGCATACTTGGAGTATGGCATAACTATTATTTAGAAAAACAAAGTGTACATGCTAGGAGTATGGGACAACTGTTGTTTTTTATTCAAGTATTAAGTTGATTATTTGAAACATTATACAATGAATAATGTGTAATCAATATGGTGATAAATAAAAGGTGGTTTTATTTATATTCAAAAGGGTTCTGAGACCATATTGGATTCGATTATTATTGTGTTTCACTTTGCATGTTTTGACTTCCGGAATAGCTAGGTTATTCTTTCCGAATGACTAAGTTATTTAAACACTCCACAGTCGTTCATATGTTGGAAGTAGGTATGAATTAAGACTGTCATGAATCGAGTTTGTAGATGGCTAAATGTGTTTAGTCATAGCAATGGTTGCTACAACATTCATGAGTGCTCATAAGTTATGAGTATTGGAATTAACCCACGCTCACTTGTATCACTTCATTGAATTTATCTCGAGTGATCGTGAGACGGTAATATCATATAAGTCTTCAAACCTAGAGATATGAGTTGTTACCTATGAGTTGGTTATGCATTGATTGCACGTAAACGCATCAGTAACTTGATGTTATAAAACGTGCCTTTGTGTGCAATTCAATAAGTAGTAGAACAAGTATATGAGTCGAAGTTTATATGTTCCTTCTAGAAATAGAAGCGATATCTGGGCCCCTCGATGATTTTGTGTTGACCCATGTACCGGGCCCGGTCAGAATTAAATTGATGTGTTCAGTTAAGTTCTTTGTCAAACAAATCGGAAATCGAGAAACAACTGCTAGACAATAAGTAAGACATTGTTACATGTATTTGCCCGGCTGATATCATGAGAGCAGAGGATTATATGATCACTTATCTAAAATGGCGCTTCATAGTTCACAAGAGTTTTCGAGAGCTACGATTGCCGGTTGGTTCCTGAAGTAATATAGGCAAATACAGTTATTAGACTTATCCAAGTGGGAGACTGTTGGATAAGGTGTCTAAGTCCATAACTTATTTGGTATATACTTGACCCGACCCGGCATGGTCCATTTGGGTTGCACTTCACCCAAACTGTTTATGGATAATTTAATGAGAATTGTATACTTACGATTTATTAATATATTATAAGTTATAATATATTAATATAAAGTCATGTTATTTAATTAGTTTTAATCTTGAATTAATTATGAATTGATTTAGTGATTAAAAGAAAGACTAATTAAATCATGGGCTATTATATTTATATGGTGTGGGCTAATGCTCATTTGTTAATGGGCTAAGCTTATATGGAAGTCCATGGATGATCCATGGAGCTTTTAACCCATGGATCCTTGGAAGAGGAAAAGACATGGGTTATTAGGGTTTCACCCTAACCATGCACACTATATAAACAAGCTTATGTTGCTTGAAAAACACCCTGGTGTGTGTGTAATAGTGGTGGCCGAAATCTAAGACTTAGTATACTCTCTCATACATTTTCCAAGTTTGTGGTGATTTGTGATTTCCATTTGAGGCATTCACATTATTGGTGCTTGGCTCTCAAACTCCAAGGAATCAACAATCAACAAAAGGTATGTAATTCGTCTAGTTCTTTTACGTTTAAAAGTACCCCATGCCATGCTAGATAGGTTATAAACCTTGGAAAATAATATTTTGCATGTACCTTAGACAAAAATAGATCCAAGGTTTATTAGGGTTGCATGTACACTTAGGAAGTGTTAGAATGCTCAAAACCCAACATTCTCCTGCGGTGATCATCAGAATTCTTCCATCCGCGCCTGAGTTCTTTGTTATCGGGCAGTCGCTCTGGTAGTGTCCAGTCTCGCCACAGCCATAGCAGGCCTGGTTTTCTTCGACTCTGGGGATTTGGGAGATCGGTTGAGCCGGTGCCCTGCAGAAACGGACCGTGTGTCCTAGTCTGTGGCAGTTCAGACACTGCATTTTCCGGCATACTATGGTGTGGTGATAGTTGCACTTCCCACACTTCGGAAGAGTTCCAACATATCGACTGGCAGGTGTTGGAGTAGCAGGTTTTGTGGTGGTGTACATAGTACTCGTTCGTTCCTCCCGCGGGGTGTTCTGTGTTGTTCGCTTCTTCTTCCCCTTGTTCCCCGACTTCTTTCCATAGTCCTCTTCCCTCGATGGCTCGGGAATCGGGACTTCTATGTCATGGCAGACTTCATGGTCAATGAGTAGCTGGGCCACGCATTTGGCATTATCGAATGTGGTTGGGTTAGAAGATAACACATTACCTCGGGTCGGGGCAGTCAGACCCAAGATGTATCTTTCTATCTTCTTGCTCTCCCGGGTAACCATCCCGGGGCATAGTGCTACCAAGTCGCTAAACCTGTCAGTATAGGCCACTATGTCTGAGCCGACCATCTTTAGCTCCCATAGGTCTTGTTCCAGTTTTTGTACTTCGCCCCTTGGGCAGTACTCTCTCATCATCATCTCCTTCAAGTTTTCCCAGCCCATAGAGTTTGCCACTATTAGAGTCAGTGACTTAACATGGCCATTCCACCATGTTAGGGCTCTTACGAAGAAGGTGCAGGCAGCAAACTTCACTTTGCTCCCTTTGGGGCACGAACGGATCTCGAAAATCGACTCTGTTCTCTCGAACCATTGCATCAGAGCGATGATTCCACCATTTCCATCAAAGGAATTGGGTTTGCATTTCATGAAGTATTTATATGAACACTCCCTTGGGTGTTCGTGGGTATCTTCGTGGTCGGTTAGGTGAGCACCGCTACCAGATCCACTGTTACCACTTGCGCGAATTTGGGTTAGGGTGGCTGTCGTGGCTGCTGTTACCGCTGCCTGAAAAGCAGCTAGGTCGAACTATGGCGGGGGTAGTGGCGGTTGAGATGGAGTTATCGGAACAGTGAGTCTGTTCGATTTGCGAGGAGGCATCTTTGCTAAAAGCATACAAAGATGAGATGGAATAAGTCTATAGTAGTGGACACAAAACAAAACCTGAAAAGACAAGGTTATCCCAGTTCTGAGTGTATCGAGTCCTGACTTCCACAGGGTTCTAGAAACAATTCATAAAAGAGTCTATACCTAAATAAACTCTATGAATTTGAAATGACTATCCTCGAATGAATATCTGTTACCTGAATAACTGATACCAGTTGCGTGTAAGAAAATAATCCTAACACATAATGTGAGCAGTGTTTCCACTCGCTCATTAAGTTAACAAGATTACTATTTACTAGTCTGACGCATAAGACGTTTTGGTTACTTCGGTTGCTCCTTCTTTGAAAACTTCTCCTGAATTGGCTCTTGTTCCTCCTGGATTCTTCTGTTGTCTACTATGAGGAAGTGGTTAAATCTATCTAGGCTCTTCGTGCGAGAATGGAAGTGACTAAAGAATCTATGAGATTTAAGGTAACTTTATGGGGTGATCCTCACAGAGTCCTCCTATAATTGCACAGTGTATCCAAGTTGTATATAACTTAAGATTAAATAGACCTTCGAATAAGTGATCCTACTCCAAAACCACAACCAAACAAGGAACAGGTAGTGGAGCGTAGATCACAAATTCTAAGTCTATAAAGTCTCAATTATATATAACCTTGGAAGTATACATTGCAAGATTATAGACCTATCCGTAAGGGTCTTTTAAGTTATCACAGAAGTTATTTGTATAGTGCCTAAAATACTCCTATATTATTTTAATGTAATCTTCCTGATATGTTTCAAACTTGTTATCGCGTTATAGTATCATAGAATACTCCCATAGTATTCTAACTCTAATGTACTTGATCTAGTATTCTCTCGACTGGTGTCTAGGTAAATTTTAAGACCGTTGCAACACCACATCACTCCCAAACACATTTCGGTCACATCTCGAATGAATATAGTTGATCAGGCTATATTGACCCTAGCTATGATTACATAACTATTCAGGTTTGACGACAGTGTTCAGCCTTTAAATACTTTAGTTTCGTTTCTTCTTGTGATACTCGGTCTAGTATGTACATGTATCAGCAAGTAGGTATATTTTTATAACTTATCGTTATACTTTTAAACTATACCATTATCCAGAGCACTTAAGCCCCATTGTATTTATAGTTGTATATCTTTTATCGGTTGATATACTTAGTTCACTATAAACAATGCTCTGATACCAATCTTTCACACCCCAAAACCGGAACGGCGGAAACATTCTGGGGTGGAGGACGTCATGTTTAGTATCACAAGGCATGCATTATAGTAAGAAAAGTAATGAACAACCATTTCATTAGAAAGAAAGCGTTTACAAAGTGTGTGATCACACAACATAAAATACATAAGCAAATAACAAGCAAGACTTGAAACTATACTGCTACATCTTCTGAATCCCAGTGCGAGTACCTGTCTATTAGGCTCCTGAGAATACAAGTTATTTGAAAGAGTTGATCAGCAATTAAGCTGGTGAGTTCATAAGATTTTAATGATATAAATAAATCATAAATTCTGTTTAGAAAAGTTCGCCAGTTCCTCTTAGAAAATCCTATATTTTCTACTTTGGTGAAAGATACGTAAAATGATTCTACAATCGTTTCTATGAGTACTAAATGTATACAAGTGATATACAACTCAGAGTAAACAAACAATCGATTAAGCACATCTGCTCTAATGCGGAAAGCACACATCCCATTGTTTGTTTGATCATTGTAGTATATAACCCCGGTGTATTCACTTATTGCTCATGGAGTTAAGGAAAACTCTTATTTCCTATAATAAAATGGTGACCACAGTGATTACTCCTATAATCACTTAGTTTATACTGGCTATATATGATCTAATATCGAATAGAGAGTTAGTTGGGTGAATCTGCCCTAAGCCCACAACCAAACAAGGAACAGGAAGTAAGGCGGAAAGCACACATCCAACTACCTATTGGATATTAATGATATATATATATATCCGTGATGTATAAACTAAAGTATTATAGAGTTAATCACATAAGGTCCTTTAAGTTTATACTGGTTTAATAAAATGGATTAAACCTTTAACTGGTAAGTTTCTAGCTTTGCATACCCAAAGTTCTAATTTGGAAAGTATATTCCGAACTAGAAAACTGTGCATTGACTCTGTCTCCTATGACTTGACCCATACCTGGTACCCTCATGATGACTCAATGTATACTGGACATATATATCTAGAATCTGATAGATAGTAGACTGGGTGAATCTGTTCCAATCCCACAACCAAACAAGGAATAGGAAATGAAGCGGAAAGCACACATCCTATTACCCGTCGGATCCTACTGATATATATGTATCCTTTGATGTATACATTAGGGAATCATAAGGTTAGCATTATGGTCCTTTCTACTAAACGTAGCCTTTCACCAAGGCATCAAATGTTATGGGTGTTCTTTCCTTGTATTAGTATGTATTTTCCCAAGTGAGACTATCTTTAACTAAATATAGTTTATACATTAATGAATATGTGAGAAGATCACAAGTAAATGTAATAGGGAAAATAATGTTTTACCTCAGCAATGACACCGCTGGTTATAAAGTAATAAAATACAGACCCCAGGTAGTATTAAATGAACGATACAACTCGGGGAGTCTAAAGTAGTAAAATACAGACTCCAGGTAATATTAAATGAACGATACACCTCGGGGAGTCTAAAGTAGCCTTTAGTCCTAAGTCGGTAAATTAAAGGTTTAAATGTGAACTAGTATATAACAAGGGAAGATATATTATGATAGTTTTATCACCTCGTGCCTGCTAGTCCTGGTACGTGACATCGTACCAGTGTCAATGCAAACCCGGCAAGATATATTATTAGGTTTATCATCTCGTGTCTGCTAGTCCTGGTACGTGAAATCGTACCAGTGTCAATGCAAACCCAACAAGATATATTATTAGGTTTATCATCTCGCACCTGCTGGTCCTGGTACGTGAAATCGTACCAGTGTCAATGCAAACCCGGCAAGATGTATTAACGTGATTTTTCCCGGTACTTAGTATGGTGTATTCCTCCCTGTTTCTCTTCATAGTGGGTTCTCTTTATATTATCGTGTATTGTATCTAACATGAACTAGATTTCTAAACTATACCTATTATAGTTTACTTTTAATGTACTTGAACTGACTCCTTGCATGCTTTATTGTATTAGAAGGAAATGAATAGTGTTTTTCCTAAACTATACCTATTATAGTTTACTAATGTTTTCCTTGAACTGATATTGAAAAGACTCTTTTATCTACCAAGTTATGCCAGTACTTTAAAAACGGAGTTTTGTGAAAGTATAAAGTAACATAACTTTAAAAGAGTTTTTGAAATGTTTTGATCACTTATAAAAGGCATTAACAATATTTTGAAAGATGTTTGAAACAAACAATTACACAATTATCATTGTGTTCAACTTGTATCCCCCCCCCCCTTAAAACATTGAAAACAGTTAAAAGATTCATTACGGGGTATGAACTCACCTGATGTGGGTGATTCAACGAATATGCGTGTAAGGATGAGAAGTTCCACGAATGAAGTCCCGAGACACAACAAGTCCTAAATGATATACACTGTCATATATTGACATAAATATAGTGCTTAGAAGCAACCAAATGCAAGGAAACACCTTACGGGACTAGGAAACACTTTGTCCAAGTGTTGGAATCACATGTGATTCACTAAATGGGAGTGTACGGCCATATTGATGGGTGTGCGGCCAGCATCTGTGTGCGGTTGCACACACGAGTGTGCGGCCGTACAGAGGGCGTATGCGGTCGTACACAGGGGTGTGCGGCCGTACAGAGGGCGTGTGCGGTCGTACGCAGGGGTGTGCGGCCCTACACTCTTCAATCATGCCCAAAATGCCGATTTTCAGGTGTTTCAAGGCCAATACCAAGTCCAACTAGCAATTGAAGGCCAAACTCTCACCTTGGAGAGTGTTTAAGGTGTGTACGGCCACCTTATGAAGGTGTGCGGCCGTACACCTTCAAGTGATGAAGAACATGAAGAACATGAAGATCTTTAAGCTTAGATCAAGGTGGTTTACCAGTATAACAAGCTAAATGATGGAGTGATTCACGTTTTTGAGGCCCTTAGAGTGTTCTTGGATGAAGTTTTTAGAGAGAGAAAGTAGTGTGTAGCCAAAAATAGAAAAAGAGTGACTGAGGGGTCTCCTCCTATATATGGAGGTGGGTGTACGACCAAGAGAGGGGTGTGCGGCCGCACACCCAGTGTGCGGCCGTACGCTCCTGATGTTGGAGTGTAAGGCCCGAATTTGATGCTAAAAGTGTATGCGATCCATTTCTATGCTCAATGCTTGAATGTACTGACCTTTGGACCTTTAAACGGACTCCAAACGAGGCTAAATGATAGCGAAAATGAGTGTGACATCCAGTTGACGTGACTGGCTGAGCTTTGCAAGGCAAAAATTTAAAAATTTTCGGGTTGTCACAAATTTCTTCAAGATCGATTGTACTCCCACTGTCCTCTTTGCATATGAGCTCTTTCTCGCGAAAGACTCCCCTTAGTGCAACAAAGACCACATTTTCACTAGGTATGTAGAACAAATATCCAAAGGACTTTTGCGGGTAGCCGATGAAAATACATCTCTCACTTCGAGGTTCAAGCTTGTCGTGAGTCTCTCGCCTAACGAAAGCTTCACAACCCCAAACCTTGATATGTGCCAACGAGGGAACCTTCCCTGTCCATATCTCGTGAGGTGTTTTAGAAACCTTCTTTGTTGGGACAAGATTAAGAATTTGGGCGGAAGTCTCTAAGGCATACCCCCAGAATGAGATTGGAAGTGAAGCTCGACTCATCATGTAACGAACCATATCTAACAAGGTTCGATTACGCCTCTCAGCCACACCGTTAAGTTGTGGTGTCCTAGGAGGTGTTAATTGTGAAACAATTCCACATTCCTTGAGGTAGTCGTGGAAATCGATACTAAGATACCCACCACCCCTGTCAAATCTGAGCATCTTCGTCTTCCTGCCCAATTGATTCTCGACTTCTTGTTTGAACTCTTTGAACTTTTTAAAGGTTTCTGACTTATGCTTGACTAAGTAGATCTAGCCATATCTGCTATAATCATTAGTAAAAGTCACATAGAATCAATTTGCATCCCTTGTAGTGGATCTGATGGGCCCACACTCATATGTGTGTATGAGATCCAACAACCCTTCACCTCTTTCAAAAGAACTAGTGAAAGGTGATATAGTCATCTTTCCAAGTAAACAAGACTTGCATCTATCATCTGACCTTAAGTCAAATGATTCCAGCACTCCATCCTTTTGGAGTTGGGCAATGCGTTTCTTGTTGACATGTCTAAGACGACAATGCCACAAGCATGGTTGTCTAAACCATTAGACGAATAAATTTGGAAAACACTATTACCTAAATTGTCTACAACCCTCACAGTTTCATACACGTTATCAAAAGGTAATGCTTCAAAATAAAATACACCATTTTTGTAAGGATATATAGAACCATTCTCATTATTAAAGGAATATCTAAAACCTTGTCTATATAAAGCATGAAATGAAATGATGTTTCTCATCATTTCTGATGAATAACAATAATTGTTTAAATCCAAACATAACCCACTACTAAGAACTAAACAATAAACACCAATCTTGGTAATATGTGGTGATCTCCTATTCCTATAATCAGGTTCATCTTCCCATGCTCCACATCCTCACTTCTGTTTATCCCCTGCAAATCAGAACAAATGTGAAAACCACATCCTGTACTAAGGACCTAAGAATGAGAATATAATGATTTTTTGGATGAGATAGTGTAAATACCTGTCGAGGTTGGCTTCACCTTGCCATCCTTTATGTCTTGCAAGTATTTGGGGCAGCTTCGTTTCCAATTCCCCTTTTCATGGAGGTAAAAGCAAGTAGCCTCCTTACCATCAGAGGCAGGAGGAGCATCAGAACTGGACTTTCCTTTGGGTCCATTGCTTGAGAACCCTGCTTGGGACTTTCCCTTCCACTTCTATTTGTGAGGAGCTTTCCTCTTCTTCCCCTTTCCTTGCCCAATTGCCAAGACAGGAGCAACTTTAGTAGGAGTGGAGGAAATATTATTTCCCTTCATTCCAGTTTCATCAGTTCTCAGCAAACTCTGAAGTTGAGCCAATGTGGTCTCTTGGTTGTTCAAATGATAAGTCATGATGAACTGATCATAATAATTGGGCAATAAGTGCAAGACTATATCAATAGCCAATTCCTCATCAAAGTTCAGATTAATCTTTGGCAAGCGTTCAACATATCGTTGCATACGTTGCAAGTGGCTTGTGACAGACTCTCCGTCCTTCATCTTGCTTGTAATGAGGGACTTCACTACCTCGTATTTCTCTTGAGGAGATTTTTGATGGTACTTTTCATCAAGTCCTTGTTCATCTCATACAGGAGTAATCCTGATAGAACCTTTGTAGCTCAGGAGTCATAGTAGCCACCATGATGCACGCCACTTTGGTAGCATCATTGCAATGTTTCCTATACTCAGGTAGCTATTAAGGAGTAGCTTTTGTTTCATCAATCTCGATGAGTTATTTTTCGAGCACATACTCTTTGTCATCGAAGCATAGAGCCATCTTGATGTTTCGCATCCAATCATTATAATTGGTGCCATCAAAGATGACTTTCGAGGAGATGCTCAAGAGCGAGAAGTTGTTGGAGGGGTTGTTGTTGTTGGAATAACTAAAAGCATTGTTTGAAATTGACATCTGAAAAAGAAGTAGGACAAGTTTTGATTAGATAAGAGTACTCCTTAATATAACACCAAATGAAACTTTAAGGCTAGGATCCAACTAAAATAATTCACAATTCAGAAAAGGGATGTCGTAATGTATTTGTAAATTATTTAAAGATAGGTAAATGACGATTTACCAATTTCACCTTGAAAAACGAAATTTGAACGAACTAGGTTTTAAATGAAATTCCTAGATCTTTTGAGATTCATTGAACTATTCAATGGCATGTTGAATCTCGATGATTCTCTTTCATTTGTGACTGGGATACCGAGGATCACAAACAAGATGTGAATAACCATGCAAATTAGCTTCGTAGTATCGATGTCATTTATCATCTAATTAATGTGCCAGTTAGCCACATACGCTCCATTAATCTATGATAATTTACGAGACACCCATTGCCACCCTTTATTAGTCCATATTAGTGTGTCGGTTAACCACACACGCTCCACTAACGACTTATAGAAAGTGCAATGTGCAATTTCATGGATTAGCATCATATTCACATTTATTGAAAACATTTAGTTACTTTATTAATTTCATTATAATTATTAATGAGAATTAAGTTTCCTATCAAACTCATTCGGCTAATGACCCTCCACCAATCAAGGAAGAGGTGGGTGAGAGTGGACACCCATTCAACTACCATTTGATAGGCAGTTTCCTTACACCCCCATATAGATCGGTTTCGTGAATGAGACGTACTAGCGGTTCGACTGAATTGTATTATACATATAGTAAATATTAAACTTTTAATTTTACATATAGTATAAGGTGTATTTTAAAATTTTCAAAATACTAGGGTTTTTAAATCCTTAAATTTCGAAATTAAATACAATTCTAATTTAAATTTAATATTCAAAAACATTGATTTAATAATTATCTTAGTTAAACCTTTAATTAAATTATTAAACCAATTAAGGATTAAATAATTTAACCTAATACCATATCCCTAAATTTCGAAAATATGGGAGGGATATTATCAAAATCTATAATTATCTAGTTAATCACATAAGAAGATAATTACCAAAAATAAGAACCCTACCCATAACCCTAATTTTCGAAATTATCATATCATGGGGAGGAAGGAAATGTTTTCAATCATTGCCTTATTTTTTTAAAAACCTTAGCGTTAGGAAAACCTAAATTTCGAAATTGGTAGGCCAAAGGAAATAGTTAAAATCGTAATCCAAATTTTCGAATACTTGGGTTAGGAAACCCTAATTTGCGAAAATCACAAGGCCAAAGTGTGACAACTGTCAAATTCAGGTAATTCTCGGACTCATGCCTCTTTTTATAAACCTTATATGCACACCATGCCATGGACTAGTAGTATAAATTAGTTAACAATCTTGTAGAAATTAGGATCCAACTAAAATCTAGGACTAATATACTTGACTCTTACAATTTTAGTAAGTTGTCTAGCTACTGTAGGAAATGTCAATACCAGAATTAGAACAAACTCCAAAAATTTGTTACAATTGAAAAAGGGTATAAAAGCCTTGAAACAATTTAAAATATTCTAATTTCGCTTCCATATGATGTTAAATATCTAACAATGTTCCAAAAGCCCAAAAATCAAAATTTATAAACGTTAAAACCTAAAAACTCTATAAGATTTGTTATGAACCACATTGTATCAAATTTAAATAATTAAGTTATAGGATATAATTAAAGATATAAAGATTTAATTATCAACTATTAATCATATTTTATAAGCTAAAAACAATGATTTTTAATGTATCAAGATTGAAATAAAGGGGCATTTTTATAAAAATTAGAAGTTTATTAAAAGATTGTTTTAGGGTGCAAAGTCACGCTTGGATGTGGCTTACCCTTATTGATGTGTAAATGAGTTGTCTTTCCTATAAATAGGAAGTGAGTGACACTCATATTTAGTAATGATCATTTTGGAGT
Source organism: Lactuca virosa (assembly GCF_052849685.1). Lineage (NCBI taxonomy): Eukaryota > Viridiplantae > Streptophyta > Magnoliopsida > Asterales > Asteraceae > Lactuca > Lactuca virosa. Next base: position 300,238,069 of record NC_136429.1, on the reverse strand, counting down.
GTTAGACTAGAGAGAGAATTTGTACAAAACCCATTTGTATATGTTTTCTAGATCTAATATGAGCTTAAACAGATTTATTTACTCCTTGAGTTCTTAAGTTTACATGATGATTTACTAGATCTTTTCTTATTCCGCACATGCCATCATAATCAACACCACTACAATTGGTATCAAAGCGGGTGTTCTTGATTGGATCAAGAATTGATCCATGGTGGCATTCTTGATTTGTTGAATCTTTTTGATCTTTGATCTTCGTGTTTTAGAGAGTTTTTTTTTTGGATTCTAGAAATCGAATTCATCTTTGATTCTATTCATAATTCGATTTTCTTCACTAGAATTCAAGTGATTTTTGCTTTCTCTTTCTAGAAAACCCATTTAAAATAACTTTCTCTCTCTAGAAATCTTCAAGTTTTTGTGATCATGGTGCATTTGGAGTATGATTCTTGGGTTGTAATCATTAAAGGTGTGAAATACAAGGTCAACGAATATGAATTTTATGGGTTATTGTTAAGTGAGTTGATTTCATGGGATTTTGTGGTTTCTTATGGAGGTTTGAAGGATGTTCATGGAAGATTGGTATTTCAACCACTTTCAAATTGAATGCTTGTATGATCTTTCCATAATGATGTTAGTTTGTAGTGATAAACGAAAAGAAGGAGATGAAAGAGATTTGTTTAATAAAATATACATTTCTCTTGTTGAAAACCCAAGTGATCTTCATGCTCTTAAGTTTGTTGAAGATGTTCTTGAAGTTCATGATAAGAAGATTCAAGTTGATTCTCATGAAGATGAAAAAGTTTTTTGCTCAATTGGAGTTCAAGCCGATGATATTGTGTGTTCTTGTGATTCGTTTGAAGGAATGATTCCTTATCGGAAGCCGGTGATCCAAGAAATTCACAAGTATCAAACTCCAAAAGATTTGATTCAAACTTGCAAAGTTGAAGTTGTCAAGAATGAATGTATTCTTGAAATCAAATCTTCAAGATGCAAAAATATGAGATAGAAAAAGAAGAAGAAGATTAAACGGAAGAACAAGTGGGTTTATTAACAATAATCGTTAAATTTTGTGAAGCCGAAATCCATGAAACAAATTTGGGTTCCAAAGCAACAATCTCCAAAGGTTGCATTGAATTTGAAGTCAAAACCCAAAAGTGTTGGTGGTTCTTTTGAAGATGTTCTTGGATTGATGAAGAACACGAAGAACATGAAGAACGAGTTGTACATCACGGATACGATGTTCAAATTGGAGATTTTCTCATTCCAACAAAAGAACCAAGATCTTCTTGATTTGATTCTTTCGTTGAAAATGGAACTCGATTCGTCAAAAAGGTATCAGAAATTCTCAAATGGATTACAAAACGTCCATGATTTCGATTCGTATTTTTCGTTTTTCAATTTTTGATCCATTTGCTTCATTGGATCAAATCCGTTTCAACCCCATTGATTGATCCAAATATTTTTTTTAAGATCAAAACATCAAAATTAAAATCATTTTCTAAATTCATTTACTATTCATCATTGTTTCAGCCCAATAATTCGAAATCCAGTTGTGATAAAATCAATGTTCATTGAATTAATTCAGTCCAATTGGTATGATCTGTTACTGTTCATGATTTTTTTTATATGGATCGTAATTGTCTTCCCGATACTCAACTTCTTACTTTGTTCTTCAAATCTCACAGTTGAAATTCAAAATCGATTCTATTCTCTTCTCAATCGTTTGATTTGAGTCTCATGTGTTTGATTGACATTTTTTAGTCGAACTAATTTGACTGATGTCGATTTCGATTTTGAAAGTTCGTATTGCTTGGATTATCGTTGAATCTTAATTTGAGTCTAAGTCAAAATTGAAGCTGTTATCAATGGTATTGAGTTCAAGTCGACTATTGAGTTTTGAATGATAATACTTCTTCACGTTAGGATCGATCTGTGATTGTTCTCTTGGAATCAATTCAAAAGAGAAGTCAAACTTGAAAAAGTCAAATCATACTTTCAAGTATTGATTCAAGGGATTGAAGTCGATATTGAGGAGAAACTGTTTTTGGGTTAACACCAAAAAGGGAATGAAGGTTCGATGGTCGATGATTATAAATTCGTTTTTGAAGGTTGATGGTTTGATATCGAGTCGCTTTGATGAAAAACAAAGTTGCTGTTGATTTCATTTTCGGATGATTGCTTGAGATGTCAAACATGATTTCGATGTATGAATCTTGTGTCTAATCTGCAAAGGTCATCTATGTGGAAAGCGAAGGATTGGAATAGTGATATCAAGATTTAGAAGAGTCGATAGTTTAATATCGGTGTTTTGGGCTGATTACTGACATCAAAGAGCTGTTTATTTATTTCGAAGCTTTGGAGTGGGTTGGAGTCGATTGATGAACGAATGGAGTCAAGAAATTGATGTTGTTTAACAGATGGCTTGATAACGAACAGATGAAGCAATTAGATTGTTGATTTCAAAAATTGTAGAAGTTGAATGTTGGATTCGTTTTGGTATCGACAGTGGAATCGTTAATGTCGACTGCTTTAGGTTGAAATCAAGTGTATTTGGAGTCGATTTTGAGAAATCGATGATTTGGCTTGGAATGAAACTCAAAACGCGAAGGTTTCTAATTGACTTGTTTGGTTGATGGTCGTAAGGTCGACTGATTGTGGAATTGAAATCGAATTGTTCATGACTGTAAAGCGAAACATGAAAGTTGGAGTTGAGGATCTGATTTCGAAAGTATGCAATGGAATTTGGTTTTTGGGGAAACTGTAATGAAAAGGGAACCTGAATGATTAAGAGGTTACTGTTTACGATTTAAGCGTTCGACATGCTTCGTTTTCAATATTTCGTTGATTAAGAAAAAGTTTCGTTATCAAGGGTGACAATGGAGTGAAGTCGACTATCGAAGGTTTTTATCAAGCGTCGACATTTGCGACTGGTTCACAAATTGGAGAAGAAGAAATAAAAATTGCGAAATCAGTCCTTAATATTTTGAAAGTTTGACATATTTTACTCATTGTCGACATTTGGAGAATTTTCCGACAGTTTTGAAAAATTAAGGTAGAATTCTCGAATTCGTCCCTACAACTTTCGAAAGTTTGATAGTTTAAACCCATATTCGAAAGTTGGACTGATTTTCGAAAGTTTGGAAGTGAAGAATGCAGAAGTTTCGAAATGAGTCCCTGAAGTTTCGAAAAGTTGGCAACAAATACCCAACTTCGAAATTGGGTTAATTTTCTTAGAAATTGAAGAATGTTCATTTCTGGTCCCTGTAGTTTGTGCGAATTAACATTTTCTACCCAGTTTCGCAAATGGGGGAGAATTTCACATATTTGGCTGTTTTTGGTGCAACGGGTCCCTGCAGAATTCTGTTATTGACAATTTTTACTCGGATTTTGGAAAATCTTGCAACTTTCACCCAAAAAGTCAAAAATTTTCACAAATTGGAAAATTTTTGAGGCTTCTTCGTGATTGTTTTTCCGTGCAATATTTTTGTTGATTCATTTTTGGTACACATCAAAGGGGAGTATTGTGAAGTGCATTCCTCGGGTGCTTCTCACCCTTAATGGGTTTTATAATCATTTTTTTATTATAAAAAGGGGGAGAATGATGGGTATTCGAAGCGGGTTTTTCGGGTATTCATTTGCGGATTTGAAGACCGATGTTACTTCCAGGGGGAGTTTGGTCTTGGTCGCGCGAGCTCGTTGGATATTAAAGCTGGACATCCAATCCTAACTTAGAGGGGGAGAATGTTAGGGTGCAAAGTCACCCTTGCATGTGGCTTACCCTTATTGATGTGTAAATAAGTTGTCTTTCCTATAAGTAGGAAGTGAGTGACACTCATATTTAGTAATGATCATTTTGGAGTGTTAGACTACAGAGAGAATTTGTACAAAACCCATTTGTATATGTTTTCTAGATCTAATATGAGCTTAAAAAGATTTATTTACTCCTTGAGTTCTTGAGTTTACATGATGATTCACTAGATCTTTTCTTACTCCGCACATGCCATCATAATCAACACCACTACAGATTGAAATAAGAAGTTTATAAATTTTAATTTTAAGGGAGATGGAGCCTCTCTCACTCATAAATTCGGCCACCCTCTTCAAGACACCCCATTTCCCTTACACTTCAACTTCCTCTTCACTTTCTCTCTCACTCTATCATTTACAACACTCAAACTCTCTCTTTCTCTCTCTAAACCCACAAAATTCTCCAGCCAAGAACATCTCCCAAACTTCAAATCTTCATCTTCTAGAGTTTTTCTTTAAGGTAAACACGAAAATCCTTCATTCTCCTTCACTTTTCATTCTAGGTTTGAAGGTTTTTCTTACACTTCTCCTTCGCCTACACCCTTCTTTATAAAAATTCATGAGAATATTGAGAATAGCCATGAATTTCGAGTATGATAATGATGGTGGTAGGTTTCACCCATGAACAACATGCATGTTGTTTGATGGTGAAATCCAAGGACCAAAACCTATGTCAAACCCTAAAATACAGATTTTTACAAGTTTTAAAGGTTCATCTACCTTATGCATTCAAGTTTTTCCTTTGAAAACATCACTATTATTAAAATATATCCATGCACGGTCTTCACACCGTAATGCATATGATCAACATCAAGTTAAAGAGCTTGACGATCAAAGTACATTGTTAATAGTGCATGTAAATGATTTTATTCATGAAAAAATCTAAATATCCTTTTTTGTTCAAAACAAAATTTTCTTAGAATCCCAGTAAGATAATAAGAGGATCTGAAAATCCCAAGAGTTTTTATCATTTCCTTGATTTATTAAAATTGTTACAAGGAAACACGGTCATACATCATTTAAAATACTTTCTGATGTCTATAAATCCTAGATAGATTCGTGGATGATCCCTAAAGTAAAAATTGATATGTCCATAAGATTCATCGATTTTTGTTACTGTTTATTCTGGTTTTGAATTTTCTTTTTGTTTAGTTCCAATAAATCAGAAAACCACTTTAGGGAATGCGAAATGCTTAACTATGGTTTTTCGCAGATCCTTCCTCATATGAAATACTCATAAAAATATTTTGGTAATTTTGCATAATGCATACCTATTTTTCCTTGATTTTTGCATTTATAATGGACTAAAGATAGGAAAACTAGTTCTACTCATCCAAAATTCATGAAAGTTTACCTGAAAACCGTATATAATATTAGGATGTTAACTAAAAATTTGGATGATTTTTCTCTTCTATATGCTACTTTTCTTCTATTTTTCTAAGATTAAATACACTTAAATTCACAAAATCAGACTCCATTATATAAAAACCACCTTTGGTATTTTTCCCAGATTATGTACATTGTTTAGTTCCAATAAATCAGAAAACAACTTTAGGGAATGCGAAATTCTTAACTATGGTTTTTCGTAGTTCCTACCTCATGTGGAATACTCATAAAAATATTTTGGTAATTTAGCATAATGCATACCTATTTTTTCTCGATTTTTGCATTTATAATGGACAAAAGGTAGGAAAACTAGTTCTACTCATCCAAAATTCATGAAAGTTTACCTGAAAACCGTATATCATATTAGGATGTTAACTAAAAATTTGGATGATTTTTCTCTTCTATATACTATTTTTCTTCTATTTTTTTAAGATTAAATACACTTAAATTCACAAAATCAGATTCCATTATATAAAAACCACCTTTGGTACTTTTCCAAGATTATGTACACTATAAATGAAGTTTACAAAATTTTTGGTAATTTACTTTAACAGTTTAATAATTATTCACCAATTAATGATTATTTAAGAGAATAAAACAAAGAAAAATAGCCAAACTAATTGAAAAATACCTTTTATATTTTTAACAGCCTCTATATGTACAATACTAGTGTTAAAAAAGGGTTGTGTAATTTTTGGAAACTGTTTTCTATTTTTCTCCATTTTCGTTAGAATAAATGCACAAAAATCATAAAATCGGGTTAAACTGTTTAGAAATCCGTTTTTATATTTTCCCAGTCTGAGTATGTTTTATAACATTGTTATAAAAGGTTTTCGTAATTTTGGAAACTGTTTTCTATTTTTCTCCATTTTTGTTAGAATAAATGCACAAAAATCATAAAATCGGGTTAAACCGTTTAGAAATCCATTTTTATATTTTGGCCAGCTTAAGTACATTTAATAGTAGTAGTAAAAAAAATTTGGGAATTTTTATCATCTGAATTCTATTTTTCACGAATTTATGTTGATATAAAGGCTTAGACATTTGGAAAAATAGCTAATAACATAAAAAATTCTAGGGAAATTTTCTGGAATACGTCTACTGTATTTGGAAAGAAAATGTAAAGTTTGAAAAATTTTGGGAACTGTTTTATAACATTTTTGGATTTTAGGAGTTTAAAACATCATTAAATGTGTTGAAATACCCTCAATTAATATTACAAAAATCTAGAAATTAATATCCAAAATTGTCTTAATCACATGAGTTATAAAATATCACAATTTCAGAAAAATTGTTACCCATTTAATATAAAACCAATATTAGAACAAAAATTTGGCATTTCTCTATCTGAATAATTTAGTTTATTAGCATTAGATTTCAACATAGAAACTCACTAGCGTGTGTTTGATGTCGTAGGATCCCGGTAGTAAGGTGTTGGTGTATTTTTATGCACCGCTTGTAGCAACTTGAAACATTGTGAGTATTCACGACTCCCCTTATATTCGGTTTTTTTGTTTTGGGGTGGAAAAGCATGTCCGAAAAGCTATTTATTATTTATTGTATTTAAATTCAATTGTATCAAACTTGATTGCTATATTTTGCTATATTTCGCTATGTATGTTTATGCAATTTGAAACATGAGGCCTTATCGTCTTAAGTCCCTTCCCTTACACTTTACTCCAACCATTAACTCTTTGAGCCAATGGTCATTATGGATAGCGCTATTAGGAATTGAAAATTCCTCACTCGCCCGATTGCTGGAGTGCATGATACCATGTAATCTATGGAACGATAAGCATAGATCTTGATAGGGCATCAGTCATAGGCTTGGTTGTGAATTCATTTTTTGCTCATATACATTCAAACTAACTTACTTATTATAGCAACAAACTTTGTTTCTTATTATAGCAACGAACTTTGTTTCTTATTATAGCAACAAACTTTGTTTCTCATTATAGCAATGTACTTGTATCTATGGAAACTTTTTTTTTATCAAACCTTGATTTAGTACACCTGTGAACTCACCAACTATTTTCATAGTTGACGCTCGTTTTACATGTTTTTTCAAGAAATAATTAGTAATTGGATAAAAAGATTGTTATTTTGTGGAAGTTATTTTATGAATTTAACTTTATGAAGTTAACTTCATAGTTGACGCTCGTTTTACATGTTATTTTCATAGTACACCTGCATCATGTGGAAGTTATTTTATGAAGTTAACTTTTGAACAATGTTATTTTGGGAAACTTGTATTTTGTTTTGTTTAAATTATGGGTTGTAAACTTGTAACTACTACTATGGTGATGTATATTTATCTTTTGCAATGAAACCTTTATCACTGTTATATCTTGCGTTTCCACTTTAGCGCGGTGTGACATAAATGGTATCAGAGCTAAAGTTATTGAGAACATCAGTTTTCTTTTAAGAAAACACAACCTATAACCAAAATCTATAAATTTTATTTTAAATCGAACATACTAAAAATGTAATTAGGTCGGAAGTTGTATTATTGGACCTTAATTAGACATATCATGATCACCTATGTTTAATTAATGAAAAATTTATACAAAGCTTGAGCTAATTACAATGGGAATATGTTCAACCAAAATTTTGTGAAAACTTTATTTCAAAAATTAAAAGATGAATTTTGGTGTGTGTAAGCATTGCATATTATAGGCATTCATTGTAATTTATTTCATAACTCATTAAAACTATGTCTCAGTCCACTATGTCGACATCGTCATCCTCTTGTGCTACCCCCTTGGCTGATGAGTCCGGCTATGTCACCGTTGTTCCTCGAAATGATCCCATCGCCTTTATGGAAGAAGACCCCTCAGAAGACAGAGGAGACTCGGTGGAGATTAGTAGCGACAGCGCCCTGGGTCAGCAATGCGAGGTATGGCCTGCATCAGTGTTGCCACAGCCGCCACCCTCTGGGCCTCGTATCCGACACACTGCAAGGAAGAACATCTCTAGGCCCGTGCGGATATCATACGATAGAGTAGGACCCAACATGGCAGGACCGAGAGCACCCCCAACACATCAAGTTATAGGGATATCTATCAGGCAGGCATGTATGACCGATGAGGAGTCCCGAAGAATGTAGTGGATGGCAGCGGATCTACGACAGAGTCTTGTAGTGATAGCTGGGTATCAAGAGGTTTTGGATGAGGTGATGACAAGAATGGGAATCCTATTTCAGCATGCGATGGAGGCTACCTATACTGCTAGAGCTGCCAAGCGAGTGGCAGGTCGTGCAGTGACAACATGTTATGTGTTCGGAGGGCTGTTACTGATTATGGTGTGGATGTTTCTTGTTGGGATAGCGATTCGTATTTGGTTCTATTTTCAATATTTTATTTTATAATGTATTGAAAACCCATGTGGGGTGTCTTTTGGAAGAAACATTAAAACTTTCTTTTTGGAATGATGTATTGTTTTGGTATGAAAACTATTTCAAATGGTCATGAAAAATATTATTTTATTCTTGAAAATTTTTACTATGAGATCAAAACCTAGATTTTATTTAGTCAGTGGTTGAATAAAAAAAGTTTTTTTTTTCTTTCTTTTCTGAAATCTATATGCAGAGTAATAATGCAAACCGTGAATTTAACAACACATATGGTTTTCAAAATGGTAGTGAACCAAATATTATACATTATTTTATATAGTTATACATATTTCTTCACTTGTGTCTTAGAACCCTGTCAGGAAGGCCAACTCGCGTGCGCCCACAGAACGAAACACCCGATGTTGCTCAATTGGTAGCACAACAACTCATGGCAGCAATCCCAAAAATTGTTACTCAAGTAACTGCGGATCTTAATGTTAACCAAGGAACTAGATGAGGAAATCAGGGAGGCAATGAAAGAGAATGCAACTACAAGTCTTTTATTGTTTCCAAACCTAAGGAATTGCTCGATGCGGGAGAATATAGGAGTTTCGTTTCTTTATCATTTAGACCATTAATTGACTTGAAATCAAGAAAGATGAGGAATACTTATGCTATTGAACTTGCTGATGGGTATGACATTAGGGCTAATGAAATAATTTCAGGTTGTACTTTGAACTTAGCTGATGGACTCTTTAGCATTGACCTAATTCCCATAGAGTTAGATAGTTTTGATGTAATAGTAGGAATGGATTGGTAATCCAAGAATAGGGCGGACATTAGTTGTTATGATAAAGTCATTAGAATACCTCTCCCCAAAGACAAAACCCTTATCAAACACGGTGAGAAGCCGGGAAGAAGTTTAAACATTGTGTCAAGCATGAAGATAAACACGTCCCTGAAGAAGGATTGTATTGCATTCATGGCCCACGTGGTAGAAAGAGAACCCAGAGCTAAGAAAATCAAAGAGATCCCGGTGGTTCAAGACTATCCCGAAATGATTCCAGAGGAATTACCTGGTCTACCCCTACACAAACAAGTCGAATTTCTAATCAACTTAATTCCCAGAGCGACACCAGTAGCAAAAGCACCATATCGCCTCGCGCCATCCGAGATGCAAGAATTGTCCAGAAAACTTCAAGAACTTCTAGACAAGGGGTTTATACGACCAAGTTCTTCATCTTAGGGAGCCCTGGTGTTGTTCGTCAAAAAGAAAGACTAGTCATTCCGAATGTGTATTGATTGTAGAAAACTGAACAAGTTGACAATCAAGAATCGATATCCTCTTCCTCGAATTGATGACTTGTTCGATCAGTTGTAGGGTGCTTCATACTTCTCAAAGATCGACCTCCGATCAGGATATCATCAACAAAGAGTTCAAGAAGGAGACATTCATAAAACAACATTTAGAACCCGTTATGGAGATTATGAGTTCTTAGTCATGCCTTTTGGACTAACGAAAGCGCCCACTTTTTTCATGGATTTGATGAACACGGTCTGGAGACCATACCTAGACAAGTTCGTAATCGTATTTATTGATGACATACTTGTTTACTCGCGAACCAAAGATGATCATGAACGACATTTGAAGCTAATGTTGGAGCTACTGAAGGAGCAAAAAGTGTATGCCAAGTTACGTGTCAATTTTGGATTCGGGAAGTACATTTCCTTGGTCATGGGGTCGGCGAAAAAGGAATTCCTGTAGATCCAGCTAAGATTGAGGCAATTAAGAAGTGGGAACCCCCAACACCCCGACAGAAATATGACAGTTTCTAGGATTAGTTGTGTACTACAGACGCTTCATTGAGAATTTCTTAAGGATTGCTCAACCATTAACATCTTTGACCTAAAAGGAAAGAAAATTTCTCTGGGAAGAGAAACACGAAGAATATTTCCAAATCCTGAAAAACAAACTATCCAATGCACTAATTCTTGCCTTATCAGATGGATAAGAGAATTTTGTAGTGTATTGTGAGGCGTCTCATCAAGGTTTAGGATGTGTATTAATGCAAAATGATAAGGTTATTGCGTATGCTTCCAGACAACTCAAACCGCATGAGAAGAATTATATAACCCACGATCTAGAACTAGGAGCAATAGTTTTCGCTCTTTTGATATGGTGGCATTATTTGCACGGAACCAAGTGCAACATTTATAGCGACCACAAAAGCCGTCAGCATATCCTACATCATAAAATGTTAAACATGCGGCAGAGGAGATGGGTAGAGTTGTTTAGTGATTATGACTGTGAGATACGATATCACTTAGGCAAGGCTAACGTAGTAGCCGACGCTCTTAGCAGAAAAGAAAGAGTGAAACCTTCCCGTGTGAGAGCTTTGGGAATGGTAATACAGAAAAGCTTGAAATCTCAAATCATTGATGCCCAGGAGAAAGCCTTGATCATGGAAAATCTTCCAGGTGACACTTTACATGGTTTAGAGGTGAGATTTGAAACCAAACCCGATAGAGTACGTTATTTTAAGGACAGAGTTTGGATTCCAAGGGTTAACAAGTTGAGAGACATAGTACTAGAGGAGTCTCAACGATCTAAATACTAAATCCACCCTGGAGCGGATAAGGTGTACAAAGATCTTAAAGAGTACTATTTGTGGCCTGGAATGAAAAAGGATATCGCCTTGCATGTTGGGAAGTGTTTGACAAGCCCAATAGTCAAAGCTGAACATCAAAAACCATCTGGCTTACTGTAACAGCATGAAATTCTACAATGGAAATGGGAGCAAATATCTATGGATTTCATTACCAAACTTCCTAGAACTTCTAAAGGTCATGATTCGATTAGGGTGATAGTGGATCGATTGAAGAAATCTGCTCATTTTCTCCTTATTCGAGAAGACTTCAAGATGGAAAAATTGGGCCAAGTCTACATCGAAAAAATTGTTGCTCTGCATGGTGTACCTCTATCTATCATTTCTAATAGAGATAGTCGTTTCACATCATGATTTTGGTGGATGTTACAAAAGGCTCTAGGAACCCAGATAAATTTGAGCACATCTTACCACCCTCAGACAGATGGGCAGACGGAGAGAACAATACAAACATTGGAAGATATTCCACGGGTGTGTACCATTGAATTCAAATGAAATCGAGATACTTATTTGCCTTTAATCGAGTTTTCCTACAATAACATTTCCCACACGAGTATCCGATATGGTCCATATGAAGCATTGTATGGACCCAAGTGTCGTTCTCCATTATGTTTGACAGAAATCGGAGATAGACAATTGTCTAGAATAGACCTTATCCAGGAAACAACTGACAAGATTGCTATCATTAGAGATAAGCTTAAATCCGCTAGAGATCTTCAGAAAAGTTATGCGGACAATCGTCGAAAAACATTAGAATTCCAAGTCAGACACAAGGTACTTCTAAAGGTGTCACCTTGGAAAGGGCTTGTACGTTTTGGTAAGAAAGGAAAACTAAGCCTAAGATATGTTGGACCCTTTGAAATCATTGAAAGGATCGGTCCGGTGGCATAAAAACTCCAATTACCCCAAGAGTTAAGCGCTATTCACAACACATTCCATGTCTCCAATCTTAAGAAATGTTTAGCCGACAAAGCATCGATAGTACCTCTAGAGGAAATCAAGATCAATGATAAGCTGAATTTCATTAAGGAGCCGATAGAAATCCTTGATAGAGAGGTGAAACAACTCAAGCGGAGTAAGATTCCGATTGTGAAAGTTCGATGGAACTCAAAATGCGGGTCGGAGTACACCTGGGAGCATGAGGACTTCATGAAGGAAAAATATCCTCAACTTTTTCCATGCGATGACAAATGATGACATAAATTGAATTTCGGGACGAAATTCTTTTTGAGTGGGGGCTACTATGAAAACTGTCAAATTGAGGTCATTCTCGGACTCATGCATCTTTTTATAAACCATATATGCACATCATGCCATGGCCTAGTAGTATAAATTAGGTCACAATCTTGTAGAAACTAGGATCCAACTAAAATCTAGGACTAAGATACTTGACTCTTACGATTTTAGTAAGTTGTCTAGCTACTGTAGGAAATGCCAATATCCGAATTAGAAACAACTCCAAACATTTTTTACAATTGAAAAAGGATATAAAAGCCTTGAAATAAATTAAAATCTTCTAATTTCACTTCCATATGATGGTAAATATCTAACAATGTTCCAAAAGCCCAAAAATCCAAATTTATAAACGTTAAAACCTAAAAACTCTATAAGATTTTTTATGAACCTCATTATATTAAATTAAAATAATTAGGTTATAGGATATAATCTTAGATATAAAGATTTAATTATCAAACATTAATCATATTTTATGCACTAAAAACAATGATTTTTAATGTATCAAGATTTAAATAAAGGGACATTTTTTATAAAAATTAGAAGTTTATAAAAAGATTGAAATAAGAAGTTTATAAATTGAAATTTTAAGAGAGAGAGAGGGAGCCTCTCTCTGTCACACCCCCAAACTGGAACGGCGAAATCATTCGGGGGTGGAAGACGTCATGTCAAGTATCACAAGACATGCATTATAGTAATCAAAGTAACAACAACCATTGTATTGATAATATAATATTTACATTATGTTTAAAAACATTACTTGAAATACATGATAAGTATAACAAAAGATAAGACGTAAAGCTCCATCTTCGCAACTCCTGGGAGAGAGTACCTGTCCACTTACGACCATGAGAATACAAGTGGTTTGAAAAAGTGTCAACATTAAAGTTGGTGAGTTCATAAGTATTTTTGTTATAGAAAGTATATCCTTTATTCTTTTGAAAAGTTCGTCAGTTCCTCCAAAAAATCCTATATTTTCTGCTGTATATGAATGATAAGTAAAACAACTCGTGATTTTCCCTTCTACGAGTACTTAGTGAATACAAGTCATATACATTTAGATCGAACAGATAGTTGATTGTGTGGTTCTGACCTAAGCCCACAACCAAAAAAGGAACAGGAAATGAGGCGGAATCCACACATCCCACTATCTGTCCGATCTTCATGTATCTAACCCTGATGTATTTACTAAGTACGCTAAGTTTAATGATCCTTTAATTTGAAAAACGTTCCCTTAAGAAAATCCTATATTTTCTAAATAAGTAATATGACTGTAGTTAATCCTTTTGTAATCATTCAGTGAATACTGATTATATATAATACAGATCGATTAGACAATTGAATTGGTGAATCTGCCCTAAGCCCACAACCAAACAAGCCACAGGAAATGAGGCGGAAATCACACAGTCCACTGTCTACCAGATCTTTATTATATATAATCCTAATGTATTCATCAAGTAATTACATAATTAACAATTATGAATCTCCGGTAAAATGGTAACCACAATAGTTCCTTCTATAATTTATTAGTTTATACTAACTATATATAACCTAATATCGAACGGATAGTTGAATGTGTGGATCTGCCCTAAGTCCACAACCAAACAAGGAACAGGAAATGAGGCGGAAGCCACACATTCCACTGTGTATCGGATATTATTTATATATAATTTGAATGTATAAACTAAGGAATTATAGAATTAACCATAAAGGTGCTTTATGTAATATTTGTTTAATAAGAAGTATTAAACCTTTTGTAAATAAGTTTCTAGTTTCACTAACTCTATTGTGAAACAATGATTTCGGAAAATTCTAACGAAAACTGTTTATCTTCCAAAATAAAGATGTAAACCATAGAAAATCCTATATTTTCTATAAAGTCGATTTGTAGTCTTAAATGCTCCAAGACGTAGAAGCACAAGTATAATTACCATACTTAGCTTAATGATACTCAGTTTTGTTTATCAGTAATCCTATCTGAACATGTGATTACCATGAAAGCTCGACGTGACGATACTACCCTCCTGTTATTACTTAGTACACATGAGTTGTATAATACCGAGATCAAAAAGACAGTTGAATGGGTGAATCTGTCCTATGCCCACAACCAAACAAGGAACAACAAATGAGGCGGAAGTCACACATTCCACTGTCTATCGGACTTCAATTTTATCTAACCCTATTGTATATACGGAGAAATCATATAGTTAGTATCCCTTGGGAAAGTTTGGGAAAAGTATATCTTTATGTAAATAATTAGTTAATACTATTGTGAATATTCATTATAACCATACTAATACAAAGTTAGTCCCGTATAGATCTATACACCAACTCGCGCTCTCCCTTATGAAGACTCTGGTTATAATTAAGATTCGAACGGGTACCCTGAGTGGTACATCGACTGGTTCACAATCCTGTATTAATTATTTACATAAAATGTAAAACCTTTTTATAATTAACAAGTAATTTCGTGAAAGATTTCCTTTTGTTTCATAAACTATACTTATTATAGTTTATAAGTTCATTTCCATGTTTTAACCTGGATATTGTAAAAATAGTTCCTACGATCCATAAACTATATCTATAATAGCTTATAAGTTGATTTCCCTGTTTTAACAAGTTTCAAGTTCAAATACAATTAAACGACAAGAAACATAATAAATAAGTTATGTTTTGAAACACAAGCTATCTTGTGTTTTACTTGTATTCCCCCCCCCCCCCTAAAACATTTTAAAAAGCTTGAAAATATAGGGGTATGAATTCACCTTATGTTGGAGATTTGATTGAAGATATGATATTGGATATTTGGTATGCCACACGAAGTCCCGAACACAATTGGATCCTAATTGGCATATATATGTTTATAATTAGTGTATATAACAACTAATTATGATAGGTAACCACCTTATGGACTAGGAAACACTTGAACTAAGTGTTACAATCATATGTGATTGACTAAAAGGGGTTTATGGCCACACAAGGGAGTGTACGGCCAAGGGGAGTACGGTCATGGAGTGTACGGCCGTACACTCATGGAAGAAGTATGCCAAAATGGTGTTTTGTGGTCGTATCTAGCATCCATTAAGTGTTTATGATCCTAATTTGGGACATGAGGTGAGTTTGAGGCCTAATGATGCACTCAACAAGGGTTTACGGCCATATGAGGTGTGTACGACCGTACACCCTTGGTGTTCATGCATTAGATGACGATTCAAGGCTAAGAATCAAGTGTTTCTCAAGCCTAACTAGCAAATAGAAGAGATACTCACACTTTTGAAGGCTTCTAAGGAGTTCAAGGCTCAAGAACAAGTAAGTGTTCTTGGTGTTCTTGGTGAAAGTGAAGAAGACTTGAAGATCTAACCAAAAGAGAAGATTTCATGGATGAAAACATGGATCTTCACTAGACAAAGCCATGTACCAACTAATCAATGGAAGGAATACTTACATCTTTGAAGATTAAAGTGTAAAACTTGATGATAGTTGAGAGTGAATCGGATTTCTTGAGGTGAAAGTGTGAGAAAGTGTGAAAGAATGAAGGAAAAACATATATATATATATATATATATATATATATATATATATATATATATATATATATTTGGGTTCACGGCCACCTTGGGTGTACGACCGTACACCCATGTGTACGGTCGTACACTCATGTGTACGGTCGTGCACATGTGTACGGCCGTCCACTCCTCTAAATGGAGTGTTTGGCCCAAATGCAATGTGATGAACTTAAGTTAACTCATCCCTAAACCCAAACCTTGAATGTACTAGGCTTAGAACACTCAAACAGACCCTGAACAATCCTAAAAGATAGCAGAAACGAGTCTGACTGTGATTGAATTTGAAAGATTGTACAAGATAAAAATTTCGAGCTGTCACACTCTCACTCATAAATTCGGCCACCCTCTCCAAGACACCCCTTGTCACACCCCGAAACTGAGATGGCGGAAACATTCGGGGGCGGAGGACGTCATGTACAGTATCATGACAATGCATAATAGTAAAACAGGCAACAACATCCATTGCATTAATAATATAGTTAATACATGTGTGTTCTTTGTATAGTTGTATGACACCAAAAATGTATAGCAAAAAGTAAAGACGAGTCTTGAACATGCTCCGTCTTCTCAGAACCTGTGCTAGCGTACCTGTCTACTGGTTCCTTGAGAATACAAGTTATTTTGAAAGAGAGTATCAACATATAAGTTGGTGACTTCATTAGTATTTAGTCTCAAATGTTTGTAGTAGTTTCATGAAAATGTTAGTATACTTCCCAGAAAATCCTATATTTTCTTCTTATATGAAAAGTAGTCTTCTACCCAAGACCAAACTGTTTGTATGTTTTTTTCTCTTGAAATAGTGTAAAATGTATGTTTGTACTTGAAATAGTATAAATGTATGTTTGTACTTGAAATAGTATAAATGTATGTTTTCCATATTTGAAAACTATCTTTACTTAGAAAAATAGTATGCATTGTTCATGTGAGAATATCACCATATGTATGAAATGGAAAAAGGAAGATTTGCAGTAGTATTGTTTTAAAATACACTACTGATGAATTAACTACCTTGTACCAAATTGGTTAATTAAGGTTTTAATGTGATTAAGGTTATAACCATGCTTGATTGACTAGTATAAAACTTGATGTTCTTCAGGCGTCGAAAATGATATGACATTTGTCACCCGTAGACCTGTAGGTCCCACTGTAGCTAGCAGCAAGGCATGGGATGGTTAGTCCCATATAGATCTATACAAAAGCTCACGCTCTCCCTCCAGGAGACTCTAGTTACAAAACATTACCTAGCAAGAATATTGCTATGCCATCAAATAGTGTTTCTCATTTTAGTTAACTTGTTTACGTATAGTATGTAAGTTCCTTCTTGTTCTTGTAAATGACTAGTATACTTTGTAATGAAATATAGTAGTATGTATATATTGATTCATGTATTGTTTCTCTGATCTAGAAAATAGTGTGACTGATCTCTAAACTATACCTATTATAGTTTACTAGCATGTTTGTTTGAACTGTAATGATTTGGAGAAAAGACTCATTTGCTCACCGTATGCAATTTAGTTAAGTATGTCCTTGAAAATGAGATTTAATATTCATGTATATGTTTAGCATGTATAATTATGATTTAACCGACATTCGGACTAGTGATACTACCCTAAGCCCACAACCAAACAAGGAACAAGAGTCAAGGTATGTAGCAATAGTCCTAAGTCCGTTAAAGCATACTTATACATAAATATATAAATGAATACGATTTTGATAATAAACAGCAATCTAAAATAGTTTAAAAGAGTTTGAAAATGATTTTTAACAATATTTGTAAGCATAAGAAATCATTCGTTTGTTTTGTTTTCACATGTAAGAGTTAGCACAATTAAATTGTGTTCTACTTGTATTCCCCCCTAAAAACATTGAAAAAGGTAAATTGTATGGGTATGAACTCACCTTATGTGAGTGATTGTGTTCTACTTGTATTCCCCCCTAAAAGCACTTCACGTAATATATATGTATACAATTAGTGAATATAATCGCAAGAGTGCTAAGAAAGTAGACTTAATTTTTAAGTTTCACTTACAAATAAGAGTGTTAGAAGCGATTTAGGAAGGCTGCAATGAGTTTTTGGCCAGCCCTTTCAGTTTTCGGCCCAATGAAATTTTCAGCCCAATGAAGATCTTGGTGAAAAAAGGAGATTCAAGGGTTTTTGGCCGAGGATCTTGGTGAAAATAAGAACACTGGATGTTCTATGCAAGATCTGAAGGAGATACAAAGGATTTTCGATGATAGTTGAGAGAGAATGAGGGGTTTTCGGTTGGTGTTCTTGAGAGTAAAAAGTGTGTTTTCGGCGGGAATGGTAGACGTGATGAGGTTTTTTTGGTCCCCCATATGTATAGGGCCAATATCGTTGATGGGACACATGCCTTGGTTTTCGCACCGAGTGAATAAGACCATGGTTTGCGGTCAGAAGGTTTACGGCCTAAAACGAAGGTTCGGCCTCGCCTGTTTGCGGTCTGAAGCGAGTTCCCGGCTGCGAACTGAGGGTTTGCGGCCCAAAGTAGGTTTGCAGCCAGAAGTGAGTTCTCGGCCGAAAATGGAAAGTTCGCATGTTTGCGGTCCGGAGGGAGTTATCGGTCTGATGTCTTAAGCTATGCGAGGGTTCTCGGTTTAAACAATTCAATTCTAAATTGAGCAAAACATCTAATAAAAGGGTTTTTAAACACATATAGATTTTAGATATAACTTAATAAGATAGATCAAAATAAGAAGTTCGACTTTAGTTGACTTTCACTATAACAAGAATAATGGGTTGTCACACCCCTTTTCCCCAAAAATCTCAATCATTCTATCTTCCCTTACACTTCAACTTCCTCATCACTGTCTTTCACACTCTATCATTTACAACACTCAAACAATCTCTTTCTCTCTCTAAACCCACAAAATTCTCCAGCCAAGAACACCTCCCAAACTTCAAACCTTCAACTTCTAGGGTTGTTCTTCAAGGTAAACACAAAAATCCTTCATTCTCCTTCACTTTTCTTTCTTGGATTAAAGGTTTTTCTTACACTTCTCCTTCTCCTACACCCTTCTTTATGAACATTCATGAGCATAGCCCTGAATGTCGAGTTTGATGATGATGGTGGTAGGGTTTCACCCAAGAATAACATGCATGTTGTTTGATGGTGAAATCCAAGGACCAAAACCTATGTCAAACCCCAAAATACGGATTTTTACAAGTTTTAAAGGTTCACTATGAACAAAATATGTCCATGCATGGTCTTCAAACCGTGATGCATGTGATGAACATCAAGTTAAAGAGCTTGATGATCAAAGTACATTATTAATAGTGCATGTAAATGATTTTATTCATAAAAAAATTTAAGTATCCTTTTCTATTAAAAACAAATTTTTTTTCAGAATCCCAATAAGATAATAAGAGGATCTGAAAAAACCCAGAGTTTTTTCTCATTTCCTTGATTTATTAAAATTGTTACAAGCAAACAGGGCCCTATATCATTTAAAATACTTTCTGACATATACAAATCCTAGATAGATTCGTGGATGACCCCTAAAGTAAATAATGGTCTCTCATTAAGTTTCATTGATTTTTGTTACTATCTAGTATGGTTTTGAATTTTCTTTTTGTTTAGTTCCAATAAATCATAAAACCACTTTAGGAATTTGAAATGATTATCTATGATTTTCGCAGATCCTACCTCATGTGGAATACTCATAAAACTATGTTGGGAATTTTTCAAAATGCATACCTATTTTTCAACGATTTTTGTATTTATAATGGATTAAAGACGGGAAAAATTGTTCTACTCATCCAAAATTCATGAAAGTTTACCAGAAAACCTTATAATATATTAGTATGCTTAATAAAAATTTGTATGATTTTTTTCTTCTATACGCTATTTTTCTTCTATTTTTCTAAGATTAAATACATTTAAATCCACAAAATCAGACTCCACTATATAAAAATCACCTTTGGTATTTTTTCCAGATTATGTACACTGTAAATGAAGTTTACAAAATTTTTGGTAATTTACTTTAACTGTTTAATAATTATTCACCAATTAATGATTATTTAAAGGAATAAAACAAAGAAAAATATCCAAACTAGTTGAAAAATATCTTTTATATTTTTCACTGCTTCTATATGTATAATAACAGTGTTACAAAAAGTTTGTGTAGTTTTTGGAATCTGTTTTCTATTTTTCTCCATTTTTGTTAGAATAAATGCACAAAAATCATAAAATTGGGTTAAACAGTTTAGAAATCTATTTTTTTTATTTTTCCTAGATTAAGTATATTTAATAAAAGTGTTTCAAAAGTTTGAGTAATTTTGGAAACTGGTTTCTATTTTTCTTCATTTTTGTTACAATAAATGGACAAAAATCATGAAGTCGGATTAAACCGTTTAAAAATCGATTTTTATATTTTTACCAGCTTAAGTATATTTCATAGCAGTTGTACAAAATGTTTGGGAATTTGTATCATCTGAATGCTATTTTTCACAAATTTATGTTGTTATGAAGGGTTAGAAATTTGGAAAAATAGCTAATAACATCAAAAATTCAAGGGAAATTTTCTGGAAGACCTCTACTGTATTTGGAATGAAAATGTAAAGTTTGAAAATTTTTGGAAACTGTTTGATCACATTTTTGGATTTTAGGATTTTAAAACACCTTTAAATGTGTTGAAATACCCTCAATTAATTTTCCAAAAATCTGGAAAATAATATCCAAAATTGCCTTAATCACATGAGATATACAATATCACCATTTCAGAAAAATTGTTACCCATTTAATATAAAACCAATATTAGAATTTTTTTTTGGCATTTCTCTATATGTATAATTTAGTATATTAGCATTAGATTTCGACATAGAAACTCACTAGCGCATGTTTGATGTCGTAGGATCCCAGTAGCAAGGCGTTGGTGTATTCCGAGGCACCACTTGTTGGAACTTGAAACATTGTGAGTATTCACGACTCCCCTTATTTTCAGTTTTTATGTTTTGGGGTGGAAAAGCATGTCTGAAAAGCTATTTATTATTCATTGTATTTAAATTCAATTGTATCAAACTTGATGGCTATATTTTGCTATATTTCACTATATATGTATATGCAATTTGAAAAATGAGGGCTTCTCGTCTTAAGTCCCTTCCCTTACACTTTACTCCAACCATTAACTCTTTGAGCCAATGGTCATTATGGATAGTGCTATTAGGAATTGACAACTCCTCACTAGCCCGATGGCTGGAGTGCATGATACCATGTAATCTATGGAACGATAAGAATAGATCTTGATAGTGTTGGGTTTTGAGCACTATAACACTTCCTAAGTGCACATGCAACCCTAAATTCTTTGGATCTATGTTTTCTCTACTTATACATGCATTTTCTATTTCCAAAGCATTCACCCTAACTAGCATACAATTGAAGATATATAACAAAACTTTGGTTTGGATGCTTACCTCTTGAGTAGGGTAGAGTTCTTTATCTTTGAAAGCTTGAGAACCTCAAGTGTGATGCCTATAATGGCTCACAAACACCAATATGCAAAAGGAGGTTCTAAGAGAATAAGTTATTTGTCTCTATTGAAGGTGCAACCAATTTTGGAGCATGGAGGGGGCTCTTTATAGTTGTGGAAAGTGCTAGGGTTACACTTTTCAAACCCCAATGATCAATGACTTTCCACATTCCTATGATGCATGGGTTTAACCTCCATGGACTATCCATGGGTTATATTTTTGGTTTAGCCCACTTACATAATCATGGATCACTTAGCCCATACTATAAGTATCATTGATTTTTATAATCAATCCCTTCATATTTAATTAGTCTCTTTTAACCACAAAATTAATTTCAAATTAATTCTTGGACAATACTAATTAAATAACCATATTAATATATTATACTTATAATATATTAATAAATCGTAAATAACCTTATTCTCATAAAACCATCCTATCAAATTGCACTGCTGAAGGCAACCCAAGAGGACCATGCTACTATCGGGTCAAGTACATACCAATTATAGTTATGGGCTTAGACACCAAATTCAACAGTCTCCCAGTTGGATAAGCATAATAACTATAGCTGCCTATGTGACTTCGCGATCCGACTTAGGAATCGTAAGCTTCCAAAAGCCGCTGTCAACTCTGACCTAGTCAATGACACATCCTTTAGATAAGGGATCATATACTCCTCTGTTCTCAAGATATCAGCTGGACAAATACATGGAACAATGTCATACTTATTGTCCAGCAGTTTGTTTCCCGATTCCGATTTGTCTTACATAGAACATAACTAAACACATCAATTTAGTTCTGAACGGGCCCGACACATAGGTCAAAAAAAATCATCGAGGGCCCCAAGATATTGCTTTTAATCCTCTTAGGATAAAAGGAACAGATAAACTTCGACATTATATGCTTGTACTGACTACTCATTAAACCATGCACAACGACACATTTTATAACATCAAGTTACTGATGCGTTTTCGTGCCATCAATGCATGAATAACTCATAGTCAACAACTCATATATCTAGGTTTAAAGACATATATATGATATTATCGTCTCATGATCACTCGTGATAAATTCCATGAAGTGATTCAAGTGAGCGCGGGTTGATCCAATACTCAAATCTTATTTCAGAAGTACTCATGAATAGTGTAGCAAACATGTTGCAATGCCTAACTCCTTAGTCAATCCTACAAGCCAACTTACGACAGTCTTCTTTCATACCTACTTCCAAAGTATGAGCGAATGTGGATAGTTTGAATAAATCTTATTTATTCTGGAAGTCAAAACATGCAAAATGAAACAATAATAAATAATTGACAGAAGACAGTAACTTTACTTATAAATAAAACTCATTTTATTCATCATCAAATGTCAATTACAATTTAGCTATTACATGTTTCGGATTATCTAATCACTAAAACTAATATCGTCCTTTAGCCCAATGCCCCTCGTATGCTGCAAGTGCTTAACCCTAGTTAGTCCCTTTATAAGGGGATCTGTTCGGTTGTCCTCTGGCGATATCCTCTTCACCACGAGGTGCCCTTCTTCTACTTGATGTCTTATGAAATAGTACTTTGTGTCAATATGTCTGGATCTTCCATGATCTCTCGGTTCCTTGGGAAACCTGGTGAGTACACAGAGATTTCAATCCCACAATGTTATATCATATATATAATTTAGAACTCACAAAATATACATTTTCACCATATATATGTATATATATATATATATATATATATATATATATATATATATATATATATATATATAAGAAACTCTTACCCCACCCCGTAAATCCTTATAATGAGACTATCCATACTCTCGGACCTTTAATTTTATCTGTTAATTAACCCATACTCTCGGATCTAATTCATGCTCTTGGATCAATAATTGTGCCCATTCGATACTCTCGGATTAGGGACAAGTGTCTATGTGTAAATCCATTATGTCGGATTAACGACGAATGACTTGATGGGTTTTGAGCATTCTAACACTTCCTAAGTGTACATGCAACCCTAATAACCTTGAATCTATGTTTTCTCTATATACATGCAAATTTCATTTTCAAGGTTATTTCCTAACTAGCATGGCATGGGGATTACATAGAACATAAAACTAGTAGAAATACATACCTTGTTATTGCTTGGATTCCATCAAGACTTTGTGAGCCTAGCACCCCAAATGTTGTGCCTCAAATGCTTCACACAACACCACAAGACTTGGAATAACTTGAGAGAATACTTCTAGCACTCAAAATCGGTTATGCCCTCTCTAGTAACACTAGGTCTACTAGGTACCAATTTTGCTAGCCATAGGGTTCCTTTTATAGTGTTGTCACAATTAGGGTTTACACATGAATGCCCTTAATTGTCATGACTCTTGATTTCTCATGACCCATGGGTTTGTAACTCCCATGGACTATCCATGGAGCTCCATATGGTTATAACCAAACCCATAAACCATGGATCATTAATCCACCATAAAAGAATTGATGATTGTCATAATCAACCCTATATATTTAATTAGTCTTACTTTGATCACTAGATTAATACTAGATTAATACTTGATCAATACTAATTAAATAATACTATTATTAATATATTAGAACTTATAATATATTAATAATCATAAGTGCCTTATTCTCTCATTTAGTCTATCCAAGTATTGCAATGCCATGCAACCCAAATGGACCATGCCGGGCCGGGTCAAGTACATACCAAATAAAGTTATGGACTTAGACACTATATCCAACAGTCTCCCACTTGGATAAGTCTAATAACTATATTTGCAAATATGACTTCAAAATCCGACTAGCAATCGTAGCTCTTTCAAAGTCTCTCGGAACTGAGATGATGATGATACGCCATTTAAGATAAGTGATCATATAATCCTCTGTTCTCAAGATATCAGCCGGACAAACACATGGAACATGGTCTTACTTATTGTCCAACATTTGTTTCTCGATCTCTGATTTGTTTCGACATAGAACTAAATTGAACACATCAATTAGGTCAAAACCAAATCATCAAGGGGCCCAGATATCGCTTCTATTTCTAGAAGGAACAGATAAACTTCGACTGATATGCTTGTACTAACTACTTGTTGAATTACTCACAAAGGCACGTTTTATAACATCGAGTTACCAATGCGTTTTCGTACAATCAATGAATAACCAACTCACAGTCAACTACTCATATCTCTAGGTTTGAAGATTTATATGATATTACCGTCTCACGATCACTCGAGATAAATTCCATGAAGTGATGCAAGTGAGCGTGGGTTGGATCCAATACTCAGCCCTTATGAGTACTCATGAATGTTGTAGCAACCATTGCATTGTCCAAAGCACTTTTAGACAAATCATACAAGCCAAATTCATGACAGTCTTAAATCAATACTTACTTCCAAAGTTTGACTGACTGTGGATGGTTTGAATAATAACATAATTATTCTGGAAGTAAAAACATGCAAAATTGAAACATAGTAAACAATCAACACAAGATAGTAACACCTTACTCATAAATAAATAACAACTTTTACTTATCATCAAATGTCAATTACATTTTACAAGTTTCAGGAATCTAATTATTGAAACTAATATCATCCTTCAGCCCAATGCGCCTCGCATGCTGTAAATGCTTAACCCTGCTCAGTCCCTTCGTGAGGGGATCTGTCGGGTTCTCATCTGATGATACCCTCTTAGCCACGAGGAGTCCTTCTTCTATTCGATGTCTGATGAAATGGTATTTTCTGTCAATGTGCCTAGATCTCCCATGATCTTTTGGTTCCTTAGCCAAAGCAACCACACTTTCGCTGTCACAGAAAATTTCCATTGGCTCTTTTATAGCTGGTACAACTCCAAGGTCTCCGATGAAGTTCTTTAGCCATATCGCCTCCTTAGCTGCTTCACTTGCTGCTATGTACTCTGATTCACAAGTAGAATCAGCTACTGTCTCCTGCTTGGAACTTTTCCAAGTAATTGCCCCTCCATTTAGGATAAAGACCCAGCCCGAATGAGAGCGGAAATTATCCCTATAAGTCTGGAAGCTAGCATCGCTATATCCTTCCACTCTCAAGTCATCACTGTCTCCGAGGGTAAGGACCCAATCCTTAGTCCTCCGCAGATACTTGAGAATGTTCTTTACCGCTATCCAGTGTGCCTTGCCAGGGTTCCCTTGATATCTACTGACCATGCTCAAAGCAAAGGCCACATCAAGGCAAGTACAAGTCATAGCATACATGATCGAGCCCACAGCGGAAGCATATGGTATATGACTCATTTCAGCTATCTCAGCCTCTGTACTCGGACTCTGAGTTTTACTCAGCTTGGCATTACTCTGGATTGGTAATTCTCCTTTCTTGGAATCTTGCATACTGAACCTCTTTAGCACCTTATCCAAGTAAGTACTTTGACTAAGTCCAATTAGTCTCTTACTCCTATCTCTCAATATCCTTATCCCTAGGATATAGGCAGCTTCCCCAAGGTCCTTCAGAGCGAAACACTTCCCAAGCCAGGACTTAACCTCCTGCAAGGTTGGGACGTCGTTTCCTATGAGAAGTATGTCATCCAAATACAACACCAAGAAGCTAACTGTGCTCCCACTAGCCCTGACATACACACAAGACTCATCCTCACTCCTAGAAAAGCCAAACTCTTTGAATTTCTCATCAAAGCAAAGATTCCATCTGTGAGATGCTTGTTTCAATCCATAAATGGATTTATCAAGCTTGCACACTCTATTAGGGTATCTTGTATCGACAAAACCCTCTGGTTGAGCCATGTAAACATCCTCAGCCAACTTTCCATTAAGGAAAGCGGTTTTGACATCCATTTGCCATATTTCATAATCATGAAATGCAGCTATGGCTAACAATACTCTAATAGACTTAATCTTAGCTACTGGTGAGAAGGTCTCATCATAGTCAACTCCCGGAGTTTGAGTAAAGCCCTTCGCAACCAGTCGCGCTTTATAAGTGTGTACCTTCCCATCCATGTCGGTCTTCTTCTTGAAGATCCATTTGCACCCAACTGTCTTACGACCTGGTACATTGTCAACCAATTTCCAAACTTGATTGTCATACATGGACTGAATCTCGCTGTCCATAGCCTCCTTCCATTTAGCAGACTCAGGGCCTGCCATGGCTTCCCTGTAATTATTAGGTTCATCCAAATCTATTAGTGTACTATCACTAATAAATGTATCACCTTCAGTGGTGATGTGATAACCATAATAAAAATCAGGTGTGTTCCTCACCCTAGTGGAACGTCTTGGAGGTACAGACTCATCTATCAGATCAACAGGAGTGTCCTCCTCAGGTTGGTCGATAGCATTTGAGGTTCCTTCACCACTTGACTCTTGAAGCTCTTCAAGGTCAATTTGCCTCCCACTGTCCCCTTGGCTTATGAATTCTCTCTCACGAAAAACTCCTCTTCTTGCTACAAAGACCACATTATCACTGGGTCTGTAGAAGAGGTAACCAAAGGATCTATGTGGGTAGCCGATGAAAATACACCTCTCACTTCGAGGTTCAAGCTTATCATGAGTCTCATGCCTCACGAAAGCTTCACAACCCCAAATCTTGATGTGGTCCAAATTGGGAACTTTCCCAGTCCACATCTCGTGAGGTGTTTTGGCAACCTTTTTAGTAGGGACTAGATTAAGGATATGGGCGGCAGTCTCTAAGGCATACCCCCAGAAAGAGATTGGTAACGAAGCTCGACTCATCATGGAACGAACCTTATCCAACAAGGTTCGATTGCGCCTCTCAGCTACACCATTCAACTGTGGTGTTCTGGGAGGTGTCAATTGTGAGACGATCCCACATTCCTTAAGATAGTCAAGGAACTCGATGCTAAGATACTCTCCTCCCCAATCGGATCGGAGCATCTTGATGTTCCTGCCCAATTTATTCTCCACTTCCTGCTTAAACTCTTTGAACTTTTCAAAGGTTTCTGACTTATGCTTGATTAAGTAAATATATCCATATCTACTGTAATCATCAGTAAAAGTCACATAATAGCGATTAGCATCCCTTGTAGCAACTCTGAAGGGCCCACACACATCCGTGTGTACAAGGTCCAACAAACCTTCACCCCTATCACAAGTACCTGTGAATGGTGACTTTGTCATTTTTCCAAGCAAACAAGACTCGCAACTATCATCTGACTTGAGGTCAAATGATTCCAAGACTCCAGCCTTTTGGAGTTGGCATATGCGCTTCTTGTTAACATGTCCAAGACGACAATGCCACAAGGATGCTTTATCCAAGCTATCTGAAGAATCAATATACAACACATTATTTCCTAGATTGTCTACAACATTCACGGCTTCATATACACAATCACAAGGTAATGTTTTAAAGTAAAATACATCATTGTAATAAACATTAATAGCACCATTTTTATTATCAAATGAAAATGAAAAACCTTGTCTGTACAAGCCATGAAAAGAAATAATATTTCTCGCCATTTCGGGCGAGTAACAACACTTATTCAAATCTAACATTAACCCATTATTAAGCAATAAAGAATAAATCCTATCTTGGTAACAAGTGATGCTTTCCTGTTGCCCATGACTAAGTTTATCTTCCCGTGCTCCACTTGCTTACTTCTTCTTAGTGCCTGCAAATCAGTACAAATGTGAATACCACACCCTGTATCAAGCACCCAAGAATTAGCATTAGATGAGTTGTTAGACAATATTGTGTAAATACCTGCATGGGTGGGTTTAACCTTCCCATCTTTTAGATCTTGCAGATATTTAGGGCAGCTTCGCTTGAAGTGTCCCTTATCCTGGAAATAGAAGCACTGTGCTTCCTTTGGGTTTGAAGAAGGAGTAATGGGACCTTTCTTTGTCCCACTTGAAGAGGAACCATCAAGAGTCTTACCCTTGGTACCCTTCGAAGGGCTTTTCCTCTTCTTACCCTTTCCCTGTCCAATAGCCAGAACAGGGGCTGTTGAAGGAGTAGAAGTAGCAACCGCTTTACCCTTAAGGCCATTTTCAGCTGTCCTTAAGAGTCCTTGAAGTTTGCTAAGTGTGACTTCCTCCTTGTTCATATGATAAGTCATACGAAACTGATCATAAGTTGGAGGTAAGGAATGGAGAATGATGTCAATCGCCATTTCCTCAGGAAAGTCAACATTTAGCTTCAGCAACCGGTCAACGAACCTTTGCATCTTCTGCAAGTGACCGGTGATGGGTTCACCATCCTTCATCCTTGGGGTTATCATTGAGGAGATGATTTCATACCTCTCCTGACGCACGCTCTGATGGTACCTTTCCATCAGATCCAGGTGCATCTCATAGGGGTAGAAATCTTCATAGGATTTTTGAAGTTCAGGAGTCATGGTGGCCATCATGATGCATGCTACTTTAGTAGCATCCTTTTCATGTGCAACAAACTCCGCAAACTCTTCAGGAGTAGCAGTGGCTTCACTCACAACCTTAAGCTCCCTATCGAGGACATATTCTTTGTCGTCATAGCGGGTAATCATTCTGATGTTTCTGATCCACTCATTGAAATTGGATCCATCAAAGATGACCTTACCACACAAGTTCATAAGGGAAAAGGAGCCTGTTGGGTTTGAGCCAGAAGCATTGTTGGAAGACATATGAAAGGAAAGAAAGACAAGTTTCATTAGATTAGGAATCCTTAATAATTCACCCAAATGAAATATTAAGGCTAGGATCCAACAAACTATTTATAGTTGGAAGAGGGATGCAGTAATCCATACTATAAAATATTTGAAGGTAGGTAAATGACGATTTACCAATTTCCACCATAAGAACGAAATATTTTATTATTAGGTTTTATTGGTTTTGAAACTCCTAGATCTTTTGAGATACATTGAACTTTTCAATGGCATGTTTGAATCTCGATTGTGCCCTCTCAAGTTTGTGACTGGGATGCCGAGGATCACAAACAAGGTGTGAATAACCATACAAATTGACTTGGTACCCTCAACAATATTACCTAATCGATGTGCCGGTTAACCACACACGCTCCACCGATCTATAATAAAGTCAAGTTACCCTTTGCCACTCTTACTAGTCCATGTTAGTGTGCCGGTTAACCACACACGCTCCGCTAACGACTTGGTAAGGTACAAAGTGTAATTTTATGGGCTAGCACCAATTTCACATTTTCCTAAAGTAACTAAGATTGGGAATTTATAATGTATAGTTACTTTATAATTCATTATACTTTTAACAAGTATTTAAAGTCGTATCCTACCCGTTCGGCTAACGACCCTCCACCGATCAAGGAAGCGGTGGGTGAGAGTGGACACCCATTAAGTCACCATTTTATAGGCAACAACCTTATACCCCCCTTATAGACCGGCTTCGTGAATGAGGCCTACTAACGGTAAGAATGACATATTCTTATACATATCTATATAATAAAATTATAATAACAATATAAGTGTTGATTTTTAAACTTTTTAAAAATCTAAGGTTTAATTTGGAATTAAAGTAATAAAGTGTAAGACTTTTCAAATTCCAAAACTTGAGGGCAAGATTTGAAACTATTCCAAGTCTCTTCAATTTGTAACTTATGAGTTTTAATGGTTCATAAAAATAAAGACTCTTCATTTTATGAAACCTCTTTAGTTCTTTAATCACAATTTAAAGAAGTGACTTTTGGTTATCCATAACTTGAGGACAAGTTATGGAAACCATCATAGCCATTAAGATCATGAATTAAACATACATGGAGGTTACATATAATTCCTATGATCTTCTAAAAACTCATAAGAACACAAATTCATGTCAAGCAATTTCAAGAAATCATATAAACATATACAATACTTGAAAATTGATAAAAGTCATTTAAAATGGGTTAACATAATCATTATCATTTTGAAAAACAGATTTTACAAGTCCAAAACAGATTGGGATAATGATCTTAATCCATTTCCAGCAACAAAACTCGAAAAAACTGCCCAGCACGCTCCTACTCGCCGAGTGCATTATTCTACTCGGCGAGTAGAATGAATTTGTTCATGGACTCGGCGAGTCCTCCCCATGGACTCGGCGAGTTCAGTCGTCAGAGTGCAGAATTCTCGATTTTTAAGCATTTTTGCATCAAGTATACAGAAAAAAACCTAGGCTCTGATACCACTGATGGGTTTTGAGCATTCTAACACTTCCTAAGTGTACATGCAACCCTAATAACCTTGAATCTATGTTTTCTCTATATACATGCAAATTTCATTTTCAAGGTTATTTCCTAACTAGCATGGCATGGGGATTACATAGAACATAAAACTAGTAGAAATACATACCTTGTTATTGCTTGGATTCCATCAAGACTTTGTGAGCCTAGCACCCCAAATGTTGTGCCTCAAATGCTTCACACAACACCACAAGACTTGGAATAACTTGAGAGAATACTTCTAGCACTCAAAATCGGTTATGCCCTATCTAGTAACACTAGGTCTACTAGGTACCAATTTTGCTAGCCATAGGGTTCCTTTTATAGTGTTGTCACAATTAGGGTTTACACATGAATGCCCTTAATTGTCATGACTCTTGATTTCTCATGACCCATGGGTTTGTAACTCCCATGGACTATCCATGGAGCTCCATATGGTTATAACAAAACCCATAAACCATGGATCATTAATCCACCATAAAAGAATTGATGATTGTCATAATCAACCCTATATATTTAATTAGTCTTACTTTGATCACTAGATTAATACTAGATTAATACTTGATCAATACTAATTAAATAATACTATTATTAATATATTAGAACTTATAATATATTAATAATCATAAGTGCCTTATTCTCTCATTTAGTCTATCCAAGTATTGCAATGTGATGCAACCCAAATGGACCATGCCGGGTCGGGTCAAGTACATACCAAATAAAGTTATGGACTTAGACACTATATCCAACATGACTATGTCCTATCCATACTCCCGGACTGAGGACGACTGACTATGTCTTAATCCATACTCCTGGACTAAGGACAACTGACTATGTCTTAATCCATACTCCCAGATTAATGACAGTTGATTATGTCCAATCCATACTCTCGGACTAGAGACAATGACTATGTCTAATCCACACTCCCGGATCAATGACATATACTAAAGTTCTATTCTCTGAGTATAACTCACTCGTACTCGTAAGAAAATACTCCCGAATATTCCTCATAATTAATTTAGGTTTACTCTTTATCCTAAATCATCATATATAATCAGGTATGTTCTTTAACACGTATTTCAGGCAACATCAATTAACTCGCACATAAACATATAATTAATACTTAAATCAATACTTGTATTAAAATGATGTTCATGAAAGGAACTACGCACTCACCTGCAAAGGTGGTGAGTCGGTACTCGGACAACACTTCGTTTACTTTAAAGCAAATTTCCGTTGACAAAACCTGGTATCATTTCCACTAGAATTTAGTCTAATGTTCGACGATACTAATTAATAGTCTAGCTATTATTACTATTATATAGGCGTTAAACAATACTCTTCACTCACTATGTACAGACAGGGGTCAGACATGAAACACCGGAGGGTAGGATCATTTTCGCATATAGCACCTCTGAAATCCAACAACCCAGGCGGCCCTTCAAACCGGATTCCCCGTACCGTGAGTGGTTAAAAAGATATTATAACGACACTTATATAACCCATAATAATAGTTCAAATAATTATTATAAGGTCCTAATAACGTTACTATATTTAAATAAAAGCTATATTAAAAATTAGGTAGGCGTATCTTACCTACGAGGGGGTTTGGCTAGAAGTCGGGCTCTACAGGGGCAGAACTTCCGAGCCGAAAGCTCTTCTTCTCAGAGCCGTCGAGCGTTCCGGGGCTTTCTTCTAGCGGTAGGGGAGTTTTTGGGAGGTTTAGAGAGAGTGTAGAGAGAAGAAAGAATGGGAAAGGTGTGAAGAAAATGAGGGTGGAAAGGGTTGTATTTATAGGGTGAAATATGGCTGAAATTGGTGCCACATGTCACCATCTAGTGGCAAGCCTTGGGGAGAAAGCAATGGCGAAGATTGTGTCACTTCACCCCTTTTGTAGCAGCACCCTACCGACTTCTAAACCCGTAACTTTCGCATAAATGCTCTGTTTTTGACGTTCTTTATATCCACGTGTAGGTAAAAATAAGATCTACAACTTTCATTTTGAGTCGTCGGCTAATTCTTAACCGATCTTAAATTTAATAGCAGGAGGAGATTATACTGTTAAATGACCGCGAAAAATGCGTAACTCTTTCATACGGACTCCGTTTTCGTCTGTCTTTTTATCGTTGAATTCCTATTAATAAGACCTTCAACTCTCATTTAGGTCACGTAGGCCAAAAACCACTCGATATAAAATTCGAGTTTCGGGCCGTGCACTGCCATGTCAAATCTTAGAAAATTGATAACTTGCTCATACGACGTCAGATTTGGGCATTATTTTTATGCAGGCTCTCGGTTTAATGTATACTACAACTTTTCTTTAGATCACTAAGGCCAAAGAGTCCTCCATCGTAATTTCACTATTTACGTTTCCCGGTGTCGTGCCGGTTTTGCCGTAAAACTTCGACGGGCCATAACTTCTTTGTTATAACTCGGATTTCGGCGTTCTTTATATGTACGGAACCCTTGTAACATATACTACCACTTGGTTAAGATTACTCCTTCTAAATAATATTCCATCAATAACTCATTTTTGATGCTTATTGTCTCTAAATTGACTAGCCCGAATCTGCGGACGTTACAATTATCTCCTCCTTAGGATGATTACGTCCCAGAATCATCAACGAAACACGGCTGTATAATGACTCCATTCGTTATCTCCTCATCCTAGGTAATAATCGTAACTTCTATGTTTCTTTGAATGCGTATCTAACTCCTGGTCTTCTTGACTGCAAGCGGTGCTTGATCTTGCACCCGTTTTCTATGTCTTGTTACACTTTCAATCATGACCTTCATGTGACAAACTCGCTCTTTATCAGATACTCCTTCTTCTTCTTAACAAACGTAAGATAAATTTATTTAATTTCCACGATAGACTGATGGGTCACGTTCTAATGAACACTCATCGTATGTTGCAACGCTCAGACTCAGGTCTCTTAGAGTCAAATTCTGGAATGGATTATACTTTCCTTCATGTTCTAATGTGATATAATCACATTTTAACATGTACCATTTCTCACTACCAACTTCTTTAACTAGCGCGATACTTCTATTGACCGCTTCGATTATCTTTCACTTCAATCTTCTGGATTAAGTTAGATGCTACATCGAACTTGGTTCTCTTAACCACCTAACATACTCATCTTAGTCAGACTTAATTTGATATGAACACTAGGGTCGAAACAACAATCATCTTCTTAATCATTACCGAAACGATGGTAACGACATACTTGAATAAAACAAAATCAATTACTAGCTTCTTGGTAACCTTGTGACTTTCCCTGATCCAAGTGCGAGTCCTGTGCTTCCGGTAGTATAGGCCTCTTCTACCATTCACACCTACTCATACTCGTCCGAAGTATTGTCTCGCTGTTTTCCAAGTCATCATACAAGAATAGCACACAACAACTTAACACATCAGATAGTAAAACGAAGGTTTTATATTATTCCTTGAAACAATTACATGGCTGTTCATGTTCATCCTAGACTATGCCTCTAATAGGCTACACCTTAAGATACTATAACTTGATCTTCGGATATCCATCCTCACTCCTAGTTCCTTGCATTGTCAGCTGCTTCGTCTAGGATCATATGGAATGCTCTTGCATTCGGTTTTGGCGGCACATTTTGCTTTGCAGCTTCTTCTCTCCTTGGGCAGTTTTGCTTGTAGTGTCCTTCTTCACCACACCTAAAGCAAACTTCTCTCTTGGTTGTGAATTCGCTGGCTTACTGACCAGTCTTCCCGTATTTTAAGCAGGTCATCTCTTTAGAGCATCTCCCAATGTGCTTCCTTCTGCACTTGTCACACCATTGTGCTCCTTCTCCAGACTTTGAGAATTTTCTCTTCTCGTCGGACCTTGTGGATCCTTCAAACTTTCTCTTATTACCAACTTCAACCTTGCTGGCGGCTCTTTCCTTAATCATACCTTCAACAGACTTGGCAGCCCAGATAGCTGCCTCTAGAGTAGGTGCCTGACGTACCGGCACCGCATACTCCTAGGGAAGTCTCTTTGCGTATTTGTGGACTTTCGTCAGCTCGTCTGGGACAAGGCGCAAAGAAAACTCCATTTTGTCCGTGAAGTTGTTAGTGTATTCATCGATGGACATGCTCCCTTTCTTCAAAGTTAGGAATTGGTTCTCTAGCTCAAGCAGGTTTTGGGCTGAAAAATACTTGCGCTTGAAATGCACCAAAAACTCTGCCCAAAAACTCTGCCCAAGTCAGTTAGAGTCTTCCCTAGGGTGTTCCACCAGCGCACAGCACCTCCCTAGAACTGACGTACTGCAAATGTGGTCTGTAACTTGCCTCTGCATCCACACATCATGAAGGCCAACTCCATTTCCGATATCCAATCCATAACTCCGATCGGATCTTCCTTTCCAGTTAAAGTCGATGGCCTGCAAGTTACAAAATCCTTGTACTTGCATCCGTTCCTCTCGTCTCCGTCATCTTGGTTGTTTTGTCGAACTATTGGTGGGTTGGCTTGACCAATGGTCCCACCGTAGTTCCCTCCTTCCGACTGCCCATCATTCAGTTCGGGTTGTTCGATCCAACATCATTTGGATCATCGCCTGTACTCTGGCCGTCTTGATGGGCTCAGGAGTGGCTACCACAACAGATATTTTCTCAATCACTGGAGGTTGATTCCTGTTTCCGTTCACGTTCCCGACTCGACTTCGGGTTCTTGCCATTTCGATCTATACACCAATTCAGACGTTCGGTGTGTAATGACGAGAATTAAGATAGGAAAGATTTTATTTACGATCGACGTGTAAATCTGCATATCCCTCCGAAAAGTTATATTCCAGTTCTAATACCGTAATTAAACGTTTCGAAACCTGAACACATAAAGTTTCCAGATCTGGTCGGCAACAAACCATAGATCCGATCATATAATGCATATCATAAATCATTTAGCACATAAAAGCATGTTAGGTGTTTTCCCTAAATAAGCTAGTGTTTGTGTCTATTCAGGTGTATTACCTAAATTTTATTAGACACACTCCTCACAATCATTGCGTGGCATTCTAAGTTTAAGTCTAGAAATAAATCTTTATTCCTAGTTCGCTTAAACTAATGCTCTGATACCAACAGTGACATCCCCATTTTCACGGTCAGAAAAGACCGATTTTATTTACGCTTTATAAAAATCAGAGTACCTCTTTTTGTGAGAATGTTGTGGAATTTGTTCCCAGTAAAACATGATAAATACGTTATCAAAACATTTTCGAAGAAATGTATTCTTATTCATTTTAAAACATTTGGAATGTCATCGTCAATACAGAAAAATGAGCATAAACAGAACTTACATTCATTTACTCTAGTGATCTACATCTCTTTAATCTCTCAGTGTAATGTAACTTCGTATCGACACCTGTGATACAAATAAGCTTGAGTGGGTCAGGTTGGGAAACCTGGTGAGTACACAGAGATTTCAATCCCACAATGTTATATCATATATATCATTTAGAACTCACAAAATATACATTTTCACCATATATATATATATATATATATATATATATATATATATATATATATATATATATATATATATATATATATATATATATATATATATATATATATATATATAAAATAAAACTCTTACCCCACCCCGTTAATCCTTACAACGAGACTATCCATACTCTCGGACCTTAAATTTTACCTCTTACTTAACCCATACTCTCGGATCTAATTCATGCTCTCGGATCTGTAATTGTGCCCATTCCATACTCTCGGATTAGGGACAAGTGTCTATGTGTAAATCCATTCTCCCGGATTAACGACGAATGACTATTTCCTATCCATACTCCCGGACTGAGGACGACTAACTATGTCTTAATCCATACTCCCGGATTAAGGACAACTGACTATGTCTTAATCCATACTCCCGGATTAATGACAGCTAATTATGTCCAATCCGTACTCTCGGACTAGGGACAATGAATATGTCCAATCCATGCTCCCGGATCGATGACATATACTAAAGTTCTATTCTCTGAGTATAACTCACTCGTACTCGTAAGAAAATTCTACGCAATATTCCTCATAATTAATTTAGGTTTACTCTTTATCCTAAATCATCATATATAATCAGGTATGTTCTTTAACATGTATTTCAGGCAACATCAATTAACTCGCACATAAACATATAATTAATACTTCAATCAATACTTGTATTAAAATCATGTTCATGAAAGGAACTACGCACTCACCTGCAAAGGTGGTGAGTCGGTACTCGGACAACACTTCGTTTACTTTAAAAAAATTTCCGTTGAGAAAACCTTGTATCATTTCCACTAGAATTTAGTCTAATGTTCAACGAGACTAATTAGTAGTCTAACTATTATTACTATTATATAAACGTTAAACAATACTCTTCACTCACTATGTACAGACAGGGGTCAGTCATGAAACACCGGAGGGCAGGATCATTTTGGCATATAGCACCTCTGAAATCCAACAACCCAGGCGGCCCTTCAAACCGGATTCCCCATACCGCGAGTGGTTAAAAAGATATTATAACGACAGTTATATAACCAATAATAATAGTTCAAATAATTATTATAAGGTCCTAATAACGTTACTATATTTAAATAAAACCTATATTAAAAATTAGGTAGGCGTATCTTACCTACGAGGGGGTTTGGCTAGAAGTCGGGCTCTGCAGGGGCAGAACTTCCGAGCCGAAAGCTCTTCTTCTCGGAGCCGTCGAGCGTTCCGGGGCTTTCTTCTAGCGCTAGGGGATTTTTGGGAGGTTTAGAGAGAGTGTAGAGAGAAGAAAGAATGGGAAAGGTGTGAAGAAAATGAGGGTGGAAGGGGTTGTATTTATAGGGTGAAATATGGCTGAAATTGGTGCCACATGTCACCATCTAGTGGCAAGCCTTGGGGAGAAAGCAATGGCGAAGATTGTGCCACTTCACCCCTTTTGCAGCAGCACCCTACCGACTTCTAAACCCCGTAACTTTCGCATAAATGCTCTGTTTTTGACGTTCTTTATATCCACGTGTAGGTAAAAATAAGATCTACAACTTTCATTTCGAGTCGTCGGCTAATTCTTGACCGATCTTAACTTTAATAGCAGGAGGAGATTATACTCTTAAATGACCGCGAAAAATGCGTAACTCTTTCATACGGACTCCGTTTTTGTCTGTCTTTTCATCGTTAAATTCTTGTTAATAAGACCTTCAACTCTCATTTAGGTCATGTAGGCCAAAAACCGCTCGATATAAAATTCGAGTTTCGGGCCGTGCACTGCCATGCCAAATCTTAGAAAATTGATAACTTGCTCATACGAAGTAAGATTTGGGCATTCTTTTTATGCACGCTCTCGGTTTAATGTATACTACAACTTTTGTTTAGATCACTAAGGCCAAAAAGTCCTCCATTGTAATTTCACTATTTATGTTTCCCGGTGCCGTGCCGGTTTTGCCGTAAAACTTCGACGTGCCATAACTTCTTTGCTATAACTCGGATTTCGGCGTTCTTTATATGTACGGAACACTTATAACATATACTGCCACTTGGTTAAGATTACTCCTTCTAAATAATATTCCATCAAGACCTCATTTTTGATGCTTATTGTCTCTAAATTGACTAGCCCGAATCTGCGGGCGTTACAATTGCCTCCCCCTTAGGATGATTACGTCCCGGAATCATCAACGAAACACGGCTGTATAATGACTCCATTCGTTATCTCTTCATCCTAGGTAATAATTGTAACTTCTATGTTTCTTTGAATGCGTATCTAACTCCTGGTCTTCTTGACTGCAAGCGATGCTTGATCTTGCACCCGTTCTCTATGTCTTGTTACACTTTCAATCATGACCTTCATGTGACAAACTCGCTCTTTATCAGATACTCCTTCTTCTTCTTAACAAACTTAAGATAAATTTATTTTATTTCCACGATAGACTGATGGGTCACGTTCTAATGAACTCTCATCGTATGTTGCAACGCTCAGACTCAGGTCTCTTAGAGTCAAATTCTGGAATGGATTATACTTTCCTTCATGTTCTAATGTGATATAATCACATTTTAACATGTAGCATTTCTAGCTACCAACTTCTTTAACTAGCGCGGTACTTCTATTGACCGTTTCGATTATCTTTCACTTCAATCTTCTGGATTAAGTTAGATGCTACATCGAACTTGGTTCTCTTAACCACGTAACATACTCATCTTAGTCGGACTGAATTTGATATGAACACTAGGGTCGAAACAACAATCATCTTTAATCATTACCGAAACGATGGTAACGACATACTTGAATAAAACGAAATCAATTACTAGCTTCTTGGTAACCTTGTGACTTTCCCTGATCCAAGTGCGAGTCCTGTGCTTCCGGTAGTATAGGCCTCTTCTACCATTCACACCTACTCATACTCGTCCCAAGTATTGTCTCGCAGTTTTCCAAGTCATCATACAAGAGAATCACACAACAGCTTAACACATCAGATAGTAAAACGAAAGTTTTATATTATTCCTTGAAACGATTACATGGCTGTTCAAGTTCATCCTAGACTATGCCTCTAATAGGCTACACCTTAAGATACTATAACTTGATCTTCGGATATCCATCCTCACTCCTAGTTCCTTGCATTGTCAGCTGCTTCGTCTAGGATCATATGGAATGCTCTTGCATTCGGTTTTGGCGGCACATTTGGCTTTGCAGCTTCTTCTCTCCTTGGGCAGTGTTGCTTGTAGTGTCCTTCTTCACCATACCTAAAGCAAACTTCTCTCTTGGTTGTGAATTCGCTGGCTTAATGACCAGTCTTCCCGCATTTGAAGCATGTCATCTCTTTAGAGCATCTCCCAATGTGCTTCCTTCTACACTTGTCACACCATTATTCTCCTTCTCAAGAGTTTGAGAATTTTCTCTTCTCTTCGGACCTTGTGGATCCTTCAAACTTTCTCTTATTACCAACTTCAACCTTGCTGGTGGCTCTTTCCTTAATCATATCTTCAGCAGACTTGGCAGCCCAGATAGCTGCCTCTAGAGTAGGTGCCTGACGTACCGGCACCGCATACTCCCAGGGAAGTCTCTTTGCGTATTTGTCGACTTTCGTCAGCTCGTCTGGGACAAGGCGCAAAGCAAACTCCATTTTGTCCGTGAAGTTGTTGGTGTATTCATCGATGGACTTGCTCTCCTTCTTGAAAGTTAGGAATTGGTTCTCTAGCTCGAGCAGGTTTTGGGCTGAAAAATACTTGCTCTTGAAATGCACCAAAAACTCTGCCCAAGTCAGTTACAGGGGCTCATTGGGGCTTAGAGTCTTCCCCAGGGTGTTCCACGAGCGCACAGTACCTCCCTGGAACTGACGTACTGCAAATATGGTCTGTAACTTACCTCTGCATCTACACATCATGAAGGCCAACTCCATCTCCGATATCCGATCCATAACTCCGATCGGATCTTCCTTTACAGTTAAAGTCGATGGCTTGCAAGTTACAAAATCCTTGTACTTGCATCTGTTCCTCTCGTCTCCGTCATCTTGGTTGTTTCGTCGAACTATTAGTGGGTTGGCTTGAACAACGGTCCCAGCGTAGTTCCCTCCTTCCGACTGCCCATCATTCAATTCGGGTTGTTGGATTGGTATTGTAGCTTCCTCTCGATTCTGTTGAAGCAAACGTCTGGTTTCCTCCATTTGACGATCCAACATCATTTGGATCATCGCCTGTACTCTGGCCATCGTGATGGGCTCAGGAGTGGCTACCACAACTGATATTTGCTCAATCACTGGAGGTTGATTCCTGTTTCCGTTCACGTTCCCGACTCGACTTCGGGTTCTTGCCATTTCGATCTATACACCAATTCAGACGTTCGGTGTGTAATGACGAGAATTAAGATAGGAAAGATTTTATTTACGATCGACGTGTAAATCTGCCTATCCCTCCGAAAAGTTATATGCCAGTTCTAATACCGTAATTAAACGTTTAGAAACCTGAACACATAAAGTTTCTAGATCCGGTCGGCAACAAACCATAGATCCGATCATATAATGCATATCATAAATCATTTAGCACATAAAATCATGTTAGGTATTTTCCCTAAATAAGCTAGTGCTTGTGTCTATTCAGGTGTATTACCTAAATTTTATTAGACGCACTCCTCACAATCATTGCGTAGTATTCTAAGTTGAAGTCTAGAAATAAATCTTTATTCCTAGTTCGCTTAAACCAATGCTCTGATACCAACTGTGACATCCCCATTTTCACGGCCAGAAAAGACCGATTTTGTTTATACTTTATAAAAATAAGAGTACCTCTTTTAGTGAAAATGTTGCGGAATTTGTTCCCAGTAAAACATGATAAATACGTTATCAAAACATTTTCAAATAAATGTATTCTTATTCATTTTAAAACATTCGGGATGTCATCGTCAATACAGAAACATGAGCATAAATAGAACTTACATTCATTTACACTAGTGATCTACATCTCTTTAATCTCTCAGTGTAATGTAACTTCGTATCGACACCTGTGATACAAATAAGCTTGAGTGGGTCAGGTTGGGAAACCTGGTGAGTACACAGAGATTTCAATCCCACAATGTTATATCATATATATAATTTAGAACTCACAAAATTTACATTTTCACCGTATATATATATATATATATATATATATATATATATATATATATATATATATATATATATATATATATATATATAAAAGAAACTCTTACCCCACCCCGTTAATCCTTACAACGAGACTATCCATACTCTCGGACCTTAAATTTTACCTCTTACTTAACCCATACTCTCGGATCTAATTCATGCTCTCGGATCAATAATTGTGCCCATTCCATACTCTCGGATTAGGGACAAGTGTCTATGTGTAAATCCATTCTCCCAGATTAACGACGAATGACTATGTCCTCTCCATACCCCCGAACTGAAGACGACTAACTATGTCTTAATTCATACTCTCGGACTAAGGACAACTGACTATGTCTTAATCCATACTCCCAGATTAATGACAGCTGATTATGTCCAATCCGTACTCTCGGACTAGGGACAAGGACTATGTCTAATCCATGCTCCCAGATCAATGACATATATTAAAGTTCTATTCTCTGAGTATAACTCACTCGTACTCATAAGAACATACTACCCAATATTCCTCATAACTAATTTAGGTTTACTCTTTATCCTAAATCATCATATATAATCATGTATGTTCTTTAACACGTATTTCAGGCAACATCAATTAACTCGCACATAAACATATAATTAATACTTCAATCAATACTTGTATTAAAATCATGTTAATGAAAGGGACTATGCACTCAGCTGCAAAGGTGGTGACTCGGTACTCGGACATCACTTCGTTTACTTTAAAACAAATTTCCGTTGACAAAACCAGGTATCATTTCCACTAGAGTTTAGTCTAATGTTCAACGAGACTAATTAATAGTCTAGCTATTATTACTATTATATAACGTTAAACAATACTCTTCACCCACTATGTACAGAGAGGGGCCAGACATGAAACACCGGAGGGCAGGATCATTTTGGCATATAGCACTTCTGAAATCCAAAAACTCAGGCGGCCCTTCAAACTGGATTCCCCGTACCGCTAGTGGTTAAAAAGATATTATAACGACACTTATATAACCCATAATAATAGCTCAAATAATTATTATAAGGTCCTAATAACGTTACTATATTTAAATAAAGGCTATATTAAAAATTAGGTAGGCGTATCTTACCTATGAGGGGGTTTGGCTAGAAGCCGGTATCTGCAGGGGAAGAACTTTCGAGCCGAAAGCTCTTCTTCTCGGAGCCGTCGAGCGCTCTGGGGCTTTCTTCTAGCGCTAGGGGAGTTTTTGGGAGGTTTAGAGAGACTGTAGAGAGAAGAAAGAATGGGAAAGGCGTGAAGAAAATGAGGGTGGAAGGGGTTGTATTTATAGGGTGAAATATGGCTGAAATTGGTGCCACATGTCACCATCTAGTGGCAAGCCTTGGGGAGAAAGCAATGGCCAAGATTGTGCCACGTCACCCCTTTTGCAGCAACACCCTGCCGACTTCTAAACCCCGTAACTTTGACGTTATTTATATCCACGCGTACGTAAAAATAAGATCTACAAATTTCATTTTGACTCCGTCGGCTAATTCTCGACCGATCTTAAATTTAACAGTAGGAGGAGATTATACTGTTAAATGACCGCGAAAAATTCGTAAGTCTTTCATACGGACTCCGGTTTATTCTATCTTTTTATCATTGAATTCCTTTTAATGAGACGTTCAACTCTCATTTAGATCACGTAAGCCAAAAACCGCTCGATCTAAAATTCGAGTTTCGGGTCGTGCACTACCATGCCAAATCTTAGAAATTTCATAACATCCTCATACGAAGTCATATTTGGGCGTTCTTTTTATGCACGCTCTCGGTTTAGCGTATACTACAACTTTTGTTTAGATCACTAAGGCCAAAAAGTCCTCCGTCGTAATTTCACTATTTACGTCTCCCGGTGCCGTGCCGGTTTTGCCGTAAAACTTTGACGGGCCATAACTTCTTCGTTATAACTCGGATTTCGGCGCTCTTTATATGTACGAAACTCTTGTAACATATACTACCACTTGGTTAAGATTATTCCTTCTAAATAATAATCCATCAATAACTCAGTTTTGATGCTTATAGTCTCTAAATTGACTAGCCCGAATCTGCGGGCGTTACATGAGTGCTAGTGTTTGAGGTTCCTTCGTCACTTAACTCTTGAAGCTCTTCAAGGTTAATTTGCCTCCCACTGTCCTCTTGGCATATGATTTCTCTCTCTCGAAAAACTCCTCTACTCGCAACGAAGACACCATTGTCACTCGGTCTATAGTAGAGATATCCAAAGGACTTCTGCGGGTAGCCAATGAAAATACATCGCTCACTCCGAGGTTCGAGCTTGTCGTGAGTTTCTTTTCTCATAAAATCCTCGCAACCCCAAACTTTGATGTGGTCTAGTGTGCGAACCTTCCCAGTACACATCTCGTGAGGTTTTTAGGAAACCTTTTTGGTAGGGACTAGATTAA
Organism: Lactuca virosa; assembly: GCF_052849685.1. Taxonomy (NCBI): domain Eukaryota; kingdom Viridiplantae; phylum Streptophyta; class Magnoliopsida; order Asterales; family Asteraceae; genus Lactuca; species Lactuca virosa. Next base: position 300,194,416 of record NC_136429.1, on the reverse strand, counting down.
GGATATGGGCGGCAGTCTCTAAGGCATACCCCCAGAATGAGATTGGTAACGAAGCTCGACTCATCATGGAACGAACCATGTATAGCAAGGTTCTATTGCGCCTCTCAGCCACACCATTAAGCTGTAGTGTCCTAGGTGGAATCAATTGTGAAACAATTCCACATTCCTTAAGATACTAAGATACTTGATACTAAGATACTCTCCTCCACGATCATATCATAGCATCTTTATCTTCCTGCCCGATTGATTCTCCACTTCTTGCTTAAACTCTTTGAACCTTTCAAAGGATCTGAGATATGCTTGATTAAGTAGATGTAGCCATACCTACTGTAATCATCAGTAAAAGTCACATAGAAGCGGTTAGAATCCATTGTGGCGGTTCTGAATGGTCCACACACATCGGTATGTATGAGGTCTGACAAACCTTTACCCCTTTCACAAGTACCACTGAAGGGTGACTTGGTCATCTTTCCAAGTAAACCAGATTCGCAAGTGTTATCCGAATTTAAGTCGAATGACCCCAAAACTCCATATGTCACACCCCCAAACCAGAATAGCGGAAACGTTCGGGGGCGGAGGACGTCATGTTCAGTATCATAACAATGCAAAATAGTAAAACAAGCAACAACATCATCCATTGCATTAATAATATAACTTAATACAAGTGTGTTCTGGGTAAACTTTTAAAGACACCAAAAATATATATATCAAAATAAAAAAAGAGTCTTGAACATGCTCCGTCTTCTCAAAAGCTGGTCCAGTGTACCTGTCTACTGGTGACCTGAGAATACAAGTTATTTTGAAAGAGTAGATCAACATTTAAGCTGGTGAGTTGATAAGTATTTTAGTGCCAAATGTTTGTATAAGTTTGATGAAAGTTTGTAAGCGTTTGATGTAAATGTTTGTATACTTCCTAGAAAATCCTATATTTTACTAAAATGGAGAGTAGTCTTCTACCAAGACCCGACTGTTCTGTATGTTTGTTCTTTTGTAAAAGTGAGTATTTTTCCCAAATATGACTATTATTACCAGAAAATAGTTTACATTACCATTTATGTGAGAAGATCACTATATGAATGTAATGGGAAAAATGACAGTGTACAGTAATGTTGTAATAAGTAACTACTGAAGAACTAACTACCTTAAAACCAATTTGTTTAATTAAGGCTAAAATGTGTTGAGGTTATACCCATACTGATTGACGAGTGTTTAACACGACGACCTGTTGGCGTCGAAACTGATGTGACATTTGTCACCCCTTCGCTTGTCTGCCAAACTGTAGCTAACAGTTGGGATGTGGGATTGTCAGTCACGTATAGATCTGTACACACAATGCCTGCTCTCCCTCCAGGAGACTCTGGTTACAAAACGCGACCTAACAAGTATTTTGCTATGTAGTGAAGTGGTGGTTTCACATTAATGTTATCTTGTTCTTGTAAGAGGGTGTATGTTCCTTTCTGTTCTTGTTATTTTATGTTCCTTTCGGTTCTAGTTATTGCGTGTTCCTTTCTGTTCTTGTTATTGTATGCTTGAACTAACTCATGAATGAACTGACTCTTGTAAGTTTCATTGTTCTAGAAATAGTAAATAGTAATCCTATAAACTATACCTATTATAGTTTACTAGCAAGCTATATAGTTGAATGACTGATCATGTTTGTACACCTTCGCTACCCAATGGTATTGAACTGATTGGAAGAACTTTTATATCTACATACATATACATAATATATAACTAAGATTTAAACGACACCGGACAAACAACCGATACCCTAAGTCCACAACCAAAGAAGGAACATAAAATAAACTCTTTCAACCTTATTTATATAACTATATCTATATAGACATGATTTTGACCATATATAAGTTCAAAAGAGTTTTGTAAAATGATAAAGAGTTTATCATATAAAAAGAGTTTTAACCATTTGAATGGTTATTGATGACTTGATGTTAGTTTATAAAATTATTTGAAATAGTTTGATTGATAACACATTTTTGAAGTCTAGGAAATCCTTTTGTTTGATAGTTATAAATCACATGTGATTGATATTATAAGTATAATGTTTTCTACTTGTATTCCCCCCATAAAAGCATTTAAAATCATTAAAAGATAAGTTTAGGGGTATGAACTCACCTGCAGTGAGTGATTCGAATGAACGATCGATATAGGATGCTAAGTATGCCAAGTGAAGTCTCGAGCACAAACAGATCCTACTAAGAATATAATGACACATATATGTATATAATTAGTGTATATAACAACTAATCATGTAAGGGAACAACCTTAGGTACTAGGAAACACTTGTAATGAAGTGTTACAATCACATATGATTATATGAAAGGGCTGTTCAAGGCCACACTATAAGTGTTTACGGCCATAGGAGAGATTACGGCCACACATGAACTGTTTATGGCCCTAGGCTTGATCCTATGAAGGGTTTACGGCCATGGCTTGAAGGGTTCACGTCCACCCCAAGATCTTAGGAAGGGTTCACGGACCACAGAAGAGTTTACGGCCGTGAACTCTTGAAGATCATGCATCTGGGTGTTTGTTTGATGGTTGGAAATCAAGAGTTTCTAATGGATAACAAGAGTATGGAAGGGATACATACTAAATGGAAGTCTTGAAGGTGTTTACGGCCCCAAGAACAAATGTGTGTTCTTGGTGTTCTTGGTGAAAAGTTGATGATTTGAAGATCTAAACCCAAAAGAGTTGAATTCGTGGATGAAATCAAAGGGTTTCACTTGAATAAGAAGGATATCAAGTAAGAATAGAAGAACCACTTACACTTTTGAAGATCAAGGAGGATATCCTTGATGGTACTTGAGAGAGAAAGGAGAATTCTTGACTTCAAGATGTGAGAAATGAATGAATAATGAAGGAAACCATTCATATGAAGAGGGGTTCACGGCCAACATGGGTTTACGTCCGTAAACCCTAGTTTGCGGCCGTGAACTCCTTGTGAAGTTGCTTCCGGCTCAATTGCAACTCAATGAACTCAAGTAAATACTTCCTAACACCCAATACTTGAGTGTACTGGGCTTAGAACTCTCAAACAGACCTTAACAAAGCTAAAAGTTGACAGAAACAAGTCTGGCTTTTGATTGAATTGATTGGCTTTACAAGATAGAAATTTTGGGTTGTCACATCATCCCCCCGTTAAAGGGAATTTCGTCCTGAAATTAGAGTTTAAGCAATTATAGATAAACTAAAGGAAAAAATGAGAATACTTCAGTTTCGTTTGATACTCTCGCTCCTAAGTGAATTCAGGTCCTCGCTATGCATTTTAAGCGGACTTTCACTATCGGGATAGGGATCTGATTAGTCCTAATGACTTCGCTGTCTAGGATTTCTACGGATTCTTCGACAAAGTTGAGGTTCTCGCTTACCACGATCAAAGCGAGTGAGATAACAAAAGTATCGTCGGATGAACAGTTTTCAAGTTAGAGACGTGGAAAGTAGGGTGCATGTTATTGGATTTCCGAAGTAGTCGGGGTCTATAAGCTACTGGATCGACTCTAGTATGAATCTCAAATGATCTTACGTACCTTGGATTTAGCATTCCATGCTTTCCGAAGCATATTCTACCCCTCCGGATGAGACCTTCACCTAACGAGGTCACCAACCTGGAATGTCCATGGGTTTTCTCTTATCAAAGGCGTTAGCTTTTCTGCCTGACCCTGGGAGCTTCACGTCGCTCCTGGATTTGTACTCTCTTCTTGGTAGTTTCTCGGATGAATTCCGGACCAACGAAGGGGCCGTCTGGAAATCGGACCTCTAGCTACTTGGATGTCGTCTACTTTAATCCAGTGAAGAGAGAATCTGTACTTGCGACTAAAGAGGGTTTCGAACGGAGCAACTTTAAATGCTAGCATGGTCAAGGACTCGACTAGTTGGCAAGTGGGTATTCTTGTTCTAACAAAATCTATCACATATGCTCGTCGCACAACTTCTAATGATGGAATAGTTCTCTCATTCTGTGTGTTGGTTTAAGGATGGTAGGCTATGCATCATGACTGTCCTAGTTTCCAAAAGTTTCTGAAGTGACTGCCTGAACTAGGAGATGATTCTACTATCTCAAACGGAGATAACAAATATTGGAACACCGTGCAGTCTAACTAACTTCTCGGACTCACGTCCTAGTTAACTTCTCTATTTTGCCTGATCCCTTAAAATTGTAGGAAGGGTGCGTGTTTGGCTAATCTGACGCCGATCACCCAAAATGGCAACCAAGTCCACCTGTTGCCTTGGTTAACTTGATTATGGAATTCTTTGTAATCCGCTACCACTTCCACTCAGGTATCTCCGGTTGTTTGTAGTAATCCTGCGGGCTTTTGCCCTGAAATTCTTGATAAGACTCATTCTTAGGTCATCCACCATCTCCTCGTGTATACTAGTTGTATATAATTTGGATTGACAAAATGTTCGGATGGCTGGCTCTGCCCCAATACCCCAACCAGACAAGGAACAGGAGATAGGGCGGAGTCACACATCCTACATCTTGTTGAGTCTAAATTGTATACCACTCTTGCGTATACACTTAGCAGCGATTGATTAATCTAATGAGTTCTTAGTTTCTATTCTTGAACTTGGCCTGCGGTACGAGTAGTCTTTCTCATAGATCTACTTGGTATACTTCGGGTGGTTACTGACTTATGAGACTTCTTTGGTGTTTTTCGCTTCAAGTCTATTAACTAATGGGTAGGTTAGAATGGCGGGGTACCACTCGCATGGGTACTTCTGAAGTTCTGAAGTGAGAGATGATATAAGGGTTTGCGTTATGGATCGGAAGAATTTCATTTGAAGGTTGATTAAAGGAAGAGTTCTTTTTACACAACACAGAAATTTTGCATGGTAAGGACCAAACCAAACCATGTCGGATGATGATGTCGGAACTTCTTGATGAATCAGATATTATGTTAATTGGAAGAAGAAATGATTACTAGGACGATGAACTAACCTTGGTATGATTACTACAAACCCTATTTTATCAAAATTAATAAATACAACTAAACAAGGTTTCTGATAATTTGAAACAATGAACTTTCAAGAAATGACGTCTACTAGGTCTCTCTATAACCGTTTGGTGTACACTAGTCATGTATAAATAATTAATGGGGTTTTGGAAGCGTACCAAAATTATAGCAGGGTTCTTTGATGCTTCCCCATATTCTAGGGTCAAACTCCTCCTGCTCCCCCGCTATTCATCTTTGTTGGACAGTCCCTTTTCAAATGTCCTATTTCACCACAAAGGTGGCATATTGGACTGGTTCCAACATTAGTAGTTGAAGTAATGTGTCGGATCAGAATTCTGCAGAAACGGGTAGCATGCCCGTTCATGTTGCAGTTCATGCAATGCATCACTCGGCGGACTCCCATGTGATGGAAGTTGCACGCTTTGCACTTGGGTAGATTTCCCGCATACTGCCTTGCTGGGATAGGGGTAACCGGGATACTAGTAGAAACGGAAGTAGGAGTAATAGATGTCGTGGCCGCAAAGGCTGCCACTGGTTGTTGTCTCTTAGATAACTTTTGAGGTGATTTGCCCTTCTTTCTATCCCAAAATTTAAGTTTCTTGTTCTTAGATTTGAAGTTCGGAGTATCTTCGCAAGTAGGCACTCCTTTTTGCACTTGATTATCACCTTTATTGGGATTGTCGATAACAATTCCACTACCATTTGCGTTGTTAGCGTTAAGGTGAGTCACGACAGCTGGTTACGTTTCTTCGGAGGCATGATTCGGTTACATGATAAGGAAATGACTTCGTGAGCATTTGTGGTTGGCTCTAGATGTATTCTAATCATTTACGTGAATGTAACTTTTTCGTTTTGTTATATTGTTCTCGATGATTCGACCTACATCCCTATGATGTAGTCCTGGTAAGGAGTAGAAGTATGTTTCGATTATGGTCACAAGGTGGGTGTCATTCGAACTAAGTTATCTTTGGTTGGAGGATATCGTGTTCCAACTTTCGAAAAGATTTGAAAGTAGCTCATAATAGAGTCTACATAAAATAAACTTATGAATTTTGAGAAATAATCACTCTCAATTGAGATTTCGTGATCCGATTTATTGTTGTTAGTCATGACAGAAAAGACGATAAGCTTAAAACCTAATGGTAGTAATGTAATTGCTAATTCACTAGGTTGCATTAGTTTATTAGTTATTACTATGATGAAAAAGGCACTCTAACACATCGACTGGACACGCGTGGTTTTCCCTTGAGATTAGATGTCAGTCAATAACATTGGCTTTAAAGATATAACAAGTTTGGGAAAAATGACCTTGAAGTAGGTCTTACATCAAACCAGAAACGAGAAAATTTTGACACCATAACAACTTAGCGAAACAGTACTTGCAAAACATGAATATTTACAGGGAAAAGTGCTACTTAGAGCATAGATAAGAAGGCTATTACTTAAACCAACAGAAAGGATGAGTAGAGCAGCTCTTACTGGCGACGAGTACCTCTCGGATGAACCCTTAATTCGGCCAGCTGAAGCCCCACCTCAAGAAGGTGTCTTTCATACACTGTCTGGCGTGCTCGAAGCTCTATGACTTCATCTCGAGTTGCAGCTAGCTCTTGCTGCAAAGTCTCATTGTCTATCATAGCTGTCCCATGAGCAAATTCAAGATTGTGAATACGAACCGTATTGGCGTTTGTTTCTGCATCGAGCTCCACGGTTTGTTCAATGGCTGTCATTGCTAGTTCAACATTGCGAGCCAATCGGCGAACCAAGATTGGAAAAATTCTGTCTGCAGATCCTCCCTTAATTAGGTTGTAGAAGCTTCGGTCTCCGTTTTAGGGTAAGGGTTAACCCTGCTCACGGCTTCACCTACCCAAGTTCTCAGCCCACAAAGGCGTCGGTCCTTGAAAAGTCGGACGAGGGTTAGGATTTGGGATTGGAGCCACTAGAGGTAGATCATTGACTTCTGGCTCGAAGTCAGAATCCTCTGGGAAATTTTCTGCAAAATCGTCATCTAAGGGAATTTCATGATTCTCTTCTGCATCGAGCCATCCACCATTTCCTTGGTCGGGGAGGTACTGGTCGCCGGGGAGATGGAATCCAGCCATGTTATATATGCGAGAATAGGGGTAAAAGAGATAGTTAATAGACCTACTACTTAAGATAATTATAAGATGATCCTTATCAGTTACTTCAATATTTGCATAGTGCATACAAGTCATATGTAGCCAAAACAGAATAGACCTTCGAATAAGTGACCCTAACTCTAATTCCACAACCAAACAAGGAACAGGAAATAAAGCAAATATCATAGATTCTAAGTCTATGACACCCTAGTCACATATAACCTTAGCGTATCCACTCCGCAACTATTGACCTACTAATAAAGACCTTTTTGTTCTCAAATAAGTAATTTATAGTAACACAACATACTCCTATAGTATTTTCAGTTTATGTTCTGTTCTAAAGTTCTCATTGTAGTAGTGCTGGTAAGTTTTTGGACTTGCTGCAACACCACAACCATTCCTAGGCACATGCTAATCACTTCTCGGAAAGATATAGTTGATCAGGCAATATCACTCCTAGATCTGATTATATGTCCCCAAGTCTACTTGTGCTGTCCAACAACCGCAATACTTTTGTTCTGTTCTAGTATGACACTGATCCTAGTATGAATGCATGTATGTATACTTTAGTTAAATATTTTATTATTTAAAAAGTATAAACTCTTGGTCAGAGTATTTTTAATCCGGATGTGTTTATACTTGTATATCTTTTATGGGTTGATATACTCAATTCAATATAAACAAAGCTCTGATACCAATCTGTCTCACCCCCAAACCAGAACGGCGGAAACGTTCGGGGGCGGAGGACGTCATGTTCAATATCATAACAATGCAAAATAGTAAAACAAGCAACAACATCATCCATTGCATTAATAATATAACTTAATACAAGTGTGTTCTGGGTAAACTTCGAAAGACACCAAAAATATATATATCAAAATAAAAGACGAGTCTTGAACATGCTCCGTCTTCTCAAAACCTGGTCCAGTGTACCTGTCTACTGGTGACCTGAGAATACAAGTTATTTTGAAAGAGTAGATCAACATCTAAGCTGGTGAGTTCATAAGTATTTTAGGTCCAAATGTTTGTATAAGTTTGATGAAAGTTTGTAAGTGTTTGATGTAAATGTTTGTATACTTCCTAGAAAATCCTATATTTTACTAAAATGGAGAGTAGTCTTCTACCAAGACCCGACTGTTCTGTATGTTTGTTCTTTTGTAAAAGTGAGTGTTTTCCCAAATATGAGTATTATTACCATAAAATAGTTTACATTACCATTTATGTGTGAAGATCACTATATGAATGTAATGGGAAAAATGACAGTGTACAGTAATGTTGTAATAAGTAACTACTGAAGCACTAACTACCTTAAAACCAATTTGTTTAATTAAGGTTAAAATGTGATGAGGTTATAACCATACTGATTGACGAGTGTTTAACACGACGACCTGCTGGCGTCGAAACTGATGTGACATTTGTCACCCCTTGGCTTGTCTGCCAGACTGTAGCTAACAGTTGGGATGTAGGATTGTCAGTCATGTATAGATCTATACACACAATGCCCGCTCTCCCTCCAGGAAACTCTGGTTACAAAACGCGACTTAACAAATATTTTGCTATGCCATGAAGTAGTGGTTTCACATTAATGTTATCTTGTTCTTGTAGGAGGATGTATGTTCCTTTCTGTTCTTGTTATTGTATGTTCCTTTATGTTCTAGTTATTGTATGTTCCTTTCTGTTCTTGTTATTGTATGTTTGAAATGACTCATTATTGAACTGACTCTTGTAAGTTTCATTGTTCTAGAAATAGTAAATAGTAATCCTATAAACTATACCTATTATAGTTTACTAGTAAGTTATGCAGTTAAATGACTGATCATGTTTGTACACCTTTACTACCCGAAGGTATTGAACTGAATGGAAGAACTTTTATATCTACATACATATACATAATATATAACTAAGATTTAAATGACACTCGGACAAACAACCGATACCCTAAGTCCACAACCAAACAAGGAACATGAAATAAAGCGAGTTATCAGTCCTAAGCCCTTTCAACCTTATTTATATAACTATATCTATATAGACATGATTTTGACCATATATAAGTTCAAAAGAGTTTTGTAAAACGATAAAGAGTTTATCACATGTGATTGATATTAGTTTATAAATTGATTTGAAACAATTTGTTTGATAACACAGTTTTGAAATGTAGGAAATCCTTTTGTTTGATAGTTATAAATCACATGTGATTGATATTATAACTATAATGTGTTCTACTTGTATTCCCCCCCCCCCATAAAAGAATTTAAAATCATTAAAATATAAGTTTAGGGGTATGAACTCACCTGCAGTGAGTGATTCGAATGAGATCGATATAGGATGCTAAGTATGCCAAGTGAAGTCTCGAGCACAAACAGATCCTATTAAGCATATAATGACACATATATGTATATAATTAATGTATATAACAAATAATCATGTAACAGAACAACCTTAGGTACTAGGAAACACTTGTAATGAAGTGTTACAATCACATATGATTGTATCAAATGGATGTTCAAGGCCACACTATAAGTGTTTACGGCCATAGGAGAGTTTACGGCCACACATGAAGTGTTTACGGCCCTACGCTTGATCCTATGAAGGGTTTACGACCATGGGTTGAAGGGTTCACGGCCACCCCAAGATCTTACGAAGAGTTCAGGACCTAAAGAAGGGTTTACGGCCGTGAACTCTTGAAGATCATGCTTTTGGGTGTTTGTTTCGTGGTTGGAAATCAAGAGTTTCTAATGGCTAACAAGAGTATGGAAGGGATACTTACTTAATGGAAGTCTTGAAGGTGTTTACGGCCCCAAGAACAAGTGTGTGTTCTTGGTGAAAAGATGATGATTTGAAGATCTAAACCCAAAAGAGTTGAATTCGTGGATGAAATCAAAGGGTTTCACTTAAATAAGAAGGATATCAAGTAAGAATGGAAGAACCACTTACACTTTTGAAGAGTAAGGAGGATATCCTTGATGATACTTGATATAGAAAGGAGAATTCTTGACTTGAAGATGTGCGAAATGAATTAATAATGAAGGAAACCATTCATATGAATATGGGTTCACGACTAACATGGGTTTACGGTCGTAAACCCTAGTTTGCGGCCGTAAACTCCTTGTGAAGGGGCTTACAGCTCAATTGCACGTCAATGAACTCAAGTAAATACCTCCTAACACCTAATCCTTGAGTTTATTAGGCTTAGAACTCTCAAACAAACCGTAACAAAGCTAAAAGTTGACAGAAATAAGTGTGACTTTTGATTGAATTGATTGGATTTACAAGATAGAAATTTCGGGTTGTCACATCATCCTTTTGGAGTTGGGCTATGAGCTTCTTGTTGACATGTCCAAGACGACAATGCCACAAGCATGCCTTGTCCAAAGCATTGGACGAATCAATATTCAACACATTATTTCTTAACTTATCTACAACATTCACAGTTTCATATACACCATTGCAAGGTAATGCTTCAAAATAAAATATACCATTATAATAAGCATAAATTGCACCAACTTCATTATTAAACGAATATGTAAAACCTTGTTTGTACAAACTATGAAAAGAAATAATATTTCTCGCCATATCGGCTGAATAACAAAAATTATTCAAATCTAATTTTAAACCATTTCTAAGCGATAAAGAATAAACTCCAATCTTGGTCACAGGCAACATTTTCTTATTTCCCATGATTAAGTTTATCTTCCCGTGCTCCACATCCCTACTTCTTTTTAGTCCCTGCAAATCAGAACAAATGTGAAATCCACAACATGTATCAAGGATAAAAGAATTAGCATGTGATGAGTTATTAGATTGAATAGTGTAAATACCTGCAAATGATGGTTTGATCTTCCCATCCTTTATGTCCTGCAAGTACTTGGGGCAACTCCATTTCCAGTTCCTTTTTTCATGAGAATGGAGGCAGTCGTCATCCTTCGGTTTGGAAGAGGGATTAACGAAACCAACTTTGGTCCCACTTGAAGAGGATCCATCAAGGGACTTTCCCTTGTGGCTCTTGGAGGGAGCCTTCCTCTTCATTCCCTTTCCATGTCCTATTGCCAGAACAGGGGAAGAAGTAGTAGTAGGAGTAGACACAACCGATTTGCCTTTAAGGTTGCTTTCTGCAGTCCTTAAAAGCCATGTAAGCTTGCTAAGAGTGACCTCCTCCTTGTTCATATGATAATTCATATGAAACTGATCATAAGAAGAAGGTAAAGAGTGTAAAATTATATCTATGGCCACCTCTTCATCAAAATTGACATTCAATTTTAGCAAGCAGTCCACATATCTCTACATCTTGTGCAAGTAGGACGTGATGGGTTCACCATCCTTCATTTTGGTTGTGATCATGGAGGCAATGATCTCATACCTCTCCTGCTGAGCACTTTGATGGTATCTTTCCATCAAATCATGATACATTTTATAGGGATAGTAGTCCTCATAGGACTTTTGCAGCTCAACAGTCATGGTTGCAATCATAAGACACGGCACCTTTATCGCATCCCTCTCATGAGTAGTGTGTTCAGCGATTTGTTCAAGAGTAGCAGTGATGACATCAATCTCCTTTAGCTCTTTATCAAGGACATATTCTTTGTCCTCATAACGAATAGCCATTCTGATGTTTCGAATCCAGTCATTGAAATTCGAGCCATCAAAAATGATCCTCCCACATAGGTTCATGAAGGAGAAAGAGCCTGAAGGAGTTGGTGTTGAAGCATTGTTTGGGGTAGACATCTGAAAAGGAAGAAGAAAAAAGTTTAGATTAGATGAGAATCCTTAATATTACACCCAATATGAAATATTAAGGCTAGGATCCAACACAATATTCTACAACTGCGAAGAGGGATGCTGTAATCCAATTGAAGAATATTTGAAGGTAGGTAAATGACGATTTACCAATTTACACCATGAAAAACGAAATAGATTATTAGGTTTTAATTGGTTTGAAATTCCTAGATCTTTGAGATTCATTGAACTTTTCAAAGGCATGTTTAAATCTCGATTGTGCCCTTCAAGTTTGTGACTGGGATGCCGAGGATCACAAACAAGGTGTCAATAACCATGAAAATTAACATGGTACACCCAATGTTACAAATCACCTAATCAATGTGCCGGTTAACCACACGCGCTCCATTGATCTATGATTAACCTCAATCTATCCTTTGTCACACATTGTCAGCCTCAGATTAGTGTGCTGGTTAACCACACACACTCCACTAACGACTTAACAAAGTGCAAAGTGTAATTTCATGGATTAGCACAATTTTCACATTTTTCCTAAAGTAACTAAGATTGGGAATTAAATAAAATTTTAGTTACTTTATATTTATCATTATACTTTTAATGAGGGAAAATTAATGTCCTATCCTAGCCGTTCGGCTAACGACCCTCCACTAGTCAAGGAAGCGGTGGGTGAGAGTCGACACCCATTAAACCACCATTTTATAGGTAGTAACCTTATATATATATATATATATATATATATATATATATATATATATATATATATATATATATATATTATATATATATATATATATATATATATATATATATATATATATATATATATATATTATTAAACTTATAATATTATAAAGTATAAGGGTTGAATTTTAACTTTTAAAACTCTAGGGTTTGGAATTAAAGTTTCATTTAATGAGACTTTGCAAATTCCAAAACTTGAGAGCAAGTTTTGAAACTTGTCAAAATTCTTCACATTCATAACCTATGAGTTTAATTTGGTTTTAATGATGAGACCGTTCATTTTCCATAACTTGAGGTCAAGCTATGGAGGTCATTAAACATCAATTAGATCATATTTCTAACAACTAAATTGTCATATAATTCTTGATCTAACTAAACTCATATACAAGGCAATTCTATATGAACAATTTTAAAAACAATTTGGTTTATCATATAAAACAACAACTATTTAAAACTTTGATAATTATCTTTCAATTAGATGAGTATGATCACTACCATATCTTCAAAACATATTTTTATGATTCAAAACAGTTTGGGTTAATGATCATATCCAATATTGGCCAAAAACACGAATTTCTGCACTCTGAACAGCCAACTCTACGAGTGCATCAACTGGACTCGTCGAGTAGCTGCATTTTTGCATGGACTCATCGAGTTCCCTAGTGGACTCGGTGAGTTCATCAGTCAGAATGCAGAAAACTCGATTTTTTCAACTTTGAAAACATGCAAGTATCAAATATAATAGAAAACAATCCTAGTCTCTGATACAACTGTTGGGTTTTGAGCACTGTAACACTTCCTAAGTGCACATGCAACCCTAAATGCTTTGTATCTATGTTTTCTCTAATTATACATGCATTTTCTATTTCCAAAGCATTCACCCTAACTAGCATATAATTGAAGCTATATACCAAAACTTTGTTTTGGATGCTTACCTCTTGAGTAGGGTAGAGTTCTTGACCTTTGAAAGCTTGAGCACCTCAAGTGTGATGCCTCTAATGGTTAAAAAACACCAATATGCAAAAGGAGGTTCTAAGAGAATAAGCTATTTGACTCTATTGAAGGTGCAACCGATTTTGGAGCATGGAGGGGGCTATTTATAGTTGTGGCAAGTGCTAGGGTTACACTTTGCAAACCCTAATGATCCATGACTTTCCAAATTCCTATGATCCATGGGTTTAACCTCCATGGACTATCCATGGGTTATATTATTGGTTTAGTCTACTTACATAATCATGGATCACTTAGCCCATACTATAAGTATCATTGATTTATATAATCAATCCCTCCATATTTAGTTAGTCTCTTTTGACCACAAAATTAATTCCAAATTAATTCTTGGACAATACTAATTAAATAACCATATTAATATATTATACTTATAATATATTAATAAATAGTAAATAACCTTATTCTCATAAAACCATCCTATCAAATTGCACTGGTGAAGGCAACCCAAAAGGACCATGCTACTATCCGATCAAGTACATACCAGTTATAGTTATGGGCTTAGACACCAAATCCAACAGATAGGGCATCAGTCATAGGCTTGGTTTTGAACTCATTGTTTGCTCATATAGATACAAACTAGCTTACTTATTATAGCAATGAACTTTGTTTCTCATTATAGCAATGTACTTTTATCTATGGAAACTTTTATATCAAACCTTTATTTAATAAACCTGTGAACTTACCAACTATTTTCATAGTTGACGCTCGTTTGACATGCTTTTTCAGGAAATAATTAGTAAGTGGATATAAAGATTCATCATCATAGAGCATGCTGCATCATGTGGAAGTTATTTAATGAAGTTAACTTTTGAACAATGTTATTTTGGGAAACTTGTATTTTGTTTTGTTTAAATTATGGGTTGTAAACATTTAATATGTATCTTTACCTTTTTTAATGAAACCTTTATCGTTGTCACATCTTGCGTTTCCGCTTTAGCGGGGTGTGACACAAAGGGTTTACTTGCCATACACCCTAATTGTCAAGTTCAACCAATTGCATCATATTCAATAGAAAAAAAAGGAAACCAAGGCTCTGATACGACCGATGGGTTTTGAGCATAACAAACAATCCCTACATGTTTATGCAACCCTAATTGAACATACAAGCATTGAACACAAAAGGAGAAACCCTAGGATGCATCAATTATTTTCGAAATTAACAAGAACAAAAAGAAGACTAACCTTTGAATGTTATGTAGTAATAACAAACAATTCCTTGTTGTTCTAGAAGCTTGAGAACTAGTGTCACAAGTGTAACACCTCAAATGGCTCACAAACACACTTAGGTGCTGTTTGATTTTTTTAAGCAAAAATTCATGAAGTCTGCGGACCACCTCTGCAACCCTCTACAGTAGAAGAGGTGGACCAAATGACTGCAGACTGTAATAAGAAGCATGTTTCTTTTTTTAACATCCGCATGCTACTGCAGATATTAAAAAGTTAAAATAAACTGATTTTATAAACCGGAAATAGTTTTTTTAATACCGAAAAATAATAATTTATAACATTTCAGCAAGAATTTATGATATTTCAGCAAAAATAATGATATTTAAAAAAAAAGATATTTTAGCAAAAAATAATGATATTTCATCAAGAAGTTATCATTATTCACTATAAAAAAATAAAATAAAAATTCAACAAGAAAAAACAAAAATAAGGTAAAATAAGATTTCAGCAACATATAATCAAGATTTCAGCAAGAAAAAAGAAGAAGAAGAGGTTGGAAAAGGTTCGAAGAGGCAATACAAGTGTTGCGCCAAACAGAACACGCGTAGAGGTTTTGACTCTGAAGACTTTTAAAAAACAAACAACTGCGAGATTCAAAGTGTTGTGCGTGTGCTGCACCGCGTAGCAATAAGAGGCCTGAAGAGGTTTTTTTTACAAAAAACAAACAACATCTTAGCAAGAGGATGATATGAGAGAGAAGGAGGAGGAGGAGGAAGCTTCAAAATTTCGACTCTTCTTAGGGTTTAGAGTATGGCCGAAATCAAGAGGGGGTGTAGCTCCTTATATAGATGTGGTTGCTTAGATCCAAAGCTAGGGTTCGCTGGAGGAAACCCTAATCCCTTAGCTTAGGGCCTAAGCAGCCCATGGACTCCCTATCCAAAAGAGGAAAATTCTAGCGCCTACCTACAAGTTTTCGTCCAACCCTTCTAGGGTGGTCCAATAGCCCAAATCCACAACTATTAATAAATCGCTAAATAACCCCTGTACTTTTAATTAATTCTTTTAATCCTAAAATTAATTCCAAATTAAGTTATGATTAAATATTAATTAAACAATATGATTTCTAATTAAAATATTATTTCCATAACATTTTAATAAATCATTTATTAAAATTTATTAATCACATAATAAATTCTTCCTTTTTCTCAATAGGTGATCCTGTCTGGTTGCTAGTATGAAGGCAACCCAAAAAGAGTGTGCTACTATCAATTCAAGTACATACCAATTATAGTTATGGGCTTAGACACCTAAGTTTCATGGCACTCCAAGATACAAGATTGCTCCCGAAGAAGATCGAGTACTCATAGGTAGACCGACGGGTCTCAAGACAACGAGGACAATCAACATTAGAATACCCCACAAGAGTGGTGTAAGGTGGCCTAGAAAATGAAAGTCTAAAAGAGAGTGTGCCCTTTACATATCGGAGAAGTCGTTCGACAGAGTGATAATGAGAAATAGTAGGAGCTTGAAGGAATTGACTGACTTGATTGACGACATACGCAGTATTCAGACGAGTGATCGTCAAATACTGAAGAGCACCAACAAGAGACCGATAATGTGAGGGATCAAAGTAAGGATCACCACTTTTATGAAAAGTCATGTTAGAGGCATCGAGAAGGGTAGCCCGAGAAAGAATGTCATGAGCATACTTGGATTGACTAAGAAATAAGCCACTTGACGTGTAAGCAACCTCAATCCCAAGAATGTAGCTTAGACGACCGAGATCTTTGATTGCAAACTCGTTGTGTAAGCGAGTGATGATAAAGTGAATAAAATTGTCATCATTTATGGTTAGAATTAAATCATTAACATAAACCAATAAATAGAGCACACATGAATCGCGCTTAAACACAAACAAAAACGGGTCGGCCCGACTAAATTGAAACCCACTGGTAATCAAAAAAGAGCTCAATCGATGAAACCAAACTTGTGGATCCTGTTTGAGACCATAAAGAGCCTTGTTAAGGTGACACACGTGATCAGGAAACCGAACATCAAGAAAGCCTACAGGTTGCTCCATATAGATGGTTTCACGTAAGTCACCATGCATAAAGGCATTGTTAACATCAAGTTGATGGAGAGACCATCCATTGATAAAAACTAAATACAAAACAGTACGGACTGTGGCAACCATCACAACGGGACTAAAAGTATGAGAATAATCAAAACCCGAAATTTGATTAAACCCTTGTGCAACGAGAAGGGCTTTATGACAATATATCGTGCCATCAGAATGATAATTGGTCCGAAAACCCACTTGCAACCTACCACATTGTGATCTACGGTTCTTGGTACTAATGAGCAAGTATGATTGAGACGAAGGGCAGATAATTCAACATCCATCGCATTCTGCCAGTGGGAATGAGGAGACATATAGTCAAAGGTAGTCGGGTCACATTGAGCAAACAGAGCAGCATATAGTCGATGTTTAGAAGTGTGAGCAACGTCTGCACAATGTTTTAGTTTAAAAATACCAGCTTGGGCCCGTGTAACAATGGGGTGACTACGAATAGATACAACTAATTGAACATAAGTAATTGGTGGAACCTTGGCTGTCGGAGCAAGATCTGTTGGTATAGGTGTGGTCGGTGTTACGAGAGTCGCTGATGAGGCTGAGATCAGTGAAACAATAGTCGTGGGTGAAGTTCTTGATGGTTTTTGAGCATTCTAACACTCCTATGGTGTACATGCAACCCTAGAAACCTTGGATCTATGTTTTACTATGATACATGCAAATTTGATTTTTCCAAGGTTCTTAACCTAACTAGCATGGCATGGGGAACTTGAAACATAAAAGCTAGTAGAAGAACATACCTTTCTTGTTGCTTGGATTCCTTACGAACTTTGTGAGCCTAGAACCCCAATTGTGATGCCTCAAATGTTTCACACAACACCACAACTCTTGGAATAACTTTGAAAGAAGTACATTATCACTCAAAATCGGCTAGCCCTCCTTGTTCTAGTCTTAGTGCCGATTTTGCCAGCCTATGGGGTCTTTATATAGTGTGTCACGAGTAAGGGATACACCATGTAAACCCTAATTGACATGGATTTTCATTTCCTCCATGATCCATGGGTTTTAACCTCCATGGACCATCCATGGAGCACCCTATGGGTTTTAGCCTAATCCAGTAAACCATGGATCATTAGCCCACTATATAAGAATGGTTGATTTACACAATCAACCCCATATATTTAATTAGTATCTTTTTTATCACAAAATTAATTCCAACTTAATTCTTGATCAATACTAATTAAATAATATGATTTCATATTAATATATTATAACTTATAATATATTAAAAAATAATAAGTGTCCTTCTCATTTTATCTATCCAATTATCATGATGCCATGCAACCCAAATGAACCATGCCAAACCGGGTCAAGTACATACCAGAAATAGTTATGGACATAGACACCTTATCCAACAGTCTCCCACATGGATAAGTCTAATAACTATAACTACAAGTATGAATTCAGGAACCGATCAACAATCATAGCTCTTTCAAAGTCTCGTGGAACTAAGATGACCTTCCATTTAAGATAAGTGATCATATAATCCTCCGCTCTCAAGATATCAGCCGAACAAATACATGGAAAAATGTCGTACTTATTGTCCAACAGTTTTTTTCCCGATTTCCGATTTGTTTGACATAGAACTAAATCGAACACATCAATTTAGTTCTGACCGGACCCGGTACATAGGTCAAAACAAAATCATCGAGGGGCCCAGATATCGCTTCTAATCCTCCAAGGACTAAAAGGAACAGATAAACTTTGACTCATATGCTTGTTCTACTACTTGTTGAATCATACACAAAGGCACGTTTTATAACATTGAATTACCAATGCGTTTTCGTACAATCAATGTATAACCAACTCATAGTCAACAACTCAGATCTCTAGGTTTGAAGACTTATATGATATTACCATCTCACGATCACTCGAGATAAATTCCATGAAGTGATACAAGTGAGCGTGGTTTGAATCCAATACTCGAATCACTATTCCAGGAGTACTCATGAACACTACAGCCCCTTTGTCCCAGATAAAATTCAGACCCATTCATGACAGTCTTGCCTCATTACCTACTTCCAAAGTATGATTGACTATGGATGGTTTGAATAATATGATATACCATAACGTAATTATTCTGGAAGTCAAAATATACAAAAATTGAAATGATAGTAAACGATTGACAGAAGATAGTAACACTTTACTTATAAATAAATAACAACTTTTATTTATCATCAAATGTCAATTACACTTTACAAATTTCAAAAGCTATTTAATTTCTAAAACTAATATCATCCTTTAGCCCAATGCACCTCGCGTGCTGAAGATGCTTAACCCTACTCAGTCCCTTCGGGAGGGGATCTGTTGGGTTCTCATCGGATGATACCCTCTTTGCCACGAGGAGTCCTTCTTTTATTCGATGTCTAATGAAATGGTATTTTCTGTCTATGTGTCTGGATCTCCCGTGATCCCTTGGTTCCTTGGCTAAGGCAACTGCACTTTCACTATCACAAAAAATCTCCATAGGCTCCTTTATAGTTGGTACTACTCCAAGGTCTCCAATGAAGTTCTTCAGCCATATCGCCTCCTTTGCCGCCTTGCTTGCTGCTATGTACTCTGATTCTCAGGTTGAATCAGCCACTGTCTCCTGCATGAAACTTTTCCACGTAATTGCTCCTCCATTTATGGTAAAGACCCAGCCTGACTTAGGGCGGAAATTATCCCTATTAGTCTGGAAGCTACATCACTATACCCTACTACTCTCAAGTCATCACTCCCACCGTGGGTAAGGACCCAGTCCTTAGTCATCCGCAGGTACTTGAGAATGTTCTTTACCGCAGTCCAGTGAGCCTTTCCAGGGTTTCCCTGATATCTGCTGACCATGCTTAAAGCACAGGCCACATCAGGACGAGTACAATTCATAGCATACATGATCGAGCCTACAGTGGAAGTATACGGTACTCGACTCATCTCAGCCTCTGTACTCGGGCTCTGAGTCTTACTCAGTCTGGCGTTACTCTAGATCGGTAACTCCCCTTTCTTGGAATCCTGCATGCTGAACATATTATGCACCTTATCGAAGTAGGTACTTTGACTATGTCTAATTAGTCTCTTACTCCTGTCTCTGAAAATCCTTATCCCTAGAATACAGGCAGCATATCCAAGGTCCTTCATAGCGAAACACTTCCCAAGCCAGCATTTCACCTCCTGTAGAGTTGGGATGTCATTTCCTATGAGTAGTATGTCATCCACATACAATACCAAAAAGGTAACTATACTCCCACTAGCCTTGACATATACACAGGACTCATTTTCGCTCCTCAAAAAACCAAACTCTTTGACTTTCTCATCGAAACAAAGATTCCATCTGCGAGGTGCTTGTTTCAATCCATAGATGGATTTCTGAAGCGTACACACTCTATTAGGGTACTCTGAACTAACAAAACCCTCTGGCTGACTCATGTAAACATCCTCAGCCAACTTTCCATTAAGGAAAGCGGTTTTGACATCCATTTGCCATATTTCATAGTAATGAAATGCAACAATGGCTAGCATAACCCTAATAGACTTAATATTTCCTTCACCACTTGACTCTTGAATTTCTTCAAGGTCAATTTGCCTCCCACTGCTTCCTTGGCTTATGAACTCTCTCTCTCGTGAAAGACCCCTCTCCTTGACACAAAGACCATATTATCACTGGGTCTATAGAAGAGGTAACCAAAGGATTTTTTTGGGTAGCCGATGAAAATACACCGCTCACTTCGAGTTTCCAGATTATCATGAGTCTCGCGTCTCACGAAATCCTCGCAACCCCAGATCTTGATGTGGTCCAAATTGGGAACTTTCCCAGTCCACATCTCGTGAGTTTTTTTGACAACCTTTTTAGTAGGGACTAGATTAAGGATATGGGCGGCAGTCTCTAAGGCATACCCCCAAAATGAGATTGGTAGCGAAGTTCGACTCATCATGGAACGAACCATGTCCAACAAGGTTCGATTACGCCTCTCAGCCACACCATTAAGTTGTGGTGTTCTGGGAGGTGTCAATTGTGAGACAATCCCACATTCCTTAAGATAGTCGAGGAACTCTGTACTAATATACTCACCATCTTGATCGGATCGAAGCATCTTAATGTTCCTGCCCAGCTGACTCTCCACTTCCTGTTTATATATAATTTCAAATTAATTCTTGATCAATACTAATTAAATAATATGATTTTATATTAATATATTGCAACTTATAATATATTAACAAATCATAAGTGTCCTTCTTCTCATTTTGTCTATCCAATTATCATGATGCCATGCAACCCAAATGGACCATGCCAAACCGGGTCAAGTACATACCAAAAATAGTTATGGACTTAGACACCTTATCCAACGGTTCTGTCCGGCAAAGCACGACCACACGCAGCCGTTGGAACGAAATCAGAAGCCGGTAATGAGCGACTGGTAAGTGAGCGTTACCATCACAAAGCCCACAACTGGTGGGTGGCGCAGGTGGCGGCGAAGAAATGGGAGGTGATGGAGGTGAGTCTGTAGCGAGAACCAACATTAATGAGGAGCACGGAGCATCATCTAAAAACTCAACCAACAGAAGATCATGTAGAGAATCCCGAGACGTAGAACCACTGAATGGAAACGAAAGCTCATCAAACTTTACATGCCGAGTAACATAAATACGTGAAGAAGCAGGGTCAAGTCACATATATCCTTTGTATTGAACACAATAACGAATAAAGACACATAGAAGGCTTCGTAGAGACAACTTGTGTTCCGTATAATCCCATAAATAAGGATAAACTTGACATCCGAATGGACGAAAGTGATCATAAGTGGGAGCCCAACAAAACAAAACTTCAAAGGGCGACTTATCACTTAGTAGGTGTGTGAGTATCCAATTTATGATATAAACAGCGGTGCAAAATGCATGAAACCAATAAGACAATGGAACGTGCCCATGGAATAACATAGCAAGACCGGTTTCAACAATGTGGCGGTGCTTGCGTTCTGCTCGACAGTTTTGTTGTGGGGTGTATGGACAAGAGACACGATGAAAAGTGTCATTGTCTTCAAGCAATTTCCGAACATATTGATTTTAAATTTTTGTGCCCCCATCACTTTGAATAACTTTAATTTTATTATAGAATTTTGTTTGAACAAATTTAATAAAAGCTCCAAAAATCAATGAAAACCCGACTTGGTTTTGAGAGGATAGAACCAATTAAATCAACAGTGATCATCCACAAAAATATCATAATGACGATAACCATCAATCGAATCAACAGGGGATGGTTCCTATAACTCACAATGAACTAAGTCTATTATATGTAAAGCACATTTGTCATTAGATTCAAAAGGTAATCGATGCACCTTAGTGTCACACCCCGCTAAAGCGAAAACACAGGGCGTGGCAGTACAAAGGATCTCATAGCAAAAGTTAAAAGACAACACCAACCATAGTATTAAAAAGCACTACAAATTTACAATGAGTTTGAACAACTTTTTAAAAGAAATTACAATGTATTTAAAAGACAACACATGTGAATGCTCCTACAAGTAATGTGTACTTAGCTGCCTCTTACTAGAAGATTCCTGAAAAAGCATGTAAGACGAGCGTCAACTATAATAGTCGTTCGTGAGTTCACAGGTTTACAAAAATATTGGTTTCATGAATCGTAATCAAAGTTTTAATAAAATTTTCCAAAAATAAAAGTACATTGCTAAAATGAGTAAATAAGTTTGCATAAACAAAGTTGGTTGTCATCATGAGAAATAAAGTACTTTGCCAAAATGAGATGCAAAGTTCAAATTCCCATGGAAAATATAGTTCGTTTCTAAAACAAGTAAACAAGTTTCATTGCTAGAATAAGTATACAAGTTTTCTTGCTAAAATGAGTATACAAGTTTCGTTGCTAAAATAAGTATACAAGTTTCGTTGCTCAAATGAGTATACAAGTTTCGTTGCTAAAATGAGTATACAAGTTTCATTGCTAAAATGAGTATACAACTTTCGTTACTAAAATGACTATACAAGTTTCGTTGCTCAAATGAGTATACAAGTTTTGTTGCTAATATGCGATGTAAGATTCCTATGTGCATCAAGTTTCCATTCATGAGTTCGAAACCAAAGCCTAATGCTCGAATCGTGCCCTATTGACTACTATGTGTATCACAAACGTAGTGTATAAAATATGGTAAAATGCACTCAAGCGAATCGTGCGAGTGAGAAGTTGTCTACCTCCTAATAGCGTTATCCATAATGACCATGGGCTCAAAAGAGTTAATGAGTTGTGTCAAACGATTCCAGGGTCTTAACCGCGATACAGTCCTCATGAATTAAAGTAACATACACATACATGAAAAATATAGCAACCAAGTTTATACGCGTAAAAATAAATACAACGAACATAAATAGTTTAGGACACGCTTTTCCAACCCAAAACGTAAAAACCAAAAATAGGGGAGGCGTGAATACTCACAATGATACGTGAAGGTATTTTTGATGCCTTAAGCTAACTTCCCTCACGTCCTACTACTGATTCCCTACGATAAGGTTACACACTAGTAAGTCTCTACTCAAAAATCTAACACTAGTATACTTAATTTCTACAACAGAATTATGTCAATATTGTGTCAAAATTAGGTTTTGTATAAGTTGCAAACATTTTTTATAAATTTAGATTCCCATGGATTAATTTGTTAAATAACAAATTTAAGTGAAAAATCCTATTTTTGGAAATGTCAATTGAAGTGTAACTATAACCTTTTGGAAGTTGTTTCAAATGGTTAAATATTCAAAACTAAGCCAAACAATTATAAAATGTTACAAACTTTGTATTTGAGTGTTAACAGAAGAAAAGGACGTGAAAATACGATATCCGGATGAAGTTTCATAATTTTTGGATAAGTCTAGGTATGTAATATACGATATTCGGATGAAGTTTCATAATATTTGGATAAGCCTAGGTATTTTTCATCAATTTAATCACTTAAAAATTCATTAAATCGGGAAAAATAAGAAATTGTCTTGGAAAAATATGGCAAATCTTTCATGGAGTCTTTATGTTGTCTAAAAGATGCGACAATTATGAAATATGGTTTTGGACATTCATAACTGTATTTTTCTATTTATTTCTCTTCAACAAAAATAAATTAGGAATCAACAGAAAACTGCCTTAGAAATGCATACAAATTCATGAAAAGTCTTTACCCGGTTCATAGATGATACATGAATTTTACCGGAATTTATTAACCATCAAAAGTATTTTATATGAATTATTTCTCTATTTTCTTGCAAAAACTACAATAAATCGAGATAAACGAGTTATTTTCTGAAAATTTCCATATAATCTTATTTTGTAGTTTGAATTCTGGGAAAATCAGATTGGAGCAGAAAAGATGTTTTAGATATTTATTTATGAATAAATTCTTTATAAGAATTCTTAACAATGTACTTTGATAATCAAGCCTTTAAGCTTGATGTTCATAACATGCATTATGATTTGAAGACCATGAATGAACTTATTATGTTCAAAATATTTTTTCTAAATGAAAAACTTGAATACATGTGGTTTTGGATCTTTAAAACTTGTAAGACTCAAGTTTATGGATTTGATTTAGGTTTTGATCATTGGATTTCACCTTCTAACAACATGCATGTTGTTTTTTGGTAAAATCCTACCACCTTCATCATCAAATTCGACATGCATGAACATGCATGTGAATAATCTCAAAAAAAAGGTGTAGAAGAGGGAGAATAATGGAAGTAAACGTGAAATTTTTAAAAGAAAAGTACTGAAAATATATGGAAATTAATTTTTCCTTGAATATCAACTTCAAATGATGAAGATTTTTTAGTAAAATGAAGGATATTTTATGGAAATGTCGTGGATTTTGAAGCTAATTCATAGAGGTAAAGAATGGGGGTTTTAGAGAGAAGAAAAGAGAGAAAACAAAGATTTCATCTCTCTGGATACCCAATCTTTCTCGTCATCTCTTTGGGTTTTCTCTCCACTACAATCAATCAACAAAATACAGAGATGTAGGGGTGTTCGTTTGGATGGATCGGTTTAATCCGATCCGATCAAGTGAATCCAAAATAATTTCGGTTTTCAAAACGTAGATCCAAATACTCCAAACTAAATTCAAATCCGATCTCATCCAACCAAAGAATAATTCATTTGGATCGTTTTTTACAATTCGGTTTTCAAGAATCAAGACATTTCAACAATTATATAACTTTAGTATTAACTTAGTCTATAATATAAACTAAAAAAATATTGTTTAATTAGTTGTGAATTAAAACTTATAAATAACTATCAAGAAAAATATATTATATATTACTACTTTGTGGACAAATTTTTTTTGATAAGAAGTAGATATCAAAGTATTATAAATGATGAAAATTTTTAATATTTTAAAAGAATAATTTAGTAAATTTATAAATTATTAAAGATATATATTAGAAAGAACAAAATAATAAATTGCAATTCGGTTTTTTTGTACTATTCGGTTTTTATAATGTATACCAAAACCAATCCAAAATCCAAAATAATAATTCGGTTTTGCTAAAAACCAATCCAAAAATACGAATATCCGAACCAATTAGTCCGATCCAAATTGTCTAATTGGACAATTCGGTTTTATCCAAATAGTGTGTGACATCCCCATTTTTTTTACGGCCAGAAAAGACCAATTTCCTTTATGTTTTTTAATAAAAATCAGAGTAACTTCTTAAGAAAAGTGTTGTGGAATTTGTTCCCAAAACACAATATGATAAAAATTTATCAAAACATTTCTTAAAGAAAATGTATCTTCATTACATTACAAAACTCGGGATGTCATCGTCAATATAGATCAAAAGCATAAACAAAACATCATAGGCCATAAAACAAAATTGGCCTTAAAACAATATAGGCCTTATAACATTCCGTTTATTTTCTACTGACCTAAAATCCATAATCTCTCGTCAAGTCATCCAACTATGCTTTTGCCACTACCTGTAATACAAGAAACTGAGTGGGTCGGGCTGGGGATCCTGGTGACAATATAAGGTTTTCAACCCACAATAAATAAGTTTATTATTTTCAACAATTATTAAACCCGATTACCTGTTCCCGTTATCCTCACCTTACGTCCCTAAAGCATTTCTCATAAGGGACCTATCCTAAGCAATTTCATCGGGATGGACAGTACTGCTAAGGGGATTCCTCAGCCATATATGTCTGTAATGCAACCATGGAGGGATGGAGTACACCCGTGAACACTTCGTTCACAAACACCTACAGGTTGCGAGCCAGCTAGCGTTCCACTGGACTTCCTACAAAAGTATGTGGTCGTCATCCATACTCCGCTAGATGACTGGATCAACGTCAACATTCAGGCCTCTCATCATTTTATTTCACCACATACCAACTATTTCCTCTACCCATGTTCTACCCAACATATTTGTAGATATAACATACATACATGGTCCAGATCTATAAAACAAGGCTTACATCTTTCATACAGCATAACATTCAAAGCATAAAATACATATACGGTCTAGATCTGAAGAAAAAGTTCAGATCTGAAGGAAAGAAGTTCTGATCTTTCATTCAACAGAGATATCAAAGTATAAAATTTAGATCAGAAGAAAAAGTTTAGATCTGAGATGAGGAAGTGTAGATCTGAAGGAAAGGTTTCAGATCTGAAAGAAAGAAGTACATATCTTTCATCCAGCAAACATCTCAGGTAAACAGATAACATATATATATATATATATATATATATATATATATATATATATATATATATATATATATATATATATACATAGCACATAATTTATATAAAATACTTCATATCTATATGTAAGATGAAAGTAACTATACAGTCACCTGATACGGAGTGATTTGGACAGCACTTCGCTTCTAAAAATAATCTTCTTTGGCGAAACCGAAAAGTTTGCTTGAAAACCGGGCTCTGCGCGGGCAGAGTTTCAAACCGAAAAACTCTTTTTCTCGGAGCCTTCGGGCTCTCCGAGGCTTCCTTCTAGAGCTCGAAAGGATTCCTAGGCTTCGGGGGAGTTAGTATAGTCTAGAGAGATAGTAGAAGGAGATAGATGTGAGAAAAGAGTGAAGAAATCGGCTTGCCCTCTGCCCCCTTTTATAGTCGCGAGGGCTCGCACTACGTTGTGCGTCGTTCCGAGTACGCTGGGCGTACTCCGAGGTCGTACGACATGTATGCAAAGATGGCTGGGTCATTGTGGCTCAATACAGACCGAGGAAAAAGTCAACACGCGGGGCGTACTTCGGTACGCAGGGCGTCCGAAGGTACGCGGGGCGTACCCCTCGCACCCAGCTTCGAAATTTCCCACTCCGACTTCTAAAATTCATATCTTTCGTGTACGAGTTCCGTTTTCAACGTTCTTTATATCCACACGTAGGTGAGACCATACTCTACAACTTTCATTTAGACTTCTTCAGTTAATTCTTGACCAATTTTAAATTTAATAGTATGACAAGATTACACCGTTAAACGACCGTGTAAAACTCATAACTTCTACATACGGACACTGTTTTCGTCTGTCTTTTTATCGTTGAGCTCCTATTGACGAGATCTTCGATTCTCATGTAGGTTGTGTCAGGTAAAAACCGCTCGATCTAATATTCGAACTTCGGGTTGTGCACTGCCGATCCGAAACTTAGAAAAATCATAATTTCCTCATATGAAGTCAGATTTGGACACTCTTTTTATGCACACTCTCGGTTTAAAAAATACTACGACTTTCGTTTAGATCGCTCGGGCTAAAATTCCTCTATCGTAAATTCACTATTTACATCACGCAGTGTCGTGCCGGTTTTGTCGCGGAACATCGACAGTCCATAACTTCTTCGTTATAACTCGGATTTCGGCATTCTTAATATCTCTGGAATCCTTTTCACAACCACTACAACTTTCTTCATAGATATCGGGTTTATCTAACATTTTATTTTTGACGCTTATTTTTATCCTTTATTTATTATATTATTATAAACAAGAAATACGCACACAAAAGCACATAATTCACATAATATTCAAGTAATTCATCTTTATTACTTTAAAACGAGTTACAATGGTTGACCTAGACTATTACATCATCATTAGTGCTAAACCCAGAAACACGGGCGTTACAATTCTCTCCCCCTTAGGATGATTCCGTCCTCGGAATCATGCATCAGCAAACAAATATGGATAGCGACTTATCATGTCACTCTCCGTTTCCCAGGTGAGATTTGGCCCATTCGAATGTTTCCATCGGACAAGCACTAAGTCGACCATCTTGCGTCGCACCTTCTTCTTCATACGGTCAACAATCGCCTCGGGCTCTTCGATTACCCTCTTATTCTCATCCATCCTTAACTTTGAAATTGGAATTATGTCGGGAACTTCTCCCGTGAACTTCCTCAAATAACACACATGGAATGTGTTATGAATATCATCTAGTTCTTCAGGTAATTCGAGCTTCTAAGCTTGGTTCCCAATCCTTTGAAGAACTTTGAACGGTCTAATAAACCTTGGTTCCCAATAGGGTCATTTTGACAAATTATGAATTTTTTATACATGCACCATATATGTTAATTTTGTTCAAAATGTCGATTTATACAATATTTTTAAATATGGACCATTTTTGTTAATTTATTTAAATAGAGACTATACCTTCAGTTAAATATATTTAGGAGGGAGACCATTCCTGTAATTTTAAAACATGTAATAATTACTTTCATTTTTTAAATGTAGAATTGTATTTTTTATAATAAAAAGTATGATGTTATATTAGACATAAAAAAGAAAATATGTTGCTATATATTGTATTTCGCACATGATTGATTTGTAGTTTCTGTGAGATACTATGTCGTGAACATAAGTTTTTTTAAGGTTAAAATGGTTAATTATTAATTTTTCTTTTCTGTCAACATAACTTATTTTACAGTTAAAATGGTTATTTACTACTTTTCCTTTTTCAGGCCCTTGAATCTGAAAAATAACTTATATTTGTGTTGCTCAATTCAGATGCAATAGTAGATTCTGAATGCTCCAACAATGGAGCACATAAATTCCAATAATTTTCATAACAAATTTGCTGGTAAGAAAACAATGTTATTCAACTCAATTTGTTTGCATTTAGTTGTATTAAATTTATTTTAATGTGTATTTTTATCTAGCTTTTTACCCACCTTCTAGAATAATTGATCAGAACAGAGAAAGCTATAATGTTTTATGTGTATTAAAAAATGGAGGTGCTTAGACTATTGAGACTCGCCAAAAATTTGAGGATGATGAGGGTATATTTGTCTTATTTCCTTTGGTAGTTGCATCCATCTTATTTTATAATGTACTCTTCTTGGATGCAATATTTGACACCTCCTACATAAAGATGTAAACGCATGGAAACTGTAATAGCAAAATCATCTAAACAGTAAACAAATACCTCATGTCCATTATACCAAAGCTGTCACGTGTTTCCAGTTTTGGCTTTTGTGCATGCATTTAGGGTAGCAAAATACTTTTTTTATTGTATACTTAATTAATAACATGTTTTACAATCGAACACTTTCTAACCCCCGCAACGTGGGGATCCTTTCTTAGTATAATAATAAAAATAAGAAAAAAATTACAAAAAAGATCATTGTGGTTTACCACAAGTCACAAAGTCAGTCCTTGCTAATTTTTTTAATACAAATGGTCCTTTTGGTTGGCAAAACTTGCACGGATGACCCTTTTTTACTAACTCAGTTAGTATTAAGCCGTTGTGTAACATCCCGACTCCTAGGTATAATATTTATATAATTTTCATGATTTTGATTGAGCAACTCGACGAGTTGGAGGCCCCAACTCCTCGAGTAGAGACGGATTTGGCCGCGTGGATTTTATGACCAACTCGACGAGTTGGAGGGACCAACTCGACGATTTGGCGCTGTGGACGGAAACACTAATTTTCTGGGGTTTTTTCCTATTTAAAGGACCTTAATCCCTCATTTCCGCCTCCCATGTCACCTTACTCCCCTGTGTGAAACCCTTATCGTTTAAATTGATTTAAAAGAGAAAGAAGAGCTAACTTTGGGCATTCTAGTGCACTCTTGGAAGAGAAGAGGAGAGTGTCAAGGATTGGAATGAGAATGGACTGTTGGATCTAGTGTTTTATCCATACTTAGCTTTTGTTTGAAGGTAAAAGTCACTACATTGCTCATTACTTTGATTAGATATCGTGATTGGGAAGTTTTAGGCATTTTTCCATCTTTCCTCGAGACTTTGAGGATTTTGAGCTTGCCAAGAGATTGAGACTTCAGATCTGGACCTTATGAGGTCCCTTAAGCCAAAATTCCAAGCTTGATAAAGCTAGAGGAGAGCTTTTATGCTTAGGACCCTAAATGGAACTTGTTTTGGCATTTCAAGCCCTAAGTGACATGCATGGACGTAAAGCTTGCAGCTTTACATGGTATCTTAGCCTTAGGAGGCTAGATCTAGATTTTTGGGTTGTAACTCTAACTTAAAACGTCTGAATGAGGAAATGGTCTGAATGGACTCGACGATTCAGTGAGCTGACTCGACGAGTCGGCTAGGGTTTTCCCCATCGAGTCTGGACATGAGTAACTCGACGAGTTGATGAGACAACTCAACGAGCTAAGTTGGATTTTCGTGACATTGCTGAAGGAACGAGGGAACTTGACGAGTCACATAGATGCACTCGACGAGTCTGGTCAACATGGACTGTTGACTTATGTTGACTTTAGGGTTTGGTCAAGACAGGGATTATGGTGACCATGGAGGGGTAAAATGATCTTTTACCCATCATAAGAGTTAGAGAGAGAATAACTCAGTTTATTTAGAGTTGTGATTTAAGTGTTAGTTAGAGATGCTTATGACATGTAGGCAGGAATTAGACCGTTCGAGGGGTACACGCTTTCTTTCCTTACTTACGAGGTGGGTCTTATCACTATACTTACCTTGAGTGGTAATTTGTTTGATCGGAGGGTCTTGTATGCTATTATTGAGTATTGTGATATCATGCATTATGTCTTTGAGATTTGTGGTGTGTACTATTCTGAGATTTACTGAGTTAGGACGGGATGGTCCACCCGAGTTGTGGGACCAGAGGGTTCCACTGAGACACATTGACCGGAAGGTCTTATTCGATACAGAGCCATAAGAGACTAATGAGATGTGTGTGGTATTTTGGGGAACTCACTAAGCTTCGTGCTTACCGTGTTATGTGTTATGTGTTTCAGGTACTTCTCAAGATTACGGGAAGGCGTCGGCTTGAGTGTACACACGAGATGGAGTTATGTTTTTGAGGATCTTGGATTTTATTCAAACAATTATGAATATGGGTTTTTGATAATTTGACATTTTAGGGATTTTGTGAAATGTGTTGATGAGATTTATGTGATTTTAAAATGAAAAATTTGTTTGAAAATTTACGGTGTTACAAGTTGGTATCAGAGCTTTGGTTTGAGGTACTCTCGAGTACGTCCGGACTCAAACTGAGGATTTGAGAAAAAATTTCTTAAGAGAACTGATTTTTCTAAAATGAGTAAGAGATTTTAAAGAGAAAACGAGACGCAGGAGTGTGTACAATCAGGCAAATCCTGAACGGTGATTTCCCAAAATACCATTATTTGTTTATATGAGATCATAGCGTTGCATGCTAGAGTATAGGCTAGGTACTTCAGAAATTAGGGCTAGAGTTGTCTGATTCATGATGCCTTAGCCTAGGTTATGCTATTGATTGATCTTATCTGCTATTTGCTCTGTATGTGTACTGAGTAGGGAGAAACTTAGCAGAAATCTTTAGAGAGGGTTTTGAGTAATGTAGGAGAGATACATAGAAGATCATGTGAGGAGCCTATTGAGAGAGTAGTTTGTTACTCGCAGGAGATAGAGTACTTGCGAATTAGGATCCTAGGAGGAGAATTTGGGGTGACTACGGGTTGGTGTGGAAGGTAGTATTGGGCCCGTACTACAGAAAACACCGAACCGTATGCGACCCAAATAAGAATCCTTAGGATGCTAAGAAAAAATTAGAGTTGGGTAATCGAGTGTGTGTGTGTGTGCTTGAGTTAGTCTCTTATGATTTTCGTGTTGTGTTTCAGAGACATCATGGTGGTTACACCCCACAACCCCGGGAGCAGTGGGACCAGTGACGAGGACATTCGCAGGATCATTCATGAGGAGGTGGCCGCAGCCATCAGGGAGGCTATACCGGAGATGTTTGGGTCTATTAAGACCAAGTTGATCAAGACTTTCGATGAGCGTTATGCTGCTGTTACTGAGGTTGCTGCTGCTGCAGCCACCGCAGTCGTAGCTGCTGCTAGGCCATAGGGATGTGACTCGTTGTTGTTTCGGGAGTTCAGCAACACAAAGCCACCAGAGTTTGATGGGACACATGATCCAATTGCTGCTATGAGATGGATCTCCGACATTGAGGGGTGTTTTTACACGTGTTCATGCCCCGAGCACCTGAGAGTTTGGTTTGCACTGAACCAACTTCACTTGGGAGCGAAGGACTGATGGAAGTTTGTGACAGCCAACTTTACTCCTACAGATCATGCTGCAGTGAAATGGGAGAGATTTACACAGTTGTTCTGAGACGTGTATGTTCCTCGGTGGAGAGGGAACGGTTAGCCTAGGAGTTTCTGTCTCTCAAGCAGAAGACAGAAATTGTGACTGACGTCCTGAGGATGTTCCATGAGAAGGCGTTGTTTTGCCCCGAGCACGTCTCTATTGAGCATGCAGGTGTGAGCCGATATCTGAGCATATTGAGGAGGAATATATGGGATTTCATGGAGAACTCGTCATACCGGACATTGGCTGAGCTTCAGACCAATGTCGGGAAGAGGGAGATTGAGCTAGAGTTGCAAACTAGAGAGGAGCAGGAGTCACGGGGTAGAGACAGGAGACCGATATAGTCACAGTCTGTGACGAAGCGGGCAAAGCCCGCTGATACGAGAACTGGGGGCCAGAAGGGCCACACTTGTTTCAAGTGCAAAAAGATTCACGAGGGATCATGTCGGGCAGGGGTTTGCTACAAATGTGGCAAAGAGGGGCACATGGCGAAGGATTGCCCCAAGGGGTTGCAATTTGCTTTAACTCCAACCATACCGACCATCGGAAGGCCGAGTGCCCTCAGCTCATTCAGGGATTAGCCCAGGGTTCCACTCCTGCTACTTTACGAGCTACTGATAGTCGACCAGCGATGGTCGAGACACCGAGAGCTCGTGGGAGAGCTTTTCAGCTAACACGTATTTTCTTATTCCTATTATTTTGAGATTTTTCTATTCTTATACTGTGTTGCATATAGGTACTTTTCTTGTGAGTTTTGTACCTGCTTTGTTGTTATTTGACTCGGGTACGAGTCGATCCTTTGTGTCTTTAGCTTTTAGTCATCACATCAGTATCAGACGAGAGGCCTTGAGTCGACCTCTAAGGGTTTCTATAGCTGACGAGCATGCGATTTTTGCCACTGATGTATTCCGAGGATGTGTACTAGAGATTTTTGGTGTTTATTTCCCTATAGATCTGGTGCCGATAGCGATGGGTGATGTCTGTGTCATAGTGGGCATGGATTGGTTGAGACAGAGTCTACAACAGGGTTGTATGGGCTTTCTGTCGTATGTGATGGATACGTGGTTTGCTACAGAGAGGCCAAGTTTTATCTCCGAGGTTCTAATAGTGTGCGAGTTTTCGGACATTTTCCACGAGGAATTTCCGGTTGTGCCTCCCGAGAGGCAAGTGGAGTTCCGGATTGATTTGGTCCCGGGTGCGGCACCTATTGCCAAGGCACCTTATCGCCTTGCGCCGCCTGAGATGCAAGAGTTATCCTCACAGCTCCCAGAGCTGCTAGGGAAGGGTTTTATCAGACCGAGTAGCTCACCATGGGGAGCGCCGATCCTTTTTGTCAAGAAAAAGGATGGTTCACACCGGATGTGCATCGATTACTGGGAGTTGAACAAGCTGATGGTCAAGAACCGTTATCCATTACCGAGGATCGACTTTTTATTCGATCAGTTACAGGGGGCATCTTGGTTTTCCAAGATTGACTTGAAATATGGATATCATCATATGAGAGTTTACGAGGAGGATATCAAGAAGACGGCCTTTAGGAATCGTTATGGGCACTACGAGTTTGTGGTGATGCCTTTCAGACTCACCAACGCACCTGCCACGGTCATGGATCTCATGAACCGGGTGTGCAGGCCCATGTTCGAACGGTCAGTGATCGTGTTCATCGATGATATTCTGGTATACTCGAGGTCTAGAGAGCAGCACGAGGAGCATCTTCGGGAGATTCTTAGAGTATTGAGGACGGAGAGGCTTTACGCAAAATTCACTTAGTGTGATTTCTTGTTACGAGAGGTCCAGTTCCTGGGTCGCCTCGTTAATCAGAATGGGATTTTGGTCGACCCAGCCAAGATTGAGGCAGTTATGCGATGGGAGGTTCCGAGATCCCCGTCCGAGATCAGGAGTTTTCTGTGTTTGGTCGGCTACTACCGGAGATTTATCAGATATTTCTCCAAGATTGCTGTTCCTCTTACCAGATTGATCCGGAAGGGTGTTACTTTTGTTGGGTTTTGAGCATTCTAACATTCCTATGGTGTACATGCAACCCTATAAACCTTGGATCTATGTTTTCTCTATTATACATGTAAATATTAACTATTCTAAGGTTTCATCCTAACTAGCATATTATGAAGCACCTATACTACAAAGTTCTAGTTAGATGACATACCTTTTGATGTAGCTTGATGTCTTCAAGCTTTAAGAGCTTAGCCCCAATAGTGTGGAAGCCTCAAATGGAATCACAAATCACCAAAACACCTTGGAAGAACTTGAGAGAATATGTATGCACACTAAAATCGGTCCACTCTTATTTTCACACACTTGTTCCAATTTTGTGAGCCAAGGACCCCTTTATATATTATGGAGGATTAGGGTTACATCCATGTAAACCCTAATACCCATGACCTTTCATTTACATAGGATCCATGGGTTAAAAGCTCCACGGACCATCCATGAAAGCTTAGCCCAACCTAAATGAACTTGGCCTATTCCATATATATATATATAAGAGTCCATATTTAATTAGTTCTTTTTGATCAGTTAATTAATTCTAAATTAATTCTTGATCAATACTAATTAAATAATATGATTCCATATTAATATATTAGAACTTATAATATATTAATATAAATCATAAATATACTATTCTCAAAAGACTATCCATATAAATTGTGCCGGTGAAGTGCAACCCAAATGGACCATGTCGGGTCGGGTCAAGTACATACCAAATATAGTTATGGACTTAGATATTAATCCAACAGTCTTCCACTTGGATAAGTATAAAACTATTATTGAGTATGACTTCAAAACCTAACTGGCAATCGTAGCTCTTAAAGTCGCTGTCGAACTCTGACCTTGTCTGACTTGTCCATTAGATAAGGGATCATATATTCCTCCATTCTAGATATCATATGGACTGAGACATGAATTATCAATCATTCTCTCTGTCCATTTGTTGTTTCCCGATTTCCGATTCATGATGACTGACTGATTGAACAAATCAAATCAGTCCTGGCTTGGCCAAGCACTCACATATATCATCTTTAAATCATCGAGGGGCCCACAGATATCGCTTTTATCCCGAAGGTAAAAGGAATGGATAAACTTCGACTCATATGGCTTGTTCTACTACTTGTTGAATCATACACAAAGGCACGTTTTATAACATCAAGTTACCAATGCGTTTTCGTGCAATCAATGTATAACCAACTCATAGAAACAACTCATATCTCTAGGTTTTAAGAATATAAGATATTATCGTCTCATGATCACTCGTGATAAAATCCATGAAGTGATTCAAATGAGCATGGGTTGAATCCAATACTCAGAACTTATGAGCACTCATGAGTGTTGTAGCACCACTTTGTCCACCAACTTGGACCTCTACAAACCTACCCATGACAGTCTTGATTCATATCTACTTCCAACATATGACCGACTGTGGATGGTTTGAATAACTTAATCATTCAGGAAGAGCGACTTAGTTATTCTGGAAGTCAAAACATGCAAAGTGAAACACAAGAATAAATGAATCAAATATGGTATCAAACCCTATGACTATAAATAAACACTTTTAGTTATCACCATACTGATTACTCATTATTTATTGTTTCGGTTTTATCAACTTTATACTTGAATTAAAAACACTAGTTGTCCCATGCTCCAAGCATGTACACTATGTTTTTCTTAAACAATAGCTTTGCCATACACCAAGTATGCACTCTATGTTTTTCTATGATCCTTACTTTGTGAAATAAACCAATTGAACATAATTTAAATGATTCTAATTTCACACTCCCAAATCCTTATCGAAAAATGTGAGAATTTCAAATTCCTATCATTTATCGAAATCTGTTTAGATTTTAAACTTATATGCACTCACCCTCCTGTAATGAATATGTACAAAGTCACAAAGACTTGTCAACAGTCATTATAAGGTATTCCAATGGAGATCAACTCCATGGAAACTAAGTCTCATATTCAAAGTACATTGCTTTGGACATGCTTCTTGCATTAAGTTTTCTAATCTTACACAGATAACTTCCACATATGGAGACAACTCCATATTCTCATTTTGACTATCACTTCTAAATAAGAGATGCCTCTTTTCAGAATATGTCAATATGGTCCTTCCAAAATTAGCACTATACTTCCAACTGTCCCTGAGCAACCAATCTTTGGTAAACCTCAGATTGTCCTCGACAATTGCTTAATCATTTTAGTCATATCCAATTCTAGACCTTTTCCCTTCTTAATGCCTCTGGGCATTTGGAAAAATTTAGAAATGACAAATATTATAGCACATGCAATCGATCCTGTACCCAAAGCAAATGGTACACGATTCATGATGTCTCACATAAAGACATGATTCTAGACCAGTCTTTTGCTACAATATTTTTATTTGCCATGTTTTCAAAATTTGACTATGAAGAGGGATGCCGTAATCATAATCGAATTTTGAGAACGCAATATATAGAATTTCCTTAAGTTGAATCAATCCAACATGAAATTCATATATATATATTCTTGACTAAAGATGATTAAGGTGTCAATCTAAGCCTTTAGAACTGAAATGAAGTATATCCTCTCCCTTAATTATAGCAAAACAACTTTTTCAATCCCTGCAACCTCACGAATTGAAATTTTTGTTTTCTATAATTAACATTTCTAACTTGCAACACTAACAATAATTATCATGCTCCCACTTACATGATGATTATTAGCATAACACTTATGCTCCCACTAGCTTTGACATGTACTCAGAAATCAGCTGGACTTCTAGAAATCAATACTTTATTGACTTTCTTACCAAAGTTCAGATTTCTGATACGAGATGCTTTGATAAAACTTTATCAAAATCATACACCTTACCTTAGATAGCATGCATGTGTGTCTAAACAATTTCAGAACTATGAAAAGGGATGTCGTAATCATAGTCTCAATTGTTTAGACCTTTTGCCATCTACTTCAAATCTACTTGGTGGAAGTGTTTCCTCACCATCATTTTCATGAATCGGAGAGAAACCTTATGACCCTTAGATTTTATGGTGTATGTGTTCTTATCCATGTGAATCGTCAAAACCATAGTCACAAGACAAGGATAATGACAAATCCAAACTCATATGGACTAAACTTATGCAATCTTAACTTCTTGCCACCTGGCAGTACAGGGCATGCCATTGCTTCCAAGTTGTTATGCAACCAATTGAGAACTTTCAGAACTCCTATGCAAAGCCAACTTTAACTGGAATGGGCACAGAATATGTCAACACGATAGGTTATAAACCTCAAGTCGTATGCTAGTGAAGAACCTTAGGTTTTATTCTTGATTAGTTCTTGAAATTCTTTTTAGGATCTTTAAGACTCCCACTATCCTCTTGACATATAAGACTATCTTGCCAAAAATTCAAGAGATAGTGCGGATTCTTTATCAAGACAAACACTTCACACAATTGGCCTTAGTTGGTCTTTGTTTTATCCAAAACATCACAACTTACCAATTTCAAATGTACAAGAGTAGGACACTTTTACTCTTACATTTGACAAGTGTTTTAAACCTTTCTTTAAGATATGTCACTCAAGTTACAATCTTGGAGTATGACTCTAAGAATTGTTTTGGTACGAAGTATGACTCATCTTCCTGATCTAACCATTTCAACAATTCATGACTCCTCTTCTTAGTCATAAGAATGCACTAAGAAGACCTTTAGAGGACTAATTGTGATATGATTTCTAAATCATTAAGATGATCACAAACATGATACTAAAGTACTCTCCCATCTTTTCAGATTTGAGAAACTTTTATCTTTCTGCCTAATTTGATTCTCCCCATTCGTTCTGCCATACATTGAGACTTTTCCAATGTTTCAGAATTATACTTAAACTTGTAAGTATAACAATATTTACTAAACTTTAGTAAATCAAATAGTGTTAACGAGCTTTGTGGTGGACATGACCAGTGCGAATGAATGTGTACTCGATCCCTTTAGTCCTTCACTTGACTCACACATCCATGTGAACAAGTAATTAGTCTTGATTTTCCAATGCTTGAAAGTTCTCATTCATCATACTATTCAAATTGCATGATTCCAAGTTTCGGTCCAATTGAAACTTGGGTGATGAGGAACTTTCCTGATTTGGTAAATTTAGACACTACCACAAATGAAAGAATCAAATCCATTTTCCAATATTGCTGTCAGTGGAATCATATAAGCAACAATTTTCCACAAATGCCATTGTAAGGATACTTCAAATAAACAAAATTAAACAATTTTCTTTTATTTTAAAACTTTGCGGAAAAACTAATCCTTACAATCCACATGGAAAATTGTTGTTATCTATTCCTTAGCAATATATCATAACTTCTTAAGCAATTACTCAAAATTCAGATGCGATCGAAATCCACCTTCGTGATCAGAATCAGCATATACTTCCTTTAAGATTTATCTCTATTCTTTGATTCTTAAAACATCAACATGTGACCCAGTCACATCATGTAATGAGGATCTCAGAATAGAACTTAACAGAGTTAGATAATGGGCTCTACCTGATGTAGAGTCAAACTTATTGACTTTAACATCCTTAGGTAAATTTGGCAGCTTTACAATCAACGCCCCTTCCTTTGGCAAAATAAACATATGGACCCTTTGGTAATGGGAATATCTCAGACTTAGCCTTTCTCTTTACCATTTGGTCAACCGGGTTGACTATGGCCAATCCCTTTCCATTGGGAAGAGAATGCTTTTTCAGGATTTCCAGTGTCACCATTGTCACTGTCCATAAAGTTTTTGGGAAGTTGATCTTCTAATCAAATTTGCTTCACTATCGTTCCAAATCATTGTTGATTCAGCAGCACCAAGCAAATAGATATGATCATTAAGGTTCATGTCATATTCTGTATCATAGTAGTCCCAAAGGAACTCACTATGTGACTTAGAAAGTGATTGAACATCCAACTTTCTCAAGACTTTGAAACCCAACTCTCCCGGCTTGTCAATATGTGACTTCATCTCTAAGATGTGATCACACATAGACCTTGCTTGCCATTAGGGCTTGAGTGACCTTGAACTTGTGGGTTAGGGAGAATAATTGGAGGAGGTGGAGGAAGTAAAGTTCCAAGAGATTTGGGAAGATCATAGATGTCTGAACTCGACATCTTTTGGGAGATATTCAAGATAGTTGATTTAAAGTCCTTCATATAACACCCAATATGAAATATTAAGGCTAGGATCCAACAACCTATTTATAACTGGAAGAGGGATGCCGTAATCCGAGTTATAAAATAGTTGAAGGTAGGTAAATGACGATTTACCAATTTCCACCATGAAAAACGAAATAATTTAATTAGGTTTTTTTACTTGGATTTGAAACTCCTAGATCTTTTGAGATTCATTGAACTTTTCAATGTCATGTTTCAATCTCGAGTGTGCCCTTCAGGTTTTGTGACTGGGATGTCGAGGATCACAAAACAAGGTGTGAAGTAACCATGCAAATATACTTGGTACCGTTAATATTTACCCCTCAATCGATGTGCCGGTTAACCACACGAGCTCCACCGATACTATGATAAATATTAAGTTACCCATTGCCTACTTTGTTAAATCCAGGTTAGTGTGCCGGTTAACCACACACGCTCCACTAACGGTTTAAACAAAGTGCAAAGTGTAATTTCATGGATTAGCACCTTATTCACATTTTCCTAAGTAACTAAGATTGGGAATTAATAAAAGGCTTAGTTACTTAGTATTTATCATTAATACTTTTAATTAAGGGAGAATTATAGTCTTTGTCCTACCTGTTCGGCTAACGACCCTCCACCGGTCAAGGAAGCGGTGAGTGAGAGTGGACACCCATTAAACTGCCATTTTATAGGCAGTAACCTTATACCCCCCTTATAGACCGGCTTCGTGAATGAGGCCTACTAATGGTAAGACGACTTGCTCTTATACATATAATATATTAAACTTTTAATATTATA
This sequence comes from Lactuca virosa, assembly GCF_052849685.1. Classification (NCBI taxonomy): domain Eukaryota; kingdom Viridiplantae; phylum Streptophyta; class Magnoliopsida; order Asterales; family Asteraceae; genus Lactuca; species Lactuca virosa. The sequence goes on along the minus strand of NC_136429.1, from coordinate 300,154,034 downwards.
ATAGTATAAGGGTGTATTTTAGACATTTAAAATACTTGGTTGTTTAATCTATTAATTAAACTAGACTTTTAATTTAATTAAACTCAAACCATATATTTATGGATTAATAATACTCTTTTAATTAAACGCTTTAATTAACTATTAATAAAGTCCATAAGAGTTAATTTGAACTATTCAACAAAACATCATAATTCCAATTATTAAACTCAAAATTAAAACCATTTAATTAATTGTTTAAGTTATGAACCCAAGAGTTTTAGAATTCAATTCTTTTTTTCATAAAAAACTTTTCTCAAATTCCAAAACTTGAGGGCAAGTTTTGTAATTCTTAAAAACCTTTGGATTCCATAACTTATGGAATTAATGGTGTTTTATGATGAAACTTTCCATGTTCCATAACTTAAGAACAGGTTATGGAATTCTTTAAAACATTAACACCAAATTTTTTAACTCCATAAAAACTTTGAATCAAATTTTTATTTAAAAAAAAAAAATTTAATATCCATAACTTATGGAAGTTTCAAAAACCCTTAAGATCACAACTTTAAAAAAAAAACTTTTGAGCTCCAAAATTTTATGACAAAATATGTAACTCCTTAAAACATTTAGATCAAACTTTTAAAACTAATAAAACAATCATATCATTTTATCTTTTACTAAATTTGACCTAATTCAACTCATATAACAAATGATTCAAATTTTACAAATAATTCGTTTTTCACAAAACAAGTAATTATCTTAAAATTTGACAAACGTCATGTTTTTTTTCCTTTTTTTTCCAACTTGAAAATAAAACATTTGCATAAATATAACAGAAAACAACTTGGCTCTGATACCACTGTTGGGTTTTGAGCATTCTAACACTCCTATGGTGTACATGCAACCCTATAAACCTTGGATCTATGTTTTCTCTATTATACATGCAAATATTAATTATTCCAAGGTTTCATCCTAACTAGCATATTATGAAGCACCTATACTACAAAGTTCTAGTTAGATGACATACCTTTTGATGTAGCTTGATGTATTCAAGCTTTAAGAGCTTAGCCCCAATAGTGTGGAAGCCTCAAATGGAATCACAAATCACCAAAACACCTTGGAAGAACTTGAGAGAATATGTATGCACACTAAAATCGGCCCACTCTTATTTTCACACACTTGTTCCAATTTTGTGAGCCAAGGACCCCTTTATATATTATGGAGGATTAGGGTTACATCCATGTAAACCCTAATACCCATGACCTTTCATTTACATAGGATCCATGGGTTAAAAGCTCCATTGACCGTCCATGAAAGCTTAGCCCAACCTAAATGAACTTGGCCCATTCCATATATATAAGAGTCCATATTTAATTAGTTCTTTTTTATCACTTAATTAATTCTAAATTAATTCTTGATCAATACTAATTAAATAATATGATTTCATATTAATATATTAAAACTTATAATATATTAATATAAATCGTAAATATACTATTCTCAAAAGACTATCCATATAAATTGTGCCGGTGAAGTGCAACCCAAATGGATCATGCCGGGTCGGGTCAAGTACATACCAAATATAGTTATGGACTTAGACATTAATCCAACAACTTTTTCCTGGGGGCCCGAGCAACAAGCCTCATTCGAGACTCTTCGCCAGAGATTGTGCGATGCTCTAGTATTTGCCCTTCCCGAGGAAGTGGAGGACTTCGTATTTTACTGTGATGCATCTATATCAAGGATGGGAGCCATGTTGATGCAGAGGGGACATGTGATAGCGTATGCATCGAGGCAGTTGAAGCCTCATGAGACGAGGTATCCCACCCACGATTTAGAGTTGGGGCCGGTGGTGTCCGCCCTCAAGATCTGGCGCCACTATCTCTATGGTGTCCAGCATACCAAATATACGGACCATAACAGCCTAAAATACATTATGGATCAGCCCAATCTGAATATGAGAAAAAGGAGGTTGTTGGATGTGGTGAAAAACTATTATTTTGAGATATTGTATCACCGTGGCAAGGCTAATGTGGTAGCCGATGCTCTGAGTCGCAGAGCAGCGAGTACTCCAATCCGAGATGTGTGCATGAGGATGACGGTGATGACTCCAGTCCTAGATACCATTGGAGAGGCCCAGGTGGAGGAGATGAGACCAGAGAACCATAAGAGAGAGCGAGTATTTGGGTACGATTCTGAGTTTGATACTGATGGTCGGGGCCTTATGATTTTCCTAGGGCGGATTTGGGTGCCTTATACAGGCGGAGCTCGACGTATTCTGATGGAGGAGGCTCGTCGATCGAGATTCTTGATCCACCCGGGAGCCACCAAGATGTATTTGGATTTGAAGAGGGATTATTGGTGTCCCTTTATGAAGAGGGATGTGGCTTGGGTAGTCGAGAGGTTCTTGACCTGTCGTCAGGTCAAGGCGGAGCATCAGCGTCCTCACGGCATGCTACTGTTGGATTTAGTGTCTAAGCACATAACTATAATTGGTATGTAATTGACCCGAGAGTAGCATGGTCCATTTGGGTTGCATAACACCAGAATAATCCGAGGGATCAACTTTTGAGAAGAGGGTATTTATGATTTATTAATATATTATTAGTTCTAATATATTAATATGAAACATATTATTTAATTAGTATTGATCAAGAATTAGTTTGGAATTAATTTTGTGATCAAAAGAGACTAATTAAATAAATGGGGATTGATTGTGTAATCATTCATTCTTATATAGTGGGCTTATGGTCCATAATCCATTATGTTGGGCTAAACCCATGTAGTGACGCATGGATACTCGATGAAGGTTAAAACCCACGGAGTATGAGGAATGTGGAAAGTCATGCACATTAGGTTTTTCATGGTGTAACCCTAGTTGTGTCACACTATATAAAGGACCCCACAGCTACCAAAATCGGACTTAAGTGAAAGGAAAGAGGGCTAGCCGATTTTTGAGTGCAACTATACTTCTCTCAAGTTATTCCAATTGTTGGTGGTGTTGTGTGAAGCATTTGAGGCATCACACTTGGGGTGCTAGACTTTTAAAGGCTTAAGGAATCAAGCTACAAGAAAAGGTATGTCATTCTACTAGATTTTGTATTACATATACTTCATGGTATGCTAGTTAGGATGAAACCTTGGAAAAATGAAAGTTTACATGTATAATAGAGAAAACATAGATCCAAGGTTTCTAGGGTTGCATGCACACCTTAGGAGTGTTAGAATGCTCAAAACTCATCAGTGGTATCAGAGACTAGGCTTGTTTTTAATTATACTTGATGCTACTTGGTTTCAATTGCTTCAAAAATTGTTTTTCTGCTTTCTGGACAGTAGAATCGCCGAGTCCACAGACAGGCTCGACGAGTCACCCTTAAAAACCAACCAACTCGCGCGAGTCAGTTCATGCACTCAACGAGTTGGTGCTCCAAAATGCAGATTTTCGAGTTTTAAGACTGGAATTGGACTAGGATCATTACCCAAAACTATTTTTTAAATTATAAACCTGTTTTTGATGTGGTAATGATCAAGCTAATCCAATTTAAAAGATAATTGTCTATGTTTCATGTTTTGTATTAGTTTATGGTTAGGCTAATTACATTAAATTTGTTTGATTTGAATTGTCTTGTTGATATGAGTTTAATTTAGATCATGGACATTACTTGAAATGCTTGTTAGTTTAATTGATGATCTTAATGGCCTTTGATGTACTCCATAACTTGTCCTCAAGTTATGGAAAATGAAAAATCACTTCATTAAGAGGCATTAAAACTCATAGGTTATGAACTTGAAAAGGTTTGACAAGTTTCAAAATTTGCCCTCGAGTTTTGGAATTTGTAAAGTCACTTTAGAATACTTTAATTCCAAACCCTAGAATTTTAAATGTTTCAAATTCAACCCCTATACTTTATATTATTATAAGTTAATAATATATATATATATATATATATATATATATATATATATATATATATATATGTATAAGATCAAGTCAGTCTTACCGTTACTAGGCTTCATTCGCAAAGTCGGTCTATAAGGGGGGTATAAGGTTACTGCCTATAAAATGGTAGTTTAATGGGTGTCCACTCTCACCCACCGCTTCCTTGACTGGTGGAGGGTTGTTAGCCAAACGGGTAGGATACGACTATAATTCTCATTAAGTATAATGATAATAAAGTAACTAAATGTTTTATTAAATTCCCAATCTTAGTTACTTTAGGAAAATGTGAAATTGATGCTAATCCATGAAAATTGCACTTTATACCTTACCAAGTCGTTGATGGAGCATGTGTGGTTAACCGGCACATTAACTTGGACTAGTACGAATGGAAAAGGGTGTTTCGATGTTTATCATAAGATCAATGGAGCGTGTGTGGTTAACCGACACATTGATTGGGTGATAAAGTCGAGAGTACCAAGCACATTTTGCATGGTTATTCACACCTTGTTTGTGATCCTCGGTATCCCAGTCACAAACCTGAAGGGCATAATCGAGATTTAAACATGCCAATGAATTGTTCAACGAATCTCAAAGGATCTAGGAGTTTCAATTCAATTAAAACTTAATAACAATTTGGTTTTTCATGGTGGAAATTGGTAAATCTTCATTTACCTACCTTCAAATATTTTGCAAGTTGAATTACGACATCCCTCTTCCAATTTTTAAGATATTGTGTTGGGTCCTAGCCTTAATATTTCATTTGGGTGTTTTATTAAGGACTCTTTATCTAATCTACACTTGTCTTTCTTTCTTTTCAGATGTCTTCCAACACGGCTTCTGGCTCAAACCCTACCGGCTCTTTTTCTCTCATTAACCTTTGTGGGAGAGTCATCTTTGATGGTTCCAACTTCAATGACTGGATTAGGAACATCAGGATGGTCACTCGCTATAAGGACAAGGAATATGTCCTAGAAAATAAGCTAAAGGAAATCAATGAGTCTTCTGCTACTCCTGAGGAGATTTCTAAGTTTAGGGCACATGAGAAGGATGCGACCAAGGTAGCTTGTATCATGCTTGCCACTATGTCAGCTGAACTCCGAAAGTCCTATGAGAACTTCTACCCTTTTGAGATGCACCAGGACCTGGTGGAAAGATACCATCAGAGTGCTCGTCAAGAGAGGTATGAAACCATCTCTTCCATGATAACAACCAGGATGAAGGATGGTGAACCCATCACAGGCCACTTGCAGAAAATGCAAAGGTTTGTGGAACGATTGCTAAAGTTGAATGTGAACTTCCCTGAGGAGTTGTCTATAGATATCATTTTACTCTCCTTACATCCATGTTATGATCAGTTCCGTACGACCTATCATATGAACAAGGAGGAGGTCACACTTAGCAAATTTCAAGGGCTTTTGAGGACTGCCGAAAGTGGTCTCAAAGGTAAATCGGTTGTTACTAATCCTACCACCACCCCTGTTCTGGCAATCAGACAAGGGAAAGGGAAGAAGAGGAAGGCTCCCTCAAAGAGCAGCAAAGGGAAAGTCTCTTGATGGATCCTCTTCAAGTGGGACCAAGGCTAGTTCTGCTGCTCCCATTTCCATTCCTAAAGAAGCAGAGTATTTATACTGTCATGAAAAAGGGCACTGAAAGCAAAGTTGCCCCAAATACTTGAAATATGTTAAGGATGGGAAGGCTAAACCCACCCATGCATGTATTTTTACTATTCTATCTAAACACTCATCACATTCTAACTCTTGGGTTCTTGACACAGGTTGTGGATTTCACATTTGTTCTGATGTGCAGGGCCTAAAAGGAAGTAAGGATGTGGAGCACGGGAAGATAAACTTGATCACGAGGAATAGGAAGGTTTCACCTATCACCAAGATTGGAGTTTACTCTATATTGATTAGTAGTGGATTAGGAATAGATTTGAATAATTTTCTCTACTCGTTTGATATGGCAAGAAATATTATTTCCTTTCATGGTTTGTACAAACAAGGTTTCACATTTTCGTTTGATAATGAAATTGGTGCAATAAATGCTTATTATAATGGTGTTTTTTATTTTTAAGCATTACCTTGTAATGGTGTATATGAAACTGTGAATGTTGTAGACAACTTAGGATATGATGTGTTGCATATCGATTCTTCCAATGAATTGGATAAAGCATGCTTGTGGCATTGTCGTCTTGGATATGTCAGCAAGAAGTGCATACGCCAACTCCAAAATGCTGGAGTTTTGGAGTCATTTGACTTAAGGTCGGATCACACTTGTGAATATTTCTTACTTGGAAAGATGACTAAATCACCCTTCACTGGTACTTGTGAGAGGGGTGAGGGTTTGTTGGATCTCATACACACTGATGTGTGTGGGCCCTTCAGAACCGCCACAAGGGATGCTAACAGCTTCTATGTGACTTTTACTGATGATTACGGTAGATATGGCTATGTCTACTTAATCAAGCATAAGTCAACTTAATCAAGCATAAGTCAAAAACCTTTGAGAAATTGAAAGAGTTTAAACAGGAAGTGAAGAATCAATTGGGCAGAAAGATAAAGATTCTCTGATCCGATCGAGCTGGTGAGTATCTTAGTATCGAGTTCCTTGACTATCTTAAGGAATGTGGAATTGTTTCACAGTTGACGCCACCTAGAACACCACAACCTAATGGTGTGGCTAAGAGGCGCAATCGAACCTTGTTGTACATGGTTCGTTCCATGATGAGTCGAGCTTCATTACCAATCTCATTCTGGGGGTATGCCTTAGAGACTACCGCCCATATCCTAAATCTAGTCCCTACCAAGAAGGTTGCCAAAACACCTCACGAGATGTGGACTAGGAAGGATCCCACATTAGACCACATCAAGGTTTGGGGTTGAGAGGCTTTCGTGAGGAGCGAGACTCACGACAAGCTCGAACATCGGAGTGAGCGGTGTATTTTCATCGGCTACGTGCATAAATCCTTTGGTTATCTCTTTTACAGACCGAGAGACAATGTTGTCTTCATTGCAAGGAGAGGTGTCTTTCACGAGAGAGAGATCATAGGCCAAGGAGATAGTGGGAGGCAAATTGACCGTGAAGAACTTCAAGAGTCAAGCGGTCAAGGAACCTCAAACACTAGCGATCAACCTGAGGAGGAAACTCCTGTTGAACCGATTGACGAGTCTGTAGATCTGAGGCGTTCCAGTAGAATTAGTGTTCCACCTGTGTTATATGGTTTTCATATAACATCTGAGGGTGATACATTTATCAAAGATAGCACACTAATAAATTTGGATGAACCTAACAACTACAAGGAAGCCATGGCAGGCCCCAAGTCTGCTAAATGGAAAGAGGCTATGGACAGCAAAATTCAGTCCATGTATGATAATCAAGTTTGGAACTTGGTTGACAATGTACCGGGTCGTAAGACAGTCGGGGGCAAATAGATCTTCAAGAAGAAGACCGACATGGATGGGAAAGTACACACTTATAAGGCGCGGCTGGTTGCAAAGGGCTTTACTCAAACTCCGGGAGTTGACTATGATGAGACCTTCTCACCAGTGGCGAAGATTAAGTCTATTAGGGTTATGCTAGCCATTGCTGCATTTCATTATTATGAAATATGGAAAATGGATGTCAAAACCGCTTTCCTTAATGGAAAGTTGGCTGAGGATGTTTACATGAGTCAGGCAGAGGGTTTTGTCGATGCAAAGTACCATAATAGAGTGTGTAACCTTGAGAAATCCATTTATGGATCGAAACAAGCATCTCGTAGATGGAATCTTTGTTTCGATGACAAAGCCAAAGAGTTTGGCTTCTCGAGAAGCAAGGATGATTCTTGTGTATATGTCAAAGCTAGTGGGAGCATAGTTAGCTTTTTGGTATTGTATGTGGATGACATACTATTCATAGGAAATGACATCCCAACCTTGCAGGAGGTTAAGTCCTGACTTGGGAAGTGTTTCGCTATGAAGGACCTCGGAGAAGCTGCCTATATTCTTGGGATAAGGATATTGAGAGATAGGAGTAAGAGACTAATTGGACTTAGTCAGAGTACCTACTTGGATAAGGTGCTGAAAAGATTCAGCATGCAAGATTCCAAGAAAGGTGACTTACCGATCCAGAGCAATGCCAAACTGAGTAAAGCTCAGAGTCCGAGTACAGAGGCTGAGATAGCTAAGATAATTCGAATACCATATGCTTCCGTTGTTGGCTCGATCATGTATGCTATGACTTGTACTCGTCCTGATGTGGCTTTTGCTTTGAGCATGGTCAGCAGATATCAGGGGAATCCGAGCAAGGCTCACTGGACTGCGGTAAAGAACATTCTCAAGTACCTGCGGAGGACTAAGGACTGGGTCCTTACCCTCGTTTGGAGTGATGACTTGAGAGTGGTGGGGTATAGCGACGCTAGGTTTCTGATAGACAGGGATAATTTTCGCTCTCAGTCGGGCTGGGTCTTTACCCTGAATGGAGGAGCAATAACTTGGAAAAGTTCCAAGAAGGAGGCAGTAGCTGATTCAACTTGCGAATCAGAGTGCATAGCAGCAAGCGAGGCGACGAAGGAGGCAATATGGCTGAAGATGGAGACCTTGGAGTTGTAACAACTATAAAGGAGCCTATGGAGATTTTCTGTGAGAGCGAGAGTGCAGTTGCCTTAGCCAAGGAACCAATGGATCACGGCAGAACCAGGCACATCGACAGAAAATACCACTTCATTAGACATCAAATAGAAGAAGGACTCCTCGTGGCAAAGAGGGTATCATCATATGAGAACCCAGCAGATCCCCTCACGAAGGGACTGAGTAGGGTTAAGCATTTACAGCATGTGAGGAGCATTGGGCTGAAGAATTATATTAGTTTTAATGATTAGATAGCTTTCGAAACTTGTAATAGTTGAAATGTAATTGACATTTGATGTTTAAATAAAAAGTGCTTTTTTTTTTACTATTATGGTACTGTCTTGTGTTAATCATTTACTATTGTTTAACTTTGCATGTTTTGACTTCCAGAATAATTATATTATTCAAAATATCCACAGTCAATCATATGTTGGAAGTAGGTATTGAATCATGTGACAACCGTCAAATTTCGGTCAATTCAAAGTCAACAAGTCAAACCGGTCAACTCCAATAACCCTTGTATGCTAGGGTTTACGTTATGAAATCACTATACAATTCGCTATTTTAATGAGAAATCATCATTTGGAAAGTTCATGTGTTTGATTTTCCTTAGCCTTAACAAGTGCTAAACAACGAACCAAAGCGATAAAACACTATTACACAATCATCGGGATTGTGTAAGACACTAAAACACGGTTTAATGGGGTTTACGAACCTTGCGTTGTGAAGCCGGACACTCAAATTAATCACAAACGAAACCTCTCTAAATCGTTTTCACTCTATCTCTTTCTATTTGAAATCTCTCCCAAATCTCTCCCAAATCTCTCTCAAAAGTTACTTTAACTTTTTGTAATCATTTGGGTCATCTCGACCCTTGACCGGGTCAAAAATCGCTTGAAACGGGTTAAAAACGAGTAAAATAGCTTTAAGGATCCGAAACCGAAGCTTCTGGACCGAAGCCTCGCATCCAAAGCCTCTCATCCGAAGCCTCGCATCCGAGGCCTCTGATCCGAAGCGAGGGTCCGAAGATCCGAAGCGAGGGTCCGAGGGTCCGAAGGTCCGCAGACAGCTCCTTTTTACCGGTTTTTCGACTACGACTTCGTTTTAACTCCGTTTTTCATTATTTTAACGTGGGATTTTCACCCAAAACTTTATTTTATAAACTAAGGCCCCAAAATATATAAATCTCCAGGGTTTTTATAAAATATATTAAAAGAATTGGTGATTGAACTAATTATTGAGGGAATATTTGTTTTTCCTTAATTTATGGCAAAAGCAAACCACTACCACCTCACTCTATGATTAGCCACTCTTTCCCACTACCCCTTGTCTCCTTAGTGGACCTTTACAGCCAATCTCCAGCTCTTCCCACGTTCTAAGAGCTGGAGGATTGATCCTCTCTCCTCATTCTCCATAAAACTCTTTCATTCTACACTTAGCAACCAAGAACACTCTCCAAAATTCTCTCATCTTTTCTCTTAACTTCAAGAACTTCAAGGCTTTCTCCAGGGATTTCTTTCTTCAATTAGTAAGTATCTTCATCATTCACATAATTATTAAACTCCATTCTACTCAAATCATTGATATCTTACACAAGTTCCATCTTATTCGGTGTTAGATTCTCGAATCATCAAGACATCTTCTTAGTGTTCTTGAGTTGAACACTTCCTCTCTCTCACTTTCATCTACTGAAACCCCATAAGGTGAGTTCATACCCATACATTTACATGTTTTTCTTAAGTTTTAAGGGGGGAATACAAGTAAAATCATCAAGAACACAATTAAACTTTTTCTAACAGATTACATCAGAAAAGATGGACGTTAATCACGGACTGTTTTGGTCAACTTAAATATTTTAGTTTTCAAAACTGTTTCAGGTGCAAGTAGTTCAAACTCTTAGCTTTAAAATGACTACTTGCACATCTCCATATGATTTTTCTACAATTTATGGTGATTTTTACAAAACTGCCTGTCATTTCAGAGGCAAACCCGGACCAGTCTGTGATTATGAACCTTTTCACCTCTGTTAGAGATCACTAAAAATCACGATAAAATTTACGAACAAACTAGACTCATATTCCAAACTCTCAAAATTTGCGGATTTGGATTTAGAGCTTTGATGATTTTTCTATAAATTTTCTAAGAACGGTAACATAAACTGTTTTTAACGAAAAGTTGCTGTTAATTTCATTTCACCTTGTAACATGTTGAGCAAGGTGTATATCTTTATGTGATTATATGTTACTGCAATATATGACATTTTATCTTAATATTTAGACACACATCAGTTTACAAATGGATTTGGTCATATAAAATATAAAGAATAACAAGTGATTATAATCAAAGTACAATCGATACATTCAAACATTAAATAAACTATTTTGAATATAGTTTGCATACATTACCACGTACTACCCTTGGTTGATAAACTATAATAGGTATAGTTTATGATACATTACATAACACATACATTTAAAAAGGGTACATTTATACAAAGGATATTTTCATTAAGCAAGGTACGGCCATACGGTACCAAGTTTTCATAACACGTAATTCCGTTAATGACTTTGTGAGACATTTACTTCAAATTACCATTAAGTCATGTATTGTAACCAAAGTCTCCTTGAGGGAGAACGTGATACTTGTGTATAGATCTATATTGGGTTTGACAAACCCACACCTAAACTGCATGCAACAGTTAGACCGATAGGTCTGGGGTGACAAATGTCATAACATTTCCGACGCCTGAAGAACGTCGTTTTAGGCAACCTTGGTCATAGTATGGTTATAATAAACTCACATAAAGTATTAACAAACATTGGAATTTACGGGGACTTCATTAAAATTTAACGAGTTTATGTCGATTTAAACTTGCATTGTTTTACTATAAATATGATAAATTACTTGTACATTTCGGTCTTTGGGTTTTAAGACTACATTTACACATTAAGGAAAATATTGGATTTTTCTAACACAAATACTACTTTTACAAACGAAAAGCTTATGAACTCACCAACCTTTGTGTTGACACTTTTTCAAACAACTTGTATTCTCAGGAAATCATTAAACAGGTAATCAAGTGCTTTTGAGGATGGGACGCTAAGGCGTCTACTATTTCATATTTTATCAACATATTGCAATTGATTCGTAAACATGTAATTCATACAATGATGTAATTTTTTTTCAATTATATATATGTTGGTTGTGTTTGCTTGAATTACTATTACAATTGCTGTTATGATACTATACATGAAGTCCTCCACCCCCGGACGTTTCCGCCATCCTTGGTTTGGGGGTGTGACAGATTGGTATCAGAGCGCAGTTTATAGTGAATTAAGTATATCAAACCACATAAGATATACAAACTATAAACACAATTGGGACTAATAGTCTCTGATTTGTGCATTTTTCAAATAAATATACTTTTAGAAAATAAATGATTTTTTTTATTAAAAGTATAAATACATGCATACATGCTCACATAGTGTCATAACTAGAAAAACATAAAATAAAAGAAGAGGAGTTGTACATTATGGGTATGCCTTGGTATATGTAAATCAAGTCTGGGAAGGATATAGCCTGATCAACTATATCTGTCCGGGAATTGACTTGCATATACCGGGGGATGGTCAGGATGGACAACAAATCTAACAAACCTAATAGCATACTACAAAGGATACTTTAAGAACTCAAAACTAAACATTTACAAATACTATAGGAGTATTTTGTGTTACTATAATAAAAATATTTTATACTTTCATTTTACCTCATAACCCAATGTATTGGGTCAATAAAAAGTATAAAATCGTATGTATCGTAAACATACCGGAAAACAACGTAATAATATACTTTATGTATAAAAGATTTCTCTCCCTATAAATACACTTTTACTAAAAGTACATTGGTTTACGACTTATGCCAGAACCATGCCGCCAAGGAGAAGACCAAGACCTTCCAGCAACACAGCAACACCTCCTCCGCCGCCGCCTCCACAGTTTGATCCCGCGATGTTCCAGGCTGCAGTAACAGCAGCCGTAGCGGCCGCAATGTCGCAGATAGGGACCAATGGAGCTGGTGGTTCGGGATCGGGAGCTACACACTCTAACCACGGAGACAGTACGTGGCGTGCAAAAGAGTGTTCATACAAAGACTTCACAAATGGCAAACCCGACAACTTCAATGGAAGCGGGGGAGTCATCGCTTTGATGCAATGGTTTGAAAAGACCGAAGTAGTCTTTCAGGTGTGCTCTTGCCCCGAAGCGAGCAAAGTTAAGTTCGCAGCCTTCACCTTCACCGGCCGGGCCCTTACTTGGTGGAACTGCCGGATTAAGTCACTTACTCTCGAAGTGGCTAGCTCCATAACCTGGGCAGAACTAAAAGCGTTGATGATGAAGGAGTACTGCCCGAGAGGTGAAATTCAAAAGCTGGAACAAGAACTTTGGAACCTCAGGATGACGGGCTCTGACCTTGAAACCTACACCACCCGATTCAATGAATTGGCTCTCCTCTGCCCAACAATGGTTACTCCGGAGGAGAAAAAGGTGGAGCGATACCTTTGGGGACTGTCTCTCCACGTGCAAAGTAGTGTCCTGGCTTCAAGGCCAACTACTTTTGACAGTGCCAGGGAGCTGGCACAACAACTTGTTGACCACCGAGCCGGTCATAATACTACAACCACCACCACTGATAAATCAAAAGGAGGAAACAACAAAAGGAAGTTCTGGAACGAAAAGAAGAGCCAACCAGCACAGGACCCCGCTAAGAAGCAACAAATTGTTGCTGTCCATGCTGCCACTAATACTGTCACTACTGCTACCACTCCAGCACCACCGAAGCCATATGCGGGAAAACTACCTAAGTGCAACAAGTGCAACTTTCACCACAATGGTGCTTGTAGGGAGATGCACTGTAACAACTGCGACAGGAAGGGGCACACTGCTCGTTTCTGTAAAGCGCCGGCTCAACCAATCAACCAAGTCGCCAGTACGGGGGCAACCCGGACCTGCTACAACTGTGGAGACGCAGGTCACTTCAAAAGAGACTGCCCCAAAGCACAAGCCCCTAATGCTGGTGGAGTAGGAAGAGTCCTGGCAATAGGACATGGGGAAGCAGTCGAGGATCCCACGGTGGTTACCGGTACGTTTCTCCTCAATAACTCTTATGCATGCGTACTATTCAATAGTGGAGCGGAGAGGAGTTTCGTGAGCCACCAATATAAACATTTACTTGAACAAAATCCCCAATCACTAAAGGATACTTATGTAGTAGAAATGGCAAATGGGAAAGTAGAACGCACTAGCGATATATACTCAGAATGTACTCTCACTCTAGACAACCATACATTTAAAATTGACCTGATGCCAGTCACCATAAAAAGCTTCGACGTAATCATCGGGATGGATTGGTTAGTTCCTCACCGTGCCGACATTCTATGTTACGAAAGGGCCGTTCGCCTCAATCTACCAAATGACGAAACCCTTCTCATCTATGGTGACAAACCTAGTGCGAATTTACAAATCATCTCATGCATCAAAGCCCAAAAGTATCTCCGGAAGGAGTACCACGCCTTCTTAGCCCATGTAGTAGACAAGAAACAAGACGTGAAAGACATCAAAGACATCCCCGAAGTGTGTAACTTCCCGGATGTGTTCCCAGAGGATCTTCCTGGTGTACCACTCGCACGACAAGTCGATTTCAGAATTGACTTAATACCCGGAGCTACCCCCGTAGCCAGAGCTCCATACCGCCTCGCACCATCAGAAATGCAGGAGTTGTCCAGTCAGTTGACCGAGCTTTTGAGCGAAGGGTTCATCAGACCAAGCTTCTCACCTTGGGGAGCACCAGTCCTTTTTGTAAAGAAGAAGGACGGATCCTTTCGCATGTGCATCGACTATCGAGAACTAAACAAACTCACCATCAAAAACCGATATCCTCTACCCCGAATCGACGACCTTTTCGACCAACTCCAAGGAGCAAATTTCTTCTCAAAAATCGACCTAAGGTCAGGCTACCATCAGCTACGAGTTCAAGAAGAAGATATTCCCAAAACTGCATTCAGAACTCGCTATGGGCACTACGAGTTTGTGGTGATGTCCTTCGGTTTAACAAACGCACCTGCGGTATTCATGGACCTAATGAATAGAGTGTGTCGACCCTACCTAGACAAGTTTGTAATCGTATTCATCAACGATATCTTGATCTACTCGCGAAGCGAAGAAGAGCATCGCCTACATCTACGCCAAGTGCTAGAGACACTAAGAGCGGAGAAGCTTTATGCTAAGTTCTCTAAGTGTGAATTCTGGATTAGAGAAGTGGATTTTCTTGGACATGTGGTAAGTGAGAAAGGCATACATGTGGATCCCTCCAAGATCAAGGCAATCGAGAATTGGTCAGCACCCAAGACGCCAACCGAAATTCGACAATTCCTTGGGCTTGCTGGCTACTACCGAAGATTTATACAAAACTTCTCCAAGATTGCGAAACCACTCACCACCTTGACGCAGAAAGGTGTGATATTCAAGTGGGAAAATAAACAAGAAACTGCTTTCCAAACGTTAAAACAAGCCCTATGCAGCGCACCGATCTTGTCTCTCCCAGAGGGAACCGAGGACTTTGTAGTGTACTGTGATGCTTCGAATCAAGGCCTCGGATGTGTGCTCATGCAGAGAGGGAAGGTTATCGCGTATGCATCAAGACAGCTTAAGACGCACGAGGTTAATTATACTACGCACGACCTGGAATTAGGAGCAGTGGTATTCGCTTTGAAGATCTGGAGACACTACCTCTACGGCACGAAATGCACTATCTTCACTGATCACAAAAGTCTTCAGCATATCCTCAATCAGAAAGAGCTCAACATGCGACAGAGGAGATGGGTAGAGTTGCTGAATGACTACGAGTGCGAAATTCGTTATCATCCGGGCAAGGCCAATGTAGTGGCCGATGCTCTAAGCAGGAAGGAGTACTCGGGCCGCCGAGTAAAATCCTTAACAATGACAATCCATTCCCACCTGACCATACAAATCAAGGAAGCTCAACTGGAAGCTTTGAAACCAGAAAAGGTGGCAGGAGAGACATTAAGGGGAATGGATAAAAACTTAGAAGTCAAGGATGATGGAGCACGTTATATCATGAACCGGATTTGGACACCGAAGTTCGGTGGACTCCGAGATGTCGTCATGAATGAAGCACACAAGACTCGATACTCCATCCATCCCGGGTCGGATAAGATGTATCTGGACCTCAAGAGATTATACTGGTGGCCGAACATGAAAGCTGAGATTGCTACCTATGTGAGCAAGTGCCTGACTTGCGCTAAGGTCAAAATCGAATACCAGAAACCATCCGGGCTATTACAACAGCCGGATATACCTGAGTGGAAGTGGGAACGAATAACCATGGACTTCATAACCAAGCTGCCTAAGACATCGGGCGGGCTTGACACAATATGGGTAATTGTAGACAGATTGACCAAATCAGCACACTTCCTACCAATGAAAGAAACCGACAAGATGGAGAAGCTGACTAGAACGTACATCAGAGAGATTGTACGACTCCATGGTGTACCGATATCCATTATCTCCGATAGAGATAGTAGATTTACCTCACGGTTTTGGCAGTCTCTACAAAAATCATTGGGAACTAGGCTTGACATGAGTACGGCCTACCACCCACAAACCGACGGACAGAGCGAACGAACCATTCAAACGTTGGAAGACATGTTAAGAGCTTGTGTGATAGACTTCGGTAAAGCATGGGATACCCATCTACCGCTTATCGAATTCTCCTACAATAACAGTTATCATACTAGCATCAAAGTCGCTCCATTCGAAGCTCTTTACGGTCGCAAATGCAGATCACCCCTGTGTTGGGCTGAGGTGGGGGATACACAGCTAGCTAGAGGGCAAGTCTCTAATAGCACCCTCACTGGCCCTGAAATCATAAGGGAAACCACAGAAAAGATCGTTCAAATTCGAGAGAGACTGAAAGCGTCTCGCGATCGGCAAAAGAGTTACGCAGACAAACGACGCAAACCCTTGGAATTCCAGGTGGGTGATCGAGTACTACTAAAAGTTTCCCCTTGGAAAGGAATGATACGATTCGGCAAACGCGGGAAACTAAATCCAAGGTACATCGGGCCATTAGAAATCCTTGCTAGGATTGGGCCAGTAGCATACAAACTTCGATTACCTCAGGAACTCGACAAAGTACATCCCACATTTCACGTGTCGAACCTAAAGAAGTGTTTGTCTGATGAGACACTCGTAATACCACTCGACGAAATCAAAGTTAACGAAAATCTCCACTTCGTGGAGGAACCAGTCGAAATCATGGATCGGGAAATCAAACGAACGAAACAAAGTCGTATTCCCATCGTGAAGGTACGTTGGAACGCTAAACGAGGACCCGAATTCACCTGGGAACGCGAGGATCAGATGAAACAAAAGTATCCACATCTCTTCCCAAACTCTTGAAATCCCAGTCAAAATGAAAATTTCGGGACGAAATTCCTTCTAACGGGGGGATGATGTGACAACCGTCAAATTTCGGTCAATTCAAAGTCAACAAGTCAAACCGGTCAACTCCAATAACCCTTGTATGCTAGGGTTTACGTTATGAAATCACTATACAATTCGCTATTTTAATGAGAAATCATCATTTGGAAAGTTCATGTGTTTGATTTTCCTTAGCCTTAACAAGTACTAAACAACGAACCAAAGCGATAAAACACTATTACACAATCATCGGGATTGTGTAAGACACTAAAACACGGTTTAATGGGGTTTACGAACCTTGCGTTGTGAAGCCGGACACTCAAATTAATCACAAACGAAACCTCTCTAAATCGTTTTCACTCTATCTCTTTCTATTTGAAATCTCTCCCAAATCTCTCCCAAATCTCTCTCAAAAGTTACTTTAACTTTTTGTAATCATTTGGGTCATCTCGACCCTTGACCTGGTCAAAAATCGCTTGAAACGGGGTAAAAACGAGTAAAATAGCTTTAAGGATCCGAAACCGAAGCTTCTGGACCGAAGCCTCGCATCCGAAGCCTCTCATCCGAAGCCTCACATCCGAGGCCTCTGATCCGAAGCGAGGGTCCGAAGATCCGAAGCGAGGGTCCGAGGGTCCGAAGGTCCGCAGACAGCTCCTTTTTACCGGTTTTTCGACTACGACTTCGTTTTAACTCCGTTTTTCATTATTTTAACGTGGGATTTTCACCCAAAACTTTATTTTATAAACTAAGGCCCCAAAATATATAAATCTCCAGGGTTTTTATAAAATATATTAAAAGAATTGGTGATTGAACTAATTATTGAGGGAATATTTGCTTTTCCTTAATTTATGGCAAAAGCAAACCACTACCACCTCACTCTATGATTAGCCACTCTTTCCCACTACCCCTTGTCTCCTTAGTGGACCTTTACAGCCAATCTCCAGCTCTTCCCACGTTCTAAGAGCTGGAGGATTGATCCTCTCTCCTCATTCTCCATAAAACTCTTTCATTCTACACTTAGCAACCAAGAACACTCTCCAAAATTCTCTCATCTTTTCTCTTAACTTCAAGAACTTCAAGGCTTTCTCCAGGGATTTCTTTCTTCAATTAGTAAGTATCTTCATCATTCACATAATTATTAAACTCCATTCTACTCAAATCATTGATATCTTACACAAGTTCCATCTTATTCGGTGTTAGATTCTCGAATCATCACGACATCTTCTTAGTGTTCTTGAGTTGAACACTTCCTCTCTCTCACTTTCATCTACTGAAACCCCATAAGGTGAGTTCATACCCATACATTTACATGTTTTTCTTAAGTTTTAAGGGGGGGAAACAAGTAAAATCATCAAGAACACAATTAAACTTTTTCTAACAGATTACATCAGAAAAGATGGACGTTAATCACAGACTGTTTTGGTCAACTTAAATATTTTAGTTTTCAAAACTGTTTCAGGTGCAAGTAGTTCAAACTCTTAGCTTTAAAATGACTACTTGCACATCTCCATATGATTTTTCTACAATTTATGGTGATTTTTACAAAACTGCCTGTCATTTCAGAGGCAAACCCGGACCAGTCTGTGATTATGAACCTTTTCACCTCTGTTAGAGATCACTAAAAATCACGATAAAATTTACGAACAAACTAGACTCATATTCCAAACTCTCAAAATTTGCGGATTTGGATTTAGAGCTTTGATGATTTTTCTATAAATTTTCTAAGAACGGTAACATAAACTGTTTTTAACGAAAAGTTGCTGTTAATTTCATTTCACCTTGTAACATGTTGAGCAAGGTGTATATCTTTATGTGATTATATGTTACTGCAATATATGACATTTTATCTTAATATTTAGACACACATCAGTTTACAAATGGATTTGGTCATATAAAATATAAAGAATAACAAGTGATTATAATCAAAGTACAATCGATACATTCAAACATTAAATAAACTATTTTGAATATAGTTTGCATACATTACCACGTACTACCCTTGGTTGATAAACTATAATAGGTATAGTTTATGATACATTACATAACACATACATTTAAAAAGGGTACATTTATACAAAGGATATTTTCATTAAGCAAGGTACGGCCATACGGTACCAAGTTTTCATAACACGTAATTCCGTTAATGACTTTGTGAGACATTTACTTCAAATTACCATTAAGTCCTGTATTGTAACCAGAGTCTCCTTGAGGGAGAGCGTGATACTTGTGTATAGATCTATATTGGGTTTGACAAACCCACACCTAAACTGCATGCAACAGTTAGACCGATAGGTCTGGGGTGACAAATGTCATAACATTTCCGACGCCTGAAGAACGTCGTTTTAGGCAACCTTGGTCATAGTATGGTTATAATAAACTCACATAAAGTATTAACAAACATTGGAATTTACGGGGACTTCATTAAAATTTAACGAGTTTATGTCGATTTAAACTTGCATTGTTTTACTATAAATATGATAAATTACTTGTACATTTCGGTCTTTGGGTTTTAAGACTACATTTACACATTAAGGAAAATATTGGATTTTTCTAACACAAATACTACTTTTACAAACGAAAAGCTTATGAACTCACCAACCTTTGTGTTGACACTTTTTCAAACAACTTGTATTCTCAGGAAATCATTAAACAGGTAATCAAGTGCTTTTGAGGATGGGACGCTAAGGCGTCTACTATTTCATATTTTATCAACATATTGTAATTGATTCGTAAACATGTAATTCATACAATGATGTAATTTTTTTCAATTATATATATGTTGGTTGTGTTTGCTTGAATTACTATTACAATTGCTGTTATGATACTATACATGAAGTCCTCCACCCCCGGACGTTTCCGCCATCCTTGGTTTGGGGGTGTGACAAATCAAGACTGTCATGAATTGGTTTGTATATTTGTCTGAATGGTATTAGACATAGCAAGTTTGCTGCAACATGCATGAGTGCTCATAAGGTCTGAGTATTGGATTCAACCCGCGCTCACTTGTATCACTTCATGGAATTTATCTCGAGTGATCATGAGACGATAATATCATATAAGTCTTCCAACCTAGATATATGAGTTGTTGACTATGAATTGGTTGTACATTGATAGTACGAAAACGTATTGGTAACTCGTTGTTATAAAACGTGTTCTTGTGTACAATTTGATGAATAGTTAGTACAAGCATATGAGTCGAAGTTTATCTGTTACTTTTAGTCCTTGGAGGATTAAAAGCGATATCTTGGGCCCCTCGATGATTTTGTTTTGACTTATGTGTCGGGCCCGGTCAGAACTAAATTGATGTGTTCGATTAAGTTCTATGTCAAACAAATCGAAAATCGGGAAACAAACTGTTGTACAATAAGTATGACGTTGTTCCATGTATTTGCCTGGCTAATATCTTGAATTGAGGATTATATCATCACTTATCTAAAATGGAGCGTCTCGTTTCGACAGAGGCTTTTAAGAGCTACGATTGCTAGTCGTTGTTTTAAGTCGTACTTGCAGTTATAGTTATTAGACTTATCCAAATGGGAGACTATTGGATTTAGTGTCTAAGCCCATAACTATAATTGGTATGTACTTGACCCGAGAGTAGCATGGTCCATTTGGGTTGCATGGCACCGAAACAATCTGGAGGATGGACTTTTGAGAAGAGGGTATTTATGATTTATTAATATATTATAAGTATTAATATATTAATATGAAATCATATTATTTAATTAGTATTGATCAAGAATTAGTTTGGAACTAATTAAATAAATGGGGATTGATTGTGTAAATCATTCATTCTTATATAGTGGGCTTATGATCCATAATCCTTTATGTTGGGCTAAACCCATGTGATGACCCATGGATACTCCATGGTGGTTAGAACCCATGGAGCATGAGGAATGTGGAAAGTCATTCACATTAGGGTTTGCATGGTGTAACCCTAGTTATTTCACATTATATAAAGGACCCCATAGCTACCAAAATCGGACTTAAGTGAAAGGAAAGAGGGCTAATCGATTTTTGAGTGCAACTATACTTCTCTCAAGTTATTCCAAGTGTTGGTGGTGTTGTGTGAAGCATTTGAGGCATCACACTTGGGGTGCTAGGCTCTTAAAGGCTTAAGGAATCAAGCTACAAGAAAAGGTATGTCATTCTACTAGATTTTTGTATTACATATATTTCATGGTATGCTAGTTAGGATGAAACCTTGGAAAAAGGAAAGTTTGCATGGATAATAGAGAAAACATAGATCCAAGGTTTCTAGGGTTGCATGCACACCTTTGGAGTGTTATAATGCTCAAAAGCCATCAGTTACAGACTTTAGAGGTTCCCCAGTGGAAGTGGGAGCAGATTTCGATGGATTTCATCGCTAAATTACAAAGGACCACGCGAGGCGTTGATGCGACATGGGTGATTGTAGACCGGTTGACGAAGAGTGCTCACTTTTTGGCGATTAGTGAGAGCTCTTCTGCGGAGAAGTTGGCCGAGATCTACGTTCAAGAGGTGGTAGCATGACATGGAGTGCCGACGTCGATAGTGTCAGATCGAGATGTGCGTTTTACTTCCAGGTACTAGAAGAAATTTCATGAGGAGGTGGGTATCGGGTTGCACTTCAGTACAACCTATCACCCACAAACAGACGGGCAGAGTGAGCGGACGATTCAGACGCTCGAGGACATGCTGCGTGCATGTGTTATGGACTTCGGTGGAAGTTGGGACACTTACTTGCCCTTGGCTAAGTTTTCATGCAACAACAACCATCATTCCAGTATCGGTATGCCTCCCTTCGAGCTTTTATACGGGAGGAGATGTCGGAATCCCATTTGTTGTGGAGAGGTAGGGCAGAGGGTGATGAGGAGCACTGAGATAGTGCTCAAGATGACAGAGCAAATCCAGCAGGTCAGATAGAGGTTAATGACAACCCAGAGTCGTCAAAAGAGTTACGCAGACCGACGACGGTCAGAGCTAGAGTTCCAGGTCGGAGATTTTTTCCTCCTGAAGGTTTCCCCATGGAAAGGGTGATCCGATTCAGAAAACAAGGCAAGCTGGACCTTAGATACATTGGTCCTTTCAGGGTGATCGCCCGAGTGGGTAAGGTAGCTAATCGGTTGGAGCTACCTGCAGATTTGAGCTAGATTCATAACACCTTCCATGTGTCTCAACGGAGGAAGTGTGTATCCGATGAGACGAGAGTGGTACCTTTAGAGGACATTCAGGTTGATGCAAGCCTGAACTATATTGAGAGAACTATAGCGATTTTGGATAGGAAGGTGAAGGTCTTGAGGAATAAAGAGGTGCCCCTGGTTCAGGTCCAGTGGCAACATCAGAAGTTGGAACTAAATTGGTAAGGACAATTTCATCTTTTAAAGTATAAAGGGACTGAACTCGTGACATATGGTAAACCATAGAGATCATTTTTGTAATTCGTCTAAAATTAATATAAATGCTAGAAAATGAGGAGAAGAAGATTCGAACTTGGTACCTCCTCCTTCTCTACCTTATTTGTCAACGCTCTAGCCAACTAGGCTAGAGCCAAACTTGTTTATTATTTTCGAAACAAATTAATATTATCTAAAATCGTAAATACATTAATATTAAAAAATAGAAAAAACATATTTAAAAAAAAAAAAGCCTTTTTTAATATAACAAAATATATTTTTAGCGTATTGTAAAAAAAAAAAATTTTACAAACAATTTTTTTTTTTTTTACGTATTCCTTTTATGTAAAATATTTTTTTATGTATTTAAAAAAATACGTTTCTACATAATATGTTATTACATTGTTATGATCCTAAAACATATTTGTACGTTTTCATATTTAAACTTTTATGTATTTAAAAAAACACGTTTTCACATAGAAAATTTTTTATGTATTTATTTTATGTAAAACATCTCTTTTTATATATTTAAAAAATATCTTTTCGTATCAAATGTTATTACATTGTTATAATCTAAAAATATACTTTTAAATACATAAAAAAAATGTAATAACATATTATACAAAAACGTAACAAAAAAACGTAGAAAAAGTGTTTTGTATACGACCCTCTTCTAGCATCTCTTCTTCCTCTTGTAGTTCAATTCCACCACTACCTCCCTCCGGATCAAGACAAAGAAACCAAGCAACAACTAATATATATGTTGCCTTGTTGGAGTTATGGTTTGCCAAACAGAGTCGTCGTCGGAGCCAGAGTTTGCATATTAGAGTTAGGGTTTGCTTAACGAAAATGGTGAACACCTACACCACCACCGGTGTCCACCTCCATTCCAAGTGAATAACCACAAACCCTGTTTTCTATCGTTCCTAGTTCAATATGTGTCAATATCAAGAGTTTTTGCCATGGATTTATAGGGGTGTGTGTGTGTGTCGATTTAATGTTTTTTGCCCGTCGTTGATATAGGACAACAATCGTCGTTACAACAGCTGAAAAACCCTAATCATTATGTAACCTAATACTCGATATTAGTCCTTGAAATTCAAGAAACCAAATTTCGAAACAAAAGTTGGATTGTTTTCTAGTGGTCCATTACTGTAAGAAGTGGGTTCTGATTTCGGTTTAGATATAAAGACAATTTTTTTAAAATTTTTTTATTTGTTCATCTTATTGTTCCTCCATATCTATTCATCTTGTTCTTTTTTCCGGTTCACAAAAAAATTGTATTAAATACAACATCACTATATCTCTCCGTATAATTTTGGGTTGAGATGAAGATATGAGACAGGTTTCATCCAGTGAGTTGTTTGATTATGTATAGTTGGGAAGAAAAATAAAGGAGATATGTTTGTATGATAGGGAAGAAAAAGAAGAAACGAGGTTTACATGAAGAACACTATCCTGATGTTTTTCAGTTTGTGTAACCTCAAGAGAAGAAAATATTAAAAATTATATAGTATGGTGTGAGTGTCGATTTCAAGTTTTTTTTTGCCAATCATTGATAGTGTACAACAATTGTCGTCACAACAGGTGAAAGCAGACGGAGGTGGCAACGGAGAAGGCAGCCGGAGGCAGGTGATGCAAGTAGCGACGGAGAAGGCAATCAGTGGCGACCCTAGTTTTCGAATTTTCAGTTTAGGTGGTGGGAGATGGAGGTTTTGTCTAGCCAGAGAGTAAAAAAGAATGAAGATCGAGAGAGGAAGAGGCGTGGGGAGTGGGAATGATGAATTAGGTGGGGCGGCTTGGGATTTTTTGGTTTATTTAATTATGAAAATAAGAAATCTTAAGAAAATAGATAAAAAAAATTAAAAAAAAATATACGGGTATATTTATCATTTTAGGTTGTGTGTGGAATTTTAGATTGTGTGTGGATCAAAACCACACAACAATAAGAACCAAAACAACAAAAAAATTTCAAAATTAGACTAGTAATAAACAACTAAACTTTTTTTTGCATCAAAACTACTTAATTTTGACAAGCATTTTTTACAATTTTATCTAATAAATAACTGATTTACATAAACGTATCAAACGATAGGATCCACTTTATTTTTAGGTTAGCCATAATTAATACAGCACCACGTAAACCCAATTTCAGTATGTGGTGGTGTTTTTCGATAAACGGGTTCTGATCATTTATGGACCGCCATAAGGATTACAAAAACAATATCTTAGCTTTTTAGGTTCACACAAATCCAATTACACATCCATTAATTTCGCTCACTCAGCCATGGAGTTCTACCTCATAGTATCAATACTTGTTGCAACAATCTTCTCTATTCTTGTACACCGTTTATTACTTCATATCCTCCACAGAAAGAGGGTAAAGAACCAAAAACCACCACAAGCAAAAGGGGCATGGCCGATAATCGGACACTTATACCTTTTAGGTGGGCCTGATCTACCTCACAAGGTTTTAGGTGACATGGCAGAAAAACATGGCCCTATTTTCACCATTAAGCTTGGTGTTCATCAAGCTTTGGTGGTAAGTGATGCAGAGATTGCTAAGGACTGCTTTACTACCAACGACAAGGCTTTTGCAAGTCGACCGAAAACGGAGGCATCAAAAATCATGGCCTATAATTATGCGGTGTTTGGCCTGGCTCCATATGGGGACTATTGGCGAAAAGTGCGCAAGATGGTCGTGTTGGAGGTTCTTTCTCAACGAAGAGTTGAGATGCTTGGACATACTCGAGCTTCAGAAGTTAGAGCATCCGTTAAAGAGTTATATGATGGGTGGGTAGCGAATAAACTTACTGAAAGTTCAGAGTCACAGATGGTAAAGGTGGAGATGAGTCAATGGTTTGGGAACTTGGTTTTAAACATTATGGTTAGGATTGTTTCAGGAAAGAGGTTTTCGTCAAATGATGAAGAAGGGGTTCGATTTCAGGCTGTTGTAAGGAAATTCTTTGAGTTGTTTGGGGCATTTTTGGTTGCTGATTTTATACCTTATCTCAACTGGTTGGATGTGGGTGGATACAAAAACATGATGAAGAATACTGGGAAGGATTTGGACAATATCTTTGATCGATGGTTAAAGGAGCACAAACAGGAGAGTAAGTCTATACAGCAACATGAAGCGAACCAAGACTTTATGCATGTGCTAATTTCCATTCTTCGAGGTGCTTCTAAAGAGGACTTCCTGGGTTTTGACCATGATACAATTATCAAAGCGACAAGTCTAGTACACTCAACCTTTTTATCTCATTGTTTCGTGATTACATTAAATATTTCTTCAGTCTTTTAACTATATAACCTAATCCAAGAGTGTTTAATTGGTGTAAATTCCTGTTCACAGCAAGTCCTGGTAGCAGGCGTAGACACGACATCGGTGACATTAACGTGGGCTTTAGCATTGTTGCTCAACAACCCAAAAGCGTTAGAAACTGCCCAAGATGAAATTGATGAGCATGTTGGAAGGGACAGATTGGTGGAGGAGTCAGACCTGAAGAACTTAGTCTACGTCGATGCCATCATCAAAGAAACTTTGCGATTATACCCTGCTGGACCTCTCTCTGTTCCTCACGAGTCAGTGGAGAACTGCATTGTGGGTGGCTACAACATTCCAAAAGGAACTCGGCTAGTGGTAAATCTTTGGAAGTTGCAACGTGACCCAAATATCTGGTTAGATCCCAACGAATTCAAGCCTGAGAGATTCTTGACCAGTCACAAGGATATTGATGTCAAGGGAAACCATTATGAATTGCTTCCTTTTGGTAGTGGTAGAAGAATGTGCCCTGGTGTTTTATTTGCCCTTCAGGCTTTGGGTTTAACGCTAGCTAGTTTGATACAACAGTTTGTGCTCAAGAAACCATCAAACGAACCTCTTGATATGACTGAAAGCATGGGTATGACTAACGGCAAAGCAACACCACTTGACGTCCTTTTCGGTCCTCGTTTATCCTCTAATATGTATGATATTGGTCCATGATATACCAATTTCAAAGCGCCTACAAACCCACTCCATTATCATTCTCTATAAAGCCATCAATTATGATGGGGGCAAGCAAAATAACCCAATTTGGACAGCAAATGTCGAACATGATCGATCTTGAGTATGCTTTTAGAATACTCCTATTACTTATATAGTTAATAAAGCTTGATAATTATTATGTAATGAAGTCATGTGGTTGCATTCTACTCATCTCGTTTATATATGTGTTGTGTACCGATAAGATAGTGCTACAAAAAATATTTGTCAATTAGATTAAATGAATGGATGATTATGATGAATAATGACACCCCGGTAGATAATGGAAGAATATTGAAGTGTTTTCCTTATTGAAACAACCGTAAGGTATATTAGAAAATATGTTTAACAACTAATAAGGAAATTGTGGATGTTCAGGAGTACAAAGACCTAAGTCAATCAAATTTTAAAAATACATCAGAAACTCCATTAACAATGAATGATGATGATTTTGTTGCCCTACCGGCTCAAGGTTAGGTTCACTTCTGCTTAAGCTTCTAACCGAATTTTCAATTTTCAATTTTTGAAAGAATGGATGTTTAACTAAGCTGGATGTGAAGCTGCATTCTCTGAAATTTGGAACTTAAATTAGGGTTTTTCAATATTTACATTTACATTTTTCTTATTAAAACATTGTACTTGGAAAACCATAACCAATTCTAGCATTCTAATTTCAATTTAATCTTAACAATCATAGAATTAAACGTACATTACTTCACCAAAATCAGAAAATCTAACATACCTTTACTTCACAAAAATCACAAAATTAAAGTAATTGACCTGTAAGGAAAGGAGTCCATTTTCTTATTAAGAGGAGGAATGGGAAGTGTAGAATTCAAGGTAATTGAAACATATCCATGAGAATACAACAACAACACTTTGTTCATGCTTCAGCCAATTTTCTATCAATCTACATCATTAGTTGATTACAATGCAATAACCAAATAAGAAACAAAAAACATCCACCTCTAATCCATACACAAAACCTACAAATCACATGAGCAATGACCAAATCATAAACCAAAAATGAGCTAATCTGAATCCAATCCTACATCAGGTTATTTAGGCTATTTAATGAAAGAAAATCGAAAATAAAAACCTACAAATCCAAAATCCAAAATTGAAAATCAAGAATGATGAGAACGATGACAACAGGGAACCGATCGGTGGTAGAGGGGCAGATGGATGTATAACAGAAGGTATGAGTATTATTGGTAGGAAGCGACGGGAAGATGTTGAAGCACCAGATCGGAGAGACAGGGAGGCGACGGTGGCTAGGGTAGCAGCGACGGTGTCGATGGCGGGGCTGGCAGCGGCAGTGTCGCTGGAGAGGCTGGCAGCAGTGGTGTCGCTGATAGAGGGAGGTAGAGGGAGCGTTGAAGATTGGAGTGGGAGGAAGAAAGGGCAGTAGTGTCGTGGAGTATAAAGAATAGAAGAGGGATACGTGTGTCTTTTTTTATTTCAGACATGGTTCCAAGTTTGAATTTTTAAGAGCCTATTGATTAATTAAGAGGTTTTTATTAAGATGCTATCAAACATGCTGAATCTGAAAAATTAAGAGTTTGTCTCTTAATTTCTCAATTAAGAGGCTACCAAACAGCCCCTAAGTAACGTTCATATTTGTTGCATCTTTTTAGGAGAAGGCTTCTTCTTTCTTTGACTGAATAAGGAAGTTAGTGGTTCCACTAGGATCCACGTTTATGTTTTTTAGCATGCATGTTCCTTAATTTTCATAAATAAATAGCTTTACTACATCTTAATTCCATCCATAAAAAGTAAGCATGTTCCTTTTGTTTAGGGATTAGTTAATTCCTAGGATCTATATATTGTTTTTGACTGGTGAATGAAATATTCAGATAATTGCTTCAAATTGGTGTTCTTATCAATCCTTCTTCCTCCTTAGAGATTCACCCACTCAACAGGTTGTATCATTTTTGGTGCTTTCATTTCTCATTCTCACCATGCCTACGAAACCAGATTCCACTTCATCCGCTTTCACAGCTGACACCAAACCTCCCTCTTTAGAAACTTCCATGGCCAACATGGTTGATAACATCACCCAACTAGTAACCTCTTCCACTACCAGCCAAAGAGGTTACTAGTTGTGTCAACGGTTACAAGAATCATGAAGCGACCCTTTTTAAACTCCAACAAACAACAACAGTGGCAACATATGAGGCAGAATTCGAACAAATCATTAATTGTGTCAACGGATTGGATAATGAGGTACTCCTCAACTGTTTCCTCTAAGGAATCCTCAACAGTGGCAGCATATTCCCGCTCTTACACTATCACCAACCCGACAATACCACCAGTGACCACCTACATAAAACCAGTCCCGCCCAAAAGTAACACCACCATATCCACCGGTGTCCTTCCAAAACCCCTAACCACCAATAAAACCTTACCCCTTACACGATTGACCCCCGAAGCATTACAAAAACGCCGATCAGAAGGATTATGTTTCAGATGTCCAGAAAAGTACACCCCTGGTCACAAGTGCAACCCACTACAAATTACGTTAATTGTGTACAACGACGACCAACATGCCACCGACGACCTTACAATACAGGACACACCAACTACAGACCCACAAATATTCGTGCTCTCGACGGTGGCATTCTTTGGATTGGCATCCCCACAAGCATTGCGAACCACTGGGTACATATGAAGTCACCCTGTTCTATTTTAGTAGATTGTGGTAGCACTCATAATATAATACAACCAAAAGTTGGGTCGTTCTTCAAATTAAACGAAAACCCAATACCATAATACCATGTAATGGAAGGAAACGGCACTAGTATCCGTTGTAATGGAGTCTGCCCTAACCTGTGCATCCATCTCGACCTCAGTACCTTCACGATCCCTTTGTTTGTATTACTAGTTGAAGGCGCATACCTAATATTACGGGTGGCCTGGCTCTGAACGTTGGGGCATATCTTGGCAGATTTTGCACTCCTCAAATAACATCTAATGTCGGCCCAAAGGCCATCACCCTAGGAGGCGAAACCAACTCCAACTTTGTCTCTAGCCCACAACTCCAAAACCTAATCCACACCGACAACGTTGTATCCCTCCACTGACTGTACTTCCAACTCGAGACCAATACACCTCGAGCTCTAGACACACTACCCCACCACCCCGACCCCATTATACACCACCATGTCCAATACCACAACCCTATTTTCGACATACCCACCAATTACCCCCATTTCGGTCGCAAGACCATCGCATTCCCACACACCCAACAACTCCTCCAATTAACATAAAGCCATATCACTACCTACACTACCAAAAACATATTATGAACAAGATAATCACTGATATGCTTGCTGACGGGGTAAGTCAACCAAGCCAAAGTCCCTACTCATCACCAGTACTCCTCGTAAAAAAAAAGATGGCACATGGCGATTTTGCGTTGATTACCGAGCTCTCAACACCATTACAATCAAGGATCGTTTCCCCATCCTGACTATCGACGAACTCCTTGATGAACTCTATGGTGCCTCTGTTTTCTCGAATATTGACCTAAGGGCCGACTATCACCAAATACGAGTAGCAACAAACGACATTCATAAAACAGCATTCTGGATGGTCGATGGCCATTATGAATTATTGGTTATGCCCTTCGGGCTATCAAACGCGCCATCCACATTCCAAGCAACAATGAACGACCTTTTAGATGCAATGCTCCAACGATATGTCTTGGTTTTCTTTGATGATATCCCCGTATACATCACTTCCTTGCAACAACATTACATTCACCTGCAAAAAGTTTTGGAACCCTTAGCCCACCAAGAATTACACGCTAAGTATTGTAAATGTCAATTTGGTGTCACCAAAATTGACTATTTGGGTCACATTATCTCAGCATTTGGAGTGGCTGCCGGCCCAGACAAAATTCAAGCAATCCAAGCCTGGCCAGCCCCATCGTCGTTCACAACCTTAAGAGGGTTTCTGGGCCTCACAGGCTACTACCACTGTTTTGTCCGACACTATCCCACCATTGCTGCCCCTTACCGATCTATTGAAACTCAAGCAGTTTTTATGGACACCAGAAGCACAAGCGGCATTTGATAACCTCAAAAAAACCATGGATACGAGAATCAGCTTAACCCTCCTGGATTTAAACAAACCATTTGACATCACCACGATGCTTCAAACTTAGTCATAGGAGCATTCCTTTCTCAAAATGACCAGCCTAATTCCTTCTACAGCAGGAAATTATGCCTTCATATGCAGTCAGCCTCAGCATATGTTCGCCACTTGTACGTAATTACAGAATCTGTAAAAACAATGACGGCAATACTTATTGGGACGAAAGTTTTGTATCTTTACGGATGAAAAAAGTCTCAAAAATTTGTTAACACATGTAGTACAAACTCCAGAGCAGTATAAATGGGTCACAAAACTAATTGGATTCGACTTTGAAATTTTCTATAAGCTAGGAAAAGAGAACAAGGTCGCAGACGCACTTAGTCGAATTGAAGAGGCTTAACTCCTTGCAATTTCGTCCACAAAACCAACTTGGTGGACTGAATTATAAGCCTATTATCAAACACCATCAAGTCTACAACTCACCAAGCGACTTCTAGAGACATAAAAAGACAACTGATTTCACATGCGCAATGGGCTCTTGTATCACCACCACTGACTCTTCGTACCTGACCATGAACAAATCTGACACCATTTACTGACAGAATATCACACAAGAACACTTGGAGTACATTCTAGAGTCTTCACCACGACTCAACGTCTAGCAGCCGCCTTTAGCTGGTGTAAACTCAAAGTAGCAGTCTGTTTGTTCATTCATGAGTGCGAAGTTTGCCAGGAAACAAAATACCCAACACACAAACCTTATGGGTTGCTACTGTTGGGTTATGAGCATTATAACACTCCTAAGTGTACATGCAACCCTAAATACCTTGGATCTATGTTTTCTCTATTATACATACAATTATGAACATCCAAGGTATTATCCTAATCTAGCATACACAATAATAAATATAACAAGATAGAATACATACCTCTTTGATGTAGAATGTCTTCATGAAGCTTGAGTGCCTAGTGCCCCAAGTGTGACACCTCAAATGGTTCACACAACACCAAATACACTTGGAATAACTTGAGAGAAACTTGAACACTCCTTGAAATCGTCTAGCCCTCACACTCACACAGTAGTGCACGATTTCTTGAGCCATGGGATTCTTTTATATGGTGGCTATTAGGGTTACAACATGTAACTCATAACTTTACCCATTCCTTATGCTCCATGGATTTTAACCTCCATGGAGTATCCATGGGTCACCCCATGGACTTAGTCCAACATAAGGAATCTTGGATCACAAGCCCACATATATAAGAATGAATGATTTACACAATCAACCCATATATTTAATTAGTCTCCTTTTGATCACTTAATTAATTCCAAATTAATTCTTGATCAATACTAATTAAATAACCTTATTAATATATTAGAACTTATAATATATTAACCAACCTTAAGTGTTATTTCTGTCATTATAGTCTATCCAAATGCATGATGCCATGCAACCCAAATGGACCATGTCGGGTCGGGTCAAGTCTTACCAATTATAGTTATGGACTTAGACATTAATCCAACAGTCTCCCACTTGGATAAGTCTAAAACTATTATTGAGTATGACTTCAGGAACCGATCAGCAATCGTAGCTCTCAAAAGCTTATGTCGAACTCTGACCTTGTCGATGAACTCTGACCTTTGTCAATGACTTGTCCATTAGATAAGGGATCATATATTCCTCCATTCTAGATATCATATGGACTGAGACATGGATTATCAATCATTCTCTCTGTCCATTTGTTGTTTCCCGATTTCCGATTCATGATGACTGACTGATTGAACAAATCAAATCAGTCCTGGCTTGGCCAAGCACTCACATATATCATCTTTAAATCATCGAGGGGCCCACAGATATCGCTTTTATCCCGAAGGTAAAAGGAATGGATAAACTTCGACTCATATGGCTTGTTCTACTACTTGTTGAATCATACACAAAGGCACGTTTTATAACATCGAGTTACCAATGCGTTTTCGTGCAATCAATGTATAACCAACTCATAGTAACAACTCATATCTCTAGGTTTGAAGAAGATAAGATATTATCGTCTCATGATCACTCGTGATAAAATCCATGAAGTGATTCAAATGGGCGCGGGTTGAATCCAATACTCAGAACTTATGAGCACTCATGAGTGTTGTAGCACCACTTTGTCCACCAACTTGGACCTCTACAAACCTACCCATGACAGTCTTGATTCATATCTACTTCCTTCATATGACCGACTGTGGATGGTTTGAATAACTTAATCATTCAGGAAGAGCGACTTAGTTATTCTGGAAGTCAAAACATGCAAAGTGAAACACAAGAATAAATGAATCAAATATGGTATCAAACCTTATGAATATAAATAAACACCTTTATTTATCACCATACTGATTACTCATTATTCATTGTTTCGGTTTTATCAACTTTATACTTGAATTTAAAACAATAGGTGTCCCATGCTCCAAGCATGTACACTATGTTTTCTAAACACTAGTCATACCATACACCAAGTATGCATACTATGTTTGTCTATGATCTTTACTTTGTAAAATAGATCAATTGAACATCACTCCAATGATCCTCTTTTCACAGTCCCAAATCCTTACTGCAAATGCAAGAATTCCAAATTCATGCCATTTACTGAAATCTGTTAGATTCTAAACTTATATGCATTGATCCTCTTAATGATTATGCACGAAGTCAGAAAGACTTGACAACAATCATTACAGAGCATTCCAAAGGAGACCAGCTCCTTGGAAACATCCTTCTTTCATTAAGTTTCCTAATCTTACACATATTGAATAATTTCTAACTTTGAAACATTTCCATATTCCATTTTGACTATCACTTCTGAACAAGAGTTGCCTCCTTACAGATTATGTCAATATGGTCCTTCCAGAATTAACATTATACTTCCAACTGTCCTTGAGCAACCAATCTTTGGTAAACCTTAGATTGTCCTCGACAATTGCTTAATCATTTTAGTCATATTTAATTCTATACCTTTTCCCTTCATAATGCCCCAGGCATTTGGAAAATTTTAGAAAGGATGAATATAACACATGTAATCGATCCTATATCCGAAGCATATGGGACACGATTCATGATGTCTCACATAAAGACTAAACCAGTCTTTTGCTATAATATTTCCATTTCAATTTGCCAAGTTCTCAAAATTTAGATTATGAAAAGGGAATTTTAGAACGCAAATAATGGACCCATATATAGAATTTCCTTATGTTGAGCCATTCCAACATGAAATTCATATATATATCCTTGATTAAATACGATTAAAATCTCAATCTAAGCTTTTAGAATTGAAATGAAGTATAATTTCCTCTCCCTTAATTATAGCAAAACAACTTTTTCAACCCCTGCAACCTCACGAATTGAAACTTTTGTTTTCTATAATTAACATTGCTAACTTGCAACCTTTGTCATAATTATCATGCTCCCACTAACATGATGATTATTAGCATAACACTTATGCTCCCACTAGCTTTGACATGTACTCAGAAATCAGCTGACTTTCTTACCAAAGTTCAGATTTATGATACTAGATTGTTTTGATAAAACTTTATCAAAATCATGCACCTCTCTTAGATAGCTCACATGTGTGTCTAAACAATTTTATAACTATGAAAAAGGATGTCGTAATCATAGTCTCAATTGTTTAGACCTTTTACACTTCTCACAAGTCCATGTTAGTGAGCCGGTAAACCACACACGCTCCACTAACGACTTTGAGAATGCAAATATCACAATTGCTATCTAGCTAAAATCTACTTAGTGAAAGTGTTTCCTCACCATCATTTTCATGAATCGGAGAGAAACCTTATGACACTTAGATTTAATAGTGTATGTGTTCTTATCCATGTGAATTTGTCAAAACCATAATCACAAGACAAGGTTAGTGACAAATCCAAACTCATATTGATTAAACTTGTGCAATCTTAAATTCTTTCCATTTGGCAGCTCAGGTGCCTGCCATTGCTTCCAAGTAGTTGTGCAACCAATTGAGAACTCTCAGAACTCCTATGCAAAGCCAACTTGAATAGGCATAAAAATTTCAACATGATAGGTTATAAACCTCAAGTCGTGTGCTAGTGAAGGACTTTAGGTTTTATTCTTGATTAAGTCTTGAAACTTTCAAGAGCTTTAAGACTCCCACTGTCCTCTTGACATATAAGACTCCCTTGTCAAATATTCAAGAGATAGTGCGGATTCTTTATCAAGACTAACACTTTACACAATTGGCCTAAGTTGGTCTCTGTTTTATCCAAAACATCACAACTTACCAATTTCAAATGTACAAGAGTAGATAACCTTTTACTCTTACATTTGACTAGTGTTAACAAACCCTCTTTAAGATATGTCACTCAAGTTACAATCTTGGAGTATGACTCTAAGAATTGTTTTGGAACGAAGTATGACTCATCTTTTTGATTTAACCATTTCAACAATTCATGACTCCTCTTCTTAGTCATAAGAATGCACTAAGATGACTTTAGAGGACCAATTGTGATATGGTATCTTAATCATTAAGATGATCATAAACATGATACTAAAGTACTCTCCCATATTTTCAGATTTGAGAAACTTTTATCTTTCTGCCATACTTTGATTCTTCTTATTCGTTCTGTCTCACATTGAAACTTCTCCAATGCTACAGACTTATACTTAAACTTATAAGTATAACCATATTTACTGAACTTAAGTAAATCATGACGAATAGTCTTCTTGATCTTTTGTGGTGGACTTGACCAGTGCACAAGAATGTGTACTCGATCCCTTAGTCCTTTCCTTATTCACATAAGGAATTAGTCTTAATTTTCCAAGCTGAAAGTTCTCATTCATCATACTATACAACTTGCATGATTCCAAGTTTCGGTCCAATTGAACCTTGGGTGATGAGAATCTTTCCTTATTTGATAATATTAGACACTACCACAACCGAAAGAATCAAATCCATTTTTCCAATATTGCTATCAATGGAATCTTCTAAGCAACAACTTTTCACAAATGCCATTGTAAGGATACTTAAAATAAATAAAATCAAAACCTTTTTCTTTTATTTTAAAATTTTGCGGAAAAACTTATCCTTACAATCCATATGAAAACCTTGTTGTTATCTATTCCTAAGCAATATAAATATCATAACTCTTAAGTAATAGCCCAAAATTCTGATCACCGAACCATGCGATTGAAATCCATCTTCGCGATCAGAATCAGCATGTACTTAATAGAGTTAGACAATGGACTTTACCTGAAGTAGAGCCAAACTTATTGACTTTAACATCCTTAGGTAAATTTGGCAGCTTCGTAACCAATGCCCCTTCCTTTGGCAATAGTTACCTATGGACCCTTGATAATGGGACTATCTCAGACTTCGCCTCTCTCTTTACCATTGGGTCACCCGAGTTGACTATGGCCGATCCCTTTCCATTGGGAAGAGAGAGCTTTACTTGATATCCAATGTCATCATTGTCAATGTCCATAACGTTTTAGGAAGTTGATCTTAGCAAATAGATAAGATCATTAAGGGTCTTGTCTTAGTCTGTTTTATAGGATTCCCAAAAGAACTCACTATGTGACTTAGAAAGTAGTTGAGCCACCAACTTTCTCAAGACTTTGACACCCAACTCTCCCGGCTTGTCAATATGTGACTACATCTCCAAGATGTGATCACACCTAGAGCTTGCCTTGCCAATAGGGCTTGAGTGACCTTAAACTTTTTAGGAACTTGTGGGTTAGGGAGAATAATTGGAGGAGGTGAAAGAAGTATGATATCCATGGGACATCATCTTCATTTAGGAAAGCTTGTTTCAAGAGATTTGGGAAGATCATAAATGTCTAGACCAGACATCTTTTTGGGAGATATTCAAGATAGTTGATTTAAAGTCCTTAATATGACACCCAATATGAAATATTAAGGCTAGGACCCAACAAACTATTTTATAACTTAGAAGAGGGATGCCGTAATCCAAGCTATAAAATATTTGAAGGTAGGTGAATGACGATTCACCAATTTCCACCATGAAAAACGAAATAATTTATTAGGTTTTAATTGGATTTGAAAGTCCTAGATCTTTGAGATTCATTGAACTGTTCAAAGGCTTGTTTCAATCTCGAGTGTGCCCTTCAGGTTTTGTGACTGGGATGCCGAGGATCACAAAACAAGGTGTGAATAACCATGCAAATATACTTGGTACCCTTAATATTTACCCCTTAATCAGTGTGCCGGTTAACCACACACGCTCCACCGATACTATGATAAATATTAAGTTACCCTTTGCCTACCTTGTTAAGTCCAGGTTAGTGTGTCGGTTAACCACACACGTTCCACTAACGACTTAAGCAAAGTGCAAAGTGTAATTTCATGGGTTAGCACCAAATTCATATTTTCCTAAGTAACTAAGATTGGGTATTAATAAGAGTTTAGTTACTTAGTATTTTTCATTAATACTTTTAATGATAGGAGAATTATAGTCCTTGTCCTACCCGTTCGGCTAACGACCCTCCACCAGTCAAGGAAGCGGTGGGTGAGAGTGGACACCCATTAAACTGCCATTTTATAGGCAGTAACCTTATACCCCCCTTATAGACCGGCTTCGTGAATGAGGCCTACTAACGGTAAGACTGACTTTACTCTTATACATATATATAAATATTATTAACTTATAATATTATAAAGTATAAGGGTTGAATTTTAACTTTTAAAATTCTAAGGGCTAACTTGGAATTAAAGTATTCATAAGTGAAAACTTTTCAAATTCCAAAACTTGAGGGCAAGTTTTGAAACTATTCAAAACTAATTAATTCCATAACTTATGAGTTTAAAGTAGTTTTAATTAAAAAAAAACTACTTTTAATTAAAACTACTTTAAACTAATTAATAAAAAAAAATAACTTTTTTTTATTGTAACTTATGGAACTAATTAAGGTTACACTTTTTTTTTAATTTAATGAAGAGACTCTTGAACCTCCATAACTTGAGGACAAGTTATGGAGTCATAAAACCATTTAATTAGAACTAGACTCTTCATTTTGTAACTTTTGCCAACTTTTATGAGTTTTATGATTCTTAAATGTGACTTTTCATATAACTTGAGGACAAGTTACAAAAACACACTTTGGAATCAACTCTTAGATTAAAATGGATTGAAAACAACTATTTCACACAACTTTTCTATTAATCTAAGAACCTCATAAGAACAAGATAATTCAAATCATCAATCTTCAAAAAAATTAGCATGAACATACAAACTAATACAAATCTTGAAATTATGACAATTATCTTAGAAATTGGATTAGCATGAAAATTACCACATCAAAAACAAGTTTATAAGTCCAAAAACATCTTAGGGTAATGTTCCTAGTCCAATTCCAGCCAAAACAATCGAATATATGCATCCAACTCGATTTTTCAGCTACTTTTGCAAGTATAACAAGAAAACAAGCCTAGGCTCTGATACCACTGTTGGGTTATGAGCATTCTAACACTCCTAAGTGTACATGCAACCCTAAATACCTTGGATCTATGTTTTCTCTATTATACATACAATTATGAACATCCAAGGTATTATCCTAATCTAGCATACAAAATAATAAATATAACAAGATAGAATACATACCTCTTTGATGTAGAATGTCTTCATGAAGCTTGAGTGCCTAGTGCCCCAAGTGTGACACCTCAAATGGTTCACACAACACCAAATACACTTGGAATAACTTGAGAGAAACTTGAACACTCCTTGAAATCGTCTAGCCCTCACACTCACACATTAGTGCACGATTTCTTGAGCCATGGGATTCTTTTATATGGTGGCTATTAGGGTTACACCATGTAACTCATAACTTTACCCATTCCTTATGCTCCATGGATTTTAACCTCCATGGAGTATCCATGGGTCACCCTATGGACTTAGTCCAACATAAGGAATCTTGGATCACAAGCCCACATATATAAGAATGAATGATTTACACAATCAACCTTTATATTTAATTAGTCTCCTTTTGATCACTTAATTAATTCCAAATTAATTCTTGATCAATACTAATTAAATAACCTTATTAATATATTAGAACTTATAATATATTAACCAACCTTAAGAGTTATTTCTCTCATTATAGTCTATCCAAATGCATGATGCCATGCAACCCAAATGGACCATGCCGGGTCGGGTCAAGTCTTACCAATTATAGTTATGGACTTAGACATTAATCCAACAGCTACAACCAGTTCCAATACCAACACATGTTTGGTGCGACCTCTTCATGGATTTTATAACTCACCTTCCCTTGTCAGAAGGAAAAACATGCAAAACATTTATCTAAGTCATAGTAGATCGCTTCTCTAAGTTTCCACATTTCGTGAGCATGCCCTCTACATTCACAGCGCAGACTCTTGCAACAACCTTTCTTCAACAGATTTATTCTACAAATTTACAGGATGCACGGGATTCCAAAGACCATCATTTCGAACAGAGACCCAATATTCTTGAGCAAATTCTGGCGGGAACTTTTCAAGCAACTAGGCACTCGTCTCAACTATTCCACCGCCTACCACCCGTAATCCAATGGTCAGACAGAAGTTGTCAACCACTACCTCCAAAACTATTTACGATCATTTACAAATGAGGAACCTCGCGCTTGGCACAAGTATTTATACCTTGCAGAGTACTGTTATAGTACCTCACACCACTCAGCCATCCAAATGTCACCATTCCAAGTTATACGGCCGCCCAATCCCTGATTGGCATCGATATACCCCGAGAACTGCTACAAATAACACCATTCATATAACCTTAACATAACATAACCACCTTCGCTCCCTGTTGTATACCAATCTTTGAAAATCACAGCAAAGGATGACCACACTTGCTAACGCCCATCGCACAGACAAAACAATTCAACATTGGTGACATGGTCTACTTAAGGCTCAAAGATTATGAACAACACTCAGTCCAATTTCACACCTCAAAAAAGCTAACCAAATGCTTCAATGTTCCATTGAAGATACTCAAGAACATAGGCATAGTTGCGCACAGAGTGGAACTCCCATCGGGTACCCAGATTCATCCGGTCTTCCATGTCTTATTGCTTCGTCAAGCCTTTGGTAATCCACAACCCACACCACTTCCTGAGTTCTGGTACCAACAAAGTGCTGAACTAGAGCTCGAGGACGAGCTAGGTGCTAAAGAGGAGGAATTTGATGCATCCTATGAGCCTAACACCATAAGCCCAATAGAGTAGAGCCCAACCCAAGCTCATCCATGAAGATGGCGCAAGAGGATTACGAAGATCCCAACACGTCTACAAGATTACTTCTAAGTAACATTCACTTCCAAAATTGCTACGGTGGATAGAAAATCACGTAAAAATATGATTTATGATTTTGTCTCACATAAAAAAATGATTTATGATTTTGTCTCACTTCCAAAATTGCTACGGTGGATAGAAAATCACGTACAATTGATGCTAAAAAAATACATTCTCATTTTTATTTGGTTCCAAAATCGATGAGTAAATAAAATAATGGAGTTTAATTAATGAGTTTTACTAAACTTAATCAGAGTGGCAAGCCAAAATCGCTGGCATGAACAAAAACTATGTTTGTGTACAAGCAATATTCACCAAAGTCGGTGGGGTATGCACCGAAGAAATCACTAAGAGATCTCAAGGATTATGGAGCAAGTTTCGAACTCAAAACGTGATTGTGAATAGAGAGATATACACGCCTTTGGTTTCGTTCTCCACTTTATTTTTGGAAGCGATGGAGCTGGATTCACGATTACCTTTCTTCTGCCCGACCTGCGACTTTCAAGGTTTTGGTGTTCAATTTAGCCACTGCCTACTCCATCCTTCAATATTAGAAAAAAAACCATGTTTACCCCAAGTTTGTAATAGTCTCTACGTCGACTGGGGTTAAAGGACTAATTGGTCTAGGAAAGGATTAATCGGCGTCTAGGCGGAGACACTTAATTGTAACATAATTTATTTATAAAAAAACTTAATATATATTACCTATATCCTAACAAAATAGGTGAAAAACCATAAAATTTTGGCATATTTAGTCGTTTAAATATTTAAATCATTGTATATAATAATATTAAACTAATTGGAGATCTTTTTACCAGTTTTTGTCATCAATCATCATAATTTAGTCACTCATTATCATAAATTTGAGTAATCGGTATTTGTTTTTGAAAATTTTGACGTCTGACTTTATGACTTTATTACCGGCTTAGACTGTCTAGACCGCCTACACCCGCCCCACCAACTCCGCCTAACTCAACCGACTAGCATTAATTGTGAATAGTAAGAGGCTGCTTAGCGCCTAGCCAGCCGACTTGGCCGATTTTTACAACAGTGGTTTAACCTCTTGTCAATAATCAGTTCGTACTAGGAAAAAAAAGCAGAAAATCGACAGAGCGAAGTTTACCTAATAGCCGAAATATAA
Organism: Lactuca virosa; assembly: GCF_052849685.1. Classification (NCBI taxonomy): domain Eukaryota; kingdom Viridiplantae; phylum Streptophyta; class Magnoliopsida; order Asterales; family Asteraceae; genus Lactuca; species Lactuca virosa. The sequence goes on along the minus strand of NC_136429.1, from coordinate 300,113,061 downwards.
GAGCACATGTTGTACTCACCTTCGCTCTCTTTATGTGTCTCTTTCGTCCCCGATTGTTTAGAGATATAGACGACATTGAATAGTTCTTTTACGGTCACTAAAAACACATACAAACAATTGACGACTTCTAATCAATGATGAAGAAGAAGTGTGATTAAAGGGTTGAATGGATTAAGGGCTTAAATACCCTGTCACTCAAAACACACACAATCAATTGTATATATGTAATCTCTTTGTTGAATATAGTTGGGTTCGCTTGATTTCATTGGAGAACGAAAAGCATTGGAAATGGGGAACCAAAATTGACAATCGCCACAAAATAGTGGCAATTTTCTGAAGCAACAAAAATACGTTGTTCATAAAAGGCTAGAGAAATTTAGATTATATATAATAATAATAATAATAATAATAATAATAATAATAATAATAATGAGATTTTCTAAAATGTTCCATGAGTGCACTTATAAAAAACCATTAATTATGTGAAATAATATCATAATTAAATGTAAAGTTCATTAGTTATATCAAATATTTTCTTAATTGATGTATTTCATATTTTGTTAATGACAAATATTCTCTATAATTAATGCATTTATAGTAATATTTTCCATAGTTAATGCTTTTTATACGAGATTTTAGAAAATCTCAATAGTAATAAATATTATTATTAATTAACATTAATAATTATAATAATAACAAAATTTCATTTAATGTATATAAATTAAAAAAAAAATTTAAAATATTCATACTTTATGCATTGCCAATGGATTTTTTGAATTATTATACTCCGTCGATAATCGTCTAAATAATTTAATAGAAAACTTTCCATTTACCCACAAATTCATACATATTTAACCTTACTAAAATATGTTGCTGATCCAACAAATTTTTTTATGGATCACAACAGTACTTATATATTTGTCGCTAACCAATAGAGAATTGAAAACTCTTCGCACCAAATGGCACCAAATGGAGAGGCTGAGAATATATAAATTATAAAAGTTACACTTTACAACCTTGAACAATAAACAAATATACAAATAAGTACAAAACTATTATTGTCTAATACCCCCTTTCTAGCGAAAAGGTAGCGGACCAATACGAAGCTTTTCTGGAAAGAACTCAAACTGATGGCGTGACAGACTTTTAGTGAAAATATCAGCCACTTGAAGCTTAGAAGGAACAAACTCGGTGTGAAGCTTGCCAGATAACACAAACTCGAGAATGAAGTGATAGTTAAGGTCAATGAGCATAGCATGGTTGTGAGAAACTGGATTATGAGTAAGAAAGATAGCACTTTGATTATCACACCACAAATTCGGTCGATCTGGTGAAAGCGCATGAAGCTCTCTCAATAAATGAGTGATCCAAATGATCTCTGCAGTAGTGTTGGCCATTGCTCGATATTCAGTGAAACATCCCAAAAATACAGTCTGAAAATTTCATTTTTAAATCATTTACGAAAACCATAATTCATCAGTCATCATAATGAAAATCATAAGTTATGTATCTCAAAATATCGTATCAAATGCTGTATCCAAATCATGTGACAAAATATGAGAGTCTAAATATCCTAGGCTGAACTAAGGGTGTGTGTACTGCTATCATCCCGAACTATTCCCCTTGCTACCGAAAGTCCCTGAAACAAAAACTGAAAACTGTAAGAACAAAGCTTAGTGAGTCTCCCCAAACTACCACATACCATACACATAACATGCAACTATGAGATACGGGCCCCGCCCACTCTCATGGAGATTCAAGCCCGCCCATACTACGTTAACGAGGAGATTTGGACCCCGCCCACACTCCGCTGTCTAGTAGATTCGGGCCCCGCCCACACTCCGCTGCCTAGGAGATTCGGGCCCCGCCGACACTCCACTGCCTAGGAGATTCGGGCCCCACCACACTCCGCTTTCTAGGAGATTCGGGGCCCGCACAGACTTCGTTGTCTAGCATGCATACAAGTATCACACAGACAACAAGTATATCTAACTCTATCAAACAATTACATATCTCTACTCAAACAATACTATGAGATTCGGGCCCCGCACACTCTCGGCTACTATGAGATTCGGGCCCTGCCCGCACTCTGCTGCTAACATATCATACATACGGGTCGGCCTTGGTGCCGTAGACCCATTCCTACTGAAGGAAACTCACCTCGCAATGTTGATTGCTGAAATCCTGAGTGAGGTATCTCCGATGGTTTCTCCAACAACTCCCCGACTAATCATAACAGAATAACACTTAGTCAAAATCTACTAATCCTCCTTAGGGTAAAATGACCATTTTACCCCTGGTCAAAGATAACACTTTGGTCAAAGTCAACCTTCTAGGTTGACCTAACTCGCTGAGTCAGCATATCGACTCGCCAAGTTCTAAAACTCTGAAACCCTAACATCGCGACTTAACTCGCCGAGTCACCCTATGACTCACCGAGTTTCCTGGCTACTCATCATCGCGATTAGACAAACTAACTCGTCGAGTTATCCTCAGACTCGTCGAGTTCCACCGTAATTTGAAATAGGACAAGATAATCCAACTCGTTGAGTTCCTTGCCAACTCTCCGAGTTCCATGAACAAAACGGGGATCCTCGGTCGGACTCGTCGAGTTCCTATATGAACTCGCCGAGTCCCTTACAGATCTAACCTATACAGCTAATTCCTCAGATCTAGGGTTCCAAAATACAGATCCAGTTCGTTTCGATGGCCCATTTCTATAATGTTGGTGACTTGATGGCTTTGCACACCTCAAATGGACCCAAACTCAAGTTATAACAATCTACTTCCATGAACATGGCCATTTCTTGGACAAGAACGGGTCTAAGACCCTTTTCATGATTCTAAGGGACAAATATTACTTGTAATGGGAATGTTTGACATACAATCTCTGAAGGGTAACATATTCTCCATAAAGGGTCAAAAAGACCCATAAATCAAAACTAGAAGAGATCTAAGCTATGAATCCTCAAGTTAGGGACTTTTTACCTCAGAAGGATGCCAAAAATGGATGAGATCCCGGATCTAAAGCTTCTCTTCAAGCTTGATGGCTTCTAGCTCTTCCAACTCCTTTACCAAGCACAAAAACACACCCAAAAACTTCAAGTTTCTCACAAGAGGGCTCACAAAATGATTTAGGGTTTTCAGCGACAAGGAGGCTGGCAAATGAGGCCCTAAAGTCGGATTAAGCGGCTTAAATAGGGTGAAAACCCCGAAAATAGGGTTTCTTTCTGACGGCCCTACTCGTCGAGTCGAGGCACTCGACTCGTGAAGTAGATCACTTAAATCCCACGTCCAATCTGGCTTCTACTCGATGAGTTAGGGATACAAACTCGTCGAGTAGATCTTACAAAATGAATACTTTTATGATTTAAATGAGTACCAGGACTCGGGCATTACATTTAGACTCACAACTAGAGCAAAAGACAGTTGGTTGTTTCTGATGGGTTTTTAGCATAACAAACAATCCATATGTGTGCATGCAACCCTAATTCTTGGATCTATGTTTTTCTAATTGAACATACAAGAATTGAACAAAAAAAAAAAAAACCCTAGGAGGCATTTATTATTTTCGAAATTAACAACAAGAGAAAGAAAACTAACCTTTGAATGTTATGTAGTAATAACAAACAATTCCTTGTTGTTGTAGAAGCTTGAGAACTAGTGTCACAAGGGTAACAGGTCTAATGGCTCACAAACACACTTAGCAAGAGGATGATATGAGAGAGAAGGATGATGATGAAGCTTCAAAATTTCGGCTCTTCTTAGGGTTTAGAATGTGGCCAAAATCAATAGGGGGTGTAGCTCCTTATATAGTTGTTGTTACTTAGATCCAAAGCTAGGGTTTGCTGGAGGAAACCCTAATTCCTTAGCTTAGAGCCTAAGCAGCCCATGCGTTCCCCATCCAAGGCTTTGGACGAAAATTCTAGGGCCTCCCTAGAAGTTTTCATCCAACCTTTCTAGGGTGGTCCAAGAGCCCAAATCCAAAACTATTAATAAATTACTAAATAACCCCTGCACTTTTAATTAATTCCTTTAATCCCAAAATTAAATCCAAATTAATTTCTGATTAAATATTAATTAAACAACATGATTTCTAATTAATATATTATTTCCATAACATATTAATAAATCATTTATTACAATTTATTAATCAAATAATAAATTCTTCCTCTTTCTTAATAGGTCATCCTGTCAGGTTGCTAATATGAAGGTAACCCAAAAGGATTGTGCTACTATCAATTCAAGTACATACCAATTATAGTTATGGGCTTAGACACCTAATCCAACAGTCTCCCACTTGTATAAGTCTAATAAATATAGTTGCAAGAATAACTTCAAAAATTGACAAGCAAATTATAGTTCTCAAAGCCGCTGTCGAACTCTGACCTAGTCAGTTGTGTGTCCTAAGATAAGTGATCATATAATCCTCCGTTCTTCAAGATATCATGTGGAAAAATGACATGGAACAGAATCAATTTGATTGTCCAATACTTTATTTCCCGATTTTAGATTTGTAATGACAAAGAACTACTAATTGAACACATCAATTTAGTCCTTGTCGGGCCCGACCTAATAAGTCAATACCCAATCATCGAGGGGCCCAAGATATCGCTTTTCCTGTTAGGGCAAATGAAATAGATAAACTTTGACTTATATGCTTACACAATTTACTCATCAATTCATGCACAACAATATATTTTATAACATCAAGTTACTAATGCGTTTACATATCATCAATGTAAAACAAACTCATAAACAACAACTCATATGTCTTCGTTTAAATATTATACGATATTATTGTCTCAGGATTACTCGTGATATATTCCACGAAGTAATTCTCTGAGCATGGGTTAATCCAATACTTAAAATCCATATTTTCAAGTACTCATAAATGTTGCAGCAAACCATTGCTATGTCTAAACCCTTAGACAATCTACAACCCAATTCATGAGAACCTTAATTCATTACTTACTTCCAAGAGTATGAAGTATTTATATGAACACTCCCTTGGGTGTTCGTGGGTATCTTCGTGGTCGGTTAGGTGAGCACCGCTACCAGATCCACTGTTACCACTTGTGCGAATTTGGGTTAGGGTGGCTGTCGTGGCTATTGTTACCGCTGCCTGAAAAGCAGCTAGGTCGAACTATGGCGGGGGTAGTGGCGGTTGACTTGGAGTTATCGGAACAGTGAGTCTGTTCGATTTGCGAGGAGGCATCTTTGCTAAAAGCATACAAAGATGAGATGGAATAAGTCTATAGAAGTGGACACAAACCAAAAGCTGAAAAGACAAGGTTATCCCAGTTCTGAGTGTATCGAGTCCTGACTTCCACAGGGTTCTAGAAACAATTCATAAAAGAGTCTATACCTAAATAAACTCTATGAATTTGAAATGACTATCCTCGAATGAATATCTGTTACCTGAATAACTGATACCAGTTGCATGTAAGAAAATAATCCTAACACATAATGTGAGCAGTGTTTCCACTTGCTCATTAAGTTAACAAGATTACTATTTATTAGTGTGACGCATAAGACGTTTTGGTTACTTCGGTTGCTCCTTCTTTGAAAACTTCTCCTGAATTTGCTCTTGTTCCTCCTGGATTCTTCTGTTGTCTACTATGAGGAAGTGGTTAAATCTATCTAGGCTCTTCGTGCGAGAATGGAAGTGACTAAAGAATCTATGAGATTTAAGGTAACTTTATGGGGTGATCCTCACAGAGTCCTCCTATAATTGCATAGTGTATACAAGTTGTATATAACTTAAGATTAAATAGACCTTCGAATAAGTGATCCTACTCCAAAACCACAACCAAACAAGGAACAGGTAGTGGAGCGTAGATCACAAATTCTAAGTCTATAAATTCTCAATTATATATAACCTTGGAAGTATACACTGCAAGATTATAGACCTATCCGTAAGGGTCTTTTAAGTTATCACAAAAGTTATTTGTATAGTGCCTAAAATACTCCTATATTATTTTAATGTATTCTTCCTGATATGTTTCAAACTTGTTATCGCGTTATAGTATCATAGAATACTCCCATAGTATTCTAACTCTAATGTACTTGATCTAGTATTCTCTCGACTGGTGTCTAGGTAAGTTTTAAGACCGTTGCAACACCACATCACTCCCAAACACATGTCGGTCACATCTCGAATGAATATAGTTGATCAGGCTATATTGATCCTAGCTATGATTACATAACTATTCAGGTTTGACGACAGTGTTCAGCCTTTAAACACTTTAGTTTCGTTTCTTCTTGTGATACTCGGTCTAGTATGTACATGTATAAGCAAGTAGGTATATTTTTATAACTTATCGTTATACTTTTAAACTATACCATTATCCAGAGCACTTAAGCCCCATTGTATTTATAGTTGTATATCTTTTATCGGTTGATATACTTAGTTCACTATAAACAATGCTCTGATACCAATCTTTCACACCCTAAAACCGGAACGGCGGAAACGTTCTGGGGTGGAGGACGTCATGTTTAGTATCACAAGGCATGCATTATAGTAAGAAAAGTAATGAACAACCATTTCATTAGAAAGAAAGCGTTTACAAAGTGTGTGATCACACAACATAAAATACATAAGCAAATAACAAGCAAGACTTGAAACTATACTGCTCCATCTTCTGAATCCCAGTGCGAATACCTGTCTACTAGGCTCCTGAGAATACAAGTTATTTGAAAGAGTTGATCAGCAATTAAGCTGGTGAGTTCATAAGATTTTAGTGATATAAATAAATCGTAAATTCTATTTAGAAAAGTTCGCCAGTTCCTCTTATAAAATCCTATATTTTCTACTTTGGCGAAAGATACGTAAAATGATTCTACAATCCTTTCTGTGAGTATTAAATGTATACAAGTGATATACAACTCAGAGTAAACAAACAATCGATTGAGCACATCTGCTCTAATGCGGAAAGCACACATCCCATTGTTTGTATGATCATTGTAGTATATAACCCCGGTGTACTCACTTATTACTCATGGAGTTAATTGTAATGGTGCCTTTATATTTAATGAAAAGATTCTTTAAGGAAAACTCTTATTTCCTATAATAAAATGGTGACCACGGTGATTACTCCTATAATCACTTAGTTTATACTGGCTATATATGATCTAATATCGAATAGAGAGTTAGTTGGGTGAATCTGCCCTAAGCCCACAACCAAACAAGGAACAGGAAGTAAGGCGGAAAGCACACATCCAACTACCTATTGGATATTAATGATATATATATCCGTGATGTATAAACTAAAGTATTATAGAGTTAATCACATAAGGTCCTTTAAGTTTATACTGGTTTAATAAAATGGATTAAACCTTTAACTGGTAAGTTTCTAGCTTTGCATACCCAAAGTTCTGATTTGGAAAGTATATTCCGAACTAGAAAACTGTGCATTGACTCTGTGTCCTATGAGTTGACCCATACCTGGTACCCTCATGATGACTCAATGTATACTGGACATATATATCTAGAATCGGATAGATAGTAGACTGGGTGAATTTGTTCCAATCCCACAACCAAACAAGGAACAGGAAATGAAGCGGAAAGCGCATATCCTATTACCCGTCGGATCCTACTGATATATATGTATCCTTTGATGTATACATTAGGGAATCATAAGGTTAGCATTATGGTCCTTTCTACTAAACGTAGCCTTCCACCAAGGCATCAAATGTTATGGGTGTTCTTTCCTTGTATTAGTAGGTATTTTCCCAAGTGAGATTATCTTTAACTAAATATAGTTTATACATTAATGAATATGTGAGAAGATCACAAATAAATGTAATAGGGAAAATAATGTTTTACCTCAGCAATGACACCGCTGGTTATAAAGTAATAAAATACAGACTCCAGGTAGTATTAAATGAACGATACACCTCGGGGAGTCTAAAGTAGTAAAATACAGACTCCAGGTAGTATTAAATGAACGATACACCTCGGGGACTCTAAAGTAGCCTTTAGTCCTAAGTCGGTAAATTAAAGGTTTAAATGTGAACTAGTATATAACTAGGAAGATATATAATGATAGTTGATCACCTCGTGCCTGCTAGTCCTGGTACGTGAAATCGTACCAGTGTCAATGCAAACCCGACAAGATATATTATTAGGTTTATCACCTCGTGCCTGCTAGTCCTGGTACGTGAAATCGTACCAGTGTCAATGCAAACCCGGCAAGATATATTATTAGGTTTATCATCTCGCGTTTGCTAGTCCTGGTACGTGAAATCGTACCAGTGTCAATGCAAACCCGACAAGATATATTATTAGGTTTATCATCTCGCGCCTGCTGGTCCTGGTACGTGAAATCGTACCAGTGTCAATGTAAACCCGACAAGATGTATTAACGTGATTTTTCCCGGTACTTAGTATGGTGTATTCCTCCCCGTTTCTCTTCATAGTGGGTTCTCTTTATATTATCGTGTATTGTATCTAGCATGAACTGGATTTCTAAACTATACCTATTATAGTTTACTTTTAATGTACTTGAACTGACTCCTTGCATGCTTTATTGTATTAGAAGGAAATGAATAGTGTTTTTTCTAAACTATACCTATTATAGTTTACTAATGTTTTCCTTGAACTGATATTGAAAAGACTCTTTTATCTACCAAGTTATGCCAGTACTTTAAAAACGGAGTTTTGTGAAACTATAAAGTAACATAACTTTAAAAGAGTTGTTGAAATGTTTTGATCACTTATAAAAGGCATAAACAATATTTTGAAAGATGTTTGAAACAAACAATTACACAATTATCATTGTGTTATCCCCCCCCTTAAAACATTGAAAACAGTTAAAAGATTCATTACGGGGTATGAACTCACCTGATGTGGGTGATTCAACGAATATGCGTGTAAGGATGAGAAGTTCCACGAATGAAGTCCCGAGACACAACAAGTCCTAAATGATATACATTGCCATATATTGACATAAATATAGTGCTTACAAGCAACCAAATGCAAGGAAACACCTTACGGGACTAGGAAATACTTTGTCCAAGTGTTGGAATCACATGTGATTCACTAAATGGGAGTGTACGGCCATATTGTGGGTGTGCGGCCATGGGTGTGCGGCCAGCATCTGTGTGTGGTTGCACACAGGAGTGTGCGGCCGTACAGAGGGCGTGTGCGGTCGTACACAGGGGTGTGCGGCCGTACAGAGGGCGTGTGCGGTCGTACACAGGGGTGTGCGGCCGTACACTCTTCATTCATGCCCAAAATGCCGGTTTTCAGGTGTTTCAAGGCCAATACCAAGTCCAACTAGCAATTGAAGGCCAAACTCTCACCTTGGAGAGTGTTTAAGGTGTGTACGGCCACCTTATGAAGGTGTGTGGCCGTACACCTTCAAGTGATGAAGAACATGAAGAACATGAAGAGCTTTAAGCTTAGATCAAGGTGGTTTACCAGTATAACAAGCTAAATGATGGAGTGATTCACGTTTTTTAGGCCCTTAGAGTGTTCTTGGATGAAGTTTTTAGAGAGAGAAAGTAGTGTGTAGCCAAAAATAGAAAAAGAGTGACTGAGGGGTCTCCTCCTATATATGGAGGTGGGTGTATGGCCAAGAGAGGGGTGTGCGGCCGCACACCCAGTGTGCGGCCGTACGCTCCTGATGTTGGAGTGTAAGGCCCGGATTTGATGCTAAAAGTGTACGTGATCCATTTCTATGCTCAATGCTTGAATGTACTGACCTTTGGACCTTTAAACGGACTCCAAACGAGGCTAAATGATAGCAGAAATGAGTGTGACATCCAGTTGACGTGACTGGCTGAGCTTTGCAAGGCTAAAATTTAAAATTTTTCGGGTTGTCACAAATTCTTCAAGATCGATTGTACTCCCACTGTCCTCTCTGCATATGAGCTCTTTCTCGCGAAAGACTCCCCTTAGTGCAACAAAGACCACATTTTCACTAGGCTGTATAACAAATATCCAAAGGTCTTTTGCGGGTAGCCGATGAAAATACATCTCTCACTTCGAGGTTCAAGCTTGTCGTGAGTCTCTCGCCTAACAAAAGCTTCACAACCCCAAACCTTGATATGTGCCAACGAGGGAACCTTCCCTGTCCATATCTCATGAGGTGTTTTGGAAACCTTCTTTGTTGGGACAAGATTAAGAATTTGGGTGGAAGTCTCTAAGGCATACCCCCAAAATGAGATTGGAAGTGAAGCTCGACTCATCATGTAACGAACCATATCTAACAAGGTTCGATTACGCCTCTCAGCCACACCGTTAAGTTGTGGTGTCCTACGAGGTGTTAATTGTGAAATAATTCCACATTCCTTGAGGTAGTCGTGGAAATCGATACTAAGATACCCACCACCCCTGTCAGATCTGAGCATCTTCATCTTCCTGCCGAATTGATTCTCGACTTCTTGTTTGAACTCTTTGAACTTTTTAAAGGTTTCTGACTTATGCTTGACTAAGTAGATATAGCCATATCTGCTATAATCATTAGTAAAAGTCACATATAATCGATTTGCATCCCTTGTAGTGGATCTGATGGGCCCACACTCATCTGTGTGTATGAGATCCAACAACCCTTCACCTCTTTCAAAAGAACTAGTGAAAGGTGATATAGTCATCTTTCCAAGTAAACAAGACTTGCATCTATCATCTGACCTTAAGTCAAATGATTCCAGCACTCCATCCTTTTGGAGTTGGGCAATGCATTTCTTGTTGACATGTCTAAGACGACAATGCCACAAGCATGGTTGTCTAAACCATTAGACGAATAAATTTGAAAAACACTATTACCTAAATTGTCTACAACCCTCACTGTTTCATACACGTTATCAAAAGGTAATGCTTCAAAATAAAATACACCATTTTTGTAAGGATATATAGAACCATTCTCATTATTAAAGGAATATCTAAAACCTTGTCTATATAAAGCATGAAATGAAATGATGTTTCTCATCATTTTTGATGAATAACAACAATTGTTTAAATCCAAACATAACCCACTACTAAGAACTAAACAATAAACACCAATCTTGGTAATAGGTGGTGATCTCCTATTCCTATAATCATGTTCATCTTCCCATGCTCCACATCCTCACTTCTGTTTATCCCCTGCAAGTCAGAACAAATGTGAAAACCACATCCTGTACTAAGGACCTAAGAATGAGAATATAATGATTTTTTGGATGAGATAGTGTAAATACCTGCCGAGGTTGGCTTCACCTTGCCATCCTTTATGTCTTGTAAGTATTTGGGGCAGCTTCGTTTCCAATTCCCCTTTTCATGGAGGTAAAAGCAAGTAGCCTCCTTACCATCAGAGGCAGGAGGAGCATCAGAATTGGACTTTCCTTTGGGTCCATTGCTTGAGAACCCTGCTTGGGACTTTCCCTTCCAATTCTATTTGTGAGGAGCTTTCCTCTTCTTCCCCTTTCCTTGCCCAATAGCCAAGACAGGAGCAACTTTAGTAGGAGTGGAGGAAATATTATTTCCCTTCATTCCAGTTTCATCAGTTCTCAGCAAACTCTGAAGTTGAGCCAATGTGGTCTCTTGGTTGTTCAAATGATAAGTCATGATGAACTGATCATAATAATTGGGCAATAAGTGCAAGACTATATCAATAGCCAATTCCTCATCAAAGTTCAGATTAATCTTTGGCAAGCGTTCAACATATCGTTGCATACGTTGCAAGTGGCTTGTGACAGACTCTCCGTCCTTCATCTTGCTTGTAATGAGGGACTTCACTTCCTCGTATTTCTCTTGAGGAGATTTTTGATGGTACTTTTCATCAAGTCCTTGTTCATCTCATACGGGAGTAATCATCATAGAACCTTTGTAGCTCAGGAGTCATAGTAGCCACCATGATGCACGCCACTTTGGTAGCATCATTGCAATGTTTCCTATACTCAGGTAGCTATTAAGGAGTAGCTTTTGTTTCATCAATCTCGATGAGTTATTTTTCGAGCGCATACTCTTTTTCGTCGAAGCATAGAGCCATCTTGATGTTTCGCATCCAATCATTATAATTTTGGTGCCATCAAAGATGACTTTCGAGGAGATGCTCAAGAGCGAGAAGTTGTTGGAGGGGTTGTTGTTGTTGGAAGAACTAAAAGCATTGTTTGAAATTGACATCTGAAAAAGAAGTAGGACAAGTTTTGATTAGATAAGAGTACTCCTTAATATAACACCAAATGAAACTTTAAGGCTAGGATCCAACTAAAATAATTCACAATTCAGAAAAGGGATGTCGTAATCTATTTGTAAATTATTTAAAGTTAGGTAAATGACGATTTACCAATTTCACCTTGAAAAACGAAATTTGAACGAATTAGGTTTTAAATGAAATTCCTAGATCTTTTGAGATTCATTGAACTATTCAATGGCATGTTGAATCTCGATGATGCTCTTCCATTTGTGACTGGGATACCGAGGAGCACAAACAAGATGTGAATAACCATGCAAATTAGCTTCGTGGTATCGATGTCATTTATCATCTAATTAATGTGCCAGTTAGCCACATACGCTCCATTAATCTATGATAATTTAGGAGACACCCATTGCCACCCTTTATTAGTCCATATTAGTGTGTCGGTTAACCACACACGCTCCACTAACGACTTATAGAAAGTGCAATGTGCAATTTCATGGATTAGCATCATATTCACATTTATTGAAAACATTTAGTTACTTTATTAATTTCATTATACTTATTAATGAGAATTAAGTTTCCTATCAAACTCATTCGGCTAACGACCCTCCACCAATCAAGGATGCGGTGGGTGAGAGTGGACACCCATTCAACTACCATTTTATAGGCAGTTTCCTTACACCCCCCATATAGATCGGTTTCGTGAATGAGACGTACTAGCGGTTTGACTGAATTGTCTTATACATATAGTAAATATTAAACTTTTAATTTTACATATAGTATAAGGTGTATTTTAAAATTTTCAAAATACTAGGGTTTTTAAATCCTTAAATTTCGAAATTAAATACAATTCTAATTTAAATTTAATATTCAAAAACATTGATTTAATAATTATCTTAGTTAAACCTTTAATTAAATTATTAAACCAATTAAGGATTAAATAATTTAACCTAATACCATATCCCTAAATTTCGAAAATATGGGAGGGATATTATCAAAATCTATAATTATCTAGTTAATCAAATAAGAAGATAATTACAAAAAATAAGAACCCTACCCATAACCCTAATTTTCGAAATTATCATATCATGGGGAGGAAGGCAATGTTTTCAATCATTGCCTTATTTTTTTAAAAACCTTAGCGTTAGGAAAACCTAAATTTCGAAATTGGTAGGCCAAAGGAAATAGTTAAAATCGTAATCCAAATTTTCGAATACTAGGGTTACGAAACCCTAATTTCCGAAAATCACAAGGCCAAAGTGTGACAACTGTCAAATTCACGTAATTCTCGGACTCATGCCTCTTTTTATAAACCTTATATGCACATCATGCCATGGACTAGTAGTATAAATTAGTTAACAATCTTGTAGAAATTAGGATCCAACTAAAATCTAGGACTAATATACTTGACTCTTACAATTTTAGTAAGTTGTCTAGCTACTGTAGGAAATGTTAATACCCGAATTAGAACAAACTCCAAACATTTGTTACAATTGAAAAAGGGTATAAAACCCTTGAAACAATTTAAAATATTCTATTTTCACTTCCATATGATGTTAAATATCTAACAATGTTCCAAAAGCCCAAAAACCAAAATTTATAAACGTTAAAACCTAAAAACTCTATAAGATTTGTTATGAACCACATTGTATCAAATTTAAATAATTAAGTTATAGGATATAATTAAAGATATAAAGATTTAATTATCAACTATTAATCATATTTTATAAGCTAAAAACAATGATTTTTAATGTATCAAGATTGAAATAAATGGGCATTTTTATAAAAATTAGAAGTTTATTAAAAGATTGTTTTAGGGTGCAAAGTCACGCTTGGATGTGGCTTACCCTTACTGATGTGTAAATGAGTTGTCTTTCCTATAAATAGGAAGTGAGTGACACTCATATTTAGTAATGATCATTTTGGAGTGTTAGACTAGAGAGAGAATTTGTACAAAACCCATTTGTATATGTTTTCTAGATCTAATATGAGCTTAAACAGATTTATTTACTCCTTGAGTTCTTAAGTTTACATGATGATTTACTAGATCTTTTCTTATTCCGCACATGCCATCATAATCAACACCACTACAATTGGTATCAAAGCGGGTGTTCTTGATTGGATCAAGAATTGATCCATGGTGGCATTCTTGATTTGTTGAATCTTTTTGATCTTTGATCTTTTTTGTTTTAGAGATTTTTTTTTGGATTCTAGAAATCGAATTCATCTTTGATTCTATTCATAATTCGATTTTCTTCACTAGAATTCAAGTGATTTTTGCTTTCTCTTTCTAGAAAACCCATTTAAAATAACTTTCTCTCTCTAGAAATCTTCAAGTTTTTGTGATCATGGTGCGTTTGGAGTATGATTCTTGGGTTGTAATCATTAAAGGTGTGAAATACAAGGTCAACGAATATCAATTTTATGGGTTATTGTTAAGTGAGTTGATTTCATGGGATTTTGTGGTTTCTTATGGAGGTTTGAAGGATGTTCATGGAAGATTGGTATTTCAACCACTTTCAAAAATTGAATGCTTGTATGATCTTTCCATAATGATGTTAGTTCGTAGTGATAAACGAAAAGAAGGAGATGAAAGAGATTTGTTTAATAAAATATACATTTCTCTTGTTGAAAATCCAAGTGATCTTCATGCTCTTAAGTTTGTTGAAGATGTTCTTGAAGTTCATGATAAGAAGATTCAAGTTGATTCTCATGAAGATGAAAAAGTTTTTTGCTCAATTGGAGTTCAAGCCGATGATATTGTGTTTTCTTGTGATTCGTTTGAACGAATGATTCCTTATCGGAAGCCGGTGATCCAAGAAATTCACAAGTATCAAACTCCAAAAGATTTGATTCAAACTTGCAAAGTTGAAGTTGTCAAGAATGAAGGTGTTCTTGAAATCAAATCTTCAAGATGCAAAAATATGAGATAGAAAAAGAAGAAGAAGATTAAACGGAAGAACAAGTGGGTTTATTAACAATAATCGTTAAATGTTGTGAAGCCGAAATCCGTGAAACAAATTTGGGTTCCAAAGCAACAATCTCCAAAGGTTGCATTGAATTTGAAGTCAAAACCCAAAAGTGTTGGTGGTTCTTTTGAAGATGTTCTTGGATCAATGAAGAACACGAAGAACACGAAGAACGATTTGTACATCACGCATACGATGTTCAAATTGGAGATTTTCTCATTCCAACAAAAGAACCAAGATCTTCTTGATTTGATTCTTTCGTTGAAAATGGAACTCGATTCGTCAAAAATGTATCAGAAATTCTCAAATGGATTACAAAACGTCCATGATTTCGATTCGTATTTTCGTTTTTCAATTTTTGATCGATTTGCTTCATTGGATCAAATCCGTTTCAACCCCATTGATTGATCCAAATATTTTTTTTAAGATCAAAACATCAAAATTAAAATCATTTTCTAAATTCATTTACTATTCATCATTGTTTCAGCCCAATAAATCGAAATCCAATTGTGATAAAATCACTGTTCATTGAATTAATTCAGTCCAATTGGTATGATCTGTTACTGTTCATGATTTTTTTTTATATGGATCGTTATTGTCTTCCCGATACTCATCTTCTTACTTTGTTCTTCAAATCTCACAGTTGAAATTCAAAATCGATTCTATTCTCTTCTCAATCGTTTGATTTGAGTCTCACGTGTTTGATTGACATTTTTGAGTCGAACTAATTTGACTGATTTAGATTTCGATTTTGAAAGTTCGTATTGCTTGGATTATCGTTGAATCTTAATTTGAGTCTAAGTCAAAATTGAAGCTGTTATCAATGGTATTGAGTTCAAGTCGACTATTGAGTTTTGAATAATAATACTTGTTCACGTTAGGATCGATCTGTGATTGTTCTCTTGGAATCGATTCAAAAGAGAAGTCAAACTTGAAAAAGTCAAATCATACTTTCAAGTATTGATTCAAGGGATTGAAGTCGATATTGAGGAGAAACTGTTTTTGGGTTAACACCAAAAAGGGAATGAAGGTTCTATGGTCGATGATTATAAATTCGTTTTTGAAGGTTGATGGTTAGATATCGAGTCGCTTTGATGAAAAACAAAGTTGCTGTTGATTTCATTTTCGGATGATTGCTTGAGATGTCAAACATGATTTCGATGTATGAATCTTGTGTCTAATCTGCAAAGGTCATCTATGTGGAAAGCGAAGGATTGGAATAGTGATATCAAGATTTAGAAGAGTCGATAGTTTGATATCGGTGTTTTGGGCTGATAACTGACATCAAAGAGCTGTTTATTTATTTCGAAGCATTGGAGTAGGTTGGAGTCGGTTGATGAACGAATGGAGTCAGGAAATTGATGTTGGTTAACAGATGGCTTGATAACGAACATATGAAGCAATTTGATTGTTGATTTCGAAAATTGTAGAAGTTGAATGTTGGATTCGTTTTGGTATCGACAGTGGAATCGTTAATGTCGACTGCTTTGGGTTGAAATCAAGTGTATTTGGAGTCGATTTTGAGAAATCGATGATTTGGCTTGGAATGAAACTCAAAACGCGAAGGTTTCTAATTGACTTGTTTGGTTGATGGTCGTAAGGTCGACTGATTGTGGAATTGAAATCGAATTGTTCATGACTGTAAAGCGAAAAATGAAAGTTGGACTTGAGGATCTGATTTCGAAAGTATGCAATGGAATTTGGTTTTTGGGGAAACTGTAATGAAAAGGGAACCTGAATGATTAAGAGGTTACTGTTTACGATTTAAGCGTTCGACATGCTTCGTTTTCAATATTTCGTTGATTAAGAAAAAGTTTCGTTATCAAGGGTGACAATGGAGTGAAGTCGATTGTCGAAGGTTTTTACCAAGCGTCGACATTTGCGACTGGTTCACAAATTGGAGAAGAAGAAATAAAAATTGCGAAATCAGTCCTTAATATTTTGAAAGTTTTACATATTTTACTCACTGTCGACACTTGGAGAATTTTCCGACAGTTTTGAAAAATTAAGGCAGAATTCTCGAATTGGTCCCTGCAACTTTCGAAAGTTTGATAGCTTAAACCCATATTCGAAAGTTGGACTGATTTTCGAAAGTTTGGAAGTGAAGAATGCAGAAGTTTCGAAATGAGTCCCTGAAGTTTCGAAAAGTTGGCAAGCCAAACCCAACTTCGAAATTGGGTTAATTTTCTGAGAAATTGAAGAATGTTCATTTCTGGTCCCTGCAGTTTGTGCGAATTAACATTTTCTGCCCAGTTTCGCAAATGGGGGAGAATTTCACATATTTGGCTGTTTTTGGCGCAACGGGTCCCTGCAGAATTCTGTTATTGACAATTTTTACTCGGCTTTTGGAAAATCTTGCAACTTTCACCCAAAAAGTCAAAAATTTTCACAAATTGGAAATTTTTTTAGGCTTCTTCGTGATTGTTTTTCCGTGCAAGATTTTTGCTGATTCATTTTTGGTACACATCAAAGGGGAGTATTGTGAAGTGCATTCCTCGGGTGCTTCTCACCCTTAATGGGCTTTATAATCATTTTTTTATTATAAAAAGGGGGAGAATGATGGGTATTCGAAGCGGGTTTTTCGGGTATTCATTTGCGGATTTGAAGACCGATGTTACTTCCAGGGGGAGTTTGGTCTTGGTCGCGCGAGCTCGTTGGATATTAAAGTTGGACATCCAATCCTAACTTAGAGGGGGAGAATGTTAGGGTGCAAAGTCACCCTTGCATGTGGCTTACCCTTATTGATGTGTAAATAAGTTGTCTTTCCTATAAGTAGGAAGTGAGTGACACTCATATTTAGTAATGATCATTTTGGAGTGTTAGACTACAGAGAGAATTTGTACAAAACCCATTTGTATATGTTTTCTAGATCTAATATGAGCTTAAAAAGATTTATTTACTCCTTGAGTTCTTGAGTTTACATGATGATTCACTAGATCTTTTCTTACTCCGCACATGCCATCATAATCAACACCACTACAGATTGAAATAAGAAGTTTATAAATTTTAATTTTAAGGGAGATGGAGCCTCTCTCACTCATAAATTCGGCCACCCTCTTCAAGACACCCCATTTCCCTTACACTTCAACTTCCTCTTCACTTTCTCTCTCACTCTATCATTTACAACACTCAAACTCTCTCTTTCTCTCTCTAAACCCACAAAATTCTCCAGCCAAGCACATCTCCCAAACTTCAAATCTTCATCTTCTAGAGTTGTTCTTTAAGGTAAACACGAAAATCCTTCATTCTCCTTGACTTTTCATTCTAGGTTTGAAGGTTTTTCTTACACTTCTCCTTCGCCTACACCCTTCTTTATAAAAATTCATGAGAATATTGAGAATAGCCATGAATTTCGAGTATGATAATGATGGTGGTAGGTTTCACCCATGAACAACATGCATGTTGTTTGATGGTGAAATCCAAGGACCAAAACCTATGTCAAACCCTAAAATACAGATTTTTACAAGTTTTAAAGGTTCATCTACCTTATGCATTCAAGTTTTTCCTTTGAAAACATCACTATGATTAAAATATATCCATACACGGTCTTCACACCGTAATGCATGTGATTAACATCAAGTTAAAGAGCTTGACGATCAAAGTACATTGTTAATAGTGCATGTAAATGATTTTATTCATGAAAAAATCTAAATATCCTTTTCTGTTCAAAACAAAATTTTCTTAGAATCCCAGTAAGATAATAAGAGGATCTGAAAATCGCAAGAGTTTTTATCATTTCCTTGATTTATTAAAATTGTTACAAGGAAACACGGTCATACATCATTTAAAATACTTTCTGACGTCTATAAATCCTAGATAGATTCGTGGATGATCCCTAAAGTAAAAAATGATCTCTCCATAAGATTCATCGATTTTTGTTACTGTTTATTCTGGTTTTGAATTTTCTTTTTGTTTAGTTCCAATAAATCAGAAAACCACTTTAGGGAATGCGAAATGCTTAACTATGGTTTTTCGCAGATCCTTCCTCATATGGAATACTCATAAAAATATTTTGGTAATTTTGCATAATGCATACCTATTTTTCCTCGATTTTTGCATTTATAATGGACTAAAGATAGGAAAACTAGTTCTACTCATCCAAAATTCATGAAAGTTTACCTGAAAACCGTATATAATATTAGGATGTTAACTAAAAATTTGGATGATTTTTCTCTTCTATATGCTACTTTTCTTCTATTTTTCTAAGATTAAATACACTTAAATTCACAAAATCAGACTCCATTATATAAAAACCACATTTGGTATTTTTCCCAGATTATGTATATTGTTTAGTTCCAATAAATCAGAAAACCACTTTAGGGAATGCGAAATTCTTAACTATGATTTTTCTTAGTTCCTACCTCATGTGGAATACTTATAAAAATATTTTAGTAATTTTGCATAATGCATACCTATTTTTTCTCGATTTTTGCATTTATAATGGACTAAAGATAGGAAAACTAGTTCTACTCATTCAAAATTCATAAAAGTTTACCTGAAAACCTTATATCATATTAGGATGTTAACTAAAAATTTGGATGATTTTTCTCTTCTATATGCTATTTTTCTTCTATTTTTCTAAGATTAAATACACTTAAATTCACAAAATCAGATTCCATTATATAAAAACCACCTTTGGTATTTTTCCCAGATTATGTACACTATAAATGAAGTTTACAAAATTTTTGGTAATTTACTTTAACAGTTTAATAATTATTCACCAATTAATAATTATTTAAGAGAATAAAACAAAGAAAAATAGCCAAACTAATTGAAAAATATCTTTTATATTTTTAACAGCCTCTATATGTACAATACTAGTGTTAAAAAAGGGTTGTGTAATTTTTGGAAACTGTTTTCTATTTTTCTCCATTTTCGTTAGAATAAATGCACAAAAATCATAAAATCGGGTTTAACTGTTTAGAAATCCGTTTTTATATTTTCCCAGTCTGAGTATGTTTTATAACATTGTTACAAAATGTTTTGGTAATTTTGGAAATTGTTTTCTATTTTTCTCCATTTTTGTTAGAATAAATGCACAAAAATCATAAAATCGGGTTAAACCGTTTAGAAATCCATTTTTATATTTTTTCCAGCTTAAGTACATTTAATAGTAGTAGTAAAAAAAATTTGGGAATTTTTATCATCCGAATTCTATTTTTCACGAATTTATGCTGATATAAAGGCTTAGACATTTGGAAACATAGCTAATAACATCAAAAATTCAAGGGAAATTTTCTGGAATACGTCTACTGTATTTGGAATGAAAATGTAAAGTTTGAAAATTTTTGGGAACTGTGTTATAACATTTTTGGATTTTAGGAGTTTAAAACATCATTAAATGTGTTGAAATACCCTCAATTAATATTACAAAAATCTGGAAATTAATATTCAAAATTGTTTTAATCACATGAGTTATAAAATATCACAATTTCAGAAAAATTGTTACCCATTTAATATAAAACCAATATTAGAACAAAAATTTGGCATTTCTCTATCTGTATAATTTAGTTTATTAGCATTAGATTTCAACATAGAAACTCACTAGCGTGTGTTTGATGTCGTAGGATCCCGGTAGTAAGGTGTTGGTGTATTTTGATGCACCGCTTGTAGCAACTTTGTGAGTATTCACGACTCCCCTTATATCCGGTTTTTATGTTTTGGGGTGGAAAAGCATGTCCGAAAAGCTATTTATTATTTATTGTATTTAAATTGAATTGTATAAAACTTGATTGCTATATTTTTCTATATTTTGCTATGTATGTTATGCAATTTGAAACATGAGGCCTTATCGTCTTAAGTCCCTTCCCTTACACTTTACTCCAACCATTAACTCTTTGAGCCAATGGTCATTATGGATAGCGCTATTCGGAATTGAAAATTCCTCACTCGCCCGATTGTTGGAGTGCATGATACCATGTAATCTATGGAACGATAAGCATAGATCTTGATAGGGCATCAGTCATAGGCTTGGTTGTGAATTGATTTTTTGCTCATATACATTCAAACTAACTTACTTATTATAGCAACAAACTTTGTTTCTTATTATAGCAACGAACTTTGTTTCTTATTATAGCAACAAACTTTGTTTCTCATTATAGCAATGTACTTGTATCTATGCAAACTTTTATTTTATCAAACCTTGATTTAGTACACCTGTGAACTCACCAACTATTTTCATAGTTGACGCTCGTTTTACATGTTTTTTCAAGAAATAATTAGTAATTGGATAAAAAGATTGTTATTTTGTGGAAGTTATTTTATGAATTTAACTTTATGAAGTTAACTTCATAGTTGACGCTCGTTTTACATGTTATTTTCATAGTACACTTGCATCATGTGGAAGTTATTTTATGAAGTTAACTTTTGAACAATGTTATTTTGGGAAACTTGTATTTTGTTTTGTTTAAATTATGGGTTGTAAACTTGTAACTACTACTATGGTGATGTATATTTATCTTTTGCAATGAAACCTTTATCATTGTTATATCTTGTGTTTCCACTTTAGCGCGGTGTGACATAAATGGTATCAGAGCAAAAGTTATAGAGAACATCAGTTTTCTTTTAAGAAAACACAACCTATAACCAAAATCTATAAATTTTATTTTAAATCGAACATACTAAAAATGTAATTAGGTCGGAAGTTGTATTATTGGACCTCAATTAGACATATCATGATCACCTACGTTTAATTAATGAAAAATTTATACAAAGCTTGAGCTAATTACAATGGGAATATGTTCAACCAAAATTTTGTGAAAACTTTATTTCAAAAATTAAAAGATGAATTTTGGTGTGTGTAAGCATTGCATATTATAGGCATTCATTGTAATTTATTTCATGACTCATTAAAACTATGTCTCAGTCCACTATGTCGACATCGTCATCCTCTTGTGCTACCCCCTTGGCTGATGAGTCCGGCTATGTCACCGTTGTCCCTCGAAATGATCCCCTCGCCTTTATGGAAGAAGACCCCTCAGAAGACAGAGGAGACTCGGTGGAGATTAGTAGCGACAGCGCCCTGGGTCAGCAATGCGAGGTATCGCCTGCATCAGTGTTGCCACAGCCGCCACCCTCTGGGCCTCGTATCCGACACACTACAAGGAAGAACATCTCTAGGCCCGTGCGGATATCATACGATAGAGTAGGACCCAACATGGCAGGACCGAGAGCACCCCCAACACATCAAGTTATATGGATATCTGTCAGGCAGGCATGTATGACCGATGAGGAGTCCCGAAGAATGCAGTGGATGGCAGCGGATCTACGACAGAGTCTTGTAGTGATAGCTGGGTATCAAGAGGTTTTGGATGAGGTGATGACAGGAATGAGAATCCTATTTCAGCATGCGATGGAGGCTACCTATACTGCTAGAGCTGCCAAGCGAGTGGCAGGTCGTGCAGTGACAACATGTTATGTGTTCGGAGGGCTGTTACTGATTATGGTGTGGATGTTTCTTGTTGGGATAGCGATTCGTATTTGGTTCTATTTTCAATATTTTATTTTATAATGTATTGAAAACCCATGTGGGGTGTCTTTTGGAAGAAACATTAAAACTTTCTTTTTGGAATGATGTATTGTTTTGGTATGAAAACTATTTCAAATGGTCATGAAAAATATTATTTTATGCTTGAAAATTTTTACTATGAGATCAAAACCTAGATTTTATTTAGTCAGTGGTTGAATAAAAAAAGTTTTTTCTTTTTCTTTCTTTTTGTGAAATCTATATGCATAGTAATAATGCAAACCGTGAATTTAACAACACATATGGTTTTCAAAATGGTAGTGAACCAAATATTATACATTATTTTATATAGTTATACATATTTCTTCATTTGTGTCTTAGAACCCTGTCAGGAAGGCCTACTCGCGTGCGCCCACAGAACGAAACACCCGATGTTGCTCAATTGGTAGCACAACAACTCATGGCAGCAATCCCAAAAATTGTTACTCAAGTAATTGCGGGTCTTAATGCTAACCAAGGAACTAGATGAGGAAATCAGGGAGGCAATGAAAGAGAATGCAACTACAAGTCTTTTATTGTTTCCAAACCTAAGGAATTGCATGGAAAGGAAGGTGCGGTCGGGTTGCTGAAATGGATTGACAACATGGAGTCGGTCCTTCACATTATCAAATGCCTCAAACACAACAAAGTGGAGTATGCAACTTGTCTACTCCAGGATAGGGCATTGACCTGGTGGAATACCCTAGTGCAAAACCGAGGCTGTGCAGCGGCATATTAGCTAACTTAGGAAGACCTGAAGAAGCCACTGATAGAGGACTATTGTCCCAAGGATGAAATTCAGAAGCTTGGATCTGAGTTCTGGAACCATTCTATGGTTGGAACATAAATATAGAAGTACACAATCTGATTCCATGACCTAGCAAAACTGGTACCTCACATGGTCACTCCTGAGGAGAAGCGGATTGACCGCTACCTTTGAGGTTTGGCGCCTGATTTGAGGAATGGTTACTGCAGCTAACCCAACCACCATTCAAAGTGCAGTAAGTCTAGAAAATCGACTCACAATTGATGTGATTCGAACGGGAGCCTCGAAAAAGGAAAACTCTAGTAGCAAGAGGAAGCTAGCAAATCAAGGAGAGACGAAGTTTGAAGACAAGTCAAGGAGGAAGCAGAAAGTCTCAAGAAACATTATGGTAAGAGCCCAGGAGCAAGAACCGGTGAAAACTCAGGAACAAAGAGTCATGAAAACTCAGTAACAGAGAGTCGTGGAAACTTAGGAGCTAAAGTAGTACACATGACCGCATCCGAAGTGAAACAAGTGTAACTTCCATCACGAAGGAGCTTGCCCTGTGTGCCGAATATGTAACCAGACATGCCCTTACCCGAAGTGTTGTAAGCTGCATATGGATAGAAAAAGGACATGTTACGAGTGCGGGAGTACTGATCACCTTCGTGATGCTTGCGCCAAACTGATCAGGGGGGCTAGTAACAAGGGCAAGGGCCAGACTAGGCAAAATTTCCAAGGTAATCAAGGTGGGCGGGCAGGAGGTGTAGCCATTGTGATTGATGCAGAAGAAGCTCGTTAAAACCCTGAAGTGATTACAGGTACGTTCCTCCTAAACAATCACTTTGCATCAGTCATAGTCGATGCGGGAGAATATAGGAGTTTCGTTTCTTTATCATTTAGACCATTAATTGACTTGAAATCAAGAAAGATGAGGAATACTTATGCTATTGAACTTGCTGATGGGTATGACATTAGGGCTAATGAAATAATTTCAGGTTGTACTTTGAACTTAGCTGATGGACTCTTTAGCATTGACCTAATTCCCATAGACTTAGATAGTTTTGATGTAATAGTAGGAATGGATTGGTAATCCAAGAATAGGGCGGACATTAGTTGTTATGATAAAGTCATTAGAATACCTCTCCCCAAATACAAAACCCTTATCAAACACGGTGAGAAGCCGGGAAGAAGTTTAAACATTGTGTCAAGCATGAAGATAAACACGTCCCTGAAGAAGGATTGTATTGCATTCATGGCCCACGTGGTAGAAAGAGAACTCGGAGCTAAGCAAATCAAAGAGATCCCGGTGGTTCCAGACTATCCCGAAATGATTCCAGAGGAATTACCCGGTCTACCCCCACACAAACAAGTCGAATTTCTAATCGACTTAATTCCCAGAGCGACACCAGTATCAAAAGCACCATATCGCCTCGCGCCATCCGAGATGCAAGAATTGTCCAGAAAACTTCAAGAACTTCTAGACAAGGGGTTTATACGACCAAGTTCTTCATCTTAGGGAGCCCCGGTGTTGTTCGTCAAAAAGAAAGACTAGTCATTCCGAATGTGTATTAATTGTAGAGAACTGAACAAGTTGACAATCAAGAATCGATATCCTCTTCCTCGAATTGATGACTTGTTCGATCAGTTGCAGGGTGCTTCATACTTCTCAAAGATCGACCTCCGATCAGGATATCATCAACTAAGAGTTCAAGAAGGAGACATTCATAAAACAACATTTAGAACCCGTTATGGAGATTATGAGTTCTTAGTCATGCCTTTTGGACTAACGAAAGCGCCCACTTTTTTCATGGATTTGATGAACACGGTCTGGAGACCATACCTAGACAAGTTCGTAATCGTATTTATTGATGACATACTTGTTTACTCGCGAACCAAAGATGATCATGAACGACATTTGAAGCTATGTTGGAGCTACTGAAGGAGCAAAAAGTGTATTCCAAGTTACGTGTCAATTTTGGATTCGGGAAGTACATTTCCTTGGTCATGGGGTCGGCAAAAAAGGAATTCATGTAGATCCAGCTAAGATTGAGGCAATTAAGAAGTGGGAACCCCCAACACCCCGACATAAATATGACAGTTTCTAGGATTAGTTGTGTACTACAGACGCTTCATTGAGAATTTCTTAAGGATTGCTCAACCATTAACATCTTTGACCTAAAAGGAAAGAAAATTTCTCTGGGAAGAGAAACACGAAGAATATTTCCAAATCCTGAAAAACAAACTATCTAATGCACTAATTCTTGCCTTATCAGATGGATAAGAGAATTTTGTAGTGTATTGTGAGGCGTCTCATCAAGGTTTAGGATGTGTATTAATGCAAAATGATAAGGTTATTGTGTATGCTTCCAGACAACTCAAACCGCATGAGAAGAATTATATAACCCACGATCTAGAACTAGGAGCAATAGTTTTCGCTCTTTTGATATGGTGGCATTATTTGCACGGAACCAAGTGCAACATTTATACCGACCACAAAAGCCGTCAGCATATCCTACATCATAAAATGTTAAACATGCGGCATAGGAGATGGGTAGAGTTGTTTAGTGATTATGACTGTGAGATACGATATCACTTAGGCAAGGCTAACGTAGTAGCCGACGCTCTTAGCAGAAAAGAAAGAGTGAAACCATCCCGTGTGAGACCTTTGGGAATGGTAATACAGACAAGCTTGAAATCTCAAATCATTGATGCCCAGGAGAAAGCCTTGATCATGGAAAATCTTCCAGGTGACACTTTACATGGTTTAAAGGTGAGATTTGAAACCAAACCCGATAGAGTACGTTATTTTAAGGACAGAGTTTGGATTCCAAGGGTTAACAAGTTGAGAGACATAGTACTAGAGGAGTCTCATCGATCTAAATACTAAATCCACCCTGGAGCGGATAAGGTGTACAAAGATCTTAAAGAGTACTATTTGTGGCCTGGAATGAAAAAGGATATCGCCTTGCATGTTGGGAAGTGTTTTACAAGCCCAATTGTCAAAGCTGAACATCAAAAACCATCTGGCTTACTGTAACAGCATGAAATTCCACAATGGAAATGGGAGCAAATATCTATGGATTTCATTACCAAACTTCCTAGAACTTCTAAAGGTCATGATTCGATTAGGGTGATAGTGGATCGATTGAAGAAATCTGCTCACTTTCTCCTTATTCGAGAAGACTTCAAGATGGAAAAATTGGGCCAAGTCTACATCGACAAAATTGTTGCTCTGCATGGTGTACCTCTGTCTATCATTTCTAATAGAGATAGTCGTTTCACATCATGATTTTGGTGGATGTTACAAAAGGCTCTAGGAACCCAGATAAATTTAAGCACATCTTACCACCCTCATACAGATGGGAAGACGGAGAGAACAATACAAACATTGGAAGATATTCTACGGGTGTGTGCCATTGAATTCAAAGGAAATCGAGATACTTATTTGCCTTTAATCGAGTTTTCCTACAATAACATTTCCCACACGAGTATCCGATATGCTCCATATGAAGCATTGTATGGACCCAAGTGTCGTTCTCCATTGTGTTTGACAGAAATCGGAGATAGACAATTATCTAGAATAGACCTTATCCGGGAAACAACTAACAAGATTGCTATCATTAGAGATAAGCTTAAATCCGTTAGAGATCTTCAGAAAAGTTATGCGGACAATCGTCGAAAAACATTAGAATTCCAAGTCAGAGACAAGGTACTTCTAAAGGTGTCGCCTTGGAAAGGGCTTGTACGTTTTGGTAAGAAAGGAAAACTAAGCCCAAGATATGTTGGACCCTTTGAAATCATTGAAAGGATCGGTCCGGTGGCATAAAAACTCCAATTACCCCAAGTGTTAAGCGCTATTCACAACACATTCCATGTCTCCAATCTTAAGAAATGTTTAGCCGACAAAGCATCGATAGTACCTCTAGAGGAAATCAAGATCAATGATAAGCTGAATTTCGTTAAGGAGCCGATAGAAATCCTTGATAGAGAGGTGAAACAACTCAAGCGGAGTAAGATTCCGATTGTAAAAGTTCGATGGAACTCAAAATGCGGGCCGGAATACACCTGGGAGCATGAGGACTTCATGAAGGAAAAATATCCGCAACTTTTTCCATGCGATGACAAATGATGACATAAATTGAATTTCGGGACGAAATTCTTTTTGAGTGGGGGATACTATGAAAACTGTCAAATTGAGGTCATTCTCGGACTCATGCATCTTTTTATAAACCATATATGCACATCATGCCATGGCCTAGTAGTATAAATTAGGTCACAATCTTGTAGAAACTAGGATCCAACTAAAATCTAGGACTAAGATACTTGACTCTTACGATTTTAGTAAGTTGTCTAGCTACTGTAGGAAATGCCAATACCCGAATTAGAAACAACTCCAAACATTTTTTACAATTGAAAAAGGGTATAAAACCCTTGAAATAAATTAAAATCTTCTAATTTCACTTCCATATGATGGTAAATATCTAACAATGTTCCAAAAGTCGAAAAATCCAAATTTATAAACGTTAAAACCTAAAAACTCTACAAGATTTTTTATGAACCTCATTATATTAAATTAAAATAATTAAGTTATAGGATATAATCTTAGATATAAAGATTTAATTATCAAACATTAATCATATTTTATGCGCTAAAAACAATGATTTTTAATGTATCAAGATTTAAATAAAGGGACATTTTTATAAAAATTAGAAGTTTATAAAAAGATTGAAATAAGAAGTTTATAAATTGAAATTTTAAGAGAGAGAGAGAGAGAGAGAGGGAGCCTCTCTCTGTCACACCCCCAAACCGGAACGGCGAAATCATTCGGGGGTGGAAGACGTCATGTCAAGTATCACAAGACATGGATTATAGTAATCAAAGTAACAACAACCATTGTATCGATAATATAATATTTACATTATGTTTAAAAACATTACTTGAAATACATGATAAGTATAACAAAAGATAAGACCTAAAGCTCCATCTTCGCAACTCCTGGGAGAGAGTACCTGTCCACTTACGACCCTGAAAATACAAGTGGTTTGAAAAAGTGTCAACATTAAAGTTGGTGAGTTCATAAGTATTTTTGTTATAGAAAGTACATCCTTTATTCTTTTGAAAAGTTCGTCAGTTCCTCTAGAAAATCCTACATTTTCTACTGTATATGAATGATAAGTAAAACAACTCGTGATTTTCCCTTCTACGAGTACTTAGTGAATACAAGTCATATACATTTAGATCGAACAGATAGTTGATTGTGTGGTTCTGACCTAAGCCCACAACCAAAAAAGGAACAGGAAATGAGGCGGAATCCATACATCCCACTATCTGTCCGATCTTCATGTATCTAACCCTGATGTATTTACTAAGTACGTTAAGTTTAATGATCCTTTAATTTGAAAAACGTTCCCTTAAGAAAATCCTATATTTTCTTAATAAGTAATATGACTGTAGTTAATCCTTTTGTAATCATTCAGTGAATACTGATTATATATAATACAGATCGATTAGACAGTTGAATTCGTGAATCTGCCCTAAGCCCACAACCAAACAAGCAACAGGAAATGAGGCGGAAATCACACATTCCACTGTCTACCGGATCTTTATTATATATAATCCTAATGTATTCATCAAGTAATTACATAATAAGATAGATCAATTCTAAATTGTCTTTCACACTTATAAAAGGGTTCTCGGTTTAAACAATTCAATTCTAAATTGAGCAAAACTTCTAATAAAAGGGTTTTTAAACACATATAGAATTTAAATATAACTTAATAAGATAGATCAAAATAAGAAGTTCGACTTTAGTTGACTTTCACTATAACAAGAATAATGGGTTGTCACACCCCTTTTCCCCAAAAATCTCAATCATTCTATCTTCCCTTACACTTCAACTTCCTCATCACTGTCTTTCACACTCTATCATTTACAACACTCAAACAATCTCTTTCTCTCTCTAAACCCACAAAATTCTCCAGCCAAGAACACCTCCCAAACTTCAAACCTTCAACTTCTAGGGTTGTTCTTCAAGGTAAACACAAAAATCCTTCATTCTCCTTCACTTTTCTTTCTTGGATTAAAGGTTTTTCTTACACTTCTCCTTCTCCTACACCCTTCTTTATGAACATTCATGAGCACAGCCCTGAATGTCGAGTTTGATGATGGTGGTGGTAGGGTTTCACCCAAGAATAACATGCATGTTGTTTGATGGTGAAATCCAAGGACCAAAACCTATGTCAAACCCTAAAATACGGATTTTTACAAGTTTTAAAGGTTCACTATGAACAAAATATGTCCATGCATGGTCTTCAAACCGTGATGCATGTGATAAACATCAAGTTAAAGAGCTTGATGATCAAAGTACATTATTAATAGTGCATGTAAATGATTTTATTCATAAAAAAATTTAAGTATCCTTTTCTATTAAAAACAAATTTTTTTCAGAATCCCAATAAGATAATAAGAGGATCTGAAAAATCCCAGAGTTTTTTCTCATTTCCTTGATTTATTAAAATTGTTACAAGCAAACAGGGCCCTAAATCATTTAAAATACTTTCTGACATATACAAATCCTAGATAGATTCGTGGATGACCCCTAAAGTAAATAATGGTCTCTCATTAAGTTTCATCGATTTTTGTTACTGTTTAGTATGGTTTTGAATTTTCTTTTTGTTTAGTTCCAATAAATCATAAAACCACTTTAGGAATTTGAAATGATTATCTATGATTTTTCGCAGATCCTACCTCATGTGGAATACTCATGAAACTATTTTGGGAATTTTTCAAAAAGCATACCTATTTTTCAACGATTTTTGTATTTATAATGGATTAAAGACGGGAAAAATAGTTCTACTCATCCAAAATTCATGAAAGTTTACCAGAAAACCTTATAATATATTAGTATGCTAAATAAAAATTTAGATGATTTTTTTCTTCTATACACTATTTTTCTTCTATTTTTCTAAGATTAAATACATTTAAATCCACAAAATCAGACTCCACTATATAAAAATCACCTTTGGTATTTTTTCCAGATTATGTACACTGTAAATGAAGTTTACAAAATTTTTAGTAATTTACTTTAACTGTTTAATAATTATTCACCAATTAATGATTATTTAAGGGAATAAAACAAAGAAAAATATCCAAACTAGTTGAAAAATATCTTTTATATTTTTCACTGCTTCTATATGTATAATAGCAGTGTTACAAAAAGTTTGTGTAGTTTTTGGAATCTGTTTTCTATTTTTCTCCATTTTTGTTAGAATAAATGCACAAAAATCATAAAATTGGGTTAAACAGTTTAGAAACCTATTTTTTTATTTTTCCTAGATTAAGTATACTTAATAAAAGTGTTTCAAAAGTTTGAGTAATTTTGGAAACTGGTTTCTATTTTTCTTCATTTTTGTTAGAATAAATGCACAAAAATTATGAAGTCGGGTTAAACCGTTTAAAAATCCATTTTTATATTTTTACCAGTTTAAGTATATTTCATAGCAGTTGTACAAAATGTTTGGGAATTTGTATCATCTGAATGCTATTTTTCACGAATTTATGTTGTTATGAAGGGTTAGAAATTTGGAAAAATAGCTAATAACATCAAAAATTCAAGGGAAATTTTCTGGAAGACCTCTACTGTATTTGGAATGAAAATGTAAAGTTTGAAAAATTTTGGAAACTGTTTGATCGCATTTTTCGATTTTAGGATTTTAAAACACCTTTAAATGTGTTGAAATACCCTCAATTAATTTTACAAAAATCTGGAAAATAATATCCAAAATTGCCTTAATCACATGAGTTATACAATATCACCATTTTAGAAAAATTGTTACCCATTTAATATAAAACCAATATTAGAATATTTTTTTCGCATTTCTCTATATGTAGAATTTAGTATATTAGCATTAGATTTCGATATAGAAACTCACTAGCGTGTGTTTGATGTCGTAGGATCCCAGTAGCAAGGCTTTGGTGTATTCCGAGGCACCACTTGTTGGAACTTAAAACATTGTGAGTATTCACGACTCCCCTTATTTTCAGTTTTTATGTTTTGGGGTGGAAAAGCATGTCTGAAAAGCTATTTATTATTCATTGTATTTAAATTCAATTGTATCAAACTTGATTGCTATATTTTGCTATATTTCACTATATATGTATATGCAATTTGAAAAATGAGGCTTTCTCGTCTTAAGTCCCTTCCCTTACACTTTACTCCAACCATTAACTGTTTGAGCCAATGGTCATTATGGATAGTGCTATTAGGAATTGACAACTCCTCACTAGCCCGATGGAGTGCATGATACCATGTAATCTATGGAACGATAAGAATAGATCTTGATAGTGTTGGGTTTTGAGCACTATAACACCTCCTAAGTGCACATGCAACCCTAAATTCTTTGGATCTATGTTTTCTCTAATTATACATGCATTTTCTATTTCCAAAGCATTCACCCTAACTAGCATACAATTGAAGATATATAACAAAACTTTGGTTTGGATGCTTACCTCTTGAGTAGGGTAGAGTTCTTTACCTTTGAAAGCTTGAGAACCTCAAGTGTGATGCCTATAATGGCTCACAAACACCAATATGCAAAAGGAGGTTCTAAGAGAATAAGTAATTTGTCTCTATTGAAGGTGCAACCAATTTTGGAGCATGGAGGGGGTTCTTTATAGTTGTGGAAAGTGCTAGGGTTACACTTTTCAAACCCTAATGATCAATGACTTTCCACATTCCTATGATGCATGGGTTTAACCTCCATGGACTATCCATGGGTTATATTTTTGGTTTAGCGCACTTACATAATCATGGATCACTTAGCCCATACTATAAGTATCATTGATTTTTATAATCAATCCCTTCATATTTAATTAGTCTCTTTTAACCACAAAATTAATTCCAAATTAATTCTTGGACAATACTAATTAAATAACCATATTAATATATTATACTTATAATATATTAATAAATCGTAAATAACCTTATTCTCATAAAACCATCCTATCAAATTTCACTACTGAAGGCAACCCAAGAGGACCATGCTACTATCGGGTCAAGTACATACCAGTTATAGTTATGGGCTTAGACACCAAATTCAACAGTCTCCCAGTTGGATAAGTATAATAACTATAGCTGCCTATGTGACTTCAGGATCCGACTTAGGAATCGTAAGCTTCCAAAAGCCGCTGTCAACTCTGACCCAGTCAATGACACATCCTTTAGATAAGGGATCATATACTCCTCTGTTCTCAAGATATCAGCTAGACAAATACATGGAACAATGTCATACTTATTGTCCAACAGTTTGTTTCCCGATTCCGATTTGTCTGACATAGAACATAACTAAACACATCAATTTAGTTCTGAACGGGTCCGACACATAGGTCAAAAAAATCATCGAGGGGCCCAAGATATTGCTTTTAATCCTCTTAGGATAAAAGGAACAGATAAACTTCGACATTATATGCTTGTACTGACTACTCATTAAACCATGCACAACGACACATTTTATAACATCAAGTTACTGATGCGTTTTCGTGCCATCAATGCATGAATAACTCATAGTCAACAACTCATATATCTAGGTTTAAAGACATATATATGATATTATCGTCTCATGATCACTCGTGATAAATTCCATGAAGTGATTCAAGTGAGCGCGAGTTGATCCAATACTCAAATCTTATTTCAGAAGTACTCATGAATAGTGTAGCAAACATGTTGCAATGCCTAACTCCTTAGTCAATCCTACAAGCCAACTTATAACAGTCTTCTTTCATACCTACTTCCAAAGTATGAACGAATGTGGATAGTTTGAATAAATCTTATTTATTCTGGAAGTCAAAACATGCAAAATGAAACAATAATAAATAATTGACAGAAGACAGTAACTTTACTTATAAATAAAACTCATTTTATTCATCATCAAATGTCAATTACAATTTAGCTATTACAAGTTTCGGTTTATCTAATCACTAAAACTAATATCGTCCTTTAGCCTAATGCCCCTCGTCTGCTGCAAGTGCTTAACCATAGTTAGTCCCTTTATAAGGGGATCTGTTCGGTTGTCCTCTGGCGATATCCTCTTCACCACGAGGTGCCCTTCTTCTACTTGATGTCTTATGAAATAGTACTTTGTGTCAATATGTCTGGATCTTCCATGATCTCTCGGTTCCTTGGGAAACCTGGTGAGTACACAGAGATTTCAATCCCACAATGTTATATCATATATGTAATTTAGAACTCACAAAATATACATTTTCACCATATATATATATATATATATATATATATATATATATATATATATATATATATATATATATATATATATATATATATAAGAAACTCTTACCCCACCCCGTTAATCCTTACAATGAGACTATCCATACTCTCGGACCTTTAATTTTACATGTTAATTAACCCATACTCTCGGATCTAATTCATGCTCTCGGATCAATAATTGTGCCCATTCCATACTCTCGGATTAGGGACAAGTGTCTATGTGTAAATCTATTATGCCGGATTAACGACAAATGACTATGTCCTATCCATACTCCCGGACTGAGGACGACTGACTATGTCTTAATCCATACTCCCGGACTAAGGACAACTGACTATGTCTTAATCCATACTCCCAGATTAATGACAGTTGATTATGTCCAATCCATACTCTCGGACTAGAGACAATGACTATGTCTAATCCATGCTCCCGGATCAATGACATATACTAAAGTTCTATTCTCTGAGTATAACTCACTCGTACTCGTAAGAAAATACTACCGAATATTCCTCATAATTAATTTAGGTTTACTCTTTATCCTAAATCATCATATATAATCAGGTATGTTCTTTAACACGTATTTCAGACAACATCAATTAACTCGCACATAAACATATAATTAATACTTAAATCAATACTTGTATTAAAATGATGTTCATGAAAGGAACTACGCACTCACCTGCGAAGGTGGTGAGTCGGTACTCGGACAACACTTCGTTTACTTTAAAGCAAATTTCCGTTGACAAAACCTGGTATCATTTCCACTAGAATCTAGTCTAATGTTCGACGAGACTAATTAATAGTCTAGCTATTATTACTATTATATAGGCGTTAAACAATACTCTTCACTCACTATGTACAGACAGGGGTCAGACATGAAACACCGGAGGGCAGGATCATTTTGGCATATAGCACCTCTGAAATCCAACAACCCAGGCGGCCCTTCGAACCGGATTCCCCGTACCGCGAGTGGTTAAAAAGATATTATAACGACACTTATATAACCCATAATAATAGTTCAAATAATTATTATAAGGTCCTAATAACGTTACTATATTTAAATAAAAGCTATATTAAAAATTAGGTAGGCGTATCTTACCTACGAGGGGGTTTGGCTAGTAGTCGGGCTCTGCAGGGGCAGAACTTCCGAGCCGAAAGCTCTTCTTCTCAGAGCCGTCGAGCGTTCCGGGGCTTTCTTCTAGCGCTAGGGGAGTTTTTGGGAGGTTTAGAGAGAGTGTAGAGAGAAGAAAGAATGGGAAAGGTGTGAAGAAAATGAGGGTGGAAGGGGTTGTATTTATAGGGTGAAATATGGCTGAAATTGGTGCCACATGTCACCATCTAGTGGCAAGCCTTGGGGAGAAAGCAATGGCGAAGATTGTGCCACGTCACCCCTTTTGCAGCAGCACCCTACCGACTTCTAAACCCCGTAACTTTCGCATAAAAGCTCTGTTTTTGACATTCTTTATATCCACGTGTAGGTAAAAATAAGATCTACAACTTTCATTTTGAGTCGTCGGCTAATTCTCGACCGATCTTAAATTTAATAGCAGGAGGAGATTATACTGTTAAATGACCGCGAAAAATGTGTAACTCATTCATACGGACTCCGTTTTCGTCTGTCTTTTTATCGTTGAATTCCTATTAATAAGACCTTCAACTCTCATTTAGGTCACGTAGGCCAAAAACCGCTCGATATAAAATTCGAGTTTCGGACCGTGCACTGCCATGCCAAATCTTAGAAAATTGATGACTTGCTCATACGAAGTAAGATTTGGGCATTATTTTTATGCAGGCTCTCGATTTAATGTATATTACAACTTTTTTTTAGATCACTAAGGCCAAAAAGTCCTCCATTTTAATTTCACTATTTAGGTTTCCCGGTGCCGTGCCGGTTTTGCCGTAAAACTTCGACGAGCCATAACTTCTTTGTTATAACTCGGATTTCGGCGATCTTTATATGTACGGAACCCTTGTAACATATACTACCACTTGGTTAAGATTACTCCTTCTAAATAATATTCCATCAATAACTCATTTTTGATGCTTATTGTCTCTAAATTGACTAGCCCGAATCTGCGGGCGTTACAATTATCTCCTCCTTAGGATGATTACGTCCCAGAATCATCAACGAAACACGGCTATATAATGACTCCATTCGTTATCTCTTCATTCTAGGTAATAATCGTAACTTCTATGTTTCTTTGAATACGTATCTAACTCCTGGTCTTCTTGACTGCAAGCGGTGCTTGATCTTGCACCCGTTTTCTATGTCTTGTTACACTTTCAATCATGACCTTCATGTGACAAACTCGCTCTTTATCAGATACTCCTTCTTCTTCTTAACAAACTTAAGATAAATTTATTTTATTTCCACGATAGACTGATGGGTCACGTTCTAATGAACTCTCATCGTATGTTGCAACGCTCAGACTCAGGTCTCTTAGAGTCAAATTCTGGAATGGATTATACTTTCCTTCATGTTCTAATGTGATATAATCACATTTTAACATGTACCATTTCTAACTACCAACTTCTTTAACTAGCGCGATACTTCTATTGACCGCTTCGATTATCTTTCACTTCAATCTTCTGGATTAAGTTAAATGCTACATCGAACTTGGTTCTCTTAACCACGTAACATACTCATCTTAGTCGGACTTAATTTGATATGAACACTAGGGTCGAAACAACAATCATCTTCTTAATCATTACCAAAACGATGGTAACGACATACTTGAATAAAACAAAATCAATTACTAGCTTCTTGGTAACCTTGTGACTTTCCCTGATCCAAGTGCGAGTCCTGTGCTTCCGGTAGTATAGGCCTCTTCTACCATTCACACCTACTCATACTCGTCCCAAGTATTGTCTCGCAGTTTTCCAAGTCATCATACAAGAAAATCACACAACAGCTTAACACATCAGATAGTAAAACGAAGGTTTTATATTATTCCTTGAAACAATTACATGGATGTTCAAGTTCATCCTAGACTATGCCTCTAATAGGCTACACCTTAAGATACTATAACTTGATCTTCGGATATCCATCCTCACTCCTAGTTCCTTGCATTGTCAGCTGCTTCGTCTAGGATTATATGGAATGCTCTTGCATTCGGTTTTGGCGGCACATTTGGCTTTGCAGCTTCTTCTCTCCTTGGGCAGTTTTGCTTGTAGTGTCCTTCTTCACCACACCTAAAGCAAACTTCTCTCTTGGTTGTGAATTCACTGGCTTAATGACCAGTCTTCCCGCATTTGAAGCAGGTCATCTCTTTAGAGCATCTCCCAATGTGCTTCCTTCTGCACTTGTCACACCATTGTGCTCCTTCTCCAGACTTTGAGAATTTTCTCTTCTCGTCGGACCTTGTGGATCCTTCAAACTTTCTCTTATTACCAACTTCAACCTTCCTGGCGACTCTTTCCTTAATCATATCTTCAACAGGCTTGGCAGCCCAGATAGCTGCCTCTAGAGTAGGTGCCTGACGTACCGGCACCGCATACTCCCAGGGAAGTCTGTTTGCGTATTTGTCGACTTTCGTCAGCTCGTCTGGTACAAGGCGCAAAGCAAACTCCATTTTGTCCGTGAAGTTGTTGGTGTATTCATCGATGGACTTGCTCCCCTTCTTCAAAGTTAGGAATTGGTTCTCTGGCTCGAGCAGGTTTTGGGCTGAAAAATACTTGCTCTTGAAATGCACCAAAAACTCTGCCCAAGTCAGTTACAGGGGCTCATTGGGGCTTAGAGTCTTCCCCAGGGTGTTCCACCATCGCACAGCACCTCCCTGGAACTGACGTACTGCAAATGTGGTCTGTAACTTGCCTCTGCATCTATACATCATGAAGGCCAACTCCATCTCCGATATCCAATCCATAACTCCGATCGGATCTTCCTTTCCAGTTAAATTCGATGGCTTGCAAGTTACAAAATCCTTGTACTTGCATCCGTTCCTCTCGTCTCCGTCATCTTGGTTGTTTTGTCAAACTATTGGTGGGTTGGCTTGACCAACGGTCCCACCGTAGTTCCCTCCTTCCGACTGCCCATCATTCAGTTCGGGTTGTTGGATTGGTATTGTAGCTTCCTCTCGATTCTGTTGAAGCAAACGTCTGGTTTCCTCCATTTGACGATCCAACATCATTTGGATCATCGCCTGTACTCTGGCCGTCGTGATGGGCTCAGGAGTGGCTACCACAACAGATATTTGCTCAATCACTGGAGGTTGATTCCTGTTTCCGTTCACGTTCCCGACTCGACTTCGGGTTCTTGCCATTTCGATCTATACATCAATTCAGACATTCGGTGTGTAATGACGAGAATTAAGATAGGAAAGATTTTATTTACGATCGACGTGTAAATCTGCCTATCCCTCCGAAAAGTTATATGCCCGTTCTAATACCGTAATTAAACGTTTCGAAACCTGAACACATAAAGTTTCCAGATCCGGTCGGCAACAAACCATAGATCCGATCATATAATGCATATCATAAATCATTTAGCACATAAAAGCATGTTAGGTGTTTTCCCTAAATAAGCTAGTGCTTCTGTCTATTCAGGTGTATTACCTAAATTTTATTAGACACACTCCTCACAATCATTGCGTGGCATTCTAAGTATAAGTCTAGAAATAAATCTTTATTCCTAGTTCGCTTAAACTAATGCTATGATACCAACTGTGACATCCCCATTTTCACGGCCAGAAAAGACCGATTTTGTTTATGCTTTATAAAAATCAGAGTACCTCTTTTAGTGAAAATGTTGCGGAATTTGTTCCCAGTAAAACATGATAAATACGTTATCAAAACATTTTCAAAGAAATGTATTCTTATTCATTTTAAAACATTTGGGATGTCATCGTCAATACAGAAACATGAGCATAAATAGAACTTACATTCATTTACACTAGTGATTTACATCTCTTTAATCTCTCAGTGTAATGTAACTTCGTATCGACACCTGTGATACAAATAAGCTTGAGTGGGTCAGGTTGGGAAACCTAGTGAGTACACAGAGATTTCAATCCCACAATGTTATATCATATATATATCATTTAGAACTCACAAAATATACATTTTCACCATATATATATATATATATATATATATATATATATATATATATATATATATATATATATATATATATATATATATATATATATATATATAAAAGAAACTCTTACCCCACCCCGTTAATCCTTACAACGAGACTATCCATACTCTCGGACCTTAAATTTTACCTCTTACTTAACCCATACTCTCGGATCTAATTCATGCTCTCGGATCAGTAATTGTGCCCATTCCATACTCTCGGATTAGGGACAAGTGTCTATGTGTAAATCCAATCTCCCGGATTAACGACGAATGACTATGTCCTATCCATACTCCCGGACTGAGGATGACTAACTATGTCTTAATCCATACTCCCGGATTAAGGACAACTGACTATGTCTTAATCCATACTCCCGGATTAATGACAGCTGATTATGTCCAATCCGTACTCTCGGACTAGGGACAATGAATATGTCTAATCCATGCTCCCGGATCAATGACATATACTAAAGTTCTATTCTCTGAGTATAACTCACTCGTACTCGTAAGAAAATACTACCCAATATTCCTCATAATTAATTTAGGTTTACTCTTTATCCTAAATCATCACATATAATCAGGTATGTTCTTTAACACGTATTTCAGGCAACATCAATTAACTCGCACATAAACATATAATTAATACTTCAATCAATACTTGTATTAAAATCATGTTCATGAAAGGAACTACGCACTCACCTGCAAAGGTGGTGAGTCGGTACTCGGACAACACTTCGTTTACTTTAAAACAAATTTCCGTTGACAAAACCTTGTATCATTTCCACTAGAATTTAGTCTAATGTTCAACGAGACTAATTAGTAGTCTAGCTATTATTACTATTATATAAACGTTAAACAATACTCTTCACTCACTATGTACAGACAGGGGTCAGACATGAAACACCAGAGGGCAGGATCATTTTGGCATATAGCACCTCAAAAATCCAACAACCCAGGCGGCCGTTCAAACCGGATTCCCCATACCGCGAGTGGTTAAAAAGATATTATAACGACACTTATATAACCCATAATAATAGTTCAAATAATTATTATAAGGTCCTAATGACGTTACTATATTTAAATAAAAGCTATATTAAAAATTAGGTAGGCGTATCTTACCTACGAGGGGGTTTGGCTAGAAGTCGGGCTCTGCAGGGGCAGAACTACCGAGCCGAAAGCTCTTCCTCTCGGAGCCGTCGAGCGTTCCGGGGCTTTCTTCTAGCGCTAGGGGAGTTTTTGGGAGGTTTAGAGAGAGTGTAGAGAGAAGAAAGAATGGGAAAGGTGTGAAGAAACTGAGGGTGGAAGGGGTTGTATTTATAGTGTGAAATATGACTGAAATTGGTGCCACATGTCACCATCTAGTGGCAAGCCTTGGGGAGAAAGCAATGGCCAAGATTGTGCCACGTCACCCCTTTTGCGGCAGCACCCTGCCGACTTCTAAACCCCGTAACTTTCGCATACAAGCTCTGTTTTTGACGTTCTTTATATCCACGTGTAGGTAAAAATAAGATCTACAACTTTCATTTTGAGTCGTCGGCTAATTCTCGACTGATCTTAAATTTAATAGCAGGAGGAGATTATATTGTTAAATGACCGCGAAAAATGCGTAACTCTTTCATACGGACTCCATTTTCGTCTGTCTTTTCATCGTTAAATTGCTGTAAATAGGACCTTCAACTCTCATTTAGGTCACGTAGGCCAAAAACTGCTCGATATAAAATTCGAGTTTCGGCCGTGCACTGTCATGCCAAATCTTAGAAAATTGATAACTTGCTCATACGAAGTAAGATTTGGGCATTCTTTTTATGCACGCTCTCGGTTGAACGTATACTACAACTTTTGTTTAGATCAATAAGGCCAAAAAGTCCTCCATTGTAATTTCACTATTTAGGTTTCCCGGTGTCGTGCCGGTTTTGCCATAAAACTTCAACGGGCCATAACTTCTTTGTTATAACTCGGATTTCGGCATTCTTTATATGTACGGAACCCTTATAACATATACTACCACTTGGTTAAGATTACTCCTTCTAAATAATATTCCATCAATAACTCATTTTTGATGCTTATTGTCTCTAAATTGACTAGCTCGAATATGTCGGCGTTAGAATTGTCTCCCCCTTAGGATGATTACGTCCCGGAATCATCAATGAAACACGGCTGTATAATGACTCCATTCGTTATCTCTTCATCCTAGGTAATAATTGTAACTTATATGTTTCTTTGAATGCGTATCTAACTCATGGTCTTCTTGACTGCAAGCGTTGCTTGATCTTGCACCCGTTCTCTATGTCTTGTTACACTTTCAATCATGACCTTCATGTGACAAACTCGCTCTTTATCAGATACTCCTTCTTCTTCTTAACAAACTTAAGATAAATTTATTTTATTTCCACGATAGACTGATGGGTCACGTTCTAATGAACTCTCATCGTATGTTGTAACGCTCAGACTCAAGTCTCTTAGAGTCAAATTCTGGAATGGATTATACTTTCCTTCATGTTCTAATGTGATATAATCACATTTTAACATGTAGCATTTCTAGCTACCAACTTCTTTAACTAGCGCGATACTTCTATTGACCGCTTCGATTATCTTTCACTTCAATCTTCTGGATTAAGTTAGATGCTACATCGAACTTGGTTCTCTTAACCACGTAACATACTCATCTTAGTCGGACTTAATTTGATATGAACACTAGGGTCGAAACAACAATCATCTTCTTAATCATTACCAAAACGATGGTAACGACATACTTGAATAAAACAAAATCAATTACTAGCTTCTTGGTAACCTTGTGACTTTCCCTGATCCAAGTGCGAGTCCTGTGCTTCCGGTAGTATAGGCCTCTTCTACCATTCACACCTACTCATACTCGTCCCAAGTATTGTCTCGCAGTTTTCCAAGTCATCATACAAGAAAATCACACAATAGCTTAACACATCAGATAGTAAAACGAAGGTTTTATATTATTCCTTGAAACAATTACATGGCTGTTCAAGTTCATCCTAGACTATGCCTCTAATAGGCTACACCTTAAGATACTATAACTTGATCTTCAGATATCCATCCTCACTCCTAGTTCCTTGCATTGTCAGCTGCTTCGTCTAGGATCATATGGACTGCTCTTGCATTCGGTTTTGGCAGCACATTTGGCTTTGCAGCTTCTTCTCTCCTTGTGCAGTTTTGCTTGTAGTGTCCTTCTTCACCACACCTAAAGCAAACTTCTCTCTTGGTTGTGAATTCGCTGGCTTAATGACCAGTCTTCCCGTATTTGAAGCAGGTCATCTCTTTAGAGCATCTCCCAATGTGCTTCCTTCTACACTTGTCACACCATTGTGCTTCTTCTCCAGACTTTGAGAATTTTCTCTTCTCGTCGGACCTTGTGGATCCTTCAAACTTTCTCTTATTACCAACTTCAACCTTCCTGGCGACTCTTTCCTTAATCATATCTTCAACAGGCTTGACAGCCCAGATAGCTGCCTCTAGAGTAGGTGCCTGACGTACCGGCACCGCATACTCCCAGGGAAGTCTGTTTGCGTATTTGTCGACTTTCGTCAGCTCGTCTGGTACAAGGCGCAAAGCAAACTCCATTTTGTCCGTGAAGTTGTTGGTGTATTCATCGATGGACTTGCTCCCCTTCTTCAAAGTTAGGAATTGGTTCTCTGGCTCGAGCAGGTTTTGGGCTGAAAAATACTTGCTCTTGAAATGCACCAAAAACTCTGCCCAAGTCAGTTACAGGGGCTCATTGGAGCTTAGAGTCTTCCCCAGGGTGTTCCACCAGCGCACAACACCTCCCTGGAACTGACGTACTGCAAATGTGGTCTGTAACTTGCCTCTGCATCTACACATCATGAAGGCCAACTCCATCTCCGATATCCAATCCATAACTCCGATCGGATCTTCCTTTCCGGTTAAAGTCGATGGCTTGCAAGTTACAAAATCCTTGGTGGGTTGGCTTGAACAATGGTCCCACCGTAGTTCCCTCCTTCCGACTGCCCATCATTCAGTTCGGGTTGTTGGATTGGTATTGTAGCTTCCTCTCGATTTGACGATCCAACATCATTTGGATCATCGCATGTACTCTGGCCATCGTGATGGGCTCAGGAGTGGCTACCACAACAGATATTTGCTCAATCACTGGAGGTTGATTCCTATTTCCGTTCACGTTCCCGACTCGACTTTGGGTTCTTGCCATTTCGATCTATACACTAATTCAGACGTTCGGTGTGTAATGACGAGAATTAAGATAGGAAAGATTTTATTTACGATCGACGTGTAAATCTGCCTATCCCTCCGAAAAGTTATATGCCAGTTCTAATACCGTAATTAAACGTTTAGAAACCTGAACACATAAAGTTTCCAGATCCGGTCGGCAACAAACCATAGACCCGATCATATAATGCATATCATAAATCATTTAGCACATAAAATCATGTTAGGTATTTTCCCTAAATAAGCTAGTGCTTGTGTCTATTCAGGTGTATTACCTAAATTTTATTAGACACACTCCTCACAATCATTGTGTAGCATTCTAAGTTGAAGTCTGGGAATAAATCTTTATTCCTAGTTCGCTTAAACTATTGCTATGATACCAACTGTGACATCCCCATTTTCACGGCCAGAAAAGACCGATTTTGTTTATGCTTTATAAAAATCAGAGTACCTCTTTTAGTGAAAATGTTGCGGAATTTGTTCCCAGTAAAACATGATAAATACGTTATCAAAACATTTTCAAAGAAATGTATTCTTATTCATTTTAAAACATTTGGGATGTCATCGTCAATACAGAAACATGAGCATAAAAAAACTTACATTCATTTACACTAGTGATTTACATCTCTTTAATCTCTCAGTGTAATGTAACTTCGTATCGACACCTGTGATACAAATAAGCTTGAGTGGGTCAGGTTGGGAAACCTGGTGAGTACACTGAGATTTCAATCCCACAATGTTATATCATATATATAATTTAGAACTCACAAAATATACATTTTCACCGTATATATATATATATATATATATATATATATATATATATATATATATATATATATGTATATATATATATATATATATATATAGATATATATATATATAGATATATATATAAAAGAAACTCTTACCCCACCCCGTTAATCCTTACAACGAGACTATCCATACTCTCGGATCTAATTCATGCTCTCGGATCAATAATTGTGCCCATTCCATACTCTCGGATTAGGGACAAGTGTCTATGTGTAAATCCATTCTCCCAGATTAACGACGAATGACTATGTCCTATCTATACCCCCGGACTGAGGACGACTAACTATGTCTTAATCCATACTCCCGGACTAAGGACATCTGACTATGTCTTAATCCATACTCCCAGATTAATGACAGCTGATTATGTCCAATCCGTACTCTCGGACTAGGGACAATGACTATGTCTAATCCATGCTCCCGGATCAATGACATATACTAAAGTTATATTCTCTGAGTAGAACTCACTCGTACTCGTAAGAAAATACTACCCAATATTCCTCATATCTAATTTAGGTTTACTCTTTATTCTAAATCATCATATATAATCATGTATGTTCTTTAACACGTATTTCAGGCAACATCAATTAACTCGCACATAAACATATAATTAATACTTCAATCAATACTTGTATTAAAATCATGTTAATGAAAGGGACTATGCACTCACCTGCAAAGGTGGTGACTCGGTACTCGGACAGCACTTCGTTTACTTTAAAACAAATTTCCGTTGACAAAACCTGGTATCATTTCCACTAGAGTTTAGTCTAATGTTCAACGAGACTAATTAATCGTCTAGCTATTATTACGATTATATAAGCGTTAAACAATACTCTTCACCCACTATGTACAGACAGGGGCGAGACATGAAACACCGGAGGGCAGGATCATTTTGGC
Organism: Lactuca virosa; assembly: GCF_052849685.1. Taxonomy (NCBI): domain Eukaryota; kingdom Viridiplantae; phylum Streptophyta; class Magnoliopsida; order Asterales; family Asteraceae; genus Lactuca; species Lactuca virosa. The sequence goes on along the minus strand of NC_136429.1, from coordinate 300,068,437 downwards.
ATATAGCACTTCTGAAATCCAAAAACTCAGGCGACCCTTCAAACTTGATTCCCCGTACCGTGAGTGGTTAAAAAGATATTATAACGACACTTATATAACCCATAATAATAGCTCAAATAATTATTATAAGGTCCTAATAACGTTACTATATTTAAATAAAGGCTATATTAAAAATTAGGTAGGCGTATCTTATCTACGAGGGGGTTTGGCTAGAAGCCGGTATCTGCAGGGGAAGAACTTCCGAGCCGAAAGCTCTTCTTCTCGGAGCCGTCGAGCGCTCTGGGGCTTTCTTCTAGCGCTAGGGGAGTTTTTGGGAGGTTTAGAGAGAGTGTAGAGAGAAGAAAGAATGGGAAAGGTGTGAAGAAAATGAGGGTGGAAGGGGTTGTATTTATAGGGTGAAATATGGCTGAAATTGGTGCCACATGTCACCATCTAGTGGCAAGCCTTGGGGAGAAAGCAATGGCCAAGATTGTGCCACGTCACCCCTTTTGCAGCAGCACCCTGCCGACTTCTAAACCCCGTAACTTTGACGTTTTTTATATCCACGCTTACATAAAAATAAGATCTACAAATTTCATTTTGACTCCGTCGGCTAATTCTCGACCGATCTTAAATTTAATAGTAGGAGGAGATTATACTGTTAAATGACCGCGAAAAATTCGTAACTCTTTCATACGGACTCCGTTTTTGTCTGTCCTTTTATCATTGAATTTCTATTAATGAGACCTTCAACTCTCATTTAGATCACGTAAGCCAAAAACCGCTCGATCTAAAATTCGAGTTTCGGGTCGTGCACTGCCATGCCAAATCTTAGAAAATTCATAACATCCTCATACGAAGTCATATTTGGGCGTTCTTTTTATGCACGCTCTCGGTTTAGCGTATACTACAACTTTTGTTTAGGTCACTAAGGCCAAAAAGTCCTCCGTCGTAATTTCACTATTTACGTCTCCCGGTGTCGTGCCCGTTTTGCCGTAAAACTTTGACGGGCCATAACTTCTTCGTTATAACTCGGATTTCGGCGTTCTTTATATGTACGAAACCCTTGTAACATATACTACCACTTGGTTAAGATTATTCCTTCTAAATAATAATCCATCAATAATTCATTTTTGATGCTTATAGTCTCTAAATTGACTAGCCCGAATCTGCGGGCGTTACATGAGTGCTAGTGTTTGAGGTTCCTTCGTCACTTAACTCTTGAAGCTCTTCAAGGTTAATTTGCCTCCCACTGTCCTCTTGGCATATGATTTCTCTCTCTCGAAAGACTCCTCTCCTCGCAACGAAGACACCATTGTCACTCGGTCTATAGTAGAGATATCCAAAGGACTTCTGCGGGTAGCCGATGAAAATACATCGCTCACTCCGAGGTTCGAGCTTGTCATGAGTTTCATTTCTCATAAAATCCTCGCAACCCCAAACTTTGATGTGGTCTAGTGTGCGAACCTTCCCAGTACACATCTCCTGAGGTTTTTTGGAAACCTTTTTGGTAGGGACTAGATTAAGGATATGGGCGGCAGTCTCTAAGGCATACCCCCAGAATGAGATTGGTAACGAAGCTCGACTCATCATGGAACGAACCATGTCTAGCAAGGTTCTATTGCGCCTCTCAGCCACACCATTAAGCTATGGTGTCCTAGGTGGAATCAATTGTGAAACAATTCCACATTCCTTAAGATACTAAGATACTCGATACTAAGATACTCTCCTCCACGATCAGATCGTAGCATCTTTATCTTCCTGCCCGATTGATTCTCCACTTCTTGCTTAAACTCTTTGAACCTTTCAAAGGATCTGACATATGCTTGATTAAGTAGATGTAGCCATACCTACTGTAATCATCAGTAAAAGTCACATAGAAGCGGTTAGAATCCATTGTGGCGGTTTTGAATGGTCCACACACATCGGTATGTATGAGGTCCGACAAACCTTTACCCCTTTCACAAGTACCACTGAAGGGTGACTTGGTCATCTTTCCAAGTAAACCAGATTCGCAAGTGTTATCCGACTTTAAGTAGAATGACTCCAAAACTCCATATGTCACACCCCCGAACCAGAACATCGGAAACGTTCGGGGGCGGAGGACGTCATGTTCAGTATCATAACAATGCAAAATAGTAAAACAAGCAACAACATCATCCAGTGCATTAATAATATAACTTAATACAAGTGTGTTCTGGGTAAACTTTTAAAGACACCAAAAATATATATATCAAAATAAAAAAAGAGTCTTGAACATGCTCCGTCTTCTCAAAAGCTGGTCCAGTGTACCTGTCAACTGGTGACCTGAGAATACAAGTTATTTTGAAAGAGCAGATCAGCATTTAAGCTGGTGAGTTGATAAGTATTTTAGTGCCAAATATTTGTATAAGTTTGATGAAAGTTTGTAAGTGTGTGATGTAAATGTTTGTATACTTCCTAGAAAATCCTATATTTTACTAAAATGGAGAGTAGTCTTCTACCAAGACCCGACTATTCTGTATGTTTTTTCTTTTGTAAAAGTGAGTGTTTTTCCCAAATATGACTATTATTACCAGAAAATAGTTTACATTACCATTTATGTGAGAAGATCACTATATGAATGTAATGGGAAAAATGACAGTGTACAGTAATGTTGTAATAAGTAACTACTGAAGAACTAACTACCTTAAAACCAATTTGTTTAATTAAGGTTAAAATGTGATGAGGTTATAACCATACTGATTGACGAGTGTTTAACACGACGACCTGTTGGCGTCGAAACTGATGTGACATTTGTCACCCCTTCGCTTGTCTGCCAGACTGTAGCTAACAGTTGGGATGTGGGATTGTCAGTCACGTATAGATCTGTACACACAATGCCCGCTCTCCCTCCAGGAGACTCTGGTTACAAAATGCGACCTAACAAGTATTTTTCTATGTCGTGAAGTAGTGGTTTCACATTAATGTTATCTTGTTCTTGTAAGAGGATGTATGTTCCTTTATTTTCTTGTTATTGTATGTTCCTTTCGGTTCTAGTTATTGCATGTTCCTTTCTGTTCTTGTTATTGTATGCTTGAACTTACTCATGAATGAACTGACTCTTGTAAGTTTCATTGTTCTAGAAATAGTAAATAGTAATCCTCTAAACTATACCTATTATAGTTTTCTAGTAAGCTATATAGTTGAATGACTGATCATGTTTGTACACCTTTGCTACCCAATTGTATTGAACTGATTGGAAGAACTTTTATATCTACATACATATACATAATATATAACTAAGACTTAAATGACACTCGGACAAACAACCGATACCCTAAGTCCACAACCAAACAAGGAACATGAAATAAACTCTTTCAACGAAGACACCATTGTCACTCGGTCTATAGTAGAGATATCCAAAGGACTTCTGCGGGTAGCCGATGAAAATACATCGCTCACTCCGAGGTTCGAGCTTGTCATGAGTTTCTTTTCTCATAAAATCCTCGCAACCCCAAACTTTGATGTGGTCTAGTGTGCGAACCTTCCCAGTACACATCTCCTGAGGTTTTTTGGAAACCTTTTTGGTAGGGACTAGATTAAGGATATGGGCGGCAGTCTCTAAGGCATACCCCCAGAATGAGATTGGTAACGAAGCTCGACTCATCATGGAACGAACCATGTCTAGCAAGGTTCTATTGCGCCTCTCAGCCACACCATTAAGCTATGGTGTCCTAGGTGGAATCAATTGTGAAACAATTCCACATTCCTTAAGATACTAAGATACTCGATACTAAGATACTCTCCTCCACGATCAGATCATAGCATCTTTATCTTCCTGCCCGATTGATTCTCCACTTCTTGCTTAAACTCTTTGAACCTTTCAAAGGATCTGACATATGCTTGATTAAGTAGATGTAGCCATACCTACTGTAATCATCAGTAAAAGTCACATAGAAGCGGTTAGAATCCATTGTGGCGGTTTTGAATGGTCCACACACATCGGTATGTATGAGGTCCGACAAACCTTTACCCCTTTCACAAGTACCACTGAAGGGTGACTTGGTCATCTTTCCAAGTAAACCAGATTCGCAAGTGTTATCCGACTTTAAGTAGAATGACTCCAAAACTCCATATGTCACACCCCCGAACCAGAACATCGGAAACGTTCGGGGGCGGAGGACGTCATGTTCAGTATCATAACAATGCAAAATAGTAAAACAAGCAACAACATCATCCAGTGCATTAATAATAACTTAATACAAGTGTGTCCTGGGTAAACTTTTAAAGACACCAAAAAAATATATATCAAAATAAAAAAAGAGTCTTGAACATGCTCCGTCTTCTCAAAAGCTGGTCCAGTGTACCTGTCAACTGGTGACCTGAGAATACAAGTTATTTTGAAAGAGCAGATCAGCATTTAAGCTGGTGAGTTGATAAGTATTTTAGTGCCAAATATTTGTATAAGTTTGATGAAAGTTTGTAAGTGTGTGATGTAAATGTTTGTATACTTCCTAGAAAATCCTATATTTTACTAAAATGGAGAGTAGTCTTCTACCAAGACCCGACTATTCTGTATGTTTTTTCTTTTGTAAAAGTGAGTGTTTTTCCCAAATACGACTATTATTACCAGAAAATAGTTTACATTACCATTTATGTGAGAAGATCACTATATGAATGTAATGGGAAAAATGACAGTGTACAGTAATGTTGTAATAAGTAACTACTGAAGAACTAACTACCTTAAAACCAATTTGTTTAATTAAGGTTAAAATGTGATGAGGTTATAACCATACTGATTGACGAGTGTTTAACACGACGACCTGTTGGCGTCGAAACTGATGTGACATTTGTCACCCCTTCGCTTGTCTGCCAGACTGTAGCTAACAGTTGGGATGTGGGATTGTCAGTCACGTATAGATCTGTACACACAATGCCCGCTCTCCCTCCAGGAGACTCTGGTTACAAAATGCGACCTAACAAGTATTTTTCTATGTCGTGAAGTAGTGGTTTCACATTAATGTTATCTTGTTCTTGTAAGAGGATGTATGTTCCTTTATGTTCTTGTTATTGTATGTTCCTTTCGGTTCTAGTTATTGCATGTTCCTTTCTGTTCTTGTTATTGTATGCTTGAACTTACTCATGAATGAACTGACTCTTGTAAGTTTCATTGTTCTAGAAATAGTAAATAGTAATCCTCTAAACTATACCTATTATAGTTTTCTAGTAAGCTATATAGTTGAATGACTGATCATGTTTGTACACCTTTGCTACCCAATGGTATTGAGCTGATTGGAAGAACTTTTATATCTACATACATATACATAATATATAACTAAGACTTAAATGACACTCGGACAAACAACCGATACCCTAAGTCCACAACCAAACAAGGAACATGAAATAAACTCTTTCAACGAAGACACCATCGTCACTCGGTCTATAGTAGAGATATCCAAAGGACTTCTGCGGGTAGCCGATGAAAATACATCGCTCACTCCGAGGTTCGAGCTTGTCATGAGTTTCTTTTCTCATAAAATCCTCGCAACCCCAAACTTTGATGTGGTCTAGTGTGCGAACCTTCCCAGTACACATCTCCTGAGGTTTTTTGGAAACCTTTTTGGTAGGGACTAGATTAAGGATATGGGCGGCAGTCTCTAAGGCATACCCCCAGAATGAGATTGGTAACGAAGCTCGACTCATCATGGAACGAACCATGTCTAGCAAGGTTCTATTGCGCCTCTCAGCCACACCATTAAGCTATGGTGTCCTAGGTGGAATCAATTGTGAAACAATTCCACATTCCTTAAGATACTAAGATACTCGATACTAAGATACTCTCCTCCACGATCAGATCGTAGCATCTTTATCTTCCTGCCCGATTGATTCTCCACGTCTTGCTTAAACTCTTTGAACCTTTCAAAGGATCTGACATATGCTTGATTAAGTAGATGTAGCCATACCTACTGTAATCATCAGTAAAAGTCACATAGAAGCGGTTAGAATCCATTGTGGCGGTTTTGAATGGTCCACACACATCGGTATGTATGAGGTCCGACAAACCTTTACCCCTTTCACAAGTACCACTGAAGGGTGACTTGGTCATCTTTCCAAGTAAACCAGATTCGCAAGTGTTATCCGACTTTAAGTAGAATGACTCCAAAACTCCATATGTCACACCCCCGAACCAGAACATCGGAAACGTTCGGGGGCGGAGGACGTCATGTTCAGTATCATAACAATGCAAAATAGTAAAACAAGCAACAACATCATCCAGTGCATTAATAATATAACTTAATACAAGTGTGTTCTGGGTAAACTTTTAAAGACACCAAAAATATATATATCAAAATAAAAAAAGAGTCTTGAACATGCTCCGTCTTCTCAAAAGCTGGTCCAGTGTACCTGTCAACTGGTGACCTGAGAATACAAGTTATTTTGAAAGAGCAGATCAGCATTTAAGCTGGTGAGTTGATAAGTATTTTAGTGCCAAATATTTGTATAAGTTTGATGAAAGTTTGTAAGTGTGTGATGTAAATGTTTGTATACTTCCTAGAAAATCCTATATTTTACTAAAATGGAGAGTAGTCTTCTACCAAGACCCGACTATTCTGTATGTTTTTTCTTTTGTAAAAGTGAGTGTTTTTCCCAAATATGACTATTATTACCAGAAAATAGTTTACATTACCATTTATGTGAGAAGATCACTATATGAATGTAATGGGAAAAATGACAGTGTACAGTAATGTTGTAATAAGTAACTACTGAAGAACTAACTACCTTAAAACCAATTTGTTTAATTAAGGTTAAAATGTGATGAGGTTATAACCATACTGATTGACGAGTGTTTAACACGACGACCTGTTGGCGTCGAAACTGATGTGACATTTCTCACCCCTTCGCTTGTCTGCCAGACTGTAGCTAACAGTTGGGATGTGGGATTGTCAGTCACGTATAGATCTGTACACACAATGCCCGCTCTCCCTCCAGGAGACTCTGGTTACAAAATGCGACCTAACAAGTATTTTTCTATGTCGTGAAGTAGTGGTTTCACATTAATGTTATCTTGTTCTTGTAAGAGGATGTATGTTCCTTTATGTTCTTGTTATTGTATGTTCCTTTCGGTTCTAGTTATTGCATGTTCCTTTCTGTTCTTGTTATTGTATGCTTGAACTTACTCATGAATGAACTGACTCTTGTAAGTTTCATTGTTCTAGAAATAGTAAATAGTAATCCTCTAAACTATACCTATTATAGTTTTCTAGTAAGCTATATAGTTGAATGACTGATCATGTTTGTACACCTTTGCTACCCAATGGTATTGAACTGATTGGAAGAACTTTTATATCTACATACATATACATAATATATAACTAAGACTTAAATGACACTCGGACAAACAACCGATACCCTAAGTCCACAACCAAACAAGGAACATGAAATAAACTCTTTCAACCTTATTTATATAACTATATCTATATAGACATGATTTTGACCATATATAAGTTCAAAAGAGTTTTCTAAAATGATAAAGAGTTTATCATATAAAAAGAGTTTTAACCATTTGAATGGTTATTGATGACTTGATGTTAGTTTATAAAATTATTTGAAACAGTTTGTTTGATAACACATTTTTGAAGTCTAGGAAATCCTTTTGTTTGATAGTTATAAATCACATGTGATTGATATTATAAGTATAATGTTTTCTACTTGTATTCCCCCTATAAAAGCATTTAAAATCATTAAAAGATAAGTTTAGGGGTATGAACTCACCTGCAGTGAGTGATTCGAATGAACGATCGATATAGGATGCTAAGTATGCCAAGTGAAGTCTCGAGCACAAACAGATCCTACTAAGAATATAATGACACATATATGTATATAATTAGTGTATATAACAACTAATCATGTAAGGGAACAACCTTAGGTACTAGGAAACACTTGTAATGAAGTGTTACAATCACATATGATTATATGAAAGGGCTGTTCAAGGCCACACTATAAGTGTTTACGGCCATAGGAGAGTTTACGGCCACACATGAAGTGTTTATGGCCCTAGGATTGATCCTATGAAGGGTTTACGGCCATGGGTTGAAGGGTTCACGTCCACCCCAAGATCTTATGAAGGGTTCACGACCCAAAGAAGGGTTTACGGCCGTGAACTCTTGAAGATCAAGCATTTGGGTGTTTGTTTGATGGTTGGAAATCAAGAGTTTCTAATGGATAACAAGAGTATGGAAGGGATACATACTTAATGGAAGTCTTGAAGGTGTTTACGGCCCCAAGAACAAATGTGTGTTCTTGGTGAAAAGTTGATGATTTGAAGATCTAAACCCAAAAGAGTTGAATTCGTGGATGAAATCAAAGGGTTTCACTTGAATAAGAAGGATATCAAGTAAGAATAGAAGAACCACTTACACTTTTGAAGATCAAGGAGGATATCCTTGATGACACTTGAGAGAGAAAGGATAATTCTTGACTTGAAGATGTGAGAAATTAATGAATAATGAAGGAAACCATTCATATGAAGAGGGGTTCACGGCCAACATGGGTTTCTGTCAGTAAACCCTAGTTTGCGGCCGTGAACTCCTTGTGAAGTTGCTTCCGGCTCAATTGCAACTCAATGAACTCAAGTAAATACTTCCTAACACCCAATACTTGAGTGTACTGGGCTTAGAACTCTCAAACAGACCTTAACAAAGCTAAAAGTTGACAGAAACAAGTCTGACTTTTGCTTGAATTGATTGGCTTTACAAGATAGAAATTTTGGGTTGTCACATCATCCCCCCGTTAAAGGGAATTTCGTCCTGAAATTAGAGTTTAAGCAATTATAGATAAACTAAAGGAAAAAATGAGAATAGTTCAGTTTCGTTTGATACTCTCGCTCCTAAGTGAATTCAGGTCCTCGCTATGCATTTTAAGCGGACTTTCACTATCGGGATAGGGATCTGATTAGTCCTAATGACTTCGCTGTCTAGGATTTCTACGAATTCTTCGACAAGGTTGAGGTTCTCGCTTACCACGATTAAAGCGAGTGAGATAACAAAAGTATCGTCGGATGAACAGTTTTCAAGTTAGAGACGTGGAAAGTAGGGTGCATGTTATTGGATTTCCGAAGTAGTCGGGGTCTATAAGCTACTGGATCGACTCTAGTATGAATCTAAAATGATCTTACGTACCTTGGATTTAGCATTCCATGCTTTCCGAAGCATATTCTGCCCCTCCGGTTGAGACCTTCACCTAACGAGGTCACCAACCTAGAATTTCCATGGGTTTTCTCTTATCAAAGGCGTTAGCTTTTCTGCCTGACCCTGGGAGCTTCACGTCGCTCCTGGATTTGTACTCTCGTCTTGGTAGTTTCTCGGATGAATTCCGGACCAACGAAGGTGCCGTCTGGAAATCGGACCTCTAGCTACTTGCATGTCGTCTACTTTAATCCAGTGAAGAGAGAATCTGTACTTGCGACTAAAGAGGGTTTCGAACGGAGCAACTTTAACTGCTAGCATGGTCAAGGACTCGACTAGTTGGCAAGTGGGTATTCTTGTTCTACCAAAATCTATCACATATGCTCGTCGCACAACTTCTAATGATGGAATAGTTCTCTCATTATGTGTGTTGGTTTAAGGATGGTAGGCTATGCATCATGACTGTTCTAGTTTCCAAAAGTTTCTGAAGTGACTGCCTGAACTGGGAGATGATTCTACTATCTCAAACGGAGATAACAAATATTGGAACACCGTGCAGTCTAACTAACTTCTCGGACTCACGTCCTAGTTAACTTCTCTATTTTGCCTGATCCCTTAAAATTGTAGGAAGGGTGCGTGTTTGGCTAATCTGACGACGATCACCCAAAATGGCAACCAAGTCCACCTGTTGCCTTGGTTAACTTGATTATGAAATTCTTTGTAATCCGCTACCACTTCCACTCAGGTATCTCCGGTTGTTTGTAGTAATCCTGCGGGCTTTTGCCCTGAAATTCTTGATAAGACTCATTCTTAGGTCATCCACCATCTCCTCGTGTATACTAGTTGTATATAATTTGGATTGACAAAATGTTCGGATGGCTAGCTTGCCCCAATACCCCAACCAGACAAGGAACAGGAGATAGGGCGGAGTCACACATCCTACATCTTGTTGAGTCTAAATTGTATACCACTCTTGCGTATACACTTAGGAGCGATTGATTAATCTAATGAGTTCTTAGTTTCTATTCTTGAACTTGGCCTGCGGTACGAGTAGTCTTTCTCATAGATCTACTTGGTATACTTCGGGTGGTTACTGACTTATGAGACTTCTTTGGTGTTTTTCACTTCAAGTATATTAACTAATGGGTAGGTTAGAATGGCGGGGTACCCCTCGCATGGGTACTTCTGAAGTTCTGAAGTGAGAGATGATATAAGGGTTTGCGTTATGGATGGGAAGAATTTCATCTGACGGTTGATTAAAGGAAGAGTTCTTTTTACACAACACAGAAATTTTGCATGGTAAGGACCAAACCAAACCATGTCGGATGATGATGTCGGAACTTCTTGATGAATCAGATATTATGTTAATTGGAAGAAGAAATGATTACTAGGACGATGAACTAACCTTGGTATGATTACTACAAACCCTATTTTATCAAAATTAATAAATACAACTAAACAAGGGTTCTGATAATTTGAAACAATGAACTTTCAAGAAATGACGTCTACTAGGTCTCTCTATAACCGTTTGGTGTACACTAGTCATGTATAAATAATTAATGGGGTTTTGGAAGCATACCAAAATTATAGCAGGGTTCTTTGATGCTTCCCCATATTCTAGGGTCAAAATCCTCCTGCTCCCCCGCTATTCATCTTTGTTGGACAGTCCCTTTTCAAATGTCCTATTTCACCACAAAGGTGGCATATTGGACTAGTTCCAACATTAGTGATTGAAGTAATGTGTCGGATCGGAATTCTGCAGAAACGGGTAGCATGCCCGTTCATGTTGCAGTTCATGCAATGCATCACTCGGCAGACTCCCATGTGATGGAAGTTGCACGCTTTGCACTTGGGTAGATTTCCCGCATACTGCCTTGCTGGGATATGGGTAACCGGGATACTAGTAGAAACGGAAGTAGGAGTAATAGATGTCGTGGCCGCAAAGGCTGCCACTGGTTGTTGTCTCTTAGCTAACTTTTGAGGTGATTTGCCCTTCTTTCTATCCCAAAATTTCAGTTTCTTGTTCTTAGATTTGAAGTTCGGAGTATCTTCGCAAGTAGGCACTCGTTTTTGCACTTGATTATCACCTTTATTGGGATTGTCGATAACAATTCCACTACCATTTGCGTTGTTAGCGTTAAGGTGAGTCACGATAGCTGTTACGGAAGCTGTGACCGCAACTTGAAAAGTAGCCATATCCATCTGAAGGATTGGTGTTCTGCCAACGGGTTGGTTACGTTTCTTCGGAGGCATGATTCGGTTACATGATAAGGAAATGACTTCGTGAGCATTTATGGTTGGCTCTAGATGTATTCTAATCATTTACGTGAATGTAACTTTTTCGTTTTGTTATACTGTTCTCGATAATTCGACCAACATCCCTATGATGCAGTCCTGGTAAGGAGTAGAAGTATGTTTCGATTATGGTCACAAGGTGGGTGTCATTCGAACTAAGTTATCTTTGGTTGGAGGATATCGTGTTCCAACTTTCGAAAAGATTTGAAAGTAGCTCATAATAGAGTCTACATAAAATAGACTTATGAAGTTTGAGAAATAATCACTCTCAATTGAGATTTCCTTATCCGATTTATTGTTGTTAGTCATGACAGAAAAGACGATAAGCTTAAAACCTAATGGTAGTAATGTAATCGCTAATTCACTAGGTTGCATTAGTTTATTAGTTATTACTATGATGAAAAAGGCACTCTAACACATCAACTGGAAACGCGTGGTTTTCCCTTGAGATTAGATGTCAGTCAATAACATTGGCTTTAAAGATGTAACAAGTTCGGGAAAAATGACTTTGAAGTAGGTCTTACATAAAACTAGAAACGAGAAAATTTTGACACCATAACAACTTAGCGAAACAGTACTTGCAAAACATGAATATTTACATGGAAAAGTGCTACTTAGAGCATAGATAAGAAGGCTATTACTTAAACCAACAGAAAGGATGAGTAGAGCAGCTCTTACTGGCGACGAGTACCTCTCGGATGAACCCTTAATTCGGCCAGCTGACGCCCCACCTCAAGAAGGTGTCTTTCATACACTGTCTGGCGTGCTCGAAGCTCTATGACTTCATCTCGAGTTGCAGCTAGCTCTTGCTGCAGAGTCTTATTGTATATCATAGCTGTCCCATGAGCAAATTCAAGATTGTGAATACGAACCATATTGGCGTTTGTTTCCGCATCGAGCTCCACGGTTTGTTCAATGGCTGTCATTGCTAGTTCAACATTGCGAGCCAATCGGCGAACCAAGATTGGAAGAATTCTGTCTGCAGATCCTCCCTTAATTAGGTTGTAGAAGCATCGGTCTCCGTTTTAGGGTAAGGGTTGACCCTGCTCACGGCTCCACCTACCCAAGTTCTCAGCCCACAAAGGCGTCGGTCCTTGAAAAGCCGGACGAGGGTTAGGATTTGGGATTGGAGCCACTAGGGGTAGATCATTGACTTCTGGCTCGGAGTCAGAATCCTCTGGGAAATTTTCTGCAAAATCATCATCTAAGGGAATTTCATGATTCTCTTCTGGCTCTGCATCGAGCCATCCCCCATTTCCTTGGTCGGGGAGGTACTGGGGAGATGGAATCCAGCCATGTTATATATGCGAGAATAGGGGTAAAAGAGATAGTTAATAGACGTACTACTTAAGATGATTATAAGATGATCCTTATCAGTTACTTCAATATTTGCATAGTGCATACAAGTCATATGTAGCCAAAACAGAATAGACCTTCGAATAAGTGACCCTAACTCTAATTCCACAACCAAACAAGGAACAGGAAATAAACCAAAGATCATAGATTCTAAGTCTATGACACCCTAGTCACATATAACCTTAGCGTATCCACTCCGCAACTATTGACCTACTAATAAAGACCTTTTTGTTCTCAAATAAGTAATTTATAGTAACACAACATACTCCTATAGTATTTTAAGTTTATGTTCTGTTCTAAAGTTCTCAATGTAGTAGTGCTGGTAAGTTTTTAGACTTGCTGAAACACCACAACCATTCCTAGGCACATGCTAATCACTTCTCGGAAAGATATAGTTGATCAGGAAATATCACTCCTAGATCTGATTATATGTCCCCAAGCCTACTTGTGCTGTCCAACAACCGCAATACTTTTGTTCTGTTCTAGTATGACACTGATCCTAGTATGAATGCATGTATGTATACTTTAGTTAAATATTTTATTATTTAAAAAGTATAAAGTCTTGGTCAGAGTATTTTTAATCCGGGCGTGTTTATACTTGTATATCTTTTATGGGTTGATATACTCAATTCAATATAAACAAAGCTCTGATACCAATCTGTCTCACCCCCAAACTAGAACGGCGGAAACATTCGGCGACGGAGGACGTCATGTTCAATATCATAACAATGCAAAATAGTAAAACAAGCAACAACATCATCCATTGCATTAATAATATAACTTAATACAAGTGTGTTCTGGGTAAACTTCGAAAGACACTAAAAATATATATATCAAAATAAAAGACGAGTCTTGAACATGCTCCGTCTTCTCAAAACCTGGCCCAGTGTACCTGTCTACTGGTGACCTGAGAATACAAGTTATTTTGAAAGAGTAGATCAACATCTAAGCTGTGAGTTCATAAGTATTTTAGGTCCAAATGTTTGTATAATTTTGATGAAAATTTGTAAGTGTTTGATGTAAATGTTTGTATACTTCCTAGAAAATCCTATATTTTACTAAAATGCAGAGTAGTCTTCTACCAAGACCCGACTGTTCTGTATGTTTGTTCTTTTGTAAAAGTGAGTGTTTTCCCAAATATGAGTATTATTACCATAAAATAGTTTACATTACCATTTATGTGAGAAGATCACTATATGAATGTAATGGGAAAAATGACAGTGTACAGTAATGTTGTAATAAGTAACTACTGAAGAACTAACTACCTTAAAACCAATTTGTTTAATTAAGGTTAAAATGTGATGAGGTTATAACCATACTGATTGACGAGTGTTTAACACGACGACCTGTTGGCGTCGAAACTGATGTGACATTTGTCACCCCTTGGCTTGTCTGCCAGACTGTAGCTAACAGTTGGGATGTGGGATTGTCAGTCATGTATAGATCTATACACACAATGCCCGCTCTCCCTCCAGGAGACTCTGGTTACAAAACACGACTTAACAAGTATTTTGCTATGCCATGAAGTAGTGGTTTCACATTAATGTTATCTTGTTCTTGTAAGAGGATGTATGTTCCTTTCTGTTCTTGTTATTGTATGTTCCTTTATGTTCTAGTTATTGTATGTTCCTTTCTGTTCTTGTTATTGTATGTTTGAACTGACTCATTATTGAACTGACTCTTGTAAGTTTCATTGTTCTAGAAATAGTAAATAGTAATCCTATAAACTATACCTATTATAGTTTACTAGTAAGTTATGCAGTTGAATGACTGATCATGTTTGTACACCTTTGCTACCCGAAGGTATTGAACTGAATGGAAGAACTTTTATATCTACATACATATACATAATATATAACTAAGATTTAAACGACACTCGGACAAACAACCGATACCCTAAGTCCACAACCAAACAAGGAATAGGAAATAAAGCGAGTTATCAGTCCTAAGCCCTTTCAACCTTATTTATATAACTATATCTATATAGACATGATTTTGACCATATATAAGTTCAAAAGAGTTTTGTAAAACGATAAAGACTTTATCATATAAAAAGAGTTTTAACCATTTGAATGGTTAGTGATGACTTGATGTTAGTTTATAAATTGATTTGAAACAATTTGTTTGATAACACAGTTTTGAAGTGTAGGAAATCCTTTTGTTTGATAGTTATAAATCACATGTGATTGATATTATAACTATAATGTGTTCTACTTGTATTCCCCCCCCCCCCCCATAAAAGAATTTAAAATCATTAAAATATAAGTTTAGGGGTATGAACTCACCTGCAGTGAGTGATTCGAATGAACGATCGATATAGGATGCTAAGTATGCCAAGTGAAGTCTCGAGCACAAACAGATCCTATTAAGCATATAATGACACATATATGTATATAATTAGTGTATATAACAAATAATCATGTAACAGAACAACCTTAGGTACTAGGAAACACTTGTAATGAAGTGTTACAATCACATATGATTGTATGAAATGGCTGTTCAAGGCCACACTATAAGTGTTTACGGCCATAGGAGAGTTTACAGCCACACATGAAGTGTTTACGGCCCTACGCTTGATCCTATGAAGGGTTTACGACCATGGGTTGAAGGGTTCACGGCCACCCCAAGATCTTATGAAGAGTTCACGACCTAAAGAAGGGTTTACGGCCGTGAACTCTTGAAGATCATGCTTTTGGGTGTTTGTTTCGTGGTTGGAAATCAAGAGTTTCTAATGGCTAACAAGGGTATGGAAGGGATACTTACTTAATGGAAGTCTTGAAGGTGTTTACGGCCCCAAGAACAAGTGTGTGTTCTTGGTGAAAAGATGGTGATTTGAAGATCTAAACCCAAAAGAGTTGAATTCGTGGATGAAATCAAAGGGTTTCACTTGAATAAGAAGCATATCAAGTAAGAATAGAAGAACCACTTACACTTTTGAACATCAAGGAGGATATCCTTGATGATACTTGAGAGAGAAAGGAGAATTCTTGACTTGAAGATGTGATAAATGAATTAATAATGAAGGAAACCATTCATATGAATATGGGTTCACGACTAACATGGGTTTACAGTCGTAAACCCTAGTTTGCGGCCGTAAACTCCTTGTGAAGGGGCTTACGGCTCAATTGCAAGTCAATGAACTCAAGTAAATACCTCCTAACACCTAATCCTTGATTTTATTAGGCTTAGAACTCTCAAACAAACCGTAACAAAGCTAAAAGTTGACAGAAATATGTCTGACTTTTGATTGAATTGATTGGCTTTACAAGATAAAAATTTCGGGTTGTCACATCATCCTTTTGGAGTTGGGCTATGAGCTTCTTGTTGACATGTCCAAGACGACAATGCCACAAGCATGCCTTGTCCAAAGCATTGGATGAATCAATATTCAACACATTATTTCTTAAATTATCTACAACATTCACAGTTTCATATACACCATTGCAAGGTAATGCTTCAAAATAAAATATACCATTATAATAAGCATAAATTGCACCAACTTCATTATTAAACGAATATGTAAAACCTTGTTTGTACAAACTATGAAAGAAATAATATTTCTCGCCATATCAGCTGAATAACAACAATTATTCAAATCTAATTTTAAACCATTTCTAAGCGATAAAGAATAAACTCCAATCTTGGTCACAGGCAACATTTTATTATTTCCCATGATTAAGTTTATCTTCCCGTGCTCCACATCCCTACTTCCTTTTAGTCCCTGCAAATCAGAACAAATGTGAAATCCACAACCTGTATCAAGGTTACAAGAATTAGCATGTGATGAGTTATTAGATTGAATAGTGTAAATACCTGCAAATGATGGTTTGATCTTCCCATCCTTTATGTCCTGCAAGTACTTGGGGCAACTCCATTTCCAGTTCCCTTTTTCATGAGATTGGAGGCAGTCGTCATCCTTCGGTTTGGAAGAGGGATTAACGGAACCAACTTTGGTCCCACTTGAAGAGGATCCATCAAGGGACTTTCCCTTGTGGCTCTTGGAGGGAGCCTTCCTCTTAATTCCCTTTCCATGTCCTATTGCCAGAACAGGGGAAGAAGTAGTAGTAGGAGTAGACACAACCGATTTGCCTTTAAGGTTGCTTTCTGCAGTCCTTAAAAGCCATGTAAGCTTGCTAAGAGTGACCTCCTCCTTGTTCATATGATAATTCATACGAAACTGATCATAAGAAGAAGGTAAAGAGTGTAAAATTATATCTATGGCCACCTCTTCATCAAAATTGACATTCAATTTTAGCAAGCAGTCCACATATCTCTGCATCTTGTGCAAGTAGGCCGTGATGGGTTCACCATCCTTCATTTTGGTTGTGATCATGGAGGCAATGATCTCATACCTCTCCTGCTGAGCACTTTGATGGTATCTTTCCATCAAATCATGATACATTTTATAGGGATAGTAGTCCTCATAGGACTTTTGCAGCTCAACAGTCATGGTTGCAATCATAAGACACGGCACCTTTATCGCACCCCTCTCATGAGTAGTGTGTTCAGTGATTTGTTCAGGAGTAGTAGTGATGACAACAATCTCCTTTAGCTCTTTATCAAGGACATATTCTTTGTCCTCATAACGAATAGCCATTCTGATGCTTCGAATGGTGTACATGCAACCTTAGAAACCTTGGATCTATGTTTTACTATGATACATGCAAATTTGATTTTTCCAAGGTTCTTAACCTAACTAGCATGGCATGGGAACTTGAAACATAAAAGCTAGTAGAAGAACATACCTTTCTTGTTGCTTGGATTCCTTACGAACTTTGTGAGCCTAGAACCCGAAATGTGATGCCTCAAATGTTTCACACAACACCACAACTCTTGGAATAACTTTGAAAGAAGTACACTATCACTCAAAATCGGCTAGCCCTCCTTGTTCTAGTCTTAGTGCCGATTTTGCCAGCCTATGGGGTCTTTATATAGTGTGTCACGAGTAAGGGATACACCATGTAAACCCTAATTGACAAGGATTTTCATTTCCTCCATGATCCATGGGTTTTAACCTCCATGGACCATCCATGGAGCACCCTATGGGTTTTAGCCTAATCCAGTAAACCATGGATCATTAGCCCACTATATAAGAATGGTTGATTTACACAATCAACCCCATATATTTAATTAGTATCTTTTTTATCACAAAATTAATTCCAACTTAATTCTTGATCAATACTAATTAAATAATATGATTTCATATTAATATATTATAACTTATAATATATTAAAAAATCATAAGTGTCCTTCTTCTCATTTTGTCTATCCAATTATCATGATCCCATGCAACCCAAATGAACCATGCCAAACCGGGTCAAGTACATACCAGAAATAGTTATGGACTTAGACACCTTATCCAACAGTCTCCCACATGGATAAGTCTAATAACTATAACTACAAGTATGAATTCAAGAACCGATCAACAATCATAGCTCTTTCAAAGTCTCGCGGAACTAAGATAACCTTCCATTTAAGATAAGTGATCATATAATCCTCCACTCTCAAGATATCAGCCGAACAAATACATGGAAAAATGTCGTACTTATTGTCCAACAGTTTTTTTCCCGATTTCCGATTTGTTTGACATAGAACTAAATCGAACACATCAATTTAGTTCTGACCGGACCCGGTACAAAGGTCAAAACAAAATCATCGAGGGGCCCAGATATCGCTTCTAATCCTCCAAGGACTAAAAGGAACAGATAAACTTTGACTCATATGCTTGTTCTACTACTTGTTGAATCATACACAAAGGCACGTTTTATAACATCGAATTACCAATGCGTTTTCGTACAATCAATGTATAACCAACTCATAGTCAACAACTCAGATCTCTAGGTTTGAGACTTATATGATATTACCATCTCACGATCACTCGACATAAATTCCATGAAGTGATACAAGTGAGCGTGGTTTGAATCCAATACTCAAATCACTATTCCAGGAGTACTCATGAACACTGCAGCCCCTTTGTCCCAGATAAACTGCAGACCCATTCATGACGGTCTTGACTCATTACCTACTTCCAAAGTATGATTGACTGTGGATGGTTTGAATAATATGATATACCATAACATAATTATTCTGGAAGTCAAAATATGCAAAAATTGAAATGATAGTAAACGATTGACAGAAGATAGTAACACTTTACTTATAAATAAATAACAACTTTTATTTATCATCAAATGTCAATTACACTTTACAAATTTCAAAAGCTATTTAATTTCTAAAACTAATATCATCCTTTAGCCCAATGCACCTCACGTGCTGAAGATGCTTAACCCTACTCAGTCCCTTCGTGAGGGGATATGTTGGGTTCTCATCGGATGATACCCTCTTTGCCACGAGGAGTCCTTCTTCTATTCGATGTCTAATGAAATGGTATTTTCTGTCGATGTGTCTGGATCTCCCGTGATCCCTTGGTTCCTTGGCTAAGGCAACTGCACTTTCACTATCACAAAAAATCTCCATAGGCTCCTTTATAGTTGGTACTACTCCAAGGTCTCCAATGAAGTTCTTCAGCCATATCGCCTCCTTTGCTGCCTTGCTTGCTGCTATGTACTCTGATTCGCAGGTTGAATCAGCCACTGTCTCCTGCATGAAACTTTTCCAAGTAATTGCTCCTCCATTTATGGTAAAGACCCAGCCTGACTTAGAGCGAAAATTATCCCTATCAGTCTGGAAGCTAGCATCACTATACCCTACTACTCTCAAGTCATCACTCCCACCGTGGGTAAGGACCCAGTCCTTAGTCATCCGCAGGTACTTGAGAATGTTCTTTACCGCAGTCCAGTGAGCCTTTCCAGGGTTCCCCTGATATCTGCTGACCATGCTTAAAGCACAGGCCACATCAGGACGAGTACAATTCATAGCATACATGATCGAGCCTACAGTGGAAGTATACGGTACTCGACTCATCTCAGCCTCTGTACTCGGGCTCTGAGTCTTACTCAGTCTGGCGTTACTCTAGATCGGTAACTCCCCTTTCTTGGAATCCTGCATGATGAACATATTATGCACCTTATCCAAGTAGGTACTTTGAGTAAGTCCAATTAGTCTCTTACTCTTGTCTCTGAAAATCCTTATCCCTAGAATATAGGCAGCATATCCAAGGTCCTTCATAGCGAAACACTTCCCAAGCCAGCATTTCAACTCCTGCAGAGTTGGGATGTCATTTCCTATGAGTAGTATGTCATCCACATACAATACAAAAAAGGTAATTATACTCCCACTAGCCTTGACATATACACAGGACTCATTTTCGCTCCTCGAAAAACCAAACTCTTTGACTTTCTCATCGAAACAAAGATTCCATCTGCGAGGTGCTTGTTTCAATCCATAGATGGATTTCTGAAGCGTACACACTCTATTAGGGTACTCTGAACTGACAAAACCCTCTGGCTGACTCATGTAAACATCCTCAGCCAACTTTCCATTAAGGAAAGCGGTTTTGACATTCATTTGCCATATTTCATAGTAATGAAATGCAGCAATGGCTAGCGTAACCCTAATAGACTTAATCTTTGCTACTGGTGAACAGGTCTCATCATAGTCAACTCTCGGATTTTGAGAAAACCCCTTTGCAACCAGTCGTGCCTTATAAGTGTGTACATTCCCATCCATGTCGGTCTTCTTCTTGAAGATTCATTTGCACTCAACCGTCTTACGACCACGTACATTGTCTACCAAGTTCCAAACTTGATTGTCATATATGGACTGTATCTCGTTGTCCATAGCCTCTTTCCACCTAGCAAACTCGGGGCCTGCCATGGCTTCCGTGTAGCTGTTAGGTTCATCCAAACTTACCAGTGTATTATCACTAATAAGTGTATCACCTTCCGCAGTAATATGGAAACCATAGTAATGCTCAGTTGCATTGCTAACTCTCGTGGAACGCCTTAGAGGTACAGAATCGTCAGTTGGATCAACAGGAGTTTCCTCCTCAGGTTGATTGCTAGGGTTTAAGGTTCCTTCACCACTTGACTCTTGAATTTCTTCAAGGTCAATTTGCCTCCCACTGCTTCCTTGGCTTATGAACTCTCTCTCTCGCAAAAGACCCCTCTCCTTGACACAAACACCATATTATCACTGGGTCTATAGAAGAGGTAACCAAAGGATTTTTTTGGGTAGCCGATGAAAATACACCGCTCACTTCGAGTTTCCAGATTATCATGAGTCTCGCGCCTCACGAAATCCTCGCAACCCCAGATCTTGATGTGGTCCAAATTGGGAACTTTCCCAGTCCACATCTCGTGAGTTTTTTTGGCAACCTTTTTGGTAGGGACTAGATTAAGGATATGGGCGGCAGTCTCTAAGGCATACCCCCAAAATGAGATTGGTAGCAAAGTTCGACTCATCATGGAACGAACCATGTCCAACAAGGTTCGATTACGCCTCTCAGCCACACCATTAAGTTGTGGTGTTCTGGGAGGTGTCAATTGTGAGACAATCCCACATTCCTTAAGATAGTCGAGGAACTCTGTACTAATATACTCACCACCTTGATCGGATCGAAGCATCTTAATGTTCCTGCCCAGCTGACTCTCCACTTCCTGTTTATATATAATTTCAAATTAATTCTTGATCATTACTAATTAAATAATATGATTTTATATTAATATATTGTAACTTATAATATATTAACAAATCATAAGTGTCCTTCTTCTCATTTTGTCTACCCAATTATCATGATGCCATGCAACCCAAATGGACCATGCCAAACCGGGTCAAGTACATACAAAAAATAGTTATGGACTTAGACACCTTATCCAACAGTTCTGTCCGGCAAAGCACGACCACACGCAGCCGTTGGAACGAAATCAGAAGTCGGTAATGAGCTACTGGTAATTGAGCCTTACCATCACAAAGCCCACAACTGGTGGGTGGCGCAAGTGGCGGCGAAGAAATGGGAGGTGATGGAGGTGAGTCTGTAGCGAGAACCAACATTAATGAGGAGCACGGAGCATCATCTAAAAACTCAACCAACAGAAGATCATGTAGAGAATCCCGAGACGTAGAACCACTGAATGGAAACGAAAGCTCATCAAACTTTACATGTCGAGTAACATAAATACGTGAAGAGGTCAAGTCACATATATCATTTGTATTGAACACAATAACGAATAAAGACACATAGAAGGCTTCGTAGAGACAACTTGTGTTCCGTATAATCCCATAAATAAGGATAAACTTGACATCCGAATGGACGAAAGTGATCATAAGTGGGAGCCCAACAAAACAAAACTTCAAAGGGCGACTTATCACTTATTAGGTGTGTGAGTATCCAATTTATGATATAAACAGCGGTGCAAAAGGCATGAAACCAATAAGACAATGGAACGTGCCCATGGAATAACATAGCAAGATCGGTTTCAACAATGTGGCGGTGCTTGCGTTCTGCTTGACAGTTTTGTTGTGGGGTGTATGGACAAGAGATACGATGAAAAGTGTCATTGTCTTCAAGCAATTTCCGAACATATTGATTTTAAATTTTTGTGCCCCCATCACTTTGAATAACTTTAATTTTATTATAGAATTTTGTTTGAACAAATTTAATAAAAGCTCGAAAAATCACATGAAAACCCGACTTGGTTTTGAGAGGATAGAACCAAGTAAATCAACAGTGATCATCCACAAAAATATCATAATGACGATAACCATCAATCGAATCAACAGGGGATGGTCCCTATAAATCACAATGAACTGAGTCTATTATATGTAAAGCACATTTGTCATTAGATTCAAAAGGTAACCGATGCACCTTAGTGTCACACCCCGCTAAAGCGGAAACACAGGGCGTGGCAGTACAAAGGATCTCATAGCAAAAGTTAAAAGACAACACCAACCATAGTATTAAAAAGCACTACAAATTTACAATGAGTTTGAACAACTTTTTAAAAGAAATTACAATGTATTTAAAAGACAACACATGTGAATGCTCCTACAAGTAATGTGTACTTAGCTGCCTCTTACTAGAAGATTCCTGAAAAAGCATGTAAGACGAGCGTCAACTATAATAGTCGTTGGTCAGTTCACAGGTTTACAAAAATATTGGTTTCATGAATCGTAATCAAAGTTTTGATAAAAGTTTCCAAAAATAAAAGTACATTGCTAAAATGAGTAAATAAGTTTGCATAAACAAAGTTCGTTGTCATCATGAGAAATAAAGTACTTTGCCAAAATGAGATGCAAAGTTCAAATTCCCATGGAAAATATAGTTCGTTTCTAAAACAAGTAAACAAGTTTCGTTGCTAGAATAAGTATACAAGTTTTCTTGCTAAAATGAGTATACAAGTTTCACTGCTAAAATGAGTATACAAGTTTCGTTGCTAAAATAAGTATACAAGTTTCGTTGCTCAAATGAGTATACAAGTTTCGTTGCTAAAATGAGTATACAAGTTTCATTGCTAAAATGAGTATACAACTTTCGTTACTAAAATGAGTATACAAGTTTTGTTGCTCAAATGAGTATACAAGTTTTGTTGCTAATATGCGATGTAAGATTCCTATGTGCATCAAGTTTCCATTCATGAGTTCAAAACCAAAGCCTAATGATCGAATCGTGCCCTATTGACTACTATGTGTATCGCAAACGTAGTGTATAAAATATGGTAAAATGCACTCAAGCGAATCGTGCGAGTGAGAAGTTGTCTACCTCCTAATAGCGTTATCCATAATGACCATGGGCTCAAAAGAGTTAATGAGTTGTGTCAAACGATTCCAGGGTCTTAACCGCGATACAGTCCTCATGAATTAAATTAACATACACATACATGAAAAATATAGCAACCAAGTTTATACACGTAAAAATAAATACAACGAACATAAATAGTTTAGGACACGCTTTTCCAACCCAAAACGTAAAAACCAAAAATAGGGGAGGCGTGAATACTCACAATGATACGTGAAGGTATTTTTGATGCCTTAAGCTAACTTCCCTCACGTCCTACTACTGATTCCCTACGATAAGGTTACACACTAGTAAGTCTCTAGTCAAAAATCTAAAACTAGTATACTTAATTTCTACAACAGAATTATGTCAATATTGTGTCAAAATTAGGTTTTGTATAAGTTACAAACATTTTTTATAAATTTAGATTCCCATGGATTAATTTGTTAAATAACAAATTTAAGTGAAAAATCCTATTTTTGGAAATGTCAATTGAAGTGTAACTATAACCTTTTGGAAGTTGTTTCAAATGGTTAAATATTCAAAACTAAGCCAAACAATTATAAAATGTTACAAACTTTGTATTTGAGTGTTAACAGAAGAAAAGGACGTGAAAATACGATATCCGGATGATGTTTCATAATTTTTGGATAATCCTAGGTATGTAATATACGATATTCGGATGAAGTTTCATAATATTTGGATAAGCCTAGGTATTTTTCATCAATTTAATCACTTAAAAATTCATTAAATCGGGAAAAATAAGAAGTTGTCTTGGAAAAATCTGGCAAATCTTTCATGGAGTCTTTATGTTGTCTAAAAGATGCGACAATTATGAAATATGGTTTTGGACATTCATAATTGTACATTTCTATTTATTTCTCTTCAACAAAAATAAATTAGGAATCAACAGAAAACTGCCTTAGAAATGCATACAAATTCATGAAAAGTCTTTACCCGGTTCATAGATGATACATGAATTTTACCGGAATTTATTAACCATCAAAATTATTTTATATGAATTATTTCTCTATTTTCTTGCAAAAACTACAATAAATCGAGATAAACGAGTTATTTTCTGAAAATTTCCAAATCATCTTATTTTGTAGTTGGAATTCTGGGAAAATCGGATTGGAGCAGAAAAGATGTTTTAGATATTTATTTATGAATAAATTCTTTATAAGAATTCTTAACAATGTACTTTGATAATCAAGCCTTTAAGCTTGATGTTCATAACATGCATTATGATTTGAAGACCATGAATGAACTTATTATGTTCAAAATAATTTTTCTAAATGAAAAACTTGAATACATGTGGTTTTGGATCTTTAAAACTTGTAAGACTCAAGTTTATGGATTTGATTTAGGTTTTGATCATTGGATTTCACCTTCTAACAACATGCATGTTGTTTTTTGGTAAAATCCTACCACCTTCATCATCAAATTCGACATGCATGAACATGCATGTGAATAATCTCAAAAAAAAGGTGTAGAAGAGGGAGAATAATGGAAGAAAACGTGAAATTTTTAAAAGAAAAGTATAGAAAATATATGGAAATTAATTTTTCCTTGAATATCAACTTCAAATGATGAAGATTTTTGAGTAAAATGAAGGATATTTTATGGAAATGTCGTGGATTTTGGAGCTAATTCATAGAGGTAAAGAATGGGGGTTTTAGAGAGAAGAAAAGAGAGAAAACAAAGATTTCATCTCTCTGGATACCCAATCTCTCTCGTCATCTCTTTGGGTTTTCTCTCCACTACAATCAATCAACAAAATACAGAGATGTAGGGGTGTTCGTTTGGATGGATCGTTTTAATCCGATCCGATCAAGTGAATCCAAAATAATTTCGGTTTTCAAAACGTAGATCCAAATACTCCAAACTAAATTCAAATCCGATCTCATTCAACCAAATTATAATTCATTTGGATCGTTTTTTACAATTCGGTTTTCAAGAATCAAGACATTTCAACAATTATATAACTTTAGTATTAACTTAGTCTATAATATAAACTAAAAAAATATTGTTTAATTAGTTGTGAATTAAAACTTATAAATAACTATCAATAAAAATATATTATATATTACTACTTTGTGGTCAAATTTTTTTTTGATAAGAAGTAGATATTAAAGTATTATAAATGATGAAAATTTTTTAATATTCTAAAAGAATAATTTAGTAAATTTATAAATTATTAAAGATATATATTAGAAAGAACAAAATAATAAATTGCAATTCGGTTTTTTTGTACTATTCGGTTTTTATAATGTATACCAAAACCAATCCGAAATCCAAAATAATAATTCGGTTTTGCTAAAAACCAATCCAAAAATACGAATATCCGAACCAATTAGTCCGATCCAAATTGTCTAATTGGACAATTCGGTTTTATCTAAATAGTGTGTGACATCCCCATTTTTTTTACGGCCAGAAAAGACCAATTTCGTTTATGCTTTTCAATAAAAATCAGAGTAACTTCTTAAGAAAAGTGTTGTGGAATTTGTTCCCAAAACACAATATGATAAAAATTTATCAAAACATTTCTTAAAGAAAATGTATCTTCATTACATTACAAAACTCGGGATGTCATCGTCAATATAGATCAAAAGCATAAACAAAACATCATAGGCCATAAAACAAAATTGGCCTTAAAACAATAGGCCTTACAACATTCCGTTTATTTTCTACTGGCCTAAAATCCATAATCTCTCGTCAAGTCATCCAACTATGCTTTTGCCACTACCTGTAATACAAGAAACTGAGTGGGTCAGGCTGGGGAGCCTGGTGACAATATAAGGTTTTCAACCCACTTTAAATAAGTTTATTATTTTCAACAATTATTAAACCTGATTACCTGTTCCCGTTATCCTCACCTTACGTCCCTAAAGCATTTCTCATAAGGGACCTATCCTAAGCAATTTCATCGGGATGGACAGTACTGCTAAGGGGATTCCTCAGTCATATATGTCTGTAATGCAACCATGGAGGGATGGAGTACACCCGTGAACACTTCGTTCACAAACACCTACAGGTTGCGAGCCAGCTAGCGTTCCACTGGACTTCCTAGAAAAGTATGTGGTCGTCATCCATACTCCGCCAGATGACTGGATCAACGTCAACATTCAGGCCTCTCATCATTTTATTTCACCACATACCAACTATTTCATCTACCCATGTTCTACCCAACATATTTGTAGATATAACATACATACATGGTCCAGATCTATAAAACAAAGCTTACATCTTTCATCCAGCATAACATTCAAAGCATAAAATACATATACGGTCTAGATCTGAAGAAAAAGTTCAGATCTAAAGGAAAGAAGTTATGATCTTTCATCCAACAGAGATATCAAAGTATAAAATTTAGATCAGAAGAAAAAGTTTAGATCTGAGATGATGAAGTGTAGATTTGAAGGAAAAGTTTCAGATCTGAAAGAAAGAAGTACAGATCTTTCATCCAGCAAACATCTCAGGTAAACAGATAACATATATATACACATAGCACATAATTTATATAAAATACTTCATATATATATGTAAGATGAAAGTGACTATACACTCACCTGATACGGAGTGATTCGGACAGCACTTCGCTTCTAAAAATAATCTTCTTTGGCGAAACCGAAAAGTTTGCTTGAAAACCGGGCTCTGCACGGGCAGAGTTTCAAACCGAAAAACTCTTTTTCTCGGAGCCTTCGGGCTCTCCGAGGCTTCCTTCTAGAGCTCGAAAGGATTCCTAGGCTTCGGGGGAGTTAGTATAGTCTAGAGAGAGAGTAGAAGGAGAAAGATGTGAGAAAAGAGTGAAGAAATCGGCTTGCACTACGCTGTGCGTCGTTCCGAGTACGCTGGGCGTACTCCGAGGTCGTACGACATGTATGCGAAGATGGTTGGGTCATTGTGGCTCAATACAGACCGAGGAAAAAGTCAACACGCGGGGCGTACTTCGGTACGCAGGGCGTCCGAAGGTACGCTGGGCGTACCCCTCGCACCCAGCTTCGAAATTTCCCACTCCGATTTCTAAAATTCATATCTTTCGCGTACGAGTTACGTTTTCAACGTTCTTTATATCCACATGTAGGTGAGACCATACTCTACAACTTTCATTTAGACTTCTTCAGTTAATTCTTGACCGATTTTAAATTTAATAGTATGACAAGATTACACCGTTAAACGACCGTTTAAAACTCATAACTTCTACATACGGACACTGTTTTCGTCTGTCTTATTATCGTTGAGCTCTTATTCACGAGATCTTCGATTCTCATGTAGGTTGTGTCAGGTAAAAACCGCTCGATCTAATATTCGAACTTCGGGTTGTGCACTGCCTATCCGAAACTTAGAAAAATCATAATTTCCTCATATCAAGTCAGATTTGGACATTCTTTTTATGCACACTCTCGGTTTAAAAAATACTACGACTTTCGTTTAGATCGCTCGGGCTAAAAGTCCTCTATCGTAAATTCACTATTTACATCACGCAGTGTCGTGCCGGTTTTGTCGCGAAATATCGACAGGCCATAACTTCTTCGTTATAACTCGGATTTCGGCATTCTTCTTATCTCTGGAATCCTTTTCACAACCACTACAACTTTCTTCATAGATATCGGGTTTATCTAACATTTTATTTTTGACTCTTATTTTTATCCTTTATTTATTATATTATTATAAACAAGAAATAAGCACACAAAAGCACATAATTCACATAATATTCAAGTAATTCATCTTTATTACTTTAAAACGAGTTACAATGGTTGACCTACACTATTACATCATCATTAGTGCTAAACCCAGAAACACGGGCGTTACAATTCTCTCCCCCTTAGGATGATTCCGTCCTCGGAATCTTGCATCAGCAAACAAATATGGATAGCGACTTATCATGTCACTCTCCGTTTCCCAGGTGAGATTTGGCCCATTCGAATGTTTCCATCGGACAAGCACTAAGTCGACCATCTTGCGTCGCACCTTCTTCTTCATACGGTCAACAATCGCCTCGGGCTCTTCGATTACCCTCTTATTCTCATCCATCCTTAACTTTGAAATTGGAATTATGTCGGGAACTTCTCCCGTGAACTTCCTCAAATAACACACATGGAATGTGTTATGAATATCATCTAGTTCTTCAGGTAATTCGAGCTTCTAAGCTTGGTTCCCAATCCTTTGAAGAACTTTGAACGGTCTAATAAACCTTCGTTCCCAATAGGGTCATTTTGAAAAATTATGAATTTTTTATACATGCACCATATATGTTAATTTTGTTCAAAATGTCGATTTATACAATATTTTTAAATATGCACCATTTTTGTTAATTTATTTAAATAGAGACTATACCTTCAGTTAAATATATTTAGGAGGGAGACCATTCCTGTAATTTTAAAACATGTAATAATTACTTTCATTTTTTAAATGTAGAAATGTATTTTTATAATAAAGAGTATGATGTTATATTAGACATAAAAAAGAAAATATGTTGCTATATATTGTATTTCGCACATGATTGATTTGTAGTTTCTGTGAGATACTATGTCGTGAACATAAGTTTTTTTAAGGTTAAAATGGTTAATTATTAATTTTTCTTTTCTGTCAACATAACTTATTTTACGGTTAAAAGGGTTATTTACTACTTTTCCTTTTTCAGGCCCTTGAATCTGAAAAATAACTTATATTTGTGTTGCTCAATTCAGATGCAATAGTAGATTCTGAATGCTCGAACAATGGAGCACATAAATTCCAATAATTTTCATAACAAATTTGCTGGTAAGAAAACAATGTTATTCAACTCAATTTGTTTGCATTTAGTTGTATTAAATTTATTTTAATGTGTATTTTTATCTAGCTTTTTACCCACCTTCTAGAATAATTGATCAGAACAGAGAAAGCTATAATGTTTTATGTGTATTAAAAAATGGAGGTGCTTAGACTATTGAGACTCGCCAAAAATTTGAGGATGATGAGGGTATATTTGTCTTATTTTCTTTGGTAGTTGTATCCATCTTATTTTATAATGTACTCTTCTTGGATGCAATATTTGACACCTCCTACATAAAGATGTAAACGCATGGAAACTGTAATAGCAAAATCATCTAAACAGTAAACAAATACCTCATGTCCATTATACCAAAGTTGTCACATGTTTCCAGTTTTGGCTTTTGTGCATGCATTTAGGGTAGCAAAATACTTTTTTATTGTATACTTAATTAATAACATGTTTTACAATCGAACACTTTCTAACCCCCGCAACGTGGGGATCCTTTCTTAGTATAATAATAAAAATAAGAAAAAAATTACAAAAAAGATCCTTGTGGTTTGCCACAAGTCACAAAGTCAGTCCTTGCTAATTTTTTTTAATACAAATGGTCCTTTTGGTTTGCAAAACTTGCACGGATGACCCGTTTTTACTAACTCAGTTAGTATTAAGCCGTTGTGTAACATCCCGACTCCTAGGTATAATATTTATATAATTTTCATGATTTTGATTGAGCAACTCGACGAGTTGGAGGGACCAACTCGACGATTTGGCGCTGTGGGAGGAAACACTAATTTTCTGGGGTTGTTTCCTATTTAAAGGACCTTAATCCCTCATTTTCGCCTCCCATGTCACCTTACTCCCCTGTGTGAAACCCTTATCGTTTAAATTGATTTAAAAGAGAAAGAATAGCTAACTTTAGGCATTCTAGTGCACTCTTGGAAGAGAAGAGGAGAGTGTCAAGGATTGGAATGAGAATGGACTGTTGGATCTAGTGTTTTATCCATACTTAACTTTTGTTTGAAGGTAAAACTCACTACCTTGCTCATTACTTTGATTAGATCTCGTGATTAGGAAGTTTTAGGGATTTTTCCATCTTTCCTCGAGACTTTGAGGATTTTGAGCTTGCCAAGAGATTGAGACTTCAGATCTGGACCTTATGAGGTCCCTTAAGCCAAAATTCCAAGCTTGATAAAGCTAGAGGAGAACTTTTATGCTTAGGACCCTAAATGGAACTTGTTTTGGCATTTCAAGCCCTAAGTGACATGCATGGACGTAAAGCTTGCAGCTTTACATGGTATCTTAGCCTTAGGAGGCTAGATCTAGAGTTTTGGGTTGTAACTCTACCTTAAAACGTCTGAATGAGGAAATGGTCTGAAGGGACTCGACGAGTCAGTGAGCTGACTCGACGAGTCGGCTAGGGTTTTCCCCGTCGAGTCTGGACATGAGTAACTCGACGAGTTGATGAGACAACTCGACGAGCTAAGTTGGATTTTCGTGACATTGATGAAGGAACGAGGGAACTTGACGAGTCACATAGATGCACTCGACGAGTCTGGTCAACATGGCCTGTTGACTTATGTTGACTTTGTTGGATAAGGTGTCTAAGTCCATAACTTATTTGGTATATACTTGACCCGACCCGGCATGGTCCATTTGGGTTGCACTTCGCCCAAACTAGTTATGGATAATTTTATGAGAGTTGTATACTTACGATTTATTAATATATTATAAGTTATAATATATTAATATAAAGTCATGTTACTTAATTAGTTTTAATCTTGAATTAATTATGAATTAATTTAGTGATTAAAAGGAAGACTAATTAAATCATGGGCTATTATATTTATATGGTGTGGGCTAACACTCATTTGGGAATGGGCTAAGCTTATATGGAAGTCCATGGATGATCCATGGAGCTTTTACCCATGGATCCTTGGAAGAGGAAAAGACATGGGTTATTAGGGTTTCACCCTAACCATGAACACTATATAAACAAGCTTATGTTGCATGAAAAAGACACTAATGTGTGTGTAAGTGTGGTGGCCAAAATCAAGAGTTAGTATACTCTCTCATACATTTTTTCCAAGTTTGTGGTGATTTGTGATTTCCATTTGAGGCATTCACATTATTGGTGCTTGGCTCTCAAACTCCAAGGAATCAACAATCAACAAAAGGTATGTAATTCATCTAGTTCTTTTATGGTTAAAAGTACCCCATGCCATGCTAGATAGGTTATAAACCTTGGAAAATAATATTTTGCATGTATCTTAGACAAACATAGATCCAAGGTTTAATAGGGTTGCATGTACACTTAGGAAGTGTTAGAATGCTCAAAACCCAACAGTGGTATCAGAGCCTAGGCTTGTTTGTTTGATACTTGATACAAAATAGTGATAAAAAGTCGATTTTTTGCTGTCTGACTGATGAACTCGCCGAGTCCATGGGGGGACTCGCCGAGTTCATGTGTAAACTCATCCTACTCGCCGAGTAGGTTCGTACACTCGGCGAGTAGGAGCCTCAGAATGCAGATTTTCGACTTTTGCTGCTGGAAATGGACTAGAAACATTACCCTAAACTGTTTTGGTGTTTTAAAACTTGTTTTAGTTGGTGTAATGGTTGTTCTAATCCATTTACAATAGCTTATATCAAAATTTCATGCTTTGTATGTGTTCATATAATTCTTGAAACTTTGATGATCATGTTCATGTTCTTATGAATTTAGAAGATGATAGGAATTATTTGCTGAATTGTTTAGGATTAATTCTTGATCATTTATATGTTTTAATGGAGTCCATAATTTGTCCTCAAGTTATGGATATTCAAAGGTCACTTATTTTAAACACACACTTAAAACACATAAGTTACATGGAAATGAAGAGTCTTCATTTTTATGAACCTTTAATTCATAAGTTATGAAATGAAAAGTTTTGAATAGTTTCAAAACTTGTCCTCAAGTTTTGGAATTTTTAAAGTTACACACACTTTAATAAACTTTAATTCCAACCCTTAGAGTTTTAATAGTTAAAATTCAACCCTTATACTATTTATAACATTAATGGTTAATTATTATATATATGTATAAGATCAAAGTCGTCTTACCGCTAGTACGCCTCATTCACGAAGCCAGTCTATAAGGTGGGTATAAGGTTGTTGCCTATAAAATGGCAACTTAATGGGTGTCCACTTTCACCCACCGCTTGCTTGACCGGTGGAGGGTCGTTAGCCGAACGGGTAGGACAAGGACTTATAAATTCTCATTAAAAGTATGATGAATATTATAAAGTAACTAAACCTTTTATAAATTCCCAATCTTAGTTACTTTAGGAAAATGTGAATATGGTGCTAACCCATGAAATTCACACTTTGTACCTTACCAAGTCGTTGGTGGAGCGTGTGTGGTTAACCGGCACACTAACTTGGACTAGTAAGGATCACGAAGGGTGACTTAATGTTTATCATAGATCGGTGGAGCGTGTGTGGTTAACTGGCACATTGATTAGGTGATAATATTAAGGGTACCAAGTGAATTTGCATGGTTATTCACACCTTGTTTTGTGATCCTCGGCATCCCAGTCACAAAACTTGAAGGGCACAATCGAGATTGAAACATGCCATTGAAAAGTTCAATGAATCTCAAAAGAATCTAGGAATTTCAAAAACCAATTAAACCTAATAATTCATTTCGTTTTCATGGTGGAAATTGGTGAATCGTCATTCACCTACCTTCAAATATATTATAGCTTAGATTACGGCATCCCTCTTCTAAGTTATAATATTGGATCCTAGGCTTAATATTACATTTGGGTGTATTATTAAGGATTCGATATATCTAATCTAAACTTGTTTTCTTCTTTTCAGATGTCTTCCAACAACAAAGCTTCGGGCTCTAACCCTACTGGCTCCTTTTCCCTTATGAACCTTTGTGGGAGGGTCATCTTTGATGGTTCCAACTTCATGGATTGGATCCGGAACATCAGGATGGTTACTCGTTACGAGGACAAGGAATATGTCCTCGATAAGGAGCTAAAGGAGCTTGATGAGTCCACTGCTACTCCTGAGGAGGTCGCTGAGTATCAGGCACATGAAAGAGATGCCACCAAGGTGGCATGCATCATGATGGCCACCATGACAGCTGAACTCCAAAAGTCCTATGAGGACTATTACCCTTTTGAGATGCATCAGGATCTGATGGAAAGGTACCATCAGAGTGCTCGTCAAGAGCGGTATGAAATAATCTCCTCCATGATCACTACCCGTATGAAGGATAGCGAACCAATCACGAGCCACATGCAGAAAATGCAAAGGTATGTGGACCGTCTAATGAAACTGAATGTGAACTTCCCTGAGGAGTTGGCAATTGATATCATTTTGCACTCCTTACCATCGTGTTATGATCAATTCCGTATGACATACCACATGAACAAGAAGGAAGTCACACTCAGTAAGCTTCAAGGACTTCTGAAGACTGCCAAAAGTGGTCTTAAGAGTAAGTCGGTTGCTACTCCTACTCCTACTACTACCCCTGTTTTGGCTATCGGGCAAGGCAAAGGGAAGAAAAGGAAGCACCCTTCAAAGGGTACCAAGGGAAAGTCCCTTGAAGGCTCCTCATCTGGAACCAATGGTGGTTCTATCACTCCTTCTGCCATCCCTAAGGATGCTGAATGCTTCTACTGTCAAAATAAGGGGCACTGGAAGCGAAACTGCCCAAAGTACTTGCAGGATGTCAAGGATGGAAAAGTGAAACCATCCCATGCAGGTATTTACACTATATTGTCTAATAACTCACCATATTCTAATTCTTGGGTTCTTGATACAGGTTGTGGTATTCACATCTGTTGTGACTTGCAGGGCCTAAGAAGAAGTGAGGATGTGGAGCACGGAAAGATAAACTTAATCATGGGGAAAAAGAAGGTTGCACCTGTTACCAAGATTGGAGTTTATACTTTGTTGCTAGATAGTGGGTTAACGTTAGATTTGAATAAATGTGTGTACTCAACTGAAATGGCGAGGAATATTATTTCCTTTCATGCTTTGTACAAACAAGGTTTTACCTTTTCTTTTGATAATGAAGTTGGTAGTATTAATGCTTTCTTTAATAATGTTCTTTATTTTAAAGCATTACCTTGTGATGGTGTGTATGAAGCTGTATCGGTTGTAGATAATTTAGGAAATAATGTATTATGTATTGATTCTTCTACTAGCTTGGATAAAGCATCTTTGTGGCATTGTCGTCTTGGACATGTAAGCAAGAAACGCATAGGCCAGCTCCAAAAGGATGGAGTCTTGGAGTCGTTCGACCTCAAGTCGGATGATAGTTGTGAGTCTTGTCTACTTGGAAAAATGACAAAATCACCCTTCACTGGTACTTGTGCAAGGGGTGAGGGTTTGTTGGACCTTATACATACTGATGTATGTGGACCATTCAAAACCGCCACAAGGGATGCTAATCGCTATTATGTGACTTTTATTGATGATTTTAGTAGATATGGTTATGTCTACTTAATCAAACATAAGTCAGATACTTTTGAAAGGTTTAAAGAGTTTAAACAGGAAGTAGAAAATCAATTAGGCAGGAACATTAAGATGCTTCGATCCGATCGAGGTGGTGAGTATCTTAGTACTGAGTTCCTCGACTATCTTAAGGAGTGTAGGATTGTCTCACAATTGACACCTCCCAGGACACCACAGCTGAATGGTGTAGCTGAGAGGCGCAATCGAACTTTGTTGGACATGGTTCGCTCTATGATGAGTCGAGCTTCGCTACCAATCTCTTTTTGGGGGTATGCCTTAGAGACTGTCGCCCACATCCTTAATCTAGTCCCTACAAAGAAGGTTGCCAAAACACCTATGAAATGTGGACTGGGAAAGTTCCCAATTTGGACCATATCAAGATTTGGGTTTGCGAGGCTTTCGTGAGGCGCGAAACTCATGACAAGCTCAAACCTCGAAGTGAAAGGTGTATTTTCATCGGCTACCCACAAAAATCCTTTGGTTACCTATTCTACAGACCCAGTGAGAATGTGGTCTTTGTGGCTAGGAGAGGGGTCTTTCGAGAGAGACAATTTATAAACCAAGGAGACAGTGGGAGGCAAATTGACCTTGAAGAAACTCAAGACTCAATTGGTGAAGGAACCTCATATACTAGCAATCAACTTGAGGAGGAAATTCCTGTTCATCCAGCTGACGAGTCTATACTTCCGAGGCGTTCCACAAGGGTTAGGAACACACCTGAGTTTTATTATGGATTTCATATTACTACGGAAGGTGATACATTTATCAGTGACAGTACACTGGTAAATCTGGATGAACCTAACAGTGTTAAGGAAGTCATGGCAGGCCCAGAGTCTGCTAAATGGAAGGAGGCTATGGACAGCGAGATACAGTCCATGTATGACAATCAAGTTTGGAACTTGGTTGACAATGTACCAGGCCGTAAGACAGTCGGGTGCAAATGGATCTTCAAGAAGAAGACCGACATGGATGGGAAGGTGCACACTTATAAGGCTCGACTGGTTGCGAAGGGGTTTACTCAGACTCAGGGTATTGATTATGATGAAACCTTTTCACCAGTAGCAAAGATTAAGTCTATTAGGGTTATGCTAGCCATTGCTGCATTTCATGATTATGAAATATGGCAAATGGATGTCAAAACCGCTTTCCTTAACGGAAAGTTGGCTGAGGATGTTTACATGAATCAGCCAGAAGGTTTTGTCAGTGCAGAGTACCCCAATAGAGTGTGCAAGCTTGAGAAATCCATTTATGGATTGAAACAAGCATCTCGAAGTTGGAATCTTTGTTTCGATGAGAAGGTCAAAGAGTTTGGTTTCTCAAGAAGTGAAGATGAGTCCTGCGTGTATGTCAGAGCTAGTGGGAGTATAGTTAGCTTTTTGGTACTGTATGTGGATGACATACTACTCATAGGAAATGATATCCCAACCTTGCAGGAGATTAAGTCCTGGCTTGGGAAGTGCTTTGCTATGAAGGACCTTGGAGAAGCTACATATATCCTAGGGATAAGGATATTAAGAGAAAGGAGTAAAAGACTAATTGGACTTAGTCAGAGTATCCACTTGGATAAGGTGTTGAAAAGGTTCAACATGCAGAATTCCAAGAAATGAGA
This sequence comes from Lactuca virosa, assembly GCF_052849685.1. NCBI lineage: Eukaryota > Viridiplantae > Streptophyta > Magnoliopsida > Asterales > Asteraceae > Lactuca > Lactuca virosa. Next base: position 300,032,114 of record NC_136429.1, on the reverse strand, counting down.
ATTACCGATCCAAAGCAATGCCAAACTGAGCAAGGCTCAGAGCCCAAGTACAGAAGATGAGATAGTTGAGATGAGTCGATTACCTTATGCTTCCGCTGTTGGTTCGATCATGTATGCTATGACTTGTACCCGTCCTGATGTGGCCTTCACTTTGAGCATGGTCAGCAGATATCAGGGGAACCCTGGCAAGGCTCATTGGACTGTGGTAAAGACTATTCTCAAGTACCTGCGGAGGACTAAGGATTAGATCCTTACCCTTGGTGGGAGTGATGACTTGAGAGTAGTAGGGTATAGTGATGCTAGCTTTCAGACTGATAGGGATAACTTCCGCTCTCAGTCGGGCTGGGTCTTTACCTTAAATGGAGGGGCAATCACTTGGAAGAGTTCCAAATAGGAGACTGTAGCTGATTCGACTTGTGAATCATAGTACATAGCAGCGAGTGAAGCGGCAAAGGAGGCGATATGGCTGAGGAACTTCATCGGAGACCTTGGAGTTGTACCAGCTATTAAGGAGCCTATGGAGATTTTCTGTGACAGCAATAGTGCGGTTGCCTTAGCCAAGGAACCAAGAGATCATGGCAGATCCCGACACATTGACAGAAAATATCACTTCATAAGACACAAGATAGAAGAGGGACTCCTCGTGGCAAAGAGGGTATCGTCAGATGAGAACCCTGCGGATCCCCTTACGAAGGGACTGACGAGGGTGAAGCATTTGCAGCATGTGAGGCGCATCGGGCTGAGGGACGATATTAGTTTTAAAGATTAGATAGCCTTTTCTGAAACTTGTAAAATGTAATCGACGTTTGATGATGAATAAAATTTGTGATTTATTTATGAGTAAAGTGTTGCTATCATTGTTAATTATTTACTATTGTTTCAGTTTTGCATGTTTTGACTTCCAGAATAATTAATTTATTCAAACTCTCCACAGTCGGTCATATGTCGGGAGTAGGTATGAATCAAGACTGTCATGAATTGGGATTGTAGATGACTAAAGGTGTTTAGCCATAGCAATGGTTGCTACAACATTCATGAGTACTCGTAAGTTATGAGTATTGGAATAAACCCACGCTCACTTGTATCACTTCATGGAATTTATCTCGAGTGATCGTGTGACGGTAATATCATATAAGTCTTCAAACCTAGAGATATGAGTTGTTACCTATGAGTTGGTTGTGCATTGATTGCACGTAAACGCATCAGTAACTTGATGTTATAAAACGTGACTTTGTGTGCAATTCAATAAGTAGTAGAACAAGCATATGAGTCGAAGTTTATCTGTTCCTTCTAGAAATAGAAGCGATATCTGGGCCCCTCGATGATTTTGTGTTGACCCATGTACCGGGCCCGGTCAGAACTAAATTGATGTGTTCAGTTAAGTTCTTTGTCAAACAAATCGGAAATCGAGAAACAACTGCTAGACAATAAGTAAGACATTGTTCCATGTATTTGTCCGGCTGATATCATGAGAGCAGAGGATTATATGATCACTTATCTAAAATGGCGCTTCATAGTTCACAAGAGTTTTCGAGAGCTACGATTGCCGGTTGGTTCCTGAAGTAATATAGGCAAATACAGTTATTAGACTTATCCAAGTGGGAGTCTGTTGGATAAGGTGTCTAAGTCCATAACTTATTTGGTATATACTTGACCCGACCCGGCATGGTCCATTTGGGTTGCACTTCACCCAAACTAGTTATGGATAATTTTATGAGAGTTGTATACTTACGATTTATTAATATATTATAAGTTATAATATATTCATATAAAGTCATGTTACTTAATTAGTTTTAATCTTGAATTAATTATGAATTAATTTAGTGATTAAAAGGAAGACTAATTAAATCATGGGCTATTATATTTATATGGTGTGGGCTAACACTCATTTGGGAATGGGCTAAGCTTATATGGAAGTCCATGGATGATCCATGGAGCTTTTACCCATGGATCCTTGGAAGAGGAAAAGACATGGGTTATTAGGGTTTCACCCTAACCATGAACACTATATAAACAAGCTTATGTTGCATGAAAAAGACACTAATGTGTGTGTAAGTGTGGTGGCCAAAATCAAGAGTTAGTATACTCTCTCATACATTTTTTCCAAGTTTGTGGTGATTTGTGATTTCCATTTGAGGCATTCACATTATTGGTGCTTGGCTCTCAAACTCCAAGGAATCAACAATCAACAAAAGGTATGTAATTCATCTAGTTCTTTTATGGTTAAAAGTACCCCATGCCATGCTAGATAGGTTATAAACCTTGGAAAATAATATTTTGCATGTATCTTAGACAAACATAGATCCAAGGTTTAATAGGGTTGCATGTACACTTAGGAAGTGTTAGAATGCTCAAAACCCAACAGACTTTAGGGTTTGGTCAAGACAGGGATTATGGTGACCATGGAGGGGTAAAATGATCTTTTACCCATTATAAGAGTTGGAGAGAGAATAGCTCAGTTTATTTAGATTTGTGATTTAAGTGTTATTTAGAGATGCTTATGACATGTAGGCAGGAATTAGACCGTTCGAGGGGTACACGCTTTCTTTGCTTACTTACGACGTGGGTCTTATCACTATACTTACCTTGAGTGGTAATTTGTTTGATCGGAGGCTCTTGTATGCTATTATTGAGTATTGTGATATCATGCATTATGTCTTTGAGATTTGTGGTGTGTATTATTCTGAGCTTTACTGAGTTAGGACGGGATGGTCCACCCGAGTTGTGGGACCAGAGGGTTCCACTGAGACACATTGACCGGAAGGTCTTATTCGATACAGAGCCATAAGAGGCTAATGAGATGTGTGTGGTATTTTGGGGAACTCACTAAGCTTCGTGCTTACCGTGTTATGTGTTATGTGTTTCAGGTACTTCTCAAGATTACGGGAAGGCGTCGGCTTGAGTGTACACACGAGATGGAGTTATGTTTTTGAGGATCCTGGATTTTATTCAAACAATTATGAATATGGGTTTTTGATAATTTGACATTTTGGGGATTTTGTGAAATGTGTTGATGAGATTTATGTGATTTTAAAATGAAAAATTTGTTTGAAAATTTACGGTGTTACAAGTTGGTATCAGAGCTTTGGTTTGAGGTACTCTCGAGTACGTCCGGACTCAAACTGAGGATTTGAGAAAAAATTTCTTAAGAGAACTGATTTTTCTAAAATGAGTAAGAGATTTTAAAGAGAAAACGAGACGGTGGAGTGTGTACAATCAGGCAAATCCTGAATGGTGATTTCCCAAAATACCATTATTTGTTTATATGAGATTTTAGCGTTACATGCTAGAGTATAGGCTAGGTACTTCAGAAATTAGGGCTAGAGTTGCCTGATTCATGATGCCTTAGCCTAGGTTATGCTATTGATTGATCTTATCTGCTATTTGCTCTGTATGTGTACTGAGTAGGGAGAAACTTAGCAGAAGTTTTTAGAGAGGGTTTTGAGTAATGTAGGAGAGATACATAGAAGAGCATGTGAGGAGCCTATTGAGAGAGTAGTTTGTTACTCGCAGGAGATAGAGTACTTGCGAATTAGGATCCTAGGAGGAGGATTTAGGGTGACTACGGGTTGGTGTGGAAGGTAGTATTGGGCCCGTACTACAGAAATCACCGAACCGTATGCGACCCAAATAAGAATCCTTAGGATGCTAAGAAAAAATTAGAGTTAGGTAATCGAGTGTGTGTGTGTGCTTGAGTTAGTCTCTTATGATTTTCGTGTTGTGTTTCAAAGACATCATGGTGGTTACACGCCACAACCCCAGGAGCAGTGGGACCAGTGACGAGGACATTCGCAGGATCATTCATGAGGAGGTGGCCGCAGCCATCAGGGAAGCTATACCGGAGATGTTGCTGGATTAGTGTCTAAGTCCATAACTATTTTGGTATGTACTTGACCCGATTGTGAGCATGGTCCTTTTGGGTTGCCTTCACACGGGTGACTAGACAGGATGACAGTTGAGGAGAGAGGTTAATTAGGGCATAAATATGATTTATTTATTATATTATATGAATAATATATTAATTTGGAATCATATTATTAATTAGTATTTAATCAGAAATTAATTAGGAATTAATTTTGGGATTAAAGGAATTAATTAAAAGTACATGGGTTGTTTTGTAATTATTTGATAGTTGAGACTTTGGGCTATTGGATCACCTTTATTAAGGCTTGAACGAAAATCCTAGAAGGATCTAAGAGTTTTCGTCCAAGGGCTTAAGGAAAGGAGTCCATGGACTTGCTTAGGCCCTAAGCTAAGGGATTAGGGTTTCCACCTTGAAACCCTAACTAGCCTCAAGTATAAATAGCACCCTAAGGCACTAGAATTCGACCACCCCCTTGGGAAAACCCTACTAGGGCCGAATTTGGAGCTTAGTACCTTTCCTCCTCTCTCTCATATTCATCCTCTCACTCAAAGTGTGTTTGTGAGCCATTAGAGGTACTACACTTGTGGTACTTGCTTTCAAGAGCTAAGGAAATTCAAGGAACTAGTTGTTATTGCTATATAACAACAAAAGGTATGTATTCTATTCTCCTATGTAGATTTCAAAAATTAGAGGAGAATTCCAGGTTTCTTTTTGTGTTCATAAAGTTGTATGTCTAATAGTGAAAACATAGATCCAATTAGGGTTGCATGCACACATAGGATTGTTTGTATAAAACCTATCAGTGGTATCAGAGCCTTAGGTTTTTGTTTTCAATTAGATTTGATACAAATGTATGAATATGACAATTAGGGTTTATGGCTCATAAACCCTGGAGGCTTGATTTTCGAAATTAGGGTTTCTAAACCCTAGATTTCGAAATTTTGGTAGGGTTTCCTAAACCCTTTCCTTTGGCCCCAAGATTTCGATTTTAGGGTTGTCTAACCCTAGAATTTCGAAATTTGCCTTTTCCCCTAGATAGGATTCCCAAATTTTAGGGATTTGGATAATGTCATATCTTGTAATTATCCTTGATTCCTTAAATAGATAATTAAAGATCTTATGGATTATCTCATTCCATAAATTTTCAAATCTTAGGAGATTTAAGGGATTAGGTTAAATTAATTGTTTAATTTAATAGATATCCTCCAAGATTTAATAATTCAAATTAATTGGTTAATTTTGGATAATTATTAAATCAAATTTTAATATTTAAGATTAAAAGGTTTTAATTTTTCGAAAATTTTTTAAACCAAATTGTTTTGAAAAGTTCAAAACTTGCCCTCAAGTTTTGGAATTTAAAAGTTGATTAAAAGTTTAATTTTGAAATGTTAAATTCTAAAACCCTCGTATTTTGAAAAAAGTTCAAATTACACCCTTATGGTTTTGTTAAGTTAATTAAAAGTTTAATTAAAAGAGAAAGTTAATAAAACCACCTAGTATTTTAAAAGTGAAAAATACACCCTATACTATATATATGACATTAAAAGTCTAATATTATATATGTATAAGTTAACAGTCAGTCTTACCGTTAGTAGGCCTCATTCACAAAGCTGGTCTATAATCGGTGTTTAAGGAAATTGCCTATAAAATGGCGATTGAATGGGTATCCACTCTTACACACCGCACTCTTGACTAGTGGAGGGTCGTTAGCCGAACGGGTAGGATAGAACGAAACCTTCCATTATAAGTATAATGAAGTACAAACTAACTACATGCTTTTACAAATTCCCAAATTCTAGTTACTTTAGGGCAAAATGTGAATTTGTATGCTAATCCATGGAATTACACTTCGTATCCTTGTCAAACGTTAGTGGAGCGTGTGTGGTTAACCGGCACACTAATTTGGGATTGACATTGGTGGCGATGGGTGGCTCGATGTTTATCATAGATCAATGGAGCGTGTGTGGCTAACCGGCACATTGATTAGGTGATAGTAGCAATTGGGTGCACCACGTGATTTGTATGGTTATTCACACCTTGTTTGTGATCCTCGGCATCCCAGTCACAAATAGAAGGGCATAATCGAGATTAAACATGCCATTGAAAAGTTCAATGAATCTCAAAAGATCTAGGAGTTTCAATTCATTTAAAACTTAAATTTCTTTTTCGTTTTTCATGGTGGGAATTGGTAAATCGTCATTTACCTACCTTCAAATATTCTGCAACTAGATTACGGCATCCCTCTTCTAGGTTGTAGAATGTTGTGTTGGATCCTAGCCTTGATGTTTCATTTGGGTGTTACATCAAGGATTCTTATCAACTAACTTGAATTTTCTCCCGTTTTGTAGATGTCTAAATCTTACAATGGTCTTCCCAAGTCCCTTGGAACAAGCTTTCCAAATGAAGATGACGTTCCACGATACGATCAAGGAAATGAGAGTCATGCTTCACTTCCTCCACCTCCTCCAATTATTCTCCCTAACCCACAAGTTCAAAGGCTTGAAAAGTTCAAGCTCACTCAAGCCCTATTGGCAAGTAAACACGAAGATGGGAAACCTGTGTGTGCACACATCTTAGAGATGAAGTCACACATTGATATGTTAAGGATGATGGGTGTCGATATCTCAGAAATGTTGGCTGTTGACTGGGTTCTTCAGTCACTTCCTGAATCATATAGTGAGTTCGTTAGAGAGTACCATATGATGGACCATGACGTGACCCTCATTGATTTGACCTATTTGCTTATAGCTGCTGAATCAGAAATGATTTGGCGTGCTGATAGAGCAAATTTGTCTGGCAAATCAAACTCCCAAACTTCAATGGACATTGAAAATAGTGACATTGGAAATCCAGAAAAGGTAAATTCTGAGATAGTTCCTTGTGCCATTCCAAAAGAGTCCACCTGCTTCTACTGCCAAGAGAAGGGGCATTGGAGACGAAGCTGCCCTGTCTACCTGAGAGATCTAAGAAATGGGAGAGTCAAGACGTATGGCTCTACTTCAAGTAATATCCAATAACTAACTCTATAAGTTCCTATTCTTTGATTTTCAATACATGATGTGATAAGATTACATTTTGATGTTTTGTAGGATCGAAGAAAATAGAGGAAGCTTAAGGGAAGAAGTAAGCTGAATCTGATCGTGAAGAAATGGATTTCGATCGCATTGCTTGAAGATCGGATTTTTGAGCTACTACTTTAGAGTTAGAATAGATTGCATACAAATTGAAATAGCATAGTTTTCATTTGAATTGCATTGTAAGGACAAGTTTTTCCGCAATAAAATGAATTTTGATTTCGTCCTATTTATTTATCCTTGCATTGGCATATGTGAAAATGGATGTTTATGTATTTCTAATTTTAGCAATGTTGAATTGGATGAGATTCTTGATTATGTTATTTGTGAAATGTCGAGGATTTGCCAAATAAAGGAAGATTCTCATCGCCCAAGTTTCAATTGGACAGAAACTTGGAATCATACAACTTGGTTGCGTGATGAATGAGAAACTTCATATTTTGGAAATTAGACTAATTCTTTGGCAAAGTGTCAAGAGAAGGACCAGGAGATCGAGTACACTAGGTTGTGCGTTGATCAAGTCCACCACAAGAGTGATAAAGATATTCGTCATGATTTACTAAAGGTTAGTAAATATGATTATACTTATAAGATTAAGTATAATTCTGAGTTGATTGAAAGAGTTTCAATCAATAGCAGAACGAATAAGAAGAATCAAGTAGGCAGAAAGATAAAAGTTTCTCTATTCTAAGAAGAAGGGAGTACCTTTTATTGTGTTTTATGATAAGTCTTAATGATTAAGAACCATATCTCAATTGATCCTCTAAGTGAGTCTTAGTGCAATTGCATGTATAAGAAGAGGAATCGAGAATTGTAGAAATGGTTAAATCAAGAAGTCAATCATACTTCGTTCCAATATCAAGTCTTAGAGTCAAGATTCTGACATGAGTGACAAGTCTTAAGTAGGTTTATAACACTCGAAAAATGTGGAATTTGAAAAGTTTTCTTATTCTTTTACATTTGAAATTGGTAAGTTGTGATGTCTTGGATAAGACAATGACCAACCAGGACCGATTGTGTAAAGTGTTAAACTTGACAAAAGGCTACACTAACTCTTGAATATTTGTTTGTCAAGAAATGTTTCTTGACAAGAGAATCTTATATGTCAAGGAGTCAGTGGGAGTCTTAATGGTCTTGAAAAGTTTCAAGAACAAATCAAGAGTAAACCTAGTTGATCATCACTAGCACACGACTTGAGGTTTAAATCCTATCGTGGATGACATACTCTTTTTCTGTGCCATTCCAATTGAGTTAATTATGCGTGTGAGTTCTATGAGTTCTCATTTGAATGCATAAAGACAAAGCACCTTGATCAATGGAAAGTACATTGATATGAAAGGATGAGTTGCTTGGAAGACATGGTGGGCATTCATGTTACCATGAGGCAAGAAATCAAGATTGAACAAGTTCAGTCCATATGGTTTTGGATTTGTCGCAAACTTTCGTTTTGACAAATTCACATGGATAGGAAAACATACATCATAAAATCTAAGTGTCATAAGGTTTTCCTCCTTCATGAAAATGATTGTGAGGAAATGCTTTCACTAAGAGAGATTTTAAGAAGATAGCAATTGTGAAAATTGTATTCTCAAATTCGATTATGATTACGGCATCCCTTTTCATAGTTCGAATTGTGAGATTTGGCAATTGATCTGAACATTTGGGACTTAGTAACATAAATTCTGAATTGTTTAGACACACATGTGAGCTATCTAAGGCAAAGGTGTATGAGCTTAAAAAGCTTAGATAAAGGCTTATCAAAGCATTAGGTATTAGAAATATGAACTTAAGGAATTCAATAAGCATTGTTTTCTAGAAGTTCAATTGTTTAATTAGAATACATGTCAAAGCTAGTGGGAGCATAAGTGTTATGCTGGTAAGAAAATAATCGTCATGTTAGTGGGAGCATGATTATTATGGTAAGTATTTCAAGTTAGCAATATTAATTATAGAAAACAAAGATTCATTTTGCAAAGTTGCAAGGGTTGAAAAATTGTTTTGCTATAATTAAGGGAGAGAATATTATACTTCGTTTCAAAATTCTAAAGCTTAGATCGAGAAATGTTAATAAATTTAGTCAAGGATACATAGTGCATTCTCAAAATTCGATTAGGATTACGGCATCCCTCTTCATAGTTTGAATTGTGGGAACAGGGCACATAAAATATTATGGCAGAAGGATGATGAAGTATCATGTCTTTATGTGAGACATTATGCATCGTGTCCAATACGCTTCGGGTATAGGATCGATTGCATATGCTATAATATTTGACCATTCTAAAATTTTCCAAATGCCTAGGGCATTAAGAGGGAAAAGGGACTAGAACTGGTTTTTACTAAAATAATTAAACAACTATCAAAGGATGATCTGAGGTTCACTGAGGATTTGTCGCTTGTGAGTAGTTGGAAGTATAGTACTGGATGGACAATATTGACATTATTATGAATAGATAAGATTCTATTAAGAATGAGTTGTCATATGGAAAATATGGAAATGTTTCCATTAATGGGAGTTGGATATTAAGAAATATGTCTAGATTAGAAAGTTTTATGCGAGAAGCATGTTCAAAGGAATGTACTTGGAATGTGAGACTTCACGTCTATGGAATTGTCTTGTAACAATTTCCGATAGAATACCTTGTAATTTCATTAGTCGGGTCTTGGTGACTTTTGTGTTATGATATTACGAAAGAATCATTGCATAAAATGTTAGAATCTGACATATTCTAAAAGTGGCAAGAATTTGGTATTCTTATACTAATAATAAGGATTGGGGATTGTGAAATGAGTTTCATTGGAAAAGTTTTCAATTGATCTATTTCACAAAGTATGGACCATAGGAAACCAAAGTGTGTATGCTTGGAGCATGGGACAATTGTGGTTATAATTCGAGTAATAAGTTCATTTTCTGAAACAGTAAGCAATGAATAATGAGTAATCAATATGGTGTTTAAATAAAAGTGTTTTTATTTACGCTCAAACGTTTTGGGACCATATAGGATTAATATTATTATTACGTTTCATTTTTCATGTTTTGACTTCCAGAATAACTAGGTTATTCGAACCTCCACAGTCGGTCATACGTTGGAAGTAGGTATGAAGGAAGACTGTCATGAATCTGTCTGTAGATTGACTAAAGTGTTTAGATATAGCACAAGTTTGCTGCAGAGTTCATGAGTGCTTTGATAAGATTAAAGTATTAGATTAAACCCACGCTCACTTGAATCACTTCATGGTTTTATCACGAGTGATTGGTGAGACGATAACATTGTATATTCTTGAAACCGAGACGTGTGAGTTGTTATTTGATGGTCGGTTGCACATTGATGATAAGTAAACACACCAGTAACTTGGTGTTATAAAACTTATTGTTGTGTGTGATTCGATTAGTAGGTGAAAGCAAGCGTTTGAGTCAAACTTTATCCATTCCTTTTACCCAAGGTGGGATAAAAGCGATATCTGTGGGCCCCTCGATGATTTAGTGATGACAAAGGAAAGTGCTCGGCCGGGCCAGGACTGATTTGATTTGTTCAATTAGTCAGTCGTCATAAATCGGAAATCGGGAAACGACACATAGACTGAGAGAATGATTTCAATCCATGTCTCATGTCTATACGATATCTCGTAGAATGGAGGAATATATGATCCCTTATCTAAAGGACACGCGTATCTGATAAGATCAGAGTTGACAGCGGCTTTTGGAAGCTACGATTGCTGATCAGGTTCTGAAGTCATACACGGAATAGTTATTAGACTTATCCAAGTGGGAGACTGTTGGATTAGTGTCTAAGTCCATAACTATTTTGGTATGTACTTAACCCGATTGTGAGCATGGTCCTTTTGGGTTGCCTTCACACGAGTGACTAGACAGGATGACAGTTGAGGAGAGAGGTTGATTAGGGCATAAATATGATTTATTTATTATATTATATGAATAATATATTAATTTGGAATCATATTATTAATTAGTATTTAATCAGAAATTAATTAGGAATTAATTTTGGGATTAAAGGAATTAATTAAAAGTACAGGGGTTGTTTTGTAATTATTTGATAGTTGAGACTTTGGGCTATTGGATCACCTTTATTAAGGCTTGAATGAAAATCCTAGAAGGATCTAAGAGTTTTCGTCCAAGGGCTTAAGGAAAGGAGTCCATGGACTTGCTTAGGCCCTAAGCTAAGGGATTAGGGTTTCCACCTTGAAACCCTAACTAGCCTCAAGTATAAATAGCACCCTAAGGCACTAGAATTCGACCACCCCCTTGGGAAAACCCTACTAGGGCCGAATTTGGAGCTTAGTACCTTTCCTCCTCTCTCTCATATTCATCCTCTCACTCAAAGTGTGTTTGTGAGCCATTAGAGGTACTACACTTGTGGTACTTGCTTTCAAGAGCTAAGGAAATTCAAGGAACTAGTTGTTATTGCTATATAACAACAAAAGGTATGTATTCTATTCTCCTATGTAGATTTCGAAAATTAGAGGAGAATTCCAGGTTTCTTTTTGTGTTCATAAAGTTGTATGTCTAATAGTGAAAACATAGATCCAATTAGGGTTGCATGCACACATAGGATTGTTTGTATAAAACCTATCAGATGTTTGGGTCTATTAAGACCAAGTTGATCAAGACTTTCGATGAGCTCTATGCTACTGTTAGTGAGGTTGCTGCTGCTGCAGCCACCGCAGTCGTAGCTGTTGCTAGGCCATAGGGATGTGACTCGTTGTTGTTTCGGGAGTTCAGCAACACAAAGCCACCAGAGTTTGATGGGACACATGATCCAATTGCTGCTATGAGATGGATCTCCGACATTGAGGGGTGTTTTTACACGTGTTCATGCCCCGAGCACCTGAGAGTTTGGTTTGCACTGAAGCAACTTCACTTGGGAGCGAAGGACTGATGGAAGTTCGTGACAGCCAACTTTACTCCTGTAGATCATGCTGCAGTGAAATGGGAGAGATTTACACAGTTGTTCTGAGACGTGTATGTTCCCCGGTGGAGAGGGAACGGTTAGCCTAGGAGTTTCTGTCTCTCAAGCAGAAGACAAAAACTGTGACTGACGTCCTGAGGATGTTCCATGAGAAGGCGTTGTTTTGCCCCGACCACGTCTCTATTGAGCATGCACGTGTGAGCCGATATCTTAGCATATTGAGGAGGGATATATGGGAGTTCATGGAGAACTCGTCATACCGGACATTGGCTGAGCTTCAGACCAATGTCGGGAAGAGGGAGATTGAGCTAGAGTGGCAAACTAGAGAGGAGCAGGAGTCACGAGGTAGAGACAGGAGACCGATATAGTCACAGTCTGCGATGAAGCGGGCAAAGCCCGCTAATACGAGAACTGGGGGCTAGAAGGGCCACACTTGTGTCAAGTGCGAAAAGATTCATGAGGGATCATGTCGGGCAAGGGTTTGCTACAAATATGGAAGAAGGATTGCCCCAAGGGGTTTGCAGTTTGCTTTCACTCCAACCAGACCGACCATCGGAAGGTCGAGTGCCCTCAGCTCATTCAGGGATTAGCCCAGGGTTCCACTCCTGCTACTTTACGAGCTACTGATAGTCGACCAGCGAAGGTCGAGACACCGAGAGCTCGTGGGAGAGCTTTTCAGCTGACACGTATTTTCTTATTCCTATTATTTTGAGATTTTTCTATGCTTATACTGTGTTTCATATAGGTACTTTTCTTGTGAGTTTTGTACCTGCTTTGTTGTTATTTGACTCGGGTGCGAGTCGATCCTTTGTGTCTTTAGCTTTTAGTCATCACATCAGTATCAGACGAGAGGCCTTGAGTCGACCTCTAAGGGTTTCTATAGCTGACGAGCATGCAATTTTTGCCACTTATGTATTCCGAGGATGTGTACTAGAGATTTTTGGTGTTTATTTCCCGATAGATCTGGTGCCGATAGCGATGGGTGATGTCTGTGTCATAGTGGGCATGGATTGGTTGAGTCGGTTTGGAGTTGTGATCGACCGTGAGCGTGTGATGGTGACCATACGAGACCCTAGTGGGGGAGTGCTTACTGTGTATGGCGAGGGTACCAGATCTGGATCAGCTTTCTACTCTGCTGCCAAGGCGAGACAGAGTCTACAACAGGGTTGTATGGGCTTTCTGTCGTACGTGATGGATACGTGGTTTGCTACAGAGAGGCCAAGTTTTATCTCCGAGGTTCTAATAGTGTGCGAGTTTTCGGACATTTTCCACGGGGAATTTCCGGTTGTGCCTCCCGAGAGGCAAGTGGAGTTCCGGATTGATTTGGTCCCGGGTGCGGCACCTATTGCCAAGGCACCTTATCGCCTTGCGCCGCCTGAGATGCAAGAGTTATCCTCACAGCTCCCAGAGCTGCTAGGGAAGGGTTTTATCAGACCGAGTAGCTCACCATGGGGAGCGCCGATCCTTTTTGTCAAGAAAAATGATGGTTCACACCGGATGTGCGTCGATTACTGGGAGTTGAACAAGCTGATGGTCAAGAACCGTTATCCATTACCGAGGATCGACTTTTTATTCGATCAGTTACAGGGGGCATCTTGGTTTTCCAAGATTGACTTGAAATCTGGATATCATCAGATGAGAGTTTACGAGGAGGATATCAAGAAGACGGCCTTTAGGAATCGTTATGGGCACTACGAGTTTGTGGTGATGCCTTTCGGACTCACCAACGCACCTGCCACGTTCATGGATCTCATGAACCGGGTGTGCAGGCCCATGTTGGAACGGTCAGTGATCGTGTTCATCGATGATATTCTGGTATACTCGAGGTCCAGAGAGCAGCACGTGGAGCATCTTCGGGAGATTCTTAGAGTATTGAGGACGGAGAGGCTTTACACCAAATTCTCTGAGTGTGATTTCTTGTTACGAGAGGTCCAGTTCCTGGGTCACCTCGTTAATCAGAATGGGATTTTGGTCGACCCAGCCAAGATTGAGGCAGTTATGCGATGGGAGGTGCCGAGATCCCCGTCCGAGATCAGGAGTTTTCTGCGTTTGGTCGGCCACTACCAGAGATTTATCAGATATTTCTCCAAGACTGTTGTTCCTCTTACCAGATTGACCCGGAAGGGTGTTACTTTTGTTGGGGTTTGAGCATTCTAACACTCCTATGGTGTACATGCAACCCTATAAACCTTGGATCTATGTTTTCTCTATTATACATGCAAATATTAACTATTCCAAGGTTTCATCCTAACTAGCATATTATGAAGCACCTATACTACAAAGTTCTAGTTAGATGACATACCTTTTGATGTAGCTTGATGTCTTCAAGCTTTAAGAGCTTAGCCCCAATAGTGTGGAAGCCTCAAATGGAATCACAAATCACCAAAACACCTTGGAAGAACTTGAGAGAATATGTATGCACACTAAAATCGGCCCACTCTTATTTTCACACACTTGTTCCAATTTTGTGAGCCAAGGACCCCTTTATATCTTATGGAGGATTAGGGTTACATCCATGTAAACCCTAATACCCATGACCTTTCATTTACATAGGATCCATGGGTTAAAAGCTCCACGGACCATCCATGAAAGCTTAGCCCAACCTAAATGAACTTCGCCCATTCCATATATATAAGAGTCCATATTTAATTAGTTCTTTTTGATCACTTAATTAATTCTAAATTAATTCTTGATCAATACTAATTAAATAATATGATTCCATATTAATATATTAGAACTTATAATATATTAATATAAATCATAAATATACTATTCTCAAAAGACTATCCATATAAATTGTGCCGGTGAAGTGCAACCCAAATGGACCATGCCGGGTCGGGTCAAGTACATACCAAATATAGTTATGGACTTAGACATTAATCCAACAGTCTCCCACTTGGATAAGTCTAAAACTATTATTGAGTATGACTTCAAAACCTAACTGGCAATCGTAGCTCTTAAAGTCGCTGTCGAACTCTGACCTTGTCAATGACTTGTCCATTAGATAAGGGATCATATATTCCTCTATTCTACATATCATATGGACTGAGACATGGATTATAATCATTCTCTCTGTCCATTTGTTGTTTCCCAATTTTCGATTTATGATGACTGACTGATTGAACAAATCAAATCAGTCCTGGCTTGGCCAAGCACTCACATGTGTCATCGCTAAATCATCGAGAGGCCCACAGATATCGCTTTTATCCCGAAGGTAAAAGGAATGGATAAACTTCGACTCATATGGCTTGTTCTACTACTTGTTGAATCATACACAAAGGCACATTTTATAACATCGAGTTACCAATGTGTTTTCGTGCAATCAATGTATAACCAACTCATAGTAACAACTCATATCTCTAGGTTTTAAGAATATAAGATATTATCGTCTCATGATCACTCGTGATAAAATCCATGAAGTGATTCAAATGAGCGTGGGTTGAATCCAATACTCAGAACTTATGAGCACTCATGAGTGTTGTAGCACCACTTTGTCCACCAACTTGGACCTCTACAAACCAACCCATGACAGTCTTGATTCATATCTACTTCCAACATATGACCGACTGTGGATGGTTTGAATAACTTAATCATTCAGGAAGAACGACTTAGTTATTCTGGAAGTCAAAACATGCAAAGTGAAACACAAGAATAAATGAATCAAATATGGTATCAAACCCAATGAATATAAATAAACACTTTTATTTATCACCATACTGATTACTCATTATTCATTGTTTCGGTTTTATCAACTTTATACTTGAATTAAAAACACTAGTTGTCCCATGCTCCAAGCATGTACACTATGTTTTTCTTAAACAATAGCTTTGCCATACACCAAGTATGCACTCTATGTTTGTCTATGATCCTTATTTTGTGAAATAAACCAATTGAACATAATTTCAATGATTCTAATTTCACACTCCCAAATCCTTTTCGAAAAATGTGAGAATTTCAAATTCCTTTCATTTATCGAAATCTGTTTAGATTTTAAACTTATATGCACTGACCCTCCTGTAATGAATATGTACAAAGTCACAAAGACTTGTCAACAGTCATTATAAGGTATTCCAATGGAGATCAACTCCATGGAAACTAAGTCTCATATTCAAAGTACATTGCTTTGGACATGCTTCTTGCATTAAGTTTTCTAATATTACACAGATAACTTCCACCTATGGAGACAACTCCATATTCTCATTTTGACTATCACTTCTGAATAAGAGATGCCTCTTTTCAGAATATGTCAATATGGTCCTTCCAAAAATAGCACTATACTTCCAACTGTCCCTGAGCAACCAATCTTTGGTAAACCTCAGATTGTCCTTGACAATTGCTTAATCATTTTAGTCATATCCAATTCTAGACCTTTTCCCTTCTTAATGCCTCTGGGCATTTGGAAAAATTTAGAAATGACAAATATTATAGCACATGCAATCGATCCTGTACCCAAAGCAAATGGTACACGATTCATGATGTCTCACATAAAGACATGATTCTAGACCAGTCTTTTGCTACAATATTTTTGTTTGCCATGTTTTCAAAATTTGACTATGAAGAGGGATGTCGTAATCATAATCGAATTTTGAGAACGCAATATATAGAACTTCCTTAAGTTGAACCAATCCAACATGAAATTCATATATATATTCTTGACTAAAGATGATTAAGGTCTCAATCTAAGCCTTTAGAACTGAAATGAAGTATATCCTCTCCCTTAATTATAGCAAAACAACTTTTTCAATCCCTGCAGCCTCACAAATTGAAACTTTTGTTTTCTATAATTAACATTGCTAACTTGCAACACTAACAATAATTATCATGCTCCCACTTACATGATGATTATTAGCATAACACTTATTCTCCCACTAGCTTTGACATGTACTCAGAAACCAGCTGGACTTCTAGAAATCAATACCTTATTGACTTTCTTACCAAAGTTCAGATTTCTGATACGAGATGCTTTGACAAAACTTTATCAAAATTATACACCTTTCCTTAGATAGCATGCATGTGTGTCTAAACAATTTCAGAACTATGAAAAGGGATGCCGTAATCATAGTCTCAATTGTTTAGACCTTTTGCCATCTACTTCAAATCTACTTGGTGGAAGTGTTTCCTCACCATCATTTTCATCAATCGGAGAGAAACCTTATGACCCTTAGATTTTATGGTGTATGTGTTCTTATCAATGTGAATCGTCAAAACCATAGTCACAAGACAAGGATAATGACAAATCCAAACTCATATGGACTGAACTTATGCAATCTTAACTTCTTGCCACCTGGCAGTACAGGGCCTGCCATTGCTTCCAAGTTGTTATGCAACCAATTGAGAACTTTCAGAACTCCTATGCAAAGCCAACTTTAACTGGAATGGGCACAGAATATGTCAACACGATAGGTTATAAACCTCAAGTCGTGTGCTAGTGAAGAACCTCAGGTTTTATTCTTGATTAGTTCTTGAAATTTTTTTTAGGATCTTTAAGACTCCCACTATCCTCTTGACATATAAGACTATCTTGCCAAAAATTCAAGAGATAGTGCGGATTCTTTATCAAGACAAACACTTCACACAATTGGCCTTAGTTGGTCTTTGTTTCATCCAAAACATCACAACTTACCAATTTCAAATGTACAAGAGTAGGACACTTTTACTCTTACATTTGACAAGTGTTTTAAACCTTTCTTTAAGATATGTCACTCAAGTTACAATCTTGGAGTATGACTCTAAGAATTGTTTTTGAACGAAGTATGACTCATCTTCCTGATCTAACCATTTCAACAATTCATGACTCCTCTTCTTAGTCATAAGAATGCACTAAGAAGACCTTTAGAGGACTAATTGTGATATGATTTCTAAATCATTAAGATGATCACAAACATGATACTAAAGTACTCTCCCATCTTTTCAGATTTGAGAAACTTTTATCTTTCTACCTAATTTGATTCTTCCCATTCGTTCTGCCATACATTGAGACTTTTCCAATGTTTCAGAATTATAATTAAACTTGTAAGTATAACCATATTTACTAAACTTTAGTAAATCAAATAGTGTTAACGAGCTTTGTGGTGGACATGACCAGTGCACATGAATGTGTACTCGATCCCTTTAGTCCTTCACTTGACTCACACATCCATGTGAACAAGTAATTAGTCTTGATTTTCCAATGCTTGAAAGTTCTCATTCATCATATTATTCAAATTGCATGATTCCAAGTTTCGGTCCAATTGAAACTTGGGTGATGAGGAACTTTCCTGATTT
The DNA here is from genome assembly GCF_052849685.1 of Lactuca virosa. Classification (NCBI taxonomy): domain Eukaryota; kingdom Viridiplantae; phylum Streptophyta; class Magnoliopsida; order Asterales; family Asteraceae; genus Lactuca; species Lactuca virosa. The sequence continues at coordinate 300,013,986 of NC_136429.1, read as the reverse complement.
GGTAAATTTAGACACTACCACAAATGAAAGAATCAAATCCATTTTCCAATATTGTTGTCAGTGGAATCATATAAGCAACAATTTTCCACAAATGCCATTGTAAGGATACTTCAAATAAACAAAATTAAACAATTTTCTTTTATTTTAAAACTTTGAGGAAAAACTTATCCTTACAATCCACATGGAAAATTGTTGTTATCTATTCCTTAGCAATATATCATAACTTCTTAAGCAACTGCTCAAAATTCTGATGCGATCGAAATCCACCTTCGCGATCAGAATCAGCATATACTTCCTTTAAGATTTCTCTCTATTCTTTGATTCTTAAAACATCAACATGTGACCCAGTCACATCATGTAATGAGGATCTTAGAATAGAACTTAACAGAGTTAGATAATGGGCTCTACCTGATGTAGAGTCAAACTTATTGACTTTAACATCCTTAGGTAAATTTGGCAGCTTTGCAATCAACGCCCCTTCCTTTGGAAAAATAAACATATGGACCCTTTGGTAATGGGACTATCTCAGACTTAGCCTTTCTCTTTACCATTTGGTCAACCGGGTTGACTATGGCCAATCCCTTTCCATTGGGAAGAGAATGCTTTTTCTGGATTTCCAGTGTCACCATTGTCACTGTCCATAAAGTTTTTGGGAAGTTGATCTTCTAATCAAATTTGCTTCACTATCGTTCCAAATCATTGTTGATTCAGCAGCACCAAGCAAATAGATATGATCATTAAGGTTCATGTCATAGTCTGTATCATAGTAGTCCCAAAGGAACTCACTATGTGACTTAGAAAGTGATTGAACATCCAACTTTCTCAAGACTTTGAAACCCAACTCTCCCGGCTTGTCAATATGTGACTTCATCTCTAAGATGTGATCACACATAGACCTTGCTTGCCATTAGGGCTTGAGTGACCTTGAACTTGTGGGTTAGGGAGAATAATTGGAGGAGGTGGAGGAAGTAAAGTTCCAAGAGATTTGGGAAGATCATAGATGTCTGAACTCGACATCTTTTGGGAGATATTCAAGATAGTTGATTTAAAGTCCTTAATATAACACCCAATATGAAATATTAAGGCTAGGATCCAACAACCTATTTATAACTGCAAGAGGGATGCCGTAATCCGAGTTATAAAATAGTTGAAGGTAGGTAAATGACGATTTACCAATTTCCACCATGAAAAACGAAATAATTTAATTAGGTTTTTTTACTTGGATTTGAAACTCCTAGATCTTTTGAGATTCATTGAACTTTTCAATGGCATGTTTCAATCTCGAGTGTGCCCTTCAGGTTTTGTGACTGGGATGCCGAGGATCACAAAACAAGGTGTGAAGTAACCATGTAAATATACTTGGTACCCTTAATATATACCCCTCAATCGATGTGCCGGTTAACCACACGAGCTCCACCGATACTATGATAAATATTAAGTTACCCTTTGCCTACTTTGTTAAATCCAGGTTAGTGTGCCGGTTAACCACACACGCTCCACTAACGGTTTAAACAAAGTGCAAAGTGTAATTTCATGGATTAGCACCTTATTCACATTTTCCTAAGTAACTAAGATTGGGAATTAATAAAAGGTTTAGTTACTTAGTATTTATTATTAATACTTTTAATGAAGGGAGAATTATAGTCCTTGTCCTACCTGTTCGGCTAACGACCCTCCACCGGTCAAGGAAGCGGTGAGTGAGAGCGGACACCCATTAAATTGCCATTTTATAGGCAGTAACATTATACCCCCCTTATAGACCGGCTTCGTGAATGAGGCCTACTAATGGTAAGACGACTTGCTCTTATACATATAATTAAACTTTTAATATTATAATAGTATAAGGGTGTATTTTAGACATTTAAAATACTTGGTGGTTTAATCTATTAATTAAACTAGACTTTTAATTTAATTAAACTCAAACCATATATTTATGGATTAATAATACTCTTTTAATTAAACGCTTTAATTAATTATTAATAAAGTCCATAAGAGTTAATTTGAACTATTCAACAAAATATCATAATTCCAATTATTAAACTCAAAATTAAAACCATTTAATTAATTGTTTAAGTTATGAACCCAAGAGTTTTAGAATTCAATTTTTTTTTTCATAAAAAACTTTTCTCAAATTTCAAAACTTGAGGGCAAGTTTTGTAATTCTTGAAAACCTTTGGATTCCATAACTTATGGAATTAATGGTGTTTTATGATGAAACTTTCCATGTTCCATAACTTAAGAACATGTTATGGAATTCTTTAAAACATTAACACCAAATTTTTTAACTCCATAAAAACTTTGAATCAAAATTTTTTTTTTAAAAAAAAAAACTTTCATATCCATAACTTATGGAAGTTTCAAAAACCCTTAAGATCACAACTTTAAAAAAAAAAACTTTTGAGCTCCAAAATTTTATGACAAAATATGTAACACTCTCTCTCTCTCTCTCTCTCTCATGTTCTTCACCGACTCACATTGAATGCTTTCCTCCGCCGTCAATGTCAACCATAACGATCACCTCCACCTCCGCCTAACGCCACGGCTGAAGATCTGGAATCAAACCAAAATGCCGTTGATCTATGATCCGGTAGATTTGAAAACAGCCTTCCAACCACATCTGTAGATCACTTCGAACTAGCGAGATCGTCTGCCGTCGATGCCTTACTTTCCAATCGCACATCTACCGTCGTAGATTTCACAATCACCGCTGTATGTGGTCTTAACCTCCCTAGATCGCACCTCTTTCTAAATTCCAGATCTAATATCGCATCATCAATTTATCATCCATGGTACATGATTATCTTATTCATTGTAATTGATTTCTTAATAATCGTAATTGAATTTTGAATTAAATGTTTGAGGATAAAGTAAACATCTCTAGTTAAATCTTTGATTTGGTATATAGTTGTTTGGAAAAACTTTTCCGGTAGACGTTTACAAATTTTGTAAATGATAGAGATTATTTGCTTGAAAATTGACATGTTTCTGTTTATAAAATTGATGTAAATTGAGAACCAAAATCTTTATTTGAAACTTGATACACTAAGTGCATGGTGTCAATATTTATGAATTTAAGGCACTCAAGGGGATAAATGAAACTAAACTATTTTATATTTTTGTAATAATATTATAGTATATGTTGGTGATTGTGTCTAGGGCTGTAAACGAACTGAACGTTCAACGAACTGTTCGTGAACCGTTCTGCTGGAAGTTCGTTTATGTTCGTTTATTTAATAAATGGACGAACATGAACACAAATTCTCGTTCGTTTAGTTAAACGAACGAACATGAACAATGGTCTCGTTCGCTCAATTATGTTCGTGAACGTTCGTTTATGTTTTTTGTTTACGATTGTTTATGTTCGTTCACCTAACTTCCTTTTATGTTCATATATGCTTAATTGTGTTTGATTGTATTAATATATCATATGTTCAATTGTGTTTTTTTTTATCTTTATTATTTTATGTTCGTTCGTTTATGTTCGTTTAGCATGCTCATCAACATAAACGAACGAACACGAACAATGTAATTTGTTACACGAACAAACATGAACAATAAAACTTGTTCGTTTATCCGTTCGTGTTCGTTTATTTGTTCGGCTAACTTAAATGAACGAACATGAACAAGCCCCGTTCGTATTCGTTTGGTTCGTTTACAGCCCTAATTGTGTCCATAAAATCTAGATGTATAAAGATTGAAAAGGATTTTACCCTATAGCATTGCTTTTCATTGTAATCGAAACATTTTACAGAAGACATATGTATAAGGAATTGTAATTTTTTTATCAATGAATGCATTGCACATTATGGCGATTAGCTTGTCTTTTATCAATAAATTATGTGTACACTTTGCATGAAGAATTATTGATTTCTTTATTAAATTGTTTTTTATAATGTTTATATTTGTTTAGGCTCCTAGTATCTAGTGTTTTTTTTCTTTATTTCTCTTGAAGGAGGATAAAGTCAAATCAAAGCAGCAACAAAGCATACTTAGGTGTTGTTTGTTTTCTGGAAAAAACCTCTTCAGACCTCTTATTGTTGCGCGGCGCAGCACACGCGCAACACTTTTCATCTCGTGGCTGTTTGTTTTTTAGAAGTCTTCGGAGTCAAAAACCTCTGCGCGTGCTCTGTTTGGCGCAACACTTGTACTGTCTCTTCCAACCTCTTCTTCTTTTTTTCTTGCTGGAATTTTGATTATATGTTGTTGAAATTTTATTTCACCTTTTATTTCGTTTTTTTTGTTTTTTTGTTGATTTTTTTTTCGTTTTTTTATATTCGATAATGATAATTTTTTGATAAAATATCATTACTTTTTATTAAAATATCTTTATTTTTTGTTGAAATATCATTATTTTTTACCGAAATATCATTAATTCTTGCCGAAATGTTATACATTATTAAATTTTACGTATTAAAAAACTATTTTCGGTTTATAAAATTAGTTTATTTTAATTTTTTAATATGTGGAGCAGTATGCAGATGTTAAAAAAAACAAACACGCTTCTTATTACAGTCTGCAGTCGTTTGGTCCACCTCTTCTACTGCAGAGGGTTGCAGAGGTGGTCCGTAAACTTCATGAATTTTTGCTTCAGAAAATCAAACAGCACCTTACTTGAATAATATACTCCAGGTACGCTTATAAAACATCTTTCTACAAAAAAAATCATTTTAAAACCATTAAATAATTAGGATTTTGATTTGCATATGTTCATATGATATAATTTTGAATTGAAAACACCTAACGCCATCAGGTTTGTATGGTTATGCTCAGGTGGTGTCCACAAACTAAACTCCTTTTCACAACAGAACGAAATAGTTTGATTTGGTTAGCTCCTAGTTTCTGATTCGATTTTGGATTCATTTCACACGAAATAAATTGCTTTCAATAGGTATAAACTATAAACCATTTTTTTCTTCTAATTTATGTTCATTTCCAAGAACAAATATTTGCACACTAGCTGTTTGATCAAATGCCTAAGAGGGATTTATATATGTGATTCACATGTAAATCACATGCGATTCACATGTGAATCACATGCGATTCACATGTTCACATGTAAATCACATTTGATTCACATGTAAATCACATGTGATTCACATGTAAATCACAAGTTATTCAAATATGATTTGCATATTAATTATAATTAATTTACATGTAAATCACATGTGATTCATATGTTAATTACATGTGATTCTTATGAAAAGCAAATGTAATTCACATATGTTGTCATATGTAAATGTGATTCATATGTGAATCGCATCTGATTCGTATGTGAATCGTATGTGATTCATATGTTAATCACATGTAAATCACATTTGTATTTTTGTGAATGTTTTTGCATCAATCAATTTTTTTAAATTTTCTTGTAGGTTTGGAAGAAATTGTGGTGAATATTGAAGAGGTGAAAATGATAAATTGAAGAAAATATGGTATTATTGACACGAAGACATGAAAACGCTTTGAAATTTTGTAGCATTTTTTTGTTTTTTATATTTTATTTTGTATCGAATAAAATATTTATTCTATTATGTTTATAGATTGGCAAATAAAATGAGTTTTCTTATGATTTACTTACAAATATTATAGTATATGAAATATGCATATATATGCATTTGTAAAAATATGCACATATGTACCTAAAATGTTGATTTTTTTGGTTAAAGTTAAAGAATTTCTTAAATATTCCAGTTTTTTTTTTAATTTTATTGATTTTTGAATGCTTTTAAAAAATTGCAGTTTTTAAAAAAAACAAATATTTTTTTCAATTTTTTTTCAAAACTTCATCTTTTCTATAAAAAATTAAAAAATCTACACTTTTTTTTTAAAAAAATCGAAAAATATTATTTTTACAAAAATCCGAAAATTTGATTTATTATGTAAATTTTTAGACATTTCTATTAATATTTCCAATAACACAAAAAATTAAACATTAAATGAGATTGGTAAGATAACGATAATGCCCTTAATAAATTAATTTTGATCTAACGATTCACTTTTAATTCTCGGGTTCTCGGGAAACTATGAGTTCTCAACCGATCTCACCCCTATATATATATATATATATATATATATATATATATATATATATATATATATATATATATTAAGTTGTAAGACCATTGTGTGTTTAAATTAGGATAACGCCCTATTCTTGAGTAAAGAAAGCTTCTTGAATAAATCATTTTTTTTGTGTTCAAATTTTTTTTCAATTTTTTGATTCTTGTTCGTATATTCTAAGAGAATAACGTTATGTGTATAAGAATTGTTTTCTAAATTCAAAAACCCTTTCTGAATTTGATGATTTTGTGTTATTTATTGTGTTTTTTATGTAATGATTATGGTAGAACTGTAAGTAAGGTTTTGAAAACCAGCATTCTTAAAGAATATGAACTTGGTAAAGCTTCTAATATTAACTATTATGCAATAATGTAACATTGTTATTTTTTATAGCAGTATATTCTATCGAAATTACTACAGTTTGTTTTATTATTCGTCATATTAAATCATTCTCACATATTTTTTCTACATATCATTCTCACATATTTTTATTCTACAATGGTCATCAATCTTCCAAAAAGAATGCACTATTAATCGTTATATTCTGATAGAATAATCGACGATGGAACAATAAGATATATGTAATGGTATATATTCTGCTAGAATATTCAAGTAGAATAATTTACATATTGTTTTTTTTTTTGTTATTAAAGAGTGTTCTATTATAATAATTTGTTATTCTTCAAATAGTTCTGCCAATCATAATATATATTCTATCGGAACATTTATTATTTTATGGTTCAAGAATATTGTTATTTTTTAATATACTCATAAACATATTCTATCAGAATGTCCGAATTTAAAGAATTATCATTCGTAAAATCAAATTTTTAAGATTAATAGAATATATGATCCCTTAAAATATGCAATTTTCCTTTATTAAATCAATTTTAATTGACTCAAATACCCCTGCAATTAAATTAGATGGTATTTTCAATTATCTGTAATTCAATAATATGTATTATTCATTTTCTTAAATTAACTAAAATGATTGGTCCACAATCAACCCTACATCCACACAATAGATAGTTAGAATACAATAACTTAGGCTTAGGTTATATATATATATATATATATATATATATATATATATATATATATATATATATATATATATATATATATAGGCTTAGCAATCATTTTAGTTATTTTAAGAACGTGATTAATGAATATTATTGAATTAAAAATAATTGAAAAATACGATCTAATTTTACTATAAGGGTATGTTAGTAAATTAAGATAAATTTAAAAAAGGAAAATTCCAGATTTTTGGGATAATTAATTCTCTTGAGTTAAAAATTTCTGATTTTTTTAATTAATTCAATTTTAATTTAAACGTAAATTTTAATTATATACGATTTTATTTTGTAAGAATTACATTCTGTTAGAATGATATCCTATAAGAATTCCAGGTTACATATTTTTGACATAATGCATATTTTGATTAAATGAACTTGTTGAAGAAAGATATCATTCTTGAATCATTAGTTAAAAAATAACAAGATCCTTGTATATTCATGGACATATGAATGTAGATTCATACATATTCTTACAGAATAATAGTCTTATACTTTTTAATACAGTTATACATAATGTAACAAAGTGTCATAAAAATGAAATAAATTCTTAAAAAACATAGCATGCTTAAATATACAATTCTTGAACAAATACATTTGATCTTCTTCAATGGCCCAAAGTCGACTTGATTCCAACCATTCTTACGAGAATGACATTATATGAGACTAACATCTGACGAAAATTACATTATCTAAGAATACCATTCGGTGATTGAGGTAGAAAAACATCACCTTCCATCAGCTCTAGAACAGGCAAAAAAACGTAAAGAAAAACTTGAAGTGATCACATTTTATATTTTAATAATATAAAAGATCTCATTAACAATAAATAAAGAAACAAACGACAAGGTCAAAACAAGATTTCCCAAAAGTTTGAAGTCTTTGGTTAATCTCATTACCTTGTTTCAAAATCTCATATTGTTTTAGTCTTAATTCTTCCATGTGCAATTGAAACACTTCTGTATACAAGAAACATAATTGAAATATTAATCACAACATTAAGAGAAGGGCAAAATGAAAAGACCATCAAATCCAAAATCGGTAACAATTAACAATTATAAAAACTGGTATACACTTCCACATCAATAATATCATGAGATCAATTTCAACTAAAAACTAATCTTTTTGGTCAATTTGAACAAAAAACTCCAAAACCACTCAAATAATTTTTCATTTTTTCTATATGATTTAACCATTAAATTTTTTTGTTTTTATTGCTTCTTGGAATTCATAATAGGAAATAAGTTAATGTGGTTTCTTAGATTCAAGATATTGACATCCAATTAAAACAAAAAACTCACGAATAAAAAGAGTTCTAACATCGAAACATGGTAATGTCCTGCGGAATCCTGAAATTGAACGACTTTGGCTCTATGATTTATCTTTTTCAAAAAATATGAATGAAATCAACCACTTGTTGAAGAAACGCAGCACACACAGAGAAATAAAAAAGTAGTTGATGATACCCGAATGAAATAAAACCCATAGGTGAAGGAAAAAATCATAAAAAGAAATTTTGATGAACCTTGAGAGTGTTATGATGCAACAGTAATTCAATAGCATTTCTATGTAGATGAGGGGCGTCACTGGAACTCTGGAAGGATGGGGGAGAGAGAACACAACCAAATTTTTAGAGATGGTGTAGTAATCCACTGGTGTACCTTCGTGGAACTAAAAAACGAGACCGAGAGATAAAATGGAAATTAAGGATGGCAGGAGTGGAAATTGGCATACTGTGAATGACATCTATATCTTTCTCTACTTGGCTGCGACTCCATAATCGTCGGCGAAGGTGACGAACTCTGGCACTGCTTTTGTAACGCCCGTGTTTCTGGATAAGCCTTATTATGGTGATGTAATAGTTAGGGTCAACAAATAGTAACCTATTTTGAAGTAATGAAGAAGAATTATTTGAGTATTATGTGATTTACGTGTAAATTATGTGCAATATATGTGCTTATAAATATGTAATAAAATAGGAATAAAATACGTGTCTAAAATAAAATAAAAATTAGACCCAATATGTAACACCCGGAATCCAGAAGGCCAATTAAGGAAAGAATAAACCCCAAATCAAAAAAGGCAACTCGTCGAGTCCAAGGAGGAGAACTCGACAAGTAGGAACAAATTTGGGACGCGGGTTGGAAAACCTACTCGACGAGTTGGAGGGACCAACTCGACGAGTTGGTCTGGGTTTGGGGAACCCTAAATCCGAGTTTTTGTACCATATTTAAGCTTCCTATTCCCTACCTTTCCGCCTCATTTCCAGCCTCCATTGTCTAAAACCTAGATCTTGAAACCTAATACCATAGTGAGCCATTTTTGAGTGTTCTTGTAAGTGTTGAAGCTTGGGAAGGAAAGAGAAGCTTAGGGCAATCAACAAGAAGCTAGTAGATCCAGAAACACCTTGTCTTTCTCATCATTTCTGGGTAATAAAGTCTCCATGTTGCTCAATGAATACTTAGATCTTCCTAGCACTTTTTCTAGTGGGTTTGGGTCCAAGAAGCTTGAGTCTTGGGATTTGGACGTCCTAAGTGAGGAACACTTCAGATCTAGTGTCTAGAGGGACTCTCATGGCATAAAGGTGCCAACTTTATGGACATGGAAATCCTATGCAACCTCTAAGCCTCTATTTTGGCCTTTTTAGCTTCAAAAGGCCATGCATGTAGATAAAGCTTGAAGCTTTATGTGTTTTGTAGTATCTAGAGTCCATATCTCAGTTTATATTCCTTGATTTAGAGTGTTGATGATGTTTGGATCAAGATCTAAGTCTTAAAGGACTAGGGTTTGAGCTATAGCCATTAAGAGAAAGTATTAACGGGTAAAGCTGGAAACTTTATCCTTAAAATGACAGTTTTAGTGTATATGAGAAGTATTAAGCTTAGATCTGAAGAGTAGGGGCTTAATCCATTAACAAGGCCCAAACAGACTGAGGAACTCAGCGAGTCCAGAGAGGGACTCGACGAGTTGAAGCGATTTGTCCCGATTCTGTACAAGGTAGAACTCGACGAGTCCGTGAAGGGACTCGACGAGTTGAATCGTTTTGTCATGACTATGAGTAGCATGGGAACTCGACGATGTAACGACCAAAAAATCAGGGGTAAAAATTTCATTTTTAATATAACCTAAAAATAGATATCATTTATTCCAAACATTTCAAATCATCATTAAGTAAAACATTTATCAGAGTTCATCCAAAAATCATTCATTGCGGAAATCATAGGTGTGTGCACTGCGATCAATCTGAGCCCTTCCTTTCCAAAACGATGATACCTGAAACAATAAACAAAACCTGTAAGCATGAAGCTTAGTGAGTTTCCCAGAGCATAGCATACACACAATCCACATAACACATATCCTGTTAGCTATAAAAGCTACCTATATCACATAAGCCATGCATACATAAAACCTAGGAAAGCCATGGGCTACCCCAGATGGTCTTACTTCCAATGCCATGGGCTACCCCACATGGTCTTTACCTAGGACTGCCATGAGCTACCCCACATGGTCTTACATCCAATGCCATGGGCTACCCCCCACATAGTCCTTACCTAGGACTGCCATGGGCTACCCCACATGGTCTTACATCCAATGCCACGGGCTCCCCCCGGGGTCTTCAATGCAAGTATCACAAAGACAACTAGCATAAAACATATCATATAATCACTAGCATATCACTTAGCATAAAGCTAACTACCATACCACATATCTCTACTACAGCTAGTGTACCACATAACGTAAAATGGGCCGGCATTGGTGCCTTAGACCCATTGGTATGGTGATAAGACTCACCTCAACTGCAGAAGCTTCCTGAAGAAATCCTTAGCTGCTGCCCCGCCAGCTTCCCGAGCTGCCACTACCAATCAATATACCCAAGTTAGCAATTGGGCCCCATACCATAATCCTTAATCCACACATGGGGTAGAATGACCATTTTACCCCTGGCCCAACATGATCCACAACTAAGGTCCGAACCCAAAACAAAAGGCCAACATTATAATGTCCATAAAATCGTCAATGGCCCAATTTTCCAAATTGGGCCCAAACCTTTCTAATGGACCTTATACTAAAGCTCAATATTCTCCTTAGTCAATAATACTGACCAAATTGGCCCACGAAGGCCCACAACAACCTTGGCCCAAACCGAGGCCCACAAATGTTAAGTCCATTTCTATATTGGGCCACAAGGCCCAATAGGCCCAACTATTCCATTATTGGCCCAAAGATGCATACAGGCCCAACTATCAACAAATCCAGCCCCAAAACCATTAGGGCCCACAGGTCCGAAGTACTCAAAGGCCCATGTCCTCCTGAGAGCGTACGCCCAGCGTACCTCTTCTGTACGCTTAGCGTACTGAGCAAATGGACTGTACGCGCAGCGTACTACGTAGTACGCCCAGCGTACAAGTAGCTCATGCACAACATCCATTAAGTGCTTAATACTTGATCCAACAAGTCCAAATTACAGATCTGAGCTATACTTAACAAGAAGCTCTACACATCTATCAAATCATATATTACTTTAGACCTTCCGAACAAAAATCCATTATCCACAAAAGCCCGAACTGACACATCACCGAAATACCCCTAAGCTTCAAAACACAACCCGAACACCCGAAACACTTCTAATACATCACCCGCACCCAAATGGACCTAGATCTTACCTTATCTAGAGCCATACTCCTTATGAAGACCAACCTTCGGCCCACAGCCTCATACTAGAAGTCAATTCGGAACAGAGCGTTACAACTCTCCCCCACTTAAATTAGATTTCGTCCTCGAAATCAAGCATCACCGTCCCCGACACACTAGACAACCTGAGCAACACCGCCACGAACCCGTTAATACCACAACCTACTCAAGGCAACTAAAACCAATCCTCATAAGGTTCTAGAACACGGAGATGAACAAATTCCTTGCAACCCGATCACACCTGCCCCACCTGAAATCTGAAGTTTTGAGATGATCCGTCTCCCTGACATACTGCCCACACCGAATCATCATAGAACTGATTCTATAAGAAAACCAGTCAAAAATAGAATACTTTCCACCCGTAATATCTTGAGGCTTCCAATAAGGACAAAAATGACCGGTCAACTACGGCTACTGAATAACAAGCAATTCCACACACGGATCTCGAATCACTGAAGCCGCTCCGACTCCTGTTCCTGCCACATGGCTACTTTCCTAAAGACGGTCGGGACCTTCCCGATCCCAACTTGCCTGCCAACTATTCGAAACACCGGACACCTTCCCGATTGCTGAGCCAGAGACACACGCTCCACAGTCCCGCATGACCTCCGAAGGACACCTAGACTGACAATAATCGCCCTGGCGATACCGCTTCTCTCTACTCCTTCAACCGTTTGATCCATCCGATCATGACAGGCTGACAACCCGTCGCCACTGAACCCGACGCAAAATGAATGCCACAAGAACAACTGTGGTCTTACATTGTACCCGACCTCCCTTGACCTGACTTTTCCTGGTTCAACACGTCATGGTCCCATTACTGATAGAACCAACTCGAGTCACATCGTGATGGCTTGAGCTACCATCGAACCAAACCCATACATTACCCTAACATCCTGGATTTGATGCCCTTGGCATCTTACGCTCCCAAATCTCATCTTACTGAAACAAAATCCTGTACTGAACATGCACGAACCCCGATTCGGAATCTTTTCCGAAACGAGTCGATACCCCGCTACTATCCCGAGATTCATAATACACCATAACTTCCGACTTCCCCTTCCTGACCGGTAACTAGATACCCTTATTCGATCCCCGAGACTACCAGTCTCGCACCTGGTCCAACCACCTAGTTCCCGAGAAGTCACTATCAAGACTAACCAACCGTAGCCCGACTATGCTACGTACCACTTATCCACCAGATTCTGCAACGCAAGATCCAAACCTTGACTCAGCAGTCTCTACCAGTTCCATTTCGCATTCCCATAACCATCCGGGCTCGCCCACGGATAGTCGATCGAATAATCCATCCGATCCCGACTCTACCTAAGTTGTGGCTTTCCCACAACCTTGCGAACTGGTCTACTCTAGCCTCAATCACTCGAAGAAATCGTGAATGCTATGGCTACCCCGTAGTCTTACAACACTTACCATGCCATCCGATCATTATTGAGTGCTAAGGCTCCCCCGTAGTCTGACAACACTTCCACCCTGACTGTCTATTAGTGAATGCTACGGCTCCCCCGTAGTCTTACAACACTTCCACAGTGAATGCTACGGCTCCCCCGTAGTCTTACAACACCTTTACCTTAACAGTCCATTAGTGAATGCTACAGCTCCCCCGTAGCCTTACAACACTTACATACTACATGATCGATACCCATGGCCCTACTGCTCACCTATCAATCCGAACACATCTCAATATTGAGCACCCACACAACCTATCCTCCCAAACTGAACTAAATTACTGACTGGAACTCTACATGGTTCCTTTCCCCGAAGCCTGTAATATGACGTCAGAAGGACGCGATCCAAATGCCGGGGAGTTTCCCGAACTCCCATCCCACGATATCTGATACTCAGTCGGCCCCTAAGGCCGCCTTTCCTCCCAAAAAAGGGAAATGTGAGACGCATCCTCGTTTCACACTCGCTTTTATCCTAGATATCCGAATGATTCTCCCCCACTTAGATTCGACTAAGTCCGTTTGGCACATGAAAATTGAAGGACTCCCAAATCCTCTCTCGTTCTAATGATCAATCTGCTGACGGGCGGTGCCTAACAAAGCTAGAACACCATGAATAACCCTTCCCAAAGCAACACAACTTCCGAAAACCCGCTAGCATCTCTGAACCCTAACCATATCAATGGATTCAGATGCTTAAAATAAAGTCATACTCGGTTCTTGCTGACCAAAGAACAGATGGTCTAACCAAATCTTCAACAACAATTCTCTCTTCCCTTGACAACCTCGGAAGCCTTTCCAAACATGATAGCTAAGGTTACTGGAACCTAGTCAAAATTCCCTCGCACAAGCCCTTGAACCAATCCCGGCCATACCCCAAAATGACACGCGCGCACTGAAAACTCCGAGATAACTGGAGTCGGTGCCCTCACTGCTCTTCCCTGATCATCCAGAAGTTGACTTCCTTGTCCCCCATCTGCCCCCAACGACAATATGAAGGACTTGCCCCCTATGGGCATTCCCTGCTGACGTGGCCGAACCCGCTACACCCGTAGCATCCTAGGTCACTGAACAGATTCCAATAACGACTCAGAGCAATCACGATACATGCGGAATCCGCTCCGCAAGACACCTCCGTCTGAAGATCTCTCAAAGATTCCTCGGCATGCTGACCGACACCTGATACTCTTGCTAATTCAAACAATAGCAGAAAACCGACCCGAGATCTAACTTATCACACTTCCCACGCGATGCAAATTTCCGATACTCACCTAAACTGGCCGAAGATAGCATATTTGTAACATCTGGAGGAACCCTAACCACCTCCACCTGGGTTACCTAGAACAACCTGACAACATGATGCAACACTTCATCCCGATCTGAAAGACATTCCAATCCCTTGTAACAAAACTCCATCATGCAGTCTCCGCAAGTGTTGCACCGAATTCGGCCCTACTGGCCTCTCACAGGCCGATCCAAACTTCTGGATCCCCTCTCGAGATCCTCCACTATAGGCACCCAATCTGGTCCCCTCTTCCCAAGGTGACCCTAATCAATCCCTGCTCTCGAACTCTAGAAGTCATATCATTCAGGGTCTCGCACCCTGACACACTCACCAGCTCAATCGTCCACGGCCGATCTGCAATAGATGGAGCAACCTATGCTCTCAACCAACTATAAACTACCCCCAAGGCAAGTCTCTAACTCCGAAAGTGCAATAGATCACACCATCGATCCTTGCCGCCTGACGCAAGAGATCCAATGCGATCTCCAAACCCTGGCAGTCCTTCCGCTAACTGGCTCACCACCGGAGCCGGGACCAAACCCTGGTCCTTGCCCTTGCGTGTTCATCCCCATTCAGCACAACAGCTATTCCCACGATCAAGGCATAACCAAGAATTCTCCTTCCCATAAGCTTCTCAGATTCTCCAAGACTCTCACCGATTCGAGTATGGATCCTGTGCTTTCAGTAGTACGGGCCCAATACTACCTTCCACACCTATCCATACTTTCCTCAGCAATCCTCTTGAATCCTCTAAGTCGCTTACTCCACCGGTACACTACATGTCTGCTAAACAACAAGACAATCCCTACCGTAGCACCTCCTTGGCTCCTCCTGGGTTCCCAACTTCACCGAACTTCCCCACTAAGCTCACTAGAGCATATCCAAGGCTTTCCTAGGTTCCCAACCTCACCCCGCCATCAGCTGCTGAGGAACTCCCCATGATGCCAACCATCCACCTCCTGGATATCGTCATATCCGCTTAGTAGCTGACTCCCATCATTCAAGAGTTCCACAAAGCACAAAGCAAGCAACATTCGTGCAGTAGCACTCCGATCCAAAGAACTATCATAGAACTTTTCGTCCACATGTCGCGACTTGCGCTGTCCACATCCAACGATCCTCACTGACGGCTACCTTATGCATGCAAATTATACACAGAACAGGATCTAATAGACTGTCGAATAATCGACTCTACCCTAGGACCACAACCAGACGAGGAACAGGAAATAAGGCCAAATCAATTATTCTAAGGCTATAAGATCCTAACCGTATATAATTTTCAAAACATACACATTGCAGTTACAATTACCAATTATCATTCTCATTCCAGCATGACATCCAATATCCTCATGGCTACAAGCACCACATATCAGGCCAACCTATTGCTGACTACTCAGTACTAGCATGCAAATCTAAAAGCTCATACAGCATATAAAGGCATCTCTCCTAGCCCTAACTAGCATGCGATATCCAGATTCATAATCAAATCATAACAAATAACAGATGTGGGTATTCTGGGGAAACTGACTTGAGCTCGGCTGATTGCATGCACCACACCCTTTCGTTTCTTAGAAAACTTTTCCATGAAAACATTTTCCATTAAAACCTTACAGATCCTCAGTTTGAGTTCAGACACACCCGAAAGTATGTCCGAATCCCTCAAACCAAGGCTCTGATACCAACTTGTAACGACCCAAAAATCAGGGTAAAAATTTCATTTTTAATATAACCTAAAAATAGATATCATTTATTCCAAACATTTCAAATCATCATTAAGTAAAACATTTATCAGAGTTCATCCGAAAATCATTCATTGCGGAAATCATAGGTGTGTGCACTGCGATCAATCCGAGCCCTTCCTTTCCAAAACGATGATACCTGAAACAATAAACAAAACCTGTAAGCGCGAAGCTTAGTGAGTTTCCCAGAGCATACCATACACACAATCCACATAACACATATCATGTTAGCTATAAAAGCTACCTGTATCACATAAGCCATGCATACATAAAACCTAGGAAAGCCATGGGCTACCCCACATGGTCTTTACCTAGGACTGCCATGGGCTACCCCACATGGTCTTACATCCAATGCCATGGGCTACCCCCCACATAGTCCTTACGTAGGACTGCCATGGGCTACCCCACATGGTCTTACATCCAATGCCACGGGCTCCCCCCGGGGTCTTCCATGCAAGTATCACAAAGACAACTAGCATAAAACATATCATATAATCACTAGCATATCACTTAGCATAAAGCTAACTACCATACCACATATCTCTACTACAGCTAGTGTACCACATAACGTAAAATGGGCCGGCATTGGTGCCTTAGACCCATTGGTATGGTGAGAAGACTCACCTCGACTGCAGAAGCTTCCTGAAGAAATCCTTAGCTGCTGCCCCGCCAGCTTCCCGAGCTGCCACTACCAATCAATATACCCAAGTTAGCAATTGGGCCCCATACCATAATCCTTAATCCACACATGGGGTAGAATGACCATTTTACCCCTTGCCCAACATGATCCACAACTAAGGTCCGAACCGAAAACAAAAGGCCAACATTATAATGTCCATAAAATCGTCAATGGCCCAATTTTCCAAATTGGGCCCAAACCTTTCTAATGGACCTTATACTAAAGCTCAATATTCTCCTTAGTCAATAATACTGACCAAATTGGCCCACGAAGGCCCACAACAACCTATTCCAAGAATTGGCCCAAACCGAGGCCCACAAATGTGAAGTCCATTTCTATATTGGGCCACAAGGCCCAATAGGCCCAACTATTCCATTATTGGCCCAAAGATGCATACAGGCCCAACTATCAACAAATCCAGCCCCAAAACCATTAGGGCCCAAAGGTCCGAAGTCCTCAAAGGCCCATGTCCTCCTGAGAGCGTACGCCTAGCGTACCTCTTCTGTACGCTTAGCGTACTGAGCAAATGGACTGTACGCGCACCGTACTACGTAGTACGCCCAGCGTACAAGTAGCTCATGCACAACATCCATTAAGTGCTTAATACTTGATCCAACAAGTCCAAATTACAGATCTGAGCTATACTTAACATCTAAACCCATAAAGTCACTGACTTGGTGACTTTGCATGCCCCAAACAAACCCAAACTACAAAAATGGCATTATACTTCCATAAAAGTGACCCTAACTCAAGCATGAACCCATTAAGACCATCAAGATGGCAACTTTCTGCCTTAGGGACTCAAATAGCATCAAGGGTGACAACCCCAAGCCCAAAAACGGATTTGGAACCATAAAGCCCCATTCTTGGGACCAAAAAGATCCAAAAACTCAACATAATAGATCTAAGCATTCAATGGTCAAGTTCAGAGCTTTATACCTTCATTAAGCTGAGAATGAGTCCTAAAAGCCAGATCCATAAGCTCCTCCTTGATTCCCATCCTTGCATCAAACTCCAACTTCTTGGAAATGGGTTAAACACCCCAAAAATGGACTCCATAAGCTCAAAATGCCACCATGGATGATATATGTCGATTTCTAATGTTTAGAGGGGTGGAGGCTGAAGATGTTAGGGTTTGGTTATGAGATAAGGGGTTTAAATAGGGTCCAAGACCCTAAAATAGGGTTCTGATCTGACGGGATTACGCCCAGCGTAATTATGGTACGCCCAGCGTACTCCAGAGAACCTTCGCGACCACTCCTGGTCATTACGCCCAACGTAACCCAAGCTACGCCCAGCGTACTCCCTTTTTCCCTAGTACCCCCCGCGTACTCCTTGTGTACGCCCAGTGTACTCGGCTAAGCCTGAAACTATTAAACTTCCGAAAGCCATAACTTCTTCGTTATAAATCCGTTTTCAACGATCCTTATATCCACGGAAAGGTAACAAGAAGCTCTACACATCTATCAAATCATATATTACTTTAGACCTTCCGAAAAAAAGTCCATTATCCACAAAAGCCCGAACTGACACATCACCGAAATACCCCTAAGCTTCAAAACACAACCCGAACACCCGAAACACTTCTAATAAATCACCCGCACCCAAATGGACCTAGATCTTACCTTATCTAGAGCCATACTCCTTATGAAGACCAACCTTCGGCCCACAGCCTCATACTAGAAGTCAATTCGGAACAGAGCGTTACAACTCTCCCCCACTTAAATTAGATTTCGTCCTCGAAATCAAGCATCACCGTCCCCGGGACACTAGACAACCTGAGCAACACCGCCACAAACCCGTTAATACCACAACCTACTCAAGGCAACTAAAACCAATCCTCATAAGGTTCTAGAACACGGAGATGAATAAATTCCTTGCAACCCGATCACACCTGCCCCACCTGAAATCTGAAGTTTTGAGATGATCCGTCTCCCTGACATACTGCCCACACCGAATCATCATAGAACTGATTCTATAAGAAAACCAGTCAAAAATAGAATACTTTCCATCCGTAATATCTTGAGGCTTCCAATAAGGACAAAAATGACCGGTCAACTACGGCTACCGAATAACAAGCAATTCCACACACGGATCTCGAATCACTGAAGCCGCTCCGACTCCTGTTCCTGCCACATGGCTACTTTCCTAAAGACGGTCGGGACCTTCCCGATCCCAACTTGCCTGCCAACTATTCGGAACACCGGACTCCTTCCCGATTGCTGAGCCAGAGACACACACTCCACAGTCCCGCATGACCTCCGAAGGACACCTAGACTGACAATAATCGCCCTGGCGATACCGCTTCTCTCTACTCCTTCAACCCTTTGATCCATCCGATCATGACAGGCTGACAACCCGTCGTCACTGAACCCGACGCAAAATGAATGCCACAAGAACAACTGTGGTCTTACATTGTACCCGACCTCCCTTGACCTGACTTTTCCTGGTTCAACACGTCATGGTCCCATTACTGATAGAACCAACTCGAGTCACATCGTGATGGCTTGAGCTACCATCGAACCAAACCCATACATTACCCTGACATCCTGCATTTGATGCCCTTGGCATCTTACGCTCCCAAATCTCATCTTACTGAAACAAAATCCTGTACTGAACATGCACAAACCCCGATTCGGAATCTTTTCCGAAACGAGTCGATACCCCGCTACTATCCCGAGATTCATAATACACCATAACTTCCGACTTCCCCTTCCTGACCGATAACTAGATACCCTTATTCGATCCCCGAGACTACCAGTCTTACACCTGGTCCAACCACCTAGTTCCCGAGAAGTCACTATCAAGACTAACCAACCGTAGCCCGACTATGCTACGTACCACTTATCCACCAGATCCTGCAACGCAAGATCCCAACCTTGACTCAGCAGTCTCTACCAGTTCCATTCCGCATTCCCATAACCATCCGGGCTCGCCCACGGATAGTCGATCGAATAATCCATCCGATCCCGACTCTACCTAAGTTGTGGCTTTCCCACAACCTTGCGAACTGGTCTACTCTAGCCTCAATCACTCGAAGAAATTGTGAATGCTACGGCTACCCCGTAGTCTTACAACACTTCCCATGCCATCCGATCATTAGTGAGTGCTACGGCTCCCCCGTAGTCTGACAACACTTCCACCCTGACTGTCTATTAGTGAATGCTACGGCTCCCCCGTAGTCTTACAACACTTCCACAGCGAATGCTATGGCTCCCCCGTAGTCTTACAACACCTTTACCTTAACAGTCCATTAGTGAATGCTACAGCTCCCCCGTAGCCTTACAACACTTACATACTACATGATCAATACCCATGGCCCTACTGCTCACCTATCAATCCGAACACATCTCAATATTGAGCACCCACTCAGCCTATCCTCCCAAACTGAACTCAATTACTGACTGGAACTCTACATGGTTCCTTTCCCCGAAGCCTGTAATATGACGTCAGAAGGACGCGATCCAAATGCCGGGGAGTTTCCTGAACTCCCATCCCACGATATTCGATACTCAGTCGGCCCCTAAGGCCGCCTTTCCTCCCAAAAAGGGGAATGTGAGACGCATCCTCGTTTCACACTCGCTTTTATCCTAGATATCCGAATGATTCTCCCCCACTTAGATTCGACTAAGTCCGTTTGGCACATGAAAATTGAAGGACTCCCAAATCCTCTCTCGTTCTAATGATCAATCTGCTGACGGGCGGTGCCTAACAAAGCTAGAACACCATGAATAACCCTTCCCAAAGCAACACAACTTCCGAAAACCCGCTAGCATCTCTGAACCCTAACCATATCAATGGATTCAGATGCTTAAAATAAAGTCATACTCGGTTCTTGCTGACCAAAGAACAGATGGTCTAACCAAATCCTCAGCAACAATTCTCTCTTCCCTTGACAACCTCGGAAGCCTTTCCAAACATGATAGCTAAGGTTACTGGAACCTAGTCATAATTCCCTCGCACAAGCCTTGAAAGAATCCCGGCCATACCCCAAAATGACACGCGCGCACTGAAAACTCCGAGATAACTGGAGTCGGTGCCCTCACTACTCTTCCCTGATCGTCCAGAAGTTGACTTCCTTGTCCCCCATCTGCCCCCAACGACAATATGAAGGACTTGCCCCCTATGGGCATTCCCTGCTGACGTGGCCGAACCCGCTACACCCGTAGCATCCTAGGTCACTGAACAGATTCTGATAACAACTCAGAGCAATCACGATACATGCGGAATCCGCTCCGCAAGACACCTCCGTCTGAAGATCTCTCAAAGATTCCTCGGCATGCTGACCGACACCTGATACTCTTGCTAATTCAAACAATAGCAGAAAACCGACCCGAGATCTAACTTATCACACTTCCCACGCGATGCAAATTTCCGATACTCACCTAAACTGGCCGAAGATAGCATATTTGTAACATCTGGAGGAACCCTGACCACCTCCACCTGGGTTACCTAGAACAACCTGACAACATGATGCAACACTTCATCCCGATCTCAAAGACATTCCAATCCCTTGTAACGAAACTCCATCATGCAGTCTCCGCAAGTGTTGCACCGAATTCGGCCCTACTGGCCTCTCACAAGCCGATCCAAACTTCTGGATCCCCACTCGAGATCCTCCACTATAGGCACCCAATCCGGTCCCCTCTTCCCAAGGCGACCCTAATCAATCCCTGCTCTCGAACTCTAGAAGTCATATCATTCAGGGTCTCGCACCCTGACACACTCACCAGCTCAATTGTCCACGGCCGATCTGCAATAGATGGAGCAACCTATGCTCTCAACCAGCTATAAACTACCCCCAAGGCAAGTCTCTAACTCCGAAAGTGCAATAGATCGCACCATCGATCCTTGCCGCCTGACGTAAGAGATCCAATGCGATCTCCAAACCCTGGCAGTCCTTCCGCTAACTGGCTCACCACCGGAGCCGGGACCAAACCCTGGTCCTTGCCCTTGCGTGCTCATCCCCATTCAGCACAACAGCTATTCCCACGATCAAGGCATAACCACGAATTCTCCTTCCCATAAGCTTCTCAGATTTTCCAAGACTCTCACCGATTCGAGTATGGATCCTGTGCTTTCAGTAGTATGGGCCTAATACTACCTTTCACACCTATCCATACTTTCCTCAGCAATCCTCTTGAATCCTCTAAGTCGCTTACTCCACCGGTACACTACATGTCTGCTAAACAACAAGACAATCCCTACCGTAGCACCTCCTAGGCTCCTCCTGGGTTCCCAACTTCACCGAACTTCCCCACTAAGCTCACTAGAGCATATCCTAGGCTTTCCTAGGTTCCCAACCTCACCCCGCCATCAGCTGCTGAGGAACTCCCCATGATGCCAACCATCCACCTCCTGGATATCGTCATATCCGCTTAGTAGCTGACTCCCATCATTCAAGAGTTCCACAAAGCACAAAGCAAGCAGCATTCGTGCAGTAGCACTCCGATCCAAAGAACTATCATAGAAATTTTCATCCACATGTCGCGACTTGCTTTGTCCACATCCATCCATCCTCACTGACGGCTGCCTTATGCATGCAAATTATACACAGAACAGGATCTAATAGACTGTCGAATAATCGACTCTACCCTAGGACCACAACCAGACGAGGAACAGGAAATAAAACCAAATCAATTATTCTAAGGCTATAAGATCCTAACCGTATATAATTTTCAAAACATACACATTGCAGTTACAATTACCAATTATCATTCTCATTCCAGCATGACATCCAATATCCTCATGGCTACAAGCACCACATATCAGGCCAACCTATTGCTGACTACTCAGTACTAGCATGCAAATCTAAAAGCTCATACAACATATAAAGCCATCTCTCCTAGCCCTAACTAGCATGCGATATCCAGATTCATAATCAAATCATAACAAATAACAGATGTGGGTATTCTGGGGAAACTTACTTGAGCTCGGCTGATTGCATGTACCACACCCTTTCGTTTCTTAGAAAACTTTTCCTTGAAAACATTTTCCTTTAAAACCTTACAGATCCTCAGTTTGAGTTCAGACACACCCGAAAGTATGTCCGAATCCCTCAAACCAAGGCTCTGATACCAACTTGTAACGACCCAAAAATCAGGGGTAAAAATTTCATTTTTAATATAACCTAAAAATAGATATCATTTATTCCAAACATTTCAAATCATCATTAAGTAAAACATTTATCAGAGTTCATCCCAAAATCATTCATTGCGGAAATCATAGGTGTGTGCACTGCGATCAATCCAAGCCCTTCTTTTCCAAAACGATGATACCTGAAACAATAAACAAAACCTGTAAGCACGAAGCTTAGTGAGTTTCCCAGAGCATACCATACACACAATCCACATAACACATATCCTGTTAGCTATAAAAGCTACCTGTATCACATAAACCATGCATACATAAAACCTAGGAAAGCCATGGGCTACCCCACATGGTCTTACTTCCAATGCCATGGGCTACCCCACATGGTCTTTACCTAGGACTGCCATGAGCTACCCCACATGGTCTTACATCCACTGCCATGGGCTACCCCCCACATAGTCCTTACCTAGGACTGCCATGGGCTACCCCACATGGTCTTACACCCAATGCCACGGGCTCCCCCGGGGTCTTCCATGCAAGTATCACAAAGACAACTAGCATAAAACATATCATATAATCACTAGCATATCACTTAGCATAAAGCTAACTACCATACCACATATCTCTACTACAGCTAGTGTACCACATAACGTAAAATGGGCTGGCCTTGGTGCCTTAGACCCATTGGTATGGTGAGAAGACTCACCTCGAATGCAGAAGCTTCCTGAAGAAATCCTTAGCTGCTGCCCCGCCAGCTTCCCGAGCTGCCACTACCAATCAATATACCCAAGTTAGCAATTAGGCCCCATACCATAATCCTTAATCCACACATGGGGTAGAATGACCATTTTACCCTTGGCCCAATATGATCCACAACTAAGGTCCGAACCCAAAACA
Source organism: Lactuca virosa (assembly GCF_052849685.1). NCBI lineage: Eukaryota > Viridiplantae > Streptophyta > Magnoliopsida > Asterales > Asteraceae > Lactuca > Lactuca virosa. The sequence continues at coordinate 299,990,008 of NC_136429.1, read as the reverse complement.
AAAGCCCAACATTATAATGTCCATAAAACCGTCAATGGCCCAATTTTCCAAATTGGGCCCAAACCTTTCTAATGGACCTTATACTAAAGCTCAATATTCTCCTTAGTCAATAATACTGACCAAATTGGCCCACGAAGGCCCACAACAACCTATTCCAAGAATTGGCCCAAACCGAGGCCCACAAATGTGAAGTCCATTTCTATATTGGGCCACAAGGCCCAATAGGCCCAACTATTCCATTATTGGCCCAAAGATGCATACAGGCCCAACTATCAACAAATCCAGGCCCAAAACCATTAGGGCCTAAAGGTCTGAAGTCCTCAAAGGCCCATGTCCTCCTAAGAGCGTACGCCCAGCGTACCTCTTCTGTACGCTTAGCGTACTGAGAAAATACACTGTACGCGCAACGTACTACGTAGTACGCCTAGCGTACAAGTAGCTCGTGCACAACATCCATTAAGTGCTTAATACTTGATCCAACAAGTCCAAATTATAGATCTGAGCTATACTTAACATCTAAACCCATAAAGTCACTGACTTGGTGACTTTGCATGCCCCAAACAAACCCAAACTACAAAAATGGCATTATACTTCCATAAAAGTGACCCTAACTCAAGCATGAACCCATTAAGACCATCAAGATGGCAACTTTCTGCCTTAGGGACTCAAATAGCATCAAGGGTGGCAACCCCAAGCCCAAAAACGGATTTGGAACCATAAAGCCCCATTCTTGGGACCAAAAAGATCCAAAAACTCAACATAATAGATCTAAGCATTCAATGGTCAAGATCAGAGCTTTATACCTTCATTAAGCTGAGAATGAGTCCTAAAAGCCAGATCCATAAGCTCCTCCTTGATTCCCATCCTTGCATCAAACTCCAACTTCTTGGAAATGGGTTAAACACCCCAAAAATGGACACCATAAGCTCAAAATGCCACCATGGATGATATATGTCGATTTCTAATGTTTAGAGGGGTGGAGGCTGAAGATGTTAGGGTTTGGTTATGAGATAAGGGGTTTAAATAGGGTCCAAGACCCTAAAATAGGGTTCTGATATGACGGGATTACGCCCAACGTAATTATGGTACGCCCAGCGTACTCCAGAGAACCTTCACGACCACTCCTGGTCATTACGCCCAACGTAACCCAAGGTACGCCCAGCGGACTCCCTTTTTCCCTAGTACGCCCAGCGTACTCCTTGTGTACGCCCAGCGTACTCGACTAAGCCTGAAACTACTAAACTTCCGAAAGCCATAACTTCTTCGTTATAAATCCGTTTTCAACGATCCTTATATCCACGGAAAGGTAACAAGAAGCTCTACACATCTATAAAATCATATATTAATTTAGACCTTCCGAACAAAAATCCATTATCCACAAAAGCCCGAACTGACACATCACCGAAATACCCCTAAGCTTCAAAACACAACCCGAACACCCGAAACACTTCTAATACATCACCCGCACCCAAATGGACCTACATCTTACCTTATCTAGAGCCATAATCCTTATGAAGACCAACCTTCGGCCCACAGCCTCAGACTAGAAGTCAATTCGGAACAGATCGTTACAGACGAGTTAGGGGGATGACTCGACGAGTTCAGTCAACTCAGGGTTGACTTTGACCTTGACTTTGACCAAGGTTGACTTAGTTTGACTTTGGAAGGCATTTGGACAAGAGTATGTGAGGGGTGGAATGGTCTTTTACCCCAATGAGGACTTATGGTTATGTTATAAGAATCCCGTACTTATATAATTTGTATGATGATCGGTAGCTCAGGGAGTCGAGAGATCAGCAGTTTGGGGATCTGCCAGCTAGCAGCGAGAGATTTCTTCGCGGGATTCAGCAGTCATTTTGTGAGGTGAGTCTCCTCACTGTTTGCATGGTTTTACGGCCACAATGTTGTCCCATTTAGTTTATGCATGGTAGGAAGACCCGGGGGTTAGCCCTAGGCATTTTATAATGGTATGTTATTCCAGACCAAGGTGTGATGCCCGGCGGTGCCCGAGGAATGTTTGCATGTTAGATTATACTTGTTGTCTGTGTGATACTTGTACGTGCCTGGTAGGGAGGTAAGTGTGGGTGAGGTACCGTATCTCATCACTAGCTGAGTATGGACAGGGTTCCATAACTTATCCATAGCATAGTAGGGGCGGGGCCCATGATAGGAGATAAGTGAGTGTTTGCGGGGGCCCATATCTCACTATCAGCAGGAGTGTGGACGGGGTTCCATGACTCATCAGTAGCAGGACAGGGGCGGGGCCCAAGATAGGTGAGGCCTTAGGACAGGAATACATCTAGAGTATGTTTCTTTATGTGCTAGTATGATTATGTGATATTGTTGTATGCGTATAGCGGGCGGGGCCTAGAGACAGGCGGGGCCTAAGAGAAACAAATATGTATACCGAGCGAGGCTCGATGCCAGGCAGGCCTGATACCGGGCGGGGCCCCATTCCGGATAGAGTCCGATGTCGGGCGGGGCCCGATGTACGGGCGGGTGCCCAGTGTATGTGGTTATGTGTATGGTATGTGGTAGTATGGGGAACTCACTAAGCTTCATACTTACGGTTTACAGTTTTGTTTTCAGGTACTTCCAGTTGCAGAGAAGAGCTCGGGATGACTGCATTGCACACACCAAGATGTTTTAGGCTGGGATGTTTACTCTGATGTTTTGATACTCTGATAATAATGTTTTAAGATATTTGACTATGCTTTGATGAAGTGATATGATAACTATAGTTTTATTTAATGATTTAAAATGAAAATTTTGGACCGTATTTTTGGGATGTTTCACAATATCTTTGAAGAAATTGAAGTAGTGGTAACAAGGATTCCGGATATATAATGAACGCTGAAATTCGACTTATAACGAAGAGTTTATGACTCGTCGAAGTTTTTGCGATTAACCGGCACGACTCCGCATATCGTAAAAAGTAAAATTTTGACGAAATACTTTTTAGCCTTACCGATCTAAATGAAATTCGTAGTAGACAATAAACCGAGAGCGTGCATGTAGATAAAATCCAAATCTGACTTCAAGAGTATACTTAATCATTCTAGGAGAATCTAAGCAACGTCAGAACATCACTCATATTCTCCAAGATATTTTCAACTATGCTTAGAATAAAGTTAAATATTGAGATCATTGTATTCATAGAATTCACACAAGTTAAATTTAGTCATACCCATTAGTGAAGTACTTTCTTTAAGGTATGCATGAAAGGTCACGCTTGAGCTATATGTCTTATTCATTCTAGAAATGTGATTTGATTTGGATTTAGTATTTGTATATTGGAACATTCTGACAACAACTATTATGTTGTTTTGATATATTGGGATATGATCTTCATGTCAATACTTATTATGTTCTATATTAACATGTGTAATCCATCAATAATATAATTATTCTAAAACTTCATAGTGGGTAATAATTATGAGAGCAATTATGAAGTAAGACTAATGTGAATTGGATTGGTTGAATCTCATAAGATGAAAGTGGGCAAAGGGTTGTAACCAAGATTAATAGGCACTTATCAGCGAGCAAGAATTAGTCATGACCCGCATCAAGATTGCATCATGGATCTCTATCATGAGTGATACTTGATAAAAGGTACTATCTTTGTGTCCTTAATACCTAATATGCATATTGGGACTCAAGTATAGGAGCACTATACTTTGACATGGTTAAATGTTTTTCTTTGACCAAGTAGTCATAAAGGACATTTTCAAGTGTGGTACAGACTATACAAGAAGCATATGTAGTCGAGATGGGATTTGTTCCTCTTATGTGTTGATAGTTAGATATCTAACGCACGGTAGCCAAAGTTGAACATCAAATGAGATTGATTGTGATCCAAATCTCATGTTCATTAGGATATCTGTACCAAATGCATAACTGATAAACTTAAATGATACATCATTTGTAGCTTAGAGCTTTTGGGAATTTGATTTTGATGGACGGAATTCTTTGTCACGTATTATTGGGGGCAGTGAAATGTTGTTAGATGTTCCCCACTATCTATATCAATCTATGAAGAGTCTTATACAAGTGGGAGTGATAGGTCCTAATATAGTGGTTTGGGCTAGGCATCCATCTGTATAAGTCTTGATAGGGTCTTGGGGTTTATTTCAGTGGTTGTAACCTTTGTGTGGCTGTGTACGGCCGGACATGTGTGTACGGCCGTGCACCCTGTGTACGGCCATACACGCATGTGCGGCTGTACACTCGTGTACTGATGGGTGTGCTATAAATAGTAGGTGTCTGTGTCTGTATCAGGGTGACATATGTGTGTGTTTTCCAAGGTGTATTTGACATTTATATGATATAAATGTGTGCATGCTTGGGTTACTTCTTCTTCTACTCCTTCTACACTCTGATTGATTGCAATATCATTTCATCACTGATTTGGATCTTAGAATTCGGGACTTACAATTGGTATCAAAGCCAAATCGGTGTCAATTTGGATCCTCGTGAGTGTACGGCCAGAGAAACTTCTCAATTCTTGAAGATAATTTCGAAAGTGCTTATAGAGTATCTGTTTCTGAACAAATTTAAGGTTTTGGATTGTAAATCAAGTGTACCTTTGAGCTCAGTTGAAGGTGTACGGTTGAAGGTTGAAGGTGTGCGGTTGAGTGTACGGCTGAGTGTGCGGTTGAGTGTGCGGTTGTAAGTGTGTACAGTTGAGTGTGCGGTTGTAAGAGTGTAGTTGAGTGTACGGTTGGGAGTGTACAGCTGCTGTGTACGGTTGGGTGTGTGGGGCTAGAGTATACGGTTGTGTGTGTACAACTGCTGTGTACGGTTGGGTGTGTACGGATGGAGTATACAGTCGTAAACTCCTTAGCTGCTTGAACCTCTTAATTTTAAGCATCTTTCTTGTTAAGTTTTCGATCTGTTCATTTCTGAAAAGCCAAAAACAAAAAAAATGGATTCTCAAAGCCCAAAAATTCATCATGAATTGGATTCAATCATGGGAACTGATGAAGTGTGGAATCAAGTATGAATCAAATCAGAGTCAGAATATAGATTGAACACACGATGTAAATATGATCTGGTTTCAGCTCTATTATGCTTTCAATGTTACAGAGAGAAAATAGACAAGTTCATACAAAGACTCTTATCTAACTCTAAGTAATGTCCCTATTTATAGGAAACATGAAAGCACACAAAAAATTACAAGGACTAAACAAGTACACTTCGTTACAAAAATGCCTTGTAAAATAAACTTAGGTCTTCGACATATTACAATAGGTCTTCGACCCTTACATTCTCCCCCTTTGTAATAATGTCGACCAATCTTCAATTCAAAAGAATCTGTATCGCATACAACATCACCCTTCGAATTTCAGAATACCAAGAAATGATCTTCTTCAATTCCTTCTTGTCGCCTTTGTTATTCTTCTTGCAGCTATTCATACGAACAATAAAGTTCGTATACTGAGACGTTGTGTATCTTTCCACTTCACAAGCTTGGAACAAAAATCTCTTGGATTTTCCATTTTTGTCTTTTCCTGCGAAGACCATGCCAAAAGGCTTCAAACATATTTCCCCATCAGCATACTTCTTCAACTCAGGTTGAGTCTTCGTTGGTTCCATGGGTACTTTCACTTCCAACCCCTTCGCAGTAGCTAACTCCACATTCGTTAGGGCCAAACACTCATAGTAGTTATCTATGAATATTTTGATGTGAGCTAGACCAAGACGAAATACTTCTGGATCAGTCTCTCGAAGATACGAAGCATCTTTGTCTTTCAGAAGTAATGCAACTTGTATAAGATCATACAAGTTCATTAATGGAAAATCAGCAATCGAGAAATTACACTCCTGACCATTTGCCCTTGCAACGTAAAATCGAAGGTTCTGCATCATGTCTTCGAAAAGAACATCCTTCTGAATACTAATCACCTTCTTGATCTTCACGAGTGACCAAACTTCCTCAGGAAGTTTCCCTAACACAACATGAAACCTGAGCTTCATGTATGTGTAATCATCATCATTGTCGAACTTTTCATCAATTTTGTACTGAGCCATGATGAACATCATTTCATTGATTGGGAAATCCAGTTGTCTCATATCCGTATTTACAACTGCATAGCTCTACTTTGGCTTTTTCTCAAAAGCATACATATGGTTATATACAACTCTTGCTTCACTTGTTTCATAGTTGTAATGCTTCGCTGGATCACCCTTGTTCATTCCAGGTGGGTCACTTGCACGAAGACTTAAAATGCTTTGTACAACTCTCAACTTCTCAAGCTCAACATCAGTTTTAGCTTTCTTCTCTTCTTTCGACTTTTCTACCAAGATTGTTTTGCCTTTATCTTTAACTGAGGAATTATCAACAACTTCCTTGGGCTTCGAACTGCTGCCACCTTCCCCAATCACAATTCCTTTAGAAATTGGTCTTGGAATTGGCTTCGTTGAAATTGGCATTGTTGTCACAATTGTCGAAGTAACAGGGCTAGCAGTTGAGATAATTGGTTTCGATACAGGAATTGTTGTTTGAAAAATCTTCCCAACAGTTTTCACAGTTTCATGCGAAGCTTCACCAACTTTTGCATTACCAACCTTCTTCTCTCTCCCTTGCACCCCTGTGACCACATGTCGGGCATCTGTTGGTAGTAAACTGGAAAACTTGGATAATGGAGCTAACTGTTTGTGCAACACAACCTCGAACTGAGAAAACTTCTGAGACAAGAATTCTGGAGTTATTATCGAAGAGGCAACAGGTGTGGTAGACAAATCTTTCAACTCCTTCAACAAAAGAAGTAAGCTCCAGAAAGCTTCGACTTTTAGCTGTTGAAAGTTGAGTAACTTGAGGACTCAAGCCTTCATACAACTTGACATATTTTGTGACAGCCTCACAGATTATATCCACCTTCTGATTTAGAGATGCATAGTCTTTCTGAGCACTAGCAATCTCTTTGACTATGTCTTCACGATGTTTGTGAAGCTTGAGATTGACATCTTCGCGAACTTGCTTCACATCTTTAATGAATAAGACATGTATTTCTTTTGCCACCCTTTGTAAGTCTTTAACTTCACTTACAAAGTTCAAAGACTGAGACTTCACTCGTAGTTCGTTACACTTATCACTTTGATCCACCTTCTCCAAGATTTTAGACTCAGAATCTTGAAGCATGCCAGACACTTTACTAATCATCCTGACTTCGAATGCTTTAAGCATAACATCCAATTCCAAACTTGAAAGAGATTGACTTCCCCCCATGTCAGCTTGAGATGGAATAATGGAATTCATCTTCTTATTCAAAATCTTAAACTGCTTCATCGTCATTAACATGTTGTCAGGGTAAGTTTCTTATTCTTCGTCAAATTCCATCTCTTCAAATGGTCTCCCAAAACTGTTGGATTAATGTCTAAGTCCATAACTATATTTAGTATGTACTTGACCCGACCTGGCATTGTCCATTTGGGTTGCACTTCACCGGCACAATTTATATAGATAGTCTTTTGAGAATAGTATATTTATGATTTATATTAATATATTATAAGTTCTAATATATTAATATGGAATCATATTATTTAATTAGTATTGATCAAGAATTAATTTAGAATTAATTAAGTGATCAAAAAGAACTAATTAAATATGGACTCTTATATATATGGAATGGGCCAAGTTCATTTAGGTTGGGCTAAGCTTTCATGGATGGTCCATGGAGCTTTTAACCCATGGATCCTATGTAAATGAAAGGTCATGGGTATTAGGGTTTACATGGATGTAACCCTAATCCTGCATAATATATAAAGGGGTCATTGGCTCACAAAATTGGCACAAGTGTGTGAAAATAAGAGTGGGCCGATTTTAGTGTGCATACATATTCTCTCAAGTTCTTCCAAGGTGTTTTGGTGATTTGTGATTCCATTTGAGGCTTCCACACTATTGGGGCTAAGCTCTTAAAGCTTGAAGACATCAAGCTACATCAAAAGGTATGTCATCTAACTAGAACTTTGTAGTATAGGTGCTTCATAATATGCTAGTTAGGATGAAACCTTGGAATAGTTAATATTTGCATGTATAATAGAGAAAACATAGATCCAAGGTTTATAGGGTTGAATGTACACCATAGGAGTGTTAGAATGCTTAAAACCCAACAAAAACCCCCTTCGTCACCATCAGTATCTTCAGTATTTTGAAGTGGATCAGTGGTTTGCGATGAGAAAAAAGTTGTGATGGGTTGGGTGAGAATGGTTTCAAAGGTGGGTGAATTGGTAGTGTTCTTATTCTTCGTCAAATTCCATCTCTTTATTTGTATTTCCTTCACCCATATTGACATTTACATCCGTATCAGATATGTTTGTATTGATGTCTGAAGTTCGAACCTCCTCAAGAATTGATTCAGTTAACGAAACTTCGGGTGGTGTGACCGTAGTCTTCTCAGGAATAGAAGTTTCAGGAGTTTCAGGAACTTTCTCTCCTTTTGATGAGTCTGCTTGAAGAACCATCTTCCTTTTCTTCAACTTCTTCTTCGAAATATGTGTAGCAACATCTTCAGCTCTTCGTTTACGAACCATCGAAGAAGACTTAAATGAACCATCGGAAAGCTTTCGTGATCGACGAGACTTTTTCTTTACCCTTCGAAAAATACCTGACTTTGAAGGCATCGTTTCTTTTTCTTGAGTATCAGCAACAGGCTCCACCGGGTCAACCACAACAGTCGAAACTTGTGCATATGGCTTCGTTTGTTTTGGTGGTGATTTCTTTTTCTTTGGCTCCTTTACTGGTTTCTTAGGAGTAATTGTTACATCCTTCTTGGTTTTGCGAGATTTCTTCGAAGGACCAGCTGTTTCTTTTGGTAACAACTTCCCAGACCCATCATCAGGATTGATGGTTTCCAAGTATTCCATAAGAACCAAATTCGTTGGATCAACCCATTGTAACATTGCATCTGGAATTCTTGCAATGTGTGTAAATATCTCAGCATCATCCATAACCTCCTTCGAAAATTGATACTTGATGAACTCAACAGTCTCCTCATCAGTAGGCACCTCAATCCCCTCTTTGGCATAAAATTATCGAATGATTAAACTCCAATACCTAGCACACAAAATTCCTTGAACGACATTCGTGTTTTCGACACTCTTTTGAAATTCCTTCCATAATTGTGTAGAATAATCCACCGTGATGTCGTAATACAACCCTGCTACCATTGCATACACCTCCATTCGACCTTTGTCCAACCCTACACTGCGACCAGTCAAGCCGCGTAAAAAGATTCCAAAGAGAAAATTCCAAACAGTTGGAAGTCCTGATTTCTTGAAATCACTGATCTTGGTGAGTGGAAGTTGATAAACCATCTCATTGAACATGTGGATAATTTGTGCAGATGAAAGATCAGTATAGATTGGAGAATTTGGGATATCAAGAATTTGACAGAAAATCTTCTTGGACAATCGAATCTTCTTGTCATTCACCAGTTGAAAGGTTATGATATCCATTTCTTTGCTATACGTAGCAGTGGATCCTGCTTGAGAAAGCTATGAAGGTGGAACTGCAAACGAATTGAACATGGCAGTGGAAAGAACAGAGCTCTTCAAGGCGACTACCAACATCTTCAATTCGTCTGGGTAAAGAGAAACATCATCTTCAACTTGATAGTTTGTTCCTTGAATCTTCATGATTGGTTGGGATGTAACATCTTCAGTGTTTTGGGATTGAACAACAACCTCAGCAGAATTGGCCATGATTAGGGTTTTTGAAAGCTTTGAAGAACAATCGAAAATTTTCAGAGAAAGTATGAATTTTTTCTTTTGGAAGCGTAAACTGAGAACACGCTTTGATTCCCCTTTTTATATGTAACCCTAGTGTTTGAATTTGAAGCGAGACTGGCATTTAATAAGATCCGACGTGGCACCTTGAATCTCGCACCATACTGCCGATAATGTAGCCATGCGTCAAAAAGTAGCCGTCACATCACCTAGAAACTCGGACTGAATACAGAACGTCTTTTCAAACAGACTGATCGTATATCTCAATTGAGTTGTAACCGTCACTGATCTTCGGATGGAGGTAAGGCTCTTTCACTTTTTGGAATAGAAATCGAAGTCATTTGCCAGATGTTTGAAATCATCAGCCTGAGTTGGTATTACTCAGAACCTCAAGGATTTCGTGAGTGCAGTGTTCCAAAGATAAGACAAGAAATAATTAAACAAAAATTTGGATATGTGATGTCAAATAAATTCGACACAAAAGCAGATAAACCCCAGGCAAAGGTTACTTCGTTAATTATCAAGCGAGATAATCAACTGCTTGTGTAGTTTACAATTTCGTTACATATCAACCTTAACATAAGGTGAGTAATTGTAACTGAAATTACTTGTTTGACTGTTGTAGTCAGTGACAAGTATGCTTTGAATTATTTTGAAAGTAACTTCGAAAGCAAATGAAACTCAGACGAAAATCATATTCATGAAAGAATTGATACTGAATCCTATTGGGTAACAAACATCGTGGGTTTCGATAGTTTGATCAAGATTACTCATAAGAAATGAATATGATTTGGAGTTTCGAAAAGTGGTACTGAAACAAATGTTTCGTCAAAACTGGAACATAGTTCCCCATCAATTCCTTACGAAGATAGAGTGATGGGTTTCACTTTCATCACGGCCTTATGATGTCAGATCATTAACACAAAATTTTGATATGTCTAAATCTTGATTGGTTGAATCAAAGATCTCTTGGACATATGTCTTCGTGTGTGCAAGTGTAAGAAATTTGGTGATGAAAAAGATTGGTTGACGAAAACACTTGTACCTCTATTATGATTAGACCAAACAGACAACTCTTAACTCATTTGAGAAGAGTAAGGTAGCTCATTCGACTAATGTGAATATAAGCCTGACTTGGGAAGAAATTTTCGTAAGAAAAATTTCATTAAGGCTTTCGTAAACACACATTGAGTCTATGGAGGCTTGGGTCGACATGCTGCAACATGCTTCTAAGGACAGTCTAACTAGTACAAAGTTGTCGAAATTGTACCTTCCCTGAGAAACATAAGCATGATCCTTGTATAGCCTTCGTGAAATCTGTACACACAAGAGATAAAGAACAAAATAACAAAAATCTTTTTGATGTTTTTGATTTTTCTTTAAAAGAAACAATTAACAAAAAAAAAATCTTTTTGTATTTTGTGATTTTTCGAAAGTAAAATGACAAAACAAAGATAAAATCCTTTTGTAGTTTTTGGTTTTTCGAAAATAAAATGACAAAACAAAAATAAAATCTTTTTTGTAATTTTTTTTGATTTTTCGACAATAAAATGACAAAACAAAGATAAGATATTTTTGTAGTTTTCGATTTTTTTTTCGAAAATAAAAATAAGAATTTTTTTTTTTGGAAATCTTAACGAAAAGAGTTACACCAAACCAAAATGCTCAATGTAACGAAGTCGAAGCATGTCGAAGCGTTGACTATGAACAGTAACCGCTGAATGGTTAATATAGTCAGCCTCTGAATGAATCATGATGACCTCTGAATCGACATTTTTATATAACACTTCGTTGTTATACATGCGATATTATTCCTGGAATTGAACTTGCTTCGATCATTCCCAAACCTGTGAAAATTCGAACAAAAGATTTTTCATCCAAAGCTTTTGTAAAAATATCAGCAAGTTGATCCGTTGTTTTTACAAAATGGACTTCTATATTGCCATTTTCCACACGATCTTTGATAAAGTGATAACGAAGAGCTATATGTTTTGTTTTCGAATGTTGTACTGGATTATGAAAAATGCGTATAGCACTTTGTGAATCACAATACAATGGAATATTTTTCATATTCACTACATAATCTCTCAACTGACTTTGAATCCAAATAATTTGTCATGTACAAGCAGCAGCTGCAACATATTCAGCTTCAGCAGTAGAAATAGAAACACATATCTGCTTCTTCGACTGCCAACTAACCAACTTGCCATCCAAAAATTGATAACCACCACTTGTGCTTTTTCGATCCAAAGTACACCCTCCAAGATCTGCATCTGAAAATGCATGAATGAAAAACCCTATTTTCGAAGGATACCACAATCCTAACAAAATTGTTCCCTTGAGATAACGAAAGATATTGTTCACAACAATTAAATGTGGTTCTCGTGGATTTGCTTGATACCTAGCACAATTACATACAGAAAACATGATATCAGGTCTACTTGCAGTAAGATAAACCAATGAACCTATCATACTCCTGTATAAGGTAAGATCAACCGCAAGCATTTCTAACGAAGGGGTTAGCCTTGTTCCAACAGCCATTGGTACTCTTAGCTTCGTGCTATTTGTCATTCCAAATTTTTCGAGCAAATTCCTTGTATACTTTTCTTGATTGATGAAATTGCCTTCTCTGCTCTGATGAATGTTTAAGCCAAGAAAATTATTAATTTTACCCATCATGCTCATTTCGAATTGGCTTTCATCAAATTTTCGAATTCACTAGACAAAGCAGGTGTTGGATTAATGTCTAAGTCCATAACTATATTTGGTATGTACTTGACCCGACCCGGCATGGTCCATTTGGGTTGCACTTCACCGGCACAATTTATATGGATAGTCTTTTGAGAATAGTATATTTATGATTTATATTAATATATTATAAGTTCTAATATATTAATATGGAATCATATTATCTAATTAGTATTGATCAAGAATTAATTTAGAATTAATTAAGTGATAAAAAAGAACTAATTAAATATGGACTCTTATATATATGGAATGGGCCAAGTTCATTTAGGTTGGGCTAAGCTTTCATGGATGGTCCATGGAGCTTTTAACCCATGGATCCTATGTAAATGAAAGGTCATGGGTATTAGGGTTTACATGGATGTAACCCTAATCCTCCATAATATGTAAAGGGGTCCTTGGCTCACAAAATTGGCACAAGTGTGTGAAAATAAGAGTGGGCCGATTTTAGTGTGCATACATATTCTCTCAAGTTCTTCCAAGGTGTTTTGGTGATTTGTGATTCCATTTGAGGCTTCCACACTATTGTGGCTAAGCTCTTAAAGCTTGAAGACATCAAGCTACATAAAAAGGTATGTCATCTAACTAGAACTTTGTAGTATAGGTGCTTCATAAAATGGTAGTTCGGATGAAACCTTGGAATAGTTAATATTTGCATGTATAATAGAGAAAACATAGATCCAAGGTTTATAGGGTTGCATGTACACCATAGGAGTGTTAGAATGCTCAAAACCCAACAGCAGGGTCAGTAGAGCCAAAAATAATAACGTCAACATAAATTTAAACAAGTAGTAGATGATTCCCAACTTTCTTTCGAAATAAAGTGGGGTCAACTGATACTTGTTTAAATTTCGACTGTTTTAAGAAACTGGTAAGAGTTTCATACCATGCTCTTGGTGCTTGTTTTAACCCATAAACTGCTTTATCTAAAATGTATACATGATCAGGATGCATTTCATTTACGAAACCTGGAGGTTGTTCAACGTAAACAGTTTCTTCAAGTTCACCATTGAGAAAAGCACATTTCACATCCATTTGATATACATCGAAATCCTTATGAGCTGCATAAGCTAAGAATATTCGAACAGCCTCGAGTCTTGTGACAGGGGCAAAGGTTTCTTCATAATCAATCCCTTCTTGTTGCGAATATCCTTTTACAACTAGTCGTGCCTTATTTCGTACAATATTTCCATCTTTGTTGGTTTGTTTTTGAAAATCCATTTTAACCCGACAATCGAAACATTTTCAGGTTTAGGAATTAATCGCCAAACCTTGTTTCTATCGAATTAAGCCAGTTTAGATTGCATTGCAACAACCCAATCTGAGTGTTCCATTGCAACCTTAACTGTTTTTGTTTCTATTTTCGAGATGAAAACATTGAACATGCAAAATTCTTGATGAGTATTTAATACCTCATTCTTTGCACGAATCTGAGCTCTTGTTAATACTCCATCTTGTGGATTTCCAATGACTTGATCTATCAGATGAGTCTTTGTCCATTTCTCTAACGGTGGATATGCCGGATCGAATTCCAAAGGTGCATCTTCGTACATCTCTTCATTTTCAGATCCTACCACAGAAACATTATCATTTAGATCATGAAAATCATCGTTTTGATTAAAATTTATTATATCATTTTCCTCCTCAACATGATTATCATTTTGATGCTCCCCTTCAACTAGATGCTCCCCCTCAACAACTTCATCCATTTTCCCCCTCGAAAGAATGCTCCCCCTCAACCAGAGTATTCAAATCCAAGTGCTCTCCTTCCACTAGATTATTATGCATACTTTCGCCAACTCCAGGAGAATTCGTTGTTGAAGTAACATCTACAATATTTTGAGGAATTTCCAAGTCATCATTATGCTTCGAAGATTCAGAGTGATGATTATCATTCGCATGAACTTCAGCATCCACAGACCTGCCAGGAATACCAAAAATTAAATCATAATCAAAGTCAGATGAATTTGATTCTTCAGGTTCATCAGATGATTCATTAATAATTGGTTTTTGTTCAAATTGTTTTTCAACTTGTTTGACATAATAATCATCGAAAGTAAGATTGAATGTCTCTTCGACTTTTCGTGTACGCTTATTTAACACTCTGTATGTAACCGAATTGTGCGAATATCCCAAAAATATGCTTTCGTCAGCTTTAGCTTGAAATTTTGAAAGGCTATCTTTAAGATTCATTATAAAACACCTACAACCAAAAACATGAAAGAATTTGACATTAGGTTTTCGGTTATTGATAATTTCATACGGAGTGATATTGAATCGACGATGAATGAAATATCGATTTTGAGTGAAACATGCTGTCGAAACTACTTCAGCCCATAGATATTAAGGAAGATTCGCATATGTCAACATAGTTCTTGCTGCTTCGCAAAGTGACCTATTTCGTATTTCAACAACACCATTTTGCTGAGGTGTATAGGGCGAAGAGAAATTATGCAAAATTCCTTCTTCTGTTAAGTATGAATCCAACACTTTGTTCTTAAACTCAGATCCATTATCACTTTTGATCTTTCGAACATTTTTCTTCAGACTCGGCTCAATCTTCTTAATAAACTCGATCATTGTTTGAGCAACCTCAGATTTTAACCTGAGAAAATATACCCAAATAAATCGTGAAAAATCATCAACAATAACCAAAATGTACCGTTTCTTGTTTAGAGTTTCAACAGTTGATGGTCCAGAAAGGTCAATGTGAAGAAGTTCCAACGGTTCCACAATTTTCGAATCTATCACAATTGGATGTCCTTTCATGTGTTGTTTCCCTTGTTCACAAGCTGCACACAATGTATCATTGTCAAATTTTAGTATAGGTAAACCTCGAACAAGATCATCAACAACCAATTCATTCAAATTTCAAAAGTTTAAATGCGATAAACATCGATGCCATAACCAGCTGATATCAGAGGAATCTTTTGAAAGTAAGCACACTGAGGGTTTTCCGATGATTGGTTTGATATCAAGAGTAAACATGTCACCATGTCGTTTGGACTTGAGCAAAACTTCGTTAGTTTCAACATTCGAAATGATGCTGCCTTCTTCGTTAAACACCACTTGATTTCCAATGCCCACAAAAAGTTGTTAAACACTTATCAAGTTATGTTGAAGACCTTCGACATAAGCAACACGATTAACAGTGAACTTTCCATTCATTACTTTGCCATATCCTTTCACTTGACATTTGTGATTATTGCCAAACTTCACAACTCCTGCATTTTCCAAGCTTCGAAAATCTCTCAGATTTTCCTTTCGTCCTGTCATGTGACGTGAGCAACCACTATCGATATACCATTTCTCATCATATTACTCGTCACATAGTACCTGCGATCAATGAAAGAATTTAGGTACACAAGGCTGTTTGGGTCCTTGGAAATTAGTTTTGAAAACAGAATGAAATGAAGAACTTTTAACCCAATCACAAACTTTTGTTTTGAGACTATCAATTAAGTCCACATCATTATTTAAATGAACAGAAACATAAGTCTTTGTTAGTTTGGGATTGTCACTGACACATGCCTTCGTCTTTTTAGATTGTGTTTGATCATGCTTTTCTTTCGAAACTGGTTGCCAAGTATTTACCGAAACATTTGAATCTTTTGAAGATGAGCTTTCAGTTGACGAATTATTCACATAATTCTCATAGGCTTCGTGAATTTGTTGTTGAGAATATTTCCTTGATTGATATTTTCGTCCTTTTCCTTCACGCCAATGATCGATGTTTTTGTCACGAGACAACCCTTTTGTGTATGAAACTTTTGAGGTTTGTTTCCCTTTAGGATTTGGAAAATTCGGTTTTTGTGGGAAGAAATCAACATTTGATTTAGGTCGAAATGCCATGGCGTATCGACTTCCATCATTGTTTCCAACACTTCGATTTTGAGAAAATCGATTTGGAGATTTTTGTTTTTGAGAAAACCTTGTTTGTTGATTAGAAGAAAATCGTTGTTGTGATGGTTGATTTGGAACATTCTTTGAGGTATTTTTGTTATCTTTTGAAAATGATGAGTTTGAAACTTTCGAAGAATTTGTTTTTGGATGAAATTCAAATTTAGATTTATTTGTTTGAGCCGGATTTATCTTTTGATCTGAATGAATTGCTGAATGAGAAGACTTGTTCTCAACATATTTAGTCTTTGTGTTTTCAGTTGTTTTCAAATTCAAACCAGTTTGTTATTTTCGAAGCTCCATGGTTTGCCAAAAAATCTTCTTTCGAGCTTGTCTTTTTGAAATTGCATTTTCTTTTGAAAACTTGTCAATTTGTTCTTTAAATTCTTTAGAATTTAATTTGACAACAGTTTCATTTTCCACAACAACCTCTTTTGTAACTTCTTTCACAATTTTCGATTTTTCAACCCATTTGCGTTGTGGTTTGTGTCTTTGAAAAACATATGAATTCTTTGTTAGATTATTTTCGACAGTTCTTTGATTTGAAAAGAACCCTTCGTTTGTTGTTTTCTTGTTGTCATCTTCGACCATTTTGTTGAATTCTGGTTTAATGTTCTCAACATTTCCAGTGGTAACAAACACTTGATTTGGAAAAACAACATCATCAGTACACTTGAAATTTGGATACACCACTTGATTTGTTTCCAAAAAATGGGCTCCTTTTTCAGACAACAATTTGTCGAAATATTCAGTGTCCCCAAGTACTTGATCAACAACAACATGGGGAATTTTATTTTCTTTCGAATCTTTGTTTGATGACACCTTTTTGTCTGAATTGTCATCATCATTTTCATCATCACTGCTATCCGTTTGACTATCTCGGATATCCATAAACTCAGAATCACAAACTTTCGAAGTTGAAGGTTTGTCAGTGTCAATCTTAACCATAAAATCCTTAAGTTTTTCTTTTCCTTTAGATTTTGATGCAACATCAATGACAGACAACTGAGAGCAATCAACATCCTCAATTTCACTAATTTCGCTAGTATTGTCAGAGTTATCTTTGATATCGGCAAAATTAGATTGAGAGTCAGATGTTGAATTCTCAGTCTTTTTCAAAATTTTGATTTGTTTTGATTTTGTCAAAGTATCATTCACAATGTTAACTAATTCATTTGAATCAAGACATTCGTCAATTTTGACAATTCTATAAGTATATCTATCATCAGGAATTTTGTCAAACTCAACAATATTTTTCTCACAATCATACGAAATATTATCAACCTTCGCTCTCTCATATGCTAGAAAAGGTAATAATTTCCTATGTTGTTCCTTGCTAATATCACACGAATGATGCAATGCAGTTAATTTGCCATATAAACGTTTTGCAAAATTATTGTAGATATTTCGTTGAGCTAACAAAAGTTTTACATCATTAGATAACGAATCTCGATCACACATTATGTTTGTTATTTGCAATTCTAAACATTCTATCTTGACAACTTTCGAATCTAACTTCTTCTGTGTCTCTAACAACTGATTGCTTAATTTCTTAGCTTCATTGCTAGTAGAAACAACCAAATTATCAAAATAAGCAATAGTATCATCAAAAGCAACAATTTTAGAATCATATGCACTCAAAGGAATATTGAAAGATTGAAGAATATTACGTACCTTTGTTGTCATTGGAGACTTATCAGCACACTTTGACACAAAGCAACGGACCTTGACCTCTTCGTCTGAATCTTCCTCCAGCTTCACATACATGGCCCCATGCGTAGGATTACGCATTTCCTCATCATCGGAGCCCGAAGACCAGATTTGATATGTGCCATCATTCTCCTGTTCACCTTGAGCCACCAAAGACAAATTTTTCGCCTTGGTACGCACCTCTTCCAACCTCTCCACATAATACGCCTCATCCTTCACTCTATTCGTTTTCTCATCTTTCTTTCGAAGCATGCAATCATTTGCTAGATGATTGGCTCCATTGCAATAATGACAATCCATACCAGAATCTCCTTTCAATTTCTTCTCTTTCTTCTCCTCAACACCCTTCACATCATTCTTCTCATACTTCTTCTTCTCTTCTCCTGCAGACTTGTTCATGAAGCTTCCTTTTCCCTCACTTTGCTTCATCTTCGAATTAAACGGTTTCTTGAAAAACTTTTTGACTCGGTTGTTTGAGTAAAAAGCAATTGCCTCATCATCCGAATTCATGAGAAAACCCTCTTCTTCATCAGAATCACCTTTTTCGACAGTTTCCTTTTCAGACACTTTAGAGACAAGTGCTAATGGACCTCCCAGACTAAGCTTCGACTCTTATGCCATTTCGTTCACTTCACTTTCGTGAGTTTTCAGTTGATTGTACAAATCATTTAAAGAGGATGTGTCGAAACTCTGTTGATTTTTCACCATCATGCTGTTGGATTAATGTCTAAGTCCATAACTATATTTGGTATGTACTTGACCCGACCCGGCATGGTCCATTTGGGTTGCACTTCACCGACACAATTTATATGGATAGTCTTTTGAGAATAGTATATTTATGATTTATATTAATATATTATAAGTTCTAATATATTAATATATAATGATATTATTTAATTAGTATTGATCAAGAATTAATTTATAATTAATTAAGTGATCAAAAGGAACTAATTAAATATGGACTCTTAGATATATATATGTGTAGTGGGCCAAGTTCATTTAGGTCGGGCTAAGTCTTCATGGATAGTCCATGGAGCTTTAACCCATGGATCCTAGGAAATGAAAGGTCATGGGTATTAGGGTTTAACCCTAATCCTCCACACTATATAAAGGGTCTTATGGTTCATGAAATTATGCTAGTGGCTAGTGTGGATACACTAAAGAGGGCAATAACCGATTTCATAGTGTGAGCCAAGTATCCATATTCTCTAAAGGCTTTCCAAGGTGTTTTGGTGATTTGTGATTCCACTTGAGGCTTCCACACTATTGGGGCTAAGCTCTTAAAGCTTGAAGACATCAAGCTACATCAAAAGGTATGTCATCTAACTAGAACTTTGTAGTATAGGTGCTTCATAATATGCTAGTTAGGATGAAACCTTGGAATATTTAATATTTGCATGTATAATAGAGAAAACATAGATCCAAGGTTTATAGGGTTGCATGTACACCATAGGAGTGTTAGAATGCTGAAAACCTAACAGTGGTATCAGAGCCATGGGTTGTTTTCTGTTATATTGATGCAAATGTATTTTTTTTCAAGTTGAAGGAAAAAAAAGGAAAAAAAACATGAATTTTGTCAAATTTTATGATAATTATTTGATTTTATGAAAAACTAATTATTTATAAAATTTGAGTCTCTTTACTACAAGAGTTGAATTAGGTCAATTTATTAAAACATATAATGATATGATTATTTTATTTTATTTGTTTTAAAAGTTTGATCTAAATGGTTTTAAGGAGTTACAAATTTTGTCATAAAATTTTGGAACTCAAAAGTTTTTTTGAAGTTATGATCTTAAGAGTTTTGAAACTTCCATAAGTTATGGATGTGAAATGTCTCATTTATTAACTCTTTGGGATATGAATTCCAAGAGTCTTCAAAGGATAATTGTCAAAGTTTCAAGATTTGTATTAGTTTATATGATTATCTAATTTCTTGAAAATTGTTGATGTGAATTATCTTTACTTATGAGTTTAATCTAGATCATAGAAAAATTATTTGATTATTGTGTTAATTGGAATATTTGATCTTAATGGTTTTTATGAACTCCATAACTTGTCCTCAAGTTATGGAAAGTGAAGAGTTTTTCTTTTTAAAGTGTCATTAAGTCTCATAGGTTATGAAAATAGAAGAGTCACTATTTTTAATGTCATCATTAAATGATTTAATGTCTTCCATAACTTGTCCTCAAGTTATGGAACTTGAATTTTTTTTATTTTTTTCATTAAACCTTAATTAAACTCATAAGTTATGAAATGAAAAGTTTTGAATAGTTTCAAAACTTGCCCTCAAGTTTTGGAATTTGTAAAGTTTTCACTTATGAATATTTTAATTCCATGTTAAGCCCTTAGAATTTTAAAAGTTAAAATTCAACCCTTATACTTTATAATATTATAAGTTAATAATATTTATATATATGTATAAGAGTAAAGTCGTCTTACCATTAGTAGGCCTCATTCACGAAGCCGGTCTATAAGGGGGGTATAAGGTTACTGCCTATAAAATGACAGTTTAATGGGTGTCCACTCTCACCCACCGCCTCCTTGACCGGTGGAGGGTCGTTAGCCGAACGGGTAGGACAATGACTATAATTCTCCCTTCATTAAAAGTATTAATGATAAATACTAAGTAACTAAACTGTTATTAATACCCAATCTTAGTTACTTAGGAAAATGTGAATAAGGTGCTAATCCATGAAATTACACTTTGCACTTTGTTTAAGCTGTTAGTGGAGCGTGTGTGGTTAACCGGCACACTAACTTGGACTTAACAAGGTAGGCAAAGGGTAACTTAATGTTTATCATAGTATCGTTGGAGCGTGTGTGGTTAACCGGCACATCGATTGAGGGGTAAATATTAAGGGTACCAAGTATATTTGCATGGTTACTTCACACCTTGTTTTGTGATCCTCGGCATCCCAGTCACAAAAACCTGAAGGGCACACTCGAGATTGAAACATGCCATTGAAAATTTCAATGAATCTCAAAAGAATCTAGGAGTTTCAAAACCAATTAAAACCTAATAATACATTTCGTTTATCTTGGTGGAAATTGGTGAATCGTCATTCACCTACCTTCAAATATTTTATAGCTTGGATTACGACATCCCTCTTCCAAGTTATAAAATAGTTTGTTGGGTCCTAGCCTTAATATATCATATTGGGTGTTATATTAAGGACTTAAGTCAACTTTACGTGAATTTCTCCCATTGTTGATGTCTGTTTTAGACAACAATGATCTTCCCAAACCAAGCTTTCCTAATGAATATGACTTCCCGAGTTTGGCTCATGGAAGTAATACTTCTCTTCCTCCACCTCCTCCAATTATTCTCCCTAACCCACAAGTTCAAGGTCACTCAAGCCCTAATGGCAAGCAAGGTCTATGTGTGATCACATCTTAGAGATGAAGTCACATATTGACAAGCCGGGAGAGTTGGGTGTCAAAGTCTTGAGAAAGTTGGATGTTCAATCACTTTCTAAGTCACATAGTGAGTTCCTTTGGGACTACTATGAAACAGACTATGACATGAACCTTAATGATCATATCTATTTGCTTGGTGTTGCTGAATCAGCAATGATTTGGAACGATAGTAAAGCAAATTTGATTAGAAGATCAACTTCCCAAAAACTTTATGGACAGTGACAATGGTGGCACTGGAAATCCAGAAAAAGCATTCTCTTCCCAATGGAAAGGGATTGGCCATAGTCTAAGATAGTCCCATTACCAAAGGGTCCATATGTTTATTTTGCCAAAGGAAGGGGCGTTGATTGCAAAGCTGCCAAATTTACCTAAGGATGTTAAAGTCAATAAGTTTGCCTCTACATCAGGTAGAGCCCATTATCTAACTCTGTTAAGTTCTATTCTGAGATCCTCATTACATGATGTGACTGGGTCACATGTTGATGTTTTAAGAATCAAAGAATAGAGAGAAATCTTAAAGGAAGTATATGCTGATTTTGATTGCGAAGGTGGATTTCGATCGCATCAGAATTTTGAGCAGTTGCTTAAGAAGTTATGATATATTGCTAAGGAATAGATAACAACAATTTTCCATGTGGATTGTAAGGATAAGTTTTTCCGCAAAGTTTTAAAATAAAAGAAAATTGTTTAATTTTATTTATTTGAAATATCCTTACAATGGCATTTGTGGAAAATTGTTGCTTATATGATTCCACTGACATCAATATTGGAAAATGGATTTGATTCTTTCATTTGTGGTAGTGTCTAAATTTACCAAATCAGGAAAGTTCCTCATCGCCCAAGTTTCAATTGGACCGAAACTTGGAATCATGCAAGTTGAATAGTATGATGAATGAGAACTTTCAAGCATTGGAAAATCAAGACTAATTACTTGTTCACATGGATGTGTGAGTCAAGTGAAGGACTAAAGGGATCGAGTACACATTCTTGTGCACTGGTCATGTCCACCACAAAGCTCGTTAAGACTATTTGATTTACTAAAGTTTAGTAAATATGATTATACTTACAAGTTTAAGTATAATTCTGAAACATTGGAAAAGTCTCAATGTATGGCAGAACGAATGGGAAGAATCAAATTAGGCAGAAAGATAAAAGTTTCTCAAATCTGAAAAGATGGGAGAGTACTTTAGTATCATGTTTTTGATCATCTTAATGATTTAGAAATCATATCACAATTAGTCCTCTAAAGGTCATCTTAGTGCATTCTTATGACTAAGAAGAGGAGTCATGAATTGTTGAAATGGTTAGATCAGGAAGATGAGTCATACTTCGTTCCAAAACAATTCTTAGAGTCATACTCCAAGATTGTAACTTGAGTGACATATCTTAAAGAAAGGTTTAAAACACTTGTCAAATGTAAGAGTAAAAGTGTCCTACTCTTGTACATTTGAAATTGGTAAGTTGTGATGTTTTGGATAAAACAAAGACCAACTAAGGCCATTTGTGTGAAGTGTTTGTCTTGATAAAGAATCTGCACTATCTCTTGAATATTTGGCAAGATAGTCTTATATCTCAAGAGGATAGTGGGAGTCTTAAAGATCCTAAAAAGAATTTCAAGAACTAATCAAGAATAAAATCTGAGGTTCTTCACTAGCACACGACTTGAGGTTTATAGCCTATCGTGTTGACATATTCTGTGCCCATTCCAGTTTAAGTTGGCTTTGCATAGGAGTTCTGAAAGTTCTCAATTGGTTGCATAAAAACTTGGAAGCAATGGCAGGCCCTGTACTGCCAGGTGGCAAGAAGTTAAGATTGCATAAGTTCAGTCCATATGAGTTTGGATTTGTCATTATCCTTGTCTTGTGACTATGGTTTTGACGATTCACATGGATAAGAACACGTACACCATAAAATCTAAGGGTCATAAGGTTTCTCTCCGATTCATGAAAATGATGGTGAGGAAACACTTCCACCAAGTAGATTTGAAGCAGATGGCAAAAGGTCTAAACAATTGAGACTATGATTACGGCATCCCTTTTCATAGTTCTGAAATTGTTTAGACACACATGCATGCTATCTAAGGAAAGGTGTATGATTTTGATAAAGTATTATCAAAGCATCTCGTATCAGAAATCTGAACTTTGGTAAGAAAGTCAATAAAGTATTGATTTCTAGAAGTCCAGCTGATTTCTGAGTGTATGTCAAAGCTAGTGGGAGCATAAGTGTTATGCTAATAATCATCATGTTAGTGGGAGCATGATATTTATTGTTAGTGTTGCAAGTTAGCAATGTTAATTATAGAAAACAAAAGTTTCAATTCGTGAGGCTGCAGGGATTGAAAAAGTTGTTTTGCTATAATTAAGGGAGATGATATACTTCATTTCAGTTCTAAAGGCTTAGATTGAGACCTTAATCATCCTTAGTCAAGAATATATATATGAATTTCATGTTGGATTGGTTCAACTTAAGGAAATTCTATATATTGCGTTCTCAAAATTCGATTATGATTACGGCATCCCTCTTCATAGTCAAATTTTGAAAACATGGCAAATAAAAATATTGTATCAAAAGACTAGTCTAGAATCATGTCTTTATGTGAGACATCATGAATCGTGTACCATTTGCTTTGGGTACAGGATCGATTGCATGTGCTATAATATTTGTCATTTCTAGATTTTTCCAAATGCCCAGAGGCATTAAGAAGGGAAAAGGTCTAGAATTGGATATGACTAAAATGATTAAGCAATTGTGGAGGACAATCTGAGGTTTACCAAAGATTGGTTGCTCAGGGACAGTTGGAAGTATAGTGCTAATTTTGGAAGGACCATATTGACATATTCTGAAAAGAGGCATCTCTTGTTCAGAAGTGATAGTCAAAATGAGAATATGGAGTTGTCTCCATAGGTGGAAGTTATCTGTGTAAGATTAGAAAACTTAATGCAAGAAGCATGTCTAAAGCAATGTACTTTGAATATGAGACTTAGTTTCCATGGAGTTGATCTCCATTGGAATACCTTATAATGACTGTTGACAAGTCTTTGTGACTTTGTACATATTCATTACAGGAGGGTCAGTGCATATAAGTTTAAAATCTAAACAGATTTCGATAAATGATAGGAATTTGAAATTCTCACATTTTTCGATAAGGATTTGGGAGTGTGAAATTAGAATCATTGAAATTATGTTCAATTGGTTTATTTCACAAAGTAAGGATCATAGACAAACATAGAGTGCATACTTGGTGTATGGAAAAGCTGTTGTTTAGAAAAACATAGTGTACATGATTGGAGCATGGGACAAATAGTGTTTTTAATTCAGGTATAAAGTTGATAAAACTGAAACAGTGAAATAATGAGTAATCGGTATGGTGATAAATAAAAGTGGTCTATTTATATTCATAGGGTTTGATACCATATTTGATTCATGTATTCTTGTGTTTCATTTTGCATGTTTTGACTTCCAGAATAAACTAGGTCATTCTTCCTGAATGACTAAGTTATTCAAACTATCCACAGTCGGTCATATGTTGGAAGTAGATATGAATCAAGACTGTCATGCGTTGGATTGTAGAGGTCTAAGATGTTGGACAAAGTGGTGCTAAAACACTCATGAGTGCTCATAAGTTCTGAGTATTGGATTCAACCCACACTCATTTGAATCACTTCATGGATTTTATTACGAGTGATCATGAGACGATAATATCTTATATTCTTAAAACCTAGAGATATGAGTTGTTACTATGAGTTGGTTATACATTGATTGCACGAAAACGCATTGGTAACTCGATGTTATAAAACGTGCCTTTGTGTATGATTCAACAAGTAGTAGAACAAGCCATATGAGTCGAAGTTTATCCATTCCTTTTACCTTCGGGATAAAAGCGATATCTGTGGGCCCCTCGATGATTTAGCGATGACACATATGAGTGCTTGGCCAAGCCAGGACTGATTTGATTAGTTCAATCAGTCAGTCATCATAAATCGAAAATCAGGAAACAACAAATGGACAGAGAGAATGATTATAATCCATCTCTCAGTCGTCATAAATCGAAAATCGGGAAACAATAGAAGGACAGAGAGAATGATTATAATCCATGTCTCAGTCCATATGATATCTAGAATGGAGGAATATATGATCCCTTATCTAATGGACAAGTCATTGACAGAGGTCTGAGTTCATTGACAAGATCAGAGTTCGACAGCGGCTTTAAGAGCTACGATTGCCAGTTGGTTTTTGAAGTCATACTCAATAATAGTTTTAGACTTATCCAAGTGGGAGACTGTTGGATTAATGTCTAAGTCCATAACTATATTTGGTATGTACTTGACCCGACCCGGCATGGTCCATTTGGGTTGCACTTCACCGACACAATTTATATGGATAGTCTTTTGAGAATAGTATATTTATGATTTATATTAATATATTATAACTTCTAATATATTAATATATAATCATATTATTTAATTAGTATTGATCAAGAATTAATTTATAATTAATTAAGTGATCAAAAGGAACTAATTAAATATGGACTCTTAGATATATATATGTGTAGTGGGCCAAGTTCATTTAGGTCGGGCTAAGTCTTCATGGATAGTCCATGGAGCTTTAACCCATGGATCCTAGGAAATGAAAGGTCATGGGTATTAGGGTTTAACCCTAATCCTCCACACTATATAAAGGGTCTTATGGTTCATGAAATTATGCTAGTGGCTAGTGTGGATACACTAAAGAGGGCAATAACCGATTTCATAGTGTGAGCCAAGTATCCATATTCTCTAAAGGCTTTCCAAGGTGTTTTGGTGATTTGTGATTCCACTTGAGGCTTCCACACTATTGGGGCTAAGCTCTTAAAGCTTGAAGACATCAAGCTACATCAAAAGGTATGTCATCTAACTAGAACTTTGTAGTATAGGTGCTTCATAATATGCTAGTTAGGATGAAACCTTGGAATATTTAATATTTGCATGTATAATAGAGAAAACATAGATCCAAGGTTTATAGGGTTGCATGTACACCATAGGAGTGTTAGAATGCTGAAAACCTAACAGTGGTATCAGAGCCATGGGTTGTTTTCTGTTATATTGATGCAAATGTATTTTTTTTCAAGTTGAAGGAAAAAAAAGGAAAAAAAACATGAATTTTGTCAAATTTTATGATAATTATTTGATTTTATGAAAAACTAATTATTTATAAAATTTGAGTCTCTTTACTACAAGAGTTGAATTAGGTCAATTTATTAAAACATATAATGATATGATTATTTTATTTTATTTGTTTTAAAAGTTTGATCTAAATGGTTTTAAGGAGTTACAAATTTTGTCATAAAATTTTGGAACTCAAAAGTTTTTTTGAAGTTATGATCTTAAGAGTTTTGAAACTTCCATAAGTTATGGATGTGAAATGTCTCATTTATTAACTCTTTGGGATATGAATTCCAAGAGTCTTCAAAGGATAATTGTCAAAGTTTCAAGATTTGTATTAGTTTATATGATTATCTAATTTCTTGAAAATTGTTGATGTGAATTATCTTTACTTATGAGTTTAATCTAGATCATAGAAAAATTATTTGATTATTGTGTTAATTGGAATATTTGATCTTAATGGTTTTTATGAACTCCATAACTTGTCCTCAAGTTATGGAAAGTGAAGAGTTTTTCTTTTTAAAGTGTCATTAAGTCTCATAGGTTATGAAAATAGAAGAGTCACTATTTTTAATGTCATCATTAAATGATTTAATGTCTTCCATAACTTGTCCTCAAGTTATGGAACTTGAATTTTTTTTATTTTTTTCATTAAACCTTAATTAAACTCATAAGTTATGAAATGAAAAGTTTTGAATAGTTTCAAAACTTGCCCTCAAGTTTTGGAATTTGTAAAGTTTTCACTTATGAATATTTTAATTCCATGTTAAGCCCTTAGAATTTTAAAAGTTAAAATTCAACCCTTATACTTTATAATATTATAAGTTAATAATATTTATATATATGTATAAGAGTAAAGTCGTCTTACCATTAGTAGGCCTCATTCACGAAGCCGGTCTATAAGGGGGGTATAAGGTTACTGCCTATAAAATGACAGTTTAATGGGTGTCCACTCTCACCCACCGCCTCCTTGACCGGTGGAGGGTCGTTAGCCGAACGGGTAGGACAATGACTATAATTCTCCCTTCATTAAAAGTATTAATGATAAATACTAAGTAACTAAACTGTTATTAATACCCAATCTTAGTTACTTAGGAAAATGTGAATAAGGTGCTAATCCATGAAATTACACTTTGCACTTTGTTTAAGCTGTTAGTGGAGCGTGTGTGGTTAACCGGCACACTAACTTGGACTTAACAAGGTAGGCAAAGGGTAACTTAATGTTTATCATAGTATCGTTGGAGCGTGTGTGGTTAACCGGCACATCGATTGAGGGGTAAATATTAAGGGTACCAAGTATATTTGCATGGTTACTTCACACCTTGTTTTGTGATCCTCGGCATCCCAGTCACAAAAACCTGAAGGGCACACTCGAGATTGAAACATGCCATTGAAAATTTCAATGAATCTCAAAAGAATCTAGGAGTTTCAAAACCAATTAAAACCTAATAATACATTTCGTTTATCTTGGTGGAAATTGGTGAATCGTCATTCACCTACCTTCAAATATTTTATAGCTTGGATTACGACATCCCTCTTCCAAGTTATAAAATAGTTTGTTGGGTCCTAGCCTTAATATATCATATTGGGTGTTATATTAAGGACTTAAGTCAACTTTACGTGAATTTCTCCCATTGTTGATGTCTGTTTTAGACAACAATGATCTTCCCAAACCAAGCTTTCCTAATGAATATGACTTCCCGAGTTTGGCTCATGGAAGTAATACTTCTCTTCCTCCACCTCCTCCAATTATTCTCCCTAACCCACAAGTTCAAGGTCACTCAAGCCCTAATGGCAAGCAAGGTCTATGTGTGATCACATCTTAGAGATGAAGTCACATATTGACAAGCCGGGAGAGTTGGGTGTCAAAGTCTTGAGAAAGTTGGATGTTCAATCACTTTCTAAGTCACATAGTGAGTTCCTTTGGGACTACTATGAAACAGACTATGACATGAACCTTAATGATCATATCTATTTGCTTGGTGTTGCTGAATCAGCAATGATTTGGAACGATAGTAAAGCAAATTTGATTAGAAGATCAACTTCCCAAAAACTTTATGGACAGTGACAATGGTGGCACTGGAAATCCAGAAAAAGCATTCTCTTCCCAATGGAAAGGGATTGGCCATAGTCTAAGATAGTCCCATTACCAAAGGGTCCATATGTTTATTTTGCCAAAGGAAGGGGCGTTGATTGCAAAGCTGCCAAATTTACCTAAGGATGTTAAAGTCAATAAGTTTGCCTCTACATCAGGTAGAGCCCATTATCTAACTCTGTTAAGTTCTATTCTGAGATCCTCATTACATGATGTGACTGGGTCACATGTTGATGTTTTAAGAATCAAAGAATAGAGAGAAATCTTAAAGGAAGTATATGCTGATTTTGATTGCGAAGGTGGATTTCGATCGCATCAGAATTTTGAGCAGTTGCTTAAGAAGTTATGATATATTGCTAAGGAATAGATAACAACAATTTTCCATGTGGATTGTAAGGATAAGTTTTTCCGCAAAGTTTTAAAATAAAAGAAAATTGTTTAATTTTATTTATTTGAAATATCCTTACAATGGCATTTGTGGAAAATTGTTGCTTATATGATTCCACTGACATCAATATTGGAAAATGGATTTGATTCTTTCATTTGTGGTAGTGTCTAAATTTACCAAATCAGGAAAGTTCCTCATCGCCCAAGTTTCAATTGGACCGAAACTTGGAATCATGCAAGTTGAATAGTATGATGAATGAGAACTTTCAAGCATTGGAAAATCAAGACTAATTACTTGTTCACATGGATGTGTGAGTCAAGTGAAGGACTAAAGGGATCGAGTACACATTCTTGTGCACTGGTCATGTCCACCACAAAGCTCGTTAAGACTATTTGATTTACTAAAGTTTAGTAAATATGATTATACTTACAAGTTTAAGTATAATTCTGAAACATTGGAAAAGTCTCAATGTATGGCAGAACGAATGGGAAGAATCAAATTAGGCAGAAAGATAAAAGTTTCTCAAATCTGAAAAGATGGGAGAGTACTTTAGTATCATGTTTTTGATCATCTTAATGATTTAGAAATCATATCACAATTAGTCCTCTAAAGGTCATCTTAGTGCATTCTTATGACTAAGAAGAGGAGTCATGAATTGTTGAAATGGTTAGATCAGGAAGATGAGTCATACTTCGTTCCAAAACAATTCTTAGAGTCATACTCCAAGATTGTAACTTGAGTGACATATCTTAAAGAAAGGTTTAAAACACTTGTCAAATGTAAGAGTAAAAGTGTCCTACTCTTGTACATTTGAAATTGGTAAGTTGTGATGTTTTGGATAAAACAAAGACCAACTAAGGCCATTTGTGTGAAGTGTTTGTCTTGATAAAGAATCTGCACTATCTCTTGAATATTTGGCAAGATAGTCTTATATCTCAAGAGGATAGTGGGAGTCTTAAAGATCCTAAAAAGAATTTCAAGAACTAATCAAGAATAAAATCTGAGGTTCTTCACTAGCACACGACTTGAGGTTTATAGCCTATCGTGTTGACATATTCTGTGCCCATTCCAGTTTAAGTTGGCTTTGCATAGGAGTTCTGAAAGTTCTCAATTGGTTGCATAAAAACTTGGAAGCAATGGCAGGCCCTGTACTGCCAGGTGGCAAGAAGTTAAGATTGCATAAGTTCAGTCCATATGAGTTTGGATTTGTCATTATCCTTGTCTTGTGACTATGGTTTTGACGATTCACATGGATAAGAACACGTACACCATAAAATCTAAGGGTCATAAGGTTTCTCTCCGATTCATGAAAATGATGGTGAGGAAACACTTCCACCAAGTAGATTTGAAGCAGATGGCAAAAGGTCTAAACAATTGAGACTATGATTACGGCATCCCTTTTCATAGTTCTGAAATTGTTTAGACACACATGCATGCTATCTAAGGAAAGGTGTATGATTTTGATAAAGTATTATCAAAGCATCTCGTATCAGAAATCTGAACTTTGGTAAGAAAGTCAATAAAGTATTGATTTCTAGAAGTCCAGCTGATTTCTGAGTGTATGTCAAAGCTAGTGGGAGCATAAGTGTTATGCTAATAATCATCATGTTAGTGGGAGCATGATATTTATTGTTAGTGTTGCAAGTTAGCAATGTTAATTATAGAAAACAAAAGTTTCAATTCGTGAGGCTGCAGGGATTGAAAAAGTTGTTTTGCTATAATTAAGGGAGATGATATACTTCATTTCAGTTCTAAAGGCTTAGATTGAGACCTTAATCATCCTTAGTCAAGAATATATATATGAATTTCATGTTGGATTGGTTCAACTTAAGGAAATTCTATATATTGCGTTCTCAAAATTCGATTATGATTACGGCATCCCTCTTCATAGTCAAATTTTGAAAACATGGCAAATAAAAATATTGTATCAAAAGACTAGTCTAGAATCATGTCTTTATGTGAGACATCATGAATCGTGTACCATTTGCTTTGGGTACAGGATCGATTGCATGTGCTATAATATTTGTCATTTCTAGATTTTTCCAAATGCCCAGAGGCATTAAGAAGGGAAAAGGTCTAGAATTGGATATGACTAAAATGATTAAGCAATTGTGGAGGACAATCTGAGGTTTACCAAAGATTGGTTGCTCAGGGACAGTTGGAAGTATAGTGCTAATTTTGGAAGGACCATATTGACATATTCTGAAAAGAGGCATCTCTTGTTCAGAAGTGATAGTCAAAATGAGAATATGGAGTTGTCTCCATAGGTGGAAGTTATCTGTGTAAGATTAGAAAACTTAATGCAAGAAGCATGTCTAAAGCAATGTACTTTGAATATGAGACTTAGTTTCCATGGAGTTGATCTCCATTGGAATACCTTATAATGACTGTTGACAAGTCTTTGTGACTTTGTACATATTCATTACAGGAGGGTCAGTGCATATAAGTTTAAAATCTAAACAGATTTCGATAAATGATAGGAATTTGAAATTCTCACATTTTTCGATAAGGATTTGGGAGTGTGAAATTAGAATCATTGAAATTATGTTCAATTGGTTTATTTCACAAAGTAAGGATCATAGACAAACATAGAGTGCATACTTGGTGTATGGAAAAGCTGTTGTTTAGAAAAACATAGTGTACATGATTGGAGCATGGGACAAATAGTGTTTTTAATTCAGGTATAAAGTTGATAAAACTGAAACAGTGAAATAATGAGTAATCGGTATGGTGATAAATAAAAGTGGTCTATTTATATTCATAGGGTTTGATACCATATTTGATTCATGTATTCTTGTGTTTCATTTTGCATGTTTTGACTTCCAGAATAAACTAGGTCATTCTTCCTGAATGACTAAGTTATTCAAACTATCCACAGTCGGTCATATGTTGGAAGTAGATATGAATCAAGACTGTCATGCGTTGGATTGTAGAGGTCTAAGATGTTGGACAAAGTGGTGCTAAAACACTCATGAGTGCTCATAAGTTCTGAGTATTGGATTCAACCCACACTCATTTGAATCACTTCATGGATTTTATTACGAGTGATCATGAGACGATAATATCTTATATTCTTAAAACCTAGAGATATGAGTTGTTACTATGAGTTGGTTATACATTGATTGCACGAAAACGCATTGGTAACTCGATGTTATAAAACGTGCCTTTGTGTATGATTCAACAAGTAGTAGAACAAGCCATATGAGTCGAAGTTTATCCATTCCTTTTACCTTCGGGATAAAAGCGATATCTGTGGGCCCCTCGATGATTTAGCGATGACACATATGAGTGCTTGGCCAAGCCAGGACTGATTTGATTAGTTCAATCAGTCAGTCATCATAAATCGAAAATCAGGAAACAACAAATGGACAGAGAGAATGATTATAATCCATCTCTCAGTCGTCATAAATCGAAAATCGGGAAACAATAGAAGGACAGAGAGAATGATTATAATCCATGTCTCAGTCCATATGATATCTAGAATGGAGGAATATATGATCCCTTATCTAATGGACAAGTCATTGACAGAGGTCTGAGTTCATTGACAAGATCAGAGTTCGACAGCGGCTTTAAGAGCTACGATTGCCAGTTGGTTTTTGAAGTCATACTCAATAATAGTTTTAGACTTATCCAAGTGGGAGACTGTTGGATTAATGTCTAAGTCCATAACTATATTTGGTATGTACTTGACCCGACCCAGCATGGTCCATTTGGGTTGCACTTCACCGACACAATTTATATGGATAGTCTTTTGAGAATAGTATATTTATGATTTATATTAATATATTATAACTTCTAATATATTAATATATAATCATATTATTTAATTAGTATTGATCAAGAATTAATTTATAATTAATTAAGTGATCAAAAGGAACTAATTAAATATGGACTCTTAGATATATATATGTGTAGTGGGCCAAGTTCATTTAGGTTGGGCTAAGTCTTAATGGATAGTCCATGGAGCTTTAACCCATGGATCCTAGGAAATGAAAGGTCATGGGTATTAGGGTTTAACCCTAATCCTCCACACTATATAAAGGGTCTTATGGTTCATGAAATTATGCTAGTGGCTAGTGTGGATACACTAAAGAGGGCTATAACCGATTTCATAGTGTGAGCCAAGTATCCATATTCTCTAAAGGCTTTCCAAGGTGTTTTGGTGATTTGTGATTCCACTTGAGGCTTCCACACTATTGGGGCTAAGCTCTTAAAGCTTGAAGACATCAAGCTACATCAAAAGGTATGTCATCTAACTAGAACTTTGTAGTATAGGTGCTTCATAATATGCTAGTTAGGATGAAACCTTGGAATATTTATTATTTGCATGTATAATAGAGAAAACATAGATCCAAGGTTTATAGGGTTGCATGTACACCATAGGAGTGTTAGAATGCTGAAAAACCTAACACATGCTAACACTCCTCCATTCTTTACGGAGTCCCATAACAAAGGTGAGATTGAATTCCATGGCAGACCTCGTGATTCCATAACGATTGCATTTGTAAATCAGCTCGTTCAACCTATCATAGTAACTTTCAATCGTTTCACCATATTTTTGCTTGAAATCCTTCAATTCAATCAAACATTGCTTAACTGAATTGATTTTCGTCTTCTCGCTGCCTTGAAAGTTTTCTTTGAGATTATTCCAGATTTCCTTTGCAGCTGTACAACTTCTGACATAGTTATACACAACTGGAGGCAATGCACCACGTAACTCCCTTATGCATCGTTTTTCAAGTTTCTTCATACGAACATTTTGATCTTTCACACTCGTAGTACCAGAAGACGATCCAATTGGTTGAAGATTCGTCAGAAGAGTAACATTCCCTGAGATGCAAGACCAAAGCTCTTCATCGATTCCATTCAAGTAATCCTGCATATGATCAGACCACTGATCATAGTATTCAGGAATGAGCATAGGAATCTTAGTTGAAGATCCTAGCAGATGAGAGTATGAAGTCATCGAGTTGAGATTGAAGTTCGCCATTGATGTACAGAATAAAATTTTTTGAGAATTTTTGAGAAATCAAAGAGAATTTGAAAGCAAATTGCTGAATTGATCAGAAAAATGAAGTAGAATACTCGATTCAACAAATCAGTTGCAGAATCAAATCACAACTGGAGATCTAGAAAGCTTTTTCACGTCAAAAGATGCGGAACTTTTTGAACCAGAAATTTGATTAAAAAATCTTTTGAAACAGAGTGAAAATTAGATCTCAGATCATGATTCCTGCTCTGATACCAATTGATGATGTGTGGAATCAAGTATGAATCAAATCAGAGTAATCAAAATATAGATTGAACACACGATGTAAATATGATATAGTTTCAGCTCTATTATGCTTTCAATGTTACAGAGAGAAAATAGACAAGTTCATACAAAGACTCTTATCTATCTCTAAGTAATGTCCCTATTTATAGGAAACATGAAAGCACACAAAAAATTACAAGGACTAAACAAGTACGCTTCGTTACAAAAATGTCTTGTAAAATAAACTTAGGTCTTCGACATATTACAACAGGTCTTCGACCCTTACAGGAACAATCACTCGCATTCCACGCTTGTTATCTGCGGAAGGTTTCCCGGAATGGAAATACCGGATCGAGAAATACATCAAGATGAAAGATTTTATGGTTTGGTGAAGCATTCTCAAAGGACCAGTCAGAATCACTACTAATCTTCCGAATGGACAAATAATTGATAAAGTGTATGCTGATTACACTGATGAAGACTTTGAAAAAGTTGAAGAACAGGAAAGGGCGCTGGCTACTTTAACTATGACTTTATCTCCTGATATTGCTCAAGGATTCAGAGAGTATGATTCAGCCAAGGCGTTGTAGGAAGCTTTAATTGAGGTCTATGAGGGTAATGACGACATGAAACAGAGTCGCCAAGACATGTTAAGACAGAAATTCAATATGTTTAATTATGTTCTTGGAGAAACTCTAGAAGCCCAGTTGCAACATTTTACCACATTCACCACTGAAATGAGTTCAATTGAGATCTATGTGACTAAGTCTGAGATAAACAAAAAGTTGTTGAATTCACTTCTAAAGTCATGGGACATGAAAGTGGCTGTCATCAAGAAGACGAAAGATCTCAATCGTCTCAGTCTTGCTGAAACTATGGCAATCATCAAAGCCTGTGATCTTAATGATAAGCGAAGAGATATCAATAATGTGAATTCCTACTCGACTGCAAATATTGGGATTTCTTTAAATAATGCTTTTTCATCTTTTACCTCCTCTCCAAGTCAAGCTTTTGTCATTCAACAACCTCAGAATCAAACCTTTGTTGCTCCATCAGTTGCACCATTTGTTGCTTCACCATCTATGTCTCATCCACAAAGTCAGTCTTTTGGTACTCCAAAAGCTGTTTCCTCATCCAAAGAACCAGTTATGGTTCCTGCTCCCAATCCCAAAGAAAGTGATGAAAACTTAGCTCTTGCCACTGGACTTGTCAATTGCTACAATGCTTTTGTAGCTGGAGAGCTTCCACCTCAACTCTCATTTGCTGATCTGGATCAAATTCATCCAGAAGATGTGGAAGAAATTGACATTACTTGGCAGATAGCAATGGCAGTGTTTAGGGCAAAGCAATTTGCAAAGAAGACGGGAAAGAACAACTGGGGAATGAATGCTGACAAGAAGGTTGGGTTTAACAAGGGCAAGCTTCGATATTACAATTGCGACGAGCCAGGTCATTTTGCTCATGAGTGTCTGAAGCCAGACAGAAGGATAAGCAATGATAGAACAATGGTTCCAGTGGGAAATAGTCGTGGAAGTGCTGCTATCAATAGTGAGACTGCTAATCTGGCAGTGGTTGCTCAGTCCTTTGACTGGGAGGACCAGATTCAGGCACTGAATATTTCAGAACCCGAGAGTGCTCACTTTGCTCAAATCGATGATGCTCCAGAAGAGAAAGCTGAGGTTGATCCTGCAGTTTGCCTTTATGGTATCTTCTACTCCAGAACCTGAGAAGAAAGAGGTAAGTAGGTCTTCCTGTTCTCAAACATGCATTGATAATGTCAAAAATTTACTTGAGCATATAGAATTATTGCGTAGAGAGAACGAGAACCTAAAATATGAAGGGTATTAACTTCGGAAAGCATAGAAACCTCTAAAAGCTCAATTAGAAGCAAAAAGAAATGATTTTAGAAAACTCCAGGAAGATTATAGCAGTAAATGTGCTAATTATAGATTTGTGACTGAATAACTTGCTGAGTTAACTGCTGAGCTTGACACATGGAAAAACAAATTTGAAAGTGCAGATTTTAATTTTAGAATATTTGATGTGTCGAGTGAAGTAGTTGCAACAATGATGGAAAATAATTTGAGATTTAAAAAGAATTAGTCAAAGGGTTTAGGGTATGATAAAGTGCCTCCTCCTTTTAATCATACCTATTCTAATAACCCTTTGACAAAAGAGGAAAAGGACAGAGAGCCACATCTTAAATATGGATTTGTGTCAGGAGGTAGTATTAATGTTGAAAATACTAATGTTTCTACTTCCCATGCAGATCAATCTTTAAGACAATCAAAGCAGGAAGCTGAAGGATGTGTTTCTGAAAATAAAAATGTTTCTGAACCTGCTGTTTTTATTTCAAATGATAGCACTTTTGTTTCTGATGTTAAAATAAATGATGTATCTTGTGGTGATTCTGCATCACAAAATGATAACTCAAATTTTTTCGATATATTTGATGATTTGTTTGACAATGCCGATGTTTCTGTTTCAAGCACATCCACTTCACCAAGAACACGACATGGTTCACCCTCATCAATTTCACAATCTGATTCTTGCACATGTTCTTGTGGGAAAAGTAAGAGTGTCAGTAAAGAAAGTAAATCAGACAAAGGCAGTACCAATTATAATAATAATAAGCAATTTTGTTTTAACTGTGGGACTGCCGGTCACATCGCAAGGAATTGTCCTAATAGGGCATTTGTGCATTTTTCGTCTCAAAGAGGAGAGAACGAGTCTCGAGGAAGGTATTTAACTAGAAAGTCCTTGAGATCTCGCCCTAGAGATGATGATTGGAAGGCTAATCAAAATAAGAAAAGGGCAGTTTTTCAAAAGAACAAACATGTTTTCAATAATAAAGTCACAAATAGTTTGCCAAAATCGAACAAGGCTAAGCCGAGGTCAGTTTCGTCAAAGAGCAAATCTGGATCTTCAACCACTTCTGGTAGAAAATCCAAGTTCCCTAAGCAAACGGAAAGAAAAAATGTTTCAAAAACACCCGTGATTTTTCAAAAACCTAAATACCAGTGGGTGCCCAAATTAACTTCCAACCAATCATCGTCATCCTCTGAAAGTGTTTTAAATGATGGTTCAAAATCAAAAGGTTCAAAAGATAAATCTGTGATTGTAAAGGGTCAACCCAGGAAAGTAATGACCTGGGTCCCCAAATCTAAATGATCCCGCCCATTTTGCACTGACAGTTGCGGAGGAATGTCGTCAGAC
The DNA here is from genome assembly GCF_052849685.1 of Lactuca virosa. Lineage (NCBI taxonomy): Eukaryota > Viridiplantae > Streptophyta > Magnoliopsida > Asterales > Asteraceae > Lactuca > Lactuca virosa. Next base: position 299,952,413 of record NC_136429.1, on the reverse strand, counting down.
CTTGGTATGTCGACAACGGCTGCTCCCGACATATGATAGGAGACATCTCCCAGTTGAACAACATTCAAACCATTAATGGGGGATTCGTTTCCTTTGCGGGCGGAGAAGGCGGAAAAATCACTCAGAAAGGAACTGTGCCAAATGAAGTGCTGAGTTTCGAGAACGTCAACTATGCTCCCGAGTTAAAGCATAGCCTGTTGAGCGTCTCCCAGATTTGTGACAAGGGTTATTCAACTCACTTCACTGATAAAGAATGTCTGATTCTGAAGCCAGGCATTGTCATCCCGGATGAGTGGATTCTTGTTAAATCAAAGCGAGATGGAAATGCATACATCATCGACATGAATAGAAATATTCCTGAACAAGTCACCTGCCTCTTTTCAAAAGTCTCAGAACAAAATGCTATGTTGTGGCACCGACGACTCGGTCATGCGAACGCTAAGAATCTGAATCGTCTTGCTAAAAATGAAATGGTGCGTGGCCTACCTGTCAGAGACTTCATAACATTTGAAAAGTGTGTGTCATGTGCCCAGGGAAATCATCACAGAAAACCACACCAGCCAAAACAGGTCAGTTTAATCAGCCAGGTGCTCCAATTATTGCACATGGATTTATTTGGTCTGGTTAATGTCCTAAGCATCAACAAAAATTCATACTGTCTAGTTCTGATCGATAACTTCTCGCGTTTCATGTGGGTCTTCTTCTTATCTAACAAAGTTGGGGTATCTGATCTGATCAAGAAGTTCATCGTAATGATAAAGAACCAAACCAATAACCGGGTGAAGGCTGTAACATCCGGATTCCCAGGTATCTTATTTTAAGTATTTATGTTGAATTTTAGAAAGGGACTCGGCGAGTAGGCGCTCAGACTCGCCGAGTGGGATCGCGCACTTTGGTCTGATTTAATGAAGGACTCGGCGAGTCCACGCTGTTTAATGAAACCCTAATTATCAGTGCCTGAGCCCTATTTGAGGACCTTTATAGCCACCATTTGCGGCTACCAGACCCTTAAGAGAAACCCTAAGAGTGCTTGAGCATTTGTGAGAGGGAAGAAGCCATTATTTGATCTTTGTGGGTTGGTTTTGCAAGAAGAAGGTGGTTCCAGCTTAGAGGAGGCCAAGGAGGTTGCATATATGTGGATTTCAAGCAAAGGACATCATCCTTGAGGTAGCATATCGATCCTTTTTCTGTTTTGTTAAAGAATCCATGGATCTAGGGTTTTCTATACCCTTTATTGGGTTGATTTGTTGGGAATATGGTCCCTTATCATGTTTAGACTTCAGATCTGGACCCATAGTGGTCCAGAGAACTCTATCCACCTTGCTTTATGATGAGTTATGGAAGAAATGGACTTAGGATGTTGTATTTGGGGCTAATTCATCAAGTAGGGTTATTTGGACATTGCATGAGTATCAAGATCGAACCTTTGCGTGTTTATTGAGCTTGGGAAGGTTAGATCTATGGATTAGAGGAACAGATCTGACCTCAGAAGGTAATTTGAGTATGAGCATGGCGGCAACTCGCCGAGTCCATAATTGGACTCGACGAGTCGAGTCGGGGTTGCCCCGCATGGACTCGCCGAGTCGCCCATGTGGAAGGATGACTCGACGAGCCAAGAGAGGCTGAAAGGATTCAGAGGACCCGCATGGACTCGCCGAGTCGCCCATGTGCACTTGACGAGTCGGGTCAAAGTTTGACCGTTGACTTTCGTTGACTTTAGGGTTCTGGTCAAGACTGATTCAGGAGAGTTCAGGGAAGGGTAGAATGGCCTTCTACCCAGTTTGTAGAGATGAGATCATGAGAGAATATTGATCAGGATGTTATTTGAATAATAGGAGGAGGCAAAGTCGGGACGTTGAGCACGAGAGTTTATCCGACTTCATTGAGGTGAGTCTTCTCACTATATTGTACCTGGAAGGGTACTTATGTGTGACCGGAAGGTCTTGTATGCTATGATGTATGTGATATATGCAGTTATGTGATATGTATGTGCTATGTATGATTATGTATGATATGGACCGGAAGGTCAAGAGGTTACGGACCGGAAGGTCGATACGGGTAGGACCGGAAGGTCTACCGGGATTTGGGACGGGAGTCCCCTGAGACACATGGATCGGAAGATCCTACAGAGTTGTGGCCTGGAAAGGCGTATGTGTGGCATGTGGTATTTTGGGGAACTCACTAGGCATTTATGCTTACAGTTGTTATGATATGTGTTTCAGGTACTGGCGAGGACCGTGGGAAGGCACCGGCATGATCCGTACACACTGATGGAGTTTATGTTATTGAGATTCTGGGACATGTTTTTGTTATGACACAGTGACACATTATGTTTTGTGATTATCATGTGAATGAAAGTATGATTTAAAAATGAAAAATTGTTTTGAAAATTTTACGTTGTTACAAGTTGGCATCAGAGCCTTGGTTTGAGGGATTCGGGTGCATCTTCGGATGAATATGAACTCAAAATGAGGAATTGAGAAAGTTTTTCATAAAATAAACAATTTTTCTAAAAGAGTAAAAGATTTTGAGAAAGGCAGAAGGAAGCAGTGTGTACGATCAGCCAGCGCCTGAACGGTGATTTCCCAAAATACCCTTACATTATGTGTTGTGAGATATGTTATGATATGATATGCATACTAGAGTTGGCTAGGTATTCATATTAGGACTAGAGTGGCCTGATTTTGTGATGCCTTAGCCTAGGAAGGATTTTGCTGCTATGTGATGCTTGAGAGCGAGTAGGTAGCAGTGAGGAGCTGATGAGGGGTCTACCGAAGGGTAGCCTATGCCAGTGAGATATAGAGTGCTTGTGATCTGGGATCCAAGGAGGAGGACTTAGAGTGAATGCTGATGCGGTGTGGACGGTGGTATAGGGCCCGTACTACTGAAGACACCGGAGCAGTGCGCATCCTAAGTAAGAATCCTTTGGGTACTAAGGAACAAGTAGGGTTGAGTTATCGAGTGCGAGTATGCTCGAGCAAGTCTCTGATATTATTATGTTGTATTTCAGAGACATCATGGTTGGGACACGCCACAGACCTGAGGCGAGCGATGTGAGTGACGAGGAGCTTCGTCAGATGATCCACGATGAGGTGGCAGCGGCGATTCGAGCCGAGGTTCCGGAGATGTTTGGGTCTATCAAGACCACATTGATTGAGAAGTTTGATGAGCGGTACGCAGCGGTGACTGAGGTTGCGGCTGCTGTAGCTACTGCAGCTGTGGCTGCTGCCAGACCTCAGGGAGGTGACTCGTTGTTGCTTCGAGAGTTCAGCAACACGAAGCCACTAGAGTTTGATGGGACGCAGGATCCGATCGCTGCAATGAGATGGATTTCTGATATCGAGGGATGCTTCTATACGTGTTCATGTCCGGAGCATCTGAGGGTACGGTTCGCGTTGAACCAGCAGGGTACTGATTTCTGATATTGGTGGAAGTTCGTGACGGCGAGCTTCACTCTTACAGAGATTTCAGCGGTGACCTGGGAGAGGTTCACCACCATGTTCAGAGACGAGTATGTTCCCCCGGTGGAGAGGGAACGGTTGGTTCAGGAGTTCTTAACCCTCAAGCAGGGTACTGATTCTGTTACGGTGGTTACCAGGAAGTTTCATGAGAGGGCGATGTTCTGCCATGAGCAGGTGTCTACTGAACAGGCACGCATGAGCTGGTATTTGGGCGTTTTGAGGAGGGACATTCGGGAGTTCGTGTCGAACTCGACTTACCGGTCATTTGCTGAGCTCTAGGCAAATGCCCGGAAGAGGGAGATTGAGTTGGAGACTCAGGCCAGGGAGGAGGCCGAGTCTCAGAGGATGGATCGGCGGCCGGCACAGTCTCAGCCGGCAGCCAAGCGGGCCAAGCCCGCTGATACGAGATTCGGAGGCCAGAAGGGCCGCACTTGTGGGAAGTGCGGCAAGGGACATGATGGGGTCTGTCGATCGGGTGCTTGCTATAAATGTGGCAAGGAGGGGCATATCGCCAAGGATTGCCCCAAGGGATTTATGGTTTGCTTTCATTGCAACCAGACTGGCCATCGGAAGGCCAAGTGCCCGCAGTTACATCAGGGATCAGCACAGGGATCCGCACCTGCTGCTAGGGTTACCGAGGTTCAGCCAGTAAAGGCCGAGGCACCGAAGGCTTACGGGAGAGCTTTCCAGTTGACAGCGGAGGAGGTCCGCGCAGCGCCCGATGTTGTGGCTGGTATGTATTCTTTATTTATTTATGTTGAGTTGAGATATTATGCTTATATGATGATATGCGTAGGTACTTTTCTTGTGAGTTCTGTACCAGCCTTAGTGTCATTTGACTCGGGTGCGAGTCGATCGTTTGTGTCGATAGCGTTTAGTCGGCACATCAGTAGCAGACGAGAGGCGTTGAGTCGACCTCTGCGAGTTTCCATAGCTGACGAGTGAGCGGTGTATGCTACGGAGGTGATACGAGGATGTGTACTCGAGATCTGCGGTGTTGAGTTCCCGATAGATCTGGTCCCGATAGTGATGGGGGGCGTGTGTGTCATAGTAGGCATGGATTGGTTGTGCCAATTTGGGGCTGTTATAGACTGCGAGCGACAGTTGGTGACGATACGAGACCCCAGTGGGGGAGTACTTGCGGTGTACGGCGAGGGTACTCATTCTGGGACAGCGTTTTGTTCGGCTGCCAGAGCGAGGCAGAGTTTACAGCATGGCTGCAGCGGGTTTGTAGCCTATGTGATGGACATACGAGGGGCCGCTGAGGGGCCAAGTTCGGTGGATGACGTTCCGATAGTGCGCGAGTTCCCGGATGTTTTTCCCGAGGAGTTGCCGGGTGTGCCTCCCGAGAGGCAGGTAGAGTTCCGCATTGATTTGGTTCCGGGGGCAGCGCCTATCGCCAAGGCGCCTTATTGCCTTGCGCCGCCAGAGATGCAGGAGTTATCCTCGCAGCTTCAAGAGCTGCTGGGGAAGGGGTTTATTAGACCGAGCAGCTCCCCCTGGGGAGCACCGATCCTTTTTGTCAAGAAAAAGGATGGTTCACACCGGATGTGTATTGATTACCGGGAGTTGAACAAGTTGACGGTCAAGAACCATTATCCATTACCGAGGATCGACGATTTGTTTGATCAGTTGCAGGGAGCGTCTTGGTTCTCCAAGATTGATCTGAGGTCTGGATATCATCAGATGAGAGTGCGTGATGAGGATATCCAAAAGACGGCGTTTAGGACTCGTTATGGGCATTACGAGTTCGTGGTGATGCCTTTCGGGCTCACCAATGCACCAGCAGCGTTCATGGATCTCATGAATAGGGTGTGTAGACCGATGTTGGATCGTTCGGTGATCGTGTTCATCGACGATATACTTGTGTATTCGAGATCTAGAGAGCAGCACGAGGAGCATATGAGAGAGATTCTCGGGGTATTGAGGATGGAGAGGCTTTATGCCAAGTTCTCCAAGTGCGAGTTTTGGTTACGGGAGGTCCAGTTCTTGGGGCATCTCGTCAACCAGGATGGGATTTTGGTCGATCCAGCCATGATTGAGGCGGTTATGAGTTGGGAGGTTCCGAGATCTCCCACCGAAATCAGGAGTTTTCTAGGATTGGCCGGCTACTATTGGAGATTTATTAGAGATTTCTCCAAGATCGTCGTGCCTCTCACTAGGTTGACCCGGAAGGGTGTTGCTTTTTCATGGGGTCCGGAGCAGCAGACCTCGTTTGAGACACTTCGCCAGAGATTATGCGAAGCCCCTGTGTTAGCCCTCCCGAAAGGGATGGAGGATTTCGTGGTGTATTGTGACGCATCGATATCAGGGTTGGGTGCAGTACTTATGCAGAGGGGGCATGTGATAGCGTATGCATCGAGGCAGCTGAAGCCTCATGAGACGATATATCCCACCCACAATTTGGAGTTGGGAGCAGTGGTGTTCGCCCTCAAGATCTGGCGTCACTATTTGTATGGGGTTCGGTGTACCATATACACGGACCACAAGAGCTTGAAGTATTTGATGGATCAGCCCAATATGAATATGCGTCAGAGGAGATGGTTGGACGTGGTAAAGGATTACGATTGTGAAATCATGTACCACCCGGACAAACTAATGTTGTAGCTGATGCGTTGAGTCGTAGGGCAGAGAGTGCCCCGATTCGAGGCACTTGTATGAGATTGACAGTGATGACTCCGGTGTTGGACACCATTCGGGAGGCCCAGACAGAGGCCGTGAGACCGGAGAACCGCAAGAGGGAGCGGGTGATTGGACAGGTACCTGGGTTCGTTACCGATAGTCGAGGGCTGATGACCTTTCAAGGTCGGATTTGGGTGCCGTATGCAGGCGTGACACGTACCATTCTGATGGAGGAGGCGCATAGATCGAGGTTCTCGATCCATCCCTGGGCCACGAAGATGTATTTAGACCTGAAGAAAGATTATTGGTGGCCCTGTATGAAGAGGGATGTTGCGTGGTTTGTCGAGAGGTGCTTGACCTGCCGCAAGGTTAAGGCCGAGCACCAGCGTCCGCATGGCAAGTTGCAGCCGCTCGAGGTTCCCCAGTGGAAGTGGGAACATATTTCCATGGATTTCATTAACAAATTGCCGAGGACCGCGAGGGGTGTCGATGCAATTTGGGTGATCGTCGACCGGCTGACGAAGAGCGCGCATTTTCTTGCTATCAGTGAGAGCTCTTCTGCTGAGAGGTTGGCAAAATTATATGTGAACGAGGTGGTATCGCATCATGGGCTACCGATCTTGATTGTGTCAGATCGAGATGTACGTTTCACTTCCAGGGTCTGGAAGAAGTTCCACGAGGAGTTGGGTACGAGATTGCATATCAGTACCGCCTACCACCCACAGACGGACGGACAGAGTGAGCGGACGATTCAGACGCTCGAGGACATGCTTCGAGCATGTGTGTTGGACTTCGGAGGAAGTTGGGACACGTATCTACCATTGGCTGAGTTTTCCTACAACAACAGCCACCATTCTAGTATTGGTATGCCTCCTTTCGAGTTGTTGTATGGGAGGAGGTGTCGGACTCCCATTTGTTGGGGAGAGGTAGGGCAGCGTATGATGGGTAACACTGAGATAGTGCTTCAGATGATAGAGCAAATACAGCAGGTTAGACAGAGGTTACTGACGGCTCAGAGTCGTCAGAAGAGTTATGCGGATCGGCGACGATCCGAGCTGGAGTTCCAGGTGGGGGACTTCGTACTCCTGAAAGTGTCTCCTTGGAAAGGAGTGATTCGGTTCAAGAAGAGGGGCAAGTTGGGGCCCCGGTATATCGGTCCGTTCAGGGTGACCGCTAGGATGGGCAAGGTAGCATATCGGTTGGAGCTACCTGCGGAGTTGAGCCAGATTCATGATACCTTCCACGTGTCTTAGTTGAGGAAGTGTAGTGGATGCGAGCCTGAACTATGCTGAGAGACCAATCGCGATCCGGGATCGGAAGATCAAGGTTCTGAGGAACAAGGAAGTGTCCCTGGTGCAGGTCCAGTGGCAACATCGGAAAGGGTCCGAGCTGACCTGGGAGCCGGAGTTGGAGATGCGGAAACATCCGAATTCCCAGGTATCTTATTTTAAGTATTTATGTTGAATTTTAGAAAGGGACTCGGCGAGTAGGCGCTCAGACTCGCCGAGTGGGATCGCGCACTTTGGTCTGATTTAATGAAGGACTCGGCGAGTCCATACGTGGACTCGGCGAGTCCACGCTGTTTAATGAAACCCTAATTCTCGGGGCCTGAGCCCTATTTAAGGACCTTTATAGCCACCATTTGCGGCTACCAGACCCTTGAGAGAAACCCTAAGAGTGCTTGAGCGTTTGTGAGAGGGAAGAAGCCATTATTTGATCTTTGTGGGTTGGTTTTGCAAGAAAAAGGTGGTTCCAGCTTAGAGGAGGCCAATGAGGTTGCATATCTGTGAATTTCAAGCAAAGGACATCATCCTTGAGGTAGCATATCGATCCTTTTCCTGTTTTGTTAAAGAATCCATGGATCTAGGGTTTTCTATACCCTTTATTGGGTTGATTTGTTGGGAATATGGTCCCTTATCATGTTTAGACTTTAGATCTGGACCCATAGTGGTCTAGAGAACTCTATCCACCTTGCTTTATGATGAGTTATGGAAGAAATGGACTTAGGATGTTGTATTTGGGGCTAATTCATCAAGTAGGGTTATTTGGACATTGCATGAGTATCAAGATCGAACCTTTGCGTGTTTATTGAGCTTGGGAAGGTCAGATCTATGGATTAGAGGAACAGATCTGACCTCAGAAGGTCATTTGAGTATGAGCATGGCGGCAACTCGCCGAGTCCATAAGTGGACTCGACGAGTCGAGTCGGGGTTGCCCCGCGATTCGTGACAGGTGTAACTCATCGAGTGGAAGGATGACTCGACGAGCCAAGAGAGGCTGAAAGGATTCAGAGGACCCGCATGGACTCGCCGAGTCGCCCATGTGCACTCGATGAGTCGGGTCAAAGTTTGACCATTGACTTTCGTTGACTTTAGGGTTCTGGTCAAGACTGATTTAGGAGAGTTCAGGGACGGGTAGAATGGCCTTCTACCCAGTTTGTAGAGATGAGATCATGAGAGAATATTGATCAGGATGTTATTTGAATAATAGGAGGAGGCAAAGTCGGGACGTTGAGCACGAGAGTTTATCCGACTTCATTGAGGTGAGTCTTCTCACTATATTGTACCTGGAAGGGTACTTATGTGTGACCGGAAGGTCTTGTATGCTATGAGATATGTGCTATATGCGGTTATGTGATATGTATGTGCTATGTATGATTATGTATGATATGGTCCAGAAGGTCAAGAGGTTACGGACCGGAAGGTCGATACGGGTAGGACCGGAAGGTCTACCGGGATTTGGGACGGGAGTCCCCTGAGACACATGGATCGGAAGATCCTACAGAGTCGTGGCCTGGAAAGGCGTATGTGTGGCATGTGGTATTTTGGGGAACTCACTAAGCATTTATGCTTACAGTTGTTATGATATGTGTTTCAGGTACTAGCGAGGATCGTGGGAAGGCGCCGACATGATCCGTACACACTTATGGAGTTTATGTTATTGAGATTCTGGGACATGTTTTTGTTATGACACAGTGACACATTATGTTTTGTGATTATCATGTGAATGAAAGTATGATTTAAAAATGAAAAATTGTTTTGAAAATTTACGTTGTTACAAAGGTGCTTCGAACTGATAATGGAACAGAATTCAAGAATGCGGTTCTTGATCACTTTTGCGCAGAAAAGGGAATCTTGCGTCAATATAGTTCCGTTCACACGCCTCAACAAAACGGTGTTGCTGAACGGAGGAATCGAACATTGCAAGACGCTGCAAGGACGATGATGTGTGACTCAAAGTAACCAGTTTTCTTTTGGACTGAGGCGATCAACACCGCATGTTATGTTCAAAATCGTGTTCTGATCAACAAAGCTCAGATGAAGAGTCCGTACGAAATTCTATATGGTCACAAGCCATCTATCAGTCACTTCCGCGTATTTGGCTGCCCTTGTACCCTTCTTCCCCTGGAGTCCAACCTGAAGTTCAATGCCAAAGCTGATGACTGCTATTTTGTGGGGTATGCAGCTCGCACTGCGTATAGGGTCTACAACAAAAGAACAAAGCAAATCGTAGAATCCTTCGATGTGCGCTGGCTGGAGGAGAATGAAACGGATGCTAGAGTGGGTCCTGATTGGCTGTTTGATTACACATCTTTGTTCAAATCCTTCAATGTGTGTTCAGATAGTTTATCTGGTTCTACTTCTGGTTCGAAGACTGTACCTGAAGAAGAAGACGGAGAATTTGTTTACAGACCGCCGATTGTGTCTTCTGAAATTCCTTCGGTGGAGTCATTTATTCCAATTACTTGTCCAGATTCTCCAAATCAACAACACGCTCCAGATGCTGATGCCACACCTCTTACTCCTGTTGAAAGAGAGTTCATGTCCAGAGATGCTTCTGCTTCTACTCAAACTTTTATGGAACTTCTCTTTCCTGAGCAATTTGCTAATGAGTTTGTGGCAGATCCTTCTAATGAGACAGGTGATGGGTTTTGAGCATTCTAACACTCCTAAGTGTACATGCAACCCTAAATACCTTGGATCTATGTTTTCTCTATTATACATGCAATTATGAACTTTCCAAGGTATTACCCTATCTAGCATACAATACTTGATACTTGGGTAATCAAATGGATAGAATACATACCTTTGTTTGATGTAGCTTGTCTCCATGAAGCTTGAGTGCCTAGTTCCCCAAGTGTGACACCTCAAATGGTTCACACAACACCAAATGCACATGGAATGACTTGAGAGAAATGGAACACTCCTTGAAATCGTCTAGCCCTCATATTCACACATTAGTGCACGATTTCTTGAGCCATGAGGTTCTTTTATATGGTAGCTATTAGGGTTACACCATGTAACTCATAACTTTACCCATTCCTTATGCTCCATGGATTTTAACCTCCATGGAGTATCCATGGGTCACCCCATGGACTTAGTCCAACATAACGAATCTTGGATCACAAGCCCACATATATAAGAATGAATGATTTACACAATCAACCCATATATTTTATTAGTCTCCTTTTGATCACTTAATTAATTCCAAATTAATTCTTGATCAATACTAATTAAATAACCTTATTAATATATTAGAACTTATAATATATTAACCAACCTTAAGTGTTATTTCTCTCATTATAGTCTATCCAAATGCATGATGCCATGCAACCCAAATGGACCATGCCGGGTCGGGTCAATTCTTACCAATTATAGTTATGGACTTAGACATTAATCCAACAGTCTCCCACTTGGATAAGTCTAAAACTATTATTGCGTATGACTTCAGGAACCGATCAGCAATCATAGCTCTCAAAAGCTTCTGTCGAACTCTGACCTTGTCGATGAACTCTGACCTTTGTTAATGACTTGTCCATTAGATAAGGGATCATATATTCCTCCATTCTAGATATCATATGGACTGAGACATAGATTATCAATCATTCTCTCTGTCCATTTGTTGTTTCCCGATTTCCGATTCATGATGACTGACTGATTGAACAAATCAAATCAGTCCTGGCTTGGCCAAGCACTCACATGTATCATCTTTAAATCATCGAGGGGCCCACAGATATCGCTTTTATCCCGAAGGTAAAAGGAATGGATAAACTTCGACTCATATGGCTTGTTCTACTACTTGTTGAATCATACACAAATGCACGTTTTATAACATCGAGTTACCAATGCGTTTTCGTGCAATCAATGTATAACCAACTCATAGTAACAACTTATATCTCTAGGTTTGAAGAATATAAGATATTATCGTCTCATGATCACTCGTGATAAAATCCATGAAGTGATTCAAATGAGCGCGGGTTGAATCCAATACTCAGAACTTATGAGCACTCATGAGTGTTGTAGCACCACTTTGTCCACCAACTTGGACCTCTACAAACCAACCCATGACAGTCTTGATTCATATCTACTTCCAACATATGACCAACTGTGGATGGTTTGAATAACTTAATCATTCAGGAAGAGCGACTTAGTTATTCTGGAAGTCAAAACATGTAAAGTGAAACACAAGAATAAATGAATCAAATATGGTATCAAACCCTATGAATATAAATAAACACTTTTATTTATCACCATACTGATTACTCATTATTCATTGTTTCGGTTTTATCAACTTTATACTTGAATTAAAAACACTAGTTGTCCCATGCTCCAAGCATGTACACTATGTTTTTCTTAAACAATAGCTTTGCCATACACCAAGTATGCACTCTATGTTTGTCTATGATCCTTAATTTGTGAAATAAACCAATTGAACATAATTTCAATGATTCTAATTTCACACTCCCAAATCCTTATCGAAAAATGTGAGAATTTCAAATTCCTATCATTTATCGAAATCTGTTTAGATTTTAAACTTATATGCACTGACCCTCCTGTAATGAATATGTACAAAGTCACAAAGACTTGTCAACAGTCATTATAAGGTATTCCAATGGAGATCAACTCCATGGAAACTAAGTCTCATATTCAAAGTACATTGCTTTGGACATGCTTCTTGCATTAAGTTTTCTAATCTTACACAGATAACTTCCACCTATGGAGACAACTCCATATTCTCATTTTGACTATCACTTCTGAATAAGAGATGCCTCTTTTCAGAATATGTCAATATGGTCCTTCCAAAATTAGCACTATACTTCCAACTGTCCCTGAGCAACCAATCTTTGGTAAACCTCAGATTGTACTCGACAATTGCTTAATCATTTTAGTCATATCCAATTCTAGACCTTTTCCCTTCTTAATGCCTCTGGGCATTTGGAAAAATTTAGAAATGACAAATATTATAGCACATGCAATCGATCCTGTACCCAAAGCAAATGGTACACGATTCATGATGTCTCACATAAAGACATGATTCTAGACCAGTCTTTTGCTACAATATTTTTATTTGCCATGTTTTCAAAATTTGACTATGAAGAGGGATGTCGTAATCATAATCGAATTTTGAGAACGCAATATATAGAATTTCCTTAAGTTGAACCAATCCAACATGAAATTCATATATAAATTCTTGACTAAAGATGATTAAGGTCTCAATCTAAGCCTTTAGAACTGAAATGAAGTATATCCTCTCCCTTAATTATAGCAAAACAACTTTTTCAATCCCTGCAGCCTCACGAATTGAAACTTTTGTTTTCTATAATTAACATTGCTAACTTGCAACACTAACAATAATTATCATGCTCCCACTAACATGATGATTATTAGCATAACACTTATGCTCCCACTAGCTTTGACATGTACTCAGAAATCAGTTGGACTTCTAGAAATCAATACTTTATTGACTTCCTTACCAAAGTTCAGATTTCTGATACGAGATGCTTTGATAAAACTTTATCAAAATCATACACCTTTCCTTAGATAGCATGCATGTGTGTCTAAATAATTTCAGAACTATGAAAAGGGATGCCGTAATCATAGTCTCAATTGTTTAGACCTTTTGCCATCTGCTTCAAATCTACTTGGTGGAAGTGTTTCCTCACCATCATTTTCATGAATCGGAGAGAAACCTTATGACCCTTAGATTTTATGGTGTATGTGTTCTTATCCATGTGAATCGTCAAAACCATAGTCACAAGACAAGGATAATGACAAATCCAAACTAATATGGACTGAACTTATGCAATCTTAACTTCTTGCCACCTGGCAGTACAGGGCCTGCCATTGCTTCCAAGTTGTTTTGCAACCAATTGAGAACTTTCAGAACTCCTATGCAAAGCCAACTTTAACTGGAATGGGCACAGAATATGTCAACATGATAGGTTATAAACCTCAAGTCGTGTGCTAGTGAAGAACCTCAGGTTTTATTCTTGATTAGTTCTTGAAATTCTTTTTAGGATCTTTAAGACTCCCACTGTCCTCTTGACATATAAGACTATCTTGCCAAATATTCAAGAGATAGTGCGGATTCTTTATCAAGACAAACACTTCACACAATTGGCCTTAGTTGGTCTTTGTTTAATCCAAAACATCACAACTTACCAACTTCAAATGTACAAGAGTAGGACACTTTTACTCTTACATTTGACAAGTGTTATAAACCTTTCTTTAAGATATGCCACTCAACTTATAGTCTTGGAGTATGACTCTAAGACTTGTTTTGAAAGGAAGTATGACTCATCTTCTTGATTTAACCATTTCAACAATTCATGACTCCTCTTCTTAGTCATAAGAATGCGCTAAGATGTCCTTAGAAGACCAATTGTGATGTGGTTCTTAAATCATTAATATGATCACAAAACATGATACTAAAGTACTCTCCCATCTTTTCAGATTTGAGAAAACTTTTATCTTTCTGCCTAATTTGATTCTTCTTATTCGCTCTGCCATACATTGGAACCTTTTCCAATGTCTCATAATTACACTTAAGCTTGTAAGTATAACCATATTTACTGAGCTATAGTAAATTATGATGAATAGTCTTATCGATCTTTTGTGGTGGACATGACCAGTGCACAAGAATGTGTACTCGATCCCTTTAGTCCTTCACTTGACTCACACATCCATGTGAACAAGTAATTAGTCTTGATTTTCCAATGCTTGAAAGTTCTCATTCATCATACTATTCAACTTGCATGATTCCAAGTTTCGGTCCAATTGAAACTTGGGCGATGAGGAACTTTCCTGATTTGGTAAATTTAGACACGACCATAAATGAAAGAATCAAACAAATGAAAGAATCAAATCCAATTTCCAATATTGCTGTCAGTGGAATCATATAAGCAACAATTTTCCACAAATGCCATTGTAAGGATACTTCAAATAAATAAAATTAAACAATTTTCTTTTATTTTAAAACTTTGCGGAAAAACTTATCCTTACAATCCACATGGAAAATTGTTGTTATCTATTCCTTGCTCAAAATTCTGATGCGATCGAAATCCACCTTCGCGATCAGAATCAACATATACTTCCTTTAACATTTCTCTCTATTCTTTGATTCTTAAAACATCAACATGTGACCCAGTCACATCAGGTAATGAGGATCTCAGAATAGAACTTAACAGAGTTAGATAATGGGTTCTACCTGATGTAGAGTCAAACTTATTGACTTTAACATCCTTAGGTAAATTTGGCAGCTTTGCAATCAACGCCCCTTCCTTTGGCAAAATAAACATATGGACCCTTTGGTAATAGGACTATCTCAGACTTAGCCTTTCTCTTTACCATTTGGTCAACCGGGTTGACTATGGCCAATCCCTTTCCATTGGGAAGAGAATGCTTTTTCTGGATTTCCAGTGTCACCATTGTCACTGTCCATAAAGTTTTTGGGAGGTTGATCTTCTAATCAAATTTGCTTTACTATCGTTCCAAATCATTGCTGATTCAGCAGCACCAAGCAAATAGATATGATCATTAAGGTTCATGTCATAGTCTGTTTCATAGTAGTCCCAAAGGAACTCACTATGTGACTTAGAAAGTGATTGAACATCCAACTTTCTCAAGACTTTGACACCCAACTCTCCCAGCTTGTCAATATGTGACTTCATCTCTAAGATGTGATCACACATAGACCTTGCTTGCCATTAGGGCTTGAGTGACCTTGAACTTGTGGGTTAGGGAGAATAATTGGAGGAGGTGGAGGAAGTAAAGTTCCAAGAGATTTGGGAAGATCATAGATGTCTGAACTAGACATCTTTTGGGAGATATTCAAGATAGTTGATCTAAAGTCCTTAATATAACACCCAATATGAAATATTAAGGCTAGGATCCAACAACCTATTTATAACTGGAAGAGGGATGTCGTAATCCGAGTTATAAAATAGTTGAAGGTAGGTAAATGACGATTTACCAATTTCCACCATGAAAAACGAAATAATGTAATTAGGTTTTTAATTGGATTTGAAACTCCTAGATCTTTTGAGATTCATTGAACTTTTCAATGGCATGTTTCAATCTCGAGTGTGCCCTTCAGGTTTTGTGACTGGGATGCCGAGGATCACAAAACAAGGTGTGAAGTAACCATGCAAATATACTTGGTACCCTTAATATTTACCCCTCAATCGATGTGCCGGTTAACCACACGAGCTCCACCGATACTATGATAAATATTAAGTTACCCTTTGCCTACTTTGTTAAATCCAGGTTAGTGTGCCGGTTAACCACACACGCTCCACTAACGGTTTAAACAAAGTGCAAAGTGTAATTTCATGGATTAGCACCTTATTCACATTTTCCTAAGTAACTAAGATTGGGAATTTATAAGTGTTTAGTTACTTAGTATTTATCATTAATACTTTTAATGAAGGGAGAATTATAGTCCTTGTCCTACCCGTTCGGCTAACGACCCTCCACCAGTCAAGGAAGCGGTGGGTGAGAGTGGACACCCATTAAACTGCCATTTTATAGGCAGTAACCTTATACCCCACTTATAGACCGGCTTCGTGAATGAGGCCTACTAACGGTAAGACTGACTTGCTCTTATACATATATTTATTATTAACTTATAATACTATAAAGTATAAGGGTTGAATTTTAACTTTTAAATTCTAAGGGCTAACTTGGAATTAAAGTATTCATGGGGAAAACTTTACAAATTCCAAAAATTGAGGGCAAGTTTTGAAAATATTCAAAACTAATTAATTCCATAACTTATGTGCTTAAAGTAGTTTTAATTAAAAAAACTCTTTAAGTTCCATAACTTGAGGACAAGTTATGGAAGACTTTAAACTAATAAAAGAATGTAACTTATCTTTATTTTTGTAACTTATGGAACTAATTAAGGTTACACATTTTATCATTTAATGAAGTGACTCTTGAACCTCCATAACTTGAGGACAAGTTATGGAGTCATAAAACCATTTAATGAGGACAAGACTCTTCATTTTTGTAACCATTGCCAACTTTTTATGAGTTTTATGAAACTTAAATGTGACTTTTCATATAACTTGAGGACAAGTTACAAAAACACATTTTAGAATCAACTCTTAGATTAAAATGGATTGAAAACACATAATCAATTAACTTTTCTATTAATCTAATAAACTCATATGAACAAAGATAATTCACATCAAAAAAATTTTCAAGTAATTAGCATAACTTTTAAACTAATACAATTCGATTTTTCAGCTAATTTTGCAAGTATAACAAGAAAACAAAACCTGGCTCTGATACCACTGATGGGTTTTGAGCATTCTAACACTCCTAAGTGTACATGCAACCCTAAATACCTTGGATCTATGTTTTCTCTATTATACATGCAATTATGAACTTTCTAAGGTATTACCCTATCTAGCATACAATACTTGATACTTGGGTAATCAAATGGATAGAATACATACCTTTGTTTGATGTAGCTTGTCTCCATGAAGCTTGAGTGCCTAGTGCCCCAAGTGTGACACCTCAAATGGTTCACACAACACCAAATGCACATGGAATGACTTGAGAGAAATGGAACACTCCTTGAAATCGTCTAGCCCTCATATTCACACATTAGTGCACGATTTCTTGAGCCATGAGATTCTTTTATATGGTGGCTATTAGGGTTACACCATGTAACTCATAACTTTATCCATTCCTTATGCTCCATGGATTTTAACCTCCATGGAGTATCCATGGGTCACCCCATGGACTTAGTCCAACATAAGGAATCTTGGATCACAAGCCCACATATATAAGAATGAATGATTTACACAATCAACCCATATATTTAATTAGTCTCCTTTTGATCACTTAATTAATTCCAAATTAATTCTTGATCAATACTAATTAAATAACCTTATTAATATATTAGAACTTATAATATATTAACCAACCTTAAGTGTTATTTCTCTCATTATAGTCTATCCAAATGCATGATGCCATGCAACCCAAATGGACCATGCCGGGTCGGGTCAAGTCTTACCAATTATAGTTATGGACTTAGACATTAATCCAACAACAGGTTCATCTGAAGTGGATCATTCGGCAAATGATGGAGTTATCAACATTCACAATCTTCCCATTTCATTCAATGACATCAGCCAGGAGATACCTTCTCGTCTTCAACGCGATCATCCGATCGAAAATGTCATTGGCCAGCTGGGTGATGGTTTTAGAACAAGAAGTCAGAATGGAGATGTTAATACATGTCTCTATTCTTGCTTTATCTCTCAAATTGAGCTAAAGAATGTTGAAATGGATTTGAATGAGCCCAGCTGGGTAGATGCTATGCACGAAGAGTTAAATCAATTTGAAAAGCTCAAGGTTTGGAAGCTGGTTGAACTACCTAAGGGCAAAAAGTCTCTTGACACACGCTCGGTATATCGCAATAAGCATGATGATTCCGGAGTCATAGTGCACAATAAGGTGAGATTGGTGGTTCGTGGGTTTAGACAGATCGAGGGTCTTGACTACACCGAGGTTTATGCTCCGGTGGCTCGCTTGGAGGCTATCCGTATCTTCCTTGCATACGCTTCCTACATGAACTTCACGGTTTACCAGATGGATGTCAAGACAGCCTTCTTGTATGGCAAGGTGAAGGAAGAAATCTACGTTGATCAACCCCTTGGGTTTGTTAACTCGAAGTTTCCCGATCATGTCTACAAGTTGGACAAGGCGTTGTATGGGTTACATCAAGCTCCTCGAGCGAGGTATGCAACTCACACAAAGCACTTGCTCGATCATGGATATTCTCGTGGCACTATCGATCAAACCTTGTTCATCAAGCATGTGGGTAATGATCAGATTCTAGTTCAGATCTATGTTGACGACATTATTTGCGGGTCTACAAGTCCGCAACTATGCAAGGAGTTTGAAGGCGTCATGAAAAAGAGGTTTGAGATGAGTTCGTTGGGTGAAATGACCATGTTTTTGGGGCTTCAGGTCCAACAAAAGTCAACCGGAATCCTGCTCCATCAAGCCCAGTATGTGGACGATATGCTGGAGAAGTTCGGGTTCCAAGACGCTAAACCTGCATTGACACCGATGGCCGAAAGACCCCTGCTGACTCCGGATGCTGATGGCGAACCCGTAGATCAGACCGACTACAGATCGATGATCGGATCGTTGATGTATCTAACTGCAAGCAAACCAGACATCATGTTTGTAGTTTGTCAATGCGCTCTATATCAGGCCAATCCTAAACTTTCACATCTTATTGCTGTCAAAAGAATCTTTCGGTATCTCAAAGGCAACCCAAAGTTGGGTCTTTCGTATTCGAAAAATTCTGAATTTGATTTATATGCTTTTGCTGACAGTAATTATGGAGGCTGTGAGCTTGACAGAAAACCAACTTCAGGAGGGTGTCAATTTCTCAGTGATCGTATGGTGTCGTGGCAGTGCAAGAAACATCACACCGTCTCAACCTCAACAGCAGAAGTGGAATATGTTGCTGCCTCTGCTTGTTGTTCTCAAGTTATATGGATCCAACATCAGCTGTTGGATTACGGTTTGAACTATCTAGAAACCCCTATATTTTGTGATAATGAGGCTGCAATTCAGATTGCTAAAAATCCAGTCCAACATTCAAAAACCAAGCACATTGATATCAAAATTCATTTCATCAGAGATTGTTTTGAGCGTTCGCTCATTCGGCTGGAACAGGTTCCCACCGCTAATAATGTGGCGGATCTGTTCACAAAGCCGTTTAACAAAGCTCGATTCGATGTGATTGTGAACTTTTTGAAAATGATACATTTTAAGGACTAATTTTCGCTTTAGGTTAGTTTAAATTTGCGCATTTTAATTTCATTCTCTCCCATGTACAAATTTAGGGGGATAAATAAACAAAAATTTAAAAATTCAAAATCCAAAAACATTAGAAAATCAGAAAATCAAAAATATGTTGATAATAGATTTTGTTTGTAGGCGATGTGTTGGGAAGTGATATAATCATGTGATAAAAGGCAATCTGAATCTGTGTAAGGTAGCAAAGTTAAAGTGTCTAAGCTCTATATTCGATGTGCTGGTAGGCATGAAAGTTTTTAAAATGGACTTGACTAGGATCAGATGAACTTAAGGAATTTAGAGACCTGACAAATCTTGACCTAGATAGTTCCATTTATCCTGACAATACGACGCTTGGGTAGGTTGAGCAGAGAGATATACATGCGAATCTGTGGATACATTAAATGATTTGTATCTAGAACTGTGGATTAACTTTTCCTCGGTGTGCGGACTTGGTCCTTAATTCCGATATTGACGGGGCAACTAGGGAATTCCGATAAATTAGGTCTGTAGAAAGTTATTTTCTTTCTTTCTTACTGTCAGTCATATGTTACCTCCTCTGTGTGATCGAAAGATCCAACCTAGACTGCAACATATATGTCTCTCTACATCTTCTTTTATGCTATTCTTCCTACCTGTTAGCCATATGTTGTCTCCTTTGCGTGATTAATAATCCGACCTGGTACACATCATATGTAACTTTCTACTTCTCAATCCCTCTAAACTCTAGTTAGTCATATGTTTCACTCTCTACGTGATTGGAAGAGATCCGACCTGAGTGTACAACACATGCATTCTAAATCTGACTTCTTCCTTAATAATTGTCTGCTCATCTGAAGTAAGGAGTATTCTGGAAGTCCTTGATTATTGGGGTATATCAGGAGGCGGGAAACACGTTCTAGTACAACTAAAATTGAACATTTATAGGTTGTCTGTAGATCTTGCTGCTTAATTTAGGTGGGCAACAATATCCTTGGTTGTCGTTAGCTGAATGGTCCTTAGGAAGTTTATCTAGGAACATAGGATCAAATTGTCTTGTCACTTATAGCATGTCCAAAATTTTGTCACAATTTTTCGTGCTTAAGTGGACCACAATACCGACGATCGACCAGACATGGGCATGAAGGTAGAAATACCGATAAGCAGATTAAGGCTGTCTAACAACTTTGATCACAATATCACAAAAATATTATTAGCATTAGTTGAGGTGAAATTAGTGTTAATTCATTTTAATCTCAATTTTAGTTTTTTTTTTTTAAATTTAATTTTTTTTTTAAATATTAACTGGATTAGAAATTAGTTTCGTTTAATTTCAATTTTATCTTATTTTATTTTATTTTTATTTTTTATTTTAAGTCCTTTAAATGCATTATTTTTAAAAAGTTTATTGAGTTATTGGGTTTGAGTTCATTATTTGTTGGGTTGCAGCCCATTTTCATGTATAAGGGGGAGTATATAAGGAGGGGTGGCCGGACTCACTCTTACTCTTCATTTTCTGAGTACGGCCGCACACCCGAAAGAACTCCCTCTCTCTTAAAAACTTCAAAAATCTCGATTTTCCTTGAAATTAACTGCTCATCTATGTAAGTATCATCTAATCGATCCTCGTAATGGTGCTCTTGAGCTAAATCGACTGTGAATCCATGGTTTATTGAAGGAAAAATGATTTTCGGCAATGTTGGAGCATGTACGACCGCACACCCGTGTACGGCCTCACACCCTGTGTACGGCTGGATTTCTGTGTACGGCTGCACACCCCAATTTGCCCTTAAAATTTGAAATTTAACCAGTGAGCAACTTGATTTAACTGATTATTGGGAAAAACACTTGATGTTTATTGATGAATTTTTGGTGTTTTTCTCAGCTCAATATGGCAGGACTTGAATTCGCTAAAGTTCACAACTTGGCCGTTTACCTTGCTGATCCTCCAGAGGCTCACTCTGAGTTTTAATTCATAGTAGATTGCTTAAGAAGATGTTGCTTGTTCTCTGCTCTCACCACCAGTCCGGTCATTTATCAAAAATTGATTAAGGAATTCTGAAGCAACACAGTTGTGATGAAGGATAATGAGGGTACATTATATCTTGAGGCTTCTGTGAGTGGAAAGAAAGTCTTGGTTACCGAGCGGATTATTCGAGAAACTTTGCAGATCAGTGATAAGACTGAATTCCCAAGGGAGATTGATCTAGACCGGACTCAAGAGATTTTAGATCAAATGGGTTATAAAGTAACTCCCCCCCCCCCCCCACTCTGAAGAAGCTATTGCCTCTGTGGTGGAAATATTTAGCTCATGTATTTGTGAGCTGTATCTCTGGTCGGAAATCAGGAGCTAATGAAATATCTCTGGTTAACACCGGTGCAATTACTGCTTTAGCTTCTGGATTTGAGTTCAATTTCTCAAAGTTTATTCTGCATGAGATGATTTTGAACATTGAAGGTAACAAAAGGGATAAGTTCTTCATGTACCCAAGATTCCTTCAACTGATCTTCAATGTCAAGCATGCTGAAATTGAAAGAGGAGGCGAGACCCTGGATCTTAAGTCTGTTGGCTCAAGTGCCTTTGGATTAATGAAGCAAAATCGATCAGGAAAGTTTAACTTTGAAGGGAAATATCCACTGATCAAGTTTGGAATATTTTCTGAAGAGAATGACCAATCTGAATCCAATGATCTCTCTAGCCCCACGGAAACCGATGATGTTGTCATCTCGGTTTCAGAACATGAAAACGAAGAAGGTCGTATTTCCCCTCTCGCAATCGTGGCAGAAGAGCATGACCAACTGCGAAATGTGGAGGTTAGAGTAATTTTGATGAAGAGGGTGATGCTGAAGAGAATGATGATGATGATGATTTTCTCAAAGACATGGATTTCTCTGGCTTTGACGATGAGGAAAACCCACTTAATTTTGATCTTGATCATGACAACCTAGGTCCAAGTTCAGAGTTCCTTGACAGGTTCTTTATCAATGTCAATGAATTTGCTCAAACAGCAACAGAGACTAGGGTTGCTGATAATTTCTTGAAACAATGCCTCCTACATCAAGATCGATGGTAGAAACTTCAAGCCAAAAGGATGCAGTTTCAGAGATTCCTCCCTCTGATACATCTATTCCTTCATCTGTGCCATTTTCTAGTGATCCGACACAGACACATACCTATCTGCCTCCTGTGAAAAAAAGACGTCTAGATCCGAGGCAGGGTATGTTCATTCAAGATCAAGCACCCCCCAACTTCATCCACAATCACCACCACAACGGTTACTGCACCACCTGTACCAACCCAACAAGGCCCAATCTCTTTAAATGAAACTGGAGGATCTTCAGCTGTCCCAGAATACTCCCCCACAAGGCCTTCGCTAGATGAAGCCTCCATCAGGCTAGCAAGGCACTTGGATCAACTTAGTCCAGAACCTTCCTCTCGTGGAAAAGGAATCTCTATCGAGGAAGGTCGTTCAGGGGATGATCATTCTGTTGTGTCCTCTCTCAAAGAAGAAATTGGCATTCTAAAACAGCAAAATATTGAGAAGGACATTTTACTTGGAAAGCATGATGTCAGGATCGCTGAGCTTGAAGCAGACAATGCATTGAAGTCAAAACAGATTTCTGAATTACAAACTAATCTTGGATCCGTGACTGCTTTCTCATTCAGCATGAAGAACAAATTATTTGAAGATTTGTGTGATAAGTTCCAATCTTTGTTTCAACAGCCTCCATCTAATGTAGATGTCTCCAGTCCTCAAGTCCAGTCTCCTCCTCAGGACAACCCGGTTGTTCAACCTTCTCCCAGAACCACAAGGTTGGTTGATCGATTTGAAAAGGAACCAGCTCAAGCTCCTCACATCGTTACTTTGAAACTTGCCAAAGCTGCATCATCCTCTAATAGGCAAAAGTATATATTCAAGAGGAACCCAAATCAAAATGTTCGTGGAGGCCGACCCCAAATCACTGTTACAGATCTTGAACCGAAATGTTTTGATGGCAAATATGGAGATAGATCTGGAATTGTGTCATGGGGATATCATGATGAATTAAAATTATGGCTTGTGAAGCGGAAAAGTGCCAATGTGGAGTATTACAAGAGCATACATGATTTCAACTCTTTTACGAGAGTTGACTTGTCTGAACTTGCTGATGCTCCCTTTCTCAATCCAGGAAATGTTCCTCAAGCGACTAAATTCAAGCATTTCCTGGAAGATCAAGTAAAAAGGGGATTTCCAAGTATGAAGACTGCTGAATCTTTTCTCAAGAGCCACCCTGACGTTCTTAATCCATTGACTGGCAAACCTATCCAAAAAGTGATGTGGCCAACCACTAATCAAGTAAAACAGATTCCTATCTTGCAAAAATTCCATAATGGTTCTTTAAAAAACATGTTCTACTGGGTATTTGATGAAGGCACAACTTCTATTGTCATCAAATTCCCAAATGGCTGTTTTCGTTTGTTTGACAAGAAGGATCTTCTTCAATTTGGAAAGTGGGATATTTATCAATTGGCTCTTCATCAAATCCGGGTTGCCGAAGAGATCTTTGAACCTTCCGCTAAGGAGTACACTGGAATGGTTGCGGAGATCATTAAGGAGCAGATGTGGTGTGGTGCCATGGAGGGATCTGATGTCCTAATCATTGAGAAAGACTGAGTTTATGCTAGCCACAAACCAAGGGGGAGATTGATAGGTCCTAATATAGTGGTTTGGGCTAGGCATCCATCTGTATAAGTCTTGATAGGGTCTTGGGGTTTATTTCAGTGGTTGTAACCTTTGTGTGGCTGTGTACGGCCGGAAATGTGTGTACGGCCGTACACGCATGTGCGGCTGTACACTCGTGTACTGCTGGGTGTGCTATAAATAGTAGGTGTCTATGTCTGTATCAGGGTGACGTATCTGTGTGTTTTCCAAGGTGTATTTGACATTTATATGATATAAATGTGTGCATGCTTGGGTTAATTCTTCTTCTACTCCTTCTACACTCTGATTGATTGCAATATCATTTGATCACTGATTTGGATCTTAGAATTCGGGACTTACAGGGAGATTGAAATATCTTTATGCCCAAGAGTCATTATAGAATGATATTTGATAATGACATATTATCATATAGAGTCACACTTATAACAAGTTACTACTTATTGATTGCTTATTAGAATTTGATTACTAATAAATAGTACCAACACTTGTATTTAATTGGGAAATTATTATGCACAGAAATAATATTTTTTAGATAGAAATCAACTAGTAAATCATAAGGTATGAATTTATATGTTGTGTACATCTTTTTGGTCGTATTGATGTCCATTTATATAAATGTAGGTTAAATGAATAAAAGATGCAAAATATAGTTAATAAGAACGAGTAAAAGACACATCACCTTGTTTTTTTTACGTCAAAGCGATGGGGTACCCTCTTAATGGGTTATATTGAGTGTCATCTTTTGTTATTACTCCCATACTTGTCATATGGTGACATACCTTCCTTTAATGAAAGTATGGAGACTTGTATCCAAGTGTTAGTATAAAGAGAATCATTTAGCTAGTTTTTAAGATTGACCTTTCCTTTTTTTTCTCTCCAAAAGTTGAGAGACCTTGTGGCTATTCCCTCTCATCCTTCTCACATTGTGTAGTGTAGAATTATGTACTTAAGTTGCTTCTTCTGTAAGGATTATTTGGTATAAGTTCTGTAAGGCTGAATAAGAACTAAATACAAATGAGGGCTAGCATCTTTCGGTGGTTTACTCTTATTTGGTGAATACATTATAGAGAACTTGTATTTTGGAGCTTTTGCCTCACTTCATCAACTTCCAATCTCCCATGAGAAAAAAAGTCTTCAATGGTTTTAGTCTTTCTCCATCTATGATTGATTTAATATCTTCATGTTATGCAAAATGATCACTGGTTGGTTAAAATAGTTTTAAATTTATTCATTTTAAAACCCTTCTGTTGCTAAACTCGTCGTTTATTATAGACTATTTTTGAATAAAACAAACCATCTATGTATTGGTGTGATTGAGATTTTCTTGTAGTGCACGCTTCGAAAGAAAAACATACCATAGGTAAAGGCCTATGCCGTAGTTTTAACTATGACAAATTATCGTATTTATACTATTATATATACAAATATATGATATAAATATACTATAATTAAAAGGCCACGTTTGTGGATGTTCCCACCGACTTTTTGTACCCTTAAGTTTCAAAAATGACATTTTCACTCATATACTTTTTAAAATGATATTTCCGACCATCTATTTCGTAAAATGTCATTTTCACCCACTACAATTTGAATAACAACAATTTTAACCTCTTTGCTTTTTAAAATGACACTTTCCACCCAAATACTTTGTGAAATATCACTTTGACCCTCCTTAACTTTGAACTTCCTAAAATTTTACTTTAACCCCCTCCATTTTATAATGTTTCGTGTTTAAACCCAGTAGGATATATAATATCAATGTCATATAGTTACCACCCTCAACTTTGTAAAATGTTACGAACCCCATCGGTTTCAAACTTTGTAAAATATCAATTTCACCAATCGAATTTCTAATTTTGTGTGTTTACCCCATCCACAGACAGTATAATTAGTGGTACCGACCTTGTTCAAATGCAACAATACCTAACTTTTATTAATACAATCGTAAAATTCTATTTACAAGATGGATTGGCCCTATCGCAACACTCGACGACAAAATATCAGTTAATATTAATAATAATAATAAAAAAAATGATTAAAATTAATACACAAAATTAATACTAAATTTGGTGATATTTCCCCAACTTTGTGGCGGGACTAAACGTACCAACATAAAAAGTTTAAGGGCCAAACCCGTCAATATACAAAAGTCTTTTTGCCTATGTCTAAAACCTAAAAAGTATATGGACCAAACTTGACAATATACAAAAATCTAGGGATCTAACCTAACAATATACAAAAGTATAAGCACCTAACCTAACAATATAACAAAGCCTTGTGGCCATACTCTAAAACACAAAAAAAATACAGGGACCAAATCTGCCCGTATATATAAGTCTTGTAGCCAAAGTATGAAACATACAAAACTGTTGTGGCCAAACTCTCAAAGCCCAAAAATATACTATGGCTAAGGTCATTTGGTTTTAATATATACTATGGGAATTCTCGTGCTTCACGACGGTAGGAGTGAATGCTTCAGTATATTAGACGTTATTCACCTACATTCATCTTCGTTTATAGCAACTAACTTCATATGTATGTTGTCTTATAGCTATTATGGCTTTAAATAAAAGTATAAATTGAGTAAAATATTTTGTTTTTGTCATATTATTGCAAGGTAATTTCTTTTTTTGTTATTTGAAACAATTTACCTCCCGATTGATGGTCTTATAATTATATAATTAACAGAGGACCCCTATTGGGGACAAATATGTATTAGCTTATATGGTAAAAATATAATTGATAGTACATTGCATATATTCGAAGAAAGAGTAGTATACATTGGTATGAGTTGTTATCTACCTTCTCTAAAGCTCTATGAAAAGACCATAATGCTGAGGCAACATCTTTCTTAACACAGGTATCTATGAAATTGACAGCTCCCAGAAGGTAAAGAAAATCCAGTTGCAACTAAAACATTTGTATACATCAAAACCAAATTCCTTTTAAGGATTTTTTTTAATTGGTAAAACATTTTTGATAATTATGTTATTAATCACATACCTGGTTTGTTGCCTTCTTCAAATAATGAAAAGCTTGTTAATCTATGTCAACACCCTCATTCTGTTTCACAAATTAGATTATGTAAACTTTAAGTTAATGGTGGAGTGTCATTTAAATGTCCGATATTGAATCCCACGAACTACAGCACGTGGGCAATTAAGATGGAAGCTATAATTGATGGCCAGAGAATATGGGAGTCCATTGAACCAGTAGTCGGAGAAGCAATGGATGAGAAGAAGAACAAGTCGGATCAAGCTTTTCTTTTTCTAGCAGTACCCGAAGATATTCTGTTGCAAATGGAAAAGAAGAAGAAAAAAAAAGAGGTTTGAGAATCCTTGAAGTTAAGGTACCTGGGAGTGGGAGCAGATAGGGTACAGAAGGCCAGATCACACACTCCAAAGTGATTTCGAGGCATTACGGATGAAAGATGGAGAGTCTATCGATGAGTTCGCAGGAAAATTGAGAGGGATGATTTCAAAGTTTAGTGGCCTTGGTGAAACCCTTGAAGACAACACAGTGGTGAGAAAGCTACTTGATTCAGTTCCAGATAAGTTTCTTCAGCTGGTGGCATCGATTGAGCAGTACTTAGATTTGGATAGCATGCCTTTTGAAGAAGCAATTGGTAGGCTTAAGGCTTACGAGGACTGACTAAAGTCTCATAGCAGCCAAACAAGTGGGGAAGCAGGTTTGTTACTTACTCAAACAGAAAACAAGCTCAATCATAAGTCTTCATGGGGTGGGTTCTCAACAGGCAGTAGAGGACGGGGCCGTCACACCATGATATAGGGGGTTGATCTGGTGGTCGAGGTAGAGGAAGTGCACGAGGCAGAGGTGGTCGGGGCAGTTCGTCGGTGCCCCGTAACTCAAATAATAATCTCCAAAGAGGAAGGGATAAGAGTGAAATTATGTGTTTCAACTATGAGGAATACGGTCACTATGCATCTGAATGCAAAGCACTAAAAAAAAGGAGGAGATGAGGCAAACTTGACTCAGACGGAAGAAGAAGGACCCGCTTTACTGTTGACTGTCCATGGTGAAGAGACAAATAACATGGTGCTACTAACTAAAGACAAGGTGTTTCCGGGACAAATATGCAACGTGAAAGACATTTGGTACTTGGATAATGTCGCCAATAACCATATGACCGGTGTGAAAAGTTTCTTTGCGGAGCTTGACGAAGATGTGACTTGACAGGTGCGATTTGGTGATGGCCATAAGGTGCAAATCGCAGGAAAAGGATCCATCTTGGTGGAGTGCAAGAATGGTGAGCAACTTCTAATATCGTAGGTATATTTCATACCCGCTTTACACTGCAACATCTTGAGTTTAGAGTAGATGACAGAAGATGGGTATAAAATCGAGATGTTTCATCAGTATTTGCGGGTACATGATGAAGATGGGAGACTGATCATGAAGGTTCAACGATCAAGTAATAGACTGCACAAAATTTCTCTCTATACAACTCAACATGTAAGTTTAGCTACTAGCGTGGATGATGAGGCTTGGTTATGGCATGTGAGGCTCGGTCACGTGAACTTCAGGATCATAGAATCCATGGTTGAAAGGGAACTGGTGTATGGAGTACTGAAGATAAAGCATCCTACACAGGTATGTGAAGGTCGTTTAGTTGCTAAGCAGACCTGAAAATCGTTCCCGAAAGAAACTCAGTGGCGGGCAAACAACCCATTGGAATTGGTTCATGCAGACTTGTGCGGACCAGTAACACCAACTACAATGGGAGGCAATCAATATTTTTTATTTATTGTTGATGATTACAGCAGGGATATGTGGATTTATGTTATTGAGACCAAGGATGAAGCTTTTTCAGCCTTCAAGAACTTCGAAACTTGAGTTGACAATGGAAGCTTGTTCAAATTGAAGGTATTACAGACAGATCGAGGAGGTGAATTCGTCTCTAAGCAGTTTACAGATTTTTGTGATAAAGAAGGAATAAAGAGGCAGTTGACAACGCCCTACTCCCCTCAACAAAATGGGGTAGTAGAACATCGTAACTAAACTGTACTTGGAGCTACGAGATCGTTGTTGAAAAGTATGAATGTGTCAGAGACTTTATGGGGTGAAGACGTTCGTCATGCTGTATACATTCTCAACCGAGTGCCAACTAAAGGAGTGAAGAATATGACACCATACGAGGCCTGGAAGGGAAGAAAACCGACATTCCAACACATTAGGGTTTTTGGGTGTGTCACACATGTAAAAAGATCAGCAAAGCAGCTCACTAAACTTAGCGACAGAAGTGTGGCAATGGTGTACTAGGGAGTGGAGCCAGGTACCAAAGCCTATCGTTTATTTAACCCTAGTCAAAACAAGTTACATGTGGCCCGTGATGTTATATTTGAAGAAAAGGTTAAATGGAATTGGGGTCTATCCCAAGGAAGTGAGCGCACATTGAAGCCCAATTGGTTCCAGCTGCCTATCAACGTTGAAACAGAAAGAAGGACACAAGACCAAAATCGATTTTGTGAGGAAGATCTTTAGCCCTATTGAGGACAACACATTGACCCACTATCATCAGTATCAACTCTAACGACCAGGTTAGGTACCTCATCAATTTCATCTTGGAGCACAGGAAATACATCCTTTGAAACACCAGGAGGTAATCAAAGCAACAAAAGCTATGTCTACAATCATACACCTGTTCGAGGGTTTCGATAATTATACGAAATATATGATGAAACACAACCGGTAGAAGTGGAAGATGAACAAGAGGAATTGATGTTGGCTGGAGATGAGCCTACAACTTATTCTGAAGCAGCGTGTAACCGAGAGTGGGTAGACGCGATGAAAGCATAGCTTCAGTCGATTGAAAAAAAATCATACATGGAGGCTGACCTATCTCCCTAATGGACACAAATCCATTGGGTTAAAGTGGGTGTTCAAACTAAAGAAGGATGCTGAAGGAAAGGTAACCAAACACAAGGCTCATTTAGTGGCGAAGGGTTACGTGCATCAAAAGGGGGTGGATTTCGATGACATGTTTGCACCGGTAGCTCATTTGAAAACCATTCGAGTATTGTAAGCTCTGGCAGCAAAAGAAGGTTGGGTAGTTCATAACCTTGACCAGAAGTCAGCATTCTTGAACGCTCAATTACAAGAAGAAGTTTATGTCAGTCAACCAGATGGTTTTGTTATTGCAGGAAAGGAACACATGGTTCATAGGTTGAACAAAGCGCTTTATGGGCTACGACAGGCCCCGCGAGCATGGAACATTCATATTGATAAAAGAATTGGGTTTTCAGAGGTGTCCACAAGAGCAAGCAGTTTACAAACGTCAACATTCGGAGTCTGTACTGATAGTAGGAGTTTATCTTGATGATCTAATTGTAACAGGTACAAGTAAGGATGAGATTGATGCATTCAAAAATCAGATGCGCAAGGTGTTTGATATGAGTGATTTGGGACAGTTATCCTACTACCTTGGATTAGAAGTTAAGCAATCACAATTAGTCAAGCTGGGTATGTGAAAAAGATACCACTGTCAGCTGGAATGACAGATTGCAACTCCTCAAAGTGGCCCATGGAACCAAAACTCAACTTGACAAAAGACGAGAAAGGGGTGGCAGTAAATGCAACTGAATATCGGCGTCTCATTGGAAGCTTACGGTACCTGGTTCACACAAGACCAGACCTTGGATACTCGGTAGGTATAGTAATCAGATACATGGAATTCCTAAGGGAAAGTCATCTTAAATCAGTAAAACAAATTGTGAGATGATGGGAAAGGAACAACAGGAATGGCATATTACTTTTCAGACAATCTAGTCACATGGTGCTCATAGAAACAACATACAGTAGCTTTATCTTCTTGTGAGTCTGAGTTTAAGGGTGCAACATCAGCTGCTGGTCAAGCATTGTGGTTAAGAAGTCTATTTCAAGACCTGACTAGCTTTGAAGTTAAAACAGTCAAGTTATATGTTGATAACAAGTCTGCAATCGAGCTCATGAAAAATCCAATGTTTCACGGGAGGAGTAAACACATCAACACACGCTACCATTTCATCCGTGTAGAGCATATAAGTGGGGAAGAATTGATCTGTGTAGAGCATATAAGTGGGGAAGAACCGAAGGCTGATATTTTGACTAAGGCATTGCCACGAGTGAAGTTTTACAGAGATGAAGGATCTTATCGGAGTCAAGAAAATTGCGGACACAAGTCACAATTAAGGGGGTGAATGTTGGATAAATAGTTCTGACTTAGTCAAGTTTGACTAAGTCTGGTAGAAATAATGGGTAAAACCTGTTGCCATTAGTTTAGGAGTTAGTGGAGTAATGTTTCCTTTTTTATCTAAGTAGTTTTGAAGTTTAAATAGAAGTAGACCTCTCCTTTATTTTTGTATACTAGTTCTATTTTTCAGTAAGAAGTAAAAGGCTTAGAAAATTGCCCCATTTGATCCTCTGTTCTTGTTGTTTATCCACTGCATCTACTGTGTAATTTTGTCTCTGTGCAGACCCATTTCTAACAAATTCTAGAATATGATTGAACGACAAGATTTCGGGAAAGATCTAGATCACTTTGTTAATTAGATAAACAATTTCATCAACTGTAAAAGTTTATATGAAGATTAGAAGGCATTATCAATAAAATTATGAAACAAAATATGAATCCCACTTACGGTATAATAAAAGTCAACTGTAAACTGTGAAAAGATCTAATAGTTGGATGTAGAAAGGAAAGAAAATTCAGTTGGAATAAACACACCAACGTAGTTAAACATAAACATCATTACTTTATAAGCTTGCATAGTAATTGCGGTCAATATAAAGTATTAATCGCAACAATACCCATAGCTTTCAAAAGCATTGATGACTAGAAAAAAAAACTTATTTATGATTTTGTCTTACTACTACTTTCAAAGTTTCGGTGTTCAATTTAGCCAGTGCATACTCCATCCTTCAATATTGGATAAAAACATATTTAAACTCAAATCAATCGATTCATACTGAAAAAGGCAGAAATCGATAGAGCCAGAGTTTACCTAACAATGGAAATCGAAGAACACACGATGTACTCACCTTCGCTCTCTTTATGTGTCTCTTTCGTCTCAGATTATTTAGAGATAGAAATGACGATGAATTATTCTTTTCTGGTCACTGAAAACACACACAAACAATTGACGGCTTCTAATTGAAGATGAAGAAGCACTACAAGAAACCATGGCTTTAGCGGCAACACAATTACCGGCGACACAAGCTTTTAGCGACGACTCAACCATTTGTCGCCGCTAAAAGCTTGTATCCTCGGTAATTGTGTCGCCGCTAAAGGCTTTTCACCCGAATCCGCGTTATCCCCTTCTGATAGACCTCAGCCGTTCGATCGAGTATCTACTCCAACGGTTGGGGACTCTTATCCGCACAAAACCAATACCTCCGACATCGTGTCGCCACTAAAGGTTGGAAAAGTCGCCGCTAATAGTGGTATAAAAATAATACGCGGTACCTTTCCCTCTAGATAGTCACCGCTGTTAACATTTGTCGTCGGTAAAGCCTCTATTGTCGCCACTAAAAGCGTCACCGCTAATAGCGTGCACAGATAAAAAAAAGCGACACATTTCATCAATTTTGCTTCCTGTGTTCGATCAAAACCCATTCTCTAGTTCATTCTTGCCCCATTTTCTGCGACTTACCGTCGATTCCAACAACAAATATCCCAACATGTTGAGATTAGGGGTCAAAGGTGTTTAGGGCTTCAATTAAACGAGTTTAAATCACGAAAACAACAAATTGCTAGCTCCATCTCGGGTAAAAAGGTAACTTCAAGTTCTTATATCTCTTTGTATTTCTCTTTTAACATCGATTTCTAGCTCCATTTGATGATTAATTGCAAATTATTTTTCAATTTCAGTGTTTTTGGTCGTTTGTGTATTTGGGTTTACTATGAGGGGCGGGTGAGAGTATTTTTCAGTGAGTACCAATTTTTCCGACAACATTGAGTAATTTCCGCCACTACAGGTTCTGTTTACTTCTATTTATTGTGAAATTTGATTTTAATCGCAAACTATATGTAGTTGTATAAATTATGGGAAAATTGGCATATATTTGATTTATGTATGTGAATCAATGTAAATTTGGTGTATATATGTCAATGTATATGTGTTTGGTGTATATGTGGAATATGAATGTGAAATATGTGTATTTGGTATAAGTAGGTTGTTATTATCTATATATGTGAAAGTATGTATGTATTTAGTATAAATAAGATGTTATTATGTATGTATGTGAATTATGTGTGTTTGGTGTATATGTGATATATGAATGTGAAATTTGTGTATTTGGTATAAATAGGATGTTATTATCTACATATGTGAAAGTATATGTGTATTTGGTATAAGTAGGATGTTGTTATATATGTATGTGAATGTATATGTATTTGTTGTATATGTGGTATATGTATGTGAAAGTATGTGTATTTGATGATCTTATGTATTATGTGAAAGTATGTGGTTTTGGTATAAGTAGCATGCTATAATTGAAAAAAAAAAACAAAAATATAATGTTATAAAATTGATTAAAATAAAATGTTATAATTGGAAAAATATATGTTTATATATGATGGAAAAAAGCTATTCGCTAAACATATACCAAATTATTAATTTTGATTTATTTAATATAAATGTTTTTTATAAAGGTGCGGAAAAAATTGTTGGATATTTGACATTTTTATTTAATACATACAACTTTTGCCTATATAAATTACAAGTAATTGTAATTAAAACTAATTAAAAAAGCGCATAAATAAAAAATTTTAATTTTAATTTTTTTTTAATTTGTAATATCTACTTTTTTTTAGTCAACATGTGTATTTTTAAATCAAAAGATAGAAATTGTTATATTTTAATGTCTTTTATTTGCAACATATTTATACAATACTATATATATATATATATATATATATATATATATATATATATATATATATATATATATATATATATATATATCAAGATTACCGGTAAAAAAGAACAACACAACAACATAATAAAATTGTTTAAAGTACAATTCTATAATTGAAAAAAAACAAAAAAAAATGTATAAATAAAAAAAATATATAAAAAGGTACAATAGTAAGAAATGTTTTTTTATGGTTATACCAAATTATTAATTTTGATTTATTTAATTTTTTATTTAATAAAAAGTAATCGCTAAACATATTAAAAGAAACAAACAAATTTCTTTTCAATAATCATGTGTATGTTTGTACATCTACTATAAATAAAATAATTTTTTCCTATATAATTAGAAGTAATTGTAATTAAAATTAATTAAAAAACGCATAAATAAAAAATTTTAATTTTAATTATTTTTATTTTTTATTTTTTTAAATTGTAATATCTACTTTTGTGAGTCACATATAATTGTTTAAAGTAGAATGCTATAATTGTAAACAAAAAAAAAACAATACCGATTATAAAAAAAACAATGATAATTCTGTATACTAAACTCTAAACCCGAAATTATGTTTCAGCAACATCATGTTTATTATTAAAAGCTGGACTACTAATCAACATCGATACTATCCCGAGTTCCAAGCAGGACTCAAAGCTTTTATCGAGAAATCCAAGTCACACCTTGATAGTAATGGTAAAATAAGATGTGCGTGTCAAAAATGTGATAATCGTTACTTCATGTACCCGACTGTAGTGGAACGCCATATATTTATAAATGGTTTCAGTAAATCGTACAAAACTTGGATCTATCATGATGAATCTTTTATTCCTCCGGTCGTCTTGCCAAGTAACGAAGTGTCGTCTTGCCAAGTAACGAAATGACCGATTTAATCGACGATGTGATGTGGGAGTCGAGAGAAAATGATACCAACCTCGATGAAGGAACCTCGAATACAAGGGGTAGCGGTGTGGATGATGATTTTGCATAGTTGGTAGAAGAAGTGGAAACTAAATTGTATCCTGGTTGCACCTTTTCTTCCCTTGAGTTTCTAGCAAAGTTAATGCATATCAAGTTGAACAACAAATGGACTGATAGTTCATTTGATCAACTACTTGAGGTGTTGCATTCAGCATTTCCCAAAGACCCGCTCCGAGATACTTTAGTAATAAAGACATACACGAGCAACTAGGTCGTCTACTAACTCGTAAACCGGGTAAACATCCTGAGCATGGAGGTGGGGAGCCAAAGCGGCAAGATGACGAGTTGAACTGGTCGAAACGAAGAGTTTTCTTCGAAGTTGAGTATTGGTCTTCTCTATAGTTGAAACACAACATAGATCTCATGCATGTACAGAAAAATGTGGATGAGAGTTTGTTAGGTACTCTTCTAATGAACGATAAAAGTAAAGACACATCAAATGCACGAGAGGACTTGAGAATTCTAAACATTCGGAGAAATGAATGGTTGCAAAAAAAATGGTGACAAGTTTCATAGACCCCATGCAAGATACTCTTTCACGAAGTCTAGTCGACAACTCTTTTGTCAATTTATAAAAGATGTTAAACTGTTGGATGGGTTTGGTTCTGACATCAGTAAGAAAATGAACGATACCAATACTAACATTATTGGGTTGAAAGCGCATGACCATCACATTCTTATGCAACGTTTGATACCAAATGGAGTTAGAGGGTTGTTAGACAAGGACACTTATACACCTATTGTAGATCTTTGCACGTTTTTCAAGCAACTTTGTTCCAGAACAATGATGGTGGAGGATATGAGTAAAGCAAAAGTATACATTATTGCAATCTTGTGCAAGTTAGAATTGATTTATCCTCCAGCGTTTTTTGACATTATGGTTCATTTACTTTTGTATTTACCTGATGAAGCGATTGTCGGAGGCCCGGTATGTATGAGATGGATGTATCCCTTCGAAAGGTATATGAAAAAACTAAAAAACTATGTCAGAAACAAGGCGAGGCCGGAAGGTTCTATAGTTGAGGGTTATGTTGCTGAAGAGGCTTTATCATTTTGTTCGATGTACCTACGAGATGTGAAAAATCAATTCAATCTTCCGGAAAGAAATGAAGATGTTGTCATTGAAAAAACAAAATTTTGGATGTTTGAGTCTAAATGTCGACCGACCAGCACAACTCAAATCAAAACTCTTAATTTAATGTAAATGTGTAACATGGAATGGTTTGTATTGAATAGTTGTGAAGAAGTCACACAGGATATCAAGTAACTATTCTTATCTGTAACTTTCATCCTTAAATTTTTTTTTTATCTTTTTAAATCTATATCTTTTGGTCATCAACGTAGGAAATTCAAATCTGAACATCCCCAAAGTGATGAAAAGAGAGAATTTCGTAATTGGTTTCGTGAAAAGGTAACATAAATTAATAAACAAATTTGTTTCATTGATCTAAAGAATACATAATACATATTACTTTATATTTGCTAGGTTCATCAAATGAAAATAGAAAACTCTCCAGAATTCCACAAAGAGTTGTCGGCTCTTGCAATGGGTCCGCAAATGAATGCTTATTCTTACACCACATGCATAGTCAACGGTGTTAGGTTTATGGTACTTAGTCGTGACACACAACGCACAACACAAAACTCTGGGGTTTTAGCGGTGGGTGAGAAAGGCGAGAAATATTATGGCAAGTTTGAAGAGATCATAGAGTTGAGGTATATGCATAATTATTCAACTGTAATATTTCGTTGCAAGTGGTTTGATACTCGAACAAGAGTTATTTCTACTGATAATTTCACCATTATCGACACACGATGCGAAACATACAAAGATGATCAACTCATATATGCTTCACAATCCAAACAAGTGTTCTACATCAGGGAGCCAAACAATAACCATCAGTGTGTTGTCGATCATGTTAATCATCGAAGTATTTGGTATCTACCATCGAACGATGATCGTGTCCAACTTGTTTACAATGACTCTATCCAAAATGTTGACAATGGCTCACACGAAAATGTAGACAATGTCGATGTACTTCAAAATATCTCTTCATCCGATGCTCCATTTTTTATCGATT
Organism: Lactuca virosa; assembly: GCF_052849685.1. NCBI lineage: Eukaryota > Viridiplantae > Streptophyta > Magnoliopsida > Asterales > Asteraceae > Lactuca > Lactuca virosa. Next base: position 299,915,574 of record NC_136429.1, on the reverse strand, counting down.
TCAGGATGTTCTTTCAAAACATTCCTAGAGTCATTGTTGATGTAGAAAGTGCAACTGAAGTTCCGCCACCAACTGGTAGAGTCAATGATGTTTCTGATTGCGAGACTGATTACGATGAAACCGATTCTGATTATGATACCGACGAAGACATTGAAGGATATGAGGAAGATTCTGATTAAAATAGTTCTTATGTAATATGTGTTTGTAATATAAACTTTATTTGGATTCCTAGTTTAAATAGAAATGTTTATTCCTATGTAAATGTTTATTTCTATGTAATGTATTTGTAATAAAAATTGTATTTGTATATCTTATAATTTTTCAGGAAATGATGTCAATATGGCTTTTGTTTGTGTATACCATAGCTGCTGTTATGGGCTATGGACACGGGGGTGATGGAGCTCAGGACCCACCTTTCCCAGGTGGTAGAGGTGTTGGTCATCATGAGACGGACTGTAAGTCTTATTCTGAATTTTTATTTACTATTTTTATTCAGTTATTATAAATTAAATACGTTTTCTAATAATTTTTAATTATATTTGTAGTTGAGCAACGTGCTCGTAGGAAAGTCCGAGGAAAAGCCAAAAATATAAAGCTTGAAAGATCGCTCTTACAGAATAAGGGCAAACCGATTACCATGGATTATGATACAGATATAACATATGATCCCGTAGGAGAGCCGAAGGACATGTTTTCATGAGAAGTTGGAAAAACAATGTGGCATATGGTCCCTTTTGATAAATGGACTTGGAAAAAAGTTTCCCCTGCAATAAAGGACACCGTAATACAACATTTTGGGGTAATTATTTATTTAAAAATATTTTTATATGGTTAATTATGAATAGTTTTTACTTGGTTAACCTTTTTTTGTAGACAAAGTTTGATTTGGATCAGATTTACCAGGATGTACAAGCAGCTTTGTTGACAGAGAGTTTTCAAGCAGCTTTGTTAAAAGGTTATCGAGACCATAAAGCTGACGCAAAAGAATATTTTTTGGCAGTCGGAGGGTATGATGATATCCCGAGAGCATTAGCCAACCCTCTATAGGGTATGGATGTTGATAACTGGAAGAAAGCAGTTGAGTATTTCCAAACGGACGAACACAAAATTGCTTCGGACACGAAAAAAAAGGCAGTTAAATGCAAACGAACGTGAATCATGGGGGGTCGAGCTCGTATAGTAGTACTTGCTATAAGAAGGTAACGTACAATACATGTAATTATTTATTTAAAATATAATCTAATTTTTAATGTTAAGCATAACCTTAAGAGAGTGGAAACGTTTCGCAAGGCTCACACCGATAGGGATGGTGTATTTGTTACTACCGAAGCGGAACAACAATATGTAAGTATTTAATTATAATTATATCATATATTTAAGTGTTTATTTATACTTAATTGTTACTCACTTTTGGGAATTACATAATCGATTAGTCGAAGAGCTCTTAGAACAAACCCAAGGTGAAAGTGAGTTAACACCCGCTCAAGAAAGAGCTGTTTTTCAGAAAGTATTAGGAGAGCAACGTGGCCATATCAGAGGCATCGACCGTAAACCTTCTGCCACCTTCTGCTCTCACGCCGATTTCACAGCCATTGCAACCATCACCACAACCATCACAACCATCACATGTAAAACAATCTACTTTGGTTTTTTGTGGTGATTATTTGCTAAAAACATTGGTAATTGGGTTTTTGTCCCAAGTGCAAGCAATAATAATGTACTTTGGTTTTTTGTCTTAGTTTAAAAATAGCAATCTACTTTGGCATCATAAAATGCATGCTGATTTGGTAATTTTGGTTTTATGGTGATTATTTGCTAAAAGCATTGGTAATTTGGTTTTTGTCCCAAGTGCAAGAAATAACAATGTACTTTGGTTTTTTTTCTTAGTTTAGAAATTGCAATATACTTTGGCATCATAAAATGCATTTTGATTTGGTAATTTTGGCTTTGTGGTGATTATTTGCTAAAAGCATTGGTAATTGGGTTTTTGTCCCAAGTGCAAGAAATAGCAATGTACTTTGGTTTTTTGTCTTAGTTTAAAAATAACAGTCTACTTTGGCATCATAAAATGCATGTTGATTTGGTAATTTTGGTTTTGTGGTGATTATTTGCTAAAAGCATTGGTAATTGGGTTTTTGTCCCATGTCCAAGAAAATAGCAATGTACTTTGGTTTTTTGTCATAGTTTAAAAATAGCAATCTACTTTGGCATCATAAAATGCATGTTGATTTGGAAATTTTGGTTTTGTGGTGATTATTTGCTAAAAACTTTGGTAATTGGGGTTTTGTCCCAAGTGCAAGAAATAACAATGTACTTTGGCTTTTTGTCTTAGTTTAAAAATAACAATCTACTTTGGCATCATAAAATGCATGTTGATTTGGTAATTTTCGTTTTGTGGTAATTATTTGCTAAAAAATTTGGTAATTGGGTTTTTGTCCCAAGTGCAAGAAATAGCAATGTACTTTGACTTTTTGTCTTAATTTAAAAATAGCAATGTACTTTGATATTTTTTGTTTATGTTTGATAATTTAACTTATAAGTTTATATATGTTGTTATTTATTATGTAGTTGGAAAATCTTCGAGCAATACTCAACAACCCGACATGTAGGGATGAGCTTTATTCATTTTTTCAATCACAGAATAATCGAGGAAACGATAGGAACGAAGATGATGATATTTAGGGAGGAGCTTTATTTGTATATGACACTTGTTGTCACACTTTGCTACTTGTTAGAATTGTAAAATCTTTTGGTAGTTTTATGTAATTACCGGTGACACTATTACTTTTGATATTTAATCGGATGTTGTTATGTAATTAGCGTCGAGACTATTACCGGAGACACTATTACCGACAACCAAAATCGTTGATTAAAAAAACTAAAAAATGAAAATTGTTATTACCGACGACTTTACTCGGCGACAAAAGCATTAGCGGCGACTATTCTCTTTAGCGGCGACAAATTGATCAATAGCGACGGAGTAGTAGCGGCGACTTCATGACCCTTTAGCGGCGACTTTTTGTCGCCGCTAATTGCCTTTTTCCTTGTAGTGAAGAAGTTTGATTTAAGGGTTGAATGGATTCAGATTTAAGGGTTGAATCGATTCAGATTTAAGGGTTGAATTGATCCAGGGGTTCAATACCCATTTTCTCAAAACACACACAATCGATTGTATGTGTGTAATCTCTTTGTTGAATATAGTTGGATCGCTTGATTTCATTCGACAACGAAAGGCGGTGGAAATGGGGACCAAAATTGACAAGAAAATTTCTGAAAAAGCAAAAATACACTATTCATAAAAACCTAGGGAAATTAAGAGCAAAAATACACTGTTCATAAAAGGGTAGGGAAAAATTTTATATAATAATAACAATGAATATTGTTATTAACATTAATAAATATATTAATAAGAAATTTCATTTAATCTATTTAAATTAAAAAAGTTTGAAAATAAGGAAACTTTACAATAGATTTTTTGAATTATTATACTCGGTCGATAATCGTCTAAATTATTTAAGATAATCGTCTAAATTATTTAAAAGAAAACTTTCAAATTTACCCACAATTTGGTACATATTTAAAATTGCTAAAATAAGTTGCTTATCCAGCAAAAAAATGAAAAAAAATTGGATCACAACGTTACTTTTATATTTGTCACTAACCAATTCGTCTCTGACCAAATGTTTGTAAAATTGTGTCAATTACAAGGGCTTGTGTGGTAGTGATATTTATGATAAATTAACAAAATATACGTATAAGTTGTAAAATTTATGTCATTTGATGATTTTTGATCAACCGAAACAGGAATGGAAGATGAACTCGACATGGTTAAAATCGAGAATAGAAAGAACAAAAAAAAGATAGGAATAGATTACAACTGCACATTTGCGGTCCCAGACCGGTCTTGGGTCGGTCTAGAAACGGTCCGGTCTTTTTGAGGTCGGTCTCAGAACGGTCCGGTCTTTTTTCAGTCCCGTTCAGTCTTTTTCCAATCCGGTCTTTTTTCGGACCGGTCTTTTTCGGACCGGTCTTTTTGCAGACCGGTCTTTTTTTGGACCGATCTTTTTCGGTCTTGTCTCTCGATCTTTTCGTGCGTATTTTTCGGTTCTATTTACGGGTTTTTTTATTCGGTTTCGGTATTTTTTGATTCTTTTGTTTTGGTTTCGAGTTTTTTCCATTAATAAATATGAGATTATCACCAAAATAATAAATTAAGATTTATTAAAAATAATAATTTCATTAATAAATATGAGATTATCACCAAAATAATAAATTAATATTTATTAAAAATGATAATTTAAATTTAATAAAAGAAAAAAATGAAATAAATTAGATAGTTTGTGATTAAAAATTGTATAAGTAACACAAAAATTATATATTTATAAAGTTTAGTTACAAGTCTATTTTTCTCAGACCGGTCTCAAAGCGGTCCTGTCTTTTTTAGGACCAGTCTCCGAACGGTCAGGTTTTTTTCGGACCGGTCTGGGACGGTCTCAAGCCGGTTTTTTCTCGGTCCGGTCTTTTTTTGAACCGGTCTTTTTTCGGTCCGATCTCGTTTTAGACCGGTTCAGTCTCAGTCTTTTTATGGATCCGGTCCAAGACCGGTCTTTTTTTGTGCAGGTCTAGAATAGATGATTGAAATTGGGGAAACAATCAGAGTATGAGAATCGGAAGACGCTCTGATACCATATTTGCTTTTAGAATTTTAGATGATGAAATGTTTGAGAGATTCATTTGATTACTTGGAAACAGAAAAACAAGGAGTTTATATACATGGGTATGAGCTTAACCTACACACATGAAGCTAAAAAGAGCCTAACCCGAAAATGATTAAAAAGAATAAAACTTTTCTGTCTTTTGTTTTAACTTTTTCTAACTTAATTATTACCCTCAAGGGTAAATCTGTCCAACAAACTGATGTAGATGTGGATATAAATCATAGGATCCACTTTATTGTTAAAGGTTGACATGATTGATCTTTTAAGGAACACCATAAGGATTTACTGTTATTATCTATCGGTTACAAAAACAATATCTTAGCTTTTTAGGTTCGCAAATAAATACAACCACGCATTCAATTTGCTCACTCACCCATGGAGTTCTACCTCTTAGTATCAACTATTGTTGCAACAATATTTGTCCCTATTCTTCTACACCGTTTATTACTCCCTATCCTCCACAGAAAGAAGGAAAAAACAGGAATGAACGTAATGCCACCACAAGCAAAAGGGGCATGGCCGATAATCGGACACTTGCACCTTTTGGGTGGACCTGAGCTACCTCACAAGGTTTTAGGTGACATGGCAGAAAAACATGGCCCTATTTTCACCATTAAGCTTGGTGTTCATCAAGCTTTGGTGGTAAGTGATGCAGCGATTGCTAAGGATTGCTTTACTACCAATGACAAGGCTTTTGCAAGTCGACCAAAAACAGAGGCATCAAAAATCATGGCCTATAATAATGCGGTGTTTGCCCTGGCTCCATATGGGGACTATTGGCGAAAAGTGCGCAAGATAGTCGTGTTGGAGGTTCTTTCACAACGAAGAGTTGAGATGCTTGGACATATTCGAGCTTCAGAAGTTAGAGCATCAATTAAAGATTTATATGATAGTTGGGTAAAGAACATACTTGGTGAAAGTTCCGAGATGGTGAAGGTGGATATGAGTCAATGGTTCGGGACCTTAATTCTAAACATTATGGTTAGGATTATTACAGGAAAGAGGTTTTCGCCAAATGATGAAGAAGGGGTTCAATGTCAGGCTGTCGTGAAGAAATTCTTTGAGTTATTGGGGGCATTTGTGGTTGCTGATTTTATACATTATCTAAACTATTTGGATGTGGGTGGATACAAAAAAGTGATGAAGAATACTGCAAAGGATTTGGACAATATCTTTGACCGATGGTTAAAGGAGCACAAACAGGAGAATAAGTCTATACAGGAACATGAAGGGAACCAAGACTTCATGCATGCGCTAATTTCCTTTCTTCGAGATGCTTCTAAAGATGAATTCCCAGGTTTTGACCATGATACAATTATCAAAGCGACAAGTCTAGTAAAGTCAACCTTTTTGATCTCATTTTTCGTGATTCATTTAAATATTTTTTCAGCTTAACTTTTACGTAGCTATAACCTAATCCAACGTTTGGTGTAAATTTCTACTCACAGCAACTAGTAGTAGGAGGTGTCGACACGACATCTGTGACAATAACGTGGGCTTTAGCATTGTTACTCAACCACCCAAAAGCATTAGAAACTGCACAAGATGAAATTGATGAGCATGTTGGAAGGGACAGACTGGTGGAGGAGTCAGACCTGAAGAAATTAGTCTACCTCGATGCGATCATCAAAGAAACTTTGCGATTATACCCAGCTGGACCTCTGTCTGTTCCTCACGAGTCATTGGATGACTGCATTGTGGGTGGCTACAACATTCCAAAGGGAACTCGTCTTTGGGTAAATCTTTGGAAAATGCAACGTGACCCAAATATATGGTCAGATCACGAAGAATTCAAGCCTGAGAGATTCTTAACAAGTCACAAGGATATCGATGTCAGGGGAAACCATTATGAATTGCTTCCTTTTGGTAGTGGAAGAAGAATGTGCCCTGGTGTTTTATTTGCCCAGCAAATTTTGAGTTTAACGCTAGCTAGTTTGATACAACAGTTTGTGCTCAAAAAACCATCAAACAAACCTGTTGATATGACTGAAAGCATGAGTATGACTAACAGAAAAGCAACACCACTTAACGTCCTTTTGGGCCCTCGTTTATCCTCCAATATGTTGAATGTTGGTTCGTGATATATCAACTTCAAATGGCCTACAAATTTCACTCCATCAATCATTCTCCATAAAGCCATCAGTTATGGTGGGGGCAAGCAAAATTACCACAGCAAATGTGGAAATGTGGTCGATCTTCAGTACGGTTTTAGAATACTCTTATTACTTATATAGTTAATAAAAGCTTGATAATTATTAAGTAATGAAATAAAAAGCTTGATAATTATTATGTAATGAAGTCATGTGGTTGTATTATTCTAATCTGGTTTATATATGTGTTGTGTATGGATGAGTTTCCACATGATAATTTTTCATTGTCACAATTAAGTTTATATATGAGTTATCTACGGATCCCCTTTCATATGATAGTGTCACCAGAAATATTTGTCAATATATCTATATTATATTATAAAAGATAAATTTTTTCCTTTCACCACATCCATTTAAAATTCTATTACTTTTAAATTTTTTAATAATGATTATAAATTAGTTGATAATATTAAATAAGTGCAGAACCTAGATTATAATTCTAAATTAACTAAATTTTAATATTAAAATAATATATTTTACTTTAACATATTATGTTTAACTTATTAGTTTGGACAAGTTATATGTGAATCATTATCATTTTCGAGTCACAGCTTTTGAATAGTTTCTATAAAATACTTAAATTATTAATTAAATATAGCATTAAGGGTTAACTAAAATCGAAATTTCAATTAATCTTAAAAGAAAATTTAAATATTATTTTTTAAATAGTTAAAAGTCATAAACGGTAGTGTTAAATACAAAACATAAATTATAATCCCAAATTAACTAAAAAATTTCTAAAACTATTTTATAATCATTAAAAGTTTCCAAATAATTAGTTTAAAAATAACTTACAACGACACTAGTTAAAAGTAACATTTTCAATGTTTTTTGTTTTATGTAACTACAATGACATAAATTGAAATATTACGTGAACAATTAATTAATCATAACAACTATAAATAACATTAAAACCATATATTATATTTAACTTTATTCATTTGTAATCCACATGTAAAGGTCATTGAGACGATTGAGATTTTATAGTTTTAATAGTTGTCTAATATTGCAATAATGTTTTCAGAAGAAATCAAGGAATCAAGGAAGCCACCACGATTTCAATCAAGCAAATACACATTAAAACGACACTTACAAGATAAAAAACAATTGAGATAGTGCTGGTGATGATTACAAAAATAATCGTTATCACAATCGAACCTATAATCGATGTGTGAATAGTCCAATTCTATGTGGTGACATCCATCACTATGTAAATGTTAACGAGAAGAACAACTGCGAGGGTCCAAAGATCGCCGATGGACATTTCTCGGGATTCGTGATCTGTTTTGTGGAGATCAGAAACCAGATGTAGAGGCCTTTAACTTTAAATCCATATCCGGTGACTGAAGTAGGTTATTTTCTACAAGGTAGTTTTCTTACGAGATGCTTTTCTGGCTGACTCAAGGAGGTGGTTCAGGGCGGCAGTTCAGTAAGAGAAGTGGCAGAGGGAGGTGGTTCAGGAAGAGGAGAGGCAAGTAAAGATGATTTCCGACAAGCGAACGAACGGAGGTAAAGAAAGGACGTTACTAGAAGATATGAAGCGAAGACTCAGCGTTCAGCCGGTGTGTCGTCCGTTTTGGTCATGGGAGTTATGAGACTAGGGAGGATTATAACAGAGTGAGTAGGATATAGGAGTATTGAGATATTACATTTCTTTTATTTATTTTTTTTTAATGAAATTGAAAATTTTTAATAGGTGGTCCAAAATTGTTCTCATTTGAACATACACACACACACACACACACACACATATATATATATATATATATATATATATATATATATATATATATATATATATATATATATATATATATATATATATATATATATATATATATATTGAATTATAGATGGATCATAGTTATTGGATGTACGGGATGAAACGTTAAGACGTTAGATACTACTTGGCCTGTTTGGCCGATTTTCTAAAAGTTGTAGAGGAAATGGCTTGCATGAACAAAAATATGTATGAGTAGAAGCAATAATTACCAAAGTCGGTGGGGTATGCACTAGAGAAATCACTGAGAGATCCTAAGGACTAGGGAGCAAGTTTCGAACATGGAACATGATTGTGAATAGAGAGATATATATGCCTGTGGTTTAATTCTATGCTTTTTTTAGGTAGCGATGGAAGTGGATTCATGATTGCCATCCTTCCGCCTGACCTGTGACTTTCCATATTTCGGTGTTCAATTTAGCTACTGCCTACTCCTACAATATTCGAAAAAAAACCCTATTTAACCTCAAATTAATCAGTTCGTACTGAAAAAGGCATAAATCAACAGAGCCAGAGTTTACCTAACAACCAAAATCGAAGAACACAGGTTGTACTCACCTTCACTCTCTTTATGTGTCTCTTTCGTCCCCGGTGAATTGTTCTTTTGCGGTCACCGAAAACACAAAAACAATTGACCACTTCTAATCCAAGATGTAGAGGAAGTTTGATTTAAGGGTTGAACGGAGGGCTTCAATACCCATTTGCTCAAAACACATATAATCGATTGTATGTGTGTAATCTCTTTATTGAATATAGTTGGTTCTGCTTAATTTCATTAAATCAAAAGGAGGTAAAAATAGGGGACCAATATTAACAAGCACCACAAAAATAGTGTCAAATTTTTGAAGCAGCAAAAATACATGGTTCATAAAACGTCTGGGAAATTAAGAGCCAAAGACACTATCAAGATTATAAATAATAATAATAATAATCATAATAATAATAATAATAATAATAACAATAATGAATATTATTATTAACATTAATAATTATAATATCAAGAAAATTCATTTAATATATTTAAATTTAAAAAGTTGAAAATAAGAAAACTTTACGCATTACCAATGGATATTTTGAATTAGTATACTCTGTCGATAATCGTCTAAATTATTTAAAAGAAAATTTACAAATTTACAAACAAATTGGTGCATATTTGAATTTACTAAAATATGTTGCTAATCCCACAAATTTTTTTTTATGGATCACCACAATACTTTTATATTTGTAGCTAACCAATTCGTATCGGAACAAATGTTTGTAAAATTATGTTATTAAAAGGTAAGCGAGTTTGCAGATCTACATGACCGATTTGGTTTCCTTCCGGAGCATGGGGTGGAGTATGTAACACCCCATTTTTTGTTTTATATTTTAAAATCGTTAATTATCGGATAAATTGATTTATAATGTTAATGGTTATTATTTTCACGTTGAAAGTAATAATATGATTTTAAGAATTCATTTTATTTTATACAAGGTAAATATGAGGGGTTAGAAAGAGATAATATTAAAGAAACTTGTTAAATGTGCTAAGGAATTAAGGATGAGGACCTAAGTGTAAAGGTTTGGAACCATGTGAATCAAAGGAAGCCAATGTGGATCATCAAATAACGAAAAACTTAAAAACCCTAGCCATTCCCTATGAAAGACTGTGATCAAAGATGAGGCAAAGGGAAACGGCTCCAAGGTGGAGAATTTTCGGAATTCCTAGATTTTGAAGACCATGCAATAGTGTTCTGACGATCCCCGGGTACTGAACCATTGGATCTGCAGAAAATATGGAGAGCAGGTTCCCAAGACATATATTGAAGTTGTGACTGATGGAATCTTAAATTCATGGACTCGAGCTCGAGTTACATGTCGTCGATCATGGCATAACTTTTAGGGCTGTTGTCGAAATTGTTTTTGGTGCAAGGCTTGTATGAAACTTTCAATCTCAACAACGTCGGTATAATTTCTGTCTCATTGCTTGGAAAATTCCAATAATAGGTACAAATAGGGAACCAATATTGACAAGCACCACACAATTATGACAAAATTTGAAGCAGCAAAAATACACGGTTCATAAAACGCCTGGGAAATTAAGAGCCAAAGTACACTGTAAAGATTAAACATAACAATAATAATAATGAATATTATTATTAACATTAATAATTATAATAATAAGAAAATTCATTTAATATATTTAAAAATTTGAAAATAAGCAAACTTTACGCATTACCAATGGATTTTTTGAAGTAGTATACTCTGTCGATAATCGTCTAATTATTTAAAAGAAAATTTTCAAATTCACCAACAAATTGGTACATATTTAAATTTACTAAAATACGTGGCTAATCCAGCAAATTTTTTATGGATCACCACGGTAATTTTATATTTGTCGCTAATCAATCCGTCTCGGAACAAATGTTTGTAAAATTAATAACAGGTAAGCAAGTTTTCAGATCTACATGACCGATTTGGTTTCCTTCCCGAGCATGGGGTGGAGTATGTAACACCCCATTTTCTGTTTTATATTTTAAAATCGTTAACCATAGAAGAAATTGATTTATAATGTTAATGGTTATTATTTTCAGGTTGAAAGTAATAATATGATTTTAAGGATTCATAATATTTTATACAAGGTATATATGAGTGGTTAGAAAAATATAATATTAAAGACATATGTTAAATTTGCTAAGGAATTAAGGATGAGGACCTAAGTGTAAAGGTTTGGAACCATAGGGATCAACGGAACCCAAGGTGGATCGTGAAATAATATAAAACTTAAAAACCCTAGCCTTTCCTTGTTAAAGACTTTGATCAAAGAGGAGGCAAAGGGAAATGACTCCATGTTGGAGAATTTTCAGAATTCCCAGTTTTTGAAGACCATGCAATAGTGTTCGGACGATCCCCGGGGATGGAACCGTTGGATCTGCAAGAAATTTGGAGACCAGGTTCCCAAGACATATATTGATGTTGTGACCGTTGGAATCTTAAATTCAAGTATTCGCGCTCGAGTTACAAGTCATCCATCATGGCATAAGTTTTAGGGTTATTGGTGAAATCCTTTTAGGTGCAAGGCTTGTATGAAACTTTCAATTTCAACAACCTAGGTATGATTTCTTTCTCGTTGCTTGGAAAATTCCAATAAGAGGTAGAAATAAGGGACCAATATTGACAAGCACCAGAAAATAGTGGCAAATTTTTGAAGCAACAAAAATACACGGTTTATAAAACGCCTGGGAAATTAAGAGCCAAAGTACACTATTAAGATTAAAAATAATAATAATAATAATGAATATTATTATTAACATTAATAATTATAATATTAAGAAAATTCATTTAATATATTTAAATTTAAAAAGTTGAAAATAAGCAAACATTACGCATTACCAATGGGTTTTTTGAATTAGTATACTCTTTCGATAATCGTCTAAATTATTTAAAAAAAAATTTCAAATTTACCGACAAATTGGTACATATTTAAATTTACTAAAATATGTTGCTAATCCCACAAATTTTTTTATGGATCACCACGATACTTTTATATTTGTCGCTAATCAATCCGTCTCGGAACAAATGTTTGTAAAATTATGTTATTAACAGGCAAGCGAGTTTGAAGATCAGCAGGAACGATTTGGTTTCCTTCCCGAGTATGGAGTGGAGTACGTAACACCCCATTTTCTGTTTTATATTTTAAAATCGTTAATTATTGGAGAAATTGATTTATGATGTTAATGGTTATTATTTTCAGGTTGAAAGTAATAATATGATTTTAAGGATTCATATTATTTTATACAGGGTATATATGAGGGGTTAGAAAGAGATAATATTAAAGAAATATGTTAAATTTGCTAAGGAATTAAGGATGAGGACCTAAGTGTAAACGTTTGGAACCATAGGGATCAAAGGAAGCCAAGGTAGATCGTGAAATAATATAAAACTTAAAAACCCTAGCCTTTCCTTGTTAAAGACTTTGATCAAAGAGGAGGCAAAGGGAAATGACTCCAAGTTGGAGAATTTTCGGAATTCCCAGTTTTTGAAGACCATGCAATAGTGTTCGGACGATCCCCGGGGATGGAACCGTTGGATCTGCATGAAATTTGGAGACCAAGTTCCCAAGACATATATTGATGTAGTGACCGTTGGAATCTTAAATTCAATGACTCGAGCTCGAGTTACATGTCGTCGATCATGGAATAAATTTGGAGACCAAGTTCCCAAGACATATATTGATGTATGAAGCTTTCAATCTCAACAATCTTGGTATGATTTCTTTCTCATTGCTTGAAAATTCCAATAAGACTTAGAGCTGATGTGTTACACACATTAAAGATCTTAATCAAATTTGGTACTTAATGGGTTGAGTCGCTTAAACCCTAACCCTAGTTGTCAAATCCTAATTTTGGCAATCTACTTTGTTTCTCGAAAAAGCTATTTACTTTGGATTTTGGGATTGGAACTTTTAATGACATTTTGACTCAATGGATTGTAACTTCTTTTAATAACTTATTTTCAGAAAATAAGCCATTTTGGATTGCTTCTTAATGGGTTAAGAAGCTAATTAACTCTAAAAAAGCCAAAGTTGTGAATTTATGGAAATTCCCTAGTCTATCCAGATCTTTGAAAAATCATATCTCAGTCGTGGAAAACCTTTTTTTGTCGAAATCTGTGACAACCGGCAAACTTCTGGTCAAGTCAAAGTTCAACTCAAGGCCAACGGGATTAACTGGTCAACTCAATTAGTGCTAACATGTTAGAGATTACTTTATGCTTACTAATGTTTGGCTCTAAATCTTAATACAAAGTAACACTTGAAAGTTTCAAATGCTCAAAATTTAAAACCCTAATCTGATTTAGGGAAGTAACAGCTCTATAAAGTACTATTAAGTGCCCTTCGGGAGTGTTTAGCACTCAAAATAGGAAATAACTAAGTCTACGGTCTTTGAACAACGAAGAAAAATATTAATAAAGGCTCCCGACAAAGTCTCTCTCAATCTCTCCCACTATATCTCTCTCTCTTCCAAATCTCTCCAAGTATGTGAAATACCTCCCAAATCTCTCCAAGAATATGAAATCTCTCCAAGTATGTGAAATCTCTCCCAAATCTCTCCAAGTATGTGAAATCTCTCCCAAATCTCTCTATGGACCTTCCTCAGTCGAAAACAGCCCAAAACTGGAGGAGAAAACCCAAAAGGATCCTCTTGGTCCGGAACCCTCTTAGGCTGGAACCCCTCTCTATTTCGGAACTTCTGATGAATTCCGGAATGCCGTAGTTGCTTTGGACAATCTCGCAAGCCCGGAAGGGTGACTCCAGAATAAGCCTCTCATCCGGAAGACTAGCCGCTTCGGAATACCCTGCCCACTTCGCGCCTCCAGTCCGGACCTCCGGATCTCACATGCGTCTTCGGAATCCGAGATTTCCCTCCGGAACTCTCCTGTTGACTCAGATCTTTGTGAATGACTCCGAAATTTTGGATCTGACTCTGGACCCTCGCAGGTTCCGGACTACACTCCGAAGTTTTGTCATTTTTGGACTTTTTCATCATTTTTAAGGCAGTATGACGTCGGGAATTCTTTCAAACTTATAATTTTCATGTTTTAAACCCCTTAAACCCCTATTTTATGCAAAATTTAATTATTTTGAACATATTTATATAAAATAAAATCCAAGATCTTTTTAAGGGATCCTAAGAAGATAAAGGGGGTTTGACTTTGTGATGTGATGTAAAAGCCCCATTTCCCATACAAATCCCAGTTAAACACACATTATCCTTAGATAATCAGCTTTACCCACCAGCCCTCCAAGCAAAGGTCAAAGTCACCTTTTTATCCTCTCCATCTGGAATACGTGAATCTCCTTCTCCCTTATTCCACTTCTCACTTCCACATCCAGTAAACTCCTAAGAATCCTCTCAACTCCTTCAAGCTCCAAGCCTCACCTCTTCAAGGAAAATTCCTAGAATTTTTGTAAGTGTTCATCCTCTTTTACTAGTGATCCTTCACATTATTCCTAAGACTTTCTTATATTTACACATAGAATTATTCTTAGGATATTTTAAAGTTCAAAGAACCTTTCAATTGTTGGAACTTGGAAGCTCCTTATCATCTCTTCAAATCCCAGCAAGCTAATCAAGGTAAGCTTCATACCCCACCTTCTCCTAAATTTTTAATGTTTTTGGGGGAGACTACAAGTCAAATCTTGACTAAATACTTGAATAATTGCATGTATACGTATGTTTGTATGTGTGTGTGTGAAATATTATTAAATTATTATTTTCGTAATATTCTCATGAACGTAAGATCTCACAAATTCATAAAGAACAGAGGATACTTTGTGTACAAAAGAGCCTCCCAACTATTGGGTGTGTCAAACGTAACCCCTTTATCTATGCATTCATGTCTAGCGATAAAAGTTACAATAAGGGACCTTGATAAGTTGACACTATTTCTAGTAATTTTCGAAAATGGGAACTTTGTGACTATTTGCAAACTATTAGGGATTATTTATAAATATTTGATAAATAATTTCACCAAGGAAATACACAAATGGAGCCTTTATGATAGAAAAATTTGCATGTCATAAAGCTGCTGTCATACAGTCACACAAGTCAAAGCTATATATAAACTGTAGCTTGGCACTTTCCGACAAATTGAGTCACACATAGTATTTTATAAAGAAAAAGGGGTTGTTTGCCGACTTTGATAATATTGGGTCATTTTGATAAATATTTCAAAGTGGATTGATTCCAACAAACGAAACTAACAAAACAAAATATCTAGTTACGACTACAACTACTATTATTTATTTATTTAGTAAACAATGATTTTCACGATTTGGTCAAAGATCGGTTAGTATTCTAGTCAGACAAATCTTCACAGTACATATATTAATACAATATTGTACACTTTAAGTCCTGTAAGAGTTATAACTAGAGTCTCCTGGAGGGAGAGCATGAATTTGTGTATAGATCTATACGGGGTTGACACCCCGCACCTTCGCTGTTCGCTACAGGTAGACCGGCCAGTCTAGGGTGACAAATGTCTTAAACGAAACTGACGCCTGAAGAACGTCATAACGGGCACTCTGTCGTATTAATATGGTTATAACGACTCACTAAAATATATCAGAAATGTATTTATACAGATTTCACTATTGGCTTACAAACAACTATGTTTTGGTTTGTACAAAAGAAACTTTTCTACACAAGTGTTATGGTTTTCAAAGCAACTATTTTAAACATCAGAAAATATAGGATTTTCTGGAGTAAACAATTATATACGATTTTGAAAACGACTAACTAAGACACACATGTAACTATACTCGAGTTTAAAACAAGTCATACAACTGTTTTGGATAAGAAAATATCGGATTTTCTGGATTTCTAAACTATCATCAAAGTTTAATACAAAAATGCTTATGAACTCACCAACATATTTTATGTTGACGCTTTTCAAACGACTTGTATTCTCAGGAAACCAATAAGCAGGTTGTGGATCGCGGACTCAAGATTATTTTGCTATATTTTGGATTTGCTTACTGATACTTCTTTTGTAAACTTTGGGAACATGAACATGATGTAAAACTATGTAAGCTTGTTATATTGATGTATGATGTTTGGATTTGCTATGTTTCATTTATATGCAACTGTTATGATACTGTATAATGAAGTCACCCACCTCGGGACGTTTCCTCCGTCCTGGTCCGGGGGTGTGACAAAATAAGTGCACAAAGTTGCTTATATGAGTTCTCTACACTTCATTAGTTTTGACTGAAATCTAAAAATGCCTCTAGTTAGGATAAACACGACCATTTAGCCAGACTGGACCGGAATGAACTGCTATGCGAGGGAGTTTTGTAAAATTCGCCATAGAGTGTAGACAATTCTTATAGAGGTGTTCGAATACTAATTTTAAAGATAAGAACCTAATCCATCTCCAACTAATTTAGTTTTGAAAGTTATGGAGGTTAAGGTTGGCAAAACAGGTCCGAATAGACCCTTATTTTTATGTAGAAATATGGAATTTTACTCATTAGTATATTTGCTAAATTAGGGCAAGTTATTAACTAAACTCAACTCAATTTATTATCATTAGGAAGTGTGAAGGGAAATCAGGTGTGAGTGAGTTCTAGGTTGCTTGGGAGGTTGCGTTGCGTTTGGAGGTGAGTTCCTCACTACACTTTGTTGTGTTATATTCTCTTTACTTTAGCTCGTGTGTGCTATGTGTTGTTTATGCGAGTAGTAGTAGGCAGGTAGAGTCTAGTGGTTTCCCTCACGTATTCAGGATTATACATGGTAGGACTCGGTACATCCGAGTGGGGATTGGGCGTAGCCAATGTGTCCCAAAGGTGTTAGGGTGCAAAGTCACTCTTGGATGTATTTGTGCTTTACCCACTTGTATTGTGTGATGAGTTGTCTTTCCTATAAATAGGAAGTGAGTGACACTCATTTATGTAATGAACACTTTGAGATCATTAGTTTAGAGAGAGAAATTGCAAGACCCATTTGTACTCTTTCTATCAATACTAATAAGAGCTAAACCCATATTTATTTACTTTATGTGTTCTTGAGTTTGTATGATGATTCACAATATCTTTTCTAATTCCGCACATGTCATCATAATCAACACCACTACAATTGGTATCAGTGCGGATGTTCTTCATTGGATCAAGAATTGACCCTTGATGGCTTTCTAGATTTGGTGATTCTTCATTTTGAGTTTTGATCTTCGTGTTATTGAGTGTTTGGATTCTAGAAATCGAATTCATCTTTGATGCTATTCATAATTCGATTTTCTTCACTAGAATTGTTCAATAGTTGAACAAAAGAAGCAATTGTAGAATCATCCAATGGGTGGACGGTTTTTGAAGCCTCCTTAGGGTTTCGAGAAGCCTCCTGGATGCAGATAAGGAAATGATTTGAATAGGGATTAAATCTATTATTTAAGTATTCAAATATTTTGTTGTCCATAAGTTACCTAAACTATAAATAGGAGCCCTTATAGGCTTAAGTTCGTTCATGATCTTCCCATGAGGCTTAGGAATGAAAATTATACCCCTCATATCTCTCTTTCTCTCTCTCTCTCTCTCTCTCTCTCTCTCTCTCTCTCTCTTTATCATTCTAGGGTTTCTAGGTTTTGGGTGTAAGCCATTAGAGACACGAGATTTCTGGTGCTTGCTTTCCAAGTTTTTCAAGAAGCATATTGAAGTGATTTGTTTTCTTGATAAAATAAAATTTATGTAACCCTAATTATTCTATTTGATTATACTAGGGATTCATTAGCGTTCAAGTTATTTTGTTGTTCACAGCATGTTACATTCAAAGTGTTAAGACATAGATCATTTAGGTTGCATGTGCTCTTAAATGTTGACTGAAATTATGCAAGCACATTGTTACTCTAATTAGTAAAACCCATCAGTGGTATCTGAGCCTTAGTGTGTCTAACATTGTCTGTATATTAGACGAACTGACCAAAATTGTTTTTTTTGAGAAACACTATTTCTCACATCGTGACTATCTGCTTATTACGACATGAGATATGCTAGATCCAGTTTTTCAGATTTTCTTGCCTAATATGATTTGTGGTTGTTAATTGGTAATTATTTGTTTCAATATCTGCCATAATTTGAGGTTTGCCTATATTAGATAATTAATTAAAACCCTAAATGTTAGGAGATATCCTTATACTTGATAATTATTATATACAGTATTAATTAATATTATCCTTATGGAGCTTATTACTGATTTAATTTGTAAGTCCCTGATCTGCTCGTGTATCAATCAGATCCGTTTGATGGTGCGGAATCCCGATCAAACGGATGATGCCAGATCACAATAAGAAGAGAAGGAGAAGAAGAAGATGATGAATCTTGTATTTTTTGATGATTAGAATGGAGATCCAAATACAAGATTCACACACACTAACACACACTCTTCTTTCTCTCTTGTTTCTCTCTCTACAATATGCTCTCCTTCTCCAGCCTTACACTTACATGACTCCTCACCCTATATATATGAGACACCAGCCGTACACGTGTGTACAGCCGCACACCCTGTGTACGGCCATACACAAGGTGTGCGGCAGTACACAGGCACAAAATTAATGAAAAGTACATTTTCTTAGAAAAGCAAAGTATAAACCATATTTTGACCCAACAATCCCCCCTTAGTTTATAGCTTTCTTTTCTAACTGACCCAACACACTCCCCCTAAAAAGTAGCTGGCTTTTCTTGTTAATATTCATTTGGAGCTTGGCTTCAGCATTTATCTTTGATTTCTTCGCAGCATCAGGATGAACATATGAATCTTCTATGAATGACTTCATCTTGAGCAGTTGGGCATTTCTTCAAGATTTGACTCTGAACGCACATTGGGTGAGGAGGCTTGATGTACTGATTCTTGAAAGATAGAGCTTTCAGCTTGAGAATCTTCAGAGAGAACAGAGAGAACGAATCTTTTGGATCACTTCAGCAGGTTCATAGATAGCGGCAGATTGATTGAGGAGGCTTCAATGCAATCCGTCACATAATCTTCAAGTGCAGCTTCACCTTGCTTCCGGAGTTGAAAGATTGAATGTTAAAAGAATAATCTTCATTTCTTGCTCCTTTGAATGAGAATTCTTCGATAATCACGGATGAAGCTTTGGCTCAGAAATCTCGATACAGTCTCCATGAGTCTCATCTACATCTGAATTCATTTTTTCAAGACAAACAAAACTAAAAGAAAACTTTAGCACACAATATTTTTGGGTTTTTCATATTTTCTGAAAAATAAAACAGAAACAAAAATATTTTTGGATTTTCTGATTTTTCTGAACAAGAAATGAAATAGAAATAACACTATTTTTGGATTTTGAATTTTATGATTTTTTTTTTTGATTTTTGATTTTTTTTTAATTCTCCCCCTAAATTTGTGCATATAGGAAAACTATGAACAAATTTAACAAAAACAAAAATATTTGGGATCAAAGTTGTGAGACAATCTTAACTTTGTTTATCAGTACCTTCACCTTCATGAATAGATCTGGTCAATTGCCGGTATTGTGGTCCACTTAAACATGAAGGATATCGATAAACTTTTCTAAATAAACCATTTAGCTGACAACAATCGGCCTAGTTGAGTTGGTAAGACGCGGAGGTAAAGATGCATGAGACCCGGTTTCGGTCCCCGACACCTCCAATGCGTTTCACCTTTCTTTAGATATGCGATGCGAGGACTTCTACTGCTGCTGACCGAGACCGAAGCGAAGACGCTGGACCGCACACGAGATTGAGACGCACACCGGGGCCGCACACTCCGAGCCTCACACTTCCGAGCCGCACACCCCGAGCCGCACACTCCGAGCCGCACACCCCGAGCCGCACACTCCGAGCCGTACACCTTCAACCAGCCGCACACCTTCAACTGCTTCGCGAAAAAACGACGTTTTTCATCCTTTTTTGCTCTAAAACTCGATCAAAAACTCGTTTTTATGAAAAATGCAAAGAACAAACCCCCTTATTTTTCAGAGATCTATCCAAAAACGCAAAAATCTTTTCAAAATAAGATCAAATAAGCTCCGGATCTGGAAAAACTGATTGATACAATCCAAGCTCTGATACCACTTGTAAGTCCCTGATCTGCTCGTGTATCAATCAGATCCGTTTGATGGTGCGGAATCCCGATCAAACGGATGATGCCAGATCACAATAAGAAGAGAAGGAGAAGAAGAAGATGATGAATCTTGTATTATTTGATGATTAGAATGGAGATCCAAATACAAGATTCACACACACTAACACACACTCTTCTTTCTCTCTTGTTTCTCTCTCTACAATATGATTTCCTTCTCCAGCCTTACACTCACATGACTCCTCACCCTATATATATGAGACACCAGCCGTACACGTGTGTACAGCCGACACCCTGTGTACGGCCATACACAGGGTGTGCGGCCGTACACACGTGTACGGCCGTACACAACCACAAAATTACGGAAAAGTACATTTTCTTAGAAAAGCAAAGTATAAACCATATTTTGACCCAACATAATTAAATGTTTAATTAAAAGGTAAATATTAAATCTATATATTGGTTTAAATTTAATTAATTTAAAAAGTTCAATTTGTATAAGTAAAAGATTAAACCTTGTATTTTGAAATGTTTTAAAATACGCCCATATATATATATATATATATATATATATATATATATATATATATATATATATATATATATGTGTGTGTGTGTGTGTGTGTGTGTGTGTGTGTGTGTCTCATATATATTACTATATGTATAATAGAAGTCAGTCGAATCGCCAGTATGCCTCATTCACGAAGCTGAACTATAAGGGGTATAAGGAAACGACCTATAAAATGCCCATCCACTCTCACCCACCGCTCTCTTGTTTGGTGGCTGGTCGTTAGCAGAATGGGTTCGATAGACGTAATATCATTAATAAGTATAATAATATAAAGTAACTAAACTATATTTAAAAAAATTCCACTCTAGTTACTTTAGGAAAATGTGAAATGTATACTAATCCATGAAATCACCACATTATGCTTTATATGTCGTTACTGGAGCATGTTTGGTTAACTGGCATACTAATAGGGACTATAAAGAGTTGTGATGGAAATCTTGAAATTTATCATTATTAATGGAGCATATGTGGCTAACCGTCACATCAATGTAAGATTATACAAGACATCAAGGTTGTCAAGTGGGTTTGCATGGTTATTCACATCTCGTTTGTGATCCTCGGCATCCCAGTCACAAAGTGAGAGCATAATCTGAGATTAAGCTTGCCGTTGATAAGAATCAATGAATCTCAAAAGATCTAGGAGTTTAATAAGATTGAAATTGTTAAAAGCCATACCTACCAAAAATAGATTCAAATTTGACTACGGCATCCCTTTTCAAAGTTCGAATCGAAAATATGAATCCTACCCTTAATATAAAATTTATGGGTTAATAATTTATGATTAAAATCAACTAACTTGAATTCTATTTTCTCTCATTATAGATGTCAAGTGAAGATAATAATGATCTTCCTCATTCCTTTGGAAATAGTTTTCCTCTTCCTTTTGAAGATGATCTTCCACTTTCTAATCAAGATGAAAATGTTTTCTCTTCTCCGAGAAATGGTGGAACTGGACATCATGCTTCTTTAACTCTTCCACCTCCTCCTTGAGCGACCCTCCCAATGTCACGTTTTCCTCGAATGGAAAGATACGAAACTCCTCAAGCCATATTGGCATATAGACATCAAGATGGAAATTCTGTATGTGCGCATGTTCTGGAAATGAAATCGTACAATGACAAGTTGGATAAAATTGGTCTCGTTTTCCTAAGGGAGTAGTCCATTGATTTGGTTCTTCTTTCTCTTCCAAATTCATATGAATAGTTCATTGAGAACATTTGTGTGCTGAACATCGATGTGACCCTAATTGATCTAACCCAAATGTTGATTGTTGCTGAAACAGAAATGATTAAGAGCACATCAAACGTGCTTAAAGGGTCTGATTCCAAAGTTTCCATGGATTTTATAATCGTGACAATGGTGGTCTAGAAAATATTTCTTTTCCCAATGGAAAGGGGTCGGCTAAGGTCAAACAATTTGATCGTATGGTAAAGAGAAAGGCTAGTTC
Source organism: Lactuca virosa (assembly GCF_052849685.1). Classification (NCBI taxonomy): domain Eukaryota; kingdom Viridiplantae; phylum Streptophyta; class Magnoliopsida; order Asterales; family Asteraceae; genus Lactuca; species Lactuca virosa. Next base: position 299,893,317 of record NC_136429.1, on the reverse strand, counting down.
TGAGATAGTTCCATGTGTTAACCCCAAAGAGTCCATTTGTTTCTATTACCAATTAAAGGGACAGTGGTTGCAAAGTTTCCCCAAATACCTGAGAGATCTCAGAGATAGTGAAGTCAAGTTGTGTGACTCTACTTCAGGTACATCCATTATCTAACTCCATTGTTTTAACAAGTTCCTATTCATAGACTCTTAATGCATAATGTGATGATCACATTTTTATGTTATTTCTGGATCTAAGAGAAAGAAGGAAGCTTAATCAGACTGAGCTAAATCTGATCGTGAGAGATAGACATCAGTCACATGGTTCGATGATCAGAATTTGGAGCTACTACTTAGGAGATAGGAAAATATAATAAATTTCTATTACTCTTAGGAGATGTCTAGAAACATGGTTTTTTCATTTTATGCATTGTAAGGACAAGTTCCAATTTTTTTTTGTTTATTTTCAATAAAAGTGAAATTTTGGTTTATCTTGGTTCCCTTATTCTTATTTCCTTGCAATGGCATTTATGAAAGTGTTGGTTATGTTTATAATATTAGAAATATTAATTGTGGATTTTATTCTTATAATATCATGTATGGTATTATCATAATTGACCAAGTAAAAAGAAATCTCATCACCATCTGCAGAGATACTTGGTGTAGTACAATTTGCATTGTATAGTGTATGAGAATCTTGTTCATTGGAAAATTATAACTAATTCATGGATCACATATTTATGTGAGTAAAGTGCATGAGTAATGGATCTGGTACAAATTGATATGGACTCTCTAGATCTACCACAAAGGACGATAACTCTATTCACCATGATTTTCTTATATTTCAATAAATATGTTTTTTGTTCATAAGATTGAACAAAATTCTACTACTTTAGAAAAGGGTTTCAAAGAATATCAGAACGAATATAAGAATCTATTAGGTAGAAAGATAAAAGTTTCTCCAATCTATGAAAGGAAAGTAGAGTACTTAAGCATCATGTTTTATGATCGTCTTTATGATTGTGGAATTATATCACAATTGGTCCTCGAGGAAGATCTTAGTACAATTGTATGACTAAGAAGAGGAATTGGGTATTGTTGAAATGGTTCAATCAAGAGATGAGTCATACTTCATTTCCAAAATCAAGTTTTAGAGCCATACTCTAATTACTAAAAATTGTATCTAGAAACTCATTTCAAACTAAGAAGGTTTATAACACCTCATGAAATGTAGAGTGATAATGTTTTCTTACTCTAGTACATTTAGATTTGGAATTGTGATGTTTTTGTCAAAACAAAATTAGACCAATTCTATTTTTCGGGAATCCACACGAACTTTTGAATATTTGTTTTAGCTTGTCAAAGGAATGTTCTTTGAGAGAAACTCATATGTCAAGAAGTCGGTAGTAGTCGTATTGATCTTGAGAGTTTCAAGAGTCAACCATTAATAAACCTTTTAGTTATCACTAGCACGCGACCTGAGGTTGATAACCAATCGTGTTTGAATTACACATTCTTATTTCTTTGCACCTTCCAGTTGAGTCGACAATGCTTATGAGTTCTATGTTTTTCATTTGCCTACAAATAAAAACACGTTGGTCAGTGAAAGTACATTGATCAATATGGGTGAGATGCTTAACAACACGGAAGCACTGGTAGGTCCTTGTGATACTAAAGGGCAAGAAATTTAGAATAAGTGAAGTTTAACCCATGCAAGGAAAGCTAAACTTGAATTTGGTTTTGTCATAAACCTTTTTGTTATGAATGTAGGTTGAAAATGATAGATTCACATGGATGGGAAAGTATGCACCATAAAATCTAGGTGGAAATTTTTTTGCTCTAATTCATGAGAATGATTATGAGGGAAACACTTTCGCTAGTAGATTATAAAGATCTGATAAAGATTAGTATGGATATTGCGTTTATTAATTTCTTTCTCAAACTCACAATATGATTATGACACCCCTCTTCATATTTCGAATTGTGAGAAATTTCAAGGAATTGTTTGAACTTTCAAAGACTTATAGCTATAAGTGATGAAAGGGGTTAAACACATAAATATGCTATCCAATGAAAGTGTACAAGCTTAAGAAGTCTAGCTGGAGACTTATCGAAGCATCGCGTAAAAGAAATCTGTATTGGAGTAAGAAAGTCAATAGTATTGATTTCTAGACGTCCAGTTGACTTATGGGTACATGTCAGAGTTAGTGGGAGTATAACTGTTATGCTGTATTGCATGTTGACAATACTGTTCGTAGGGAACAATGTTCTCAAATTTGCAAACTTCAAAGTTTGGGAATTTTTTCTCTATGATAGACTTAAGGGAGAGGGCACTCATACTTTGTTTCAAATCTAAAGGATTAGATCATATGGTTTAATAGAAGTTAGTCATAGACATATGTGAATATCATCTTGAAATGGTTCAACATAGGACCATATTGACATGTTTGAGATTGAGATAATTCTTAGTCAAAATTTATGGTCATATGGGAATATGGACATGTTTCCGTAATGAGGGTTGATTATTAAGCCTACATGTGAATAAGAAAATTTAATGCAAGAGAAGTGTTCGAGGAGTGTACCTTGAATTTGAAACTTCATTACCATGGAATTGTTTCTACTAACAAAGTTCCAATAGAACATTTGTGATATCATTGGCTCAGTCTCTGTAACTTTGAATCCTCGACATGACGGAAGGTCAATGCATGTAAGTTTGGAATTCCAATACATTTTAGATAATGACAAGAATTTAGAATTGTGAAAGGAACATCCTTGGAATGGTGTCCAGTTAATCTGTTCACAAAGGAAGGACCATAGAGAGACATAGTATGTATGTGCTTAACATGACATGACTGATGTTATATAATTTAAGTGGTTAGTTGATTACTCGAAACATTATACAATGAATAAAGTCATAATTATTATGGTGATTAATTAATAGATATTAGTTATATATTCAATAGGTTTGAGACCATAGTTAATTAGTTTATTATTGTGTTTCACTTTACAAGTTTTACTTCCTGAATAATTTGATTATTCGAATTCCATTGTTGCTCATACTTTTGGAAGTAAGTAGTGAATTAAGACTGTCATGAATTGAATTGTAGATTGTCTATGGAGATTAGCAATCGCAATAAGATTGTTACAATGTTCATGAATACTTAGTAAATGGGGATTTGGAGTATTGGATAAGCCCAGACTCATAGAATTACTTCATGGATTCTATAAAGAGTCATTCTATGATGATAATATCTTATATTCTTCAAATGGAGATATATAAGTTGTAATTTACAAGTCAATTGTGCATTGGTGTTAGGTAAACGCATCCGTAATGTGATGTTATAAAACATAGTATCATGCATGATTCGGTGAGTAAAATATACAAGCATATTTGTTGAAAATTATTCATTCCTTTTTCCCCAACGGGAAAAGCGATATCTTTAGGGCCCTCTTTGATTTCTTTTTCACATTCATGTGCAAGGCCTTGCCCGGACTGAATTGATGTGTTTAATTAGTAGTCTGAATCTAGTCATCATAAATCAGAAATTGGGAAACAGAATCTTGGACTAGGAGATTGATTATGATCCATGTATCATGTCCATATGATATCTTGGGAAACCAATCTCTGATCAGATTAGATTTCGACAGTTGCTTTGATAAACACACTTTGCTATTTATAGTAGAAGTTATACGTGTAATTTAGTTTTAGACGTATCCAAGTGGGAGACTGTTGGATTAGCTGTCTAAGCCAATAACTAAATTAATATAATCTTGAAGTATTAGGAAAGTTCCTATTGGGTTGCCCTCATAACCAGAAATAGCTAGAAATGATATTAGGAGAAAGAGAGATAAATAATACGTTAATATATTATGTGATTAATATATTAATTGGAAACAGATAATTGATATGTTAATTAACATGAGATCAATTGTTATATAATTGATTTGTTAATTTATATGATTAATAAATTAAAAAGAAATCACTTAGAATTAAATAATTATTAATCAGAATTAATCTGGAATTAATTTGGGACTAAAATGAATTACTTAATGATGCAAATGATGATTTGTAATTGTTCAATAGTTGAACGAAAGAAGCAATTCTAGAATCATCCAAGGGGTGGACTGTTTTAGGAGATTCCTTAGGGTTTCTAGAAACCTCCTAGATGTAGATAAGGAAATGATTTGAATAGGGATTAAATTTATTATTTAATTATTCAAATCTTACTTTGTCCCTAACTTACCTAAAGTATAAATAGGACCCCTTATAGCCTCAATTTCTTTCACACTCTTCCCATAAGGCTTAGGAACAAACATTATACATCTCTTATGTCTCTCTCCTCTTCATTTTAGGGTTCTAGGTTTTAGGTGTGAGCCATTAGAGGCACGAGATTTCTGGTGCTTGCTTTCCAAGTTTTTCAAGAAAGAGATTGATGTGATTTGTTTACTACAACAAATCAAAGGTATGTAACCCTAATTATTCTGTTTGATTATACTAGGTATTCATTAGGGTTCAAGATACTTTTATGTTCATAACATGTTACATTCGAAGTGTTAAGACATATATCATTTAGGTTGCATGTGCTCTTAAATGTTAAGTGAAATTCTGCAAGCACATTAATATATATATATATATATATATATATATATATATATATATATATATATTAAGGAAATGAAAGTTAGGAACAGTACCTGACCAGGTTACTGTTCCTTGAGTTACTTGCTTCTACCTGGGTTACCAGCTCAAATCCCTCCACCGCTTCAATAGGTATCGAAGCTTTTCTCAGAAATATCCTCTTCTCTCCAAAATTCTCATTTCTTCTTCAGATAATTCAATTCCCTTTCAGACACATTCTTGCCACTCCAGACGCGGTCCCGAAGTCGAATACTTGCCATTATTGGTTTGTGACCGCCACATCTCTGGTAATGATTGAACATCGACGGCCGACCGATTCTCACCACCAACATCGCCGACCATCACCCATGCCATCACTGGTGCCGGAGGGGTTTGCCACTGCTGGCAAGTAGATGAAAAATGGAAAATCCCTAATTTCTACATTTTCTTTTGGTTCGATTCGTTCTACACACTTCAATGTTTCCCAAAATCAAGGTATGCTCCTAAATCAACTCCGATTTCAGTTAGGACTTTCTTCAAATCGTTTCTTCGAATTCATTCTTAAGTTATCAATTGGTAGGGTATGAGATTTTTAATTTTATCAACAAAAATATCCGACCCATGTGTGTTCAGTAAATTTGTTTGTTCCGAACCCCGGGTCAGCTTGCTGAGTGGATTTCTTTTACAACTTTTCTTCCAGGTTCTGCTTCTAGAGTTCATCGATTGTTACTCTGTCACCAGCTTCATGAGTGAAACGCGGATCCCAGTTTCTATGATTCCTTTCTATTTGTTTCTAATTTTGATTGCGTTGGTTTTGTTTTCCAGGTTTTGATTGCAGCTATCGATGATACAAATTGCAAATACCAGTGGGAAATCCTCGCCAAGGTCAAATAAACCCTAATGTTTCTATGGTTCCATTCTTTCTGTTTCTAATTTTGATTGCTTTGGTTTTGTTTTCTAGATTTTGATTAAACCTGTTCACGATAAAAAAGGTATGATTAATTTCTTTATTAAACATCCATGTCATTTCATTATTCAATGTCTTCATTTTTTCTTCTTCAATGTACTATTGTTAATCATCTGTGTTGTTGATCGCTTTTTTGTTTTTTTACATCTGTCAGCTTCTTCACTTTAGACATACAAATCGTTTATCTACTTTGCTACTTTCCAAAGGTCAGTTGATCGTTATTGTTTTCTCATACCTTCATGAGCATGGATGTTATTGTTTCTATATTAATTGGAAGATGTGAACTTGAAATCTACTACCTGTTTGCTTCACTTTTCTTTACTATTTCTCTTTTTTTTTTTCATCACCAAATATTTTAGCTAACATGTGATTTATGATTTTTTAAAGGTTTTTATTGGATTTTTGTTGAAATGATAAACCTTCCTAATCCTTTCCGATAAACTTTCCCGATCTTTTTAGATGTTGGCACTTTGTTTTTGGTTTACACCAACATATAGGGATTGGAAGAGATCAAGAGGGAGGCAAGAAGAAGCGAGACGGTGTCGCTATAGTCCAATTTCCACGAAATTCCATCATTTCCCAAATAGACACCCAATTTAATATAAAGAATGATTGGAATCCATTTTGGCAAATTGTCTACTTTACTGTCATTAAGGGTTTTATATGAAGGAGCTGTTATGGATTTGAAGAGATCGATTGCAGATTTCGCCATACGCTATGCTTACATGGAATCTCAAATTAGATTGTAAGCTGGACACAATACAACTGTTGCACAGCATCAGTGAAGGTTAGTCTATCAAATACTATATTACCAATGTATTTATAAGTGTATGTAGCAAGGGTAAAAATGTCTTTTTCTTTCAGCCTATGTAAAATGAGGTGGTTCGGTTTGATGAGGGTTGCAAAGGAAAAGCCAGGAAGCATTTACCTGGCTGAATTAGTGAAGGTATTACTAATGAAGGTATCATTTGATTCTATTATGGAACTACCTCCCCTGCATCCTATCCACTCAAATCTATGTTCACATTTTTCTGTTCTTCGCTAAGAAAATGTCTTTCATTCACACTATATATGTGTTTTGATTATGGGTAAAAGGAAGGTGTTCCAAGTTCAGGTTTTGGTTTGTATTTTTTTTTGTGAAGGATGTGGGTTTGAGTTACAATATTTGGTTAAAAAAAATAAAACGAAGGACTTGATTGCTTCCCTATGACTTGAATGAATTATATCCAGTAGTAGGATAACATCAAATAAGAATAGATAAGAATAGACATACATTTAACCTGATAACCCACAATCTAAAAGTACTTACTCAATGCTTTGGGTGTAATAAAATTAGAGTTGAAACAAAAACAGGAAAAGGTGGGGGGAGAAATGAAAAAAAAACATCCCACGCTTCTCTCTTTGACAGAAAAAATACTAAAACAGAAACGCAACTACTTATGTTACATTTGTGGTTGTTTACTTATTTATGTCATAGTGTTAATAAGCTTTTGAAAGCAATAATTAGCCTAAAACTTTAAACAAAAAAGAAAGTATCATGACTCCTAAAAAATCTTAAAAAGCTATGTTTTTTTTTCAACTATGGATCCAATTTAATCTCATTTCTCAACTTTTGTTAGTTTTCACATATGGTTGTTTCTCTTTCACTTAGCCTTGACATAATAGGTCAATGAGCCATTTTATCCGTTTATAGCATTACACTTTCCCATTTTCTGTTGGGAATTATAATTTGAAAATTTGTCCAGTAAGCAGTGGGGTTTTGATACTCTGAACATTTCAAGAGTTCAAAATAAATACACAATTGGAAAATTAAGACGTTACTTTCCTTTAGTTTTACCATGAAATTGTAATTATTTCATAAATGAAATAAACTAACTTCTATTCATTCAATTTCTTCCAAACTTCATATATCTGGGATTTTTTTTTTGTGGTGTACAGATTTGAGTTTCTAGAAGAAGAAAACTGCAACTGAGAAAGCTTATGTTTCAGCTATTTGTTAAGTAGTTGTGTTGTTCGTTTTTGTGACAACCCGAAATTTCTATTCTGTACAACCATTCACTTCTATAGAAGTCAGAACTGTTTCTGCTAACTTTCAAGCTTTTAGGAATCAGTCTGAGTGTTTTAAAGTTAGTACTACAAGATAGATCTGGAGAGAGGATGCCCTAGGAGTTGTTGTGAAACAATAAAGTCCCACAAACTTGAAAAGTTTGGAGTTTACGGCCCAAATGGTATTAGGGCCGTAAACCCTAATGACTATATAAGTTACACTTAGTTTATTTTTAACTTTTTTTCACATTTCCAAGTCTAGAACCATTTCTCTCTCAAGTATCATCCAAAGTTCTTCAAAAATCTTCAAGAAAGTAAGTGTTTTCTTCAAGTGATCCTACATGATTTCATCCATGAAATCATTCCATTTGTGTAGATCTTCAAGTGTTCTTAGTTTCACCAAGAACACCAAGAACACACACTAGTGTTCTTGGACTTTTGGCACCCTTTCAAGCTAATCTATTGTAAGTACTCTTACCCTAGTGTGTTATAAGACCTGTTACACTTCTTAATCACATAGAAAACACAAAGGAACTCAAGATCAAAGGTGTTTACGGTCCAAGATGTTCTTGGACCGTAAACCCTAATAAAGGGGCCATTATGTGCCTTAGTCCCTTACCAAGCCTTGAAAACTAGTCTAGATCCCATCCCTGAAGTGTATAGGACCTTAAGCATCAAAAAGACCATAAGCCATATGGGTTTACGGCCATAAACACATGGATAAATGGTCCATGGGCCGTAAACTCCATAAAGGGGTGAAATGTTGCCCTAATCATTTCCTAAGGCTTAGACATGAAGTAGGAATGCTTAGTATGACTTGTGAGGCTTCAAAACCCAAAATGGTAAAAGTACCATGAGTTTACGGCCGTAAACTCATGGGTTTACGACCGTAAACTCCAAGGTTGATGGTCACAAAACCGTAAACTCCAAAAGAGTGTCCCCTTGAACCCGAAACTCAAATACAAGGTCCTACAACCCTTAGATGCAATCCTTAGTACTTATAACACTTGAATCAAGGTGTTTCCTAGTCCCGGAAGGTGTTTCCTAGTCCCGAAAGGTGTTTCCCTTCATATAGTTGTTTATAAACACTATATTCATGTCAATATGTGTCCTCATATGTCATTTAGGACCTATTGTGTCTCGGGACTTCATTCGTGGAACTTCTAATCCTTACACGCATACCCGTTTGAATCACCCACATCAGGTGAGTTCATACGCCGTAATGAATCTTTTAACTATTTTAACTGTTTAGGGGGGGGACACAAGTTGAACACAATGATAATTGTGTAAATGTTTGTTATAAACATATTTCAAAATGATTACTTACGTTATTTATAAGTTGTTAAAACATTTCAAAAACTCTTTTAAAAGTTATGTTGCTGTATAGTTATACAAAACTTTGTTTTTAAAGTACAAACATAACTTAGTAGATAAACGAGTCTTTCCAGTAACAGTCCAAGTAGAACATTAGTAAGCTATAATAGGTATAGTTTAGGAGAATGCTATTCATTACTTCTAGTACAATGAAGCACACAAAGAGTCAATACCATACTGAACATATAGTGAAGAGAATCAAACAATACCATACGGAACAAACAAGTTAGGTTGCTATAGCATGAGAACACACATACAGGATCTAATTATACCAATGAATCACTAACTCATTGTTTTAAACAAAAGGTGATAGTTACATTGGGTATACATGATCATATACTTTAATGTGAATTACATGGCTTGCAAGAATTTGCAGAGGTCGTGTTTAGTTCCCCTAATCTCCTGACAGGGAGAGCGTATAGTAAGGGTTCTAGCCTTCATATTATAACCGTAATAAAACAAATACGTTTTTAGGTTATTAGTACATCCGCATGTCATTATAAACGACAACTGTGTACTTACACTTCCTTTTCTTTCACAAAGTGACGGTACCACTTGAAAGTCTAATTCAAACTATTTTCGAGTCAAGATAGTTATAAACTAGGGAAAATATACATTCTTACAAACGACAAACGGAACAGTCGAGTCTAGCTCATAACAGAAGATGCCTTGGTAGAAGGATACGATTAAAAGATAAGGACCATAATGCTAGCCTTATGATTCCTTAATGTATACACCACAGGATATATATATATATATATATATATATATATATATATATATATATATATATACTAATAGGGTCCGACAGGTAATAGGATGTGTGCTCTCCGCTTCATTTCCTGTTCCTTGTATGGTTGTGGGCTTTGAACGAATTCACCCAATCTATTTTCTACCCGATTCTATATATATGTATGCTTAGTATACATCAAGTCATCATAAGGGTACCAGGTATGGGTTAGGTTATAAGACACAGAGTCAAAGCACAGTTTTTCTAGTATAAAACATACTTTCAGTACTTTTGGTATACAAAACTAGAAACTTCCCAGTAAAGGGTTTAATCCATTTTATTAAACCAGTGCAATTTAAAAGACCTTAGGTGAGTAACTCTCTAATACCTTAGTTTATACATCATGTTTATATATAATACTAATACCCAGTAGGTAGTTGGATGTGTGCTTTCCGCCTTACTTCCTGTTCCTTGTTTGGTTGTTGGCTTAGGGCAGATTCGCTCAATTAACTTTCTATCCGATATTAGATTATATATAGTAGTATAAACTAAGCTATTATAAAAGTAGTCACTGTGGTCACTATTTTACTATAAGAAATAAGGGTTTTCTTAAAGAACTTCTTCATTAGATATAAAGGAAACATTACAACTAACTCCATGAGTAACATGTGATTACACCAGGGTTATATATGACGATGATCTAACAACCAATGGAATGTGTGCTATCCGCCTTAATTTTTGTTCCTCGTTTGGTTGTGAGCTTGAGGCAGATGCGCACAATCGATTGTTTGTTTACTCTGAGTCTTATATAAATTGTACCCACTTAGTACCCATAGAATGGGTTGTAGTGTCATTTTACTTAAACTTCCATCAAAGTAGGAAATATATGATTTTATAGAGGAACAGGCGAACTTTTCAAAACAGAACTTACAACTTACACCATTTTTACATATACATTTTCAACAACACCTTACAACTTACTCACATCACTAAAATCTTATGAACTCACCAGCTTAATTGCTGATCAATTCTTTCAAATAACTTGTATTCTCAAGAGACTATTAGACAGGTGCTCGTGCTGGGGATTCAGAAGATGGAGCATTATAGCTTCAAGTCTTGTTTTGTTATTTGTGTATGAATTCTATGTTTTGTGAACACACACATTGTAAACAATTTCTTTCGAAATGAAATGGTTGTTCATTACTTGCTTACCATATACATATCTCGTGATACTAAACATGACGTCCTCCACCCCCGAACGATTCCGCCGTTCCGGTTTTGGGGTGTGACAGATTGGTATCAGAGCATTGTTTATAGTAAACTAAGTATATCAACCGATAAAAGATATACAACTATAAATACAATGGGGCTTAAGTGCTCTGTGCTCTGGATAATGATATATTTTTAGAATATAACTATAAGTTATAAAAATATACCTACTTGCTTATACATGTACATAATAGAACTAGTGTGACGAGGAGAACATAACTAAAGTATTTAAAGGTTGGGCACTGTCGTCAACCTGAACATTTAATTAATCATAGCTAGGATCAATATAGCCTGATCAACTATATTCATTCGAGATGTGACCGACATGTGTTTGGGAATGATGTGGTGTTGCAACAGTGTTAAAACTTACCTGAACACCAGAACAAGTACATTCAGAGTTAGAATACTATAGGAGTATTTTAGTCCAGATAAATAACTTATGTGAGAACTTAAAAAACCCTTGCGGATAGGTCTATAATCTTGCAAGGTATATTCCTAAGGTTTTATATATAATCAAGATCTTATAGACTTAGAATCTGTGGTCTACGCTTCATTATCGATTCCTCTTAAGGTTGTAGTGTTGGGGTAGGATCACCTATTCGAAGGTTTGTTTAATCTTCAAATATATACAAACTTGTGTACCTTGTACAATTATAGGAGGACCCCGTAAGGATCACCCCATAAAGTTACCTTAAAGCTCATAGACTCTTTAGTCACCTTCATTCTCGCACGACAAGCCCAGATAGATGTAACCACTTCCTCATAGTAGACAACAGAAGAGTCCAGGAGGAACAAGAACAAGTTCATGAGAAGTTTTCAAAGAGGGATCAACCGAAGTAACCAAAACGTCTTACACGTCACACTAATAAATAATAATCTTGTTAAATGAGCGAGTGAAAACACTGCTCACATTATATGTTAAGGATTATTTTCTTACATGCAGCTGGTAACAGTTATTCAGGAAAACAGATATTCATTCGAGGATAGTTATTTCAAATTCATAGAGTTTATTAGGTATAGACTCTTTTATGGATTGTTTCTAGAACCCTATGGAAGTCAGGGCCCAATACATCCAGAACTAGGATAACCCTGTCTTTTCAGCTTTCGGCTTGTGTCCATTGCTTTAGACTTATTCTGTCTCATCTTTGTGTTCTTTTAGCAAAGATGCCTCCTCGCAGATCTATCAGACGCACTACTCCGATAACCCCAATACCGCCTCCTTCGCAAATCGATATGGCAGATATAAACGCTACAGTGGTTGCGGCTGTGGCAACAGCGATGGCTCAATATCACCCCATCAGTACCAGCGGAGGTGAAACGCCTACTGATTCTACTCAAGGTGAGGTTCTCGTGCGCTCGAGAGGGTTCTCCTACAAGGAATTCACCAATTGCCAGCCATTTTCCTTTAATGGGACTGAAGGAGTCATTGCCCTTATGCAATGGTTCGAGAAAACAGAGTCGATCTTCGAAATCTGTTTATGCCCAGAAGGAAGCAAAGTTAAGTTTGCTGCCTGCACCTTCTCTGGCAAGGCCCTAACATGGTGGAACAGCCATGTTAAGTCACTGACTCTATCAGTGGCTAACTCATTAGGTTAGGAAAACCTAAAAGAGTTAATGCGGGAGGAATACTCCCCGTTAGGCGAAATTCAAAAACTAGAACAAGAACTGTGGGATCTCACTATGGTCGGCTCAGACATAGTGACCTACACTGACCGGTTCAGCGAACTAGCAGCTCTATGCTCCGGGATGATTACCTCGGAGAGCAAGAAGATAGAAAGATACATTTGGGGTCTGACTGCTCCGACCCAAGGAAATGTGTTGTCTTCTAGCCCAGCCACGTTCGATAGTGCTAAGCGCCTGGCTCAGCGACTCATTGACCACCGAGTCCGCCATGGTGTAAAAGTCCCTATTCCCGAGCCGCCAAGGGAAGAGGACTATAATCCGAAGTCGGGGAACAAGAGAAAGAAGAAGCAAACAACACAGGACACCCCGCAAGAGCAACGAGCGAGTACTATGTACACCGCTACGACGCCTACTGCTTCAGCCCCTGCCGGTCGATATGCTGGAAACCTTCCGAAGTGTGGAAAGTGCAACTTTCACCACACCGGAGTATGCCGGGAAATGCAGTGTCTGAACTGCCACGGAAAGGGACACACAGTCCGTTTCTGCAGGGCACAGGCTCAACCGATCTCCCAAGTCCTTGGAGCTGAAGAAAACCAAGCCTGCCATGGCTGTGGTGTGACTGGACACCGTCAGAGGGACTGCCCAATAATAAGGAACTTAGGAGCGGATGGACGCATTCTGATGATCACCGCAGCAGAATGCACCCCGAAGTCGTCGACGAGTAGCGGTACGTTTTTCGAAGTAGTAATTACTTTTAAAATTAATTTATATTCATATAAGATTAAAATTTGGGGACAACACTTAAAAGTAACTATAACAACTCACATGTTGAAATAGGTCACAGTATTCAAGAGAACTAAAAGATCCATTTAGAGAAGCTATTATGGCTTACCATATACATCAGGGTTGTGCGCAACTAAGATGTTGCAGACTTAGAGTGAGTGACTCCGCTTAGGTCCCCATTCCTTAATTGGTTGAGGATTTGAGGCAGAATTACTCAGTCGACTGCCTGGTTCATATTAATTATTCATAACTTGTATATGGCAGGTGATGGTAGTGGTACCAAGGAGGATTATGATATAAAGTATCCCCACCAGTTATTAGAGCACTTTCGTTTGTATGTATGCGCACATAGCGGTACGATATGTAGGAGTTTTAACTTCAAATAGAAAACAGGAAACACGAGAACAGTTACAAAGAGTACATTGTCGAACATACTAGGAGTACAGTATCAGGCATAAAAGGGATACATCGTCGTATATCAGACGTTTCTTTCATTTGACCAAAACTTTGTTCAGTATAGAGTCTGTTGTTTTCATTCGTCATGAGTTGGCGTGGTCCTCACCATACTGAGATCATATGTTTCTATCGCCTCGATCGGCAAGTTCTTGAAACTTTCGTCATTCATATCGAAGGTCTGACCAAAACCTAAATTTTATCCTTCGTATACTAAACTCCCGAAGTACTCGTGCGAAGAATACTTTTCCCTCCGAAGCCTTATCTTCAGATGTCCGCAGACCGTCACGAAATACCGCTCGTCCAGCAGACCAAGTTCGAGCACAGAGGCTAAGGACGAATACGGCCCACCTATTACTATTCAGTGTATACGCGAGGGTAGTATATGATTATGATTATGCAGATTTAGTATGTGTGTTTCCGCCCTATCTCCTGTTCCTTGTTTGGTTGTGGACCTAGGGCAGAGTCGCACATCCGACCGTCTTACTAACCCTAATTATATACGACTTGTATACACGAGATAATGATAGATGGACCAAGTATGAATCCTATCATGAATGGAAGGGCAAAGTTGCCAAGTCTACGAGTGGGTATGCTGCCAATCGGAAGAGAGCAACCCCAATAGTAATACTAAGAAAACTAATTTCGGGACGAAATTCCTTCTATCGGGGGGGGGGGGGGGGTGATGTGACAACCCGAAATTTCTATTCTGTACACCCATTCACTTCAATAGAAGTCAGAACTCTTTCTGCTAACTTTCAAGCTTTTAGGAATCAGTCTGAGTGTTTTAAAGTTAGTACTGCAAGAGAGATCTGGAGAGAGGATGCCCTAGGAGTTGTTGTGAAACAATAAAGTCCCACAAACTTCAAAAGTTTGGAGTTTATGGCCCAAATGGTATTAGGGCCGTAAACCCTAATGACTATATAAGTTACACTTAGTTTATTTTTAACTTTTTTTCACATTTCCAAGTCTAGAACCATTTCTCTCTCAAGTATCATCCAAAGTTCTTCAAAAATCTTCAAGAAAGTAAGTGTTTTCTTCCTTGTTTAGTTGATATCTACCTTAATCTAGTGATCCTACATGATTTCATCCATGAAATAATTCCATTTGTGTAGATCTTTAAGTGTTCTTAGTTTCACCAAGAACACCAAGAACACACACTTGTGTTCTTGGAAATTTGGTACCCTTTCAAGCTAATCTATTGTAAGTACTCTTACCCTAGTGTGTTATAAGACCTGTTACACTTCTTAATCACCTAGAAAACACAAAGGAACTCAAGATCAAAGGTGTTTACGGTCCAAGATGTTCTTGGACCGTAAACCCTAATAAAGGGGCCATTATGTGCCTTAGTCCCTTACCAAGCCTTGGAAACTAGTCTAGATCCCATCCCTGAAGTGTATAGCACCTTAAACATCAAAAAGACCATAAACCATATGGGTTTACGGCCGTAAACACATGGAGAAATGGTCCATGGGCCGTAAACTCTATAAAGGGGTGAAATGTTGCCCTAATCACTTCCTAAGGCTTAAACATGAAGTAGGAATGCTTAGTATGACTTGTGAGGCTTCAAAACCCAAAATGGTAAAAGTACCATGAGTTTACGGCCGTAAACTCATGGGTTTACGACCGTAAACTCCAAGGGTGATGGTCACAAAACCGTAAACTCCAAAAGAGTGTCCCCTTGAACCCTAAACTCAAATACAAGGTCCTACAACCCTTAGATGCAATCCTTAGTACTTATAACACTTGAATCAAGGTGTTTCCTAGTCCCGGAAGGTGTTTCCTTTCATATAGTTGTTTATAAACACTATATTCATGTCAATATGTGTCCTCATATGTCATTTAGGACCTATTGTGTCTCGGGACTTCATTCGTGGAACTTCTAATCCTTACACGCATACCCGTTTGAATCACCCACATCAGGTGAGTTCATACCCCGTAATGAATCTTTTAACTGTTTTAACTGTTTAAGCGGGGGGGATACAAGTTGAACACAATAATAATTGTGTAAATGTTTGTTGTAAACATCTTTCAAAATGATTACTTACGTTATTTATAAGTTGTCAAAACATTTCAAAAACTCTTTTAAAAGTTATGTTGCTGTATATTTATACAAAACTTTGTTTTTATAGTACAAACATAACTTAGTAGATAAACGAGTCTTTCCAGTAACAGTCCAAGTAGAACATTAGTAAGCTATAATAGGTATAGTTTAGGAGAATGCTATTCATTACTTCTAGTACAATGAAGCACACAAAGAGTCAATCCCATACAAAACATATAGTGAAGAGAATCAAACAATACCATACAGAACAAACAAGTTAGGTTGCTATAGCATGAGAACACACATACATGATCTAATTATACCAATGAATCACTAACTCATTGTTTTAAACAAAAGGTGATAATTATATTGGGTATACATGATCATATACTTTAATGTGAATTACATGGCTTGCAAGAATTTGCAGAGGTCGTGTTTAGTTCCCCTAATCTCCTGACAGGGAGAGCGTATAGTAAGGGTTCTAGCCTTCACATTATAACCGTAATAAAACAAATACGTTTTTAGGTTATTAGTACATCCGCATGTCATTATAAACGACAACTGTGTACTTACACTTCCCTTTCTTTCACAAAGTGACGGTACCACTTGAAAGTCCAATTCAAACTATTTTCGAGTTAAGATAGTTATAAACTAGGGAAAATATACATTCTTACAAACGACAAACAGAACAGTCGAGTCTAGCTCATAACAGAAGATGCCTTGGTAGAAGGATACGATTAAAAGATAGGACCATAATGCTAGCCTTATGATTCCTTAATGTATACACCACAGGATATATATATATATATATATATATATATATATATATATATATATATATATATATATATATATATATATATATATATATATACTAATAGGGTCCGACAGGTAATAGGATGTGTGCTCTCCGCTTCATTTCCTGTTCCTTGTTTGGTTGTGGGCTTGGAACGAATTCACCCAATCTATTTTCTACCCGATTCTATATATATGTATGCTTAGTATACATCAAGTCATCATAAGGGTACCAGGTATGGGTCAGGTTATAAGACACAGAGTCAAAGCATAGTTTTTCTAGTATAAAACATACTTTCAGTACTTTTGGTATACAAAACTAGAAACTTCTCAGTAAAGGGTTTAATCCATTTTACTAAACCAGTGCAATTTAGAAGACCTTAGGTGAGTAACTCTATAATACCTTAGTTTATACATCATGTTTATATATAAAACTAATACCCAGTAGGTAGTTGGATGTGTGCTTTCCGCCTTACTTCCTGTTCCTTGTTTGGTTGTGGGCTTAGGTCAGATTCGCTCAATTAACTTTCTATCCGATATTAGATTATATATAGCAGTATAAACTAAGCTATTATAAAAGTAGTCACTGTGGTCACTATTTTACTATAAGAAATAAGGGTTTTCTTAAAGAACTTCTTCATTAGATATAAAGGAAACATTACAATTAACTCCATGAGTAACAAGTGATTACACCAGGGTTATATATGACGATGATCTAACAACCAATGGAATGTGTGCTATCCGCCTTAATTTTTGTTCCTCGTTTGGTTGTGAGCTTGAGGTAGATGCGCACAATCGATTGTTTGTTTACTCTGAGTCTTATATAACTTGTACCTACTTAGTACCCATAGAATGGGTTGTAGTGTCATTTTACTTAAACTTCCATCAAAGTAGGAAATATATGATTTTCTAGAGGAACAGACAAACTTTTCAAAACAGAACTTACAACTTACACCATTTTTACATATACATTTTCAACAATACCTTACAACTTACTCACATCACTAAAATCTTATGAACTCACCAGCTTAATTGCTGATCAACTCTTTCAAATAACTTGTATTCTCAAGAGACTATTAAACAGGTGCTCGTGTTGGGGATTCAGAAGATGGAGCATTATAGCTTCAAGTCTTGTTTTGTTATTTGTGTATGAATTCTATGTTTTGTGAACACACACATTGTAAACAATTTCTTTCGAAATGAAATGGTTGTTCATTACTTGCTTACCATATACATATCTCGTGATACTAAACATGACGTCCTCCACCCCCGAACGATTCCGTCGTTCTGGTTTTGGGGTGTGACAGTTTTTCGGCATTAAAACAAATGGGAGGAATCTTTTGAATGGATAGGTTGAATCTGTTTCATAGGATAAAGAAATTGTAAAGGAAGTAAGGAACTGAAACAAATGGTTGACCATTTAATAAAGTCTTTGGATAAACCCCAGATGAACCTTTGCCTATGGATCAACTTAATCTTTTGTTAGGTAAGTTATTTATAAATCATAATGTTTATAAGTATAATCATTCTTTCATTTTTTTCCTAAGAAGTTCCCTTGCAATTTTGGTTTTTATATTTAAGGTTTTTTCCTAAAAATTTCTGATTCGATTTTATGGCTTGCATATGTATGAAATGCATATGAATGATGCATGACATTACTTAAATTCCATTTAAGGATATTAGTTTCCACCATCAACTTTGGTTTTCTAGCTATATGATAAGCTACATGAATATGTTATAGATTCAGATGTTAATTGGTAGGCTTCAAGAAACCGAAGATTGGTTGTATGACGATGGGAAGAGGAAACTGAAGGCTCATTTCTAGCTACACTTTATGAACTCAAAAAGGTTTTATTTTCGCATTTTTTCAATTTTTTTCTTATATATCTATCTATTGATCTATTTTCAATATCTAACACGCACAAATAATTTATTAGTTAGTTGATCCCATTGAACAATGTTACAAGGAGCACACAAAAAGTAGATATTTTCTAGACCATTTGGTTAGTCTTATTAAATTTTTGATGGAAATTTAACAATAAATAATAATTTTCATGTTGCTTCTTAATCTTAAAGTATAAATAAAGAAAATGTTATTAACTTTTGTGTTGGCCATTTTTAGTGTTGTAATCTCTTTTACTAATTAAATATTTTCATTTCAGGTTGGAATGGAAACTCTTCCTTTGCACTTGCTTCAATCTCAGTTATCTGTTATGTTTGTATAATGCAGGTTATCATGAGTCAGGATTTGATTACATCCTTATTTGCCCTTCCTTCTCAAATCCATCTCACTATGGAAGTCAAAAGTTGATACACATTCATCTCCATCTAATCCCACCGTAAAGCAGCCCAATCTAGATATGATTACTAATTATAGTGTTCGATGTGATTTACTTCTTTCCCGCTATGTCCAAAAAGGATAGTGTGACAACCCAAAATTTCTATCTCGATCAATGGATCAATTTAATCAAAGATAGACTCATTTCGCTAGCTTTTAGCACTGTTTGGGGTCTATTTGAGTGTTCTAAATCCAGTACAATTAAGGTAGGAACCTAGAAATGGGATAACACGATGCATGTCAAGCAAAATCGGGCCAAACACTCCAACACATGGAGTGTGCGGCTGCACACTTGAGTGTAGGGCCACACACAGGTGTGTGCGGCCGTACACCCATCCCAACCGCACACTCCCACCTATATATTCAACACTTAGTCATTTTGAAAACTTTTTCCACTTCTTCAAAGCTAGAACTCGTTTTCTCTCAAGTATCATCCAAAGTTTCACTTCAATCTTCAAACAAGTGAGTGATTCATCCTTTAAATAGCTAATATATGACCTTAACTAGCCTTTTCCCTTGATTTGATCCATGAAAACACCTATTTGGTGTTGGATCACCAAGAACACAAAGAACACCAAGAACACACACTACTTTTGGGGCTTCTAACTACACTTTTAAGCCTCTAAATCGGGTATACACTTGCAGTAGCTTGTTATAAGCTAAAGACCCTTGAATTTACACTTAAAAAACGCCATTTCATATGATCTTCAAGTGTGTACGGCCGCACACACCATGTGTACGGCCGCACACACCAAGTATAGCCGCACACACTCTTTTTAAGTCCAAAAATGGCAATGAACTCCATATAAGGCTAAAGCATGAAGTAAGAAACCTTCCTAGATGAGTCCTAAAGCCTTAAAATACGTTTTGGCACATTCCATAGGGAGCGTGCAGCCGCACACACACCCTGGCCGTACACACACAAATAGTGTGTAATTTGACCATACACTCCCTTGTATAGCCATATACCCCTTATATACAATCATATATGGTTGTAACACTTCAAAATAAGTGTTTACTAGTCCATAAGGTGGTTTAAATTCAATAATTAGTTGTTATAAGCACTAATTGTATTCATATATGTATCATTATATGTTAAATAGGATCCGCATGTGTGTTCAAGTCTTCACTTGACACTTAGCATCCTATACCATCCGTTCATCCAAACCACTCACTACAGGTCAGTTCATACCCCTTAATTAACCTTTTAAATGTTTTTAAATGCTTTTATGGGGGGGGGGATACAAGTTGATCTATTATAGTTATTATATCAATCACATGTGATTAATACCTACCAGTCTAGTGGATTTCTTACTTTTCAAACTATGTTTTCAACAACTACTTTTCAAACGGTTTTATCAAACTCTTTTACATATTAAATGGTTTTATCAAACTCTTTTACATGTCAAATACTTTTACTTCAAATCTTTTACACTTATATTCTGTTAAATATATATCTGTGTAGATATAGTTATATAAGTAGGATTGAAAGGACTTAGAACTGATAACTCACCTTACCTCCTGTTCCTCGTTGGGTTGTGGACATAGGGTATCGGTTATTTGTCCGAAGGTCGTTTGAATCCTAGTTATATATCACGTATATGTATATAGATATAAAGGTTCCTTCTTTCTATTTTCAATACCCTTGGGTAGCAAGGGTATACATTCGTGTTCATACGTACAAGTCATATTACTAGTAAACTACAATAGGCGTAGTTTAGGAAGTTACTAATACTATTACTAGAACAATGAATCATACAATGAGTCAGTTCATACATGAGTCGATACATGCTAGATAGAGAGAGAACACACAATACAGCTAGTACACACAGTACATTACAATACATGCTAGACAGGGAGAGAACACACAATACAGCTAGTACACACAGTACTTTACAATACAGGCTAGACAGAGGGAGAACATACAATACAGCTAGCACATACATTACATATACATTTCTTCAGTTATGTGAGTCACGTAACGGGGCATGGCATCACCTGTCATGGCCCGTTTTGTATCCAGAATCTCCTTAAATGGAGAGCGTATGAGTTTGTGTATAGATGTATACTGGATTGACTATCCTACACCTTGCTGCTCGCTACAGTGGGACTTGCAAGTCTACGGGTGCCAAACGTCATTTCTTACGACGTCTTACATCGTCGTTTTTCTATAAGTCGGTAGCAGGATACAGGCCGATCACATGTTACTTTAAATTACAATTGGTTTAAGGTAGTTAGTACAGCAGTAGTTACAATACTACAGTACTATTTCATTTTCCCATTACATTCACTTTGTGATCTTCACACCATATACAGTAATGTAAAAACTATATTTTTGGTAAATGATAGTCATATTTGGGAAAATACACGCTCTTACAAGAGACACACACACAGTTACTAGATGCCTTGGTAGAAGGCTACTTTTAGTAGGAAACATAGGGTTTTCTAGGAGATTGAAAACTTTTACATACTTACACATTAGATACTTACAAGCACTTTCATACAAATACAAACATTAAAATACTTATGATCTCACCAGCTTTAAAGCTGATACTCTCTTTCAAAATAACTTGTATCCTCAGGTCACCAGTAGACAGGTACCGATGCAAGGTTTAGAGAAGATGGAGCTCGTTCAAGACTCATCTTTCATTTTGATTTATATTTTGGTGTCTATATAACTTGACAGAACACACTTGTATTAAATTTATATTATTAATGCAATGGATGATGTTGTTGCTTGTTTACTACTATTCATTGTTGTGATACTGTACATGACGTCCTCTGCCCCCAGAACGTTTTCCCCTTTCCTGGTTTTGGGGTGTGACAGATAGAGTGGTGCAACTTTTAAAAAATATAAGGATGTGCAACTTCTTCTGTCTTTTGTTGTATCTGATTAAATTTATTTGTAAATTTATTAATTTAACAATCGAAACCGTATAATTACATTTTAATCGAACACCTTCTACCCCACGCAACGCGTGTGATACCCTTCTAGTTGTTATTATAATCTATAAAACCCATCAGCAGCTACCGCAACCACGACAACCGTCGCTGCAGGAAGACCGCAGGAGGGTGATTCGTCATGGAACTGGGAATTCAACAACACGACGCCACCAGAGATTGATGGGACCCAGGACCCGATTTCCATGATGAGATGAATTTACAATGTTGGGGGTTTTTTTTGACACCTGCTCCCGTCCGAAGAAATTGAGGGTTCGTTTCGCGCTGAACCTACTTCGCTTGGGAGAGAAGGATTGGTGGAAATTTGTGATGGATGAATATTCTCTTGTAGAGCATACTACAATGACATGGGAGAGATTTCCTGGTTTTGGGGTGTAACAGATTGGTATCAGAGCTTTGTTTATAGTGAATTGAGTATATCAACCCATAAAAGATATACAGACTATAAATACAATGGGATTAAAATACTCTGACCAAGAGTTTATACTTTTAAATAATAAAATATTTAATTAAGTATACATGCCTGCGTTCATACTAAAATCAGTGTCACTAGGACAAAACAAAAGTATTACGATTGTTGGGCAACACAAGTAGACTTAGAGACACATAGTCAAAACTGGGAAGATATAGCCTGATCAACCATATTATCCGAGGGTTGACTAGCATGTGCCTAAGTGTGGTTGTGAGGTTGCAACAAGTCTAAAAACTTACCCACAATACCACAATGAGAACAATAGAAAATAAACCAAAAATACTATAGGGGTTTTTTGTGTTACTATAAACTACTTATGTGCTAGATTCTTATATCCCTTTTCTCGCGTAGATCATGGCTGGATTCCATCCCTACGACAATTTGTAATTCCCTAACCAAGATAATGGAGGAGGGTTTGATGCTGATCCAGGAAATGACCACCCAATCCCCGTGGATGGTCACCAGGCTGAAGGCTTCGCAGATGGTTCTGACTCCGAGCCTGAAGTTGAGAACCTACCCCCGATGGCTCTTGTTCCAAATCCTAACCCTCGTCCGGCTTTTCAAGGCCCGACGCCTCCGTGGGTGGAAAGTTTGGAAACATGGAGCCAAGGACAGGATCAGCCCATGCCATTGAATGGAGACCGAAGCTTTTATGACCTGAGCGAAGGAGGCTCAACAGACAGAGTCTTGCCAATCCTGGTCCGCAGAGTGGCCCGAAATGAGATTCAAGGCAGGACAGCCCTCCATCAAATCACAGAAGTTGTCACCAATGCGAGAATGCATACCCTCCGCACCATTCGTCTAGAAGATGCTCGTGACAGATCTAGAGTAGACCATGAGACCCTGCAGCAAGAGCTAGCTGAAACTCGAGCTGAAGTCATAGAGCTCCGAGTACGCCAAAGGGTGTACGAAAGGCACCTCATTGATATGGAGCGTCAGCTGGCTGAACTAAGGGTTCACCCAAGGGATAACCGTCACCAGTAGGAGATATTCTACCTTTCTTTCCTTGGTGGAAAGAATAGTCTTCCTATATATGCTCTAAGTACCACTTTTCTAAGTAACTAACTTTGTACTATAAGTACTTTCTAGTTAGGCCAGTATGACGTCAAAACTTTTGCTACTTCGGATATGATGTAAGACCTACTCCAAGGTCATTTTTCCCAAATATATTACATCTTAAATATCAATGATATTGTTAGTCGGCTAAATTCTGTGCCAATCCCTGTTCAGATACTTTCGTTGTGCTATCGTTAGAATCCTATCTAAACCCTCACTTCGTCGAATTAATGAGCTATGGTGAATTAGCTCAAGGATTCCTTCCAATATTTGCCGAAGGTTGGATAGCAATTGTCTTATAACCATTCTATGAACTTACTTCTACTCTTTACTAGGACTGCATCATAGGGATGTAGGTAAAAGCCTCGAGAACTTACTCCTACTCTTTACATGAATGGTCGAAATACTCCTAAGTTCAACCCTAACCACTCACGAACTCATTTTCTTTTGCATAACAGAATCATGTCGTCACCCAGGAATAACCAGCCGAGCAACGAAACCACTATCCTTCATATCGACTCCGCTACGTTCCAAACAGTGGTAACAGCTGCCGTGGCAGCTGTCCTTGCATACCTCAACGCTAACAGCCCGAGCAAGGCTGGCGAGGGGGTTGAAAATTTCGATCGTTGTATCGATTCGGGAAGCCAACAAATGATAACAGTCACAGACTCACAAAGCCGAAAAACAGAGAACAAGAAACGAAAGCGCCAAGCCCAGAAGGAGCACAAGCGATCCCAAAGACTTACCATGCAACAGCAACAAGTGGCAACCCCTGCCATCCCAGTACCGATTAGACCATACGAGGGAAAACTTCCGAAGTGTGACAAGTGTAGCTTTCATCATAATGGGGCTTGCCATGAAATCCAATGTTGCAATTGCCTGAAAATAGGGCACCATGCTCGTAGCTGTGGAGCACCGGAACGACCCATCACTCAAGCCCCTGACATCGGAGTCAGCCAGGATTACTATGGTGCCGGTGAAATCGGACACCTTAAGAGGAATTGTTCGAAAAGGAGGAGCAGCGAAAGCGACCGTGTCTACATAACCCTGACCCGACACATCATTTCCACCACCGATGCGGGTGCTAGCCAGAGGTGTCATTTATGTGGTGAGATAGGACATCTCAAGAAGGATTGTCCAATAATGAAGAACTCTGGCGCAGACGGGAAGATACTAAGGATCACAGCCGCAGGAGAGACTACTCCGGACCCACGTTGAAATATTAGGGCGTTCCGTTTTATTAGACTTACAAACTGTTAAAAACTAGTGCAAATCGAGTCTTATCTTTTTAGCGAGATCCCGTCAGTCATGGGACTCTCGTGCTGCGTATACTTTCTTTTTGTGGTATACCCTGTTCGCAGCAGTAGTCTTATAGATAAACCTAAGGTACTTAAACTCTATAGAAGTTGCACTGTGATGTTTTGTAACCCCTTTATGATCTAGTCTAAAGCCTTTTATTTCGAATAATCCGACATTATCGTTTAACTTGAGTAAATGCGATCCTCACAATGCCAGTTTCATGTGTAAATTCTTTTCTCCAAAATCGCCTTTCTAGCGAAGCCGTCATTCCAGAACTCCGAGGTACTCATGCAGAGAGTACCTTATGTCTCGTATCCTTCCCGAAGACACTTCAGCAAAACTCCCCAGAGTACCACTCGTACAGTACGTCAAGTTCAACCCGAAGACCCATACGATTGATCTATCACTGGAGAAGGTATACGCAAGGGTGGTTTATAATCAAGGTTCTAAAGGCTTAGAATTGATGATTCCACTTTAACTTCTTTTCCTTGTTTGGATGTGAGCTTAAGCAAGAATCACTTATTCGACTACCTTTTCAGTCTTAATTATATACGACTCGTATACACGAAGCAGTGATTGATGAACCAAATATGACTTCTGATATGAACTTTAGGACGAAGACTGCCCAAGACTACGAGTGATCGTACCGCCATACGAAGAAACTTAGAATCCAATCAGATGCTTTTCCCACATAGGACCGAAAACTCCAAGGATTACCCCCGCAACGTCAAGTCGAGTTCAGAATCGACTTAGTTCCAGGGGCTACCCAGTAGCCAAATCGCCCTATCGCCTAAAACCTGCAGAGATGCAAGGACTGTCCTGTAAACTTAACGAAATGCTCAGCAAGAATTTCATAACCAAGTTACCCAAGACAACGTGTGGACTTGATACCATATGGGTCATCGTCGACAGATTGAACAAATCCGCACACTTCCTGTCTATCAAGGAAACAGACAAGATGGAGAAGCTTACAAGAACTTACCTTCGGGAGATTGTACGACTACACAGTGTTCCCATATCTATTATCTCGGACAGAGATAGTAGGTTCACTTCGAGGTTCTGGTAGTCGCTACAAAGTTCCCTAGGAACTAGGCTGGACATGAGTACAACCTACCATCCACAGACAGACGGGCAAAGTGAGAGGACTATCCAAACCTTGGAAGATATGTTGCGAGCCTGTGTGATTGACTTTGGGAAAGCATGGGATACTTATTTACCCCTTGTCGAATTTTCCTACAACAACAGTTATCACACGAGCATAAAGGCTGCTCCATTCGAGGCCCTCTATGGCCGAAAGTGCAGATCCCCTCTGTGCTGGGCTGAGGTGGGTGATACCCAGTTAGCTAAAGGACGAGTTCCTGAAAGCACTCTCACGGGTCCGGAGATCATTCGGGAAACGACAGAGAAGATCGTTCAGATTCGTGAACGATTAAAAGCCTCTAGAGACCGACAGAAAAGCTACGCTGATAAACGAAGGAAACCGTTGGAATTCCAGGTGGGCGACCGTGTTCTATTGAAGGTCTCACCCTGGAAGGGTTTGATACGCTTCGGAAAGCGTGGAAAGCTAAATCCAAGGTACATAGGGCCTTTCGAGATTCTTGCCAGAATCGGCCCTGTAGCTTACAAACTTAACTTACCTCGTGAACTTAGTAACGTACATTCTACTTTCCACATCTCGAACTTGAAAAAGTGTCTGTCCAACGAGACTCTTGTAATCCCACTCGACGAGATCGAGATCAACGAGAGCCTCAACTTCGTGGAAGAACCTGTAGAGATCATGGACCGAGAGGTCAAGCAAACAAAGCAAAGCCGTATCTCGATAGTGAAGGTTCGCTGGAACGCCAAGCGAGGACCTGAATTCACTTGGGAGCGAGAGGATCAGATGAAACTGAATATATCCTCATCTTTTTGCGTAGTTATTTGTAACTACTTATTAGCTTAAACTCTAATTTCGGGACGAAATTCCTTCTAACAGGGGGATGATGTGACAACCCAAAATTTCTATCTCGATCAATGGATCAATTTAATCAAAGATAGACTCATTTCGCTAGCTTTTAGCACTGTTTGGGGTCTATTTGAGTGTTCTAAATCCAGTACAATTAAGGTAGGAACCTAGAAATGGGATAACACGATGCATATCAAGCAAATCGGGCCAACCACTCCAACACATGGAGTGTGCGGCCGCACACTTGAGTGTACGGCCACACACAGGTGTGTCCGGCCGCACACCCATCCCAACCACACACTCCCACCTATATATTCAACACTTAGTCATTTTGAACACTTTTTCCACTTCTTCAAAGCTAGAACTCGTTTTCTCTCAAGTATCATCCAAAGTTTCACTTCAATCTTCAAACAAGTGAGTGATTCATCCTTTGAATAGCTAATATATGACCTTAACTAGCCTTCTCCCTTGATTTGATCCATGAAAACACCTATTTGGTGTTGGATCACCAAGAACACCAAGAACACACACTACTTTTGGGGCTTCTAACTACACTTTTAAGCCTCTAAATCGGGTATACACTTGTAGTAGCTTGTTATAACCTAAAGACCCTTGAATTTACACATGAAAAACGCCATTTCATATGATCTTCAAGTGTGTACGGCCACACACACCATGTGTACGGCCGCACACACCAAGTATAACCGCACACACTCTTTTTAGGTCCAAAAATGGAAATGAACTCCATATAAGGCTAAAACATGAAGTAAGAAACCTTCCTAGATGAGTCCTAAAGCCTTAAAATACATTTTGGCACATTCCATAGGGAGTGTGCGGCCGTACACACACCCTGGCCACACACATACAAATAGTGTGTAATTTGACCATACACTCCCTTGTATAGCCATATACCCCTTATATACAATCATATATGGTTGTAACACATCAAAATAAGTGTTTACTAGTCCCTAAGGTGGTTCAAATTCAATAATTAGTTGTTATAAGCACTAATTGTATTCATATATGTATCATTATATGTTAAATAGGATCTGCATGTGTGTTCAAGTCTTCACTTGACACTTAGCATCCTATACCATCCGTTCATCCAAACCACTCACTACAGGTGAACTCAAACCCCTTAATTAACCTTTTAAATGTTTTTAAATGCTGTTATGGGGGGATACAAGTTGATCTATTATAGTTATTATATAAATCACATGTGATTAATAACTACCAGTCTAGTGGATTTCTTACTTTTCAAACTGTGTTTTCAACAAACTACTTTTCAAACGGTTTTATCAAACTCTTTTACATATTAAATGGTTTTATCAAACTCTTTTACATGTCAAATACTTTTACTTCAAATCTTTTACACTTATATTCTGTTAAATATATATCTGTATAGATATAGTTATATAAGTAGGATTGAAAGGACTTAGAACTGATAACTCACCTTACCTCCTGTTCCTCGTTGGGTTGTGGACTTAGGGTATCGGTTATTTGTCCGAAGGTCGTTTGAATCCTAGTTATATATCATGTATATGTATATAGATATAAAGGTTCCTTCTTTCTATTTTCAATACCCTTGGGTAGGAAGGGTATACATTCGTGTTCATACGTACAAGTCATATTACTAGTAAACTACAATAGGCGTAGTTTAGGAAGTTACTAATACTATTACTAGAACAATGAATCATACAATGAGTCAGTTCATACATGAGTCGATACATGCTAGATAGAGAGAGAACACACAATACAGCTAGTACACACAATACATTACAATACATGCTAGACAGGGAGAGAACACACAATACAGCTAGTACACACAGTACTTTACAATACAGGGTAGACAGAGGGAGAACATACAATACAGCTAGCACATACATTACATATACATTTCTTCAGTTATGTGAGCCACGTAACGGGGCATGGCATCACCTGTCATGGCCCGTTTTGTATCCAGAATCTCCTTAAATGGAGAGCGTATGAGTTTGTGTATAGATGTATACTGGATTGACTATCCTACACCTTGCTGCTCGCTACAGTGGGACTTACAAGTCTACGGGTGCCAAACGTCATTTCTTACGACGTCTTACATCGTCGTTTTTCTATGAGTCGGTAGCAGGATACAGGCCGATCCCATGTTACTTTAAATTACAATTGGTTTAAGGTAGTTAGTACAACAGCAGTTACAACACTACAATACTATTTCATTTTCCCATTACATTCACTTTGTGATCTTCACACCATATACAGTAATGTAAAAACTATATTTTTGGTAAATGATAGTCATATTTGAGAAAATACACGCTCTTACAAGAGACACACACACAGTTACTAGATGCCTTGGTAGAAGGCTACTTTTAGTAGGAAACATAGGGTTTTCTAGGAGATTCAAAACTTTTACATACTTACACATTACATACTTACAAGCACTTTCATACAAATACAGACATTAAAATACTTATGATCTCACCAGCTTTAAAGCTGATACTCTCTTTCAAAATAACTTGTATCCTCAGGTCACCAGTAGACAGGTACCGATGCAAGGTTTAGAGAAGATGGAGCTCGTTCAAGACTCATCTTTCATTTTGATTTACATTTTGGTGTATATATAACTTGACAGAACACACTCGTATTAAAATTATATTATTAATGCAATGGATGATGTTGTTGCTTGTTTACTACTATTCATTGTTGTGATACTGTACATGACGTCCTCCGCCCCAGAACGTTTTCCCCTTTCTTGGTTTTGGGGTGTGACAGATAGAGTGGTGCAACTTTTAAAAAAGATAAAGATGTGCAACTTCTTCTGTCTTTTGTTGTATCTGATTAAATTTATTTGTAAATTTATTAATTTAACAATCGAAACCGTATAATTACATTTTAATCGAACACCTTCTACCCCACGCAACGTGTGTGATACCCTTCTAGTTGTTATTATAATCTATAAAACCCATCAGCAGCTACCGCAACCACGACAACCGTCGCTGCAGGAAGACCGCATGAGGGTGATTCGTCATGGAACTGGGAATTCAACAACACGACGCCACCAGAGATTGATGGGACCCAGGACCCGATTTCCATGATGAGATGAATTTACAATGTTGGGGGTTTTTTTTGACACCTGCTCCCGTCCGGAGAAATTGAGGGTTCGTTTCGCGCTGAACCTACTTCGCTTGGGAGAGAAGGATTGGTGGAAATTTGTGATGGATGAATATTCTCTTGTAGAGCATACTACAATGACATGGGAGAGATTTACTGAGATGTTCAGAGATGCGTTTGCACCAGTGGTTGAGAGAGAGAGAGAGGTTGGCCCATGAGTTCCTGCCTCTCAAGCAGAAAACAGAGATGGTGACTAAGATCACATTGATGTTCCATGAGATGGACCTATTTTTCCCTAAGCACGTGTTGAAAGTGCAGGCATGTGTGAGTCGGTATCTGAGCTTTCTGAGGAGGGATATCCATGAGTTCATGGTGAACACCTCGTACCGGACATTGGCTGAGCTGTAGACCATTTCCAAGAGGAGAGAGATCGATCCGGAGACCCTGGTGAGATAGGAGAGGGAGATTAAAGCGTAGGATAGGAGACTAGTGCAGTCACAACCGATGACTAAGAGGCCGAAGCCCGCTGACTCGAGTGCTAGAAGCCAGAAGGGCCGCACTTCCAACATGTGCTGCAAGGGACACGAGGGACCCTATCGATCAGGGATTATTTGCTACATGTATGGAAAGGAGGGGCATATGGTGAAGTATTGCCCCAAGGGATTTCGGGTTTGTTTCAATTGCAACCAAACGAGTGACTTAAGGGCTGAATGTCCTTAGCTTGAATCAAGGATGATTCATACTCTGTCCCCTGCGACCTTATTTATTACTGATGGATGGAAGAGGAAGGATGAGGCTCCGAGGGCTCGAGGGAGAGCATTTCAATTGACAGCAGAGGAGGCCAGAGCACCACTGGACGTCATGGCCGGTACGTGTTCATAATTTATTTATTTATGTTTGCTTATGATATTTCTCATGTTAGGTACTTTTATTTTGAACTCTGTATCTACCATAATGCTATTTGACTCGGGTGCGAGTCGGTCTATTGTCTTATCATCCTTTTGTCGTGGTTTTAGTATCGCACGGGAGGCCTTGTCTAGAAATTTATGATTTCTATAGCTGACGAGCATGCGGTCTCTGCTACAGATATATGTCGGGGCTGTGTACTGGAGATCTTTGGTGTTGGGTATGAAATAGATCTTATCCCTATTGCAATGGGAGATGTATGTGTTATCGTGGGTATAGATTGGTTGAGCCAGTTTGGAGCTCTGATTGACTGTGAGCGGCAGTTGGTGACGTTTCAAGATCCTAGTGGGGGAGTGTTGACCATTTACAGCGAGGGTGCTAGGTCAGGATCAACTTTATGTTCTGTCGCCAGGGCGAGGCAGTGTTTATAGCATGGGTACATGGGATATCTGGAATGTGTGGTGGATACTCAGGTTGATGAGAAGTGATTGTTAGGGGCAGGATCCTTGAATCATATTCAGTAATCTCGAATACTTATAAAGCCTCAGGATCCTTAAACATATCCTACGATCCTGACTATTACCACTAATATTTCTAACACTTATAAGGGCTATATTTTCTTTATTTTTCTCACATGTGCAGAACGAGTCAACAGATAATGTTCATATGCTAATTCTGGAGGATCCCATAATTATCGGACTTCTTGTTATTAGCATTAGACTCTATATAGAACATGTAACTAGAACACTAGAGACACATTTTTCTCATATACGACAATTGTACTTGCATTCAAACATTTATGAATGTATTCAACATTTTATATCAATAAAATTATCAAGTCAGGTGTTCATTATCATCTCCCAAGGTTTTATGTCAGAGATCCTATCATGAATCATGGGTTTTCCTTGTAACTCACTTGTGTCACTTTGATTATCATTTCTTACTTGATTTACCGCGAACATCACAACCTCTCATACAATTTGGTTAGATTTTACTTAGTTGATTTTTTACTAAAACAATTTGGCTCCCACCGTGGGGCCGTGGTGTTCAAAATCTTTCAGAAAATCATGTCTACACAACTAACCATATCTTCCTCGTCCATTCCTACCATTTCCTCTAAAAACTTTCCACCACCTCCATCCGAAGGTCCCAAAAAGACTTACGTTGCACCAAAGAAAAGCACTCCTCCAGTTGTTACTCAAGGATCCTAGGATCCTCCTATAGGAATCTCCAACAATGAGCTCTTCAGTATGATGAGGAGATTGGAACGACAAGTGACCCAACATCAAGAGGACTACAAGAGGTTACTCAAGGAAATGGAGAGAATGAGGGCGGAGATCTATAAAACTGAAGGATCATCACCCTCGATCATGCAACCCAAGATCCTGAACTTTGATAATACAAGATCCTCTGGAAACTGCCGAGAGATACGATCCTCGATACCAACATCTGCTCCAACCTGGGGTGCAGCTCCTAACGAGCAAGCTCATGTGACCCATGATCCCAATGAAATCTTCGTTAGACCAAATACAGAGGATCCTGGTAACTTCGTGAATAATAATGCTTTTAACACTAACTCTATGGACCTTGATATAGGTTTAAGATCGATTATGGCTAAGGAGCTTCACTAATTAAGACAAATGATGTAAAGCGTGCCTGTAGTAGTTCAACTTATACCGGAAGTATTCCCCACAAGCCACAGGATCTCAAGATTTGCTCCCGCAATAGCTGATACCAAAGTCCCAAAGCCCTTCCAAACGCCCAACATGAAGCCTTATGATGGGACCACATACCATGAGGAGCATGTGACACAGTATAGGGAAAGAATGGAGATCATCCCCATTCCCACACACTTGAAGGAATCTTTCTTGTGCAAGGGTTTTGGTTTAACCCTCAAAGGTTTAGCCTTAAAATGGCTTCTTAATGTTCCTCGTTACTCTATTAGTTCATTTGCTCACTTAGTTAATTTGTTCAATAATCAATTTTCTTGTAGAAGAACATTTGAAAAGATCACTAGCGATCTTTATTGAATGCTTTAGGATGCTAAGGAACCCTTAGGACTTTTGTGAATAGGTTTGGAAGGGAAACTTTAAGTATCCCCAAAATTGATATGGCGACTGAAGTTGAAGCCTTTAAAATGGGCTTAAAAAAGGACTCTCCTTTCTACGAAGAGCTTGTAATGACCCTATGCAAGAGAATGGTGAGGTCCGAAGTAGAGCATTAAGATTTATAAGGCTTGAAGAAGACAAGGAGATCAAAAAAAGGAGCGAACCACCAAGCTCATACGATCAACCTAATAGGAAGGTCGACTCATCGGCATAAAGATCATAGAAGTCAAAACCATATTCCAAACCTGATCATCATAGGGTTAATGCCCTTGGAGATGAAGGAGAGGAAGAAGAATTTCCTAAGATTACTGACTATTGCATTTCTATGGATATTTCAGGTATAATATTTGCTATTAAGGATCTTGGCGAAAAATCAAGATGGC
Source organism: Lactuca virosa (assembly GCF_052849685.1). Taxonomy (NCBI): domain Eukaryota; kingdom Viridiplantae; phylum Streptophyta; class Magnoliopsida; order Asterales; family Asteraceae; genus Lactuca; species Lactuca virosa. The sequence continues at coordinate 299,860,063 of NC_136429.1, read as the reverse complement.
CAAGGAAGGGAGAAAAATCCACCACTTGGAAAGACAAATCCAAATGGTGTTCATACCATAATGACTTTGGTCATCTCACAGATGATTGCATAATTGTCAGGAAGGAGATCAACTACCTCTTAGGCAATGGATACGTCAAATAAATCCATGGAAGAAGAAATGAAAGATCCAAAGAGAAAGATCAAGATACTAAGAAGATCCTTGATAAGCCAGGATCCCCTCATGGTGATGCCAAGGTAATCAATGGGATCTCTGGAGGATCTGACATTTGTGGTACCTCTTATGATGCAGCAAAAAGGCATGCCAAGGTGTCAAAAATAGAAAAAGAAGAAAGGCCACAGAAGAATATGTCAATCACAAACGAGAAGGAGATCACCTTCAACGAAGCAGATAGACATGACATCCAGGATCCTCACCATGATAGATTGGTGATCACTATTTATATCGCCCACCATTTCGTCAAAAGGACCCTTGTCGGCGGAGGATCCTCAGTCAACATTATACTCTTGGATGCTTTAAAAAGAATGAACATCCCAGAGTCTGAAATAATCAAAAGATCCTAAATATTAATAGGATTCAGTGCGGAAACAAAACATACAGTTGGCAAAATAAAGCTACCTATCTACATTGAGGGGGTAAACTCTATGCACCGTTTTTGTGTATTAGATACATTATCCTCTTATAATGTTATACTAGGTAGACCATGGATCCATGAAATGAAGGCATTTCCATCGACATATCATCAATGTGTGAAGATGCCCACCCTATGGGGGACAGTGAAGATCACATGTGATCAACAAGAATCCAAAGAGTGTTACAAGACCTCGATGAAATCTTTAACAATACTTCGACAAGCATAGAAATTAAAGCCGGGGGCACAAGATGAGCTAGGAACAAGAGATTAAGATGGAAAGGAAGTGGCCCTGAACCTCGAGGATCATGACGCCAAAGTTCTCATAGGATCCCCAATACTAGTACCAATCAAACAAGGACTAATAAAGTTCCTCAAAGCTATAAGCAAGACATTTTCATGGAAGCACGAGGACATCACAGGTATAGACAATAATATAATACCCCATAAACTTAAAATTAATACTACTTTAAGACCGATACACCAAAAGGGAAGGAAGTTTGCAGCATAGAGAAACCAAATTATACAAGAAGAAGTAGTAAAACTTCTTAAAGTAAGAATGATCAAGAAAGTGAAGTTCCCAAGGTGGCTAGCTAACATGGTCATAATAAAAAAGAAGAGTGAAAAATGGATGGTATGTGTGTATTATATGGATCTCAACAACGCTTGTCCCAAGGATCCTTTCCCTCTACCACACATAGACTCCATAACAGACGCCACAACTGGTTATGAGTTACTAAAATTCATGAATGCATCATCAAGGTTCCAACAAATACAAATTGAACCATATTACCAAGAGGATACAACATTCATAAACCCAACAGGTATATATTGTTATACTGCCATGCTATTTGGTCTTAAAAATGAAGGTGTGACATATCAAAGGCTAATCAACAGGATGTTCAAAGAGAAATTGGGGGACACCATGGAACTCTACATTCATGACATGGTGGTCAAGTCGGAGAAAGTTGAAGACTATCTCAAGGATCTTGAAGAGGCCTTTGACATACTAGATGAGTATAACATGAAGCTGAATCACTCCAAGTGTCACTTTGGAATGAGATCAGGCAAGTTCCTTAGGTACATGGTGACCAAAAGAGTAATTAAAGGAAGTCCTGAGCAAATCAAAGCAATCATTGATCTAAGATCCCCATCCTGGAAAAAGGATATTCAAAGTCTAATAGGAAGAGTGGAAGCCTTAAAGAGGTTCATCTAAAGATCCTCAGAAATATGCAAAACTTTCTACGACATCGTGAAGAAAAATAAAAGATTTGAGTGGACTAAAGGAGCATGAAGATGCTTTCCATGAGCTTAAAAGCTACCTAAGTTCAACACCCTTATTGGTAAAACCATTAGATGGAGAATCACTTCTTCTCTACCTTTCAGTATCCTTAAACGCGGTGAGTGCAGTCTTAGGTATGGATCTTAATGGGGACCAACATCCCATCTACTATGTAAGTAAAAGTCTCTTGGATCCTGAGACCAGGTACTCTCACCTTGAAAAAATTATACTTGTACTAGTAACTGGTTCTACGAAAATAAGACACTACTTTGAAACACATCCTATAAACGTAAGAACTAATTATCCTATTAAGAATGTTATGAGAAATTCAGAAATGTTAGGAAGGATGGAAAAGTGGTACGTGAAGCTAAGCACATACGGAATCAAGTATGAGCCAAGATCCGCGATAAAGTCTCAAGCACTGGCGGACTTTGTGGCTCACTTCAGTAATGATCTACAAACTGAAATAGAGATAGAAACTAAACGACTTCTAGAAGAAGAAAACACAGGAAGATGGACACTATTCGTAGATGGAGCATCAAACAAAATAGGAACTGGACTAAGGATCATACTAAAGTCACCACTGTTGGATAAGGTGTCTAAGTCCATAACTATTTCTGGTACGTAGATGACCCGGTTTGGCATGGTCCATTTTGGTTGCATGGCATCATGCATTTGGATAGACTAAAATGAGAGAAATAACACTTATGGTTTATTAATATATTATAAGTTCTAATATATTAATATTATTATTTAATTAGTATTGATCAAGAATTAATTAGGAATTAATTAAGTGATCAAAAGAAGACTAATTAAATATATGGATTGATTGTGTAAATCATCCATACTTGTATAGTGGGCTAATGCTCCATGGATTATCAAGTTGGGCTAAAACCCTTAGGATGCTCCATGGATGCTCTATGGTGGTTATAGAACCCATGGGTCATGGAAATGAAAAGTCATAACAATTAGGGTTTACATGGTGTAACCCTAATTGTAACACACTATATAAGCCTCATGTTATTCACCAAAATCGGCAACTATGCATGCAATTCAGGGCTAGCCGATTTCAAGAAGTGTGCCATTTCTCTCAAGTTTATTCCAATAGCATTTGGTGTTGTGTGAGACATTTGAGGCATCATACTTGAGGTGCTAGGCTCACAAGGTTTTCAAGGAATCAAATCAACTACAAGGTATGTAATTCTAGCTATCCTTTATGTTTAAAAGTTCCCCATGTATACTAGATAGGATTTTGAACCTTGGAAAAAGTATTTTGCAGGTATCATAGTCAAACATAGATCTAAGGTTTCTAGGGTTACATGTACACCTTAGGAGTGTTAGAATGCTCAAAACCCTTCAGTGGTATCAGGGCCTAGGCTTGTTTATTTGATACTTGATGCAAAATAGCTGAAAAAGTCGAAATTCTTGTTGTCTGCATAGGGGACTCGCCAAGCCCATAGGGGGACTCGACGAGTCCAAGCGTATCTTCAACCAACTCGGCGAGTCAGTTCATGCACTCGAAGAGTTGGTCAGGCAGAATGCAGATTTTCGATTTTGGCTTCTGGAAATGGACTAGAAACATTACCCTAAACTGTTTTGGTGTTTTAAAACTTGTTTTAGATGGTGTAATGGTTGTTCTAATCCATTTACAATGGATAACATCAAAATTTCATGTGTTCATATGTTCTTGAAATTTTGATAGGAATATTCATGTTCGTATGAGTTTTTAATAGATCATAGGAATTACTTGTTAAAATTGTTTAATGTTTAATTCATGATCATTATGTGTTTTAATGGAATCCATAATTTGTCCTCAAGTTATGGATTACCAAAAGTCTTTCTTTTAAAGTCCATTAAAGAAACACATAGGTTACATAAAATGAAAAGTCACTCATTTTATTACATCATTAACTCATAAGTTATGAAAGATGAAAAGTTTTGAATCTTACAAAACTTGCCCTCAAGTTTTGGAACATGTAAAGTCACTTTAAAAACTTTAAGTTCCAACCCCTAGAATTTTAAAAGATAAAATTCAACCCTTATACTTTATAATATTATAAGTTTAATAATAATTATATATGCATAAGAACAATGTCGTTTTACCGTTAGTAGGCCTCATTCACGAAGTCGGTCTATAAGGGGTGTATAAGGTTGTTGCCTATAAAATGGCAGCTTAATGGGTGTCGACTCTCATCCACCGCTTCCTTGATCGGTGGAGGATCGTTAGCCGAACGGGTAACACAAGGACTTTAAATCTTCATTAAAAGTATGATGAATATAAAGTAACTAAATGTTTTTTTATAAATTCCCAATCTTAGTTACTTTAGGAAAAATGTGAATAAGGTGATAACCCATGAAATTACACTTTGCACTTTGATTAAGTCGTTAGTGGAGTGTATGTGGTTAACCGGCACACTAACCTAGAATTAACAAGGTAGGCAAAGGGTAACTTAATATTTATCATAGTATCGGTGGAGCGCGTGTGGCTAACCGGCACATTGATTGAGGGGTAAATATTAAGGGTACCAAGTAATTTGCATGGTTACTTCACACCTTGTTTTGTGATCCTCGGCATGCCAGTCACAAAAGCTGAAGGGCACACTAGAGATTGAAACATGTCGTTGAATAGTTCAATGAATCTCAAAGAATCTAGGAGTTTCAAAACCAATTAAAATCTAATAATTTATTTCGTTTTTCATGGTGGAAATTGGTGAATCGTCATTCACCTACCTTTCAATTATGTTAAAGCTTAGATTACGACATCCCTCTTCTAAGTTATAATATATTGTGATTGGGTCGTAGCCTTAATGTTACATTTGGGTGTTTTATTAAGGACAATCTTTATATCTAATCTAAACTTGTCTTTCTTCTTTTTCAGATGTCTTCCAACAATGCTATTTCTGGCTCAAACCCTACCAGCTCCTTCTCTCTCATGAACCTTTGTGGGAGAGTCATCTTTGATGGATCCAAATTTACAGATTGGATCAGGAACATCAGGATGGTCACTCGGTATGAGAACAAAGAATATGTTCTCGACAAGGAGCTTAAGGTACCCCAGCCGTCTGTTACTCCTGAGGAGCTCGCTGAATATGAGGCACATGAAAGAGATGCTACCAAAGTGGCATGCATCATGTTGGTCACTATGACAGTTGAGCTCCAAAAGTCCTATGAGGACTACTATCCTTTTGAGATGCACCAGGATTTGATGGACCGCTACCATCAGAGTGCTCGTCAAGAGTCATATGAAATCATCTCCTCCATGATAACAACCCGGATGAAGGATGGTGAACCCATCACGGGCCACATGTGGAAAATGCAAAGGTATGTGGACCGTTTGATGAAGCTGAATGTGAACTTCCCCGAGGAGTTGGCAATATATATCATTTTGCACTCCTTACCTTCGTGTTATGATCAATTCCGCATGACATACCACATGAACAAGGAGGAAGTTACACTTAGAAAACTTCAAGGACTCCTAAAGACCGCTGAAAGTGGTCTTAAAGGTAAGTTAGTTTTTACCACTCCTACTCCTACTCAATACTCCACCCCTGTCTTGGCAATCGGGAAAGGTAGAGGGAAGAAGAGGAAGAACCCTTTGAAGGGTACCAAGGGTAAGAACCCTGATGGCTCCTCTACAAGTGGAACCAAGAAAGGTTTCATCACTCCTTCTTCTGACCCAAAAGAGGCTGAATGCTTCTATTGCCATGAAAAGTCGCACTGGAAGCGGAACTGCCCAAAGTACCAGCAAGATGTGAAGGATGGGAAAGTAAAACCCAACCATGCAGGTATTTACACTATATTATCTAATAACTCACCCTATTCTAAATATTTGGTCCTTGATACTAGTTGTGGTATTCATATTTGTTCTGATTTGCAAGGACTAAGAAGAAGTGAGAATGTGGAGCATGGAAAGATAAACTTGATCATGGGGAATAGGAAAGCTTCACTTGTCACAAAGATTGGAGTTTATTATTTATTGCTAAGTAGTGCGTTTACTTTAGATTTGAATAAATGTTGTTACTTGTCACACCCCCGAACCGTCAGAACGGACGGCGGAATTGTCCGGGGGCGGGTGACGTCATACGTAGTATCACAACAGTTGTATCATAGTAAGCAAAGTAAACACAACCATTACATTACAATATGAATATTTACATCTCTTTGAAAACATAGTTTGTACAAATCAGTATGTTCAAAAGTAACAAAAGATAAAGACAAGACTCCAAAAATGCTCCATTTTCTCCAAAAGCTGGCATATGTACCTGTCTATAATTGCCCTGAGAATACAAGCGATTTTGAAAACGTATCAGCATAAAGCTGGTGAGTTCATAAGCATGTTTTGTATTGGAAACTAGTCACTGAATTTGTAAAATTAATTTCTTTTCATTATAAGTAAATATCGTTTGTAACCAAACACCTTGGTTATCGAGTTCTGAAATATGTATGCATGCTTCCCAAGAAAATCCAATATTTTCTAACATGTTCGTTGAGTACTGTATGAAAGGTATGTTTCGTTTGAAACCCATGACTACCGCCAGTAAGTAAGTAGTTTTATTACTCAAATAAAATCAATAGTTAAATCGCTGGAATACCCTCCAGTAAGTAGATATATAGTTTCATTAATTAGAATAAAACTATTGAAGAAAGAAATCCCATAAACAAAGGTTAGTTTATACTTATTGTGAGTCGTATAACCATACTGATATGACCTGTGACCTCCTTGACGTTTCTTCAGGCGTCGTACGATTACAAAATTTGTCACCCCAGGCGTGCCCGCCTAACTGTAGCTAACAGTTCAGGTGTGGGATTGTCAGTCCCGAATAGATCTATTCACAAATTCCATGTTCTCCCTCCAGGAGACTCTGGTTATACTAATGGATAGGATTTATTGGTACCCCGAAGGGCATAACGAAGATAAGTCACACAATCAGGTTTTAAGTAGTTTACATGTAGTTTGGTTGTTCTCGAGTTCGAAATTGTTGTATACATTGTAGAGTTTAAATAATTATACACAAAATAATTATTTAGCAAGATGCTCTTGTTATCTGTATGGATAAACTAAATTTGTCATAGTTTATATGTTTGACTTTGCATGAAGTTTGATTCTGTAAAACCGGTAATGAAATCCCCAAACTATACCTATTATAGTTTGATTTGGTAAGTTGTGTTTATGTACTATTCTGAAAATTATGCAATTATGTTTAGAAAACGTCCCTTATGCTCCGCATATTACAAAAGGGATAAAGTGTCTAAATGTTTAACATAAAACCATTGTAATTACATCAATTTTTAAGTTGTGAAAATATTTATGTTTGGCTTGTATCCCCCCTGAAAACATTATAAAAACTTATAAAAGCGTATGGGTATGAACTCACCTATTAACATAGGATTCGGATGTACGATCGGTTACGAGTGTTGAGTGTCAACTGATGTTTCGTACTCAAGTGAATCCTATTTACATATAGCAACACATATATGTATTATATTAAGGTATTCCATGACTAAAAATGACGGGGAAACCACCTAAAAGACTTGAAAATTGCTTAGACTAAGTGTCGGAACCATAAATGATCGAACAAGGAAAGTATATGACCATTTGAGCAAGCGTGCGACCAGGGTGTGCAGCCAGGCTGTTTGGGCGGTTGCACACTGGAGTGTGCGGCCGTACAGAGGGTGTGTGCAGCCGTACACAGGGGTGTGCGACCGTACACTCCTCATTTGTGCCCGAAATGTCGATTTTGAGGTGTTCTATTGCTAATACCAAGTCCAACTAGCAAATGGAGGCCAAACTCTTCACTTTGGAGAGTCTTTAAGGTGTGTACGGCCACCTTATGAAGGTGTGCGGCCGTACACCTTCAAAGGATGAAGAACATGAAGAACATGAAGAGTTTTAGGCTTAAATCAAGGTGTCTTACCAGTATAACAAGCTGAATGATGGAGTACTTCACGTTTTTGAGGCCCTTAGAGTGTTCTTGGATGAAGTTTTTAGAGAGAGAAAGTAGTGAGAGAAAGTAGAGTGCAGCCAAAGGAAAGGAATGAGTGAAGGGGGTCACCCTATATATATATAGGGACGAGTGTGCGGCTGGAGGATGGGTGTGCGGCCGCACACCCATGTGTGCGGCCGTACACACCTCCCAAGAGGGTGTATGGCCCGGTTTAGCCTCTATACTACTTGTTGGCTCATTCTTACTCTCGTTCCCAGATGTACTTAAGCTTAGAACACTTAAACGAACCCTTAAATGGTGTTAAATGATGTTAAAATCGAGTTTGATATTGATATAATTAATCGATCTTACAAGTTAAAAGTTTTCGGGTTGTCACATTACTCGCCTGAAATGGTAAGAAATATTATTTCCTTTCATGCTTTGTACAAACAAGGGTTTACCTTTTCTTTTGATAATGATGTTGGTGGAATAAATGTTTTCTTTAATAATGTGTTTTATTTTAAAGCATTACCTTCTGATGGTGTATATGAAGCTGTGTCTGTTGTAGATAACTTAGGAAATAATGTGTTGTGTATTGATTCTACTAATAATAATAACTTGGATAAAGCATCATTATGGCAGTGTCATCTTGAACATGTAAGCAAGAAACACATAGGCCAACTCCAAAAGGATGGAGTATTGGAGTCATTTGATCTAAAGTCAGATGATAGTTGTGAATCATACTTACTTGGAAAAATGACAAAATCACCCTTTACTGGCTCTTGTGCTAGGGGTGAAGGTTTGTTGGATCTGGTACACACGGATGTGTGTGGACCCTTCAAAACTGCCACAAGGGATGCCAATCGTTATTATGTGACTTTTACAGATGATTATAGTAGATATGGATATGTCTACTTAATCCAGAATAAGTCAGAGACTTTCGATAGGTTTAAAGAGTTTAAACAGGAAGTAGAGAATCAATTGGGCAGGAACATTAAGATGCTTCGATCCGATCATGGTGGTGAGTATCTTTGTACAGAGTTCCTCGACTATCTTAAGGAATGTGGGGTTGTCTCACAATTGACATCTCCCAGGACACCAAAGTTGAATGGTGTGGATGAGAGGCGTAATCGAACCTTGTTGGACATGGTTCGTTCCATGATGAGTCGAGCTTCGCTACCAATCTCATTTTGGGGGTATGCCTTGGAGACTGCCACCCATATCCTTAATCTAGTCCCCACAAAGAGGGTTGCCAAAACACCTCATGAGATGTGGACTGGAAAAGTTCCCAATCTGGACCACATCAAGATTTGGGGTTGCGAGGATTTCGTGAGGCGCGAGACTCACTATAAGCTTGAACCTCGAAGTGAGAGGTGTATTTTCATCGGCTACCCACAAAGTGTTGGGTTTTGAGCATTCTATCACTCCTATGGTGTACATGTAACCCTATAAACCTTGGATCTATGTTTTCTCTATTATACATGCAAATATTAACTATTCCAAGGTTTCATCCTAACTAGCATATTATGAAGCACCTATACTACAAAGTTCTAGTTAGATGACATACCTTTTGATGTAGCTTGATGTCTTCAAGCTTTAAGAGCTTAGCCCCAATAGTGTGGAAGCCTCAAATGGAATCACAAATCACCAAAACACCTTGGAAGAACTTGAGAGAATATGTATGCACACTAAAATCGGGCCAATCTTATTTTCACACACTTGTGCCAATTTTGTGAGCCAAGGACCCCTTTATATATTATGGAGGATTAGGGTTACATCCATGTAAACCCTAATACCCTTGACCTTTCATTTCCTAGGATCCATGGGTTAAAGCTCCATGGACTATCCATGAAGACTTAGCCCAACCTAAATGAACTTGGCCCACTACACATATATATCTAAGAGTCCATATTTAATTAGTTCCTTTTGATCACTTAATTAATTATAAATTAATTCTTGATCAATGCTAATTAAATAATATGATTATACATTAATATATTAGAACTTATAATATATTAATATAAATGATAAATATACTATTCTCAAAAGACTATCCATATAAATTGTGCTGGTGAAGTGCAACCCAAATGGACCATACCGGGTCGAGTCAAGTACATACCAAATATAGTTATGGACTTAGACATTAATCCAACACAAAGATCCTTTGGTTACCTCTTCTACAGACCTAGTGATAATGTGGTCTTTGTAGCAAGGAGATGAGTCTTTCGAAAGAGAGAATTCATAAGCCAAGGAAACAGTGGGAGGAAAATTGACCTTGAAGAAATTCAAGAGTCAAGTGGTGAAGGAACCTCAAACCCTAGCAATCAACCTGAGGAGGAAACTCCTGTTGATCCGACAGAAGAGTCTGTACCTCTGAGGCGTTCCACGATAGTTAAGAATGCACCTGAACATTACTATGGATTCCATATTACTGCGGAAGGTGATACACTTATCAGTGATAGCACACTGGTGAGTCTAGATGAACCTAACAGCTACACGAAAGCCATGACAGGCCCTGAGGCTGCTAAAGGAAAGAGGCTATGGACAGCGAGATACAATCCATGTATGACAATCAAGTTTGGAACTTGGTTGACAATATACCAGGTCACAAGACAGTTGGGTGCAAATGGATGTTCAAGAAGAAGACCGACATGGATGGTTATGTACACACTTATAAGGCACGACTGGTTGCAAAGGGTTTTTCTCAAACTCCAAGAGTTGATTATGATGAGACCTTTTCACCACTAGCCAAGATTAAGTCTATTAGGGTTATGTTAGTCATTGCTTCATTTCATGATTATGAAATATGGCAAATGGATGTCAAAACCGCTTTCCTTAATGGAAAGTTGGCTGAGGATGTTTACATGAGTCAGCCAGAGGGTTTTGTCAGTACAGAGTACCCTAATAGAGTGTGTAAGCTTGAGAAATCCATTTATGGATTAAAGCAAGCACCTCGCAGATGGAATCTTTGCTTCGATGAGAAAGTCAAAGAGTTTGGCTTTTCGAGGAGTGAAGATGAATCTTGTGTATATGTCAAGGCTAGTGGGAGTATAGTCAGTTTTTTGCTATTGTATGTGGATGACATACTTCTCATAGGAAATGACATCCCAACCTTGCAGGAAGTGAAGTCCTGGCTTGGGAAGTGTTTCGCTATGAAAGACCTAGGAGAAGCTGCCTATATTCTAGGGATAAGGATTCTGATAGACCGAAGTAAAAGACTAATTGGACTTAATCAGAGTACCTACTTGGATAAGGTGTCGAATAGGTTTAGCATGCAGAATTCCAAGAAAGGAGAGAGTTATCGATTCAGAGTAACGCCAGACTGAGTAAAACTCAGAGCCCGAGTACAGAGGCCGAGATAGCTAAGATTAGTCGAGTACCTTATGTTTCTGTTGTAGGCTCGATCATGTATGCTATGACTTGTACTCGTCCTAATGTGGCCTTTGCATTGAGCATGGTCAGCAGATATCAGGGGAACCCTGGCAAAGATCACTGGACTGCAGTAAAGAACATTCTCAAGTGCCTGCGAAGGAGTAAGGACTGGGTCCTTACCCTCGGTGGGAGTGATGACTTGAGAGTATTGGGGTATAGTGATGCTAGCTTTCAGACTGATAAGGCTAATTTCTGCTCTCAGTCAGGCTGGGTCTTTACCTTAAATGGTGGAGCAATTTCTTGGAAAAGTTCCAAGTAGGAGAAAGTGGCTGATTCAACTTGCGAATAAGAGTATATAGCGGCAAGCGAGGCAGCGAAGGAGGCTATATGGCTAAAGAACTTCATTGGAGATCTTGGAGTTGTACCAGGTATAAAGGAGCCTATAGAGATTTTCTGTGATGGTGAAAGTGCAGTTGCCTTAGCCAAGGAACCAAGGGATCACGGGAGATCCAGACACATCGACAGAAAATATCATTTCATCAGACATCGAATAGAAGGACTCCTCATCGCAAAGAGGGTGTCATCGGATGAGAACCCGATAGATCCCCTCTCGAAGGTACTGGGTAGGGTTAAGCATCTCCAGCATGTGAGGCACATAGGGCTGAAGGATGATATTAGTTTTAGTAGTTAGATAACCTTGAAATGTGTAAAGTGTAATTGACATTTGATGATGAATAAAATGTGTGTTTATTTATGAGTAAAGTGTTGCTATCTTTTGTCAATCGTTTACTATCGTTTCATTTTACATGTTTTGACTTCCAGAATAATTATGTTCGGTATATCATATTATTCAAATTGTCCACCGTCGGTCATATGTTGGAAGTAGGTATGAATCAAGACTCTCATTAGTTGGTTGTAGAGGTCTAAGATGTTGGACATGCCTACGACACTCATGAGTGCTCATAAGTTCTGAGTATTGGATTCAACCCATGCTCGCTGGTATCACTTCATGGAATTTATCTCGAGTGATCGCGAGACGGTAATATCATATAAGTCTTCAAACCTAGAGATATGAGTTGTTGCATATGAGTTGGTTATGCATTGATTGTACAAAAATGCATTGGTAACTCGATGTTATAAAACGTGCCTTGGTGTATGATTCAACAAGTAGTAGAACAAGCATATGAGTCAAAGTTTATCTGTTCCTTCTTGGATTAGAAGCGATATCTGGGCCCCTCGATGATTTTGTGTTGACCCATGTACCGGTCCCGGTCAGAACTAAGTTGATGTGTTCAATTAAGTTCTATGTTAAACAAATCGGAAATCGGGAAACAAACTGCTGGACAATAAGTAAGATATTGTTCCATGTATTTGTCCGGCTGATATCTAGAACAGAGGATTATATGATCACTTATCTTAAATGACGTATCATCATCATCTCAGTTCAACGAGACCTTGAAAGAGCTACGATTGATGATCGGTTCCTGAAGTCATGCTTGCAGTTATAGTTATTATACTTATCCAAGTGGGAGACTATTGGATAAGGTGTCAAAGTCCATAACTATTTCTGGTATGTACTTGACCCGGTTTGGCATGGTCCATTTGGGTTGCATGGCATCATGCATTTGGATAGACTAAAATGAGAGAAATAACACTTATGGTTTATTAATATATTATAAGTTCTAATATATTAATATTATTATTTAATTAGTATTGATCAAGAATTAATTTGGAATTAATTAAATGATCAAAAGAAGACTAATTAAATATATTGGTTGATTGTGTAAATCATCCATACTTGTATAGTGGGCTAATGCTCCATGGATTATCAAGTTGGGCTAAAACCCATAGGATGCTCCATGGTGGTTATAGAACCCATGGGTCATGGAAATGAAAAGTCATGACAATTAGGGTTTACATGGTGTAACCCTAATTCTAACACACTATATAAGCCTCATGTTATTCACCAAAATCGGCAACTATGCATGCAATTCAGGGCTAGCCGATTTCAAGTAGTGTGACATTTCTCTCAAGTTTATTCCAATAGCATTTGGTGTTGTGTGAGACATTTGAGGCATCACACTTGAGGTGCTAGGCTCATAAGGTTTTCAAGGAATCAAATCAACTACAAGGTATGTAATTCAAGCTATCCTTTATGTTTAAAAGTTCCCCATGTATACTAGATAGGATTTTGAACATTGGAAAAAGTATTTTGCATGTATCATAATCGAACATAGATCCAAGGTTTCTAGGGTTGCATGTACACCTTAGGAGTGTTCGAATGCTCAAAACCCTTCAGTGGTATCAGAGCCTAGGCTTGTTTTTTTATACTTAATACAAAATAGCTGAAAAAGTCGAAATTCTTGCTGTCTGCACAGGGGACTCGCCGAGTCCATGGGGGTACTCGACGAGTCCAAGCGTATGTTCAACCAACTCGGTGAGTCAGTTCATGCACTCGAAGAGTTGGTCAGGCAGAATGCAGATTTTCGATTTTGGGTACTGGAAATGGACTAGAAACATTACCCTAAACTGTTTTGGTGTTTTAAAACTTGTTTTAGATGGTGTAATGGTTGTTCTAATCCATTTACAATGGGTAACATCAAAATTTCATGTGTTCATATGTTCTTGAAATTTTGATAGGAATATTCATGTTCTTATGAGTTCTTGATAGATCATAGGAATTACTTGTTAAAATTGTTTAATGTTTAATTCATGATCATTATGTGTTTTACTGGAATTCATAATTTGTCCTCAAGTTATGGATTACCAAAAGTCTTTCTTTTAAAGTCCATTAAAGAAACACATAGGTTACATAAAATCAAAAGTCACTCATTTTATTACATCATTAACTCATAAGTTATGAAAGATGAAAAATTTTGAAAGTTACAAAACTTGCCCTCAAGTTTTGGAACATGTAAAGTCACTTTAAAAACTTTAAGTTCGAACCCCTAAAATTTTAAAAGTTAAAATTCAACCCTTATACTTTATAATATTATAAGTTTAATAATAATTATATATGTATAAGAACAAAGTCGTTTTACCGTTAGTAGGCCTCATTCACGAAGCCGGTCTATAAGGGGGGTATAAGGTTGTTGCCTATAAAATTGCAGGTTAATGGGTGTCGACTTTCACCCACCGCTTCCTTGATCGGTGGAGGGTCGTTAGACGAACGGGTAAGACATGGACTTTAAATCTGCATTAAATGTATGATTAATATAAAGTGCTAACCCATGAAATTACACTTTGCACTTTGATTAAGTCGTTAGTGGAGCGTGTGTGGTTAACCGACACACTAACCTAGACTTAACAAGGTAGGCAAAGGGTAACTTAATATTTATCATAGTATCGGTGGAGCACGTGTGGTTAACCGGAACATCGATTGAGGGGTAATCTAATCTAAACTTGTCTTTCTTCTTTTTCAGAGATCTTCCAACAATGCTGTTTTTGGCTCAAACCCTACCGACTCCTTCTCTCTCATGAACCTTTGTGGGAGAGTCATCTTTGATGGATCCAATTTTACAGATTGGATCAGGAACATCAGGATGGTCACTCGTTATGAGAACAAAGAATATGTTCTCGACAAGTAGCTTAAGGTACCCGAGCCGTCTGCTACCCCTGAGAGATCTTTGAATATGAGGCACATGAAAGAGATGCTACCAAAGTGGCATGCGTCATGTTGGCCACTATCCAAAAGTCCTATGAGGACTACTATCCTTTTAAGATGCACTAGGATTTGATGGACCGCTACCATCAGAGTGCTCGTCAAGAGCGATATGAAATCATCTCCTCCATGATAACAACCCGGATGAAGAATGGTGAACCCATCACGGGCCACATGCAGAAAATGCAAAGGTATGTGGACCGTTTGATGAAGCTGAATGTGAACTTCCCCGAGGAGTTGGCAATAGATATCTTTTTGCACTCCTTACCTTCGTGTTATGATCAATTCCGCATGACTACCACATTAACAAGGAGGAAGTTACACTTAGCAAACTTCAAGGACTCCTAAAGACCGCTGAAAGTCGTCTTAAAGGTAAGTCGGTTGTTACCACTCCTACTCTTACTCAAAACTCCACCCCTGTCTTGGCAATCGGGAAAGGTAGAGGGAAGGAGAGGAAGAACCCTTCGTAGGGTACCAAGGGTAAGACCCTTGATGGCTCCTTTACAAGTGGAACCAAGAAAGGTTTTGTCACTCATTCTTCCGAGCCAAAAGAGGCTGAATGCTTCTATTGCCAAGAAAGGTTTCCTAAAAAATTTAGCCTCTGAATTCGAAGCGTTCAGCCTAAACAAAGTTCCTAGAGAATAAAATGATGAAGCGGATGCTTTAGCCAATCTAGAATCTTCTCTTAGGATCCTACCAGAAACCAGGATCCCAATAATCCACGTGATGATCCCAACAATCGAGGATCCTACCAAAAAGACTGAAGGATCCTGACGATGACGAAGTAACAACAATTGTCGCTACAATTGAAGATCCTGATCCTCAACTTCCTCATCAGTATCCTAGCATCAAGGATCCTTCCCCAACCTCAAGATCCTGGATTCAAACCACTGTGGAATATCTCCAAAATTGTACCATTCCGAAGGAAGAAAAAAGTGACAAGTCATTCAAAATGAGGGTCTCACATTTTTTGATGATCCAAGGTAATATATACAGGAAATCCATGGAAGGTCCATACCTTAGATTCCTAGAATATCATGAGGTTGTAGAAGTCCTAAAAGAGATACATGAAGGAGATTGTGGTAACCACAATAGAGGAAATGGCTTCATGTTGGTAATGACAGATTATTTCTCGAAGTGGATTTAGGCTGAGGCTTTTGTTCAAGTAATAGATAAGGAGGTAGTGTCGTTTATCAAATTTAATATCATGACAAGGTTTTGGATCCCTGCCGAAATTATATGTGACAATGGATCCCAATTCATAAGAAAGAGTACTAGGGACTTTTGCACAAGCTGGGGAATCAAAATGATAATGTCTACCCCTGTTGACCCTCAAGCCAACGGTCAAGTAGAATCTAGCAACAAAATAATAGTCAATAACTTTGAGAAAAGGCTAGATGAAAAGAAAGTAAGACGGGTAGAAGAAATTCCTTTCGTCCTATGGGCAGATAGGACCACTTCCAAAGTGGCCACATGCCAAACTCCATACTCTTTGGTGTTCAGAGCAAAAGCGATGATCCCAACGGCAAGATATCTATCTCAAGATTAAGAGAAAACTGATAGGTTCCTAGCCCAGGATCTTGATACTATCGATGAACTCGGAGATCTTGCTATGATCCGCATCGCTATCCATCAATAAAGGATTACCAAAGTATACAAAAAGAGTATCAAAGTTATAAGATTCAAGATATGAGACTTGGTCTTAAGGAAAGCATTCCAAAATACCAAGGTTCTACTGCAGGTAAATTGGCACATAAATGTGAAGGACCATATGTCATACATGTTGAAGCAAGAAAAAGCGCATATTGGTTAGCTACCCTCGATGGAAATGACTTGCCAAGATCCCAGAATGCTATACATGTTAAAGCTTATTTCATGTAAGTGAAATTAGTCATTTTCCAACAAACTCAAGGTACACATACTCTTGAAACACCCAAAAAATCATGACCAAAAATTTTGTTTTTAAATCATAAATAAACCATAGTTATCAAATGATCTCATCCAAAATGTAAGTCATAATATCTCAAAACATCTTATCCAAAAACATATGTAAAAATATCAGAGTAACATCCCAGGCTAAAACATTGTGGTGTGTGCAATGCAGTCATCCCGAGCTCTTCCTCTTGCTAAAGGATGTACCTGAAAGCAAAAATGAAAACTATAAGCACGGAGCTTACCGAGTCTCCCCAAAATACCACCCACCATACACATAATCACATAATAACATATCATGGGCCCTACTTGCTTCATTGGGCCCCGCCGGCATCGGAAAATGTCCGGCATCGAGCCATGCCCGGCATCGAGCAAGCTCGGTATATATATATATATATATATATATATATATATATATATATATAGACATATCAACAAATACATATAAATAATCACATAACATAAACATATAAACATTCCTCGGGCCCCGCCCGACATGGGACCAAAATCCGGAAGCATAGAAACATTCCTCGGGCATCGCCCGACATCGGACCGTAGTCCGGAAACATACAATACAAACACATGCAAGAATTACAAAGACATCAAGCATACAAACATTCCTCGGGCACCGCCCGACATCAGATCGAAATCCGGAAACATATAAACCTACATCAGGCACTACCCGACATCGGGCACTACCTGACATCGGGCCTTGGTCCGAAACATACTAGCATACATATACGGGCCGGCATTGGTGCCTTCGACCCGTTCATACAGGAGGAAACTCACCTCGCAAAGCTGAATGCAGAATCTCACGGTAAGGAATCTCTAACGGCTGCTCCAACAACTCCCCGAGCTATCATTAGCACAAAAACACTTAGTCAAAAACTAATAATCCTTCTTAGGGTAAAATGACCATTTTACCCCTGATCTAATTTGGACCATAACCTAGGCCCAATTCCATAACATCCATGGCCCAATTCTATATAGCCTTTCCAAGCCTACTTATGGCCCAATTTTCTAAATTGGGCCCAACTCATCAAATGGGCCTTCCCTTAAGACTAAACATGTCCTTAGCCCAATAATTGACTTCTGATGGCCCACTATGGCCCAATAACTAAGAAGTCCAAAGATCGGCCCAACCCGAGGCCCAAATGAGGAAAACCCATATCGAGTGAGTACGCGTGGCATACTCCTCTCTACGCTAAGCATACAGGCTGCATGACCTGTACGCTGTGTGTACGGGCATGTACGCCCAACGTACGACCCTGTTATGCCATAAACTCTGAAAGGGCTTAATCCCTTAAGGCCTTAAGCTCCTAAAACATATCTGAGTCCACTAAAGTGTCTTAACCCATAAAGTCGATTACTTGGTGGCTTGCAACCCACCAAATGGACCCAAACTTGAAATATGGAAACTAACTTCCTTGGAAATGACTAAAATACATGCATGGCCACACGAAGACCTTCAATAGGGAAACTTTTCTGTTCTTGGAACTCATATAGCACTAAGGGTGGAAACCCTAATCCTAGAAATGGATTTGGACCATGAAAATCCATTCTTGGGACCAAAAAGGTCCAAAACACCATTATCATAGATCTAAGCATACATGAGGCAAGATGTGAGCTTTTTACCTCAAGTGAGTGCTAAATGGTGATGATATCTCAGATCATTAAGCTCAAGCTACTAAAGTTCTTCTTCTTTAACCTCCTCTTTCTCCTTCCAAGCTTCAAACCACCATAATGAGCTTCACAAGAATAAAATCAGACAAATATGAGGAATGGTAGGCTTTCTAGGGTTTCTGAGTTTGAGAGGCTGGTAAGGAGGCTAGGGTTTGGGACATAATGTGGTATTTATATGGCTTCAACCCTAAATATTAGGGTTTAGAGTCTGCTCGCGTACGCTGCCTGTACTCCTTGGTACACTGCGTGTATGGGCATCAACCCCCTGCATCCAATGATGTACTACGTGTTGCGTACGCCAAGCTTACGCCCATCATACGTCTTCAGTTAGCCCAATATACAACGGCCCACTCACTAACGCCCAACTCAACAATCCTATATTAATCTCATAGTCCAACAATTAATTATAAAGAAATTAAATAAGTATCATTACTTCAAGTCACAGGTATTAAAATTCTCCCCCACTCGAATCAGACTTCGTCCTCGAAGTGCGTTGCGTTGAAAAATTCCGGATAGTGCTCCCTCATCTCCTCCTCGGGCTCCCAAGTCCACTCGGACCCCAGGCAGTGTAGCCACTGCACCTTTCCTAGCTCCACCCTCTTGTTCCTCAGCTCCTTCCTCTTCCTGTCTAGAATGGCTAATGGTCTCTCGATGTAGTTCAGGCTGTCATCCACCTGAATATCCTCTAAAGGCACAACTGCGGAGCCATCTACTAAACACTTCCGCAACTAGGAGACATGAAAAGTGTTGTGGATCTGGCTGAGCTCTGTTGGAAGATCCAAACGATAAGCAACCCGGCCCACCCGAGCCAAAACCCCGAACATACCAATATACTTGGGGCGCAACTTGCCCCGCTTCCTGAACCGGATGACACCTTTCCAAGGTGACACATTCAGAAGGACCATATACCCTACCTGGAACTCTAGGTCTGAACGGTGCTTGTCGGCATAGCTTTTCTGCCGACTCTGAGCAGTCTTGAGCCTACTACGGACCTGCTAAATCTTCTCTGTGGTCTTAAGTACCACCTTAGTACTCCGCATGACTCTCTTGTTGGATTTGGTGTTTAAGCCCATAACTATAACTGGGATGTACTTGACCCGATTGTAGCATGGTCCTTTTTGGGTTGCCTTCACCGGTGCAATTTGATAGGATGGATTATGAGAATAAGGTTATTTATGGTTTATTAATAGGGATAATGTCATAAAAAGCCTTAAGTTTGGCAGAAAATATCGGTTTTACCCTTCGACAGATTTTTGGTTCGTTTATACTGCAAACGTGTCATTTTTTTTTTTTGATTTTGCCCTTTTTAACTGCAATAGCAGGTTTCCAGGTTACCATGAATTATTTTTTGTGAAAAAACCCTTAAGTTTACAAATATTTTGCAAAAAAACCCTTAAGATTATAAACATATAAAATATAAATATATATTCAAAATTTGATAAAACTAAATAGTTTTCTACTGAAAAGTATTTTTAGCTTTACGTACGTTAAATTTTATATTGGTTCGATATAAAGTTTTTATATTTAAATTTTAAAAAAGTTACCTAGTTTTATCAAAATTTGAATATATTTATTAATTAATACTTAAACTTTTCAAAGCAACATTAAAAAACGACTGTTAGCTAATAATTAACTATGCTAAAATATTTAAACATATGAATAATATGACATTAGTTACATTCAATTAATTTTTTTAAAAGGAAAATAAAAATATTTTATATGTTTAAAAGGTTTGTATTTCAAAAATAATAAACTATTATAGTTTTTTATAAAAATAAATATACTTATATAACAAATTAGACAAATATATTTATATTTTATATGTTTAAAATGTTTATGTTTATTTTTGATGTTTAAATTGTTTATGATATTTTTATAGAAAAATATATGATAATATTATTATGTATTTAAACATATAAAAAATATGATACATTATTATTTCTGAAATAAAAACCTTTTAAACATATAAAATATTTTTATTTACCTTTTAAAAAAATTAATTGAATGTATTTGATGTCATATGATTCATATGTTTAACTATTTAGTTTTATCAAATTTTGAATATATATTTATATTTTATATGTTTATAATCTTAAGGGTTTTTTTGTAAAATATTTGTAAACTTAAGGGTTTTTTTCGCAAAAAATAATTCATGGTAACCTGAAAACCTGCTATTACAGGTAAAAAGAGCAAAATCAACAAAAAAAAATGACAAGTTTGCAGTATAAACGAACCATAAATCTGCCGAAGGGTAAAACCGACATTTTCTGCCAAACTTAAGGCTTTTTATGACATTATCCCTTATTAATATATTACAAGTATAATATATTAATAAGAAATATGTCATATTATTCATATGTTTAACTATTTAGTTTTATCAAATTTTGAATACATATTTATATTTTATATGTTTTTAATCTTAAGGGTTTTTTTGTAAAATATTTGTAAACTTAAGGGTTTTTTTTCGCAAAAAATAATTCATGGTAACCTGAAAACCTGCTATTACAAGTAAAAAGGGCAAAATCGACAAAAAAAAAAACTGACAAGTTTGTAGTATAAACGAACCAAAAATCTGTCGAAGGGTAAAACCGACATTTTTTTGTCAAACTTAAGGCTTTTTATGACATTATCCCTTATTAATATATTACAAGTATAATATATTAATAAGAAATATGTCATATTATTCATATGTTTAACTATTTAGTTTTATCAAATTTTGAATATATATTTATATTTTATATGTTTATAATCTTAAGAGTTTTTTTGTAAAATATTTGTAAACTTAAGGGTTTTTTTAGCAAAAAATAATTCATGGTAGCCTGAAAACCTGCTATTACAGGTAAAAAGGGCAAAATCGACAAAAAAAATGACAAGTTTGCAGTATAAACGAACCAAAAATCTGCCGAAGGGTAAAACCGACATTTTCTGCCAAACTTAAGGCTTTTTAAGACATTATCCCTTATTAATATATTACAAGTATAATATATTAATAAGAAATCGTATTATTTAATTAGTATTGATCAAGAATTAATTTGGAATTAATTTTGTGGTCAAAAGAGACTAATTAAATATATGAGAATTGATCCATGATTATGTAGATGGGCTAAACTAATCCATTATTATGTATATGGGCTAAACTAATCCATGCATAGTCCATGGAGGTTAAATACATGGACCATAAGAATATGGAAAGTCATGAGTCATTAGGGTTTACAAAGTGTAACCCTAGCATGTGCAACACTATAAATAGAACCCTCCATGAGCCAAAAACGGTTGCCTCTTACTTGCCAAGAGGGTGAAGTTGATTTCTTGCAAATAGCCTATTCTCTCAAGCCTCATCTTGCATTTTGGTGTTTGTGAACCAATAGAGGAATCACACTTGAGGTTCTCAAGCTTTCAAAGGTCAAGAACTCTACCCTACTCAAGAAGTAAGCATCCAAACTAAGTTTTATATTATATAGCTTCAATTTTATGCTAGCAAGGGTGAATGCTTTGGAAAAACAAAATGCATGTATAATTAGAGAAACCATAAATCCAAAACATTTAGGGTTGTATGTGCACCATAGGAGTGTTATAGTGCTCAAAACCCAATAATTGTATCAGAGCCTAGGCTTGTTTTCAATTATATTTGATGCTTACTAGTTTTTCAAAGCTGAAAAAGTCAAAATTTTGCCCTCTGACTAGTGAAATCGCCAAGTCCATGAACAGACTCGACGAGTCCACTCAGTAACAAAGCAACTCACCGAGTCCGGTTCATGCACTCGATGAGTTAAAGGCTCTGTTTGTAGAATTTCAAGTTTCTTGGCCTGGTTTGGATTGGGAACACTACCACAAACCGCTTTGGATTATTGGAAATGTTTTTTATGATATGGTAGTTTTTGTACTCATCCAACCACACGATAATTTTCATAGTTTTAAAATAATTGTTCTTTTTATATGATAAACAAAATTGCTTTCAAATTCTTGACTAGAAATTATCTTGATTATGAGTTTAGTTAGATCATAGATTATGTGATAAATTTAGTTGTCAACGACCTCCATAACTTGTCCTCAAGTTATGGAAAATGAAAGCTCTCATACATTAAAATCCAATTAAACTCATAAGTTATGAATGTGAAGAGTTTTGACAAGTTTCAAAACTTACCCTCAAGTATTGGAATTTGTAAAGTCTCATCAATGAAAACTTTAATTCCAAACCCTAGAGTTTTAAAAGTTAAAATTCAACCCTTATACTTTATAATATTATAAGTTTAATATATATATATATATATATATATATATATATATATATATATATGTATATATATATATATATATATATATATATATATATATATATATATAAGACTAGTCAGTCTTACCGTTAGTAGGCCTCATTCACGAAGCCGGTCTATAAGGGGGTATAAGGTTACTGCCTATAAAATGGTGGTTTAATGAGTGTCCACTCTCACCCACCGCTTCCTTGACTGGTGGAGGGTCGTTAGCCGAACGGGTAGGATAGGACATTAATTCTCCCTCATTAAAAGTATAATGATAAATATAAAGTAACTAAAATTTTATTAAAATCCCAATCTAAGTTACATTAGGAAAATGTGAAAATGGTGCTAATCCATGAAATTACACATTACACCTTGTTAAGTCGTTAGTGGAGCGTGTGTGGTTAACCGGAATACTAATCTGGGACTGACAATGTGTGGCAAATGGTAGCTTGATGTTAATCATAGATCAATGGAGCGTGTGTGCTTAACCGACATATTGATTAGGTGATTTGTAACATTGGGTGTACCAAGTTAATTTGCATGGTTATCCACACCTTATTTGTGATCCTCGACATCCCAGTCACAAACTTGAAGGGCACAATCGAGATTTAAACATACCATTGAAAGTTCAATGAATCTCAAAGATCTAGGAATTTCAAACCAATTAAAACTTAATAATCTATTTCGTTTTTCATGGTGGAAATTGGTAAATTGTTATTTATCTACCTTCAAATATTTTACAATTAGATTATGGCATACCTCTTCGCAATTGTAGAATACTGTGTTAGATCCTAGCCTTAATATTTCATAGTGGGTGTAATATTAAGGATTATCATCTAACCTAAACTTTGTTCTTCTTCTTTTTAGATGTCTATCCCAAATAATGTTTCCACCCCAATCCCTTCAGGCTCTTTCTCCCTCATGAACCTATGTGGCAGGGTCATTTTCGATTACTCGAACTTCAATGACTAGATTCGTGACATCAGAATGGCTATTCGCTATGAGGACAAATAATATGTCATTGATAAAGAGCTTAAGGAGATTGATGTAACCACTGCCACTCCTGAACAAATCGCTAAACACACTACTCATGAGAGGGATACGACAAAGGTGTCGTGTCTAATGATTGCTACCATGACTGCTGAGCCACATAAGTCATATGAGGACTACTATCCCTATGAAATGTATAAATATTTGATGGAAAGATACCATCAAAGTGCTCGGCAGGAGAGGTATGGGATCAATGCCTCCATGATCACAACCAAAATGAAGGATGGTGAACCGATCACGGCCCACTTGCACAAGATGCAGAGATTCGTGGACCGTTTGCTAAAAATGAATGTCAATTTTGATGAAGAGTTGGCCATATATATTATTCTACACTATTTACCTTCTTTTTATGATCAGTTTCGTATGACCTATCATATGAACAAGGAGGAGGTCACTCATAGCAAGCTTCAAGGCGTTTTAAGGACTGCAGAAAGCAGCCTGAAAGGAAAATCGGTTGTGTCTACTCCTACTACTACTACTTTTGCCCCTATTCTGACAATCAGACATGGGAAGGGAAAGAAGAGGAAGGCTCCCTCCAAGAGCCGCAAGGGAAAGTGTCTTGATGGATCCTTTTCTAGTGGGACCAAAGCTGGTTCTGCTAATTCCTCTTCCAATCCGAAGGATGCTGATTGCTTCCATTGTCATGAAAAAGGGCACTGGATACAAAGCTACCCCAAGTACTTGCAGGATATAAAGGATGGGAAGATCAAACCCTCCTTTGCAGGTATTTACACTATTCAGTCTAGTAACTCATCACATGCTAATTCTTGGGTCCTTGATACAGGTTGTGGTATTAACATTTATTCTGGTTTGCAGGGACTAAAAAGAAGTAGGGATGTGGAGCACGGGAAGATAAACTTAATCATGGGAAATAGGAAAGTGTCGCCTGTGACCAAGACTGGAGTTTATTCTTTATTGCTTAGTAATGGTTTAAATTTAGATTTGAATAACTGTTGTTACTCGGCCGATATAGCGAAAAATGTTATTTCCTTTCACAATTTGTATAAACAAGGTTTACCTTTTCCTTATAATGAAAATAGTGGTATTTATGCTTATTATAATGGTGTATTTTATTTTGAAGCATTACCTTGCAATGGTATATATGAAACTGTGATGGTTGTAGATAACTTAGGAAATAATCTATTGAATACTGATTCTTCCAATGATTTGGATACGACATGCTTGTGGCATTGTCGTCTTCGACATGTCAACAAGAAGCGCATAGCCCAACTCCAAAAGAATGGAGTTTTGGAGTCATTCGACTTAAATTTGGATGAAACTTGCGAATCTTGCTTACTTGGAAAGAGTACCAAGTCACCCTTCACTGGTACTTGTGAAAGGGGTGAAGGTCTGTTGGATCTCATACACACTGATGTGTGTGGACCATTCAGAACCGCCACAAGGGATGCTAACTGCTTCTATGTGACTTTTACTGATGATTATAGTAGATATGGGTATATTTACTTAATCAAGAATAATTCATAAACCTTTGAAAATTTCAAAGATTTTAAGCAAGAAGTGGAGAATCAATTGGGCAGGAAGATATAGATGCTGCGATCCGATCGAGGATGAGAGTATCTTAGCATCGAGTTCCTAGACTATCTTAAGGAATATGGAATTATTTCAAAATTGACGCCATCTAGGACACCACAGCTTAATGGTGTGGCTGAGAGGCGTAATAGAACCTTGCTATACATGTCGTTCTATGATGATTCGAGCATCGTTACCTATCTCATTCTGGGGGTATGCCTTAGAGACTACCACCCATATCCTTAATCCAGTTCCTACCAAAAAGGTTTCCAAAACACCTCACGAGATGTAGACAGGGAAAGTTCCCACATTAGACCACATCAAAGTTTAGGGTTGCGAGGCTTTTGTGAGAAAAGAAACTCATTACAAGCTCGAACCTTGGAGTGAGCGCTGTATTTTCATCGGCTACCCACAGAAATCCTTTGGATATCTCTTCTACAGACCGAGTGACAATGTTGTATTCGTTGCGAGGAGAGGATTCTTTCATGAGAGAGAACTCATATGCCAAGGGGACAGTGGGAGGCAAATTGACCTGGAAGAGCTTCAAGAGTCAAGCGGTGACGGAACCTCAAAGACTAGCAATCAACCTGAGGAGGAAAATCCGGTTGACCCAATTTACGAGTCCTCACCTCTGAGGCGTTCCAGTAGTGTTAGAAATACACCTGAGTTTTATGGTTTCCATATTACTACTGAAGGTGCTACATTTATCAATGATAGCACACTGGTAAATTTGGATGAACCTAACAACTACAAGGAAGCCATGGCAGGCCCCGAGTCTGCAAAATCGAAAGAGGCTATGGACAACGAGATTTAGTCCATGTATTACAATCAAGTTTGGAACTTGGTTGACAATGTATCGGGCCGTAAGAAGGTCGGGTGCAAATGGATCTTCAAGAAGAAGACCTACATGGATGGGAAAGTACACACATATAAGGCACGACTGGTTGCGAAGGGCTTTACTCAAACTCTGGGAGTTAACTATGATGAGACCTTCTCACCAGTAGTGAATATTAAATCTATAAGGGTTATGCTAGCCATAGCTGCATTTCATGACTATGAAATATGGCAAATGGATGTCAAACCGCTTTCCTTAATGGAATTTTGGCTGAAGAAGTTTACATGAGTCAGCCAGAGGTTTTTGTCAATGCAAAGTACCCTAATAGAGTGTGTAAGCTTGAGAAATATATTTATGGATTGTAACAAACATCTCGCAGATGGAATCTTTGTTTTGATGAGAAAGTCAAAGAGTTTGGATTTTTGAGAACCGAGGATGAGTCCTATGTATATGTCAAAGCTAGTGGGATTATAGTCAGCTTTCTGGTATTATATGTAGATGACATACTGCTCATAGGAAATGACATCACAACCTTGTAGGAGGTCAAGTCCTGGCTTGGGAAGTGTTTCGCTATGAAGGACCTCAGAGAAGCTACATATATCCTAGGGATAAGGATATTGAGAAACATAAGTAAAATACTAATAGGACTTAGTCAAAGTACCTACTTGGACAAGGTGTTGAAGCGGTTCAGCATGGAGAACTCCAAGAATGGTAACCTAGCTATCCTAAGCAATACCAAACTGAGTAAGACTCAGAGTCTGAGTACGGAGGCTGAGATAACAAAGATGAGTCGAATTCCATATGCTTCTGCAGTTGGTTCGATCATGTAAGCTATGACTTGTACTCACCCTGATGTGGCCTTTGCTTTGAGCATGGTCAGTAGATATCAATGGAATCCTGGTAAAGTTCATTAGACTGCAGTTAAGAACATTCTTAAGTACATGCAGATGACTAAGGAGTGGGTCCGTACCCTTGGTGGGAGTGACGAATTGAGAGTGACAGGGTATAGCAACACCAACTTTCGAACCGACCGAGATAATTTCCGCTCTCAGTCGGGCTGGGTGTTTACCCTGAATGGAGGAGCAGTGACACGGAAAAGTTCCAAGAAAGAGACTGTAGCTGACTCAACGTGTGAATCAGAGTACATAGCAGCAAGCGAAGCATCGAAGGAGGCGATATGGTTGAAAAATTTTCATCGGAGACCTTGGGGTCATTCCTTCCATAAAGGAGCCTATGGGGATTTTCTGCTATAATGAAGGGGCATTTTCCTTAACTAAGGAACCAAGAGATCATGGTAGATCTAGACATATAGACAAGAAATACCACTTCATAAGACATCAAGTAGAAGAAGGGCACCTCGTGGTAAAGGGGATATTGTCGGAGGACAACCCAGCAGATCCTCTTACAAAGGGACTGACTTGGGTTAGGCACTTGCAGCATGTAAGGAGCATTAGGCTAACAGACGATATTAGTTTTAGTGATTAGATAAACCGAAACTTGTAATAGCTAAATTGCAATTGACATTTGATGATTGAATAAAATGAGTTTTATTTATAAGTAAACTTACTGTCTTGTGTCAATTGTTTACTATTGTTTCACTTTGCATGTTTTGACTTCCAGAATAATAAGATTTATTCAAACTATCCACAATCGATCATACGTTGGAAGTAAGTATGAAAGAAGACTATCATGAGTTGGCTTGTAGATTGTCTAAGGCGTTAGGCATAGCAACAGTTTGCTACACCATGAAATTTATCACGAGTGATCGCGAGACGATAATATCATATAAGTCTTCAAACCTAGATATATGAGTTGTTGACTATGAATTAGTTGTGTATTGATGATACGAAAACGCATTAGTAACGTGATGTTATAAAACGTATCATTGTGCATGATTTAATGAGTAGTTAGTACAAGCATATAATGTCAAAGTTTATCTGTTCACTTATATCCTAAGAGGATTAAAAGCGATATCTTGGGCCCTTGATGATTCTGTTTTGATCATGTGTCGGGCCCGGTCAGAACTAAATTGATGTGTTTAGTTATGTTCTATGTCAGACGAATCGGAAATTGGGAAACAAATTGTTGGACAACAAGTATGACATTGTTCTATGTATTTGTCCATCTGATATCTTGAGAACAAAGGAGTATATGATCACTTATCTAAAGGATGCGTCACTGACTGGGTCATATTTGACAGTGGCTTTTGAAAGCTTACAATTGCTATGTCGGATCCTGAAGTTACATTGGCAGCTATAGTTATTAGACTTATCCAAGTGGGAGACTATTGGATTTGGTGTCTATGCCCATACTATAACTAGGATGTACTTGACCCGATTGTAGCATGGTGCTTTTTGGGTTGCCTTTCGCTATTGCAATTTGATAGGATGGATTTTTAGAATAACGTTATTTATGGTTTATGAATATATTACAAGTATAATATACTAATAAGAAATCATATTATTTAATTAGTATTGATCAAGAATTAATTTGGAATTAATTTTGTGGTCAAAAGAGAGTAATTAAATATACGGGAATTGATTATGTAAATCAATGATTCTTGTAGTGTGGGCCAATGATCCATGATTATGTAGGTGGGCTAAAATAATCCATGGATAGTCCATGGAGGTTCAATCCATGGAGCATAAGAATGTGGAAAGTCATGGGTCATTATGGTTTACGAAGTGTAAGCCTAGCATGTGAAACACTATAAATAGAGACCTCCATGAGCCAAAAACGGTTGCCACTTACTTTCCAAGAGGGTGAAGTTGATTTTGTGCAAATAGCCTATTCTCTCAAGCCTCCTCTTTTATTTTGGTGTTTGTGAACCAATAGAGGTATCACACTTGAGGTGCTGAAGCTTTCAAAGGTCAAGAACTCTACCCTACTCAAGAGGTAAGCATCCAAACTAAGTTTTATATTATATAGCTTCAGTTGTATGCTAGCTAGGGTGAATGCTTTGGAAAAACAAAATGCATGTATAATTAGAGAAAACATAGATCCAAAGCATTTAGGGTTTCATGTGCACCATAGGAGTGTTATAGTGCTCAAAACCCAACATCTCTGACCAACCTCGCCTTAACAGATTGGGGTCCTACATTTCCTTCCTTAGAGCATCTCGAATGGAGGTCGATCTATGCTAGCGTGATAACTATTGTTATACAAAAATTCCGCTAACGGAAGATACGTATCCCAACTGCAACAGAAAACCAATACACACGCACGTAACATGTCCTCTAGCGTCTGAATCGTCCTCTCACTCTTCCCATCCTGTAACAACCCGTTATTTTTCAAATCAATAAAAGTGAAGTCACATTTCAATCCTAGTTGTATGGCATCATCTATAGCCTTGGTGGTATGTTTATAAGCCAATTACTAAACGTAGCTTGAATCCTAAGTTAATATAAGCTAACTTAAGTCACTACAAGTCAAAAGTTTAAGCTTTAATCCATAAATAAACACCCTATATAAGGGTTTACGGTTTTAAGGAATTAAAATATGGAGTTTTCGGTCCAATAATCTAGAAAAAATGGGTTCACGGTTGGAAAAATCAATTCAAAAGGGAGTTTTCGGTTTGACTTTGACTGAAAACTCTTGCTTTTCAAATGCCTTGGCCGCAAACTCCTTTCCCTTTGACTCAAAACTATAAACCACCTCTTCATTTAACCTTAAGACTGAAATCAAGAGAGAATTCGGTCATGTAGGACCGAAAACATAAAGTTTAAGGCCCATTAAGGCCGAAAACCCCATGTATATATAGGTGTTTAGCCGTGAACCCAATTCATTTCTCAATTTCTCAACCGTAAACACTCCCATTTTTCTCTCAAAAGTTGTCAGAATCCTCTCAAGTATCATACGAAATATTCAAATCTTCAACCAAAACCCTTCAAATCTTCATAAGATCCTCAAGAACATTCATCTCATCTTCAAATCATCAAAGTTTCACCAAGAACACCAAGAACACACCGAGAACCCTCCTAAGCTCACCGAAAACCCCTCTTGCACACCAAAAACGTCAAGGACTCCCCAAATAATTTTTATAAGTATTCCTTACATAATTAAAGTGTGGTCTAACACTTTAATTATTATTTAAACCATTATTCAATCTACTATTTAAATTAATATCTTATTAATTTAAATACGACGTCGGATATAATTTTTTTAGGATAACGCTATTCTCATGTACGCTATCCCGAGGATCGTCTCTACAGTTTTGCTATTCGAACGCGAACACACACTGGAGCTGTGTTCATACCCCTACGTTCTCACTATTTTCAATGTTTTTATGGAGGGAATACAAGTTAAACACAAGGACTCTTGTGTTATCATTCAAACGATTCCAAACCGTTACAAACCATTTGCAATTGTTTCAAACCGATTTATCACTGCGAATATCAAAATATATTTTAACCCTTTTGTAACATGTCGAGCAAAAGGGAATGTTATGCAAATCTTTTTGTAACACCTGATTCCTGGTACGCATTTAATTCAAGAATTTCATGTATTTTTCTCTGGGAATCGAAGAGTTGGTGGCCCAACTCGTCGAGTAGAGTCGTGATCCACGAGGAGTTTAAGTGACCTACTTGACGAGTCGGGAGACCGACTCGGCGAGTAGGTGCTGTTTGAGTGAAACCCTAAATTTGAGGGTTTGCACCCTATTTAAACAACTTTTCTCAGCCTCCATCGTCCCTTATACTCCCAGAAGACATCATATCGAAACCCTAGCCTTGTTTGAGTATTCTAAAGCCATATTGGTCCATTTTGGTAGATTGTGAAGCTTGAGGAGAGGAAAGGAGCTTGGGAGTTCAATTTGGAGCTTGGAGATCCAGAGATTGTGTTTCATTTCCAGCTCATTTAAGGTAAAAAGCTCCTTCCTTGATCTTCCATGTGTTTATTCATCTTTAGGGCTTGGATTTTGGGCATATTTAGGGCTTTCTAAGCCATTTTCGGGTTGTGAAGTGTTATGGGGAGCATTGACTTCAGATCTTGGTCACTGGAGGGGTCTCATGGCATAAAGGTGCCAACTTTATGGCCATGAGAGCCGAATGCATCTTTTAGACATCATTTGTAGTCCTTTGGGCCAAAAGACCCATGCATGGACGTAAAGTTCTTGGCTTTACGTGCTATATCGACCCTAGGAGGTCAGATCTACCCTTTGGATGAGATGAGCTTGACAGAAATCGAGTTTATGGACATGGACTTTAGTGGACTCGGTGAGTTGTTCTTGGGACTCGACGAGTCGGGTAGTGGTTCTCCAACCTTTGCTGTTTTGGGGGTCTGGTTGAGTCTAGAGAAGGACTCAACGAAGATGGACGAGATTATAGACCTAGGAATCATGGGACTCGATGAGTGTTTGAGCAGACTCGGCGAGTCCAAGGCAATCTCCCAATCTTTGAAGATGGAATCGACGAGTTGTTCATACAACTCGGCGAGTCAAAGACTGGACACTTTCTTGTGAGGGATATAAACTTGACGAGTTCAAGGATGAACTCGGCGAGTCGGATGAAGATGGTCCCGATGGTACGATTGAAGGAGATCCCGTCGAGTTCTTTCTAGACTCGACGAGTAGAGTCGGGAATTGGTTTGGGTAGAGGAGTATGGACTCGACGAGTTGGTAGACCAACTCGGCGAGTCAGGTCAACTGGAAGTTGACTTTGACCAAAGTTGACTTTGACCGATTTGGGTTGACCCTGGTTGGGGTTGCGTATTCGAGTTGATAACTTAGAAGTGTTGTCGTGTAAGGAGTCGAGGAGAGTCGATTTATACGCCGAGGACAGTTCAGACACTGCACGACATCGAGGTGAGTCACCTTCCAGTAGAAGTGGGTCTAAGACACCAAGGTCGGCCCACTAGTAGTTGTTTATGTTGGGATGATTTTCTTTGTGATAATTGTCTGGTTTGCTATTGCTTGATATGTGTGTATGCTAGTATGCTATGTTATATGAGATAGTATCAGTAGGAGGGGACTAGTCCCCGATTTGGTCGCTACGACCAATGGGTAGGTCGGACAGCCCAGATATATCTGACAGCATGACTATGATATGATATTATATGCTAGTGGTAGTGGGTGAAATAGTCCCCGTGTTCGGTTGAGATAAACTCGAGGGTAGGTCGGCACCCCAGAATAGCTTTACATGGGTAGGTCAGCATCCCAGAATGGCTTGACATGGGTAGGTCGGGCGCCCCAGAATTTCCTGGCAATATGTATGTTGATTGGTATGTGGTATGATGGGGGAAATCTTTAAGCTTCGTGCTTACATTTTTATTTTTGGTTTCAAGTACCTCTTCGTCTAAGGGGAAGGAGTCGTCGGTGTAGCAGTGCATCACACACACACATGGTTTCCGCATTGAGTTTCTGGGATTGTACTCTGATTTTCATTACTTCTGACGATATGGCTTTGAGACACGACATTATGGTTTTTATAAATTGATGTAACATTGACAATGTTTTGGTGAATTTTCTTATGAATTACTAAATAAAAAATGAAATTTTTGGCCTCGAAATTTGGGATGTTACACTTTTATATATGTGTTATACACACTGATAAATTTCAAAGGTTTTCATTCATTAAAGAGCATACATTTAAACTATAACAGGTATAGTTTGGGAAAAACTACACTATTTTAAAAGTACAAGAACACTATACAAAAACAAGTATAGTAAACTATAATAGGTATAGTTTATGGAACACTACTCTATTCCACTATTTTTAAGGATACATTAGTAGAAATGATTATTTAAGTATAATTATTTTACATTACAAAGTACACTATTACAAGGCTATTCATACAGTTTCAAGTACAAGAGAACATTACTACACTACATGTAAACTAGTTAATACAAGGTTGTGAGGCACAACTTCATTGTACCCATTAGGGTACATGTGTAAATCCTATAAATTATAACCAGAGTCTCCTGGAGGGAGAGCGTGGATTTGTGTATAGATCTATACGGGACTGACAATCCCGCACCTGAGTTGCTTACAACAGCTAGGCCGGCAGGACTGGGGTGACAAATGTCATAATATTCCGACGCTTGAAGAACGTCGTAGAGGTCACTAAGTCATATCAATCATGTTTATATGAAACTCACAATAGTAAAAACTAAAATATTTGTTTACGGGATTAACACTACTTCGAGGGTTTTATTTTAAATAATGAAACCACAATACACTATTTTACACTACAGTTGGTGGATTCCAGGCTGTCATACAATAAGGTTTTCATACAAACACTACTACACTCACTACTACAGTACACTGCTTTTCCAGTACAGAGCACACTAGTATAACATACAATTTTCAAGAAACACTTATGACATGGTTTTATTTATTAATAAGACTACAGTTCACTATTTCAGAGTACCGTTCACTATTTCAGAATAGAGTAACTACATATATTTTGTTCTTAAGGCCTAAGACTACTGTTAGGACCTAATTATGTTAATTTGGGCTAGGCATTTATCTGTTAGGATTTGTTTGTTCTTTTTGGGGTATCAATTGGGTTTTCAGTTGGTTGGACCAAAAACGTTCCGTTTTCGGTCCTTTGGTGTTTTCGGCTGTAAACATGTATGTTCTTTGTATACCCTATATATAGAGTCCTAGATTTCTAGATCTGAGGTTACCAGTTTTCAGTCATAGCCTTGTGATAGGATCCCTTGTACCAGACGATTTTGTGAAATATAATCGTGTGCATTTGGATTGATTTCGCTTCTTATTCTTCTTCTTGATTCATTCCGGTTTGATTGATATTGTTTGATCACTAGTTGGTTCAAAGTTTGGGACTTACAATTGGTATCAGAGCCAATCTAGTGTGAAACCGTGTTAAGGAAGCTTGAATTTGACTGTTTTCCTCGATTTAATCTTTGGATCGAAAACCGGTTGAAGTTTATTGTTTGAAATTGTTCACTGTTGCTGTTGTGTTATTAGTGTTCTTTGAGGATTCAAAGAAAGAATGGAAAATCTGTTTGCTATCGTTATTACTGAGCGTTTTCAGATGGAGATTCTCGTGGTATTTTCAGTGGAGCGTATCTAGTTTTTGGCAGAAATCTTATTTTCGGCAGAAAACTACTATTTTCGGTAGAAATCATGTTTTTGGTCGAAATCACGTTTTTGGCCGAAATCACGTTTTTGGTCGAAATCACCTTTGAAATCAGTTGTTTTCGGTGTGACATTCCTAGATTATTAGACAAGGTTTTACTTTTTAATTAATTAAAAAAATGAACCTTAACACAGTGCATTGCATCAAGAATTGTATTCCATCATGGGAACTACTATGAGAATTCCACGACTTTTATCAGCCAATGGGTTTCCAGAATGGAAATACAGGATTGAGAAGTACATCAAGATGAAAGACTTTAAGATATGGAGAAGCATCCTTAGGGGCCCACTTAGAATTACCGCAACACTTGAAAATGGTACTGTGATTGACAAAGAAGTGGAGAACTATACTGATGCTGACTTTGAGAAAATTGAGGAACAGGAAAAGTCACTTGCAACTTTGACCATGGCTTTATCTCTTGATATTGCTCAAGGATTAGGAGAATATGATTCTGCAAAGGCGCTTTAGGAAGCCTTAATAGAGGTTTATGAAGGAAATGATGACATGAAACAGAGTAGACAGTATATGTTGCGTCAAAAGTTCAACATGTTAAACCATGTTCTTGGGGAAACACTTGAAGCCCAACTGCAATGATTCATCACACTCACTACTGAAATGAGAAATGCTGGAATTTCTGTACCACACTTGGATATAAACAAGAAGCTGTTGAACTCTCTTCCCAAATCAGGGGACATGAATGTTTCTGTGATTAAGAAGACCAAGGATCTTAACAGGCTTACTCTTGCTGAGACTATGGCTATCATCAAAGCTTGTGATTTGGATGATAAGCAGCGTGAGATAAATCATGTGAATTCCTACTCCACAGCAAACTTGGAAATTTCATTAAACAATGCTTTTTCATGTTTCACTATTCCACAAACTCAAGCATTCACTTTTCCACAAACCCATGCTATTCCACCCACTATGTCTTATTAACACTCTGTCTCCTCCTCAAAAGCTCCTACTACAATCACACCTCCCAAAGAATCTGAAGAAAACATGGCTCTAGCTTCTGGCCTCGTGAATTGCTACAATGCTTTCCTAGATGGAGATTTGCCTCCTCAAATCTCATTTGCAGATCTTGATCAAATTCACCCAGAAGATGTGGAAGCAGTGGATATCATATGGCAAATTACAATGGTTGTGTTCAGGGCTAAGCAATTTGCTAAGAATATTAGGAAGAACAATTGGGGTATGAATGGGGACAAAAAGGTTGGGTTCAACAGAGGCAAGCTTAGGTGTTTCAATTTTCATGAGCCAGGTCACTTTACTCGTAAGTTCCTAAAGCCAGACAGAAGAGAGAATCATAGTAGGACAATGGTGCCAGTGGTGAACAATAGAGGAGTTGCTGCAAACAATGAAACTGAAAATCTGGCAGTGGTGGGTCATTCTTTTGATTCGGAGGACCAGATTCAGGTGTTGAACATCACAGGGCCTGAGACTGCAAATCGGGCACAAATAAGTGAGCTTCCAGACAAAGATGTTGAAGCAGAGATGATGCAGCTGCAGTTTGGTTTTATGGTCTCTACCACTCCAGAAACAAAAGAGGTCAGTGAAGTTTCTTGTTCTCAAAAGCGTATTGATATTGTTAAATGTCTTCGTGTTCAAATTGATTTATTGCGTAGAGATAATGAGAACCTTAGGTATGAAGCCTATAACCTTAGGAAGGGCCAAAAACCACTGAAAAAACAACTAGAGGCCAAAATCAAGGAATTTAGACAACTTCAGGAAGACTATAGTAACAAGTGTGAGAACTATAACTTTGTTAAGAAATAGCTTTCCAGCTTGACTGACGAACTTGACACATTGAAGGTCAGATTTGAAAATGAAAACTTTAATTTCAGAAAGTATGATGTGTCAAGTAAGACAGTTAAGAGCATGATAGAAACATAATTAAAATTGTTGGAAAAAAAGAAAGTAGGTCTAGGGTATGACAGTGTTCCTCCTCCTTTCAACCATACTTACACCAACATCCCTATGACTAAAGAAGAAATAGAAAGAGAAGCATATCTTCAGTATGACACACCTACTATGGTGGTGCCAGAAAATAGCTCTAGGGTGAATGATACTAATGTCTCTACTTCATATGTAGATTCATCCTTAGTTCAAGACAGGCAGGAAGCTGGAGAAAATGTTTTTGATAATAATTTTGATTTACAAACTGATTCTGTGAAAGATGTTTCTGATTTGAAAACTACTGTTGCTATGAAAACTAATGATTTAGTTTCTGATAATTATGTTTTGAAAACTGATAATTCCGCTATTTCTGATAAATGTGTTGGTGTGTTTGAGAAATCTACTTGTAATGAACCTGTCACTATCAAATACATGCCACCTAAGCCAACCAAACAGACTGTGCATTGCACGTGTGCCTGTCGAAACAATAGAACGAACGGTAACAACTTCTACATGAAGAAACATACATGTTTGCATTGTGGAACTCCTGGACATACCGCAAGAAATTGTCTAAACCATGCATATGTTTGTTGAGAGAAAAACTTAGAGACACACTTGAACAAACGTTAGAACAAGTATATTGCGGAATAGTTAATCTCGAAGGATCTAAAAGCTCAACAATAATATTAATAAGTTAGAGTTAGATAGTTAGAGAGTTAGTTGCGGAAAAGTAAGGAAATAGAAATGACAACAATTTTTATATCAAGTATACACGTAAGTTTATTCATAACAAGGACTGTATTCAGACCAACTTAATAAGGGAGATCAAACTTAGTGATTAAGTCACTGAAGACTTGCTCCGAAGGGAGGTTATAATCAGTTGTATTCTAGTAAGATTTGAGAGTAAGAGGTGATGCGTAATTAGATAGAGAGATAGAAAAGATAACTTCAGAGAAGTGTATTATGAATTGATAGATGCCTGTTTTTAATACAAGAGAATGAGCTCTATTTATACAGACTCACGAAGTACACTAGATTACATCTCTAAGAGTAGCCATGCAAGGCATACTAGACAATAGAGAGTGTTACAGAAAAAGATAAGTAAACTAATCTAGTAAACAGACTGCGGTAGGGGGACTCCGGATGCGGCTGCTAAAGAAGAAGCTAGATTGCGGGTGCTTGTTGGCTGCGGTAGCTGAAGTTCAAGAGGGTCACTTTTTATGATTCAACAATTTCCCCCTAAGCGACCTCTTTAACTTCTGATCAACTATCAAGTTTAAGAAACTTGATAAGGATCCACCAAAACTTCCTGATGTTTTCCAACCAGATGATTCTTCTTAAGATCTCGAACTTGACCTCTGCAGTAGTGTGCTTCGATTTTTCAACTACGGTTCGACAGATGTCAAGTTGCTTCCTGGTGATGCGATGCATGGCAGTCATAGTAATAAAGTATTTGACATTGTTGATCTTCCTTTTGAAAATGACTCCAAGTTCAGGGAAGTTGGTTGCACCTAAGGATCTTTCTTGATAGCCTTCGGTAGGCATTGGTGCAGGGTCGAGTGGTGGTAGATCAAACTTCTTGGCAATGGTGGGGTAGATGTCTGCGTTAATTTTGGCAAAATCGCAAACAGTTTCCTGCAAAATGGTATTAGCCCTTTCAAGCGCAATCTTCATATTCGGGTGCTTCTCTGACTTGTTCTGGAACACCTTTGCAATGAGAAAGACTTCTTTCGAATTCATACAGGGGAAGTCTGCTTGGGTGCAAACATAGTCATGTTCCCTTTTAGTGAGGGTGTACTGAATGAAGTCAGCCTTCATGAATTTCCGGAACTTGAAGTTCTTGACTGCGGATGGTCTATCGTTAGACCATATTTTCTTAATGGGAGAGGCATGCTTAGCATAAAAATGACTAAGTCTCTCAAATTCCATTGGCAGTCTTTTGTGGTCTGGAAGGCTGTGGTCGAATGGCTCAAACACTGTGAAATATTTGGCGTTTGGGGAGATTGGAACATCCCAGTAGCCATCCGAAGGGGGTTCAGCATATGTGTGGTGAGGTCTGTAGTCGTCATCCAGCAGTCTGCGGTGAGGTTTGATCCAAGAGTTTATCAAGGATTCGTCCATGATGGTATCAAAACCGCATTCTCTCCATATGAGCTCTGCAAGTTTATCTGCCTTCCAATCTTTTTTCCTTTGGGTGGTGGCAGGAGAGTCGTTTGAGCTTGGAGAGGACATGTGCTCCACCAAATTTTTGAAGTGAGGATGGGTCTCTGGTTTCTCAGGAGTGTTCTCCTTTTGTGGTGAAGTATGATGAGGTGGAGTATGATGAGATGGTTGCGGTGTAGGAATTTTTTCGGTGATGATAGGGGGACTCTGATGCTGTGAGATGGAGTGATTTGAATGATGAACTTCTTCTTCACTTCGATGGACTTCGTCCTCACTTCCCCCTCTTGAGGAATGCAACCCAGGAGCTTCCTCAAGCCATTTTCGAAGGCCATCAACTTTGGCAAAAACTTCTTCAAATTGGGCTTTCAGGGCATCTGCCAACTGTTGATTATTGGGAATGGTGGGGTTGAAGAGCAGTTTGTGAATGTCCTTGGTGAGCTGAAGAATTTCGGGACCATGGAAGTTGGAGGACAGGGATCGTTGCAGTCTGTTGATTGTGGCTTGAAGAACTGAGATAGTGGACTCAGTGTGAGTCTCAGCTATCAGTTTTTGAGACTGTGTGGCTTGATCCGCAATGGCTGCTTGGAGATCCTTTTTGATTGCGGTCAACTCAGAGATGAGGCGTTCCGCAGCAGCCATGAAGTCCTTGTGATCTGCGTGTCGATTGTTGTCAAGGGACCGGATTCCTATTTCGACTTTGAGAGAAATTCTCTCACCAGCCAATCCCTCACGTGTTTCCAGGCGTTCTATGCGTTCGATCAATGACTGCGGTCCGAAGGTGTCTTCTGGTTGCGGTTGAGTTGGCTTGACCGCAGCTAGGATTTGATCGACTTTGGCTTGTAAGCTCAGAAATTCTTTCCTTGTGACGACATTCTTCTTCTTCTTCTTCTTCTTCTCTTTGGGTTTTGAAGTTGAATGGTGAGAGCCACTGGATTCCTCTTCTTCGTCAAACATCATAAGGTCATCATCAGGTGGAGAGGGTTTGTTTACCTCCTGAATATCATCATCATCAAGACCGAAGGTGGGAGCAGAACTTACTTCTATTGCGGTTCCTTCGTCTTGTGATTCATGTATTGTTGGAGTTGGAATCGGATTTGGAGTTGGAGTTAGAGTTGGAGTTACTCTGGAGGGGTCTGCACCAGCATCTGTTGCTTGAGCTTTGAGGATTGTTTCAGCCATCTCGGTCATCCAGTCTTGAACCTTCTGAATGGTGGCTACGGTATTGGCATTACTGATTGCATCTGCCCAATACTTTGCCACTGACTGGATTTCTTGCTCCTTTTGTTGTTGTTGCTTGATCTGTTGCTCCTTGCGTGCTTGGAATTCCCTTCTGAAAGCGGCATATTTCTTGATTTCTGACTCAGTTACCGGAGTGTATCGTAACCATGAGTCGTTTGATTCATCCCCGTCAAATCCTTGGAAACGCACCGAAGTGTCCTTCGGGTCCCCGGATCCTTGCATATTTGTGCTCACCGTGCCTAAACCACCTGTTGCAGATATAAGCAGAGTAGGATTTCCTGAGCTTCCTTGGTCTCCTTGACCCGTAGTCAAGTTTGGCCTCGGCTCAGTTCTGGCTAGGGCGGAAGAAGTGCCCTGCGGTTGAGGAGGTGTTTGAAGTGTATGGGTGACATTCAAAAGGATGGAGTTCAACTCCTCAGGGGAAAAGAAATGCAGTCGGGAAGCCCTGGAGACCTTAGGGCGAGAACCGGTGTCATCCTCTTGGGAGTGAACTGGGGGGGAGTCTCCACGATGTTGTGAATCAGACTCATTTTCTGAGTCTGATTGGAAAATGATAGTGGTGTTGAGTGGGTCTGCGGCCACCCCAAGGACTACCGGATCCTTTTGAGAGGCTGAGGTATCAGTCCGGTCACACATATGGCCAGTAGGATTGGTTTTTCTTTTCTTAAGGATGGCAATGGGTTGTGCATCCTCATCTGAGTCACTGTCATGTGTGGTTGCGGTTGGTGTGATTTTTCGTTTCTTTTTGGTGGGTGCGGTTGGTTTGGGAGCATCCTTCTTGGGAGTTCTTTGTTTCTTCTTTGTGGCCAATTGCTTTCTTCTTTGAGAAATATTGGAGAGGGTAGTGGAAGAAGGGACTGCGGTAGCTTCAGGGTTAACGATTGCGGATGGATTTTGAAGAAGCGGGGTAGGAAGGTATGGGGCAATACCTTCCGTAGCCTCAATGTGATCTGAGACATCAGCAGTCTCAAGACCAAGAGTGGAAAGAATATGGGTGGGAAGTCTTCTAATTGGTCCAAAAAGAGATTGATCAGAAGAGGGATTGTACCTTTTTAAATCCTTGGTGACAAAGAAATTAATGTCACTGCCCATGTTGATCCCATCATCCGCATGGAGGTCTGAAATGCAGAGGGACCAGAACCTAGCAAATGTGAGTTCGGTTGGGTTCTCCCTTGGGCTCTCCTTGGGAATGTATTGAAGAAAGTCGTCTCATAGGATTTGCCCGTAGTTCATGTCATGACCTGTAAATATGCTCCATACCAACTCTAGAAGCTTGAGTCCCATATTGTCTGTGCCTCCGGTTCTACCGGATAGACTGCGGATGACGAAATGGCAAACAAATTGCCAGACAGCAAGCAGTTGGTTTTTCTTGAATTCCCCGATTCCTTTAATCTTTTTCTGATAACCCATTTGGTAAAGGGCTGAAGTAACGTCCGCCATGGATGGGGTGAAAATCTTGATGGAGGGATGAACAAGGAGGTTAATGGCAGAAAGAAATTTTTCTTTGGACAGAATGACCAAAGAATCGTCAATCAGGTTAAGGTGAACTTTTGGAGGGTTTTCGAGTGGGCGATAGGCCGAGAAGGCACATTTGAAAAGGGTTGAGATTGGGACAACATCTGTGAAAGCATCGAAGGGGCCAAACAGGAGGTGATTCTTCAGAAACTTGATCATCAGCTTGATTGGAGCATTGTAGGATGGATGATCTTCGAACACAGCTTTGAAGTTGCTTGAAGCAATCGTGGGAGAGTCTGAACCAGTAGGGTTCACTGATCCAGATTCCTTGGATTGTTTCTTCGAAACACCGGATTTCACCATTGTTGAAGCTTGAGAGAAGGAGTAGAAAATAGAGTGCTTTGAAGAATTTTGGAAGATTCAATGTTCAGAGAGCGTAAAGTGATTTTGGGGAAGAAGAACGGTTTATATAGGGGTGAATTGGAACAGTAACTGTTTTTACCCTCGGTAAAAAGAAAGGATAAGGTAAAAGATAGTTTGGGGGGAATCTTTTGAATTGGAAATTAAATCTCAGCCAAATAATATGAAACGATTTAAAAAAGTTTTGAGGTTTTACCAAAAAGGGATTTGCATTTAATGAAAAGTCAGACGTGCATCATCACGTCAGGTGATCATGTGGTGAGGGGAAAGGAAGTTGTAACGGATGGGACGTGCTGGGTAAGATGAAAAGACAGATTAAGGATGTGATTATGGAAAAACGTTCTTTTTGTCATCATACCTAAAATAGGTCTAACACAAGGTTTATTCAGAAAGAGAATGAGACAGTTTCTCAAGGAATGTTTTTTTTATTTAATGTTTTATTTAATGAAGGATCATTAAATAGCACACCATGATTCAAGAGTTGATGAAACAGTTGAGAAATTATTAATGTGATTGCGGATGGAAACTTCATTGCGGATGAACATATGTCATTGCGGATGGACAGATGTCATTGCGGATGGACAGATGAATGTCTGCAGTATAGGAACTGAGGAGAGTACTTGTACACAAAGTTAGTAATAACAAACAATAAGGACCCATGAAAGATAAGTATGATATATGGTTGCGGTACATAGACTGCGGTACCAAAACCATCTATCATAAGTAACTTTCAGTTAGAACCGCAACGGAGACCAAGGATGCTCTACGGTATCTATCAATTCAAAAAGAATTGCGGGTCTGGATTCATCATTCCTAACATTTGCAGGAAGGTGTTAAGTTTTGTGGAGTCGAGCGCTTTTGTGAACACATCAGCAATCTCTTCATGAGTATGGACAAAGATGAGTTCAATGTTACTTTTCAAGATTTGGTCTTTGATGAAATGATACCGTAGTTCAATATGCTTAGTCTTGGAGTGCTGAATAGGATTATGAGAAATAGCAATAGCACTTTCAGAGTCACAATAGATCGGTATCCGCAGCATTCTATACCCGTAGTCCATAAGTTGTGTCTTCATCCATAGGACTTGTGAACAATAGCTGGCTGTGGCCACATATTCAGCTTCTGCGGTAGACAGAGATACACAACTTTGTTTCCTTGATGACCAACTGACGAGTCTTCCACCCAAAAATTGAAATCCTCCTGAGGTACTTTTGCGGTCTAATTTTCATCCGGTGTGATCCGCATCTGTGAAAGCTTGCAGGCTGAAGTCATTGCCTGCGGGGTACCATAGACCAAAAGATTTGCTTCCTTTCAGGTACCGTAGTATCTGTTTGGCTGCGGTCATATGTGATACTTTTGGGTCAGCCTGATACCTTGCACATACACCAGTTGCAAAGAAAATGTTTGGTCGGCTTGCGGTGAGGCACATTAGAGAGCCTATGATACCTCTATAAGTCTTGTGATCCACAGGTTCTCCTGAGGGATCAACAGAGATCATATAACCGAAGGCCATGGGGATCTTAGCCGAAGAACAATCGTCCATAGAATATTTCTTTAACAGTTCGGTGGTGTATTTTTCTTGATGAATGAAAATTTTGTTGGGTTTTGAGCATTCTAACACTCCTATGGTGTACATGCAATCCTATAAACATTGGATCTATGTTTTCTCTATTATACATGCAAATATTAACTATTCTAAGGTTTCATCCTAACTAGCATATCATGAAGCACCTATACTACAAAGTTCTAGTTAGATGACATACCTTTTGGTGTAGCTTGATGTCTTCAAGCTTTAAGAGCTTAGCCCTAATAGTGTGGAAGCCTCAAATGGAATCACAAATCACCAAAACACCTTGGAAGAACTTGAGAGAATATGTATGCACACTAAAATCGGCCCACTCTTATTTTCACACACTTGTTCCAATTTTGTGAGCCAAGGACCCCTTTATATATTATGGAGGATTAGGGTTACATCCATGTAAACCCTAATACCCATGACCTTTCATTTACATAGGATCCATGGGTTAAAAGCTCCATGGACCATCCATGAAAGCTTAGCCCAACCTAAATGAACTTGGCCCATTCCATATATATAAGAGTCCATATTTAATTAGTTCTTTTTGATCACTTAATTAATTCTAAATTAATTCTTGATCAATACTAATTAAATAATATGATTCCATATTAATATATTAGAACTTATAATATATTAATATAAATCATAAATATACTATTCTCAAAAGACTATCCATATAAATTGTGCTGGTGAAGTGCAACCCAAATGGACCATGCCGGGTCGGGTCAAGTACATACCAAATATAGTTATGGACTTAGACATTAATCCAACAGTCTCCCACTTGGATAAGTCTAAAATTATTATTGAGTATGACTTCAAAACCTAACTGGCAATCGTAGCTCTTAAAGCCGCTGTCGAACTCTGACCTTGTCAATGACTTGTCCATTAGATAAGGAATCATATATTCCTCCATTCTAGATATCATATGGACTGAGACATGGATTATAATCATTCTCTCTGTCCATTTGTTGTTTCCCGATTTTCGATTTATGATGACTGACTGATTGAACAAATCAAATCAGTCCTGGCTTGGCAAAGCATTCACATGTGTCATCGCTAAATCATCGAGGGGCCCACAGATATCGCTTTTATCCCGAAGGTAAAAGGAATGGATAAACTTCGACTCATATGGCTTGTTCTACTACTTGTTGAATCATACACAAAGGCACGTTTTATAACATCGAGTTACCAAATGCACTTTCGTGCAATCAATGTATAACCAACTCATAGTAACAACAATATCTCTAGGTTTGAAGAATATAAGATATTATCGTCTCATGATCACTCGTGATAAAATCCATGAAGTGATTCAAATGAGCGCGGGCTGAATCCAATACTCAGAACTTATGAGCACTCATGAGCGACTTAGTTATTCTGGAAGTCAAAACATGCAAAGTGAAACACAAGAATAAATGAATCAAATATGGTATCAAACCCTATGAATATAAATAAACACTTTTATTTATCACCATACTGATTACTCATTATTCATTGTTTCGGTTTTATCAACTTTATACTTGAATTAAAAACACTAGTTGTCCAATGCTCCAAGCATGTACACTATGTTTTTCTTAAACAATAGCTTTGCCATACACCAATATGCACTCTATGTTTGTCTATGATCCTTACGTTGTGAAATAAACCAATTGAACATAATTTCAATGATTCTAATTTCACACTCCCAAATCCTTATCGAAAAATGTGAGAATTTCAAATTCCTATCATTTATCGAAATCTGTTTAGATTTTAAACTTATATGCACTGACCCTCCTGTAATGAATATGTACAAAGTCATAAAGACTTGTCAAC
This sequence comes from Lactuca virosa, assembly GCF_052849685.1. Taxonomy (NCBI): domain Eukaryota; kingdom Viridiplantae; phylum Streptophyta; class Magnoliopsida; order Asterales; family Asteraceae; genus Lactuca; species Lactuca virosa. The sequence continues at coordinate 299,815,246 of NC_136429.1, read as the reverse complement.
AGTCATTATAAGGTATTCCAATGGAGATCAACTCCATAGAAACTAAGTCTCATATTCAAAGTACATTGCTTTGGACATGCTTCTTGCATTAAGTTTTCTAATCTTACACATATAACTTCCACCTATGGAGACAACTCCATATTCTCATTTTGACTATCACTTCTGAATAAGAGATGCCTCTTTTCAGAATATGTCAATATGGTCCTTCCAAAATTAGCACTATACTTCCAACCGTCTGTGAGCAACCAATCTTTGGTAAACCTCATATTGTCCTCGACAATTGCTTAATCATTTTAGTCATATCCAATTCTAGACCTTTTCCCTTCTTAATGCCTCTGGGCATTTGGAAAAATTTAGAAATGACAAATATTATAGCACATGCAATCGATCCTGTACCCAAAGCAAATGGTACACGATTCATGATGTCTAACATAAAGACATGATTCTAGACCAGTCTTTTGCTACAATATTTTTATTTGCCATGTTTTCAAAATTTGACTATGAAGAGGGATGCTGTAATCATAATCGAATTTTGAGAATGCAATATATAGAATTTCCTTAAGTTGAACCAATCCAACATGAAATTCATATATATATTCTTGACTAAAGATGATTAAGATCTCAATCTAAGCCTTTAGAACTGAAATGAAGTATATCCTCTCCCTTAATTATAGCAAAATAACTTTTTCAATCCCTGCAGCCTCACAAATTGAAACTTTTGTTTTCTATAATTAACATTGCTAACTTGCAACACTAACAATAATTATCATGCTCCCACTAACATGATGATTATTAGCATAACACTTATGCTCCCACTAGCTTTGACATGTACTCAGAAATCAGCTGGACTTCTAGAAATCAATACTTTATTGACTTTCTTACCAAAGTTCAGATTTCTGATACGAGATGCTTTGATAAAACTTTATCAAAATCATACACCTTTCCTTAGATAACATACATGTGTGTCTAAACAATTCCAGAACTATGAAAAGGGATGTCGTAATCATAGTCTCAATTGTTTAGACCTTTTGCCATCTGCTTCAAATGTACTTGGTGGAAGTGTTTCCTCACCATCATTTTCATGAATCGGAGAGAAACCTTATGACCCTTAGATTTTATGGTGTATGTGTTCTTATCCATGTGAATCGTCAAAACCATAGTCACAAGACAAGGATAATGATAAATCCAAACTCATATGGACTGAACTTATGCAATCTTAACTTCTTGCCACCTGGCAGTACAGAGCCTGCTATTGCTTCCAAGTTGTTATGCAACCAATTAAGAACTTTCAGAACTCCTATGCAAAGCTAACTTTAACTGGAATGGGCACAAAATATGTCAACACGATAGGTTATAAACCTCAAGTCGTGTGCTAGTGAAGAACCTCAGGTTTTATTCTTGATTAGTTCTTGAAATTATTTTTAGGATCTTTAAGACTCCCACTATCCTCTTGACATATAAGACTATCTTGCCAAATATTCAAGAGATAGTGCGGATTCTTTATCAAGACAAACACTTCACACAATTGGCCTTAGTTGGTCTTTGTTTTATCCAAAACATCACAACTTACCAATTTCAAATGTACAAGAGTAGGACACTTTTACTCTTACATTTGACAAGTGTTTTAAACCTTTCTTTAAGATATGTCACTCAAGTTACAATCTTGGAGTATGACTCTAAGAATTGTTTTGGAACGAAGTATGACTCATCTTCCTAATCTAACCATTTCAACAATTCATGACTCCTCTTCTTAGTCATAAGAATGCACTAAGATGACCTTTAGAGGACTAATTGTGATATGATTTCTAAATCATTAAGATGATCACAAACATGATACTAAAGTACTCTCCCATCTTTTCAGATTTGAGAAAGTTTTATCTTTCTGCCTAATTTGATTCTTCCCATTCGTTCTGCCATACATTGAGACTTTTCCAATGTTTTAGAATTATACTTAAACTTGTAAGTATAACCATATTTACAAAACTTTAGTAAATCAAATAGTCTTAACGAGCTTTGTGGTGGACATGACCAGTGCACAAGAATGTGTACTCGATCCCTTTAGTCCTTCACTTGACTCACACATCCATGTGAACAAGTAATTAGTCTTGATTTTCCAATGCTTGAAAGTTCTCATTCATCATACTATTCAACTTGCATGATTCCAAGTTTCGGTCCAATTGAAACTCGGGTGATGAGGAACTTTCCTGATTTGGTAAATTTAGACACTACCACAAATGAAAGAATCAAATCCATTTTCCAATATTGCTGTCAGTGGAATCATATATGCAACAATTTTCCACAAATGTCATTGTAAGGATACTTCAAATAAATAAAATTAAACAATTTTCTTTTATTTTAAAAATTTGCGGAAAAACTTATCCTTACAATCCACATGGGAAATTGTTGTTATCTATTCCTTAGCAATATATCATAACTTCTTAAGCAACTGCTCAAAATTCTGATGCGATCGAAATCCACCTTCGCGATCAGAATCAGCATATACTTCCTTTAAGATTTCTCTCTATTCTTTGATTCTTAAAACATCAACATGTGACCCAGTCACATCATGTAATGAGGATCTCAGAATAGAACTTAACAGAGTTAGATAATGGGCTCTACCTGATGTAGAGTCAAACTTATTGACTTTAACATCCTTAGGTAAATTTGACAGCTTTGCAATCAATGCCCCTTCCTTTGGCAAAATAAACATATGGACCCTTTGGCAATGGGACTATCTCATACTTAGCCTTTCTCTTTACCATTTGGTTAACGGGGTTGACTATGGTCAATCCCTTTCCATTGGGAAGAGAATGCTTTTTCTGGATTTCCAGTGTCACCATTGTCACTGTCCATAAAGTTTTTGGGAAGTTGATCTTCTAATCAAATTTGCTTTACTATCGTTCCAAATCATTGCTGATTCAGCAGCACCAAGCAAATAGATATGATCATTAATGTTCATGTCATAGTCTGTTTCATAGTAGTCCCAAAGGAACTCACTATGTGACTTAGAAAGTGATTGAACATCCAACTTTCTCAAGACTTTGACACCCAACTCTCCCGGCTTCTCAATATGTGACTTCATCTCTAAGATGTGATCACACATAGACCTTGCTTGCCATTAGGGCTTGAGTGACCTTGAACTTGTGGGTTAGGGAGAATAATTGGAGGAGGTAGAGGAAGAGAAGTATGACTTCCATGAGCCAAACTCGGGAAGTCATATTGATTAGGAAAGCTTGGTTTGGGAAGATCATTGTTGTCTAAACCAGACATCAACAATGGGAGAAATTCACGTAAAGTTGATTTAAGTCCTTAATATAACACCTAATATGATATATTAAGACTAGGACCCAACAAACTATTTTATAACTTGGAAGAGGGATGCCGTAATCCAAGCTATAAAATATTTGAAGGTAGGTGAATGAAGATTCACCAATTTCCACCAAGATAAACGAAATGTATTATTAGGTTTTAATTGGTTTTGAAACTCCTAGATTCTTTTGAGATTCATTGAACTTTTCAATGGCATGTTTCAATCTCGAGTGTGCCCTTCAGGTTTTGTGACTGGAATGCCGAGGATCACAAAATTAGCACTATACTTCCAACCGTCTGTGAGCAACCAATCTTTGGTAAACCTCATATTGTCCTCGACAATTGCTTAATCATTTTAGTCATATCCAATTCTAGACCTTTTCCCTTCTTAATGCCTCTGGGCATTTGGAAAAATTTAGAAATGACAAATATTATAGCACATGCAATCGATCCTGTACCCAAAGCAAATGGTACACGATTCATGATGTCTAACATAAAGACATGATTCTAGACCAGTCTTTTGCTACAATATTTTTATTTGCCATGTTTTCAAAATTTGACTATGAAGAGGGATGCTGTAATCATAATCGAATTTTGAGAATGCAATATATAGAATTTCCTTAAGTTGAACCAATCCAACATGAAATTCATATATATATTCTTGACTAAAGATGATTAAGATCTCAATCTAAGCCTTTAGAACTGAAATGAAGTATATCCTCTCCCTTAATTATAGCAAAATAACTTTTTCAATCCCTGCAGCCTCACGAATTGAAACTTTTGTTTTCTATAATTAACATTGCTAACTTGCAACACTAACAATAATTATCATGCTCCCACTAACATGATGATTATTAGCATAACACTTATGCTCCCACTAGCTTTGACATGTACTCAGAAATCAGCTGGACTTCTAGAAATCAATACTTTATTGACTTTCTTACCAAAGTTCAGATTTCTGATACGAGATGCTTTGATAAAACTTTATCAAAATCATACACCTTTCCTTAGATAACATACATGTGTGTCTAAACAATTCCAGAACTATGAAAAGGGATGTCGTAATCATAGTCTCAATTGTTTAGACCTTTTGCCATCTGCTTCAAATGTACTTGGTGGAAGTGTTTCCTCACCATCATTTTCATGAATCGGAGAGAAACCTTATGACCCTTAGATTTTATGGTGTATGTGTTCTTATCCATGTGAATCGTCAAAACCATAGTCACAAGACAAGGATAATGATAAATCCAAACTCATATGGACTGAACTTATGCAATCTTAACTTCTTGCCACCTGGCAGTACAGAGCCTGCCATTGCTTCCAAGTTGTTATGCAACCAATTAAGAACTTTCAGAACTCCTATGCAAAGCTAACTTTAACTGGAATGGGCACAAAATATGTCAACACGATAGGTTATAAACCTCAAGTCGTGTGCTAGTGAAGAACCTCAGGTTTTATTCTTGATTAGTTCTTGAAATTATTTTTAGGATCTTTAAGACTCCCACTATCCTCTTGACATATAAGACTATCTTGCCAAATATTCAAGAGATAGTGCGGATTCTTTATCAAGACAAACACTTCACACAATTGGCCTTAGTTGGTCTTTGTTTTATCCAAAACATCACAACTTACCAATTTCAAATGTACAAGAGTAGGACACTTTTACTCTTACATTTGACAAGTGTTTTAAACCTTTCTTTAAGATATGTCACTCAAGTTACAATCTTGGAGTATGACTCTAAGAATTGTTTTGGAACGAAGTATGACTCATCTTCCTAATCTAACCATTTCAACAATTCATGACTCCTCTTCTTAGTCATAAGAATGCACTAAGATGACCTTTAGAGGACTAATTGTGATATGATTTCTAAATCATTAAGATGATCACAAACATGATACTAAAGTACTCTCCCATCTTTTCAGATTTGAGAAACTTTTATCTTTCTGCCTAATTTGATTCTTCCCATTCGTTCTGCCATACATTGAGACTTTTCCAATGTTTCAGAATTATACTTAAACTTGTAAGTATAACCATATTTACAAAACTTTAGTAAATCAAATAGTCTTAACGAGCTTTGTGGTGGACATGACCAGTGCACAAGAATGTGTACTCGATCCCTTTAGTCCTTCACTTGACTCACACATCCATGTGAACAAGTAATTAGTCTTGATTTTCCAATGCTTGAAAGTTCTCATTCATCATACTATTCAACTTGCATGATTCCAAGTTTCGGTCCAATTGAAACTCGGGTGATGAGGAACTTTCCTGATTTGGTAAATTTAGACACTACCACAAATGAAAGAATCAAATCCATTTTCCAATATTGCTGTCAGTGGAATCATATATGCAACAATTTTCCACAAATGTTATTGTAAGGATACTTCAAATAAATAAAATTAAACAATTTTCTTTTATTTTAAAAATTTGCGGAAAAACTTATCCTTACAATCCACATGGGAAATTGTTGTTATCTATTCCTTAGCAATATATCATAACTTCTTAAGCAACTGCTCAAAATTCTGATGCGATCGAAATCCACTTTCGCGATCAGAATCAGCATATACTTCCTTTAAGATTTCTCTCTATTCTTTGATTCTTAAAACATCAACATGTGACCCAGTCACATCATGTAATGAGGATCTCAGAATAGAACTTAACAGAGTTAGATAATGGGCTCTACCTGATGTAGAGTCAAACTTATTGACTTTAACATCCTTAGGTAAATTTGACAGCTTTGCAATCAACGCCCCTTCCTTTGGCAAAATAAACATATGGAACCTTTGGCAATGGGACTATCTCATAGTTAGCCTTTCTCTTTACCATTTGGTTAACCGGGTTGACTATGGTCAATCCCTTTCCATTGGGAAGAGAATGCTTTTTCTGGATTTCCAGTGTCACCATTGTCACTGTCCATAAAGTTTTTGGGAAGTTGATCTTCTAATCAAATTTGCTTTACTATTGTTCCAAATCATTGCTGATTCAGCAGCACCAAGCAAATAGATATGATCATTAATGTTCATGTCATAGTCTGTTTCATAGTAGTCCCAAAGGAACTCACTATGTGACTTAGGAAGTGATTGAACATCCAACTTTCTCAAGACTTTGACACCCAACTCTCCCGGCTTCTCAATATGTGACTTCATCTCTAAGATGTGATCACACATAGACCTTGCTTGCCATTAGGGCTTGAGTGACCTTGAACTTGTGGGTTAGGGAGAATAATTGGAGGAGGTAGAGGAAGAGAAGTATGACTTCCACGAGCCAAACTCGGGAAGTCATATTGATTAGGAAAGCTTGGTTTGGGAAGATCATTGTTGTCTAAACCAGACATCAACAATGGGAGAAATTCACGTAAAGTTGATTTAAGTCCTTAATATAACACCTAATATGATATATTAAGACTAAGACCCAACAAACTATTTTATAACTTGGAAGAGGGATGCCGTAATCCAAGCTATAAAATATTTGAAGGTAGGTGAATAAAGATTCACCAATTTCCACCAAGATAAACGAAATGTATTATTAGGTTTTAATTGGTTTTGAAACTCCTAGATTCTTTTGAGATTCATTGAACTTTTCAATGGCATGTTTCAATCTCGAGTGTGCCCTTCAGGTTTTGTGACTGGGATGCCGATGATCAAAAAACCAGGTGTGAAGTAACCATGCAAATATACTTGGTACCCTTAATATTTACCCCTCAATCGATGTGCCGGTTAACCACACACGCTCCAACGATACTATGATTAACATTAAGTTACCCTTTGCCTACCTTGTTAGGTCCAGGTTAGTGTGCCGGTTAACCACACACGCTCCACTAACATCTTAAACAAAGTGCAAAGTGTAATTTCATGGATTAGCACCTTATTCACATTTTCCTAAGTAACTAAGATTGGGAATTTATAAGTGTTTAGTTACTTAGTATTTATCATTATACTTATAATGAAGGGAGAGTTATAGTCCTTGTCCTACCTGTTCGGCTAACGACCCTCCACCGATCAAGGAAGCGGTGAGTGAGAGTGGACACCCATTAAACTGCCATTTTATAAGCAGTAACCTTATACTCCCCTTATAGACCGGCTTCGTGAATGAGGCCTACTAATGGTAAGACGACTTGGTCTTATACATATAATATATTAAACTTTTAATATTATAATAGTATAAGGGTGTATTTTAGACATTTAAAATACTTGGTGGTTTAATCTATTAATTAAACTGGACTTTTAATTTAATTAAACTCAAACCATATATTTATGGATTTAATAATACTCTTTTAATTAAACGCTTTAATTAACTATTAATAAAGTCCATAAGAGTTAATTTGAACTATTCAACAAAACATCATAATTCCAATTATTAAACTCAAAATTAAAACCATTTAATTAATTGCTTAAGTTATGAACCCAAGAGTTTTAGAATTCAATTCTTTTTTTCATAAAAAACTTTTCTCAAATTCCAAAACTTGAGGGCAAGTTTTGTAATTCTTGAAAAACTTTGGATTCCATAACTTATGGAATTAATGGTGTTTTATGATGAAACTTTCCATGTTCCATAACTTAAGAACAAGTTATGAAATTCTTTAAAACACTAACACCAAATTTTGTAACTCCATAAAATCTTTGAATCAAAATTTTTTTTTTTTTAAAAAAAAACTTTCATATCCATAACTTATGGAAGTTTGAAAAACCCTTAAGATCACAACTTTTAAAAAAAACTTTTGAGCTCCAAAATATTATGACAAAATATGTAACTCCTTAAAACATTTAGATCAAACTTTTAAAACTAATAAAATAATCATATCATTTTATCTTTTACTAAATTTGACCTAAATCAACTCATATAACAAATTATTCAAATTTTACAAATAATTTGTTTTTCACAAAACAAGTAATTATCTTAAAATTTGACAAACGTCATGTTTTTTTTTTTCCATTTCTTTTCAACTTGAAAATAAAACATTTGCATCAATATAACAGAAAACAACCTCGCTCTGATACCACTGTTGGGTTTTGAGTATTCTAACACTCCTATGGTGTACATGCAACCCTATAAACCTTGGATCTATGTTTTCTCTATTATACATGCAAATATTAACTATTCCAAGGTTTCATCCTAACTAGCATATTATGAAGCACCTATACTACAAAGTTCTAGTTAGATGACATACCTTTTGATGTAGCTTGATGTCTTCAAGCTTTAAGAGCTTAGCCCCAATAGTGTGGAAGCCTCAAATGAAATCACAAATCACCAAAACACCTTGGAAGAACTTGAGAGAATATGTATGCACACTAAAATCGGCCCACTCTTATTTTCACACACTTGTTCCAATTTTGTGAGCCAAGGACCCCTTTATATATTATGGAGGATTAGGGTTACATCCATGTAAACCCTAATACCCATGACCTTTCATTTACATAGGATCCATGGGTTAAAAGCTCCATGGACCATCCATAAAAGCTTAGCCCAACGTAAATGAACTTGGCCCATTCCATATATATAAGAGTCCATATTTAATTAGTTCTTTTTGATCACTTAATTAATTCTTGATCAATACTAATTAAATAATATGATTCCATATTAATATATTAGAACTTATAATATATTAATATAAATCATAAATATACTATTCTCAAAAGACTATCCATATAAATTGTGTCGTTGAAGTGCAACCCAAATGGACCATGCCGGGTCGGGTCAAGTACATACCAAATATAGTTATGGACTTAGACATTAATCCAACAAATTCCTTGTGGGATTTGTTTCACTTGAAGACCTAGAAAGAAGTTAATCTCTCTATTCATGCTCATTTGGAACTTGTTAGTCATGAGCTTAGCAAATTCATTCACCATTTCTGGATCAGTTGATCTGAAGATGATGTCGTCCACTTATATTTGTACGAGCATAAGGTGGTTACCATTTGCTTTTCTAAATAACGTGGGGTCAATCACTCCTCTCTTGTACCCGGATGAGAGAAGGAATTAAGAAAGAGTTTCGTACCATGCTCTTGGGGCTTGCTTCAGACCGTAGACTGCTTTTACAGTGGTCTGGGAATTCAATACTTTCAAAACCTGGAGGTTGCTGAAGATAAACCTCTTCTTTTAATTCCCCATTGAGAAATGCGCTCTTAACATCCATTTGGTGTACCTTGACGTTCTTGTGGGCTGCGTATGCTAAGAAGATTCTGATGGCTTCCATTCGTGCCACCGGAGCATATGTTTCATCATAGTCAATACCTTCAAGTTGACTATAGCCCTTTGCAACTAACCTTTCCTTGTTTCTGACTACCGCACCAGATTCATCGAGCTTGTTTTTGAATACCCATCTAGTGCCAACAATGGTGTGACCACATGGCTTCGGAACGAGTTGCCACACTTTGTTTCTTTTGAATTCTTCTAGCTCTTCTTGCATTGCGGATATCCAGTCAGGTTGAAGCAATGCTTCTTTGATCGTTCGGGGCTCTACCGAGGACATAAATGATGAGGAATGGTAGTGATCAGATAAGTCCTTGGAAGATCGAGTCTGGATTCCTGCGGATGGGTTGCCAATGATTTGATCTGGTGGGTGGTCCTTCGTCCATACATGTAGACGGGGCTACAGATGATCAGCAGCTGCGGTAGAGGGAATGTCTTTGATATCAAAAGACTCTGCGGTTGGAGATGGCAGTTCCCCCTGAATTTGAGAACATCCTGCAGAATTATCTTGGATTGTTGGAGCGAGAATGGAATTTTCTTGAGCAGTTGGGAGAGGTTCCCCCTGGGTTGCGGATGGGAGTTCTTCTGGAACCTGAGAAGGTTCCCCCTGGACTGCAGATGGGAGAGTGATAATCCTTGAATCGGTTCTTGTGTCAATGTTCTCTATGAGCTCATCATCCGAATCCGAAGATACGTTTGATGGTAATGATTCTCTGCGGGTAGGAACTTGAACATTATCAAGTACTGGAACCTCGATGGTTGTTGCGTGATCCGGAGTAGAGCTTTCCCCCTCAACCAGAGAGGTGGAAGTATTGAGGGATGCTACTTCGGATAGTGATGGTCCAGAAACATCAGCGTGTTGTTGTTGAGCTGCCGGAGACACAAGAACTTCGGATAATTTTGCCGTTTCAACAGGGTCGAAAAGATCGTCATAATTGACTTCAACTAGACTTAAAGGACCTGAAGAGGCAGGAATATCACTTTCCATGATTGCGGTGGTTTCAGTGGATGGAGGGGCGTTGCGGATGTGAGAATCATCAAATCTCACATCGAAGCTTTCAATGACTAGCCTTGTACGTCTGATTAGGACCCTGTAAGCAACTTTGTTAGTGGAATAGCCAAGGAAAATGCCTTCATCAGACTTCGGTGCAAACTTGTTAAGCTAATCTCTGTTGTTGATCACGAAACATCTACACCCAAAGATATGAAAGAAGCGAACATTTTGCTTGCGGTTGTTAAGGCCCTCATATGGTGTTTTGTTGAGATGTTTGCACACAATGCTTCGGTTTTGAACAAAGCATGCGGTGGCTACAACTTCAGCCCAGAAGTAGAGAGGAAGGTGTGCAAAGTTGAGCATGGATCTGGCTGCTTCTACTAGAGTGCGGTTCCTTCTCTCTACTACCCTATTTTGTTGGGGTGTGTAGGGAGCTGAGAAGTTGTGAGAGATGCCTTTGGAAACCAAGAATCTATTGAGAAGATGATTAGTAAACTCGGTTCCATTATCACTACGGATACGTCTTACTGGAAGCTTGATCTGAAGTTCGATCTCTTTGATGAAATTGATGAAGATCTGCGGTGTTTCAGACTTGAGTCTAAGGAAGAAGACCCATGTGAAGCGTGTAAAGTCATCTACAATAACCAGTATGTATTTTTTATGATGTAGACTGGCTACGGTAGATGAACCGCAGAGATCAATGTGCAATAGGCCAGTGGTTCAGAAATTGAAGAGTCCATTACCAGAGGGTGACTTGCTTTGGACTGTTTACCACATTCACAAGCCGAACAAAGAGTATCGTTGCTGAATTTGAGAATAGGGAGACCTCTGACTAGTTCTCCTGTGACCAAGTTGTTGATGTACCTGAAGTTGAGATGAGCTAGCTTGCGGTGCCATAGCCAGCTGACTTCGGATACAGCTTTGGACAGGAAACACAACTGCGGTCTGCCAATGATCAGAGAGACATCCAAAGGATACATGGTACCTTCGGATCTAGAATTGATCAGATAGGTGTTCCTATCACTTGTCATTACATAGCAGAACTGATCATCAAATTCAACCCGATATCCTGCCATACATAGTTGGCCTACACTGATGAGATTGTGTTTAAGGCTTTCTACATAGGCAACCTTCTGAATAGAGAAATTCCCCATAGTGAAAACATTGTAACCTCGGATGACCCCATTTGCATTGTTGCCGAATGTGACATTTCCATCATTGCATATAGGCCTGAAATCCCGAAGGTATTCTAACCTTCCAGTCATGTGCAAGGAGCAGGCACTGTCAATTAACCATTCTTCTTCTTGTTCCTCCTTGCACAAAGCCTGAGAATTACACGGTTAGTTAAGGCATCCAAACTAGTTTGGAGCCTGGGGCAATTGGTGAATTGCAGAATGATGCATGGACCGAGGTTGCAGGGACGGGTCTCTTGTCAACTTTTAATCCTAGTCCTGGGTGTTTGTGCAGATTTGGAGTGTTGTGAGTTTTTGAGAAAGTACGAGGTTTCTGACTCCGACTAGTTTTGGCATAGGATGAATTTTTTTGGCAACTACACTGACATTTGCAAAAACATTTTTTGTCATTTGATCTGAAACTATGCTTGGTGAGCGGTCCATAGGATTAATTGGACTTGTTACCGGTCCGAGGTTGAAAAGATCTGACATGAGTGTTGTTTGGTTTCTGAAAAGTTTGTTTTGAACAAGGTTTAGCACGTGTAGATCTTTGAGTCCTTTTTGGTGGATTTGGTACAATACCCTTCCACTTGTTGAAATTTTGACGTGACTTTAAAAGTGTTGATGTGGGTAAAATACCTTTCCATTTAGGATCATTTGAGGAATAGACCTGAAAACCATTGTTTCGAAAAGACTGAACACTCTTTTGGGTTGTGTCAGATGAAGTAGGAATGACTTTTGAAGCTGGACATTCCTTTTTGTAGTTTTGCTTGATGGGAGAGTTTTTTGAAAAGTAGGGTTGGAAAACAAGTTTTTCTGGACTCTTGGACTTTGGAAATCTGACATGCTTCTAATTTCCTCTTTGAAGGCCTTTTTGGCCAAGGATTTTGGTGAACCGTAGTCATTGTTGTTCAACTGCAGTTTCCTGGAATTCTTAGAATGATTTTGAAAACGTGGGCTTGAGTCATCCGAACTTGAAGATTCTGGGGTCTGTGAGCATTGACCCACTTCAAAGTTCTCTATAGGTAATTCATGATGAATCGCCTGAAGGGTCACAGTTCCTTTTACCGAGGACTGCGGTAGTGAAGATTTGACTACTGTAGAGTAAGTCTGAGTTGGGACCTCAGTGGGACTTTCGTGGAACTTTTGACTACAGTGAGAGACACTGCGGTTTGAGGGCAGAGATGGAAAGTCTTTTGAGACTTCGGGGGCCTCAATGACAATTTCTTCATCAACTACGGATGAGGTTTGAGAATTTGGGTAAATGGTGCCACAGATAGGAATCAGATCACTTGTGTGACCCGAAACCTCAGGCACAATTTCCTCAATGACACAATTATTGCTTAGATTATGGAGTCTACCGAAGTGAGTTTTGATGTCTTTGGGGAAGGTCTTGTCATTGACTGGGAAATGGAATTCTCGGTCTGGAGGGACATACAGTCTGTCTTTGTTGAACCGGGGTCAGGAATCCATTGCGGTAGGATATCCATTTGACCAACCCCAATTGTATGTATTGTCCACGGTTTCATTATTTACCAAATTTTCAGTAGCTTCACTTTCATTGAACAATTTTTCGATTAAAAGATTTAGGCGTACAATTTCACTCTGAGCTAAATCTCTCTGATTCAAAGCTATCTCTAATTGTGTTTCACTCAACATTCTTGCATCTTTCTCTAACTCTAAGTCCTTTTCTATTATAGCCATTTTGAGTCTTTTGTTATCCAGGCGTCCTCTCACATGGAACATCTCTTGGGACGCAATGTTCTTCTCATCTAAGGGTTTGTTATAGTCTGTAAGGACGGCAACACAAGTGCCATTAAGATCATCTATGTATGGTTGACATTCATGCATGCTATAGTTTAGAGTTTGGATCATGAGTTTTACCTGTTCGACGATGCTTAGAGTTCCATCCTTTGCCATGTAGCAATAGTTCTTTTCCAGCTTTGTAGACCCATCATCATCCGCAGTTACCAGCATGCAGATTTTCCCTTTTCCTTTGACACTGCTGATGGCTTCATCTTCGTCTCCGGATGACCAAACTTGATGGTCGCTTTTGACATGGGCTACGTATGCTCTTGCCTTTTATTTATCTTCCAACTCTTGAGCCATTCTAAGGTAGAATGCTCTGTCTTTTATTACATTGGCCTTACAATTTCTTGCAAAGTGATTCTCTTTGTTGCATTTGTGACAAATCACGACATCAGTCTTGTCTTCAGAGGTAGTACCGGAGTCAGTGATTGGTGTAGACTGCGGTGCCTCCTTTGGTTGATTATTTTGAGATTGCGGTGGTGGATGAGAACTTTTGGGATATCGAGGATGGTTGTTCTGGGAACTGAAGTTACGGTTGAATGGAGGTTTGTTAAACTGTTGATTCTTGCGGAAGGAAGGAGGTGATAGACGGTTGAACTGTTGACTAACCAGAGCAATAGCCTTCTGAAATTCTTCTTCATCATCATACTCTGAGTCAGCTTCGTATGACTGCGGTGGAGTGTCATACGAGGGAGAGTAAGATTGATTATGTGGTGCTTGTGCTATGAGAGCAAGTGGTCCTCCGAAGTCAGCATAATCTTTGAGTACGATGGATTCTTGTGCTTGCAGTTCTCCATAGAGCTTGTAGAGAGACAAGGAATGAATCTTTCTTTCGCCTTGGACTATCATCTTAGCCGTAGTCCAATGTCTTCCCAAACCATTAAGAAACTTAAGATTTGTTTCATGGTTACTGCAGATGGTGCCCGCATTGGATAACTTGGTGACTATCAGGTTGAACCTTTTGAAGGAGTCTTCCAAGCTTTCGCCGGTATGAGCTTTGAAGTTGTTGAACTCATTAAGTGCGGTAGTAAGCTTCTTGTCTTGTCCTTGTTCTGAGCCTTCGTATAGATTCTTGAGAACTTCCCATATCTCTTTTGCTGATTTGCAATTTATGATAATATCGAAGTTGTCAGGAGCAACTCCACAGGAGATTTCATAAAAAGCAACATCATCATTTTCCATTTTATTGAGATCATCCTTGGTGGGACGGCTCATGACTGGTTGTCCTCCTCCTAGTCTGGTTGTAGCGCCGTCGGTTTGGACCGGTGTAAGGACTAGGACATGTGGTCCTTCTTCTACGGATCTCCATACATCTCTACCAAGTCTCCTTAAGTATCTTTCCATTCTTTGTGACCAGTGATGATATTCATTTGCTACCAGTATTCGGGCTCGGTTACAACCACCAACACTGTTGGAAACATTCAGAGATAAGGATTGTGCCATTTTTTGAAGTTTTTTTTAAGAAGTGAGCTTCAGTGGTATAGAAGGCCTTTTGAAAATCAGAGTTCCGTTTTCAAAGAGCAACCACTATGGATCTGATACCAATTGTTGAGAGAAAAACTTAGAGACACACTTGAACAAACGTTAGAACAAGTATATTGCGGAATAGTTAATCTCGAAGGATCTAAAAGCTCAACAATAATATTAATAAGTTAGAGTTAGATAGTTAGAGAGTTAGTTGCGGAAAAGTAAGGAAATAGAAATGACAACAATTGTTATATCAAGTATACACGTAAGTTGATTCATAACAAGGAATGCATTCAAACCAACTTAATAAGGAAGATCAAACTTAGTGATTAAGTCACGGAAGACTTGCTCCGAAGAGAGGTTATAATCAGTTGTATTCTAGTAAGATTTGAGAGAAAGAGGTGATGCGTAATTAGATAGAGAGATAGAAAAGATAACTTCAGAGAAGTGTATTATGAATAGATAGATGCCTGTTTTTAATACAAGAGAATGAGCTCTATTTATAGAGACTCACGAAGTACACTAGATTACATCTCTAAGAGTAGCCATGTAAGGCATACTGGACAATAGAGAGTGTTACGAAAAAAGATAAGTAAACTAATCTAGTAAACAGACTGTGGTAGGGGGATTCCGGATGCGGTTGCTGACGAAGAAGCTAGACTACGGGTGATTGTTGGCTACGGTAGCTGAAGTTCAAGAGGGTCACTTTTTATGATTCAACAATGTTCCTTACTATGCACAAGGTAGGAAGAATGAATCACGAGGAAGATCTCTTAAGAGAAAGTCCTACAGATCTCTTTCAATTGATGGTGATTGGAACATTAATAAAGACAGAAATCGGGCTGCTAAAATTAAAAAGGACAAACAGGTTTTGAACAAAAATTCAAAAGATACTTTAACGAAACCGAAATTGGTTAAGCCAAGATCGGTATCGCCAAAGTCATCATCTGGATCCTCATATAGTCATAGACGAATGTCCAAACGATCAAAATCAAAGAAAAATTCTTCAAAATCACATGTTAATGTTCCTAAACCTAATTACAAATGGGTGCCCAATAACTTATCTGTCTAATGACCTCAAAGTCCCTTAAATTCTTCTTGTAATCTATCTGACATGAAATGTGAAAAGGTTAATTGTGTTGGTAGAAAAGGTAGGCCCAGTGCTTCTATGGCCTGGGTTCCAAAATCTAACTAATCTCGCGCATCATGCTGGAACAAGTATGGAGGAATATCGTCAGACCATGGTATGTCGATAGTGGCTGTTCCAGGCACATGACAGGAGACATTTCCCAACTGCACGACATTCAAAACTTTAATGGGGGTTATGTTTCCTTTGCGGGAGGAGAAGGTGGAAAGATCACTCAAAAGGGTATTATAATTAATGGCGTGCTTAGCTTTAAGAATGTGAACTATGCTCCCGAGCTAAAACACAGTTTGCTGAGTGTATCTCAGATCTATGATAAAGGATATTCAACTCATTTTACGAACAAGGAATGTCTAATTCTGAAGCCTGGAATCATCATTCCTGAAGAATGGATTTTGGTAAAGTCAAAGAGGGAAGGGAATGCCTACTTCATTGATATGAACCACAACATTCTCGAGCAAGTTACTTGTCTTTTTCCCAAGGTTTTTGAACACAATGCTATGCTCTGGCATCATCGACTCGGCCACGCAAATGCCAAGTACCTCAACCGTCTTGCGAAGAATGAAATTATGCGTGGTCTTCCAATGAAGGAATTCATTACTTTTGAGAAGTGTGTTGCATGTGCTCAAGGAAAACATCATCGCAAGACACATAAGCCAAAATTGGTCAACTCTATTAGCAAGGTTCTTCAGTTGTTGCATATGGATTTGTTCGGTCCGGTCAATGTTCTCAGCATAAATAAGAATTCTTATTGCTTGGTTGTCATTGATGATTACTCATGGTTTACATGGGTGTTCTTCTTATCCAACAAGAGCGGGATTGCTGATTTGATCAAGAAATTCATTGTGATGATTGAGAATCAAACCACTGAAAAGGTGAAGGCACTTCGAACTGACAATGGCACAAAATTCAAAAATGCTATTCTGGATTATTTTTATGCTGAAAAGGGTATTTTGCGTCAGTAAAGTGCTGCTCGGACACCCCAACAAAATGGTGTTGTAGAGCGGTCAAATCGTTCTTTAATTGACTTAGCAAGGACGATGCTTTGTGATTCTAAGTTACCGGTCTTCTTCTAGGATGAAGCTATCAACACTGCCTGTTATGTTCAGAAATGAGTTCTGATCAACAAATCGCAAATGAAGACTCCGTACAAAATTCTATATGGTCACAAGCCAACGGATGCTCATTTTCAAATTTTTGGATGTCCTTGCACCCTCCTTCACCTGGAGTCCAACCCCAAGTTCAACTCAAAATCCGATGATTGCTACTTTGTG
Organism: Lactuca virosa; assembly: GCF_052849685.1. Lineage (NCBI taxonomy): Eukaryota > Viridiplantae > Streptophyta > Magnoliopsida > Asterales > Asteraceae > Lactuca > Lactuca virosa. The sequence goes on along the minus strand of NC_136429.1, from coordinate 299,797,888 downwards.
GGATATGCTGCACGAATTGCTTATCGAGTGTACAACAAGACCACTAAAAAGATTATGGAGTCATTCGACATGCGTTGGCTGGAAGAGAACGAGACGGATGTTCGATTTGGACCTGACTGGTTATTTAATTATGCTTCACTTTTTAATCTTTTAATGTATTTTTAGATACCGTTTTAGGTTCCAGCTCAGTTACAACTGGTATTGTTGAAGATGAAGAGGATGAAGTTGTATACATACCACGTCTGGTGACTCCTGAGTCTCCTCAAGTGGATGATGTTGCTCCAAGTACTTCCCCTTCTTTACCAAGTCAAAGGATTTGTTCTGATGCTGAAGTTGCTCCCCTTTCCCCTGAAGAAAGAGAAATCATGACAAGGGATATTTCCGCTGCTAAAAAATCGTTCATGAAGCTTCTCTTTCCTGAACCTATTTCAAGTGAATATGTGGCAGGTACCTCTCTCGGTCCTAGATCATCTGAGGCGAGTGATTCAACATAAGACAGATTATTCAACATCAACAACCTACCTGTCTCAATCAATGACATCAGCCATGACATCCCCACCAGATTTCAACGTGATCATCCGATTGAAAATGTCATCGGCCCACTGGGAGAAGGAGTTAAAACAAGAAGTCAGAGTGGAGATGTCAACTCATGTCTCTACTCTTGCTTTATATCTCAGATTGAGCCCAAGAATATGGATATGGCTCTTAATGAACCAACTTAGGTGGACGCCATGCATGAGGAATTGAATCAATTTGACAAATAGAAAATGTGGATGCTGGTTGAACTACCAAAGGGCAAGAAGTCATTGGATACACGCTGGGTTTTTCGGAATAAGCAAGACGATAGTGGGGTGATTGTGCGAAACAAAGCGCGTTTGGTTGTTCATGGCTTCCGGCAGATTGAGGGTCTTGACTACATTGAGGTGTATGCTCTTGTGGCTCGCTTGGAAGCTATTCGTATCTTCTTGGCATATGCTTCCTACATGGCGTTCATCATTTATCAAATGGACGTCAAGACCGCCTTTTTATATGGAGTCGTGAAGGAGGAGATTTATGTTGATCAACCTCCAGGGTTTGTCAATCCAAAATTTCTGAATCATGTCTATAAATTAGACAAGGCTCTGTATGGGTTACATCAGGCTCCTCGAGCTTGGTATGCTACCCTAATAGATCATCTGCTGGAACATGGCTACACCAGAGGCACGATCGATCAAATGCTATTCATCAAGAAAGTGGATAAAGATTTGATCATTGTAGAGATCTACGTAGACGATATCATCTTCGGTCGACCAGCTCAGAGCTATACGAAGAGTTCGAGGATGTCATGAAGAAAAGATTCGAGATGAGCTCGTTGGGTGAGATGAAAATGTTCCTAGCATTACAGATTCGACAGGATTCAGCAGGAATTTTATTGCATCAAAGAAAATATGTGGAGGACATGCAAGAAAAGTTTTGCTTTAAAGACTCAAAAATTGCTTCGAATCCAATGGCAGAAAGACCATTGTTGACTCCAGATCCAGATGGGGATTCTGTAGATCAAACAACATATCGATCGATGATCGGATCTCTGATCCATTTGACTGCCAGCAGACCTGACATCATGTTTGCCGTCTGTCAATGCGCTCGTTATCAGGCTAATCTTAAACTCACCCATTTAATTGCTGTTAAAAGGATTTTTTGATATCTTAATGGTAGCCCTAAATTGGGTATTTGGTATCCCAAAAATCCCGATTTCAATTTATATGCTTTTGCTAACAGCAATTATGGAGGGTGTGATCTTGACAGGAAATCAACATTGGGTGGATGTCAGTTTTTAGGGGACCGATTGGTCTCATGCCAATGCACGAAACAGCAAACGGTGTCGACCTCGACTGATGAAGCTGAGTATGTTGCTGCATCAGCTTGTTGCTCACAGGTGGTCTGGATTCAACACCAATTGTTGGATTATGGTTTGAATTTTCTAGACACTCCCATATTTTGTGATAATGATGCTGCGAATCAAATTTCTAAAATCCTATTCAACATTCCAAAACCAAGCACATAGATATCAAAGTTCATTTTATCCGAGACTGTTATGAGCGCTCGCTCATCCATTTGGAGAAGATCCACATTGATAAAAATGTGGCGGATCTGTATAGCAAACCTTTCAGTAAATCTCGATTCGATGTGCTTGTGGGCTTTCTTAAACTGATTCGTTTTGTAGACTAATTTTTTTAGGTTTAGTTAGTTTAAATTTGCGCATTTTTATTTCTTTTCTCTTCTATGCACAAATTTAGGGGGAGAAATCAAAAATACAAAACAATTATCAAGAAAAAATCCAAAAATATGTCCTTATAGTTTTTGTTTATAGGTATTAACTGGGAAGTGATATCAAGAAAGAGTGATAATGGGCAGTTTAAACAAGTGAAAAGTACTGAAATGAAATTGTCTAGACTCTATGCTTAATGCGCTGGTAGACGCGAAGGATTCAAAAGGAATAGACGTAGGTTGACAATGAAAGGACTTGACAGTATAGACTTAGATAGTTCTATTTGGACTCACAATAGGACGCTTGGGTAGATTGAGCAGTGAGATAAACATGGGAATCTGCGGGATACACTAAAAGTCATATGTATCTAAAATTGCGGCTTAACATTTCCTCGATGTATGGACTCAGGTCCATAAGTCCGGCAATGATAGGGTGATTGGGGGTTCTGATAAAGTAGGTCTGTAAGAAAATATTTTATTGCTTTCTATCTGTCATTCATATGTTGCTTCCTTTGCGCGATTGGAACATATCCGTCCTGGAATGCAATATATGCAACTCTATCTCTAAGCATCTCCTTCTACATGCAATTCTTTCTATTTGTTGGTCATATGTTGTCTCCTGTGCGTGATTGGAAACAATCCGACCTAGAACACATCATATGGAACATTCTACCTCTCAATCCCTCTATTCTGGTGAGTCAAATGTTGTTCCCTCTGTGTGATTGGAAGATATCCGACCTGGGTATACAACATATGCATTCCTAAATCTGACTTCTCTCTTAATGATTGTCTGCTCACCTAAAATAAAGAGTTCTTTGGAAGTTCTTGATTACCGGGTTATATCAGGAAGTGGGAAACACATTCTAGTGCATCTAAAATTGAACCATTTAATAGGTTGTCTGTAGATCTCACTGCTGAATTTAAGTGGACAAGAATATCCTTGGTCGTCGTCAGCTAAATGGTCCATTAAGGGATTTAGGAGCAATGTTTTGTCATTTATTTTCTGTCCAAATTGTTATAAATCCTTCGTGTCTAAGTGGACCACAATACTGTCGATTGATCAGATCTATTCATGAAGGTGAAGGTACTAAAAAACAAGTTAAGGCTGTGTCAAAACTTATGATCCAAAATTTTTTAAAATTTAATCTAGAAATGTAGTTATTGTTATTTTTATTTTTATTTTTATTTTTTATTTTTATTTTTAATTTATTTTCTTAAAAATTAAATTTTCAGTTTGCATTTAAATTTTAGTTTTTATTTTATTTTATTTTAATTATTTAAAGTTTTCAAAATGTTTTATTTTGGAAATGGTTATTTTTAACAAGTGTGGATTTGTATTTTCGGAGGAGGCCCACCAGGTCTTGAGTTATGGGTCGAAAATTTTCTTACGGTATAAATTAAATGATTTTCGGCTCGAACCTCACTTATCACGGTTTCTGCCGCAAACGCTCTTTCTCTCTCTTTTGTTCTTCGTTTGTTGTTCATGTTTGCTGTCCAAATCCACATCATCGATTCATTATTTTTTCAAGGGTTTTAGTCAAATTGTTGTTTGATTCTTAAACGTGAGTGAATTGCGAGCATAGTGCATCTATTCTCACCCAATTTCATCAAGTTTTTGCAGGTTTTGGATGAAAAATGCGTTTTTGACGGAACTTCATCGTCAATTTAGGGACAGTGAACCGTTTTCGGCCGAAAACCCATCGTTTGCGGCCAAAAACCCAAATTTAATGAGTTTTTTTTATTTTCGATGAAGCCTTCTCGGCCGAAAACGCAAAATTGAAAGTTTTAGATCTTTAGTGAAATGATTTCGGCCGAAAAACCAAAATTCAACGGTTTTGGTTTTATTGGGTTTTTGGAACTTAGTCGTTTTCGGCCGAAAACCCGTATCTAAGCAAAAATTGGACCAAATCAAATTGAATTTCCATTTTGTGCAAAATAAATTTAATTTTGACTAATTTCACTGCATCATTCAAGCCTGTTCTAACTATAATCGAAATCAATCTTTTAAGAAAATTTAATCTTATTTGTTTAAATTTTTTATTTTCTCACTTGGCTCATTTGATGCAGACAAATAGTAGATTTGAAATTCTCCGACAATCACAACATTGTCATCTACAAATGGTAGATTTGAAATTCATGGGTTAAACAATTACAGAATCACTTATGCAATTCGAACAAATCCTGTCATCTACAAAAGTTTAGTTGGTGAATTTTGGGATAAGGCTTCCATCAACAAAGAAGGAGCAGATGGAGAAGGCACTGTGGAATCAACTGTCAAAGGGAGAAAAGTTATTGTGTCTGAACAAACCATCCGAGAACTTCTTCAATTTGGGGATCAGCCAGGCTCCCCAACTGAAATTCCTGTTGATCAGATAAGGGGGGTTCTTGGAAGAATCGGATATAAAGTAACTTTCCCTCCAACAATAAAGAAACTGCTCCCTCCTTACTGGCGCTTTCTTGCCCATACTTTCGTTATATGCATCTCGGGCAGAAAAGGAGGAGCAGATGAGATCTCTCTATCATCTGTCGGTGCCATTGTTTCTCTGATCATGGACATGGACTTCAATATTTCAAAGCTTGTATTAAAAAAGAGATGAAGAACAACTTACAATAGAAGAAGAAGGATGTATTCTTAATGTACCCAAGGTTTCTCAAATGATCTTTGATGCTCAATATCCAGATTTGGAAAGAAAAGGTGAAACTTCGGATTTGAAATCCTTGGATGCAAACACTTTCGGTTTAATGAAGTAGACATGAAAGGCCTCAAAGTTTGTTTTTAAGGGAAAAAGCCCTTTGGTAAAGTTTGGTAGATTTGCTGAGAAAGAAGAAGCTTTTGAATCAGAAGATGGTTCAGATGATGAAGATGAGGATGTTTCCATTTCTGATCCTAAAATTGTTCCCGCTGTCACTTCCCCAGTGGCAATTGTGGCAGAGGAACATGCGCCTTGTCTTAATGTTGTTGTTGATGATGATGATGATGATGATGTTGATAATGTTGATAAGGATAAAGGAGAAGGGATTGATGAAGGAGATGCTGCAATGGGTTTCAATGATGAAGATTTAGCGTTTGATTTTGAGCTCAGTAATGATTACATTAGTTCGTTCTTTGATTTTGATAATGTCAATGAGGTTGTGAGTGCTCCAACTGAGACTGAGGGAGACTACAACATTCTCAAGCTGCGGTCTCAATCACCCGCTCAGATGGCTGAAGTCATTAGTCAACTGGATTCAACTACGAGGATTCCTCCCCAAGCAGTTGTTTCTCCAATTATTACTCTATCTGATTGTGATATGGGTGATACTCAAGCCTCCCAGCCGCCCTTAAAACAAAGACGTGCTGATCCCAGGCCGGGAGTACTTATAAGGGAACAAGCTCAAACTGTTCAACAACCAATCACAACAATGGAAACATCCCAACCAATTAGAGTCGAGAGTCCAATTTTGGACGAGGGGCCCATTTGTGTTCATACATCTTTTGAAGCAGGAAGCTCTTTAGCTCCTGGTGGTTCTTCTGTCCCTTAACCTACGCATGATGCCGCTTCCGAACGGCTTGCCAGGTTTCTTGCCAGAGAAAGTATTGATCCTGCACCCAGAGGAAAAGGCATATCAATTGGTGCAGGGAGCTACGATAATGAAGATCCAACCATTTTTGAGCTCAATGAGAAAATTGGAGTTCTAAATCAAAAGCTTATTAAGAAAGACGTACTGATTGGAACTCTGCATATTAGAATTTCCGATCTTAAGAGAGAAAATGCTCAAAAGTCAAGGCATATTTCTGATCTACAACTTAATCTTGGTGCTCTCTCTGTTGGATACTTTGATTTGAAAAACAAATTAAGCAGTGAATTTGGCGACAGGTTCAAAACATTTGTAACTGAGCCAACTAAAGACAATACATCTCCAAGTGTACCTGCTCCAGCTTCACAAGACGTTTCTCATTAAACCAGTGGAACTGGTATTATTGACCGTTTTGATAAAGAACTTGCTTCAGCTGTTCCAAGAGTAATTTTGAAACAAGCTCAGAGGCAAGTAAAATTTCAAGGAAAAGGAAGTACGAAGAGGTTCAAAACCAAGTACGAAGATCATTCAGGAATAAAGGTGTGGGCATTTCATGAAAAGAAGAACATCTGGGTAGTCAAAAGGAACAGTGGAAATGTGGAGTTTTATGAGCATCAAAATGATTTTTGCTCTTAGACTAAAGTAGATCTTACAGAACTTTCTGAGGCTCCTTTCCACAACCCATCGAATGATCATCGAGGGACTGATTTTAAGCTATTCTTGGAGAACCAAGTGAAGAGAAAGTTCGATGGGATGAAGACTACAGATTCTTTTGTCAAGAAAGTCAAGGGCGTATTTGATCCCAACACCAACCATACCATGAAACATGTGACGTGGCCTCCTACCAAGCAATTGAAACAAATTCCTATTGTTCCACAGTTGTCTGACGGTTCTCTGCAGAATATGAAATACTGGGTATTTGATGAGGCCATAGCCAGCGCTGTCATCAAGCTCCCGACTGGGGTTATTCGTCTTCTTGAAGCGAAGGATCTCTTGTAGTTCGGTGAGCGTGATATCTATACTTTGGCAAGACATCAAATTGTGGTCAACGATGATATTTTGGAGATCGTTGCTAAAGAATTCACTGGAATGGTTGGTGAAATTATCAACAAGAGGATGTGGGCAGGTGCCTTGTGAAGTTCAGATGTGATGATCGTCGACAAGTCATGAGTTCAAGCTAGCATCAAATTAAAGGGGAGATTGTTAGGATCTAATTATGTTGGTTTGTGCTAGCTATTTATCTGCTAGGCTTTGTTTAATCTTTTGGGGCTATCAATTGGGTTTTAGGTTGGTTGGACAGAAAACGTTCCATTTTCGGTCCTTTGGTGTTTTTGGCTGTAAACGTGAATGTTCTTTGTGTACCCTATATATAGAGTCCTAGATTGCTAGGTCTGAGGTTAGAAGTTTTCGGTCATAGCCTTGTGATGGATCCCTTGTAGCAGACGATTTTGTGAAATATAATCGTGTGCATTTGGATTGATTTCGCTTCTTATTCTTCTTGTTGATTCAGTCTGTTTTGATTGATATTGTTTGATCACTAGTTGGTTCAAAGTTTGGAAATTACAACTACGTTTCGTTCACTAAAGAAATATTGGAAGTGAAACGAACATCTCGGTTTGACACGACTGAAACCGGCACTCCGTGACATGCCACCACCTCGTGTACATAGATCTCGGCTAGCTTCTCAAACGATATACTCTCCTGGATCGGAATGAAATGAGCACTCTTGGTTAACCGATCCAAGATGACCCATATCGAATCCACTCCACGTGCGGTCCTGGGAAGCTTTGTAACGAAATCCATAGTGATATCTTCCCATTTCCACATGGGAATGTTCAATGGTTGCATCTTTCCATGAGGTCGCTGGTGCTCAGCCTTGACTTTCCTGCAAGTCAAGCACCGCTCCACATACCATGCTATATCCCGCTTCATGCAGGGCCACTAATAATGAAGGCGAAGATCCTGATACATCTTCTTCGCCCCGGGATGGATGGAGAACCTCGACTTGTGAGCCTCATCCATCAGAACCTGGTGCACACCATCCTAGTAAGGAACTCAGACCCTCCGATGTAGTCCAACAACCCACAACTGTCATAATCAAATGATGCCACCTGATCTAAGATCCGCTCACACTTCCGACTCTCTTCTTTCATACCCTCGACCTGTGCCTCCCGAATCTGTTCCAATAACGGAGTAATCACTGTCATCCTCAGGCATATGTCTCGAATCGGAGCTACCACTGCCTTGCGGTTAAGAGCATCGACCACCACATTGGCTTTCCCAGGGTGATAAAGGATCTCATAGTCATAAACCTTCACCACATCTAACCACCGACGCTGCCCCATGTTCAGATTTCGCTGATCCATAAGGTACCTCAAACTCTTGTGGTCTGTGTAAATGGTACAACGAACCCCATAGAGGCAGTGTTGCCAAATCTTGAGGGCGAAAACCACACCCCCAATTGCAAATCGTGCGTCGGGTTATTCGCCTCATGAGGCTTCAACTGCCTCAAAGCGTACACTATCACGTGACCCAGCTACATCAGCACTGTACCCATACCCATGATCGAAGCGTCACAGTAAACCACGAAATCGTCGATGCCCTCCGGCAAATTCAGAATCAGTGCCTCGCACACTCGCTGTTTGAGAGTCTCGAAGGTTGCCTGCTGTTCACGCCCCCAGCGTAATGTCACCGACTTCTTGGTCAGTCGGGTCAGGGGAACAACAATCTTGGAGAAATCCTGGATGAATCTCCGATAATAACCCGCCAGACCAATAAAACTTCGAATCTCAGATGAAGACCTCAGAAAATCCCACTGGATCACGGCCTCTATCTTAATCAGATCGACCAGAATACCCTTGTGGTTGACAAGGTGGCCTAGAAATTGCACCTCGCGCAACCAGAACTCTCACTTGGAGAACTTTGCGAAAAGTCTCTCCCTCCTCAGTGTCTCCAGCACCACCCTCATGTGCTCCTGAGACCTTGAGTAAACCAAGATATCATCGATGAAGACTATTATAGACCGGTCCAACATTCGTCTGCACACGCGGTTCATGAGGTCCATGAACGCGGCAGGAGCATTGGTGAGCCCAAACGGCACCACCACAAACTTATAGTGACCATAGCGAGTACAAAAGGCTATCTTCGGCACGTCGTCTTCCCTGACTCGCATCTGGTGATAACCCGATCACAGATCAATCTTGGAGACCAAGATGCACCCTGAAGTTGGTCAAATAAATCATCAGTCCTCGGTAGGGTATAATGGTTCTTCACTGTTACCATATTCAGCTCTCGGTAATCTATACACATCCGATGTGACCCGTCCTTCTTCTTCACAAACAGGATCGGGGCTCCCCATGGAGAACTACTTGGCCTGATAAATCCCTTGTCTAATAGCTCCTGCATCTGTGTAGATAACTCCTACATCTCGGGAGGAGGCAACCGATATGGTCCCTTGGCTATCGGAGCCGCACCGGGAACTAGTTCAATCCTGAACTCTACTTGCCTCTCCGGAGGTATCCCAGTCAAATCCTCCGGGAATACGTCCGAGTACTCCCGTACAATCGGTACATCATCGACTGTCGCCTTAAACTTATCCCGGGTACCCATGAGATAGGCGACATAACCTGCGCAACCCTGCTGAAGGTAGCGTCTAGCCCTCGCTGCTGAACACAAAGTCATCCCGTGCTACGGCCTCTCGCCTTGAATCAGCAACCCTCCCCCACTTGGAGTCCGAACTCGCACTAGCTACTGCTTGCAGTCGATCACTTCCCCATTGGGGCTCAACCAATCCATCCCCACGATAACCTTATTCCCACGTAAGGGAATAAGGACTAAATCCACGGAAAACTAGTCATCAAATAACTACATTGTACATCCCCGATGAACCCTCGCAACCCGAACGGTCCTATCCTCCGCTATCTTTACATCAAGTGGGCAGTCCAGCTCCCCTGGAGCTCCCACAAATCGTTTGCTGAGCGCAAGCGACACAAAAGATCAGGTAGCCCCCGAATCAAATAATACCAGAGCAGATATATCGTTGACAAGGAACGGTCCTATAATAAAACACATAAACATAAGAAATAAATCAATATAAATAAAGAGATAAGGAGAAGATACATACCCGTCACCACATTGGGAGTTGTACGTGCCTCCTCTGCTGTAAGCTGAAAGGTCATGCTCTTCGCCACACGCACCTCCGTCCGGCCCTGTAGGCCATCCGTAATCTTCAATGTAGGAGGAGCGGGTGCCGCCATCCGTCCTGCTGCTGCTAAATTCGGGCACTGGGACCGCTTCTGTCCCCTCTGATTGTACTAAAAACAAATCAGATCAGATATTCTTGTAGTGGTGGTGGTAGCTCGGCCGCACGTAAAGCAGCCCAAACTACCCGCCCTGCACGCCCCCTCGTGCATCTTGCCGCACTTTCCACAACGGTTGCGGCCTTCCTGGCTCCTCGATTGGTGATCTGATACCTTGGGGTTCTTGCCCGCACTCCCTGTTTGAATTTCCCTCTTGTTTCCTCTTCTTATCCATCTCAAAATCCAGCTCCCTTTCCCGTGCCCTCGCAATAATATCCTCCAGCGTCTTGGTGCTGGATCAAATCACAAACTGGCGGATATCACTCCGCATCATCTCATGGTATCGGGCCCTTTTCATCTCCTCGTCCACCACGTACTGCATAACAAGAAAGGACCTCTCCCTGAACATGGCGGTGATCTCATTCACCGTCTCAGTAGTCTGCTGGAGATCCTGGAACTCCCTCGCAAGCTGTTGCACCTCAATCACAAGTGCAAACTTGGCCCTGAACCTGGCCGAAAAGTCACTCCAGGTCATCGCATCAAGAGCTACATCATCCCCAATATCATGGCCAATCTCCTCCCACCAATCATGCGCCATGTCCTTCAGAAGGTAGGAAGCAAGTCAGACCTTATCCCCCTCAGGAAAACGGCTAGTGCGAAAGCCGTTGGCGACATCAGCCAACCACCTGTTGGTAGCAATGGGGTCCCGAGCCCGATGATAGTTTGGAGCTTGACAAGCTCGGAACTCCCTAAATGTCATCGTGTGCGCGCATATCATGACGCCTTCTCGGTGCGGAAAGTACCCAACCTGTCTTCATAAATCTCCAAAATGCACTCTTTGACCGTACCAAAGATCACAAGAGTCTGGTCCAATATACTGAGCGTAACCTCAGATGAAATGAACTCTCTCATCTGCTCATCGAGCTGCCCGGCTCCAGAGCCCAAGCTTGATCCCTCACCGGCGCCAGAGATGCCAACTGGTCTAGTGCGTAGCGTCACCATACTGAAAATACACCATAACAAACATTAGAATACTCATCATAAATCAAGGGATCACACACACTACAAGTTCCCTGGATTCATCTCAGCTCTCCTTACTCGAGTCTGAATCCTCTTCCTTCAATAGTACGGGCCCATACTACCTTCCACATATATTCGTACTTTCCTTAAGAATTGCATCGAATCCACCATATCCCTTCTACTACTACTTCTCTTCACGCAAGTGTCATCCTAGGGTTGCCCTAGGGTAATCTCCGACCCACTCTCTTCTATCGGCTACATAAGAAGTCCCTGCTACCCCCCCTAACTAGCTCGCGAATACCATTACATATCACTAAGACCATATAATTCTTTAAATGAGAGGTCCTACCCTACAATGGCTAGACTCAAACAAGAGCTATAAATAGAGCTAAACCTAACCTTCTGAAATTATTTAGTCCTCGTAATATGTAACTTAACATATTTGTTTACTAGTTAGTTAAACATAACTAGAACTCCTAAAAGCACAAAGGAAGCGGCATTCAAGCATTGAGTAAACAAAGCCAAGCATATCCTAATCAGGCCATCATATCACTAACTAATCAGTACTAGCATCCAGTTCACAAAGCTCATGTAGTAGGCATACAAGGCATCCTTCCTAGATCCTTACCCCTAATCTAGCATGCAGTTCTCATACATATAATAGGCATACACGACATTCTTCCTAGATCCTTATCCCTAATCTAGCATGCAATTCTCATAATCATATCATAATAAAACAGACATGTATGGGTAATTTGGGAGAACTTACTTGAGCTCGGCTGATTGCACGCACCACACCCTTTTCTCTTTTCAAAATCCTTTTTATGAAAATGGTTTTCCTTTTTAAAAAATTTATACCAAGTCCTCAATTTGAGTTCAGACATACCCGAGAGTATACCCGAATATCTCAAACCAAGGCTCTGATACCAACTTGAAACACCCCAAAATCATGACCAAAAATTTTGTTTTTAAATCATAAATAAACCATAGTTATCAAATCGTCGCATCCAAAATGTAAGTCATAGTATATTAAAACATCATATCCAAAAACATATGTCAAAATATTAGAGTAAACATCCCATGCTAAATCATCGTGGTGTGTGTAATGCAGTCATCCCGAACTCTTCCCCTTGCTACTGGAAGTACCTGAAACCAAAACTGAAAAGTGTAAGCACGAAGCTTAGCGAGGCAACCTAAATCAAGCTACAATACAAATCATTTCGCACATAGTAAGTTGGTGCTTTGTGTCAATTCAGGTATACAACCTAGAATATTTTAGACACACACCTCACCAGCATCACTTAGACTTCGAAGTTTAAGTCTAGAATTTACCAAAATTTATAGTTCACTTAAGCTAATGCTTTAATACCAACTCTGACATCCCCAATTTCATGGCTAGAAAAGACCAATTAGTTTATGCTTATTTAAATCAGAGTATTCTTTTCAAAAGAGTAATAGTGCGGAATTTGTTCCAAAAAACATGACAATATCATTATAAAATAAATTCCGAGGAAATGTGTTTCAGTTATATATAAAAACCTTGGGATGTCATGGTCAATACAAACACATAAGCATAAACGTAATACTATAGGCCTTACATTAGTTTATTATTCTAATGGTCTATTCTCCTTTAAATCTCTCTACAGATTTAAACTCATCACACATATGCTCTTACGCCGCTACCTGTGATACAAAGATACTGATTGGGTCAGGCTTGGGAAAGCATGGTGGGCACATAGCGTTTTCAACCCATAATAATATGATTAATTTGTTTTCATTATACATTTCACCATAAACAAGTTATACAGTTACCCATTCCCATTACTCTTACTCTCCGTATCTATAATTATGATCTTGAGAGACAACCTATGAGCAACTATAGACATTGTTGCCTTGGGGATTCCTTAGCAATATATGTAAATAAGGCAACCATGAGGGGGATAGAGTACACCGAATGAACACACCGTTCATTAACACCTACAGGTTGCGAACTTGCTAATGTTCCTACTAGACTATGTAGAATAGTAAATGGTCGTCATCTATACTCTACTAGATGACAATTCGCCATTGGTACAATAGTACCTGAACGCCCTCACCCTTTTATTATTTCACATTCTACAACCCATCACTACCCACTATTTTTAAGATACGATAAAATAAATAATTTGGTATTTTATTAAAAATCGGGTTCAGTCAAATAAAAACACATGCAAGAATCACGAAGACATCAAGCATACAAACATTCCTCGGGCGCCGCCCGAAATCGGATCAAAATTCAGAAACATATAAACCTACATTCGACACTACCCGACATCGGACCTTGGTCTGGAACATAGTAGCATACATATACGGGCCGACATTGGTGCCTTCGACCCATTCATACAGGAGGAAACTCACCTCGCAAAGCTGAATGCAGAATCTCATAGTAAGGAATCTCTAACTGCTGCTCCAACGACTCCCCGAGCTATCATTACCACAACAACACTTAGTCAAAAACTAATAATCCTTCTTAGCCTTTCCATAACCTCCATGGTCCAATTCTATATAGCCTTTCCAAGCCCATTAATGGCCCACTTATGGCCTAATTTTCTAAATTGGGTCCAACTCCTCAAATTGGCCTTCCCTTAAGCCCAAACATATCCTTAGCCCAATAACTGACTTCTGACGGCCCACTATGGCCCAATAGCTAAGAAGTCCAAAGATCGGCCCAACCCGAGGCCCAAATGACGAAAAACCCACATCCAGTGACTACGCGGGGCGTACTCCTGTGTACGATAAGTGTACAGGTTGCACGGTGTGTACGCTGCGTGTACGGGCTTGTACGCCCAGTGTACTACCCTGTTAAGCCATAAACTCCAAAAGGGCTTAATCCCTTAAGACCTTAAGCTCCACAAACAGATCTGAGTCCACTAAAGTGTCTTAACCCATAAAGTCGATTACTTGGTGCCTTGCAACCCACCAAATGTACCCAAACTTGAAATATGGAAACTAACTTCCATGAAAATGAAGTTCTATCTCCTTGATAAAATTGATGAGTGCCTGCGGTGTTTCTTACTTGAGTCTCAGAAACAAAACCCAAGTGAAACGTGTGAAGTCATCTACGATAACCAGTATGTATTTCTTGTGGTGAATACTGGCTACGGTGGATGGACCGCAGAGATCAATATGGAGAAGTTCCAGTGGTTTTGAGATTGAGGAGTCGATCACCATAGAATGACTTGCTTTGGACTGTTTGCCACACTCACATGCAGGGCAGAAAGTGTCATTGTGATACTTAAGAATAGGGAGACCTCTAACGAGTTCCCCTGTGACCAGATTGTTGATATACCGGAAGTTGAGATGAGCAAGCTTGCGGTGCCAGAGCGAGCTAACTTCGGATACAGCTTTTGATAGGAAACATAGTTGCAGTATGCCTATGATCAGAGAGGCATCCAGAGGATACATAGTACCTTCAGATCTGGATTTGATTAGGCAAGTGCTCCTATCACTTGTCATTATGTAGCAGAATTGGTCATCAAATTCAACCCGATGGCCTGCCTAACATAGTTGGCCAATACTAATGAGATTGTGTTTAAGACCTTCCACATAGGCGACCTTTTGGATAGAAAAGTTTCCAGTAGTAAGAACACCATAACCTCGGATAATACCATTCGCATTGTTGCTGAATGTGATGTTACCCCCATTGCAAACTGGCCTGAAATCCAGGAGGTACTCCAACCTTACGGTCATGTGCAAGGAGCAGCCACTGTCGATTAACCATTCTTCTTCATGGTCCTCCTTGCACAAACCATGAGAATTACACGGTTAATTTAGGCATCCAAACTAGTTTCGAGCCTGGGGTAAAAGCTGAGTTTCTGAATGATGCATGAACCAAGGTTGCAGGGACAGGTTTTATGTCGACTTTTAAGCCTAGTCCTGGGTGTTTGTGAATTTTTGGAGTGTTGCGAGATTTAGAAAAGTTACGAGGTTTTTTATAAGAATCATATTTTACATGTGATTGACCTGTTTGACAAGCACACTGACATACAAAAGATTTGTCCTTTACCCTGACATTTTTCTTGGTCAGCGGTCTAAATGACGAGGTAGACTTGTGACTGGTCCGAGAGTGGTGAGATCTGACATTGGTGATGTTGGATTTGGAAAAGGTTTGTTTCGAAGAAGATTTAGCACATGTAGATCTTTTGGACCTTTTTGTTGGGTTTGGTAAAATAGTCTTCCACTTATTAAAATTTTGATGTGATTTCAAAAGTGTTGGAGTAGGTAAGATACCCTTCCATTTCAGATCATGTGAGGAATAGATTTGAAAACCATTGTTATGAAAAGACTTTGCTTGTTTTTGGGTTGTGTCAGATGAATTTGGAATGGATTTAGAAACAATACATTCCTTTTTCTTTGTTTTCTTGAATGCGGAATTTTTGGGCAGATAATTTGAGAAAACAAATTTTTGTGGACTCCTAGACTTAGGAATTTTGACAAATTTCCTTTGTTTTGAAAGATTTTCCCGCTTTTTTCCACAGGATCGAATTTCTTCTTTGAAATCCTTTTTTGCTTCGGTGACATTCAGTTGCGGTTTCCTTGAAACATTGGGTATTTTTGAAAAACGAGGACTTGATTGATCCGAACTGGAGAGTTTAGGATTCAGGGAACATTGACCAACTTCAAAGTTTTCGATTGGTAATTCATGATGAGTTGGTTGGATGGTCACAGTACTTTTGACTTTGGTCTGTGGTTTGGAGCTTTGAACAACCGCAGAATAAGTCTTAATGGGTATATTGGTGGGACAATTGATGGAAGGTAGATGAACAGACTGCGGTCCAAGACTAAAATAAGGGATACTGCGGTCTGAAGGCAGTGAAAGGAAGTCCATTGAGACTTCGGGACCTTCCAGAACAATTTCCTCATCAGCAATTAATGAAGTTTGAGAACAAGGAAGAGTTGTGCTATCTATAGGACTAGAAAATTCAGGGATAATTTCTTCGATAACACAATTGTTACTCAGATCGTGAAGTATACCAAAGTGAGTTTTGATATCTTCAGGAAATGTTTTGTCATTGACCAGAAACGAAAATTCATGGTTCGGAGGGACGTAGGGACGGTCCTTGTTGAATCGGGGTGATGAGTTTGTTGCGGTAGAGTACCCATTGGACCATCCCCAATTGTAAGTATTGTCAGTAGTCCCATTGTTAACAAGATTCTCGATGGTTTCACTTTCATTAAAAAGTTCTTCTATTAAAAGATTTAAACGTACAATTTCACTCTGAGCTAAATCTCTCTGGTTCAAAGCTATTTCTAACTGTGTTTCACTCAACATTCTTCCATCTTTCTCTAATATTATGTCCTTTTCTAACATAGTCATTTTGAGTCTTTTGTTGTCCAAACGTCCTCTTACGTGAAACATCTCCTTGGACGCAATGTTCTTCTCATCTAAAGCTTTGTTATAGTCTGTAAGGACGACAACATATGTGTCATTAAGGTTGTCTATGAAGGGCTGACAATCATACATGTTATAATTTAGAGTTTGAATAATAAGTTTTACATGTTCGACAATGCTGAGTGTCCTATCTTTCTCCATGTAGCAATAATTCTTTTCCATCTTTGTAGAGCCATCCACATCAATTGTCGCTATCATACAAATCTTTCTCTTTCCTTTGATGCTGCTGATGTCCTCATCTTCATCCCCGAAGGACCAAACTTGATGGTCTCTTTTCACTTGAGCAACATACGCTCTTCCTTTTTCTTTTTCCTCCATATCTTGAGCCATTCTGAGATAGAATGCTCTATCTTTTACTACATTTGCCTTGCAGTCTTTGGCAAAATGATTCTCTTTGTTGCACTTGTGACATATCACAATATCACTTTTATCTTCTGAGGGAGTACCGGAGTCAGTGGTTTGGATGGACTGCGGTGCCTCCTTGGGTTGAGTATTTTGAGACTGCGGTGGTGGGCAAGGTTTTTTAGTGAAACGAGAATGATTTTTTTGAGAGATAAGATTACGGTTGAAAGGTGGCTTGTTATACTGCTGATTCTTTTAGAATGAAGGTGGTAATCGGTTGAATTGTTGACTGACAAGAGCAATTGCATTATGAAATTCTTCTTCATCGTCATACTCTGAGTCTGCTTCATATGACTGCGGAGGGTTGTCATATGCGGTGGGGTATGATTGAGGGTGAGGAGATTGTGCAATAAGAGCAAGTGGACCACCGAAGTCTGCACAGTCTCTGAGTACCGTAGACTCTTGAGCTTGCAGTTCACCGTAGAGCTTATAAAGAGACAGAGAATGAATTTTTCTATCCCCTTGAACAATCATTTTGGCAGTCGTCCAGTGTCTTCCTAAGCCGTTTAGAAACTGAAGATTTGTTTCATGGTTGCTTCGGACCGTGCCAGCATTGGATAGCTTTGTGACTATCATATTGAATCTCTTAAAGGAATCTTCCAAACTTTCACCCGCATGAGCTTTAAAGTTATTAAACTCATTGAGTGCAGTATTAAGCTTTTTGTCTTGAGCTTGTTCATTTCCTTCATACATATTTTTAAGAACATCCCAGATCTCCTTTGCGGATTTGTAATTTATGATTATGTCGAAGTTGTCAGGCGCAACTCCACACAAGATCTCATAAAAGGCAATAGTGTCATTTTCAATTTTGTCAAGATCATCTTTGGTGGGACGATTCATCGCTGGTTGACCTCCTCCTAGTTTGGCTGTGGCTCCATCAGTTTGTACCGGAGTTAGAACAGGAACATGAGGCCCTTCTTCAACAGATCTCCATACGTCTCTTCCGAGTCTCCTCAAATATCTTTCCATTCTTTGAGACCAATGATGATATTCATTTGCCACAAGTATTGGTGCTCTATTCGAACCACCAACACTGTTTGATACATTAAGAGATAATGTTTGTGCCATATTTCCTTGTTTTGAAAAGTTTTTTTTGTTTTGTTTTAAAGAAGTGAGCTTCAGTGGTATAGAAGGCATTTTGAAACATAGAGTTTTGCTTCAATAGGCAACCACTATGGCTCTGATACCAATTGTTGAGAGAAAAACTTGAGACACACTTGAACAAACGTTAGAACAAGTATAGTTGCGGAATAGTTTATCTCAAACGATTTAAAAGCTCAACAATAATAATAAGTTAGAGTTAGATAATTAGAGAGTTAGTTGCGGAAATGTAAGGAAATCTAAATGACAGCAAATATTATATCAAGTATACACATAAGTTGATTCTTAACAAGGAATGCATTCAGACCAAGTTAGTAAGTGAGATCAAACTTAGTGATTAAGTCAAGAATGACTTGCTCCGTAGGGAGATAATAATCAGTTGTATTTTAGTGAACTTTGAGAGTAAGAAGGAGATGATAATAATAACACAGGATATAAGATTCAAGATGCGAAGTGTTATCAGAGATATATCTTGAATAAGGAAGATTGAGCTCTATATATAGAGACTCAAAAATTACACTTGTTCAACTATCTATGAGTAGCCATGCAAGGCATACTGGACAAAAGAGAGTATTTTAATAAAAGCAGATAAAGAGCTAAACTAGAAAAAAACAAGATAGTGAACTGCGGATGATGATGATTCGGCTGGGGGGCGGATCAGGGTTGACTGCGGATCTGGCTATGCTGCGGTGGATTTAGTTTAAGAGGGTCACTTATATGATTCAACAAAAAGAAAACAAGGGAAAAGAAGCAGTAGATCAAATCACTACAATGCATAGAAATCACTCCATGACCTAATGGGTAAAGGAAAAAAAACAAAGAAAAGAACTAGAGTATGTTGAAAGAAAAGTCGAGGAAGAAAAGAAAAGGGTACCAAACGCAAGTGCATGGATCAAAGCTCTAACAAAAGAGCTTATCAAGAAAAAAAGCAGAAGACGGTCTCCATTCCCATATGAGGACTTCCACCACTTTTAAGTCTTCCTCCAAGACATTAACAAGAACCAAGTTGAGTTCAAGGGACAATGCCTTTGGAAATTATTATGGTGAATACGTCTTTGAATCCATCAAAATCATGCCCAACATCTTTATCAGGACACGTACTCATCAACAAACTGCCACATCTCAGAAGCCTCATACTGAAGCAACATTTTCTCATCAAACACCATAAATCGGGTATCCAAGGAGCACAAGTCCATTGTTGGATCTGGTCACTCCTCAGCAGATTTAAAGATACTGCATCACAAGATAGATCTAATTCTGCAACAACTATCCAAGCCACCTTCTGCTCCCACTCCTACGAAATTTCGATCAAATCACTTCTGAAGATCCGAAAAAAGCTCTTCAGAAGGTTCTCTCCGAACATGTTTCTATTGATGAGTTTTGTCTCAAACGCCTTCAATATTTCCAAACTTCCATCAGTTCAACCATCAACCATCTCTCCAAGGAGATCTCTGACCATAAAGCTTTTGTCAAATAAACTTTCGACAACTTCTTCATCAATTTGGGAAAACAACATGGAGAAGAAGTTGAAAAACTCCATCAAAATCATCGTCACTATTAGTCTAATATTCCGATAATAACAAGTGCTTCCTCAAATCTCGACAATGATGTTCACCAACTTACCAAGTGGGATCGTGAAGAATGGGAAAAGCTTAGTGTGTATATCAAGAAAGTTGGCACCTTTCTCGAAACTTCAAAGATTAATATCGTTGTCAATGCTCTCCCCAAGACTTTAACTTAGTCTTTTCTTAAAATTTTCAAGAAATCTGAAGAGATGTGGAAGGGATTTGTGAATGAGGTTGGTGCTTCTTTAACGAAATGGTGAGAAGAAGAAAACAAGGAAGAAACCCACAACTCTCCTCCAAAAACCACAACTACCTCCTCTTTAAAGGGTTCTTATGAGAAAAATATCCTATATGGAATAGTCATTGAGACTCTCTCGGATGATGATGAGAAGCCAAATACCTCTGATGAGAAACCCCAACATCTCCCAAGTCTTCTCCAAAATAACTCAGTCTTCTAAAGTCTTCTCCAAAGTCTCTTGTAAAAACTCTTCCTATAGACCTCGGAAAGAAGAAAGTAGAAGAATAAGAAATCCCTCGGTTAGAGACTTCAATAAATAAGATGAGGTTGATGAATAAACTATAAGATAACTAAACTTACACTATTATTTTGGTAAAAAATTACACAAGTACTAATCAACCAAATTGAATGAGAAGCTGTGATGTTCGAGTTGTGCAATAGTAAATGGTAAAGAGAATTACAAAGTCATTTACAACGAAAGCCCTTGATCCTTGCTAGGATCTCCGACGCAAAACCTTGGGAGGTGATAATGATCACCTGCCTTGATGATTTTATTAATGAAAAATGGTGATTATAGAGAATATTTTAGTAAGAACAAATGAATAAATTCGATAGTAAGCTAAGAGTAAAAACAGTGTGTTGCGTGCGAGATACAAGTGTCAATTTATAGTCTAAACTAGCTAACAATATGTCCAATATTTCCAGGATCCTCCATGACAGCTTCATGAACGTTATTTAACTTGGTATTCCAGGTCTTTATCATAGTTGAGACAAAACTCCGTTGAGAATAAGTCTTCTCTTACTATTTCTGCACATGTGTTAATTAAATACAAAATATAACCATTATAAATATTACTAAATAATAATAATAATAACGGTAATATTTGGGATCCTGAGATAGTTGAGGATCCTAAATATTTGATGGGGGTTGAGGATCCTAAAGGCTTTGAGGATCCTGGCCCTAACAATTGCCTCCAAGTTATTCCTTAAAATATAAGAGTTAATTTCGAACATTTTAAAGGAATAAATTAAATTAAAGAGATAAAAGCAGAGAGAATAGTAATTTTCAGAATTAACCCTCAACGGCTAGGTAATTTTGAAATATAACAGGTAGATAACTAGCCTTTAACAGTTAAATCAGCCTCAATTCCTTAGTATAAATAGACGTGATCAGTTCCTTCATTCTTTACTTGTCTTTCTTTACATGTGCTATTTTTCGATTACCGGCGATTCATTAGAAAGTAACTATTTCTATGTTTTCATTTATTCTTCTATGGTTTGAAAAATGGTCGTTTCTCGCAAAAACATTTTAGCCCTTCCTGACGATAACTTCATCGACCAAGGGATCCTCTCCGACAAGGAGACGTGTTCCTTCTGCGACAGTGATATTTAGGATTTAGGACTCAATGGAGCTTTTCCTTCCGAGGCTGTTTTCAGGCCCTTCGATCCTCTCATTCAGACCGACTTCGTTTCTCCCACCTGGGTGTGCTTTTGTGAGTACCCGTTCTCCTTGGGTTTGAGATACCCTTTCACCGAGATTGTCTGTAGGATCCTATATTGGATCGACCAGGTAAATCACTCAAAAGGCCTTGATATTGGCCTTTCTGAATTGGCCTGCATATACGATATCACAACCTTTGGGAATTATCGCTTCCTCCTCAAGGTTAAAACCCACAGATCTCCTCTAGTCCTGAAAACCGAGCACAATGATGGAGCTTGGAAAGAAAGTTACCTCTTTGTGAGACGCGCCTTTGTTCCCAATAGGGATCTCCTGCTGGATTACTGGGCTAAAAAGGGTAGGATTCTTTAATATTAATATATGGATCCTAGAATTCACATCTTCTTATTATGTTTGCTTCTTTGCAGCTTTCAAGTTTGAAGAGCTTGTTCCCGTTGCTGAGGATCCTGAAGAGAATATTGAGAAGTTCTCGGCCTTGTCTGAAGCCTAGAGATCCTTCCGATTTGATCAAACCATCCTTCAAGAAAGCTATTATACCACTGACCTCATGTCGACAGGAAATTATCCTTGCTTCTTTTTGTTTGTGGTGAAGGTTTTAATGATATTCAGTCATATATTTATATAGGATCCAAACTCACTCATTTCAGTGCTCGCTTCAAACTTGCTAATCTAGAAACAACCATGTTGAAGGATCAACTGACAGTGAGGAAGGAGAAAAGTTCATCCTCTCTTCCTCCTAAGAAATTGACTACTGACTTGACAGTGAAGACCCCGAGATATCGGAAAAGAAAAATTGTCGAGTCAGCAGGTCTATCCTTGGAGAGCCTTTGAGCTGAGGAAGCGCTTCTGAATTTGGTCTCTTTCTCCCAAGGTGTAAGTATTGGGGTTATTCTCATTCTATCTTTTATTCTACCTTTTTCTGACCTATTATGTCTTTGTTTTAGGTCTCTGATCATATTTCCGCTGATCTAAGGATCCGAGCGGAGAGGGAAAAACAAACCCTTCAGGGACATGAGAGGATGTGGAAAGCGACCAATAAGGATCTTTTGAGGAGAGTAGAGTTGCTCAACAAGGAGAAGGCCGAGAAGGAGGAGGAGCAATTTCACGAGATGGAGGTAGTGATATCTGATGTGAAGGTCAGTGCTGCGTGGTTGTTTGGGAGGCCAAGATCTGTCTCGCGGAGGATCTCGAAAACGCAAGTTCCTGGGATGTGGACGGTTGGCGCGAGGCACTGGCCAAATTAATTGGCAAGCCTGCTACCGCTAACCAGGATCTTGTGACAACCCAAAATTTCTATTCTGTACAACCATTCACTTCAATAGAAGTCAGAACAGTTTCTGCTAACTTTCAAGCTTTCTGGAGTAAGTTTGAGTGTTTAGAAGTTAGTACTTCAGGAGATAACAGGAGAGAGGATTCCCTAGGGTTTATTGTGCAACAATAATTTCCCAAAACTCCAAGAGTTTGGAGTTTACGGCCTAAACAAAGGTGTTTACGTCCGTGAACCCTAAAAGGGGGTATAAATATGACACTTAGTCATTATTTACCACTTTTTCACATTTTCAAGATCCAAACTCAAATCCTCTCAAGTATCATCCAACTTTTCTTCTTGATCTTCAACTTTGTAAGTGTTTCCATCCCTAAAAAGTTGATATCTTACTTAATCTAGTGATCTTACATGATTCCATCCGTGAAATCATTCCAAAAGTGTAGATCTTCAAGTTTCACCAAGAACACCAAGAAAACACACTAGTGTTCTTGGACTTCTAGCACCTTTTCAAGCTTCTACCTAGTAAGTACTCTTACCCTAGTGTATTATAAGACTTGTTACACCTCTAATCATCAAGAAAACATCCAAGAAACACAAGATCAAAGGTGTTTACGGTCCAAGATGTTATTGGACCGTAAACCCTAATAAAGGGGCCAAAATGTGCCCTAGTCCCATACCAAGCCTTGGATACTAGTCTAGATCATATCCTTAAAGTGCTTAGGACTTGAAACATCAAAAAGACCATAAACCATTTGGTTTTACGGCCGTAAACCCAAGGAGAAGTGGTCCAAGGACTGTAAACTCCACAAAGGAGTGAAATGGTGCCCTAATCACTTCCAAAGGCTTAGATATGAAGTAGGAATGCTTCTTATAACCTTTTAGGCTTCAAAACTCAACATGGTAAAAGTACCATGAGTTTACGGCCGTAAACTCATGGGTTTACGACCGTAAATTCAATAAGAGTTGGTCAAAAAACTGTAAACTCCAATGGAGTTTACCCTTGAACCCTAAACTCAATTACAAGGTCCTACCACCCTTAGATGCAATCCTTGGGACTTATAGCATTTAAATCAAGTGTTTTACATGTCTTAGGATGTCTTAAATTTGGTTAATTAATTGTTTTATGACTAATTGGATACATATATGTGTTATTATATGTTAACTAGGATCATTGTGTGTGTACAAGTCTTCACTTGACACTTAGCATCCTACATCATCGGTTCATCCAAACCACTCACTACAGGTGAGTTCATACCCCTTAATCAATCTTTTAAATGATTTTAAATGCTTTCATGGGGGGGGGGGGGAATACAAGTAGAAAACAGGAAGTTATAGAATCAATCACATGTGATTTATAACTGTGTTTTCAAACAACTGATTTCACATACTTCAAAATATAAATACAATGCTTTTCAGTTATTTTTACTTTGTTTCAACAAATTACTTTTGAATTATTTTATAAACTGACATCAAGTCATTATTATTTATTGTTCAAAACTCTTAAATGTTTTACAAAACCTCTTTTAATTTACTGTTAAAAACCATATCTATGCTCTTATGTTTCATGTATATATGTATTGATATGAGTGCTTTCATTCTTTCTTCAGTTCCGACACTCTTGAGTAGCAAGGGTGTATAAACCTACTTGGACATTCAATTTACATTCCAGTAAACTATTATATGTATAGTTTAGGGGATACAAATTACTATTCCTATTACAAGGAATTACACAAGAGTCAGTTCATTCATGAGTCTATACTACTATGTGAAGAGATACTATTACATGTTATCCAGAGAGAAATACTATATCTATATAGAGAGAAATAATATATATATACTATACTGGACTGACCATGCTACACCTGGCTGCTAGCTACAGCGGGACCTGTTCATCGACGGATGTTCTCGGTTGTACTGTTCGGTGAGTTTCCACGCCGTGATTATCCTAAGGCAAAAGGATACGATTTCAATGATTATATAATTTCCCTATTACTTTTATTTTGTGACACATTCACATAAACGATGAGGTAGACTATATTTTTATAATAATAGTTGTACAGGGAAAAATCTTCATTGATACAGAAATGCAAACCTTCAAATCATTCGGGCCTTGGTAGAAGACTTCTTTTATACTAGTAGGAAATATGGGATTTTCTAGGGTTTTCACACTTATACTAAATGTTTCATTTAACATTTACAAAGTCTTTCATAACACCTTTTCGAATCAATGCCACCATAATACTTATGAATTCACCAGCTTTATGCTGATCTACACTTTCAAAATAAGTTGTATTCTCAGGTCACCAGTAGACAGGTACGATGACCAGGGTTTTGAGAAGACGGAGCACAGACAAGACTCATCTTTATTTTGTTTACATATTTTGGTGTCTTAGTACAATGAAAGATCACTCATGTATTAAAACTTTACTTTTAATGCAATGGATGATGTTGTTGCTTGTTTACTACTTTGCACTGTTATGATACTTTACACGACGTCCTCCACCCCTGAACGTTTCCGCCGTTCTTGGTTTTGGGGTGTGACAGATTGGTATCAGAGCTTTGTTTATAGTAAATTGAGTATATCAACCCATAAAAGATATACTAACTATAAATACAATGGGATTAAAATACTCTGACCAAGAGTTTATACTTTTAAATAATAAAATATTTAATTAAGTATACATGCTTGCATTCATACTAAAATCAGTGTCACAACGACAAAAAACAAAAGTATTACGATTGTTGAATATCACAAGTAAGCTTGGGGATATATGGTCAGTCCTGGGAGTGGAATAGCCTGATCAACTATGCTGGCCCGAGGAGTGATTAGCATATGCCCAAGAATGGTTGTGATATGGCAACAAGTCTAAAAACTTACCAACATTACCACAATGAAATACCATAGGGGTATTTGGTGTTACTATAATTACCTATCTGATAACTAAAAGGTCTTTATCAGTAGGTCAATAGTTGTTGAGTGGATACACTAAGGTTATATGCACCTAGGACGTCATAGACTTAGAATCTGTGAATCTTTGCTTTACTTCTTGTTCCTTGTTTGTTATGGGCTTAGAGTTAGGGTCACTTATTCGAAGATCCATCCTATCCTGAGTACATATAACTGGTATGCACTAAACAAGTATTGAAGTAACTGATAAAGATCATCTTATAATTATCTTAGTTAGTACGTCTATTAATTTCTTCTTATATCCCTTTTCTCGCATAGATATCATGGCTGGATTCCATCCCCACGACGACCCGTACTACCCTAACCACGGCAATGTTGCATGGATCCGAGAAGAGCCAGAGAATGATCACCCAATTACTTTGGATGATCACGAAGCTGAAGGCTTTTCTGATAGTTCTGACTTAGAACCAGAAGTCAACAATCTACCCCCAGCTGCTGATGACCCAAACCCTCGCCCAGCATTTGAAGGACCCACACCTCTGTGGGCCACAAACTTGAATAGATGGAGTCAGGAACAGAGTCAACCCATCCCTTACAATGGAGACAGAAGCTTCTACAACCTCATTGAGGGAGGTTCAGCTGACAGGGTCCTACCCATCATGGTTCGTAGGATTTACCGGAACACCGAACATGGTCGAGCCGCTATCGACCGAGTCATGGAGATTGACCCCAACTCTGGCGTTAACAAAGTCCACATTCGCCAACTAGAGTCTGCTCATGAAAGGACTCTGGTCCACAATGCAGCTCTGCAGAGAGAACTTGCTGGAACCCAAGCTGAAGTCAGGGAACTTCGAGCTCAGCAAGTAAGATCTGACAGGCGTGTGAGGGACATAGAACGCCTTCTGTCGGAATCAAGAACTCACTCTAGTAGTTCTCGTCGCAGATAGAATCTCATCGACTTCTCTTTTCGATATAACCTAGTTATGTAAAACTCTGGTCTAATTTCCTATCTTTGTAAATCTTAGACCTGTTAGGTCTTGATTAGGTCGTAGTCCTGTCAAAATTTTCCCATTTAGGTTGATGTAAGGCCTTCTACTAGGCCATTTTTCCCGAACTTGTTACATCTGTAATTCCAGTAATATTGACAGGTACCTAATCTCATGGGTATTATTATCCGAATGCTATCATCTGTTAGTTCTAGATCTACATTCAATCGTGCTGTTGGGCTATGAAGAGTTAGTCCATGAGTCATTATCATCAACTTCCCTATTAAATTCTTATCAATATCTTCATCTTTCTAAACTTATAGTTAAAATCTCCTCGTAGAAATCCAAGGCGTAACAATAATAACGAAACACCGATACCACCACCTCCACCTCCTCAGTTCGACGCTGCTATGTTCCAAGCAGCTGTCACGGCGGCCGTAGCGGCTGCCATGTCACACATCAATAATCCTGTCCCTAGCGGATCAGGAACTGGTGCACCTATTTCTAACCATGACGAGAGTCATGGGCACCCCCGAGAATGCACTTACAACGATTTCACGAATGCCAAACCCATAAATTTCAATGGAACTGGAGGGGTTATGATCTTAAGGCAGTGGATCGAAAAGACAGAAGCAGTCTTTGAAATCTGCGCCTGCCCAGAGAACAATAAGGTCAAGTTTGCTACTTGTACCTTTTCTGACAGGGCTTTAACTTGGTGGAATGGCCACGTTAAGTCACTGACCCTAATATTGGCAAATTCGATAAGTTGGGAGAACTTGAAGGCCATGCTAATGAGAGAGTACTGTCCACGAGGGGAAATTCAAAAACTCAAGCAAGAACTATGGGGTCTTGTAATGGTTGGTTCTGACATATCAACCTATACTAATAGATTTTGTGATCTGGAAATTCTTTGCCCTGATATGGTTGCTCTAGAGAGCAAGAAAATAGAGAGATATATTTGGGGACTATCGCCCCAGATCCGGTCAAGTGTGTTAGCATGAAGGCCTGTTACTTTTGACAGCGCTAAAGAGCTGGCACAATCTCTTATAGATCACGAAAACTACTAGAACCCAACGATTTCTACACCCGAGCAACAAAAGGGAAACAACAGCAACAACAAGAAAAAGGGGTGGAACAAGAGGAAAAGCGGTACTTCGTAAGAATCCTCAAAGAGACAACAACTAGTTACAATCAATGCTGCCACGGTAACTCCTGTTGTCCTTGCTAATCCCTTACCAGCTAGGCCTTATGCCGGTAATCTTCCGAAGTGCAACAAATGCACCTTCCATCACAACGGACCTTGCCGGGAAATGTAGTGCACTAACTGCAACAGAAGGGGGCATACTGCCCGTTTCTCTAAGACTCCAGCAAGGCCGACCGCTCAAGTTCCTAACGCCGGTATGGGCCAAGCTTGCTACGGTTGTGGCGAAGTGGGCCACTACAAGAGGAACTGCCCTAAGGCAGGGATAGCTGGCGGAGTAGGAAGAGTTCTGGCCATAGGCCACGAGGAAGCCGTAGCTGATCCTACAATAGTTACTGGTACGTTTCTCCTCGATAACTCATATGCTTGCATACTTTTCGACAGTGGAGCGGAGAAAAGTTTCGTAAACCAGAAATTTGCACACCTGCTTAAACAAAAACCATGTGCACTAGATAAATCATTCAGTGTAGAAATGGCAAACGGGAAAACGGAAAGTACTAACTGTACATACGTAGGTTGTACTCTAACTTTAGATGGACATACTTTCAAGATAGACCTCATGACGGTCCCAATTAAAAGTTTCGACGTCATTATCAGCATGGATTGGTTCAGTCTTCATCGCGCCAACATCTTGTGCTTTGAAAAAGCAGTTCATCTTAACCTCCCTAACAGCGAAACCCTAGTTATCTACGGCGACAAACCTAGTACGAACCTTCACATCATTTCGTGCATACAAGCTCAGAAGTGCTTGCGAAAGGAATAGCATGCATTCCTCGCACACATCGTCGATACGAGTCAAGAAGTGAAAGATATTCAGAACATCCCAGAAGTACGCGACTTTCTCGACATCTTTCCAGAAGAACTTCCAGGATTACCACCACAACGCCAAGTCGAGTTCAGAATCGACTTAGTGGCAGGGGCTACTCCAGTAGCCAAATCTCCATATCGTCTGGCACCAGCGGAGATGCAGGAACTTTCCAGTCAGCTTAACAAACTTCTCAAGAAGGGATTCATTAGGCCAAGCTTCTCACCATGGGGAGCACCCATTTTGTTTGTCAAGAAGAAAGACGGATCGTTTTGTATGTGCATCGACTACAGGGAACTCAACAAGCTTACCATTAAAAATCGTTATCCCTTACCCCGCATTGACGATTTATTTGATCAACTTCAAGGAGCCAACCACTTCTCGAAGATAGATCTACGATCCGGGTACCACCAACTACGAGTGTTAGAGGAGGATGTTCCCAAGACAGCCTTCCGAACTCGTTATGGACACTACGAGTTTATAGTGATGCCGTTCGGATTAACAAACGCGCCCGCAGTATTCATGGATTTAATGAATAGGGTGTGTCGTCCTTACTTGGATCAGTTCGTCATTGTCTTCATCGATGACATACTCATCTACTCTCGAAGTAAGGAGGAACATAGTCAACACCTACGAAGAGTCTTAGAAACATTACAATCGGAGAAACTCTATGCGAAGTTCTCTAAGTGCGAATTTTGGATTCGAAGAGTCAAATTCTTGGGCCACGTAGTTAGTGAAGAGGGAATTCACGTGGACCCCTCCAAAATCAAGGCCATTGAGAACTGGTCAGCACCGAAGACACCTACATAAATTCGTCAATTTCTAGGTCTCGCTGGCTACTATCACAGGTTCATTCAGAACTTCTCCCGAATTGCGAAACCTCTTACAACACTGATCCAGAAGGGCGTGGCCTTTGACTGGGAAGAGAAGCAGGAGAGAGCGTTCCAAACGCTCAAGCGAGCCTTGTGCACCGCACGAATACTATCCCTCCCCGTAGGGATAGAAGACTTCGTTGTCTATTGTGATGCTTCAAATCAAGGGCTCGGCTGTGTTCTGATGCAACGAGGTAAGGTCATCGCATATGCCTCGAGACAGCTGAAGACACACTAGGTTAACTACACCACCCACGATCTTGAACTAGGAGCAATTGTGTTTGCTCTGAAGATCTGGAGACACTACCTGTATGGTACAAAAAGTACTATCTTTACAGACCACAAAAGCATACAACATATATTCAACCAGAAGGAGCTCAACATGAGACAACGATGGTGGGTCGAGCTACTCAGTGATTACGAATGTGAAATTCATTTTCATCCGGGTAAAGCCAACGTAGTAGCCGACGCCCTAAGTCGGAAAGAATACTCTGGTCGTAGAGTCAAATCATTGACTATGACTATCCATTCACACTTGTCCATGCAAATTAAGGAGGCTCAGCTCGACGCTTTGAAACCTGAAAATGTGGCGAGTGAAACCCTAATAGGGATGGATAAGAATTTGGAAGTCAAGGGTGGCAGAGCTTTATACCTCATGGATCGGATCTGGACAACGAAACACTGTGGCTTCAGAGCCTTGGTCATGACCGAGGCACACAACACTCATTATTCCGTCCAGCCAGGTTCAGATAAGATGTATCTGGATCTTAAAAAGCTATACTGGTGGCCTAACATGAAAGCAGAGATTGCTACCTTCGTAAGTAAAAGCCTTACTTGCACCAAGGTCAAGGTCGAATACCAGAAACCCTCCGGTCTTCTACAACAACTAAGGATATCGGAATGGAAGTGGGAGCGGATCACTACGGACTTCATAACCAAGTTGCCTAAGAAAACGGGTGGACTTGATGCCATATGGGTCATCGTCGATAGATTGTAACTACTTATTTGCTTAAACTCTAATTTCGGGACGAAATATCCTCTAACGGGGGGACCCTTGTGACAACCCGAAATTTCTAACTACTTATTTGCTTAGTTATTTGTAACTACTTATTTGCTTAAACTCTAATTTCCTCGTCTTTTTACTTAGTTATTTGTAACTACTTATTTGCTTAAACTCTAAGTGGGAGCGAGAGGATCAGATGAAACTGAAATATCCTCGTCTTTTTACTTAGTT
Source organism: Lactuca virosa (assembly GCF_052849685.1). NCBI lineage: Eukaryota > Viridiplantae > Streptophyta > Magnoliopsida > Asterales > Asteraceae > Lactuca > Lactuca virosa. The sequence goes on along the minus strand of NC_136429.1, from coordinate 299,767,296 downwards.
ATTTGTAACTACTTATTTGCTTAAACTCTAATTTCGGGACGAAATTCCTTCTAACGGGGGGACCCTTGTGACAACCCGAAATTTCTATTATGTACAACCATTCACTTCAATAGAAGTCAGAATAGTTTCTGCTAACTTTCAAGCTTTCTGGAGTAAGTTTGAGTGTTTTGAAGTTAGTACTTCAGGAGATAACAGGAGAGAGGATGCCCTAGGGTTTATTGTGCAACAATAATGTCCCAAAACTCCAAGAGTTTGGAGTTTACGGCCTAAACAAAGGTGTTTACGTCCGTAAACCCTAAAAGGGGGTATAAATATGACACTTAGTCATTATTTACCACTTTTTCACATTTTCAAGATCCAAACTCAAATCCTCTCAAGTATCATCCAACTTTTCTTCTTGATCTTCAACTTTGTAAGTGTTTCTATCCCTAAAAAGTTGATATCTTACTTAATCTAGTGATCTTACATGATTCCATCCGTGTAATCATTCCAAAAGTGTAGATCTTCAAGTTTCACCAAGAACACCAAGAACACACACTAGTGTTCTTGGACTTTTAGCACCTTTTCAAGCTTCTACCTAGTAAGTACTCTTACCCTAGTGTATTATAAGACTTGTTACACCTCTAATCATCAAGAAAGCATCCAAGAAACACAAGATCAAAGGTGTTTACGGTCCAAGATGTTCTTGGACCGTAAACCCAAATAAAGGGGCCAAAATGTGCCCTAGTCCCTTACCAAGCCTTGGATACTAGTCTAGATCATATCCTTAAAGTGCTTAGGACTTGAAACATCAAAAAGACCATAAACCATTTGGGTTTACGGCCGTAAACCCAAGGAGAAGTGGTCCAAGGACCGTAAACTCCACAAAGGAGTGAAATGGTACCCTAATCACTTCCAAAGGCTTAGATATGAAGTAGGAATGCTTCTTATGACATTTTAGGTTTCAAAACTCAACATGGTAAAAGTACCATGAGTTTACGGCCGTAAACTCATGGGTTTACGACCGTAAACTCAATAAGAGTTGGTCACAAAACCGTAAACTCCAAAGGAGTTTACCCTTGAACCCTAAACTCAATTACAAGGTCCTACCACCCTTAGATGCAATCCTTGGGACTTATAGCACTTAAATCAAGTGTTTTACATGTCTTAGGATGTCTTAAATTTGGTTAAATATTTTTTTTATGACTAATTGGATACATATATGTGTTATTATATGTTAACTAGGATCATTGTGTGTGTACAAGTCTTCACTTGACATCAAGTCATTATTATTTATTGTTCAAAACTCTTAAATGTTTTACAAAACCTCTTTCAATTTACTGTTAAAAACCATATCTATACACTTATGTTTCATGTATATATGTATTGATATTAGAGCTTTCATTCTTTCTTCAGTTCCAACACTCTTGAGTAGTAAGGGTGTATAAACCTACTTGGACATTCAATTTACATTCCAGTAAACTATTATAGGTATAGTTTAGGGGATACAAATTACTATTCCTATTACAAGGAATTACACAAGAGTCAGTTCATTCATGAGTCTATACTACTATATGAAGAGATACTATTACATGTTATCCAGAGAGAAATATTATATCTATATAGAGAGAAATACTATATATACTATACGAGACTGACCATCCTACACCTGGCTGCTAGCTACAGCGGGACCTGTTCATCGACGGATGTTCTCGGTTGTACTGTTCGGCGAGTTTCCACGCCGTGATTATCCAAAGGCAAAAGGATACGATTTCAATGATTATATAATTTTGCCTATTACTTTTATTTTGTGACACATTCACATAAACGATGAGGTAGACTATATTTTTAAAATAATAGTTGTACAGGGAAAAATCTTCATTGATACAGAAATGCAAACCTTCAAAGCATTCGGGTCTTGGTAGAAGACTACTTTTATACTAGTAGGAAATATGGGATTTTCTAGGGTTTTCACACTTATACTAAATGTTTCATTAAACATTTACAAAGTCTTTCATAACAGCTTTTCGAATCAATGACACCATAATACTTATGAATTCACCAGCTTTATGCTGATCTACACTTTCAAAATAAGTTGTATTCTCCGGTCACCAGTAGACATGTACGATGACTAGGGTTTTGAGAAGACGGAGCACAGACAAGACTCGTCTTTATTTTGTTTACATATTTTGGTGTCTTATTACAATGAAAGAACACTCATGTATTAAAACTTTACTTTTAATGCAATGGATGATGTTGTTGCTTGTTTACTACTTTGCACTGTTATGATACTTTACATGACGTCCTCCACCCCTAAACGTTTCCGCCGTTCTTGGTTTTGGGGTGTGACAATCCTGTACTGCGGCTGTCCAAAGGAGGGGAGAAGAAGAGTGTAGCCAATGATGACCAGGCTATGGTCAAGGCCTGCAAAAAATTAGTGTAAGTAGTTTCCTTTCATATCTCTCTTTTGATTTTTTTTTCATGATTTTTATGATATTAGGATCCTTGGTTAATTAGGATCCCGAAAAACTAGGTTCCTGCAAATAATCCCTAAGCAAAATGTTCTTAGTGAATTATTTTTAGCGTGCTTGAATTCTATAACCAAATGGTTTTTGCTTAGGATCCTAGAAACTTTAGGATCCTTAAGCTTTATCTAGATTTTTTTGAGAATAAGGATAGATGGAACCTGATTATCTCCAAGTTTTTCCTTAAGCTTCATAAGTTCTTTATCCTTGGAATTTACTGAGGATAAACCTCAACTTCGAAAAGAACTTAGGTTCATTGTTGACTTATGATAATAAGGCTCTTCACCAATGAGGATCGATAAGGATCCTTAACAACGAGGATCCATAAAGATGAGGATCCTTAATGATGAGGATCCTTAAAGATAAGGATCCTTAATCATTAGATCATACAGGGGAATTCCCTTCTTAAGATAACCTGTTTAGGTTATGGACTTCAACAATATTCTTGGGTAATACCATAAATTCAACTAATAACATGTCTAATGTTATGTACCGGGGAGGATCCCAATTCGTGATGTATCTTTTGGGAAGTATCCTTATTTCTAAAAATGTAATGATTCGTGTGTATTTTCTGGGGAAAATTCCCAACGTGTGATAACATGAAGATGTTATAAACCTTATGTATTTCTGGGGAAAGATCCCAATTTTAGATAAGATGAAGATGTTATAAAAATTAAGTAATTACTGGGGTAGGATCCCAATTTTGGATAACATGAAAATGCTATAAACCTTAAGGAACTTAACTTATGTTCAAGGATAAGAGGGTTGCCAAGCCACTGCATCGTGAAATGATCCTTATGTGTATCTTATAGATAGATATCGTGCGTTCAAGCGAGGTGTATAAACCTTAGTTCGTGTGAAAGAGGTAATTAGCTCTTTAAACCTTAGATAGGATTAAGTACCCTTAAACATAGGAGAGATGACCAGCCTCTAGCTCATGTATATAATAGTTTGAAAATCATACAGTTGATATAATGGATTTAATAAGATGCTGAAATTTTTGCGTGTGAAGAGACTAGTGTTTCAGGACCTTCAACCTTGAGGATCCTTATGTTTCAAGATCATAGCTTATGGAAATCCTTAGCTGTATGTTGTTATGCATAACAAACGTTAGCTAGTGGTGTGCGTTAGTCTAGCTAATGCCCCTCCGATGCTTAAGTTAGTAATGTATTCGAGGAGAAAATAAGTAATGATAAAAAGTTTGAGGTAAAGAACATGTTCACCTTGGTTTTGTTGAAGATCAATCGATCTTGTTTACATATAGTATGCTTTAACATGTATAGAATTCCAGGATCATGGGCAAATGTATCCTTCGAGTGTTTCTAGCTAATATGGTCATTTTCCTGCCTCAGCATCTATGAGATATGGTCCTTCCCATTTAGGGGCTAATTATCATGCGCTGGGATCCTTGGTGTTTTGGAATGTTTTCCTTAATACGAAGTCTCCTATTTGGAATCTTCTGAATTTTATGTTCTTATTGTAAGCCTTGGTGATCCTTTGTTGATGAGAAAAAATGCGTATTTTGGCAAGATCTCTGAGTTCGTCAATAGAGTCAAGATCCTGGGCTACAATCATTTCGTTATTCTCTTGCTCTTGCAGCAAGTATCTTGCCGTCGGGATCACTACTTCGATAGGGATCACCGCTTCTGTCCCAAACACCAAAGAGTAGGGGTTCGGACCTGTGGCTACTTTGAAAGTAGTCTTGTCTACCCATAATACGAAAGGAAGCTCTTCTATCCATCTTCCTTTCTTCTTATCCAACCTTTTCTTCAAGTTGTTTACTATGATTTTATTTCTCGATTCTGCTTGACCATTAGCTTGGTGATGAACAGGAGTGCACGTTATCATTTTGATCGCCCAAATTTTGCAAAAGTCTCTTGTCCTTTTGCTTATGATATGGGATCCACTGTCGTATATGATTTCAGTCGGGATCCCGAACCTGATCAAGATATCACGTTTAATAAACGAGACTACCTCTTTGTCAGTTACTTGAATGAATGCTTAAGCTTCGATCCACTTTGAGAAGTAATCAATCATCACTAGTATGAAGACTTTTCCTCCTGGGGCTATTGGTAATTTTTCCAGTATATCCATTCCCCATTTCATGAATGGCCATGGAGAGATAATAGGATGTAGAGGTTATGTTGGTTGATGCAGGATGTTGTTATGTCTTTGGGAAGCATCACACTTTTGAGCATGTAGAAAAGAATCTCTCTTCATGGTTAGCCAGTAGTATCATGTTCTTAGTATTTTGGAGAATAAGGATCTGCCCCAGTATCATTGCCACAGTCTCTTTCATGTATTTCCTTCAAGACTTTTGCAACTTCAGGATATTCCAAGCATCTAAGGTATGGACCTGCCATAGACTTTTTATATAGTTTACCTTGGATTATTACAAATCTTGAGACTATTGTTCTGAATGCACTTTCGCTTTTTTATTCTGTCGGAATCATGCCATTTTGGAGATACTCCATAATGGGTTGGGTCCATGATCGTGGACTTCTTTGAGGATCTTGTTCGTCAGGGTGCCTTCGAGGAGGGATTTGAGGGTCTGGATCTTTAGTGGCTCCTACACTTATTGGTTGTCCAGGATCATCGGATTTATTAGATAGGGCTTTTATGGCTGGAGTTATTATGTGGGTTATAGGGATCTTCGTTTCAGGTGGGATCCTTGGGGACGATCCTAGGTTGGCTAATGCGTCTGCTTCTGTGTTTTCTTCTCTGCGAACTTGGGTTAGGCTAAAGTTTTTAAAATCAGAGGCTAATTTTTTTGAGGATTTCCAAGTATAGGGCTAATCTTTCACCTTTCACTGCATAAGATCCGTTGAAGTGATTAGTTAATAATAAAGAACAAATACCTGAAGCTCCTTGATTTGAAGATCCTTAATATGATCCCTAGCCCTGTTCTTTTTTGATTTGAACCTTTACAATGATCTCTTCTATACTATCAATATCATTTCCTCTGTCCTGCTATGATACTTAAGAATTTTCTTGAAATTGATTCGTTGAATGTCGAAAAATAGATCAAATCTAACTTGTCATGCTCAAAGCATACGTATCATCGGATCTAGTACATGTCAATACATATATGATCGATCTCACAGCAGAAGCATGTGGTACATGACACATAGCCTATGTTTTAATTAGAACTAGGACAATAGCATCGCTCAATGTCATGCCATGTTTATTTAGCCCGAACTGCTTTTTAAGTTCTGCATGTGCAGTTTCCTCAACATTCCATGTACATTGGCTTAATTTATCGAATGACTTAGATCTATCTTCATAGATCATTATATTATGTACATGTGTTATATCTCCCATGTGTATCATAGAGAAATGATTCCCATGCAAGCCAACATTTAACACATGGTAAGTTAGAACATAGTTTTCTATAAATCATACACAATAATACAAGGGAGATAACAATGCTCCCACTAGCATAGACATATACATGGCTCATCTATGTTTCTTGAAATTCAAACTTCTTAAACTTTCTCATTGAAACAAAGATTCTAATTACTACAACTGACTTCGAAATACATATGTATCATCTTTATTTCTCGAAATTCAAACTCCTTGAACTTTCTCATTGAAACAATGATCCCACTTGAGAGATGCTTATTTCGGTCCATAAATGAACTTAGTAAGCTTACACAACCTTCACATCCTATCTTGTTTTGATTATGTGTTTGTTCCTATCCATGCTTGTCTCTTATTGAAGATCCACTTACGCCTAATGGTTAAGGCCAAGTGCTTGATCTACTAAGTTTCAACATACATGGATTAAATCTCGCTTTCCACGTCTTCTTTCTATTTTGCAGCCTTTAAGGCCTATTACCGTTTCCCATAGCTGGTAACTCTTATAACTAGGTGTATAACATCGTTTATCATATCTACAAGGAAAAGGTGGAAATATGTTAGTTTCCTTAGTAGCTCTTTCAATTCCAAATTGAATACTAGCTTCAACTTTAGGTTCTATGTTTGTTGACTATTGAATCTTATCAAGATCAATATAGATCCCACTATCCCTTTTGGATATTATCTCCCTCACTTGGAATACTACCTTTTGAGTAACATACACTTTGTTCTTAGAAGTTTTGTGAAACAACTATCTAAAATGCTTGATGGGTTCTCCAACGATATAGTACATCGCTATTCTATGTTCTAGATTATCGAGAGCTTCACGATGAGCGTAAGCCTCATAATCGTAGACTTCTATATGTGCTAGCAAAGGAGTGAATCCCACTTCACATATCATAGAGTGTTTCATCAACTTACTTACTTTGTACAAGACCAAAGGACTTCTCGTAACACTATTCATGATACAATCCAAAGAACGATTTATTTCACTTTCCAACTAGCACTCCTTGTGGTATTGGTTTGGGTGGAGATAGCTCGTGAGACTCTTTCACCATTTCTTTGATGATCAATACGGTTTGGATTGAGATGCTCACTATCCTATCTCATCCTTATTTCCCAGTTGATTCTTAGCTTCGCTTCGTGAGAGATCTAAACACCAGAAAGGTTACAGATTCGGGTTCATATGAAGTTGTTCATACCATGTATCATGGTTAATATGAACGGTCCGTTAGTGTAAACTACTTCCAAAAAATATTCACATCACCTAGTGATGTATTCATCATCTATTTTGATAAACATGATTTGTATTTATCATAAGACCTACAGCCAAAATGATATCCAAAATCTGACCCAACTAGATACTTGGAAATGTGCTTCTCATTTATGTATCCAAGACTATGATTCCACAAATACATTTCACCCAAACCTTTTTGGATGCATTTTAAATTAGTACATGTTATGGTCAATCTGAACGATCCATTAGGTAACTAATTTCAATCGATATTTGCACCATAATAATACACCTCATTCAAATATTTGAATAAACTTTGAACTATTGCTACTATACTAGTTTCATGTATTTTGTGACTTGCTTTTATCATGTTAGAATGCTCTACATTTAAATAAGTTAAAACGGTTTCATGAATCATAGTATAAACAATTTCAATTGTAAGACCATGGAATAAATATTTGAAAAAAGATGTCTTCTGATGTTATGAATAATAGCAAAGGCTTGGCATTCATGATCAAATTGTCATTTTCATGCTTTAATCTTCTTACTTCATTTCAATCGCTACACATTCTTGAAAATGTTAGTACTTAATCCTTAGTAAAATACTCAAGGGATTAGAAGTAATTTTCAATGCTAATATTAATTCGTATATATATATATATATATATATATATATATATATATATATATATATATATATATACGAATTAATATTAGCATTGAAAATTACTTCTAATCCCTTGAGTATTTTACTAAGGATTAAGTACTAACATTTTCAAGAATGTGTAGCGACTGAAATGAAGTAAGAAGATTAAAGCATGAAAATGACAATTTGATCATGAATGCCAAGCCTTTGCTATTATTCATAACATCAAAAGACTAAAAATTAGGGAGAACGAGTTGTCTTTTGATCCTTCTCCTAGTTATTTTTATTCGAATATTTGGTTTCATTAGGTGTGATACCATTAGAGGGATTCTGTTTTGGGTCCTCTCATCCAAGCAACTTCATGGAGGATCAAGATCTCAAGCATGGAGATCAAAGTCTACATAAGAGGTATTTTTTTCTTCAATGTATTTTCATTTTCTAGGTTAGATGTAATTAGCATGAAACCATAGATCCATAGGTTGCATGTACACTTAGGTATATCGCAGTTTCTATTTTTTCGCTACCTAGTTTAGAGTGTATTTGATGCGTAGAAACCTAACAATGGTATCAGAGACTGGTTCATCATCACATTCACCCTAGATCCATATTTTCTGTAAATGCTTGTTTGAAATTGAATGAAAGAAGAAAGATTGAAAATTTCTTAATTAAGAAACCTTTTAATTGTAGGCCACAACATGGGAGTCCATGCCCACAATGTGGGGCTGCCGAATTTAGGGTTTCCTTTTCTTTAAATTTTCAAATTTGAACATTTATCTAATATCGATATATACCAAATTTAAAATGTTTTAAATCTGGAAAATTGATAAATACTATTTAATATGATTATTTGAATTTGAATATTTATTTATTATTTAAATAGTGAATTTAAATATTTAATATTATTTATGATAGAGATTTATAATTTTTAATATTAACCTCTCGTGATTTATGAAATGTTACATTCCATCCTCGCAATTAATTAGAATTAATAATACACAATTAAATTTAAAGAGTTTTAAATTTGCCCTTTATATAAATATTAAAATTGTGTCTATTATATGTATAAGAAATTTACAACATACGCCCTCGTCTGTTTTAAATATTGACATTATCAGGTTTATGATGACTAGCCTCACCCGTTCTGATGTAGGGGTTTAAGGAGGTCTTTATGACTCCTAATGAGGTCGGTTTTTAATATGCTTCGCGCTTACCACCATCACCGCCATATTGCATTTTGAGAATGGAGTTACCAAAAGAGTTTGATAGTGATAATGGTCAATCTAAAATTATTCTAAATACAAGTATAAAAAAATCCCGTGTTATTAATAGAATGTGAAATTCATATTATCCATGAAAATTGCACATTTTGTTTATATTATGTTGATGGGGCTCGTGTAGTTAACCGGCACATCAATCTAGAGTATAGTTGAGAGTGATATGAAACTCGTGAATCTCAAGCGTAACTTGAGTAAGGGACCATGAGATTTTGCATGGTTATTTCATAATCTATTTAAAGTGAATCTTATGTTATCCATAAAAGTTGCATATTCTCTTTATAACTTGTTGATGGAGATCATGTGGTTAACGGACACATCAATTTGAGAGTATTGGTAGAGAATGATGTGTAACTCGCGAATCTCAAGCGTAATTTGAGTCGGGGACCATACGATTTTGTATGGTCAACATACCATATGTTCAATGATGCATGGCGACCCCGTCATTGAATCTAAAATGAACATAATCCAAGATTAATCTGCCATTAATAGTCAATGAATCTCAAAGATGTTTGAATTTCATGGTGATCGAAATTGTCAAAGGGATTTGCCTACCTAAATAACTTTATGGTGTGTTTATGGCATCCCTTTACACATCATGGAGCCAAATATGGATCCTAGCCTTTTTAAATAATTTTATTTAGGGTGATTACTTTCGAAGAATTAATGAAACAAACTATAATGGAAAATGATATTGAATGACATTTCTAACCTTATTCGCATGGATAGGAACACATACACTATAAAAGCTAAGTGAAAAAAGGTTTCTCTCCTTCATGAAAATGATTGTGAGGAAATGCTTTCACTGGTAGATTTTAAGGAGATAACAGTTGTGTTAACTGCGTTCTCAAATTAGATTATGATTACGACATCCATCTTCATAGTTCGAATTGTGAGAAATGGAAAATAATCTGAACACTCGGGACTTACTGATGTAAGTTATGAAATAGTTTAGACACACATACGAGCTATCTTAGGAAAGGTGTACGAGTTTGAGAAATCTAGATAAAGACTTATCGAAGCATCTCGTATCAGGAATCTGAACCTTAGTAAGAAAGTCAATAAGTATTTATTTCTAAAAGTCCAACTGATTTTTGAGTACATGTCAAAGCTAGTGGGAGCATAAGTGTTATGCTTGTAAGTATGTAATTATTATGCTAGTGGGAGCATAATTATTACATTAAGTGTTGCGAGTTAGCAACACTATATATAGGAAAGAACGTTTTAATTTGCAAAGTTGCAAAGTTAGAAAAGTTGTTTCGCTATAGTAGGGAGAGGAACTCATACTTCATTTCGAATCTAAATGTTTAGATTGAAATTTTAATGGGACTTAGTCATGGATGTATATGAATGTAATGTTGAAATGTTGCAACATAGGAAATTCTATATATGGAAACATTATAGCAAGAGATTAGTAAACGAGACTACCTCTTTGTCAGTTACTTGAATGAATGCTTAAGCTTCGATCCACTTTGAGAAGTAATCAATCATCACTAGTATGAAGACTTTTCCTCCTGGGGCTATTGGTAATTTTTCCAGTATATCCATTCCCCATTTCATGAATGGCCATGGAGAGATAATAGGATGTAGAGGTTATGTTGGTTGATGCAGGATGTTGTTATGTCTTTGGGAAGCATCACACTTTTGAGCATGTAGAAAAGAATCTCTCTTCATGGTTAGCCAGTAGTATCATGTTCTTAGTATTTTGGAGAATAAGGATCTGCCCCAGTATCATTGCCACAGTCTCTTTCATGTATTTCCTTCAAGACTTTTGCAACTTCAGGATATTCCAAGCATCTAAGGTATGGACCTGCCATAGACTTTTTATATAGTTTACCTTGGATTATTACAAATCTTGAGACTATTGTTCTGAATGCACTTTCGCTTTTTTATTCTGTCGGAATCATGCCATTTTGGAGATACTCCATAATGGGTTGGGTCCATGATCGTGGACTTCTTTGAGGATCTTGTTCGTCAGGGTGCCTTCGAGGAGGGATTTGAGGGTCTGGATCTTCAGTGGCTCCTACACTTATTGGTTGTCCAGGATCATCGGATTTATTAGATAGGGCTTTTATGGCTGGAGTTATTATATGGGTTATAGGGATCTTCGTTTCAGGTGGGATCCTTGGGGACGATCCTAGGTTGGCTAATGCGTCTGCTTCTGTGTTTTCTTCTCTGCGAACTTGGGTTAGGCTAAAGTTTTTAAAATCAGAGGCTAATTTTTTTGAGGATTTCCAAGTATAGGGCTAATCTTTCACCTTTCACTGCATAAGATCCGTTGAAGTGATTAGTTAATAATAAAGAACAAATACCTGAAGCTCCTTGATTTGAAGATCCTTAATATGATCCCTAGCCCTGTTCTTTTTTGATTTGAACCTTTACAATGATCTCTTCTATACTATCAATATCATTTCCTCTGTCCTGCTATGATACTTAAGAATTTTCTTGAAATTGATTCGTTGAATGTCGAAAAATAGATCAAATCTAACTTGTCATGCTCAAAGCATACGTATCATCGGATCTAGTACATGTCAATACATATATGATCGATCTCACAGCAGAAGCATGTGGTACATGACACATAGCCTATGTTTTAATTAGAACTAGGACAATAGCATCGCTCAATGTCATGCCATGTTTATTTAGCCCGAACTGCTTTTTAAGTTCTGCATGTGCAGTTTCCTCAACATTCCATGTACATTGGCTTAATTTATCGAATGACTTAGATCTATCTTCATAGATCATTATATTATGTACATGTGTTATATCTCCCATGTGTATCATAGAGAAATGATTCCCATGCAAGCCAACATTTAACACATGGTAAGTTAGAACATAGTTTTCTATAAATCATACACAATAATACAAGGGAGATAACAATGCTCCCACTAGCATAGACATATACATGGCTCATCTATGTTTCTTGAAATTCAAACTTCTTAAACTTTCTCATTGAAACAAAGATTCTAATTACTACAACTGACTTCGAAATACATATGTATCATCTTTATTTCTCGAAATTCAAACTCCTTGAACTTTCTCATTGAAACAATGATCCCACTTGAGAGATGCTTATTTCGGTCCATAAATGAACTTAGTAAGCTTACACAACCTTCACATCCTATCTTGTTTTGATTATGTGTTTGTTCCTATCCATGCTTGTCTCTTATTGAAGATCCACTTACGCCTAATGGTTAAGGCCAAGTGCTTGATCTACTAAGTTTCAACATACATGGATTAAATCTCGCTTTCCACGTCTTCTTTCTATTTTGCAGCCTTTAAGGCCTATTACCGTTTCCCATAGCTGGTAACTCTTATAACTAGGTGTATAACATCGTTTATCATATCTACAAGGAAAAGGTGGAAATATGTTAGTTTCCTTAGTAGCTCTTTCAATTCCAAATTGAATACTAGCTTCAACTTTAGGTTCTATGTTTGTTGACTATTGAATCTTATCAAGATCAATATAGATCCCACTATCCCTTTTGGATATTATCTCCCTCACTTGGAATACTACCTTTTGAGTAACATACACTTTGTTCTTAGAAGTTTTGTGAAACAACTATCTAAAATGCTTGATGGGTTCTCCAACGATATAGTACATCGCTATTCTATGTTCTAGATTATCGAGAGCTTCACGATGAGCGTAAGCCTCATAATCGTAGACTTCTATATGTGCTAGCAAAGGAGTGAATCCCACTTCACATATCATAGAGTGTTTCATCAACTTACTTACTTTGTACAAGACCAAAGGACTTCTCGTAACACTATTCATGATACAATCCAAAGAACGATTTATTTCACTTTCCAACTAGCACTCCTTGTGGTATTGGTTTGGGTGGAGATAGCTCGTGAGACTCTTTCACCATTTCTTTGATGATCAATACGGTTTGGATTGAGATGCTCACTATCCTATCTCATCCTTATTTCCCAGTTGATTCTTAGCTTCGCTTCGTGAGAGATCTAAACACCAGAAAGGTTACAGATTCGGGTTCATATGAAGTTGTTCATACCATGTATCATGGTTAATATGAACGGTCCGTTAGTGTAAACTACTTCCAAAAAATATTCACATCACCTAGTGATGTATTCATCATCTATTTTGATAAACATGATTTGTATTTATCATAAGACCTACAGCCAAAATGATATCCAAAATCTGACCCAACTAGATACTTGGAAATGTGCTTCTCATTTATGTATCCAAGACTATGATTCCACAAATACATTTCACCCAAACCTTTTTGGATGCATTTTAAATTAGTACATGTTATGGTCAATCTGAACGATCCATTAGGTAACTAATTTCAATCGATATTTGCACCATAATAATACACCTCATTCAAATATTTGAATAAACTTTGAACTATTGCTACTATACTAGTTTCATGTATTTTGTGACTTGCTTTTATCATGTTAGAATGCTCTACATTTAAATAAGTTAAAACGGTTTCATGAATCATAGTATAAACAATTTCAATTGTAAGACCATGGAATAAATATTTGAAAAAAGATGTCTTTTGATGTTATGAATAATAGCAAAGGCTTGGCATTCATGATCAAATTGTCATTTTCATGCTTTAATCTTCTTACTTCATTTCAGTCGCTACACATTCTTGAAAATGTTAGTACTTAATCCTTAGTAAAATACTCAAGGGATTAGAAGTAATTTTCAATGCTAATATTAATTCGTATATATATATATATATATATATATATATATATATATACGAATTAATATTAGCATTGAAAATTACTTCTAATCCCTTGAGTATTTTACTAAGGATTAAGTACTAACATTTTCAAGAATGTGTAGCGACTGAAATGAAGTAAGAAGATTAAAGCATGAAAATGACAATTTGATCATGAATGCCAAGCCTTTGCTATTATTCATAACATCAAAAGACTAAAAATTAGGGAGAACGAGTTGTCTTTTGATCCTTCTCCTAGTTATTTTTATTCGAATATTTGGTTTCATTAGGTGTGATACCATTAGAGGGATTCTGTTTTGGGTCCTCTCATCCAAGCAACTTCATCGAGGATCAAGATCTCAAGCATGGAGATCAAAGTCTACATAAGAGGTATTTTTTTCTTCAATGTATTTTCATTTTCTAGGTTAGATGTAATTAGCATGAAACCATAGATCCATAGGTTGCATGTACACTTAGGTATATCGCAGTTTCTATTTTTTCGCTACCTAGTTTAGAGTGTATTTGATGCGTAGAAACCTAACAATGGTATCAGAGACTGGTTCATCATCACATTCACCCTAGATCCATATTTTCTGTAAATGCTTGTTTGAAATTGAATGAAAGAAGAAAGATTGAAAATTTCTTAATTAAGAAACCTTTTAATTGTAGGCCACAACATGGGAGTCCATGCCCACAGTGTGGGGCTGCCGAATTTAGGGTTTCCTTTTCTTTAAATTTTCAAATTTGAACATTTATCTAATATCGATATATACCAAATTTAAAATGTTTTAAATCTGGAAAATTGATAAATACTATTTAATATGATTATTTGAATTTGAATATTTATTTATTATTTAAATAGTGAATTTAAATATTTAATATTATTTATGATAGAGATTTATAATTTTTAATATTAACCTCTCGTGATTTATGAAATGTTACATTCCATCCTCGCAATTAATTAGAATTAATAATACACAATTAAATTTAAAGAGTTTTAAATTTGCCCTTTATATAAATATTAAAATTGTGTCTATTATATGTATAAGAAGTTTACAACATACGCCCTCGTCTGTTTTAAATATTGACATTATCAGGTTTATGATGACTAGCCTCACCCGTTCTGATGTAGGGGTTTAAGGAGGTGTTTATGACTCCTAATGAGGTCGGTTTTTAATATGCTTCGCGCTTACCACCATCACCGCCATATTGCATTTTGAGAATGGAGTTACCAAAAGAGTTTGATAGTGATAATGGTCAATCTAAAATTATTCTAAATACAAGTATAAAAAAATCCCGTGTTATTAATAGAATGTGAAATTCATATTATCCATGAAAATTGCACATTTTCTTTATATTATGTTGATGGGGCTCGTGTAGTTAACCGGCACATCAATCTAGAGTATAGTTGAGAGTGATATGAAACTCGTGAATCTCAAGCGTAACTTGAGTAAGGGACCATGAGATTTTGCATGGTTATTTCATAATCTATTTAAAGTGAATCTTATGTTATCCATAAAAGTTGCATATTCTCTTTATAACTTGTTGATGGAGATCATGTGGTTAACGGACACATCAATTTGAGAGTATTGGTAGAGAATGATGTGTAACTCGCGAATCTCAAGCGTAATTTGAGTCGGGGACCATACGATTTTGTATGGTCAACATACCATATGTTCAATGATGCATGGCGACCCCGTCATTGAATCTAAAATGAACATAATCCAAGATTAATCTGCCATTAATAGTCAATGAATCTCAAAGTTGTTTGAATTTCATGGTGATCGAAATTGTCAAAGGGATTTGCCTACCTAAATAACTTTATGGTGTGTTTATGGCATCCCTTTACACATCATGGAGCCAAATATGGATCCTAGCCTTTTTAAATAATTTTATTTAGGGTGATTACTTTCGAAGAATTAATGAAACAAACTATAATGGAAAATGATATTGAATGACATTTCTAACCTTATTCGCATGGATAGGAACACATACACTATAAAAGCTAAGTGAAAAAAGGTTTCTCTCCTTCATGAAAATGATTGTGAGGAAATGCTTTCAATGGTAGATTTTAAGGAGATAACAGTTGTGTTAACTGCGTTCTCAAATTCGATTATGATTACGACATCCATCTTCATAGTTCGAATTGTGAGAAATGGAAAATAATCTGAACACTCGGGACTTACTGATGTAAGTTATGAAATAGTTTAGACACACATACGAGCTATCTTAGGAAAGGTGTACGAGTTTGAGAAATCTAGATAAAGACTTATCGAAGCATCTCGTATCAGGAATCTGAACCTTAGTAAGAAAGTCAATAAGTATTTATTTCTAAAAGTCCAACTGATTTTTGAGTACATGTCAAAGCTAGTGGGAGCATAAGTGTTATGCTTGTAAGTATGTAATTATTATGCTAGTGGGAGCATAATTATTACATTAAGTGTTGCGAGTTAGCAACACTATATATAGGAAAGAACGTTTTAATTTGCAAAGTTGCAAAGTTAGAAAAGTTGTTTCGCTATAGTAGGGAGAGGAACTCATACTTCATTTCGAATCTAAATGTTTAGATTGAAATTTTAATGGGACTTAGTCATGGATGTATATGAATGTAATGTTGAAATGTTGCAACATAGGAAATTCTATATATGGAAACATTATAGCAAGAGATTAGTCAAGTATCATGTCTTTATGTAAGACATTATGAATCGTATCCCATATACTTCGGGTATAGGATCGATTACATATGCTATAATATTCATCTGTTCTGGTTTTTCCAAATGCCTAGCGCATTAAGAGGTAAAAAGGACCAGAACTTGATATGAGTACAGTTGTTAAACAACTATCAAGGATAATCTAAGGTTCACCGAATATTGGTTGCTTGTGAACAGTTGGAGGTATAGTAATGAATGGATCATATTGATATACTTATAAATAGATGGGATTCTATTAAGAATGAATTTTTATATGGCAGATGTGGAAATATTTCCATAATGGGAGTTGGATATTAAGAATCTATGTATAACGTTAGAAACTTTTATGCAAGAAGGATGTTCAAAGGAATGTACTTTGAATTTGACACTTCGCCTCTATGGAATTGTTTTGTTACCAATCTCTATTGGAATACTTTGTAATATCTTTTGCCAAGTCTCTGTGACTTTTGTGCATAGGCGTTACAAAAGGAATCATTGCATATAAGTTTAGAATCTAACAAGATTAAACTAAGCGGCAAGAATTTGGTATTCTTATACTTATGACAAGGATTTGGAATTGTGAAATAAGCATCATTGTAAATGTTTTCAAATGATCTAAAGCAAGGACCATAGGTAAACATAGCGTGCATGCTTAGAGTATGGGATGACTATTGTTTTAATTCAAGTGTTAAGTTGATTTGTCGAAACATTATGCAATGAATGATGTGTAATCAAAATGGTGATTAAATAATAAGTGTTTTATTTATATTCAAAAGTTTTGAAACCATGTTGGATTCGGTTATTCTTGTGTTTCACTTTGCATGTTTTACTTCCCGAATAAATAGGTTATTCAAACATCCACAGTCAAGCATAGTTTGGAAGTAAGTAATGAGGTGAGACTGTCATGAAACCGACTGTATGCTATCTAAGTGTTTAGACTTAGCAAAAGTTTGCTGCAGTGTTGATGAGTGCTCCTGAAATAAGATTTGAGTATCAGATTAAACCGACACTCAACTGAATTACTTCATGGATTTTATCACGAGTGATTGTGAGATGATAATATCATATATTCTTCAAACGGAGACATATATTTGTAGTTTACAAGTCAGTTTCACGTTGTTGATAAGTAAACGCACCAGTAACTTGGTGTTATAAAACATATTGTTGTGTGTGATTTGATGAGTAAATAGAGCAAGCATATGAGTTGAAGTTTATCCGTTCCTTTTAACCTAAGAGGGATAAAAGCGATATTTGTGGGCCCCTCGATGATTTAGTGATGAAACCTAAGCGCTTGGCCAAGCCTGGACTAAGTTGATGTGTTCAATGTAGTCTGTTGTCAGTCGTCATAAATCAGATGTCAGGAAACAATACATGGATAGAGAGAATGATAATAATCCATGTCTCAGTCTATACAATATCTTGTAGAATGGAGGAATATTTGATCCCTTATCTAATGGACGCATCAGAGTTCGATAGTGGCTTTTGAGAGCTACGATTGCTAGGCTGTGTTTTGAAGTCATACTTGCTGTTATAGTTATTAGACATATCCAAGTGGGAGACTGTCATACCACCAAACCAGACGGCGGAAACGTCTGGGGGTTGATGACTTCATTTGTAGTATCACAACACATGCATTACAGTAATCAAAGTACAAACAACCATTGCATTATTAAGTATAAATTTTTACATGTGTTCAATTAATGTATATTGACACCAAAATAGTTATACAAAAGAAGAAGACATGACTCAAAATAACTCCATCTTCTCAAAAGCTCGGGGAGTACCTGTTTACTGATTCCCTGAGAATACAAGTAATTTGAAAAGAGAGTATCAACATAAAGTTGAGTGAGTGCATAAGTATTTATGTTTGAAAGTATATTTTCTGTTCTATGAATATGTAAATTGGTCCAGAAAATCCTATATTTTCTGTTGCATATGAAAAGTAGTTTTAATCTCATAAAACCGTTCTGTTTGTAAACCAATGTTCTGTATTTGTATCCGTTTTGTAAAACCTGTAACTGTGAGTGTATTTGGTTCCACAAGCTGTTATTGTAAACTGTAATGTAATACTGTAAATTGTATCTCGTACAATAGTACTTTGAAATTGTATTTATGCTTAGGTAATTATACACTAACGTATTGTTAATATATTTTTAATGAGTTATTATAACAATACTGAGACTAAATGGCCTGAAACAACGCTTGGAGGCGTTAAAAACTGTTGATAACAACTGTCACTCGTAGGTGTGTATGCCCGACTGTAGCTAGCGGTCTGAGTGCGGGGTTGTCAATCCCAATATAGATCTATATACACTTGTTTCGATCCCCGACTAGAGATTCTGGTTATAATCTCAGGACATTAACTATGTTTTTTAAATAACTAAACAACCTGAATCTATTGACTAATAAAAAGCATATAGACCTTACGTGTATAATATAAGTAAAAACCCAATCATTCTGAAATCAATGACTGATAGTATACTTCTGAATTAGTATTATTAACATGTATTTTGAAAGATGTATACCCTTGATTTGTTTTGAATCAAACCCTTGTTCTTGTAATATGGTGTACTTATAGTATACTTGAATCGTGAATTAATGTTCTATGAATCATAAATTATACCTATTATAATTTATATGTACTTTCTGAATTGATACTAATTGTTCATGAATGCAACCCCTTGCTCAACATGTTACAAATGGTATTTGAACAGAATGGAATAACTTTTATAGTTATATACATATACAATTATATATAAGTAAAATTTAAATGATATTCGGACAAATAACCGATACTATAAGCCCACATCCAAACAAGGAAAAGGAACCAAAGTGAGTTATCAGTCCTAAGCCTTTTAAATCTTATATATATATATATATATATATATATATATATATATATATATATATATATATATATATATATATATATATATATATATATATATATATATATATATATATGATTTTTGGGGAAAAATATAAGTTTATAAAATCATTTAAAGAATTTAACATTTTGAAATAGTTTTGGTGACTTGATGTCATTTTAACACAATTTTGAAAACATTTGATTTGATGATAAATTGAAATCCATTTTGGTAAGATATTTTGAAACCATTTACTTGTAACACAAAATTCTTATGTTAGACTTGTATCCCCCCTCGCCCCTTAAAACAATAAAAACTATGAAAATACGGGGGTATGAACTCACCTTTTGGAGGGTGATTCAAATGATGATTTGATATAGGATGTTTAGTTTCAAAAGTGTAATCCCGTAGCAAAACAAGTCCTATATAGTAATTGGTATACAATATATGCAACCAATTAGCTAATATAATCATAGGAATTATTAGAAACTAGACTAATTTGTAAGTATCATTTACAAATAGGAGTGTTAGAAGCTAAAATGGAAGCTGGTAGGTGTTCACAGCCAGGAGAGGTGTTCACGGCCCTGGAGGTGTTCACGGCCATGAGTATTTGATGAATGATGAACACTTGATGATCCTAAGCATGTTTCTAAGATGATTCAAAGGTTTTCATCTAGGTGTTCTTTGTGTTCCTCGCGTGTTCTTCGTCTAAACTAGTGAAATTACCGGGTTTATAAGAAGATTGAATGATGTTCTTGAAATGATAACAAGATCATGAAAGGATACCTGTTAGATCTTGTGAAGAACTAGAGATTATCACTTGAAATGATTAGAAAGGATCATGCTAGCATGTTCTTGAGGAGAGAGAGTGTTCTTGCTTGATGATACTTGAGAGAAAAGGATTGAAATTGTGTTTGAAAGTGAAGGAATGAGCTAAAAGTCGGCGAAAATCTTTATATAAGTGAGGGTTCACGGTCCGAGGGTTCACGGCCGTGAACCTCGTATACGGTCCGAAGTCGGCTGTGGCCGAGAAGTGATTACGGCTGTGAGCGTTCACGGTCCGAGGAGTTTACGACCGTGAACCTTTTGCGGCCCGAAGTGTACGGTCCGAATTGAGAAGAAAGAAAAAGAATGCAAAGTTTCTCGACTCTTATAATTCCGTTCTTTAACAATTAACACTTTGGAATACAAGGTGTAAACAATTATAAAACATCATTCTAACTTAATTTAGATAAAATAAGATTTAAGTTGACTTTAGTAGACCCAAGTTTGACTTTTATTGACTATGATTGACTTTACATATAGAAAATAACGGGATGTTACATTATCCCCCCGTTAGAGAGAATTTTGTCCTGAAATTAGGACTAAAGCGATACAGAAAGACTAGGGAAAAAGATGTGGATATTTCTATTGCATTTGATCCTCGGGTTCCCAAGTGAATTTAGGTCCCCGTTTTGCATTCCATAGAACCTTCACTATAGGGATACAAATTTGTTTGGTTCTCTTGACTTCCATGTCTAGGATCTCTACGAGTTCTTCCACAAAGTTGAGGCTCTCGTTTACCTCAATATCGTCGAGTGGGATAAAAAGAGTCTCGTCAGATAAGCACTTTTTCAAGTTAGAGACGTGGAAGGTAAGATGTATGTTACTTAGGTCTTGAGGTAATCGGAGTTTGTAAGCTACTGGACTGATTCTAGCAAGAATCTCGAATGGTCCTATGTACTTGTGGTTCAGATTTCCACGCTTTCCAAAGTGTATCATGCCTTTCCAGGGTGAGACCTTCAACAAGACATGGTCACCAACTTGGAACTCCAAGGGTTTTCTCCTTTTGCCGGCGTAGCTTTTCTGTCTATCTCTGGAAGCTTTAAGTCACTCCCGACTTTGTACGATTTTCTCCGTAGTTTCACGAATGATTTCCGAACCAGTGAGAGTACTGTTAGGAACTTGAACTCTAGCTAGTTGTGTATCACCCACTTCAGCCCAGCATAGAGGTGATCTGTACTTCCAGCCATAGAGGGCTTCGAATGGAGCATCCTTTATGCTAGTGTGATAACTGTTATTGTAAGCGAATTCGACAAGTAGTAAATAAGTATCCCATGCCTTTCCAAAGTCTATCACGCAAGCTCGTAACAAATATTTTAGAGTTTGAATCATCCTCTCACTTTGTTTGTTTGTTTGTGGATGGTAGATTGTACTCATGTCCAACCTAGTTCCTAGAGAGTATTGTAAAGACTGCGAGAAAAGAGAGGTGAATCTACTATCTCGGTAAGAAGTAATAGATATTGGCACACCATGCAGTCCAACAATCTCTCTGAGGTAAGTTCGTGTTAGCTTCTCCATCTTGCCGGTTTCTTTTATTGGCAAGAAGTGTGCGGATTTGGTCAATCTATCGACGATTACCCAAATAGCATCATAACCACCCGATGTCTTGGGTAGCTTAGTTATGAAATCCATCGTAATTTGCTCCCACTTCAATTCATGAATTTCAGGTTGTTGCAATAAACCTGAAGGTTTCTGGTACTCTACCTTGACTTTGCCACAAGTAAGGCACTTGCCTACAAAGGTAGCAATTTCAGCTTTCATGTTAGGCCACCAGTACAGTTTCATGAGGTCCAGATACGTGTTGTCTGAACCTGGATGAATGGAGTATCGGGTTTTGTGTGATTCATTCATAACCACGTCTTTGTAACCACTGAACTTTGGTGTCCAGATCTGGTTCATAAAACAATAGACTCCATCATCCTTGACTTCGAAGTTCTTATCCATTCCTCTCAGGGATTCTCCTGCCACGTTTTCAGGTTTCAAGGCCTCGAGTTGAGCCTCTCTAATCTATGTGGACAGGTGTGAATGGATTGTCATGGTTAACGACTTTACTCGGCATCCCGTGTATTCTTTTCTACTAAGGGCGTTAGCTACTACATTGGCTTTACCAGGATGATAAGGAATCTCACATTCGTAATCGTTCAGTAGCTCAACCAACCATCGTTGTCTCATGTTCAGCTCTTTATGATCGAAGATATGCTGAAGACTTTTATGGTCCATAAATATTGTGCATTTCATGCCATATAAATAATGTCTCCAAATCTTTAGAGAAAATACCATTGCTCCTAGTTCAAGGTCATGTGTTGTATAGTTGGCCTCATGCGTCTTTAGCTATCTCGATTGGTAGGATATAACCTTTCCTCTTTACATAAGAACACATCCAAGCCCTTGATTAGAAGCATCACAGTACACTACAAAGTCCTCTGTCCCTTCAGGAAGAGACAAGATCGGTGCACTGCACAGAGCTCGCTTCAGTGTTTGGAACGTTGTTGCTTGTTTCTCTCCCCATCTATAAGTTAGACCCTTTTCTGTTAGGGTGGTAAGTGGTTTAGCAACTCGGGAGAAATTCTGGATGAATCTGCGACAGTGGCAAACAAGACCTAAGAATTGTCAGATTTCTGTAGGTGTTTAGGTGCTGACCAGTTCTCAATTGCCTTTATTTTGGAAGGTTCCACGTGTATTCCCTCTTGACTGACCACGTAGCCCATGAAATCTACCTTCCTGATCCAAAATTCACATTTTGAGAACTTCGCATAAAGTTTCTCTATTCTCATAGTTTGCAATACTTGACGAAGATGTTGGCCATGCTCCTCTTCACTTCTTGAATAGATAAGGATTTCATCAATGAAGACTATGAAGAATTTGTCCAAGAATGGACGACACACTCTGTTCATTAAGTCCATGAACACATCAGGTGCATTTGTCAATCCGAAAGGCATCACTACAAACTCGTAATGACCATAACGACTTCTGAACGCTGTTTTGGGAATGTCCTCCTCCAAAATCCATAATTGGTGAAACCCGGATCATAAGTCTATTTTCGAAAAGTAGCTCGCACCTTGAAGTTGGTCGAACAAATCTTCAATGCGAGGCAGAGGATATCAGTTCTGAATAGTAAGTTTATTCAGCTCGCGGTAGTTTATGCACATACAGAATGATCCATACTTCTTCTTCACAAACAAGATCGGTGCTCCCCATGGTGAGAAACATGGTCTTATGAAACCTTTGCTAAGGAGTTCGTTCAGCTGGCTGGATAATCCCTGCATTTCAGAAGGTGACCGACGATATTGGGATTTGGATACTGTGAGTACAAGATCGATGCGCAGGGACAAGATTTGAAAACTCAAACCATGAGTGATTTCTTAAGACCAATGTCTGCTTGCTAATAGATGTTCAAGTCAAGGCTGGAAAGACCAGTCAAGTCTTAGATAATATGTTCAACAAATGATCAAGTCATTAAATGAAGAATAATAGTAAATGATCAAGGTAAAGCTAATAAATGAAGAACAAGAAGAATGTTTTGAATATGATTAGAGTAAATGCCAAAAGTGAGTGAAAGATCTATAGTTGACTTGTATTGAAAGCTCCTATAAATAGGAGTGAATGTTACAGCGAATTAACCCAAGCGTTTACATAGGACCAGACAAAAGAGATAAATCTGACATTCTGATTGTCCAAATACAACTATAGACTAAGTCCTATGTAACGTTACATAAATAACAAGACAAATGTAATAAATGCAGAAGAGACAAAACATAGATGTTCCAGGTCAATATACATTCCGGACATGAGGGTCAGCTTTGGAATGCCTTCATTCTTCTCATCTTCTTACTTGGTCCGGACAGGTTCCTGGCCACTCTTCACTTCTGAATGGACACACTTCAGAATGAGGACTTACGATTGCTAGAGGTTCACTTTCAGGTTCCAACAATCTCCCCCTAAGTGAACTTAGCAATCCAGAAAGCTTAGTTCATTTCTTCCTTGATGAAGGTGTAGGCTCTGAACAACCATTCTCGCACCGCAATGTGCCACGCCAGTTGACTTACAAACTTTGCCTTGACCTATTCTGGAGCATCATACTTGAACGCCCGGGATATGAACTTCTTCAGAGCTTTGGTCGGAACTAGGTGTTTGTCAAGGACTCAGAAGAATTCCTTCTTGTTTGTTCATGTGGTGGTGTAGAGAAACCCTAGAACCGGTTCTTCAATGAGACCATCTACAAGAATTTCAGCTTCTGGAAGAACGAAGATGATCTTGGCAACGAATTGTTCCGTTCCATAGAGGTGTGCAAGCTCGTAGTCACATCGGCGGTACTCAACAACATAATCTTTTAGAAAGCTCAGAGTTGCGTGGTAAGCACCCATACTGATGTCATCCTTTTGATTTTCCCTGAAGTAAGCAGCTATGGTGAGGATGTTGTTAGGATTCATGGAAGGAAAATCTGCATCAGTAACGGTCCGGGGAGTTGGCTTGTTCTGGAGGAGGTGAAAACGGAATAAGGGATAGTTCAGCTCAAATTTCACCAATATTTTTCTTTCGAAGCCCTGAACTTTGGTGATCCTCTTCCTTGTCCATATTTCCTTGAAGGGTTGAGCGTTCTTAGCATAGAAGGTTTTGAGCCTTTCTCGCTTTGTCCGGATGATCACTTCCAGACTGTCAGTTGGGTGAAGAGGAGCAAATTTGGTGTAGAATTTGCTGTAAGGAGAGAGAGGAAGATCCAGCCGATCGGCGTCATTGGAGGGAAGTTCGTAGTAGAGGCACAGAAAATTTTCTTGAGCCTTGATAATGCCTTCACGGCAGAGAGGAGAGATGCCACGCATCGGATCAGGATTGTCTTTTAAAGCTTGGATCCGGATGCTGTCCTCTAGTGCCTGATTTATTTCCACCTAACCGTCATTGGTTTCTTCCCTTTATCTCTTTGAAGTGAAGTTATGACCAGCTTCAAGTTTCTCATCAATCGTGAATTCCGGAGTGGGAATTGGAAGTGGTTCTTCCGGAATATCATCAGGGATCCGGAGCGGAGAGCCCTGGTCGATTGGAGCGATTTTTGGTTCCGGAATGAGAGGCTGTACTGAAGGAGTGGCTCGGAAGGCTTGAGCAGTCAAGAATGATTTTGCCTTAGCCATTTTAGCAGCCATTTCAATAGTGTCCGGAAAAGAGGATGGCCAAGAAACTGCGGACCATATCCTCTTTTGTTCTTCAGCAATTTCCTTCGGAATGGTCAACTTGGGAGCTTGAAGACCAAGAATTCCTTTAGGCGCTTCATCGGAACATATTCATCTTCATCTTCACTTTTTTCTCCTTCAGTGATCCCTAGAATTCCGGACACGATTTGAACGTCTTCTTCAGATCCAGATCTTCATCCCGGAGTGTAAATTCCGAGGCGGTCTTCCATGGTTTGCTTGGGCCTTCTCCCCCTCTTGCATCGGTGGATTTAGGAACCGGTGCCAGCTGCAAAGTCACTTTCAGATCATCGAATTTCGAGAAGACTTTCTAAAGGCCTGTGGTAAGTTAAATAGTGAGAGTATTGTAGGCTTCGGCAGTGGGGGCTTGAGGAAAAAAATCATCTCATCAAACTTCCGGTTCGGAGCATCAACAATGTTCCAAGTTGAGCGAATAAGTTTAATGAGGACTTGTTGAATAATCATGTTCATCTCATCCCTCTTCCGGATCTCCTGCTCCATCCTTTGAATCTGCTTCTCATGACGAACATGGGTCTGCTTAATTAGGTCGTTGGTAGCAGACACGAGGTCATCATGAACCTTGAGCATGGAAGTGATGGTGTTGAGATAATGATCCATAAAAATGTGATATTTGGTGTCAACTTCCTCGATTGTGTGCTTGAGCCGGAGGGAGATCAATTAATCCAGTTGAGCTTCCCGTTTCCGTAACAGATGGTCCGGACTGCTGGGACAGAAACTGGATAATGGCATGAAGTTTGGAATCAAGTCCGAAGACCTTTTGATCCAATTTCGTGTTAAGCTCTGTTACGGATGTCTCCATGGATGACACTTTCTTCATGGTGTCGGAGACATTGGTGCGGATCTCATGGACAGCGAAGGGGTCAACGTAGTCACTAGTAGAGGATTCTGAATCGGAATCAGAGTGTTGCGGAGGAGGTTGATGTGAGGAAGGATTGGTGGAAGGACCCGATTTTGTTGCAGCATCATCTTCTTGAAGTTTAGAGTTTGAACATCCGTCCGAAGTAGTTGAGGAGGAGGATCCGAAGTCATAAGCAGACTTGGATACGGATGCATTTGATTGATAATGAACTGAAGTGATGAGATGTACGTCCAGAATGATTTTTGCTTCTTCATCCAACATGATTTCTTTAGAGATCTCTTCTTCTGGATCGGTATGGAAGATGCTTTGATGAGTTATGATGGAAGGCAGTTCCGAAGTGAGCTCATTTACAGCATCGGTGTCAGTAGGAGGAACATAGGGCAAGTTGCTTTGGATGGCCCTGTTCCTCATGGAAATAAATGTGGATTCCACTTGAGCTCGAGTGAGATCCGGACGTTTGGATGCTGCCCTATTGACAAAATCGTCCTATTGGGGATCGTTAACACCTGGTCGTCATGTATGCCTTCTGGGTATCAGACCAGTTGAGGCTTCCGGAGTCGGGGAGACTGCTCCTTCTCCGGAAAGCTTGGGGTCCGGAACAGGGGTTCCGGAGTGTGTGCGTGTTGAAGAAACAATAGGAATATCAAAAGTGACTCGTGGGTGTGTTCCAGGGGGCTGCAAGGAACTATGTTCAACACCGGTATCATCCTTTTGGGAGGATGAGGGTGGATTATGTGGAGACTCCCCGTGAGTATGTGCACGTGTTTTTGAATCATCGAGGGGTACCTCGGATGAGTGGGCAGGTGGGGTGTTCGGACGGCCAGAATCAGCCGGAATGTCATGTGTGCCCTCCTGTTGAGAGGGGGAACTGAATTTGGCTTTCTTTTTAGTCTTAGGCTTTATGGGAGAAGCCTTTCTCTTAGCTGGTTTCTTGATCTTGGGTTCGGACGTGGTAGGCTTGGCCTCTTCTGAAATAGGCTCAACAGAGACAGTGGCAGGTTGTGTTGGGTCAAACACAACCAAAGTCTCTAGATGTTGTTTAAGGTAAATAGAATCAGAAGGAATAAGGGCCAACATGTGGTCCAGAAGACGTCTGACCAGACCAAATGAGGATTGGTCTAGAATCCTATAACCCTTTACAAGTTTAAAAGTGACACATACCTCCGGAGGAATGGTGTTAACCAGAAGCGGTTCGGAAAGCTCGTTGAATACTTGTTGGAGTGTTAGTGCCCAGAACCTAGGGCTTGAAATTTCATTGGGCTTCCTCTTGGTAGCAAAATTGCAGAAGTCTAGCCACAAGACTTCCAGAAGATCAACAGCATTCTCGCATCCGGAGTAGATGCTGAAGACGACATTGAGCCAGTCCTTGCTTAAGGTGTCCATTCCTCCATGCTTTCCGGACAACCCTTTGAGGATGAGGTGCTTGAGTACGGTCCATAGCCCGGACACAACAGACTTCTTTAAATCTTTGGCTTTGTAGTCTCGGGTGTACCCGATGTAGTTGAGGAACGTCTGAAACTCTTCAGTCGTACGTTCAACGACTTTGAAACCCCTTGGATGTGCTTTGATACCAATCGCCTTGAGGAAGGTCGATTTGTAGATGGGAACGATTCTGTCTCCAATGATTGTGGTTTCGAGAGCACCATCAACGAATTTGATACTGGAGAAAGCGCGATGAAGGTGATGAAGTGGCAGTGGAGGTTCAGGGATTTTGGTAAGGGGAATTGAGATGGGATGATTTGCTATGAACTCGATCATTACCCTTATCGATTCATCATAATCTAGTGGGTTGAGAGAAAACAATTGTGTATTGTCTCTGAGGAAGGGTTCTTGATTGGCAGAGGAGGAGGAACCTTTTGAGCCTTTGGAAGATTTCTTCTTTGAAATCAATTTCTTTGGAATTGGTGCAGTTTGTGTGGGTTCTTGTGAAGACGCCATTGTTGCAGGTTATGAGTTCTTGAAGAACACGAAGAACAGTTGAGAGAATTTAGGAGATTGAGTGTTTTGAGAGTGTAAAGAGGTAAAAGAGGGTTTAAATGGGTATTTATAGGTAAGGGAAATGGGTCGGGTCAGAAAAGTAATGATGAGGATCCGAAAACGAAATGGGTCGCATTTAATGCTTTAGGGACGTTGATTTGACTGGGGAGGTGAAGGGTAAAGTAATTTATGGTTAAAATTAGAGATCTCAACCGTCAATTCGATGGCTAATTTTATGGGGGCGTGCAAACGTGTCACACAAATCGAGGAGGATAGGATAAGGATCTTCCTGGAGAGTAACCGTTGCGATAACCGTTTCACCTTATTGTCCTTTGGTATTCCGGATGAGCTGTTCCGGACAGAGTATGATGCGGAGGGTAAAGAGTTGTGTTCCGTAACATAATTGTTTTGAAAAAAGGTCCGGAATGCGAAGATAATCCGGAGTGAGTTTTGATCCCGGAGCAAAAATTCAGTTTGTTTGAAAATTCCGGAATGGTGATTTTGAAGAAAATTTCGGAGTAAATTTGAAAATGATTTCGAAACATTATTGTGAAAGCCTTCCAAAGTAAGATTTAAGGATTCCAGATCAAAATTTGTGAAACATTCCGTGTTGAAATTTAAGAAACCTTCCGGAGCAAATTTTTTAAATTCCGGAGCACTTTTTAGAAATTCCGGAGCGCTTTTTGAAATTCCAGAGAAAATTTTGAAATTCCGGAGCGCTTAATGTAATACGTTTTTCTGGAGTGGAATTCTGGATGCTATCATGAAGTATATTCTGAGATGACGATTCGAGCACTATGACAATGCTGACTTAAAATAGCAAACAATCAGGATGAACTGTACAACCTAAAAACTCAAGGGAAGGTCAAAAATAAAGATAAGTAAAACGATCCTAAGTATTTCGAGAGAAAGTAGTTCCGAGATGAAAAGATTTTTGAGATCGGAACTAGATTTCTTTAAAATACGTCTATCAAAGAGAACAAGTCTCTTCAAAGAACTGAGGATCTGGTATCATCATACCCATCTTGTTGAGAAAACTATTGAATTTGGTTTCGTCTAATGCCATGGCAAAGACGTCAGCAATCTCATCGTCAGATGGAACAAAAATGAGTTCAACGTTACCATTGAGTACATGATCTTTTATTAAATGGTACCTTATATTGATGTTCTTGGTCATTGAGTGCTGAATTGGATTGTGAGAAATCGCAATGGCACTTTGAGAGTCACAATAGATAGGAATACGTTGAAAGCCGTAACCATAATCCAAGAGTTGAGATTTCATCCACAGAACCTGAGATGTACAGCTGGCAGCAACAATGTATTCAGCTTCGGATGTAGAGTGCAATGCAGTTCTGTTTCTTGGATGACCAACTGACCAAATGCCCACCTAAAATTAACAGCCACCTGAAGTGCTTTTTCTATCGAGTTGAAGACCACCATAGTTTGAATCTGAATAGGCTTGAAGTAGGAAGCTCTCATTTGCTGGATACAAGATTCCGAGACTCTTTATACCTTTGAGGTATCGGAAAATTTGTTTCACAGCCAAAAGATGAGATATCTTTGGGTTGACTTGAAATCTGGAACATAAACATGTTGAAAACATGATATCCGGTCGACTTGCTGTGAGATAGAGTAATGAACCAATCATTATGCGGTACTTCTTTTCATCAACGGAAACACCCGAGGGGTCGACAAAAATCTTGTGTCCGAAGCCCATTGGTACCTTGGCGGAGGCACAGGTGTCCATTGAGTATTTCTTGAGGAGTTCTAAAATATACTTCTCTTGGTGAATGAAGATTCCTCTGTTAGTCTGTTTGACTTGGAGGCCAAGAAACAAGCTTAACTCCCGATTCATGCTCATTTGGAATCGACTGATCATAAGTTTAGCAAAGTCAGCAACCATAGATGAATCCGTAGATCCAAAAATGATGTCGTCCACATAAATTTGTACCAGCATGAGATGCTTTCCATTTGATCTTCGGAACAAACTAGGATCCGAAATTCCTCTTTGGAAACCGGAGCGTTTGAGAAAATCAGTGAGAGTCTTGTACCATCTGCGAGGAGCTTGTTTGAGGCTATAGACTGCCTTCCGGAGTTTATAGCAGTGATATGGGAATGCAAGATTGATGAATCCGGAAGGCTGTTGAAGATATACTTCGGTGTCAAGTTCACCATTAAGAAAAGCACTTTTAACATCAATTTGGTAAACTGTGAAACCTTTGTGAGCAGCATAAGCAAGAAAGAGTCTAATAGCTTCTATTCGTGCAACAGGAGCAAAAGTCTCGTCGTAGTTGAGCCCTTCAATTTGAGTAAAACATTTAGCCATCAGTCTTTCCTTATTTCGGATGATAACTCCTGCATCGTCTAGCTTGTTGCGCAATACCCATCTCGTACCGACAATGGGATGATTCTGAGGAGGTGGCACGAGAGTCCAGACTTCATTTCGGTCAAATTCTGCCAGATCTTCTTGCATGGCTGTAATCCAATTAGCATGCTCCAATGCTTCCTTGATGGATTTGGGTTCAACCATGTATATGAATGTTGAGAAGTGACATTCATTTTGGATGTTTGTAGCAGAGCGAGTCTGTACACCAGCATTAGGGTTACCGATTACTTGGTTCGGAGGATGATCCTTCGTCTAAACATGTAATCGTGGGAGTTCTTGTGCAGCCGTCGATCCTATATCAATAGTGGAAATGATTTGCTCCCCCTGAATGATTTGAATACTGGGATGATGCTCCCCCTGAACTTCTGAACCAGAGAGGTTGACATCATCATCAGAAGGGAACTGAAAGAAATTTTCATTTTCATCAATGTTGAGAGGATTGGAGTCATCGAAATCAGCATCTACATCTTGGAAGCCATCCATATTTGATTCAAGAGAGGGATTGGCATTATTCTCCCCCTCAACCTGAGAAGGTTGAAATGGTTCGGAATCAAATAGAGGGAGGCTTGGGATCGGACCAGAGATATTTTGTTAGACTGGAGCTTTCGAAGGAGGAATTTGAATGAGAGTTGGTCTTGATCGAGATTCCGAATCAAGACCGGTTTCGGAGGGACCAAAGAGAGTTTCAAAAGTCAACTTCAAGAATTGTTTGAGGGTTCGGACATCCTGGCGGAGGAGCATCGGACTCCATAATATGAGTTGTAATGTGAGTGGGGCCAGAATTCCGAACGAAGTTGTCATCGAAAGTAATGTCAAAGCTTTCTTCCAGAACACGAGTTCTCCGGTTAAGAACTCTGTAAGCTTTCGATTTGGTAGAGTACCCAAGGAAGATGGATTCATCAGCTCTAGGTTGGAACTTGGTAAGCTGATCACGGTTTTTCTTGATGAAGCATCTACATCTGAAAACATGCAAAAACGAGATTGTTGGCTTCTGACCATTCATTGTTTCATGCGGTGTCATGTTGAGGCGTCGATTGATGATACTCCGATTTTGAGTGAAGCAGGCAGTGGATACAGCTTTAGCCCAAAGATAGAGTGGTAGATTTGCGAAGTTCAACATGGATCGATCAGCTTCAACGAGAGTTCTATTACGTCTTTCGACTACACCGTTTTGTTGTGGAGTATAGGGAGCTGAGAAGTTGTGGTCGATTCCTTTTTCTGTGAGAAATTTCTCAATGGTGGAATTAACGAATTCCGATCCATTATCACTTCGGATTCTCCTGACTGGGAGTTTGATAAGAACTTCTATTCCTTTGATAAAATTGATGAGTTTGGAGGCTGTTTCGGATTTCATCATTAGGAAGAGACCCAAGTGAACCTTGTAAAATCATTAGCAATCACAAGAATGTATTTCTTATGATGAAGACTTTCCACAGTGGATGGTCCACAAAGATCCATGTGTAGAAGCTCCAATGGTTCCAAATGGATTTTTCGATGATAACAGGATGACCCTTTGCAATTGCTTACCACACTCACAAGCAGCACATAAGTGATCATTTTCGAATTTGAGAAGAGGTAAATCTCTCACCATTTTTCCGGATACAAGATCATTCACGTACCAGAAGTTCAAATGAGTGAGCCTTCGGTGCCACAACTGACGCCAGGAACAACTTTGGAGAGAAGGCAGAGTTGCAGTTTGCCAATAATCATGTTGATGTCAAGCGGGTACATGTTCTTGTTGGGAAGTGACTTTATTAAACACTCTTTCCCGTCTTCAGTCATTACATAGCTGTATTTTTTGCAAAATTCCACACGACGATTTGAATCAGTGAGGTGAGCAACACTTATCAAATTATGTTTCAAATCAGCTACATAAGACACATGTGAAATAGAGAAGTTTCCATTGGCGAGAGTCCCATAACCACGAATTTGAGAGTTGGAGTTGTTGCCATATGTCACGTAACCAGCATTTGGAGAAAGCTTTAAATCTCGCAGAAACTCTTACTGCCCAGTCATGTGCATGGAGCAAGCACTATCAATATACCATATTCTTTCTTGCACCAAAGCACAACGTGCCTGCAAAATTAGTGAGTAATGGAGTTTTTAGGATCCGGATTATATTTTGGAACGTAGGCGCGGGCTTTGGACTTTGATTGTGACTTAGGAACGACTTTGTGTTTCTGGGTGGTATTCTTTGAATTCTTTGGAAACAGACAGAAGGCTAATGTCTTTTCATCAATCCAATAGTTATATTCAATGACTTGAGGGTTCCGAACTGGCTTCTTCGAATCTTTGACATTTGGAGGGTTGGTGACTTTTGTCACCTCCGGAATTGGTGTTTCATTAACGGGAGTTTTGACTTTCCACACAAGATTTCTCTTTAAAGATTTTGAAACAGTTGTTTTCTTTGCACTTATGGATTTATTTGATGAAACTTTTTTTTTTTGACAGTTTGGGTTTAAAAATTGTGCCATCAGATTTTGCAATAAAAACAGATGAAATAGTTCGAGGTTCCGGTGAAGTATTTCGGATGGTTTTGGCAGTGACATGAGCTTGAGACTGAGTAGAGCTAATGACTTTCTTAGGTTCTACATGAGCAAGAGGTTCGGAAGGTCTTTTGAGGATCCTAGTATGGACAAATGAGTTTTGACTATGAGTTGGTGCTTTAGAATTTCGGGATGAACTTGATTTAGAGTTTGCAAGGAACCTGGAATTTTGTCTAGTCTTAACTTCCTTTTTGTGAGCATTTCGAACTTCTATTTTGGGATCTACAATATCCTTCCTATTCAACATTGGTTTTCTCTTAGGATGAGGTGAGGATTTCGAGGTTTGTCCTTCGGATAGATTCCTAAACTAAGGAGTAATGGGAACCAATTTCTCTTTTGAAACTACTAAGGAATCCGATTCGCATGAATCAAAGGACACACAGTTTGAGACTTCAACTTTATCATCTAAGGATACCCATACAAACTCAGAGGCAGTGGTGTCAGTTGTCTCCGGAATAATTTCCTCAATCACACAATTGTTTACGTGATTACTTCTAGGAACATAATCTACACAATTTGGAAGACTATAATGAAATTTCGTGGTCCGATTCAGGTCGAGGTTTATCAGAGGCGGAAGAGGCGTGGAATCAGGACACCTGACAACTATTGGTTTAAACTTAGGAATTAGGGACTCAAAATGGTCTGTAGTCTCCGGAAGTGGTGACAAAGGAGAAACAGGGGTGTCCGAATGTTTAATGTTCGGAACCTCTCCCATGAATGTCAAATTTTATAACTCCTTCAGGGGACTAGCAATTGGTTTCGGAAACTCGCTTCCGAGACCAGGTGCTTTGGACCATGGATGACCAAAACTATGAGTCATCCGAATGTCTGCTTCAAGTATGTCTACAGAGTTATGCAAAGCATACATATTAGCATTAAGATGTTTGTTATCAGAAATCAAAACATTGCGTTCAGAATAGGTGATTTCAAATTTATCTTTCAAAATGATACATTCATCTTTTGACATTACAAGTTCATGCTCTAAAGACTCGGTTTTCAATTTCTTATCCTCAAAATGTAACCTAAGACGACATTGTTCACAGTCCTTATTCTCACTGGCTTCTATGGCAGACTCATGGGCTTTATAGATGGTGTTCATATCTGTTTGGATTTGGGTCAGATAAGGTTCACAAAGAGACAAATCAAAATTATTATTAGAGATCATAGATTTTACCTGCTGAACGATGCTTCGACCTGGTGGATCATTGGTGGCCATGTAGCAGTGGTGAGGTTCAACAACATCATCATCATCTTCGGACCCAGAAGACCAATATCCTTCATCACATTCAACCGTTTTTCTTGCCATCAGACACATATTCCTTCTAGTTACCATGTCATCATCATCCTCGGATGACCAATATCCTTCAACATCTCTTGAAACCGTTGTAACAAATGTTTTCTCACTTTCAGCCATATCTTGTGCTCTTCGGACATATTAGGCAGAGTCCTTGACTTTTGGTTTTTGTGGAGCATCAACCAGGAAATCTTTGGAAAAATGATTTGCATGTCTAAACTTATGACACACAATCTTTGGTTTGTCCGATTTGGAATTCTAAGAAGATTTCGGAGCAGAGTTTGGTTTAGAGAGGTTCGGTTTGTAAGCAGGAGGATTTTCGGAAGTTGGTTTAGGTTCTGGAGCTGAATATGGTTGAGGATTGTTCTGGTGAGGAGCATTGAATCTATTTTGGTATGGTTTGTACGAAGGATTGAAAGGACCTTTGTACTTCATTGAGAGTAGAGCGAACTCCTGTTGGAAACGAAGTTCTAAATCCATGGCTTCAGAATCATCAACCGGATAGATTTGTGTGGGTAAGGTAGGTGTGGATGATTGAACCAATGGAACAATGGGTTTGTAAGGATCCGGAGCAGATGAGTTCGGAATAGTTGATTTGAAGGAACTGGAGGGCGAGAGGACCTCCGGAAAGTTCCCTTATGGTTTGAGCAACATTTGACTCATGTCCTTGAAGTTCATCAAAAAGTTGATAGAGCTTTAACTTTTTCAAGGAACTATTGCTTTGCAGACAAGATTTTACATTTCCCCATCCTTTGCCAAGAGTGTTTATGAATTCGAGATTGTTGACAACGATTCGGTAACGGTTGGAGGCTGAGGCCACTGATTCACCAGGAGTGGTGGTGAAGGTGTCAAAATCGTTGACAACTGAGGTGAGGCGCTTGTCCTTCATATTTTTCGAACCTTCAATCAGGCCCTGAAGAGTGTCCCAAATCTCTTTGGCTGATTTGCATAGTGTCACACCCCAAAACCGGAACGGCGGAAACGTTCGGGGGTGGAGGACGTCATGTTTAGTATCACAAATCATGCATCATAGTAATCAAAGTAATAAAGAACCATTTCATTAGAAAGAAAGTGTTTACAAAGTATGTGATTCACATAACATAGACTACAAAGTAAATAATAAAAAGTCATGAAGTTATTATGCTCCATCTTCTGAATCGCAGTGCACGTACCTGTGTACTGGTCTCCTGAGAATACAAGTTATTTTGAAAGAGTAGATCAGCATTTAAGATGCTGAGTTCATAAGATTTTAGTGATGTAAGTAAGTTGTAATAAAGTTGTAAGTTCTGTTTAGAAAAGTTGGCCCGTTCCTCCAGAGAAGCCTATATTTCCTGCTTTGATGAAACATAAGTAAAAATGACTGTACAATCCTTTCTATGAGTACTAAATGGATAAAAGTTATATAAAACCCAGAGTAAACAAACAATCGGTTGTGTGTATCTGCCCTAAGCCCACAACCAAACAAGAAACAGGAAATGAGGCGGAAGGCACACATCCCATTGTTTGTTAGATCATCGTTGTATATAACCCTGGCGTATTCACATGGTACTCAGAGAGTTAACTGTAATAGTTCCTTTGTATTTTATGAAAAGATTCTTTAAGAAAACTCTTATTTCTTTTAGTAAAAATGGTAACCATAATAGTTCCTTGTATAATCACTTAGTTTATACTAGCTATATATAATTTAATATCGAACAGATAGTTAGTTGTGTGTATCTGCCCTAAGCCCACAACCAAACAAGGAACAGGAAGTAAGGCGGAAAGCACACATCCAACTACCTATCAGATATTAATTATGTATAACCCTAATATATAAACTAAGGTATTATAGAATTAACCACCTAAGATCCTTTAAGTTATACCAGTTTAATAAAATGGATTAAACCTTTACTGGTATGTTTCTAGTTTTGACTACCAAATATTCTATTTCAAAAGTATGTTTTTTACTAGAAAACGATGCATTAAATTAGTGTCCTATGACCTGACCCATACAGGGTACTCCTTATGATTACTTGGTGTATACGGAATATATACATAGCTAAGATCAGATGGATAGTAGGTTGGGTGAATCTGCTCTAAGCCCACAACCAAACAAGGAACAGAAAATTAAGCGGAAAACGCACATCCTACTACCTGTCGGATTCGATTAATTTATATCCCTGATGTATAAACTAAAGAATCATAAAGGTAGCATTATAGGCCCCTTTCTACTGAATGTACTAAACTCGACTATTCTGTTTGTCGGTTGAAAAGATGTATGTTTTCCCTAGTTTATAACTATCTTAACTCAAAAATAGTTTGCATTAACTTTCAAGTGGGACTGTCACAATATGAAAGAAATGGGAAAATGTAAGTACACAGTTGTCTTTTGAATTGATAACCTGAAGTACTGATTACCTTAAAACAAGTTTGTTTTATTAAGGTCATAATGTGATGTGGTTGTACCCATGCTATGTGCTCTCCCTACAAGAGATTCTGGTTACAAAACGCGACTTCAGCAAACAAATTGATATGTCGTGAAGTAGACTCACATTAAAGTTATAGTAGTCTTGTATATCCAATTTATATCACCTTCTGTTTAGAACAATGAGTTAGTGATCAATGGTATATTTTGTTAATCATGATTTGTTCGTCTGTTATAGCGTATATTGTTCTCTCTATTATAACATCATAGTATGTTCTTTCTGTTATAGCATCTTAGTATGTTCTTTCTGCTATAGCATCTTAGTATGTTCCTTCTGTTATCGTGTATTGTATCTACCTCCCTATTTCTATTTATAGTATGATCTCTATGTTATCGTGCATTGTATCTACCTCCCTGTTTCTCTTTATAGTATGTTCTAACATCTAGTATCAACTGAACCCCTAAACTATATCTATTATAGTTTACTAGTATGTTTACTTGAACTGTTATTGAAAAGACTCATTAATCTCCTAAGTTATGATTGTACTTTTAAAAAAAACAGACTTTTATAAACTGTAAAGTAACATAACTTAAACAGAGTTTTTGAAATGTTTTGATCACTTATAAAAGACATAAGTAATCTTTTGAAAGATCTTTATAAAAAACATTTACACAATTATCATTGTGTTCAACTTGTATCCCCCCCCCCCCCCTTAAAAGCATTTAAAACAGTTTAAAAGATTGATTATAGGGGTATGAACTCACCTTATGTGGGTGATTCAAACGAATATGCGCGTAAGGATGAGAAGTTCCACGAATGAAGTCCCGAGACACAAACGAGTCCTAAATGACATATATGGCATGTATTGGCATGAATATAGTGTTTATAAGCAACTAACATGCAAGGAAACACCCTTAGGGACTAGGAAACACTTGGACCAAGTGTTAGAATCACATGTGATTCATCAAAGGGAGTGTACGGACAGAATGAGGAGTGTACGACCATGGGTTTACGGTCTAGGGTGTTTACGGCCAAGGGGTTTCATGGCCAATAGAGTTTATGGCCAAGGGGTTTACTGCCAAGGGAGTTTACGGCCGTAAACTCCTGAAGATCATCCTCAAATCGCTTGTTCCAGGCGTTTAGGCTAGAGATTCTACTAGGTAGCAAGTGTATGGAAGGAATACTCACCTTTAGGAGGCTTTATGGAATTCACGGCCACCAAGAACAAGTGTGTGTTCTTGGTGTTCTTGGTGAAAGATGAAGATCTTGAAGATCTACTCAAAAAGGCGATTTTTATGGATGGAATCAAAGGGTGATTCATGAATAAGAAGGATAGCAACAACTAGATGGAAGAATCACTTAGTTTTTGAAGATCAGGAATGAAAATCTTGATGATACTTCAGAGAGAAATCAAGTGTGCTTGAGGTGAAACTGTAAGAAATGAAGAAAAGTGAGGGAATATGACACTTATGGTCATGAGTTTAAGGCTGGCAAGAGTTTACGGCCGTAAACTCCTTGTTTGCAGCCGTAAACTCCTGGAGATGGAGTTTATGGATTGAATGATGTACAGAGAACTCAAGCAGATACTTCCTAACACTTTATCCCTTAAGGTAATCGGCTTAAAACACCCAAACAGACTCTTAGCAGGGCTAAAAGATAGAACAAACGAGTCTGACACATGGTTGAATTGAATGGCTGGACATACTAGGAAAATTTTTTCGGGTGGTCACGCATAGATTGATATGCTCAAAGAGCGAAGGAGGAACACCAAACACTATTTCTAAGAAAGAAATCTTATCTGCATGCAACTTCTCTATATCATCTGCAGTTAGAGGAGCGGGACGAGCTTCATCTTCTCGCATGAGCTGAGCAGCTGCATCTCTTACAACTGTTCTTACAGGAACATGAGGGCCTTCTTTGACGAATTTCCAAATTTGTTCACCTTTATCTTTGGCCAATAAAAATGTTTCCATTCTAACTTTCCAGTGATCATATTCTTCGACAACTAGTAATGGGGCACGAGTAGGGCCACCCACACTATTTGCGATTTGCATTGAAAGCAAATCATTGAAATCATTTGCTGAGGATTAGAAGCAGCCATTGAAGTTAAGATATCTTCAAGCTAAAGTGGTATATAAAAGAACTTTTATCCTTATCACAAAAATGGTTTAGATACCAAGGTAAATTCAAACCAACTATAATATGATCTTATGGATTTAAAGGACAACCACTCAAGCTCTGATACCAATTGTGAGTACAAGATCGATGCGCAGGGACAAGGTTTGAAAACTCAAAACTCGAGTGAATGCTTAAGATCAAATCCTACTTGCTAATAGATGTTCAAGTCAAGGCTGGAAAGACCAGTCAAGTCTTAGATAATATGTTCAACAAATGATCAAGTCATTAAATGAAGAATAATAGTAAATGATCAAGGTAAAGCTAATAGATGAAGAACAAGAAGAATGTTTTGAATATGCTTAGAGTAAATGCCAAAAGTGAGTGAAAGATCCGTAGTTGACTTGTATTGAAAGATCCTATTAATAAGAGTGGATGTTATAGCGAATTAACCCAAGTGTTTAGATAGGACCGGACAAAAGAGATAAATCTGACATTCTGATTGTCCAAATACAACTATAGACTAACTCCTATGTAACTTTACATCAATAACAAGACAAATGTAATAAATGCAAAGAGACAAAACATAGATGTTCCGGATCAATATACATTCCGGACATGAGGGTCAGCTCAGGAATGCCTTCATTCTTCTTATCTTCTTACTTGGTTCGGACAGGTTCTGGACCACTCTTCACTTCGGAATGGACACGCTTCAGAATGAGAACTTAGGATTGCTAGAGGTTCACTTTCAGGTTCCAGCTGATACAGGGGTAGCCTCAGGGATTAAGTCGATTCTGAATTC
The DNA here is from genome assembly GCF_052849685.1 of Lactuca virosa. NCBI lineage: Eukaryota > Viridiplantae > Streptophyta > Magnoliopsida > Asterales > Asteraceae > Lactuca > Lactuca virosa. The sequence goes on along the minus strand of NC_136429.1, from coordinate 299,727,623 downwards.
GACTTGTCGTTCGTGAGGCACTCTTGGAAGTTCGTTGGGAAATATGTCGGGAAAGTTGCAGACCTCAGGAATGCTCGCGATGTCCTTCACATATTTCCTTTTGTCTACCATGTGAGTTAAGAAAGCATAGTACTCCTTGCGAAGGTACTTTTGTGCCTTGATGCAAGAAATGATCTGAAGGTTCGTTCTGGGTGTGTCGCCGTAGATGATAAGAGTTTCGTTTGTTGGCAAGTTCAGGCGAATTGATCGCTCATAACATAGGATATCGACATGGTTAGAGCACAACCAATCCATACCAATAATGACATCGAAATTTTTGATAGAGATCGGCATAAGGTCTACTGGGAAAGAAAAGTTATTCAAGTTAAGGGTACATCCTATGAATATATCGTTAGTGTATTCTGATTTCCCATTAGCCATTTCTGCTGTGAAGGTTTCATTTAGTGGTTGGGAGTTTTGATTTAGCAGGTGTTTGAAATTGTGGCTCCCGAAGCTCTTCTCAGCACCATGATCAAATTGAATGCATGCATAAGTATTGTTGAGAAGAAAAGTACCCGTGACCACCATAGGGTCTGCCACAACTTCTTCGTGACCCATTGCCAGAATCCTCCCAACTCCACCGGCATTTCTAGCTTTTGGACAATCTCTTTTGAAATGACCAACATCACCGTATCCATAACATGCTTGACCTACTCCAGCGACAAGTACTTGGTGAATCGGTTGGGGTGGTGATTTACCGAATCAGGCAGTATGCCCTTTTCTGTTGCAGTTACAACACTATATTTCCCGATAATTTCTGTTGTGGTGGAAATTGCACTTTTTACATTTGGGGAGATTACCATCATAAGGCTTAGCTGGTGCAGGGTTAGCAGGAACACTAGCGGCATAGACCGCCACTAGTTGTTGCTTTTTCGAGGGTTCCTAAGAAGATTTGCTATTTCTTTTATTCCAGGCTTTATTCTTGTTGTTTTTCTTGTTACTGTTGTTGCTGTTGTTTCCCTTGGGTTGTTCTGGGGCAGCGACCAATAAGTTTTGATGGGCTCCATGGTCAATAAGGGACTGTGCCAACTCGTTGGCACTGTTAAAGGTAATAGGCCTAGAAGCAATAACACTTCCCTGAACCTGGGGCGATAGTCCCCAGATGTACCTCTCAATCTTTTTGCTCTCCAGAGCAACCATTTCTGGACAAAGGATCGCTAGGTCACAGAACCGATTCGTGTATGTTGTTATGTCTGAACCAACCATAGTAAGACCCCATAGCTCTTTCTCAAGCTTCTTAATTTCACCCCACGGGCAGTACTCCCGCATCAGCATGGTCTTCAAGTTCTCCTAACTTATTAAGTTAGCCACTACTAAGGTCAGTGACTTAAAATGGTCGTTCCACCATGCTAGGGCTCTATCAGCAAAGGTACAAGCAGCTATTTTAACTTTGCTACCTTCCAGGCAGGAGCAAATCTCGAAGACTGCCTCTGCTTTCTCAATCCATTGCCTTAACGTCATAACTCTCCCAGTACCGTTAAAGGTCCTGGGTTTGGGGTTTGAAAAGTCCTTATAGGTACACTCTCCTGAGTGCCCGTGACTTTCGCCGTGGTTGGAGGGATGTGCACCAACTCCTGATCCACTTGTGCCAGTGGTATTTATATAAGACATAGCAGCTGCAACAGCTGTCGTGACCGCCGCCTGAAACATGGCAGCATAAAATTGAGGAGGTAGTGGCGGAGGTGGTGTTGGCGCTTAATTAACATTGACACACCTTGGGTTTCTCCGTGGAGGCATATTTCACTTTAAGAAATAAAAGATGAAGAGACAGTCAGATATCAATAATGAACTTGAATATGATATCTCTGAACTAAAACACTTAGTTCAATATGAATCTTATAAGGAATTGGAAATATAAGTCTTCTACAAGTACAACTTGTAACAGGATAATATGAAATTTGAGTGGTTATTTTTCTAAGAGAATGAAAATGCATGTCGATTGTATTGACATATTGAAGAAATAGAGTTTGGAAAACTTGACCCTAAACAGGTCTATAATACACCAAAATACGGGTAAAACATCGACATCAAACCGACTACAGAAAATGAAATTTCCGCGGTCGTACTGAAAAACATGAAAAAGAAATCTAGAACATATCCGAAGACTTGGACTATAATCAAAAGAGTAAACAGAGGGCGAGTAGAGTATAATCTACTTCTTACTGGATCTGGCCCTGGATTTGGCTAACAGGCATTCTATTTCATACATACGCCTGTCTTGTGATATTTGTCGTTCTCGCAGTTCTCTAACTTGAGCTTGGGATGCCGCCAGTTCTCTCAGAAAGAAATTAGTACGATCCCTTATCGCATTATGATTGTTTTCTAGGTTGCGAATGCGAAAATTGTTGATTCCAATCGTAGCATCAACCTTCATGACTCGATGGTTTTGACCCTATTCGTTACTCCACCTGTCTAAGTTTATCGCCCACAAAGGCGTCGGGCCTTGGAAGTTTTGTCAAGGATTGAGATTCTGAGCAACTGGTGGTGGATTATAGGCTTCTGATTCTGAATCAGTATCATCTAGGAAATTTTCTGCAAAACCGTCATCTAAGGGAATTTCAGGATTCTCTTCCAGATCTTCATCGAGCCATCCTCCATTTCCCTGATCGGGAAAGTATGGGTCTCTGGGTAGATGGAATTCAGCCATTGTTATCTAAGCGAGAATAGGGACATTAGAAATATCTAGAATAATTAGTAATGATAAATTACGATTATATGTTTCTACGAGAGAAACTTACAGTTAACAAGTAATGCATTATATATGGTATAACTCCTAATGGGTCCCTCTATAATTACAAAGTATATAACAATTGTATATAACTTGAGTCTAATAGACCTTCGAATAAATGATTCTTCTCTACCCCCACATCCAAACAACGAAAAGGGAAGTTAAGTTAAATCACACATTCTAAGCCTATATATATAACCTTAATTATATATAATCGTAATATATACACTTAGTATTTATAGATCTACCTGAAGGAGTCATTTGTTTTCATGTAGTTTGTTCTTAGTATAATGTGCCTAAAATACTCCTATAGTATTTTAACTTTATGTTATGTTCTAGAGTTCTTCTGTATATGTATAGTTTGGTAAGTTTTAGACTAGTTGCAACACTACCTTCACTCCCAAACACATGTTGGTCATATCTCAAAACAATATAGTTGATCAGACTATATTAATCCCAGGTATGATTACATAACTGCCCAGCTTTGACTGCGGTGTTCAACATCCAAATACTTTTATGTTGTTGCGACTGTGATATTGTTCTTGTATGTATGAGTGTTAGTATACTTCTTGTAAAAATACTTAAATTTTAAAAGTATAATTGTAGTCAGAACTCTAAGCCCCAATGTATTTATAGTTTGTATATCTTTTATGGATTAATATACTGAGTTCACTATAAACAATGCTCTGATACCAATTTGTAGTATCAAAACACATGCATTATAGTAATCAAAGTACAAACAACCATTGCCTTAATAAGTATAAATTCTTACATTTATTCAATTAATGTATATTGACACCAACATAGTTATACAAAAGAAGGAGACATGACTCAAAATAGCTCCATCATCTCAAAAGCTCGGGGCGTACCTGTTTACTGATTCCCTGAAAATACAAGTAATTTGAAAAGAGAGTATCAAAATAAAGTTGAGTGAGTGCATAAGTATTTATGTTGAAAGTATATTTTATGTTCTATGAATAGGTAATTTGTTCCAGAAAATCCTATATTTTCTGCTGCATATGAAAAGTAGTTTAATCGCATAAAACCGTTCTATTTGTAAACCAATGTTTTGTATTTTTATCCCTTTTGTAAAACCTGTAACTGTGAGGGTGTCTGGTTCCACCAGCTGTTATTGTAAACTGTAATGTATTACTGTAAATTGTATCTCGTAAACTAGTACTTTGAAATTGTACTTATGTTTAGGTAATTATACACTAACTGATTGTTAATATCTTTTTAATGAGTTATTATAACCATACTGAGACTGGATGACCTGAAATAACGCTTTAAAGGCGTTAAAAACTGTTGATAACAACTGTCACTTGTAGGCGTGTATGCTTGGCTGTAGCTTGCAGTCTGAGTGCGTGGTTGTCAATCCCAACATAGATCTATATACACTTGTTTCGATCCCCGACTGGAGATTCTGGTTATAATGTCAGGAGTTTAACTCTGTTGTTTAAATAAATAAACAATCTGAATCTATTGACTCATAAAAAGCATATAGACGTTACGTGTATAATATAAGTAAAAACCCAATCATTCTGAAATAAATGATTGATAGTATACTCCTGAATTAGTGTTCTTAACATGTATTTGAAATAAGTATACCCTTGATTTGTTTTGAATCAAACCCTTGTTCTTGTAATATGGTGTACTATAGTATACTTGAATCGTGAATTAATGTTCTAGGAATCATAAATTATACCGATTATAATTTATATGTACTTTTTGAATTGATACTAACTGTTCATGAATGCAACCCCTTTCTCAACATGTTAGAAAGGGTATTTGAACTGAATGGAATAACTTTTATATTTATATACATATACAATTATATATAAGTAAAATTTAAATGACATTCGGACAAACAACCGATACTATAAGCCCACATCCAAACAAGGAAAAGGAACCAAAGTGAGTTATCAATCTGAAGCCTTTTAAATCTTATATATATATATATATATATATATATATATATATATATATAAATACGATTTTTGGGGAAAAATAAAAGTTTATAAAATCATTTAAAGAATTTAACATTTTGAAATACTTTTGGTGACTTGATGTCATTTTAACACAATTTTGAAACCATTTGATTTGATGATAAATTGAAATCTATTTTGGTAAGATATTTTGAAACGATTTACTTGTAACACAAAATTCTTGTGTTACACTTGTATTCCCCCCTTTAAAATAGTAAAAACTATGAAAATACGGGGGTATGAACTCACCTTTTGGAGGGTGATTCAAATGATGATTTGATATAGGATGTGTAGTTCCACAAGTGTAATCCCATAGCAAAACAAGTCCTATATAGTATTTTTTATGGCATATATGCAACCAATTAGCTAATATAATCATCGGAATGATTAGCAACGAGCCTAATTTCTAAGTATAACTTACAAATAGGAGTGTTAGAAGCTAAAATGGAAGTTGGTAGGTGTTCACAGCCAGGAGAGGTGTTCACGGCCCAAGAATCATGAAGGGTTCACGACCCTGGAGGTGTTCACGGCCATGAGTCTTTGACGAATGATGAACACTTGATGATCCTAAGCAAGTTTCTAAAATGATTCAAAGGTTTTCATCCAGGTGTTCTTCGTGTTCTTCGCGTGTTCTTCGTGTAAACTAGTGAAATTACCGGGTTTATAAGAAGATTGAATGATGTTCTTAAAACGATAACAAGATCATGAAAAAATTCCTGTTAGATCTTGTGAAGAACTATAGATTATCATTTGAAATGATAAGAAAGGATGATCCTAGCTTGTTCTTTATGAGAGAGAGTGTTCTTGCATTTATGATACTTTAGAGAAAGGGGTTTTAATTGTGTTTGAAAGTGAAGGAATGAGCTAAAAGTCGGCTAAAATCTTTATATACGCGAGGGTTCATGGTCGTGAACCTCGTATACAGTCCGAAGTCGGCAGTGGCCGAGAAGTGATTACGGCTGCGAGGGTTCATGGTCCGAGGAGCTTACGGTCGTGAACCTTTTGCGGCCCGAAGTGTACGATCCGAAGGGAGAAGAAAGAAAAAGAATGCGAAGTTTCTCGACTCATATAATTCCCTTCTTTAACGATTAACACTTTAGAATACAAGGTGTAAACACTTATAAAACATCATTCTAACTTATTTAAGATAAAATAAGATTTAAGTTGACTTTAGTAGACCCAAGTTTGACTTTGATTGACTATGGTTGACTGTACATATAGAAAATAACGGGATGTTACAGAGACTGTTGGATTAGGTGTCTAAGCTCATAACTATAATTGGTATGTACTTGACCCGAGAGTAGCATGGTCCATTTTGGGTTGCCTTCACCGGAGCAATTTGATCGGATGGATATTTGAGAAAGAGGTTATTTGTGCTTTATTAATATACTATATGAATACTATATTAATTGAGAAATCATATTATTTAATGTGTATTGATCAAGAATTAATTTGGAATTAGTTTAGTGATCAAAAGAGACTAATTAAATTAACATGGGCTGATAATGTAAATCAGTGATACATATAGTTTGAGCTAATAATCCATGATTGATTAGTAATTGTAACATCCCGAAATTCAGGTACAACTATTTAACCCTTCTCTTTTGTCAACTTGTCAAGATTGGTCCGTGAGTGAAAAATGTTGCAAATGAGTACGCTGGGCGTACTGGAGAGTATGTTGCGCGTACTCATGCGCTTGAAATGGACGCGGACTCTTTAAGGTACGCTGGGCGTACCAAAGTTACGCTGGGCAAAACTGGTTCAGATGCAAACCCTAAATGAGACTTGTGCACTATATAAGGAATAATATGAGCTTATCCTCATCCACCATTTCACAGAGAGAAACCCTAAGAGAGCATTTCCTTCGTCCTAAAGCTTGTGTGTGAGTGTTTTGAGCTAAAAGTGCCTTCGTGTGTTAGTGAAGAAGAAGGGGAGGTGCTTGTGGAGGCTAGGGTTTGGAGTTCATGCTTGGATCTGAGTTCTTCAGAGGAAGGAGCTTCACTTAGAGGTAAAAAGCTCAGAACTTTCCTCTTTATTTTGGTTTGGTGTTTCATGGTCCATTTCTAGGGTTTAAGTCCCAAAGTTGGAGACTTTATGAGCAAAAGGGGCTCCATGGAACTAGATCTGTCCCATTTCAGTGATATGTGTGTTGTAGATCCATACAAATCCCAACTTGGTCGTCATTAGGGAGTCATGTTTGAGTTATGGGCTTTAAAGTGTTGGAAGTGGAATGATTTGGGTGTTGATGACTCTTACAGCCATGCAAAGGCTTAAAGTCACCAACTTTATGTATTAAGAGGCTTAGGGGTAGTCAGATCTGGGAGTTAGACGTGTGTCTTAACCGTTTAAGACCCCAAAAGCAAAGGAGCATGAAATTGGGACTTACACGGGGCATAATCCCAGTACGCGTAGCGTAGGGGGTCGCGTTCCCCGATTTTGTGACGTTGTCGGGTACGCCCAGCGTACAGGTTTGGTACGCGCAGCGTAACCCGGAGAGTTGACTTTTGTTGACTTTTAGGGTTTGGTCAATGTTTGGGTCTTTAAGCCATGAGAGGGGTAAAATGGTCTTTTACCCTTCTGAGAGTGCTAAGAGAGGGATTAGTCTATCCTTGAGAGTTGTATTGATTAGAGGACTTATTCCATGTGATTAGGCGGAGGCTATACCAGATTTTTACCGAGGTCGAGATTTACCGAGTTACCGGAGGTGAGTTTTCTCGCTATACTTTACCTAGAGTGATAATTAGAGTTATATGACAGAGTATCTTGTATGCTACTTATGTGATTGTGATGCTCTACATTATTTCTATGTGATTTATGCTGTGTATGTTCCAGAGTTTACAGAGTTAGAACCGGAAGGTTCACAGAGTTAGGACCAGAGGGTCCACAGAGTTAGGACCAGAGGGTCCACAGAGTTATAGCCTTGAGTGGCTAATATGTGTTATATGTGGTGTTTTGGGGAACTCACTAAGCTTCGTGCTTACCGTGTTATGTGTTTCAGGTTTTCTCAGGAACGCGGGACGGCACCGGCTTGATTGTACACACCAGAGAAAGAGTTATATTTTGAGGATCCTGGATTATTAATGGAGTTGTGCTTTGTAATTTGAATAAACGAGATTTCTATACAATATGTTATGAAAAGTATGCGATTTTAAAATGAAAAATTTGTTTGAAAAATTTCGGTGTTACAAGTTGGTATCAGAGCCTTGGTTTGAGGGATTCGGATGCACCTTCGGGTAAATCTGGACTAAAACTGAGGATTTGAGAAAGAATTTTCAAAAGAAATGATTTTTCTAAAAACGAGCAAGCGTTTCTAAGAGAAAACGAGAAAGAGAAAGTGTGTACAATCAGCTAGAGCCCGAACGGTGACTTCCCAAAATACCTTTACTTTTGTGTTATGAGATATTTTATGAGATATTATGCATGCTAGAGATAGGCTAGGTAATTCATAAATTAGGACTAGAGTGGCCTGATTTGTGATGCCTTAGCCTAGGAAATTGCTGTTATCTGGGATGCACTTCCGAGTATGTGCTGAGTAGGAGTATCCGACAGGAATCCTTGTAGAGAAGGATTTGAGTAGAGGAGTAATCTAGGAGAGATGCCTAGATGAGCATTGTGGAGCCTAATCAAGAGAGTAGCTACATACCGCGAGGGGTAGAGTTGCAGAGTTCGGTGATATATTTGAGTATAAGCAGAGCAAGTGGAGTTATCACCTAGAGTGAGTTCTACGTATTTATTCGATGCCCGAATGCTGCTTGCTTTGTGCTTTGTGGAACTCTCAATGATGGGAGTCAGCTACTAAGTGAATATGATGATATTGAGGAGGTAGATGGCTGGCATCATTAGGAATTCTTTAGCAGCTGATGGTGGAGAAGTGTGAGGACCTAGGGAGAACCTAGGGGTGATCATGGTCAGATGAGTGTGCTGACAGAGTAGAGCATTTTGCTGGGGAGCGAGCACGCGTAATAAGATTGACGGCTGAGAAGGTTGAACAGCTACTTAGGGAATCTGGGATGGTCCGTGTAGAGAGTATGGGTAGATGTGGCAGGTAGTATGGGCCCGTACTACTGAAAGCAGAGCACCCATACTCGATGCAGGGAGTATTCCGGAGGATTCTAAGTAGCAGATTGAGAGGTGATGTCATGGTTCAAGTTCCATGATTGGTAGCAGAGTGAGAGGTGATTTCATGGTTCGTGTACCATGATTTGGAGCAGATCGAGAGGTGATGTCATGGTTCGAGTTCCATGATTGGTATCAGAGTGAGAGGTGATTTCATGGTTCGTGTACCATGATTTGTAGCAGATCGAGAGGTGATTTCATGGTTCGTGTACCATGATTTGGAGCAGATCGAGAGGTGATGTCATGGTTCGAGTACCATGATCCATAGCGGATTGAGAAGAGATAACATGGTTCGAGTACCATGACCCGTGGCAGTTAGTGTTATTGATTCTACCAGTTATTTCGTGGTGATTGGTTAGACCGAGTTCAGATGTGAAAGAGTATGGGGCCAGAGGGCCATGATGAACGAGTTTTAGTGGAGCATCCCTTAAAAGGGAAATCGAGTTAGCTCCGAGGGATTGTTGGTGACATGCCAATTGGAGTCGCAAGACTCAGGAATGAGTAGAGATGGCGGTTATCGAAGATTATGGCATGAGTTGAGCAATCAGCCGATGGTGGAGATGTCATTTTCTGTGACCTGAGCGGTGCTATTTCTGTTCCTGTGGGAAACAGGAGAGGTATTGAGATTTTCGATTTCCAAGGTTGGGGGTGAGCCCTGTGGAGTAGCTTTGGTTACGATCTTTTATCAGAGTATTTGGGCAGTATATCTGCCGAGAGGTAATGTTAGAGCATGAGCAGGTTGTCAGCGGGGACTGAGATGGTTAAGGACAAGGATACACCCTATTTGAGCATAGTAGGTCATGTATTAGCTGCAATGGCAGAGGATCAAGAAGAGGATATTGGGGCGGTGGCTCTTATTGTCTATGATGAGTATCGAGTGTGGTAATGAGGACTCTACTCTTATTACAACGCACGTGATGGAACGTTGGTTGAAGAGTTGAGGATGAAGAATATGTTAGTTCGTTATTTTCAGACTGAGAGTCAGGGCTACGGCTGGACAGTTGAGATGTCCGGTAGTGGGATGGTACGAGATTCTGAATGACTAGAGGTAGTCATAATGAGAACTTTCTGAGGATTTCTTCGGAGATTCGGGGTATTTGGAATTCCTTGACCTCCATCGGGGAGATCATCGAGCATTGCGTATCACCTTCCAAGAGTAGGTGCGATGTTATTGGTAAAAACAGTCTGTGGGTTAGATTGTTGGCGAACCAATTGGTGATGGTTCGAACCCTGAGTGGGGGAGAACCGGGTACTTTTGAGGAGATCAGAGATTTGTTCAAGAGCGGTTAGAGAACTGGATAGAGAGGCCTGCAGTGTGGATTCCTAAGACCAGAGTTATTGGTGGTCAAGGGGACGTGCAGAGTGAGATAGTGCATGTGGTACGTGTTTGAGAAAGGATGATTGTCTCCATGGCAAATGGCCGTTGATCGGAGACCTTATGGTGGTTAGTAATCCTTCAAGGTTAAAATGGTGAATTCGAGGTGGTTGGCGTATGAGGTTAGTTTGGCGGTTGAGAATTTCTGGTTCAGAGTATGGGCTATTATATGCAGAATGGGAAGGGAAGAAGTTGATTGGGCAACCAACTTCAGGGTCGTTATAAGTATTCTTGCATGAGTTTTGAGAAATAGAGGAGGAAGTATCAGATTGTCATCTTCGTGTTCCGAGTCGTTGGTAATTTCTCCGTGTTTAAATTTGGGAGATGGAGTATCCGGGGTTACAAGTGGCACGAGAGAAAGAACGGTTGCGAGATTCCGAGGAAGCAATGCGGTATCTGAGTATGATGCCATGAGTATGAGATCAGTTGTAGAGTCAAGACACTGCGACGCATTGTGATGGTATTCCGGGGTGTCCGAGTTTAATGTCCTAAAATCTCGGATTATTTTGAGTTTGAGTTTGAGATGACGAGTGGTGTATCAAGTGTCTATGGTTCCGGTGGGGCCCTTCAGTTAATTGACATCAAATGGATTTATTTGAGAATGTGAATTGCAGCGAGAAAAAGAGGTTTTGTCACGACAGTCGTCGTCCGAAGTAGTGATGCTTAGCCTGGAGGGGTGTGTGAGTACCTATCTATGCTAGGCCGCAGAGCATGTGTTAATGATCGTAGTGTGGTGTGAACTTGAGGGTGAGATCGTGGAGTGGTAATAGAAAGCACGGTAAGACTACAGAGAGCTGTAGCATCCATGAGTTAGTGTGAGAGAGTGCGGTGATACTATGGGGAGCCGTAGTACTCACTATTCAGTGAGAGGTTGCGGTGATGCTACGAGGAGCCATAGTACTCACTATTCAGTGAGAGGTTGTGGTGATGCTACGGGGAGCCGTAGTACTCACTATTCAGTGAGAGGTTGCGGTGATGCTACGGGGAGCAGTAGTACTCACTATTCAGTGAGAGGTTGTGGTGATGCTATGGGGAGCCGTAGTACTCACTATTCAGTGAGAGGTTGTGGTGATGCTACGGGGAGCCATAGTACTCACTATTCAGTGAGAGGTTGCGGTGATGCTACGACGAGCCGTAGTACTCACTATTCAGTGAGGGGTTGTGGTGATGCTACGGGGAGCCGTAGTACTCACTATTCAGTGAGGGGTTGTGGTGATGCTGTGGGGAGCCGTAGTACTCACTGTTCACTGAGAGGTCATTATGATACTGCGGGGAGCCGTGGTACCCGCTAGTCAGCAAGAGAATGTTGTGACGAAGTGCTCTCTGATCAGAGCGTGACGGAGAAGAGTTTTGGGCTTGGGTAGCCCCAATATTTGATTTTGTGGGAGCCTGGTGGTCGAACCAGGGGCAAGACTGGGGTCTCCATATTTGTCGGGAGTCGTTATATTCTGAAATTGAGTAATGGTTGTCGCAACCAAAGGGAAGTGGATAAGTGAGGAACGCATGAGTTGCGGGTCATGAATCATGAGTTCGGTGGTTCTTTTAGGGACGATTTGTTCTAATTTTGGGTCGAGCGGGACTCTCAAGTTGAGTTTGGCTCAAGTGGTGCATTGAGTAGACGAGAGGAGAGTGCGGATTCTGAGAGGGAATCCATTTTGTGGAATATTGTTTGTCTTCCGATGTTTTAGAACGGGGTAGGTCAGTTCGTTGGTGCGGGAGATACCGCGAGGCACATGTATCAAGGGAGTAGTGTTCGACCGAGGTTGAGGGTGAAACGATTAGTGGGAATGTGGTAGCTGTTGGGGTAAATAGAACTTCGTGACTTGTGTGTCACTGGGACGAGATAGTTGTTGTAGGGAAGGAGTCAGTGAGACATTTCAAGACATGTTATGGGTGACCTTTGGAGGTTCATCGGTGGACTCAGGAATTGATCTGGTGCTCAGTATTGAAAAGGGGATATGAGAAACGAAACTGGAGCTTATCATGGTGATGGCTGAGGACACTTCTAAGCGAGCATGGTTATTCTCTTATGTCTGAGGACAGAGTGTTGGGGATTCTTTGTTCGGATGGGGTCTGATAGCAGTTTAGTGGATGATCCCCGGTGGGGTGTGAAACCCCCCCCCCCCCCCCCACGTTTCTTGGGGCGTGATCAGATCATTCGGCATGTTTGGTATGAGTGAACGGTAGCCAATTGTTGGAATTGGTTTTGTGAGAATCAAAGGACCAGTGAGTTATCAGGGTTTGATATTCGAGGAGCGAATATCATGGTGATCGCTTGAGTAGGCGATCTGACGGCTGTCAGGCCACCAGAGTTAACAGATTTTGAGAAGGAGTATATTAGAGGCAGAAGGGTTGGATTAGTTTTGGATTTGGGAGTTTTCTGTATGTTTTCAGGTATCCATGGAAAAGTTTCGGTGCGGCATGAGATGCTTTTGGTGGTGCCTTTCGGGTTGTTGAATTCAATCTATGTGTGGTTTAAGGAGCGATTTCGAGGGCGAAATCAAAATAAGTGGGGGAGAACTGTAACATCCCTAAATTCAGGTACAACTATTTAACCCTTCTCTTTTGTCAAGTTGTCAAGATTGGTCCCTGAGTGGAAAATGTTGCAAATGAATACGCTGGGCGTACTGGAGAGTACGCTGCGCGTACTCATGCGCTTGAAATGGACGCGGATTCTTTAAGGTACGATGGGCCTACCAAAGTTACGCTGGGCGTAACTGGTCCAGATGCAAACCCTAAATGAGACTTGTGCACTATATAAGGAATGATATGGCCTTATCCTCAGCCACCATTTCACAGAGAGAAACCCTAAGAGAGCATTTCCTTCGTCCTAAAGCTTGTGTGTGAGTGTTTTGAGCTAAAAGTGCCTTCGTGTGTTAGTGAAGAAGAAGGGGAGGTGCTTGTGGAGGCTAGGATTTGGAATTCAAGCTTGGATCTGAGTTCTTCAGAGGAAGGAGCTTCACTTAGAGGTAAAAAGCTCAGAACTTTCCTCTTTATTTTGGTTTGGTGTTTCATGGTCCATTTCTAGGGTTTAAGACCCAAAGGTGGAGACTTTATGAGCAAAAGGGGCTCCATGGAACTAGATCTGTCCCATTTCAGTGATATGTATGCTGTAGATCCATAAAAATCCCAACTTGGTCGTCATTAGGGAGTCATGTTTGAGTTATGGGCTTTAAAGTGTTGGAAGTGGAATGATTTGGGTGTTGGTGACTCTTACAGCCATGCAAAGGCTTAAAGTCACCAACTTTATGGATTAAGAGGCTTAGGGGTAGTCAGATCTGGGAGGTGGACGTGTGTCTTAACCGTTTAAGACCCCAAAAGCAAAGGAGCATGAAACTGGGACTTACGCGGGGCGTAATCCCAGTACGCGCAGCGTAGGGGGTCGCGTTCCTCGATTCTGTGAGGTTGCCGGGTACGCCCAGCGTACAGGTTTGGTACGCGCAGCGTAACCCGGAGAGTTGACTTTTGTTGACTTTTAGGGTTTGGTCAATGTTTGGGTCTTTGAGCCATGAGAGGGGTAAGATGGTCTTTTACCCTTCTGAGAGTGCTAAGAGAGGGATTAGTCTAGCCTTGAGAGTTGTATTGATTAGAGGACTTATTCCATGTGATTAGGCGGAGGCTATACCAGATTTTTACCGAGTTCGAGATTTACCGAGTTACCCGAGGTGAGTTTTCTCACTATACTTTACCTAGAGTGGTAATTAGAGTTATATGACAGAGTATCTTGTATGCTACTTATGTGATTGTGATGCACTGCATTATTTCTATGTGATTTATGCTGTGTATGTTCCAGAGTTTACAGAGTTAGAACCGGAAGGTTCACAGAGTTAGGACCAGAGGGTCCACAGAGTTAGGACCAGAGGGTCCAGAGAGTTAGGACCAGAGGGTCCACGGAGTTATAGCCTCGTGTGGCTAATATGTGTTATATGTGGTATTTTGGGGAACTCACTAAGCTTTGTGCTTACCGTGTTATGTGTTATGTGTTTTAGGTTTTCTCGGGAACGCGGGACGTCACCGGCTTGATTGTACACACCAGAGAAAGAGTTATATTTTGAGGATCCTGGATTATTAATGGAGTTGTGCTTTGTAATTTGAAAAAACGAGATTTCTATACAATATGTTATGAACAATATGCGATTTTAAAATGAAAAATATGTTTGAAAAATTTTGGTGTTACAGTAATAGACTAAGATTATGTGAGATTCCATAAAGTGTTAGTCCAAATGAATTATTGGATCAAAAACCTCACTGAATGGATTAGGGTTTACAAGTGACCCTTGGAATTCCACACTACAAAATTAACCCCTATGCACCCTAAAATCGGCTAACACTTCCTAGATGAAACCCTAACCATGCCTCTTAGCCTCTCTCTCTCTCATTATCCTCCATTTTCTTATGGTGTTTGTGAACCATTTGAAGTGCTAAGCTCTCATAAGGCCAACTTCTACAAGATACAACAAAGAGGCAATCATTTAACTTATTTAAGATTCAAATATCAAGTTGTATGCTAGTTGTAGGCTTCATGCTTTGGAAAATGAAAATGGCATGTATAACTAGAGAGAACTTAGATCCAAAGTATTAGGGTTGTATGTGCACCATAGGGATGTTATAGTTGTCAAAACCCTTCAAAATTCAAATCTTGTTAATCAATATAGATGATGAATACGATACTGGGTGATGTGAATATATGTTGGAATTAGTTTTCACAAATGGACCATTCAGATTAACAACGATATATGGTAAGACTAAATTTGTATGAGCGTGAATCTAGAACCTTTCAGGTGTTCACAGCTCTCATAAAGCGAAGTTAAGAATGAACTGTGCAATAGGATGAGACACTCATAGTGAGAATCTCAGTCGAAAATTTATCGATCAACTAAGAATTTGTGAAAGAGTCTCACAAGATATCTCTACCTTGAAAAATACCACTAGGAAGTGCTAGTTGGATAGAGAAACAAATCGTTCATTGATTTTGTACTAAATGAGTCGCAATATGCATACTAACAATTCATGGATTATACAATAAATAGCGTGACCATAAGTCTTTTGGTCTTGTGCCAAATAAGTAGGTTCATGAAATATTGTATGATATGTGAAGTGGAATTTAGTCCTTTTTACCACATATGGAAGTCTACGATTATGAGGCGTACGCTCATCGTGAAGTGCTCGACAATGAGAACTTAGAATAGAGATGTGTTATCTCGTTGGAGAAACCATCAAGCATTTTGGATAATTGTTCAACAACCCATTTGAGAACAATATGTATTTTGCTAGAAGGGAAGTCTTCCATAAAAGGGAGTTGATGTCCAAAAGGGCTAGTGGGAGCCACACTGATCTTGATAAGATTCGAGAGTCAACTAACGAAGACCCTATACTTGGACCTAGCATTCAATTCGAGGTTGAAAGAGTTATTGAGGAAACTGACATATTTCCACTTCTTCGTTACATATAAGATAGAGGACGTCATACGCTTAGTTATATATGATTTTATATTGCTGAGTTAAATGAGTCACTAGTATGGAACAATTAGAGTATACCAGCTATTGGATGCTATGGTAGGCCTTAAGGGCTACAACATGGAATGAGGACATGGAGAGCAAGATTCATTCCATGTATGTGAAAACTTGGTAGATCAATTACTTGGCCTTAACCATTAGGTATAATTGGATCTTCAAGAAGAGACAAGCATGGTAGGAACAAGCACAGAATCAAACCAAGATAGGTTGTGACGGATGTGTAAGTTTAATAAGTTCATTGATGGACCGAAATTAGCATCTCACAAGAGGGAACATTATTTCAATGAGAAAGTTCAAAGAGTTTGAATTTCGAGAAATAAATTTGAGCCATACATATGTCAAAGCTAGTGGGAGTAATTGGAATCTTTTTTTTCAATGAGAAAGTTCAAAGAGTTTGAATTTCAAGAAACATAGATAAACCATATATATGTCAATGCTAGTGGGAGCATTGTAGTCACCCTTGTATTGTACATAGATAATGTACAATTCATAGGAAACTATATTCTAACTTAGCAAGTGTAAAAACTTGGCTTGGTATGAGAATTATTTCACTATGATATACATGGGAGATACAGAACGCGTACATAATAAGGATCTCTGGAGATAGATCAAAGTGATTTGTTTCATTAATCAAAAGTACATGGAATATTGAGGAAACTCGAAATCCATAACTCAAAAAGGCGTCCGTGCTTATTAAAATATGGCATAACATTAAGAAATGTTAATGTCCTAGTTTTACTATAGAACTAGAGGTTATGAGTCATTTCCTACATGCTTTGGCTATGGGATCGATCAAATATTCCATCAGATATACCAGATTTGATGACTCGTATGCCTTAAGCATGACAAGTTGGATTATATCAATTTGGCAAGAATCAACGAATCAAGATCAATAGCATTATTAATTGTCCTAGGAGCACAGAGGAAATGATCTTGATAATATGTATTAAATATTTCTAAGAGTTACATTGATGTTAAGTTCCACACTGATAACAACGATTTCGTTCGCAGTCGGAATTCGTGCTTTTACTCAATGGTGATGTATTAGCTTGGAAGAGTACCAAGTAATACACCATAATGGATTTAACAAACTTAGATCATATTGCACTTGGTTAAATTGAGAAGAATACAATGTGACTAAAAGAGATTCATTAGTGCATCTTTGGTGAATTCAATCATTGATGGTGGTTTTGATGTTTCTTGTGACTATAATGGTGAACTTACCTCGAGTATGGATCCCAAGTCACAAAAGCCCACAAGACACATACTTAGTAATTACCAACACTTTTTATAGTGAGTCAAATGTAAAGATATCATAGTCAATAAGTCAAATTGAAAGATAATTTTATCGATCCATTTTGGTAAGCCAATATCACTGACAAGTTTGACAGTCAGACAAAGTCGAGAGGCATTAGATTTGCAAATGAATTGGCTTAAGCACTCTTAGTTTAGTTTGTTTTAAACTTGAGAACCTAAAGCAATATAAGTGTTAATTCGATTTAGAGATTATTAAGTGGAGATATTAATATATGATGGAGTTCGGTCATTTCAAATAGCTTATTACTATGTTTTCCTTTTACATGTTTGGAACCCACTTCCCGAGTATTAATTTACTCAAACGTCCTCATTCGGTCATACTCTTGTAAGTAAGTAGTGAGTCAAGATTGTCATGAGCATTAGTAGATTGATCATAGTCATTTGACATAGCATAGACATTGCCCTAACACACATGAGTACTTAATAGAGATTTATGTATTGGACCATCCCGCCCTTAGAGATTACTTTATGGATCCAACCACAAGTAATTCTAAGACGATAATACCTTCTACTCTTCAAACCTAGATACATGTGGGGTTTTGCTCTATGATTCTGTTATGCATTGGTCTACTCCAACGCTATCTGTAAATAGTAGTTATAAAGGGTATGTCTATGTGTGACATGATGAAGTAGACAAAAGCTATGTAGTCTAAGTTTATTTGTTCCATCTACCTTAATAGGAGAAGCGATATCTATGAGCCCATCGATCATTTGGTGCTGACATGTAAAGCGCTTGGCCGAGCCCTGACTAAAACTGATGTGTTTTGATGTGCTCAATTTAGTAGTCAGACGGAGTCGTCGCAAATATTTATCGGGAAACATAATCTTGAAGTATGAGGTTTACCATTATCCATGTCTCGAATTCATACATATATCACAGAATGAAGGGATACTTGATCACTTATCTAAGGGATGGATCTTGATCAGATCAAAAGTTTGGTACTTGCATTTGATGGCTAAATCTCTATTTATTATTAGAGAAGTATTGGACCATGTATAGTTCATTACTTGTCCAAATGGGAGACTAGTGGAAACAATGTCCAAGGTCATTAACTAATGGTAATATTTACAATAATGACAGGGTCCTTTTGGGTTGCCCTAAAGACTCAAATTGAGTAGAATAAATAAAATGAGAAATTGGTTTATTAATTATTATAGTTAATAATTAATTAGGAACTAACTAGAAATATATGTTGGGGATTAATTAACATTTTAATTAATCAAAGGGTTGAATATTCAATTAATCAATAGTTGGTTAATTAGGAATATTCCAGAACCTTAAGAAGAAGGGTACTGGATGAAAATTCCCATAGGATAAAGGGAATTTCTTTTGTAGGGTTATCCATCCCACATGTTCTTGAGGATATAACCCTGGAAGGCATCAAAGGCTATAAATAGGGCCTTAGGGGTTCATTCTTCCATGCTCATTCTTTGGCTTGAGGTTTTGCCTCTTCTTCCTCCTCTCATAGGGACGATTTCTAAACCTTTTAGGGTTTGTGAAATTTTCCCTTATCCTAGTTGTTTTCATTCCAATCTTTGGTGTCAATGGGTGTGATATTAGAGGGATTCTGGTTCGGGTCCTCTCATCAAGCAACTTCATGGATGATCAAGATCTCAAGGATGGAGATCAAGGGCTACATAAGAGGTATGCTTTTTTCTTTGAATTTTCGATTTCTAGGGTAGATTTAATTCGCATGAAACCATAGATCCATAGGTTGCATGTACACTTAGGTATATCATAGTTTCGATTTTTACGCTACCTAGTTTAGAGTGTATTTGATGCATACAAAACCCAACAAGGGTGTCTTCCAAGACGTTCAAGATATAATGGAGGCTAAGAATATACCCTAAAACATGAATTCTTACCTTTAAATACCTTTAAAACCATGAAAAATTTGTGAGATTTGGGCTGCACAGTTCTCATGTCGTGAGAATATATTATCACCTCGTGAACACTCTCACGTCTAGAGCGTTACTTCTCACCTCGTGAGACGAGTTTTCATCCAAATTCGAACTGTCATAACTTCTTATTTTCAACTTTTCTTTCGGCAATCTTTATATCCACGAAATGTATTGACGAGCCCCATACTTATATGTAGTTAATTTTGGCTTAGCACATGTCGAACTAAAAACCATAATTCATGATAGAAGTCTAAAACATCACTTTTCCCATTTTACCCTTTTACTCCAAGACACGAACCAAGGCTTTAATCACTTATCCAACATTTTTATCATCCAATAAGGTCTAAAACACATTCCCTTGAAGCCCAAGACCATTATTTAATCCATTCATTATCGACAATCCTAAAAATAAGAAACTTCTCAAAAGAAGATGTTACAAATCTCCCCCACTTAAACTGGATCTAATCCTCGAAATCCATCTTGGTTAGAATCTCTGAAGTTAATGTCAACATATTAAACAACCTCTCTCTAACCCTTTCTAAATCAAGGAACCTATACAGAGAAGTCGAGAGATCACTCGGAATCCCACAACTGCCAACAAACAACCCAATAACTTGAAATACTCAAGTGCAACCAGAACTCTAAGACCCAACTTCCAGAGAGAACCACTCATATTAGGAACTCTCAAAACTAAAACCACAAATTTAATTCAGTCAATATACTTCCCAGAACTGGGAACACATCGATCTAAACTTCATAAACCATTCCCTAAGACTGATGATCATCCATATGTTGTACCTATGCCTTGTCCATGACTAGGAACATCACCAAATCATGAAAAAAGAATACTCAAAAGACACCGATTGTGAATTTACACAATTTCAAATCCGAAAATTATGCCCAAAAACCACAAATACACACTTAACTTCCTGACAAGTAATCATCAGCCCACTGCTCCAACGAGCATAATGATGGTCCATCCAAGAATTTCACGTTGCATCCAAATACCTTATCATCTCAGATGTAACTCCACCTGACAAATAGCTCGATACATTTACAACTAACTTTGTGACTCGAGATATCAGAACCGATACCCAACATTGGTAACAAAATCTTAATAGATAGCCTACAATAAACGGGGTTCATAATGCAAACATTCAGCAAGAGACTTCTAATGCACATTTAATGCTCCCAACCAACTTTTATTGTCCACATGATCCAAGCCAGCTGGTCACTGAGTCTCCCGAGTCCAAACAAAGAACTAACACCCAAACATGCCAATAAGACTAACGATCCGTGACCTAAGTGTCTCAGTCAAATGCCTACTGGATCCCAACCATATGAATCATATAATCACTGGTTGACGATACATCGTGACACCTTCTAACCACTAAAATCATAAGCTCACTGTACCACACCAATCTTGCCGTCATTCCATCAGTGGCTTGAAGACTTGCGACCAGCACCACAAGGGTCAATATTCTTCCTCACTGTGATTTCAGGTCGAAGGCACAAATGTCAACTCGTTGGATTGTTATCCTATTTGATCGTATGTTGGTATGCTGTAGTGATCTGTTAGAAATGTATCCCGGTATATTGGATGATACTATGCTTAGTGATCTGTAGATATGTCCGATTGTTTGTTGACTGGTTATATGTTTACCTATTGCATATGTCGATGTAGTGTGGTTGGGTTGAGACTGTACTGCTTCGCGCTTCTAGTCAACAAACCCGATAATGTATATATATTCATATGTTGTTATGGTTTACTGGGCTTATATATGTTTATCTGTTATGTATATATCGACATGTTATGTGTGGTTGGGTTAAGGCGGACCAGTGGAGACTGAAGGCCAAGAGACCCATGGCGGCCCGGATAGAATAAAGGCCCGTGAGGCCGACCAGTCAGGCCGAAGTCCCAGAGAACCGTCCAAATAGACGAAAGGCCCGGTGAGGCGGTCCAGTCATGCCGAAGGTTCTGTGAGCGGTCCAAATAGTCTATAGGCCTGCGAGGCAGTCCATTCAGGCTGAAGGCTCTATATTCATGCCTTTTGTATGTTACTATGTTTATATGGTGTTACTTTGCGGGAACTCACTAAGATTTATGCTTAAAGTTTCAGGTGCTTCAGATGATTGTGGCAAGGTGGATGCGTGACCGTACACATCCTTGGTTTTAGTACTGATTGGAGCTTGGGAGACTCTGATTTTAACTTATGTGTTTGAAACAATGATTTTGTAAACACTTTTATTAGTAAATGGGTTGTTTTGAATGGTTTAAATTTGTGTTCATTTTTAGGATGTTACAAGTTGGTATCAAAGCCTTGGTTTGAGTGAATTAGAGGAACAATCATGTGAATCAAGTCTCAAACTAAGGAAATAAAAAACTTTTAATAATGATTTTCAAAATTATTTTGAAAATAATCAAGAAAGGATGCGATGTGTATGATCAGCCAGAGCGAGTAAGTAGACCCCAAATTACTGTTGGGTTTTGAGCATTCTAACACTCCTAAGTGTACATGAAACCCTAAATACCTTGGATCTATGTTTTCTCTATTATACATGCAAATATGAACTTTCCAAGGTATTCATCCTAACTAGCATAAGAACATCGATTCATATGAATATATCAAGTTAGAATTACATACCTCTTTGATGTAGAATGACTTCATGAAGCTTGAGTGCCTAGTGCCCCAAGTGTGACACCTCAAATGGTTCACACAACACCAAATATACTTGGAATAACTTGAGAGAACATACACACTTCATGAAAATCGGCTAGCCCTTTTTATCACTCTTTAGTGGCCGATTTTGTCAACAACAAGCTGCTTATATAATTAGTGACAGTTAGGGTAAACCCTAATTGTCATGGCTTTCCATTTCGTTGGATCCATGGGTTCAGACATACCATGGAGCATCTTATGGGTTTTAGCCCAACTTGACAATCCATGGAGTATTAGCCTACTATACAAGTATGGGTGATTTACACAATCAACCCATATATTTAATTACTTTTTTTTTGATCACTTAATTAATTCTAGATTAATTCTTAATCAATACTAATTAAATAATCTTATTAATATATTATAACTTATAATATATTAACAAACCTTTAGTGTTATTTCTCTCATTATAGTCTATCCAAATGCATGATGCCATGCAACCCAAATGGACCATGCCGTGTCGGGTCAAGTCTTACCAATTATAGTTATGGACTTAGACATTAATCCAACAGTCTCCCACTTGGATAAGTCTAAAACTATTATTGTGTATGACTTCAAGAACCGACTGGCAATCGTAGCTCTCAAAAGCTTTCGTCGAACTCTGACCTTGCCGATCATCTCTCACCGTTGTCAATGACTTGTCCATTAGATAAGGGATCATATATTCCTCTATTCTAGATATCATATGGACTGAGACATGGATTATCAATCATTCTCTCTGTCCATTTGTTGTTTCCCGATTTCCGATTCATGATGACTGACTAATTGAACAAATCAAATAAGTCCTGGCTTGGCGAAGCACTCAGATGTGTCGTCACTAAATCATCGAGGGGCCACAGATATCGCTTTTATCCCGAAGGTAAAAGGAATGGATAAACTTCGACTAATATGGCTTGTTCTTCTACTTGTTGAATCATACACAAAGGCACGTTTTATAACATCCAATTACCAATGTGGTTTCGTTGAATCAATGTATAACCAACTCATAGTAACAACTCATATCTCTAGGTTGGAAGAATATAGGATATTATCGTCTCATGATCACTCGTGATAAAATCCATGAAATGATTCCAATGAGCGTGGGTTGAATCCAATACTCAGAACTTATGAGCATTTATGAGTGTTGTAGCACTACTTTGTCTAACATCTTAGACCTCTACAATCCAACCCATGACAGTCTTGATTCATATCTACTTCCAACATACGACCGACTGTGGATGGTTTGAATAACTTAGCCATTCAGGAAGAATGACCTAGTTTATTCTGGAAGTCAAAACATGCAAAGTGAAACACAAGAATAATTGAATCTAATATGGTATCAAAACCTATGAATATAAATAAGACACTTTTATTTATCACCATACTGATTACTCATTTTTCATTGTTTCGGTTTCATCAACTTCATACTTGAATTAAAAAACACTAGTTGTCCCATGCTCCAAGCAAGTACACTATGTTTTTCAAAACAATAGCTTTGCCATACACCAAGTATGCACTCTATGTTTTTCTATGATCCTTACTTTTTGAAATAAACCAATTGAACATAATTTGAATGATTCTAGTTTCACACTTCCAAATCCTTATCGAAATCTGTTTAGATTTTAAACTTATATGCACTGACCCTCCTGTAATGAATATGTATAAAGTCACAAAGACTTGTCAACAATCATTATAAGGTATTCCAATGGAGTTCAACTCCATGGAAACTAAATCTCATATTCAAAGTATATTGCTTTGAACATGCTTCTTGCATTAAGTTTTCTAATCTTACACAGATAACTTCCACCTATGGAGACAACTTCATATTCTCATTTTGACTATCACTTCTGAACAAGAGATGCCTCTTTTCAGAATATGTCAATATGGTCCTTCCAAAATTACCACTATACTTCCAACTGTCCCTGAGTAACCAATCTTTGGTAAACCTTAGATTGTCCTCGACAATTGCTTAATCATTTTAGTCATATCCAATTCTAGACCTTTTCCCTTCTTAATGCCTCTGGGCATTTGGAAAAATTTAGAAAGGACAAATATTATAGCACATGCAATCGATCGTGTACCCAAAGCAAATGGGACACGATTCATGATGTCTCACATAAAGACATGATTCTAGACCAGTCTTTTGCTACAATATTTTTATTTGCCATGTTCGCAAAATTTGACTATGAAGAGGGATGTCGTAATCATAATCGAATTTTGATAACGCAATATATAGAATTTCCTTAAGTTGAACCAATCCAACATGAAGTTCATATATATATATATATATATATATATATATATATATATATATATATATATATATATATATATATTCTTGACTAAAGATGATTAAGGTCTCACTCTAAGCCTTTAGAACTGAAATGAAGTATATCCTCTCCCTTAATTATAGTAAAATAACTTTTTCAAACCCCTGCAGCCTCACGAATTGAAACTTTTGTTTTCTATAATTAAGATTGCTAACTTGCAACACTAACAATAATTATCATGCTCCCACTAACATGATGATTATTAGCATAACACTTATGCTCCCACTAGCTTTGACATGTACTCAGAAATCAGCTGGACTTCTAGAAATCAATACATTATTAACTTTCTTACCAAAGTTCAGATTTCTGATACGAGATGCTTTGATAAAACTTTATCAAAATCATACACCTTTCCTTAGATAGCATGCATGTGTGTCTAAACAATTTCAGAACTATGAAAAGGGATGCCTTAATCATAGTCTCAATTGTTTAGACCTTTTGCCATCTACTTCAAATCTACTTGGTGGAAGTGTTTCCTCACCATCATTTTCATGAATCGAAGAGAAACCTTATGACCCTTAGATTTTATGGTGTATGTGTTCTTATCCATGTGAATCGTCAAAACCATAGTCACAAGACAAGGATAATGACAAATCCAAACTCATATGGACTGAACTTATGCAATCTTAACTTCTTGCCACCTGGCAGCTCAAGGGTCTGCCATTGCTTCCAAGTTGTTATGCAACCAACTGAGAACTCTAAGAACTCATATGCAAATCCAACTTTAACTGGAATGGGCACAGAAATAGAAATATGTCAACACGATACGTTATAAACCTCACGTCGTGTTCTATTGTTAAACTACGTCGTGTTCTATTGTCAAACACTTCACACAATTAGCCTTAGTTGGTCTTTGTTTTATCCAAAACATCACAACTTACCAATTTCAAATGTACAAGAGTAGGACACTTTTACTCTTACATTTGACAAGTGTTAATAATCTTTCTTTAAGATGTGTCACTCAAATTACAATCTTGGAGTATGACTCTAAAATGTGTTTTGGAACGAAGTATGAATCATCTTCTTGATTTAACCACTTCAACAATTCATGACTCCTCTTCTTAGCCATCAGAATGCACTTAGAGGATGAATTATGATAAGGTCTCATAATCATTAAGATGATCATCAAACATGATACTTAAAGTGCTCTCCCATCTTTTTAGATTTGAGACACTTTTATCCTTCTGCCAAATTTGATTCTTCTCATTCGCTCAGCCATACATTGAAACTTTTCCAATGTCTCAGAATTATATTTAAGCTTATAAGTATAACCATATTTACTAAACTTTAGTAAATCATGACGAATAGTCTTGTTGATCTTTTGTGGTGGACTTTAACTAATGCACAAGAATGTGTACTTGATCCCTTTAGTCCTCTACTTGACTCACATATACATGTGAACAAGGAATTAATCTTAATTTTCCAAAGATGAAAAATTCTCATTCATCAAACCATACAACATGCATGATTTCCAAGTTTCTATCCAACTGAAACTTGGGTGATGAGAATCTTTCCGTATTTGGTAAATTATGACATTACCACTAACGAAAGAATCAAGTCCATTTTTTTTCAAATGTTGCTATCAATGGGATCATATAAACAACCTTTTTTTTCACAAATGCCACTTGTAAGAATATTTAAAATAAATATAAAATTAAAACCTTTTTATTTTATTTCAAAACTTTGCGGAAAAAACTTATCCTTACAGTGCAAATGCATATGAAAAACTTGTTATCTATTCCTAACAAATATATCATAACTCCTAAGCAACAGCTTCAAACATTCTGATCATGGAACCATGTGATCGAAATCCATCTTCGCGATCAGAATCAGCATATACTTCCTTTAAGTTTCTTCACTTTTCTTTGATTCTTAAACATCAACATGTGACCCAATCACATCATGTAATGAGAATATCAGAATAGAAACTTAACAGAGTTAGATAGTGGACTTTTATCTGAAGTTGGGTCAAACTTATTGACTTGATCAACCTTATGATCTTTCAGATAAATAGGCAGCTTCGCAATCATTGCCCCTTCCTTTGGCAATAGACACATATGGACCCTTTGGTAGGATTCTCTCAGACTTGTCCATTCTCTTTACCATTTGGTCAACCGAGTTGACTATGGCCGATCCCTTTACATTGGGAAGAGAAAGCTCTTACTGAGTATTCCATGTTACCATTGTCAATGCCCATTGAAGGTTTGGGAAGCTGATCTTCTAATCAAATTTGCTTTACCAGGCCTTAAATCATTTCTGATTCAGCAGCACTTAGCAAATAGATAAGATCATTAAGGGTCTTGTCATAGTCTATCTCATAGTAGTCCCAAAGGAACTCACTATATGACTTAGAAAGTGATGGAACATCCAACTTTCTTAAGACTTAGACACCCAAATCTCCTGGCTTGTCCATATGTGACTTTATCTCCAAGTTGTGAGCACACAAAGACCTGGCTTGCCAATAGGGTTTGAGTGACCTTGAACTTGTGGGTTAGGGAGAATAATTGGAGGAGGTGGAGGAAGTAAAGTTCCAAGAGATTTCGGAAGATCATAGATGTCTGAGCTAGACATCTTTTGGGAGATATTCAAGATAGTTGATTTAAAGTCCTTAATATAACACCCAATATGAAATATTAAGGCTAGGACCCAACACAATATTTTATAACTTGGAAGAGGGATGCCGTAATCCAGGCTATAAAATATTTGAAAGTAGGTGAATGACGATTCACCAATTTCCACCACGAAAAACGAAATGTATTATTATTAGGTTTTTAGTTGGTTTTGAAACTCTTTTTTAGATTCATTGAACTTTTTCAATGGCATGTTTCACTCTCGAGTGTGCCCTTCAGGTTTTGTGACTGGGATGCCGAGGATCACAAAACAAGGTGTGAAGTAACCATGCAAATAACTTGGTACCCTTAATATTTACCCCTTAATCGATGTGCCGGTTAACCACACGCGCTCCACCGATACTACGATAAATATTAAGTTACCCTTTGCCTACCTTGTTAAATCAAGCTAGTGTGCCGGTTAACCACACACGCTCCACTAACCGACTTAAGCAAAGTGCAAAGTGTAATTTCATGGATTAGCACCTTATTCACATTTTCCTAAGTAACTAAGATTGGGAATTTATAAGTGTTTTGTTACCTAGTATTTATCATTAATACTTTTAATGAAGGGAGAATTATAGTCCTTGTCCAACCCGTTCAGCTAACGACCCTCCACAGGTCAAGGAAGCGGTGGGTGAGAGTGGACACCCATTAAACTTCCATTTTAAAGGCAGTAACCTTATACCCCCGTGATAGAACGGCTTCGTGAATGAGGCCTACTAATGGTAAGACTGACTTGCTCTTATACACACACACATATATATATATATATATATATATATATATATATATATATATATATTATTAACTTGTAATATTATAAAGTATAAGGTTTGAATTTTAACTTTTAAAATTCTAAGGGCTTAACTTGGAATTAAAGTATTCATGAGAGAAACTTTACAAATTCCAAAACTTGAGGGCAAGTTTTGAAAGTATTCAAAAACAAATTAATTCCATAAGTTATGAGTTTAAAGTAGTTTTAAACTATTAAAGAATGTAACTCTTCTTCTTTTGTAACTTATGGAACTAATTAATGTTACACATTTTTATTATTTAATGAAGTGACTCTTGAACCTCCATAACTTGAGGACAAGTTATGGAGTCATAAAACCATTTAATGAGGACAAGACTCTTCATTTTGTAACCTTTGCCAAGTTTTATGAGTTTTAAGAAACTTTAATGTGACTTTTCATGTAACTTGAGGACAAGTTACACAAACACATTTTAGAATCCACTCTTAGATTAAAATGGATCAAAGACACATAATCAATCAACCTTTTCTATTAATCTAAGCAACTCATATAAACAAGATAATTGGAATCAAACTTTTTCATGTAATTAGCATAACACTTAAACTAATACAAAACATGAATCTATTGACAATTATCTTTGAAATTGGATTAGTGTGAACATTACCACATAAAAAATAAGTTTATAAGGTCAAAAACAACTTAGGGTAATGTTCCTAGTCCAATTCCAGCCAAAACAGTCGAATATATGATGTCTGAAGGTCCAACTCGTCGAGTGCATGAACCAACTCGGTGAGTTGGATGCAGTTTGTCTTCGACTCGTCCAGTCCCTTCATGGACTCGGCAAGTCTGCTGTTCAGACAGCAACAAAATTCGATTTTCAGCCATTTTTGCAAGTATAACAAGAAAACAAGCCTAGGCTCTGATACCACTGTTAGGTTTTGAGCATTCTAGCACTCCCAAGTGTACATGCAACCCTAAATACCTTGGATCTATGTATTCTCTATTATACATGCAAATATGAACTTTCCAAGGTATTCATCCTAACTAGCATAATAACATTGATTCATATGAATATATCAAGTTAGAATTACACACCTCTTTGATGTACAATGACTTCATGAAGCTTGAGTGCCTAGTGCCCCAAGTGTGACACCTCAAATGGTTCACACAACACCAAATACACTTGGAATAACTTGAGAGAACATACACACTTCATGAAAATCAGCTAGCCCTTTTTATCACTCTCTAGTGGCCGATTTTTTCAACAACAAGATGCTTATACAGTTAGTGACAATTACGGTAAACCCTAATTGTCATGGCTTTCCATTTCCTTGGTGTTGGATAAGGTTTCTAAGTCCATAACTATTTCTGGTATGTACTTGACCCGACCCGGCATAGTCCATTTGGGTTGCATGACATCATGCATTTGGATAGACTAAATGAGAGAAATAACACTTGTGGTTTATTAATATATTATAAGTTCTAATATATTAATAGTATTATTTAATTAGTATTGATCATGAATTAATCTAGGATAAATTAAGTGATCAAAAGATGACTAATTAAATATATGGGTTGATTATGTAAATCATCCATAACTTATATAGTGGGCTAAAAGGCTCCATGGATAATCAAGTTGGGTTAAACCCATTGGATGCTCCATGGAGGCTCCATGGGAGTTACAAACCCATGGGTCATCGAAATGAAGAGTCATGACACACTAGGGTTTACATGGTGTAACCCTAGATGTGACACACTATATAAAGAGCATATCATTCACCAAAATCGGCTACACATAGAAATATAGAGGGCTTGGCCGATTTTTGCAAGTGTTATACTTCTCTCAAGTTTACTCCAAAGCATTTGGTGTTGTGTGAAGCATTTGAGGCATCACACTTGGGGTGCTAGGCTCTCAAGGTTTTCAAGGAATCAAATCATCAACAAGGTATGTTATTCTAGCAATTCGTTTAGTTAAAAGTTCCCCATGTATGCTAGATAGGTTTTTGAACCTTGGAAAAAGTATTTTGCATGTATTTTAGACAAACATAGATCCAAGGTTTTCTAGGGTTGCATGTACACTTAGGAGTGTTAGAATTGCTCAAAACCCATCAGTGGTATCAGAGCCTAGGCTTGCTTGTCAATACTTGATGCAAAATAGTGTTAAAAAACGATTTTTGAGCTGTCTGCACAGGGGACTCGCGGAGTCCATGGGGGACTCGACGAGTCCAAGCGTATCATCAACTAACTCGGTGAGTCAGTTCATGCACTCGACGAGTTGGCCATGCAGAATGCAGAAATTCGATTTGTGCTGCTGGAAATGGACTAGAAACATTACCCTAAACTGTTTTGGTGTTATAAAACTTATCTTAGATTGTGTAATGGTTGTTCTAATCCATTTACAATGGCTAATATCAAAATTCCATGATTTTATGTGTTCTTGAAATTTTGATATTCATATTCATGTTCTTATGAGTTTAAATGATCATAGGAATTATGTGTAACTTCTTGCTAGTTTTAATTCTTGATCATTATGTGTGTTAATGGAATCCATAATTTGTCCTCAAGTTATGGATTACCAAAAGTTTTATCTTTTAATGACCATTAAAGAAACACATAGGTTACATAAAATGAAGATTCACTCATTTTAATGAACCAATTAATCTCATAAGTTATGAATTGAAGAGTTTTGTAACGTTACAAAACTTGCCCTCAAGTTTTGGAACTTGTAAAGTCATCTAGTTAACTTTAGTTCCAACCCAAAGAATTTTAAAAGTTAAAATTCAACCCTTATACTTTATAATATTCTAAGTTTAATAATATATATATATATATATATATATATATATATATATATATATATATATATATATATATATATATATATATATATATGTATAAGATCAAGTCGTTTTACCGTTAGTAAGCCTCATTCACTAAGCCGGTCTATAAGGGGGGGTATAAGGTTGTTGCCTATAAAATGGCAGCCTAATGGGTGTCCACTCTCACCCACCGCTTCCTTGACTGGTGGAGGGTCGTTAGCCGAACGGGTAGGACAGTGACTTACAATTCTGATTAAAAGTATAATGATTATTATAAAGTAACTAAATGTTTTATAAATTCCCAATCTTAGTTACTTTAGGAAAATGTGAATAAGGTGCTAACCTATGAAATTACACTTTGCACTTTGATTAAGTCGTTGGTGGAGCGTGTGTGGTTAACCGGCACACTAACATGGACTTAACAAGGTAGGCAAAGGGTGACTTAAGGTTTTTCATAGGTCGGTGGAGCGCGTGTGGTTAACCGGCACATCGATTAAGTGAAAAACATTAAGGGTACCAAGTAATTTTCATGGTTACTTCACACCTTGTTTTGTGATCCTCGGTATCCCAGTCACAGAACATGAAGGGCACACTCGCGATTGAAACATGCCATTGAAAAGTTCAATGAATCTCAAAAGAATCTAGGAATTTCTAAAAACCAAATAAAACCTAATAATTTATATTTCATTTTCATGGTGGAAATTGGTGAATCGTCATTCACCTACCTTTCAAATATGTTATAGCTTGGATTACAGCATCCCTCTTCTAAGTTATAATATATTGTGATTGGATCCTAGCCTTAATATTACATTTGGGTGTTTTATTAAGGACTGTTGGGTCTTATTATGTTGCGTCATGGGCTTGTGTTTTGTATCCGGATTGGGCCTGTCCATCCGTGATTATCTAGTAGGGTTAGACTATAAATAATGCATGCATGTATGCATTAGAAAGGTTAACGTTCTTGATTATTATTGATTATTGTTGTGTAACCCTAAAGCACCTCTACAGTCGAAGTTCTTAATTGAGCTCTTCTGAGGTGTTGAAGTTTTAATCATACGACATATTTAAAGCCATTCTTGTCTTCATAATTACGTTCTTAATTGTTTGCCTGCATAGAATCTATCGATCCTAATAGAAATTTGTTCTAACAGTTGGTATCAGAGCAGGAGACTGTGTGATCAATACACATTCCTTCTGTGTTAAGAATTCTTTAGGGTTTCTGTTTTTATCGAATATATAGAAGCCTTCTTCTTCCTGTCGACGGTAACTCCTGTGTTTGATAAAACCCTAATCTCAAGTTTACAGGTCTGATTCTAGCAGCTCACCATGTCTCACGAAGATTCTCAAACAAATCACATCAACATCTCTAACAGCATTAGATCCACTACCAGGATTCCCATTCTTTACACTCAAGACTATGAAGTATGGGCGCATCACTTTGAAGATTACGTGGTTGGATCTGAAGATAATGGCTATCTCATCTGGGAAGCTATCACGCTTGGGCCGTTTGTTCACTCAGGAACGAACACGACTGTCAAGACCCAAAAAGAATATAACAAGCTGGTGGCGGACATAGACAAGATGCCACAGGATGAGAAGGACAAGTTGCTGTGAAATGTGAAGGCCATGAGAATGATTAGATTCGCCTTGCAATCTGATACTTTTCGGTTAGTTGGTTCATGCAAGACGGCTAAAGAAATCTTGGATAGGTTGAAAGAACTTTACTCAACCGATGAAGATCTATAACACTCCATTCAAACCTTGCTGCTCTCAGAATTTGGAGTTTTCGAACAGAAACCAGAAGAAAAACTAATACAAACTTTCAATCGGTTCAATCATCTCCTAAGTAAGATGATCAAGCATAGAATAAAAAGAAAGTTGATCGAGCAGAAGGTAACCTTCATGAACGGTCTGAGACCAGAATGGATGGTTGTGGTTTCAACAGTGAAAGCATATGAACAGTTTAAATCTTACTCACTAGCGAAACTTGTGGGAATACTTAAGTCCCATGCGAATGTAGTAACCAAGGAAGCGAAGGTAGTTTCGGGTGTGGTATCGCTGGCCCTTCTCTCAAAAGGAAAAAGTATTGCAGAAGAGGAAGAGGAGTCAGATATGTCTGAGTGTGACCTTACAAGCGAATAGTATGATATGATGGTCACCAATCCAAAGAAGTTTGCACGAAGAAAATTTCCTGTCAATAAGAACCGAAACTGGCAGGGAAGTTACAGTTCTGAAAAGGTTAAGGATGAAGCGAAGAATTCTTCTCAAAAGGATGAAGACAAGAAGGAGAGAAAGCTTACTGGAGACTCAGGGTTCGACTGGAATTACTGTCACGACAAAAACCACTTTGCCAAAGATTGCATGCTGAGGAAAATTGGTGAGAAAAGAGATGGTGAAGACGATGAGGCATACTACATGCGCAAGTTGGAAGAGATCAAGAAAAAGAAGGAAACTAACAGTTCTATGAATGCCTTGATTGTGCAGAAGAATGCAGATGAAGATGAGTTCGGTGGCGTTGAAGTTTGGTCAACCGATTCTGAAGATGAAGAGGTGCGAAAGCCCACTCATGGAAGAGCTTATGTGGCAAAGGATGCAGGTTTGGCTAGAAGATGTTTGATGGTCTCAGCTGGTGGATCAACCGAAAGTGCAAGTAAGGAGCCGAACCTAACTGAGGACAAATGCTTTGCAGCCAAGCCCGTGAGCGAGAAGATCAACGACTGTGATCGGCTGATCAAAAAGGTACAATCAATCCTTGAATCACTTAAAATTCCAGTAACAGATTATGAAGAAGAATTAAATGAATTAAAATTTAAATTTTCTAACTTAAGTGGTAGTCTCATGCAAACTCGCTTAGCGAATTCTAACCTAACTGACCAACTCAGCAGTGTGTCTTCAAAAAGTGAGGAGAGAAGGATGTGGATTGAGCTAAAGGAGGCGGAATTGAATAGGGCTAGGATTGAAAGTATTTATTTGCAAAGAGACAATTTAAAGTTTTTAAAACAAAGGAATGTTTTTTGTTTAATTGCTAAGCGCTTATATACTAATATTGCTCAATTGCATTTAAGTTGTGAAATAGGGAAAAATATTCATAAAATGATCTTACCCTTCCTTGAATTTAAGGAGGATGAGGTCATTGCTGAGTGTGAATCAATAGTGTCCTCAGAAGAGACATCTATCGCCTACAAAATTGGACTGGACAAGATAGAGACCTTCATTGACTCTAAGGAACATAAATGTATGCTCAAAAATCTCTTAGATGAAAATGATAGGTTAAAAATTAAGTCCGAAACTATTCAATCATTTGACTCGTCGAACACCAAATTAATTTCGGAAAATAAAATGAACTTAGAAAATACGTCTGAATTTGATGAGGAAAGTGAGATGAGCGAAATCTCGGTAGAAGACGTAGTTGATTGCTCTGAGTTTATGAAGAGCGAAACCGAGAATGAGAAACCCCTCATATCTGAAAATTCGGTTGAATTCGCTCGTCTATCAAAAGACAAGCCACAGAAATGCAAAGAAAAAGCTATGGTTTATCAAAAGGTTCAAACTGTGCCGAATTAGGTCTATGCTGTTACAGGGATCACTGCAAAACAAATGGCAGAGTTAAAAATCTTGGTCGACGAAGACAATGCTGAAGGGTGCGACGATTACTTCTGGTCAGACCCTATTGACGTTGCTGAACCCATCAACAAACCCTCGAGTTTTGACAAACCAAGCACTAGTGGAACAAAAGAAATCCCTGAAGAACCAATGAAAGAACCGATTGTTCCAACTAAGTCAACCGAAACTCAAAAGAAGAAGCCAAAGGCTAGCTTCAATATCCACAAATCTCAGAAGGAGTTAGCTGAACAGAAACACCAAAGAAATCAAAGATACATGGAAAATCTGAATGAGAGAAAAAGTCGTTGGTAATCTCAAAATCCCAACTACGTACCTCATAAGATAGAATCAATTAACAAAGGGAAGGAAAAGCTGAAAGGAAAAGAAACAGTCCAAATTCCTACTATTCCAAAACTAGCGTACAGAACCGAACGTCTACTTTCGGTCAAAACGTCAAGTCTAACAACCAAATGTCTACTTTCGGCTCCAACACCGACAGTCAGAACCGAAAGTCAAGTTTCGGTCCCAAGTCTAGTTTCGGTCCTTCCAACTCCGAAAGCAAATTAAAGTCAGTGAAGGACATCAAAGGAAAGGGAAAGCTTGATTCTGATTGTAATTCCAATGATAAGAAAAGGAAAGCTAACCCTAGGATTCAAATGAAAACACCAAAACCATCTAACAACACACCATCGACTACACCAAAAATTAAACAAGATAAAACTAAAATCAAGGTGTACACCATCAAAAGAAAAGATCAATCCACTTTAATCAAAAGAACTTATTTGGTTGATATTTCTACTGCAATTCCTTTTTCTGTGAAAGACTCACCAGGACCCAAGAAACTTTGGGTTTCTAAATCTGCTTGAATTTGCAGGTGATACGTGACGAGCAGTTCGATGATGAATGGTATATAGACAGTGGCTGCTCGCGTCACATGACAGGAAGGAAGGAAGAGCTGAGGGAGTTTCGGTCCCTAAAGGATGATGGATGTGTCAAGTATGGCAATAACTCGTATGGAACAATCAAAGGATATGGTATGATAACCAACGGAGACTTCTCGATTCGAAAAGTTGCATATGTGGAAGGATTGCACCATAACCTCATCAGTGTGTCACAATTAGTTGTGGGAACAGGTTTGAAGGTTTCATTTGATGATGAGGGCTCTAAAATAATTGAGAAGCAATCCAAAAAGGTTCTGTTGAAGTCTGAACGCAAGGGACAGATGTATCCTTTAAATCTCAACCCAATTCGAGGAAAACCAGCAATATGTCTGCTATCAAAGGCAAACACTGATGAAAGGTGGTTGTGGCATCGACGTCTATCGCACCTGAACTTCAAAGATATTAATAAGTTGGTGCTTGGTGATCACGTTCGAGGCCTTCCTCTTCTCAAGTTTGACAAGGAACATCTGTGTGCAGCATGTGAGATGGGCAAACAAAGCAGAAAGAGCCATCCTACACGAATCAATACAAAGATTGTTGAAGCTCTTGAACTTCTGCATATTGACTTGTGTGGAGCTTATGCTATCGAAAGCTTCGGTGGTAGTAAGTTCATTATTGTCATTGTAGATGATTTTTCACGCTTCACCTGGGTTTTCTTTCTTAAACAGAAATCAGATGCTACTCCTAAGCTGAAGACATTCATCAATCAAGTGGAAGTACAGCTGCGAAAGCTGGTAAGGAATATCAAGAGCGATAATGGGCTGGAATTCAAGAATAAAGATTTTGAGGATTTTCTGGCTGACAAGGGGATATCTCACAACTTTTCGGCCCCTTATACTCCACAACAGAATGGGATTGTTGAAAGACGAAACCGTTCTTTATGTGAAGCAGCCAAAACGATGCTAAGCTTCGCTTCTCTTCCAGTATACTTTTGGGCTGATGCAGTTGTAACCGTGTGCTACACTCAGAACCGATCTTTGCTCAACAAAAGATTCTCAATCACTCCATATGAGATCTTAAACAATCGAAAGCCCAACGTCAAATTTTTCCACGTGTTCGGTTCAAGGTGTTTCATCTTTAATTTAAAGGAGAACCGAAAAAAGTTTGACGACAAAGCAGATGAGGGAATTTTTCTTGGTTATTCACTCACTTCAAAAGCATACAGAGTTTTGAACAAACGCTCCAAACGAATTGAAGAAACATATTACATAACCTTTGACGATAATTACATGAAGAAAGTTCAAAGGAGCGAAAGTGCCTTAGGGGAAATATTTCCTGAATCAGGACATGTCTTGGTTCCAATATCCAACATGTTTGAAGAGTACATTCGGCTATTTTATGAAACATAGAAAGCAGCACACTCAGAAGCGAAAGCAGTAGACAACAAAATCAACAATCTCAAAAAGATCATAGATGAAGCTGCCAAAGAAATGGAAAGTGAACCTCCTAAACCAACAGGTGGTCAACCCTCCACTGACTCTCCAAATAATGGCTTAATCTTCAAGGGGGAGAGTTCATCAGCACCAAAGTAAACTAAAATGTCTTTCGAGGGGGAGAATCCAATTCCATCCCCAACTCATAAAGGTCCAGCTGAGGGGGAGCATACAACTCCAAACCCACCCAATAATAGTCCAATCGAGGGAGACTCCGACTCCCACAGAGGATGAAAACTTTGATCCTGACACAAGTTACACTTCGCCAGTCGAGGGGGAGAAAGAGAATACAACTGACGAAGGTGATCAATCAGAACTTGAAGAGGAAGTAAATGCAGATTTGGATCCAGCCTATGACCCAAATTATCCTCCTTTAGTGAAATGGACCAAGGATCATCCCAAAGCACAAATCATTGGTGAATCATCTAAGAAAGTTCTCACTCGTTCTCAATTGAAAGCGAAACAAACTGCATTATTCTCTAAAGTTGAATTATGTATGTTTAATTTGTTTGTCTCCAAAGTTGAACCGAAAACAGTTAATGCTGCACTTGATCATTCTCATTGGGTACAAGCAATGCAAGATGAGCTTCATGAGTTCGAACGCAATCGAGTTTGGAGGCTGATTCCCACACCAAAGGATGCTTCAGTGGTCGGCTTGAAATGGGTCTTCAGGAATAAATTGGACAAAGAGGGGAACGTTATTAGAAACAAGGCTCGGTTGGTGGTAAAAGGATATTGCCACGAGGAAGGGATAGATTCTGAGGAAACCTTCGCTCCAGTAGCAAGGTTAGAATCAGTTAGAATTTTTCTGGCATATGTTGCACATAAAAACTTCGAAGTTTTCCAAATGGATGTAAAATGCGCTTTCTTCAATGGAGAACTTGAAGAAACGGTGTATGTTGAGCAACCACCTGGGTTCGTGAACGAGAAATTCCCTGATCATTGCTATGTGTTGGATAAAGCTGTATATGGTTTAAAGCAAGCTCCGAGGGCCTGGTATGAAACTTTAACTCGCTTTCTGAAAATGTCGAAATTTAAGCAAGGTTCGGTTGACCCAACCTTCTTCCGAAAGAAAGAAGGCGAACATCTAATGATAGTTTAGATTTATGTCGATGATATCATCTTCGGCTCCACGAATCCTAGCTTAACGGCTGAATTCAGGAAGTTGATGGAGACTAAATTGGAAATGAGTGCAATGGGTCCGATTAATTTTTTCCTTGGTTTGAATATTAGACAGGGACCAGAAGGTATCTTTATCAACCAAGAGGCCTACACAAAGAACTTGCTGACAAAATTTGGTATGATGGGAGATTCGAAAGTGAAGGTTCCTATGGCATTTGGCACTAAGTTAACACCTTCTCTGGAAAAACCTGCTGTTGACATAACACTATATCGAGAAATGATAGGGTCCCTTATGTATCTAACAGCTAGTAGACCGGACATTATGTTTTCTGTTTGTTATTGTGCCAGGTTTCAAGCTAATCCAAGAGAACCTCACATGGTGGCAGTGAAAAATATTTTCCGTTACCTGTAGCGAACCTCTTCTCTCGGTCTCTGGTACCCTGCTAGATCTGGATTCTTCATTCAAGCTTTTTCTGATGCTGATCTTGGAGGATTTGGTTTGGACCGAAAGAGCACTATAGGTGGATGCCAATTCCTTGACTGTAAACTTGTTAGCTGGCAGTCCAAGAAGCAAACATGTGTGTCACTTTCAACAGCCGAAGCTGAGTATATAGCTGCAGCATCCTGTACTTCTCAAGTAATATGGATTCAAAGTCAACTAAGAGATTATGGGCTGAGTATGAAGAAGATTCCTCTCTATTGTGACTCAGAAAGTGCAATAAGAATATGTCGCAATCCAGTGCAACACTCAAAGACTAAGCATATTGCACTTAGATATCATTTCATCAAGGACCATGTAGAAGATGGGAACGTGGAAGTACATTTCCTTCGGTCCTCTAATCAACTGGCTGACATATTCACTAAACCCTTACCTGAAGCAAGCTTCAATAAAATTTTACAAGGCCTGGGAATGACGGAAGCAGAGTCGGTACTGAATCCTCAAATCTCTCACTAAAAATTAGACAAGCGAAATAGAGCGAACGCTCGGTCTATTTCGGTTCCGGATTTTTCGGGAACCGAAATGAACCGAACGCTCGGTCTATTTCGGCTCCATAATTTTCGGGAACCGAAATGAACCGAACGCTCGGTCTATTTCGGCTCTGGAATTTTAAGGAACCGAAACGAACCGAACGCTCGGCTTATTTCGCTTCATTTTTTTTAAGATAAGGTTTCGGTTGTACATATTGTTTGTACTTTTAACTCTATTTTCTTATTTTTTTTAAAAAGTGTTTTGTGCTACTTTCTGTTTTTATTATTTTTCAGAAAAACTTCAAAAAAAAAATTCCAAAAATATTTTCTCTTTCTGTTCTTATTTTTTCAGAAAATCTCAAAATTTCAAATATTTTTAACATTATTTTCTTTGTGTGGTTTGTTTGTTTGTTTTGCTTGTGTGGTGTGTTTGTTTGCTTGTTCTTTTAATTAGGTCCCAAGTATACCAGTACAACTGAATTTGGAGTTAAGGCAGGTACGATTATTTCCTTATGAACTAATTAAGAGTCCCTAGAAGCATGCTGCTGCATGTTGACCGAAGCCTCTACGACTAAGAGCAAGGCCTTAATGATTCGATCTATACCTATCGTTTCTTCCCAATCAGGCTGTTAAAATCAACCCAAGTCAAGAGCTACCTTACTCTTCTCAAATGAGTTAAGAGTTTTTCTGCTTTGTCATTTTTGTAGCAGAGGTACTTTCGGTTCTTTAACCACCCTCCTTATATTCTCCATCAACTTTCGGTTCACCACTGTAACCATTGAGACTCTCGGTCTTTACCACTGCGGTTTATGATTTTAGATACGTACACCACGTGCTGAGTGAAACCCACAATCCAACACCAACAATGAATTGACGATGAATTATTATATTCAAGATCTTACTGGTTATCTAATGAAATCTCATTTTTATTTTTGAGTGGTCTTTTATGAAATTGTCTACCACCAAGGCTTTTCTTCCCAAAAAGATCCGGTTTGTTTTTTTTTAGATTTCCATCACTTGTTTAGTCACTATATATTATATCCAACCTACTTGTTCAACAGACCGCATCGGTCTCACAAGTACTTCTTCCAATGTTTGGTCTTATGTTAAGAATCAATGTTCGGTTGAAGATAAGCTACCCTTAGCCTATAATTTAAAAGAAGCCTTTCAATGTTTTTCTACAAACACTTGATCGTTATTTCTCGGGAAACCAAACAAGCACTTCAAGTCTCTCTTGACTTTGAAGGAAGCGATTCTTGCCCGAAATCATCTGCTTTATGTCTTCTAGTAGACATCACTCACATCCAATACACATTTTTCTTTATTTCTTTATCTTTTGTCACCCTATTGCATGAAAATTTTTATTTTCCAACATTCTGGTTACGGTTGGTTCGATTTTTGTTTATCTTTTGGAGCAACAGGGGTTATCCTATATTTTGGAGCGAAGCTGAATTTCAAACAACGAATTGAGGATAAGCTTTTGGGCACATGAATTTGAATGTTCCCTAAACCCACGGGTACTGACGTATACCTAGGAGAAACCACCCTGTCACATCGCGCTTTTTCAGGCGACTTTTCAGTGACCCCATCATTATCATGACGATTCTTTCTCTCTCCTGGCAACGGTATAAACAGGGTTTCTAATTGCATTTGTCTCTTTTACCTGCAACAAACTCTCTCAATATACACGACGATTTACAACAGTTCATCTTCTTCCTTCAATCAACAATGGCGACTTCTTCATCGGCTCACGATCAAACTGCTTCGTCCACATTGCTCTCGGTCAAGTCAAATCAGAACATGATCATTGAACTCAACCCATTTCTGTATGATTCGTATATGCTACAAGTGGTTGAGTGTTTGAAGTATTCACCTTTGGTTCTAGCCCTAACAGAGGTGGAATCCGTCCCAATATACCTCCTATCGCAAGTCTACACTAGCGCTTCATATGATAAGAACAAGGAGAGGATCTACTTCCAAATCTTCTCTCACAAGGCTTCGATTTCAAAAGGGAGATTTTGTTCACTGTTACAACTTGCTGTGGATTCATCTGTGATCTCACCGGACTTCATTACCACTACTCAACTATTCTCGATGCTCTACGAGATGGGCTACACTTATGTGCTAACCACGGTTACGAAGGTTAAGAAGTCATGCTTACCGCCCCAATGGAATGGATTACTTACTCTTCTCATCAAGAGTTTGGCAGAGCGGAGTGGTGGGTCTGATGGTACCAGTAAGGGTTTTCTGACCCTTCTCTACGGTCTTTACAATGGACTCAGTCTCGATTATGGGTCGATTATCTGGTCACAAGTGGTGCAAAGCCTCAACACTTCAACGAGGCACTCTGAAATTTCGTGTGGTCGATTCTGGACTCTCATTACACGAAGGGCGATTGATACTTTGCAGATTCCGGTAATGAAGGATGCCCTAGTCGCGTCTGTGGCTACGTTTCACACCAAGAAAATCATCATTTCTGATCCTACCAAGTTCCCTTACAATGGCTCTATACCAGAGACAATGTACAGATGTGTCACCGCCGAGAGTACGGTCATGGCTGATTATCGCCAGATTCCTCCCAAGGAACCGAGAGTCTTATCTCCTGAACAGCAGGCTGCCTTGGACGCTGTGGAAAAGCCTGGCAACCGAGGAAAAAGGGCTACTACCAAGAAAGCGACAACAGAGGATGATACGTCTAAGCATGCCAAATCAAGGAAGCGAAAGTCTGAGAAAGGGGATTCTTCTAAGCCAAAGAAGATTAAAAAGATGGCGAAGAAAGCCAAGAGTCCCTCTCCTTCCAGTTCAGAAAACGATGAAGAGGATGAAGAAGAGGAAATTCATCATCAATCACCGAGAGGTAACACTCCTCCCCGATCTCCCACTCCAACCGAATCTCTTCATAACAAACTTCCAAAACCACCTCCATCACCGAAATAGACAGTTCCCATTTCGGTTGCTCCTATATCCCCATCTATCACATCTCAAACAACAACTTCTATACCACCACCAGTTACTTCCATTCCTATTTCTACAACTCCATTACCACCTCGTATTATTTCCCAATCAACTTCCACTACAATCCCAGAACCGACAGTAAGAGTCAACGTATCTGATACGGGGGAGACTACTGAAACTGAACCTCCAGTTACTTCCAAACCACTTTCACCCTCACCTTCAACAGATTCTGGTGCCACTCTAGGTGGTGCTAATGATGAGTTTGATTCGACCTACTACAGTCCATATAGGCTTCCTACAGATGATGATGATGAAGCTCCAGTCACACGCCAACAATTGCAGAGCATTGATGAGAAACTTGATAAATTGCTTGATGCCAAGAAGTCCTACAATGATGTAGTACTCAAAGCTTTCCTGGATACTGCTCTTGAGCAATATACTGAGTCAATTGACAAATCCACAAAGGCTGTTAACGCGTCTACTTCTTCTTGCCAGAAGGCCACTACTGACGTTGCAGAAATTGTTCACAGTACTCAGATCTTTCTTGAGTCACTCAAAGGGCATGCTGACACCAATA
Organism: Lactuca virosa; assembly: GCF_052849685.1. Lineage (NCBI taxonomy): Eukaryota > Viridiplantae > Streptophyta > Magnoliopsida > Asterales > Asteraceae > Lactuca > Lactuca virosa. Next base: position 299,685,833 of record NC_136429.1, on the reverse strand, counting down.
CAGCTAAGGTGAATGCCTCTGTGGATTCCTTATCCAAGTCGCTTCAAGAAGAGCAAACAAAGTTTGAGGCTGTTCGTTCTTCAATACAAGCAGAGAACACTTCACTTATCAGTTCTGTGAATTCTCAGCTTGAATCTCTTCACGCTCATTTAGCAAAGGAAAGTGCTCTAAAGGAAGATCTTGCACGCCAAGCCTCAACAATTGAAGTTCAGAAGGTGCAGCTTGCTCAAGCTGAAAATGAAATTTCTTTGTTGAAGACGGAGAGAGTTGTCTTTCGTAGCTGTGTTGGGGATGTCAAGGATATGCTGACCAACCTCCTTGGAGCTCATGATCCTATTCTTACTTTGACTATAAGAAATCATCTAACTTCGAAACTTCTTCCTGCCCTTGCATTATTACACGACATGAAGGGTGTTTCGGATCGATTCATACCTCCAAAACAAGGGGGAGAAGGTGCTCAACCGAAGGTTACTGTAAAAACCGAAACCGAATCTGCTCAACCGAAAGTCAAAGTTACAACCGGACCAAAGGGTAATGAAGCTTCGGGTTCTGGTTCTCAAGCTAAAAAGAAGGGGATTGATGATGATAGTGATGACAAAGAAGAAGAGACTATTGCTGAGGCCCATAAACGAAAGAAGAGGGACAGAGAGTTGGATGAGATCTTGAGGGTTGCGAGGGAGGCCTTAAACTGCAATAAGGCCTTGTTTCCCCTTTGGACAAAAGATACACTTATCAATGAGGCAATAGAGTTTCCAAGCGTTTACTGGCTGGAACTTGTCGCTTCGTTGATTGTGACAATTCTAAGGACTCACAGTTCGACATGCCAATAACACGAAAGGCATTCACATTTCATTGTTTTGACTCGACTGTTGAAGTTCCTTTCCCTCATCCAAAAGTTGATCGTGAGCTTATCGACTTTTATCTGAAGTATGGTCAACCAGAGTACTTGACATGGAGCGCACAGAAGATTGTTACTTTCAAGGTACTCAAGCCTTCACCTGCTGGGAAGTTCATAAATGTTAATTTCAAAATCACACGAAGATCAACAAACTCGGTGTCGATTATATCCCTGGCAGACCTTCCGAATTTGAATCCTCATGACTGGATCCTATTGTTTAACATTCTGCTCACCAATCCGAAAGAATATGAGCCGATACTGGATCATTTGAAGAGGATGTTGGCCTCTTACATCCATGAGGTTGCTGTTATGGATCAGGAGATAGCGAAAGTGATGAACAAGCAACCGACTGTCAAGCCAACACCGAAACCAGGCGATGTGAACAAAATGAAGATGGGTCAAATCGATTCTACACATCTAACTGTGATGTTTACAAGAGGCGAAGCAAATAAATTTATATTCGCTCTTGTTGATAAACATCTGTTCTCAACAGACTGCTTGGAGCATATTATCAATATTATTCATCGGTGCAAGCAGAACTCAGAAGCAGACAAGAAGAACTTCACAGACATGCTTCGGTGGTACATAACGTTTCGTCATCATCTATTGGCCATCATACCGAAGGTGTTTAAGACAATCAAGAAGTCTTCTGCAGCTCAACCAAAGTGAGCTTTCGGCTCCATTGACGCAAAGGGGGAGATTGTTGGGTCTTATTGTGTTACGTCATGGTCTTGTGTTTTGTATCCAGATTGGGTCTGTCCATCCGTGATTATCGAGTAGGGTTAGACTATAAATAATGCATGCATGTATCCATTAGAAAGGTTAGCGTTCTTGTGTTCATAATTATGTTCTTAATTGTGTGCATGCATCGAATCTATCGATCCTATTAGAACTTTCTTCTAACAAGGACTTGTTGGATTAATGTCTAAGTCCATAACTATATTTGGTATGTACTTGACCCGACCCGGCATGGTCCATTTGGGTTACACTTCACCGGCACAATTTATATGGATAGTCTTTTAAGAATAGTATATTTATGATTTATATTAATATATTATAAGTTCTAATATATTAATATGGAATCATATTATTTAATTAGTATTGATCAAGAATTAATTTAGAATTAATTAAGTGATCAAAAAGAACAAATTAAATATGGACTCTTATATATATGGAATGGGCCAAGTTCATTTAGGTTGGGCTAAGCTTTCATGGATGGTCCATGGAGCTTTTAACCCATGGATCCTATGTAAATGAAAGGTCATGGGTATTAGGGTTTACATGGATGTAACCCTAATCCTCCATAATATATAAAGGGGTCCTTGGCTCACAAAATTGGCACAAGTGTGTGAAAAAAAGTGTGGGCCGATTTTAGTGTGCATCCATATTCTCTCAAGTTCTTCCAAGGTGTTTTGGTGATTTGTGATTCCATTTGAGGCTTCCACACTATTGGGGCTAAGCTCTTAAATCTTGAAGACATCAAGCTACATCAAAAGGTATGTCATCTAACTAGAACTTTGTAGAATAGGTGCTTCATAATATGCTAGTTAGGATGAAACCTTGGAATAGTTAATATTTGCATGTATAATAGAGAAAACATAGATCCAAGGTTTATAGGGTTGCATGTACACCATAGCAGTGTTAGAATGCTCAAAAACCCAACAGTGATATCAGAGACATGGGTTGTTTTCTGTTATATTGATGCAAATGTTTTATTTTCAAAGTTGGAAAAAACGGAAAAAAAACATGATGTTTGTCAAATTTTAAGATAATTACTTGTTTTTGTGAAAAACTAATTATTTGTAAAATTTGAATCATTTGCTATATGAGTTGAATTAGGTCAAATTTAGTAAAAGATAAAATGATATGATTATTTTATTAGTTTTAAAAGTTTGATCTAAAGAGTTTTTTGAAACCTCCATAAGTTATGGATATGAAAAGGTTTTTAAAAAAATTGATTCAAAGTTTTTTATGGAGTTACAAAACTTAGTCTTAATGTTTTAAAGAATTCCATAACTTGTTCTTAAGTTATGGAACATGAAAAGTTTCATCATAAAACAAGTATTTAACTCCATAAGTTATGGAATCCAAAAGTTTTCAAGAGTTACAAAACTTGCCCTCAAGTTTTGGAATTTGGAAAAAGTTTTTTTATGATAAAAAAAAGAATTGAATTCTAAAACTCTTGGGTTCATAACTTAAACAATTAATTAAATGGTTGTAATTTTGAATTTAATAATTGGAATTATGATGTTTTCATTGAATAATTCAATTAACTCTTATGGACTTTATTAATAGATAATTAAAGTGTTTAATTAAAAGAGAATTAATAATTCCATAATGACATGGTTTAAATTTAATTAAATTAAGAGTATAGTTTAATTAATAGATTAAACCACCAAGTATTTTAAATGTCTAAAATACACCCTTATACTATTATAATATTATAAGTTTAATATATTATATGTATAAGAGCAAGTCGTCTTACCATTAGTAGGCCTCATTCACGAAGTCGGTCTATAAAGGGGGTATAAGGTTACTGCTTATAAAATGGCAGTTTAATGGGTGTCCACTATCACCCACCGCATCCTTGACTGGTGGAGGGTCGTTAGCCGAACAGGTAGGACAAGGACTATAATTCTCCCTTCATTAAAAGTATTAATGATAAATACTAAGTAACTAAACCTTTTATAAATTCCCAATCTTAGTTACTTAGGAAAATGTGAATAAGGTGCTAATCCATGAAATTACACTTTGCACTTTGTTTAAGCTGTTAGTGGAGCGTGTGTGGTTAACCAGCACACTAACCTGGACTTAACAAGGTAGGCAAAGGGTAACTTAATGTTTATCATAGTATCGTTGGAGTGTGTGTGGTTAACCGGCACATCGATTGAGGGGTAAATATTAAGGGTACCAAGTATATTTGCATGGTTACTTCACACCTTGTTTTGTGATCCTCGGCATCCCAGTCACAAAATCTGAAGGGCACACTCGAGATTGAAACATGCTATCGAAAAGTTCAATGAATCTCAAAAGAATCTAGGAGTTTCAAAACCAATTAAAACCTAATAATACATTTTGTTTATCTTGTTGGAAATTGGTGAATCGTCATTCACCTACCTTCAAATATTTTATAGCTTGGATTACGGCATCCCTCTTCCAAGTTATAAAATAGTTTGTTGGGTCCTAGCCTTAATATATCATATTGGGTGTTATATTAAGGACTTAAATCAACTTTACGTGAATTTCTCCCATTGTTGATGTCTGGTTTAGACAACAATGATCTTCCCAAACCAAGCTTTCCTAATGAATATGACTTCCCGAGCTTGGCTCATGGAAGTCATACTTCTCTTCCTCCACCTCCTCCAATTATTCTCCCTAACCCACAAGTTCAAGGTCACTCAAGCCCTAATGGCAAGCAAGGTCTATGTGTGATCACATCTTAGAGATGAAGTCACATATTGACAAGCCGGGAGAGTTGGGTGTCAAAGTCTTGAGAAAGTTGGATGTTCAATCACTTTCTAAGTCACATAGTGAGTTCCTTTGGGACTACTATGAAACAGACTATGACATGAACCTTAATGATCATATATATTTGCTTGGTGCTGCTGAATCAGCAATGATTTGGAACGATAGTAAAGCAAATTTGATTAGCAGATCAACTTCCCAAAAACTTTATGGACAGTGACAATGGTGACACTGGAAATCCAGAAAAAGCATTCTCTTCCCAATGGAAAGGGATTGACCATAGTCAACCCGGTTGACCAAATGGTAAAGAGAAAGGCTAAGTCTGAGATAGTCCCATTACCAAAGGATCCATATGTTTATTTTGGCAAAGGAAGGGGCGTTGATTGCAAAGTTGCCAAATTTACCTAAGGATGTTAAAGTCAATAAGTTTGACTCTACATCAGGTAGAGCACATTATCTAACTCTGTTAAGTTCTATTCTGAGATCCACATTACATGATGTGACTGGGTCGCATGTTGATGTTTTAAGAATCAAAGAATAGAGAGAAATCTTAAAGGAAGTATATGCTGATTCTGATCGCGAAGGTGGATTTCGATCGCATCAGAATTTTAAGCAGTTGCTTAAGAAGTTATGATATATTGCTAAGGAATAGATAACAACAATTTTCCATGTGGATTGTAAGGATAAGTTTTTCCGCAAAGTTTTAAAATAAAAGAAAATTGTTTAATTTTATTTATTTGAAGTATCCTTACAATGGTATTTGTGGAAAATTGTTGCTTATATGATTCCACTGACAGCGATATTGGAAAATGGATTTGATTCTTTCATTTGTGGTAGTGTCTAAATTTACCAAATCAGGAAAGTTCCTCATCACCCAAGTTTCAATTGGACCGAAACTTGGAATCATGCAAGTTGAATAGTATGATGAATGAGACCTTTCAAGCATTGGAAAATCAAGACTAATTACTTGTTCACATGGATGTGTGAGTCAAGTGAAGGACTAAAGGGATCGAGTACACATTCTTGTGTACTGGTCATGTCCACCACAAAGCTCGTTAAGACTATTTGATTTACTAAAGCTTAGTAAATATGGTTATACTTACAAGTTTAAGTATAATTCTGAAACATTGGAAAAGTCTCAATGTATGGTAGAACGAATGGGAAGAATCAAATTAGTTAGAAAGATAAAAGTTTCTCAAATCTGAAAAGATGGGAGAGTACTTTAGTATCATGTTTGTGATCATCTTAATGATTTAGAAATCATATCACAATTAGTCCTCTAAAGGTCATCTTAGTGCATTATTATGACTAAGAAGAGGAGTCATGAATTGTTGAAATGGTTAGATCAGGAAGATGAGTCATACTTCGTTCCAAAACAATTCTTAGAGTCATACTCCAAGATTGTAACTGGAGTGACATATCTTAAAGAAAGGTTTAAAACACTTGTCAAATGTAAGAGTAAAAGTGTCCTACTCTTGTACATTTGAAATTGGTAAGTTGTGATGTTTTGGATAAAACAAAGACCAACTAAGGCCAATTGTGTGAAGTGTTTGTCTTGATAAAGAATCTGCACTATCTCTTGAATATTTGGCAAGATAGTCTTATATGTCAAGAGGATAGTGGGAGTCTTAAATATCCTAAAAAGAATTTCAAGAACTAATCAAGAATAAAACCTGAGGTTCTTCACTAGCACACGACTTGAGGTTTATAACCTATCGTGTTGACATATTCTGTGCCCATTCCAGTTAAAGTTGGCTTTGCATAGGAGTTCTGAAAGCTCTCAATTGGTTGTATAACAACTTGGAAGCAATGGCAGGCCCTGTACTGCCAGGTGGCAAGAAGTTAAGATTGCATAAGTTCAGTCCATATGAGTTTGGATTTGTCATTATCCTTGTCTTGTGACTATGGTTTTGACGATTCACATGGATAAGAACACATACACCATAAAATCTAAGGGTCATAAGGTTTCTCTTCGATTCATGAAAATGATGGTGAGGAAACACTTCCACCAAGTAGATTTGAAGTAGATGGCAAAAGGTCTAAACAATTGAGACTATGATTAAGGCATCCCTTTTCATAGTTCTGAAATTGTTTAGACACACATGCATGCTATCTAAGGAAAGGTGTATGATTTTGATAAAGTTTTATCAAAGCATCTCGTATCAGAAATCTGAACTTTGGTAAGAAAGTTAATAATGTATTGATTTCTAGAAGTCCAGCTGATTTCTGAGTACATGTCAAAGCTAGTGGGAGCATAAGTGTTATGCTAATAATCATCATGTTAGTGGGAGCATGATAATTATTGTTAGTGTTGCAAGTTAGCAATGTTAATTATAGAAAACAAAAGTTTCAATTCGTGAGGCTGCAGGGATTGAAAAAGTTGTTTTGCTATAATTAAGGGAGAGGATATACTTCATTTCAGTTCTAAAGGCTTAGATTGAGACCTTAATCATCTTTAGTCAAGAATATATATTTGAATTTCATGTTGGATTGGTTCAACTTAAAAAAAATTCTATATATTACGTTCTCAAAATTCGATTATGATTATGACATCCCTCTTCATAGTCAAATTTTGAAAACATGGCAAATAAAAATATTGTAGCGAAAGACTGGTCTAGAATCATGTCTTTATGTGAGACATCATGAATCGTGTACCATTTGCTTTGGGTACAGGATCGATTGCATGTGCTATAATATTTGTCATTTCTAAATTTTTCCAAATGCCCAGAGGCATTAAGAAGGGAAAAGGTCTAGAATTGGATATGACTAAAATGATTAAGCAATTGTCGAGGACAATCTAAGGTTTACCAAAGATTGGTTGATCAGGGACAGTTGGAAGTATAGTGCTAATTTTGGAAGGACCATATTGACATATTCTGAAAAGAGGCATCTCTTATTCAGAAGTGATAGTCAAAATGAGAATATGGAGTTGTCTTCATAGGTGGAAGTTATCTGTGTAAGATTAGAAAACTTAATGCAAGAAGCATGTCCAAAGCAATGTACTTTGAATATGAGACTTAGTTTCCATGGAGTTGATCTCCATTGGAATACCTTATAATGTCTGTTGACAAGTCTTTGTGACTTTGTACATATTCATTACAGGAGGGTCAGTGCATATAAGTTTAAAATCTAAACAGATTTCGATAAATGATATGAATTTGAAATTCTCACATTTTTCGATAAGGATTTGGGAGTGTGAAATTAGAATCATTGAAATTATGTTCAATTGGTTTATTTCAAAAAGTAAGGATCATAGACAAACATAGAGTGCATACTTGGTGTATGGCAAAGCTATTGTTTAAGAAAAACATAGTGTACATGCTTGGAGCATGGGACAACTAGTGTTTTTAATTCAAGTATAAAGTTGATAAAACCGAAACAATGAATAATGAGTAATCAGTATGGTGATAAATAAAAGTGTTTATTTATATTCGTAGGGTTTGATACCATATTTGATTCATTTATTCTTGTGTTTCACTTTGCATGTTTTGACTTCCAGAATAACTAAGTCGCTCTTCCTGAATGATTAAGTTATTCAAACCATCCACAGTCGGTCATATGTTGGAAGTAGATATGAATCAAGACTGTCATGGGTTGGTTTGTAGAGGTCCAAGTTGGTGGACAAAGTGGTGCTACAACACTCATGAGTGCTCATAAGTTCTGAGTATTGGATCCAACCCGCGCTCATTTGAATCACTTCATGGATTTTATCACGAGTGATCATGAGACGATAATATCTTATATTCTTCAAACCTAGAGATATGAGTTGTTACTATAAGTTGGTTATACATTGATTGCACGAAAACGCATTTGGTAACTCGATGTTATAAAATGTGCCTTTGTGTATGATTCAACAAGTAGTAGAACAAGCCATATGAGTCGAAGTTTATCCATTCCTTTTACCTTCGGCATAAAAGCGATATTTGTGGGCCCCTCGATGATTTAGCGATGACACATGTGAGTGCTTGGCCAAGCCAGGACTGATTTGATTTGTTAAATCAGTCAGTCATCATAAATCGAAAATCGGGAAACAACAAATGGACAGAGAGAATGATTATAATCCATGTCTCAGTCCATATGATATCTAGAATGGAGGAATATATGATCCCTTATCTAATGGACAAGTCATTGACAAGGTCAGAGTTCGACAGCGACTTTAAGAGCTATGATTGCCAGTTAGGTTTTGAAGTCATACTCAATAGTAGTTTTAGACTTATCCAAGTGGGAGACTGTTGGATTAATGTCTAAGTCCATAACTATATTTGGTATGTACTTGACCCGACCCGGCATGGTCCATTTGGGTTGCACTTCACCAGCATAATTTATATGGATAGTCTTTTGAGAATAGTATATTTATGATTTATATTAATATATTATAAATTCTAATATATTAATATGGAATCATATTATTTAATTAGTATTGATCAAGAATTAATTTAGAATTAATTAAGTGATCAAAAAGAACTAATTAAATATGGACTCTTATATATATGGAATGGGCCAAGTTCATTTAGGTTGGGCTAAGCTTTCATGGATGGTCCATGGAGCTTTTAACCCATGGATCCTATGTAAATGAAAGGTCATGGGTATTAGGGTTTACATGGATGTAACCCTAATCCTCCATAATATATAAAGGGGTCCTTGGCTCACAAAATTGGCACAAGTGTGTGAAAAAAAGTGTGGGCCGATTTTAGTGTGCATACACATTCTCTCAAGTTCTTCCAAGGTGTTTTGGTGATTTGTGATTCCATTTGAGGCTTCCACACTATTGGGGTTAAGCTCTTAAAGCTTGAAGACATCAAGCTACATCAAAAGGTATGTCATCTAACTAGAACTTTGTAGTATAGGTGCTTCATAATATGCTAGTTAGGATGAAACCTTGGAATAGTTAATATTTGCATGTATAATAGAGAAAACATAGATCCAAGGTTTATAGGGTTACGTGTACACCATAGGAGTGTTAGAATGCTCAAAAACCCAACAGGACTATCCATATATCTAAACTAAACTTGTTTTCTTCTTTTCAGATGTCTTCCAACAATGCTACTTCTGGCTCAAACCCTACTGGCGCATTCTCTCTCATGAATCATTATGGGAGAGTCATCTTTGATGGATCCAACTTTACTGACTGGATCAAAAACATCAGGATGGTCACTCGATACGAGAACAAGGAATAAGTTCTTGACAAGGAGCTTAAGGTACCTGAGCCAACTGCTACTCCTGAGGAGTTTGCTGAATATGAGGCACATGAAAGAGATGCTACAAAAGTGGCATGCATCATGATGGCCACTATGAGAGCCGAGCTCCAAAAGTCCTATGAGGACTACTATCCTTTTGAGATGCACCAGGATTTGATGGACCGCTACCATCAGAGTGCTCGTCAAGAGCGATATGAAATCATCTCCTCTATGATCACAACTCGAATGAAAGATGGTGAACGCATCACGGGCCACATGCAATAGATATTATTTTCCACTCCTTGCCTTCGTGTTATGATCAATTCCACATGACATACCACATTAACAAGGAGGAAGTTACACTTAGCAAACTTCAAGGACTCCTAAGGACCGCATAATCGGGTCTTAAAGGTAAGTCGGTTGTGACCACTCCTACTACTACTCCAAACTCAACACCTGTCCTGGGAATCATGAAAGGTAGAGGGAAGAAGAGGAAGAACCCTAAGAAGGGTACCCAGGGTAAGACCCTTGATGGCTCCTCTTCTTGCGGAACCAAGAAAGGTTTTGCTACACCTTCTTCTGATCCCAAAGAGGCTGAATGCTTCTATTGCTATGAAAAGGCGCACTGGAAGCGGAAGTGCCCAAAGTACCAGCAAGACTTGAAGGATGGGAAAGTCAAACCCAACCATGCAGGTATTTACACTATCTTATCTAATAACTCACCTATTCTAACTCTTGGGTCCTTGATACCGGTTGTGGTATACATATTTGTTCTGATTTGTACGGACTAAGAAGAAGTGAGAATGTGGACCATGGAAAGATAAACTTGATCATTGGGAATAGGAAAGTTTCACCTGTCACCAAGATTGGAGTTTATACTTTGTTGCTAAGTAGTGGGTTTACTTTAGATTTGAAAAAATGTTGTTATTCGCCAGAAATGGCAAGAAATGTTATTTCCTTTCATGCTTTGTACAAACAAGGTTTTACCTTTTCTTTTGATAATGAAATTGGTGGAATAAATGCTTTCTTTAATAATGTGTTTTATTTTAAAGCATTACCTTGTGATGGTGTGTATGAAGCTGTGTCTGTTGTAGATAATTTAGGAAATTATGTGTTATGTATTGATTCTACTAACGATAATAACTTGGATAATGCATCATTATGGCATTGTCGTCTTGGACATGTAAGCAAGAAACGCATAGGCTAACTCCAAAAGGATGGAGTTTTGGAATCATTTGACCTAAAGTCAGATGATAGTTGTGAATCATGTGTACTTGGAAAAATGAAAAAGTCACCCTTCACAGGTTCTTGTGCTAGGGGTGAAGGTTTGTTGGATCTAGTGCACACGGATGTGTGTGAACCCTTTAAAACTGCCACAAGGGATGCTAATCGTTATTATGTGACTTTTACAGATGATTATAGTAGATATGGATATGTCTACTTAATCAAGCATAAGTCAGAGACTTTCGAAAGGTTTAAAGAGTTTAAACAGGAAGTCAAGAATCAATTAGGCAGGAACATTAAGATGCTTCGATCCGATCGCGGTGGTGAGTATCTTAGTACTGAGTTCCTCGACTATCTGAGGGAATGTGGGGTTGTCTCACGATTGACACCTCCCAGGACACCACAGTTGAATGGTGTAGCTGAGAGGCGTAATCGAACCTTGTTGGACATGGTTCGTTCGATGATGAGTCGAGCTACGCTACCAATCTCATTTTGGGGGTATGCCTTAGAGACTGCCGCCCATATCCTTAATCTGGTCCCTACAAAGAAGGTTGCCAAAACACCTCACGAGATATGGACTGGAAAAGTTCCTAATCTAGCGTACATCAAGATTTGGGGTTATGAGGCTTTCGTGAGACACGAGACTCACGACAAGCTCGAACCTAGAAGTGAGAGGTGTATTTTCATCGGCTACCCACAGAAATCCTTTGGTTACCTCTTCTACAGACCTAGTAAGAATGTGGTCTTTGTAGCAAGGAGGGGTGTCTTTCGAGAAAGAGAGTTCATAAGCTAAGGAAACAGTGGGAGGCAAATTGACCTTGAAGAAATTCAAGAGTCAAGTGGTGAAGGAACCTCAAACCCTAGCAGTCAACTTGAGGAGGAAACTCCTATTGATCCAATTGACGAATCCGCACCTCTGAGGCGTTCCACAAGAGTTAGGAATGCACCTGAGCACTACTATGGTTTCCATATTACTGCGGAAGGTGAGACACTTATCAGTGATGAGACATTGGTAAGTCTGGATGAACCTAACAGCTATGCAAAAGCCATGGCAGGCCCCGAGTCTGCTAAATGTAAAGAGGCAATGGACAGCGAGATACAGTCCATGTATGACAATCAGGTTTGGGACTTGGTTGACAATGTACTAGGTCGCAATACAGTTGGGTGCAAATGGATCTTCAAGAAGAAGACCGTCATGGATGGTAATGTACACACTTATAAGGCATGGTTGGTTGCAAAAGGTTTTTCTCAAACTCCGGGAGTTGATTATGATGAGACCTTTTCACCAGTGGCCAAGATAAAGTCTATTAGAGTATTGTTAGCCATAGCTGCATTTCATGACTATGAAATATGGCAAATGGATGTCAAAACCGCTTTCCTCAATGGCAAGTTGGCTAAGGATGTTTACATGAATCAGCCAGAGGGTTTTGTAAGTACAAAATACCCTAATAGAGTGTGTAAGAAATCCATTTATGGATTAAAGCAAGCACCTCGCAGATGGAGTTTTTTCGTTGATGAGAAAGTCAAAGAGTTTGGCTTTCGAGGAATGAATATGAATCTTGTGTATATGTCAAGGCTAGTGGGAGTATAGTTAGCTTTTTGGTACTGTATGTGGATGACATACTACTCATAGGAAATGACATCCCGACCTTGTAGGAAGTGAAGTCCTGGCTGGGGAAGTGTTTCACTATGAAAGACCTAGGAGAAGCTGCCTATATTCTAGGGATAAGGATTCTGAGAGATCGGAGTAAAAGACTAATTGGACTTAGTCAGAGTACATACTTGGAGAAGGTGCTGAAGAGGTTCAGCATGCAATATTCCAAGAAAGGAGAGTTACCCATCTAGAGTAACGCTAGACTGAGTAAGACTTAGAGCCCGAGTACCAAGGTTGAGATAGCAAAAATGAGTCGAGTACCTTATGCTTCTGCAGTAGGCTCGATCATGTATGTTATGACATGCACTCGCCCTGATGTAGCCTTTGCTTTGAGCATGTTTAGCAGGTATCAGGGGAACCCTGGTAAGGCTCACTGGACAGCGGTAAAGAATATTCTCAAGTACATGCGGAGGACTAAGGACTGGGTCCTTACCCTTAGTGGGAGTGATGACTAGAGAGTTGTAGGGTATAGTGATGCTAGCTTCCAGACTGATAGGGATAATTTCCGCTGTCAGTCGGGCTGGGTCTTTACCTTAAACGAAGGAACTATCTCTTGGAAAAGTTCCAAGCAGGAGACAGTGGCTGATTCAACTTGTGAATCAGAGTATATAGCGGCAAGCGAGGCAGCAAAGGAGGCGATATGGCTGAAGAACTTCATTAGAGATCTTGGAGTTGTACCAACTATTATGGAGCCTATGGAAACCTTCTGTGATAGTGAAAGTGTTGTTGCCTTAGAAAAGGAACCAAGGGATCACGGGAGATCCAGACACATTGACAGAAAATACCATTTCATCAGACATCATATAGAAGAAGGACTCATCGTGGCAAAGAGGGTATCATCGGATGAGAACCAGGCAGATCCCCTCACGAAGGGACTGGGTAGGGTTAAGCATCTCCAGCATGCAAGGAGCATAGGGCTGAAGGACGATATGAGTTTTAGTAGTTAGATAATTTTGAAATATGTAAAGTGTAATTGACATTCGATGATGAATAAAAGTTGTGTTTATTTATGAGTAAAGTGTTGCTATCTTTTGTCAATCGTTTACTATTATTTCTTTTGCATGTTTTGACTTCCAGAATATTTATGTTGTGTTTACATATTATTCAAATTATCCACAGTCAGTCATATGTTAGAAGTAGATATGAAGTAAGACTGGCATGGGTTGGTTGTAGAGGTCTAAGATGTTGGACATGGCCTCAACACTCATGAGTGCTCATAAGTTCTGAATATTGGATTCAACCCACGCTCGGTAGTATCACTTCATGGAATTTATATCGAGTGATCGCGAGACGGTAATATCATATAAGTCTTCAAGCCTAGAGATATGACGTGTTGACTATGAGTTAGTTATGCATTGATCGTGCGAAAACGCATTGGTAACTCGATGTTATAAAACGTGCGTTTGTGTGTGATTTAACAAGTAGTAGAACAAGAATATGAGTCGAAGTTTATCTGTTCCTTCTTTGATTAGAAGCGATATCTAGGCCCCTCAATGATTTTGTTTTGACCCATGTACCGGGCCCGGTCAGAACTAAGTTGATGTGTTCAATTAAGTTCTATGTCAAACAAATCAGAAATCATGAAACAAACTGATGGACAAAAGTAAGACACTGTTCCATGTACTTGTCCGGCTGATATCTAGAACAGAGGATTATATGATCACTTATCTGAAATGGTGTACCATCATCTTCTCAGTTCCGAGAAACCTTGAAAAGAGCTATGATTGCTGATCGGTTCCTGAAGTCATACTTGTAGTTATAGTTATTAGACTTATCCAAGTGGGAGACTGTTGGATAAGGTGTCTAAGTCCATAACTATTTCTGGTATGTACTTGACCTGACCCGGCATGGTCCATTTGGGTTGCATGGCATCGTGCATTTGGATAGACTAAATGAGAGAAATAACACTTGTGGTTTATTAATATATTATAAGTTCTAATATATTAATAGTATTATTTAATTAGTATTGATCAAGAATTAATCTAGGATTAATTAAGTGATCAAAAGATGACTAATTAAATATATGGGTTGATTATGTAAATCATCCATAACTTATATAGTGGGCTAAAAGGCTCCATGTATAATCAAGTTGGGTTAAACCCATTGGATGCTCCATGGAGGCTCCATGGGAGTTACAAACCAATGGGTCATGGAAATAAAGAGTCATTACACATTAGGGTTTACATGGTGTAACCCTAGATGTGACACACTATATAAAGTGCATATCATTCACCAAAATCGGCTACACATAGAAATATAGAGGGCTTGGCCGATTTTTGCAAGTGTTACACTTCTCTCAAGTTTACTCCAAAGCATTTGGTGATGCGTGAAGCATTTGAGGCATCACACTTGGGGTGCTAGGCTCTCAAGGTTTTCAAGGAATCAAATCATCAACAAAGTATGTTATTCTAGCAATTCTTTTAGTTAAAACTTCCCCATGTATGCTAGATAGGTTTATGAACCTTGGAAAAAGTATTTTGCATGTATTTTAGACAAACATAGATCCAAGGTTTTCTAGGGTTGCATGTACACTTAGGAGTGTTAGAATTACTCAAAACCCATCACTTGGATCCATGGGTTCAAACATACCAAGGAGCATCCATGGAGCATCTTATGCGTTTTAGCCCAACTTGACAATCCATGGAGCATTAGCCCACTATACAAGTATGGGTGATTTACACAATCAACCCATATATTTAATTAGTCTTCTTTTGATCACTTAATTAATTCTAGATTCATTCTCGATCAATACTAATTAAATAATCTTATTAATATATTATAACTTATAATATATTAACAAACCTTTAGTGTTATTTCTCTCATTATAGTCTATCCAAATGCATGATGCCATGCAACCAAAATGGACCATGCCGGGTCGGGTCAAGTCTTACCAATTATAGTTATGGACTTAGACATTAATCCAACAATTACCACACTGTTATTTGATATTGTGATATGTTAGAACAACATGCTAGTGATAGACAAATGTTCTTCAGCAATTGCATGATAGAGTTGCCTGATTATATACGGCCTCATAGCCTAGGTTTCTTTCTTATATGAAATTGACATCATTATTCTGTTCACTTGGTGTGTGCATCATAGTTGTACATAACAAAGATTCTATAGCCTGAGAATGTTTGATTTAGCTTTACTTCCTTTTCTTGTATGATTAAGGGCTCACAGTAGAGTCAAGTATTCGACTGTCTATAGGATCCAACATTATGTATGATTAGAATGCACGAGTGGTTGCAGGCTTCGTGGAAGTTTCATGAGTGGGTGCATATATATTTGGGCATCGTGAAGAATGATTAGCCACTCTTGAGAGAGTAAGGCCAGGGTGAAGGTGCATCCGAGATGCTTGAAGATAGCGATCGAGAATTTCGTAAGAGGATCTGCCTTATTTTATTGTATCTTAGTGTCGGTCATCTTCGTTGCTCGAATGCTACTTGCTTTGTTCTTTATGAGACTCACATTGATGTGAGCCAACTATTAAACGAACACATTAAGTTACATACAATGGAGGTTAAATAATATTAGAATGAAAGATTTGGCCCAATTGTGCAGCTCTCGTTTGAGTCTAACCATTGTATGATTGGGTCCTTTAGTCGAAGGATTATTTAAGTTTTGTTGCATGTAATTATATTCACGAAGTAGTTGGCTGACATTGATTGGAGCCCTTCAGCAGCTGATAGCAGGGGAGGTGGCGAAATCCTTGGAGAACATAGGAGGTATTTTAGTGCGGTTGTTTTGCTGTTGAGCAGGTATCTGGAGTATTATTACGAGTAGGTCTTAGAGGACCTAAGAGGATTCTTGAGGAAAGTATCGATAGGTGTAGAAGGTAGTCTTGGGCTTGTACTATTGGAAGCACAGGATCCATACTCGATTCGAGGGGAGTTTCGGGGATTCTAAGGGCTGGTCTGGAAAGAGTGCATGGTTTGATACCTTGATTCGTGGCAGTAGTTTCGTATCTGTCGATCTTATGGTTTTGGTTACTCAGGCATGAGGATGGGTTTGGTAGTTGTTTTGGGCCCCAACGACGATATCAGTTTGGGTTGACTGGTGCAGAGCTAAATGATTTTATTGGTTTCGAGGCCTCAAGGGTTTTGCTCGAGACCGCCCTTTCGAGTCATGGGACTCAAGAATGGAACGATTGTTATGATGAATGGATTGGAATGTCACTATCTATAGTGGGGATTTTTTCCTTTCAGTTTTCCGAGTTCGGATGAGTGATCAGGCTTGACACTAACATAGTTGGGATGTAAACCCAACATGTAGCCAGTTGGTTGCAATGTTCGGCGACAATATATTGGCGTGGGAATACGCAGGAGGATTGATGTTGTATGGATTCTTAGTAATGCAATAAAGGTTCTGTTTTCCTTGGTTATAGGAAAGTCAGGTATCAGATTGACGATTAGGATTGCAGACAATAAGTGTATGTTTTAGATCGTAATTCGGTGCGTGTGTATGCATTTGCATGAAATCGCTAAGTTATAGTGGTTATAATTAGGAATTTCAGACGTCTTCAGTTGAATCCAGAATTCTCTAAGGATTTGATTGGTCCTTATCTGGAAGACCATCCTGTGTGTTATTCATTCCAGGGTCAAGGATGGTCGTACCTGGTTGAGCCAGTTGAGTTATGGTTTTGTTTCAACATTAGTGGGTGGTAGTTCGAACCCTAAGTGGGGGGTGAGGGGGAACTGGGTATTCTGCTTGGAGGATCATCGATCCGTTCGAGTTTGTGGTATTAAGAGGATTGTTCATAGGGATCTGCGGTGCGAGTATCTGGGATCTCGATTCATGATTTGGTCGAGGCAGCGGTATAGTAGGTGGCGATCGGATGTATATGTTCATGAAACACATGAATTCTCCCTCAGCAGAAAGTGGTTAGTTAGGGGATCGTTGCAGTTATTGGTTCCTTTTGGGGGTGCCAATGAATAGATGAGGAGTTGCTGGGATGACTCAAGTTGAGTGTCGGTTCTTGAGGAATTTGTCAACTTGTTGTATGGATTTTTAATCATAGTCTAGCTTGGGCAAAGGTCAATCAGGGAATCAATTTCAGAATTGGGTACATTCAACTCCGTGCAGGTTTTGGTTCATTAGATCTAATGTCAATGTGTCCTCGATCATTGGTCGTTTCGTTCATCATTCATCGCAGATTCTCCGAAAGTTTCAAAGTTGTCACAGTTGAAGTTCACGGAATGTGTCAAACTATCATCAAGCTAAGTATGTTTTATGTTCCTTTGGCCTCTGGCTATGTTTGTTGGATTAGGTGTCTAAGCCCATAACTATAACTAGTATGTACTTGACCCGATTGTAGCATGGTCCTTTTGGGTTGCCTTCACCAGTGCAATTTGATAGGATGAATTTTGAGAATAAGGTTATTTATGGTTTATTAATATATTACAAGTTTAATATATTAATACAAAATTATTTAATTAGTATTGATCAAGAATTAATTTATTAATTTTGTGATCAAAAGAGACTAATTAAATATACGGGGATTGATTATGCAAATCAATCATTCTTGTACTGTGGGCTAATGATCCATGATTATGGGCTAAACTAATCCATGTATAGTCCATGGAGGTTAAACCCATGGAGCATCAGAATGTAGAAAGTCATGGGTTATTAGGGTTTACCAAGTGTAACCCTAGAATCTCCAACACTATAAATAGAACCCTCCATAGACGAAAATCGGTTGCCTCTTCTTTTGGAGATAAATAGCTTATTCTCTTAAATCATCCTCTTGCATATTGGTGTTTGTGAACCATTAGTGGCATAACACTTGCGGTGCTCAAGCTTTCAAGGGTCAAGAACTACAAGTCCTTCAAAAGGTATGTCATCTAACTAGATATTTTATTCATTTGGCAATTTGTATGCTAGTTAGGAAAATGCTTTGGAAAAATTGAAAATATGCATGTATAATAGATAAAATATAGATACAAAGAATTTAGGGTTGCATGTGCACCATAGGAGTGTTATAGTGCTCAAACCCCAACAGTGGTATCAAAGACTAGGATTGTTTTCCATTATATTTGATGCTTACTTGTTTTTCAAACTGAAAAAGTCGAATTTTTTGCCTCTGACTGGTGAACACGCCGAGTACATGAACAGACTCGACGAGTCCACTCCGTAACAGAGCAACTCGGCGAGTCCAGTTCATGTACTCGACTAGTTGAAGGCTCTGTTTGCAGATTTTCGACTTTCTTGGCTTGGTTTGGATTTGGATCATTGGAAATGTTTTTTTATGATATGGTAGTGCTTGTACTCATTCAACCACAAGATTATTGTCAAAGATTTAAAATAATTTTTGTTTTTATGTGATAAACAAAATTGCATTCAAATTGTTTGACTAGAAATTATATTGCCTATGAGTTTACTTAGATCATGAATTATTTGATAATTTAGTTCTTAGAAAAGATGATCTAAATGCATTTTAATGACATCTATAACTTGTCCTCAAGTTATGGAAAATGAAAGGTCACATACATTAAAATCCTATTAAAATCATATGTTATGAATGTGAAGAGTTTTGACAAGTTTTAAAACTTGCCCTCAAGTTTTTGAATTTGGAGAATCACACTAATGAAACTTTAATTCCAAACCCTAGAGTTTTAAAAGTTTAATTTCAACCCTTATAAGTTTAATATATATATATATATATATATATATATATATATATATATATATATATATATATGTGTGTGTGTATGTATAAGATAAAGTCGGTCTTACCGTTAGTAGGCCTCATTCACGAAGCTGGTCTATAACGGGGGTATAAGTTTACTACCTATAAAATGGTAGTTTAATGGGTGTCCACTCTCACCCACCACTTCCTCGACTGGTGGTGGGTCGTTAGCCGAACGGGTAGAATAGGACATTAATTCTCCCTCATTAAAAGTACAATGATAAAAAAATATAAAGTAACTAAACTTTTATTAAAATTCTCAATCTTAGTTACTTTAGGAAAATGTGAAATGCTGCTAATCCATGAAATTTCACTTTGCACCTTGTTAAGTCGTTACTGGAGCGTATGTGCTTAACCGACACACTAATCTGGGACTGAAAATGTGTGGCAAAGGGTAACTTGGTGATAATCATAGATCAATAAGAGCGTGTGGTTAACCGGCACATTGATTAGGTGATTTGTAACATTGGGTGTACCAAGCTAATTTGCATGGTTATTCACTCCTTCTTTGTGATCCTCGGCATCCCAGTCACAAACTTGAAGGGCACAATCGAGATTTAAACATGTCGTTGAAAAAGTTCAATGAATCTCAAAGATTTAGGAATTTCAAATCCAATTAAAACATAATAATCTCTTTTGTTTTTTCATGGTGGAAATTGGTAAATCGTCATTTACCTACCTTCAAATATTCTATAATTCGATTACGGCATCCCTCTTCGCAATTGTAGAATATTGTGTTGGATCCTAGCCTTAATATTTCATATTGGGTGTAATATTAAGGATTATCACTTAATCTAAACTTTGTTCTTCTTCTTTTAAAGATGTTTATCCCAAACAATGCTTCCAACCCAATTCCTTCAGGCTCTTTCTCACTAATGAATCTATGTGGGAGGGTCATTTTCGATGGCTCGAATTTCAATGACTGGATTCGAAACATCAGGGTGGTATTCGCTATGCGGACAAAGAATATGTCCTGAACAAATCGCTAAACACACTACTCATGAGAGGGATGCGACAAATGTGTCATGTCTTATGATTGCAACCATGACTGTTGAGCTGAAGAAGTCCTATGAGGACTATTATCCTTTTGAAATGTATCATGATTTGAGGGAAAGATACCGTCAAAGTGCTCGGAAGGAGAGGTATGAGATCATTGCCTCCATGATCATAACCAAAATGAGGGATGGTGAACCCATAACGACCCACTTGCAGAAAATGCAGAGATTCGTGGACCGCTTGCTAAAATTAAATGTCAATTTTGATGAAGAGTTGGCCATAGATATTATTCTACACTCTTTACCTTCTTCTTATGATGAGTTTCGTATGACTTACCATATGAACAAGGAGGAGGTCACTCTTAGCAAACTTCAAGGCCTTCTTAGGACTGAAGAAAGCAACCTGAAAGGAAAAACGGTTGACTTTACTCCTACCACTACTTATGCCCCTGTTCTGGCAATCAGACATGGGCAGGGAAAGAAAAGGAAGGCTCCCTACAAGAGCCGCAAGGGAAAGTCTCTTGATGGATCCTCTTTAAGTGGCACCAAAGTTGGTTCTGTTAATCCCTCTTCCAATCCGAAGGAAGCAGAGTGCTTCCACTGTCAGGATAAAGGGCACTGGGAACGAAGGTGCCCCAAGTACTTGCAAGACATTAAGGATGGGAAGATCAAACCCTCATTTGCAGGTATTTACACTATTCAATTTAATAACTCATCACATGCTAATTCTTGGGTCCTTGATACAGGTTGTGGTACTCACATTTGTTCTGATTTGCAGTGACTAAAAATAAGTACGGATGTGGAGCACGGGAAGATAAACTTAATCATGGGAAATAGGAAAGTGTCGCCTGTGACCAATATTGGAGTTTATTCTTTATTGCTTAGTAATGGTTGAAATTTAGATTTGAATAATTGTTGCTACTCGATCGATATGGCAAGAAATGTTATTTCCTTTCACAGTTTGTATAAACAAGGTTTTACCTTTTCCTTTAATAATGAAAATGGTGGTATTTATGCTTATTGTAATGGTGTATTTTATATTGAAGCATTACCTTGCAATGGTATATATGAAACCGTGATGGTCGTAGATAACTTATGAAATAATGTGTTGAATATTGATTATTCCAATGATTTGGATAAGGCATGCTTGTGGCATTGTCGTCTTGGACATGTCAACAAGAAGCATATAGACCAACTCCAAAAGGATGTAGTTTTGGAGTCATTCGACTTAAAGTCAGATGACACTTGCGAATCTTGTTTACTTGGAAAGATGACCAAGTCACCCTTCACTGGTACTTGTGAAAGGGGTGAAGGTCAATTGGACCTCATACATACTGATGTGTGTGGGCCATTCAGAATTGCCACAAGGGATGCTAACCGCTTCTATGTGACTTTTACTGATGATTATAGTAGATATGGGTATATTTACTTAATCAAGCACAAGTCAGAAACCTTTGAAAAGTTCAAAGAGTTTAAGCAAGAAGTGGAGAATCAATTGGGCAGGAAGATCAAGATGATGCGATCCGATCGTGGATGAGAGTATCTTAGTATCGAGTTCCTTGACTATCTTAAGGAATGTGGAATTGTTTCACAATTGACGCCACCTAGGACATCACAGCTTAATGGTGTGGCAAAGAGGTGCAATAGAACCTTGCTAGACATGGTTCATTCCATGATGACTCGAGCTTCGTTACCTATCTCATTCTGGGGGTATGCCTTAGAGACTGCCGCCCATATCCTTAATCTAGTCCCTACCAAAAAGGTTTCCAAAACACCTCACGATATATGGACAGGGAAAGTTCCCACATTATACCACATCAAAGTTTGGGATTGCAAGGCTTTTGGGAGAAAAGAAACTCACGACAAACTCGAATCGCAGAGTGAGCGATGTATTTTCATCGGCTACCCACATAAATCCTTTGGATATCTCTTCAACAGACCGAGTGACAATGTTGTCTTCGTTGCGAGGAGAGGAGTCTTTCATGAGAGAAACTCATAGGCCAAGGAAACAGTGGGAGGCAAATTGACCTTGAAAGAGCTTCAAGAGTCAACCAGTGAAGGAACCTCAAAAACTAGCAATCAACCTGAGGAGGAAACTACAGTTGATCCACTTGACGAGTCCTTACCTCTGAGGCATTCCAGTAGAGTTAGAAATACACCTGAGTTTTATGGTTTCCATATTACTACTGAAGGTGATACATTTATCAGTGATAGAACACTGGTAAATTTGGATGAACCTAACAACTACAAAGAAGCCGTGGCAGGCCCCGAGTCTGCAAAGTGGAAAGAGGCAATGGACAGCGAGATTCAATCCATGTATGACAATCAAGTTTGGAACTTGTTTAATAATGTACCGGGTCGAAAGACAGTCAAGTGTAAATGGATCTTCAAGAAGAAGACTGGCATGGATGGGAAAGTACCCACATATAAGGCGTGACTGGTTACGAAGGGCTTTACTCAAACTCCAGGAGTTGACTATGATGAGACCTTCTCACCAGTAGCGAAGATTAAATCAATAAGGGTTATGCTAGCCATAGTTGCATTTCATGACTATGAAATATGGCAAATGGATGTCAAAACCGCTTTCCTTAATGGAAAGTTGGCTAAAGATGTTTACATGAGTCAGCCAGAGGTTTTTGTCAATGCAAAGTACCCTAATAGAGTGTGTAAGTTTGAGAAATCCATTTATGGATTGAAACAAGCATCTCGCATATGGAATATTCATTTTGATGAGAAAGTCAAAGAGTTTGGATTTTCGAGAAGCAAGGATGAGCCATGTGTATATGTCAAGGCTAGTGGGAGTATAGTGAGCTTTCTGGTATTTTATGTAGATGACATACTACTCATAGGAAATGACATCCCAACCTTGCAGGAGGTCAAGTCCTGGCTTGGGAAGTGTTTCGCTATGAAGGAACTCGGAGAAGCTGCCTATACCCTAGGGATAAGGATATTGAGAGACAGAAGTAAAAGGCTAATAGGACTTAGTCAAAGTATCTACTTGGACAAGGTGTTGAAACATTTCAGCATGGAGAATTTCAAGAAAGGTGAATTACCTATCCAAGGCAATGTCAAACTGAGTAAGACTCAGAGTCCGAGTACAGAGGCTGAAATAGTAGAAATGAGTCATATACAATATGCTTCTGCAGTTGGTTCGATCACATATGCTATGACTTGTACTCGCCCTGATGTGGCCTTTGCTTTGAACATGGTCAGTAAATATTAAGGGAATCCTAGTAAAGCTCATTAGACTGCGGTTAAGAACATTCTTAAGTACCTATGGAGGACTAAGGATTGGATCCTTACCCTCGGTGGGAGTGATGACTTGAAAGTGACAGGGTATTGCGACGCCAGCTTCCAAACATACATAGATAATTTCTGCTCTCAGTCGGGCTGGGTGTTTACCCTGAATGGAGGAGCAGTGACATGGAAAATTTCCAAGCAGGAAACCGTAGCTGATTCAACGTGCGAATCAGAGTACATAGCAGCAAGCGAAGCATCGAAGGAGGAGATATGGTTGAAAAACTTCATTGGAGACCTTCGAGTCTCTTCATCCCTAAAGGAGCCAATGGAGATTTTTTGCGATAATGAAGGTGTGGTTGCCTTAACCAAAGAACCGAGAGATAATGGTAGATCCAAGCATATCGACAGAAAGTACCACTTCATAAGACATCAAGTAGAAGAAGGGCACCCCGTGGTAAAGGGGGTATCGTCAGATGACAACCCAGCACATCCTCTTAAAAAAGGACTGACTAGGGTTAAGTACTTGCAGCATGCAAGGAGCATTGGGCTAAATTGTAATTGACATTTGATGATTGAATAAAAGGAGTTTTATTTATAAGTAAAGTCACTGTCTTGTGTCAATTATTTACTATTATTTCACTTTGCATGTTTTGACTTCCGGAATAATAAAATTTTGATTATTATTATTATTATTCAAACTATCCACAGTCGATCATACGTTGGAAGTAAGTATGAAATAAGACTGTCATGAGTTAGCTTGTAGTTTGTCTAAGGAGTTAGACATAGCAAAAGTGTGCTACACCATTCATGACTGCTCTTGAAATAAGATTTGAATATTGGATTCAACCCGCGCTCACCTGAATCACTTCATGGAATTTATCACGAGTGATTGTGAGATGATAATATCATATAATCTTCAAACCAATATATATGTGTCGCACCCCAAAACTGAGAACGGCGGAATACGTTCTGGGGTGGAGGACATCATGTACAGTATCATAACAATGCATAATAGTAAAGACAAGCAACAACATCCATTGCATTTATATAATAATTGTAATACAAGCGTGTTCTGTACAGTTTGTTAGACACCAAAAGTATAATCAAAATAAATAGGAGTCTTGTATGTGCTCCATCTTCTCAAAGCTGCATCTGTACCTTTCTACTGATGACCTGAGAATACAAGTTATTTTGAAAGCGAGTATCAGCATAAAGCTGGTGAGTTCATGAGTATTTAGTGTCATTGCTTGTATAAAAATGATTACAACCATGTAGTATAATAATTGATCTCAATGTTGGAAAATAGTATGCTCCCTAGGAAAACCCTATGTTTTCCAGTAAAAGTGGTCTTCTACCAAGACCCGATTGTATGTATGTTTGATCCTTTGAAATGTAAAAGTTTTCCCAGAGAAACTATTAGTAGGAAAATATAGTTTTAGACTTCATTCATGTAAAGTAATTGGGAAAATAGTGTTTTACCCCAGCAGTATCACTGCCAGCTAATAAAATGAAAATGCAGACTCCAGGTAGTATTAAATGTACAATACACCCCGGGGAGTCTGTTTTGCCTTTAATTCTTAATGTATTAATTAAAGGTCGAAATGTGAACTTGTATGTAACCATGCTGATTGACGATCGAATCCCTGATGACCCTCCGAGTCATCTGTAGAAATGTGACATTTTGTCACCCCTAGGCCTAGTCGGCTCGGACTGTAGCTAGCAGTCGGGATGTGGGAGTGTCTGTCCCGTATAGATCTATACACATAATGCCCGCTCTCCCTCCAGGAGACTCTGGTTACACGGTGATAGCACAGTGAAGTGTCGTATCGAGAGATAGTATGTCACATTCTGTTGTAGTATGTTCTCTTTGTATAATGTATAATGTACTTTCTGGTATAGTGTATAGAGTGTTCTCTTGTATAGTATATAGTATTCTCTTTTTATAGTGTTTAACATGTATTGACTCATAACTGTTCGGACTCTGGTAAGTACCATTGTAATAGTATACACGAGTAGTAACCCTTAACTATACCTATTATAGTTAAATAGTAAGGTTGGTTGCATGCCTTTGATACATAAAGGTATTGAACTGAAGTGAAGACTTTAATATTCAACACGAATATATATAATATATAACTAAGAATTCAACGACCGTCGGACAGATAACAATATACCCTAAGTCCACAATCAAACAAGAACAGGAAGTAAGGTGAGTCATCAGTCCTAAGTCCTTCAAGTCTTACTTATATAAATATATTGGTGTAGATATGGTTTGGGAACAGAAGGAGTTTTAAAAGAGTTTAGAAATATTTATATAACAATTTAACATGAAAATGAGTTTGATAAACGCTTAAAGCAGTTTTGTTGGTAAAGCAGTTTAAAGTATAAAAAAAATCCTTTTGGTTGCAAGTTATAAATCATGTGTGATTGATACTATAACTTGATTGATTCAACTTGTATTCCCCCCCCCCAATAAAAGCATTTAAAAACATTTAAAAGGTTGATTAAGGGGTATGAACTCACCTGCAGTGAGTGAAGCGGATGGTAGTGCTGAGTAAGATGTTAGGTGTCAAGTGAGGACTTGAACGCACCCAATGATCCTATGTAACATGTAGTGATACATAAATGTATCTAATTAGTTATTTAATCACTAATTAAGTATGTAATGACGCTCCAATGCAAGAAAACACTTGGTTTAAAGTGCTAAGAGTGTTAAAGGTTGCTTCTAAGGAGTGTATGACCTCACTATGGAGTTTACACCTCAATTGGTAGTCCCTAAGGATGTTTACGGTTTCTTGACCATTTCCCCATGAGTTTACGGCCGTAAACTCATGGTAATGGTGTATTTGTGTGATTTAAGGCTTCATGCTTCACAAAGAAGGGTCCTAGGGTTGAATCAAAGGTTTAGGAAGTGATTGGGGCTAGAAATGGACACTTCTTGGAGTTTACGGTCCTTGGACCACTCCCTTGGGAGTTTACGGCCGTAAACACATGAGTTTACGGTCGTAAACTCATTTTGGTTCATTTCTCTTGTGCTTTGGTGGTTCTAGGCTATGCATGCAAGGTTCTAGTCACTTATACAAGCATAGGAAGGTTTTTAAGGCACTTAAACACCCTTAGAAGGTGTTTACGGTTTTGGGAGGCCTTCTCAAACCGTAAACTCATGTTTGCACCATTCAATCCATGTTTTAGGGTTCTAAGATCATTCCAGCAAGTTTCTAGGTCATTAGGCAAGCATTGAAGAGGGTTTGGGGCATCAAAACCCCATTTTGAGGTGTTTACGGTTCATGAATGTTCATGGACCGTAAACTCATGTTTACCCCCAAAAAGTCATGATCTTGGGGTTTTAAGTTCATGAATGCAAGTTTCTAAGCCATACCTAAACACTAGAAGAGGTTTGGAAGGGTTTTGGGGCTTCAAAACCCCCTTATGGGAGTTTACGGTTTTGGGAGGTGTTCCCAAACCGTAAACACAAGTTTTTGGGTCCTTTGGAGAGTTTGACCCACAGATTTGTATGCATGTTAAGTTAAACAACAAGCTAGGAAGGATTACTTACGATTTTGGAGCTTGAATGAGTCATTCTTGAGCAAAAATCCGATTTTTAGACAGAGAGTGTAGAGAGAGAAAGTTCTAAGATGGGAAAAGACTCAAATGGTGGCCACTCAACCTTTATATAGGCCTTGAGTTAGTGGTCAGGTGGGGACACACCCAATCCTGACATTAAACGGAGTTTAAGATTTTTCCCGATTAAGTGACCATAACCCGACTTAGTCGTAAACTAGAAATTTTTCCAAAGGATTATCGAGGGTATTATATGTGATTTTATTGATTTCCTACACATAGGAAATTATGACAGTAACCCTAGATGAATTATTTAACTTAAAAGTTAATGGACAATTGTTAATAATAAAATAAGTTTTATTAACGGAAAGGGTTACAGTGACGGAATAAATTTCGGGTTGTCACATCATCCCCCCGTTAGAGGGAATTTCGTCCCGAAATTAGAGTTCAAGGAACTAAGTTATTATACAATAACTAAGTAAAAAGATGAGGATATTTAAGTCTCATTTGATCCTCGCGCTCCCAAGTGAACTCCGGTCCTCGCTTGGCGTTCCAGCGAACCTTCACAATTGAGATGCGGCTTTGTTTCGTTCGTTTGACCTCTCGGTCCATAATTTCCACGGGTTCTTCCACGTAGTTGAGGCTTTCGTTGATCTCGATCTCGTCGAGTGGGATTACAAGAGTCTCGTCGGATAGACACTTTTTCAAGTTCGAGACGTGGAAGGTAGGATGTACATTACTAAGTTCGTGGGGTAGGTTGAGTTTGTACGCTACGGGGCCGATTCTGGCGAGAATCTCAAAAGGCCCTATGTATCTTGGATTCAGCTTTCCACGCTTTTCGAAGCGTATCAAGCCTTTCCAGGGTGAGACTTTCAAAAGGACTCTGTCTCCCACCTGGAATTCCAAAGGTTTCCTTCGTTTGTCTGCGTAGCTTTTCTGTCGGTCTCTGGAGGCTTTCAATCGTTCACGGATCTGAACGATCTTCTCCGTTGTTTCCCGAATGATCTCTGGACCTATGAGAGTGCTTTCAGGAACTCGTCCTTTAGCTAATTGAGTGTCACCCACCTCAGCCCAGCACAGGGGGGACCTGCACTTTCGGCTGTAGAGGGCTTCGTATGGAGCAACTTTGATGCTCGTGTGATAACTGTTGTTGTAGGAAAATTCGACGAGGGGTAAGTGGGTATCCCAAGCCTTACCAAAATCGATCACACAGGCTCGCAGCATATCTTCCAGAATTTGGATGGTTCTCTCACTTTGTCCGTCAGTCTGAGGATGGTAGGCTGTACTCATGTCCAGCCTCGTTCCCAGGGAGCTTTGTAGGGACTGCCAGAACCTCGAAGTGAATCTGCTATCCCTATCGGAGATAATAGGTATAGGAACACCATGCAGTCGTACGATCTCCCTGATGTATGTTCTTGTGAGTTTCTCCATCTTGTCAGTTTCTTTGATGGGTAGGAAGTGTGCGGACTTGGTCAATCTATCGACGATGACCAATATGGTATCAAGCCACCCGTTGTCTTGGGTAGCTTGGTTATGAAGTCCATAGTGATCTGCTCCCACTTCCATTCAGGTGTCTCCGGTTGTTGGAGTAGACCTGATGGTTTCTGGTATTCGACCTTGACCTTGGCGCAAGTAAGGCATTTACTTACGAAGGTAGCGATCTCCGCTTTCATATTAGGCCACCAGTATAATTTCTTGAGATCCAGATACATTTTATCTGAACCCGGGTGGACGGAATATCGAGTGTTGTGCGCCTCCTTCATGACCAAGTCTCTGAAGCCACCGTGTCTCGGGGTCCAGATCCGGTCCATGAGATATAAGGTTCCGTTACCCTTGACCTGTAGGTTCTTATCCATTCCTCGCAGGGATTCTCCTGCTATATTTTCAGGTTTCAAGGCTTCGAACTGAGCCTCCTTTATTTGTGCGGAGAGACGCGAATGGATAGTCATTGTTAATGACTTGACTCTTCGACCAGAATAATCTTTCCGACTTAGAGCGTCTGCTACTACGTTGGCTTTACCCGGATGATAACGAATTTCACATTCGTAGTCATTGAGTAGCTCGACCCACCGTCGTTGTCTCATGTTGAGTTCTTTCTGGTTGAAGATCTGTTGGAGGCTTTTGTGGTCGGTATAGATGATACTCTTCGTACCATATAGATAGTGTCTCCAGATCTTTAGGGCGAACACAACCGCTCCTAGTTCGAGGTCGTGCGTGGTGTATTTGACCTCGTGTGTCTTCAGCTGTCTTGAGGCGTAGGCGATGACTTTACCTCGTTGCATCAGAACACAGCCGAGCCCCTGGTTGGATGCATCGCAATATACTACGAAGTCTTCTATCCCTTCGGGGAGGGACAGTATCGGTGCGGTGCACAAGGCTCGTTTTAGGGTTTGGAATGCCTTCTCTTGTTTCTCTACCCAGTCAAAGGCCATGCCTTTCTGGGTCAATGTCGTAAGAGGCTTCGCAATCCGAGAGAAATTTTGAATGAACCTTCGGTAGTAGCCAGCGAGGCCTAGAAATTGGCGAATTTCTGTAGGCGTCTCCGGTGCTGACCAGTTCTCAATAACTTTAATCTTGGATGGGTCCACGTGGATTCCTTCTTCGCTAACCACGTGTCCTAGGAATTCGACTCTTCGGATCCAAAATTCGCACTTAGAGAACTTTGCGTAAAGCTTCTCTGATCGCAGGTTTCCAGGACCTGTCGCAGATGATCGCTATGCTCTTCCTTACTTCTAGAGTAGATAAGTATATCATCAATGAAGACGATGACGAACTGATCCAAGTAAGGACGGCATACTCTATTCATCAAGTCCATGAAGACTGCGGGCGCATTGGTTAGTCCGAACGGCATCACTACGAACTCATAGTGTCCGTAGCGAGTTCAGAAGGCTGTTTTCGGAACATCCTCCTCAAGCACTCGTAACTGATGATACCCGGACCTTAGATCAATCTTGGAAAAGTAGCTCGCCCCTTGCAGTTGGTCAAATAAATCGTCTATGCGAGGAAGAGGGTAACGATTCTTGACCGTCAGCTTTTTGAGTTCTCTGTAGTCGATGCACATGCGGAACGATCCGTCTTTCTTCTTTACGAACAAGACTGGTGCTCCCCAGGGTGAGAAGGTTGGTCTTATAAAGCCCTTGCTGAGCAGTTCGTTAAGTTGGCCGGACAGTTATTGCATCTCAGCAGGCGCTAAACGGTAGAGCGCCTTGGCTACGGGGGTCGCTCCTGGGATTAAGTCGATTCGGAACTCGACTTGACGTTGTGGAGGTAAACCCGGTAGTTCTTCAGGGAAGACGTCGGGGAAATCGCGTACTACGGGAAGATCCTTCAGGTCCTTCGTTTTCTGGTTCGTATCTACAACATGCGCCAGGAATGCACGATATTCCTTACGCAGGTACTTCTAGGCTTGAATGCTCGAGATGATACGAAGGCTCGTACTGGGTTTGTCTCCGTAGATCATCAAGGTTTCGTTGTTGGGTAGATTCAGACGGATGGCCTTGTCGAAGCACAAGATATCGGTACGATGGAGACTCAACCAGTCCATGCCTATGATGACATCGAAGCTTTTGATCGCTACTGGTATGACGTCGATAGGAAACGAATGATTATCTAGCGTGAGGGTACAACCTATATCGATTTCGTTAGAACTTTCCGTCTTGCTGTTAGCCATTTCTACGACGAATGTTTCTTTCAGTGATCGCGGTGTTTGTTTGAGTAAGTGATTAAAGTTTTGATTTACGAAACTTCTTTCTGCCCCACTATCGAATAGAATACAAGCATAAGAGTTATCGAGAAGGAACGTACCCGTGACAACGCTGGGGTCTGCTACAGCCTCATTGTGGCCAATAGCAAGTAGTCTACCTGCTCCTCCCGCGTTTCCAGCCTTTGGACAGTTTCTTTTGAAATGTCCGACTTCGCCACAGCCATAGCAGGCTTGGCTTGCTCCCGAACTGGGGATTTGGGAAATGGGTTTGGGAGGTGCTCTGCAAAACCGGACGGTATGGCCCTTCCGGTTGCAATTGGTGCATTGCATCTCACGGCAGGGGCCGTTATGATGGAAAGAGCACTTATCGCACTTGGGTAGATTCCCCGCATATGTTTTGGCGGGTACAGGGGCCGTAGGAGTCGTGGCAGCATGGACAGCCACCGTTTGTTGGTTATTGGAAGAGGATTTGGCTGATTTGCCCTTCCTTCGGTTCCCACGCTTCCTTTTGTTGTCGGATGTGTGGGTTGGTGCAGAGGTAGTTGTAGTGGTTGTTGATGGAGTGTAAGGGACTTCATGATTAATCAACCTCTGGGCCAATTCCTTGGCACTGTCAAAGGTCGCAGGCTGTGACGCTAGAACATTCCCTCGATATGGGGGTACTAATCCCCAGATGTATCGTTCGATTTTCTTGCTTTCGGTGGGCACCATGTTTGGGCACAGAGCCACCAAGTCGCAGAACCTGGCCGTATAGGCTACGATGTCGGAACCCTTCATTTTGAGGTTCCAGAGTTCCTCCTCAAGTTTCTGAATTTCGCCCCTCGGGCAGTACTCCCTCGTCATCAGGTCCTTCAGTGTGTCCCAGCCCATGGCGTTGGTTGTGACCAGGGAGAGTGATTTGACATGGCCATTCCACCACGTCAAGGCCCTTTGGGTGAAGGTGCAAGCACCAAATTTTATCTTGCTTCCTTCGGGGCATGAGCACATTTCGAAGATCGCTTCGGTTCTCTCAATCCATTGGGACAGTGCAAGAATCCCTCTGGTTCCATTGAAGTAAGTAGGTTTGCAGCTGATGAAATCCTTATAGGTGCACTCTCGTGCACGTGGGTGGATTTCACCATGGCTGGAGTTTGTGCCAGTTCCCGTTCCACTAACACCACCAGAGTTGACTTGCGCCAGCGCGGCGGTCACAGCTGCAGTCACAGCTGCTTGTAACATCACCGGGTCGAACTGCGGTGGGGGAGGTGGTGGTGGTGTTTGATCCACAGGCGTGCGTCTGGTCGGACGCTTGCGAGGAGGCATCTTTTACTGAAAAGTTTTAAAAGATGATGACAACAGTGAGAGTCAATTGTAAGTATGATGAGAGTATCTCATGGAATAAATCGCCATAGTCCAACAATTAGATAGATGCATATCAATAGAGTAAGAAAACACAAGAGCATGAACTTCCAAATAGATTAGACAACTGCCAATATTACTGGTATTACTGATGTAAAATGAGTTCAGGAAAAACGACCGAACAATTGGTCTTACATCAAACCATAAGGAGAATGTTGACAGTTTAGAGGGCTAGTTATAGTACTTTCAAAGTCGGGAGTGTTTTACAGACAGGTGAGACGGAGGTATTGAAGGGGAAGGCTATTCTTCTTAAGAAGAGAGAGGATGAGTAGATAATCTTCTGCTGGCGACGGGCACCCCTCTCTGGGTTACCCTTGAATCAGCCATTGTATCTATGCGAGAATGGAGAGAAGATAGTTAGTAGACGTACTAATCCTAAGATACTTATAAGATGATCGTTATTAGTCGACCCAATACTTGCATAATGCATACCAATTACATGTAATCGAGACAAGATAGACCTTCGAATAAGTGACCCTAACTCTAAATCCACAACCAAACAAGGAACAGGAAGTAAAGCAAAGATCACAGATTCTAAGTCTATAGCGTCTTAGTCACATGTAACTGTAGTGTATCCACTTAGCAACTATTGCCCTACTAGTAACGACCTTTTTAGTTCTCACATATGTAAATTACAGGAAATGCAGAATACTCCTATAGTATTCTTATTCAGATGTTCTTGAAGTAGTATTGGTAAGTTTTTAGTCTTGCTGCAACACCACAACCATTCTTAGGCACATGCTAGTCACTCCTAGGAAAATGTAGTTGATCAGGCTACATCCGCCCAGATTTGACCATATGTCTCTAAGCCCAATTGTGCTATTCAATAACCTTAATACTTTTGTTTTGTTCTAGTATGATACTGACCCTTTGTATGAATGGATTGTACATTTATATACATAGTTAAATATTTTATTATTAAAAAGTATATATTCTTGTTCAGAGTGTTTTAATCCCGATGTGTTTAAAGTTCGTATATCTTTTATGGGTTGATATACTCGATTCACTATAAACAATGCTCTGATACCAATCTGTCGCACCCCAAAACCGAAAACGGCGGAATACGTTCTGGGGTGGAGGACATCATGTACAGTATCATAACAATGCATAATAGTAAAGACAAGCAACAACATCCATTGCATTTATATAATAATTGTAATACAAGCGTGTTTTGTACAGTTTGTTAGACACCAAAAGTATAATCAAAATAAAGAGGAGTCTTGTATGTGCTCCATCTTCTCAAAGCTGCATCTGTACCTTTCTACTGATGACCTGAGAATACAAGTTATTTTGAAAGCGAGTATCAGCATAAAGCTGGTGAGTTCATGAGTATTTAGTGTCATTGCTTGTATAAAAATGATTACAACCATGTAGTATAATAATTGATCTCAATGTTGGAAAATAGTATGCTCCCTAGGAAAACCCTATGTTTTCCAGTAAAAGTGGTCTTCTACCAAGACCCGGTTGTATGTATGTTTGATCCTTTGAAATGTAAAAGTCTTCCCAGAGAAACTATTAGTAGGAAAATATAGTTTTAGACTTCATTCATGTAAAGTAATTGGGAAAATAGTGTTTTACCCCAGCAGTATCACTGCCAGCTAATAAAATGAAATAGTAGAACTGAGTAAGACTCAGAGTCCGAGTATAGAGGCTGAAATAGTAGAAATGAGTCATATACCATATGCTTCTGCAGTTGGTTCGATCACGTATGCTATGACTTTTACTCGCCCTGATGTGGCCTTTGCTTTGAACATGGTGAGTAGATATTAAGGGAATCCTGGTAAAGCTCATTAGACTGCGGTTAAGAACATTCTTAAGTACCTATGGAGGACTAAGGATTGGATCCTTACCCTCGGTGGGAGTGATGACTTGAAAGTGACAGGGTATTGCGACGCCACCTTCCAAACACACATAGATAATTTCTGCTCTCAGTCGGGCTGGGTGTTTACCCTGAATGGAGGAGCAGTGACATGGAAAATTTCCAAGCAGGAAACCGTAGCTGATTCAACGTGCGAATCAGAGTACATAGCAGCAAGCGAAGCATCGAAGGAGGAGATATGGTTGAAAAACTTCATTGGAGACCTTCGAGTCTCTTCATCCCTAAAGGAGCCAATGGAGATTTTTTGCGATAATGAAGGTGTGGTTACCTTAACCAAAGAACCCAG
This sequence comes from Lactuca virosa, assembly GCF_052849685.1. Taxonomy (NCBI): domain Eukaryota; kingdom Viridiplantae; phylum Streptophyta; class Magnoliopsida; order Asterales; family Asteraceae; genus Lactuca; species Lactuca virosa. The sequence continues at coordinate 299,651,665 of NC_136429.1, read as the reverse complement.
AGATAATGGTAGATCCAAGCATATCGACAGAAAGTACCACTTCATAAGACATCAAGTAGAAGAAGGGCACCCCGTGGTAAAGGGGGTATCGTCAGTGGACAACCCAGCACATCCTCTTAAAAAGGGACTGACTAGGGTTAAGTACTTGCAGCATGCAAGGAGCATTGGGCTAAATTGTAATTGACATTTGATGATTGAATAAAAGGAGTTTTATTTATAAGTAAAGTCACTGTCTTGTGTCAATTATTTACTATTATTTCACTTTGCATGTTTTGACTTCCGGAATAATAAAATTTTGATTATTATTATTATTATTCAAACTATCCACAGTCGATCATACGTTGGAAGTAAGTATGAAATAAGACTGTCATGAGTTAGCTTGTAGTTTGTCTAAGGAGTTAGACATAGCAAAAGTGTGCTACACCATTCATGACTGCTCTTGAAATAAGATTTGAGTATTGGATTCAACCCGCGCTCACCTGAATCACTTCATGGAATTTATCACGAGCGATTGTGAGATGATAATATCATATAATCTTCAAACCAATATATATGTGTCGCACCCCAAAACCAAGAACGGCGGAATACGTTCTGGGGTAGAGGACATCATGTACAGTATCATAACAATGCATAATAGTAAAGACAAGCAACAACATCCATTGCATTTATATAATAATTGTAATACAAGCGTGTTCTGTACAGTTTGTTAGACACCAAAAGTATAATCAAAATAATGAGGAGTCTTGTATGTGCTCCATCTTCTCAAAGCTGCATCTGTACCTTTCTACTGATGACCTGAGAATACAAGTTATTTTGAAAGCGAGTATCAGCATAAAGCTGGTGAGTTCATGAGTATTTAGTGTCATTGCTTGTATAAAAATGATTACAACCATGTAGTATAATAATTGATCTCAATGTTGGAAAATAGTATGCTCCCTAGGAAAACCCTATGTTTTCCACTAAAAGTGGTCTTCTACCAAGACCCGGTTGTATGTATGTTTGATCCTTTGAAATGTAAAAGTCTTCCCAGAGAAACTATTAGTAGGAAAATATAGTTTTAGACTTCATTCACGTAAAGTAATTGGGAAAATAGTGTTTTACCCCAGCAGTATCACTGCCAGCTAATAAAATGAAATAGTAGAACTGAGTAAGATTCAGAGTCCGAGTACAGAGGCTGAAATAGTAGAAATGAGTCATATACCATATGCTTCTGCAGTTGGTTCGATCACGTATGCTATGACTTGTACTCGCCCTGATGTGGCCTTTGCTTTGAACACGGTCAGTAGATATTAAGGGAATCTTGGTAAAGCTCATTAGACTGCGGTTAAGAACATTCTTAAGTACCTATGGAGGACTAAGGATTGGATCCTTACCCTCGGTGGGAGTGATGACTTGAAAGTGACAGGGTATTGCGACGCCAGCTTCCAAACACACATAGATAATTTCTGCTCTCAGTCGGGCTGGGTGTTTACCCTGAATGGAGGAGCAGTGACATGGAAAATTTCCAAGCAGGAAACCGTAGCTGATTCAACGTGCGAATCAGAGTACATAGCAGCAAGTGAAGCATCGAAGGAGGAGATATGGTTGAAAATTTTCATTGGAGACCTTCGAGTCTCTTCATCCCTAAAGGAGCCAATGGAGATTTTTTGCGATAATGAAGGTGTGGTTGCCTTAACCAAAGAACCGAGAGATAATGGTAGATCCAAGCATATCGACAGAAAGTACCACTTCATAAGACATCAAGTAGAAGAAGGGCACCTCGTGGTAAAGGGGGTATCGTCAGAGGACAACCCAACACATCCTCTTAAAAAGGGACTGACTAGGGTTAAGTACTTGCAGCATGCAAGGAGCATTGGGCTAAATTGTAATTGACATTTGATGATTGAATAAAAGGAGTTTTATTTATAAGTAAAGTCACTGTCTTGTGTCAATTATTTACTATTATTTCACTTTGCATGTTTTGACTTCCGGAATAATAAAATTTTGATTATTATTATTATTATTCAAACTATCCACAGTCGATCATACGTTGGAAGTAAGTATGAAATAAGACTGTCATGAGTTAGCTTGTAGTTTGTCTAAGGAGTTAGACATAGCAAAAGTGTGCTACACCATTCATGACTGCTCTTGAAATAAGATTTGAGTATTGGATTCAACCCGCGCTCACCTGAATCACTTCATGGAATTTATCACGAGTGATTGTGAGATGATAATATCATATAATCTTCAAACCAATATATATGTGTCGCACCCCAAAACCGAGAACGGCGGAATACGTTCTGGGGTGGAGGACATCATGTACAGTATCATAACAATGCATAATAGTAAAGACAAGCAACAACATCCATTGCATTTATATAATAATTGTAATACAAGCGTGTTCTGTACAGTTTGTTAGACACCAAAAGTATAATCAAAATAAAGAGGAGTCTTGTATGTGCTCCATCTGCTCAAAGCTGGATCTGTACCTTTCTACTGATGACCTGAGAATACAAGTTATTTTGAAAGCGAGTATCAGCATAAAGCTGGTGAGTTCATGAGTATTTAGTGTCATTGCTTGTATAAAAATGATTACAACCATGTAGTATAATAATTGATCTCAATGTTGGAAAATAGTATGCTCCCTAGGAAAACCCTATGTTTTCCAGTAAAAGTGGTCTTCTACCAAGACCCGGTTGTATGTATGTTTGATCCTTTGAAATGTAAAAGTTTTCCCAGAGAAACTATTAGTAGGAAAATATAGTTTTAGACTTCATTCATGTAAAGTAATTGGGAAAATAGTGTTTTACCCCAGCAGTATCACTGCCAGCTAATAAAATGAAAATGCTGACTCCAGGTAGTATTAAATGTACAATACACCCCGGGAGTCTGTTTTGCCTTTAATTCTTAATGTATTAATTAAAGGTCGAAATGTGAACTTGTATGTAACCATGCTGATTGACGATCGAATCACTGATGACCCTCCGAGTCATTTGTAGAAATGTGACATTTTGTCACCCCTAGGCCTAGTCGGCTCGGACTGTAGCTAGCAGTCGGGATGTGGGAGTGTCTGTCCCGTATAGATCTATACACATAATGCCCGCTCTCCCTCCAGGAGACTCCGGTTACACGGTGATAGCACAGTGAAGTGTCGTATCGAGAGATAGTATGTCACATTCTGTTGTAGTATGTTCTCTTTATATAATGTATAATGTACTTTCTGGTATAGTGTATAGAGTGTTCTCTTGTATAGTATATAGTATTCTCTTTTTATAGTGTTTAACATGTATTGACTCATAACTGTTCGGACTCTGGTAAGTACCATTGTAATAGTATACACGAGTAGTAACCCTTAACTATACCTATTATAGTTAAATAGTAAGGTTGGTTGCATGCCTTTGATACACAAAGGTATTGAACTAAAGTGAAGACTTTAATATTCAACACGAATATATATAATATATAACTAAGAATTCAACGACCGTCGGACAGATAACAATATACCCTAAGTCCACAATCAAACAAGAACAGGAAGTAAGGTGAGTCATCAGTCCTAAGTCCTTCAAGTCTTACTTATATAAATATATTGGTGTAGATATGGTTTGGGAACAGAAGGAGTTTTAAAAGAGTTTAGAAATATTTATATAACAATTTAACATGAAAATGAGTTTGATAAACGCTTAAAGCAGTTTTGTTGGTAAAGCAGTTTAAAGTATAAAAAAAAATCCTTTTGGTTGCAAGTTATAAATCACGTGTGATTGATACTATAACTTGATTGATTCAACTTGTATCCCCCCCCCCATAAAATCATTTAAAAACATTTAAAAGGTTGATTCAGGGGTATGAACTCACCTGCAGTGAGTGAAGCAGATGGTAGTGCTGAGTAAGATGCTAGGTGTCAAGTGAGGACTTGAACACACCCAATGATCCTATGTAACATGTAGTGATACATAAATGTATCTAATTAGTTATTTAATCACTAATTAACTGTGTAATGACGCTCCAATGCAAGAAAACACTTGGTTTCAAGTGCTAGGAGTGTCAAAGGTTGCTTCTAAGGAGTGTATAACCTCACTATGGAGTTTACACCTCAATTGGTAGTCCCTAAGGGTGTTTACGGTTTCTTGACCATTTCCACATGAGTTTACGGCCGTAAACTCATGGTAATGGTGTATTTATGTGATTTAAGGCTTCACGCTTCACAAAGAAGGGTCCTAGGGTTGACTCAAAGGTTTAGGAAGTGATTGGGGCTAGAAATGGACACTTCTTGGAGTTTACGGTCCTTGGACCACTCCCTTGGGAGTTTACGGCCGTAAACACATGAGTTTACGGTCGTAAACTCATGTTGGTTCATTTCTCTTGTGCTTTGGTGGTTCTAGGCTATGCATGGAAGGTTCTAGTCACTTATACAAGCATAGGAAGGTTTTTAAGGCACTTAAACACCCTTAGAAGGTGTTTACGGTTTTGGGAGGCCTTCCCAAACCGTAAACTCATGTTTGCACCATTCAATCCATGTTTTAGGGTTCTAAGATCATTCCAGCAAGTTTCTAGGTCATTAGCCAAGCATTGAAGAGGGTTTGGGGCATCAAAACCCCATTTTGAGGTGTTTACGGTTCATGAATGTTCATGGACCGTAAACTCATGTTTACCCCCAAAAAGTCATGATATTGGGGTTTTAAGTTCATGCATGCAAGTTTCTAAGCCATAGCTAAACACTAAAAGAGGTTTGGAAGGGTTTTGGGGCTTCAAAACCCCCTTATGGGAGTTTACGGTTTTGGGAGGTGTTCCCAAACCGTAAACACAAGTTTTTGGCTCATTTGGAGAGTTTGACCCACATATTTGTATGCATGTTAAGTTAAGCAACAAGCTAGGAAGGATTACTTACGATTTTGGAGCTTGAATGAGTGATTCTTGAGCAAAAATCCGATTTTTAGAGAGAGAGTGTAGAGAGAGAAAGTTCTAAGGTGGGAAAAGACTCAAATGGTGGCCACTCAACCTTTATATAGGCCTTGAGTTAGTGGTAAGGTGGGGACACACCCAATCCCGACATTAAACGGAGTTTAAGATTTTTCCCGATTAAGTGAACGTAACCCGACTTAGTCGTAAACTAGAAATTTTTCCAAAGGATTGTCGAGGTTATTATATGTGATTTTACTGATTTCCTACATGTAGGAAATTATGACAATAACCCTAGATGAATTATTTAACTTAAAAGTTAATGGACAACTTTTAATAATTAAATAAATTTTATTAACAGAAAGGGTTACAGTGACGGAATAAATTTCGGGTTGTCACAATATGAGTTGTTGACTACGAGTTGGTTGTGCATTGATGGCATGAAAACGCATCAGTAACTTGATGTTATAAAACATGTCGTTGTGCATGATTTGATAAGTAGTTATTTCAAGCATATAATGTCAAAGTTTATTTGTTCCTTTTATTCTAAGAGGTTTAAAATCAATATCTTGGGCCCCTCGATGATTCTAATTTTACTTATATGTCGGGCACTGTCAGAACTAAATTGATGTGTTCAATTATGTTCTATGTCAGACGAATCAAAAATCGGGAAACAAATTGTAGGACAATAAGTATCACTATGTTCCATGTATTTGTCTGTGTAGATATCTTGAGAACAGAGGAGTATATGATCACTTATCTGAAGCACGCGTCACTGACTAGTTCAGAGTTCGACAGCGGCTTTTGAAAGCTTACGATTGCTAAGTCAGATCCTGAAGTACATTAGCAGTAATAGTTATTAGACTTATCCAAGTGGGAGACTGTTGGATTTGGTGTCTAAGCCCATAACTATAACTGGTATGTACTTGACCCGATTGTAGCATGGTCCTTTTGGGTTGCCTTCACCAGTGCAATTTGATAGGATGAATTTTGAGAATAAGGTTATTTATGGTTTATTAATATATTAAAATTATAATATATTAGTAAGGAATTATTTAATTAGTATTGATCAAGAATTAATTTATTAATTTTGTGATCAAAAGAGACTAATTAAATATATGGGGATTGATTATGCATATCAAGCATTCTTGTAGTGTGGGCTAATGATCCATGATTATGGGCTAAACTAATCCATGGATAGTCCATGGAGGTTAAACCCATGGAACATGAGAATGTGGAACATCATGGATTATTAGGGTGTACCAAGTGTAACCCTAGCATGTCCAACACTATAAATAGAACCCTCCATACACCAAAATCGGTTACCTCTTCATTTGGAGATAAATAGATTATTCTCTTAAATCATCCTCTAACATATTGGTGTATGTGAACCATTAGAAGCGTCACAGTTGAGGTACTCAAGCTTTCAAGGGTCAACAACTACAAGTCCTTCAAAAGGTACGTCATCTAACTAGATGTTTTATTCATTTGGAAATTTGTATGCTAGTTAGGACAATTCTTTGGAAAAATTGAAAATATGCATGTATAATAGAGAAAACATAGATCCAAAGCATTTAGGGTTACATGTTCACCATAGGAGTGTTATAGTGCTCAAAACCCACATGTTTAGCAGGCTCGGGTTTTTGGTAGCATGTAGGAAACCTTCCTGAGATTAATTCGTATTGATTGAGTCTGTTCAGTCTCAATCAAAGTATGAGGTATTGTTCTGATAGTTCACGGGGATGTCTTCTATAATGATTGAGTTTTATCGTTTCGAAAAGAACTCCGGTATTTCTTCCCTCGTTGGTTGAGGTTATGGGTTTCCTAAGGATGTACATTGTGGTAAATTCATGATACGTTGCCGAGAGGGGTGTTTATAGGTTGTGGGACCAGTAATCATGATTGTTCATTTCTCCTGCTTGTGGTACCTTCATATTGGTGCATTGTTGGAAGTCGGGAAACTCTCAAATAATCTAGTTTGGATAAAGGGAACAGTTAACGGTTGTTGGGAGTATCAGTCGGGTATCAAATAGTCTCTGTGAAATGTATGCATTATAATCCCATTTGTTCGCAAGCTATAATTAGGGTTTGATTATCAAGGTTGGTAATCAGTTATGAAGTTTCAAATCATAAAGCTCTTTGTGAATGTCTCGAGTGATTTTTCAGGTGGGGGTATACCTGAGCTGTCAGTGGTTGGATGCAATGCGAAAATTCTTGGATTGATCATCTTTGCTCATAGGAGAAGTGGTTGGTAATCGCATGGCAGGGAGTCACAAGTTTATTAATGGGTTTGGTAGATCTTATGGAATTGGATTGGATGAAGATCGTGATCGATATGTTTTGAGTATCCTTTCTCCATGTCAGTGAGAAGAGGAAGGTTGGTGAACGGATGCCGTGAATCGGAAGATTTCAGGTGAAATACAAGTCGAAATCCTTGGATATCAGGTTTTGAGTGCATCGAGTTGGTTCTGGTAGAGACTCGTGTTGGAAGTTGAGGGTATATATATATATATATATATATATATATATATATATATATATATATATATATATATATGGAAGATCTTACCTCAGGAGGTTATGGATATAGGAATCTGTCTATTGGATTATTAGTTGGAAGGTTCAGGGCCAAAAAAGGACGTATGTAGTTCGGAGGGTAGAAAAGGCCCTTGTGATTGTGTTTTGGAATGGTTCTACCTATGTGTAGGTCTGGCAAGTTATGGGACTTCAGAATTATAGCAACAGCATATCGGTCCGGCAGTTAAGGAATCAGTATCTTGTCAACACTAGGATGTTTATCTCTCATATTGTATCTTGTAGGTCATTTTGCACATGGATTCATTAACTTCAGGATAAGTCTTTTACACGAAGGATTATCTAATCTTCTACTAAGTAAAAGGTTTCGGCAATAAGCATCAGTTAGTAATTCTGTTTCAGTGGAAACAACAAGGTAATCAAGAAATGGAGGTGTTATGGTCAGTCGGTATGCGATGTGGAATTGTATTGTCAGTGTTTCAACATGGGCTGTCTTTCAGGGAGTTAGACAGGGCTTAGAGTTTCAAATTGTAGGAAGAATGGTAATGGTTATCCCAAAGGGGTATTGGATGAACTGTTCTAGTTGTTCAGTGTGGTTGGGAGGGAATAAGGACTGATTTGAAGGACGAAATCTAATTTAAGTGGGGGAAATTTGTAACATCTGTGTCCTTCGTTGAATCGAGTTAGGGTTTTGGAGGATCAAAAGATTGGATTTTTATGAAAATGGGGTCCTCACAATGTGAGGCATGGAGGCTCACGACTTGAGGAGGGTCGCATGAAGATTTTATTCGGGACTAAGCTCACGATGTGAGCAATAAGAGCTCCCGACGTGACGAGCGATATAGCCCAAGCCCATGAAGTTATAGGATTTATCACGTACTTAAGACCTCTTTTCTCAGTTTTAGGGTTAATTTCTCATCCTCCACCTTCCCCTAAGTCATCAAACCCTAACCCTAGCCTTTCTTTGTGTTTATTGAGCTTTTGGTGGATTTTTGGTGGTTTAAAGAGGAGGAGATCACCATGGAAGCATAGTTTCAGTTTAAAAGCCTCATTTTCAACCTTTAGATACACTTCTGGACCAATTTGAATAATCAAGATCCAAGCTTTATGTTTCCTTGTTGCTAAATCTAATGTTTTATGCATATTTATCCAAGATCTTAAGAGTTGGAGTGTCGGGACTCCATAAAGTTGGCAAGTTTATAGGTGCTTAGGGTCCGTACATGCTTATATGTCTTGCACCTGAAGTTTGGATGATGTTGGAGTTCATGTATGAGAATTGATCCTCTTTTTCTCCATGAAAGACCTATTCTGAGTGTGTGACTTGTATTGGACATACAAGGCCTTAAAGCATCGATTTTTATGAGCCTAAGAGTGTTAGGAAGCCTCCTGGAAAAGCTGGATTGGTAGCTTAATGGATTATTAGGTTTTTCGATCAAAATGGCATACAGACGGATCTCACAACGTGAGGAAGATGCGTCACGTCGTGATGGTTGCAGCCTCGATTATTTTGTCTTGTAGCGGCTCACAACATGGGCCAAAGATGGTCATGTCGTGAGGGGCTGCTGGCCGTTGACTTTTTCGCCAAGGGTATTTTGGATATTTTGGGTAGTGTTTGAGATGTGGTCTTGGGATTTGTTGGGCCATTGGATTTCTGATTTTGGGCTTTGAGTTTCCATTTTGGTATTTTTATGCTTTTGGATGGGGCCTTGGTTTTGGGCCAAGTCAGGAAAAGGGTAGAACAGCCTTTTACGCTTTATGAAGTTGGATCATGGATTCGGTCTTGCATTTTGGATTTTCAGGATAATTATTCATTAAGATTGTATTTTTGGTAGTTGATGTGAGGTTATCCGGTTCAGCAACCCAAGCATGCATTTGATTATCAGCGGATTGACGTGAGTCTTCCTCACTGTGGTTTCGGGTCGAAGGCACCACGGCCGACCCATTGGATTGTTATCCTGGTTTATCGTATGTTGGTATGATGTAGTGATCTCTTAGATCTGTATCCTGGTATATAGGATGAAGCTATGCTTAGTGATCTGTAGATCTCCTGATTGTTTGTTAACTAGTTATATGTTGACCTGTCGCATATGTCGACATAGTGTGGTTGGGTTGAGACTGTACTGCTTCGTGATGCCAGTCAACAAACCCAGTAATATATATCTATTGATATGTTGTTATGGTTTACTGGGCTTATATATGTTTATCTGGCATGTATATATCAACATGTTATGTGCGGTTGGGTTGAGGCAGACTAATGGAGACTGAAGGCCAAGAGACACAGGGCGGCCCGGATAGACTGAAGGCCCGTGTGGCAGACCAGTCAGGCCGAAGGCCCGAAGAACGGTCCAGATCGGATGAAGGCCCGATGGGATGGTACAGTCATGATGAAGGTTCTGTGAGTGGTCCAAATAGTCGGTAGGCCTTCGAGGTGGTCCAGTTAGGCTGAAGACTATGTATTTATGTTGTTTGTTTGTTATTATGTTTATGTGGTGGTTCTTTGGGGCAACTCACTAAGCTTCGTGCGTACAGTTTCAGTTTATTTTTTAGGTGCTTTAGATGATTGTGGCAAGGCGAAGGCATGACCGTACTATTGGATTAGGTTTCTAAGCCCATAACTATAACTGGTATGTACTTGACCCGAGACTACCATAGATCTTTTGGCTTGCCTTAACCATAGCAATTTGATAGGATGGACTTTTGAGAAAGAGGTTATTTGTGATTTATTAATATATTATAAGTAAACTATATTAATTGAGAAATCATATTATTTAATTAGTATTGATCAAGAATTAATTTGGATTTACTTTAGTGATCAAAAGAGACTGATTAAATATACGGGGACTGATTAAGTAAATCAATGATTCTTATAGTTTAGGCTAATGATCCATGGTTGATTAGGATGGGCTTAACCAATATGATAGTCCATGGAGGTTTAACCCATGGAGCCTAAGAAATATGAATGGTCATGGTGCATTAGGGTTTGCATGGATGAAACCCTAGTCTTTTCCACACTACAAAAGAAAACCCCTAGCCCCTAAAATCGATGCTCATGCATTCTAAGAGAGTGATAATCGATTTTGAGCTAACTAGCCTATTCTCTCAAGCCTCCTCTTTCATTTTGTGTTTGTGACACATTAGAGGCATCACACTTGAGGTGATAAAGCTTTCTAAGGCCAAGAACTACAAACTACATCAAAAGGTATTCATCTAACTTGTTATTTATGTTATATATCCTCTATTGTATGGTAGTTAGGATGTATGCTTTGAAAAAATGTAATTGCATGTATAATTAGAGAAAAGTTAGATCCAAAGCATCTAGGGTTGCAAGTGCACCATATGAGTGTTATAGTTCTTAAAATCCATCAGTGGTATCAGAGCCTAGGATTGTTTTCTATTATATTGATGCTTGGTTATTTTTCCAAGCAGAAAAAAATCGATTTTCTGGCATCTGACTGATGAACTCACCGAATCCAATGATATGACTCGACGAGTTCACTCAGTAAAAGGGCAAATCGATGAGTCCGGTTCATGCACTCATCGAGTAGAGCCTTCTGTTTGCAGAATTTGGAGTTTTTGGCCAGAATTGGATTAGGATCATTACCACAAACTGTTTTGTATCATAAAAATCGTATTTTCTGATTTGGTAATGATGATACTCATCCAATTAAAGGACAATTGTCAAATTTTAAGATAATAAGATAATTATTTGTATTGTTTCATATGAATTATCTTGCTATATGAGTTAGATTAGATCAATGGTAAATTTTATGATCATGTTGTTAGTTAAAATTGATCTAAATTGTTCTTGAAGTGAGTTTTGAAATTTGTCCTCATGTTGTTTTAAAAGTCTCATTCATGAACATTAAAACTCATAAGTTTTCATAAGTTATGGAAACCAAAAGTTTTGAAGAGTTACAAAACATGCCCACAAGTTTTGGAATTTGTAAAGTCTCACTTATAAAACATTTAATTCCAAACCTTAGAATTTTAAAAGTTTAAAATTCAACCCTTATACTATTATAATATTATAAGTTTAATATATATATATATATATATATATATATATATATATATATATATATATATGTATGTATAAGACAAGTCAGTCTTACAGTTAGTAGGCCTCATTCATGAAGCCGGTCTATAAGGGGGGTATAAGGTTACTGCCTATAAAATGGTGGTTTAATGGGTGTCCACTCTCACCCACCGCTTCCTTGACTGGTGGAGGGTCGTTAGCCGAACGGGTAGGATAGGACATTAAATCTTGTTATAATTATAATGATAATTATAAAAGTAACCAGATGTTTTATTAAATTCCGAATCTTAGTTACTTTAGGAAAAATGTGAAAATGGTGTTGTTCCATCAAATTGCAGTTTGCACCTTGCCAAGTCGTTAGTGGAGCGTGTGTGGTTAACCGGCACACTAATTTGAGACTGACAAGGGTGGAAAAGGGTAGCTTGCTGTTAATCATAGATCAATGGAGCATGTATGGTTAACCGGCACATTGATTTGGTGATTTGTAACATTAAGAGTACCAAGCACATTTGCATGGTTATTCACACCTTGTTTGTGATCATCGGTATCCCAGTCACAAACTTGAAGGGCATAACCGAGATTTAAACATGTCATTGAAAAGTTCAGTGAATCTCAAAAGAATCTAGGAATTTCAATCCAATTTAAAACTGTCACAACTAGGAATTCTAAAGCTTTATAAACATTAAACAAGGATAATATTGTAACTAAAATTTGAAAGCAACGTATGATGCTTATTCAATGACAACCAAATTCCATCAAACACTCTATTCAAAACACTCAAATAGTCAACAAAAGGTTGGAAACCCTAGAAATCCCGATTTAAGTCCATTATGGACTAGGATTTCTTTATTGGGCCTAATGGGCCAATAAACCTCCAATGTGACTATTTTGGGCTTAGAACTCTTAAATGGGCTCTAATTGGACCCACTCTCATAAGACTTAACCTTTTTGGGCTTTATATGTCTAAAATGGACTAGTTTACCTTTAATGGGCGTTATTGGGCCATAATAATCCAATAAGCCCTAAAAAGCCACAAATCCATTCTTGCATGCACGTTTGGGCCGTAATTCACTCCAAAGGCCCAAATGGGCCGAAAACTATTAATTTGGGCTCCATATTTTGGACTCTAACACCAAGGCCCAAATCTTTTCTCTTCTCTCTCTCTCTCTCTCTTGGCCCAAGTAAAACAAAAAAAATAGGAAAAGAATGGATAAAGGAGGGTTGACTTTCCATGGTGCCACCTCATAATTACCCATGGGATATCCATGCACCAAATCCAATACCTCCATGCACCATCACCTCAAGACTCTCCCCTCTCTCTTCTCTTCTTGTTTCGGCCGAGGATCACCAAACACACACACACACACATCTTCAAACTTTCATCCTAAACACTCTCAAGCACATCCTATTCCCCATCTAAATTTTCGAGATTGTGGAGCATTGCAAGGAGGTTCTTCCACAAGAATCACCATCTTAGGTAAGTTAAATGCTTGGATCTATAATCTAGTCTCTTTATTTCATCAAGAATCTTTCTAAACTCACACAAACTCATGATCATCATCTTAGGGAACTCTAAGTTCGAGATCCACCCAAGAAGGCTTACTAGGACCAAAACTCTTCCATTTCCTTCTTCAAAAATCGAACCCACAAACCTAAGGTGAGTTCATACCCCTCTATTTTCGGTTTTCATATGTTTTATGGGGGAGAATGCAAGTAAAGTGTGAAGATCTATGTGTATTTGTATGATATATGTGATCTCTTCTGTTTTTGTGGTATATATGTGCTTAAAATGAAAGATAATTCGAGATCTATAGTTCAAGAAGGAAAAACATGTGATCTAGTTCATATTTCACTTTAACATGTCAACATAAACTAACATACAAGTTTTAAAATACCACACCACAACATAAAACTCATTTTTGGATTCTTTTTGTCAAATAAGTAAAAGTTTGGGGAAAAATTGTCATTTACGGTTTTTACAAGGTTCAAAAAGGCCAAAACAGTTAAAGTAGAAGTTTCTATCAACATTATGTGTTTCAAAGGACTAAAAACGAAATTTATGGCTTATTGGGCTAAATTTTTGGGCTTTTCGGCCCATAGGCCCAAAGTTGCGAAAACTTTGAATTTAAGGGGCTGAAATGGTATATTTCTCTAAACAGTGGGTAGAAAAGTAAATAAACTTATTTCAGGGGTTAAAATGGCCTTATGTGTCAAAAAGGATTGAAAATGCAAAGATTTTGGGTTTTGGGTAAAAAGTCTAAAAATTGCGAAAAAGTTGGACTAAAATGCAAATCTTTTAACTAAAGGGTTGAAACTTTCCAAAGATTTACTTTTGGGCATAAAACATTCTTTAAATAAATCTTTGGGTCAAAGATGTCAAGAAAAATAGTCCAAGGACCTAATACGTCATTCTTTTTATAAAAAAGGCAAAAATTGCCAACTTTACAAAATAAGGGGCTGAATAGGTCAAACTAATGTTTTTGGTCAAATATGTTGATAATAATAATAATTGGGTCAAAATATGCAAAACTTTATAACTTATTGGTTGTAAATAGAATAATAACTATTTTTATGAATCTATAAATCGTTATAAAAGAAATTTGTGATTTATACGACACATCGATTAAACAACTCGCAACATTAATACTATACAAAACAAGTAAACGTTCAAGTGGTTGGGCTTGAGAGATTCTAATCATGCTTAATGGGCCTTCGTGACTCATTAACATGGCTTTTGGGCCCAACATAAATAACACATGTTATTGGGCCTCCTGTGACCCAATCTCATGCTTAATGAACCTTCAATGGTTTTTACATAGTATTGGGCCTCAGTGGCCCATTAGTATTACTAGCAAGGTCCAAATAAAGTTATATGCGAAATGGGCCAACGCGCTCTTCGTATACTCGACAGCCTTAAATACCATACGAAATTAGTAGGGCCTTGTAGTCCTCTTCTCCTCGTCTGGTAGGCTTACCTTCTCTTCAAGTAAAATATTAATGAATCATTAATCAAGGTTAATCAAGTTCATGTGGATTGAGTGAGTAATAACGGTTGACACCTATAAGTGTCGGTCGTAGTCTGTAGTTGTAATCAGAGTCTCCTGGAGGGAGAGCGAGAGTTTGTGTATAAATCTATACGGGGGTGACTCCCCCACACCTAAGCTGTTCGCGACAGTTAGACTCGGCCAGTCTAGGGTGACAAAGTCTTAAGATCAAATTTCGGTGTTCATTTAGAATACCAAGACAGACGAACTAGTCATTATCATGCATGGTTATAACGACTCATGTAGAAATCCGACATCATTAATCAGGGGAAATCATTAATCAATGGAAGTCATTAATCAAGGGAAATCATTAATCAAGGGAAATCATTATTCAAAGGAAATCCTATTCATTCGATGTAACGATTCAATAAAGCAAAAACAATTATAACTTTTTATTCGGAAGACATCGGGTCTTCCGGGGAAACCAGTTTCATTCACCTCTATCCTCAAAGACTATATTGCAAAACTTTTTATTTATTCATGTCTTGAAATCATTCACGCATATACTTACCGGATCATCACAACATTTTCAAGAAAAGTTTTAATACAGAAAATATCGGACTTTCTGGGTTTTACCAATGACATAAACTACTTTACATCAAACACATTTATGAACTCACCACCATTATATATGTTGACCGTTTTCAAAATAACTTGTATTCTCAGGTAACAGATAAGCTAAAGAAAAATTGCCAAGTGTGTTAGGATGTTATGTTTTGTGATTCTCAAACAATTTATACTACGGATTATGTAATGTAAACAATGTACTGGATGTGAACAATGATGGTTGTAATGTATTAATGCATGGGAATGTTTAGGTTATGTTTCATGTATGTTCATTGTGATGATATTTCAATTTAAGTCACGCCAGCCCCCGGACGTTTCCGCCGTCTGGTTCGGGAGTGTGACAAAAACTTAATAATCAATTTCGTTTTTCCTGGTGGAAATTGGCAAATCGTCATTTACCTACCTTCAAATATTTGGAATTGGATTACGGCATCCCTCTTCCGAATTGTAAAATATTGTGTTGGGTCCTAGCCTTAATATTTCATTTGGGTGTCATATTAAGGACTCTTGTCTAATCTAAACTTGTTATTTTCTTTTCAGATGTCCAACCATTCTAGCTTTCTCTCCCTCATGAACTTGGTTGGGAGAACTATCTTCGATGGGTCAAACTTTAACGATTGGATTCAGAAGATTCGTATGGCCCTTCGCTACGAGGACAAGGAATATGTCCTCGATAAAGAGCTAAGGGAGATTGATGAACAAACTGCTACTCCTGAGCAAATCGAGGAATACAGGGTTCATGAGAGGGACGTGACAAAGGTGCCGTGCATTATGATTGCTACCATTACTGATCAGCTTCAAAAGTCCTATGAGGACTTCTGGCCCTTCGAGATGCACCAAGATTTGATGGAAAGGTACCATTAAAGTGATCGGCAGGAAAGGTAAGAGATCATTGCCTCCATGATCACAACCAAAATGAAGGATGGACAGTCCATCACGGCCTACTTGCAAAAGATGCAGAGATTTGTGGACCGCTTGCTGAAGTTGAATGTGAACGTCGATGAAGAGTTGCCTATTGATATCATCCTACATTCTTTTCCTCCTTGTTTTGATCAGTTCAGAATGACTTATCATATGAAAAAAGAGGAAGTCACTCTGAGAAAGCTTCGAGGCCTTCTAAAACTACAGAAAGCAATTTGAAAGGCAAGGCTGTTGTACCTACTCCTACTGTTGCTTCCCCTGTTCTGGCAATTGGACATGGGAAATGGAAGAAGAGGAAGGCTCCTTCTAAGAGCCGAAAGGGAAAGTCTCTTGATGGATCCTCTTCCTGTGGGACCAAATCTGGTTCT
Organism: Lactuca virosa; assembly: GCF_052849685.1. NCBI lineage: Eukaryota > Viridiplantae > Streptophyta > Magnoliopsida > Asterales > Asteraceae > Lactuca > Lactuca virosa. The sequence goes on along the minus strand of NC_136429.1, from coordinate 299,635,319 downwards.
GCTAATCCCTCTTCCATTCCAAAGGAAGCAGAGTGCTTACATTATCATGAAAAAGGGCACTAGAAAAGAAGCTACCCCAAATACTTGCAGGACATTAATGATGGGAAGATAAAGCCCACCTTCGTAGGTATTTACACTATTCTATCTAATAACTCATCGCATGCTAATTCTTGGGTCCTTGATACAGGTTGTGAATTACACATTTTTTCTGATTTGCAGGGACTAAAAGGAAGTAGGGATGTGGAGCACGAGAAGATAAACTTAATCATGGGGAATAGGAAAGTGTCGCATGTGACCAAGATTGGAGTTTATTCTTTATTTATTAGTAGTGGGTGAATTTTAGATTTGAGAAATTTTTGTTACTCGTCAGATATGGCGAGAAACATTTTTTCTTTTCATGGTTTGTATAAACAAGGTTTTAGATTTTCATTTGATAATGAAATTGGTTCTATAAATGCTTTCTATTAGGGTGTATTTTATTTTAAAGCATTGCCTTGTAATGGTATATATGAAACTATGATGGTTGTAGATAACATAGGAAATAATGTGTTGAATATTGATTCCTCCAATGGTTTGGACAAGGCATTCTTGTGGCATTGTCGTCTGGGACATGTCAATCGCATAGCCCAACTCCAAAAGGATAGAGTGTTGGAGTCATTCGACTTAAAATCGGATGACACTTGAGAATCTTGTTTGCTTGGAAAGATGACCAAGTCACCCTTCACTGGTACTTGTGAAAGGTGTGAAGGTGTATTGGATCTCATACACACCGATGTGTGTGGACCCTTCAGATCCGCTACAAGGGATGCTAACCGCTTCTATGTGACTTTCACTGATGATTACCATACATATGGCTATATCTACTTAATCAAGCATAATTTAGAAACCTTTGAAAAGTTCAATTAGGTAGGAAGATAAAGATGCTCCGATCCGATCGAGGAGGAAGATAAAGATGCTCTGATCCGATCGAGGAGGAGAGTATCTTAGTATCGAGTTTCACGACTATCTTAAGGAATGTGGAATTGTTTCACAGTTGACGCCACCTAGGAAACCGTAGTTGAAAGGTGTGGCTGAGAGGTGTAATCGAACCTTATTGGACATGGTTCGTTCCATGATGAGTCGAGCTTCGTTACCTATCTCATTATGGGGGTATGCTCTAGAGACTACCGCCCATATCCTTCATCTAGTCCCTACTAAGAAGGTTGCCAAAACACCTCACGAGATGTGCACAGGGAAGGTTCCCTCGTTGGATCATATCAGAGGTTTGGGGTTTCGAGGCTTTCGTAAGACGAGAGACTCACGACAAGCTCGAACCTCATAGTGAGCGATGTATTTTCATCGGTAACCCAAAGAAGTTTTTTAGATATCTCTTCTACAGACCGAGTGACAATGTTTTCTTCGTTGCGAGGAGAGGGGTTTTCCTAGAGAGAGAGAACTCATATGCCAAGACGACAGCGGGAGCCAAATTGACCTTCAAGAGCTTCAAGAGTTAAGTGATGAAGGAACCGCAAACACTAGCACTCAACCCGAGGAGGAAACTCCTGTTGAACCTATTGACGAGTCATTACCTCTTCGACGTTGCTCTCGAGTAAGGATGGCAGTTGAGTTTTATGGTTTTCATATTACTACTGAAGGTGATACATTTATTAGTGATAGTACACTGGTAAATTTGGATGAGCCATCTAACTACAAGGAATCGATGGCAGGACCCGAGTCTGCTAAATGGAAAGAGGAAATGGACAGTGAGATTCAGTCCATGTAAGACAATCAAGTTTGGAACTTGCTTGACAATGTACCAGGTCGCAAGACAGTCGGGTGCAAATGGATCTTCAAGAAGAAGACCGACATGGATGGGAAAATATACACATATAAAACGAGATTGGTTGCGAAGGGATTTACTCAAACTTAGGGAGTTGACTATGATGAGACCTTCTCACCAGTAGCGAAGATTAAATCTATAAGGGTTATGTTAGCCATAGTTGCATTTCATGATTATGAAATATGGCAAACGGATGTCAAAACCTCTTTCTATAATGGAAAGTTGGCTGAAGATTTTTACATGTGTCAGCCAGAGGGTTTTGTCAATGCAAAGTACCCTAATAGAGTGTGTATGTCACACCCCCAAACCGGAATGGCGAAAACGTTCGGGGGCGGAGGACGTTATATTTAGTATCACAAAAATTGAATAATAGCAATCGAAGCAAGAACAACCATTGTATTAATAGTATAGTGTTTACATTACATTTGAATCATACTTTATTGACTCTAAAATTAAATACAAGTAAAGACTCGAAGATACTATGCTCCTTCTTCTTGAATCCGTGCATGTACCTGTCTACTAATGTCCTGAGAATACAAGTAGGTTTTGAAAGAGTATCAGCATAAAGCTGGTGAGTTCATAAGCATTTTGTTTTTGAAAAACTTTTCTTTGTTCTTTGGAAAAGTACGTTATGTTTCTCCAGAAAACCTTATATTTTCTGATGTAGTGAATGAGGCAGAAACCACACATTCCACAGTCTATCGGATATTCTTCATACGTAACTCGAATGCATAAACTAATGAATCGTAGAATTAATAATGAATATTCATTAATTGAATAATTAATCAATTGTTTGTAAAGTACTGATCTTTACAATGGATAATCCTATATTTTCCCTAAGTGTACGTTATTCAATTGTCTGTTTCAAATCGTAGAGTACAAGTATCTATCATATTTATGATGTTTAAGCATTGTTATGTTTAAAAACATTTGTATGAAAACCCTTGTATGAAAACCTTTGTATGAAGCCTTTGTACGAAAACCCTGGCTACCACCATTAATGTATAGTAGTCTTATTACATAAATAAAACTAGTTGAAAAAGTGTTGTTCTGTATACTGAAACTGTTGTTAGTACCCTCCTGTGATCACCTAGTACACACGAGTTATAGAAATCTAGATCGGACAAATAGTCGATTGGGTGATTCTGCCCTAAGCCCACAATCAAACAAGGAACAGGAAATGAGGCGGACATCACACATTTCACTACAAGTCGGATGTTAATTTCATATTATCCTAATGTACATACTAAGTCATCACATAGTTACTAACCCTGTTGACTGTTTGTTAGGTATATTATTACGTGAACGAGTCTTTGTTTCACCTGTAGATTCTTATAACTATCCTGATGGACGAATACCAAAACGACATACTTCGGACGTCGAAAACTGAACAGACGTTTGTCATCCCCGGTTGACTGTAGCTAATAGCCAGGGTGCGGGATTGTCAGTCCCCTATAGATCTATACACAAACTCACGCTCTCCCTCCATGAGACTCTAGTTATAAGGCGTCTCACACTGTAGTTCTCTCAACGAATCCACGAATAATACTATGAAAACTCTTTTTGTTATAAACATGAATCCCTATGAAATAGTACCTTTCATTTCATAATTCATAAGTTTGTTTTCTTTGTTTCGAAAGTTGTACTTGTAACATTTGTATCTTAACATATTTTGTAAAATGATTTCAACTCTAGTAGTAACTATGTTCATCATGTTTAGTAAGTTCTATGTTCAATGTATACTAATGATTAGGAAAAATATAATAAACCAAATTATATTTTTAAACACAAGATTACTTGTGCTTTTCCTTGTATCCTCCCCCTGAAAACATTGAAAAATTGGAAAAATATAGGGGTATGAACTAACCGTTAATTGTATTCAAGCGTCAAATCAATGAACTGAAAACGAAGACCCTCGAGTTGTTGTACGTGGTACTTAACGAAGACCCTTGAGTTGTTTTATGTGGCACTTAACGGAATCCTAATAACAATTAAATACATATATGTATCTAAATTAGCGATTTCGTTAAATAAAGTGTTGGAAAACACTTGCTTTCGGTTAAGGATTGTTACCGGGACTTGATTGAATCGAGGAAAGCGGGTTTTCAGTCTAATGTACCACTCAGGGAGTGTGTCCGGTCGTGAAAGGGAGTGTACGGCCGTAGACTACCTTGAAGGGTGTACGGCCTTTGAAGGTGTGCGGCCATGAATGAGTGTACGGTCAACGAACTTGAAGGTATACGGTCGTACAGTCAAGAACATGAGTGCTGGAATCGATGAATACGTGTCCTAGATGCTCGAAAATGAACCCCCAATGGTGTTTTTCGATGTTTTACAGAAGAATAAAGGTGCTTTAGGGTTGTACGGTCGAGAGTCTATAGAGAGAAGTAGAGGGTGTTCGGCCAGAAAAGTGTAAATGCGGGGTAGGGTCTCGTATTTATAGGGGTTTTTGTGGTCGGTGGTGGGGTCCACCCGACGTTGGCCGTAAATGAGTGTACGGCCGTACACGGGTGTACGACCGTGAACCCAAGTCAGGCCGTGAATGTAGTTTTGGTTCCAACTCATATATGAAGCTCATTTATATAACAAAATGACTTTTCAAACCCAAGGAATTCGATGGGACTCAATAAAAATCCAAATTTTATTAACGAATTTGGATAACGGAAATGGAAAAAGGTTTGGGTTGTCACATCATCCCCTCGTTAGAAGGAATTTCGTCCCGAAATTCGGATTCCGAGTGGATGGTTAAGGATAAGGAAAAGAGACGGTTACTTTGGTTCCATTCAATCCTTGTGTTCTCTTAATGAATTCAGATCCTCGCGGGTATTTCGGCGGATTATCACCGTTGTATCTGTTGTTCTGATATGTGAAGGGCGTGTAGGTTTAGCTTGCTCAACCATGTTCATCCAACTGGTAGGATGCCCATTCGTAGATCCGAGTAGGTTTTGTCCTGAAGTTCATAGTAAGACTCATACCTGGTCCATCTACTATTTTCTTATGTACACAAGTCGTATATAATTAAGATTGATAAGACGGTCGAATGGGTGACTCTGCCCCAGGTCCACAATCACACAAGGAACAGGAGATAGGTCGGAAACACGCATCCTAAGTCCGTTGAATCTTAATTATATACCACCCTCGCGTGCACATTTATCATTGATAGGGTAACCGCATCTGTCCCTAGCCTCTGTGCTTGAACTTGACTTGTTGCGCGAGTGGTGTTTCCAAAATGGTCAGCTGAGGGTGCTTAAGGAAGGTTACGGGTGGATACCATACTCCTCGCATGAGTATTTTCGGGGGTTTGAAGCGAGATGAAATTTTGAGGTTCGCGTCTAGTTTGTCGTTATGAGTGACGAGAGTTTTTTTATTCGGTCGGTTTAAGGCAAAGGGTCTCCTCGATGACACGTGGGTTTGGTATAACGCAGACTCAAACAGACTAAGTGGGATGACATTGTAGGATTTGCGTGTTAAGTTAGTTTGGAAGGAGTATTTCGTTATGACGTTAGTGTATCTGTGTGTGAACGTTTCTAGTGCTTTCTGTGTTGACCTTGGTATTACTACTGCGAATGTTTTGTACTATATTAAGTGTACTAATTGAGAAACTGTTTTAGGGAATGATACTTGATATTATGATTCCTATCCGGTCCTTCTATAATCGATTGGTGTCTACAAGTCATATATAATTAAGATGATTAAGACGGTGGACTGAGTCACTTTGTCCTAAATCCACAACCAGACAAGGAACAGGAAATAAGGCGGAAACATGCACTCTAAGTCTATTGGTCCTTAATTATATATGGCCCTACCGTTTACACCAAGTCATTATAGCCTACCAGAAAAGAGTATTTAGTTTCTACATAGACTATGTGCTTTGTTTAAACGAGGAAGAAAATATTATAGGTAGAAGTTAGTTGTGAGACGGTTTCCTTGAAAATGTAGGTTTGGGAAAAGATTCGAGTTGGAAAGACGTACCGCTGTTCTTGGGGCTTTCCGGGGTAGACTCTCCTATAGTGATCATTAGCATTCCTCCCTCTTCACCAGGGTTCTTGACCAATGGACAATCTCTCCTGAAATGTATCGTTTCACCACATCTGTGGCAGGTCTGACTTACTTCCTCAAATGGGACCTAAGAGATTGGTCGTGTCGGTCCCTACAGGAGCGGATGGTGTGTCCCCTTCTGAGGCAGTTCTTGAAATACAACTTCCGACACCTTCCGATATGATGGAAGTTGCACTAATTACGTTTAGGGAGGGCTTCGGCATAGCGATTGTCGGGTTCTGGGGTGGTTGGTGTCGTAGCAATGTATGTTGTACCTGTCTGTTGTCCCTCTGAGGGTTCTTGTGTTGATTGTCTCCTCTTTCTGCTCTCGGGCGTTTGATTATTATCGCCTCCTTTGGTTGACCCTTGAACGGGGTCCATTATGCCTTGGCGGATCCCATAATCCACCAATGTTCGAGCCAGGCGTTTGGCACTATCAAACATAAGAGGTTTTACTGCCAATACGTTTCCTTGGATTCGAGAAGGCAGTCCCTAAATGTATCTCTCTACCTTCTTGCTCTCTAGGGTAACCATCCCCGGGCATAGTGCAGCTAAGTCGCTGAACCAATCAGTGTATGCTACAATGTCTGAGCCTACCATGGTAAGATTCCACAGCTCATGCTCTAGTTTCTGTACTTCGCTCCTCGAGCAGTATTCTTCCAGCATCATTTCCTTTAGATTTTCCCAACCCATTGCGTTTGATATAGGAAGAGTCAATGACTTGACATGACTGTTCCACCATGTAAGGGCTCTGTTAGAGAAGGTGCAGGTAGCAAACTTCACTTTGCTTCCTATGGGGCATGCGCATAACTCAAAAATCGATTATGTCTTCTCGAACCATCGCATTAGGGCGATAACTCCCCCATTTCCATTGAAGGATTTGGGTCCACAATTCATGAAGTCCTTGTATGAGAACTCCCTTGTGTGTTCATGGTTAAAGCTGTTGGTACCACTACCCGATCCACCGGTACCACATGCGTTGATTTTAGTCATGACAGCTGTCATTGCGGCTGTTACAGTCGCCTGAAAGATAATCGGGTCATACTGAGGAGGTGGTGGCGGTGTGCGTACTTTTTGTTTTTGTTCGACTTCTTCGGTGGCACATTGCTGGCAAAAGGTTTAAAAGTCTAAATGAGGGTAAGTCCTTAGATGTTACGAACCAAGTTTATTCTAAATCGAAGTTTTCATAGTTATGAGTGTTTCATGTTCTGACGTTTGAAGCAATTCATAACAGAGGTCTACACAACATAGACTTATGAATTTGATAGTGACTACCCTCTTAATGAAGTTAATGAATCTGGTTTACTGTTAGCTGGCTTATATGATAAAGGCAATAAGTCTGACATGTAGCGTGAGCAGTGTAATCACTAACTCACTAGATTATATTAGTTAGTTAATTATTAGTATGACGTATATGGTGCTCTACCACCTTGCGCGCCTCGGGAGGAGTTTTTGTTCTAGTTATGATGGTCCGGTATTTAGATGTGAGGGTTTGTTGTTTCTGGGCTTTCTTATGGTTCTCCTATTCACTGTGGATCATGCTTCGGTTTTTACCACAGATCTCCATCACTTCCTGATGGAAGATTTGTATCCTCGTATGATTCCTTCTAGAAACCCTCTTTATGAATCCTCTATGGTTCCTCCTTGATTCCTCTGTTGGTGATTGTAGTGGAGTGGTTATCTCTATCTAGGTTGTTCGCGCGAGAATGGGGATGTCAAAAGAATCTTATGAGATTAAGTAAACATTTCTTCTTATAGTTATTGATGATCCAAACTGGGTCCTCCCATAGTCAAGCAGTGCATGCAAGTTGTATATAACCAAGATCAAATATACCTTCGAATATGTGATCCTACTCTAAAACCACAACCAAACAAGGAACATGTAGTAGAGCGAAGATCACCAATTCTAAGTCTATAAGATCCCAATTATATATAACCCCGGAAGCATGCAGTTCGTAACTATAGACCTGCCAGTAAAGGTCTTTTATTTCTCATTCAAGTTTGTTATAGTGCCTAAAATACTCCTATAGTATTTTATCTTAATGTTTTCTTCTAAGAATACTTTTGTATATGGAGTTAGGTAAGTTTTAGACTTGTTGAAACACCACCATCACTCCCAAACACATGTTGGTCATATCTCAAATAAATATAGTTGATCAGGTTATATTTATTTTAGATATGAATACATAACTGCTTAGGTTTGACTATTGTGTCCAACATCTAAATACTTTTGTTTGTTTTGATCTTACATGTTCTTATTGTGATACTTGTTCTTAGTATGTATGCTTATTAGTATACTTATCGTAAAATACTTATATTTTAAAAGTATACTTTTGGTTAGAGCACTCCGGCCCCATTGTATTTATAGTTGTATATCTTTTACTGGTTGATATACTAAGTTCACTATAAACAATGCTCTAATACCAATCTGTCACACCCCAAACCGGAACGGCGGAAACGTTCGGGGGCGGAGGACGTCATATGTAGTATCACAACAATTGAATAATAGAAATTTAAGCAACAACAACCATTGTATTAATAGTATAGTGTTTACAATACATTTGAATCATACATGATTGGCTCCAAAAGTAAATACAAGTAAAGACTCGAAGCTACTATGCTCCGTCTTCTTGAATCTGTGCGTGTACCTGTCTACTAGTGTCTTGAGAATACAAGTAGGTTTTGAAAGAGTATCAGCATAAAGCTGGTGAGTACATAAGCATTTTGTTTTTGAAAAACTATTCTTTGTTCTTTGAAAAAGTACATTATGTTTCTCCAGAAAACCTTATATTTTATGATGTAATGAATGTATAAACCTTAAGTGAAAATGATTCTTACCAGTTCCTACTGTGAGTACTTAGTGTATACAAATCATATACAATCCAGATCGAACAAACAAATCGATTGTGTGGTTCTGCCCTAAGCCCACAACCAAACAAGGAACAGGAAATGAGGCGGAGGCCACACAATCCAATGGTTGTCTGATCCTCATGTACATAATCCTGAAGTATTCACCAGATACTTACAAAGTTAACTTTTTGTTCCTTTGATATCTGTTGATGTTGTTCCTCAAGAAAATCCAATATTTTCTTATGAAAAGCATGATTAAACCTATTCCTTCAATAACTACTTAGTTCATACTAGTTACGTATAAACCAATATCGAATGGACTGTTAATTGTGTGGATCGGCCCTAAACTCACAACCAAACAAGGAACAAGGAATGAGGCGGAAACCACACATTCCACAGGCTATCGGATATTCTTCATACGTAACCCGGATGCATAAACTAATGAATCATAGAATTAATAATGAATATTTGTTAATTGAATAATTAATCAATTGTTTGTAAAGTACTGATGTTTACCCTGGAAAATCGTATATTTTCCCTAAGTGTACGTTATTGAATTGTCTGTTTCAAATCGTAGAGTACAAGTATCTATCATACTTATGTTGTTTAAGCATTGTTCTGTTTGAAAACCTTTGTATGAAAACCCTTGTATGAACACCTTTGTATGAAGCCTTTGTACGAAAACCCTGGCTACCACCATTAATGTATAGTAGTCTTATTACATAAATAAAACTAGTTGAAAACGTGTTGTTCTGTATACAGAAAATGTTGTTAGTACCCTCCTGTGATCACCTAGTACACACGAGTTATAGAAATCCAGATCGAACAAACAGTCGATTGGGTGATTCTGCCCTAATCCCACAATCAAACAAGGAACAGGAAATGAGGCGGATATCACACATTCCACTACAAGTCGGATGTTAATTTCATATTATCCTAATGTACATACTAAGTCATCACATAGTTACTAACCCTATTGACTGTTTGTTAGGTATATTATTACGTGAACGAGTCTTTGTTTCACCTGTGGATTCTTATAACTATACTAATGGACGAATACCAAAACGACATACTTCGGACGTCGAAAACTAAACAGACGTTTGTCACCCCCGGTTGACTGTAGCTAATAGGCAGGGTGCGGGATTGTCAGTCCCGTATAGATCTTTACACAAACTCACGCTCTCCCTCCAGGAGACTCTAGTTATAAGGCGTCTCACACTGTAGTTCTCTCAACGAATCCACGAATAATACTATGAAAACTCTTTTTGTTATAAACATGAATCCCTATGAAATCGTACCTTTCATTTCATAATTCATAAGTTTGTTTTCTTTGTTTCGAAAGCTGTACTTGTAACATTTGTATCTTAACATATTTTGTAAAATGATTTCAAGTCTAGTAGTAACTATGTTCATCATGTTTAGTAAGTTCTGTGTTCAATGTATACTAATGATTAGGAAAAATATAATAAACCAAATTATATTTTTAAACACAAGATTACTTGTGCTTTTACTTGTATCCTCCCCCTGAAAACATTGAAAACTTGGAAAAATATAGGGGTATGAACTCACCATTAATTGTGTGCAAGCGTCAAATCAATGAATCGGAAACGAAGACCCTTGAGTTGTTTTATGTGGTACTTAACGGAATCCTAATAACAATTAAATACATATATGCATCTAAATTAGCGATTTCGTTAAATAAAGTGTTGGAAAACACTTGCTTTCGGTTAAGGATTGTTACCGGGACTTGATTGAATCGAGGAAAACGGGTTTTCAGTCTAATGTACCACTCAGGGAGTGTGTTCGGCCGTGAAAGGGAGTGTACGGCCGTGAACCGTGTACGTCTGTAGACTGCCTTAAAGGGTGTACGGCCTTTGAAGGTCTACGACCGTGAATGAGTGTACAGTCAACGAACTTGAAGGTATACAGTGGTACACTCAAGAACAAGAGTGTTGTAATCGATGAATACGTGTCCTAGATGCTCCAAAATGAACCCCCAATGGTGTTTTTCGATGTTTTACAGAAGAATAAAGGTGCTTTAGGGGTGTACGGTCGAGAGTCTAGATAGAGAAGTAGAGGGTGTTTGGCTAGAAAAGTGTAAATGAGGGGTAGAGTCTCGTATTTATAGGGGTTTTTGTGGTCGGTGTTTATGAATCTTCTTTTCTTATCAGATCTTGAGGATACCTCAATCTTCCTTTTCTCACCAACTTCAACCTTGTTGGTGGGTCTGCCTTTGATCATTTCTTCAACAGACATAGCAACCCAGATGGCAGCCTCAAGAGTAGGTGCCTGGCGTATTGCCACAGTGTACTCCTATGGCAGTCCCTTTGTAAACTTATCCATTTTTGTTAGCTCGTCATGGGAAATGAGCAGTGCAAATCCATCTTTTCTGTGAACGCATTGGTATACTCATCAATGGACATGTTCCCCTTTTTCAACGTCAGAAACTGGTTTTCCAGCTCTAGCATGTTTTGGGCTGAGTAGAACTTATGTTTAAAGTGTACCAAGAATTCTGCCCATGTCAGTTGTAGTGGCTCGTTGGGGCTTATGATCTTTCCCAAAGTGTTCCCCCAACGAACAACCCTACCCCTAAACTGATGCAGAACATAAGTGGTTTGTAGCTTGCCCTTGCAACCACATGTTACGAAAGCTAGCTCCGTCTCAGAGATCCAGTCCGTAACTCTGATTCGATCTTCTTTCCCAGTAAAAGCTGATGGTTTACAAGTCGTAAAGTATTTATACTTGCATCCATTCCTTTCAATTCCTTCATCCTGGTTAGTTCTTCTAACTACTTGGGGTTCAACTTGACTCACTATACAATTGTAATTTCCCTTTTCCGACAGTTCTTCATTCAGTTCAGGCTGGAAGATAAGCACAGTAGGTTCATCCTTATTTTGTTGAAGTAGACGCCTTGTCTCTTTCATCTGACGATCCAACATCATCTACATCATTGCTTGTACTCCTGCCATCGTGATTGGCTCGGATGCAACTGCTACCTTTGGTGCATGCTCAACCACTCGTAGCTCAGGCTAATGGTTACCGTTTCCCAGTCTGATTCGAGTTCTCACCATGTTGATCTATACACCAAATCATACGTTCTGTGTGCAGTGACAAAAATTAAGATAGGGAAAGCTTTATTTACGATAAACGTATAAATATCCTTATCATTTTGAAAAGTTACATGCCACTTCTAATACCGTAATTGAACATTTAGAAATCTGAACACATAAAGTTTCAAGATGCGGTTGTCAAGAGACCATAGATCCAATCAAATAATAGCATCATAAAGCATCACAAATTATTTAGCACATAAAAGCATTTTAGGCATCTTCCCTAAATAAGCTACTGATTGTGTCTATTCAGGTGTACTTCCAAAAATATATTAGAAACACTCCTCACGATCATCTCTTAGCATTCTAAGTTTAAGTCTAGAAATAAATCATTATTCCTAGTTCGCTTAAACTAATGCTCTGATACCAACAGTGACATCCCCAAATTCACGGTCATTTAAAAAAAAATTATTTATACCTGTGATACAAATAAACTCGAAGCCTGGTGAGTACATAGTGTTTTCAACCCATAATGATATAGTTGATTTGTTTCTTCACATACTTCATGCCAAACAATTAATCAAATTATCCATCCCCGTTATCTTTATTTATTATTCCCTAAGGGTCATCTCCTATTTCGTGTTTACCTCTCATCACCTTACATCACATTTCCTTATATCTTTGTTCCTCAGGACTTTTCCTAAGGATCATCGCCTACATCGCATAGACAGTACTGATTTAGGATTATTCCCCCAATATGTGTCCAATAAGGGTTAGAGTATCATCGCATGAATATGTAGTTACTACATCACCTGAACTCGTAATTCATCACCTACAGGTTATGAGCCTGTCGGTGTTTCCACATGACTTGTTTAGATTAATTAGTGGTCGCCATATATACTCTGGTAGATGACTACATCACAACATCGCAACATCGTAGGTCTAGGTTATGGCATCTCATAATCATCTCTTATCTCACATCACCTATTCATCATTACATATCTATCATCAGCTAGTTATCATCACCTTTCTATCATCACATATCTCTCATCACTCATCTACCCATCTTTACCAAATATATTTACAGGTATAAAATACATATACAGTTTAAATCACGTAAAACATGTATAAATCATTCATCTAGCATATATATCAGGAACACAGATAATAAGCACATATAACATTTATTAATGGTTCATATCTATGTGTAAGATGAAAGTAACTATGCACTCACTTGTCAAAGTGATGACTCCAAACTCGGGCAGTGCTTCGCTTCTAACAATTTTACTTTCCTTCGACGAAACCTAGTATCATTGTAACTAGATTTTAGTCTAATATTTATTGCGACTAATTATTAGTCGAGTAATATTGTTTTTCTTGTATTATATTGTCACACCCCAAACCAGAACGGTGGAAACGTCTTTTGGTGGATGACTTCATGTACAGTATCATAACAAATGAATAGTAATGATCAAAGCATTACAACCATCCTATTGATAAATAATAAGTTTACATTATATCCAAAACATTGTTTACTTGATATCATATACATATGACAAAATAAATGATGTGACGCTGCAACGCCCCATCCTCAAAACCGTTTTGATTACCTGTCTACTGATTTCGTGATAATACAAGTGATTTTCAAAAGTGTCAACGAATAAGTTGGTGAGTTCATAAGTGTTTTGTATAAGAGAAATCGGTAGTTTTTCCTTGTGAAATGTTAGAGTGTGCTTTCAGAAAATCCAATATTTTCTTTAAAAATGAACTATAAGTCTTAAACCCAAGACTAAAAATGTAAGTAATGTTGTACTGGAAATAGTGTTATGAAGTTTTATCTTTATATAAAACTACTTGAATGTATGTTAACCCCGTAAAAAAATTGTTTTGTTAATACCCCATGTGAGTTATCATAACCATGCTAATAACTAGTTTTCCTGCTATGACGTTCTTCAGGCATCGGAACTGTTAAACATTTATCACCCTAGACTGGTCGATCTAACTGTAGCTAACAGCTTAGGTGCGGGGTTGTCAATCCCGTATAGATCTATACACCAGTGTCACGCTCTCCCTACAAGAGACTTTGGTTATAATGCGGGACATAGTGTGTACTCTGGTAGGTACGGTGAAGCCAAATGTCTCACAAAATTGTATCAACTGGTTTATGTGTACCGAAAACCCCTTTGTCTTGTAAATGAATGCATTGCTCTTCCATAGTGGTTACATAGTGTAAAAATAATTATACCTTTAAATAATTATATATTTCTTCCGTAATGATAATGTAATGTTTGTGACTCCCAAAATATACCAATTATAGTTGATTATGTTTATTTGTTAAGACTATTTATATTATAATTTATATAAATACATAGTAGTTATCTTGTCTAGATGTTTTAAAAGATTATGTCATAAAAACATACATCTAACACAAGTATGAGAAATTTGTATGAAAAAGGTCCATTTGGAGCTTTTGCCACGTTTTTAACGGTGTTTTTGTCTAGTTTCAAAATGGATGGTCAAAACAACATATTTTGGGTTGTGTCCTACAAAATGGTGAAACAACTAGAATGTAACCATTTTTGTTAGAAATACCATATTTTGGTAAAAAGTCTCAGAATCCTTGTAGTTTTGTGGTTTTAACCTTTTACTAAAGAACATATAACATAGTTTATGTTTTTTTTTCTTAGTTTTATACCATTAAAACTATCATGCCACAAATAAATGTTTTATAAACTAGTATACTCATATTTCATGCAAATAATGTCTTATATTCACAAAGAAATAGAACATGCAAACATTTGTGTTAAAAGTTAACTTTACTTGTATCCCCCCTCCTAAAACATGAAAAACTCGAAACTGTGGGGGTATGAACTCACCTTGAGTGTGCTTGCGGTTAGTTGAAGAGATGATGGTGAAGATCTTTTTGCCTAGAACACTTGAAGTGGTTGAAGAACTCCTTAAAAATGGTCTAATCCTATGGGTTTAACACATAATATTGTGTGTAAATGAGATGAATCTAACACGAAAAGGTGTAAAAACACTAAATAAACAAGAACTACTTACCAAAATTCTAGGAATCAACTAGGAGAATTAACCCTTGGAAGTTTTTGACTTAATTCTTGAGAGAAAATAAGGGACTTTGCAAATGGTAGGGGGTTTGGGGTGTTCTCGGCCGAAGATAAGGAGGGAAGGATGAGGTGATGTTTTCTTTGATATTTGTTGGATAAAAGCCTTGATATAGATTGGGTAAAACTTTGTGTTGGAAAGGGTGAAACATCATGTCACAAAAGTCAACCCTCTTTCTTTCTTCTTCCCACCGAAAACCCTATAGAACCACCAAAATCACATGTGATTTTGGTCTAGTACCACCGAGATCACCTAGTGATTTCGGTTCACGCACCAACCAAGATCACATGGTGATTTTGATCTAGGTACCAACCAAAATCACAAGGGTTTGGGTCCTAAGTGGTTGACTTGTTGACTTTACTTGACTTTTGTTGGCTCATTTGACTTCTGTTGGACCTAAAATCGGCAGTTGTCACATCATCACCCTGTTAGAGGGAATTTTGGTCCCGAAATTAGTTCTGGAGTGGGTACTCATGAGCCAGGGAAAGATGTGGGTACTTCTGTTTCATTTGATCTTCTTGTTCCCAGGTGAATTTCGGCTTTACTTGTCGTTCCAACGGACCTTCACTATGGGTATGCGACATTGTTTCGTCGGACAGACACTTCTTCAGGTTCGACACGTGGAAGGTGGGGTGTACGTTACTGAGTTCTTGTGGTAGTCAAAGTTTGTAAGCTACCGGGCCAATTATGGCAAGGATCTCGAATGACCCGATATACCTTAGATTTAATTTCCCAAATTTCCCAAAATGAATCATTCCCTTCCAGGGTGAGACCTTTAACAGCACGCGGTCACCAACCTGGAAATCCAAGGGTTTCTGTCGCTTATCTGCATAACTCTTTTGCCGATCCCGCCATGCCTTTAATCGTTCACGTATTTGAACGATCTTCTCCGTGGTTTCACATATGATCTCTGGTTCGGTGAGTGTGCTATTAGGCACTTGTCCCCTTGCTATTTGTGTGTCACCGACCTCAGCCCAGCACAGAGGTGATCTGAACTTGCACCCATTGAGGGCTTCGAATGGCGCGACTTTGATGCTATTGTCATAGTTATTATTATATGCGAATTCGATGAGTGGTAAATGGCTATCCCACGCTTTAACAAAGTCTATCACACATGCTCTCAACATGTCTTCCAGTGTATGTATGGTTCTCTTGCTTTGCCCTTCAGTTGGAGGGTGATAAGCTCTACTCATGTCGATTTTGGTCCCCAAGGATTTTTGTAGTCACATCCAGAACCGTGAGGTCAATCTACTATCTCTGTCGGAGATGATGGATATTGGCACCCCATGTAGTCATATAATTTATTTAATGTACTTCCTTGTTAGCTTCTCCATTTTGTCGGTCTCTTTTATTGGTAGGAAGTGTGCGGATTTGGTTAACCTGTCAACGATCACCCAGATGGTGTCAAGTCCACCCGTTGTCTTGGGAAACTTTGTTATGAAGTCCACGGCTATCTGCTCCCACTTCCACTCGGGTATATCTGGTTGTTGGAGCAAACCCGAGGGCTTTTGGTATTCTACCTTGACCTTGGCACAATTCAAGCACTTGCCCACATAGGTAGCGATCTCTGCCTTCATGTTTGGCCACGAATAGAGTTTCTGGAGGTCCAGTTACATCTTTCCTAAACCGGGATGAACGGAGTATTTGGTCTTGTGAGCCTCATTCATGACTACGTGTCTGTACCCACCGAATCTTGGTGTCCAGATTCGATCCATGAAGTAACGAGCTCCGTCATCCTTGACTTCAAGATTTTTAACCATTCCCCGCAAGGCCTCACCTGCGACGTTCTCAGGTTTCAAGGCTTCTAACTGCACCTCCTTGATCTGTGTGGACAGGTGTGAATGGATGGTCATGTTCAATGATTTTACTCGGCGGCCTGAGTATTCTTTCTGACTTAGGGCGTCTGCTACTACGTTGGCCTTGCCTGGATGATAAGGAATTTCGCATTCGTAGTCATTTAGTAGTTCTACCTATCTTCGTTGTCTCATGTTGGGCTCCTTTTGATTGAGAATGTGTTGAGGGCTCTTATGATCTGTGAAGATGGTGCATTTGGTGCCGTACAGGTAGTGTCTCCAGATCTTCAGCGCAAACACCACTGCTCCTAGCTCGAGGTCGTGCGTAGTGTAAATGACCTCATGAGTCTTGAGATGTCTTAAGGCATAGGAAATGATCTTTCCTCGTCGCATGAGCACACATCCTAGGCCCTGCTTGGATGCATCGCAGTAGACCATAAAGTCTTCGGTCCCTTCTGTGAGGGATAAGATTAGAGCACTACATAGGCCTTGTTTAAGCATTTGGAAGGCAGTTTCTTGTTTATTCTCCAAGCTGAAAGTCACTCCCTTTTGAGTCAAGTTAGTGAGCGGATTTGCGATCTTAGAGAAGTTTTGTATGAATCTTCGGTAGTAGCCAACATAGATCAAAAACTGGCGTATCTTCGTCGGTGTTCTTGGTGTTGCCCAGTTTTCAATCGCCTTGAATTTGGAAGGTTCCACGTGTATCCCTTCCTTGCTGACTACGTGTCCCAAGAAGTCTACCCTTCGAATCCATAATTTACATTTCGAGAACTTCGCGTATAGATTTTCTGCCCTAAAAGTTTCCAAGACCTATCGTAGATGTTGAATATGTTCCTCCTTACTCCGTGAATAGATTAGTATGCCATCGGTGAATACTATCACGAATTTATCCAGATAAGGTCATCACACACGGTTCATTAGGTCGATGAACACCGCTGGCGCATTAGTCAAACCTAAGGGCATCACTACAAACTCGTAGTGACCATAGCGAGTTTTGAATGTCGTCTTAGGAATATCTTCCTCCTGAATTCGCAGTTCATGGTACCCCAACCTTAGATCAATCTTTGAGAAATAGCTTGATCCCTGTAGTTGATCAAAGAGATCATCGATTCGTTGTAGGGGATAACGGTTCTTGATAGTGAGTTTGTTCAGTTCTCGATAGTCTATGCACATGCGGAATGATTCGTCCTTCTATTTCGCGAACAAGATCGATGATCCCCAGGGTGAGAAGCCTGGTCTGATGAATCCTTTGCATAGCAGTTCATTCTGTTGGCTGGACAATTCCTTCATTTTCAGCTGGTGCTAAACGGTATAAGGATTTGGCTATGGGGGTGGCTCCAGGAATTAAGTCGATTCTGATGGACGAATACCAAAACGACATACTTCGGACGTCGAAAACTGAACAGACATTTGTCACCCCCGGTTGACTGTAGCTAATAGTCAGGGTGTGGGATTGTCAGTCCCGTATAGATCTATACACAAACTCACGCTCTCCCTCCAGGAGACTCTAGTTATAAGGTGTCTCACACTGTAGTTCTCTCAACGAATCCACGAATAATACTATGAAAACTCTTTTTGTTATAAACATGAATCCCTATGAAATAGTACCTTTCATTTCATAATTCATAAGTTTGTTTCCTTTGTTTCGAAAGTTGTACTTGTAACATTTGTATCTTCACATATTTTGTAAAATGATTTCAAGTCTAGTAGTAACTATGTTCATCATGTTTAGTAAGTTCTGTGTTCAATGTATACTAATGATTAGGAAAAATATAATAAACCAGATTATATTTTTAAACGCAAGATTACTTGTGCTTTTACTTGTATCCTCCCCCTGAAAACATTGAAAACTTGGAAAAATATAGGGGTATGAACTCACCATTAATTGTGTGCAAGCGTCAAATCAATGAACCGGAAACGAAGACCCTTGAGTTGTTGTATGTGGCACTTAACGGAATCCTAATAACAATTAAATACATATATGTATCAAAATTAGCGATTTCGTTAAATAAAGTGTTGGAAAACACTTGCTTTCGGTTAAGGATTGTTACCGGGACTTGATTGAATCGAGGAAAGCGGGTTTTCAGTCTAATGTACCACTCAGGGAGTGTGTTCGGCCGTGAACGGGAGTGTACGACCGTGAACCGTGTACGTCCGTAGACTGCCTTGAAGGGTGTACGGCCTTTAAAGGT
This sequence comes from Lactuca virosa, assembly GCF_052849685.1. NCBI lineage: Eukaryota > Viridiplantae > Streptophyta > Magnoliopsida > Asterales > Asteraceae > Lactuca > Lactuca virosa. The sequence continues at coordinate 299,616,451 of NC_136429.1, read as the reverse complement.
CTACGGTCGTGAGTGAGTGTACGGTCAACGAACTTGAAGGTATACGGTCGTACACTCAAGAACAAGAGTGTCGTAATCGATGAATACGTGTCCTAGATGCTCCAAAATGAACCCCCAATGGTGTTTTTCGATGTTTTACGGAAGAATAAAGGTGCTTTAGGGGTGTACGGTCGAGAGTCTAGACAGAGAAGTAGAGGGTGTTTGGCCAGAAAAGTGTAAATGACGGGTAGGGTCTTGTATTTATAGGGGTTTTTGTGGTCAGTGGTGTGGTCCACCCGACGTTGGCCGTAAACGAGTGTATGGCCGTACACGGGTGTACGGCGGTGAACCCAAGTCAGGCCATGAATGTTGTTTTGATCGAAGGAAAACTCGAAATTTCGCGTAGTTTTGGTCATGACTCATATATGAAGCTCATTTATATAACAAAATGACTTTCCAAACCCAAGGAATTCGATGGGACTCAATAAAAATCCAAATTTTATTAACGGAATTTGGATAACGGAAATGGAAAAAGGTTCGGGTTGTTGTAAGCTTGAGAAATCCATCTATGGATTGAAATATGCATCTCGCAAATGGAATCTTTGTTTTGATGAGAAATTCCAAGAGTTTGGTATTTCAAGAAGCGAAGAGGAGTCCTGCGTATATGTCAAAGCTAGTGGGAGTATAGTTAGCTTTCTGGTGTTATATGTAGATGACATACTTCTCATAGGAAACGACATCCCAACCTTGCAGGACGTTAAGTCCTGGCTTGGGAAGTGTTTCGCTATGAAGGACCTTGGACAAGCTACCAATATTTTAGGGATGAGGATATTGAGAAACTGGAGTAAATGACTAATACGACTTAGTCAAAGTACCTACTTGGACAAGGTGTTGAAGCGTTTCAGCATCCAAAATTCCAACAAAGGTGACTTACCTATCCATAGCAATACCAAACTGAGTAAGACTCATAGCTCGAATACAGAGGCTGAGATAGCAGAGATGAGTCGAGTACCATATGCTTTCGCAGTTGGCTCGATCATGTATGTTATGACTTGTACTCGGCCAGATGAAAGACCCCTTTTCATAGTTAACATTATTACTCCAAACATGCTACATGCATATTCATAATAATATTTTAGATATATGGTTTTATTACAAAAGACTGGATACAAACCGACTAACGAGTTTTTACAAAGTTTTATATATATTACATACCTTCCCAACAATTTATACATTAAATACAAAAGCTATAATATTATATATTCTACATCTTCTAACAGTACATGACTATAGTGGATGCTTATCACCTGCAATAGTTTAAACATTGAGAGGGGTAAGCGGGTGACGCTTAGTGAGTTCAATAACAGTTACAATATAACGTTATGCCATATATATATATATATATATATATATATATATATATATATATATATATATATATATATATATATATATATATATATATATATATATATATATGACAGAAGCAAGGAGAGACAAAGAACAACAAAGGCATATGTGAATCATGTGACAAGCTTTCCATATCAACAAATGATATGATTCAAAGATTTACAATCAATGCGATATAACGATTTCAACTTGATATACACCAATAAGACTTCAGCCCAAGTGTCATAGAAAATACAATTTCGAATTATCATTTGTCTAGCAATTTACAGGCTTTCAGCCCTGCCTAGCCTTCTGCCAATGCTAAAGTGATGCTTAATCATTCACTTCATGGTCAAAGGCGACATACCAATACCCAAGTGATGCTTAGTCATTAATTTCGTGGTCAAAGGTATAGCTCATTATCTTAATAACACGGGAAAGCACATTGCGCATATAATACATAACATACAATTGTCCCTATATTGAACTCACCGTGAAATAACTGATTGATAAAATGATAATTTGGGCAGCACTTCGCCTCTAAAAACGACTTTCTATGACGAAACTGGGGATTTTAGTTGAAAACCGGGCCTTGCACAGGCAGAGTTTCAACTTGAAAAGATTATTTTCTCGGGTCTTCAGTGCATCGGGACTTGCTTCGGGTGTCGGGGATGATTCCTAGGCTTCAGGGGGGTTGGGATAGGCTAGAAAGTGAATAAAGAGTGAAAGAGAAGTTTAAAATGTAAACTAAATTCGGAGATCTCGCACCCCTTTTATTGGTGGCCGAAGCCTCGGAGTACGCTGGGCGTACTTCGGTACGTTGGGCTTACGAGGCGTGGCACCTGCTCGGTTCCTGGGTCTCGGACGTGTCATCAACGGGTGATAGGTGTCCTCCGTCCAAATAAAGAGGTGACGTGGCCAACTTCTGTGCTATTCCAAGTACGTTGGGCGTACGGATTCGGATAAGTCTTGAATTTTTATTTAAAATTTCAAAAAATCATATCTTTTTCATACGGGCTCCGTTTTTGATGTTCTTTATAACCACGTCTAGGTGACATTATACTCTACAACTTTCATTTAGACTTTGTCGGCTAACTTTGACTTCATTTTTAAAGTTATATTTTTAACAGGCCGGTACAGGAAAAGTCCGTTAAAAATTCATAACTTCTTCATCCGACTTCCGTTTTCGTCTGTCTTTTTACCGTTGTACTACTATTGACGAGATCTTCGATTTTGGTATAGGTTGTGTCGGCTAAAAATCACTCGATCTTTATTTCGAGTTTTTAGTTGTGTACTGTTATGCTGAATCTTAGAAAAATCATAACTTCCTCATACGAAGTCAGATTTGGACGTTGTTTTTATGAAAATTATCGTTTTAACGAATATTACGAATTTCATTTAGATCAATTAAGCTAAAAAGTAGTTTATCATAAACTCATTTTTACGTTATATGGCGTCGTGCCGATTCTATCGCGAAACGTCAATAAGTCATAACTTCTTTGTTATAAGTCGGATTTCGATGAGGTTTTCGTCTAAACATTTCTAACGAGATAATTTACAACTTTCAGTAACATTATTTTTACTTATTTCCAACTTAAATTTTACCTTTTTGCTAATTTCAATATTTGACTTTGGATTGGAATCTCATAACACTTTCAATACTTCCCGAATGATTCTAAACATAGTTTTACTTCAATTCTCATAAAACTATCTTGTTAGAACTCAACACTCAAAATCAAATATTATTTAATAATATTCATTTTTAAACAAAACATGATAACTGAACGTGTATGTTACAAATAACTCCTCCTTTTGAGGATTTCGTCCCCGAAATTACAACGATTTAAACAAATGGGGATATTTCGTTCTTATCTTATTCTTATTTTCCCAAGTATAATTTGGGCCTCGATGGTGTTTCCACTTGACGAGCACTAATTCCACTTCTTTATTACTCAATTCAGACGTTCTTTCGTTTATGATCTCTTCAGGCTCTTCTACATATCTTAATTTATTATCCAGTTTCACCTCGGATAACGGAACTGTTTCATCATATATGCTCAAACATTTACGCAGATAACTCACATGAAACACATCATGAATACCTGCCAAATCTTCAGGCAATTCCAAGAGGTATGCTTGCTTACCAATTCTCTGGAGGATTTTGAAAGGACCAACAAATCTAGGACTTAGTTTTCCTTTCTTCCCAAATCGTATAATGACTTTCCATGGGGATACCTTCAATATTACGAAATCACCCACCTGGAATTATATGGGTCGTATCCTCTTTTCTGCATAGGAGTTCTGTCGATCCTGGGCCGCTTTCATTCTTTCTCGTACAATTTCAATCTTGTCAGTGGTGTCTTGAATTATTTCAGGGCCTCCAAAGATTTTCTATCCTATATCACACCAACATAATGGAGTACGGCATTTACGTCCATATAATGCTTCATATGGTTGCATTTTTATTGAAGTGTGGTAACCGTTATTATATGAAAATTCAACAAGAGGTAAGTACTTATCCCAATTACCACCAAACTCCAAGACGCATGCACGAAGCATATCTTCTACCGTTTGGATTGTTCTCTCCGTCTGACCATCTGTCCGGGGATGATAAGTTGTGCTGAGAGCGATCCGAGATCCTAATTCACGTTGCATATAGCCCAAAAATGAGAAGTGAAGTGAGTATCACGATCGGAAATAATTTTTAGTGTCACACCATGTCTTGCCATAATTTCATCCAAGTATACTTGTGCATATCTCTCCATTGGAACTGTTTCACGCATGGCAAGAAAATGTGCACTTTTAGTTAGTCGGTCGACAATTACCCAAATGCTATCATTTTGTCTCGCAGTCTTCGGCAATTTGGTAATAAAATCCATGGACAGCTCCTCCCATTTCCACATAGGGACACTAATACCTTCTGGACTACCATATGGTTTTTGCTGTTCTGCTTTGACTTGTAAACATACTAAGCATTCCTGCACGTATCTTCCAATGTCTCTCTTCAATGCAGGCCACCAATAATGAGCTCGTACATCATAGTACATTTTACTTGTACCAGGATGTACTGACAGCTTAGACTTATGGGCTTCATCTAAAATCTTCTTTCTTAATCCACCAATCTTTGGAATCCATAGCCCATTCTTAAATACTTTCGGTCCACGTGGATCATCAAGTAAATTATCAACATAATGTACCATCCCTTCCTTCTTCACATTTTCTGGCTTTAAGGCCTCCACTTTCCAATTTTCTAGTTTATCAAGAATAGTGAACTTTATGGTAGTGTGGGTAATAGCATAACACATACTATTATGATAAACCTTTCTGCTAAGTGCATCGGCAACAACATTAGCCTTTCCAGGTTGATACAGGATTTCACAATCATAGTCTTTGATCAGCTCCATGGCTCGCTGTTGTCTCATATTCAAAGTTTGCAAAATGAATACAACTATACGTGAAAAATCTTTAATGAATCTTCGGTAATATCCCGTGAGACCCAAGAAACTACGAATTTCAGAAGCATTACGGGGCGCTTCCCAATTCTGAATGGCTTCAATTTTGGTAGGATCTACTAATATACCATCACTAGAAATCACATGGCCGAGAAATTGAATTTTACGAAGCCAAAATTTACATTTGGAGGATTTATCATATAGTTTCTCCTTTCGAATAAGTTCGAATATTTCACGAATATTAATGGCGTGATCAGATTCAGACTTGGAATAGATTACAATATCATCAATGAATATGATGACAGATTTATCGAGCACTGGACGACATACCCGATTCATCATATCCATGAATACGGCATGAGCATTTGTCAAACCGAATGGCGTGACAAGGAATTCATAATGCCCATATCGAGTACGAAAAGCAGTCTTATGTACATCCTACTCGTGTACTTCCAACTGATGATAGCCAGATCTCAAATCAATCTTCGAGAAATAGCTAACTCCCTGAAGGTGATCAAATAAATCGTCAATGCAAGGTAGTGGGTACTTGTTCTTGATAGTTACCTTATTTAGCTCACGGTAATCAATACACATTCGCATCGAACCGTTCTTCTTCTTGACAAACAATAATGGAGCACCCTAATGAGAGATACTTGGTCGAATAAAGCCTTTCTCAATTAATTCCTGTAGTTGGATCATCATTTCCTTCATCTCAGCTGGCGCAAAACGATAAGGAGTATTTGCAATTGGAGCAACACCAGGTACAAGATCAATTCGAAATTCTACTTGCCTATCCAGAGGAAGTCCAGGCAAATCATCGGGGAAAACATCAAGATATTTATTAACAACAGGAATGTAATTTACAGTTTTCTTCTCCTCTTTTGAGATATCAACTGTATAGGCCATATAAGTAGAACATCCTTTCGATATAAACTTATGAGCTTTTAAGAAAGATATTATTTTTAAGATTTTAAGTCTTTGTTCACCGTAGACATAAATAGGATTCTCCCCTTTAATAGGAATGCATACTATCTTCTCAAAGCACAAGAGTTTTGCGCGGTTCTTTGACAACCAATCCATGCCGATAATAATATCAAAGTTGGGCAAGGAGATAGGAATCAAGTTACCAAGAAAATTATAACCTTCAATTTCTAAGACACAATCCCTATAGACTTTATCAGCAAGTAATGATATACTTCCTGCAGTATCTACATGAAATGGTTGCGCGAGTGCATAGCAAGCAATTTGAAAGGAATGTGTGAATTCATGAGACACAAAAGAATCTGAGGCATCAGAATCAAATAAGATGTGAGCATGTCTAGAATTGACGAGAAATGTACCGGTCACAACATTCAGATCTTCACGTGCCTCCTTCGTGGTAATTTAGAATACAGGACCTTTAGCTTTTGGCACCTCCTCCTTTTTAGTTGGAGTACTCTTTGGTTGTTGGACAGAAGCTTGACTCCCCTCCATTTGACTAGTAAGAGTCGGGCAGAAACGCTTCATGTGGCCAGCAACACCACAAGAAAAGCATCTAACATTCTTCATCGGGCCAACAGACTTCATGTGGCCTACTTCTCCACATCCCTAACAGACCACTGACCATTTTTCTAATCTGCATTCGCCCGGATGATTCTTTCCACAATTTTGACACGATGGCGATTGAAGAGAAAAAGATTGTGATCTACCGCGGCCACGAGGGGTATTATGAGATTGCACTTGTTTACCAGGATCAGTTCGAATAGATTGAGCTAGTGGAATAGAGGAGACAGGAACAGTTCAATCAATACGTGGATGCTTCGGAACAGAAAGAGTGGCACCACATATTTCTAAGTCATGCCCGCGCTTTCGGGCATACTCAACATCTTTTTCAAATGACAGAACACCCCGATTAGCCACAAAATCGCGGATTTCATACCATAGTCCATCCAAGAATAACAGAATTTTATCGTCTTTAGTTGGAATATACTTTGCAGCAAACCGTGCTTTTTGATTGAATTGAGTTTCATAATCAATCACAGTCATTACTCCCTGTTTAAGCTCTAGGAGTTCTTTATCCAATCTTCTCCTCATGTCTCGAGGAAAATACTTTCCTAGAAAGCAAGTTTTGAACCTTTCCCAAGATAAATTCTCTTGGTCATACTCGTTGAGAGCTTCGAATGTTGCTTCCCATTAGACTAAGGCTTCTCCGATGAGCATTGCAGAAGCATAATTAGCCTTGTCTTCCTTAACCACATGAGAGATACGGAATACTTTTTCTGTGTTCTGGATCCATGTAAGAACAACAATGGGATTCAGAACACCTAAAAACTCCATAGCACCATTACTCTTGAAAGTTTTGAATGAAGGACGTCTCACCTCCCATTTTGAAGATTCTTGTTGAGAGAAAAACTTAGAGACACACTTGAAAAACCGTTAGAACAAGTATATTGCGGAATAGTTAATCTCAAAGGATCTCAAAGCTCAACAATAATATTAATAAGTTAGAGTTAGATAGTTAGAGGATTAGTTGCGGAAAAGTAAAGAAATAGAAATGACAACAATTGTTATATCAAGTATACACATAAGTTGATTCATAACAAGGAATGCATTCAAACCAAGTTAATAAGGAAGATCAAACTTAGTGATTAAGTCACAAAAGACTTGCTCCGAAGAGAGGTTATAATCAGATGTATAAGAGTAAGAAGGGATGAGTAATTTAGATAGAGAGATAGAAAAGATAACTTCAGAATTGTGTATTCAGAATAGATGGATGCCTATTTTTTAATACAAGAGAATGAGCTCTATTTATAGAGACTCACAAAGTACACTAGATTACATCTCTAACAACAGCCATGCAAGGCATACTGGACAATAGAGAGTATTACATTAAAAGACAAGTAAAGTAATCTAGTAAAGTGACTGCGGTAGGTAGAGACTCCGGATGCGGTTGATGATGAAGGAGTTTGACTGCGGGTGCTTGACGGCTGCGGTAGCTGAAGTTCAAGAGGGTCACTTTTTATGTTTCAACAATTTCCCCCTAAGTGACCTCTTTAACTTTTGTTCAGCTATCAAGTTTAAGAAACCTGATCAGGATCCACCAAAACTTCCTGATGTTTTCCAACCAGATGATTCTCCTTAAGATCTCGAACTTGACTTCTGCAGTAGTGTGCTTCGATTTTTCAACTGCGGTTCGGTAGATGTCAAGGTGCTTCCTGGTGAGGCGATGCATGGCAGTCATAGGAATGAAGTATTTGACATTATCGATCTTCCTTTTGAAAATGACTCCAAGTTTAGGAAAGTTGGTTGCACCTAAGGATCTTTCTTGATAGCCTTCGGTAGGCATTGGTGCAGGGTCGAGTGGTGGCAGATCAAATGTCTTGGCAATGGTAGGGTAGATGTCCGCATCGATTTTAGCAAAATCGCAAACAGTTTCCTTCAAGAAAATATTAGCCCCTTCAAGCGCAATCTTCATCTTCGGATACTTCTCCGACTTGTTCTGGAACACCTTTGCAATGAGGAAGACTTCTTCCGGATTCATACAAGGGAAGTCAGCTTGAGTGCGAACATAGTCGTGTTCCCTTCTAGTGAGGGTGTACTGGATGAAGTCAGCCTTCATGAACTTTCGAATCTTGTAGTTCTTGACTGCGGATGGTCTATCATTAGACCATATCTTCTCAATGGGAGAGGCATGCTTAGCATAGAAATGACTAAGTCTCTAAAATTCCATTGGCAGTCTTTTGTGGTCTGGAAGGCTGCGGTCGAACTGTTCAAAAACAGTAAAGTATTTGGCATTTGGGGAGATTGGAACATCCCAGTAGCCATCCGAAGGAGGTTCAGCATAGGTGAGGTGAGGTCTGTAATCATCATCCTACAGTCTGCGGTGAGGATTGATCCAAGAGTTTATCAAGGATTCGTCCATGATGGTGTCAAAGCCGCATTCTCTCCATATGAGCTCTGCCAGTTTAGCTGCCTTCCAATCTTTTTTCCTTTGGGAGGTGGCAGGAGAGTCGTTTGAGCTTGGAGAGGACATGTGCTCAACCAGGTTTTTAAAATGAGGGGGATTCTCTTGTTTTTCAGGATTGATTTCCTCTTGCGGTGGAGTGTTATGAGGAGGAGTATGATGAGATGGTTGTGGTGAGGGTTGCGATGTAGGAATTTTTCCGGTGATGATGGGGGGACTCTGATGCTGTGAGATGGAGTGATTTGAATGATGAACTTCTTCTTCACTGTGATGGACTTCGTCTTCACTTCCTCCTCTTGAGGAATGCAACCCAGGAGCTTCCTCAAGCCATTACATCAACCTTGGCAAAAACTTCTTCAAATTGAGCTTTAAGGGCATCAGCCAACTGTTGATTATTGGGAATGGTGGGGTTGAAGAGCAGTGTATGAATTTCCTTGGTGAGCTGAAGAATCTCGGGACCATGGAAGTTGGAGGACAGGGATCGTTGCAGTCTATTGATTGTGGCTTGAAGAACTGAGATAGTGGACTCATACGCAGCGTGAGTCTCAGCTATCAGTTTTTAAGACTATGTGGCTTGATCTGCAATGGCTGCTTGGAGATCTTTCTTGATTGCGGTCACCTCAGAGATGAGGCGTTCCGCAGCAGCCATGAAGTCCTTGTGATCTGCCTGTCGATTGTTGTCAAGGGACCGGATTCCCATTTCGACTTTGAGAGAAATTCTCTCAGCAGCCAATCGCTCACGTGTTTCCAGGCGCTCTATTCGTTCGATCAATGACTGCTGTCCTGGGGTGTCTTCTGGTTGCGGTTAGGTTGGCTTGACCGCAGCTAGAATTTGATCAACCTTGGCTTGTAAGCTCAAAAACTCCTTTCTTGTGACAGCATTCTTCTTCTTTTTCTTCTTCTCTTTGGGTTTTGAAGTTGAATGGTGGGAGCCACTGGATTCCTCTTCTTCGTCGAACATCATAAGGTCATCATCAGAGGGAGAGGGTTTGTTTACCTCCTGACTGTCATCATCATCAAGACCGAAGATGGGAGTAGAATTGACTTCTATTGCGGTTCCTTCGTCTTGTGATTCATGAACTGTTGGAGTTGGAATCGGATTTGGAGTTGGAGTTGGAGTTGGAGTTACTCTGGAGGGACCTGCACCTTCACTTGTTGCTTGAGCTCTAAGGATTGTCTCAGCCATCTCGTTCATCCAGTCTTGAACTTTCAGAATGGTGGCTACGGTATTGGCATTACTGATTGCATCTGCCCAATACTTTTCCACTGACTGGATTTCTTGCTCCTTTTGTTGTTGTTGCTTGATCTGTTGTTCCTTGCGAGCTTGGAATGCCCTCCTGAAAGCGACATATTTCTTGATTTCTGACTCAGTTACCGGAGTGTAGCGTAACCATGATTCGTTTGATTCATCTCCGTCAAATCCTTGGAAACGCACCGAAGTGTCCTTCGGGTCCACGGATCCTGGCACATTTATGCTCACCGTGCCTAAACCACCTGCTGCAGATGTAAGCAGAGTAGGATTTCCTGAGCTTCCTTGGTCTCCTTGACCCGTAGTCAAGTTTGGCCTCGGCTCAGTTCTGGCTAGGGCGGAAGAAGTGCCCTGCGGTTGGGGAGGTGTTTGAAGTGTTTGGGTTACGTTCAAGAGGATGGAGTGCAACTCCTCAGAAGAAAAGAAATGCAGTCGGGAAGCCCTGGAGACCTTAGGTCGTGCACCAGTGTCATCCTCGTGGGAGTGAACTGGGGGGGAGTCTCCACGATGTGGTGAATCAGACTCACTTTCTGAGTCTGATTGGAAAAGGATAGTGGTGTTGAATGGGTCTGCGGCCACCCCAAGGACTACCAGAGCCTTTTGAGAGGCTTCAGTATTGGTCCGGTCACACATTTGGCCAGAGGTATTGGTTTTTCGTTTCTTAAGGATGGCAATGGGTTGCGCATCCTCATCTGAATCATTGTTATGTGTGGTTGCGGTAGGTTTAGTTTTGCGTTTCTTGGAGGGTGCAGTTGGTTTGGGTGCATATTTCTTGGGAGTTCTTTGTTTCTTCTTGGTGGCCAATTGCTTTCTTCTTTGAGAAAGATTGGAGAGGGTAGTGGATGAAGGGACTGCGGTACCTTCAGGGTTAACAATTACGGATGGATTTTGAAGAGGCAGGGTAGGAAGGTATGGGGCAATACCTTCCGTAGCCTCAATGTGATCTGAGACATCAGCAGTCTCAAGACCAAGAGTGGAAATAATGTGGGTAGGGGGCCTTCGAATTGGTCTAAAAATAGATTGATCAGAAGAGGGATTGTACCTTTTGAGATACTTGGTGACAAAGAAATTGATGTCACTGCCCATGTTGATCCCAACATCCGCATGGAGGTCTGAAATGCAGAGGGACCAGAACCTAGCGAAAGTGTGTTCGGTTTGGTTCTCCCTTGGGCTCTCCTTGGGAATGTATTGAAGAAAGTCGTCCCATAGGATTTGCCCGTAGTTCACGTCATGACCTGTGAATATACTCCACACCAGCTCCAGGAGTTTGAGTCCCATGTTGTCCGTACCTCCGGTTCTGCCGGATAGACTGCGGATGATGAAGTGGCAAACAAATTGCCAGACCGCAGGCAGTTGGTTTTTCTTGAACTCCCCAATTCCTCTAATCTTCTTCTAATATCCCATTTGGTAAAGGGCTGAAGTAACGTCCGCCATGGATGGGGTGAAAATCTTGATGGAGGGATGAACAAGGAGGTTAATGGCAGAAAGAAACTTTTCTTTGGACAGAATGACCAAAGAATCGTCAACCAGGTTAAGATGAACTTCTTGAGGGTTTTCGAGTGGGCGATAGGCTGAGAAAGCACATTTGAATAGGGTTCATATTGGGACAACATCTGTGAAAGCATCGAAGGGGCCAAACAGGGGGTGATTCTTCAGAAACTTGATCATCAGATTGATTAGAGCATTGTAAGATGGATGATCTTCGAACACAGCTCTGAAGTTACTTGAGGCAATCGTGGGAGAGTTTGAACTAGTACGGTTCACTGATCCAGATGCCTTGGATTGTTTCTTGGAAACACCTGATTTCACAATTGTTGAAGCTTGAGAGAAAGAGTAGAAAACAGAGTGCTTGAAGGAATTTGAGAGGGAAGATTCAATGTGCAGAGAGCATAAAGTGATTTTGGGGAAGAAGAAGGGTTTATATAGGGGTGAATTTGAACAGTAACTGTTTTTACCCTAGGTAAAAAGAAAGGATAAGGTAAAAGGTCGTTTGGGGGGAATCTTTTGAATTGGAAATTAAATCTCAGCTACATAATACGAAACGGTTTAAAAAAGTTTTTGAGATTTTACCAAAAAGGGATTTGCATTTAATGAAAAGTCAGATGTACATCATCACGTCGGATGATCATGTGGTGAGGGGAAAGGAAGTTGTAACGGATGGGACATGCTGGGTAAGAGGAAAAGACAGATTAAGGATATGTTTATGGAAAAACGATCTTTTTGTCATCATACCTAAAATAGGTCTGACACAAGGTTTATTCAGAAAGAGAATGAGACAGTTTCTCATGGAATGTTTTTTTATTTAGTGTTTTATTTATTGAAGGATCATTAAATAGCACACCATGATTCAAGGGTTGATGAAACAGTTGAGAAATTATCAATGTGGTCGCGGATGGAAACTTCATTGCGGATGGACAGATGTCATTGCGGATGGACAGATGTCATTGCGGATGGACAGATGAATGTCTGCAGTATAGGAACTGAGGAAAGCACTTGTATACAAAGTTAGTAATAACAAACAATAAGGAGCCATGAAAGATAAGTATGATATATGGTTGCGGTACATAGACTGCAGTACCAAAACCATCTATCATAAGTAACTTTCAGTTAGAACCGCAACGGAGACCAAGGATGGTCTGCGGTATCTATCAATTCAAAAAGAATTGCGGGTCTGGATTCATCATTCCTAATATTTGCAGGAAGGTGTTAAGTTTTGTGGAGTCGAGCGCTTTTGTGAACACATCAGCAATCTCTTCATGAGTATGGACAAAGATGAGTTCAATGTTACTTTTCAAGATGAGGTCTTTGATGAAATGATACCGTAGTTCAATATGCTTAGTCTTGGAGTGCTGAATTGGATTGTGAGAAATAGCAATAGCACTTTCAGAGTCACAATACATCGGTATCCGCAGCATTCTATACCCGTAGTCCATAAGTTGTATCTTCATCCATAGGACTTGTGAACAACAGCTGGTTGCGGCCACATATTCAGCTTCTGCGGTAGACAGAGATACACAACTTTGTTTCCTTGATGACCAGCTGACGAGTCTTCCACCCAAAAATTGACATCCTCAAGAGGCACTTTTGCGGTCTAATCTGCATTCGGCGTGATCCGCATCTGTGAATGCATGAAGGCGGAAATCATTGCTTGCGGGGTACCATAATCCAAGAGACTTGTTTCCTTTCAGGTACCGTAGAATTTGTTTGGCTACGGTCATGTGAGACACTTTTGGGTCAGCCTGATACCTTGCACATACACCTGTTGCAAAGACAATGTCTGGCCTGCTTGCGGTGAGGTATATCAAAGAGCCTATGATACCTCTATAAGTCTTGTGATCCACACATTCGCCTAAGGGATCAACAAAGATCTTATATCCGTAGGCCATGGGGACCTTAGCCAAAGAACAGTTGTCCATAGAATATTTCTTCAACAGTTCAGTGGTAAATTTCTCTTGATGAATGAATATCCCTTGCGGAATTTGTTTCACTTGAAGTCCTAGAAGGAAGTTAATCTCTCTATTCATGCTCATTTTGAACTTGTTGGTCATGAGCTTAGCAAATTCATCCACCATTCCTTGATCAGTCGATCCGAAGATGATATCATCCACATATATTTGTACAAGCATAAGGTGGTCACCATTTTCTTTTCTAAATAAGGTGGGATCAATCACTCCTCTTTTGTATCCAGACGAGACAAGAAATTCATAGAGAGTCTCGTACCATGCTCTTGGGGCTTACTTCAGACCGTAGACTGCTTTTTCAAGTTTGTAGCAGTGGTCTGGGAATTCAATACTTTCAAAGCCTGGAGGTTGCTGAAGATAAACCTCTTCTTTTAATTCCCCATTGAGAAATGCACTCCTAATGTCCATTTGGTGTACCTTGACGTTTTTGTGGGCTGCATATGCTAAGAAGATTCGGATGGCTTCCATTCGTGCCACCGGAGCATACGTTTCATCATAGTCAACACCTTCAAGTTGACTGTAGCCCTTTGCAACTAGCCTTGCCTTGTTTCTGACTACCGCACCAGATTCATCCAGTTTGGTTTTGAATACCCATCAAGTGCCAACAATGGTGTGACCACGTGGCTTCGGGATGAGCTTCTACACTTTGTTCCTTTTGAATTCTTCTAGCTCTTCTTGCATTGCGGATATCCAATCAGGTTCTAGAAATGCTTCTTTGATCGTTCGAGGCTCGACTGAGGACATAAATGTTGCGTAGTGACAATGATCAGATAAGTCCTTAGAAGATCGAGTTTGGATACCTGCGGATGGGTTGCCTATGATTTGACCTGGTGGGTGGTCCTTCGTCCATACGTGTAGACGGGGCTGCAGATGATCAACAGCTGCGGTAGAGGGAATATCTTCAATATTAGAAGATTTTGCGGTTGGAGATGGCAGTTCCCCCTGGATTTGACAACATCCTGCGGAATCATCTTTGGTTGTTGGAACGAGAATGGAATTTTCTTGAGCAGTTGGAAGAGGTTCCCCCTGGATTGCGGATGGGAGTTCCTCTGGAACCTGAGAAGGTTCCCCCTGGACTGCGGATGGAAGAGTGATAATCCTTGAATCGGTTCTTATGTCAATGTTCTCTATAAGCTCATTATCCGATTCTGAAGATACGTTTGATGGTAATGATTCTCTGCGAGTAGGAACTTGAACATCATCAAGTACTGGAACCTCGACGGTTGTTGCTTGATCCGGAGTAGAGCTTTCCCCCTCAACCGGAGAGGTGGAAGTATTGAGAGATGCTACTTCGGATAGTGATCGACCAGAAACATCAGCGTGTTGTTGTTGAGCTGCCGGAGACACAAGAACTTCGGATAGTTTCGCCATTTCAACAGGGTCGAAAAGATCATCATAATTGACTTCAACTAGATTTAAAGGACCTGAAGAGGCAGGAATATCGCTTTCCATGATTGCGGTGGTTTAAGTGGATGGAGGGGCATTGCGGATGTGAGAATCATCAAATTTCACATCGAAGCTTTCAATTATTAGCCTTGTACATCTGATGAGAACTCGATAAGCAACCTTGTTAGTGGAATAGCCGAGGAAGATGCCTTCATCAGACTTCGGTGCAAACTTGTTAAGATGATCGCGGTTGTTGATCACAAAACATCTACACCCAAAGATATGAAAGAAGCGAACATTTGGCTTGCGGTTGTTGAGGCCCTCATATGGTGTTTTGTTGAGACGTTTACACACAATGCTACGGTTTTGAACAAAGCATGCGGTGGCTACAGCTTCAGCCCAGAAGTAGAGAGGAAGGTGTGCGAAGTTGACCATGGATATGGCTGCTTCTACTAGAGTGCGGTTCCTTCTCTCTACTACTCCATTTTTTTGTGGTGTATAAGGAGCTGAGAAGTTGTGAGTGATGCCTTTGGAAACCAAGAAACTATTGAGAAGATGATTAGTAAACTCGGTTCCATTATCACTGCCGATACGTCTTACTGGAAGCTTGATCTGGCGTTCTATTTCCTTGATGAAATTGATGAGAGTCTGCGGTGTTTCTGACTTGAGTCTAAGGAAGAAGACCCATGTGAAGCGTGTAAAGTCATCTACAATAACCAGTATGTATTTCTTGTGATGGAGACTGGCTACGGTGGATTGACCACAGAGATCAATGTGTAAGAGCTCTAGAGGTTCAGAGATTGAAGAGTCAATCACCATGGGATGACTTGATTTGGATTGCTTCCCACATTCACATGCAGGACAGAGAGTATCGTTGCTGAATTTGAGAATAAGGAGACCTCTGACTAGTTCTCCGGTGACCAAATTGTTGATGTACCTGAAGTTAAGATGAGCTAGCTTGCGGTGCCATAGCCAGCTGACTTCGGGTACGGCTTTGGATAGGAAGCACAACTGCGGTCTACCAATGATCAGAGAGACATCCAAACGATACATGGTACCTTCGGATCGAGATTTGATCAAACATGTGCTCCTATCACTTGTCATTACATAACAAAATTGATCATCAAATTCAACACGATGGCCTGCCTTACATAGTTGGCCAACACTGATGAGATTGTGTTTAAGGCTTTCTACATAAGCAACCTTCTGAATAGAGAAGTTCCCGGTAGTGAGAACACCGTAACTTTGGATGATCCCATTCGCATTGTTGCCGAATGTAACATTTCCACCGTTGCAAATTGGCCTGAAATCTTGAAGGTATTCTAACCTTCCTGTCATGTGCAGGAAGCAGGCACTGTCGATTAACCATTCTTCTTCTTGTTCCTCCTTGCACAAAGCCTGAAAATTACACGGTTAGTTTAGGCATCCAAACTAGTTTGGAGCTTGGGACAACACATGAGTTTCTGAATGATGCATGGACCGAGGTTGCAGGGACGGGTCTCTTGTCAACATTTAATCCTAGTCCTGGGTGTTTGTGCAGATTTGGAGTGTTGTGAGTTTTTGAAAAAGTACGAGCTTTCTGACTCTGACTAGATTTGACATAGGATGAATCTTTTTGGCAACTACACTGACATTTGCAAAAGATTTTTTGTCATTTGATCTGACACTATGCTTGGTCAGCGGTCTATAGGATGAATTGGACTTGTTACCGGTCCGAGGTTGAAAAGATCTGACATGAGTGTTGTTTGGTTTCTGAAAAGTTTGTTTTGAACAAGGTTTAGCACATGTAGATCTTTGTGTTCCTTTTGTTGGATTTGGTAGGATACCCTTCCACCTATTAAAATTTTGATGTGACTTTAAAAGTGTTAGAGTAGGTAAAATACCTTTCCATTTCGGAACATCTGAGGAATAGATTTGAAAACCATTGTTTTGAAAAGATTTTACACCCTTTCGGGTTGTGTCAGATGAAATAGGAATGACTGTTGAAACTGTACATTCCTTTTTGTATGTTTTTTTGATGGGAGAGTTTTTTTAAAAATAGTGTGAGAAAACAAATTTTTCTGGACTTTTGGACTTTGGAAGTCTGACATTTTTCTTGTTTTTTGAAAAGATTTGTCTATTTGTGCTACGGGATCGAATTTCCTCTTTGAAAGCCTTTTTTACTAAAGTTTTTGGAGAACCGCAGTCCTTGATGTTCAACTGCGGCTTGAGTCATCCGAACTTGAAGATTCAGGGGTTTGAGAACATTGACCTACTTCAAAGTTTTCTATGGGTAATTCATGATGAATTGGATGAAGAGTCAAAGTTCCTTTTACTGATGACTGCGGTAGTGATGATTTGACTACTGCAGAGTAAGTCTGAGTTGGGACTTCAGTGGGATTTTTGTGGGACTTTTGACAACAGTAGGAAACACTGCAGTCTGAGGGCAGAGATGGATAGTCTTTCGAGACTTCGGGGCCCTCAATGACAATTTCTTCATCAACTATGGATGAAGTTTGAGAATTCGGGTAAATGGTGCCACAGATAGGAATTTGATCACATGCGTGACCTGAAACCTCAGGCACAATTTCCTCAATGACACAATTATTTCTTAGGTTATGCAGTCTACCGAAGTGAGTTTTGATGTCTTCGGGAAAGGTCTTGTCATTGATTGGGAAATGAAATTCTCGGTCTGGAGGGACATACAGTCTGTGTTTGTTGAACCGGGGTGAGGAATCCATTGCGGTAGGATATCCATTTGACCAACCCCAATTGTATGTATTGTCCACGGTTCCATTATTTACCAAATTTTCAATAGTTTCACTTTCATTGAACAATTTTTCGATTAAAAGATTTAGGCGTACAATTTCACTCTGAGCTAAATCTCTCTGGTTCAAAGCTATCTCTAATTGGGTTTCACACAACATTCTTGCATCTTTTTCTAACTCTAAGTCCTTCTCTAACATAGCCATTTTGAGTCTTTTGTTATCCAGTCGTCCTCTCACGTGGAACATCTCTTGGGATGCAATGTTCTTCTCGTCTAAGGCTTTGTTATAGTCTGTAAGGACGGCAACACAAGTGTCATTAAGATCATCTATGTAGGGTTGACAGTCATGCATGCTATAGTTTAGAGTTTGGATCATAAGTTTTACTTGCTCGACGATGATTAGAGTTCCATCCTTTGCCATGTAGCAGTAGTTGTTGTCCAGCTTTGTAGACCCATCATCATCCGCAGTTTCCAGCATGCAGATTTTCCCTTTTCCTTTTACACTGCTGATGGCTTCATCTTCGTCTCCGGATGACCAAACTTGATGGTATCTTTTGACATGGGCTACGTATGCCCTTGCCTTTTCTTTATCTTCCAACTCTTGAGCCATTCTAAGGTAGAATGCTCTGTCTTTTACTACATTGGCCTTACAATCTCTTGCAAAGTGATTCTCTTTGTTGCATTTGTGACAAATTACAACATCAGTTTTGTCTTCTGAGGGAGTACCGGAGTCAGTGGTTTGAGCAGACTGCGGTGCCTCCTTTGGTTGATTATTTTAAGATTGCTGTGGTGGATGAGAACTTTTGGGATATCGAGGATGGTTATTCTGGAAACTAAAGTTACGGTTGAATGGAGGTTTGTTGAACTGTTGATTCTTGCGGAAGGAAGGAGGTGGTAGACGGTTGAACTGTTAGCTACCCAGAGCAATAGCCTTCTGAAATTCTTCTTCATATCATACTCTGAATCAGCTTCGTATGACTGCGGTGGAGTGTCATACGAGGGAGAGTAAGATTGATTATGTGGAGCTTGTGCTATGAGAGCAAGTGGTCCTCTGAAGTCAGCACAGTCTTTGACTACGATGGATTCTTGTGCTTGCAGTTCTCCATAGAGCTTGTAGAGTGACAAAGAGTGAATCTTTCTATCGCCTTGGACTATCATCTTAGTCGTAGTCCAATGTCTTCCTAAACCATTAAGAAACTGAAGGTTTGTTTCAAGGTTACTGCGGATGGTGCCCGCATTGGATAACTTGGTGACAATCAGGTTGAATCTTTTGAAGGAGTCTTCCAAGCTTTCACCGGTATGAGCTTTGAAGTTGTTGAACACATTGAGTGTGGTAGTAAGCTTCTTCTCTTGTGCTTGTTCTGAGCCTTCGTATAAATTCTTGAGAACTTCCCAGATCTCTTTTGCTGATTTGCAATTTATAATAATATCGAAGTTGTCAGGAGCAACTCCACAGGAGATTTCATAGAAAGCAACAGCATCATTTTCCATTTTATCGAGATCATCCTTGGTGGGACGGCTCATGACTGGTTGTCCTCCTCCTAATCTGGTTGTAGCGCCGTCAGTTTGGACTGGTGTAAGGACTGGGACATGTTGTCCTTCTTCTACGGATCGCCATACATCTCTACCAATTCTACTTAAGTATCTTTCCATTTAGAGATAACGATTGTGCCATTTTTTTGAAGTTTTTTTGTTTAAAGAAATGAGCTTCAGTGGTATAGAAGGCCCTTTGAAAATCAGAGTTCCATTTTCAAAAAGCAACCACATGGCTCTGATACCTATTGTTGAGAGAAAAACTTAGAGACACACTTGAACAAACGTTAGAACAAGTATATTGCGGAATAGTTAATCTCGAAGGATCTAAAAGCTCAACAATAATATTAATAAGTTAGAGTTAGATAGTTAGAGGATTAGTTGTCGAAAAGTAAAGAAATAGAAATGACAACAATTGTTATATCAAGTATACACATAAGTTGATTCATAACAAGGAATGCATTCAAACCAAGTTAATAAGGAAGATCAAACTTAGTGATTAAGTCACAAAAGACTTGCTCCGAAGAGAGGTTATAATCAGATGTATAAGAGTAAGAAGGGATGAGTAATTTAGATAGAGAGATAGAAAAGATAACTTCAGAATTGTGTATTCATAATAGATAGATGCCTTTTTTTAATACAAGAGAATGAGCTCTATTTATAGAGACTCACAAAGTACACTAGATTACATCTCTAACAGCAGCCATGCAAGGCATACTGGACAATAGAGAGTATTACATTAAAAGACAAGTAAAGTAATCTAGTAAAGTGACTGCGTTAGGTAGAGACTCCCGATGCAGTTGATGATGAAGGAGTTTGACTACGGGTGCTTGACGGCTGCGGTAGCTGAAGTTCAAGAGGGTCACTTTTTATGTTTCAACACTCCGGTGACTTTCTCTTTACCTTTATCACTATCCTTTTGTGTTCTTCGAGAGTCTGCCGAATAACACCAGTAAGTTTATCCACAAATCGCTCCTCACGAGGGGATACTGGAGTATTTACTTCATCAGGTTTAGGATATCCACCCACATCAGGTGTATGCCTACCCACCTGTTCAGCCATTGTTCTGAAAATTTGGAGTAACATAGTATTTTAGAATATTATGATTTTTTAATATCTAATATTTTACTTAAGGTTTTCCTATGGTTTGTATCCATATACTCACAATGAATCTACTCATATATTGAACTTTTGACGGTTTAAGTCTAAATACCAATCGTGGTATTTAGTTCACTTAAACTACTACACCGATACAATGACTGAAAGACCCCTTTTCATAGTTAACATTATTACTCCAAACATGCTACATGCATATTCATAAAAATATTTTACATATATGGTTTTGTTACAAAAGACTGGATATAAACCGACTAACGACTTTTTACAAAGTTTTATATATATATATATATATATATATATATATATATATATATATTACATAACTTCCCAGGAATTTATACATTAAGTACAAAAGCTATAATATTATCTATTCTACATCTTCTACGAGTACATGACTATACTGGATGCTTATCACATGCAATAGTTTAAACATTGAGAGGGATAAGCGGGTGTCGCTTAGTGAGTTCAATAACAGTTACAATATAACCTTATGCCATATATATATCAATATGACAGAAGCAAAGAGGGGCAAAGAACAACAAAGGAATATGTGAATCATGTGACAAGCTTTCCATATCAACAAATGATCTGATTCAAAGATTTACAATCAATGAGATATAACAATTTCAACTTGAAATACATCAATAAGACTTCATCCCAAGTGGCATAGAAAATACAATTTCGAATTATCATTTGGCTAGCAGTTTACAGGCTTTCAGCCCTGCCTAGCCTTCTGCCAATGCCAAAGTGACGCTTATAATTCACTTCATGGTCAAAGGCTACATACCAATACCCATGTGATGCTTAGTCATTCACTTTGTGGTCAAAGATATAGCTCATTATCATAATAACACGGGAAAGGACATTGCACATATAACACATAACATACAATTGTCCCTATATTGAACTCACCGTGAAATAACTGATTGATAAAATGATAATTTGGGCAGCACTTCGCCTCTAAAAACGAATTTCTTTGACGAAACCGCATATTTTAGTTGAAAATCGGGCCTTGCGCCGGCAGAGTTTCAACTTGAAAAGATTATTTTCTCGGGTCTTGGGTGCGTCGGGACTTGCTTCGGGTTTTGGGGATAGGCTAGAAAGAGAATAAAGAGTGAAAGAGAAGTTAAAAATGTAAACTAAATTCGGAGATCTCGCACCCCTACTCGGTTCCCGGGTCTCGGAGGTGTCATCAACGGGTGATAGGTGTCGTCCGTCCAAAGAAAGAGGCAACGTGGCCAACTTCTGACCTAGTCTCTCGTATGATGGGCGTACGGCTGCGGAAAAAAATTCATATCTTTTGCATACGGGCTCCAATTTTCACGTTCTTTATATCTACGCGTAGGTGAGATTATACTCTACAACTTTCGTTAAGACTCCGTCAGCTAATTTTGAGTTCATTTTTAAATTTATATTTTTAAGAGGCCGGGACAAGGAAAGTCTGTTAAAAATTCATAACTTCTTCATATGATGTCCGTTTTCGTCTGTCTTTTTACCGTTGTACTACTATTGACGAGATCTTCGATTCTCATTTAGGTTGTGTTGGCTAAAAATCACTTGATCTTTATTTCGAGTTTTTAGTTGTGTACTGCTATGCCGAATCTTAGAAAAATCATAACTTCCTCATACGAACTCAGATTTGGACGTTCTTTTTGTGAAAATTCTCGGTTTAATGAATATTATGACTTTCATTTAGATCACTTAAGCTAAAAATTAGTTTATCGTAAACACACTTTTTACGTCATATGGCGTCGTGCCGATTCTGTCGCGAAACTTCAATAAGTCATAACTTCTTCGTTATAACTCGGATTTCCATGAGGTTTTCGCCTAAACGTTTCTAACGAGATAAGTTACAACTTTCAATAACATTATTTTTACTTATTTCCAACTTAAATTTTACATTTTCGTTAATTTCAATATTTGACTTTTGATTGGAATCTCATAAGACTTCCAATATTTCCCGAATGACTCTAAACATAGTTTTACTTCAATTCTCATAAAACTATCTTGTTAGAACTCAACACTCAAAATCATATATTGTTTAATAATATTCATATTTAAACAAAGCACGATAACTGAATGTGTACGTTACACCAGATGTGGCCTTTTCTTTGAGCATGGTCAGCAGATATCAAGGGAATCCTGGTAAAGCTCACTGGACTGCAGTAAAGAACATTCTAAAGTACTTACAGAGGACTAAGGATTGGGTCCTTACCCTCGGTGGGTGCAATGACTTGAGAGTGACAGGGTATTATGACACCGGTTTTCAGACCGACATAGATAATTTGCGCTCTCAGTCGCGCTGGGTGTTTACCCTAAATGGAGGAGCAGTAACATGGAAAAGTTCCAAGAATGAGATTGTAGTTGATTCAACGTGTGAATCAGAGTACATAGCAGCGATCGAAGTATCGAAAGAGGCAATATGGTGGAAAAAATTCGTTGGAGATCTTGGAGTTGTACCATCCATAAAAGGAGCCTGTGGAAATTTTCTGCGATAATGAAGGGGCGGTCGCCTTAACCATGGAACCGAGAGATCATGGTAGATCCAGGGATATCGACGGAAAGTACCACTTCATAATACATCGAGTAGAAGAAGGACTCCTCCTAGTTAGGAGGGTAACGTCAGAGGATAACCCAGCATACCCCCTTACGAAGGGACTGAGTAGGGTTAAGCACTTGCAGCATGCTAAGAGTATCGGGCTGAAGGAAGATATTAGTTTTAGTGATTAGATAAAACATTTAGAATATTATAATATCTAAAATGTAATTGACATTTGATGATTGAATAAAAGGAGTTTTATTTATAAGTAAAGTAATTATCTTGTGTCAATTGTTTACTATTGTTTCACCTTGCATGTTCTGACTTCCGGAATAATAAGTGTGTTCAAACTATCCACAGTCGATCATACTTTGGACGTAGGTTATGAGGTTAGACTGTCACGAATTGGCTTGTAGATTGTCTAATGTGTTAGACATAGCAAAAGTATGCTACAACTTTAATGAGTGCTCTTGAAATATGATTTGAGTATTGGATTAAACCCACGCTCACATGAATCACTTCATGGAATTTATCATGAGTGATTGTGAGACGATAATATCATATGGTCTTCAAACCAAGATATATGAGTTGTTGACTACGAGTTGGTTTTGCATTGATGATATGAAAACGCATCAGTAACTTGATGTTATAAAACGTATCGTTGTGCATGATTTAACGACTAGTTAGTACACGCATATAAGTCGAAGTTTATCTGTTCGTTTTATCGTAAGAGGATTAAAAGTGATATCTTGGGCCCCTCGATGATTTTGTTTTGACTTATGTGTCGGGCCCGATCAGGACTAAATTGATGTGTTCAATTATGTTCTATGTCAGACAAATCGGAAATCGGGAAATAAACTACAGGACAATAAGTATGACTATGTTCCATGTATTTGTCCACATGATATCTTAAAGAACAGAGGAATATATGATCCCTTATCTAAAGGAAATGTCACTAACTATGTCAGAGTTCAACAACGGCTTTTGAGAGCTACGATTGCTAATCGGATTTTGAAGTTGAATTGGCAGTTATAGTTATTAGACTTATCCAATTAGGAGACTGTTGGATTAGGTGTCTAAGCCCATAACTATAACTGGTATGTACTTGACCCGACAGTAGCATGGTCATTTTGGGTTGCCTTCACCAGAGCAATTTGATAGGATGGACTTTTGAGAAAGAGGTTATTTGTGATTTATTAATATACTATAACTATAATATATTAATTGAGAAATCATATTATTTAATTATTATTGATCAAGAATTAATTTGGAATTAATTTAGTGATCAAAAGAGACTGATTAAATATCGGGGACTGATAAAGTAAATCAATGATTCTTATAGTGTATGCTAATGATCCATGGTTGATTAGGATGGTCTAAACCAATATGATAGTCCATGGAGGTTTATCCCTTGGAGCCTACGAAATATGAAGCGTCATGGTGGATTAGGGTTTGCATGGATGAAACCCTAGTCTTTGCCACATTATAAAAGAAAACCCCTAGCCCCTAAAATCGATGATCAAGCATTCTAATAGAGTGATAATCGATTTTGAGCTAACTAGCCTATTCTCTCAAGCCTCCTCTTGCATTTGGTGTTTGTGACACATTAGAGGCATCACACTTGAGGTGTTAAAGCTTTCTAAGGTCAAGAACTACAAACTACAACAAGAGGTATTCATCTAACTTGTTATTTATGTTGTATATCCTCTATTGTATGCTAGTTAGGATGTATGCTTTGGAAAAATGAAATTGAATGTATAATTAGAGAAAACTTAGATCCAAAGCATCTAGGGTTGTATATGCACCATTGGACTGTTATAGTGCTTAAAACCCATCACGTACACGTCATTGGTTTCACTAAAGATTAGATCTTGGGAGACTCTGATTTTAAATAATATTTTGGAAACAGCGATTTTGTAAACACTTTTTTTAGTAATTGGGTTGTTTTGAACGGTTTAACTTTGTTGTGATTTTTGGGATGTTACACTTAAACCCCTACATCTGAATGGGTGAGCCTACTCATGGTAAGACTTGTAATGTCAATATTTAAACACATGAGGACACATGTTGTAACACTTAAACCCATATATATATATATATATATATATATATATATATATATATATATATATATATATATATATATATATATATATATATATATATACACACACACACATAAGGGGTAAATTTAAAACTATTTAAATTTAATTGTCTATTATTAATTCTAATTAATTTCTAGGATGCAATGTAATAATTAATAATTCATCAGGGGTTAATATTCAAATTTATAAATCTCTACTATAAACAATATTAACTATTTAAATTCACTATTTAAATAATAAATAAATATTCAAATTCAAATAATCATGTTTAATAATATTTATCAATTTACTAGATGTAAAATATTTTAAATTTGGTATTTATCCATATTTAATAGATCTTCAAATTTGAAAAAATAAAAGAAATGGGAAACCCTAATCCGGGCTGCTCACCTCGTTAGCATAAGGCTCTCACATCGTGAGCTGTAACAAAGATTTCTTCAATTTTGAATTTTCTTCTTTTTTTCAATTTCAAACAAGCATTTACAGAAAAATATGGATTAAGGGTGCTAGTAATTATGAACCAATAGCTCTAATACAACTGTTGGGTTTTTTATGTATCAAATACATTTAAACTAGGTAGCGGAAAAATCGAAACACTGAGATACCTAAGCGTACGTACACCCTAGGATCTATGACTTCATACTAATTACAGCTACCCTATGAAAACGTTAAAAAAAAGAAAAAGATAAAAGAAAGAAAACATACCTCTTATGTAGACCTTGATCTCCATGCTTGAGATTTTATCATCCACGAAGTTTCTTGGATGGCAGGACCTAAACCAGAATCCCTCTAATTGTGTCACACCTAACGACTGGAATAAAAATAACTAGATGAATGGTAAATTTCACAGACCCTAAGAGGGTTAGAAATCGTCCCTATAGGGGGAGGGGGGGGGGGGGCAGAAGGGTTGGCGAAACTTCAAGCCAAGGTGCAAGAGAGAAAGAAATCCCTAAGGCCCTATTTATCCAAGGGGTATTTCATCCAAACCCGTCATCCCTTAAGGGTTCTAAAACATTCGTAATTAATAAACTATTGATTAATGAATATTCAACCCTTTAATTAATTAAACTATTTAGTTAATTCCTAGAATATATTTCCAATTAGTTTCTAATTAATTATTAACCATTATAGTTAATAAACCAATTTCACCTTTATTTATTCTACTCAATTTGGGTCTTGAGGGCAACCCAAAAGGACTCTGTTATTTTTAGAAATCTTATCAATATTTTTTTGACCTTCGACACTCTTTCCAACAAGATATCTCTATCAAGAAACAAAATTTTAAACTCTGATATTGACCCATTATCCATGTCTTAAGTTCATATGACTATCTAGAATAAAGGAATAACTGGTCACTTATCTAATGGATAACATTGATTAAGATCAAGTGTTCGGCAGTTGTATTGGATGACTAACGCTCTATTAGTTATTTGAGAAGTATTAAGACCATAAAAAGTTAATGACTTGTTGAAGTGAGAGAGTGTTAGAAATAGTGTATAAGGTCATCAACTAGTTGGTAATATTTCAAAATACTAATAGGGTTGTAACACCCTGTTTTGAATCGTTTCCCATTTTGGAGTACTGATCAGGGATTGGGTATTAGCGGGCTTGGGACCCTTGAGGAGTTGAGATTCGGAGTCATTTGGGGATGGATAATGTAATTTGGATGATTCGGGTATTCGGTTTGTGTTTTGGAGTCAACGGGTATTTATGTAATTTGTCAGCTCAGGCTTATATGGAAAATGGATGTTCGTTCGGGATTTGGTAAGGTATGTAGAAGTTGATGGAAGTGTAGAGCTGACAAATTACCGAATTATAATGAATAAGTTATGGTCTTCGGAATATGTTAGGGTTTGTGGGTAAACACTACTACGTGGGGTGTACCTAGGGAGTACGCGGGGCGTACTCATGAGAAGGGCATTACGCTGCAAGTAATGTTGAGTACGCTTAGCATACCACGAGGGTCAGATCGGGTTTCTGAGACCTCGTACGTCGAGCATACGAGGAGTACGTGGGGCGTACGAAGGAAAAGTGAAAACCCTAGTTCTTGGAGTTGTACCCTATATAATAACATTAAGTCTTTTTGGTTGCTCCCTATACTCACCATCAAGTTCCCAAATCCCTAGAAATCGCCTCTAAGCCTCCATGGTTGTAATTTTGAGCTCATGATGTGCATTTTGGTGTTTTTTGGTCATTTCCATGAAGATGGAGTTTGATACAAGGTTGTGAATCAAGGATGAGCTTACGGATCTGGATTATGTGCTTCATTTCCAGCTTGTTTGAGGTAAAAAGATTTGATCTTGTTCATTGTTGGCTTAGATCTAGTTTGTATGAGTTTTTGGTTTGTTTTGGTCCCAAGAATGAGATCTAGTGGTTTGGTACCACTCCAGGAGCTATAAGTTGCTACTCTTGGTGTTTTAGAGGTTCTAGATGCTTAAAGTTGTTTCCTTTAGGGTTTTGGACTACCCTATCCATGAGATGGTCTCCATTTATTGTAAGTATAATGCTTTATTTTGATGTTGGGTTCTTTTGGGGCATGCAAAGTCATCAAGTCAATGACTTTATGGTTCTAGACGTTCTTTAAGAAGTAGATATGTGGTTTGGACTCCTGGTCTTGAGCATTAAGTTCTTAATGGATTTTTGGATTAATGGATGAGTACGAAGGCGTATAAGTCTGTACGCGTACCGTACAAGCCAAATTGCATGTACACTTAGCGTACAGCTGAGTACGCCCCGCGTACTCAATCAGGAGGGTTTTGGCTTTTGGGCTTTGTGTTAGGCTTCCTTTTTGGGCTTGGGTGTCTAAGTTCTTAATGGGCCATCTGAGTATAAGTGTCTTGGACTAGGAATTTTGGTTGAGCTTTAGGGTATGGCCCATGTAAGGGGTTTGTGCCCAATTCGGAAAATTGGGCCATAATTGGGCCTTGGTTGGTTATTTGGCTTTTAGGCTTTTCAGGTTGGGAGTTGGGCCTTGGTCTAGGAGGAAGCTAGGTTAGGGGTAAATTGGTCTTGTTACCCCGAGTATGGATTTATGGCTATGGTTTGGAACCCAATTGATAAGTGGGTGCTGTTTTGATATTGGAAATTCGGGGAATCTGTCAGCCAGCAGCCAGGGATCGTCTTTGTGTTTCAGCAATGTGAGGTGTGTAAGTCCCAAATCTGCTTGTGTATTAATCAGATCCATTTGATCGTGCGGAATCCCAATCAAACAGGTGATGTCAGATCTAATGAAGAAGAAGTAGAAGAAGAATAACTTGAATCTAATGTATTGAATGAAGATGAATGAAGATCCTTACAATAGATTCACACATATACTATGCTTCTTTCTAGTTTCTCTCTCTAGAACACCTTAAAATACACACACACTTAAACTCCTTGACGTACACTCTCATGCACCCGTCACCCTATATAGAATCACCAACCGTACACCCGTGTACAGTCGTACACCCGTGTACGGCCGTACACACGAGTACGGCCGTACACAGGAGTACGACCGTACACACGAGTACGACTGTACACACGATAATGGTCGTACACAGCCACAAAAAATATATTTTCCTAGAAAAGCAAAGTATAAACCAATATTTTGACCCAAAAATCTCCCCATTGGTTTATAGCTTTCTTTTCTAATTGACCCAACAAGCTCCCCCTAAGAAGTAGCTGACTTTTCTTGTCAATCTTCAATGGGAGCTTGGCTTCAACATTAATCTTCAAATTCTTCACAACTTCAAGATGAACAAGGTGAATCTTCAATAAATGACTTCATCTTGAGCACTTGGGCTTTTCTTCAGAATTTGGCATTGAAGGCACGTTGGGTGAGGGGGATTCTTGATAAGATTCTTGAAAGATATCGCTTTCAGCTTGAGAATCTTCAGATAGAAAATTAGAGTGAACTAAACTTCTGGATCACTTCAGCAGGTTCATAGATAGCAGCAAATTGAGTGAGGACGCTTCAATGCAATCTGTCACATAATCTTCATTTCTTGCTCCTTCGAATGAGAATTCTTCGATGATCACGGATGAAGCCTTGGCTTAGAAATTTTCGACACATACTCCATGAGTTTCATCTACATCTGAATTCACTTTTAAGACAAAACAAAACTAAAAGAAAACCTAGCACACAATATTTTTGAAATTTTCATATTTTCTAAAAGAAAATAGAAACAAAAATATTTTTGGATTTTTTGATTTTTGTTTGATTTTTGAATTTTTTTGAATTTTGTTTGATTTTTGATATTTTTAATTCTCCCCCTAAATTTGTGCATCGAGGAAAACTATGAACAAATTTAACAAAAACAAAAATATTTCGGATCAAAGTTGTGAGACAGTCTTAACTTGTTTATCAGTACCTTCACCTTCATGAATAGATCTGGTCAATTGCTGGTATTGTGGTCCACTTAAACACGAAAAATATTGACAAAATTTTCCAAATATACCATTTATCTAGCGAGGACCACGGGTATTGTTGTCCACTTAAATTAAGCAGCGAGATCTACAGACAACCTCTAAATGGTTCAATTTTAGTTGCACTACAACGTGTTGCCCACTTCCCGATATACCCTAGTTATCAACAACTTCCAAAGAACTCCTTACTTTAGGTGAGTAAACAACTATTAAGGAGGAAGACAGATTTAGAGATAGGTGCATATCTTGTGTCCCAGGTCGGATCTCTTTCAATCACGCAGAGGGGAAAACATATGACTAACAGAGATAGAGGGTTATAGAGATAATAGGGTGCATATGTTGCGTCCCAAGTCGGATCTTCCGATCACGTAAAGGGGGTAGCATATGGCTAACAGTAGAAATAATTTCATAGATAAGGAGGTGTGTAGAAATAGAGTTGAATATGTTGCAATCCAGGTCGGGTCTCTTCCAATCACGCAGAGGAAACATCATATGATTGGCAGATAGAAAGCAAGAAAATAATTTCCTACAGACCTACTTTATCAGAACACCCCAGTTGCCCTATTAGAACCAGAATTAAGGACGTAAGTCCGTACATCAAGGAAAAGTTGTACCACTGTTCTAGATGCGTATTGATTTAGTGTATCTCGTAGGTTCCCGTTTTTATCTCACTACTCAATCTACCCGAGCGTCGTATGGTCAGTCCAAAAAATCCTATCTAATTCCACATTGTCAAATGATTTGTGCCTACCAGCACATTGAACACAGAGTCTAGACAATTCAGATTCAGTCCCTTACACATGTTTAGACTTCCCGTTATCACTTTCTTGATATGACTTCCCAAATAATACCTACAAACGAAAAACTATAAGAAAATAAAAGATTGTCTTCAAAACGAATCAGTGTAAGATAAACTCCGGAGTATCAAGAAGAAAACTCAAACCGTAAGTCACCGACTGAATTTGCATCCAGAAGGTCTGAGAACAGCACGCATAATCTTAGAACAGATCCGAAAATTCTTCATGTCATTAAGGATAAACTCCAAGTGTGATCCCTTCCTTTCTGCCCTTCCCGCAAAGGACACATACTCTCAAACAAAGTTATGAATGTAGTACAGTTGAGAGATGTCCCCTAGCAATTGCCAGGAATAGCGACTATCAACAAACCGAAGTCTGATGATATGCCTCCATAGCTACTCCGACACCGAGCAGGATCAGTTGGTCTTTGGAACCCAGTCCATTTTGAAACTGGGTTGACCTTTGTCATTCTTGCAAGAAACTCTCTCCCATGACATCTCCTGCTTATCACAAACAGAAGATGTAGAAATATTAGAATCATTAGAAATTTGGGAGATTGAACTTTTGGTACCCATCTATAATCGGGTTTAACCCATTTCTTGTTGGATCGGATGGGTGCCTCGGTACTTGATTTTAAACTTGAAGTCGGCCATCGAGATGGCTTTGACCTGACCGGTCTTGGTTGCACAGGAGCATCTCTTGAGCTTGACTTTTGGGCTGACATTCCCTTTTTGCCCTTGGGAGTTGATTTCTTGTCCTTGGGAGTTGAACTCTTGCCCTTTGTGGCATTCCAGTCGCAATTGTTTGAACGTGACCTTGAGGGGTTGCTTTTGGAAAATCTCCCTCTTGGCGCGTTCTGCCACCTTTGTGCATAGTAGGGAACGTATGCGCGATTAGGACAATTTCTGGCAATGTGTCCAGGTGTTCCACACTGAAAGCAAGTCTGGTTCTTCACGTAGGAGTTGTTTCTTACTGCCCCTGGTGGCTTATCCATGCCTTGTCTCTTATTGTTCCCACAAGCACAATTACAGCAAGCACTCTGTTTAGCTTGTTTTGGTGGCCTGTATTTCTCAACAGCAGGTTGATCAGAAGCAACTGAGTTTGAAGCAACAGATTCATAGTTCAAGGAGACATTGGTTTCTTCAATAGTTTTCTCCTTGTTCTCATCTTCCGTTACTTTACCTGCATAAGAAGTAGAAGCATTAGATTTGTTCAGCTCAACACTTTCTGGCACAACCCCGGCAGAATTATCAAAGATATCATCAAATATATCGAAAAAGTTGAATTCATCAGACTTTGACACAGAATCAGCACAAGACAAAGCATTAGTTTTAGAGTTAGAAACAAGAGTACCATCGTTTGAAACAAAAACATCAGACTTTGAAACAATCTTATTATCAAACACACTCTCTTCAGCAGCTTGCTTGCAATGACTTAGTGGTTGATCTTCATAAGAAGTAGAAACATTAGTACTTTTAACCTTAGGAGCACATCCCGACACAAATACAACAGATTTTCCATATTTGAGATGTGCCTCTCTGTCCATTTCCTCTTTTGTCAACGGGTTATACTGATAGGTGTGATTAAAAGGAGGAGGCACTTTATCATACCCTAAACCCTTTTGCTGGTTAATTTTAAATCTCAAATTATTATCCATCATTGACGCAACTACTTCACTTGACACATCAAATTTACTGAAATTAAAATCTTCATTTTCAAACTTATTTTTCAATATGTCAAGTTCAGCAATTAACTCAGCAAGTTGTTATGTCACAAATCTATAGTTTGAACATTTATTGCTGTGTTCTTCTTGAATTTTTTTAAAATCTTTTGTTTTGGCTTCTAATTGTGCTTTTAAGGGTTTCTGTCCTTTCCTAAGTTGGTATCCTTCGTATTTTAGGTCCTTATTTTCCCTTTTTAGAAAATGAATTTGTTCGCGAAGAAATTTAATCGTAACTTCACAAGATGGAGTACATGAAACTTCATTTACCGAAATGGATGTGGAACTCATTGTTTACCAAAAATGCCCTTTGACTTAAAAATTCGAAAGTCAACCTTAAAAATCAAATTTAAAAAATAAAATTTAAAAGTCAAACTTGAAAAGTCAAACTTAAAAGTCAAACCGAAAAACTAAATTTGAAAATTTAAAAGTTAAACGAAAAAGTCAAAGTTTAAAGTCAAAGGTCAAACTTGAAAGGTTAAATTCAAAATTTGAGGTCAAAGGTCAATTTAGAAATTCAAAAATTAAAAGCTAAAATTTTTGGAAGAAAATAGAATTTAAAAATAAAAGAAATTGATTTTTTGGCTAAATATGTCAAAATGCGAAATTAGGAACCGAGACACGACTCCTTTTGAATTAAATTTCAAAGGTTTATAGTGTGTGACTGGTTGGTTCAACTGGTAAGGCGGAGGGGAAAGGAGGCAGGTGATCCGGGTTCGATTCTTGGCAACTCCAAAATCATTTCCTTTTTTTTAAGTAAACAAGCTGCTGCTTTGCGAAGACTATATGATTAAGAAAAAGGAAGCATTAAACGTCTTGCAATGTAGTTCAGTTGGTAAGGCGCGTGTTTGTTGACTCAAGGGACCCGGGTTCGATCCTTGCACCCTCGAAAATCCTTTTGTGAATATTTCGCTGCTAGTGATGGCTACGCGTGCGAGGATGCGAGGACGAGGTGCGAGGCCGAGATCGATGCTGCTGAGCCGTAAACCACCGAGTTGTACACATGAGAGTCGTACACCGAGGACCGTAAACCCTAGCTGTACACGCGATTACGGCCACTCACTGAGCCGCACACCGAGCCGTACACTCCGAGCCGCACACGGGTCTACGGCCGTACACCTTCAATAGATGCGAAGAAAAATGACGTTTTCCACCCTTTTTGCTCCAAAACTCGATCAAAAACTCGTTTTTATGAAAAACGCAAAGAACAAACCCCCCTTATTTTGCCAAGATCTATCCAAAAACGCAGAAATCCTTCAAAAATAAGGTCAAATACGCTCCAGATCTGACAAAATTGATTGATACACTCCAAGCTCTGATACCACTTGTAAGTTCCAAATCTGCTTGTGTATCAATCAGATCCGTTTGATGGTGCAGAATCCCAATCAAAGAGATGATGCCAGATCTAATGAAGAAGAATGAGAAGAAGAATAACTTGAATCGAATGTATTGAATGAATATGAATGAAGATCCTTAGAATAGATTCACACATACACTATTCTTCTCTCTAGTTTATCACTCTAGAACACCTTAAAATAAACACACTTAAGCTCCTTGGACATACACTCTCATGCACCCCTCACCCTATATAGAATCACCAACCATACAACCGTGTACAGCTATACACCCGTGTACGGTCGTACACACGAGTACGGTTGTACACAGGAGTACGGTCGTACACACGAGTACGGCTGTACACACGATAATGGCCGTACACAGCCGGAAAAACTACATAAAAATATATTTTCTTAGAAAAGCAAAGTATAAACCAATATTTTGACCCAAGAAGGTGAGTTTTCCTCATTATATTTATGGGTCGAAGTGTAACAACCCGAAATTTCTATCTTGAATAGTTTTCAAATCAATCAAGGCTGGACTCATTTTGCTATCTTCTAGCATTTTTATTAGAGTCAATTAGAGCGTTTTAAGCCTAGTACATCCAAGGATCGGGTATTAAGAAGTAACTTCTTGAGTCCAATGTGCACCAAGTATGCCATAAACTTCATCATGTGGAGTTTACGGCCACACCATATGAGTTTACGGCCGTAAACTCATGGTAGCCGTAAAATCACGCTATAAACATGATATTCCACCCTTTCTTCCTCATTATTCACCATTTCAACCTCAAAAACTCGAATTCTCTCTCAAGTATCATAAGGATCTTCATTTTATTCTTCAAAAATGTAAGTGTTTCATCCTTTGTTTAGTTGATACATCTCATTATCTAGTATCAACCTTTGATTTCATCCATTAACTTCATCTTTTTGGGTTTGATCTTCAAGATCACCAAGAACACACACTAGTATTTTAGGCCGAAATCAACTCTATTTGCTTCCATATTGTAAGTACCTTCTTCCTATACATGTTATCTAGTAGGAACCCTCAATTTGCACCTTGAAATCATCAAATATCCATGATCAAAGAGAGTTTACGGCCAGGAGCATCTCCCTTGGCCGTAAACCCTTGTTAAAGGTGCATTTGTTGGACATAAACTCTTCCTTAAGGCTTAAATCGGGTCTAGAACATTTCCTTGATGTTTGTATGACCTTAAATCACTTATTGGCACAAGATTTCATGATTTTACAGTCGTAAACTCATAGGGCCGCAAACCCTATGGCCGCAAACTCATGTGGTCGTGAACACATGGCCGTAAACACCATAATGTGGCCTTAAAATCCTTAGATGCAATCCTTTGTGATTATAACACTTCCATATAAGTGTTTCCTAATTCCTAAGGTGTGTTCCTTACATGATTAGTTGTATAAACACTAATTATATACATATATGTTCATTATATGCTTATTAGGATCCGTTGTGCTCAAGTCTTCACTTGACACTTAGCATCCTTAAAATCGATATTTCATTCGTATCACTCACTGCAGGTGAGTTCATACCCCTTTAACTTACCTTTTAAATGATTTTAAATGCTTTTATGGGAGGGGGAATACAAGTACAAACATTGTAGCTATTATATCAATCACATGTGATTAATAACCATCAAACCAGTGGATTTCTTACATTCTACACTGTGTTATCAAACAAACTATTTCAAATCGTTTTATAAACTCTCTTACATGATAAATACTTTCTATTAAACTCTTTTAAACTTACACTTTGTCAAACTCATGTCTATATAGATATAGTTATATAAGTAGGATTGAAAGGACTTAGGACTGATAACTAGCCTTATTTCCTGTTGCTTGTTTGGTTGTGGACTTAGGGTATCGGTTATTTGTCCGAAGGTCGTTTGAATGTTAGTTATATATTATGTGTATGTATATAGATATTAAAGTCCTTCATTCAGTTCAATACCTTTGGGTAGCAAAAAGGTGTCCAAAGATGTTCATTCATACAAACAACATTGCTAGTAAACTATAATAGGTATAGTTTAGGAAGTCACTATTACTATTTCTAGAACAATGAAACATGCAAGAGTCAGTTCATACATGAGTCAGTACATACTATAACGAGAAACAATACTCACTATAAAAAGAAACAAGGAGAGCATACTATAACGAGAATCAATAAATACTACACAATATACACTAGCGAACATACTAGCTACTAGACAGAGAGAACACTACACTAGTACATACTATACAAATACAAGAATATTATAACATTAATGTGAGATACTACTTCATGGCTCGCCAAGATACTGCTGCGTCACGTTTTGTACCCATAGTCTCCTGGAGGGAGAGCGTTAATTTGTGTATAGATCTATACGGGACTG
Source organism: Lactuca virosa (assembly GCF_052849685.1). Taxonomy (NCBI): domain Eukaryota; kingdom Viridiplantae; phylum Streptophyta; class Magnoliopsida; order Asterales; family Asteraceae; genus Lactuca; species Lactuca virosa. The sequence goes on along the minus strand of NC_136429.1, from coordinate 299,580,896 downwards.
ACCCTCCTACACCTTGCTGCTAGCTATAGTGGGACCTGCAGGTCTACGGGTGACGAATGTCACATCATTTCGACAACTCGAACGTCGTGTTTTACTAGTCGGTCAAGTATGGTTACAATCATATCACATTTTACCTTAATTAACTAACAAGTTTAAAGGTAGTTAGTACAGTAGTAGTTACCTAGATAAAACTGCAGTACATCTTTATTTTCCCCATTTCATTCACATTGTGATCTTCTCACATAAACGGTAATGAGAAACTATATTTTGGTAATGATAGTCATACTTTGGGAAAACTCACACTTTTACAAAAGAACAAACATAAAGAACAGTTGGGTCTTGGTAGAAGACTACTTTAGTAGAAAATATAGGATTTTCTAGGAAGTTTACAAACATTTACCTCAAATACTTACAAACTTTTACATCAAACATTTACAAGTACATTCTTCAAACTTATACAAACAATGACACTAAAATACTTATGAACTCACTAGCTTTAATGCTGATCTACGCTTTCAAAATAACTTGTATTCTTAAGTCACCAGTAGACAGGTACCGATGACCAGGTTTTTGAGAAGATGGAGCACGTTCAAGACTCATCTCTTATTTTGATTTACATTTTTGGTGTCTTATGAACTTCAGAACACACTTGTATTAAAATTATTACTATTAATGCAAAGGATGATGTTGTTGCTTGTTTACTATTATGCATTGTTGTGATACTGTACATGACGTCCTCCGCCCCCGAACGTTTCCGCAGTTCTAGTTTTGGGGTGTGGCAGATTGGTATCAGAGCATTGTTTATAGTGAATTGAGTATATCAACCCATAAGAGATATACAACTATAAACACAACGGGATTAAAATACTCTGACCAAGAGTTTATACTTGTAAATAATAAAATATTTAACTAATTTATACATACCTGCATTCATACTAAAATCAGTGTCACTAGGACAGAACAAAAGTATTACGATTGTTGGACAGCACAAGTAGGCTTGGGAACATATGATCAGATCTGGGACTGATATAGCCTGATCACCTATATATTTCCGAGAAGTGATTAGCATGTGCCCAGGAATGGTTGTGGTGTTGTAGCAAGTCTAAAAACTTACCAACACTACTACAATGAAAACATTAGAACATAACATAAACTTAAAATACTATAGGAGTATTTTATGTTACTATAATTACTTATATGCAAACTAAAAAGGTCCTTATTAGTATATCAATAGTTGTGGAGTGGATACGCTAAGGTTATAAGTGACTAGGGTGTTATAGACTTAGAATTTATGATCTTTGCTTTACTTCATGTCCCTTGTTTGGTTATGGACTTAGAGTTAGGGTCACCTATTCGAAGGTCTATCCCATTTTGGTTACATATGACTGGTATTTGCTACGCAAATGTTGGAGTAACTGGTAAGGATCATCTTATAATTATCTTAATTAGTGCGTCTATTAATTATTTCTTTTACTCCTATTCTCGCATAGATAACATGACTGGATTCCATATCCCCGGAGATCCGTACTATCCAAACCAAGGCAGTGGAGGATGGCTCGATGTAGAGCCAGAAGAGAATCATCCAATCCCTTTGGATGATGACTTTGCAGAGAACTTCCCGGAGGATTCTGACTCCGAGCCAGAAGTCAACAACCAACCTCTGGAAGCTCCAATCCCCAATCCTAACCCTCGTCCGGCTTTTCAAGGCCCGACGCCTCTGTGGGTGGAATACTTGGATGGATGGAGTCAAGAACAGGGTCAAGCAATGCCATACAATGGAGACCGAAGCTTCTACAACCTGAGCGAGGGAGGCTCAGCGGACATAATCCTTCCAATTCTGGTCCGCAGGGTTGCTCGAAATGAAGAGCAGGGTAGAGCAGCCATCAACCGGGTCATGCAGGTTGATGCCAATGTTGGACTCAATTCTGTGCACATTCATCGACTAGAAGATGCTCGTGAGAGAACTGCGAGAGACAATGAGTCTCTACTGCAGGAACTGGCTGCAACTCGGGCTGAAGTCATAGAGCTCCATGTACGTCGAAGGGTTTTTGAACGACACCTTCTTGATGTAGAGCGTCAGCTGGCTGACTTGAGGGTTCGCCCACGGGGTGCCCATCGCCAGTAGGAGATGCTCTGCTCATCCTTTCTTTTCGTTTAAGGAATAGTCTTCATAACTATGCTCTAAGTAGCACTTTTCCCCTGTAAATTCTTGTTTATCTTAAGACCTTGAACTTTCGGTCAATAGGTCTTTATTCTGTCAAAATTTTCTTATCTTGGTGTGATGTAAGACCTACTCCTAGGTCATTTTTTCCCGAACTTGTTACATCTATAATTCCAGTATTATTGGCAGATACCTAATCTAATGGGAAATCTTTAATTCGACCCTACTTTCATCTGTTTTGTTAAGCTATGGAGAGTTAGTCCATGTTTCACTCTCATCATTCTCTCTCTTTAAATTCTTATCTATATCTTCATCTGTTTAAACTTATAGCTACAAGATGCCTCCACATCGATCAGCGAGACGCGCTACTCCGATAACTCCAACACAACAACCACCTCCTGCTCCTCAATACAACCCAATAGTTATTCAAGCTGCTGTGAATGTGGCCGTTACGGCAGCTCTAACGCAATTCACCTCGACCGATACTAGTGGGAGTGGGCCTAATGTGCCTCCCACCCCAGTTGAAGCTCCAGTGCACTCTAGGGAGTGCTCGTATAAGGAATTCAGCAACTGCAACCCAGGTCCTTCAATGGGACTGGAGGAATCATTGCTCTCTCGTAATGGGTCGAGAAGACGGAATCGATCTTCGAGATCTGTTCCTGTCCGGAAGGAAGCAAGGTTAAATTTGCTGCTTACACCTTCGCTGACAGAGCCCTGTCGTGGTGGAATAGCCATGTCAAGTCACTATCCCTTATAGTGGCAAATGCCATGGTCTGGGAAGCTCTCAAGGAGCTTATAATTGAGGAATACTGCCCGAGGGGCGAAGTTCAGAAGTTGGAGCAAGAGCTCTGGAGCCTAACCATGAAGGGCTCCGATATAGTCTCCTACACTGCCAGATTCAGCGATCTGGTGGCGCTATGTCCATCCATGGTCCCTACTGAGGGGAAGAAGATAGAGAGGTATATCTGGGGGCTGGTACCTCCATTTCAAGGGAACGTACTAGCTTCTCACCCCAGTACTTTCGACAGTGCCAAGCGATTGGCACGGCGACTCATTGACCATGGAGTCCGAACCCCGTCAACCACAACAACCCTAGCCATCCCAGAACCCTCCAAAGCCGCTGATAACAAGCGGAAGCTCTGGGATGACAAGAAAAACCAGAAAGCTGCCAAAAAGCAGTAGGTCGTGGCGGTTCATGCTGCGATAGCACCTGTCACTACTCCACCGGTAAAGCAGTACGCGGGAAGCTTGCCAAAGTGCAACAAATGCAACTTCCACCACAATGGACCCTGCCGGGAAATGCAGTGCTCTAACTGCAACAGGAATGGGCATACTGCCCGTTTCTGCAAGGCTCTGGCAAGGCCAATCGCCCAAGTCCCCGGCGCTGGTGTGGGCGAGGCTTGCTACAGTTCTGGCGAGGTAGGTCACTACAAGAGAAACTGCCCTAAGGCAAGGAATGCCGCCGGAGTGGGAAGAGTTTTGGCTATAGGCCACGAGGAAGCGATTGCCGACCCCATAGTGGTCACTGGTACGTTTCTCCTCGATAACTCTTATGCATGCATACTGTTTGATAGTGGAGCGGAGAGGAGTTTCGTGAATCAGAAATTTGCTCACTTGCTTAAGCACAAATCACATGCACTTAAAGAACCGTTCACTGTAGAAATAGCTAACGGAAAGACAGAGAGAACTAGCTGCATATTCATAGGTTGTACACTAACACTAGATAGCCATTCATTTCCAATCGACCTCATGCCGGTCTCAATTCAAAGTTTCGACGTCATAATCGGCATGGATTGATTGAGTTCTCATCGTGACGACATCATGTGTTACGAAAAGGTTGTTCGCCTTAATCTGCCGTCTAGCGAAACTCTAGTAATCTACGGCGACAAACCCGGCACGAACCTTCGTATCATTTCGAGCATACGAGCCCATAAGTATTTGCGAAAGGAATGTCGCGCATTCCTTGCTCATGTTGTCGATGTGAGCCAAGAGACGAAAGACATAAAGAACATCCCAGTGGTTAGCGAATTTCCCGACATCTTTCTAGAAGAACTCCCAGGATTACCCCCGCAACGTCAAGTCGAGTTCAGAATTGACTTAGTCCTAGGGGCTACGCCAGTGGCCAAATCGTCCTATCGTTTAGCACCAGCTGAGATGCAGGAGCTATCCGGTCAACTTAACGAATCGCTCAGTAAGGGCTTTATTAGACCAAGCTTCTCACCCTGGGGAGCACCGGTCTTATTCGTCAAGAAGAAAGACGGATCGTTTCGTATGTGCATCGACTACACGAAACTTAACAAGTTAACCGTCAAAAATCGTTACCCTCTGCCTCGCATAGACGATTTGTTCGACCAACTGCAAGGGGTGAACTTCTTTTCAAAGATTGACCTGAGATCCCAGTATCACCAGTTACGAGTGCTAGGGGAGGATGTTCCGAAGACAGCCTTCCAAACTCGTTATGGACACTACGAGTTTGTAGTGATGCCGTTCGGATTGACCAATGCACCCGCAGTATTCATGGATTTAGTGAATAGGGTTTGTCGTCCTTACTTGGATCAGTTTGTCATTGTCTTCATCGATGACATACTTATCTACTCTCGTAGTAAGCAGGAGCATAGTCAACATCTGCAATACGTCTTAGAAACGTTGCGATCAGAGAAGCTCTATGCAAATTTCTCGAAATGCGAATTTTTGATCCAAAGAGTCGAATTCTTAGGTCACGTGGTTAGCAAAAAGGGAATACATGTGGACCCTTCCAAAATCAAATCCATTGAGAATTGGTCAGCACCGAAGACGCCTACAGAAACTCGACAATTTCTAGGCCTCGCAGGCTACTATCGCAGGTTCATTCAGAACTTCTCTTGAATTGTGAAACCGCTTACAACATTAACCCAAAAGGGTGTGGCCTTTGACTGGGAAGAGAAGCAAGAGAAAGCGTTCCAAACGCTGAAACGAGCCTTATGCACCGCAACGATACTATCCCTTCCCGAAGGGATAGAAGACCTTATGGTTTATTGCGATACATCCAACCAGGGGCTCGTCTGTGTTCTAATGCAACGAGGTAAGGTCATCGTCTATGCCTCAAGACAGCTGAAGACACACCAGGTCAACTACACCACACACGATCTTGAGTTAGGAGCAGTAGTGTTTGCTCTGAAGATCTGGAGACACAACCTGTATTGTACGAAAAGCACTATCTTCACAGACCACAAAAGTCTTCAACACATATTCGACCAGAAGGAGATCAACATGCAACAACGACGGTGGGTCGAGCTATTCAGTGATTACGAATGTGAATTTCGTTATCATCCCGCCAAGGCCAACGTAGTAGCTGACGCCCTAAGTCAAAAGGAATACTATGGTCGTAGAGTCAAATCTCTGACTATGACTATCCATTCACACTTGTCCACACAAATTAAGGAGGCTCAGCTCGAAGCTTTGAAACCTGAAAATGTTACGAGTGAATCCCTGAGAGGGATGGATAAGAATTTGGAAGTCAAGGGTGTCGGAGCCTTATATCTCATGGATCGGATCTCGTCACCGAAACACGGTGGTTTTAGAGACTTGGTTATGACCGAAGCTCACAACACTTGATATTCTGTCCACCCAGGTTCAGATAAGATGTATCTGGATCTTAAAAAGTTTTACTGGTGGCCTAACATGAAAGCAGAGATTGCTACCTTCGTGAGTAAATGCCTTACTTGCGCAAAGGAGAAGGTCGAATACCAGAAACCCTCAGGTTTACTTCAACAACCGGAGATACCCGAATGGACATGGGAGCGGATCACAGTGGACTTCATAACCAAGTTTCCCAAGACAACTGGTGGTTTCGATATCATATGGGTGATCGTAGACAGGTTAACAAAGTCCGCACACTTTCTGCCTATCAAAGAGACTGACAAGATGGAGAAACTCACTAGAACATACATTAGAGAGATCGTAGGACTGCATGGTGTTCCCATATCCATTATCTCAGATAGAGATAGTAGATTTACTTCGAGGTTCTGGCAGTCACTACAAAGTTCCCTAGGAACTAGGCTGGACATGAGTACAGCCTACCATCCGCAAACCGACGGACAAAGTGAGAGGACTATTCAAACTTTGGAAGATATGCTGCGAGCCTGCGTAATAGACTTTGGGAAGGCATGGGATACTTATTAACCCCTTGTTGAGTTTTCCTACAACAATAGTTATCACCCAAGCATAAAGGCTGCTTCATTTGAAGCCCTCTATGGTCGTAAGTACAAATCCCCTATGTGCTGGGCTGAGGTCGGTGACACACAGTTAGCTAAAGGACGAGATCCTGACAGCACTCTCACAGGTCCGTAGATCATTCGGGAAACGACAGAGAAGATCGTTCAAATTCGTGAACGATTGAAAGCCTCTAGAGACCGACAGAAAAGCTACGCAGACAAGCGAAGGAAACCGTTGGAATTCTAGGTGGGCGACCGTGTTCTATTGAAGGTCTCACCCTGGAAGGGCTTGATACGCTTCAGAAAGTGTGGAAAGCTAAATCCAAGATACGTAGGGCCTTTCGAGATTATCGCTAGAATCGGCCCTGTAGCTTACAAACTCAAAGTACCTCGCGAACTTAGTAACGTACATTCTACTTTCCACGTCTCGAACTTGAAAAAGTGTCGGTCCGACGAGACTCTTCTAATCCCACTCGGCGAGATCGAGATCCACGAGAGCCTCAACTTCGTGGAAGAACCTGTAGAGATCATGGACCGAGAGGTCAAGAAACGAAGCAAATTCGTATCCCGATAGTGAAGGTTCGCTGGAACGCCAAGTGAGGACCTGAATTCATTTGGGAGCGCGAGGATCAAACGAAACTGAAATATCCTCATCTTTTCGTTTAGTTATTTGTAATAGCTTAATTGTTCAACTCAAATTTCAGGACAAAATTCTATCTAACGGGGGGATGATGTGACAACCCGAAATTTCTATCTTGAATAGTGTTCAAATCAATCAAGGCTGGACTCATTTTGCTATCTTATAGCATTAATTAGAGTCAATGAGAGCGTTTTAAGCCAAGTACATCCAAGGATCGGGTATTAAGAAGTAACTGCTTAAGTCCATTGTGCACCAAGTATGCCATAAACTTCATCATGTGGAGTTTACGGCCACACCATATGAGTTTACGGCCGTAAACTCATGGTGGCCGTAAACTCACCCTATAAACATGATATTCCACCCTTTCTTCCTCATTATTCACCATTTCAACCTCAAAAACTCGAATTCTCTGTCAAGTATCATAAGGATCTTCATTTTATTCTTCAAAAATGTAAGTGTTTCATCCTTTGTTTAGTTGATACATCTCATTATCTAGTATCAACCTTTGATTTCATCCATTAACTTCATCTTTTTGGGTTTGATCTTCAAGATCACCAAGACCACACACTAGTATTTTGGGCCGAAATCAACTCTATTTGCTTCCATATTGTAAGTACCTTCTTCCTATACATGTTATCTAGTAGGAACCCTCGATTTGCACCTTGAAATCATCAAATATCCATGATCGAAGAGAGTTTACGGCCAGGAGCATCTCCCTTGGCCGTAAACCCTTGTTAAAGGTGCATTTGTTGGACATAAACTCTTCCTCAAGGCTTGAATCGGGTGTAGAACATTTCCTTGATGTTTGTATGACCTTAAATCACTTATTGGCACAAGATTTCATGAGTTTACGGTCGTAAACTCATAGGGCCGCAAACCCTATGGCCGTAAACTCATGTGGCCGTGAACACATGGCCGTAAACACCATAAACTCTCTTACATGATAAATACTTTCTATTAAACTCTTTTAAACTTATACTTTGTCAAAATAATGTCTATATAGATATAGTTATATAAGTAGAATTGAAAGGACTTTGGACTGATAACTCACCTTATTTCCTCTTCCTTGTTTGGTTGTGGACTTAGGGTATCGGTTATTTGTTTGAAGGTAGTTTGAATCTTAGTTATATATTATGTGTATATATATAGATATTAAAGTCCTTCATTCAGTTCAATACCTTTGGGTAGCAAAAAGGTGTCCAAACATGTTCATTCATACAAACAACATTGCGAGTAAACTATAATAGGTATAGTTTAGGAAGTCACTATTACTATTTCTAGAACAATGAAACATGCAAGAGTCAGTTCATACATGAGTCAGTACATACTATAACGAGAAACAATACTCACTATAAAGAGAAACAGAGAGAGCATACTATAACGAGAATCAATACATACTACACACTATACACTAGAGAACATACTACATACTAGACAAAGAGAAAACTACACTAGTACATACTATACAAATACAAGAATATTATAACATTAATGTGAGATACTACTTCAAGGCTCGGCAAGATAATGTTGCGTCACGTTTTGTACCCAGAGTCTCCTGGAGGGAGAGCTTGAATTTGTGTATAGATCTATACGGGACTAACCCTCCTACACCTTGCTGCTAGCTATAGTGGGACCTGCAGGTCTACAGGTGATGAATGTCACATCATTTCGACGTCTCGAACGTCGTGTTTTACTAGTCGATCAAGTATGGTTACAATCATATCACATTTTACCTTAATTAACTAACAAGTTTAAAGGTAGTTAGTACAGTAGTGGTTACCTAGATAAAACTACAGTACATCTTTATTTTCCCCATTTCATTCACATTGTGATCTTCTCACATAAACGGTAATGAGAAACTATATTTTGGTAATGATAGTCATACTTTGGGAAAACTCACACTTTTACAAAAGAACAAACATAAAGAACAGTTGGGTCTTGGTAGAAGACTACTTTAGTAGAAAATATAGGATTTTCTAGGAAGTTTACAAACATTTACCTCAAATACTTTCAAACTTTAACATCAAACATTTACAAGTACATTCTTCAAACTTATACAAACAATGACACTAAAATACTTATGAACTCACCAGCTTTAATGGTGATCTACGCTTTCAAAATAACTTGTATTCTCAGGTCACCAGTAGACAGTTACCGATGACCAGGTTTTTGAGAAGATGGAGCACGTTCAAGACTCATCTCTTATATTGATTTATATTTTTGGTGTCTTATAAACTTCAGAACACACTTGTATTAAAATTATTACTATTAATGAAATGGATGATGTTGTTGCTTGTTTACTATTATGCATTGTTGCGATACTGTACATGATGTCCTCCGCCCCCGAACGTTTCTGTCGTTCCGGTTTTTGGGTGTGACACGAAGGCACCAAGGTCGGCCTTTGGATTTGTATCTTGATTATCGTATGATCTAGTATTTTAGTAATCTGTTAGATATGTATCCTGATAGATAGGATGTTGATATGCTTAATGATCTGTAGGATGTCTACTTGTTATTAGTTGGCTAAATGTATGCTTGTTATATATGTGTATATATATATATATATATATATATGTATATATATATATATATATATATATATATATGTGTGTGTGTGTGTGTATGTGTGTCAACACTGTGTATGTGTGGTTGGGTTGAGGCGGTCTTGCTTTGTGCTGAAGGCCAACACACCCAAGGCGTCCTGGATAGACTGAAGGCCAGTAGGGCGTACCAGTAAGACCGAAGGTAATGACAGACATGAATCAAACAAAATCAATTACTAGCGTCTTGGTAACCTTGTGACTTTCCCTGATCCAAGTGTAAGTCATGTGCTTCCGGTAGTATAGGCCTCTATTACCTTTCACACCTACCCATACTCATCCCAAGTATTGTCTCGCAGTTCTCCAAGTCACCATACAATAATTTCACATAGTCATTTAACACATCAGATAACATAACTAAGGTTTATATTATTTCTTGAAACGATTACATAATATTCAAGTTCAGCCTACACTATGCCTCTTATATTCGACTACACCACATGATACTATTTATGTGGCTACATTATAGATCCTCACTTACTCCTATTCCCTTGCGTCGTTAGCTGCTTCATCAAGGATCATCTTAACTGCTCTTGCCTTTGTCTTCGGCGGCGCATTTTTCCTTCCAACTTCATTTTTTCTTTGGGCTGTTCTTCGAAATATGCCCACCATCTCCACATTCGTAACACTTCTTGTTGTCAAATGTACAATCTATGGAATAGTGACCGGTCCTACCACACGTATAGCAAGTCACTTCTCCATCGCATCTTCTGAAGTGCTTCTTCTTGGACTTCTCACACCAGTTGGTTCCAACACTACCTCCATACTTTTGGTCGTCCAGGTTGGGCTTTGTGAATCTTCCTTTCTTATAAGATCTTCAGGATACCTCAATCTTCCTTTTCTCGCCAACTTCAACCTTGTTGGCGATTCTGCCTTTGATCATTTCTTCAACAGACTTAGCAACTCAGATGGCTGCCTCAACAGTAGGTTCCCAGCGTACTGCCACAGTGTACTCCCATGGCAATCCCTTTGTAAACTTATTGATTTTTGTTAGCTCGTCAGGGACGATGCGTAATGCAAACTCCATCTTGTCTGTGAAGGCATTGGTATACTCATCAACAGACATGTTCCCCTTTTTCAACATCAGAAACTATTTTTCCAGCTCCAGCATGGTTTGGGCTGAGCTGAACCTGCGTTTAAAGTGTACTAACAATTTTGCCCATGTCAGCTGTAGTGGCTCGTTGGGGCTTATGATCTTTCTGTGTTCCCCCAACGAACAGTCCCACCCTTACACTGACGCACATCATAAGTGGTTTGTAGCTTGCCCTTGCAAGCACATGTTATGAAAGCTAGCACCGTCTCAGAGATCCAGTCCATAACTCTGATTGGATCTTCTTTCCGAGTAAGATTTGATGGTTTGAAAGTCGTGAAGTCTTTATACATGCATCCATTCCTTTCAATTCCTTCATCCTGGTTATTTCTTCTAACCACTCGGGGTTCCACTTGACTCACTGTACGACTGTAATTTCCCTCATCCGACAGTTCTTCATTCAATTCGGGCTGCACGTTAGGCACAGTAGGTTCATCATTATTTTGTTGAAGTAGACGCCTTGCCTATTCCATATGACGATCCAACATTATCTTCATCATTCCTTCTTGTCCTGCCATCATGATTGGCTCGGGTGCAGCTGCTACCTCTGGTGTACGCTCAATCCCACGTGGCTCAGCATGATGGTTACCGTTTGGCGTTTGCCAGTCCCCTTTGAGTTCTCAGCATGTCGATATATACACCAAATCATACATTCGGTGTGCAGTGACGAGAATTAAGATATGGAAAGATTTATTTACGATAGATGTATAAATCTCCTTATCATTTTGAAAAGTTACATGTCAATTCTATTACCGTAATTAAACGTTTAGAAATCTGAACACATAAAGTTTCCAGATCTGGTCGGCAACAGACCATAGATCCAATCAAATCATGGCATCATAAAGCATCACAAATCATTTAGCACATAAAACAATTTTAGCCATCTTCCCTAAATAAGCTAGTGCTTGTGTCTATTCAGGTACACTTCCTAAAATATATTAGACATACTCCTCACGATCATCACTTAGGATTCTAAGTTTCAGTCTAAAAATAAATCCTTATTCCTAGTTCGCTTAAACTAATGCTCTGATAGAAACCGTGACATCCCCAAATTCACGTTCATTTTAAAGAAATTACTTATGCTTATTTAAAAATTAGAGTATCCATTTTAAAGAATAATATTGCGGAATTTGTTCCCACAAAAAGAAGATAATAATATTATCAAACAAATTCCGAAGAAATGTATTTTATTAATATTAAAACATTGGGATGTCATCATCAATACAGAAAGATAAACACAAACAGACCTTACATTTATTTACACTAATGATTTACATCTCCTCTAATCTCTCAGTGTAATGTGTCTTCATATCGACACTTGTGATACAAATAAACTGAGTGGGTCGGGGTTGGGAAACCTGGTGAGTACATAGGGTTTTCAACCCACAATAATATAGTTAATTTGATTCTTCACATACTTCATGCCAAACAATTAACCCGATTACCCATCCCCATTATCGTTATTTATTCTTCCCTAAGGGTTATCTCCTATTTCGTGTTTACCTCTCATCGCCTTACATCGTATTTCCTTATATGTTTGTTTGTTCCTAAGGATTTTTCCTAAGGATCATCGCCTACATCGCATAGACAATACTGATTTGGGGATTATTCCCCTAATACGTGTCCAATAAGGGATAGAGTATCATCGGATGAATACATAGTTACTACATCGCCAAAACTTGTAATTCATCACCTACATGTTATGAGGCTGTCGGTGTTTCCACCTGACTTGTTTAGATTAATCAGTGGTCGCCATCTATACTCTGGTAAATGACTACATCGCAACATCACACGTCAAGGTTATGGCATCTCATAATCATCTCTTATCTCACATCACCTATTCAGCATCGCATATCTATCATCACCTAGTTATCATCACCTTTCTATCATCACCTATCTCTCATCATTCATCTACCCATCTTTACCCAATATATTTATAGGTATAAATACATATACAGTGTACATCACGTAAAACATGTATAAATCGTTCATCTAACATAGATATCGGGAACACAGATAATAAGCACATATAGCATGTATTAATACTTCATATCTATGTGTAAGATGAAAGTAACTACGCACTCACTTGTTAAAGTGATGACTCCAAACTCCGGTTGTGCTTTGATGCCTATAATTTTATTTTCCTTCGACGAAACCTAGAATCATTATCAATAGATTTTAGCCTAATATTTATTGCTACTAATTATTAGTCGAGCAATATTGTTTCTCTTGTATTATATATTTGTTAAACAATAGTTTTCAACTACTATGTACAGACAGAGACCAGACATGAAACACTAGAGGGCAAGACCATTTTGGCATTTAAGTTGTTCTGAAATCCAACAAACCTATGTGGCCCTTCAAACCAGATTCCCCGTACCGCGAGCAGTTAAAAGGTATTATAATAACACTTTGTATAATTTATATTTTATTATACTTAGCTCATATATTTCTTATAAGTTCATAATAACGATAATGAACTTAAACATAAGTTATACTTAAAGTATGGTAAGCATAACTCACTTACAAGGGGGTTTAGCGAAAGCTCTTCTTATCGGCGACTTCAGGCGCTCCGGGATTCGCCTATAGCACTTGGGAAGTACTAGGGAATGGGAGGGGTTAAGAAGGATGTTTGAGAGAGAAAGATAGGGAACTGTGTGAGAAAAATGGAAGAACTTCGGATCTATTTATAGGCTGGAAAATGTGAATATGAAAGGAGTAACTTCGGAGTTCGTTGGGCGTACTCAGTACGTGTACGAGGGCTAGATGTCAACATCCAAAGCGAAGTTGTGGAGAGAAAGCGAAGCTTGAGATTTAGCCATGTGTCAGTCCTCGCATCAGCCTATACTTAAATTCTCAATTTCGTAAGTTTTGCATATGAGCTCCGTTTTTGACGTTATTTATATCCACTCGTAGGTGGCGATGTAATCTACAACTTCCAATTTGACTCTGTTGGCTAATTTTGATTTTATTTTTAAATTTATATTTTAATAGGCTTAGACAGTTAAAGTCCGTTAAAAATTCATTAGTTTGTCATCCGACGTCCATTTTTGTCTGTCTTTATATCGTTGAGTTCCTATTAACGAGATCCTCAATTCTCGTTAAATTGTATCAGCTAAAAATCGATCGATCTAAAGTTCGATTTCTGGGTTGTGTAGTGTTATGCTAAATCTTAGAAAAATCATAACTTCCTCGTACGAAGTCAGATTTGGACGTTCTTTTATGTACGCTCTCGGTTTAACATATACTACGACTTTTATTGAAATACCTAAGGCTAAAAAGTTATTTATCAAAAAATCACTTTTTACGTTAAACGATGTCATGCCGGTTTAGCCATAAAACTTCGACGGGTTATAACTTCTTCGTTATAAGTCGGATTTTAGCGTTCTTTATATGTACGAAATCCTTGTGACATATAATATAACTTGGTTAAGATTATTTATTCTAAATAATATTTTATCAAATATTCATTTTTGACGCATATTGTCTCTAAATTGACTAGCCCGAATCTGCGGGCGTTACAGTTTTGGTTTATGGTTTCATGTGTTTCAGAGATTCGTGGCAAGGCGAAGGCGTAACCGTACACATCCTGATTTTATATCATTGATCTTAAGAGGCACTGATTTTTAAATAATGTTTTGGGAACACTATTTTTGTAAACATTTTATTAGTAAAATAATAGTTTTGAAAAGTTTAAAATTTGTTGAAATTTTTGGGATGTTACAAGTTGGTATCTGGGCCTTGGTTTGAGTGAATTGGAGGAACACTCATATGAATCCAGTCTCAAACTAATGAAAAAGATATTTTCAAATAATTTTAAAATAGTTTTCAAAATAATCAACGAGGATACGATGTGTACGATTAGCCGGAGCCAGTAAGTTCACCCCAAATTACAACACAATTATTTTTAGATTATGCTTTCATATGTTAGAAAAACATGCTAGTATTAGGATAGGGATTTTCATGAGCTATATGATAGAATTGCCTGATATATAATACCTACCTTATCACTTATAGAATCCCTGATTGATTGTGGTATGACTCTTTCGCGTGTGACCTGGCTATTGGGCGAATGTGTTATGTCACATGCTACATGGTTTAAATGATCTTAGGATAAGGGTTTGGTCCTGCTGCACAGCTCTTGTCTGAGTCCAATCGTTGTGGGATTGAATCTTTTAGCCTATGATTGTTTAAACTGTGGGGCATGTGATTGTATTCATGGGATAGTCATCTGCCACCAATGGAGGGTCGTGTGGTAGTTTGTGGTAGGGTTAGTGTGTGGGGTCAGCCGGCCAGTTGTGTTATCGGATGAGGAGGCTATGGTTTCCTTAGAGTGGGTGCGGTTCATAGCGGGTAAGCTTGATAAATGTTCAGCCACTCTTGAGAGAGTGAAGGTAAGGCGAAGGTGCACCCGAGATGCTGGTAAATAAAGGTCAAGAGTTTCTTATGAGGATCTGTCTGATTTTGTTGTATGTACTGCCAATATACTCCTCTACTCGAATGTCGCTTGCTTTGTGCTTTGTGGAACTCTTAGATGTTAGGAGTTAGCTACTAAGTGAATATGTCAAGTCACATGTTACAAGGGTTGAATAATCTCAGTGTGATGGATTTGACCTTATTACGCATCTCTTGTCTAAGAATAACCATTGTAGGGATGAGTCTGTTACTCGAAGGATTAGCTAAGTTTTGTCGCATGTGATTGTATTCATGAGGTGGGTGACTGGGATTATGAGGAGTTCTTCAGCAGTTGATGGCAGGGTGTAGTCGGGCTTTAGTAGGCTTTGTTGTGCTAGTTAGCGAGTATTGATGCATGGATTTGAGAAGGTGACTTAGAGGATTCGGGAGGATTCTTGAGGAAAGTATGGATAGGTGTGGAAGGTAGTATCAGGCTTGTACTACCGAAAGATAAAGAATCGATACTCGACTCAGGGAGAATCTAGGAAGCCTGTGGGATGAGGAATCATGGGTATATTCGGATCTTGTACATGTTGTCTCGGTAAGGTGTTGAGCACTCAGGAATGGGGTTCAGGTTCTTATTTCCGGCTCAGGAGCAGGTACTAAGTCGATCGATGTGCGGTCGTGGGAGTCCATCTCATTAGATATTACTCGCGGTGTTTCGTATTGGACCTTGGTGGTCTTTGGTTCAGCCAAGGAAAGGATTTTGGAGCTCTTGGATGGTCATCTCGGGGCCTTTCGGGACGAGGTTGTATTACGGAAGTTGGGGGCACTTCTGTAGCCCAAAGCTTGTGAATCTCTAGAATCCTTTAGGAAGGAGGATCATGTTCTTAGTTCTTGTCATCTGGGATCAAAAAGGAGTTTTGCACCATGTCCTCAGGTTGGTTAAGGTAATTTAGGAGGAGGAGGTTAGGATTTCTTCGGATGCTTTGTGGGTATGTCATCTTCTATATTCTTTTGGGTTGTATCGGGAATTTTTATTATGTTGGAATTTTGCTAGTTTGGGATAAGTTATATCTCAGGTTGGTTCTCTGCTAGTGTCTGGATTATATTATCAAGGATTGTGATATGCCATTTTGCATATCGGGAGTCTTTGATGAATCTTTAGAGGGCCATATCTTGTTGAGTGGGTTCTACGTGTCCCGTTGTTGTTCTGGGTCTTTCTCGGGATCAATTCAGGAGTATTGCTTGGAGGATCTTTTGTCAGGGTTAGCGGGCTAACATTTCGAGGGTATTCTTCAGGATTTCAGTAACTGGGCGATCATTGAGTTTGGCTAACAATGGAATGTTAGTATTGATAAGCACAGGTCATAGGTGGTTCATGCTATATAAGGTTAATGGGTTGGGAATCCATCAGATTTAAGGGATGAGCGATCCTCGTCGAATCCAATTGGGGAGAATCGATCAAGTTTTTTCGGAAGGCAGGAAGGTAGTGAACTAGGGCAAGTTTCACATCCTGGAAATGCTTTGGATCTATGTTTTCTCTAATTATACATGCAATTTGATTTTCCAAAGCATTATCCTAACTAGCATACAAAACATGGGTACTTGTATAACAAAAAACTAGTTAGATGACATACCTTTTCTTGTAGCTTGTTAACTTGGACCTTTAAGAGCCTAGCACCCCAAATGTGATGCCTCAAATGCTTCACAAAACACCACCAACAATGGAGGACTTGAGAGAAGATTACTTGCACACAAAATCGGTTATGCTCTTCCAAAGAACACTAGTGGTCGATTTCATGAGCTAAGGGACTACTTTTATAGTGTGGCAAGGATAATGGTTACATCCATGTAAACCGTAATGTGCATGACCTTTCATCTTACTTAGGCTCCATGGGTTAAACCTCCATGGACTACCATGTTGGTTTAGCCCAACCTAAATAACCATTGGCCCACACTATAAGAATCATTGATTTACCAAATCAACCCCTTACATTTAATTAGTCTCTTTTGATCACTAAATTAATTCCAAATTAATTCTTGATCAATACTAATTAAATAATATGATTTCATATTATTATATTAGAACTTATAATATATTAACAAATCATAAATAACCTTTTCTCAAAAGTCCATCCTTACAAATTGTTTCGGTGAAATGCAACCGAAATGGACCATGCTATTTTCGGGTCAAGTACATACCAATTATAGTGATGGACTTAGACACCTTATCCAACAGTTTCCCACTTGGATAAGTCTAATAACTATAGCTGCAAGTACGAATTTAGGAACCGACTAGCAATCGTAGCTCTTAAAAGCCTTAGTTAAAACTTGACATGCCATTTAGATAAGGGATCATATAATCCTCTGTTCTCAAGATATCAGCCGGACAAATACATGGAACAACATCATACTTATTGTCCAGCAGTTTGTTTCCAGATTTTCGATTTGTTTGACATAGAACTTAATCGAACACATCAATTGAGTTCTGTGACAACCCGAAATTTCTATTCCGTACAACCATTCAATTCAATGGAAGTCAAAACTGTTTCTGCTAACTGTTATGCATTTTGGAGTCAGTCTGAGTGTTTTAAAGTTAGTACTTCAAGAGGTAACAGGAGAGAGGATGCCCTAGGGTTTATTGTGCACCAATAAAAGTTCCAAAATTCCAAGAGTTGGGAGTTTACGGCCTAAACAAGGTGTTTACGGCCGTAAACCCCAAGGGGTATAAATATGGCACTTAGCCATTTTATTCACTTTTTCACATTTTCAAGAACTAGAACTCATTTCTCTCTCAAGTATCATCCGACTTTTCCTCAAGATCTTCAAGAAAGTAAGTGTATATTGCCTTGTTTAGTCGATATCTTACTTAATCTAGTGATCTTACGTGATTCCATCCATGAAATCATTCCATTTGTGTAGATCTTCAAGTGTTCTTAGTTTCACCAAGAACACCAAGAACACACACTAGTGTTCTTGGACTTCTAACACCCTTTCAAGCTTTTACATAGTAAGTACTCTTACCTTGGCTTGTTATAAGGCTTGCTACACTTCTTAATCATCTAGAAAACATAATGAAACACAAGATCAAAGGTGTTTACGGTCCAAGATGTTCTTGGACCGTAAACCCTAATAAAGGGGCCAAAGTGTGCCCTAATCCCTTGACAAGCCTTGGATACTAGTCTAGAACATATCCTTAAAGTGCTTAGGACCTTAAACATCAAAAAGACCATAAACCATTAGGGTTTACGGCCGTAAACCGAAGGAGAAATGGTCCATGGACCGTAAACTCCACAAAGGGGTGAAATGGTGCCCTAATCACTTCCAAAGGCTTAGACTTGAAGTAGGAATGCTTCTTTAGGACTTAAAAGCTTCAAAACACAAAATGGTAAAAGTACCATGAGTTTATGGCAGTAGTACAGCAGTAGTTACTTAATACAACACTACAATACTATTTCATTTTCCCATTGCATTCGTTTTGTGACCTTCACACAATAAACAATAATGTAAAACTATATTTTTGGTTAATGATAGTCAGATTTGGGAAAATACATACTCTTACAAGAGATACACACATAGATGCTAGATGCCTTGGTAGAAGGCTACTTTTAGTAGGAAACATAGGGTTTTCTAGGGGAGTTCAAACAATTACAAACACTTACAAACATTTTACAAACTTATACATTACAGACTTATAAACACTTTCATACAAATACAGACACTAATATACTTATGAACTCACCAGCTTTAAAGCTGATAAACTCTTTCAAAATAACTTGTATTCTCAGGTCACGAGTAGACAGGTACCGGTGCCAGGTTTTGAAAAGATGGAGCTCGTTCAAGACTCATCTTTTATTTTGATTCATATTTTTGGTGTCTATATAACTTGACAGAACACACTTGTATTAAATTATATTATTAATGCAATGGATGATGTTGTTGCTTGTTTACTACTTTGCATTGTTGTGATACTGTACATGACGTCCTCCACCCCCGAACGTTTCCGCCGTTCCGGTTTTGGGGTGTGACAGATTGGTATCAGAGCATTGTTTATAGTGAATCGAGTGTATCAACCCATAAAAGATATACGAACTATAAACACAGCGGGATTAAAATACTCTGATAAAGAGTTTATACTTTTAAATAATAAAATATTTAAACAAGTATACATACCTGCATTCATACTAAAATCAGTGTCACTAGGACAGAACAAAAGTATTACGATTGTTGGGCAACACAATTAGACTTAGAGACATATGGTCAACCCTCGGAAGATATAGCCTGATCAACTATATTATCCGAGGAGTGACTAGCATGTGCCTAAGGGTAGTTGTGAGGTTGCAACAAGTCTAAAAACTTACCAACACTACTACAATGAGAACAGTAGAACAGAACATAAACTTAAAATACTATAGGAGTATTTTGTGTTACTATAACTACTTATCTGAGAACTAAAAAGGTCTTTATTAGTATGCCAATAATTGCTGAGTGGATACGCTAAGGTTATATGTACTAGGATGTCATAGACTTAGAATCTGTGATCTCTGCTCTACTTCATGTTCCTTGTTTGGTTGTGGGCTTAGAGTTTGGGTCACCTATTCGAAGGTCTATCCTATTTTGAGTACATATAACTGGTATGCACTAAACAAGTATTGGAGTAACCGATAAAGATCCTCCTATAATTATCTAGTTAGTTCATCTATTAGTTAATTCTTTATCCCTTTTCTCGCGTAGATATCATGGCTGGATTCCATATCCCCGGAGACCCGTACTATCCCAACGAAGGCAATGTTGGATGGCTTGGTGAAGAGCCGGAACATGATCACCCAATCCCATTGGATGATCATGATGCTGAAGGCTTTTCTGATGGTTCTGACTCGAAACCTGAAGTCAATAACCTACCTCCAACTGCTCAAAACCCGAACCATCGTCCAGCATTTCAAGGACTCACACCTTTGTGGGCCACAAACTAGAACAGATGGAGTCAGGAACAGGGCCAACCCATGCCCTACAATGGAGACATAAGCTTCTACAACCTCACCGAGGGAGGTTCAGCTGACAGGGTCCTACCCGTCATAGTCCGTAGGATTGCTCAGAACACCGAGCAATATTGAGCAACTATCGACCGAGTCGTGGAGATTGACGCCAACTCTGGCGTTAACACAGTCCGCATTCGCCAGCTAGAGTCTGCTCATGAGAGGACTCAGGTCCGCAATGCAGCTCTACAGAGGGAACTTGTTGAAACCCAACCTGAAGTCAGACGTATGAGGGACATAGAACGTCTTCTCTCGGAGTCAAGAACTCGCTCTAGTAATTCTCGTCGCCGATAGAGTCCCATCGACTTCTCTTTTGGATATAACCTAGTTTCTGTAAAAACTCTAGTCTAATTTCCTATCTATGTAAATCTTAGACATTTTAGGTCTTGATTTGGTCGTAGTTCTGTCAAAATTTTCCTATCTTGGTTGATGTAAGGCCTACTTCTAGGCCATTTTTCCCAAACTTGTTACATCTGTAATTCCAGTATTTTTGACAGATATCTAATCTCACGGAAATTATTATCCAAACGCTATCATCTGTTAGTACTAGATCTACATTCAAATCGTTCTATTCATTTGTGCTGTTGGGCTATGGAGAGTTAGTCCATGGGTCATTCTCATCAAATTTTCCTACTAAATTCTTATCAATATCTTCATCTTTCTAAACTTATAGTTAAAAGCTGTCTCCACGTCGATCGACAAGACGCGATCCTCCAATCACTGCAACACCACCTGCTCCTCAAATCGATACGGCAGCTCTAAATGTTGTTGTAGCTGCGGCTGTGGCTACAACCATGGCAAAATTTCATTCTTCTGGTTCAATTGGAGGAGGAACCCCTGTTCAATCTACTCTTGGTGAAGCTCCTGTGCGCTTGAGAGAGTGCTCCTATAAGGACTTCACTTACTACAAGCCCAAGTCCTTTAGAGGGACTAGCGGAGTCATTGCCCTCTCGCAATGGTTCGAGAAGACCGAATCGGTTTTCGAAATCTACTCCTGTCCAGAGGGGAGCAAGGTCAAGTTCGCCGCTTGCACCTTTGAAGAAAAAGCTCTGACGTGGTGGAATAGCCATGTCAAGTCACTATCCCTAATAGTGGCAAATGTTATGGGCTGGGAAGCTATGAAAGAGCTAATGATTAAGGAGTACTGCCCGAGGGGCGAAATCCAAAAACTGGAGGAGGAACTATGGAGCCTAACCATGAAGGGCTCCGACATAGTCTCCTACACCGCAAGGTTCTGTGAACTGGTGGCCCTCTGTCCCAACATGGTTCATATAGAGGGGAAGAAGATAGAGAGATTCATATGGGGGTTGGTGCCTCCATTCCAGGGAAATGTTTTGGCTTCAAACCCCACTACATTCGATAGTGCCAAGCGATTGGCACAGCGGCTTATAGACTATGGGGTTCGTACCCCAGCCACAACAACAACCCTGGCCATCTCAGAACCTTTCAAAACCGCTGATTCCAAGCGGAAGTTCTGGGATGACAAAAAGAAGAAAAAGGCTGCTAAAAAGCAGCAGATCGTGGCAGTTCATGCTGCGATAGCACCTGCCACTGATGCAGCTCCGGTAAAGCAGTACGCTGGAAGCTTGCCTAGGTGCAACCAGTGCAACTTCCACCACACAGGAACCTGCCGGGAAATGCAATGTTCGAACTGCAACAGGAAGGGGCACACCGTCCATTTCTGCAAAGCTCCGGCTAGGCCACTCAACCAAGTCCCCGGCGCAGGAGTTTGCCAAGCTTGCTACGGTTGTGGCGAGGTGGGCCACTACAAGAGGGACTGCCCAAAGGCAGGGAATGCCGATAGAGTGGGAAGAGTTCTGGCCATAGGCCACGAGGAAGCGGTTGCCGACCCCACAGTGGTCACGGGTACGTTTCTCCTCGATAACTCTTATACATGCATTCTGTTTGATAGTGGAGCGGAGAGGAGTTTCGTGAACCAAAAATTTGCTCATTTACTTTAGCAAAAATTACGAGCACTTAAAGAACCGTTCACTGTAGAAATGGCTAATGGAAAGACGGAGAGCACTAGCAGTATATTCATAGGGTGTACCCTAACTCTAGATAGCCATTCATTTTCAATCGACCTCATGCCGGTATCAATTAAAAGTTTCGACGTCATTATCGGCATGGATTGGTTGAGTCGTCATCGTGCCGACATCATGTGTTACGAAAAGGCGGTATGCCTTAATCTGTCGTCTGGCGAAACTCTACGAGTATATGGCGACAAACCCGGCACAAACCTTCGTATCATCTCTAGCATTCATGCCCAGAAATTCTTGTGAAAGGAATGTCGCGAATTCCTTGCTCATGTGGTCGGTGTAAGCCAGGAAACGAAAGTCTTTCAGAACATTCCAGTAGTACGCGACTTTCCCGATATCTTTCCGGAAGAACTCCCAGGATTACCTCCGCAACGACAAGTCGAGTTCAGAATCAACTTGGTTCCGGGGGCTACTCCCGTAGCCAAATCGCCCTATCGTCTAGCACCTGCAGAGATGCAAGAGCTGTCCTGTCAACTTAACGAACTACTCAGTAAGGGCTTTATAAGACCAAGCTTCTCACCCTGGGGAGCTCCAGTCTTGTTCGTCAAGAAGAAAGACGGATCGTTTCGAATGTGCATCGACTATAGGGAGCTCAACAAACTAACCGTCAAAAATCGTTATCCTCTGCCTCGTATTGACAATTTATTTAACCAACTTCAAGGGGCGATCTTCTTTTCAAAAATCGACTTAAGGTCCGGATATCACCAACTACGAGTGCTAGGGGAGGATGTTCCGAAGACAGCCTTCCAAACTCGTTATGGGCACTACGAATTCGTAGTGATGCCGTTCGGATTAACAAACGTGCCCGCAGTATTCATGGACTTAATGAATAGGGTGTGTCGTCCTTACTTGCATCAGTTCGTCATCGTCTTCATCGATGACATACTTATCTACTCTCGTAGTAAGGAAGAGCATAGTCAACATCTTCGTCAAGTCTTAGAAACGCTGCGTTCGGAGAAGCTCTATGCGAAGTTCTCAAAATGCGAATTTTGGATCCGAAGAGTCGAATTCTTAGGGCGCGTGGTTAGCGAAGAGGGAATACACGTGGACCCTTCCAAAATCAAAGCCATTGAGAGCTGGTCAGCACCAAAGACGCCTACTGAAATTCGTCAATTTCTAGGCCTCGCTGGCTACTATCGCATGTTCATTCAGAACTTCTCACGAATTGCAAAACCTCTTACAACACTGACCCAGAAGGGCGTGGCCTTTGACTTGGAAGAGAAGCAGGAGAGAGCGTTCCAAACACTCAAGCGAGCCTTGTGCACCGCACCTATACTATCCCTCCCCGAAGGGATAGAAGACTTCGTTGTCTATTGCGATGCGTCAAATCAAGGGCTCGGATGTGTTCTGATGCAGCGAGGTAAGGTCATCGCCTATGCCTCGAGACAGCTAAAGACACACGAGGTCAACTACACTACCCACGATCTTGAGCTAGGAGCAGTTGTGTTTGCTCTGAAGATCTGGAGACACTACCTGTACGGTACAAAAAGCACTATCTTTACAGACCACAAAAGCCTACAACATATA
Source organism: Lactuca virosa (assembly GCF_052849685.1). NCBI lineage: Eukaryota > Viridiplantae > Streptophyta > Magnoliopsida > Asterales > Asteraceae > Lactuca > Lactuca virosa. The sequence goes on along the minus strand of NC_136429.1, from coordinate 299,557,212 downwards.
TTCGACCAGAAGGAGCTCAACATGAGACAACGACGGTGGGTCGAGCTACTCAGTGACTACGAATGTGAAATTCGTTATCATCTGGGTAAAGCCAACGTAGTAGCTGACGCCCTAAGTCGGAAATAATACTCTGGTCGTAGAGTCAAATCATTGACTATGACTATCCATTCACACTTGTCCACGCAAATTAACGAGGCTCAGCTCGATGCTTTGAAACCTAAAAATGTGGCGAGTGAATCCCTCAGAGGGATGGATAAGAATTTGGAAGTCAAGGGTGTCGGAGCCTTATATTTCATGGATCGGATCTGGACAGCGAAACTCGGTGGTTTCAGAGACTTGGTCATGAACGAGGCACACAACACTCGTTATTTCGTCCACCCAGGTTCAGATAAGATGTATCTGGATCTTAAAAAGCTATACTGGTGGCCTAACATGAAAGCAGAGATTGCTACCTTCATGAGTAAATGCCTTACTTGCGCCAAGGTCAAGGTCGAATACCAGAAACCCTCCGGTCTACTACAACAGCCGGAGATACCGGAATGGAAGTGGGAGCGGATCACTATGGACTTCATAACCAAGTTGCCCAAGACAACGGGTGGACTTGATACCATATGGGTCATCGTCGACAGATTGACCAAGTCCGCACACTTCCTGCCTATCAAAGAAATAGACCAGATGGAGAATCTTACAAGAACCTACATTCGGGAAATTGTACGACTGCACGGTGTTCCCATATCCATTATCTTGGACAGAGATAGTAGATTCACTTCGAGGTTCTGGCAGTCGCTACAAAGTTCCCTAGGAACTAGGCTGGACATGAGTACAACCTACCATCCACAGACCGACGGGCAAAGTGAGAGGACTATCCAAACCTTGGAAGATATGTTGCGAGCCTGTGTGATCGACTTTGGGAAAGCATGGGATACTCATTTACCCCTTGTCGAATTTTCCTACAACAACAGTTATCACACGAGCATAAAGGCTGCTCCATTCGAGGCCCTCTATGGCCGAAAGTGCAAATCCCCTTTGTGCTGGGCTGAGGTGGGTGATACCTAGTTAGCTAAAGGACGAGTTCCTGAAAGCACTCTCACTGGTCCGGAGATAATTCGGGAAACGACAGAGAAGATCGTTCACATTCGTGAACGATTGAAAGCCTCTAGAGACCGACAAAAAAGCTACGCTGATAAACGAAGGAAACCGTTGGAATTCCAGGTGGGCGACCATGTTCTATTGAAGGTCTCACCCTGGAAGGGCTTATATGCTTCGGAAAGCGTGGAAAGCTAAATCCAAGGTACATAGGGCCTTTCGAGATTCTTGCCAGAATCGGCCCTGTAGCTTACAAACATAACTTACCACGCGAACTCAGTAACGTACATTCTACTTTCCACGTCTCAGACTTGAAAAAGTGTCTGTCCGACGAGACTCTTGTAATCCCACTCGACGAGATCGAGATCAACGAGAGCCTCAACTTCGTGGAAGAACCTGTAGAGATCATGGACCGGGAGGTCAAGCAAACAAAACAAAGCCGTATCCCGATAGTGAAGGTTCGCTGGAACGCCAAGCGAGGACCTGAATTCACTTGGGAGCGAGAGGATCAGATGAAACACAAATATCCTCATCTTTTTACTTAGTTATTTGTAACTACTTATTTGCTTAAACTCTAATTTTGGGACGAAATTCCTTCTAACGGGGGGATGATGTGACAACCTGAAATTTCTATTCAGTACAACCATTCAATTCAATGGAAGTCAAAACGGTTTCTGCTAACTGTTAAGTATTTTGGAGTCAGTCAGTGTTTTAAAGTTAGTACTTCAAGTTGTAACAGGAGAGAGTATGCCCTAGGGTTTATTGTGCACCATAAAAAGTTCCAACACTCCAAGAGTTTGGAGTTTACGGCCTAAACAAGGTGTTTACGGCCGTAAACCCCAAGGGGTATAAATATGGCACTAAGCCAGTTTATTCACTTTTTCACATTTTCAAGAACTAGAACTCATTCCTCTCTCAAGTATCATCCGACTTTTCCTCAAGATCTTCAAGAAAGTAAGTGTTTCTTGCCTTGTTTAGTCGATGTCTTACTTAATCTAGTGATCTTACGTGATTCCATCCGTGAAATCATTCCATTTGTGTAGATCTTCAAGTGTTCTTAGTTTCACCAAGAACACCAAGAACACACACTAGTGTTCTTGGACTTCTAACACCCTTTCAAGCTTCTACATAGTAAGTACTCTTACCTTGGCTTATTATAAGGCTTGCTACACTTCTTAATCATCTAGAAAACATAAGGAAACACAAGATCAAAGGTGTTTACGGTCCAAGATGTTCTTGGACCGTAAACCCTAATAAAGGGGCCAAAGTGTGCCCTAGTCCCTTACCAAGCCTTGGATACTAGTCTAGAACATATTCTTAAAGTGATTAGGACCTTAAACATCAAAAAGACCATAAACCATTAGGGTTTACAGCCGTAAACCCAAGGAGAAATGGTCCATGTACCGTAAACTCCACAAAGGGGTGAAATGGTGCCCTAATCACTTCCAAAGGCTTAGACTTGAAGTAGGAATGCTTCTTTAGGACTTATAAGCTTCAAAACACAAAATGGTAAAAGTACCATGAGTTTACGGTCGTAAACTCATGGGTTTACGACCGTAAACTCCAATGGAGTTGGTCCCAAAACCGTAAACTCATAAAGAGTTTACCCTTGGACCCCAAACTCAATAGCCAAGTCCTACAACCCTTAGATGCAATCCTTAGTACTTATAGCACTTAAATAAAGTGTTTTACATGTCTTACGATGTCTTAACTTGGTTAATTAGTTGTTTAATGACTAATTGGATACATATATGTGTTATTATATGTTAACTAGGATCCTTGTGTGTGTTCAAGTCTTCACTTGACACTTAGCATCCTATAACAATCCGTTCATCCAAAACACTCACTACAGGTGAGTTCATACCCCTTAATCAACCTTTTAAATGATTTTAAATACTTTTATGGGGGGGATACAAGTTGGACTATTATAGTTATTATATCAATCACATGTAATTAATAACTACCAAACAAGTGGATTTCCTACTTTTCAAACTGTGTTATCAAACTGTTTTACTTCAAACTGTTTTACAAACTCTTTTACATATCAAATACTTTTATTAAACTCTTTTAAAATTATATTCTGTTAAATGTGTATCTATATAGATATAGTTATATAAGTGGGATTGAAAGGACTTAGGACTGATAGCTCACCTTACCTCCTGTTCCTTGTTTGGTTGTGGACTTAGGGTATTCAGGTTATTTGTCTGAAGTTCGTTTGAAGTATGAATGCTTCTTTAGGACTTATAAGCTTGAAAACACAAAATGGTAAAAGTACCATGAGTTTACGGCCGTAAACTGGTGGGTTTACGACCGTAAACTCGAATGGAGTTGGTCCCAAACCGTAAACTCATAAAGAGTTCACCCTTGGACCCCAAACTCAATAGCCAAGTCCTACAACCCTTAGATGCAATCCTTAGTACTTATAGCACTTAAATAAAGTGTTTTACATGTCTTAGGCTGTCTTAACTTGGTTAATTAGTTGTTTAATTACTAATTGGATACATATATGTGTTATTATATGTTAACTAGGATCCTTGTGTGTGTTCAAGTCTTCACTTGACACTTAGCATCCTATAACAATCCGTTCATCCAAACCACTCACTACAGGTGAGTTCATACCCCTTAATCAACCTTTTAAATGATTTTAAATACTTTTATGGGGGGATACAAGTTGGACTATTATAGTTATTATATCAATCACATGTGATTAATAACTACCAAACAAGTGGATTTCTTACTTTTCAAACTATGTTATCAAACTGTTTTACAAACTCTTTTACATATCAAATACTTTTATTAAACTCTTTTAAACTTATATTCTGTTAAATGTGTATCTATATAGATATAGTTATATAAGTAGGATTGAAAGGACTTAGGACTGATAGCTCACCTTACTTCTTGTTCCTTGTTTGGTTGTGGACTTACGGTATTCAGGTTATTTGTCCGAAGGTCGTTTGAATCCTAGTTATATATTATGTATATGTATATAGATATAAAAGATCCTTCTTTCATTCAGTTCAATACTTTTGGGTAGCAGAGGTATACACACATGTGATGGGTTTTAGGTAAAACAAATAAACTAGAAACAATTCCTAAGTTCACATGCAACCTACTTTGGATCTATGTTTTAACTATTGAACATACAACTTTAAATTGCAAAACAAGAACCCTAGAGGAGAGAGGCTAATTTCGAAATTAACAAGCTAGGGTTTAGGGTTTACATACCTTTCAATTGTTATAGCAAACAATTGATATTCCCTTGATCTTGATCTTGATCTTCTTGGAAGCTTTAGCACCACAAGTGTAATGCCTCTAATGGAATCACACCCAATGACTAGCAAGAAGGAAAGTAGAAGAAGAGAGAGGGGAGGGAGTATGCAAAATCTCGGCCTTAGGGTTTCTTCAAAAGAAAGAGTGACCAAAAACATGAACCAGGAGGCTCCTTATATAGCTGAGGGATCTAGGGTTTAAGGGAAACCCTAGTTATCCTTTGCTTAGGGCCTAAGCAAACCCAAGGGCCTTATCCAAGCCCCTATGGACGAAATTATTAGGGTTTCCCCTAAAGATTTCGACCACCCTCTTCCAAGGGGGTTCTAGAGCCTTCCACTCAACTATTAGATAATTGCAAAGTAGTCCCTGCACCTTATAATTAATTCTTTTAACCCCAAAATCAATTCTGATTAATTTCTGGCTAACAATTAATTAAACATAATGATTTCTAATTAATATATTAATCCATTAACATATTAATAAATCATTTATATATATATTAATTTATTAATCTTATAAATTAATATCTCTCCTATCATAATTTCCTTGTCCAGTTGCTAGGTTGAGGGCAACCCAAAAGGACTGTGCTGCTATCAATTCAGGTACATACCAATTATAGTTATGGGCTTAGACACCTAATACAACAGTCTCCCACTTGGATAAGTCTGTAACTATAATTGCTAGTATGCCTTCTAAATTTGACCAGCAAATTGTAGCTTCCAAAAGCTGCTGCCGAACTCTGACCCAGTCAGTTACGTGTCCTAAGATAAGTGATCATATAACCCTTCGTTCTGCTTGATATCCCCAGACAAAAGACATGGAATGTAATCAATCTGTTTGTCCAGAATCTATGTTTCCCGATTCCTGATTTGTGATGATGTAGGACTTCTAATCGAACACATCAATCTAGTCCTGGCTGGGCCCAGCACATAAGTCAACACCAAATCTTCGAGGGGCCCACAGATATCGCTTTTCCTGTTAGGGCAAAAGGAACGAATAAACGTTGACTCATATGCTTGTATCTTTTACTCATCAAATTATGCATGACAATACGTTTTATAACACCAAGTTACTGATGCGTTTTCGTATCACCAATGCACAACCGACTTGTAAATTACAACTCATATATCTTCGTTTCAAGATTATAAGATATTATCGTCTCAGTATTACTCGTGATGAATTCCATGAAGTAATACTCTGAGCGAGGGTTTATCCAATACTCAAATCTCAATTTCTGAGTACTCATGAACGTTGCAGCAATTCTATTGCCATGTCTATCCTTAGACAATCTGCAATCCAATTAATGACAGTCTTAATTCACTACTTACTTCCAAGAGTACGAGCGACTGTGGAGTTTGAATAATCTCATTATTCAGGAAGTAAAACATGCAAAATATGAAACACAATAATAAACAATTGACAAAAGGTAGTAGCCAAACTTATAAATAATACTTTATTATTTAATCACCAAAAGTCAATTACATTTACTTTGTTACAAGTTTCAAAAACTAATCTAACTACTAAAACTAATATCATCTTTCAGTCCTATGCTCCGAGCATGCTGAATATGCTTAGCCCTACTCAGACCCTTTGTGAGGGGATCTGCTGGGTTATCTTCAGATGACACCCTCTTTACTATAAGATGGCCTTCTTCAACTCTATGTCTAATGAAATGGTACTTTCTGTCGATATGTCTGGTCTTACCATGATCTCTCGGTTCCTTTGTCAAGGCAACCGCTCCTTCATTATCGCAGAACAGTTCCATAGGCTCCTGGATGGTTGGAACAACTCCGAGATCCCCGATGAAGTTCCTCAACCAAGCTGCTTCTTTCGACGCTTCACTTGCTGCAATGTACTCTGATTCACAAGTAGAATCAGCCACCGTATTTTGCTTGGAACTCTTCCAAGTAACTGCTCCTCCATTCAGTAAAAATACCCAGCCCGACTGAGAACGGAAGTTATCTCTATCCGTCTGAAAGTTGGCATCACTTTAACCATCTACTCTCAAAGTATCACTGCCACCAAGCACAAGAACCCAGTCCTTTGTCCTTCGCAAATACTTGAGTATATTCTTAACTGCTATCCAATGAGCTCTACCTGGGTTTCCCTGATAGCGACTGACCATGCTCAAAGCAAATGCCACATCAGGGCGAGTACATGTCATTGCGTACATGATCGATCCGACAGCGGAAGCATAAGGTACACGACTCATGTCATCTATTTCAACATCTGTACTCGGGCATTGAGTCTTACTCAATTTGGTATTGCTCTGGATAGGTAGCTCTCCCTTCTTGGAATTTTCCATACTAAACCTCTTTAGTACCTTATCCAAGTATGTGCTCTGACTAAGTCCAATTAGTCTCTTCTTTCTATCTCTCAATATTCTAATCCCAAGAATATAGGCAGCTTCTCCAAGGTCTTTCATGGCAAAACACTTTCCAAGCCAAGACTTAACTTCTTTCAAGGTTGGAACGTCGTTACCAATGAGTAATATGTCATCGACATACAACACCAGAAAAGTTACTATACTCCCACTAGCCTTGATATACACACAGAACTCATCTTCACTTCTAGAGAAACCAAACTCTTTGACTTTCTCATGGAAGCAAAGATTCCAACTGTGAGATGCTTGTTTCAATCCATAAATGGATTTCTCAAGCTTGCACACTCTATTGGGGAACTTTGCATCAACAAAACCCTCTGGCTGACTCATGTAAACATCTTCAGCCAACTTCCCATTAAGGAAAGCAGTTTTGACATCCATCTGCCAGATTTCATAATCATGAAAGGCAGCTATGGCGAGCAATATCCTAATAGATTTAATCTTAGCTACTGGTGAGAGGGTCTCATCATAGTCAACCCCTGGGGTTTGAGTGAAACCTTTTGCAACCAGTCGAGCCTTGAATGTGTGCACATTTCCATCCATGTCTGTCTTCTTCTTGAAGATCCATTTGCACCCAACTGTCTTACGACCTGGTGCACTATCAACCAAATTCCAAACTTGGTTGTCATACATGGACTTAATCTCGCTGTCCATTGCCTCTTTCCACTTGGAAGCCTCTGGGCCTGCCATTGCTTCCTTATAAGTGACTGGTTCATCTAAGTTTACCAGTGTTCTGTCACTTATGAATATGTCACCATCTGAAGTAATATGAAAACCATACAACTCAGGTGGCACACTCACCCTAGTGGATCTTCTAAGAGGTAATGAGTTATCGATTGGTTCAACAGGAACTGTTTCCTCTGGTTGAGTGCTAGTGTCATCTAAGGTTCCTTCATTGGCTGACTCTTGAATTTCTTCAAGGTCAATAGTGCTCCCACTGTCCTCTTTGAATATGAGCTCTCTTTCAAGAAAGACTCCTCTTCGTGCTACAAAGACCACGTTCTCACTAGGCCTGTAGAACAAATATCCAAAAGACTGCTTTGGGTAACCAATGAAAACACATTTCTCACTTCTAGCTGCTAGCTTGTCGTGAGTCTCTCGTCTTACGAAAGCTTCACAACCCCAGACTTTAATGTGTGCTAACGAGGGAATTTTCCCTGTCCACATTTCGTGAGGTGTTTTGGCAACCTTCTTTGTAGGGACAAGATTGAGGATGTGGGCGGCTGTCTCTAAGGCATACCCCCAGAAGTGAATGGGAAGCGAAGCCCGACTCATCATAGAACGAACCATGTCTAACAAGGTTCGATTACGCCTCTCAGCTACACCATTTAACTGTGGTGTCCTAGGAGGAGTCAATTGTGAGACTATCCCACATTCTTTCAGATAGTCGTTAAACTCGATACTAAGATACTCCCCGCCTCTATCGGATCTAAGTATGTTTATCTTTCTGCCCAATTGATTTTCGACTTCATGCTTAAACTCTTTGAACTTTTCAAAAGTTTCTGACTTATGCTTGATCAAGTAGATATATCCATATCTGCTATAATCGTCAGTGAAAGTCACATAGAATCGATTAGCATCTCTTGTAGTTGATCTGAATGGCCCACACACATCTGTGTGTATGAGATCCAACAAACCTTCACCTCTTTCACAAGACCCTGTGAATGGTGATTTTGTCATCTTTCCCAAAAGACAAGATTCACACATATCATCTGACTTTAGGTCAAATGATTCCAACACTCCATCCTTTTGGAGTTGGGCTATGCGTTTCTTATTAATGTGTCCAAGACGACAATGCCACAAGCATGCCTTGTCTGCACTATTAGACAAGTCAATATTAAGTACACTATTTCCTAGGCTATCAACACAAGTCACTGTTTCATACACACCATTACAAGGCAAAGCTTCAAACATAAAAACACTATTCTTATAAACAGAAATTGAACCATTCAAATCATTAAAAGAATATGTAAAACCTTGTCTGAACAATGCATGAAATGAAATAATGTTTCTCGTCATCTCAGACGAGTAGCAACAATTTATTAAATCTAATCTAACATCATTACTAAGCAGAAGCTGATAAACTCCGATCTTGGTTACTGGTGAAGACTTTCTGTTTCCCATGATCAGGTTTATCCTTCCTCGCTCTATCTCCTCACTTTCCTTTAGACCCTGCAAATCAGAACAGATATGAAAACCACATCCTGTATCAAGGACCCATGAACGAGAAGATAATGAGTTATTAGCAGAAATAGTGTAAATACCCGCCGAAGATGGCTTCACTTTGCCAACCTTGATATCTTGCAGATATTGTGGGCAAGATCTCTTCCAATGCCCCTTTTCGTTGCAGTAAAAGCAAACTGCCTCTTTTGGATCAGAAACATGGGGAGTGGAACCATTGGGCTTAGCCTTTGGGCCATTACTAGATGACCCAGCTTGAGCCTTGCTCTTCCAGTTTTGCTTGGGAGGACCTTTCCTCTTTTTCCCCTTTCCCTGTCCAATAGCCAAAACAGGGGCACTCGTAGGTGTGGAGGGTATACTTTTACCCTTCATCCCTACCTCAGTTGTCTGCAACAAGTTGTGCAATTGGGCCAAGGTCTGCTCAGTATTGTTCAAATGGTAAGTTAGAATAAACTGACCATAACATTCAGGAAGTGATTTCAAGACCATGTCAATGGCCAATTCCTCATCAAAGTGAATATTGAGCTTGACCAAACGCTCTATGTAGTGTTGCATTCTTTGCACATGTGACACAACCGACTCCCCATCTTTCATCTTGCAATCCATGAGTGACTTGACTACTTCGAACTTTTCTTGACGAGCTCGCTTATGGTACTTTTCCATAAGGTCCTTGTTCATCTCGAAAGGCCAGTAGTCCTCATAGTACCTCTGCAGTTCTGGGGACATAGTTGCCACCATGATGCATGCCACTTTGGTAGCATCATCGTAATGTTTCTTGTAGGCAGCAAGATCTTCAGGAGTAGCTTCATTCTCATCAAGCTCTTTGAGCTCCTTTTCAAGAACATATTCTTTGTTCTCGAAACGAAGAGCCATCTTGATGTTGTGCATCCAATCGTTATAGTTTGAGCCATCCATAACGACTTTGGAGCAGATATTGAGCAAAGAGAAGTTTTGGTTGGAGGAGGACGAAGCAGAAGTGTTTCCAGGAGTAGACATCTGAAAAAAAAAAGAAAGTTTTAGTTAGATTTCAAGATACCTTAATAAAATAACCCAAAGATATAATATCAAGGTTAGGATCCAACTATGAAGATTCACAACTCAGAAATGGGATGCCGAGATCCAAGTGCAAATTTCATAAAGGTAGGTGAATGACGATTCACCAATTCCACCATTAGACGAAACAAACGAAGTGAAATTCCTAATTCTTTTGAGATACATTGAAACTATTCAATGGCATGTTTTAATCTCAGATTATGCTCTTCTATTTGTGACTGGGATGCCGAGGATCACAAACAAGATGTGAATAACCATGCAAATGTGCTTGGTAACCTCATTGTCTTTATCATTAACTATTGATGTGCTGGTAAACCACACACGCTCCATCAAAATGACAATTATGAGATACCTATTACTACTCTTTATTAGTGCCTTTTAGTGTGCTGGTTAACCACACACGCTCCACTAACGACCAATAAAGCATAATGTGCAATTTCATGGATTAGCATACTTTTCACATTTTTCCTAAACTAACTAGAGTTGGGATTTTGAAAATAATGTTCGAGTACTTTCTTTAATATCATTATACTTTTAATGTGAAGTAGTTGTCCTATCAAATCCGTTCTGCTAACGACCCTCCACTAATCAAGGAAGCGGTGGGTGAGAGTGGACACCCATTCAACTACCATTTTATAGGCAGTTTCCTTATACCCCCCTTATAGATTAGCTTCGTGAATGAGGCATACTAGCGATTTGACTGACCATATTCTTATACATATATAATATTAAACTTTTAATCATAATACATATATAGGGTGTGTTTTAAAACATTTTAAAACTTCAAGGGTTTATATAAATTTCGAAATTCAAACTATTAAATTTAAATTTAAATAAACCAATTAACTAGATTTAATATTTATCTTTTAAAACTTCAAGGGTTTATATAAATTTCGAAATTCAAACTATTAAATTTAAATTTAAATAAACCAATTAACTAGATTTAATATTTATCTTTTAATTAACTATTAATTAAATTATTAAATCTTGTAAGGATTATCTAATTAAATTAATCAATTAATTTAATCCTAATCCTTATCCCTCTAAATTTCGAAAATTAGGGTAAGGATAATTATCCAATTAATCTAATTAAGTAACAATTATCCAAAACAAGAAACCCTAAAACTTATAGCAAATTTCGAAATTTACAAGGGATGAGGCTAGGGTTTTCAAAACCCTAACCCTAATTTCGATTAGGGTTCTTTGGAGGCTAGGGTTTTCGAAAAAACCCTTTGATCCAAAACCCTAGAAATCGAAAATTTGGCCTTTAGGGTTTAATAGCTATAAACCCTAATTTGCAATTCAACAATTGTAGCAATTCAATTTAAAACAACAATGGCTCTGATACCACTGATGGGTTTTAGGTAAAACAAATAAACTAGAAACAATTCCTAAGTTCACATGCAACCTACTTTGGATCTATGTTTTAACTATTGAACATACAACTTTGAATTGCAAAACAAGAACCCTAGAGGAGAGAGGCTAATTTCGAAATTAACAAACTAGGTTTTAGGGTTTACATACCTTTCAATTGTTATAGCAAACAATTGATATTCCCTTGATCTTGATCTTGATCTTCTTGGAAGCTTTAGCACCACAAGTGTAATGCCTCTAATGGAATCACACCCAATGACTAGCAAGAAGGAAAGTAGAAGAAGAGAGAGGGGAGGGAGTATGCAAAATCTCGGCCTTAGGGTTTCTTCAAAAGAAAGAGTGACCAAAAACATGAACCAGGAGGCTCCTTATATAGCTGAGGGATCTAGGGTTTAAGGGAAACCCTAGTTATCCTTTGCTTAGGGCCTAAGCAAACCCAAGGGCCTTATCCAAGCCCCTATGGACGAAATTATTAGGGTTTCCCCTAAAGATTTCGTCCACCCTCTTCCAATGGGGTTCTAGAGCCTTCCACTCAACTATTAGATAATTGCAAACTAGTCCCTGCACCTTATAATTAATTCTTTTAACCCCAAAATCAATTCTGATTAATTTCTGGCTAACAATTAATTAAACATAATGATTTCTAATTAATATATTAATCCATTAACATATTAATAAATCATTTATATATATATTAATTTATTAATCTTATAAATTAATATCTCTCCTATCATAATTTCCTTGTCCAGTTGCTAGGTTGAGGGCAACCCAAAAGGACTGTGCTGCTATCAATTCAGGTACATACCAATTATAGTTATGGGCTTAGACACCTAATCCAACAACATGTCCATACATTCAAACAACATTACTAGTAAGCTATAATAGGTATAGTTTAGGGAGATACTAATACTATTACTAGAACAGTGAAACATACAAAGAGTCAGTTCATACATGAGTCAATACCATACAGAGAGAACATAACATATAGATAGAGAATACTATGATGAGAAACAAACAATACCATACAGAGAGAACATACATACATGCTAGACAGGGAGAGAACATACAATACAGCTAGCACATACATATACTAGAACATTACTACAGTTATGTGAGCCACGTAACGGGGCATGGCGTTACCAGTCATGGCCATTTTGTATCCAAAATCTCCGTAAGTTGGGAGCATATGAGTTTGTGTATAGATCTATACTGGATTGACTATCCTACACCTTGCTGCTCGCTACAGTGGGACTTGCAAGTCTACGGGTGCCAAACGTCATTTCTTCCGACGTCTTACATCGTCGTGTTTATAGTCGGTAGCAGGGTACAGGCGGATCACATGGTACTTTAAATAACAATTGGTTTAAGGTAGTTAGTACAGCAGTAGTTACTTAATACAAAACTACAGTACTATTTCATTTTCCCATTGCATTCGTTTTGTGACCTTCACACAATAAACAATAATGTAAACTATATTTTTGGTTAATGATAGTCAGATTTGGGAAAATACATACTCTTACAAGAGATACACACATAGATGCTAGATGTCTTGGTAGAAGGCTACTTTTAGTAGGAAACATAGGGTTTTCTAGGGGAGTTCAAACAATTACAAACACTTACAAACATTTTACAAACTTATACATTACAGACTTATAAACACTTTCATACAAATACAGACACTAATATACTTATGAACTCACCAGCTTTAAAGCTGATAAACTCTTTCAAAATAACTTGTATTCTCAGGTCACGAGTAGACAGGTACCGGTGCCAGGTTTTGAAAAGATGGAGCTCGTTCAAGACTCATCTTTTATTTTGATTCATATTTTTGGTGTCTATATAACTTGACATAACACACTTGTATTAAATTATATTATTAATGCAATGGATGATGTTGTTGCTTGTTTACTACTTTGCATTGTTGTGATACTGTACATGACATCCTCCACCCCCGAACGTTTCCGTCGTTCCGGTTTTGGAGTGTGACAAGTTCTAACCGGGCCTGACACATAAGTCAAAACAAAATCATCGAGGGGCCCAATATATCGCTTTTAATCCTCCAAGGACTAAAAGGAATTGATAAAATTCGACAGTATATACTTGTACTAACTACTTGTTAAATCATACACAATAGTGCGTTTTATAACATCAAGTTACTAATGCGGTTTCGCACTATCAATTTACAACCACCTTATAGTCAACAACTCATATATCTTGGTTTGAAGACTTATATGATATAATCGTCTCTTCATCACTCGTGATAAATTCCATGAAGTGATTCAAGTGAGCGTGGGTTTAATCCAATACTCAGACCTTATGATCACTCATGAATGTTGTAGCAAACATTGCTATGTCTAATACACTTCAGACAACGTACAATCCAAATTCATGACAGTCTTGCCTCAATACCTACTTCCAAAGTATGATAGACTGTGGACAGTTTGAATAATATAATTATTCTGGAAAGTCAAAACATGTAAAATGAAACAATAGTAAATGATTGACACAAGATAGTAACATTACTTATAAATAAAAAACACCTTTTATTTAATCATCAAATGTCAATTACATTTCAACTATTACAAGTTTCAAAAACTATCTAATCATTAAAACTAATATCGTCATTTAGCCTGATGCGCCTCGCATGTTGTAAGTGCTTAACCCTACTCAGTACCTTCGTGATGGGATCTATTGGGTTCTCCTCTGACGATACCTTCTTTGCAACGAGGAGTCCTTCTTCTATTCGATGTCATATGAAGTGATATTTTCTCTCAATATGCCTAGATCTATCATGATCCCTTGCTTCCTTGGCTAAGGCAACTGCACTCTCGCGGTCACAGAAAATCTCCATAGGCTCCTTTATAGCTGGTACAACTCCAAGGTCTCCGATGAAGTTCTTCAGCTATATCGCCTCCTTCGGCGCTTCGATTGCTGCTATGTACTCTGATTCGCATGTTAAATCAGCTACAGTCTCCTGCTTGCAACTTTTCCAAGTGATTGCTCCTCCATTAAGGGTAAATACCCAGCCCTACTGAGAGCGGAAATTATCTCTATCGGTCTGAAAGCCGGCATCACTATACCCCCATCACTCTCAAGTCATCACTCCCACCGAGGTTAAGGACCCAGTCCATAGTCCTCCGCAGCTACTTGAGAATGTTCTTTACTGTAGTCCAGTGAGCCTTACCTGGATTCCCTTGATATCTGCTGACCATGCTCAAAGCAAAGGCCACATCAGGGAGAGTACAAGTCATAGCATACATGATCGAGCCAACATCGGAAGCATATGGTACTCGACTCATCTCAGCTATCTCAGCCTCTATACTCGGACTCTGAGTTTTACTCAGTTTGGTATTGCCTTGGATGGGTAAGTCACCTTTCTTGGAATCCATCATATTGAACCTTTTCAACACCTTATCCAAGTAGGTACTTTGACTAAGTCCAATTAGTCTTTTACTCCTGTCTCTCAATATCCTTATCCCCAAAATATAGGCAGCTTCTCCGAGGTCCTTCATAGTGAAACACTTCCCAAGCCAGGACTTAACCTCCTGCAAGGTTGGGATGTAATTTCCTATGAGAATTATGTCATCCACATACAACACCAGAAAGCTAACTGTACTCCCACTAGCCTTGACATACACACATGACTCATCCTCGCTTCTCGAAAATCCAAACTCTTTGACTTTCTCATCGAAACAAAGATTCCATCTACGAGATGCTTGTTTCAATCCATAAATGGATTTCTCAAGCTTACATACTTTATTAGGGTACTTTGCATGGACAAAACCCTACGGCTGACTCATTTAAACATCTTCAGCCAACTTTCCATTAAGGAAAGCTGTTTTGTCATCCATTTGCAATATTTCATAATCATGAAATGCAGCTATGGCTAGCATGTCCCTAATAGACTTAATCTTCTCTACTGGTGAGAAGGTCTCATCATAGTCAACTCCCAGAGTTTGAGTAAAGCCCTTCACAACCAGTCGTGCCTTATATGTGTGTACCTTCCCATCCATGTTGGTCTTCTTCTTGAAGATCCATTTTCACCCTACTGTCTTACGGCCCGGTACATTGTCAACGAAGTTCCAAACTTGATTTTCATACATGGACTGAATCTTGCTGGCCATATCCTCTTTCCATTTAGCAGACTCGGGCCTTGCCATGGCTTCCTTGTAGTTGTTAGGTTCATCCAAATTTACCAGTGTGCTATCACTGATAAATGTATAACCCTCAGATGTTATATGGAAACCATATAACACACTTGGAATACTAACTCTACTGGAGTGCCTCAGAGGTACCAACTCGTCAACTGCATCAACAGGAGTTTCCTCCTCAGGTTGATTGCTAGTATTTGAGGTTCCTTCACCGCTTGACTCTTGAAGCTCTTCATGGTCAATTTTTCTCCCACTGTCTCCTTGGACTATGAGCCCTCTCTCGTGAAAGACAACTCTCCTCGCAACGAAGACAACATCTCGGTCTGTAGAAAATATAACCAAAGGATTTCTGTGGGTAGCCGATGAAAATACACCGCTCACTTCGAGGTTCGAGCTTGTCGTGAGTCTCGCGTCCCACGAAAGCCTCGCAACCCCAAACCTTGATGTGTGCTAACTAGGGAACCTTCCCTGTCCACATCTCGTGAGGTGTTTTGGCAACCTTCTTAGTTGCGACTATATTAAGGATATGGGCGGCAGTCTCTAAGGCATATCCCCATAATGAGATAGGTAACGAAGCTCGACTCATCATGGAATGAACCATGTCCAACAAGGTTCAATTGCGCCTCTCAGCCACACCATTAAGCTGTGGTGTCCTAGTTGGTGTCAATTGTGAAACAATCCCACAATCCTTAAGATAGTCTAGGAACTCGATACTAAGATACTCACCACCCTGATCAGATCGGAGCATCTTTATCTTCCTGCCCAGCCGATTCTCCACTTCTTGCTTAAACTCTTTGAATCTTTCAAATGTTTCTGACTTATGTTTAATTAAGTAGATATAGCCATATCTGCTGTAATCATCAATAAATGTCATATAGAAGCGGTTAGCATCCCTTGTGGCGGTTCTGAAAGGTCCACATACATCGGTGTGTATGAGATCTAACAAACCTTCACCCCTTTCACAAGTGCCAGTGAAGGGTGATTTAGTCATCTTTCCAATCAAACAAGATTCGCAAGTGTCATTCGACCTTAAATCGAATGACTCCAAGACTCCAGCCTTTTTGAGTTGGCCTATGTGTTTCTTGGTTACATGTCCAAGACGAAAATGCCAGAAGCATGCCTTATCCAGATCATTGGAAGAATCAATGTGCAACACATTATATCCTAAGTTGTCTACAACCATCACAGTTTCATATACGCCATTACAAGGTAATGCTATAAAATAAAAAACACCATTATAAGAAGCATTAATAGCATCAATTTCATTATCAAATGAAAAACTAAAACCTTGTTTGTACAAACCATAAAAAGAAATAACATTTCTCGCCATTTCAGACAAGTAGCAATAGTTATTCAAATCTAATTCTAACCCACTACTCAGCAATAAAGAATAAACTCCAATCGTGGTGACAGGTGAAACCTTCATATTCCCCATGATCAAGTTCATCTTCCTGTGCTCCACATCCTTACTTCTTTTTAGTCCCTGTAAATCAGAACAAATGTGAATTCCACAACCTGTATCAAGGACCCAAGAACAAGAATGTGATGAGTTATTATATAGAATAGTATAAATACCTGCATGGGTGGGTTTAACCTTCCCATCCTTTACATCCTGCAAGTATTTGGGGCAGCTTCTGTCACACCCCAAACCGGAGCGGCGGAAACGTTCGGGGGTGGATGACTTCATGTTAAGTATCACAACACATGCATCATAGTAATCAAAGTACAACAATCATTGAATTAATAATATATAAGTCTTACATAGTGTTCAAGTCATTTTCTACATGACATCAAAAATTATATATAACAAAAGATAGAAGACATGACTCTATACTGCTCCGTCTTCTCAAAATCCTGGGAATGTATCTATCTAGTGGTTCCCGGAGAATACAAGTATATTGAAAAAGAGAGTATCAACATTTAAGTTGGTGAGTTCATAAGCATTTATGTTTAGAATTTTGTTATTTGTTTCTTGAAATAGTAATCATATTTATTGTTCCAGAAAATCCAATATTTTCTAATATAACTGAAAGTAGTTTTAATACCATAAAATTGTTCTGTGTAGTTGTTGTTGTACTATAAAATAGTGTAACATAGTTTTAGCACACAATAAAACTATAAAAAGAAATGTTTTGTGCATTGACTATGTAACTAGCATACTATAATTGAATTCTTTGAAAAACCTATAATTGTGAGTGTACCTGGTTTCACCAGCTGTAATTGTAAGTTGTAGTATTATGCTGAAAATCGTATTATTGTAAAACCAGTACGTTGTATTTGTACACTTTGGTTTAATTATTCATACAATAATTGTATTGTTCATATCTTTTTGTGAGTTATTATAACCATTCTAAGACTAGTAAGTATGATACAACGCTTTATGGGAGCTAGAACTGTAACGACATTTGTCACTCACAGGCATACCAGCCTAAATGTAGCGAACAGTCTGAAAGAGGGATTGTTAATCCCGTATAGATCTGTACACATTTGTCTCACTCTCTGTCAGGAGATTCTGGTTATAATTATCAGGTCATTAATAGTATTGTTTAAATAATTAAGCGAGTAAACTTTGACTCACAAAAAACATCTTGACAATTAGCTACAGTACTCTGATTCGCACGTTGAATCAGCTATAGTCTCCTGCCTGGAACTTTTCCAAGTGATTGCTCCTCCATTAAGGGTTAATACCCATCCCTACTGAGAGCAGAAATTATCTCTATCGGCCTAAAAGTTGGCGTCACTATACCCCACCACTCTCAATTCATCACTCCCACCGATGGTAAGGACCCAATCCTTAGTCCTCCGCATGTACTTGAGAATGTTCTTCACCGCAGTCCAGTGAGCCTTACCAGGATTCCCTTGATATATGCTGACCATGCTCAAAGCAAAGGCCACATCAGGGCGAGTACAAGTCATAACATACATGATCGAGCCAACAACTAAAGCATATGATACTCGACTCATCTCAGCTATCTCAGCCTCTGTACTCGGACTCTGAGTTTTACTCAGTTTGGTATTGCCTTGGATGGGTAAGTCACCTTTCTTGGAATCCATCATATTGAAACTTTTCAACACCTTATCCAAGTAGGTACTTTGACTAAGTCCAATTAGTCTTTTACTACTATCTCTCAATATCCTTATCCCCAAAATATAGGGAGCTTCTCCGAAGTCCTTCATAGCGAAACACTTCCCAAGCCAGGGCTTAACCTCCTGCGAGGTTGGGATGTCATTTCCTATGAGAAGTATGTCATCCACATACAACACCAGAAAGCTAACTGTACTCCCACTAGCCTTGACATACACACAGGACTCATCCTCGCTTCTCGAAAATCTAAACTCTTTGACTTTCTCATCGCAACAAAGATTCCATCTACGAGATGCTTGTTTCAATCCATAAATGGATTTCTCAAGCTTACATACTTTATTAGGGTACTTTGCATGGACAAAACCCTATGGCTGACTCATTTAAACATCTTCAGCCAACTTTCCATTAAGGAAAGCAGTTTTGTCATCCATTTGCAATATTTCATAATCATGAAATGCAGCTATGGCTAGCATGTCCCTAATAGACTTAATCTTCTCTACTGATGAGAAGGTCTCATCATAGTCAACTCCCATAGTTTGAGTAAAGCCCTTCACAACCAGTCGTGCCTTATATGTGTGTACCTTCCCATCCATATTGGTCTTCTTCTTGAAGATCCATTTTCACCCCACTGTCTTACGGCCCGGTACATTGTCAACGAAGTTCCAAACTTGATTTTCATACATGGACTGAATCTTGCTGGCCATATCCTCTTTCCATTTAGCAGACTCGGGCCCTGCCATGGCTTCCTTGTAGTTGTTAGGTTCATCCAAATTTACCAGTGTGGTATTACTAATAAATATATCACGCTCAGATGTTATATGGAAACCATATAACACACGTGGAATACTAACTCTACTGGAGTGCCTCAGAGGTACAAACTCATCAACTGGATCAACATGAGTTTCCTCCTCAGGTTGATTGCCAGTGTTTGAGGTTCCTTAACCGCTTGACTCTTGAAGCACTTCAAGGTTAATTTTCCTCCCACTGTCTCCTTGGCTTATGAGCTCTCTCTCGTGAAAGACTCCTCTCCTCGCAATGAAGACAACATATCGTCGGTAGAAAATATAACCAAAGGATTTCTATGGGTATCCGATGAAAATACACCGCTCACTTCGAGGTTCGAGCTTGTCGTGAGTCTCCTGTCTCACGAATGCCTCACAACCCTAAACCTTGATGTTTGCTAACGAGGGAACCTTCCATGTCCACATCTCGTGAGGTGTTTTGGCAACCTTCTTAGTTGCGACTATATTAAGGATATGGGCGGCAGTCTCTAAGCCATATCCCCGGAATGAGATAGGTAACGAAGCTCGACTCATCATGGAATGAACCATGTCCAAAAAGGTTCCATTGCGCCTCTCAACCACACCATTAAGCTGTGGTGTCCTAGGCGGTGTCAATTGTGAAACAATCCCACATTCCTTAAGATATTCTACGAACTCGATACTAAGATACTCACCACCCCGATCGGATCGGAGCATCTTTTTCTTCCTGCCCAGCTGATTCTCTACTTCTTGCTTAAAATCTTTGATTCTTTCAAATGTTTCTGACTTATGTTTAATTAAGTAGATATAGTCATATCTGTTGTAATCATCAATAAAAGTCACATAAAAGCGGTTAGCATCCCTCGTGGCGGTTCTGAAAGGTCCACATACATCAATGTGTATGAGATCTAACAAACCTTCACACCTTTCACAAGTGCCAATGAAGGGTGATTTAGTCATCTTTCCAAGCAAACAAGATTCGCAAGTGTCATCCGACCTTAAATCGAATGACTCCAAGACTCCAGTCTTTTGGAGTTGGCCTATGTGTTTCTTCTTGGCATGTCCAAGACAAAAATGCCATAAGCATGCCTTATCCAGATCATTGGAAGAATCAATGTACAACACATTATTTTATGGTTATTTAAAAAAACTCCATTATAAAAAGCATTAATTGCACCAATTTCATTATTAAATGAAAAACAAAAACCTTGGTTGTACAAACCATGAAAGGAAATAACATTTTCTCCATTTCACACGAGTAGCAACAATTATTCAAATCTAATTCTAACCCACTACTCAGCAATAAAGAATAAACTCCAATCGTGGTGACAGGTGAAACCTTCCTATTCCCCATGATCATGTTCATCTTTCCGTGCTCCACATCCTTACTTCCTTTTACTCCCTGTAAATCAGAACAAATGTGAATTCCACAACCTGTATCAAGGACCCAAGAACAAGAATGTGATGAGTTATTAGATAGAATAGTATAAATACCTGCATGGGTGGGTTTAACCTTCTCATCCTTTACATCCTGCAAGTATTTGGGGCAGCTTCTGTCATACCCCCAAACCGGAGCGGCGGAAACGTTCGGGGGTGGATGACTTCATGTTAAGTATCACAACACATGCATCATAGTAATCAAAGTACAACAACCATTGAATTAATAATATATAAGTCTTACATAGTGTTCAATTCATGTTATATATGACATCAAAATTTATATATAACAAAAGATAGAAGACATGACTCTATACTGCTCCGTCTTCTCAAAATCCTGGGAATGTATCTATCTACTGGTTCCCGGAGAATACAAGTATATTGAAAAAGAGAGTATCAACATTTAAGTTGGTCAGTTCATAAGTATTTATGTTTAGAAGTTTGTTATTTGTTTCTTGAAATAGTAATCATGTTTATTGTTCTAGAAAATCCAATATTTTCTAATATAACTGAAAGTAGTTTTAATACCATAAAATCGTTCTGTGTAGTTGTTGTTGTACTATAAAATAGTGTAACATAGTTTTAATTCACAATAAAACTATAAAAAGAAATGTTTTTGTGTATTGATTATGTAACTAGCATACTGTAATTGAATTCTTTGAAAAACCGATAATTGTGAGTGTACCTGGTTTCATCAGTTGTAATTGTAAGTCGTAGTATTATACTGAAAATCGTATTATTGTAAAACCAGTACGTTGTATTTCTACACTTTGGTTTAATTATTCATACACTAATTGTATTGTTCATATCTTTTGTGAGTTATTATAACCATACTAAGACTAGTAAGCGTGATACAACGTTTACGGGCGTTAGAACTGTAACGATATTTGTCACTCACAGGCATACCAGCCTAAATGTAGCGAACAGCCTGAATGCGGGATTGTTTATCCCGTATAGATATATACACATTTGTCTCGCTCTCTGTCGGGAGATTCTGGTTATAATTATCATGTCATTAATAGTATTGCTTAAATAATTAAGCGAGTAAACTTTGACTCGCAAAAACCATATTGACAATTACGTGTATAATAATGACGAAAATTTATTCTGAAATAAATGAACTGATAGTATGATCATTTTCTAGTATATACTTGAATGTAAAGTGAATTGTACTTGTGTGCTTAGTTTTGTATTGTATTTTATCTTAGCATAATAGTGTAACCTTGTAAGCTTGACTAGTAACATAGTGTGGATGTATCATAAATTATACCTATTATAATTTATATGTATGTTCTGTTTGATGTAAATTATTCGTGAAAGTACCCCTTTGCTCGGCATGTTACAAAGCGTAATAAAACTGATTGAAGTAACTTTTTATATTCATATATATATATATATATATATATATATATATATATATATATATATATATATATATAAAATTAAAATTGAAACGACAATCGGACAAATAATGCTACCCTAACCCCACATCCAAACAAGGAAAAGGAAATAAAGCGAATTATTAGTCCTAAGTCCTTTAAATCTTATATATATATATATATATATATATATATATATATATATATATATATATATATATATATATATATATATATATATATATATATATATATATATAAAATTAAAATTGAAACGACAATCGGACAAATAATGCTACCCTAACCCCACATCCAGACAAGGAAAAGGAAATAAAGCGAATTATTAGTCCTAAGTCCTTTAAATCTTATATATATATATATATATATATATATATATATATATATATATATATATATATATATATATATATATATATATATATATATATATATATGATTTTGGCAAAATATAAGTTAAAAAGACTTTATAAAACATTTAAAGTCAATTTAAAAATATTTAGAAATCATTTATTTGTAAACACAATATTCTTGTGTTAGACTTGTATCCCCCCCCCCTAAAACGGTGAAAAATAGTAAAAACGCAGGGGTATGAACTAACCTTTTTGTGAGTTTCCGGTTGAAGATACGGTGTTGTAGAGCTAAATCCACAAGTTAGAACCCGTGATAAAAACTGAATCCTAATTTATATTAACGTTAATTTAAGTATAAATTAGATAATATTGTAATGCTTAAAGTGTTAAACAACACTTAATTATTGTAAAAAGACTTACAATAATTCTTAGAATACTGTGTTCGTGTTCTTCGTGTTCTTTGTGTTCTTCATGTTCTTCGTGAAAACTAGTGATATTTGGGTGTTTTCGGTTGGGAATCAAGAGAGTGGATGATGATTTTCAAAAGATGTGATGAATACTTGAAGAAATCGGTATGAACTTATGAATATTCAAGTGATCTTCGCAAGATACTTGAGAGGAAAGAGTGTTTTCGGTTGAAGTGTTCTTGAGAGGAAGGTGATTTTTGCATGTGTTTCTCGGCTGCAAATGGTTTGCGGATCTCCGGTTTGCGGTCCTCCGGTTTGCGGTACGAAGAAAGAAGGGAAATGCGAAGGTTTGCGGTGGGGAGTCTTCTCATGCGAGATTCCTCGGTTTTTTGGGTGATTTTCCTTCTAACTTAACACACTTTAACACAAAATTTATCTTAACCAAAATCATTAATTTAACTTTATTAAATTAATCAAAGCATAAAGTTAACTTTAATTTGATATGTTTGACTTTGCTTGACTTTTACAAGATAAAAATTAACTGGTTGTCAATTATCCCCCCGTTAAAGGGAAGTTAGTCCCGAAATTTAGACTATAGAGATACTAGGGAAAGAGATGCGGGTATTTTTGTTTCATTTGATCCTCTCGCTCCCAAGTGAATTCAGGTGCCCACTTTGTATTCCAGCGAACATTCACTATCGGTATACGGCTTAGTTTAGTTCTCTTTACTTCCCTATCTAGGATTTCTATTGGTTTTTCCACGAAGTTGAGTCTCTCGTTTATCTCAATTTCATCGAGTGGGATAACAAGAGTCTCATCAGATTAGCATTTCTTTAGGTTAGACACGTGAAAGGTAGGATGTATGTTACTGAGTACTTGAGGTAGTTTGAGTTTGTAAGCTACTGGACCAATTTTAGCAATGATCTCAAAAGGCTCAATGTACCTTGGATTCAGTTTGCCATGCTTTCCAAAGCGTATCGTCCCCTTCCAGGGTTAGACCTTCAATATAACGGGGTCACCAACCTGGAATTCCAAGGGTTTTCTCCTTTTGTCTGCGTAACTTCTCTGTCTGTCTCTGGAAGCTTTAAGTCGTTCTCGGATTTGTACTATCTTCTAAGTAGTTTCTCGACTGATCTCCGGACCAGTGAGAGTGTTGTCAGGAATTTGACCTCTAGCCAGTTGCGTGTCACCACCTTCAGCCCACCACAAAGGTGATCTGCACTTGTGACCATAGAGGGCTTCGAATGGACCAACCTTAATGCTAGTATGGTAACTGTTATTGTACGAGAACTCAACTAGTGGTAAATGGGTATCCCATGCTTTACCAAAGTCGATCACACATGCTCTCAGCATGTCTTCTAACAATTGAATCGTTCTCTCCCTCTGTCCGTCAATTTGTGGATGGTAGGCTGTACTCATGTCCAGCCTAGTTCCCAGAGATTTCTGTAGTGAATGCCAGAATCGTGAAGTAAATCTACTATCTCGGTCAGAGATAATAGATATTGGTACACCGTGCAGTCTAACTATCTCTTTGATGTATGTTCTAGTTAGCTTCTCCATCTTGTCTGTTTCCTTTATTGGTAAGAAGTGTGCGGATTTGGTTAATCTATCGACGATTATCCAAATGGTATCATGACCACCCGTTGTCTTGGGTAACTTAGTTATGAAATCCATTGTAATCCGCTCCCACTTCCATTCGGGAATTTCCGGTTGCTGTAGTAGACCTGAAGGCTTTTGGTACTCTGCCTTGACTTTGGCACAAGTAAGACACTTGCCCACAAAAGGTAGCAATTTCAGCCTTCATGTTTGGCCACCAATAAAGTTTCTTAAGGTCCAGATACATCTTGTCTGAACCCGGGTGAACGGAGTATCGCGTCTTGTATGCTTCGTTCATGCCAACCTCTCTATAACCACCGAACATTGGTGTCCAGATCCGGTTCATGAGGTATCGGGCTCCATCACCTTTGATGTCTAAGTTTTTGTCCATTTCTCTTAAAGTTTCACCTGCCACATTCTCGGGTTTCAAGGCCTCAAGTTAAGCCTCTTTGATCTGTGTGGACAGGTGTGAATGGATTGTCATGGTCAATGACTTTACTCGACGTCCTGAGTATTCTTTTCTGCTGAGGGCTTCAGCTACTACATTGGATTTACCGGGATGATAATGAATTTCTCATTCGTAATCGTTTAGTAGCTCCACCAAACGTCGTTGTCTCATGTTCAGTTCTTTCTGGTCGAAGATATGCTGAAGACTTTTATCGTCCGTGAATATTGTGCATTTCGTGCCATATAGGTAGTGTCTCTAGATCTTCAGAGCAAATATCACTGCTCCCAATTCAAGGTCGTGAGTCGTATAGTTGACCTCATGTGTCGTAAGCTGTCTCGAGGCATAGGATATGACCTTTCCTCGCTGCATAAGAACACAGCCTAGCCCTTGGTTAGATGCATCGCAGTATACTACGAAGTCTTCTGTCCCTTCTGGAAGAGACAAGATAGGTGCACTACACAGGGCTCGTTTCAGTGTTTGGAATGCGGTTTTTTGTTTCTCTCCCCAGCTAAAAGTTACACCCTTTGTGTCAGGGTGGTAAGTGGCTTAACAATTCGGGAGAAATTCTAAATGAATCTGTGATAGTAGCCAGCAAGGCCTAAGAATTAGTGGATTTATGTAAGCGTTTTGGGTGCTAACCAGTTCTCGATTGCCTTTATTTTGGAAGGGTCCACGTGTATTCCCTCTTCATTGACCACGTGACCTAGGAAATCTACTTTCCTAATCCAAAATTCGCATTTTGAGAACTCCGCATATAGCTTCTCTGCTCTCAATGTTTGCAAGACTTGTCGAATATGTTTGCCATGCTCCTCATTACTTCATGAGTAGATAAGGATATCGTCTATGAAGACTATCACGAATTTGTCCAGGTACGGACGACACACCCTCTTCATCAAGTCCATGAATACTGCAGGCGCATTGGTTAATCCGAAAGGCATCACTACAAACTCGTAGTGACAATAATGAGTTCAGAAGGCTGTTTTAGGAACATCTTCCTCTAAAACTCGTAACTGGTGATACCTGGATCTTAAATCAATCTCTGAAAACTAGCTTCCTCCTTGAAGTTGGTCGAACAAGTCGTCTATCCATGGTAGAGGGTATCAGTTCTTGATGGTAAGTTTATTTAGTTTGTGGTAGTCTATGCAAATGCAGAAAGATCCATCCTTCTTCTTCACGAACAAGGTCGGTGCTCCCCAGGGTCAGAAGCTTGGTCTAATAAATCCTTTGCTACGAAGTTCGTTCAACTGGCTGGATAGTTCCTGCATTTCTGCAGGTGCAAGACGATAATGTGATTTGGCTATGGGGGTAGCTCCAGGAATTAAGTTGATTCTGAATTTGACTTGTCCTTCAGGAGGTACACCTAGAAGATCATCGGGGAAAAGGTCGGGGAAATTACAGACATCGGGAATGCTCTCGAAGTCCTTCACCTCTTGTTTCTTGTCTACCACGTGAGATAGAAAAGCATAGTACTCCTTGTGAAGATACTTTTGTGCCTTGATACAGGAGATGATTTGTAGTTTCGCGTCGGCTTTTTCGCCACAAATGATAAGGGTTTCGTTACTTGGCAGATTAAGACGAATGGCTTTCTCGAAACATAAGATGTCAGCACAATTAGGACTTAACCAATACATACCAATGATGACGTCTAAACTTTTTATGGAGACCAGCACCAGGTCGATTGGGAAGGAAAAGTTATTTAGAGTAAGGGTACATCCTATGTATATATTGTTAGTGCACTCAGTTTTCCCATTGGCCATTTCTATAATGAAGGTATCTTTTAGTGGTTTGAAATTTTGTTTAAGTAGGTGTTCGAATTTATGGCTCACGAAACTTTTCTCTACGCCACTATCAAATAGAATGCATGCGTACGAATTGTTGAGAAGAAACGTACCCGTGGCCACAGTAGGATCTGCAATAGCTTCCTCGTGACCAATAGCCAGTATTCTTCCCGCACCACCAGCATTCTTCGCCTTTGGACAATCCTTTTTGAAGTGTCTAGTTTCACCGCACTCATAACATGCTCGACTTACTCCAACGCCAGGAACTTACATGATTGGTTGTGCAGGTGATCTACAGAAACGGGCAGTGTGCCCCTTTTTGTTGCAGTTCTTACAGTGCATCTCGCGGCAATTTCCTGTGTGATGGAAATTACACTTGTTGCACTTCGGTAAATTTCTAGCATACTGCTTTGTTGGGGTAGGGGTAACAGCAACAGCATTAGGAACAGTAGCAACATGAACTGCCACTATATGTTGCTTCTTGGAAGGCTCTTGGAAAGATTGACCCTTCCTTTTGTTCCAGGACTTTATCTTTCTGTTGTTGTTATTATTTTTTTTTTGGGTTGTTCTGGAGCAGCAGTCATGAAGCCTTGACGCACTCCATGATCTACTAGTGACTGTGCCAGTTGTTTGGCACTATCAAATGTAACAGGATTTGAAGCTAACACACTCCCTTAGATCTGAGGTGATAGTCCCCAGATATACCTTTCGATTTTATTTCTCTCCCGCCCAACCATTCTAGGACATAGGATCGCTAGATCAATGAATCTATTTGTGTAAGTTGTTATGTCAGTACCTGTCATGGTAAGGCCCCGAAGCTCTTGCTCGAGTTTTTGTACTTCACGCCTAGGGCAGTACTCTTGCATCATCAACGGTTTCAGATTTTCCCAGCTCATTGAATTAGCCAATATAAGAGTTAGTGACTTTACATGGTCGTTCCACCATGTAAGAGCTCAGCCAGAAAAGGTGCAGGCAACAAATTTCACCTTGCTCCCTTCAGGGCATGAGCAGATTTCAAAGACTGCTTCAGTTTTCTTTATCCATTGAGTTAGAGCCATGACTCCCCCAGTCCCATTAAAGGCCCTAGGTTTTCCATTTGTGAAGTGCTTATAAGAACACTCATGTGGGTAACCATGACTTTCACCATGATTTAAGGGATGAGCACCACTCCCAGATCCACTGGTACCGATTGTATTTATGTGTGACATGGCGGCTACCACAGCTGCAGTGACCACTGCCTGAAACATAGCAGCGTCAAACTGTGGAGGTGGCGGCGGAGGTGGAGGTGGTATTGGTGTTGTATTGACATTGATACGCCTTGAATTTCTTCTTGGAGGCATATTTTGCTTTAAGATTCAAAAGATAAAAAGGTAGTAAGACATTATTAGTGATTATAAATCAGATGTCTTTGAACTAATTACACTAGTTCAACATGTATTCTGAAAGGAGTTTATTAAGAAGTCTACCATAAGGAATAACTTGCAAAGCGATAATGTGAAATTGGATAGTTATTTTTCAAAGGAAATAAGATGCCTGTCAATTTCATTGGTATATTAGATACATAGAGTTTGGAAAATTTGACCTTGAAGTAGGTCTATAATATACCAACTTAACGGAAAACTTTGACAGCATACCGACCTATCGAAAAGTGAAACTTCGAGGTCGTACTATGTACATGAAAACATCACTAGTTTATATACGTAGACTTAAACTATATTCAAAAGAGTGAGTAGAATATGCCCTACTCGCGAGGAGTGTTGTTTGGATTCCTACTAGTTTATGCCTTGGATTTAGCCAACTAACGTTCTGTTACAAACATACGCCTTTCTAGTGTCGCTTGATGTTCTCGAAGTTCTCTAACTTCAGTTTGGCTTGTAGCCAGTTCCCTTTGCAAGGCTTCGGTGTGATTTCCGGTTAACTCTTGGTCTTCGCTCAAGTGGTGGAGGCAAATTGTGTTGACTACTGAGGTAGCACCGACCTCCATAACTTGATGGATGGATGCCCTTGCTTGCTCATCGTTACGAGCAACTCGGCGTACTATCCCAGGGAGGGCTCTGTCTGTTGAACCTCCCTCATCAAGATTATATAAGCTTCAGTCTCTATTGTAAGGACGGTTCTGACCCTGCTCATAAATCCACCTATCTAAGTTCACTGCCCACTGTGGTGTCGGACCTTGGAAGTTCTGTAGGGGATTAAGATTTTTGGCAATTTGAGGTAGATCATAGACTTCTAGTTCTAAGTCATAATTTTCTGGAAAATCTTCTTCGAAGTCTTCTTCTATTAGAACTACAGGGTCATCTTCAATCTAACCATTTCCTTGATTGGGAAAGTACGGGTCTCCCGGTAGATGAAATCCAGCCATATTATCTATGGTAGAATAGGGGTGTAAGAGACATCTAATAGACTTATTAAAGGAAAGTAAACAATTTCAAGTTTCCATATAAGAAACTTATAGTTAATCAGTTAATGTATTATGTATGGTATGACTCATACTAGGTCCTTCTATAACAACAAAGTGTATACCAATTATATATAGCTTGGGTCAAATTTACCTTCGAATAAATGATCGTACTCTACATCCGCATCCAAACAAGGAAAAGGAAGTAAGGCTAAACCACACATTCTAAGTCCAGAAAACGTTCATTAAATATAACCGTAATATATACACTTAGTACTTATAGATCTACCAGCAAGGGTCCTTTGTTTTCACATAGTTGGTTCTTAGTATTATAGTGTCTAAAATACTCCTATAGTATTTTAAATTTTATGTTCTGTTCTAGAGTTCTTCTGTGTATGTAGAGTTGGTAATTTTTAGACTTGTCGCAACACTACCATCACTCCCAAACACATGTTGGTCGTATCTCAAATAAATATAGTTGATCAGGCTATATTTATCCCAGGTATGATTACATAACTGTCCAGGTTTAACTCTAGTCTCCAACATGCAAATGCTTTTATGTTGTTATGATTGTGATGTTGTTATTCTATGTATGTGTGTTAGTATACATCCTATAAAATATTTATATTTTAAAAGTATACTTGTAGTCAGAGCTCTTTAGCCCCAATGTATATATAGTTGTATATCTTTTATGAATTGATATACTGAGTTCACTATAAACAATGCTCTGATACCAATGTGTCACACCCCCAAACCAGAGCGGCGGAAACGTCCGGGGGTGGATGACTTCTTGTTAAGTATCACAACACATGCATCATAGTAATCATAGTACAGCAACCATTGCATTAATAATATATAAGTTTTACATAGTGTTCAAGTCATTGTATATATGACTTCAAAAATTATATATAGCAAAAGATAGAAGACATGACTCTATACTTCTCCGTCGTCTCAAAATCCTGGGAATGTATCTGTCTACTGGTTCCCTGAGAATACAAGTATTTTGAAAAAGAGAGTATCAACATTTAAGTTGGTGATTTGATAAGCACTTATGTTTAGACGTTTGCTATTTGTTTCTTCAAATAGTAATCATGTTTATTGTTCCAGAAAATCCGATATTTTCTAATATAACTGAAAGTAGTTTTAATACCATAAAACTGTTCTGTGTAGTTGTTGTTGTACTATAAAATAGTGTAACATTGTTTTAATTCACAATAAAACTATAAAAAGAAATGTTTTCTGTATTGATTATGTAACTAGCATATTGTAATTGAATTCTTTGAAAAACCTGTAATTGTGGGTGTACCTGGTTTCACCAGCTGTAATTGTAAGTCATAGTATTATACTGAAAATCGTATTATTGTAAAAGCAGTACGTTGTATTTGTACTCTTTTGTTTAATTATTCATACACTAATTGTATTGTTCATATCTTTTTGTGAGTTATTATAACTATACTAAGACTAGTAAGCCTGATACAACGCTTTATGGGCGTTACAACTGTAAGGACATTTGTCACTCACACGCATACTAGCCTAACTGTAGCGAACAGTCTGAGTGCGGGATTGTCAATCTCGTATAGATCTATACACATTTCTCTCGCTCTATGTCGGGAGATTATGATTATAACTAGCAAGTCTTTAATAGTATTGCTTAAATAATTAAGCGAGTAAACTTTGTCTCACAAAAACCATATTGACAATTACGTGTATAATAATGATGGAAAGTTATTCTGAAACAAATGAACTGATAGTATGATCATTTTCTAGTATACTTGAATGTAAAGTGAATTGTACTTGCGTGCTTAGTTTTGTATTGTATTTTATCTTAGCGTAATAATGAAACCTTGTAAACTTGACTAGTAAAATAGTGTGGATGTATCATAAATTACAGCTATTATAATATATATATATATATATATATATATATATAATTGAAACGACATTCGGATAAATAATGCTACCCTAAGCCCACATCCAAACAAAGAAAAGGAAATAAACCGAATTATTAGTCCTAAGCCCTTTAAATCTTATATATATATATATATATATATATATATATATATATATATATATATATATGATTTTGGCAAATATAAGTTAAAAATAGTTTATAAAACATATAAAGTCATTTCAAAAATATTTAGAAATCATTTAATGGTAAACACAATATTCTTTTGTTAGACTTGTATCCCCCCCCCCCCCTAAAAAGGTGAAAAATAGTAAAAACGTAGGGGTATGAACTCACCTTTTTGTGAGTTTCCAGTTGAAGATAAAGTGTTGTAGAGCTAAATCCAAAATTTTGAACTCGTGACAAAAACTGAATATAATTTATATTAACATTAATTTAAGTATAAATAGGATAATCTAGTAATGTTCAAAGTGTTAAACAACACTTAATTATTGTAAAAAGACTTACTATAATTCTTAGAATAGTGTGTTCGTGTTCTTCTTTAAAACTAGTGATATTTCGGTGTTTTCGGTTGGGAATCAAGAGAGTGGATGATGATTTTCAAAATATGTGATGAATACTTGAAGAAATCGGTATGAACTTATGAGGATTCAAGTGATCCTCGCAAGATACTTGAGAGGAAAGAGTGTTTTCGATTGAAGTGTTCTTGAGAGGAAGGCAATTTTTGCATGTGTTTCTTGAGAGGATTTGAGAGTGTTTGCGGTTAAAGATGTAAGAAATGAGAAGTTTCATCTTTAAATTGCTTAAATATGAAGGAGAGTATAAGGTGGCAATAGGGTTTTCGGCCGAGAACACAAACCGAGGAAGTGGGTTTGTTGTCCGAAGAGGATAAGATGTGAGGTTTTCGGCTGTAAACCCTATGTTTCTCATGTTTACGGTCCGAAGAGGAAACCCTCAGGGGTAGTTTTCTACCGTCTCGCATGTTTGCGGTCTGAGGATTCTCGGCTGCAAACGGTTTGCGGCTCTCCGGTTTGCGGTCCTCCGGTTTGCGGTACGTAGAAAGAAAGGAAATGTGAAGGTTTGCGGTGGGGAGTCTTCTCATGCGAGATTCCTCGGTTTCTTGGGTGATTTTCCTTCTAACTTAACACACTTTAACACAAAATTTATCTTAACCAAAATCATTAATTTAACTTTATTAAATTAATCAAAACACAAAATTGACTTTAATTTGATATGTTTGACTTTGGTTGACTTTTACAAGATAAAAATTAATGGGTTGTCACAGCTTCGCTTCCAGTACCCTTTCTCACACAATAGAAACACTCTTCTTCCTTAGGAATGGTAGAGGGAGAAGCAGAACCAGCCTTGGTCCCACTTGAAGAGGATCCATCAAGAGACTTTCCCTTGCGGCTCTTAGAGGGAGCCTTCCTCTTCTTCCCCTTCCCTTGTCCAATTGCCAGAACAGGGGCGGTGGTAGGAGTAGTAACAACCGATTTACCTTTAAGACTACTTTCAGCAGTCCTCAAAAGCCCTTGAACTTTGCTAAGTGTGACCTCCTCCTTGTTCATATGATAGGTCATGCGGAACTGATCATAACATAGAGGTAAGGAGTGTAGAATGATATCTATAGCCAGCTCCTCGTCGAAGTTCACATTCAGTTTTAGAAAACGATCCACAATTCTTTGCATTTTCTGCAAGTGGGCGTGATGGGTTCACCATCCTTCATCTTAGTTGTTATCATGGAAGAGATGATTTCATACCTCTCTTGACGAGCACTCTGATGGTATCTTTCCACCAGGTCTTGGTGCATCTCAAAAGGGTAGAAGTCCTCATAGGACTTTTGGAGTTCAGCTGTCATGGTCACCAAAATGATACAAGACACATTGGTGGCATCCTTCTCATGAGTCCTAAACTCAGCAATCTCCTCAGGAGTAGCAGAAGACTCATCGATTTCCTTAAGCTCCTTGTGTAGGACGTAT
Organism: Lactuca virosa; assembly: GCF_052849685.1. Lineage (NCBI taxonomy): Eukaryota > Viridiplantae > Streptophyta > Magnoliopsida > Asterales > Asteraceae > Lactuca > Lactuca virosa. Next base: position 299,524,166 of record NC_136429.1, on the reverse strand, counting down.
TCATTGTCCTCATAGCGAGTGATCATCCTGATGTTCCTAATCAGTCATTGAAATTAGTGCCATTAAAGATGACTCTCCCACACAAGTTCATGAGAGAGAAGGAGCTAGTAGGAGTTGAGCCAGAAGCAGTGTTGGAAGACATCTGAAAAGAAAGAAAGACAAAGTTTAGATTAGATAAGAGTCCTTAATATCACACCCAAATGAAGTATTAAAGCTAGGACCCAACACAATATTTTAGAATTTGGAAGAGGGATGCCGTAATCCAACTTACAAAATATTTGAAGGTAGGTAAATGACGATTAAACAATTTCCACCATGAAAAACGAAATTGATTATTAAGTTTTAATTGGATTGAAATTCCTAGATTCTTTTGAGATTCATTGAACTTTTCAATGGCATATTTAAATCTCGATTATGCCCTTCAAGTTTGTGATTGGGATACCAAGGATCACAAACAAGGTGTGAATAACCATGAAAATTAACATGGTACACTTCATGTCGTTTATCACCTAATCGATGTGCCGGTTAACCACATACGCTCAACCGATCTATGACAAACACCAAGCTACCCTTTTCCATCCTTACTAGTCCAAGTGAATGTGTCGGTTAACCACACACGCTCCATTAACGACTTGGCAAGGTGCAAAGTGCAAATTCATGGATTAGCATCAATTTCACATTTTCCTAAAATAACTAAGATTGGGAATTTAATAAAACAATTAGTTACTTTATGATTTTCATTATAGTTTTAACGAGAATTAGTGTCCTATCCTACCCGTTAGCCTAACGACCTTCCATCAGTCAAGGAAGCGGTGGGTGAGAGTGGACACCCATTAAACCACCATTTTATATGAAGTAACCTTATACCCCACTTATAGACCGGCTTCGTAAATGAGGCCTACTAACGGTAAGACTGACTTGTGTTATAAATATATATAATAATTAAACTTATAATATTATAATAGTATAAGGGTTCAATTTTAAACTTTTAAAATTCTAGGGTTTGGAATTAAAGTATTCATGAGTGTGACTTTACAAATTCCAAAACTTGAGGGCAAGTTTTGAAACTATTCAAAACTTTTCATTTCCATAACTTATAAGTTTAATGACTTTTTAAGAAAAGACTTTTGGTTTTCCATAACTTGAGTACAAGTTATGGAGTCCATTAAAACCATTTAGATCATTATTTTAATTAACACAATAATCAAATAATACATACATGATCTAATTAAACTCAGAAGAACAAGATAATTCATATCATCAATCTTCAAGAAATTAGCCTATTAATATAAACTAATACAAATCTTGACATTATGATAATTATCTTTTAATTGGACAAGAATGATCATTACCTTATGAAAAAACAGATTTCATGGTTCAAAAAACAGTTTGGGGTAACGATCCTAATCCAATTTCTGGCCAAAACTCGAAATTCTGCACACTAGACCACCAACTCAGTGAGTACATGAACTGGACTCGTCGAGTTGGTCTATTCCTGAGTGGACTCGTCGAGTCACCTAGTGGACTCGGCGAGTTCACCAGTTAGAATGAAGAAATTCGATTTCTCCAACTTTGAAAACCAATAAGCATCAAGTATAATATATAAAAATCATAGGCTCTGATACCACTGATGGGTTTTGAGCACTATAACAACCTTAAGGTGCACATACTGTTGGATTAATGTCTAAGTCCATAACTATATTTGGTATGTACTTGACCCGACCCGGCATGGTCCATTTGGGTTGCACTTCACCGACACAACTTCTATGGATAGTCTTTTGAGAATAGTATATTTATGAATTATATTAATATATGGTGAGTTCTTATATATTAATATATAATCACATTATTTAATTAGTATTGATCAAGAATTAATTTATAACTAATTAAGTGATCAAAAGGAACTAATTAAATATGGACTCTTAGATATATATATGTGTAGTGGGCCAAGTTCATTTAGGTTGCGCTAAGTCTTCATGGATAGTCCATGGAGCTTTAACCCATGGATCCTAGGAAATGAAAGGTCATGGGTATTAGGGTTTAACCCTAATCCTCCACACTATATAAAGGGTCTTATGGTTCATGAAATTGGTGCTAGTGGCTAGTGTGGATACACTAAAGAGGGCAATAACCAATTTCATAAGTGTGAGCCAAGTATCCATATTCTCTAAAGGTTTTCCAAGGTGTTTTGGTGATTTGTGATTCCACTTGAGGCTTCCACACTATTGGGGCTAAGCTCTTAAAGCTTGAAGACATCAAGCTACATCAAAAGGTATGTCATCTAACTAGAACTTTGTAGTATATGTGCTTCATAATATGCTAGTTAGGATGAAACCTTGGAATATTTAATATTTGTATGTATAATAGAGAAAACTTAGATCCAAGGTTTATAGGGTTGCATGTACACCATAGTAGTGTTAGAATGCTCAAAACGCATCAGTGGTATCAGAGCCTAGGCTTGTTTTCTTGTTATACTTGCAAAAATGGCTGAAAAATCAAATTTTGTTGCTGTCTGAACAGCAGACTCGCCGAGTCCATGAAGGGACTCGACGATTCCATGCCTTAAAAGTGTTCAAAACGATCCAACTCGTCGAGTTGGTTCATACACTCGACGAGTTGGACCCCCTGACAGCATATCTTCGAGTTTTGGTGCTGGAATTGGTCTAGAATCATTATCTTAAACTGTTTTGGACTTATAAAAACTATTTTTTGATATGGTAATGATTATGGTAAACCAATTTCAGAGTTGTTATCAACATTTCAAGTTTTATATGGTTAATTTTATGATTCTTGAAATTGTTGGTATGCATGTTCTTGAACTTATGAGCTTAGATGATCATAGGAATTATTTGTAACCTTCTAGGTAGTTTAATTTTTGATCATTATGTGTTTTAATGGAGTCCACAACTTGTCCTCAAGTTATAGATAACCAAAAGTCACAAGTCATTAAATCCATTAAAAGAACATAATGGTTACATAAAATGAAAAGTCACTCATTTTAATAAGCCAATAACTCATAAGTTATGAGAAATGAAAAGTTTTGAAAGTTTACAAAACTTGCCCTCAAGTTTTGGAACATGTAAAGTCATAATTAAAACTTTAGTTCAAATCCCTAGAATTTTAAAAAGTTAAAATTCAACTCTTATGTTTTATAATATTATAAGTTTAATAATATTTATATATGTATAAGAACAAAAGTCGTCTTACCATTAGTAGGCCTCATTCACGAAGCCGGTCTATAAGGGGGGTATAAGGTTACTACCTATAAAATGGCAGTTTAATGGGTGTCCACTCTCACCCACCGCTTCCTTGACCGGTGGAGGGTCGTTAGCCGAACGGGTAGGACAAGGACTATAATTCTCCTTTCATTAAAAGTATTAATGATAAATACTAAGTAACTAAACATTTATAAATTCCCAAACTTAGTTACTTAGGAAAATGTGAATAAGGTGCTAATCCATGAAATTACACTTTGCACTTTGTTTAAGACGTTAGTGGAGCGTGTGTGGTTAACCGGCACACTAACCTGGACTTAACAAGGTAGGAAAAGGGTAACTTAATGTTTATCATAGTATCGGTGGAGCGTGTGTGGTTAACCGGCACATCGATTGAGGGGTAAATGTTAAGGGTACCAAGTATATTTGCATGGTTACTTCACACCTTGTTTTGTGATCCTCGGCATCCCAGTCACAAAACCTGAAGGGCACAATCGAGATTGAAACATGCCATTGAAAAGTTCAATGAATCTCAAAAGAATCTAGGAGTTTCAAAACCAATTAAAACTTAATAATACATTTTGTTTATCTTGGTGGAAATTGGTGAATCGTCATTCACCTACCTTCAAATATTTTATAGCTTGGATTACGGCATCCCTCTTCCAAGTTATAAAATAGTTTGTTGGGTCCTAGCCTTAATATTTCATATTGGGTGTTCTATTAAGGAATTAAATCAACTTACTTGAATTTCTCCCATTGTGATGTCTAGTTTAGACAACAATGATCTTCTTAAATTAAGCTTTCCTAATAAATATGACATCCCGAGTTTGTCTCATGGAATTCATACTTCTCTTCCTCCACCTCCTCCAATTATTCTCCCTGACCCACAAGTTTAAATACTTGAAAAGTTCAAGATCACTCAATCCCTACTCACAATAAAACATAAAATTGGAAGTCTTGTGTGCACTCTTGTCTTAGGACCGAAGTCACAGATAGACAGGTTGAGAATGTTGGGTGTCATTGTCCTAAGGAAGTTGGCTATTGACTGGGTCTTTCAGTCACTTCCTGAGTCATATAGAAGGACTACTATGTGACAGGTCACGACATGACCCTAATGGATCTTTCTTATTTGCTTATTGTTGCTGAATCAGAAATGATTTGGTATAATAGTCAAGCAAATATGGATGGAAGGTCTATTTCTCAAACTTCCATGGACATGGACAATGGTAACATTAGAAGTCCAGGAAAAACTTTCTCTTCCCAATGGAAAGGGATCGGCCTTAGTCAACTCGGTTGACCGGAAGGTAAAGAGAAAGTCTAAGACTGGAATAGCCGTTTGTACCATTCCCAAAGAGTCTATATGTTTTCATTGTGAAGAAAAAGGGGCATTGGAATCGAAGCTGCCCTCCCTACCTGAAAGGAAGCAGAATCAAAAAAAACATTGACTCTACTTCAGGAAAGTCCGCTATCTAACTCTATTAAGCTCCCAGTTGATGATTCTTAATACAAAATGTGACTCGGTTGCATTTTGATATTTAGTAGGATCAAGCAAAGGGAAGGAAACTTAAAGAAAGAGTATGTTGAATCTGATCGCGAAGATGGATTTCTATCGCTTGGTTGAAGATCGGATTCTTGAGCTACTTCTTAGGAGTTATGATAGATTGCTAGGAAACATGTAACAGGATAGTTTTCATTTCAAGTTACATTGTAAGGGAAAAGTTTTTCCGCAATTTTGAAAAATAAATAAAAGGTTGTTTTACTTTATTTTATATCTCCTTACAGTGGCATTCATGAAAACTTGATGGTTGTATGTTTCTAGCAATATTGGAAATATGAGTTTGATTCTTTCGTTTGTGGTAGTGTCTAAATTTACCAAATAAGGAAAGATTCTCATCACCCAAGTCTCAAGTGGACCGAAACTTGGAATCATGCAAGTTGTTTAGTATGGTGAATGAGAATTTTCATTTTTGGAAAATTAAGACTAGTCCCTTGTTCACATGTATATGTGACTCAAGTAAAGGACTAAGGGATCAAGTACACATTCTTGTGTACTAGCCAAAGTCCACCACAAAAGATGGATAAGACTATTCGTCATGATTTACTAAGGTTTAGTAAATATGATTATACTTACAAGCCTAAGTATAATTCTGAGACATTGGAAAAGTTCCAAATGTATGGCAGAGCGAATAAGAAGAATCAAATTAGGCAGAAGGATAAAAGTTTCTCAAATCTGAAAAGATGGGAGAGTACTTTAGTATCAGGTATATATGATCATCTTAATGATTAAGAGACCTTATCACAATTCATCCTCTAAGTGCATTCTGATAGCTAAGAAGAGGAATCATGAATTGTTGAAGTGGTTAAATCAATAAGATGAGTCATACTTCGTTCCAAAACAATTCTTAGAGTTATACTCCAAGATGGTAACTTGAGTGACACATCTTAAAGAAGGCTTAAAACACTTGTCAAATGTAAGAGTAAAAGTTTTCTACTCTTGTACATTTGAAATTGGTAAGATGTGATGTTTTGGATAAAAAAAAGACCAACTAAGGCCAATTATGTGAAGTGTTTGTCTTGATTAGAATCCACACTATCTCTTGAATATTTGACAAGAAAGTCTTATAGGTCAAGAAGACAGTGGGAGTCTAAAAGATCCTGATAGAGTTACAAGAACTAATCAAGAATAAAACCTGTATTTCATCACTAGCACACAACTAGAGGTTTATAACCTATTGTGTTGACATTTTTGTGCCCATTCCAGTTAAGTTGGCTAGAACATTTGAGTTCTACATGTTCTCAATTGTTTACATAACTACTTGGAAGCAATGGCAGGCCCTTGTGCTGCCAGGTAGCAAGAAGTTAAGATTGCACAAGTTCGATCCATATGAGTTAGGATTTGTCACTAACCTAGTCTTGTGATTATGGTTTTGACAAATTCATGTGGATAAGAAAACATACACCATAAAATCTAAGGGTCATAAGGTTTCTCTCCGATTCATGAAAATGATGGTGAGGAAACACTTCCACCAAGTAGATTTTAAGTAGATAGCAATATTTGCATTCTCAAAGTCGTTAGTAGAGCACACTAACATGGACTTATGAGAAATAGCAAAGGTCTAAACAATTAAGAATATGATTACGGCATCCCTTTTCATAGTTCTGAAATTGTTTAGACACACATGTGAGCTATCTAAGATAAGGTGTATGTTTTTGATAAAGTCTTATCAAAGCAATCTAGTATCTGAAATCTGAACTTTGGTAAGAAAGTCAATAAAGTGTTGATTTCTACAAGTCCAGTAATTTCTGGATACATGTCAAAGCTAGTGGGAGCATAAGTGTTATGCTAACAATCATCATGTTAGTGGGAGCATGATAATTATGATAAGTATTGCAAGTTAGCAATGTTAATTATAGAAAACAAAAGTTTCAATTCGTGAGGTTGCAGGGGTTGAAAACGTTGTTTTGCTATAATTAAGGGAGAGGAAATTATACTTCGTGTCAATTCTAAAAGGCTTCATTTTCAATTCTAAAAGGCATAGATTGATATTTTAATCACCTTTAGTCAAGAATATATATATATATGAATTTCATGTTGGATTGATTCGACTTAAGGAAATTCTATATATTGCGTTCTCAAAATTAGATTATGATTACGGCATCCCTTTTCATAGTCAAATTTTGAGAACATGGTAAATAAAAATATTGTAGCAAAAGACTGGTTTAGAAACATGTCTTTATGTGAGACATCATGAATCGTGTCCCATTTGCTTTGGGTACAAGATCGATTACATGTGCTATAATATTTATCCTTTCTAAATTTTCCAAATGCCTTGGGGCATAAAGGAGGGAAAAGGTTTAGAATTGGATATGACTAAAGTGATTAAGCAATTGTCGAGGACAATCTAAGGTTTACCAAAGATTGGTTGCTCAAGGACAATTGGAAGTATAGTGTTAAATTTGGAAGGACCATATTAACATAATCTGAAAAGAGGCAACTCTTGTTCAGAAGGGGTAGTCAAAATAGGAATATGGAGTTGTCTCCATAGGTGGAAGTTGTCTGTGTAAGATTAGAAAAACTTAATGCAAGAAGCATGTTCAAAGCTATGTACTTTGAATATGAGACTTAATTTCCATGAAGTAGATCTTCATTGGAATGCCCTGTAATGAATGTTGACAAGTTTTGTGACTTTGTACACATTCATTACAAGAGGGTCAGTGCATATAAATTTAAAATCTAAACAGATTTCGATAAATGATAGGAATTTGGAATTCTTACATTTTTTGATAAGGATTTGGGAGTGTGAAAAGAGTATCATTGAAAGTATGTTCAATCGATCTAGTTCACAAAGTAAGGATCATAGACAAACATAGAGTGCATACTTGGTGTATGGCAAACCTATTGTTTAAGAAAAATATAGTGTACATGCTTGGAGCATGGGACAACTAGTGTTTTTAATTCAAGTATAAGGTTGATAAAACTGAAACAATGAATAATGTGTAATCAGTATGGTGATAAATAAAAGTATTTATTTATATTCATAGGGTTTGATACCATATTTTAATTATTTATTCTTGTGTTTCACTTTGCATGTTTTGACTTCCAGAATAACTAAGTCGCTCTTCCTGAATGATTAAGTTATTCAAACCATCCACAGTCGGTCATATGTTGGAAGTAGATATGAATCAAGACTGTCATGAGTTGGCTTGTAGAGGTCCAAGTTGGTGGACAAAGTGGTGCTACAACACTCATGAGTGCTCTTAAGTTCTGAGTATTGGATTCAACCCGCGCTCATTTGAATCACTTCATGGATTTTGTCATGAGTGATCATGAGACGATAATATCTTATATTCTTCAAACCTAGAGATATGAGTTGTTACTATGAGTTGATAGTACATTGATTGCACGAAAACGCATTGGTAACTCGATGTTATAAAACGTGCCTTTGTGTATGATTCAACAAGTAGAAGAACAAGCCATATGAGTCGAAGTTTATCCATTCCTTTTACCTTCGGGATAAAAGCGATATCTGTGGGCCCCTCGATGATTTAGTGATGACACATGTGAGTGCTTGGCCAAGCCAGGACTGATTTGATTTGTTCAATCAGTCAGTCATCATAAATCGGAAATCGGGAAACAACAAATGGACAGAGAGAATGATTGATAATCCATGTCTCAGTCCATATGATATCTATAATGGAGGAATATATGATCCCTTATCTAATAGACAAGTCATTGACAAAGGTCAGAGTTCGTTGACAAGATCAGAGTTCGACAACGGCTTTAAGAGCTACGATTGCCAGTTGGTTTTTGAAGTCATACTCAATAATAGTTTTAGACTTATCCAAGTGGGAGACTGTTGGATTAATGTCTAAGTCCATAACTATATTTGGTATGTACTTGACCCGACCCGGCATGGTCCATTTGGGTTGCACTTCACCGACACAACTTCTATGGATAGTCTTTTGAGAATAGTATATTTATGATTTATATTAATATATTGTGAGTTCTTATATATTAATATATAATCATATTATTTAATTAGTATTGATCAAGAATTAATTTATAATTAATTAAGTGATAAAAATGAACTAATTAAATATGGACTCTTAGATATATATATATGTGTAGTGGGCCAAGTTCATTTAGGTTGCGCTAAGTCTTCATGGATAGTCCATGGAGCTTTAACCCATGGATCCTAGGAAATGAAAGGTCATGGGTATTAGGGTTTAACCCTAATCCTCCACACTATATAAAGGGTCTTATGGTTCATGAAATTGGTGCTAGTGGCTAGTGTGGATATACTAAAGAGGGCAATAACCAATTTCATAAGTGTGAGCCAAGTATCCATATTCTCTAAAGGTTTTCCAAGGTGTTTTGTTGATTTGTGATTCCACTTGAGGCTTCCACACTACTGGGGCTAAGCTCTTAAAGCTTGAAGACATCAAGCTACATCAAAAGGTATGTCATCTAACTAGAACTTTGTAGTATAGGTGCTTCATAATATGCTAGTTAGGATGAAACCTTGAAATATTTAATATTTGCATGTATAATAGAGAAAACATAGATCCAAGGTTTATAGGGTTGCATGTACACCATAGGAGTGTTAGAATGCTCAAACCCCATCACATACAACCCTGAATGCTTTGGATCTATGTTTTCTCTAATTATACATGCAATTTGATATTCCAAAGAATTATCCTAACTAGCATACAAAACATGGGTAATTGTATAACAAAAAAACTAGTTAGATGACATACCTTTTATTGTAGCTTGTTAACTTGAACCTTTAAGAGCCTAGCACCCCAAATGTGATGCCTCAAATGCTTTACAAAACACCACCAACAATGGAGGACTTGAGAGAAGATTACTTGCACACAAAATCGGCTATGCTCTTCCAAAGATCACTAATGGCCGATTTCATGAGCTAAGGGACTCCTTTTATAGTGTGGCAAGGATTAGGGTTACATCCATATAAACCCTAATGTGCATGATATTTCATCTTATTTAGGCTCCATGGGTTAAACCTCCATGGACTATCCATGGACTACCATGTTGGTTTATCCCAACCTGAATAACCATTGGCCCACAGTATAAGAATCATTGATTTACCAAATCAACCCCTTACATTTCATTAGTCTCTTTTGATTAATAATTAATTCCAAATTAATTCTTGATCAATACTAATTAAATAATATGATTTCATATTAATATATTAGAACTTATAATATATTAATAAATCATAAATAACCTCTTCTCAAAAGTCCATCCTTACAAATTGTTACGGTGAAATGCAAACCAAATGGACCATGGTATTTTCGGGTCAAGTACATACCAATTATAGTTATGGACTTAGACACCTTATCCAACAAGACGGCCCAAGTGGCCGTTTATAAGTGGGAGTTCAGGAAACTTCCAACTGTTGGTTGGTGTCTTCCTTATTATGCATAGCAGGCTTGTGGTTGAGCCTAGGTTGAGATCTTCGGATGTAGTGGATGCAGAGTTTCAGCTCAGGACGAGTGGGGTTGTAATAGTTTGAGTGTGGCAATGTCATGGGTGGTAACCATAGTTGGTTAGGAGTGTTGTAAGACTGTGATGGGATTGTATCATTCACCGGTTCGAGGTAGACAATCGTTGGAGGTGGTCATGACTGTAAAGGGGAATCAGTTCGTGCCTTGGACACACCGGCCAGGATTGTCAAGGAGTATTTCTCTATTTTGGGTTGGGGACCATTCGGGTCCAAGGCGGAGTCGGGCATATGTAGATCTATCCAGGTGGGACTTGTGGGCGAGGCCTGTGTGATTATGGCAATACAGGTGAGACTGGTAGAGACTGTTGGGTCAAGGTTTTGGGATCTTGAATTGCATAATTAAGTGGGTGTTTAGTATGTGATGTAGAGGGGTTTTAGGCGGGGTGGACTTGTTAATCGGACTCTTGGGAACCTGGTGGTTGGACCAGGTGCGAGACTTGTAGTCTCGGCGATGGTTGGGAAACTTTATTATTGGATTAGGTGTCTAACCCATAACTATAATTGGTATAAACTTGAATTGATAGTAGCACAGTCCTTTTGGGTTGCCTTCAAACCTGGCAATTGAATAGGATGACTGTTCGAGAGAGAAGAATGATTTAATAATTTATTACTTGGTTAATAAATTAATTTAGAAATCAAAATAAATGATTTATTAATGTATTATGGAAATAATATATTAATTAGAAATCATATTGTTTAATTAATATTTAATCAGAAATTATTTTGGAATTAATTTTTGGGGTTAAAGGAATTAATTAAAAGTGTAGGGACTAAAGGTGACAATGTTTAATACTTGATCATTGAGCAATTCTAGAACCTCCCTAAAGAGGGGGAGCGAATTCTAGATGATCTCTAGGGTTTCTTGGGCTCTAAGGGTGCCTTGGACGCCTTAGGGAGGAAGTTAAGGGATTGATGTTATCTTAGAGATACTTGCCTTATCCATTACCTTCCTAACACGTATATAAACCCTCCTTAGGGTTGAATTTCGTTGATACCCCATTTTGAAGTGCCTTGGCTGAAATTCTTCTCTATTCCCTGTCTCTCACTATAGTTTTCCTTGGTTTCTAGGTTTGTTTGTGAACCATTAGAGGCACGACACTTGTGGCGCTTGCTACCAAAGGTCTTTCAAGAAAGGATTCAAGATTGTTTACAATAACAATCTTAAAGGTATGTATCGTAACCATAGCTTATTATTAATTTCAAAAATTACATGTGCCTCCTAGGGTTTCTAGTTTTTGTGTTCAATGCTTGTAATAGAGAAAACATAGATCCAAAAAATTAGGGTTGCATGCACACATAGGAATTGTTTGCTACGCTCAAAACCAATCAGTGGTATTAAATCTTTTGATTTTTGTTTTCAATTAGATTTGGTGCAATTGATAAAATTTGACAAGATTAGGTTTTATGGAAATTAAACCCTAAGCCTTGTGATTTTCGCAAATAGGGTTCCATAACCCTTGTTTTCGAAAATTGGAAAGGGTTTTCTAACCCTTTCCTTGGCCTCCAAAATTTCGAGATCTAGGGTTTCCTAACCCTAGGGTTTTCGAAATTGAGGCAAGGATTGAAAGCCTTGCATTCCACTCCAAGTCCAAGATCTCGAAAATCTAGGGATTGGTAGGGATGTTATATTTGGTAATTATCTTCCTTGTTGCTTGACTAGATAATTATGGAATCATATAAATCCCTTCCAATTTTCGAAAATTATGGGACAATGGATTAGGTTAAATTAATTTGTTTATTTTAATGGATAATCCTTATTGATTTAATAAATTGAAGATTTTCAAAATTTTAAATAAGATTTAAAAACCCTAGTATTTTAAAGGTTTAAAGTACATCCTTATAGATGTTATTAATAATTTAATTTAGTGATTAATTAAAAGATCATTAATAAATCCATAAAAGGTTTAAATTTAATTAAATTAAAAGTTTAATTTATTAAAAGACTAAACCCTTGATAATTTAAAAATGTTTTAAAATAAACCATTATATTATATGTAGCATTAATGGTCTAATACCACTATATATATATATATATATATATATATATATATATATATATATATATATATATATATATATATATATATATATATATGAAAGACAAGTCAGTCGAATCGATAGTACGCCTCATTCACGAAGCCATGATATAAGGGGAGTTTAAGGAAGGGCCGGTAAAATGACCGTCATTGGGTATCCATTCTTACCCACCGCTCTCTTGTATGGTGGAAGGTCGTTAGCCGAACGGTTTTGATAGGACATAACTTCATTACAAGTATAATGACATGAAGTAACTAAACTATTTTCTAAAATCCACTCTTAGTTACTTTGGGAAAAATGTGAATTTGATGCTAACACATGACACATTGCACCTTATTAGTCGTTAGTGGAGTGTGTGTGGTTAACCAACACACTAATATGGGACTAATATTGTTGGCAATGGGTGTCTCGTAAATTATCATTGATTAATGGAGCGTGTGTGGCTAACCTGCACATTAATTAAATGATATATGACATCTAGAGCACCTAGCTAATTTGCATGGTTATTCACATCTCGTTTGTGATCCTCGGCATCCCAGTCACAAAGTTTGATCATAATCGAGATTAAACATGCCATTGAATAGTTCCATGAATCTCAAAAGATCTAGGAGTTTCATAAGATTGAAATTGGTAAATGCTTTACCTACCTAAAATAGATTCGAATTTGACTACAACATCCCTCTTCAGAATTCGAATCGAAAATATGGATCCTAGCCTTAATTTAAATTTTTGGGTTAATAATTAAGGATTAAAATCAACTAACTTGAATTCTCTATTCTCCCTTTATAGATGTCAAGTTCAGACAAGAATGGTCTTCCTCGTTCTTCTAGAAATGTTTTTCATTCTCTATTTGAAGATGATCTTCCACGTGTTGATCAAGGTTAAAGAATGCTCCCTTCTTCAAGCAATGGTGGAACTGGAAATCATGCTTCTATAACTCTTCCTCCACCTCCTCCAGTGACTCTCCCTAAGTCATGTCTTCTTCAAGTTGAAAAAAACAAAGCTACTCAAGCCCTATTGGCATGTAAACATCGAGATGGAAAGTTTGTAAGTGTGCAAGTTCTAAAAATGAAATCGCACATTGAATGATTGGGGATGTTGGGTGTCGTTTTCCCAAGGGAGCTGGCCATTGACTTGGTTCTAGTTTCGCTTCCTGAGTTATATAGTCAGTTCATTAAAGACTACTATATGAGGGACCACGACATGACCCTAATTGATCTAACATATATATTGATTGTTGTTGAAGCAGAAATGCTTAGGAGCACAAGTCAAGCAAATATGTTTGAAGGATCTATCTCCCAAATTTCCATGGACATTGACAATGGCAATATTGGTAGTCCAGAAAAGGTTTCTCTTCCCAATGGAAAGGGATCGGCCAAGGTCAAACCATTTGACCACATGGTATAGAGAAAGGTTAATTCTGAGATATTCCCATGTGCTACTCCTGAAAGGTCCATATATTTCTATTGCCAGTTGAAGGGGAATTGGTTACGAAGCTGCCCTGACTACCTGAAAGATCTCAGAGATGGTAAACTCAAGTCGTATGAATCTACTTCAGGTACATCCATTATCTAACTCCATTATTTGAATAAGTTCCTATTCATAGATTCTTAATACATGATGTCATAGTCAGATTTTGATGTTTTGTAGAATCTAAGAGAAAGAAGGAAGCTTAAGAAGAGTAAGTTGAATCTTACCGTGAGAGATGGTTTTGGTTGCATAGTTCGATGATCAGATTTTTGAGTTGCTGCTTAGAAGCTATGATAGATTGCTTATGAAATATCTAGAAACATAGTTTTCATATATTTGTATTGTAAGGACAAAAATTTTCCGCTCATTATCAATAAACTAAATTTCTTTTATCTGGTTTACTTTATGTTTCCTTACAATGGTATTTATGAAAATTGGTGGTTAAATTTCTATTATTAGCAATGTGGAATATGGATTTGATTCTTAATTAGGTTGTTTGCGGAAATATCATAATCAACCAAGGGAGAAGGAATTCTCTTCACCCAAGTTTCAATTGGATAGAAACTTGGAGTCATACAATTCGAATTGTGTGATTTATGAGAATCGTGATCATTGGAAGATCATGACTAATTCTTTGATCACGTGTTTGTGTGAGTCAAGTGAAGGACTAAAGGATCTAGTACACATTGATATGGACTATTCAGATCCTCCACAAATGACGATAAGTATGTTCGTCATGATTTACTGATAGTCAGTAAAGATGGTTGTGTTTATAAGATTAAGCATAATTCTAACACCTTTGAAAAGTTTCAAAGAGTAGCAGAACGAATATGAAGAATCTATTAAGCAGAAAGATAAAAGTTTCACCAATCTGAAAGGAAATGAGAGTACTTTAGTATCATGTTTTATGATCATCTTAATGGTTATGGAACTATATCACAATTGATACTCAAAGAATGTCTTAGTGAAATTGTTTGACTAAGAAGAGGAATTGGATATTGGTGAAATGGTTTAATCAAGAGATGAGTCATACTTTGTATCAAATCAAGTTTTAGAGACATACTTTAGTACCTACAAATCGTATCTTGAAACTTATTTCAAACTAAGTAGGTTTATAACACCTCATGAAATGTGGAGTAATATTGTTTTCTTACTCTAGCACATTTAGAATTGATAGTTGTGATGTTTTGGTTAAAACAAAGGATAAACTAAAACCAATTCAATGAAGTGTTAACTTGTCGAGAATCCACACTAACTTTTGAATATTTATTTTAGTTTGGCAAGGATTATTCCATGAGAGAGACGCTTATATGTCAAGAAGTCAGTGGGAGGCTTATTGGTCTTGAAGAGTTTCAAGATTCAATCGAGAATAAACCTTTTGGTTATCACTAACACACGACCTGAGGTGAATAACCAATCGTGTTTACACAATCTTGTTTCTGTGCACCTTCCAGTTGAGTTGGCAAAGCTTATGAGTTATATGGTTCTCATTTGATTGCAAAAGGCAGAGCACGTTGGTCAGTGATAGTACATTGATCAATATGAGTGAGCTGCTTGACAACTTGGAAGCATTGGTAGGCCCTTGTGCTACCAGAAGACAAGAAATTAAGAATAAACAATGTTCAGTCCATGAAAGGAAAACTAAATTCAATTTTAGTTTTGTCCTCAACCTTGACTTATGATTGAAGGTTGCTAATGATAGATTCACATGCATGGGAACACATACACCATAAAATCTAGGTGGCAAAAGGTTTCGCTCTAATTCATGAAAATGATTATGAGGAAAAACTTTTGCTGGTAGATTTTAAATCTGATTAAAATCATCATGGTTAGTAGTTGGGATAATTGCGTTCTCAAATTCGCATATGATTACGGCATCCCTTTTCATAATTCGAATTATGAGAAATGGCAAGAAATAGTTTGAACATTCATGACTTATAGCTATAACTTCTGAAAGGGTTTAAAGACACATATGCTATCTAATGAAGGTGTATAAGCTTGAGAAGTCTAGATGAAGACTTATCGAAGCATCATGTATTAGAAATCTGAACTTTAGTAAGAAAGTCAATATTATTGATTTCTAGAAGTCCAGTTGATTTCTGGGTACATGTCAAAGCTAGCGGGAGCGTAACTGTTATGCGGATGGAAGCATAATTGTTATGCTAGTAAGAGCATAATTGTTATGCTAAGTATTGCAGGTTGGCAATACTAGTTGTAGGAAACAAAGATTTCAAATTTTCAAAATTGCAAAGTTTGGGAATTGTTTCGCTACAAAAGGATTTAGGGGAGAGGACACTTATACTTCATGTCATATCTAAAAGTTTGGATTTGAAAGAACTTAGTCATGGATATATATGAATATCATGTTGAAATTATTCAGCATAGGAAATTCTATATATGCAAATATTATAGCAAGAGACTGACCAAGTATCATGTCTTTATGTAAGACATTATGTATCGAATCCCATATGCTTCAGATATAGGATTGATTATGCTATAATATTCACTTGTTCTGATTTTCCAAATGCCTAGGGCATTAAGAGGGAAAAGGACTAGAACTAGATATGACTAAAGTTGTTAAACAACTGTTAAAGGACAATCTGAGGTTTGCTAAAGATTTGTTGCTTGTGGATAGTTGGAAGTATAATATAAATTTAGAGGGACCATAGTCACATGTTTCAGATTGGGATAATTCTTTATCAAAATTAATAGTCATATGGGAATATGGAAATGTTTCCTAGTGGGAGTTGGTTGTTGAAATCTACATGTGAGTGAGGAACTTTAATGCAAGGAAGTGTTGGGATTTGAGCATTCTAAAACTCCTAAGTGTACATGCAACCCTAAATACCTTGGATCTATGTTTTCTCTATTATACATGCAAATATGAATATCCAAGGTATTATACTAACTAGCATACAAAACTTTGATTCATATGAAATATAACAAGTTAGAATACATACCTCTTTGATGTAGAATGACTTCATGAAGCTTGAGTGCCTAGTGCCCCAAGTGTGACACCTCAAATGGTTCACACAACACCAAATACACTTGGAATAACTTAAGAGAACATCCACACTTCATGAAAATCGGCTAGCCCTTATTATCATACTCTAGTCACCGATTTTGTCAACAATAAGATGTTTATATAGTTAGTGACAATTAGGGTAAACCCTAATTGTCATGGCTTTCCATTTCCTTGGATCCATGGGTTCAAACATACCATGGAGCATCCATGGAGCATCTTATGGGTTTTAGCCCAACTTGACAATCCATGGAGCATTAGCCCACTATACAAGTATGGGTGATTTACACAATCAACCCATATATTTAATTAGTCTTCTTTTGATCACTTAATTAATTCTAGATTAATTCTTGATCAATACTAATTAAATAATCTTATTAATATATTATAACTTATAATATATTAACAAACCTTAAGTGTTATTTCTCTCACTATAGTCTATCCAAATGCATGATGCCATGCAACCCAAATGGACCATGCCGGGTCGGGTCAAGTCTTACCAGTTATAGTTATGGACTTAGACATTAATCCAACAGTCTCCCACTTGGATAAGTCTAAAACTATTATTGCGTATGACTTCAAGAACCGACTGGCAATCGTAGCTCTCAAAAGCTTCCGTCGAACTCTGACCTTGCTGATGATCTCTGACCTTTGTCAATGACTTGTCCATTAGATAAGGGATCATATATTCCTCCATTCTAGATATCATATGGACTGAGACATGGATTATCAATCATTCTCTCTGTCCATTTGTTGTTTCCCGATTTCCGATTCATGATGACTGACTGATTGAACAAATCAAGTCAGTCCTGGCTTGGCCAAGCACTCACATGTGTCATCACTAAATCATCGAGGGGCCCACAGATATCGCTTTTATCCTGAAGGTAAAAGGAATGGATAAACTTCGACTCATATGGCTTGTTCTACTACTTGTTGAATCATACACAAAGGCACGTTTTATAACATCGAGTTACCAATGCGTTTTCGTGCAATCAATGTATAACCAACTCATAGTAACAACTCATATCTCTAGGTTTAAGAATATAAGATATTATCGTCTCATGATCACTCATGATAAAATCCATGAAGTGATTCAAATGAGCGCGGATTGAATCCAATACTCAGAACTTATGAGCACTCATGAGTGTTGTAGCACAACTTTGTCCACCAACTTGGACCTCTATAAGCCAACCCATGACAGTCTTGATTCATATCTACTTCCAACATATGACCGACTGTGGATGGTTTTAAATAACTTAGTCACTCAGGAAGAACGACCTAGTTTATTCTGGAAGTCAAAACATGCAAAATGAAACACAAGAATAAATGAATAAAATATGGTATCAAACCCTATGAATATAAATAGATCACTTTTATTTATCATCGTACTGATTACTCATTATTCATTGTTTCGGTTTTATCAACTTTATCCCTGAATTAAAAACACTAGTTGTCCCATGCTCCAAGCATGTACACTATCTTTTTCTTAAACAATAGCTTTGCCATACACCAAGTATGCACTCTATGTTTGTCTATGATCCTTACTTTGTGAAATAAACCAATTGAACATAATTTCAATGATTCTAATTTCACACTCCCAAATCCTTATCGAAAAATGTGAGAATTTCAAATTCCTATCATTTATCGAAATCTGTTTAGATTTTAAACTTATATGCACTGACCCTCCTGTAATGAATATGTACAAAGTCACAAAGACTTGTCAACAGTCATTATAAGGTATTCCAATGGAGATCAACTCCATGGAAACTAAGTCTCATATTCAAAGTACATTGCTTTGGACATGCTTCTTGCATTAAGTTTTCTAATCTTACACAGATAACTTCCACTTATGGAGACAACTCTATATTCTCATTTTGACTATCACTTCTGAACAAGAGATGCCTCTTTTCAGAATATGTCAATATGGTCCTTCCAAAATTAGCACTATACTTCCAACTGTCCCTGAGCAACCAATCTTTGGTAAACCTCAGATTGTCCTCGACAATTGCTTAATCATTTTAGTCATATCAAATTCTAGACCTTTTCCCTTCTTAATGCCCCAGGCATTTGGAAAATTTAGAAAGGACAAATATTATAGCACATGCAATCGATCCTGTACCCAAAGCAAATGGGACACGATTCATGATGTCTCACATAAAGACATGATTCTAGACCAGTCTTTTGCTACAATATTTTTATTTGCCATGTTTTCAAAATTTAACTATGAAGAGGGATGCCGTAATCATAATCGAATTTTGAGAACGCAATATATAGAATTTCCTTAAGTTGAACCAATCCAACATTAAATTCATATATATATTCTTGACTAAAGATGATTAAGTTCTCAATCTAAGCCTTTAGAACTGAAATGAAGTATATCCTCTCCCTTAATTATAGTAAAACATCTTTTTCAACCCCTGCAACTTCACGAATTGAAACTTTTGTTTTCTATAATTATCATTGCTAACTTGCAATACTTATCATAATTATCATGCTCCCACTAACATGATGATCATTAGCATAACACTTATGCTCCCACTATCTTTGACATGTACTCAGAAATCAGCTGAACTTCTAGAAATCAATACTTTATTGACTTTCTTACCAAAGTTCAGACTTCTGAGACGAGATTGCCTTGATAAGACTTTATCAAAAACATACACCTTTCCTCAGATAGCATGCATGTGTGTCTAAACAATTTCAGAACTATGAAAAGGGATGTCGTAATCATAGTCTCAATTGTTTATACCTTTTGCCATCTGCTTCAAATCCACTTGGTGGAAGTGTTTCCTCACCATCATTTTCATGAATCGGAGAGAAACCTTATGACCCTTAGATTTTATGGTGTATGTGTTCTTATACATGTGAATCGTCAAAACCATAGTCACAAGACAAGGATAATGACAAATCCAAACACATATGGACTGAACTCAATCTTAATTTCTTACCACCTGGCAGCTCAAGGGTCTTCCATTGCTTCCAAGTTGTTATGCAACCAACTGAGAACTCTAAGAACTCATATGCAAAGCCAACTTTAACTGGAATGGGCACAGAAATAGAAATATGTCAACACGATAGGTTATAAACCTCTAGTCGAGTGCTAGTGATGAAATACGGGTTTTATTCTTGATTAGATCTTGAGACTTTCAAGACCTTTAAGACTCCCACTGTCCTCTTGACATATAAGACTATCTTGCCAAATATTCAAGAGATAGTGCGGATTCTTTATCAAGATAAACACTTCACACAAATGGTCTTAGTCGGTCTTTGTTTAATCCAAAACATCACACCTTACCAACTTCAAATCTACAAGAGTAGGACACTTTTACTCTTACATTTGACAAGTGTTATAAACCTTTCTTTAAGATATATCACTCAAATTACAATCTTGGAGTATGACTCTAAGAATTGTTTTGGAACGAGGTATGACTCATCTTCTTGATTTAACCATTTCAACAATTCATGACTTCTCTTCTTAGCCATAAAACGCACTAAGATGTCCTTAGAAGACCAATTGTGATATGGTTCTTTAATCATTAATATGATCACAAACATGATACTTAAAGTGCTCTCCCATCTTTTCAGATTTGAGACACTTTTATCCTTCTGCCAAATTTGATTTTTCTCATTCGCTCTGCCATACATTGAAACTTTTCCAATGTCTCAGAATTATACTTAAACTTATAAGTATAACCATATTTACTAAACTTTAGTAAATCATGACGAATAGTCTTAACGAGCTTTTGTGGTGGACTTGATCAGTGCACAAGAATTGGCACTCGATCCCTTAGTCCTTCACTTGACTCACATATACATGTGAACAAGGAATTAGTCTTAATTTTTCCAAAGCTGAAAGTTCTCATTCATCATACTATACAACTTGCATGATTCCAAGTTTCGGTCCAATTGAGAACTTGGATGATGAGAATCTTTCCTTATTTGGTAAATTTAGACACTACCACAAATGAAAGAATCAATTTCATATTCCGAAGTTGTTATCAATGGAATCATATAAACAACACCACAAATGCCACTGTAAGGATACATATAAAATAAAAAAAAAACTATTTTATTTAAAACTTGCGGAAAAACTTATCCTTACAATGCAAATGCATATGAAAACTATGTTGTTATCTATTCCTAAGCAATCTATCACAACTCTTAAGCAGTAGCTCAAAAATTCTGATCACCGAACCATGCGATTGAAATCCATCTTCGCGATCAGAATCAGCATATACTTCCTTTAAGTTTCTTCACTTTTCTTTGATTCTTAAAACATCAATATGTGAACCAGTCACATCATGTAAGAATCTCATAATAGAAACTTAACAGAGTTAGATAGTGGACTTTACCTGAAGCAGAGTCAAACTTCTTGATTTGATCAACCTTATGATCTTTCAGGTAAATGGGCAGCTTCGCAATCAATGCCCCTTCCTTTTGCAAGAGAAACATATGGACTCACTAGGAATGTTACATGGGACTATCGCAGACTTAGCCTTTCTCTTTACCATTTGGTCAACCTAGTTGACTATGGTCAAACCCTCTCTTTGGGATGAGAAGGCTTTTCTGGATATCCAATGTTACCATTTTCAAAGTCCATGGAAGTTTGGGAGGTTGATCTTCTAATCAAATTTGCTTTACTAGTCCTCCAAATCATTGCTGATTCAGTAGCACCAAGCAAATAGATATGATCATTAAGGGTCATGTCATAGTCTGTTTCATAGAAGTCCCAAAGGAACTCACTATGTGACTTAGAAAGTGATTAAACATCCAACTTTCTCAAGACTTTGACACCTAACTCTCCTGGCTTGTCAATATGTGACTTCATCTCCAAGATGTGATCACACATAGACCTTGCTTGCCATTAGGGTTTGAGTGACCTTGAACTTGTGGGTTAGGGAGAATAATTGGAGGAGGTGGAGTAAGTGAAGTTCCAAGAGATTTGGGAAGATCATAGATGTCTGAACTAGACATCTTTTGGGAGATATTCAAGATAGTTGATTTGAAGTCCTTAATATAACACCCAATATGAGATATTAAGGCTACGACCCAACACAATATTTTTATAACTTGGAAGAGGGATGCCGTAATCCAAGCTATAAAATATTTGAAGGTAGGCGAATGACGATTCACCAATTTCCACCATGAAAACGAAATAATTTAATTAGGTTTTACTTGGATTTGAAACTCCTAGATCTTTTGAGATTCATTGAACTTTTCAATGGCATGTTTCAATCTCGAGTGTGCCCTTCAAGTTTTGTGACTAGGATGCCGAGGATCACAAAACAAGGTGTGAAGTAACCATGCAAATTACTTGGTACCCTTAATATTTACCCCTCAATCGATGTGTCGGTTAACCACACGAGCTCCATCGATACTATGATAAATATTAAGTTACCCTTTGCCTACCTTGTTAAATCCAGGTTAGAGTGTCGGCTAACCACACAAGCTCCACTAACGGTTTAAACAAAGTGCAAAGTGTAATTTCATGGATTAACACCTTATTCACATTTTCCTAAGTAACTAAGATTGGGAATTAATAAGAGGTTTAGTTACTTAGTATTTATCATTAATACTTTTAATGAAGGGAGAATTATAGTCCTTGTCCTACATGTTCGGCTAACGACCCTCCACCAGATAAGGAAGCGGTGGGTGAGAGTGGACACCCATTAAGTTGCCATTTTATAGGCAACAACCTTATACCCCCCTTATAGACCGGCTTCATGAATGAGGCCTACTAATGGTAAGACTGACTTGCTCTTATATATATATATATATATATATATATATATATATATATATATATATATATATATATATATATATATATATATATATATATATATATATATATATATATTATTAACTTATAATATTATAAAGTATAAGGGTTGAATTTTAACTTTTAAAATTCTAAGGGCTTAACTTGGAATTAAAGTATTCATGCGAGAAACTTTACAAATTCCAAAACTTGAGGGCAAGTTTTGAAAAATATTCAAAACCATTTAACTCCATAACTTATGTGTTTAAAGTAGTTTTAATTAAAACTCTTCAAGTTCCATAACTTGAGGACAAGTTATGGAAGACTTTAAACTATTAAAGAATGTAACTCTTTTTTTTGTAACTTATGGAACTAATTAAGGTTACACATTTTTATTATCTAATGAAGTGACTCTTGAACCTCCTTAACTTGAGGACAAGTTATGGAGTCATAAAACCATTTAATGACGACAAGACTCTTCATTTTTATAACCATTGCCAACTTTTATGAGTTTTAAGAAACTTTAATGTGAATTTTCATGTAACTTGAGGACAAATTACACAAACACATTTTAGAATCCACTCTTAGATTAAAATGGATCAAAGACACATAATCAATCAACCTTTTCTATTAATCTAAGCAACTCATATGAACAAGATAATTGGAATCAAACTTTTTCATGTAATTAGCATAACACTTAAACTAATACAAAACATGAATCTATTGACAATTATCTTTGAAATTGGATTAGCATGAACATTACCACATCAAAAACAAGTTTATAAGTTCAAAAACAACTTATGGTAATGTTCCTAGTCCATTTCCAGCCAAAAAACTCGAAGATATGCTGTCAGGGGGTCCAACTCGTCGAGTGCATGAACCAACTCGGCGAGTTGGATCGTTTTGAACACTTTTAAGGCATGGACTCGGCGAGTCTGCTCTTCAGACAGCAACAAAATTTGATTTTTCAGCCATTTTTGCAAGTATAACAAGAAAACAAGCCTAGGCTCTGATACCACTGTTGGGATTTGAGCATTCTAACACTCCTAAGTGTACATGAAACCCTAAATACCTTGGATCTATGTTTTCTCTATTATACATGCAAATATGAATATCCAAGGTATTATACTAACTAGCATACAAAACTTTGATTCATATGAAATATAACAAGTTAGAATACATACCTCTTTGATGTAGAATGACTTCATGAAGCTTGAGTGCCTAGTGCCCCAAGTGTGACACCTCAAATAGTTCACAAGACACCAAATACACTTGGAATAACTTGAGAGAACATCCACACTTCATGAAAATCGGCTAGCCCTTATTATCATACTCTAGTCACCGATTTTGTCAACAATAAGATGTTTATATAGTTAGTGACAATTAGGGTAAACCCTAATTGTCATGGCTTTCCATTTCCTTGGATCCATGGGTTCAAACATACCATGGAGCATCCATGGAGCATCTTATGGGTTTTAGCCCAACTTGACAATCCATGGAGCATTAGCCCACTATACAAGTATGGGTGATTTACACAATCAACCCATATATTTAATTAGTCTTCTTTTGATCACTTAATTAATTCTTGATCAATACTAATTAAATAATCTTATTAATATATTATAACTTATAATATATTAACAAACCTTAAATGTTATTTCTCTCACTATAGTCTATCCAAATGCATGATGCCATGCAACCCAAATGGACCATGTCGGGTCGGGTCAAGTCTTACCAATTATAGTTATGGACTTAGACATTAATGATGGGTTTTTGAGCATTCTAACACTTCCTAAGTGTACATGCAACCCTAATAACCTTGAATCTATGTTTTCTCTATATACATGCAAATTTCTTTTTCAAGGTTATTTCCTAACTAGCATGGCATGGGGATTACATAAAACATAAAAACTAGTAGAAATACATACCTTGTTGTTGCTTGGATTCCTTCAAGACTTTGTGAGCCTAGCACCCCAAATGTTGTGCCTCAAATGCTTCACACAACACCACAAGACTTGGAATAACTTGAGAGAATGTCACTTAGCCTCAAAATCGGTTATGCCCTCTCTAGTAACACTAGGTCCACTAGGTCCACTAGGTCACCATTTTGCTAGCCATAGGGTTCCTTTTATAGTGTTGTCACAATTAGGGTTTACACATGAATGCCCTTAATTGTCATGACATTTCTCATGACCCATGGGTTTGTAACTCCCATGGACTATCCATGGAGCTCCATATGGTTATAACCAAACCCATAAACCATGGATCATTAATCCACCATAAAAGAATTGATGATTGTCATAATCAACCCTATATATTTAATTAGTCTCACTTTGATCACCAAATTAATACTAGATTAATACTTGATCAATACTAATTAAATAATACTATTATTAATATATTAGAACTTATAATATATTAATAATCATAAGTGCCTTATTCTCTCATTTAGTCTATCCAAGTATTGCAATGCCATGCAACCCAAATGGACCATGTCGGGTCGGGTCAAGTACATACCAAATAAAGTTATGGACTTAGACACTATATCCAACAGTCTCCCACTTGGATAAGTCTAATAACTATATTTGCAAATATGACTTCAAAATCCGACTAGCAATCGTAGCTCTTTCAAAGTCTCTCGGAACTGAGATGATGATGATACGCCATTTAAGATAAGTGATCATATAATCCTCTGTTCTCATGATATCAGCCGGACAAACACATGGAACATGGTCTTACTTATTGTCCAGCATTTGTTTCTCGATCTCTGATTTGTTTCGACATAGAACTAAATTGAACACATCAATTAGGTTCTGACCGGGCCCGGTACATAGGTCAAAACCAAATCATCGAGGGGCCCAGATATCGCTTAGAAGGAACAGATAAACTTCGACTGATATGCTTGTACTAACTACTTGTTGAATTATTCACAAAGGCACGTTTTATAACATCGAGTTACCAATGTGTTTTCGTGCAATCAATGAATAACCAACTCATAGTCAACAACTCATATCTCTAGGTTTGAAGATTTATATGATATTACCGTCTCACGATCACTCGAGATAAATTCCATGAAGTGATGCAAGTGAGCGTGGGTTGGATCCAATACTCAGCCCTTATGAGTACTCATGAATGTTGTAGCAACCATTGCATTGTCCAAAGCACTTTTAGACAAATCATACAAGCCAAATTCATGACAGTCTTAAATCAATACTTACTTCCAAAGTTTGACTGACTGTGGATGGTTTGAATAATAACATAATTATTCTGGAAGTAAAAACATGCAAAATTGAAACATAGTAAAAAATCAACAGAAGATAGTAACACCTTACTCATAAATAAATAACAACTTTTATTTATCATCAAATGTCAATTACATTTTACAAGTTTCAGGAATCTAATTATTGAAACTAATATCATCCTTCAGCCCAATGCGCCTCGCATGCTGTAAATGCTTAACCCTGCTCAGTCCCTTCGTGAGGGGATCTGTCGGGTTCTCATCTGATGATACCCTCTTAGCCACGAGGAGTCCTTCTTCTATTCGATGTCTGATGAAATGGTATTTTCTGTCAATGTGCCTAGATCTCCCGTGATCTCTCGGTTCCTTAGCCAAAGCAACCGCACTTTCATTGTCACAGAAAATTTCCATTGGCTCCTTTATAGCTGGTACAACTCCAAGGTCTCCGATGAAGTTCTTTAGCCATATCGCCTCCTTAGCTGCTTCACTTGCTGCTATGTACTCTGACTCACAAGTAGAATCAGCTATTGTCTCCTGCTTGGAACTTTTCCAAGTAATTGCCCCTCCATTTAGGATAAAGACCCAGCCTGACTGAGAGCGGAAATTATCCCTATCAGTCTGGAAGCTAGTATCGCTATATCCTTCCACTCTCAAGTCATCACTGCCTCCGAGGGTAAGGACCCAATCCTTAGTCCTCCGCAGATACTTGAGAATGTTCTTTACGGCTGTCCAGTGTGCCTTGCCAGGGTTCCCTTGATATCTACTGACCATGCTCAAAGCAAAGGCCACATCAGGGCGAGTACAAGTCATAGCATACATGATCGAGCCCACAGCGGAAGCATATGGTATTTGACTCATCTCAGCTATCTCAGCCTCTGTACTCGGACTCTAAGTCTTACTCAGCTTGGCATTACTTTGGATTGGTAATTCTCCTTTCTTGGAATCTTGCATACTGAACCTCTTCAGTACCTTATCCACATAAGTACTTTGACTAAGTCCAATTAGTCTCTTACTCCTATCTCTTAATATCCTTATCCCTAGGATATAGGCAGCTTCCCCAAGGTCCTTCATAGCGAAACACTTCCCAAGCCAGGACTTAACCTCCTGCAAGGTTGGGATGTCGTTTCCTATGAGAAGTATGTCATCCACATACAACCCCAAGAAGCTAACTATGCTCCCACTAGCCCTGACATACACACAAGACTCATCCTCACTCCTAGAAAAGCCAAACTCTTTGACTTTCTCATCAAAGCAAAGATTCCATCTGCGAGATGCTTGTTTCAATCCATAAATGGATTTATCAAGCTTACACACTCTATTAGGGTATCTTGTATCGACAAAACCCTCTGGTTGAGCCATGTAAACATCCTCAGCCAACTTTCCATTAAGGAAAGCGGTTTTGACATCCATTTGCCATATTTCATAATCATGAAATGCAGCTATGGCTAACAATACTCTAATAGACTTAATCTTAGCTACTGGTGAGAAGGTCTCATCATAGTCAACTCCCGGAGTTTGAGTAAAGCCCTTTGCAACCAGTCGCGCTTTGTAAGTATGTATCTTCCCATCCATGTCGGTCTTCTTCTTGAAGATCCATTTGCACCCAACTGTCTTACGACCTGGTACATTGTCAACCAAGTTCCAAACTCGATTGTCATACATGGACTGAATCTCGCTGTCCATAGCCTCCTTCCATTTAGCAGACTCAGGGCCTGCCATGGCTTCCCTGTAATTATTAGGTTCATCCAAATCTATTAGTGTACTATCACTAATAAATGTATCACCTTCAGTGGTGATGTGATAACCATAATAAAAATCAGGTGTGTTCCTCACCCTAGTGGAACGTCTTGGAGGTACAGACTCACCTATCGGATCAACAGGACTTTCCTCCTTAGGTTGGTCGATAGCATTTGAGGTTCCTTCACCACTTGACTCTTGAAGCTCTTCAAGGTCAATTTGCCTCCCACTGTCCCCTTGGCTTATGAATTCTCTCTCACGAAAGACTCCTCTTCTTGCTACAAAGACCACATTATCACTGGGTCTGTAGAAGAGGTAACCAAAGGATCTCTGTGGGTAGCCGATGAAAATACACCTCTCACTTCGAGGTTCAAGCTTATCATGAGTCTCACGCCTCACGAAAGCTTCACAACCCCAAATCTTGATGTGGTCCAAATTGGGAACTTTCCCAGTCCACATCTCGTGAGGTGTTTTGGCAACCTTTTTAGTAGGGACTAGATTAAGGATATGGGCGGCAGTCTCTAAGGCATACCCCCAGAAAGAGATTGGTAATGAAGCTCGACTCATCATGGAACGAACCATATCCAACAAGGTTCGATTGCGCCTCTCAGCTACACCATTCAGCTGTGGTGTTCTGGGAGGTGTCAATTGTGAGACATCCCACATTCCTTAAGATAGTCAAGGAACTCAATGCTAAGATACTCTCCTCCCCGATCGGATCGGAGCATCTTGATGTTCCTGCCCAATTGATTCTCCACTTCCTGCTTAAACTCTTTGAACTTTTCAAAGGTTTCTGACTTATGCTTGATTAAGTAAATATATCCATATCTACTGTAATCATCAGTAAAAGTCACATAATAGCGATTAGCATCCCTTGTAGCAACTCTGAAGGGCCCACACACATCCGTGTGTACAAGGTCCAACAAACCTTCACCCTAATCACAAGTACCTGTGAAGGGTGACTTTGTCATTTTTCCAAGTAAACAAGACTCGCAACTATCATCTGACTTGAGGTCAAATGATTCCAAGACTCCAGCCTTTTGGAGTTGGCCTATGCGCTTCTTGTTAACATGTCCAAGACGACAATGCCACAAGGATACTTTATCCAAGCTATCTGAAGAATCAATATACAACACATTATTTCCTAGATTGTCTACAACATTCACAGCTTCATATACACCATCACAAGGTAATGCTTTAAAGTAAAATACATCATTGTAATAAACATTAATAGCACCATTTTTATTATCAAATGAAAATGAAAAACCTTGTTTGTACAAGCCATGAAAAGAAATAATATTTCTCGCCATTTCGGGCGAGTAACAACACTTATTCAAATCTAACATTAACCCATTATTAAGCAATAAAGAATAAACTCCTATCTTGGTAACAGGTGATGCTTTCCTGTTGCCCATGACTAAGTTTATCTTCCCGTGCTCCACTTGCTCACTTCTTCTTAGTGCCTGCAAATCAGTACAAATGTGAATACCACACCCTGTATCAAGCACCCAAGAATTAGCATTAGATGAGTTGTTACACAATATTGTGTAAATACCTGCATGGGTGGGTTTAACCTTCCCATCCTTTACATCTTGCAGATATTTGGGGCAGCTTCGCTTGAAGTGTGCCTTATCCTGGCAATAGAAGCATTGTGCTTCCTTTGGGTTTGAAGAAGGAGTAATGGGACCTTTCTTTGTCCCACTTGAAGAGGAACCATCAAGATTCTTACCCTTGGTACCCTTCGAAGGGCTTTTCCTCTTCTTACCCTTTCCCTGCCCAATAGCCAGAACAGGGGCTGTTGAAGGAGTAGAAGTAGCAACCGCTTTACCCTTAAGGCCATTTTCAGCTGTCCTTAAGAGTCCTTGAAGTTTGCTAAGTGTGACTTCTTCCTTGTTCATATGATAAGTCATACGAAACTGATCATAACTTGGAGGTAAGGAATGGAGAATGATGTCAATCGCCATTTCCTCAGGAAAGTCAACATTTAGCTTCAGCAACCGGTCAACGAACCTTTGCATCTTCTGCAAGTGACCGGTGATGGGTTCACCATCCTTCATCCTTGCGGTTATCATGGAGGAGATGATTTCATACCTCTCCTGACGCGCGCTCTGATGGTACCTTTCCATCAGATCCAGGTGCATCTCATAGGGGTAGAAATCTTCATAGGATTTTTGAAGTTCAGGAGTCATGGTGGCCATCATGATGCATGCTACTTTAGTAGCATCCTTTTCATGTGCAACAAACTCCGCAAACTCTTCAGGAGTAGCAGTGGCTTCACTCACAACCTTAAGCTCCCTATCGAGGACATATTCTTTGTCCTCATAGCGGGTAATCATTCTGATGTTTCTGATCCACTCATTGAAATTGGATCCATCAAAGATGACCTTACCACACAAGTTCATAAGGGAAAAGGAGCTTGTTGGGTTTGAGCCAGAAGCATTGTTGGACGACATCTGAAAGGAAAGAAAGACAAGTTTCATTAGATTAGGAATCCTTAATAATTCACCCAAATGAAATATTAAGGCTAGGACCCAACAAACTATTTATAGTTGGAAGAGGGATGCTGTAATCCATACTATAAATATTTGAAGGTAGGTAAATGACGATTTACCAATTTCCACCATAAGAACGAAATATTTTATTATTAGGTTTTATTGGTTTTGAAACTCCTAGATCTTTTGAGATACATTGAACTTTTCAATGGCATGTTTGAATCTCGATTGTGCCCTCTCAAGTTTGTGACTGGGATGCCGAGGATCACAAACAAGGTGTGAATAACCATACAAATTGACTTGGTACCCTCAACAATATTACCTAATCGATGTGCCGGTTAACCACACACGCTCCACCGATCTATAATAAGGTCAAGTTACCCTTTTCCACTCTTACTAGTCCATGTTAGTGTGTCGGTTAACCACACACGCTCCACTAACGACTTGGTAAGGTACAAAGTGTAATTTTATGGGCTAGCACCAATTTCACATTTTCCTAAAGTAACTAAGATTGGGAATTTATAATGTATAGTTACTTTATAATTCATTATACTTTTAACAAGTATTTAAAGTCGTATCCTACCCGTTCGGCTAACGACCCTCCACCGATCAAGGAAGCGGTGGGTGAGAGTGGACACCCATTAAGTCACCATTTTATAGGCAACAACCTTATACCCCCCTTGTAGACCGGCTTCGTGAATGAGGCCTACTAACGGTAAGAATGACATATTCTTATACATATCTATATAATAAAATTATAATAATAGTATAAGTGTTGATTTTTAAACTTTTTAAAAATCTAAGGTTTAATTTGGAATTAAAGTATTAAAGTGTAAGACTTTTCAAATTCCAAAACTTGAGGGCAAGAATTGAAACTATTCCAAGTCTCTTCAATTTGTAACTTATGAGTTTTAATGGTTCATAAAAATGAAGACTCTTCATTTTATGAAACCTCTTTAGTTCTTTAATCATAATTAAAAGAAGTGACTTTTGGTTATCCATAACTTGAGGACAATTTATGGACACCATCATAGCCATTAAGATCATGAATTAAACATACATGGAGGTTACATATAATTCCTATGATCTTCTAAAAACTCATAAGAACACAAATTCATGTCAAGCAATTTCAAGAAAATCATATAAACATATACAATACTTGAAAATTGATAAAAGTCATGAAAAATGGGTTAACATAATCATTATCATTTTGAAAAACAGATTTTACAAGTCCAAAACAGATTGGGATAATGATCTTAATCCATTTCCAGCAACAAAACTCGAAAAAACTGCCCAGCACGCTCCTACTCGCCGAGTGCATTATTCTACTCGGCGAGTAGAATGAATTTGTTCATGGACTCGGCGAGTCCTCCCCATCGACTTGGCGAGTCCAGTCGTCAGAATGCAGAATTTTCGATTTTTAAGCAGTTTTGCATCAAGTATACAGAAAACAAACCTGGCTTTGATACCACTGATGGGTTTTTGAGCATTCTAACACTTCCTAAGTGTACATGCAACCCTAATAACTTTGAATCTATGTTTTCTCTATATACATGCAAATTTCTTTTTCAAGGTTATTTCCTAACTAGCATGGCATGGGGATTACATAAAACATAAAAACTAGTAGAAATACATACCTTGTTGTTGCTTGGATTCCTTCAAGACTTTGTGAGCCTAGCACCCCAAATGTTGTGCCTCAAATGCTTCACACAACACCACAAGACTTGGAATAACTTGAGAGAATGTCACTTAGCCTCAAAATCGGTTATGCCCTCTCTAGTAACACTAGGTCCACTAGGTCCACTAGGTCACCATTTTGCTAGCCATAGGGTTCCTTTTATAGTGTTGTCACAATTAGGGTTTACACATGAATGCCCTTAATTGTCATGGCTCTTGATTTCTCATGACCCATGGGTTTGTAACTCCCATGGACTATCCATGGAGCTCCATATGGTTATAACCAAACCCATAAACCATGGATCATTAATCCACCATAAAAGAATTGATGATTGTCATAATCAACCCTATATATTTAATTAGTCTCACTTTGATCACCAAATTAATACTAGATTAATACTTGATCAATACTAATTAAATAATACTATTATTAATATATTAGAACTTATAATATATTAATAATCATAAGTGCCTTATTCTCTCATTTAGTCTATCCAAGTATTGCAATGCCATGCAACCCAAATGGACCATGCCGGGTCGGGTCAAGTACATACCAAATAAAGTTATGGACTTAGACACTATATCCAACAATTAATCCAACAGGAAGATGTTCAAGGAGTGTGCCTTGAATTTGATACTTCATTACCATGAAATTGTTTTGGTAACAAAGTTTCAATGGAGCATTTTATGACATAGTTGGTTAAGTCTCGGTGACTTTGGGGCCACATCATCACAAAAAGATATTGCATTCAAGGTTAGACTCTAACACATTTAGTTGTGACAAGAATTTGGAATTCTTACACTTGTAATAAGGATTTTGAAGTTGTGAAATGAGTATCATTTGGATAGTGTCCAATCAATCTTCTCACAAAGGAAGGACCATAGAGAAACATTGTATGCATGTTTAGAACATGGCATGAATAATGTTTAATTCAAGTATTTAGTTGATTAATCGAAACATTATAAAATTAATAAAGTATAATTAATATGGTGATTAAATAATAAGTGTTTTATTTATATTCAATAGTTTTGAGACCATAGTTAATTAGGTTATTATTGTGTTTCAGTTTGCATGTTTTACTTCTCGAATAATTGGATTATTCAAACATCCACAGTCGATCGTACTTTTGGAAGTAAGTATCGAATTAAGACTGTCATGAATTGAGTTGTAGATTGTTTATGGACATTAGACATAGCAATGGTTTTTCTGCAATGTTCATGAGTACTTTGAAATAGTGATAAAGTATTGGATTAACCCATGCTCAAAGAATTCCTTCATGGATTTTATCACGAGTAATTTTGAGACGATAATATCTTATATTCTTGAGACGGAGATATATAAGTTGTTGTTTACGAGTCAGTTGTGCTTTGATAATACGTAAACGCATGAGTAACTATATGTTATAAAACGTGTTGTTGTGCGTGATTTGACGAGTGAATAGTGCAAGAATATAAGTCGAAGTTTATCCGTTCCTTTTGCCCTAACAGAAAAAAAAAATCGATATTTGTGGGCCCTTCAATGATTTGATGATGACACTAAAGCGATTGGCCAAGCCTGGACTGAATTGTTATGTTCAATTAGTAGTCTGATTTCATTCGTCATAAATCAGAAATTGGGAAACAAATCTTGGATAGAGAGATTGATTATAATCCATGTCTCATTTCCATACAATATCTTGTAGAATGGAGGAATATTTGATCACTTATCTTAGGACATGTCACTGACTAGGTCAGACTTCGATTGCGGCTTTTCGTAGCTATAATTTGCTAGTCAATTCAGTAGTTATACTAGAAGTTATAGTTATTACACTTATCCAAGTGGGAGACTATTGGATTAGGTGTCTAAGCCCATAACTATAATTGGTATAAACTTGAATTGATAGTAGCACATTCCTTTTGGGTTGTCTTCAAACCTGGAAATTGAATAGGATGACTGTTAGAGAGAGAGAATGATTTATTAATTTATTACATGGTTAATAAATTAATTAAGAAATCAAAATAAATGATTTATTAATGTATTATGGAAATAATATATTAATCAGAAATCGTATTGTTTAATTAATATTTAATCATAAATTAATTTGGAATTAATTTTGGGGTTAAAGGAATTAATTAAAAGTGCAGGGAATAAAGGTGACAATGTTCAATAGTTGAGCATTGGGCAATTCTAGATCCTCCCTAAAGAGCGGGAGCGAATTCTAGATGATCTCTAGGGTTTCTTGGGCTCTAAGGGTGCCTTGGATGCCTTAGGAAGGAAGTTAAGGGATTATGGTTATCTTAGAGATACATGCCTTATCCAATACCTTCCTAACACCTATATAAACCCTCATTTGGGTTGAATTTCGTGGATACCTCATTTTGAAGTGCCTTGGCCGAAATTCTTCTTTATTCCCTCTCTCTATAGTTTTACTTGGTTGTTAGGTTTGTTTGTGAACCATTAGAGGCGCGACACTTGTGGCGCTTGCTACCAAAAGTCTTTCAAGCAAGGATTCAAGATTGTTTACAATAACAATCTTAAAGGTATGTATCTTAACCCTAGTTTATTATTAATTTCAAAATTACATATGGTTTTCTAGTTTTTATGTTGAATGCTTGTATGTCTAATAGAGAAAACATAGATCCAAAAAATTAGGGTTGTATGCACACATAGGAATTGTTTGCTAGGCTCAAAACCCATCATTATATATCGGTCTAGCAAGGGGTTTTCGTAATCACAAGGTCTTGGGTGAAATTCAAGAGCAGATCTATGGATCTCGAGTTATGAGTTGAGTATCGGATTAGTTTCTGGGAAAGATCTCGAGTCGGGTATTTCGAGTGTTTTATGCGAGATTTTCGTTCTAATGGAATAAGGAATGGGGTATCGATATACCAAGGGAAGCAATCGAAGGGTTCATGGGTTATGAATGGATTCAGTTTTGATGATAGATCAAGCTCTTGTGATTGTGTCAATGATTGGTTCTGCTGGTAAAGGGCATCCAGATAAGTCAAGGCAATATTATTGATTTGGAACTCGTGTGAGGAGTAGTATGTTATTCGGAGGAGATGTTAGGTCACTTTCAGTCGGGATTTGATAATCTCAGAGCAAATAATTTGATCCTGTTGTGCAGCTCTCGTCTGAGTCTAACCGTTACAGGGATAAGTCTCCTACTCGAAGGATTATATGATCCCTCTGTCAAGTATAAGTGCTCCGAACGAATATTCGGTCCGTTATTCTGTTTTCTAGTGGGAACCTCAAGTTATCGGGAGTTGAATAGTCCGTTGGGTGATAAGTGGAATGGATTCAGAAAGGTTTCAGTGTAGGCAGTCTGTCAGGGAGTCATATTATCTCGAGACTTCATATTTTAGATTGAGTAAATATGATTATGTGGCTAGGGATTCGTTAATCATCGGGTTATAGAGCCCTGCGAGGGTTGGTTTATATTGCCTTGGGCAACGCTGAGGTATGCTCGAGGTTGTGGTTGTGTTGCTCAGGTTGTTTGGCGTGTCGGGATTGGTAAGGAATGATTTCGAGGACGAAATCTAATATACATGGGGGAGAGTTGTAACACCCTGTTTTGAATTGTTTCCCATTTTGGACTAGTGATCAGGGATTGGGTATTAGCGGGCTTGGGACCCTTGAAGAATTGAGATTCGGACTCATTTGGGGTTGGATAATGTAATTTGGATGATTTGGGTATTCGGTTTGTGTTTTGGAGTCAACAAGTATTTCAGTAATTTGTCCGCTCGGGGTTCTATGGAAAATGGATGTTCGTTCAGGATTTGGTAAGCCAGGTACGAGTTGATGTAAGTGTATAGCTACTCGTTACCTTTTTGTGGATATAAGGATCGTCAGAATCGGAATTGTAACGAAGAAGTTATGGTCTTTGGAATATTTTAGGGTTTATAGGGAAACCCAAGTACGCGGGGCGTACCTAGGGAGTACGTGGGGAGTACTCATGCGAAGGGCATTACGTTGCGCGTAATGTTAAGTACGCTTAGCGTACTGCAAGGATCAGATCGGGTTTGTGAGACCTCGTATGTTGGGCATACGAGGAGTACGCGGGGCGTACGAAGGAAAAGTGAAAACCCTGACTCTTGGAGTTGTACCCTATATAATCTCATTATGTCTTTTTGGTTGGTCCCTATACTAGCCTCCAAGTTCCCAAAACCCTAGAAATTGTCTCTAAGCCTCCATGGTTGTAGTTTTGAGCTCATGATGTGCATATTGGTGTTTTTACGTCATTTTCAAGAAGATGGAATTTGATGCAAGGTTGTGAATCAAGGATGAGCTTATGGATCTGGACTATGTGCTTTATTTCCAGCTTATTTGAGGTAAAAAGCTTTGATCTTGTTCATTGTTGGCTTAGATCTAGTTTTTATGATTTTTTTTGGTTCATTTTGGTCCCAGGAATGAGATCTAGTGGTTTGGTACGACTCCCGGAGCTATGAGTTGCCACTCTTGGTGTTTCTGAGGTTCTAGATGCTTAAAGTTGTCTCCCTTAGGGTTTAGAATCCCCCATGCATGAGATGGTGTTCATTTGGTGAAAGTATAATGCTTTATTTTGATGTTGGGTTCTTTTTAGGCATGAAAAGTCAATAAGTCAATGACTTTATGGTTCTAGACGTTCTTTAAGAAGTAGATCTGTAGTTTGGAATCCTGGTCTCGAGCATTAAGTGCTTAATCGAGTTTTGGCTTAACGGATGAGTACGTTGGGCGTACAAGTATGTATGCGCAGTGTACAAGCCAAATTGCATGTACACTTAGCGTACAACTGAATACGCCTCGCGTACTCAGTCAGGAGGGTTTTGGATTTTAGGCTTCGTGTTGGGCTTCCTTTTTTGGCATGGGTGCTTAAGTTCTTAATGGGCCATCTGAGTATAAGTGTCTTGGACTAGGAATTTTGGTTGGCCTTTAAGGTAAGGCCCATGTAAGGGGTTTGGGCCTAATTTTCATAATTGGGCCTTGGTTTGTTATTTGGCTTTTGGGCCTTTCAGGTTGTGAGTTGGGTCTTGTTCTTGGACCAAACTAGGTTAGGGATAAAATGGTCTTTTTACCCCGAGTATGGATTTATGGCTATGGTTTGGAACCCAATTGATAATTGGGCGTTGTTTTGATATTGGCAGTTCGAGGAATCTGTCAGCCAGCAGCCAGGGATCGTCTTTGTGTTTTGGCAGTGCGAGGTGAGTTTTCCTCATTGTATTTATGGGTCGAAGGCTCCAAGGCCGGCCCTTTGGATTGTTATCTTGATTTTCGTATGATCGAGTATTTTAGTGATCTATTAGATCTGTATCCTGGTAAATACATGATGCTATGATTAATGATATGTTGGATCTGTCTTCTTGTTATTGGTTGGTTAATTGAATGCTTGTATGTTATATATATATATATATATATATATATATATATATATATATATATATATATATATATATTTGTGTGTGTGTGTGTGTCGACACGATGTATGTGTGGTTGGTTGAGGCGGTCCTGCTTTGTGCTGAAGGCCAACAGACCCAGGGCGTCCCAGATAGACTTAAGGCCAGTAGAGCGTACCAGTCAGGCCAAAGGCCCGGAGAACATTCCAGATAGTCTGAAGGCCCAGTAAAGCGTAACAGTCATACTGAAGGTTTTGTTAGCGTACTAGATAGACTGTAGGCTGGTGGGACGTTCCAGTCAGAGTGAAGGCTCTATGGGCGTACCAGATTGACTGTAGGCCGGTGGGGCGTTTCAGTCATGCTGAAGGCCCTATATGCATGTTGTTTGTTGTATAAGTTATATGTTGTGTGTTGGTACTTTGGGGGAAACTCGCTAAGCTTTGTGCTTACAGTTTTAGTCTATGGTTTCAGGTGTTTCAGAGATTCGTGGCAAGGCGAAGGCGTGACCGTACACATCCTGATTTTATGTCAATGTTCTTGGGAGGCACTGATTTTCAAATAATGTTTTGAGAACAGTATTTTTGTAAACATTTTATTAGTAAAAGAATCGATTTGAAAAGTTTAAAAATTGTTGAAATTTATGGGATGTTACAAGGGTCGTTTGGGTTGTCCTCATGGCACAAATAACATTAAGAAAATGGGAAAAATAAGTTGTTAATTTATTAAGGAATTAATAACTTAATTAAAAGTTATTTTGGTAATTAATTAAATTGTTTTAATTAATTAAAAGTCTTGAATAGTAGTTAATCCGAGGGATTAATTGGAATATTCCCAAAGCTCCTGGAGAATTGATATGGACGATTTTCTGCATGTCCTCAGATAAGGATATGACAGGTTTCAAATAAGGTAAGGATAAACCCTATGAGTTTGTATCCATTAGGGTTTTATCAGCTGCCTATAAAAAGACTGCTATGGTTCAACCCCTAGTACTTATTTTCCTTTGCTAATTTCATTCTCCTCCCTCTCTATATTTCTCCTTAGAAGAAATCCATAACCTCTCTCCTGGAGTTAGTGAATTTCGCATAAACCCTAATAGGGTTTGTTCCTTGATTTTCTTTGAAGTCTTGGGTCTGACTACATTATAGGAGTCTTACTTTGGGCTCTCTATCCATTGCAAGGTTTTCGATCACATGATCTAAGGATCAAGAGGTAAGTCTTTATATCCTACTTTTGTTGGTTTTAAATTCCTTTGCTATAACTAGTAAAACCTAGATCTAGGGTACGTGTACACTTAGGTAAATCAATAGATTATTCTACTACCTTTTTTATGTGTATTTAATGCTTATAATCCCCAATAGTTGATGATTTTTTATTCAACTGATTCTACTCGGATATGATTGGAAAGTTTGGTTTTTCTCTTCATCGACTCGATTGAGGGGTATGGAAGAACCGTTTACCAACATATGTCTCTCTTTTGTCTCTCTTTCTATTAAAATGTCACTTGAAATTAGTATAGGGAATCGAGAAAGAGGAATCGATTTGGATTGTTGGAGGCAGAATCGATTTTGATTGTTGGAGACGAAATTGAGTTGTGGGTGTGTAAATTATTCTTCCTATTTCCCCTATATTTAAGTTTGTGTTAGTTAGGATTTGATTTTAGTTTCTAGCTTTTAGTTTTAGGTTAAAGTGTTACATTTTAGTTGGTAAGGGTACCAAGGTGGTTATCGTTGTTGATGGTGTTGGACAGTGATAGTGGTGGTAATGGTTGATGGTGTTGGTAATACTAGTGTATGGTGACGGTGTAGGTGGTGCATAGTGATGGTAATGGTAGTGTCAGTAGGTTGATGATTGTGGTCCAGTGAGGGGTAGTCAATGGTGATGAAGGTCTGATGGTGGTGGTGGTGGTCTTTGATCGAAAATGAGGTGGTGCTGGAGTGGAGGTATAAGGTGGTAATGGTGGTGGTAAACTAGTAATGGTGGACGTTGAGTTGAAAGCGAAAGGCAATGGTTAGGGTAGGATGGGGTGGGTAAGTGTTTTTATTTTTTATTTTTTATATTTTTATCTTTTAAATGTAAAACTAATCAAAAGAAATTGCAAAAGTAAATTAAAAAGGGTATACATGTCTTTTTAAACTCTTTCCTTGACCAAACACATTAGAAATTGAAACCATATAGACTTCTATTAGACTAAAAAAAATTAGAAATTGAAGTTGATATTTCTAAAAACTATAGAAACCATTTTTTAAGATATTTCTACTTTTTAATTCCTTTTGTTTCATCCATAATTTTTTACTTTTTTTTAACTCTTAACTCTGAAACATACGGTATTAACTATAATATAAACATAGTTAACTTTTTATTATTAAATTATTTTATTTAACTATAATCACTGTTGCAGAAATCAGCCTTGGCGGCCGATTAATCGGCGACTAATTGTTTGACGGTCTTGAACCGATTACGATTAGGGTGTTTGACAGAAATTGGTCAAAATCGGTCAAACTCGGGTTTGGCGGTCCTTGGCGGTCTCAGCGGTCATAGGCAGGAAATATTTAAAAAACTCAAAAATTTTATTTTCAAATATTTGACCAAAATTTTAAATTTTCAAATTTTTAATTTTTCAAATTTCAAAACATTATAGTAAATTTTTCAAAATTTCAAATTTTTAAAATTTTAAAATTTCAAATACTTAACTTTTTTAAGAAATATTGATTTTTTAAATAATTTTATTAATAATTTAGGGTCCCCGATTAATCTTCGATTAATCCCCTCCTAGTCCGATTAATCGTTTATCGTCAGTCGACCGCCGAGCTACCGTCGAACCATTTTTACAACCTTAACTATAATACTATGTCTAAAACTTTTACTTTTTTTACCTCTAACTAAGTTTATTAACGTTTCAATTTGTTAGCAATATACTTATTTTATGTATTTTAAATATTAAATAAATATTGTAAACTATATAATTATATATCTTACATTTTACAAGTTGTGTCGCTATAGAACATTATTTTTTAAAGCATTATTTTGGTTCATCATTACGGTTGATAAGAAGTTATACACAAATTCACAAAAAGAAATTAAAAAGGAAAAAATATAATAATTAAAAGATTATTAAGAATGTGATGTGAATGATTGATAAGAGGAGTTTTTTTAAGAAAGTTGAGGTTCTTTATAAGAACCTCTATGAAAATCTTTTGAAAATGCTCTAAGTTTATTATAATTAAAATTATCTGTTACCAATACAAATTCTTCACTGTTCCACTTACTCGTTGTACAACTAAATGTCGGAAGTGGTAAGTGATAATGACTTGATAGGGTAAGATACTTTTTGAAATGTACACATTTAGTCCTTTTTTTTTGTAAAATAAACTCTTATATTTTATTAATATGTACACATTAGATCCTTTTCACCGCATTCTACAGGTTTTGCTGACGTGGAAGGGTTTATTTTACAAAAAAAAAAGAATAAGGACTAAATGTGTACATTTCAAAAAGTATCTTACCCTATCAAG
Organism: Lactuca virosa; assembly: GCF_052849685.1. NCBI lineage: Eukaryota > Viridiplantae > Streptophyta > Magnoliopsida > Asterales > Asteraceae > Lactuca > Lactuca virosa. The sequence continues at coordinate 299,483,625 of NC_136429.1, read as the reverse complement.
TCATTTTTCCTTTCTTTTATTTTGTTGAAATGAAATACTCAGGTGGCATACACATTTCCACAACGAGATTTTTCCAACTTTTATTCATCATGAAAAAGAGGGAGAACCCCGATCTCCGGCGACTCCTTTGTGTGTTCCTACACATCACCGGTAGCAAGGAGGAATGATGGCAAAAACAACAAGGTCGAAGGGGGAGGCAGGAGGAAGTAGAGACGGTAATTGGCGGCGAAGAGCTGCTCTGGTAGCCCCCTCGTCGATTCTTTCTTCTTTTTCTGACAACATATCTCAAAGATGGAGGCAAAGAGAGACAGATCGGAGAAACACAACAGGTAAAGGGTGTTTGGCTGTTGATGTTCGACCGGAAGGAAGAGAGACGAGAAAGAGAAGGGTCGCCGCCCTTTTCTTGTTGCTGGAGGATCACCCACCTCCGGTGACTAAGCTAATTAATTGCTATTTAGTGCCATTTGTGCTTCCACATCAGCAAAACCTGTAGAATCCGGTGAAAATGACCTAATGTGTACATATTAATAAAGTATAAGGGTTTATTTTACAAAAAAAAAAAGAATAAGGACTAAATGTGTACAATTCAAAAAGTATCTTACCCTATCAACTCATTTTCCCTAAAAGAAAATTCGTATATGACCGGTATACCGGGTATAGCCGGTCACAAGGATTGCATTGTTACAAAAAATAAAGTATAAAGGTTTATTTTACAAAAAAAAAAATAAGGACTAAATATGTATCTTTCAAAAAAATATCTTATCCTATTAAATCCCAAGCGGTAAAGTTGAGTAAAATCATCACTGCATGCTTAGAATCCCTTGTTAACCACTTTTAATGTAACAAAAAAGAAATATAGATAAATTACATGATAAAAAAAGTTTATATTTTTATAAAGTAACATTTTGTGAAAGCAACAGTAACCAATAAAATTAAATGATAGAAGATTATGTTTTTTGGCAGAATAATATGACTAATAATGCAACACCCAGTACACGAATGTTGACAAATGACAACTACTGATCATAAAAATCTGTAAATGTGATCACATGCAGAGGGTGACCTGTGTTCACAATAAAATGCCCCACTACATCACACTCATCTACTTGCCTTGGAGAGCTAGTGATCGATTTCATTTAACTATTTATCTAGAGAGAAAATATACCAGCATTATATATATATATATATATATATATATATATATATATATATATATATATATATATCCGGTAAAAATTCTTTTTAGTAGAGATGTAATAAGTTTTTTTCTACATATATTTTCCACAAATAAAATAAATGAATCACTAGATGAATCAAAAATAATATGATTCACAAAAAACAATTCTCAAAAAAACATCTCGATATTTATACAGTGATTTTGTTGTTATTCATTAAAATGTCATAAAAGTGGTTTTTTTTAATTTACTTAAAAATGAATCATGAAAATGTTTTTTTGAAAATAAAAAAAAAATATTTTTAAAATGCAAAATAAATGAAAATTTTCGAAAAAAAAATTTAATATGGATTTCATCTTTTTTTTAAGCAAAAAAAATAAAAAATTGCCGTTTTTTTCAAAATATACGTGAAATATTCTAATAGAATATTATACTGTAAAAATTCAAATCGAATTTTTAGAATGTTAGAATATTCTACTAGAATATTAAACTATGGATATTCAAAAATCTCTAATAGAATATTAAAATATTCTAACAAATCTAAAAATAAATATAAAATATTAGAATATTTTAACATATCCACAAATTTTAGTGGAATATTAGAATATGTTAACATTCTAAAAATTGGATTTGATTATTTACAATGTAATATTCTGTTAGAATATTTCACTCATATTTCGAAAAAATTGGTGATTTTTTTTTTATTTTTTTAAAATTTTTTTGAATAAATTAAATAACAAAAATAATATTTAAAAAAAATTAGACTTTTCCTTTTATTTTGCATTCTATAATTTTTTATCTCCAAAATGAGTGGCTAGGATCGCGTCCTCATGTGCCACAAAATTAGCATGGTCTCAAATGAACATCAACATATATATATATATATATATATATATATATATATATATATATATATATATATATATATATACACTGCATGAAAGTGACCAAGTCATCCGATGTAAAGTTCATTCGAACTTATGGTGATATAATGAGTATGTGATCTGAGATATGCTGCTATCCGAAGAAGTTTTGTATCCGAGCAAGATTCTCATCTGAGAATGAAGTTATTTTGTCTTTACTCATGTTGTAGATTATGGACTATTATCATGTTGATCAATTTTTTAGTATTCCATTGTTTGTTCCATTTCATCTTAACCGGTCCGGTCCAAGAGGCGATCCATTTCTGTCCAAATTGTAACATCCCAAAAAATTCATCGTAAAATTTTCATTTTTAAAAGAATAAACCATACAAACGAGTTGTTTCAAAACCGATCAAAGTGAATATATTATTTAAACATCAGAGTAAATATTGAAAATTGTCAATGCGGAAAACTCTGGTGGATGCGGTGTAGTCACGCAGGGCCCATCCATTTCATACCGAAAGTACCTGAAATCATAAACATAAAACTGTAAGCACGAAACTTAATGAGTTCCAAGAATACCACATATCATACATACAATAGAGATTGTTATGTGTCATCCATAGTCTTATAAATGTCATTATGTCATGAGTCGTATCATGGTCTTTACTTGCCAGGCCGGGGGCCAAACCCTGGGTCTCACAGACAAGTGCCAAGAGCCACCTCCTGGTCTTCTATGCAAGTATCACAAAGACAACTAGCATACTACTTATAACTGCCAAGGCCAAACCTTGGTCTTGCATATAATTTGTCGGGACCCTGAAAGTCCCCAAATCTGCTTGTGTATCAATCAGATCCGTTTGATGGTGCGGAATCCCAATCAAACGGATGATTTCAGATCTAATAGAATAGAAGGAGAATAAGAAGATGAATCTATGATGTATTCAAGATTGGAATGATGAACAATACACAAGATTCACACACACTTTCTTCTCTCTCTATATTCTCTCACACCTTAGAATACACACACTTAAGCTCCTTGGCTCTTTCCCTCACATGCACTCCTCACGCTATATATATATATATATATATATATATATATATATATATATATATATATATATATATATATATATATGGACCTAAGGCCAAGCCCAAAATACAAATAATCCAATGCTAGACCGAAAACACATGGGTTTTCGGTCCAAGCTACAATTAATCCTATACCATTTTTCGGCCCAAATAATAAAAATATAGATGCCTAGAAAAGCAAAGTATAAACCATATTTTTGACCCAACAATCTCCCCCTTGGTTTATAGCTTTCTTTTCTAAATGACCCAACAAGCTCCCCCTAAAAAGTAGCTGACTTTTCTTGTCGATCTTCATTTGGAGCTTGGCTTCAGCGTTTATCTCCAATTTCTTCACTGCTTCAAATTGAACTGGATGAATCTTCAATGAATGACTTCATCTCGAGCGGTTGGGCTTTTCTTCAAAATTTGACATTGAACGCACATTGGGTGAGGAGGCTTCATGAAAATATTCTTGAAAATTAGCGTTTTCAGCTTGAGAATCTTCAGAGAGAACATCAGAGAGAACGAATCATCTGGATCACTTCAGCAGGTTCAAGATAGCAGCAGACTGATTGAGGAGGCTTCAATGCAATCCGTCACATAATCTTCAATTTCAGCTTCACCTTGCTTTTGGGGTTGACAGATTGAATGTTGAAAGAATAATCTTCATTTCTTGCTCCTTCGAATGATAATTCTTCGATGATCACGGATGAAGCTTTGGCTCAGAAAATCTTCGATACAGTCTCCATGAGTCTCATCTGCACCTGGATTCACTTTTCAAGACAAAACAAAACTAAAAGAAAACTTAGCACACAAATTAAAACAGAAACTAAAATATTTTTGGGTTTTTGATTTTTCTGATTTTTGTTTGATTTTTAATTTCCTGATTTTTTTTGTTTGATTTTTAATTTTCTGATTTTTGTTTATTTTTTTTTAATTCTCCCCCTAAATTTGTGCATAGAGGAAAACTATGAACAAATTTAACAAAAACAAAAATATTTGGGATCAAAGTTGTTAGACAGCCTTAATCCGTTTATCGGTACCTCCCCTTTCATGAATAGATCTGGTCGATCGCCGGTATTGTGGTCCACTTAAGCACGAAAAATTGTGACAGATTTTGGACATGCTATCAGTGACAAGACATTTTAATCCTATATTCCTAGATAAACTTCCTAAGGACCATTTAGCTGACGACGACCAAAGATATTGTTGTCCATCTAAATTGAGCAGTGAGATCTACAGACAACCTATAATTGTTCAATTTTAGTTGTACTAGAACGTGTTTCCCGCTTCCTGATATACCCCAATAATCAAGGACTTCCAGAATACTCCTTACTTTAGGTGAGTAGACAATTATTTGGAGAGAGAACAGATTTAGAATGCATATGTTGTACACCCAGGTCGGATCTCTTCCAATCACGCAAAGGGTGAAACATATGACTGACTAGAATTTAGAGGGATTGAGAAGTAGAATGGTGCATATGTTGTGTACCAGGTCGGATTATTAATCATGCAAAGGAGACAGCATATGGCTAACAGATAGAAAGAATTGCATAGATAGGAGATGCAGAGAAACAGAGTTGCATATGCTGCAGTCCAGGTCGGATCTTTCAATCACGCAGAGGAGGCAACATATGACTAACAGTAAGAAAGAAAGAAAATAACTTTCTACAGACCTAATTTATCGGAATTCCTCGGTCGCCCCGTCAATATCGGAATTAAGGACAAAATCCGTACATCGAGGAAAAGTTAAAACACAGTTCTAGATACGGATTTCTTTAATGTGACCGGTAGATTCTCATATATATCTCCCTGCTCAACCTACCCGAGCGTCGTATTTTCAGGCTAAATGGAACTATCTAGGTCAAGATTTGTCAAGTCTCTAGATTCCTTAAGTTCATTTGTACCTAGTCAAGTCCATTTAAATCTTTCGTGCCTACCAGCGCATCGAACACAGAGCCTAGACAATTCAGCTTTGGTACTTTACACAGACTTAGATTGCCTGTTATCACTTGTTGATATCACTTCCCAATAATACATACTAAAGAAAGGCATATAAGAAAATAAAAGATTTTCTTCAAAACGAATCAGTGTAAGATAAAATCAGGAGTATAGAGAAGAAAACTCAAACCGTAATTCACCGATTGAATTTGCATCCAGAAGGTCTAAGAACAGCACACATAATCTCATAACAGATCCGAAAATTTTTCACGTCGATAAGCACAAAACCCCAAGAGTGATCCTTTTCCTTTCTTCCTTTCCCGCAAAGGACACATACTCTCAAACAAAGTTCTGAATGTTTGTGCACTTGAGAGATGTCCCCTATCATGTACCAGGAGCAGCCACTATCAATAAACCGAAGTCTGATGATATGCCTCCATAGCTACTCCGACACAGAGCGGGATCAGTTGGTCTTTGGAACCCAATCCATTTTGAAACTGGGTTGACCTTTGTTATATGTGCACGGAACTCTCTCCCATGACATATCCTGCTTATCACAAATAGAAGATGTAGAAATATTAGAATCATTAGAAGATTTGGAAGAGTGGACCTTCGGAACCCATCTATAGTTGGGTTTAACCCATTTCTTGTTCGATCCGATGGGTGCCTCGGCACTTGATTTTGAACTTGAAGCCGATCTTCGAGTTGACTTTGATTTTGGATTGGACTTTTTGGCCGACATTCCCTTCTTGACCTTGGGAGTTGGATTCTTGGTCTTGTGGGATTGATTTTTTGGCCTTCATGGCATTCCAGTCGCCATTTTCTAAACGTGGCCTCGAAGGGTTTCCATTGTAGAATCTCCCTCTTGGCGCATTCTGCCAGCCTTGTGCGTAGTAGGGAACATATGCGCGATTTGGACAATTTCTGGCAATGTGTCCAGGTGTTCCACAGTGAAAACATGTCTTTTTCTTCACTGTGAAGTTGTTTCTTCCTGCCCCTGGTGGCGTGTCCTTGCCTTGTCTCTGGTTGTTCCCACATGCACACTTACAGCAAGCCGTTGAGTTTGCTTGTTTTGGAGGCCTGTATTTCTTAACAGCAGGTTGATCAGAAGCAACTGAGTTCGAAGCAACATATTCAAAGTTCAAGGAGACATTGGTTTGTTCAATGGTGTTCTCCTTGATCTCATCTTCCGCTACTTTACCTGCACATGTAACAAAATCATTAGAAACGTTCACCTCAACCTTTTCTGGCACAACCACAGCAGGTTTCCCATATTGAAGATGTGCCTCCCTATCAATTTCTTCCTGTGTCATAAGGATGGATATATAGTTATGATTGAAAGGCGGAGGAACACTATCATACCCTAGACCCTGTTTTGATTATCTTTGAATTTTAATTGGTTTTCAAATAAGGACTCGACTGTCTTACTTGACGCAGTATAATTTTTGAAACTAACATTTGTTTTTCCACACTTAATTTTCAAAGCGTCAAGTTCTTCAGTTACAGCAGCAAGTTGTTTATTAATGTAATCGTAATTTTCACACTTGTTGCTGTAATCTTCTTGGAGCTTTCGGAAATCCTTGATTTTGGCTTCTAATTGTGCTTTTAATGGTTTCTGACCTTTCCTAAGAGTATATCCTTCATATTTAAGGTCCTCATTTTCTCTTTTTAGCAAATCAATTTGATCTCGGAGAAATTTAATAGTAGTTTCACAAGATGGAGTACATGAAACTTCATTTACCGAAATTGATGCGGAACTCATTTTTTTTAATTTAATTTTTTTTTAATTGCCCTTTGACTTAAAAACAAAACGAGAAAGTCAACCTTAAAATTCAAATTTAAAAAATCAAACTTAAAAAGTCAAACCGAAAAGCTAAATTTGAAAATTTAAAAGTTAAACGAAAAAGTCAAAGTTTAAGTCAAATGTCAAACTTGAAAGTCAAAACCAAAATTTTAAGGTCAAAAGTTAAAAATAAAGTCTAAAATTAAAAACTAAAATTTTTGGGATGAAAATGGAATTTAAAAATAAAAAGAAATTGATTTTGGGGTTAAAAGTGTCAAAAATGCAAAAATAGATTCGAAAGGGAGTGGTTTTCAATTAAAGTTGGAAGAGAAAAACCATCCAGCAACCTAGATCAGCTGGAAAAGGCATTGGGGTGTTGAAGCTAAGCACCTAGGTTCGAATCTTGCAAGCCTCGATTTCCTTTAGATTATTTTCTGCTTGCTGCGAAGTGTATAAAGTTTAAACGATCAAACTGTTTAACAAGTTGCCTTATAGCTCAACTGGTTAAGCCGCGTGTGAAGATGCAGGAAACCCGAGTTCGATCCCCGGCACCTCCAAATTTGCTTTCTGATTTTTCGAAAGCACGAACCGAAAACCATTCAAATACCGAAAACTCCTCGCAGATTACGTGAAAAACAGCGTTTTTCACCTCTTTTTGCTCCAAAACTCGATCAAAAACTCGTTTTTATGAAAAACGCGAAGAACAAACCCCCCTTATTTTTCAGAGATCTATCCAAAAACACAAAAATCCTTCCAAAATAAGATCAAATAAGCTCCAGATCTGAAAATTTTGATTGATACAACCAAGCTCTGATACCACTTGAAAGTCCCCAAATCTGCTTGTGTATCAATCAGATCCGTTTGATGGTGCGGAATCCCAATCAAACGGATGATTTCAGATCTAATAGAATAGAAGGAGAAGAAGAAGATGAATCTATGATGTATTCAAGATTGGAATGATGAACAATACACAAGATTCACACACACTTTCTTCTCTCTCTATATTCTCTCACACCTTAGAATACACACACTTAAGCTCCTTGGCTCTTTCCCTCACATGCACTCCTCACGCTATATATATATATATATATATATATATATATATATATATATATATATATGGACCTAAGGCCAAGCCCAAAATACAAATAATCCAATGCTAGACCGAAAACACATGGGTTTTCGGTCCAAGCTACAATTAATCCTATACCATTTTTCGGCCCAAATAATAAAAATATAGATGCCTAGAAAAGCAAAGTATAAACCCTATTTTTGACCCAACAGACCCGTATCCAGGTTTTTCATGCAATTGCCAGGTGTCACCACCTGGTCTTTCTACATAACATAATCCTATGGTCCGACATTGGTGCCTTCGACCCTTTAGTATAGTGTGGAGACTCACCTCTTAATCTGAAAGATCGATGAACAAGACACTGCTCTGAATATCAGCTCTATCGGTCACCTATTCATTGAAACATGACCAAACTTAACTTATAATCAATATACCCAAAATACCCCTAGGTCAAACTATTGGTCAAAGTCAAAGTCAAAGGCAACATTGTCAAGTGGGTCAGCTCGGTGAGTACGTTGGGCGTACTCAACAGGTACGCGGGGTATACTAAGCGTTTGACCAGAGTCGAGGCGTTGACCACGTACGCGCAGCGTACCCTTTGGTATGCCCAGCGTACGTGGCTGCCATCGTTTCTTCCCATTAAGAGCTTAATCCTTAAGCTCTTTCGTCCAAATCCAGATCTAGCCGTCAAATGATGTTCTTAATCATAAAGTTTCCAACTTTATGATCTTGCATGGCTATTAAGTGATCAATATCAAAAATCCCAATTTCTTAACTCTTTAAGACATACTAGCTCATGCATGGAAGGAAACTAAGCTCCAAGATACATTTTAATGGTTCCTAATAACTCCATAATGTATAAAATTTACAACTTTATCCATTAGAATGGTCCAAACAACCAAGATCTAGTTTTTAAGTCTCAAAGGGATCAAAAGTGCATCTTTTTCAACTTAATCCATTAAGTCCAAGTCTCCAACTTTTAGATCTAAATCAATATGATGTTTAGATGGATAAATTTTCCAACTTTATACATAACAAGGTCACAAGCTTTCAAGATCTAAACTTTATGAACTAAAGTGACCAAAAGATCATAACACCCAAAACTAGCTAGATCTAACAAATGCGTCATTAGGATTCAAGCTTTATACCTCTAGAAGAAAGATCAAGGTGAACAAAGTTTGGATCTACAAGCTCCAATGCAACCAACACTTCTCCAATGAGCTCCTTCATCTCCAAGATGCATCAAGAACACTCCAAAGCACTCAAGAACACCTTCTTTTGCTCACAAGGCTCAAACTAGTGTTAGGGGTTTTAAGGGAGGGTGTTGGAGAGGTGGAGGATGAGAATGGAATGAATTTGGGAAGTTAATGATCTTAAATAGGGCTCAAACCACGAAAATAGGGTTTGGGTTCTGATCGTGTACGCCCAACGTACTCCTGGTACGCCCCGCCTACCAGGGATGCCCAGTATGCCCAACGTACTTCCTGTACACCCATCGTACTAGAATAAGTCCAAAATTTTCCTAATATCTAACGGTCATAACTTCTTCGTTCCAACTTTTTTTGAAGAACTTTGTATCACCAGAAAGGTATTGAGGAGCTCTACAACCCTATCTAATTACTTTTTACTTAAAAGACATCGACCTAAAATCCTTAATTCATCAAAGAAGTCTGAAACACCACTTTTCCCATTTACCCTTTGACTCCAAAAGCACAAACCGAACTCCTGGATCACATAATCTACATTACCCACATCCAAATGGGTCTAAACCTCTCTTTCTCAAAAGCCCGAAGCCTTATGATACTTGATATTCGGGTCATGGCCTCGAATTATGAAACAAATCGAAACAGGGTGTTACAACTCTCCCCCAATTAAATAAGATTTCGTCCTCGAAATTACTCATTGCTACTTTCTAGTCAATCAGACGATCTGACTATATTTTCCAGATCCCTGTAAAAGTTGACCCTAACATACGATGGCCTTCCAATAATCAAACCCATCCTTATCAGAACTCACATACTAACGACGAACAAATCCTTGCTCCCGCTGACCTTAGCCATTAAAGGACAACCATCAGTATTCAGCTCAAATCCAGGAATCCAATACCTTATCTGACTTCGTGACATACAAAATCATTCTGAATCACAACTAATATGGCTCCACTACGCAATCTAATCCGAATGAAATCCTTACGACCCTAAACTATCCTGCTGAACAAACATTCACATTTTCGATCTATCCAAGATCTTTTGAGCTCCGAGCTGATCTTCCAATTATCTAAAGTGTTGGATTTCCGAGCGGTCGATCAAACCGACATCCTTTCAAACGACTGTACCACGAGACTCTATCTAAGAGTCTGTTTGGCAAAGCTACTCAAACCTTCTTGTATATGAGGCTTCAACAACCCTTCTGTTCCAACCAGGGATAATATAACCAACCATTGCACTAATGCAACATAACCTACTTTGCTCTAAATAAATGCTACACACCCAACTGTAGTCTTATATCGCGACTGGCCCCAAACGGCCGACCACCCTCCTCAATTTACTAATGATATGGCCTTCCCACGGTCACACGACCGATCCTACCATGGTATAATTCCACCTAGAGGAAACTATGAGCCTAAGCATAGCTCCTCAACATCCTTCCAATTGCTCATTGACCAGGTGAATGCTACGGGCCACCCCGTAGTCCTACAACACTACTATACTATCTGCCAACCTAGTGAATGCTACAGACACCCCACAGTCGTACAACACTTCTATCGCTACCTGCCAACAAAATAAATCATGGGTCGATGCCTCATTCGACTATACCCCAATCAGGTATTCAGATCATGCTTCGAGTCTCAGAGCCTTTATCAGACAAGAACATGAAGAGAGGCTCTATCACAACCCTCAACCCGAACCTAATCACATACCCACCATGCGCCACCATTGATGCACAAGGTAACCTGAAATCTCATTCCTTGTGCAATCCCTTAGTCCAAGTGGTTCTCCCCCACTTGGACTCAACTGCGCTCTTCCAACCACGAAATTGATAGATTTCCAATCTATCTCGCAACATGACTACTCGAAGTTTTAGACAACCTGAGCTCGCAAAGTACTAGCGTTCCATTACTAGCCACTACAAGAGAACACACACTTTCCAAAACTGAAGGAATACTCCCCAAAATCTCAACAAGCTCAATATTCTTGAGCATTTTCTAATCAATCCACTATAAGTCCTCGGTGACTTTATCCGATGACGAAGCAAAAAAATCTCAACTATCGAAACAGGTACCCAACCAATTCAATGACCTATATAGTAATTCCCATGTGAACCTGCAAGTGACCACACTTCAAAGGTCTGAACTTGATAATTACCGATATTACACCTACGATCAAACCAATTCCTCATCGCCTCGTATCCTCGAAAGACCCCTACAAATCCTGCATTTAAAACCAACATGTCCACCTTGGGGATTCCTTGAGATCCGTTCTGATACCACCAAAGATTGAATCGACTACTGGTCTTCTCTCACTTAAATCTTGCTCTGACGGTGGTCAATTCCGCCCACATTGAAATCCAAAACTGGCTCACCCGAATATCCTCTAAGCACGGCTCTCGGTATGCAAAATGGCATATGAAGATTCTCAAAATAAAATGTCTAGACCATCATGAGGAAATTTTTAATTTATAGGTGAAGAATTAGATAAACCACACATAGAGTCTCACATACAACATACGATCACAAGCGTAAATAATAAGAGCATGAGGGAAAGAAGACAACACATACCTGTGACGTTAACTGGTGGAACTCTAATCTCCTCGGCCTGTGACTGCAATGCTCGACTCCTCACCACGGGAACATCCACTCTGCCCTCGCGACCATCAACAATCCTCAGAGTGGTTGGAGCAGGTGCCCTCACTGCTCCCCTCATTAACTTCGTACATTTAGCCTTCTTGCGGCCACTTGGTTGTACTTGAAACATAACAGACTCGTCACCTGGGGAAAATTTATGTTGACATGACCAAGCCTGTCACACTTGTAGCAACCCGAACCTCTAGATCAACAAACTCCATCATGCTACTTCTTTCACGTGTTGTACTGACCTTGGACCTGATGGCCTCTCACTCGCTAATCAGAAGTCTTAGGTCTCTGTGTAGCACATCCGACTGTCTGCACCTATTATGGCTTCCTCTTCCCAAGCTTCTCCAAATCAATCTCCTGCTCTCGGGCTCTAGCTATTATGTCCTCCAAATTCCAACAAGCTTAAAAGCTAAAAAACTCCCTGATATCATCTCACAACATATCATGGTACCGATTCTTCTTCATATCCTCGTCTGCGGCATACTGTGGAACCAAAAGAGCCATCTCCCTAAATTTGGCGGTGATCTCCGCCATAGTCTCAGTCGTCTGGAGAAGGTCCTGAAACTCCCTCGTTAACTAGTGCACTTCAGTATCTGGTGAAAACTCTGCCCTAAACCGGGTCACAAACTCATCCCAAGTCATCGTCTCAATGGCCTCACCTCTTAAAGCGAAGTCCACCTCCTCCCACCAATATTGGGCTTTGTCTTTTAAAAGACAAGAAGAAAATCTAACCTTCGACCCCTCAAAGCAGAAGCTCGTCCGAAAAGCATTCAGCATGTCCTCTAACCACCTCCTACTAGTAATAGGGTCCTTCTCCCCGAAGAACTCGGTAGCTCCACAAGCACGGAACTCGCGGAAAGAAAGAGTGTGAGCCACCACCATAGCCAAAATCTCTATGTGGAATGTGCCCCGATGCTCATCCATAATCTCCATAATCCCCTCCTTGGCCGAACCAAAGATCACAAGAGTCTGCTCCAAAATGTTGCAGGTAATCTCTGACGAGATGAAGTCTCGCATCTGCTCATCCATCGGTTCAGTTCCAACACCTCAGCCTGAACCTCCTCCACGTGTGCTCATCAATTTCTAAAAAGCAACCATGCAAATAAATCAGAATATACTCAAAGAATCCTCATCCTACAGGCTTTCTAGATTCTCTGTGACTCCCCTTGATTCGAGTATCGATCCTATGTTTTAAGTAGTGCGGGCCCAATACTACCTTCTACACCTATCCATAATTTCCTCAAGATTTATACCAAATCCTGCAAGTCACATTCTCAAATCGATACTCTAAGTACTCGCTAAACAGCGCACAAAACCGGCTACAATTCCTAGGTTCTCCTAGGTTCCCAACCTCACCATAACGTCAGCTGCTGAAGAACTCCCACTAATTTTAGCTAACTACTTCATGAACACAATCACATGCCATAAATCTTAGATAATCCTTCGAGTAAAAGACTCAAATCTACAATGGTTAGACTCAAACGAGAGTTGTGTCATAGAGTCAAATCTGTTAATCTGAGATTATTTAACCTTTGCAAGATGTGACTTAACATATTCACTACAAATCACAAAGCAAGCACCATTCGTGCAGTAACACTCCAAGCTACAGAAAAACCAAAAGACATCTGAAGCTCACTTACTATAACCCATGCTAGGAACTTCCAATCTTACTGCCAGTTGCCTTAGGCATGCAAATTATACACAATACAGGATCAAATAGATTGTCGAATGAAAGACTCTACCCTAGGATGACAACCATACAAGCAACAAGAAATAAGGACAAATAAGTCATTCTAGGACTATATGATCCTAACCGTATACAATTTTTAAAGCATACACATAGCAATTATTGCTACCATTACATATTCCCCAATCTACCATAACATCTAATGCTTCCTAGGCTATACGGCATCACATATCAGGCCAATCTGTCATTCAATTCCTATAGGTATCCTTAGCCTTATCCTAGCATCCAAACATTCATATCATATAACATATCAACGTGTATGGGTATTATGGGAATCACTTACCTAAGCTCGGCCAATTGCACGCATCACATCCCCTTTTACTTTACTAAAGTCTTTTTAGATTTTTTTCTTTTAAAAGATTAACAACTCCTTAGGTTGAGTTCAGTCACACCCGAGAGTGTTCCCGAATCCCTCAAACCATGGCTCTGATACAAACTTGTAACTTCCCAAAAATTCATAGTAAAATTTTCATTTCTAAAACAATAAACCATACACACGAGTTGTTCCAAAACCAATCAAAGTGAATATATTATTTAAACATCAGAGTAAATATTGAAAATTGCCAATGCGGAAAACTCTGGTGGATGCGGTGCAGTCACGTCGGGCCCTTCCCGTTCATACCAGAAGTACGAGAAACAATAAACATAGAACCATAAGTACAAAGGTTATTAAGTTTCCCCATAGTACCACATACCATACATATAATAGAGATTGTTATGTGCCATCAATATTCTTCAAATTGCCATTATGCCATGAGCCAAACCCTAGGTAGGGGGCCAAACCCTAGGTAGGTCTCACAGACAAGTGCCAAGAGCCACCTCCTGGTCTTCCAGGCAAGTATCACAAAGACAACTAGCATACTACATATAACTGCCAAGGTCCAAACCCTAGTCTTGCATATAATTTGTTGGGAGCCGTATCCAGGTCTTGCATGCAATTTCCAAGTGCCACCACCTGGTCTTTCTACATAACATAATCCTATGGGTCGATATTGGTGCCTTCAACCCCTTAGTATAGTGACAAGTCTCACTCTTAATTTGAAAGATCGTTGAATAGGAAACTGCTCTGAATATCAGCTCTAACGGTCACTTATTCATTGGAACATGACCAAACGTAACTTATAATCAATATACCCAAAATACCCCTAGTTCAAACTCCTAGTCAAAGTCAAATTCAAAGTCAACCGGCTCAACTCTGCGAGTACGTTGGGCGTACTCAACAGGTATGTGGGGCGTACTCAACCGGCTCAACTCCGAAGGCTTATGATACTTGATCTTCGGGTCACGGTTCTGAATTATTAAACGACTTGAAACAAAGTGTTACATAAATGCTCACTCCTATTGTAATGTACCTATTTATGAACATTGAATACAGTCAACCAGTATCTCTACAAACATTCTTTTTGTTCTATGTTTATTACTTTGAGTTATTCATTATTTTTAATTACTTTGTGCATTAAATACAAGTTAATATTCATGTCTTTGATCGATCACACTTAAATTGGAACTTACTTTTTTCAGTCTTATTAGTATTCAAATTTTATACTCTCATAATTAGTATCAAAACCTCAGTGGTTATCCTTTGAATCCATTTGATGATTTGACCATATTATCATTGCTTAAGAACAACCAAACCGGTGTTCATTTGCATATCTAAAGTCTACTAGATACAAGTTTTTCATATATACCACTATCTCTCTTAAATTTTAAAACTTAACAATGGCTAATCCTAATCAACCTTTGTATTTAATGCGTATACCACTGTCGCTCTTAATTTTTAAAACTTAACAATGGCTAATCCTAATCAACATTTGTATTTAATGCATATATAGAACAATATGGGTTGCCCTACACCAGCCCCATTATTGGTGGTTGAGGAATATGATCATTGGAAGATAAAAATATAACGTTCTTTAATTTCAAAAGAAAATCTAAAGATCTGTAATAGAAGGTCCTCATGTACGTATTTGAACCGTGATAAGAGATGTGGGTGCTCAACTTCATGGACAAGAAACGTATATCAGTGCACAACTCACAACTCTTCATATTGAGAAGATGCATGCAAACGATCTTGCCTTCTTAGATATGATCTTTGGTATTCCTCCATATCTGAGCAAACACATAAATCTATGTAAAAGTGCTAAGGAAATATGGGATACCCTTAAGAATTTATTGGAAGGAATTTAAAATGTCAACGACAAAAGATTAACATCTATTTTTCGATGACTGTGAAACCTTCATAAGTATTCCTGGAGAATCTATTCTTGCTCCATCCAATAGATATTGTATTTTGGTGAAAAATCTCACTACCCATAGAGTCTCTAGGATTCCCATTGAACACAACCTGAAGTTCATTAATAGTCTGTGTAAAGGTTGGGGTAACGTCAAATTATGTCTGCAAAGTAATGGTCCCTTGAAA
Source organism: Lactuca virosa (assembly GCF_052849685.1). Lineage (NCBI taxonomy): Eukaryota > Viridiplantae > Streptophyta > Magnoliopsida > Asterales > Asteraceae > Lactuca > Lactuca virosa. Next base: position 299,467,701 of record NC_136429.1, on the reverse strand, counting down.
AGGTTGAATCCTTTTCAAATTTTTGATGAACTTCGAGGTCATGAATCCAATGTGGCACAAAATTTGAGGGAAATATCAGGTTTCCCACTTACACTTGTCAATTTGACAAGTTATACCCCACCAAACTATGTTCCGAAGGAACCACATCCTCGGGATTCATATGTTCGGACTTCAGATGATTCTTTAATCCTAATGAGGTTTCTAAAGATCAAGCCTTTCAATATATGGTTTCTGCATTGACCATGAAATACAAGATAAGACCCCATCCTTGGATGAAAAACAACTAAAAACCGATCTACCAAGCCCCTCACCAATACAACCATCAAGCATATCAGGTTTCCCACTTACACTTGTCAATTTGACAAGTTATACCCCACCAAACTATGTTCCGAAGGAACCACATCCTCGGGATTCATATGTTCGGACTTCAGATGATTCTTTAATCCTAATGAGGTTTCTAAAGATCAAGCCTTTCAATATATGGTTTCTGCATTGACCATGAAATACAAGATAAGACCCCATCCTTGGATGAAAAACAACTAAAAACCGATCTACCAAGCCCCTCACCAATACAACCATCAAGCATATCCTAAACCATCCAACACTCATCAAACCCGCACTCCCTATCAACCAAATCTTCTGGCAAACCATTCCTCGGATTCTCAAACCCATATGATACCACCAACAACCAAACAATAAATCATTTTCCATAAATGTGGTCTTAGAAACCATTTTTTAGGGATTGTCAATCTGAAAGACCTATGAAACCAACGATAAAAGACTCAGCTTACTATGCCAAAAGGAAAAAAGAACTAGCTGAAAGCGAGAAGCTTTTATGGCCACTGTGTCAAGGGATGTAGAAGGTTACTGGTCTTCTAGGGATGAGAAAGAAAGTGGGGGTGAAAGGAATATGTGTTGGATAAGGTGTCTAAGTCCATAACTATATTTGGTATGTACTTGACCCGAGAGTAGCATGGTCCATTTGGGTTGCACTTCACCGGAACAATTTGAAGGATGGACTTTTGAGAAGAGGATAATTATGATTTATTAATATATTATAAGTTCTAATATATTAATATGAAATCATATTATTTAATTAGTATTGATCAAGAATTAATTTGGAATTAATTTTGTGATCAAAAGAGACTAATTAAATATAAGGGGTTGATTTGGTAAATCATTCATTATCATCATAAAATACATGAACATCAAGAATTTATGGCCGTAAACCCTTGCATGGCCGTAAACTCTTGTGTTGTTGGATGTTTTGGCCCTTAAACTCCCTTACATTCGAGCCTAGAATCGAAAGCACTTGTTGAATGCTAGATAGGACCATAAAACACCTCGTTTGCAAGTCCTCCCATGAGTGTACGGCCGTAAACACCTTAACCGTACACTCTAGGGTCGTATACTACCTTAGGTCGTAAACACAATGGCCGTAAACTCCATTGTGTGTCCGTAAACCCCTTAGATGCAATCCTTTGTGATTACAACACTTCCATATAAGTGTTTCCTAGTTCCTAAGCTGAATCTCTATCATGATTAGTTGCTTATACACTAATTATATCCATATATGTGTCATTATATGCTATTAGGATCCGTTTGTGTTCAAGACTTCACTTGACACTTAACATCCTATATCGATCTTACATTTGAATAACTTACTACAGCTGAGTTCATACCCCCGTATTTGCGTAGTTTTTACTGTTTTAAGGGGGGGGGGGAATACAAGTCTAACACAAAGATTTTTGTGTTATAAAAAAATGGTTTCAAATATCTTATCAAAATGGATTTCATTATCAAAAATGGATTTCAGTTATCATCAGATTAAATGATTTTTCAATGACTATTTCAAAATGACATCAAGTCACCAAAATATATTTCTCAAAATATAAACTTCTTTTAAATGTTTTTATAAACTTATATTTCTCCCAGAAATCATACTTGTATAAATATATTTATATAAATAAGATTTAAAAGGCTTAGGACTGATAACCCACTTTGGTTCCTTTTCCTTGTTTGGATGTGGGATTATAAGTATCAATTATTTGTCTGAGTGTCAATTAAATTTTACTTATATATATTTGTATATGTATACAAGTATAAAAGTTAGTTCATTAAGTTTTAATTACCCTTTGTAAGATGTTGAGCAAGGGGTTGCATTCATGAATACTCAGTATCAGTTCATAAAGTACATATAAATTATAATAGGTATAATTTATGATTCACAAAACATTATTCACGATTCTAGTATACTAAAGTACAATGTTTTACAAGAACAAAGGTTTAATTCAAAACTAATGAAGAGTATACATCTCTCAGATACATGTTAAGAATACTAATTCAAGAACATACAGTCAATCATTTATTTCAGAACGATTGGGTTTTTCTTAACTATTATACATGTAACGTTATATGCTTTTATGAGTCAAAGGTTGTTTAATTTATTTAAACAATATAGTAAAGTACTTATATTATAACCAGAATCTCCAGTCGGGGATCGAAACAATATGTGTATAGATCTATATTGGGATTGACAACCCCACACTCGGACTGCTAGCTACAGTCAGACATACACGCCTGTGAGTGACAGATTGTTATCAACATGTTTTTAGCGCATTCATAGCATTGGGTCAGGCCATCTAGTCAGTATGGTTATAATAACTCATATAAATATATTAACAATACGTTAGTGTATAATTAACTAAACTTAAGTACATTTTCAAAGTACTAGTTTACAAGATACAATTTACAGTATTACATTACAGTTTACAATAACAGTTGATAAAATCAGACATACTCTCAGATACAAATTTACAAAAGGATTACAAATACAGAACATTGATTTACAAATAGAACAGTTTTATGTATCAAAAACTACTTTTCATATACAGCAGAAAATATAGGATTTTCTGGAATAGCATACATATTCAATAAACATGAAACATTCTTTCAAACATAAATACGTATGCACTCACTCAACTTTATGTTGATACTCTCTTTTCAGATTACTTGTATTCTCAGGGAATCAGTAGACAGGTACTCCCCGAGCTTTTGAGAAGATGGTGCTATTTATGTCTTGTCTTCTTCTTTTGTATAACTATTTGGTTTCAATATACTATGATGAAACACATGTAAATACTTATAGTTTTTAAATACAGTGGTTGTTTGTACTCCAATTACTATAATACATGTGTTGTGATACTATAAATGAAGTCCTCCACCCCCGGACGTTTCCGCCGTCTGGTTTGGGCGTGTGACACCTACCTTGATCCAAAGTTTTAAGAAAACTTTCAACAACTGGATCGCAAATAAATTGACTAAAAGATACACATTCCTGGCTATCAATTAGACCCACACTCTTAGTAACATTTTCGACAACAGAATTTAAATTCATGGCCTCTTCTTTATTACATCCACTTCCATTCCCTTGTTCATCATCTTCATCATCATCACCTTTACCTTCAACATGATTTTTACCAATATTGCCCTCATGTAGACCACTTCCATCCCCCTGACCACCAGAACATTTCCCTTGATCATAATCTTCAACATTTTCATCATCATTAAGAAAATCATTCCCATAATCTTCATCCTTAACTTGAACAAAACCAGGTGTTAATATCGGTTCTTTATATTTTTGTGAAACATAATGGAAATCAAAACGTTTTGTGCTTAAATCTTCAACAAGAAATAATAATTGTCAATTTTTCAAATTTTGACTTTGAGGAAACTTCAACACTCTCTCATCTATCTTTACAACAAGATCCTTTTTCAAATCCTCCATCTTCTTATACATACATGAAATTTTACTTTCATACACCTACATAAGAAAAAAGATACTTACAACTAAAATACTTAAACATAAAAAGTCATAAATGAATAAACTAATTAAATCATAAATGAATAAAACTATAGAATTACCTCCACATCACTAACTTTATTAACATCAAAATCTTCTTCATCCTCATCACATAAATCCTCTTCACCATCAGATTCAACCTCATCAGCACCAGATTCCTCCTCATTATACTCAGATTCTTGAAATTCTTCTTGAACATATGCTTCATTAACATGTCCACATCCAAATCCTCCATTCTCTTTTAAAATATCCTCAAGAAACCTTATCTTCTCTTACGTCCAATAAAAAACAGTTGGATGTTTACGTGTGACTTGCAAATGATCAAACTTGAAAGTATCCACATACAATAACTACAAAAAACATATATAACATCATAACATATATAACATCATATATATGATTTTGATGTGTAATATATAATTAAACAAAAATTATACTACATAATCATATATGATTATATGTAAAAAAATCATATATGATTTATTATAAAAACAAACATATTTTTACAACTAAAAAGAATAATAAATATCAAAAAATAACTCACGTACCATAAGGTATGTTGCTGGTCCATAAAGGAAAGAAGATTCTTTCTCTGGGTTGTAAACCTTCTTCGTCCTTACCAAACAATCCATAATGTAATCGCACCAGTCAATGCTACTTAAATCAGTATCTCTTCTGATTAAATACAATGGATTCAGATTACATTTACCCATGCTTGTAGACTCACAGAAAGTATAAATAAAAAGAACCAAAAAATTGATTCTGAAGTTTTCATCCGCAACACTAGTTTGAACAAGTTCATTCTTTAGCTGTTTCAATCTCAATTTATCAATATTTTCATACTGTTTCTTTCACTCAAACATACAACTCTCTTCATTATTCTCTGAAATGTAATCCATGTTTGAAAGTAATGACCCACCAAATGGTAATCCTAACATCTCTTGAACAAACTTACTATCAACACTAACTTCACAATTATCAAACTCCACCTTCAAAGATTCAAAATTAAAATGATCAAGAACATAACAAACAATCTTCAACGGTACGTCAATCATCTTCATCCCTAACAAACTCCCAAATCCCATAGCCCTAACACAATCCTTCCGTTCTCTACTTAAACCTTGAATAACACCCAACAATTACCCGCGTGAGCATCTATTCTTCAATGAAGGAAATTCTTTTATAACAACAGCTTTTTTATCTTTCTTTAAAACTTTAGTTTCTCTCTTTGGTTTCTTTGAAGATCCAGGACGACTCTGAAAATCTGAATCATCTTCATCAGATAGTTCACATTTCTTACTTACAGTTTTGACCTTAACCCTCAGCTTCACTTTTGGTTGTTCAATAACTGTTTTTTGGATGTCTTTGAACGTGTTTGCGACACCTCATTCGCCTTTTCTCTTTTGGAAAATGACCGCGTCTTCCTTGAACTATCTACATTCCCTTTTTTAACTACAATTTTCATTACAAACATAGTAGTAGTAAAAAATAAAACATACATTTATCATTACTATTCACTAATGATTATAAACAGACGTATAAAATCATTTATGATTAGAACAATAAATAAAAATACAACTAAATGTTATATACAATCCACTTAAACGAACCACAAAATCAGTTATTATTACAAAAATAACTTTATATTCATGTTTGATACATAAAAATACATTTATCATTACTATTTACCAATGATTATAAACAAACGTATAAAATCATCTATGATTAGAAGTAGAAATAAACATATAACTAAATGTTATGTTCAATACACTGAAAAAATCAAAAAATCAGTTATCATTACAACAAATAACTTCAAACATTAAGTTATATGTTTATTTCTACTTCTAATCATAGATGATTTTTTTTAACTGTATCTTCGGAAATAACAACACTTCTACCGCATTCGATATTTTTCTGATTTTTGAATTTTTTTTCGAACATAGTTTCTTTTGAAATCCTTATCTGTGAAAATATAAACAAAAACCACCACAAACAAACATAATAAAAAACATATCAACTCTAAACGGGACAATCATCAAAATCAAGTTAAAATGACGAAAAACCTACTGAATCAAAACAAAAAACATCATTATCAACATAAAACGACAGTTAACTAATTAATAAAAACATGCATTATCAATAAAATGAAAAATAACTCGCATTCTAACCTTTCATTTCGATTAACGAAGATGCAGCTTCGTTTATATTTTCTCTTGAAGACATTTACTGATTTCTCAATAACAGGTAAGAAACGAAAACTAGGGCAAAATGTGATAAAGAAAGAAAAAGAGGGTTTCCTGAGAGTTCGAAGTGAGACTTTGATCGAGAAAGAAAAGAAAACAATAGGCGGTTACAGTATCGTAGCCTGCAAAATTTATATCAATCTTTGTAAAATTACAACAATAGCCCCACAATCGTAAATTAACGGCGTTAGTTTAATAAGTTACCAATATAATTACAAATATGTCACCGCATACTTTCAGAAACAAACATAAGCACATCAAACGGTTATACACATATGTCACAATATCTAATTTTTTTTTTATCTTAGAGGAACCAATATATATATATATATATATATATATATATATATATATATATATATATTAACGGAAAATTCTATTGGAAACCTGCCGTTAAAGGCTAACATTGAAAAATCATTGATGAAATTAGCGAAAGACTTAATAACCGAATTAGCTTGTCAAAAAATATTTTGGAATTAGGTTGTTTCTGTTGCGGTTTTGTCGGTAATTACCATCGCTGATTATTTTTAAATGAACAATTTGTTTGTTTCAACCATAGTCAGTAATATAATTAGCAAAAAACCAGTCTATTAGATGCTTATCCTAGTGTTAATAAATTTTGTTTGTATATATAAAAAAATTATATTAAATTATTTAGATGATAGTTTTTACTTTTTACATATTCTTTTAAAAATCAACGAAAATTATACCAGACGCTGAATAATATAGCACTAGCTTTACTAGTTTAAATGGAAGTGATACCAAAAACATGGGCGGGTATAATCACGCATATAAAGACAATTCAGTCGGTTACAACTGTAGTATCGACTCAAAATTAAACTTTCTCCAAACCCCAAACCCCATTCCTCATTACTCAATCTGTTTCTTCAATTACGTTGTCAGTTTTTTCTCGGCGACCTTGATGAAGGATTCTTCGATGTTCGCGCCAATAAATGAAGCGGCAGCTGAAAAAGCACGCCGTAACTTACCGGAGAACGTGATTGTTGCCGTGAAGGCGGAGGAGAAGGTCGTCTCAAAAGCAGCTTTGGCTTGGGCACTTACACATGTTGTTCATCCCGGCGATTGTGTTATCTTGCTTGCTGTATATCCCGGTGTCAAATCAAGTAATTTATGCTTGTTGAGTTGTTTCATCATTGACTCTAGTATTTGCTTTTGATTTCTAATCGAGGGTTTGGGGTTTCGATTAGGATCTCAGTGGGTGGTAATTTTGTGATTCTCAGGTCGGAAATCATGGAGCTGGCGGCGGTTGAGTGGAGATTGCCGGAACAGTGTCGACTGTGCTAATCTTAATCTTCCTGATCGGATATGTCAAATCTCGGAATCATGTTCACGAATGGTGCTCCAATTTCAAAATCAATTCGAGGTATTGTATTTATATGCCATGTAACCCTCTTTCCTCTATCGCAGTTAGATCTGAAATGTGTCTGGAATCTTTTTGCAGTTTTGTTTTTTTTTTTGTTTAATTTAATGAAAAAAATAAATAATAAACTTCAAATAATATCAATCTAAACACTTATTTACCCTTTAAAAATATGAACTTTGTATTAACTGAATCAGAACAACAGATGAACAAAAACAAGATCTATTGAAAAAGATGAAATAATACCCCCTTTTATGGAGTTTGAGCGCGACTATATATGGAATCTGGATAATCTTGTCAGACATAAAGGTTAAAAAAATGAAATTGACTTATTTTAACGAACTATATACATTTTCTCCAGAAATTTCACTTTCCACCCCTTTAGTTTTAATCTTTTAGCTCTAGTAACTTTCAACATCCAACTTCCTTTCAGCTTTATACCCTTTATCCACCTTCCTTGCATTTCAACCCTAACAGCTATTTGACTTTTTGAGTGAAACCCTTTTCCTTAACAATACAACTGCAACAATTTACTTCATCGGCTTTAGTACCTTAAAAAACCCAACACCACAATTAATTTGGTATTTTTTGTTGGTTATTTTCATAACCAAAACATAAAACGCAGAAGCGTAACTTTAGATCTCTATTTTAAATCTGATTACAAGAAACTAAACAAGAAATAATACATATCTTCTTGTGTTGAGATCTTCAGATCTGATGAGTAGGGTTGGTTTTTCAAGCAATCTCAAGAACTCTCTGTAAAACCCTTTAGCAATAAGAAAACGAATTTTGATGAGTGTATATGGTATTGTGGATGTGATTCACTTCACGTATTTATATAGATGGAGATATACCCGGATTTGAAAGATTTTATGGATTTAAGAGATTGTGAGTCAAATCGGAACTCAACCTACAAAATAAGCATGGAAAGTGTTTATGTTAATTTATTAATAAAATCAGTCCATTAACAATTTTATATAATTTCCATAATAATATAAAATTAATGATAACATTATTTATATATACATTTATTAGTGGTCCCAAAATATCCAATATTTTTAACTTCTTTACCTCAAATACAAGATTGGAATTATATTATTTTTAACTTCTTTACCTCAATTAATGAAAAATTCACTTCAATTGGATCAGGTGATGGTGCAAATCAAGGTTGTGCCAGCTTTCCCTTCGGGAGCTGTGGCAGCTCAAGCAAAGTACAATGCCGCCAGTTGGGTCATACTGGATAAGTAAATAGAAGTAAAACTATCATCTCATTTTTTTTTTTTTTTTTGTTATTTTCATTTTTCTCTCCAAACGTTATTCTTTCAACTTATGTAACTAATGTTTTTTCATTACTAGGAAACTAAAACAAGAACTTAAACAATGTATGGATGAATTACAATGCAACATCGTAGTAATGAAAGGGTCAGAACCAAAAGTCCTTAGACTCAATTTAGGCCACTCAGATGACCTTCAAACCCCGTATTTTTCAACAGTTTCATCACCAAGTGTCGACCCTGAAACACTCTTAGGCCATGGAATAAATCATTCTACTCCCGTCAGTAGTCCAGAAGAAACCTCCGTTTTTTCTCCACAACCATCTAACAAAAACCTTTTCCTTATCTACAAACAAAACCCACTTTTCGAAACCCTAATTAAATCAAAACTCAAAAAACCCAACAACCAAAACGACAAACTTATCCCAATCGACTCTTGTAGTGAAAAAATCATAACTCTCTCACTCATCCCAAGACATAATTACAATGAAGATAGTTATAATTCGGGAATAAGAGAAGTCGTTTCTTTAGGTAAAACTTCATCACTACCACCTCCATTGTGTTCCCTTTGTCAACACCAAGCTCCTGCCATGGTCAAACCTTTGCGACAGTTTTACTACAGTGAGCTTCAAGAATCCACAGATGGGTTTTCTGAATCAAGCTTTGTGGCAGAAGGTGAATTGTGGGTTGTTCATCGAGGGGTGTTGAAAGACGGGTTAGTGGTTGCGGTCAAACGGTCAAAGCTTTATGGGTCTGATAATGATGTGGATTTTTGTAAGGAGGTGAGAGTGTTGAGTTGTGCACAACATAAAAATGTTGTGTTGTTAGTTGGGTTTTGCATTGAAGGAAATCGAAGGTTGTTAGTTTATGAGTATGTGTGCAATGGCTCCCTTGACATCCATTTACATGGTATATATCTTATTTTGAGTAAATTACATTTTTGGTCCTTGAGTATAGCTGATTTTTTCAATTTTAGTCCTGAGATGTTTTCTTGTGAAATTTTTGTCCTTATTTAACGATCTTGGTCCCTATGTTGTCTAAGTTAACAACCTTAGCTCTTACGTTTTTTTATGACCGTTTTGCCCTTGGAACAAAACTGATATAAATAGTATACCACATGGGCCAAATTTGTAACGAGAATTCAATTTTGGTCCCAGGAAATTTTCACTTGTAACTTTGGTCCTTATTTTGAAGTTTCCTAATGAAATTGATCTCCATGTCTTTTTTTTTTTTTTTTTTTTTTTTAATGACTGTTTTACCCATGGACCAAAATTGTATAAATAGTATCGTTTCTATGCAGAAAATCTCATTATTTTGGGAAATTTTTTGATAAAGTCTTAATTTTTTTTTTAACAGAAAAATCTCAAAGTCCTAATGTTTACTTTAACAAGAAATGACAGATTATGGTGTAGAATTAAATAATCGGAACTTTTCTATTAAAAAAACGACTTTATAAAAAAATTTCTCAAAGCAACGAGACTTTTCTGATAAAACCATAGGGACCAAATTTGTAAATTTCTCATTTTTATCCCTATTCCACTCGTTCATTATGTTTTTGATCCCTGGCATAACAATATTTTGGCCCAAAACCATAAAACCAAGAATTCAAAAAATGTAGTTTATTCAAATTTCTAAAATCTAGAATTTTGATCCATAATTTGATACAATTTCAAGATTAAATTTCATATTTGTTTGAATAAACAGAGAACAAGAAAACACAACTAGATTGGCCATCACGTTTGAAAATAGCAATTGGAACAGCAACAGGATTACGTTATCTTCATGAAGATTGCAGAGTGGGGTGTATAGTTCACAGAGACATGCGTCCTAAAAACATCCTCTTAACTCATGATTATGAACCTTTGGTAAAATATTCAAATTTATGTCACTTATAAAAAAAATATTAATTTATTAAATTAAAACCCTAATATGTGTTTTTATTCATCAAGGTTGCCGACTTTGGGCTCGTTAGCTTGCACACTGAACAAGACACATGCGATGAAGAACGAGTCATTGGAACTTCAGGGTATTAATTTATTAAATTAAAATCCGATTTTGTATCTCCTACAATTTTTCCTTTTCTTTTAATGATTTAACTAATAAATAAATATTTCAATCTATTGTAACGAAAATAATGGCTATATTGTAGGTATTTAGCACCAGAATACTTCAATGGAGAACCAATAACAGAAAAAGTTGATATATACGCATTTGGATTAGTATTACTAGAGCTAATCACGGGTATAAGAATAAGTGAACTACAATGTTACAAAGCACGTGATTTTTGGCATGATATTTATGCGTCACAAGAAATGGAATTTGTACATCTTTTAGCTTATAAGCATAAATTGGTTGACACGCGTTTAGGCTCTTATCAACCTTCAAATTTTCCTCCTGAATTGCATGCGATTGGTCATGCTGCCTCCTTGTGTCTTCAAAAAAATCCAGAATCTAGACCCTCCATGTCAAAGGTTTTTTTTTTTTTTTTTCTTATATATTTTTACTGTAGTTGTTACATGTTATTGTAGAGTAAATTATGAAAATGGTCCCTTTGGTTTTTGAGTTTTACCATGTCTAGTCCAAAATTGAAAATTCTTCGATTTGGTTCTTATTTCAAGGTTTTATATTGATTTTGGTCCTTATTTCATTGTTTCATCGATTTTGGTCCTCGCAACCTTGAAATAAGGACAAGAATCGATATGGAACTTTAAAAATAAGGGTGAAAATCAGACAGTCTTAGGGACCAAAATCGATATGAATGCTTGAAAAAGGACCAAAATTGAAAAACAAAATCAGTTTTGGACTAAACAAGATAAATTTCAGAAGGCACCGGGACTGAAATCGATGCGAAACCTTGACAAAAGGACCAAAAAAAAAAAAAAGGTTCAAACTTTAGACAAAATGCAATAAAAATTAGAAAGCATGGGCAATAAAATTGATATGGAACCTCGAAAAATAACCAAAACTGAAAGAAGGTTTAAGTCTTGGAATAAACACGGAAAATCAAAAGGGACAGGGACCAAAAATGATAGGAAACCTTGAAAAGGACCAAAACTGGAAAAAAAAATTACAATTTTAAACTAAACATGTAAAAATCAGAAAATACAAGGACCATTTTTTTACACTACTTTCATTGATATGTATCTTTTGTGATTTTAATTATATATTGAAATAACATTTTTGTTGATGTTAAAATTGGTAGGTACTTAAAGTGTTGGAGGGAGACACAAGAAGTCATTTGGTTCTAGACATGAACTTAGCTGGAAACAGAAGTGGGCACATGCAAAAAGCTGTTATTTTCAATGAGAAAATTGACAACATGGGGCACTATCGTAGACTGTCCTACTGAAATTGGCAACGTAATTTTATTTATTTGTGTATTATAATTATAATTATATCATCTTATTTTCATTTCTTTCTATTACAATTTTCAATTATTTATATATTTGTTATTTTATGTACAATTTTCAATTACAATTTTCAATTATTTATATATTTGTTATTTTCATTTCTTTCTATTACAATATTTGTTATTTTCAATTATGTACAATTTTCAATTATTTTCATTTCTTTCTATTACAATTTATATCCAATTATAATGTTGTACTTTCAATTGTTCTTTTATGTACATTTGAAAAACTCAACCAAATTATAAGAGTGAAAGTTGCTTTCGATTTACCATTGCATTACTATAATTGGTCAAATAGTTATAATTGGTCAAATAGTTTTTGAAAGTACAATGTTGTGATAAGATAAAACGAAAGTGAGATGCTATTATAAACAATTTAACGAAGTAGATTGTTGTATATTGGGAATTATATGTAAAGATTTTATAGATCACAAAATATTAGACAAAATCTTATGGCAATTTTATCATTACCGAAAGTTCGAATAACACACTACTATTCTTATACATTGTACCTACTTTTTTTCTTTTTTCTTTTTTTAAATCAAAATGTCACCTTAATTTTTTGTTCTAAAATATATTTAACATAATTTAATTTTCAAATTATTAAATTATATGAAACAATTCAACATTTTTTCTTTGAATTTGATAACTGTTTTCTTAAGTATGTTTTTATTTTTCTTACATGTGATTATTATGAAATAATTCAACATTTTTTCTTTGAATTTGATAACTGTTTTTATTAAATTATATGTTTTCATTTTGTTAAATATGTTTTATTTTTCCATGTAATTATCGATGATCGTAAGCTATGTCCTCCATCACGATCTCGAATGAAACTATCCATGGAATCGTGCGCCGTGTGAAACATAGGTCATCGCCGTTCTTAACCGAGACTCAGGTTAAGCTCCGTCTCGGAACCTTGTGGGGTTAGGAGTAAAACATCCCGAGGTTGGCGCATCTCATTGAGCGTGGAGAAGCATTGGGAACCCAAATTTCTTTCTTCGGAACCGTTTCTTCCCCCCGCCCGGCATAGCGCTTCGCTTCCGGTTCTTCGGAAGAATCAAGTGACTTCTCCCTTCTTCATTGATATGGGGGAAAGGAACCGTGTGCCGGTTGGGAAGCTAGACATCAAGTAAGTGGCTTGATGAGGATAACTAAGTTGACACGCTAGAGTTGGCTGCTGGCACAACAGGGTTTAGGGTCGATGTGTTTGACGAGGGCGTCAAATCCTATAATGGGGGGTGCAGGTGGGTTGCACCTGATCGCACATCGGCTTGGAAGGAGAACTAAACATTCCTTATAAGGAGTGGGGATACCTTCCTTATCACAACGCGTTTTAAAGCCGTGAGGGCAGCATATCCCATAAGAACTCTGCAGTTAAGCGTGTCCGGGCGAGAGCAATTCTGAGACCTCTATCCAAAACCATCCATATAATCATCGTCAAGATCATCCCGACGCATCGTTTAGGTAGCAAGGTATCGTTCTTTTTATGAATTCTCATTGTTATTTGTCATACATCATCATTATCATACGTTTAATATTAAAAGCAATCACCAATATCTGCGACAAACTATATTTACATTTTAGACCCCTAGACAATGTATGTCACTATACTACTTTATATCACATCACATTGTTACGAATAAAATTTGTAACCTACTGACACTTTTTAATAATTACAAACATATCGACACTTTATTACATTACAAATAATTACAATTCCTTCTGATTGACGTAAGCCATGACGAACAAAGAAATTATTGAGCACATTATTGAAGACACGTGTCCTTTCAGTGTGGAAGGAATTGTAATTATTTGAAATGTAATAAAGTGTCGGTAGGTTTGTAATTATTAAAAAGTGTCGGTAGGTTACGAATTATATTCGTAACATTGTGATGTGATATAAAGTAGTATAGTGACATAAAGTATGTAAGACCCTCCATAGTCTAGGGGTCTAAAATGTAAATATAGTTTGTTGTATTACATACGATTGAAATAATAATTGTAACCCGCTCTTTAAGGGCCTATAAATAGGGCTTTGCCCATACGAAATAAAGCAAGAGTTATTTGTGTGTTTAAGACTTGAGTTAACTCTCAATGTTCTGCTATGTTGAAATAGATTTCTATTCCTGGATAGCAGAGTCCTCTATCCAAAACCATCCATATAATCATCGTCAAGATCATCCCGACGCATCGTTCAGGTATAACGTTCCGATCCATCCTAATTTTTATTAATGTCATCGTATGAAGAAAATTTTGTATCAAATTTTCTAGGAGTTATTTGTGTGTTTAAGACTTGAGTTAACTCTCAATGTTCTTCTCTGTTGAAATAGATTTCTATTTCTGAATAGCAGATTCCTCTATCCAAAACCATCCATATAATCATCGTCAAGATCATCCTGACACATCGTTCAGGTATAACATTCCGATTCATCCTAATTTTTATTAATGTCATTGTATGAAGAAAATTTGGTATACAATGACATTAATAAAAATTAATATGGATCAGAACGTTATACTTGTACGATGCATCGGGATGATCTTGACGATGATTATATGGATGGTTTTGGATAGAGGACTCTGCTATTCAGAAATAGAAATCTATTTCAACAGAGAAGAACATTGAGAGTTAACTCAAGTCTTAAACACACAAATAACTCCTATAATTTTTCCATAATATATAGTATTTTTTCTAGAAAAGAAGTTTTTTAACGTGTGATATTTAAAATTATGTTTTTCTGATAATGTAATTTTTTTTCGTATAGCATTTTTATTAATATTATTTTTATTTATTAGAGCATCAAAAGTATATCCAGATTCATTTTTTTTGTTATTAATAATTATTGATGAATTTTTTATTTCTTAAGACATATTTAACAAATTAGTTTTGTTATCTTATCTTCAATACTTTTTATTTGTTCTTGTTGCCATCTTATACTATTATCTACTATATGTATTGCTTTAATATTAGATATAGTATTAATTAGTGATATGTTAGAATCTACTTTTAAATTCAAAAGAAATTTTGATACCAAATTTTCTTCATTACGATGACATTAATAAAAATTAGGATGGATCGAAACGTTATACTTGAACGATGCGTCGGAATGATCTTGATGATGATCTTGTTTTGATTATATGGATGATTATATGGATGGTTTTGGATAGAGGACTCTGCTATTCAGAAATAGAAATCTATTTCAACAGAGAAAAACATTGAGAGTTAACTCAAGTCTTAAACACACAAATAACTCCTGTTTTATTTCGTATGGGCAAAGCCTTATTTATAGGCCCTTAAAAAGCCGGTTACAATTATTATTGTAATCGTATCATAATACGACAAACTATATTTATATTTTAGACCCCTAGACTATGGAGGGTCTTACATACTTTATGTCACTATACTACTTTATATCACATCATATTGTTACGAATATAATCTGTAACCTACCGACACTTTTTTATAATTACAAACCTACCGACACTTTATTACATTACAAATAATTACAATTCTTATTTGTAAGGTAATAAAGTGTCGGTAGGTTTGTAATTATTAAAAAGTGTTGGTAGGTTACGAATTATATTCGTAACAATGTGATGTGATATAAAGTAATATAGACATAAAGTATGTAAGACCCTCCATAGTCTAGGGGTCTAAAATGTAAATATAGTTTGTCGTACTGCAATCATACGATTGCAATAATAATTGTAACCGACTCTTTAAGGGCTAGAGTTGGCTGCTGGGACAACAGGGTGGTGCCTTACCGCACCGTAGGCGGACGCATGGTAGTGTTCGTGGTGGTGCTTCAGGATTCCATTGTACTGCGTCCAAGTGTGTCCACGATCAGAATGAGCTTGTCGGCAGACCACTGCTGTCCCATTCTTGAGTGAACTGGAGCGCAACCATCTTATCCACTGAAGTGGGGTTTGTTCGTAGGCATGTATAGTTATTGTTGATGTTGGTAAATGTTCTATAATTTTTTTTTTCGGTTTTCTCTTCTTTGAATGTGAGTCATCATAAGTCATAACTATCATACCCATAAGTTTATTTTCATCCTCTCTCTCCAAATGCATTTATATCTTGTATTATTTTCTTTAACATGCACCAATGAACTATGATCCTCGGATGATAAAGAAAGAAAAGGTGGAATATGACAATACAGTCTGCTTGTGGGAATTATAAAAGTCAGCCCATTTCATCATCTGCATCACGTTCATCTTCCATTTATTTGCAATAGTTAGATGTGGCTAAAAAGAATTTGGTTGTTTTAAAATAAAAAAAGAGAAAAGTTTCTACATTTGAACACCTTTCATGGCATAAAGAGAAGAAGACTTATCTTAACTTCAATTGTTGCCAGAAAGAGAAGAAGACTTATCTTAACAACACAACTTATGCAAATGTTATTTCGATCTGCACCAAATATTTTCATTTCAGAAGATGATACTAAATACTGTGATACAATCACATACTATGTTGCTAAATTTGGTCTTGGTGATGCATGTAAGACTTCTAGAACCATTGGTGATCAAGGTCTTTTAAAAGTTATAGAAAGTTTTATTAATGTATCAAAGAGACTGGAAGACATGTTATTGAGGTAACAAAAATAATAATAGCATATTATTTTTTATGGTTTTAGTTACATATTTTAATGAATTATAAATTGATCAGGGTTGATGTTAAATCTGAATGCGATTAGTAGGTTTTAGGGTTGATAAAATAGGTAATATATTTTTATCTTTTTCTTCTGCTCTGTTGATGTCGTCTTCTCTTTTTATCCTATGGCTTGGATGAAAAGATAAAAAGGAATATAACACTTGTATGAACCAACTGAGTAATCCTTAATCACAGTTTTACCAACACGATCAGATCATGAGCCTTGTTGTAATGATATAACCTACAACAACAAACAAAAGAAACATCAAGAAATCCATCAGAAACTTAATCAAGTAAAAAGGTCACATTTCACACACTTGAATTCATACAAAACAGAAAAAGAAAGGTTGTGTAGCACAGATTAGAGAGAATCAGGATGGTTTCTAAGCACATTGTAAGATAAAACAAAAAAATTTATAGGAAAGATGTTAAGATATTTGAAGTGATGATTGAATTTCATGGAAGAAAGTATGAATTGAATGAAACTTACATTGGAGTAAGCAACCAATTTTGGAATCAAGTAATTGAAGTTCACTGAGACATATTAACAAACAATTGGTGTGCAAATCAGAATTTTTTCAATTCCACCACCAAAGATACCACTATTTATGATATCCTTCTATACCTTCTAACGTAAAGGGTAAAAACAATGGAAAACTTATACTCCTTAGTGATTGCATACCAGAGTTGTCAGGAAAATTTAGAAATATCCGAAGAACAGACGCTGAATTTCGTGCAGTTTCTGCTCCTCTTTCGATTTCGATTTCAAATTTTGGGGTTCGTTATTGCTCTCCACTAGTGTTGTTCGTTTGTCACTTGCACAGATGTAGGTGCAAGATTTTCATTGGCTTCGCTCGCTGATTAATTGTATATGGAGGTAACAATCCCAATCTGATTGTGTTAGATAAAGTGGGAGTTGGGATTAGGTTTCCTCAATCGGAGGTGATTTTTGAAGGATTATCGAGATTGTTTTGGATGACTGGTGATGTTTTTGGAGGGTTATTGAGATTGTTTTGGGTTTCGATTTGTTGGTGAAGCAGAGGATAAGAGGAAGGACGGTGGAGAAAACATGGAAGCATAAATTATGAAACGGGTGGCTGATAAAAAGAAATCTGGCTGGTGGAGAAGGCAATGGATATAGAAGATGATCAAAGGACGACGTGTCCGTTAATACAGAGGCCGAGTGAGAGGAACTAAAGTTGACAAATTCTAAAATTATGATAACAAAGGCCGAGTGAGAGGGACGAAAGTTGACAAATTCTAAAATTATGGTAATCAGAGTGAGAGGGACGAAATTTGACAAATTCTAAAATTATGGTGCTGAAAGTTTAAAATTGATAAACGGTACTATTCATAAGAGTTAGGGGATTTAATATATGTATATGATTTATATTTTAACTAACCAGATGATGATGATGACGACGACGACGACGACGACGGCGACGACGACGACGACGATGAGGATGATGATGATGATGATGATGATGATAATGATGATGATAAAACCTTCAAAAATGGTCCCTGTGGTTCAAAAATAGAAAATAATACCCTTATTTAGAAAATTAGAAAACATGGGTCGGTTATGATGATTACATGCATTGGTGGAATGCTTTGGTGGACGAAAACATGGGTCGGTTATGATGATTACATGCATTGAATATCTATAGTTCTTATCTATTAGTTTTAAATGCTTAATGCAATTCTCTTCCTGTAGGTGTTCTAGGAAGTTGTTAGGGTAGCTTAGTGGGTGTATAGAAGATAATAATTTTCCCTTCAAATAGTTAGATGTTACATTATCATTTATATCCTTTATATGGATAACATACAAACATTAGGATTATAATACCATGAATAATAAATCCTAAACCGGTGGCGGTCTGCATTTAGAGGATGAGGTGGTAGATGATGGGCTGGAGGGGTGGTGTTTGGAGGGAACAGTATTATTTTCTACTTTTCTAAATAAGAAAAAAATCAAAATCCTCAAAAATGGTCCATGAGGTGTGACTCTTGGGCATATGGATCTTTCAATCTCCCACTTGCACAAGACTCATCATAGATTGATATAGATAGTGGTGAACGTCTAGCAACATTTCATTGCTTCCAATAACACATAACGAAGAATGCTATTCCTCAAAATCCAATTCCCAAAATCTCAAAGCTACAATTGATTTATAAGGTGAGTTTATCAATTATCCATTTGTTACAGATATCCTATTGAACATGAGACTTGGATCACAATCATTCTCATTTGGTGTTCAACTTTGGGTACCGCGGCAGATGCCTAACTCTCAACACATAAGAGGAAAAAAATACCATATTGACTATATAAGCATATTGCATAGTTCACACCATACCTAGAAATGGCTTTTATAACTTCCCGGTTAAGGATCAACATTTGACCATATCAAAGCACCACACTTCCTACACTTAAGTCCCATTATGTATCTCAGGTGCTAAGGATACAAATATAGTACATTTTAATCAAGTATCACTCATAACTACTATCTATGAGATGATCTCGATACGGGTCTGTTCAATACCAGTTCTTTGACAAGTACCTATGAATATTGGTTACAACCATTTGCCTACTTTCATCTAATGAGAGTCAACCAATCCAATTCATATTAGCCTTACTTCATAATCCTCCCACAATTATAACTGACTATGAACTTTTAGAATAATGGAATTATTCATGGATTAAACATGTTAATATAGAACACAACAAGTATTCTTGTGAAGAACATATCCCAATATATCAAAACAATATATAATAGTTGTTGTTACAATCTTCCAATATACAAATACTAAATCCAAATCAAATTTCATTTCTAGAGTGTGATCATTCATACTTGGCTTAAGGAAATACTTTATTAATGGGCCTGTCTAAATTTAATTTGTTTGAATTATGCAGATACGATCAATCTCCATATTTAACTTTATGGTAAGTATAGTTAAATATCTTGGAGGATATGATTGGTGTTATAATGTGATTTATAGTCACTTATCTTGATTAAGTATACTCTTGAAGTCACAAAATATTTCTATGTGATCATTGAATGGTAGGACTCAACATAGTTTTTCAATGAACTCATTCATCCAATCATATTTGACTTCACTTTCTAAAGTAATGTATTTTGATTTTGTTGTAGACTGTGCTATTTTGTTTTTCTTGGATCTCATTCCAACAAAACTTACTCTTAATTCCATAATGAAGTCATAATCCAGTTATAATTCATAATTACATCTATCTTTTTCAACATCTTATGTATCTCTTTACATAAAGACATTCTTCAAAATTGATTATCTCATTTATATTCTCCCAATTCTTCTTAAGTACTCTTAGAATGTCCTTATAGTCATCCAATAACTTACCCATGTATCCAATTGGTATCTTATGATATGTTCATAGCATAATCATATACATGGTCTTCTGTATAATATGACATAAATGATAGATTCATTTGCCAAGCAAATAGAATATTAATCATTTTATCTAGCTCAAACCTATGTGCTAGGTACTTTTGAGCTAGGCTCAAAATGATGTCATGTGGCAATTCTAAGAGTCCTCCAAAGGAATCTTGTATCTTGATATATTTCAAGATATTGTCAACATATGCATAAGAATTTAAAACTTTAACATTCATCTTTATCTATCTCCGTAGATTTTACTTTTCCAAGAATGTATCTTGTTTTTCCTTAGTTTTTTATCTTAGAAACACTTTCCATGTCAAGGTGAAAGGGCCTTTCATAGTCAGAATGTAGTTTCTCATGATTAATATGTCTTGTTCATACAAGATTAGGAATATTATTATCGTTCCCACTAGTTCTTAGTAAACACAAATGTTATCTTCATTTTAATATAAAAGCATACCATGTATGGTTCTAAAGTCTTACATATTTTGTTAGAATAACATGGATTAAGAAAACCTTGAGGCTAAGCTATATATATATATATATATATATATATATATATATATATATATATATATATATATATATATATATATATATATATATATATATATATATATATATGGGAAATTACTAATCTAGCCATAATTGTTAATGACTTATCAAAAAATAGCCAAAAAATGAGTCTTAGCAAAAAATAGCCCACCAAATAGTAGTCAACATACAGTTGATTGCGGTCAACGTGCGTTGACTACTCTTTTTCTTGAAATCTACTATTTCGTGGTAATGGACTATTGTTTTCACGGCACGTTTACTTTTTCATGGCCCATTAGCCCAAAGTATATAATGGTTAATTTTTCAGATTAGGTCATTTTTCACTATTGTTTTTTTGGTTTGCCTACTGTTTTCTCTCAATGGAGCACCCGGAGAACAACCAGGTTTGTCTACTTTTCATCAAAATTTTACCGTGTTCGTGATTAGGAGTAGGTTTTGTATGTGGGGTTAAGTTTTTATTTGAAAAAAATCGAAAAAAATAATAATAAAACTGTAGGTTTCATACGAAACCTACGGTGTACAAGTGTCTAATGCACAGTTTGTGCAGTGTCGACTTGTACACCTACGGTTTCGTCGAACCGGAAGTATTTTTTTTTCGTTTTTTTTTAAATTTGATCCAACATGATCGGAATTTGATATATAGTATAATTTCATGATTTTTTTAAACTAAAAAAAAAGCGAAACCGTAGGTTTTTTTTGAAACCTACGGTGTACAAGCATTTAATGCATAGTTTGTGCAGTAAAATGTTGTACACCGTAGGTTTCCAAAAAACCTACGGTTTTATTTTTTTTTTTTGAAAAAAAATTTATAACCAATAAATAAACATTTGTATATTTTGTTGATGCTGTGATTTTTTTTTGAAAAAAAAAAATTAAAACCGTAGCTTTTTTGATAAAAAAGTAGATTAAACCCCAATACAGTAGACTTTAAAAAAAAACCGTATTTTTTCCCAAAACCGTAGGCTACGGTTTGGGAAACCGTAGCAAACCGAGAGGAAACCGTAGGTTTTAAAAAACCTACGGTTTTGTATCTTAGAAAGAAAAAAATTATATAAAACACGAAACAGTAGATGAATTGGCGAAACAGTAGACGAATATAGAAACCTACGGTTTCATGGGCTATATTTGGACATTTACTAATTTTTGGCTAAAAATTGCTAATCACTTCCTTAATTTGACTAGATTAGTAATTGCCCTATATATATATATATATATATATATATATATATATATATATATATATATATATATATATATATATATATATATATATATATATATATATATATATACAATCAACTTATACTTATAGTTAAACTAGACGAATTCCCGCGCGTTGCGCAGCGAAGATTAAAAATATATTGTTAAAATATTGAAAAATATATGTTTAAAATGATTATGTTATTGACATTAACTTTGAGATAATATATATATATATATATATATATATATATATATATATATATATATATATATATAGATATATATATATATATATATATAGATATATATATATATATATATATATATATATATATATATAATCTCAATTATTTTGAACAATAATATTCATTGACATCAACCCACATTCCTCATTAATAGAATCAAATATAATTATCTATTTAGTATTATTTCTAACAATTATTATTATTGATTAATTATATTTTTACTTATGTGATCATTTTCTAATATCAATAAAGATGTTCATTTAAAATACAATTTAGTTATAGCTAAATGTAATTTATAATTTGATGTTATTATCATTTAAAATTGTTATTCATTAATTTTAAACCACTTATTATTAATAATAAGTTAAAGAAGACTTTTAAGAAACACTTAATATTATTATTAAAATGTGAAACATACACTAAATAATAAAGTGATAAGATAGACAATTTGCATTTCAAAAGAGATTTGCATTGATAATATGACATATCCATGTAATTTGATTTTATTATTTATAATTATTGCTTATTAATTTTAAAACCACTTGTTATGATTAATAAGTTAAAAAAACTTTTAAAAAGCACATATTATTATAACTAAAATGTTAAACATATACTAAAATATAAAATGATATGATAGATAATTTGCATTTTAAAAAAGGCTTACATGGATAATATTACATATCCATGATTTTTAATTAATTATTGTTTTGAAGCAACATGAACATACAAACATGTATACTGTTGGATATAGTGTCTAAGTCCATAACTTTATTTGGTATGTACTTGACCCGACCTGGCATGGTCCATTTGGGTTGCATGGCATTGCAATACTTGGATAGACTAAATGTGAGAATAAGGCACTTATGATTATTAATATATTATAAGTTCTAATATATTAATAATAGTATTATTTAATTAGTATTGATTAAGTATTAATCTATGATTAATTTGGTGATCAAAGTGAGACTAATTAAATATATAGGGTTGATTATGACAATCATCAATTCTTTTATGGTGGATTAATGATCCATGGTTTATGGGTTATGGATGTAACCAAATGGAGCTCCATGGATAGTCCATGGGAGTTACAAATCCATGGGTCATGGGAAATCAAGAGTCATGACAATTAAGGGCATTCATGTGTAAACCCTAATTGTGACAACACTATAAAAGGAACCCTATGGCTAGCAAAAGTGGTGCTAGTGGACCTAGTGTTACTAGAGAGGGCATAACCAATTTTGAGTGCTAGAAGTATTCTCTCAAGTTATTCCAAGTCTTGTGGTGTTGTGTGAAGCATTTGAGGCACAACATTTGGGGTGCTAGGCTCACAAAGTCTTGAAGGAATCCAAGCAACAACAAGGTATGTATTTCTACTAGTTTTATGTTCTATGTAATCCCCATGCCATGCTAGTTAGGAAATAACCTTGAAAAAGAAATTTGCATGTATATAGAGAAAACATAGATTCAAGGTTATTAGGGTTGCATGTACACTTAGGAAGTGTTAGAATGCTCAAAATCCCATCAGTGGTATCAGAGCCTAGGATTGTTTTCTGTATACTTGATGCAAAACTGCTTAAAAATCGAAAATTCTGCACTCTGACGACTAGACTCACCGAGTCCATGGGGAGGACTCGCCGAGTCCATGAACAAATTCATCCTACTAGACGAGTAGAATAATGCACTCGTCGAGTAGGAGCGTGCTGGGCAGTTTTTTCGAGTTTTGTTGTTGGAAATGGATTAAGATCATTATCCCAATCTGTTTTGGACTTGTAAAATCTGTTTTTCAAAATGATAATGATTATGTTAACCCATTTTACATGACTTTTATCAATTTTCAAGTATTGTATATGTTTATATGATTTTCTTGAAATTGTTTGATATGAATATTTGTTCTTATGAGTTTTTAGAAGATCATAGGAATTTTGTGTAACTTACATGCTTGTTTAATTCATGATCTTAATGCTAATGATGGTGTCCATAACTTGTCTTCAAGTTATGGATAACCAAAAGTCACTTCTTTTAATTATGATTAAAGAACTAAAGAGGTTTCATAAAATGAAGAGTCTTCATTTTATGAACCATTAAAACTCATAAGTTACAAATTGAAGAGACTTGGAATAGTTTCAATTCTTGCCCTCAAGTTTTGGAATTTGAAAAGCCTTACACTTTAATTCCAAATTGAACTCTTAGAATTTTTTAAAGGTAAAATTCAAGCTTTATGGACTTCATTAAATTAATTAAAAGAGTTAATAATTCCATAAAGACATGGTTTAAGTTTAATTAAATTAAGTATAGTTTAATTAATAGATTAAACCACCAAGTATTTTAAATGTTTAAAATACACCCTTATACTATTATTATAATTTTAATTATATAGATATGTATAAGAATATGTCATTCTTACCGTTAGTAGGCCTCATTCACGAAGCCGGTCTATAAGGGGGGTATAAGGTTGTTGCCTATAAAATGGTGACTTAATGGGTGTCCACTCTCACCCACCGCTTCCTTGATCGGTGGAGGGTCGTTAGCCGAACGGGTAGGATATGACTTTAAATACTCGTTAAAAGTATAATGAATTATAAAGTAACTATACATTATAAATTCCAAATCTTAGTTACTTTAGGAAAATGTGAAATTGGTGCTAGCCCATAAAATTACACTTTGTACCTTACCAAGTCGTTAGTGGAGCGTGTGTGGTTAACCGGCACACTAACATGGACTAGTAAGAGTGGCAAAGGGTAACTTGACTTTATTATAGATCGGTGGAGCGTGTGTGGTTAACCGGCACATCGATTAGGTAATATTGTTGAGGGTACCAAGTCAATTTGTATGGTTATTCACACCTTGTTTGTGATCCTCGGCATCCCAGTCAAAAACTTGAGAGGGCACAATCGAGATTCAAACATGCCATTGAAAGTTCAATGTATCTCAAAAGATCTAGGAGTTTCAAATCCAATTTAAAACTTAATTATATTTCCTTTTTTTATGGTAGGAAATTGGTAAATCGTCATTTACCTACCTTCAACTATTTTATAATTTGGATTACGGCATCCCTCTTCCAGTTATAAATAGGTTGTTGGGTCCTAGCCTTAATATTTCATATTGGGTGTTATATTAAGGACTTTAAATCAACTAACTTGAATTTCTCCCATTATAGATGTCTAGTTTAGACAGCTATGGTCTTCCCAAATCTTTAGGAACAAGCTTCCTAATGAAGATGATATCCCAAATGGCAACCAAGGTGAAAGATCAATCCCTTTGTTGTGCATTAGTGGGACTGGAAATCATACTTCACTTCCTCCACCTCCTCCAATAAATCTCCTTATCCCACAAGTTTCAAGACATGATAAGTTCTAAGTCACTCAATCCCTATTGGCAAACAAAGTCTATATGTGCTTAGGTCTTGGAGATTAAGTCACATATTGACAAGCCGGGAGAGTAGGGTGTCGAAGTCTCAAGGTAGCTGGCTGTTGACTTGGTCACTCCCTGATAACAGATCACGACATGACCCTTAATGATCTTACCTATTTGCTTGATGATGCTGAATCAGCAATGATTTGGAGCATTGGTAAAGCAAAATTTGATTGGAAGATCAACTTCCCAAACTTCCATGGACATTGACAATGGTAACATTGGAAGTCCAGAAAAACTTTCTCTTCCCAATTGAAAGGGATTGGCCATAGTCAACTCGGTTGACCAAATGGTAAAGAGAAAGGCTAAGTCTGTGATAGTCCCGTGTACCGTTTCCAAAGAGTCCATATGTTTCTGTTGCCAAAGGAAGGGCATTGGTTGCGAAGCTGCCAAATTTACCTAAAAGTCCATAAGGATAGTAAAGTCAAATGTTTGACTCTACTTCAGGTAAAGTCCATTGTCTAACTCTATTAAGTTTTTATTATGAGATTCTTATTGCATGATGTGACTGGGTCACATGTTGATGTTTTAAGAATCAAAGAAAAGTGAAGAAACTTAAAGGAAGTATATGCTGATTCTGATCGCGAAGAGGGATTTTGATCGCATGGTTCGGTGATCAGAATTTTGAGCTATTACTTAAGAGTTGAGACATATTGCTTAGGAATAGATAACAACAAGGTTTTCATATGGGTTGTAAGGATAAGTTTTCCGCAAAGTTTTAAAATAAAGAAAAGTTTTGATTTTATTTATTTTAGTATCCTTACAATGGCATTTGTGAAAAATTGTTGATTATATGTTTCCATTAATAGCAATATTTGAAAATGGATTTGATTCTTTCATTTGTGGAAGTATCATAATTTACCAAATAAGGAAAGATTCTCATCGCCCAAGTTTCAGTTAGATAGAAACTTGGAATCATGCAACTTGTATTGTATGATGAATGAGAAGTTTTTCGTCTTTGGGAAATTAAGACTAATTCCTTGTTCACATGTACATGTGAGTCAAGTGAAGGACTAAAAGATTGGGTACACTTGGTTGTGTGCTGGTCAGGTCCACCACAAAGATAGATAAGATTATTCGTTATGATTTACTAAAGTTTAGTAAATATGGTTATGCTTACGAGTTTAAGTGTAATTCTAAAACATTGGAAAAGTTTCAATGTATGGCAGAATGAATAAGAAGAATCAAATAAGGCAGAAAGATAAAATTTTCTCCAATCTGAAGAGATGGGAGAGTACTTGTGTATTTTGTTTTATGATTATCTTAGTGATTATGGAACCATATCACAATTGATCCTCTAAGGACACCTTAGTGTGTTTGTTGCCTGAGGAGAGGAATCGTGAATTGTTGAAATGGTTAAATCAAAAGATAATTCATACTTCGTGCCAAAAACAAATCCTGGAGTTATACTCCAAGATTGTAACTTGAGTGACATAGTCTTTAGAAAGTTCATAACACTTGTCAAATGTAGAGTAAGATGTTTCCTATTCTTGTACATTTGAGATTGGTAAGTTGTGATGTTTTGGATAAAACAAAGACCAGCTAAGACCAATAGTGAGAAGTGTTTAACTTGATAAGAATCTGCACTAGATCTTGAATATTTGTTTTGTCAAGGAATGGTTCTTGACAAAGAGAAGTCTTATATGTCAAGAGGATAGTGGGAGTCTAAATGATTCTGAAATAGTTTCAAGAACTAAATCAAGAGTTTTGTTAATCACTAGCCCACGACTTGAGGTTTGTAACCTATCGTGTTGACATATTCTTGTTTCTGTGTCTGTTCCAGTTGAAAGTTGATTATGCTTGTGAGTTCTATGAGTTCTCAATTGTTTGCATAACAACCCGGAAGCAATGGTGGGCATTGTGCTACCAGGTGGCAAGAAATTAAGATTGCACAAGTTCAGTCCCTATGAATTTGGAAGTGTCACTAACCTAGTCCTGTGATTATGGTTATGACAAATTCACATGGATAGGAACACATACACCACAAAATCTAAGTGTCATAAGGTTTCTCTTCGATTCATGAAAATGATGGTGAGGAAACGCTTCCACTAAGAAGATTTTAAGTAGATAGCGGTTGTGATATTTGCATTCTCATATAGTTAGTGGAGCGTGTGTGGTTAACCGGCACACTAACTAGTGAGAATTGCAAAAGGTCTAGACAAACATGTGAGCTATCTAAGGAAAGGTGTATGTTTTTGATAAAGTCTTATCAAAGCAATCTAGTATCAGAAATATGAACTTTGGTAAGAAAGTCAATAAAGTATTGATTTCTAGAAGTCCAGTAGATTTCTGAGTACATGTCAAAGCTAGTGGGAGCATAAAGTGTTATGCTGGTAATCATTATGCTAGTGGGAGCATGACGATTATGTTAAATATTGCAGGTTAGCAATGTTAATTCTAGAAAACAAAAGTTTCAATTCGCCTTGAAAAAGTTGTTTTGCTATAATTAAGGGAGATGATTTTATACTTCACTCCAATTCTACAAGCTTAGATTGAGAATTTAATCTACTTTAGTCAAGAATATATATGAATGTTATGTTGGAATGGTTTAACATAAGGAAATTCTATATATGTTGCGTTCTCAAAATTCGATTATGATTACGGCATCCCTCTTCATAGTTCGAATTATGAAAACATGGCAAATAAAAAATTTTATAGCAGAAATCATGTCCCATATGCTTTGGGTATAGTTTTGTTTACATGTGCTATAATATTCATCCATTCTAAATTTTCCAAATGCCTAGGGCATTAAGATGGAAAAAGGAATAGAACTGGAAATGACTAAAATGATTAAGCAAGTTGTCGAGGACAATCTGAGGTTTACCAAAGATTGGTTGCTCATGGACAATTAGAAGTATAGAGTAAGGACCATATTGACATATTTTGAAAAGAGGCAACTCTTGTTCAGAAGTGATGGTCAAAATGGTAATATGGAATTGTCTCCATAGGTGGAAGTTATTCTTTGAATCTGTGTAAGATTAAAGAACTTAATGCTAAGAAGGATGTTCAAAGGAATGTACTTTGAATTTGAGACTTCATTTCCATGGAATTGTTTTCCATTGGAATACTTTGTAATTTCTGTTGCCAAGTCTTTGTGACTTCTGTGCATAGTCATTACAAGGGGATAATTGCATATAAGTTTAGAATCTAACAGATTACAGTAGATGGCAAGAGTTTGGTATTCTTTCATTTACAACGAGGATTGGAATTGTGAAATGAGCATCATTGGAATATTGTCAATTGATCTATTTCACAAAGAGAGGACCATATGTAAACATAGTATGCATACTTGGAGTATGGCATAATTGTTGTTTGGAAAAACATAGTGTACATGCTTGGAGCATGGGACAACTAATGTTTTAATTCAAGCATAAAGTTGATTAATTGAAACATAAATAATGAGTAATCAATATGGTGCTTAAATAAAAGGTGTTTTATTTACACTCAAAGTGTTGGGGCCATATAAGATTAGTATTATTCTTGTGTTTCACTTTGCATGTTTTGACTTCCAGAATAATTATGTTATGGTATATATTATATTATTCAAACCATCCACAGTCAGTCATATGTTGGAAGTAGATATGAATCAAGACTGTCATGAATTTGGCTTGTATGATTTGTCTAAAGTGCTTTAGACAATGCAATGGTTGCTACACAATTCATGAGTACTCATAAGGGCTGAGTATTGGATTCAACCCACGCTCACTTGCATCACTTCATGGAATTTATCTCGAGTGATCGTGAGACGGTAATATCATATAAATCTTCAAACCTAGAGATATGAGTTGTTGACTATGAGTTGGTTATTCATTGATTGTACGAAAACGCATTGGTAACTCGATGCCATAAAACGTGCCTTTGTGAATAATTCAACAAGTAGTTAGTACAAGCATATCAGTCGAAGTTTATCTGTTCCTTCTAGAAATAGAAGAGATATCTGGGCCCCTCGATGATTTGGTTTTGACCTATGTACCGGGCCCGGTCAGAACCTAATTGATGTGTTCAATTTAGTTCTATGTCGAAACAAATCAGAGATCGAGAAACAAATGCTGGACAATAAGTAAGACCATGTTCCATGTGTTTGTCCGGCTGATATCATGAGAACAGAGGATTATATGATCACTTATCTTAAATGGCGTATCATCATCATCTCAGTTCCGAGAGACTTTGAAAGAGCTACGATTGCTAGTCGGATTTTGAAGTCATATTTGCAAATATAGTTATTAGACTTATCCAAGTGGGAGACTGTTGGATATAGTGTCTAAGTCCATAACTTTATTTGGTATGTACTTGACCCGACCTGGCATGGTCCATTTGGGTTGCATGGCATTGCAATACTTGGATAGACTAAATGAGAGAATAAGGCACTTATGATTATTAATATATTCTAAATTCTAATATATTAATAATAGTATTATTTAATTAGTATTGATTAAGTATTAATCTAGGATTAATTTGGTGATCAAAGTGAGACTAATTAAATATATAGGGTTGATTATGACAATCATCAATTCTTTTATGGTGGATTAATGATCCATGGTTTATGGGTTATGGATGTAACCAAATGGAGCTCCATGGATAGTCCATGGGAGTTACAAATCCATGGGTCATGGGAAATCAAGAGTCATGACAATTAAGGGCATTCATGTGTAAACCCTAATTGTGACAACACTATAAAAGGAACCCTATGGCTAGCAAAAGTGGTGCTAGTGGACCTAGTGTTACTAGAGAGGGCATAACCAATTTTGAGTGCTAGAAGTATTCACTCAAGTTATTCCAAGTCTTGTGGTGTTGTGTGAAGCATTTGAGGCACAACATTTGGGGTGCTAGGCTCACAAAGTCTTGAAGGAATCCAAGCAACAACAAGGTATGTATTTCTACTAGTTTTATGTTCTATGTAATCCCCATGCCATGCTAGTTAGGAAATAACCTTGAAAAAGAAATTTGCATGTATATAGAGAAAACATAGATTCAAGGTTATTAGGGTTGCATGTACACTTAGGAAGTGTTAGAATGCTCAAAATCCCATCATATACAACAGTTAATTAAATATTATATATATCACCTTCCATAACATATGATCGATAACATGAATCTAATCTAATTTACAATAAAATTTCAACCACAACATACAATGATATTCTTAAAAGAATACTTAAATCAAGAAAATACAAAAAAGAATTAGTATATAACAAACTTACAAATTAAAAACTTCAACATAATAACATGGCTTGAAAAATTGTTCAAAACCCTCAAACCAACACAAAAAACTTTAAACTTGTTTTCTTTGTGAATTTTGTATGTGATTTTTATTTGTGTGTCTACTAAAAAAGATTGACCTTTTTATAGTAGAGTATCCATTAATTGTTTATTAAATATATTATAAAAGTTATAAAACCTTTGAATTGTTAATCATTACTAAGAGACTTTTGAGTGGTATTCATTAAAATAAGAGGTTTCAAATGCATGAGGTGTTTGCAAATTTTTATGGGGGTTTCAAATGCATGAGGTTCAAGGAAAAATGCTAGCTTTATAAGTATGTATGATGTATGATACACATTTATATTTACGTTTGTGAAATTAATCACATTAAACATTAACGTTTAAGAAATTTAAGCAAAAAATTTAAAACTGTAGTCGTGCGCCCTCTACACTCACATTTTCTCCAACCTCGCATAGCAAAAACCCTAATTTGAATAGCCGACATCGCATCTCATCCGCACAACTCATCTTCAACATCGGTATTGAACCACCACCCACTCTCCATCTGCAACCTGACCCAGATCGATACCCTTGGTGCTTGGAAAGGAACGAATGCCAGATAGACCTGAGCTTACAAATGAATGAAATTCCAGATCTGTAAGCCTCTTACCTTTCTCATTTTTGTGATTTCATCTCACCATTCAAATTGATGGGCTTTGTTTATTTCTTGGGGTGTTTTATTCAATTATGATTTACATTGTGGCAATAGTCTTTAATTTTCAATTTGCTCTATCAATTTAAGTAGAAATAATGTTGATTTCTCTCACATACATCACCACCATCTCTATACTTTTAATGCATCCCAAGTAATTCTATACTTTTAATGCATCCCAAGTAATTCAACTTTATTTATGATTTTTTGAATGAAGTAAACATAATATTTACCCTTTGATTTGTTTATTGGATACCAGGCACCATGAAAAATGGCATATGGATAATGTCCTTGGTAACCTTTTTTTGGCCAGGTTACATGTTTTTGTACAGCTTCATCCTCAGATTTGTTCTTATTCATTTCTTTTGACATCTACAATTCTTCATTTTTGTGGATTCATGGCTTATGACAAAACTGCCAGTAAAGTATGATTCACATATTGTCCTTCTTTTCTTTCATTTGAATAACAACCTTTTATGAGTTTTTCTTTGCAACTAACTTTTTTTTGTTGAGCTGTTTTTCTAACATGTTCTATTTTCAATTTTTCATATTGGCTTTGAAGGTGGAAATTTGAGTTGTGTTTATTCAAGTTTTAAACTTAAAATGCCTAGCGAAGGGGATTTTTATGGCACCAAGACTACCAGATTGATGGGCTGATGGTCTACATCTTTTGGATATTTGAAATTTATATTATTTCTCAACAACTTTATATCTTTATTCATGTTGTTTGCAAATTTGAAGTCAGTTTTTGATATATTTGGATGAAGTTTTATTCATGTAGAATAGTTCTAACTGGTATACTTTATTTGCAGGTCATGGTAGTTTGGGTGCAGCTCAGTATCTAAAAGAAAATTTATTTATGAACCTCATGAATCGTATGGAGTTCATATAAATTTAAAAATGGATTTAAATGGGTCATACCGTGTCTATTTGTATCTCACATGATTTTAGTTTATGGATTTTAATGGGTTAACATGCAACGGTATTAGACTGGCATATTTTTTTTGAGTTAAAACTGAGAGATGATTAATGTTCCTGATCGACTACGATTGGTATTTTCCCTCTTCCACTCACCCATTAATTTCAATTATATAAGAATTAGAAAATTATAAGATATTTAGCACCACTATATGATTTTTTTGAATATTTGGGAAAAAAATATACAGTCGATAATTCTATTGTTTTTTGGCCAGATTTGATGCAGATGATGATAATGTTTGAAACTGGGGTAAAGGCTTGACAGAGTGCTCTTAGACGCTTCATATGTAATAGTTGACATGAAGTCCGAAAGTTGTTATAGTTAAAAACTTACTGCAATAACCATGTATTATTAGCAAATTATAACACGCATGTTGAAAATCATATATTTTACATATTAACAAAATTAACTTTAAACCCCATAAATTACCAAAAGGGAAAACTTAAAACATTAAAGACTTATTATATTATCAATATTTAATACATAATTAACTGCTACATATTTTTAATCTATTAAATTTTTTATTTTATATGAGTATAAAATGACTAAAAATCTTGCTTTGTACAAGGCATTGTTTGTACTTGTGAAAAATGGTTTCATCGTCAAAGGGAGACGTAAAAAATGGTTATTTATTATGTGAAATTGTAAATGATGATAAGAAAATCGAAAATGAACCAAAAAGTTTGAAACTGAAAAAACTAATGTATAGGGATTTTTTTTTTAAAATTACGATTAAGAGTTGTTTCTTCTTTTTTGTTTTAAAATCAATATATTATTATTTTACCAAAAGAATAAGTTCAAGTTTTAGAGATCAAGTTTGTAAACACATTTTTCTGTTTTTAAATATCAATGGTCATAATATAATTGTTTTTAACGACTAATTATCGATGACAGTTGATAGATGGTGTGTTTTCTAATTGTATTCATCTATAACTACCTCCTACATTTTGGAAAACACACGAAAATGAGTTTAACAGACGATGAAATCTCTAACATTTAATCAGTTTCTGTAAGTTTGAAACATGAACTAACGCAAACCCAAAACCCCAAACCTAAACCATACACCCCAAACCCTAAGTCGAAAATATAAAACCCAAAATCGTAATAAAATTATTATCCAAAGTGGTATACAAATGCGTAAATAAAATTAAACTATCTTATAAATTCAATCAAACATTCACAAAAATGAATTTTAATGTAAATTACTTCCAAAATAAATTTTAATTGTATCTATTATTTATAATTAAAGAAACTAATCACAAAGGAAACTATTTTTCAAAAATAAACAATTAATCACCTCCTCGTATTAATGTCCGTTGCATCACACAGGTACCCTACTAGTATATATATATATATATATATATATATATATATATATATATATATATATATACATATATATATATATATATATATATATATATATATATATATATATATATATATATATATATATATATATATATCTTCTAATAGATGTATATTAAGAAAATCGGTTTCTCTTGAAATCTATTTTCCATATCTCATATTAAGAATATGTAGTTATGGTAAATAATATCCTTATTGATCAAATCATAGCTACTTGTGAAAATGTTTGATCATAGTCAATGACATGAGTATGAGAAAATCCATTTATAACAAGTCTTGCTAAATGTGTATACACCTCAATGTATGTATTCTTTCTAGAAGAATTACTTACTCCTTCTAGCCTTGCTATAGAGAGGAAGATTAATCAAGTCCATACTTGATTACTAG
Source organism: Lactuca virosa (assembly GCF_052849685.1). Classification (NCBI taxonomy): domain Eukaryota; kingdom Viridiplantae; phylum Streptophyta; class Magnoliopsida; order Asterales; family Asteraceae; genus Lactuca; species Lactuca virosa. Next base: position 299,433,405 of record NC_136429.1, on the reverse strand, counting down.
ACAAGTATTACATCTCAGTGTTCATGACTCTTAGTCATTAATCAAATCCAAGGTCTGATCTAGCATTTTGATAGTCGATGGATTTGGCAGAAACCATTAAGAAGAACTCATCAATGACAGATTCCACATTTCTTAAGTCATAGATGATTTCTACCATATATGTGAACTGTTCGTGTTTATGAATAGTTATTAATCATGTTCAACAATTGCTTGTTGAAACTAGTATCAACTGTTGCAACATTAGGTTATGGTTCTTGAGCTGCTTCAAGTTCCATGTGTCTCCCACTTGCTTTGTCATTAGAAGCTTGCTTTCTGGTAACTCAACTTTCAGAGGTGTAACATCCTGGTTATTAAATAAATAAATAAATAAAATTTGATAAACGAATAGTCGTAATAAATCCATATTATTTAGTGGGGTGTTGGTTTTGGGAAGCCAAATGTTATAATCGAATTATTCGGGGGTTAAAAAGTAACTTTGGAATTTATTTTGAAAATATTTTGGAGGCTAAGGGGCTATTTGGTAAGTATTAGACTTAATTTGTATAGGATTTCAGGAGACTAGGTTTAAAAGGTAAATTTTAGATTAGTCTTGTAAAGATTTTCAGAAGGAGGGGTTAAATGGTAAATTAAGGATTTGTTTGAAAGAAATGGGGAAAAGAGGGATTGAAATTGTCATTATGGATGGAAGTTTGATAGGTATGGGATATATGAACTCGCATCCCCGGTTGCCCTAACCCTAATCGACTATGCAGCCGTTATCCCCTCTACCCATAACCTCCAGCCGCCACCACCATGTGAGAGTCCCTCAGCCGCCGTCGCTTCATCCAGAGATGTTCGCCGCTTGTTGTTGATCGCTGCCCCGCTGTCTAGGCAACAAACCACTGGAGGAGCACCGGAACCTTCAGCACTGTTGCTCTAGGCCGCCGATAAAGTTGTGAACTACGAAGACCGACGAACTCTGCTGCTACCACTGACCGGTCGAACTACAGTGGTCTTCCCCACCTCCTTCTGCCGCTGCACAGTCGCCATATTCGTCACACCGGGCGGCTGTTGCAGTTGGTGTCATTCTCCGACTGCCTCGCGCCACCACGGTAGTGGCGGAGATTGGGATGCACTCCAGTGCGGAGCTCTCGACAAGTACGTGTCGCGTGGACGTGTGTGATCGGTATAGATTCATGAAACTCGCCACTACCAGCGGGTGGTGGCTGTCATCGCAAATCACCGCCACGTGCCACTAGTTCTTCTACCTTCTGTTGTCGCCGCCATGTGCCATCTGGTGGCTGTCGGGTGTTCCTTGCAAGCAAAAAACGGGTGTGTGTGTGCTTCCGGCCGTGTGTATGTGTGTGTTAGTGGGTGTGTGTGTTTATTTGAGATTTAGCATTGTAAACTGTAATTACAAATTGGAATAACGAAAGGAAAACTGAAAACCACCACCGTGAGGTGGTGGTTGCCGCCTCCTGCCGCCACCGACCGCCGTGTCGGGTGGCGGTGTGCTTTGATTGCGTTTGGACCTCGTTTGGGGGATGTTTGGACAATGTGGGACCAATGAAACCCTAATGGGCCCAAAGAAACCCTAATAGGCCCAAAGAAACCCTAATGGGCCCAAAGAAACCCTAGTGGGCCCAATGGAACCCTAATCGGCCAATAAGGCCCAATGTGACCTAAAAGCCCAACCAATGGACTAAGGGGCTAGTATTGGGTTGGATAACCCTAATTAGGGTTTGGAAAACCCTATGGGCATAAAACCCTAATTGTGGGAATCGTTTGGGACACACACGAGAATTAATTATTAAACCTAAAATAATAATTAATAATCATTGGCAAAAATTAATCTAAGCAATATTGGACTTAATGGATTAAGTCCTTAGTGGATTAATTCATTAATGGGTTAAGTAGGAAACTTAACCCTAATCATCATTTTAGTGGAAAATTGGGCCATATATTGCGCTTTGGCCCATTACTAAAAACCACCACCATGAGGTGGTGGTTGCCGCCACCGACCACCGTGTCGGGTGGCGGTGTGCTTTGATTGCGTTTGGACCTCGTTTAGGGGATGTTTGGACAAAGTGGGACAAATGAAATCCTAATGGGCCCAAAGAAACCTTAATGGGCCCAAAGAAACCCAAGTGGGCCCAATGGAACCCTAATGGGCCAATAAGGCCCAATGTGACCTAAAAGCCCAACCAATGGACTAAGGGGCTAGTATTGGGTTGGATAACCCTAATTAGGGTTTGGAAAACCCTAAGTGCATAAAACCCTAATTGTGGGAATCGTTTGGGACACACACGAGAATTAATTATTAAACCTAAAATAATAATTAATAATCATTGACAAAAATTAATCTAAGCAATATTGGACTTAATAGATTAAGTCCTTAGTGGATTAAGTCCTTAATGGGTTAAGTAGGAAACTTAACCCTAATCATCATTTTATGTGAAACCCTAATTTCACTTGGGCCTTGAATTGGGCCCTCCTAGTGGGCTTTGGTGATTGGACTATTAATGGGCTTCCAAGAATAAGCAAATGGACTAAATAGTTATATGGGTTTTAGGATAAGGCCCATGTGAGAGTCTTGGGCCCAATTTGGAAAATTGGGCCATTGATGGATTATATTTAGGCCTTTATTATTATGTGATATTGGACCATGGGAGTACCAAGAGTTTGGCCTAGAATAATTGGAAGGGCCTTAAGGAAAGACCATGTAGAGGTCTGGGCCCAATTTGGAAAATTGGGCCATATATTGGGCTTTGGCCCATTACTTAACTTTTGGGTGTTTGTAGTGTGAGTTGGACCTTGGGCTTGGAACCCAATTATTAATTGGGTATTGTTTGATGTTGACAGTTCGGGAATCTGTCAACCAACAGCTGGAGTTGTATCTGCGGGACTTCAGCAGTGCTAGGTGAGTTTTCCTCACTATAAGGGTCTAAGGCACCAAGGCCGGCCCTTTGGATTGTTATCTGGTTATGTTATGCTAGTATGATCTGTTAGATCGGTATCCTAGAGGGTAGGATAATATTATATGATATGTGGTATGATCTGTTAGATCGGCATCCTGGTAGATAGGATCTTGCTACGTGCTATGTAGTATGATCCGTTAGGTCAAGTATTGTCTATAGACTGTTATGTGATTATCTGTTATATGTGCACATGTTTGTTTCGCGGTTGAGGCTTATCTGCTTTGTGCGAAGGCCAATAGACCTGGGCATTCCAACCTGTAGGTTGTGGGCCGTGAGTATTCCATCCCGAGGATGATTGGACTCGTAGTGTGTGGGCATTCCAACTTGTTGGTTGTGGGTCTGGGGTATTCCATCCCGAGGATGATTGGACCCATAGTATGTTGGCATTCCAACCGGATGGTTGAGGGCATAGGGTATTCCAACCCGATGGTTGACTGGACCCATAGTATGTTGTCTATGATTATATGTGTATTGTTGTGGGTATGGGTATTTTGGGGGAACTCACTAAGCTTTCGGGCTTACAGTTTTATTTTATTGTTTCAGGTACATCAGGGGATCGTGGCAAGGGAAAGGTGTGATCGTACAACTCCTCACTTTTTATGACTTTGTTTCTGGGATACTCTGATATGATACATTTTGAAAACAAGTTTTGTAATGGTTAATGGATCTGGAATGTTTTTAAAAGTTTAAATTTGGCATGATTTTATGGGTGTTACAAGTTGGTATCAGAGCCTTGGTTTGAGTGATTTGGAGGAACACTCGTGTGACTCCAGTCTCAAATCAAGGAAAAGATTTTCAAATGGTTTTCAAAATAAGTAAAGGAGGATGCAGGGTGTACGATCAGCCGAAGCCAGTAAGTAGACCCCAAAATACCATACAGTTATTTGATTATGTGATATGTTAGAACAACATGCTAGTGCTAGGCTAGGGATCTTCAGGAATTGCACGATAGAATTGTGTGATTACATGATGCCTACTAGCCTAGGGTTTCCTCTATATGAGATTGACATCATTATTGTAGTTGCTTAGTGTATGCATCAGGGTTTCCTCTATATGGGTTATCAGTGATCCTTCTGGTGTTTTACCAGAATGGTGGTTACGAGACGTCTTGAGATCGGATCCAGGTTAGGATCGGGAGTTGGTAGCCAGGGTAGGCCAGCATTGTCAGAGGACCGTGTCAGTGAGATCATCCGGGAGGAGGTGATCGAGTTTGTCTGGGGACAGTTTCCGGGGATGTTTCGGTCTATTAAGACCGCCGTGGTTGAGTATTTCGACGAGCGCTATGCAGCCATTGTCGAGACGGTTGCCGCGGTAGCTATATCAGCTCTAACGACGGCAAGGGGAAGAGGTGGTCGAGCTTTTCAGTACCAGGACTTGTTACTGGGACATATTCTGATGAGCAGAGGGCTGCAGTTACTTGGGATCAGGGAGATGTTCTGTACTTGTTACATTCTGAGGGTTAAGCGGGAGAGTCTAGCACATGCGTTTCCAGATTTGAGGCTTCGGGGGTTTTGCTCGAGACCGGAATGTGAGTCGTGGGGACTCCGGAAAGGAGTAATGATTATGTTTAGCTGGAGTTATGCAGCTGGAATTAGAATGGTTAATTGATAGGATTGGAATGTTGTTTTCTAGGGCAAGGAATGTGCCCTTTCGGTTTACGAGCTCGAAGGATTGAGCAGGTTTGTGACCCCAAGATCAGGTTGTATTCTAGCTTAGGGTTAGTTGGTCGCCGAGATTGGCGACAGTAGTTTAGCGCTGGTAAGCGCGGTTGGGTCGATGTGGCATAAGTATTTTGGAGGTCCATTTCGCCTTGGATCTTTTGTATCAGACGGTAAGGATTGAATGTGCGATCTATTGCACTTTTAGGATTGTAGACTATGCCTTGGGGAGTGGTTGTAGCCTGGTTTAGGGCAAAGGTTGTTTCAGCTACTGCAGTTCAGCTGTGGATGATTGAGTTGGTGAGTGAGTCGGTGTTCGAGGCCCTGAATGATATGAGTTCTAGAGTCGAGAGCGGGAGGATTGTTGGAACACTTTGGGAAGAAGGGTATTATGTGGGAGGTCTGTGGACAGGGTCCCACAGGATGGTTATTCACCATTGTCAGGATTCAGTAGTTCAGTAACCGTTATTGGTTAGCGGAGGAAAACGCCAAGGGAAGTAGCTCGTTGCTGAGATGTTAGTTGGAGCATCTATCTTTTGGACTTCAAGATTTGAGTGTGGGATCATTTAAGAATCAGGGACTGTCAGTTTCACTGGGATTCAGGAAGTGTTCAGCTAGTTCTTAGAAGTGTGTGATCACTTGTGGTTGGCTAGTAAAGGAGTACTAGTTGGAAACGTCTGGTTGTCATCAGATCGATCGTTGGAAAGTGAGAAGGATTGGGAATTCTCAAATTTTCATGTATTGTGAAGACTTAGTTGAATCTAAGTGGGGGAGAATCGTCCCGGAATGCGGAAGCAGTATCGGTTTTGAAACTGGGATAAGTTACACATCGTTTTCGGAAAGGAAGACAACCCTAGTGACTGCTTGGTTTGAGTGTTGTGTGAGTTGGGAGTTCGGTAAAACTCCTCAGCATGTAAACCGCGTTTTCTCGGTGCTTGATAGCAGAATTTAGGGAAGCAGGTTGGGACTCTAGATATGAATCGAGTTCAGTTCGGGTAATCGGTCGAGTGTGTGCTCGACTCTGCGTGCGTTTTGAATCGATAGATTAGGGGTAAGGTGCTGGGCTACGGTTGTGTTGGGATGAGAGTGTTGTATGACTACGGGGGAGGCGTAGCATTCACTCATGGTCAGTAAGATGAAAGTATTGTAAGACTACGGGGGAGCCGTAGCATTCACTGATGGTTAGTTGGTAAGGGAGTATTGGAAGACTACGGGGGAGCCGTAGCATTCACTCAAGGTCAGTAAGGTGAAGGTGTTGTAGGACTACGGGGTAGCCATAGCATTCACAAGCAGTAGATAGTGTGAGGAGTGTTGTAAGTCTGCGGGTGTAGCCGTAGCGTTCACAAGGTTAGCAGATAGTAATAGAGTGTTGTAAGTCGGCGGGTGTAGCCGTAGCATTCAATAGGCTGATAGATAGCATGAATGCGTTGTTAGGACGCGGAAGGAATAGTAGTACCCACCAGTTCGGGTGTAGTAGTGAGGATATGGAAATCCACGGATTGGTTTATGGATTTTCCCAGAGGGATTAGATCTGGTTAAACCAGCGGTAAGACTGAAGGAACGCCACTTCGGTTATGGGATCAGGGAAGCAATGGACTGTCTAAGATTGCTTGTGATATAAGGCTACCATTGGTCAGGTAACATTCACTTTTAGCCTTGGATTCGATGATGACAGGATTCGACGCATGGACCCGATCGGGTAGATCAGAAAGTTGTTAGAGTCGCAGTGACATGATAACTAGTGGCAACTAGTTCCAGAGAAGGATTAAGTGGTGTGAGGAGACTAATTAGGTAGTCCTTTGGCTCCGCAGCCGGGTCGGAACCCGGTATTTCAGATGGTTGGCGAACGATTTGAGACCAGGGAGGTCTCGTTTGATTTTGGAAAGCAGTCATGTAGTAATATACTGCTTCAGGCAGTTCAGTGTTCGGGCAGTCTCAACATTTGAGCAGTGTTAGTATTTGGGTTTTTAGGTTGCAAGTACGAACAGAATAGCTGGTCGACTGGGAAGTGACAAGTCACTCACAGTGGGAGTATCTAAGCCTTGGTCAAGTAAGAGGGATCTGCAAGGATGATTGGGTTTGTGACCCTGTTTTATAGTGAGAACCTCGAGTTATCAGAAGTTGAGTAATTAGATGGGGAATAAATGGACTGGATTCAATGATAATGATTCAGTATGAATGGTCTGTCGGGGGTTCAGACCATCTCGAGACAGCAGATTTTAGACGGAGTAGATGTGATCTTATTGCGAGAAATTCATTCACATGTGGGTTTTAGGCCTTTACGAGGACTGGTCATAGTTACCCTGGGAAGGCTAGGGTGTGCCTAGGATTGTAACCGTGTCACCCAAGTTGTCGGGCGTGTAAGGGATAGTAAAAGTGATTTCGAGGACGAAATCTAATTTAAGTGGGGGAGAGTTGTAACATCCTGGTTATTAAATAAATAAATAAATAAAAATTGATAAACGAATAGTCGTAATAAATCCATATTATTTAGTGGGGTGTTAGTTTTGGGAAGTCAAATGTTATAATCGAATTATTCGGGGGTTAAAAAGTAACTTTGGGATTTATTTTGAAAAGATTTTGGAGGCTAAGGGGCTATTTGGTAAGTATTAGACTTAATTTGTAAAGGATTTCAGAAGACTGGGTTAAAAAGGTAAATTTTGGATTAGTCTTGTAAAGATTTTCAGAAGGAGGGGTTAAATGGTAAATTAAGGATTTGTTTGAAAGTAATGGGGAAAAGAGGGACTGAAATTGTTATTATGGATGGAAGTTTGATAGGGATGGGATATATGAACCCGCATCCCCGGTTGCCCTAACCCTAATCGACTATGCAGCCGTTATCCCCTCTACCCATAACCTCCAGCCGCCACCACCATGTGAGAGTCCCTCAGCCGCCGTCGCTTCATCCAGAGATGTCTGCCGCTTGTTGCCGATCGTTGCCCCATTGTCGAGGCCACAAACCACCAGAGGAGCGCCGGAATATTCAATGCTGTTGCTCTAGGCCGCCGATAAAGCTGTGAACCACGAAGACCGACGGACTCTGCTGCAGCCACTGACCGGTCGAACTACAGTGGTCTTCCCCACCTCTTTCTGCCACTGCACAGTCGCCATATTCGTCACTCCGGGCGGCTGTTGCAGTTGGTGTCATTCTCCGACTGCCTCGCGCCACCACGGTAGTGGCGGAGATCAGGATGCACTCCAGTGCGGAGCTCTCGACGAGTGCGTGTCGCGTGGACGTTTGTGCGCGGTATAGATTCAAGAAGCTCGCCACCACCGGCGAGTGGTGGCTATCATCGCAAATCACTACCACGTGCCGCTAGTTCTTCTACCTTCTGTCGTCGCCGCCATGTGCCATCTGGTGGCTGTCGGGTGTTCCTTGCAAGCAAAAAACGAGTGTGTGTGTGTGCTTCCGGCCGTGTGTATATGTGTGTGTTAGTGGGTGTGTGTGTTTATTTGAGATTTAGCATTGTAAACTGTAATTACAAATTGGAATAATGAAAGGAAAACTGAAAACGACCACCGTGAGGTGGTGGTTGCCGCCTCATGCCGCCACCGACCGCCGTGTCGGGTGGCGGTGTGCTTTGATTGCGTTTGGACCTCGTTTGGGGGATGTTTGGACAATGTGGGACCAATGAAACCCTAATGGGCCCAAAGAAACCCTCATGGGCCCAAAGAAACCCTAATGGGCCCAAAGAAACCCTAGTGGGCCCAATGGAACCCTAATCGGCCAATAAGGCCTAATGTGACCTAAAAGCCCAACCAATGGACTAAGGGGCTAGTATTGGGTTGGATATCCCTAATTAGGGTTTGGAAAACCCTATGGGCATAAAACCCTAATTGTGGGAATCGTTTGGGACACACACGAGAATTAATTATTAAACCTAAAATAATAATCAATAATCATTGGCAAAAATTAATCTAAGCAATATTGGACTTAATGGATTAAGTCCTTAGTGGATTAAGTCATTAATGGGTTAAGTAGGAAACTTAACCCTAATCATCATTTTAGTGGAAAATTGGGCCATATATTGCGCTTTGGCCCATTACTTGACTTTTGGGTTTTTGTAGTGTGAGTTGGACCTTGGGCTTGGAACCCAATTATTAATTGGGTATTGTTTGATGTTGACAGTTCGGAAATCTGTCAACCAACAGCTGGAGTTGTATCTGCGGGACTTCAGCAGTGCCAGGTGAGTTTTCCTCACTATACTCAAGGGTATAAGGCACCAAGGCCGGCCCTTTGGATTGTTATCTGGTTATGTTATGCTAGTATGATCTGTTAGATCGGTATCCTAGAGGGTAGGATAATATTATATGATATGTGGTATGATCTGTTAGATCGACATCCTGGTAGATAGGATGTTGTTACGTGCTATGTAGTATGATCCGTTAGGTCAAGTATTGTCTATAGACTGTTATGTGATTATCTGTTATATGTGCACATGTTTGTTTCGCGGTTGAGGCTTATCTGCTTTGTGCGAAGGCCAATAGACCTGGGCATTCCAACCTGTAGGTTGTGGGCCGTGAGTATTCCATCCCGAGGATGATTGGACTCGTAGTGTGTGGGCATTCCAACCTGTTGGTTGTGGGCCTGGGGTATTCCATCCCGAGGATGATTGGACCCATAGTATGTTGGCATTCCAACCGGATGGTTGAGGGCCTAGGGTATTCCAACCCGATGGTTGACTGGACCCATAGTATGTTGTCTATGATTATATGTGTATTGTTGTGCGTATGGGTATTTTGGGGGAACTCACTAAGCTTTCGGGCTTACATTTTCGGTTTATTGTTTCAGGTACATCAGGAGATCGTGGCAAGGCAAAGGTGTGATCGTACAACTCCTCACTTTTTATGACTTTGTTTCTGGGATACTCTGATATGACACATTTTGAAAACAAGTTTTGTAATGGTTAATGGATCTGAAATGTTTTTAAAAGTTTAAATTTGGCATGATTTTATGGGTGTTACAAGAGGAATATGAGGACTTATTTTTGGTGGGTTTGTATAGATAATCTAAGCATATTTTAGAGTATTCTACAAATATTTAATTAGTAGATTTTGGGTTTAGAAACTTTAGTTTAGCATAGTCTTCAAATCCACAAAACATTAAGTAAGATAACGATGGAGCCTTTCTATAAAAAATCTTATAAAGTGTTTTATGTACTTATTATATCTACTTATTAGTTGGTTTTTGTATTCAATGTACAAGTGATAGTGATTGAGGTATAAACCCAATGGAATAAAAGAAGATAACTTATACCTATTAGAAGGTAAACCATATCTGGTAAGGTTTATGTCACAACTAGCAAAATTAGGGTTGAGATTTTATTCATGTACAAACAATTTTTCTATGTAACCTTGTTGCATTAGATTATTGTAATTCAAAAATGACAATGTTATATGAGTACATATATGCATACACTAAGAATCGAGTTGTAATAACCTCTTATAAGCTCAAGTTTGAGCTATAGCTAAACAAAAATCGATTTTTGGGCCTTTGCTTTAAGGTTTTCGGCCCAAATAACCTTACGAACGAAAACCCTATTCTTTGGGCCATGTTAAAACCGAAAACCCCTTGGAATTAGCCCAACAAGAACCGAAAACTCTTCATGTAGAGACACTAGGCCAAAAACCCCTCCCTTAAGCTAGTAAAATCGGGTTTGGGGTTAAGACAAAAAGGTTTGACCCTACTCATGCCACCTCAGTGCTTTACTTCCCTTTAACCACCAAATAACCATACCGTGCACACCTTTGTTCACCATACTTCTATGAATGACACTTTACACTTCATTATCCTACATACATCCATACTACACATCCTTAAACCCTCCAAACATCCACGATTTAACTTTCTTTTCCCCAATATATACCATGGCCGAGAGGCCCTTTTCCCATACACAAAAGACCAAGTTTCTTCCACTTCTCTATCTCTCTCTCGAAAACAAGTTAAAGGCTCCAAGGATTCTTCATCATCTTCAAATTTTCGAGCTTTAGGTAAGTTATTTCATGAACATCTAGCTTTTCTATGTGATTTTATGTATAGTTAACCATGTTTACACACATTTTTCATGTGTTAAATCCCTAGAACACCAACCTTTCCAAGAAGCTCTTCAAGTTCATCACCTTCATCCTAGTCTCGAAATCTTCTTCATTTTTCCTTCCTACAACACACGAAAATAATCAAGGTGAGTTTATACCCCTTCATTTTTCATGTTTTTCCAAGTTTTTAGAGGAGGGGGGGGGGGAATATAAGTAAACAACTCTTATTTGGATGATCTAAAGGCTTTGCAAACTAAAAATACAAGTTATGTCACTAAAACATATCTAAGCTTAAAAATCCGCTTTCTACAGAAACGTTGTGGTCTGTTTAACGACAGTTTTCCCTACTTAATCTTCATATATTTCAAAACTGTTCAATATGCAAATAGTTCAGGTCTATACCTTTTTAAGGACTACTTGCACGCATTCATACGATTTTTCTACAATTTATGGCGATTTTTACAAAACTGGCTATCATTTCAGAACCTTTTCAGACCAACCTGTAAAAATGAACGTTTTCACTCTGATTAGGAGCCACTTAAGGTCAGGGAAAAATATTATGGACAAAGTAGACTCATTTTCTAAGCTCTGAGAGTTTATGGATCCAAATTTCGACTTACAATGATTTTTCTATAATTTTTCTAAAAACTTGGACTAGAAAAGTCAAAAACTAGAAATTTGTCTTTATCATATTAAATGTGTTGTACATGTGTTTAGATGTAAGTTTATATGTTATAATATTTTAAAACATCTAGACATGATAATTTACATGTGTTTATATATTTGATTATATACATGGACATACTTTTATTCATCACTATTTTGGTGGGTTAAAACCCAAGACAAATTATGTTTTAACAACCTTACAAGTAAATACTTATATAACTATTTTTACAAATAGTTTACACAAAAACATACAAGGCACGTTATTAATGGTATAATTTGTGTATCATAAAACTCATGTCATAAATTTTCCAATAGTATAATTATTTTATTATACAAGAAAAAGGGAGTCGAAGTTTACGTAAATTCGTTAATGCTTTAGTGAGACATATTCACTTCACCGTACCTACCTAGCGTACACTTTAAGTCATGCATTATAACCAAAGTTTCCTGGAGGGAGAGCGAGATAGTTGTGTATAGATCTATACGGGATTGATAACCCCACACCTGAGCTGTTCGCTACAGCTAGACGGGCCAGTCTAGGGTGACAAATATCTTACCGATTCTGACGCCTGAAGAACGTCGTACAAGAATAACAGTCACATTAAGCATGATTATAATAACTCACATCTGGATTAACAATACTATCTTGGTTTACAGGAAGCTTACACTTCACTGGTTTTTAGTAAAATATAAAACTCTATACTACTTTTCATTACACTGTTGCTCACATTTCTGGTCTTAGGGTTTAAGACTACAGTTTTCATACATCAGAAAATATTGGATTTTCTGGGAACATACATTTTACCATTCCAAGGAAAAGAAACAAAGGACATGCATACATATATTTTTAGTCTTTGGTGTAAAACTTACAACTCATTTTTATAGAAAATATCGGATTTTCTGGAGATATACAAACCATTTTTTTTACAAAGCAGATACAAATCTTTTCATACAAATATGCTTATGAACTCACCAACATTCAATGTTGACGCTTTTCAAAATCACTTGTATTCTCAGGGAACCAGTAAGCAGGTACCTAAGTCTTTGAGAATTGGATTGCTGCATTTTAGAAGTCTTACTTTTCTGTCATTTTTGTGTAACTATGTAAGTTTGTATTCGCAATGTATGCTGCTTGGGTTGCTATGTTTCATTTATATTCAACTGTTATGATATTATACAATGACGTCATCCACCCCCGGACGTTTCCGCCGTCCTGGTCCGCGGGTGTGACAGATTGGTATCAAAGCATTGTTTATAGAACTAGTATATCAAACCATATAAGATATACAACTATAAATACATTAGGACTAAAACACTCTGACAAAAAATATACTTTTCTAAATATAAGTATTTTTTATAAAAGTATACATACATGCATACATACTAGGAACAGTGTCATAATAAGTACATTATAAAAGTTGTATGACGAGTTGAACACTACAGGTAGGCCTCGGGATATGTAATTAGACCTTGAATAAATATAGCCTAATCAACTATATTTATCCGAGGTGTAACTAGCATATGCTGGGAAATAGTCGTAGCAAACGACGAGTCTACACTTACCAATGCTAAGATACCCAGAATCAAACGCAACATTTAAAATACTATAGGAGTATTTTAGGATACCATAGAACCATACACTTAAATCCTCTGCGTATTTCTCATACCTCTATTCTCGCACATACAACATGGCTGAATTTGACCACGAAGACCCAACTACCCTGCCATAGCAGCCAACGGATGGATTGAGGAGGAGCCAGAAGAAGTTCATGTAGAGAACCCAGAAGTAGGTCCCGAAGAATACCAAGAGGTGGATTACAAGAGGGAGGATTCTGACGAAGAGCCAGACGAGGCTGAACGCGCTGGAGAGATCCTTAGCGAGCCTTACCCTATCGAAAACAGACAAGAGACCCTTTCACCTCCTTCCTTCCAGGTACGTAAGCACCCAATAGAGGTCCTCTATGGATGAACATTCCTAGTAAGAAAATACTGCCCATGCAAGGGCAAGCTTCGTTGCTGACATCTACCTCTGTCTAGGAAGCACCTCCACAAGGGGAAACCTAGCCAGATGTATGGGCTAGAGAAGACAGCCGACGATCCGCCTTAGGCATGCACTCCATACACCATACCCCGGGCCCCAACACCATCACCAATCAAGCATTACCTCTAATGGTACCACCAGTGGCTCGTCTAGACGCCCAGGTTCAGGCTCTCCATCATGAGGTAATGGAGATTGGAGGCGAAGCCCGTAATGCGACAGTGCGAATTCGACAACTCCGCGAAGAAGAAGAACTCCATTAAGGAGCTATACTGAACCAGCAAACGGAGCAAGAGAACATTACAGACCGTCTACACTCCTTAGAGGAGGAAGTGGTCACCATGAGACAACAATTTCTTGCAGCTGAGGCTAGGGCAGCCTTAGCAGAATAGAGAGCGGAAGAGGCCACTCGTGAAATGAGTGAATTGGCTAGGCACCTTCTGCGCCATTTTGGCATATGATAGAATAGTATAGCCAAGTGAGTTAGTGACTACACTACCCGCACTATGTCTTAGGTTTATTACATCTTTCATCGCAACTAGTAGTAGTAAATCAAGAGAGATACGTCCTCCAAGAACCCATGTAACCCGAATCGACTAAATGTATTGACAGTTATGTTCTATTTTGATAAACTTAACATTCGTACAATACTTACTACTACTTACCACCATAAGTACACTTTGATGATATGGTAGAAACATTTGGGAACCATACAACAAAACATGAAATTTTTATACGTGTATATATATATATATATATATATATATATATATATATATATATATATATATATGTATATATGTAGATGAGATACAACTAGCAATGACCATAGTTACTTACGAACCCGTTTCATACCATACAACAGAATCATGTCGCAACTAGGAAGTAACCAGCCTACCGACAAAACACCAGTTCTACAAATGGATCTCACTACATTTCAAGCCACCATAATAGCCGTTGTGTCAGCCGTCATGGCACAACTTAACACTATCAACGCAAACAGAAACGGGAACGGTGCCAGCAGTACCAACCCCGGTGGAAACCAAGGACACCAGCAGGTGTGTTCCTGCAAGGACACCCCAAATCACAAATCTAAGAACTCCTGTGACAAAGGAAAGGTACTACCCAAGAAACGAAAGTTTTGGAGCAAGAAAGGGGGTCGTACGACATGGGTACTTGCCAAAAGACAACAAATTGTGGAAGCTCATGCCGCCAATACCCCTACTACCTCAGTCCCGACGAAATCATATGCGGGAAAACTACCCAAGTGCCACAAATGTAACTTCCATCACAAAGGACCTTGCCGAGAGATGCATTGCAAGAATTGCAATAGAAAAGGGCATGCCACTCGTTTTTGTAGAGCGCCAACCCGACCGGCCGCCCAATCCGCCAGTGCCAGAGCGAGCCAAACCTGCTACGGTTGTGGCGATACTGGGCATTTCAAAAGGGGGTGCGCAAGAGCTAGGGACGCGAATGTTGATAGTAATGGAAGGGTACTATTGATCACTACAGGATAGACTCTCCCGAAACCACCAGTGGTTATCGATACATTTCCAAACAATAATATTTAAGCCTCAAATTTCTACTAAACCCAATGCCCATTTAAAGTTTATCGACCATAAACCTTGAAACGCAACGAATCATAGTCATAAATTGCCCCCTCACCCGACACCATTCATATAAAAACTAAGGATTCTTACAGGTGATCTATGATGGCTAGTGTAAACATTAGGGTCATATATAATTAAGATTCTACAGACTTAGAATGTGTGATTCTGCCTTATTTCCTATTCCTTGTTTGGTTGTGGGCTTAGGGCAGGGTCACTCATTCGACTGTCTTTTCAATCTTAATTATATACGACTAGTTTACACCGAACTATTATAGAGGGACCTAGTAGGGATCATACTATAAAATTTTATCACTATGTATCAAAGCACTCGTACTGCTAGTGCTCGCTACTTACGGTACAAAATATTTGCAGTAGTAATAACAAGGATAAAACTGGAAGCATTAGAGACATATACATAGAATACACTATCGTTCTAAACAATCCACCCCCCCCCCCCCTTCCAAAATAGACTTAACATCTGTTACGATAATAAGTTCCAACATCGTCATGTGACAAGGATTGGCTTGATCCTCACCATACCAATTTCATGTACTACGAAGAGACCCTTCGCCTTAACCGACCGATTAATGAAACCCTTTCAATCTATAACGACAAACCACGGAATCGTCCCTTGCATCTAGACTCATAAGTACCCATGTAAGAGGTACCACTCTCTCTCCTAGCCCACAATAGAAATAGGAAACAATAAGCAAAAGACATCCAGGGTATCCTAGGGGTTTATAACCTCCCCGAGGTGTTCCCAGGAGGTCTTTCGGAAATACCAACTATATGTCAAGTTGAGTTCGGAATCGACTCGACTCTTGGAACCATTCATGTAACCAATATCCCCTATTCCGAATCGACGACCTATTCAACCAACTTCAAGGAACGAACAAAAGTCGGCATACCACTAGCTCAGAATTTCGTAGGAAGAAATTCCCGAGGCAACCTAAGAATTATAAGGCCAAATGCACCACACGCAACCTTAACTTTGGTGACAATAGTGTTCGCCTAAAGGTTTAGAGACACTACCTTTAGGGCGTCAAGTGCACAATCTTCATTGGACAGGACCATCCATTCACATCACTATGTAGGATGCAAATGCAGACCACCCCTGTGTTGGGCTGAGATGGGCGACACACAGCTAACCAGAGGGCAAGTACCCGATAGCACCCTCACGGGTCCTGAGATCATCAGAGGAACAACTGAGAAGATCGTTCAGATTAGGGAACGACTAAAGGCGTCCAGAGACCGACAAAAGAGCTATGTGGATAAACGACGGAAGCCCTTGGAATTTCATGTCGGTGATCGCGTACTGCTAAAGGTCTCTCCTTGGAAAGGGATGATATCATGATACGCGTTCGGAATCGTGGGAAATTGAACCCAAGATACATCGGACCATTCGAAATCCTTGCTAGGATTGGTCTGGTGGCTTATAAACTCCATCTACCGCCTGAAATCAACAATATACACCCTGTTTTCCATGTGTCTAATCTAAAGAAATGCCTATCCGACGAAACTCTCGTTGTCCCGCTTGATGAGATTGAAATAAACGAGAGCCTTCATTTGTCGAGGAACCCGTAGAAATAATGGATAGGGAGGTGAAACGAACAAAACAAAGTCGCATCCCCATAGTGAAGGTCCGATGGAGTGCCAAACGAGGGTCTGAGTTTACCTGGGAACGCGAAGACCAGATGAAGTAGAAGTATCCACAACTCTTCCCTAGCTCTTGAGGGCCTGCATTAGAACAAATTTCGGGACGAAATTCCCTATAACGGGGGGATGATGTCACAACTAGCAAAATTAGGGTCGAGATTTTATTCATGTACAAACAATTTCTCTATGTAACCTTGTTGCATTAGATTATTGTAATTCAAAAATGACAATGTTCTATGAGTACATACATGTATACACTAAGAATCGAGTTGTAATAACCTCTTATAAGCTCAAGTTTGATCTATAGCTAAACAAATATCAATTTTTGGGCCTTTGCTTTAAGGTTTTCAGCCCAAATAACCTTAAGACCAAAAACCCTATTCTTTGGGCCATGTTAAAACCGAAAACCCCTTGGAATTAGCCTAACAAGAACCGAAAACTCTTCATGTAGAGACACTAGGCTGAAAACCCCTCCCTTAAGCTAGTAAAATCGGGTTTGGGGTTCAGACAAAAAATTTTGACCCTACTCATGCCACCTCAATGCTTTACTTCCTTCTAACCACCAAATAACCATACCATTCACACCTTTGTACACCATACTTCCATGAATGGCACTTTAGACTTCATTATCCTACATGCATCCATACTACACATCCTTAAACCCTCCTGTAACGACCCAAAAAAAATCAAGGGTAAAAATTTCATTTTCAATATAGCCAAAACATAGATATCATTTATTCCAAACATTCCAAAACATCGTTAGTTAAAACATTAATCAGAGTTCATCCCAAAATCATTCATTGCGGAAAACATAGGTGTGTGCATTGCGATCAAGCCGGCCCTTTCTTTCCAAACTGATGATACCTGAAATAATAAACAAAATTGTAAGCATGAAGCGTCGTGAGTTCCCCAGAGCTTACCCCACACACAATCCACATAATCCATATTAGCTATAAAAGCTACATAAACCATATCAATCACATATCCATGCAAATCAACATATACGGATGTCGTGGGCTCGTCCCCAGGGTCTTACTCCAGGATGCCATGGGCTCCCCACATGGTCTTACACCTAAGTGCCATGGGCTATCCCATGGTCTTTAATAGGAAAGCCATGGGCTCTCCACATGGTCTTACATCCAGGTACCATGGGCTCCCCCCATGGTCTTCCATGCAAGTATCACAAAGACAAATAGCATACCACATATTCACTAGCATACCACCTCTACATGCATACGAGACATATAAGTAGCGAATCTACAATAAACACTACTACATAATAGGAAAGCCATGGGCTCTCCACATGGTCTTACATCTAGGTGCCATGGGCTCTCCCATGGTCTTCCATACAAACATACCACATATACCACTAGCATACTTCCTAGCTCATACCAACTAACAAGTCACATAATACAATATCAGCTAAGATACTACATATCATAAAATGGGCCGGCCTTGGTGCCTTAGACCCATTGGTATGGTGAAGAGACTCACCTGGCACCGCTGAAGCTTCCAGCATGAATTCCTTAGTTGCTGTCGTGCCAGCTTCCCGAGCTGCCACTACCAATCAATATACCCAATTAGCAATTGGGTCCCATACCATAATCCTTAATCCATGCATGGGGTAAAATGACCATTCTACCCCTGGCCCAGTACGATCCAAACCTAGGCCCAAACCCAAAACCAAAAGCCCAACACTAGGTAGGCTTTTCAAGCCTACTAGTGGCCCACTAATGGCCTAATTTGCTAAATTGGGCCCAATCCTTATAATGGGCCTTACCCTAAGCCCAAACATATTCTTGGCCTAAATTATCTGACTTCTGATGGCCCACTAAGGCCCAAAGACCCAAAGCATGGCCCAAATTGTGGCTGAATAGCGCAAGGCCCAACTGACAGAGTACGCGGGGCGTACATCCACATACGCTAAGCGTACTGACTAAGTGGTGCGTACGCTGGGCGTACCTTCACGTACGCGCAGCGTAAACCCCCTGTTAAGTCCATTTCTCATTAAGTGCTTAATACTTCACTTCAGAAGCTAAAATCACAGATCTTGGTCCTTTTCCACGTCTTAATCCATAAAGTCACTGACTTGGTGACTTTACTAGGCCCAAACAAGCCCAAACTCCAAAAATGATGTTCTAATTTCATGAAAAGGGCTAGATCTCTTGCATGAACCCATTAAGACATTCAAGATGGAGACTTTACTACTTATGGGACCCTTTTAGCTCTGAGGGTGGCAACCCTAAGCTCACAAACGAGATTTCACCATAAAGGTCCATTCTTGGGACCAAAATGACTCCAAAACCAAACCACACTAGATCTAAGCATTCTTAGGTAAAGTTATGAACTTTATACCTCCAAATATTCCCAAAGGATGATGCTATCCCAGATCTATGAGCTCCAACTTCCCAAGTTCTTCCTTGCCAACTTCTTCTTTTCCTCTTCCAAGCTTACACCACCAAAATGAGCTTCTTAAGGTTAAAACCACACAAGAATAAGGGGATGAGGCGTTCTAGGGTATCTCTGAGGTTGGGGGACAGATAAGGAGGCTAGGGTTTGAGCTATTAAGTTCTTTATATAGTGGTTGGCCTTAAAATTAGGGTTTCTGGACACTGGACGTACGCTGGGCGTACGCCAAAAACACCCGCGATCATTTCCTCTTATACGCTGGGCGTACCCACGCGCCTTCCACTTTGCATACATGGTCCTTTCTTGTCATTTATTTCCATTAGGGGTCATTTTCGCCAATAACTTCAAAGAGTCATAAATCCTTCATTCTAAGTCCTTTTCCGACGAACTTTATATCCACGAAAGGGTGGCGGGAATCCCTATGCTCCCATCGACACCTCCAAGTCCAAAACCTTCCGGATGAAACCCAGGAACCATAAAAGACCGAATCGCCCCTACCCTTTGGTTTCCAAGACCCCAACCGAGTACTTTTAAACAGGGTGTTACAACTCTCCCCCACTTAAACTAGACTTCGTCCTCGAAGTCATGCATCACCATCCCCGACATACCAGGCTACCTGGGCATCACGGCCACAAACCCAGAAATACCCCAGTCTTCCTAAGACAATCAAAACCAACCCTTGCAGGGTTCTAGAATCCAAAGATGAACGATTTCCTTGCAACCTGGTCACATCCACTCCATCTGAAACCTAAAGTCTCGAGATGGTCTGTCTCCCTGACAGACTGCCCACATCGAATCCTGCTTGAACTGATTCCACCAGAGACCTGCCTAGATAGAATACTCCCACTCGTAATACCTTGAAGCTTCCTAAAGAACAAAATCATCGATCGACTGCGACTACCAAAAAACATCAATTCCACACACAGACCCCAAATCACTAAAGTCGCTCCTATTCCTCTTGCTACCACATGGTTGTTTTCCTGAAGAACAACCGGGGACCTCCCTGGTCCTAACCTGTCTGCCAACTGTCCGGGGCATTGGACACCTACCCGATTGATGAGCCAAAAACACAAACGGAAGTCCCCCACGACCCCTGAAGGATACCTTGCCTAACCATAACTTCCCTATCTCCTTCAATCCATTGATCCATCTGATCGAGATAGGCTGACAACCTGTCACCACCAAATCCGACGCAAAAGGGGAATACCACCAGAATAGTTGTAGTCTTACATCATACCCAATCTCCTTCGACCTACCATTTCCTGATTCCAACATGTCGTGGCTCTATTACGGATATAGATACCCGAGACACATCACAATGGCTTAAACTACCATCAACCCAACCCGTACATCACCCTAGAATTTTTGCCCCCATGCCCTTGGCATATAAATGCCCCACATCCCATCACACTAAAACAAAATCCTGCACGAATTCCGATTTGGGTTCCTATCCCAATCCGAATTGTTACTCTGCTCCTATCCAGAGATCCTCAAAGCGGCATTTGCATAGTGCACCACGACCACCCCCCCGGTCATCCTGTACTTGACCGATTAATAAATACCCTTAGACAATTCCCCGAGACTACCAGTCTCACACCCGGTCCAACCACCAGGTTCTTACGAGGTCCAATATCAGGGCTACCCAGCCGTAGCCCTACTGGGACATGCACTACTCATCCATAGGATCCTGTATCTCAAGATCCAACCCTTGTATCAATAGTCTCTACCGGTTCCGACCTAAATTCCCATAATCGTCCGGGCTCGCCCCCGGATAACTGATCGATCAATCACCTCTGGTCTTGATCCTAACTAAGTTGTGGCTCCCCCACAACACTACGAACTAGCCTATCCTAATCCAAATCACCTAAAAGAATCCGTGCACGCTACGACACCCCCGCAGTCTTACAACACTCTCTACTACTAGTGAATGCTACGGCTCCCCCACAATCTTACAGCCTATACCCTAACTGACCATTAGTGAATGCTACGGCTCCCCCGTAGTCTTATATCACTTCCACCCTTGCTTCTGTCCTGGATACCTGGACGGTTCTCCCTCACTTAGATTCAACTAAGTCCGCTCGGCACACGAAAACTGAAGGATTCCCAATCCTCATTACGTTCCAATGCTCACCTTGCTGACGCCCGATGCTTACCAAAGCTAGAACACCAAAAATACCCCTGTCCAAACAACACACCTCCTGAAAACCTGCTAACACTTCTTGCATCCTAACTACATCAATAACTTCAATCGCTTAAAAGCGATATCACACTCAGATCTCGGAGTCCATCCAACGGATAGATAGTCTCATCAAAACCTCAGTAACAACTCTTTCTTCCCTCGGCGATCCCGAATGCTCTTCCAATCACAAAATACTAAGGCTACTGAAAACTAGTCATGATTTCCTCGCACAAGCCCTTGATCCAACCCCGACTACACCCAAGAGGACATTCGAACACTGGGAATCTGATGTATATAAGGAGACGACCTCATGCTACTCCATTAAAGATCCATGGTATGCAGATGGCATATGACTCTTCTTGAATATAATCAACTCAACCACCAACAGAGATAACAACCCCAAAATAACTGGAGCAGGTGTACTCACTGCTCCCCTCTGATCATCAGACAGTCGACCTCCTTGTCGTCCACTTGATCACAACGAAAGTATAACAGACTTGCCCCCTATGGGCAATCCCTGATGACGCAACCACCCTGCTACACCGATAGTAACCCAGACCCCTGAACGGATCCCGACAACGACTCGGAACAATCACGGTACACGCCGAACCCGCTCCGCGAGATACGCCCGTCTGAAGATTTCTCAAAGATTCCTTGGCATGCTGAATGGCATCTGAAAACCCTTGCTAACCCAAACAATAGCAGAAAACCAACCCGAGATCTAACTTATCACAATTCCAAAGCAATGCAAATTCCCAATATTTACCTGAAGTGGCAGGAGATAGCATATCCACAAACACCTGAAGAAGTCCTAACCACCTCCTCTTGTGTTACCTCGACCACCCTGAGGACATGATGTAACACTTCCTTCTGATCCCAGTGACAATCCAAACCCTTGGAATGAAACTCCCTCGTGCAGTCTCCACAAGCATTGCACTGAATCCCGACCCTGCTGGCCTCTCAAAAGTTGATCCGAACTCTTGGGTCTCTTCCCGAGACCCTACACTAAATGCATATAACCTAAAGCTATCTTCTCAAGGTACTCCAAATCGATCTTCCGCCCTCGGGCTCTGGGATCCACAACATTCAGGGTCTCGCACCCTGACACACTCATCAACTCAATTGTCAACAGCTGAACTGCAATAGCTGGAGCAACCTCTGCTCTAAACCGGGCTACAAATTACCCCCAAGACATAGTCTCCAGTCCCAAAAGTTCAATAGGTCGCACAATCAACCCTTCCCGCCTGATACAAGAGATATAAGGCGAACTCAAAATCTTGGCAGTCCTTCCGCTAACTGGCTCACTACCGGAGCCGGGACAACACCCTGGTCTTTCCCCTTGCGTGCTCATTCGTATTCTGCATAGCAGCTATCCCCACGGTCCAATCAAAACCAAGAATTCTGCTTCCCAGGCTTCTTAGATTCTCCAAGAATTTCCCTGATTCGAGTATGGATCCTGTGCTTTCAGTAGTACGTGCCCAATACTACCTTCCACACCTATCCATACTTTCCTCCGGAATCCTCCGGAATCCTCTAAGTCACCTACTCTCGTGATGTACCAAATGTCTACTAAACAACAACACAATATCCACCGAAGCACCTCCTAGGTTCCCAACCCACCTAGTCCTCAGCTGTTGAAAGATTCCCAGTAATGTCAACTAGCTACCTTATGAATATAGCCACATGTAGCAGAGATCAGACAATCCTTCAAGTAAAAGACTCAATCCTTGAACGGTTAGACTCAGAAGAGAGCTGTGCAATAGGGCCAAATCCATCACTCTGATATTATCCAACCTGTGCCACATGTGACCTAGCATATTCACTTAGTAACTAGCTCACATTGCTAGAAGTCCCACAAAGCACAAAGCAAGCATCATTCGGACAACGGAAAACTAACCAATATATTCCAAACAAACAATTCTACCTATACATACAATTCACAATAAGATGACTCATGTCACTAATCTCATCATGGGCTTACCCTAGGGTAATCTCCGATCCACAAACTATCATGGAACATTCGGCCCATATACCATAACCCATGTTTTTCACATCCACCCTCGCTGTCGACTACCTTATGCATGGAAATTATACACAGAACATGATCTAATAGACTGTCGAATAATAGACTCTACCCTAAAACCACAGGAAATAAGGCCAAATTAGCTATTCTAACGCTATAAGATCCTAACCGTATACAACTTTCAAAACTTACACATTGCAGTTACAAATACCAATAATCATTCTCATTCTAGCATGGCATCCAGTATCCCCAAGGCTACAAGCATCACATATCAGGCCAATCTACCGCTGACTACTCAACACTAGCATGCAAGTCTACCAACTCATACACCACATAAAGGCATCTCTCCTAGCCCTAACTAGCATGCGATTCTCAGATTCATAAATCAAATCATAACATATAACATATATGGATATTCTGGGGAAACTTACTTGAGCTCAGTTGATTGCATGCACCACACCTTTTCTTGTCTTAGAAAACTTTTTCCTTGAAAACTTTTTTTTAAAACTTTACAGATCCTCAGTTTGAGTTCAGACACACCCAAAAGTATGTCTGAATCCCTCAATCCAAGGCTCTGATACCAACTTGTAACGACCCAAAAAAAATCAAGGGTAAAAATTTCATTTTCAATATAGCCAAAACATAGATATCATTTATTCCAAACATTCCAAAACATCATTAGTTAAAACATTTATCAGAGTTCATCCCAAAATCATTCATTGCGGAAAACATGGGTGTGTGCATTGCGATCAAGCCGGCCCTTTCTTTCCAAACTGATGATACTTGAAACAATAAACAAAACTGTAAGCATGAAGCTTAGTGAGTTCCCCAGATCATACCCCACACACAATCCACATAATCACATAATCCATATTAGCTATAAAAGCTACATAAACCATATCAATCACATATCCATACATATCAACATATACGGATTCCGTGGGCTCGTCCCCAGCGTCTTACTCCAGGATGCCACGGGCTCCCCACATGGTCTTACACCTAAGTGCCATGGGCTCTCCCATGGTCTTTAATAGGAAAGCCATGGGCTCTCCACGTGGTCTTACATCCAGGTGTCATGGGCTCCCCTATGGTCTTCCATGCAAGTATCACAAAGACAACTAGCATACCACATACTCACTAGCATACCACCTATACATGCATACTAGACATATTAGTAACGAATCTACAATAAACACTACTATATAATAGGAAAGCCATGGGCTCTCCACATGGTCTTACATCCAGGTGCCATGGGATCTCCCATGGTCTTCCATACAAACATACCACATATACCACTAGCATACTTCCTAGCTCATACCAACTAACAAGTCACATAATAAAATCTCAGCTAGGATACTTGTAACGCCCGCAGATTCGGGCTAGTAAATTTAGAGACAATGAGCATCAAAAATGAGTTTTTGATGGAAGATTATTTATAAGGAGTAATCTTAACCAAGTTGTAGAATATGTCACAAGAGTTCCGTACATATAAAGAATGTTGAAATCCGAGCTATAACGAAGAAGTTATGGCCCGTCGAAGTTTTGCGACAAAACCGGCACGACACTACGCGACGTAAATAGTTAATTTATGATAGAGGACTTTTTGACCTTAGTGATCTAAACAAAATTTGTAGTATACCTTAAACCGAGAGCGTGCATAAAAAGAACGCCCAAATCTGACTTCGTATGAGGAAGTTATTATTTTTCTAAGATTTGGCCTAACAGTGCACAACCCGAAACTCGAATTTTAGATCGAGCGGTTTTTGGCCAACGCGACCTAAATGAGAATTGAATATCTCATTAATAGGAACTTAACGACAAAAAGACAGACGAAAACGGAGTCTGTATGTAGAAGTTATGAATTTTACGCGGACATTTAACATTGTAGTCACCTTCTACTGTTAAATTTAAGATCGAATGAGAGTTAGCCGACAGAGTCAAAAGGAAAGTTGTAGATCTTATTTTTACCTACGCGTGTATATAAAGAACGTCAAAAACAGAGCTCGTATGCGAAAGTTACGAATTTTAGAAGTCGAAAGTGTGTTGTGCGAAAATGGGTGATGTGACACAATCTTGGCCATTGCTTTCTCCCCAAGTCTTGCCACCAGATGGTGATATGTGGCACCAAGTACAGCCATATTTCACCCTATAAATAGAACCTCTCCCACCCTAATTTTCTTCACACCTTTCCCATTCTTTCTTCTCTCTACACTCTCTCTAAACCTCCCAAAACTCCCCTAGCGATAGAAGAAAGCCCAGGAGCGCTCGACGGCTCCGAGAAGAAGAGCTTTCGGCTCGGAAGTCCTACCCCTGCAGAGCCCGGCTTCTAGCCAAACCCCCTTGTAGGTAAGATATTTCTACCTAATTTTTAATAGAGCTTTTATTTAAATATAGTAGCGTTATTACAACCTTATAATAATTATTTAAGCTATTATTATGGGTTATATAAGTGTCGTTATAATATCTTTTTAACTACTCGCAGTACCGAGAATCTGGTTTAAAGGGCCGCATAGGGTTGTTGGATTTCAAAAGTGCTATATGCCAAAATGGTCCTGCCCTCCGGTGTTTTATGTCTGGCCCCTGTCTGTACATAGTGGTTGGAAAATATTGTTTAAACGCTTATATAATAATAATAATGCTAAGACTAATAATTAGTCACAGTAAATATTAGACTAAAATTTATCGATAATAATGCTAGTTTTCATCGAAGGAAAATAGAATCGTTAAAAGTGAAGCGCTTCCCGAGTTTGGAATCATCACTTTAACAAGTGAGTGCATAGTTACTTTCATCTTACACATAGATATGAAGTATTTTATATAAATTACGTGCTATGTGTGCATATTATTTGAATACTTGCTTTCTATGCTAGATGAACGATTTTATACATGTTTTAAATAATTTAAACTGTATATGTATTTTATATCTACGAATATGTTGGGTAAAACATGGGTAGATGAATGATGAGAGATGAAAGATGATATGAGTGAACATTGGCAGCTATAGACTTAGTGCCTAACAAATAACATCGACAGCTATGGACTTAGTGCCTATCGAATAAACATTGGTAGTTATGGACTTAGTACCTGTTAGATAAACGTTGGTAGCTATGGACTTAGTACATGTTAAATAAACGTTGGTAGCTATGGATTTAGTACCTATTAGCTGAACACTCGTAGTTATGGATTTAGTACCAGATGAATAAACTTTAGCAGCTATGGAGTTAGTGCTTTACGAACAAGCATTGGCAGCTATGGACTTAGTGCCTATCATATAAACCCTGGAAGAAATGGGCTTCGGAATGAACGGATACAGGATAAATGACTCTTAGGGTAGACCTTAAGAGTAAGGAAGATAATGGGGATGAGTAATTGGGTTGATTGTTTGATGTTTAAACATAATAATTAAATTATTGTGGGTTGAAAACCCTATGTACTCACCAGGTTTCCCAACCGGACCCACTCAACCTTATTTGTATCACAGGTGTCGATATGAAGTTACATTACACTGAGAGATTAAAGAGATGTAGATCACTAGTGTAAATGAATGTAAGTTCTGTTTATGCTTATGTTTCTGTATTGATGATGACATCCCAAATGTTTTAAAATGAACAAAAATACATTTCTTCGGAAATGATTTGATAACCTATTTATCATGTTTTTCAGGGAACAAATTCCGCAACATTTTTTATTAAAGGAGTTACTCTGATTTTTATAAAGCAAAAACAAAATCGGTCTTTTCTCGCCTTGAAAATGGGGATGTCACAGTTGGTATCAGAGCATTAGTTTAAGCGAACTAGGAATATGGATTTATTTCAAGACTTAAACTTAGAATGCTAAGCGATGATCGTCAGGAGTGTGTTTAATAAAATTTAGGTAATACACCTGAATAAACACAAGCACTAGCTAATTTAGGGAAAATGCCTAATATGATTTTATGTGCTAAATGATTTATGATTCTTTATGATGCTAAATGTATGATCGGATCTATGGTCTGTTGCCGACCGGATCTGGAAACTTTATGTGTTCAGACTTCTAAACGTTTAAATACGGTATTAGAACTGGCATGTAACTTTTCGAAGTGATGGGGAGGTTTACACGTCGATTGTAAATAAAATCTTTCCTATCTTAATTCTCGTCATTTCACACCAAATGCCTAATTTGGTGAATAATATCGAAATGGCAAGAACCCGAAGCGGAGCCGGAAACACGAACGGAAACAGGAATCAACCCCCAGTGATTGAGCAAATACCTGTTGTGGTAGCCGCTCCTGAGCCAATCACTATGGTCGGAGTACAAGCGATGATCCAAATGATGTTGGATCGTCAAATGGAGGAGACCAGATGCTTACTTCAACAGAACCGAGAGGAAGCTACAATACCGATCGTACAATCTGAACTGGTCCCCGAGCAATCGAAGGAAGAGAACTACACCCGCCCTGTGAGTTAAGCTGGGACTCAAGGAGAACGAAGAAATAGCCCGGATAAGGGAAACGATAAGGATGGGCGAATCTATAAGAACTTCTTGAGTGCAAAACCACCGAGTCTCTCAAGAAGCCCGAAGTGTGTAGAGATTATGGACTGGATCTCCGAAATGGAGATGGTGTTTGAGAGTTGCGACTGTAGAAACAAGAAGAAAAACGTCTTTGCGGTCAGACAACTGAAGACCGGAGTCTTGAGCTGGTGGAAGTTATTGGCAGATACGATGCCCAAAGGAGAAGAAAGCAAGATGTCTTGGGAAGATTTCCTGGTGCAACTAAAAATGCAGTACTGCTCTGAGCAGGATCTACTAGAGATCAACAACGAGTTTCAGAACCTAAAGAAAGGAAGAATGAGCGTTACCGAGTACGCTGCAAGTTTTACGGAGAAAATGAAGCTTGTTCCTTACTTAGTTCCAACTGAACTCTCCAAGGTCAACAAGTTTGTCCGTGGATTACCAGCAGACTTTGGTCCAATGGTCAAGCAACCAACCACTTTGAAAGCCGCCATCTGGGCAGCTAAGAATGTTGAGACCCAAATAAGGGAAAAGTGTCACACCCCAAAACCGGAACGGCGGAAACGTTCTGGGGTGGAGGACGTCATGTTTAGTATCACAAGACATGCATCATAGTAAGCAAAGTAATAAACAACCATTTCATTAGAAAGAAAGTGTTTACAAATTATGTGATTCACATAATATAGAATACAAAGCAAATAACAAAAAGACATGAAGCTATACTGCTCCATCTTCTGAATCCCAGTGCGCGAACCTGTCTACTGGTCTCCTGAGAATACAAGTTATTTTGAAAGCGTAGATCAGTATTTAAGCTGGTGAGTTCATAAGATTTAAGTGATGTAAGTAAGTTGTAAGAAAGTTGTAGAAAGTTATAGTAAGTTGTAGTAAGTTCTGTTTAGAAAAGTTTGCCTGTTCCTCCAGGAAATCCTATATTTCCTGCTTTGATGCAAGATAAGTAAAAATGACTCTACAGTCCTTTCTATGAGTATTAAATGGATAGAAGTTATATAAAATCCAGAGTAAACAAACAATTGGTTGTGTGTATCTGCCCTAAGCCCACAACCAAACAAGGAACAGGAAATGAGGCGGAAGACACACATCCCATTGTTTGTTAGATCATCGTTGTATATAACCCTGGCATATTCACTTGGTACTCACGGAGTTAACTGTAATAGTTCCTTTAGTTTGATGAAAAGATTCTTTAAGAAAACCCTTATTTCTTATAATAATAAAATGGTAACCATAGTAGTTCCTTCTATAATCACTTAGTTTATACTAGCTATATATAATCTAATATCGAACAGATAGTTAATTGTGTGAATCTGCCCTAAGCCCACAACCAATCAAGGAATAGAAAATGAGGCGGAAAGCACACATCCAACTACTTACCGGATATTAATTATATATAACCTTGATGTATAAACTAAGGTATTATAGAATTAACCACCTATGGTCTTTTAAGTTATACTAGTTTAATAAAAATGGATTAAACCCTTTACTGGTAAGTTTCTAGTTTTGAATACCAAAAGTTCTTTATTGAAAAGTATGTTTTGTAGTAGAAAACGGTGCATTGAATTAGTGTCCTATGACATGGCCCATACCTGGTACCCCTTATGATTACTTGGTGTATACGGAACATATATATAGCTAAGATCGGATAGATAGTAGGCTGGGTGAATCTGCTCTAAGCCCACAACCAAACAAGGAACAGGAAATGAAGCGGAAAGCACACATCCTACTACCTTTCGGATCCGATTAATATATATACCTGGATGCATACACTAAGGAATCATAAAGTTAGCATTATAGGCCCCCTTTCTACTGAATGTACTAGACTCGACTATTCTGTTTATCGCTTGTAAAATGTAAGTTTTCCCTAGTTTATAACTATCTTGACTCGAAAATAGTTTGCATTAACTTTCAAGTGGAACTGTCACAAAATGAAAGTAATGGGAAAATATAAGTACACAGTTCTCTTTTGAATTGACATCCTGCAGTACTGATTACCTTAAAAAACATGTTTCTCTTTATGTTATCGTGTATTGTATCTACCTCCCTGTTTCTCTTTATGTTATCATGTATTGTATCTACCTCCCTGTTGCTCTTTATGTTATCGTGTATTGTATCTACCTCCCTATTTCTCTTTATAGTATGTTCTAGCATCTAGTATGAACTGAACCTCTAAACTATACCCCTTATAGTTTACTAGTATTTTACTTGAACTGTTATTCAAAAGACTCATTTTACTACTAAGTTATGCTTGTACTTTAAAAACGGAGTTTTGTTAAACTATAAAGTAACATAACTTTAAAAGAGTTTTTGAAATGTTTTGATCACTTATAAAAGACATAAGCAATCTTTTGAAAAATGTTTATAACAAAAAATTACACAATTATCATTGTGTTCAACTTGTATTCCCCCCCCCCCCCTTAAAAGCATTTAAAACGGTTAGAAGATTCATTATAGGGGTATGAACTCACCTTATGTGGGTGATTCAAACGAATATGCGCGTAAGGATGAGAAGTTCAACGAATGAAGTCCCGAGACACAACAAGTCCTAAATGATATATAATGGCATATATTGGTATAAATATAGGGTTTAGAAGCAACCACGTGCAAGGAAACGCCTTTAGGGACTAGGAAACACTTGGAGCAAGTGTTAGAATCACATGTGATTCATCTAAGGGATGTTTAAGGCCACTAAATGGTGTTTACGGCCATGGTTTTACGGCCATGGAGCTTTGGGCCGTAAACTCATGGTAAAAGGTGCATAAGAGGGTGTTTTAATGATAGGGAAGCTTGAGGGACTATTGCTCTACAAAAGGGTGAGCAAAACTAACCTTTTAGGAGGTGTTGAGGTGTTTACGGCCACACTAAAAAGTGTATGGCCGTAAACTCTCCAAATGGTGTCATTTTGGGTCTTAAAGGGAAGGGTTCTCAAAGTTTCATGTGTCCCAAAGGATAGCTAGTGTCTAGATGTGTTTAAGGCTCCAAACATGACCAAAACAAGGGTTTACGGCCAAGGGAGATGCTCCTCGCCGTAAACTCTCATTGATGATGAGATTGGTGATGTTTCAAGGCTAGGATCTAGTGTTTAACATGGATAACTAGAAGATAGATGGAATATTCACACTTTTGAGGCCCTTAGATGAGTTTGCGGCCACCAAGAACAAGTGTGTGTTCTTGGTGTTATTGGTGAAAGTTGAAGATCTAGTCAAAAGATGATTTCCATGGATGAAATCAAAGGGTGATTCATGAGTAAGAAGGGTAATCAACAACTAGAGGGAAGAATCACTTACATTTGGAAGATTGGGAATGAAAATCTTGATGATACTTGAGAGAGAATGGAAGTGTTCTTGAGTTGAAAGTGTGAGAATGAAGGAAAAGTGAAGGAATTGAGACTTTAAGGGGGAGTTTACGGCCAGCCTTGAGTTTACGGCCATAAACTCATGTGTCTTGGCCGTGAACTCCTTTTTGGTGGTCTTAAGGCTAGAATGTTGCACAGTGTCTCTAGCAGGTACATTCTAACACTCATTCCTTAAGTGTACTAGGCTTAAAACCCAATAGAATGACCCTTAACAAGGCTAGAAGGCAATAGTTTTTTGGGTTGTCACAAAAAGGGTATGGAAAAAGCTGAAGTTGGCGAGAAGAGGAAGCTTGAAGAATCCTCAAGACTTTATAAGAAAGGAAAGTTCCCGAAGTCTAACCCGAATAACCAAAGTTATGGAGCCAAGTGGTGTGAAAAGTGTAAGAAGAAGCACTTCGGAAGATGCGATGGAGAAGTAACCTGCTACAAGTGTGGGAGGATCGGTCACTATTCCAAGGATTGTACACAAAATGATAAGGCATGCTACGGATGCGGAAGCAAGGGGCACATGTCTAGAGACTGCCCAAAGAAAAATGAAGCAGCAAGGCTAGAGGCACCGCCAAAGCCAAGGACATTCCACATGATCCTCGACGAAGCAGATAACAATGTGAGGAATCAAGGATGAGGACTTCATACCCAAAGATCGAGTTATGTACTAGCCATAGTATCGTATGGTGTAGCCTAATAGAGGCATAGTCTAGGGTGAACTTGAACACCTATGTAATCGTTTCAAGGAATAATATAAAACCTTCGTTTTGTTATCTGGTGTGTTAAGTTGTTATGTGAATTTATTGAATGGTGACTTGGAAAAACTGCGAGCCAATACTTGGTACGATTATGAGTAGGTGTGAATGGTAATAGAGGCCTATACTACCGGAAGCACACGACTCGCACTTGGATCAGGGAGAGTTACAAGGTTACCAAGAAGCTAGTAATTGATTCCATTTTGTTCAAGTAAATTGTTACCATCGTTTCGGTAATGACTAAGATGATGATTGTTATTCTGACCCTAGTCGTCATATCAAATTGAGTCTTACTACGATGGGTATGTTACGTGGTTCAGAGAACCAAGTTCGATGTAGCATCTGACCTAAGCCAGAAGATTGAAATAAAAGATAATCAAAGCTATCAGTATAGGTATTGCGATAGTTGCTTGTAGCTAGAAATGCTACCTTTTAAGATGTGATTAGAACATGAAGGAAGGTATAGTCTGTTCTGGAATTTGACTCTAAGAGACCTGAGTCTAAGCGTTGCAACATGCGATGATAGGTCATTAGAATATGACACATCGGTCCATTGTAGTAATAAAAGAACTTATCTTAAGTTTGTTAAGAAGAAGAAGCAGTCTCCATTAAGGATCGAGATTGTGACTTGAAGGTCATAATTTGGAGTCTAACGTGAGATAGGGAGCAGGTGCAAGATCGAGCACCGCCTGCAGTCAAGGAGTCCAAGAGTTAAATACTCGTTCGAAGCAACATAGAAGTTACGGTTATTACCTAGGATGAAGAGTTAACATAGGGATTCATTATACAAGCCCTGTTTCTTTGATGATTTCGGGACGTAATCATCCTAAGGGGGAGATAATTGTAACTCCCTCAGATTCGGGCTAGTCAATTTAGAGACAATGAGCATCAAAAATGAGTTTTTGATGGAACATTATTTAGAAGGATTAATCTTAACCAAGTTGTAGAATATGTCACAGGGGTTCCGTACATATAAAGAATGCCGAAATCCGAGTTATAACGAAGAAGTTATGGCACGTCGAAGTTTCGCGACAAAACCGGCACGACACTACGCGACGTAAATAGTGAATTTACAATAGATGACTTCTTGGCCTTAGATATCTAAACAAAAGTTTTAGTATACGTTAAACCGAAAGCGTGCATAAAAAGAATGCCCAAATCTGACTTCGTATGAGGAAGTTATGATTTTTCTAAGATTTGGACTAGGAGTGCACGGCCCGAAACTCGAATTTTAGATCGAGCGGTTTTTGGCCAACGCGACCTAAATGAGAATTGAATATCTCATTAATAGGAACTCAACGACAAAAAGACAGACGAAAACGGAGTCTGTATGTAGAAGTTATGAATTTTACGCGGACATTTAATAGCGTAGTCACCTTCTACGGCTAAATTTAAGATCGGCCGAGAATTAGCCGACGAAGTCAAAAGGAAAGTTGTAGATCTTATTTTTACCTACGCGTGAATATAAAGAACGTCAAAAACGGGGCTCGTATGCGAAAGTTACGAATTTTAGAAGTCGGAAGTGTGTTGTGCGAAAATGGGTGATGTGGCACAATCTTGGCCATTGCTTTCTCCTCAAGTCTAGCCACCAGATGGCGACATGTGGCACCAAGTTCAGCCATATTTCACCCTATAAATAGAACCTCTCCCACCCTCGTTTTCTTCACACCTTTCCCATTCTTTCTTCTCTCTACACTCTCTCTAAACCTCCCAAAACTCCCATAGCGATAGAAGAAAACTCCCCTACCTAATTTTTAATATAGCTTTTATTTAAATATAGTAACGTTATTAGGACCTTATAATAATTATTTGAGCTATTATTATGGGTTATATAAGTGTCGTTATAATATCTTTTTAACTACTCGCGGTACGGCGAATCTGGTTTAAAGGGTTGCATAGGGTTGTTGGATTTCAGAAGTGTTATATGCCAAAATTGTCCTGCCCTCCGGTGTTTTATGTCTGGCCCCTGTCTGTACATAGTGGTTGGAAAATATTGTTTAAACGCTTATATAATAATAATAATAATAATGCTAAGACTAATAATTAGTCATGGTAAATATTAGACTAAAATTTAGCGATAATAATGCTAGGTTTCGTCGAAGGAATATAGAATCGTTAAAAGTGAAGCGATGCCCGAGTTTGGAATCATCACTTTAACAAGTGAGTGCAAAGTTACTTTCATCTTACACATAGATATGAAGTATTTTATATAAATTACATGCTATGTGTGCATATTATTTGAATACTTGCTTTCTATGCTGGATGAATGATTTTATACATGTTTTAAATAATTTAAACTGTATATGTATTTTATATCTACGAATATGTTGGGTAAAACATGGGTAGATGAATGATGAGATATGAAAGATGATATGAGTGAATATTGGTAGCTATAGACTTACTGCCTAACAAATTACATCGACAACTATGGACTTAGTGCCTATCGAATAAACATTGATAGTTATGGACTTAGTACCTGTTAGATAAGAGTTGGTAGCTATGGACTTAATACTTGTTAAATAAATGTTGGTAGCTATGGATTTAGTACCTATTTGCTGAACACTGGTAGCTATGGATTTAGTACCCGATGAATAAACTTTAGCAGCTATGGAATTAGTGCTTTACGAACAAGCATTGGCAGATATGTACTTAGTGCCTATCATATAAACCCTGGAAGCAATGGGCTTCGGAATGAACGGATACAGGATAAATGACTCTTAGGGTAGACCTTAAGAGTAAGGAAGATAATGGGGATGGGTAATTGGGTTGACTGTTTGATGTTTAAACATAACAATTAAATTATTGTGGGTTGAAAACCCTATGTACTCACCAGGTTTCCCAACCTGACCCACTCAAGCTTATTTGTATCACAGGTGTCAATATGAAGTTACATTACACTAAGAGATTAAAGAGATGTAGATCACTAGTGTAAATGAATGTAAGTTATGTTTATGCTTATGTTTCTGTATTGATGATGACATCCCAAATGTTTTAAAATCAACAAAAATACATTTATTCGGAAATGCTTTGATAACGTATTTATCATGTTTTTCTGGGAACAAATTCCGCAACATTTTTTATTAAAAGATGTACTCTGATTTTTATAAAGCATAATCAAAATCGGTCTTTTCTGGCCATGAAAATGAGGATGTCACAATACTACATATCATAAACTGGGTGGGCCTTGGGGCCTTAGACCCATTGGTATGGTGAGGAGACTTACCTGGCACTGCTGAAGCTTCCCGCATGAATTCCTTAGCTGCTGCCCTGCCAGCTTCCCGAGCTGCCACTACCAATCAATATACCCAATTAGCAATTGGGTCCCATACCATAATCCTTAATCCATGCATGGGGTAAAATGACCATTCTACCCCTGGCCCAGTACGATCCAAACCTAGGCCCAAACCCAAAACCAAAAGCCCAACACTAGGTAGGCTTTCCAAGCCCACTAGTGGCCCACTAATGGCCCAATTTGCTCAATTGGGCCCAATCACTCTAATGGGCCTTAACCTAAGCCCAAACATATTCTTAGCCTAAATTATCTGACTTTTGATGGCCCACTAAGGCCCAAAGACCCAAAGCATGGCCCAAACGTTGGCCCAATAGCACAAGGCCCAACGTACGCTAAGCGTACTGACTAAGTGGTGCGTACGCTGGGCGTACCTTAACGTACGCTCAGCGTAAACCCCCTATTAAGTCCATTTCTCATTAAGTGCTTAATACTTCACTTCAGAAGCTACAATCAGAGATCCTGGTCCTTTTCCACGTCTTAATCCATAAAGTCACTGACTTGGTGACTTTACTTGGCCCAAACAAGCCCAAACTCCAAAAATTATGTTCTACTATCATGAAAAGGGCTAGATCTCTTGCATGAACCCATTAAGACATTCAAGATGGAGACTTTACTGCTTATGGGACCCTTTTACCTCTGAGGGTGGCAACCCTAAGCTCACAAACGAGATTTCACCATAAAGGTCCATTCTTAGGACCAAAATGACTCCAAAACCAAACTACACTAGATATAAGCATTCTTAGGTAAAGTTATGAACTTTATACCTCCAAAGAGTCCCAAAGGATGATGATATCCCAGATCTATGAGCTCCAACTTCCCAAGTTCTTCCTTTCGAACTTCTTCTTTTCCTCTTCCAAGCTTACACCACCAAAATGAGCTTCTTAAGGTTAAAACCACACAAGAATAAGGGGATGAGGCGTTCTAGGGTATCTCTGAGGTTGGGGGACAGATAAGGAGGCTAGGGTTTGAGCCATTAAGCTCTTTATATAGTGGTTGGCCCTAAAATTAGGGTTTCTGGACATTAGACGTACGCTGGGCGTACATCCTGTACGCTGGGCGTACGCCAAAAACACTCGTGATCATTTCCTCTTATATGTTGGGCGTAACCCAGCTTACGTTGGGCGTACTCACGCGCCTTCCACTTTGCATACATGGTCCTTTCTTGTCATTTATTTCCATTACGGGCCATTTTCGCCAATAACTTCAAAGAGTCATAAATCCTTCATTCTAAGTCCGTTTCCGACGAACTTTATATCCACGAAAAGGTGGCGGGAAGCCCTACGCTCTCATCGACACCTCCAAGTCCAAAACCTTCCGGATGAAACCCGGGACCCATAAAAGACCAAATCGCCCCTACCCTTTGGTTTCCGAGACCCCAACCGAGTACCTTCAAACAGGGTGTTACACCTCCAAACATCCATGATTTAACTTTCTTTCCCCCCCCCCCATATATCCCATGGCCGAGAGGCCCTTTTCCCACACACAAAAGACCAAGTTTCTTCCACTTCTCTATCTCTCTCTCGAAAACAAGTTAAAGGCTCCAAGGATTCCTCGTCATCTTCAAATTTTCGAGCTTTAGGTAAGTTATTTCATGAACATCTAGCTTTTCTATGTGATTTTATTTATAGTTCACCATGTTTACACACATTTTTCATGTGTTACATCCCTAGAACACCAACCTTTCCAAGAAGCTCTTCAAGTTCATCACCTTCATCCTAGGCTCGAAATCTTCTTCATTTTTCCTTCCTACCAGACACAAAAATAACCAAGGTGAGTTCATACCCCTTCATTTTTCAAGTTTTTCCAAGTTTTTAGGGGGGTAATACAAGTAAACAACTCTTATTTGGATGATCTAAAGGCTTTCCAAACTAAAAATACAAGTTATGTCAATAAAACATATCTAAGCTTAAAAATCAGCTTTCTACAGAAAGGTGGTCTGTTTAACGACTGTTTTGACCTACTTAAACTTCATATATTTTAAAACTCTTCAATATGCAAATAGTTCAGGTCTATACCTGTTTAAGGACTACTTGCACGCGTTTAATATGGTTTTTATACAATTTATGGCGATTTTTACAAAACTGCCTATCATTTCAAAACAATTTCAGACCAGCCTGTAAAAATGAACGTTTTCACTCTGGTTAGGAACTACTTAAGGTTAGGGAAAAATATTATGGACAAAGTAGACTCATTTTCTAAGCTTTGAGAGTTTATGGATCCAAATTTTGACTTAAAATGATTTTTCTATAATTTTTCTAAAAACATGGACAGAAAAGTCAAAAACTAGAAATTTGTCTTTATCATATTAAATGTGTTATACATGTGTTTAGATGTAAGTTTATATGTTATAATCTTTTAAAACATCTAGACATGATAATTTACATATGTTTATATATTTGATTATATACATGGACATATTTTTATTCATCACTATTTTGGTGGGTTAAAACCCAAGACAAATTATGTTTTAACAACCTTACAAGTAAATACTTATATAACTATTTTTACAAATAGTTTAAACAAAAACATACAAGGCACGTTATTAATGGTATAATTTGTGTATCATAAAACTCATGTCATAAATTTTCCAATAGTATAATTATTTTATTATACAAGAAAAAGGGAGTCGAAGTTTACG
This sequence comes from Lactuca virosa, assembly GCF_052849685.1. Lineage (NCBI taxonomy): Eukaryota > Viridiplantae > Streptophyta > Magnoliopsida > Asterales > Asteraceae > Lactuca > Lactuca virosa. Next base: position 299,395,642 of record NC_136429.1, on the reverse strand, counting down.
TAAATCCGTTAATGCTTTAGTGAGACATATTCACTTCACCGTACCTACCTAGCGTACACTTTAAGTCATGCATTATAACCAGAGTTTCCTGGAGGGAGAGCGAGATAGTTGTGTATAGATCTATACGGGATTGATAACCTCACACCTGAGTTGTTCGCTACAACTAGACGGGCCAGTCTAGGGTGACAAATATCTTACCGATTCCGACGCCTGAAGAACGTCGTACATGCATAACAGTCACATTAAGCATGGTTTATAATAACTCACATAGGGATTAACAATACTATCTTGGTTTCCGGGAAGCTTACACTTCACCGGTTTTTATTAAAATATAAAAATGTATACTACTTTTCATTACACTATTGCTCACATTTCTGGTCTTAGGGTTTAAGACTACAGTATACATACATCAGAAAATATTGGATTTTCTGGGAATATACATTTTACCATTCCAAGGAAAAGAAACAAAGGACATGCATACATATATTTTTAGTCTTTGGTGTAAGACTTACAACTCATTTTTATAGAAAATATCGGATTTTCTGGAGATATACAAACCATTTTTTTTACAAAGCAGATACAAATCTTTTCATACAAATATGCTTATGAAATCACCAACATTCAATGTTGACGCTTTTCAAATTCACTTGTATTCTCAGGGAACCAGTAAGCAAGTACCTAAGTCTTTGAGAACTGGGTTGCTGCATTTTGGAAGTCTTACTTTTCTGTCATTTTTATGTAACTTATGAACAAATACAATATGTAAACTATGTAAGTTTGTATTCTCAATGTATGCTGCTTGGGTTGCTATGTTTCATTTATATTCAACTGTTATGATACTATACAATGACGTCATCCGCCCCCCGGACGTTTCCGCCTTCCTGGTTCGGGGGTGTAACAGTTTAATTCATCCTCTGTAATAACTAAGGCTTTAGATGATATTATTAGTTAGTATCTCAACTTTATATTTGGAAACTTCGACAAAGGTTTCATAATTATGTTTTAACAAGTAGAATATAATTAAAACAACTATAGTTGTTAATAAAGTTGATTTTGGTATCTTGTGCTAAATCTTAGACATTTATTAGAAAGGAAGTCATACATCAAAGTGTATATTCCTTAATAATTATTTTCTCTACAGTTTAGTGCAAATATCATTAGGAATCTTTTATATATAAATAAGATTCGTATATGTCAAATAAACTACATTATTTTCCTTTTAAAATCCATTTTTTGAAGTTGGAATATGTGAATGTCATTTATATAAAAAATATAACAACGTATTAGATGAGTTTGATTCAAAACAAGCTTAAGTCAAAAGTGTTTGCATATAGAACTTGTTATTTATAAAACATTGATGTTTACTTTATAATTCTTTTTAAGAGATCTAGTCTCATAAACAGAATTTTAATCATTAAAGAATATGAAGTTGATCGTTATGAAAAACGATTAAGTAATTAATCAATCATTTAATAAATTAACTGATACATATATATTTAGACAAGCTAAATTAAAACATACATCGTTCTAAAACAAATATTGTTTTACAATACAAGTACATTATGTTCTAACCATAAATAATAAACTAAACTCTGAGAGTGCAGTTCCAACTTAATATTAGGTTAACATTAAGTACCAAGTACTTGAGTTATATTTGAAAAGTATAAGTTTTATCTAGTAGATACATGAAGTACTAGTCTCTCTAGACTTTCTGTTCGGATAAGAGGAGCAGTTCCTCTTCAAGTGACTTGTTTCTATACAAAGAAAGATGATCCATGTATGTGGGCCTTCTTGAATTTCTTGGGCCAAAAGGTAATCATTCCGTAAACTATGAGTCTCTTAGATCACAAATGGTGAGTCTTTTCAGCCTTACATTATTCCACTATTTGAACTAGCTTAAAACAAAAATGTCACTGTATTGTTGGAATATTTGCATAACCTGTCGGAAGATTAGATATACATTTAATTTGAAGAACTTGTGTAATCGGCCTATAACTTGGTTATAGAAATCGTGAATACACCCCCGACCATCAAAAAATAACACTAAGTGGTTAGGTGACATTTATCCTACTAGTACATACAAGAGATGTGCATGTATTAAGTTATCAAGACTTCCTAGAAGTAAGGAATAATTGTTCCTAGTATGATGTCTGAAACATCTTCAACATCACAATGTTGGCACCAGGTATCATGTACAGGTTTTCTACTAAAAGCAAATGGTTTAGGAATAGGACCTTTATGAATGTTATTATTTTTTTATAGATCATTAAATGAAATATGGTAATGAGAGTGGATTATACATCTACAAAATCTTAACAAAATTCATTTAGTATTTTCAATATTTAATCTTCAATAATTAATAATCTTTTAGTTTCAAAAACATCAATTATCAAAGTCTAGGATCCAAGTTGCAAAAAAAAAAAATGGTTGGGTATCTTTTATCCCATTCATCTTAATCCAAACCGGTAGATATAAACTATCAATTATATATTAGTATATAATTTATAGTTTTATGTGATCGCTAATAACAAAGTTTAATAGATATGTTTGATCTTATTTGTGTCTCAGATATCTATTGTGTATGTATCCTTTATCACAACAGATTTCCGATCAAATCATCAGCTTGAACGACAAGTAGAACCGGAACATACTTAACAGTTAAGTATCCTTTATCCCACTAGAAAGTCTAAAACTACATCGGCCATCAAAAGACAAAACTAATCGGTTTAGTATTCTTTATCCTACTAGCGTATCTAGAGACGTCTGAGTGCTTTCAAAAAGGGTTGCATATATTTGGGGTTTATAAGTGGTCTTTGATGTTTTTATAATTTTAGTTAAAAAAAAAAATCGTATTATAGCATGATTATTGCATGCATCCAATAAAGATGATATACTTTTATTTTAAAATCAAAATTTTAACAATATTCTTATAAAATCCAAATTTTATATTATCGACGCGGTTAAATTTTAAATTTAATAACTACTATTAAGTTTTACTGTTTTAGCGCTTTAGAACATTTATAAACATGTTAATAAAAACTTCTTTTTATAAAATAAGGTTTGTAGTTTGATAAGTTTATAAAATCTCAATTTTAAACTTACATAATTTTAATCGCAAAATTTACCGTTTGTTAGTTTTTAACGATAAAACTCATTTTACTTTTAAAATTATTTTTACCATCTTATGTTAAAAGTAATTTCATTAAAACTAAGCTCTTTTTTATGTTTATTTGTGTTCAAAATATTATTTGCATCTAAAAACTAATTTTAACAATCAAAACAAAATATCAACTTAAATATAAACAACACAAACATGCATGACAATTATAACATATGTGTATAAACCAAGTCATAAACTAATGACATTTTTGTGAGTCATCACAAAAATATCAAGTCCATTCATAAAGGGACATAAGCGACATTTATCTAGCAATGTCTTCATGTGCTCCTACTTGTTTCAACACCTTGTAGCAAGTTTATAAAAATAATTTTATATAGTTTAAGAAAACTTTAAGAAAATCAAGTTTATAAACTTTTGATCTTTAAAATGGTCAACATCTTCATTCTTGTTATATTTTTATAAAGATAAACTATTTCTAAAACTAATATATTTCTTACAAAAAAATATCTATTTATTATTAAATACTTTATAAATAAATAAATATTATAACCATTTTAACAAATCAAACACAAACACAAACATAAAAGGTTAATGGCTAGTTTATGCACATCATACGTATATATATTCAAAATTATATAAAACAAATTTTGTTTTTTAAAAACAAGTTTTATGACAAAAATACATGTAAACTTTTGTCACTAAAAAAATAATAATTATAAAATTATTAAATAAAATATGTTTGAATTTTCTTAAAAAAAGTCATCTATGTTTTTCAAAAACAAAGATAATAACAATTATATAAGATGATTACCTTTACACTTTTACACTTTTGACTATATAGCTATCCAATAAAACTCATCAATTTACAGTGCACATTCAATTGCTGTATATTTTGAATTTCTTCCTTTATTATTATTATTATTTTGAGTGATATACATCCACATCATTGATTCATTGATGCCTTCAGTTTTTCAGTAAACATTAGGCCGAATTCCAAACTTAAAGTATCGTATTTTGGGCCCCAGACCATTCATACTTTTATTTGATTGTGGTGGATCCATTTCATAGTAGCCCAACATCAAGTGTGATAAACTTTGGAATTCTGTCCAGGATCAACTGCAATTTAGTTTTTTGATTTTTTAAACATCTTGTTCTATGGCAATTTTGGTTCTAAAAAGGGCTTTTGACTTAAAAGTCCTTAAGTTTGTCAGATTTTGTTGGTTTTGTCCCTATGACGATTTTTTGTTTGTTAATGTCCAAAATTTTCCAAGTTTTTTTCATTTTTGCCCTTGCTACCTATAATAGTAGGTGTCTAGAGACAAAACCGACAAAATTTAACAAACTTAAGGACTTTAATGTCAAATTTGGAAAACATACTTAGGATAAAAACATATAAGATTTATAAACTTGAGGGTTTTTTTGCAAATTTGGAAAACATACTTAGGGTAAAATCATCAAAGATTTGTAAAAAGGACAAAAGTGAAAAAAACTTGGCAAATTTTGAACATTAACGAACAAAAAATCGTTACAGGGACAAAACCAACAAAATCTGACAAACTTAAGGACTTTTAAGTCAAAAGCCTTTCTAAAAAATAGGTAACTTGGTTTATGTGATTCTTTTAAATAGGGATCATAACCATATAATTTCATATTCATATAGCTATTAATCAATAACTAGGAGCCGAATGCATTATTTAAATGTTTGAAAATTTATGTAATTCTCATAATATGGTTTAGCAAATATTATTAGTTGAGAAACAAGTGATTATCTATTTCAGTAATACCATTAGTAGTGAGTCTCATCTACTATATGAGTTGATTAGAAAAAAAAAAGTTAATAAAAATTTATAAACATTAAGAATTTTTAAAATAAAATTTCGAAATAAATACAACGGAACATGATGAATAAGTAAATACTTTAATCTATACTAATACAAAACTATTGAAATAATATAAAAATTTTGTATAACTCATTCTTCCAAAACATAGTTTAATAATGGTTCATGTTTTCCAAAAATCTAATAAACAATGGTTTATTCTTCCATGTGCAAGAACTATGATAAAAACAATATAACCATGAGGGTCACATTATCGTATTTTTAATTACATATCATATGTATTTATAATCTTCTCAAATTGTCCTGACAATTATAGGAAATTCTTTAGGAAATCAAGCTGGCTAATAATAGTTTCATGGTTTATTCAATTTCGTATGGTCATGGTCATGGTCATACATAGCTAATAAAACCCGAAAAAAAAACACAAATAGCTCAAATCAAATGATAATCTCATGACAAGTGTTCTGGCCTATAATTTCTTTTGATATTGAGTATTTTTTTTCACATTTTTAGCCATATTACAAGGTACCACAAACAAAAAAGAGTATCATTACTACAACCAAAAACTAAAGGTAAATCTCCAGAAAAATCTTATTATTTGAAAAAGTTACGATTAAGTCCAAATAAAATTTTTGAATAGAAAAGCCCAAGAAATCAGCTAATTTATTCACTTTAGCTCATTTTGACCTGCTCAGCAGGTCATGAGACCAAATCATAAATTTTCCGAAATTTATGAGATTTTTTCTGCAAATTTCTTGAAAATTTTGTATATAACGTAAAAATGTATTTTTTACATATTTATATCTATTTATATATTTTTAGTTTAATATATAGATGTTTACGTATTTTTATGTATTTTAAATTTATAAACGTATTGTTACGTATTTATATGCATTTTTAAAAGTAATTTTACTTATTTTTTATGTATTTTTATGTGTATTTTTTTATGTATTTCGTATTTATATGTATTTTGACTCATTTATGTATTTTTTAAGTTTTTTATATATATGTTTACGTATTTTTATTTATTTTAAATGTATAAACGTTTTTTTTACACACACACACACACACACATATATATATATATATATATATATATATATATATATATATATATATATATATACACTAGGTGTAAGACCCGTGTATTACACGGGTTTATTAAAAGAAAATTTTAATATGAAATTTTGAACATCAAGAAATTATTAAAGTAATACTTTTACGTATAAGCAAAGACTTTATTGAGTAAGTATGTAATTGAACCCAAATTACTAAAAATTAGTAATGACATTATAGAAAATACATGTTGTATAATAAAACCTCATTAACCCGTGTTAAAAAAAATGACACCATTTGGACCGGATCAGAACACTACTAAGAGCAACATTTTTTAAATAGAATGGTTTACTTTTAGACATTTATATAAAATTAAGTTATTCAGTATTCTACTTTCGATCACTCATAATCACAAAATAAGGTCACAAGCAGAAAGTTTGATTTTCTTAAATAAGTCCCATTTTAGCATTATACCTACTAAACCGTTAAGTTGAAGAATTCGCAGTCAAAATGACTTTATTTTGACCCAAAAGACCTTTTTGTCCAATTTGGTCATTTTTACTTTTTTTCTTCTTAATTTGTCAACTTAAACATAAAAATAGCAATACACTGATATGAAAGAATTAAAACAAAAAATATTTTTTTATCATGATTGTCATTTTGACAAATTTCTCCCTTTTTTAGTGTCTGTATAGTTTAAAAGCTTGGCTAATGTTCGTTGTTCTTTAATAATAGGAAAAATAGGATAAAAGAAAAACAATATATCAATATACGTAAATTTCCCGTGCATTCTCCATTTCTGTTTATTTTAAAACTTTAATATTGAAAGTACGTTGCTATTTCTTAACAACATAACAACCATCTGTGATAAAATCAAACGGTATTTCATATACCCACCTACTCAGATAAGGTTATGGTGCAGGGGTGGGGGTATTGTTAAAAAAAATGATTTAAAAAAAATACAACATAATTTTTAATATTGCATATATGGGAAAAATGAAAGCAGGATAGTATAGTCAAATAAAGTGTTGCTATTTATAGCAATTTGCTTAAAAGGTCAACACTCTTTGCACAAAACAGAGATTAATTAAGTTTTGTGTCTTATTAAAGCAAATTTGTCCAATTTTTTTAGCAGGGGCAAAACAATCATTCTGGTACACATCTTTCAAAGAATAGTGTATATGACATACATAACAGAGGGATTTGTCCCTGTGGAAAATACATTTAATAAAATTAACATTTAATAATAAAAGGGAAGCACAAATATGTTAACATAAAACTATATTTATAGTCATTCTGATCCACACGTTTAAATATAATCATATGTGGAAATACATTTAAAAAAAGGGCATATACATAACAGAGGGATTTACTTGGAGAATACATTTAATAATAAAAGGGAAAGCACAGATATGTTAACATATGATTATATTTACAGTCATTATGTAAACATCTTTAAATATAATCATATGAACACATTTAATAAAATAAACATTATGCAATTTTAGCTAGTTTACCTTTCTGCCCCTGATATGTTAAAATATGATTATATTTAAAGTACTTATATGCTCCTGGACTAATAAGAGGACGATTAAATGATAATTATGCCCATAAAGTGGAATATGGGTTGATAACTTTTAATCACAATAAAATGCTAAATTAACAGGTTAAAAATGAAAGTAAGATGCTCTTATGGGTAAAAACGATTTAATTTTTAAAATTTTTCAGAAATATCCATGTCTAATAGAATATTTACAAATTATGATCCATGTAAAGTCGGGTAGTATCATCGTAGTTATAAATATAAGAAATTTATTTTAGTAAATATATTTTTAATAAGTTTAAATTAAAATTCTAATATCTAGCATAGGTTATAGACAAATAATTTGGTTGAAATTAGCAATGGGTTGTGATGATTTTGGTGAATCTGTCGCTATTGTTGCAATTTAATCAGATTTAATGTCGGGTTACGCATAAAATCTTAATGATTTTTAATTTTTTGATATTCAAAAACTGTTGTCGTCGTTCTACCTTTCGCACAACATAAAAGTTCAAGGCCTTCTTTTGTTTGACTAACTTAGATAGCTTCCAAACATACTACACACGTGAACAATTGTAACATCATCTTGATACAAACTTCAGTGATTTGTACATAATACTTTTTGATTCCTATGACATGTTTTTCTGTATACTGTACAACCCTCTAAAATAAAAACCGAAGTGTATGGATAAAAGTTGTGTACATATCACTTCCCTGGTACAAAACCTCCTATGTGTTGGCCATCATTTTTACTGCTAGCGTGCAACCTTTAACTTACATACTAATGGTACTTAAGTTGAAGTATAACTATGCTTCCTCTTACATAATGTAAAACAAAATACTTGAATTTAAAAAAAAAAACTGAATATAGTGAACCTCACATGAAATACAACGAATGAATGGCTTGTCGAACACAATATCATATAAACATAAATTTTAAGGTGTAGGAATGATGCACTCATACACTAACATGAAAAGATAATCAGAACAAAAAAAACATTAAAGCCCATGTGTAATCAGTCTAAAATCAACGATGGATTACACAAAAACTTTAACAAAATATTGTTTTCCAACATTTACACATTGTTGTTATCACCCCACCTTCATATAGCATAAAAATTCAAAGTCTTCCTTTGTTTTACCAACTTATACACTTTCAACTGAAAATACTTTTGTTGTGGATTGCACATTCTCAAACTCAAACCCAGTCATGTTAAAGATTTGCACATGGGGCTCCTATTTCAATCGTTGATTGCTGATCATAATATCTTGTGACTCAAAGTTAGTTAGGCCTTCTTTCTCGAATATTGTCATAATAGTGTACTCCATAAAGCAAAGCTTGTTTCATGGTTTTCTGGTTCTTAAAGCATGACATGTGTGTAAACTCGTTTTGTCGTTTTTCCTTTATAACTTCTAACAGAATATGATGAGTTGATCGAATGCTACCGGATACATATCATACCAAGTTGTTATTTTATAATTAAATTGGATTCTGTATGTTTATATTTCTGTTAAAAATCTACTGACGAAAAACGAAATCCAATTATAATATGCACATAATGAGGAGTTTAGATATGGAATAGGTGCTTCAGTGTCCTATGTATATGGGTAAAATGATTGTGGACAGCATCATTCATGTATTACACTACATAAACTTTGGTGCTGATGAACGAATCACATAACGATCACCAAATTCAATACGGATGTTTAGCTCTTTCACAACTCCATCTTTCAGATTATAACGACAATACTTACCAGATCTACATTTTATGAAGATGATATATCTCTTACTTATCACGCACAGTACATGAGAATTTTTTCTGAGATTTTGACATGATAATTTTGGAAATCAATCAATTAATAATGAATTCGAAAACTAAATCTCCACTAATTTGGTGTGTGATTATCTAAAGTAACCAATTATTTAGCTGGCAGTTTTGAAGACATTTATAGTCTAATTGAATTTAATATTTAACATTCATTTTACATAAATAATTTGATGAGTTGTCAATTAAAATATGCCGGAACAAATAAGAAATATACATGTGGAAAATATATTAAATCAAAAATGCTAAAAAAATGCCATGTGTCCAATACAAGGAGAAGATGACATGTGGCAATAAGTTCTTCATTTATTAGGGAGGATATATATATATATATATATATATATATATATATATATATATATATATATATATATATATATATATATATATATATATATATATATATATCAGTGTTGTAAATATCGGCCTAGGCGGCCGCCTAGGCGCTAGGCGGTCTGCAACTGATTACGATTAGGGATGCTTGACGGAAATTGATCACTATCGGTTAAACTCGGGCTCGGCAGTCCTTGGCGGGAAGATTTTAAAAAATTCAAAATTTCAAATTTTAAAATATTACACCAAAATTTACAAAACTTCAAAATTTTAAATTTTTAAATATTCAAATTTTCAAATATTATACCAAGTATTTCAAAATTTAAAAATTAAAAAATTTTAAATTTTCAAATACTATTTTTTCTTAGGATATATTAAGTTTTAAAATTGTTTTATTAGTAATTTATGGTCCCCGATTAATCCCCGCCAAACCGATTAATCGCTTCACCCCAGTCGACCGCCGAGTGATTTTTACAACCTTGATATATATATATATATATATATATATATATATATATATATATATATATATATATATATTTACTTATTTTTTATTTATTTTAATGTGCATTTATATATATATATATATATATATATATATATAAATAAAAGTTTTTTTATAGATGTTTATGTATTTTAATATATTTTAAATGTATATATGTATTTTTTCGTATTTATATGTTTTTTTAATTATTTTATGTATTTTTGTGTGTACTTTATTTGTATATTTTTATGTATTTATGTATTTTTTACTTTAAGTGGTCTTCATCATTTCATCTAGTTTCCATAGCTTTTTTTTGTTTAGATAAAAGGGATTCCCCTTGTTAAAATTTCTCATAGCTTTTTCGAGTATGTCTGAATGGTTTTCTTGCATACCTACATATTTTAAGTTTTTCTCTTTCGCTTATCTTGAAATTAAACACCAAATTAAAAAACAAAATAGTAATTTATGCACATATGAAAACTTAGGGTTCCCTTGAGAGCATATGAGACTGGTGAAGTTGTCAACTTTTCTGGTACATAAGGTGCGTAATACATATAAATACGTAAAAAAATACATTTATACATCATATACAAAATTTGGGGTAATCTGCAGAAAAGTTTCATTATTTTGGGAAAATTAATGATTTGGTCTCATGATCTGCTAAACATGTCAAAATAGACTAAAGTGAATTAATTAACCGATTTCTTGAGCTTTTCTATTAAAAAATGGGGCTCAATCGTAAATTTTTCCAAAATAATAAGATTTTTCTGAAGATTTCCCAAAACTAAATAACTCCACAGATCACAGCGCTCAAGATTTCATTGAAATTAATGGAAAAAACTTAAACTTCACAAATTATATGCCTAATCCAGAATGGTACCGCTTCTTTTTCAACAAAGAATATGGAAGCCTCTTTTCGTCATAACAACAGGGTTATAATCAACTTTCAATCTTACATAAAATAGTTGAGAATGTATAGTATTTGAAATCAATGTTTTGATTTTATCTGTAAATGTTAGATTGAAATTCATGGCTCGCCAAGGGCGGATGCAGGAATTAATAGTAGGGGTTGCGCAATTTTTTTTTTCTGATCAAACATAATATAAAACATAAAAATGATTCATTACGTCTAATACAATTTTTTTTGCTTAAACATAATATAAAACATGATATAACAACGATCTATTACAATAAAAATTTGTCCTCTTCGTGAATACATCTTTTGAAATCACTTCATTACTTTTTCATTCTCAACTTTTGCAAGTGCTTCGGTCTCAACATTACAAAGCAATGCGTTGTTCAAAAAGGCATCGCCAATTTTGTTGCGTAAGTCAGTCTTCAAGAGCTTCATCTTTGAAAAACATATTTCTACACTTACGGTCGATATGGGTAATATCAAAGCCAACTTTAAAAGCTTATAAACCAAAGGATAAGACCGATGCTTCCTTGTACTAACCATCAAACGAGAAAGGTCAAAAATTCCTTTCAAACTAGTGAAGCGCTCATCTTTGATGCAATAGTGATAAAATATCTCACGTTGTCCTTCAAGGTCTATCATATCCGAGTCATCAAAGTCATACTTGTATAACTTACCCAACTTCAACAACTTGGATTTGTCAAATTCTGCAAATGAATCACAAGGGCTCAAAGCACCCATGTATTCTAGTAACTGGGTACTTGTTTCACTAAATCGATCCCGATATTCTGTAAGTTGCATATCTACCACCGTGTTGAATATTTCAACCTCAAAATGAAATATATTAGTCTTTGTAGTCTTACGGTTTCTCGCACCAATATACAACTCTTCCATATCTAAAGTATCAATTTTGTGTGTTTGACAAAAATATGATACTTTTGGCAAAATGCTAGCAAACTCTGTGTTTCTTAAAGATTGCAATGTCTCTATTATCCCTCTAACCATCGAAGCAGCTTCTAAAATGTCTAGATCTTTTCTTTGAAGTTACTTTGACAATGTACCCATGAGGCGTAAAATGTCATACATCATATGTAAGTAAAACACAAACTAATATGATTTAAAATATGTTAAGATTTCGGACGCTTGTTAACGGTTTGCTAATGACCCTCCCTCCACTTTCACAAAATCTAAAACTACAAGAACATCCACAAACAACTTCATCAAACTTTTGAGTGTGTTGAAATGTGAACCCCATCTTGTTTCACCCGCTCGAACAAGTGTAGTCTCTTGATTTAATCCTCTTCCGGTTTCAAGTTCACCACTATACAAGCCTTTTTGCACCCTTTCTCTTGCTTGTTCCCGTAATAAGTCTTTTCTTTTACACGAGGCACAAACAACATTAACCACCAACGAAATTTGCTTAAAAAAGTCACTAACACCATCATGCTTCTTTGCTACAGCCACAACCACTACTTGAAGTAGGTGTTCAAAGAAATTTCAATTACACCTAATATAACACCTGTTCGAGGTATTAATTAATTTATCTAATTTTTTAGGGTTTTGTGCATGGACTCGACGAGTTGGGGAGCTCCAACTCGTCGAGTAGAGATCGTTATAAGGATGTGGATTTTTAAATCCTACTCGACGAGTTGGAAGGCCCCGACTCAACGAGTAGGTGCTGTAAAGGAAAACCCTAATTTTTAGGGTTTGCAACCTATTTAAAGAACATGATCCGCCTCTTGTGGCCTCCCTTACCACTTCATTAGCCAGAGAAAACCCTAATTGCACCTTGCACCTTCTTAAGTGTGAGAGAGAGAGAGAGCTTTTGTGAGTAATTTTGGTGTGGTTGTGAAGGATTTTGGAGCTTGAAGAAGAAGGAGCAAGGAGAGAAGCAGTACATCCGACATCTACTCTGTATTGGGCACCATTTTGAGGTATAAAGTCATTACCTTGATATTTAGTTTCTTAGATCCCTTTTCTTTGAAGTAAAAGGCCACTTTTGGTGCAAGATGGGGCCATACTCGGATTTGGACTTATCATAAGGATATGGTTCCAGATCTGGACCTCTCTAGGTCCCCAATGACATAAAGTTGCTCACTTTATCCAGCTTAGGCCCTTTCCATGCACTAAAACCTTGTATGGAGCTTAGTTTTGATGTTTTAGCCTTGTGATGCCTTGCACGCACGTAAAGTTTGCAACTTTAACTTTACGTGGTAACTGCACTAGGGGAGGTTGGATCTGAAGTTTGGGACCTTAGATCCCACTGAAAAGGGCTGAACACAAAAGGGACTGAAGGAACTCGTCGAGTCCCTTAGTTGACTCGACGAGTCGGGTAGGTTTTACCCGTTTTCGATATTTTGAATGAGTACAGTGAAGGATTAGGGTATTAGGATTGCATGAACTTTTAGTTTTCTGGACATTTGATGAACTCGACGAGTCACTTAGGTGACTCGGCGAGTTGACATGGATTCAGTGGAATGGACTCGGGAGGAACTCGATGAGTACTAGGATGCACTCGACGAGTTGAGGTCAACATGGACTGTTGACCTTGACTGTTGACCTTGACTTTAACCAGGGTTGACTTTGAGGGTATTTATGGGTATGTGACAAGTTAATCACATGTTGATTATAGGCAGTTGAGGATGAGTAGTGTGTGGGATATTTCCTGATCTTAGCTTGTCAGTTCAGCATTCAAGAGGTGAGTCTCCTCACCATACCAATGGGTCTAAGGCACCAAGGCCGGCCCATTTTATAATATGTGGTACACTAGCTGTAGTAGAGATATGTGGTATGATAGTTAGCTATACGCTAAGAGGTATGCTATTGATTATATGATACTTGCAGGGAAGACCATGGGGGGAGCCCATGGCACTTGGATAAGACCATGTGGGGGAGCCCATGGCTTGTTAGTTAAAGACCATGGGAGGAGCACATGACAGTCGTATGAAAGACCATGTGGGGGAGCCCATGGCTTGTCAGTTAAAGACCAAGGGGGGAGCCCATGGCACTTTGGTATAAGACCATGTGGGGGAGCCCATGACATCCTTATATGTTTGTATTCATGGCTTATGTGATATATATAGCTTTTATAGCTAATATGATATGTGTTATGTGGATTGTGTGTAGGGTATGCTCTGGGGAACTCACTAAGCATTAGCTTATAGTTTGTGGATTTGTTTCAGGTACATCTGAGCCTAATGGAAAGGGCAAGGCTTGATAGCGTGGCGTGCACTCTCTCTCAGGCGTTTTTATGGGACACTCTGATGATTGAAATAAAATTGTACTTTATATGAATTTTGGAAACAATTGTATTTGGGATTTCATGGTTTGTGGAAAGTCTTTTGTTTGATCAAAATTAAAACATTCCTTTTGAAAATTGGGTCGTTAGAAGTTGGTATCAATGCCTTGGTTTGAGGGATTTGGGCACACTCTCGGGTGTGTCAGGACTCAAACTAAGGAAATGGTAAAATTGTTTTCAAAAATAAAAGAAAAGTTAAAACTTTTAAAGAATGGAAAAGAGGAGAGTGCAACGCGCGTGATCGGCCGAGCCAAGTAAGTAGTTCCCCAATATGTTAACCATGTTATACTGATATTTGAGTTATGATAATCGTATGGATCTTGCTATGTGTATGCTTTTAAAATTGTATACGGTTAAGAGCCTATAGCCTTAGAATGATTGATTTGGCCTTATTTCCTGTTCCTTGTTTGGTTGTGGTCCTAGGGTAGAATCTCTTATTTGAAAGTCTATTTGATCTTTTTCTGTGTATAATTTGCATGCATAAAGGCAACTTGTTATGATTGGTATGATTGATGTGGGTAGAGCAAATCTTAGGATAACCTAGGATTTGAGATATGTAGTAGTCTGTGGGATATGATTTATTTTGGGATGAATTGGAGTTATCAGGTAGAGCCTTGGGGAAGGTACAGGTAGGTGTGGAAGGTAGGATTGGGCCCGTACTACTGAAAGCACAGGACCTATACCCGAACCAATGTTAGATCTGAAAGCTCTGAGGAGGACTGGTGTGGGAAGATCCCCTATATGGATATCCTGATCATTATGATTTATGACATTTCAGTTCAGCATGGTGGTGACACGATTGGGAGCAGGGGGATCAGGATCGGGATCTGGATCCGGGCCGGGCAGTGGTACTGAGCTCGTTGATGAGAGGTTGCACGAGCTCATTGCAGCCGAGGTTACGAGGGGCATCCTTGACGCTAGCCCAGTTATCTTTGGGACGGTCAAGGACGGTATGATGGTGATTATGGAGGAGAGGCTCGGGTCATTTAGAGCCAAGATTTTTGCGGGCCAGGTCGGGGCCCGAACTCCCTCGTTCCGGAAGTTCAAGGCGTGCGGGGCGCCAGAGTTTTTCGGGGTCGGGGACCCAATTGTTAGCCGACGCTGGGTGGCGGATATAGAGAATGCCTAGCATACGAGTTCTTCCCCTGATGCGGCAAAGGTGGGTTTTGCTTCATGTATGATGAGAGACAGAGCCCGAGACTGGTGGGGAGAGGTGACTGGTTAGGTGGGGGCAGCCGGCGTGGCTGAGATAACATGGGCCGAGTTTGTTCGACGATTTGATGGGGAGTTTGCACCACCAATTGAGGTGCAACGGCTTGTGAGGGAGTTTCATGACCTTCAGCAGACCACCGAGACTGTGTCGGAGATCACCACCAAGTTTCGGGAACGAGCATTGTTGATCCCGCAGTATGCTACCGATGAGGACATGAGGAGGACGAGGTATTATTCCATGCTGAGGGATGATATCCAGGAGTTTGTGAGCTTCACAGGGTACAAAACCCTGAATGAGATGGTGGAGAAGGCCCGTGAGCGGGAGATGGAGTTGGACTTCCGCACCAAGCGGAAGCCTGAGCAGACACATACAACAGTAGGTCGGGAAAAAAATCCTAAGACCTCGAATTCTTCCAGTAGGGGCCAGCAGGGCCGTGGGCGATGTGCTAAGTGTGGTAAACCGCACAGTGGGGTTTGTCGGATAGCGGGTTCAGGGTGTTACGCATGTGGCCAGTCGGGTCACTTGAGTAGGGATTTCCCCAAGAAGGGCTTGATTTGTTTCCACTGCAATCAGATTGGCAATAAAAAGGCCGATTGTCCGAGGTTTCAGGGAGGTGGAGGATCAGTGGCGGCGCCTGCGCCCGCCACAATGAGGATTACTGATGGCCGCCCTGTTAAGGCGGATGCTCTAGCGGTGAAGAGCCGCACATTTCAGTTGACTACCGAGGAGGCTCGGGCAGCGCCAGACGTTGTGGCTGGTACGTGTTTATTGTTTCCGGCTCTAGATTTATTGCATTGCTTATGTGTATACCGTGATTGTGTATAGGGACCTTTTTGGTCAATGGTATGTCGGCTCATGTTTTATTCGATTCGGGAGCTACTCGATCGTTTGTATCTCTTGCGCTTAGCAAGAAGTTTCGGGATGCACCGGGAACCTTGGATTCCCCGCTTGAGGTGGAGATTGCGGATGACCGCACTGTGAGTGCTGCGAGGGTGTATCAGGACTGTGTCTTGAATGTGCTTGGGGAGAGATTTCGTGTTGATCTAGTTCCGATACCGTTGTGAGGGATGAAGGTGATTTTCGGGATGGACTGGTTGGGGGCCAATGGGGCCATGATCGAGTGCGAGCGCCATTTGGTGAGGGTTCGAACCCCAAGTGGGGGAGAACTAGTTATTCATGGTGAGAGGGTATCGCAGGGTCCAACCCTCTGTTCAGCTGCGAGAGCTAGGAGATTTCTGCAGCAGGGTTGTATGATGTTTCTGGCATATATCTTGGATACGAGGGTTGAGACCACGTCATATGTGAGTAGTGTGCCGGTTGTACAGGAGTTTCGAGATGTCTTTTCCGAGGAGTTACCGGGGGTGCCTCCGGAGAGGCAAGTGGAGTTTCACATTGATTTAGTGCCAGGTGCTGCTCCGATAGCGAAGGCACTGTACCGGCTAGCACCGCCCGAGATGCAGGAACTATCTACGCAGCTTCAGGAGCTGCTAGACCGAGGGTTTATCCGTCCGAGCAGTTCCACGTGGGGAGCTCCGATCTTGTTCGTGAAAAAGAAGGATGGATCACACATGATGTGCATTGATTACCGAGAGCTGAACAAACTAATAGTGCGGAACCGTTATCCGTTACCGAAGATCGATGATTTGTTTGATCAATTGCAGGGTGCGTCTTGGTTTTCCAAGATTGATCTTCGGTCGAGATACCATCAGATGAGGATTCGGGATGAGGATATACCGAAGACAACTTTCAGGACTCGGTACGGGCACTATGAGTTTGTGGTGATGCCATTTGGGCTCACCAATGCCTCATCAGCGTTCATGGATCTCATGAACAGAGTGTGTAGACCGATACTGGATCGGTTGGTGATCGTTTTTATTGATGATATCTTGGTCTATTCTAAGACCAAGGAGCAGCATGAGCAACATCTGAGGGATGTATTGGAGACACTGAGGGCGGAGAAGCTTTATGCAAAGTTCTCTAAGTGTGATTTCTAGCTGCGAGAGATACAGTTTTTGGGGCACATCATCAATCAAGATGGCATTTCGGTTGATCCATCCAAGGTTGAGGCAGTGATGCGGTGGGAAGTACCTAAGAACGCATCCGAGATCCGTAGCTTCTTGGGTTTAGCGGGCTATTATCGGAGATTCATCCATGATTTCTCCAAGATTGTTGTGCCTTTGACCCACTTGACCAAGAAGAATGTGACATTTCGATGGGGCACGGATCAACAGTTGGGTTTCGAGACCCTGAGACAGAGGTTATGTGAGGCTCCGATTCTAGTACTACCTGAAGGGTTAGATGATTTGGTAGTATACTGTGATGCATCGACCTTAGGGTTAGGCACAATATTGATGCAGAGGGGGCATGTGATAGCTTATGCCTCGAGGCAGTTGAAGCCTCATGAGGCGAATTACCCCACTCACAACCTGGAATTGGGGGCAGTGGTGTTTGCCCTCAAGATTTGGAGGCACTACTTGTATGGAGTACGGTGCACGATTTATACTGATCACAACAGTTTGAAGTATTTGATGGATCAGCAGAACCTCAACATGTGGCATAGGAGGTGGTTGGACGTGCTGAAGGACTATGACTGTGAGATCTTATACTATCCAGGGAAGGCCAACGTGGTGGCCAATGCTTTGAGCCATAAGACGGCAGGTTCCCCAATTGGGAACATTTGTTTGAGGATGACGGTGATCTCTCCTTTGTTGGAAATGATCAAGGAGGCACAGGTCGAGGGTGTGAAGAAAGAGTATTGGAAGATAGAGCGGATTCAGGGTCAATATCCCTTGTTTGTTCTGGATAGTCGAGGTTTTCTGACACAGTGTGGACGAGTGTGGGTACCGGTGACTGGAGGAGTGAGACAGAAGATATTGGAGGAGGCACACAGGTCCAAGTTCTCTATACATACGGGGGGCTACAAAAATGTTTAGGGATTTAAGACTGAGTTACTGGTGGCCTTGCATGAAGCGGGAGATCGCTTGGTTCGTGGAGCGGTGCTTGACATGCAGGAAGGTCAAGGCCGAACATCAGCAGCCGCATGGCAAGGTTCAGCCGCTACCCATTCCCATGTGGAAATGGGAAGAGATCACTATGGACTTCATCACGAAGTTACCGAGGAAAGCGAGGGGTGTGGACGTCATATGGGTGATCGTGGACATACTGACAAAGAGTGCCCACTTTATTCCGATCTTTGAGAGTATATCCGTTGAGAAGTTGGCGGATATTTATGTGCGAGAGGTGGTGGCTAGACACGGGGTGTTAGTGTCAGTAGACTCTGACAGAGATGTTCGATTTACATCTAGATGCTGGAAGAAGTTCCACGAGGAACTAGGCACTAAGTTGCATTTTAGCAAGACGTACCACCCCCATACAGATGGCCATAGTGAGAGGACGATCCAAACACTTGAGGATATGCTTCAGGCATGTGTGTTGAATTTTGGAGGGAGTTGGGATACATACCTCCCGCTAGCAGAGTTATCATACAATAATAGTTATCATGCCAGTATTGACCGACCACTGTTTGAGATGTTGTATGGTCGGAGGTGTAGGACCCCTGTCTGTTGGGGCGAGGTAGGGCGCTACGTCATGGGGAGCACCGAGGTGGTGATCAAGACGAACGAGTTGATTCAGCAGGTGCGTGACAGGATACGAGTCGTGTAGAGCCGTCAGAAAAGTTATGCTGACCGGCGGTGATCAGATCTTGAGTTCCAGGTGGGGGACTTTGTGTTACTAAAGGTGTCGCCATGGAAGGGAGTCATCAGGTTTCGGAAGAGGGGCAAGCTAGGTCCTCGATATATTGGACCGTTCAGGATTATGGCTCGAGTGGGCAAGGTGGCCTATCGCTTGGATCTGTCGGATGAGCTTAGTCAGATTCATAACACCTTCCATGTGTCACAACTTCGGAAGTGTGTCACCGAAGAGGCCGCAGTCATTTCTTTGGACGACATTTTAGGTGGATGAGAGCCTGAACTACATTGAGAGGCCTGTTGCGATTCGAGATAGGAAGACCAAGGTTCTATGGTACAAGGAAGTGAAGTTGGTAAAGGTGCAATGGCAGCACCGAAGGGGTTCAGAATGGACATGGGAGCCGGAGGATGAGATGCGAGATCACTATCCGGACTTGTTCGCGTCAGCAGACTTCGAGGACGAAGTCTAGTTCAAGTGGGGGAGATTTGTAATACCTGTTCGAGGAATTAATTAATTTATCTAATTTTTTAGGGTTTTGTGCATGGACTCGGCGAGTTGGATCGTCGAATAGAAATCGTTATGAGGATGCGTATTTTAAATCCTACTCGACGAGTTGGAAGGCCCCGACTCGACGAGTAGGTGCTGTAAAGGAAAACCCTAATTTTTAGGGTTTGCACCGTATTTAAAGAACATAATCTGCTTGTTGTGGCCTCCCTTACCACTTCATTAGCCAGAGAAAACCCTAATTGCACCTTTCACCTTCTTGAGTGAGAAAGATAGCTTTTGTGAGTAATTTTGGTGTGGTTGTGAAGGATTTTGGAGCTTGAAGAAGAAGGAGCAAGGAGAGAAGTAGTAGATCCGACATCTACTCTGTATTGGCCACCATTTTTAGGTATAAAGTCATTACCTTGATCTTTAGTTGCTTAGATCCCTTTTCTTTGAAGTAAAAGGCCACTTTTGGTGCAAGATGGGGTCATACTCGGATTTGGACTTATCATAATGATGTAGTTCCAAATCTGGACCTCTCTAGGTCCCCAATGACATAAAGTTGCTCACTTTATCCAGCTTAGGCCCTTTCCATGCACTAAAACCTTGTAGGGAGCTTAGTTTTGATGTTTTAGCCTTGTGAGGCGTTGCATGCACGTAAAGTTTGTAACTTTAACTTTACGTGGTAACTGCACTAGGGGAAGTTGGATCTGAAGTTTGGGACCTTAGATCCCACTGAAAAGGGCTGAACACAAAAGGGACTGAAGGAACTCGTCGAGTCCCTTAGTTGACTCGACGAGTCGGGTAGGGTTTACCTGTTTTTGAGATTTTGAATGAGTGTAGTGAAGGATTAGGGTTTTGGGATTGCATGAACTTTTAGTTTTCTGGAAATTTGATGAACTCAACGAGTCACTTAGGTGACTCGGCGGGGTGACATGGATTTAGTGGAATGGACTCGGGAGGAACTCGACGAGTTCTAGGATACACTTGACGAGTTGAGATCAACATGGACTGTTGACCTTGACTGTTGACCTTGACTTTGACCAGGGTTGACTTTGAGGGTATTTATGAGTATGTGACAAGTTAATCACATGTTGATTATAGGCAGTTGAGGAGGAGCAGTGTGTGGGATATTTCCTGATCTTAGCTTGTCAATTCAGCATTCGAGAGGTGAGTCTCCTCAACATACCAATGGGTCTAAGGCACCAAGGCCGGTCCATTTTGTAATATGTGGTACATTAGCTGTAGTAGAGATATGTGGTATGATAGTTAGGTATATGCTACGTGGTATGCTAGTGATTATATCATATTTGCAGGGAAGACCATGGGGGGAGCCCATGGCACTTGGATAAGACCATGTGGGGGAGCCCATGGCTTGTTAGTTAAAGACCATGGGAGGAGCCCATGGCAGTCGTATGAAAGACCATGTGGGGGAGCCCATGGCTTGTCAGTTAAAGACCATGGGGGGAGCCCATGGCACTTTGGTATAAGACCATGTGGGGGAGCCCATGACATCCTTATATGTTTGTATGCATGGCTTATGTGATATATGTAGCTTTTATAGCTAATATGATATGTGTTATGTGGATTGTGTGTGGGGTATGCTCTGGGGAACTCACTAAGCATTAGCTTACAGTTTGTGGATTTGTTTCAGGTACATCTAAGCCCAAGGGCAAGAGCAATGCTTGATGGCGTGGCGTGCACTTTCTCTCAGACGTTTTTATGAGACACTCTGATGATTTGGAATAAAATTGTACTTGATATGAAATTTGGAAACAATTGTATTTGGGATTTCATGGTTTGTGGAACGTCTTTTGGTTAATCAAAAATGAAAATTTTCTTTTGAAAATTGGGTCGTTAGACCTAATCAAACAATAACTTCAATAAAACATAGAAATTTCACTTAATCAAACAATAAATTCAGTAAAACATAGAAATTTCACCTAATCAAACAATAAATTCAATAAAAACATAACAATATAACCTAAGCAAACAATAACTTTAATAAAACATATCAATTTCACCCAAGTCAATTAATAACTTAAAAAACTATATCAATTTCAAATACCTAAATGAATTGGTAAAACTTACTTGCTTCATTCTAGGGTTTGATGAAGTCGATTTTGTTAATCAAGAAAGTAGAAATCGCAACTTTACTCCTTTAGCTTTGTACCAACTGCCATGATGTCGATCGCCCGTTGCCTCGTTCAAGGGGGAAGAACGTTGACGAAGTGGCATCTGTTTCGAAGTCACGAACGAACGGTCGAAGGAAGTCAGGAACAACGCTCATGTTTTTTTTTTCTTTATCTAGTCGATAATACAATTAGTTAATTATGATTGGGCTATTTTTTTACAAGCAATTAGAATTGGGCTAATTTCTCCAATTAATGTTTTATTTAGGGCTTTGGGCTATTAGACACGGGGACAGACGCATAATTTCACAGTACGGGTTGCACGGTAGTAGAAAAAATAAAATTTCGAAAATTTTTCCACTGCGGCCCGAAAAGTGAGGGGTTGTCGGTACCACCATGGACCCCCTAGGTCCGCCCCTGATTAGACAATAATGGATTAAAACATTGGGTTTCTATGTAGCTAATTATAAGTTGTAAGCTTATAATTATTTTTTTTCGTTTGGTAATTTCTGATAGAGTGTTACATTTTTTTTACGTAGTTGTACAAAATCTTTTTAATAGCTGCACGATTTTTTTTACGTAGTGACACAACAGGTAAAAAATAAAAAAAAAATAGGAAAATTTTCCACTACGTGCGGCTTGCGTGAAAGCTAGGCGTTGCCGGTGCCACACCGGGCACCAAGGACCGCCCCTGTGGCTCGCATAGATGTAAGATGGTGGTATCACATACCTTACAAACTGAAGCTGATCCACTAACTCCAACCTATAAACACGATTATTCAAAATCATCAGGGATAAATGCTAGAATTAACAATGTTTTAAATTGGAATTTCCTTATGATAAGAAGTAGCAAATTGGAATGCTATGATCATAGTTTTTTTTAATACACAAAGCAATGAAAGTCAGTGCTATAATGGGAATTAATAAATGTAGAATGCTATAACAGAGAAAGTAGTAAAATCATGTTAATATTCTTTCTTTAAACCACTATTAGTTATGAAGTTGAAAAAAATGATTTACAACTTTCATGGACATTCTAAAATGGGAATGGTTCCAATTTCTACGGTTGGAAATACTTTAGATGAAGAATTATTACACGACTCATGAAATTTTACTTATTTTAAGCATTTATAGAGAATCTAACAATAAACTCTAAAAAATATAATAGTAAATTAGTCAAGAAAATTATAACAATGCATGTAAAATACAAGTGCTATACGTAGGAAAATATGTTGAAGATGCAGGAAATAAATAGATAATAATCATAAATTTGAAAAAGAACTTCAAAAACTAACGTTAAAATACAAAAATAATTATGAATAAAATATGTAACAGACTAAATTTAAAGGATTAACTTAAACATTATATTTTGTTAAGCAACATACAAAATTTAAATATCAAAGAAGATCCTCGCACCTGATTGAAGGTATTCTTTGGAGTTCAATGCTTGTAAACTAAAAGTTTTGAGTGAATATATAATATTTTTAATTAATTTGGCCTTGTTGTGAACACTTTACTTGCTAAGCATCTCATTTATTATGCTAGTTGGAAAACTAAATTCACCTTTACACACAACTAACTTGAAACTAAACAACTTAAATTGGTAAGGGGCTGGTGTTATAACGTCATCTTACATGCCACATCAACCTTAACATCATGCAGGAAATGGTGTTCCAATGTTATAAATTGTTAAGAGGTAGAAAAAGGTAAAGAGAGAAAGAGAGAAAGAGGAAAGAAAATGATTTTGATTGGTTCTTAGTTCCCGTTTCAATAAGTGTTAACGGGCACGAGAAGTGCCATAACGAGCAGAAACAAGAAGGGGGGGGGGGGGGTGTTCCCCGTTATGCCGTTTTTGGCATCCACCTCAGCAACAACGAGCACGAGATGTGCCCACACCGTATCCTCTAATGTTAACATTTTCAAATGGTAAAACAAATGTAGTATGTTCATCAATAAAATACCAATCTTTAATGAAAACATATTACTAAAACATATCACAATCGTATGATTATGTTAATATAATCGTACTATAATAAAAACAATAAAAACATATCACTAAAATGAAAAAAAAATGGATGGAGTATATCATGGTGTCGCTAAAAAGAGATGTATGACGTGTTTGGCACGGAGCTTTTGGAAGCGTTTAGGAGCTTCTAGCTTTTAGTTTTTGACAAAACGTTCTAGTTTAAACAAAAAGCTTCGTTTGGTAGTACGAGCGTTTAGCTTTTAGTTTAAACAAAACGCTTCAAATCTAAAAGCTACTTCATGTAGCGTTTAACAAAACGCTACTGAGCTTTTGAAATCAATTTACATAATTACCCTTAAAAATATATTTATATATTTATTTATTTTTAATTAATTGTCTTTTTATGTAATTTTATATATTTCAAAAGCTTCCAGCTACTTTTGTCAAACACTCATATAACAAATAAAAGTTACAGCTTCCCACTACACGATACCCGCTACCAGCTACCCACTACCCGTTTCCAGCTAACAGCTACTTTTGTCAAACACGCCCGTAGTCTCTTTCGAGAAAAAAAAAAAGTTGTGGTAAACTTTCAAGAAAAAAATGCATTCTTCTTCGTGTGTTGTAAAAATTTAAACAACTACTAAATAAACCCCCATAAAAACCTTGAGGAATTTTTTTTATGAATCTCTTCACTTGCTTCCTATAGAGCATATAAATATATTATTAGTATGTAATCTGTAACCAAGAAGAACAAAGATAAATATTTGAATTTGTACCTTCTAGAGTGGAATAAATACAAAAAACTTGACAAAAACAAACCAAGAAAGTGTAGTCCATCATCCACCCAACACCAAGTTCTTTGTACGTCCATGTAGAATTTTGCCCCTCCTGCCATTCCATATGTTTCTTGTTCGATTCAACCAGATACGACCCATACCCACCTATACATTTGTCAATAAAAACCCATAAGTAATTAAGTAAAAATGACATCCTTAAGAAATAAATATTGCCACTTTAATCCCATTGAGAAAAATCAAACATGAAGTTACAATGAAAGAAACTTACCAAATAAAGTGGTATAAGGAATTTACAATAGAGAGAAGCCTTAGGGAGGAAGGAATCATAGCGGGTTGGAGGAGGAAAGGGATGGACAGGATGAAAGCAAGAGAGAAAGAGAGGGGTTTAGCGGTTTGAGGAACCTGCTGGGGAGACAACTCAAAGACGGAAAGTTGAAGAAGATGGGGTCGGCGGTTTTGGGGTTGGACGGGTTCGATACCCTCCGCCTAGAGTTTAGCGGTTTCGGCGGGAGGAGGGAAACGACTCCTTCCTCCTTAATAAACATCAACATCGATCAGTTCAGATTCACACTGTGAATCTAAACTGTAAATATTTCAATTTTAACATTCACAATGTGAATCTAACTTACTATCTCAACTCTTTGATCAATCACAAATTAAGTGAAATTTTACATATGAATCAAAATATATTTCCATGTAGTTTTATAATATGTTAACGTTTTGATTACTCACAAATTAGTTTTGTAAAAATCAACAAATAGATTTATTCACATTGTGAATCTAAAGTGTATATAATTTAGTTTTCCGAATTCACAATGTGAATATGATTTTCTATTATTCACACTGTGAATCTGAGCAACGTGAATCTGAGCAGTGAAAGCAGATTCACAACGTGAATCTGAACTGAAATTTCATTTTTTTTAAACACCAATATAAATTTATGTTTAAAGAATACCAAAAAAATATGATTTTGATATATTTATTATTTTTTTTCGATAAAAAAATAGTACTTAACTTTTGAAAAAAACAAAGAAAATGAAGACCCTGTTTGATTTGGATTTGATTGGGTCAGGTCAGACAAAAATGTCTGACTCGGTCAGCTCCATGTGTTTGATATGTTTTCGTTTTGCATCTGACTGGGTCAACAACGTCTGCCTCGGTCAACAATGTTTGACTCGGTCATCACAAAGAAACCTGCTGACTGAGAAATTATGAAATCGATTCCACCATTGCCCTTGAATCATCACCAATATTACATCGTCCTTCCTCATAGCCATCAATATTATTCCTAGAAAAGGAAAAATAAACACATACAGAGGCAGCAAACGAGGTGGTCTGTCTGGTGGCGGATTAGCAAAAAGAAACACGAAAGGGCCAAAGGGGAAGGAAGGGTGTAGAAGATTGGACCGGTGATGGCAGATCTGTCGAAGGGGGGCTGCTTCGACAGCTCATGTGTTGCTTCTTCTTTCCTGATCAAACAAAACACGAAGAGGTTGTTGCCTCTTTGATCTCGCCGGAAAAAGAGCGGCAAGAGGCTGTTGCCTCTTTGATCTCGCCGGAAAAAGAAAACAACCACCACCAAGGAAATGGGTATTGCATGTTTGGGTGTAGCTTCTTTGTTGCCTCTTTGACTCTTTGACAGCAAGGAGGAAGAAAAAGAAAGAGAAATAGAAAGGAAAAAAGAAGCAAAAGATATACACGTTTTTTTGGATATCAATCAGGAAAGAAGAAGAAAAAGAAACAAGAGGTGTATAGAGTATCATTATTAATAATAATAATAATATTATTGTTGTTGTTGTTATTATTATTATTATTACTATTATTATTATTATTATTATCCATCACTGTATACAACATAAGGGTTAAATGGTCATTTTGCACCGGTCAGCACATTTAGTCAGATGTACAATCAAACATCATGGTTTCTTACTCAGTCAGAATTTATTACTCAGACAGACCTTTTTCAGTCAGTATTTTCTTAGTCAACAACTATCAAACGACCCCGAAGTGAATTTTTTTGAAAAAAAAGTTCATTTTTATATATAAGTATGGATCTCAATGGAAATAGGACGAAAAATCATAAACAACGGTATATTCGGTTTTTTTTCCGATAAAAAACATGGTCTAAAAAAATTAAACTAAAAAAAGGAAGTGAGTTTTGTTATAATCCGGTGCATGTGCGTCTATTGTAAAAATCTACAACCCTTACTTTTGACGCTGACCGCTTTAAATTCCTACATTTTTTATTGGTTCATTGGTTCGTTGATTAATATGGTTATCTATTGAACTTTTCCATATATATATATATATATATATATATATATATATATATATATATATATATATATATATATATGTGTGTGTGTGTGTGTGTGTGTGTGTGTGTGTGTGTTAGATTTATTCTAGGCTCAGACGATCAACAACCGTTTCTCACATTACATTTCACTACAACATGTTTATTCTTACACAACAATATTATATTGAAAGCAACTCGCCACTGCCTATTATCTAGACAACAATCCTATTGCTTGTTATCTTAATAGCAGCCATGTTGCCTATTATCTCGACAACAACCCTATTGCTTGTTATCTTAATAGCAACTATGCTACCTATTATCTCGACAACAATCTCGCTGCTTATTATCTTAACAACAATATTGTTGCCTATTTTCTCGACAACAACCCAGCTGCTTATTATCTTAATCGCAGTCTTGCTTCTTATTATCTCGATAACAACCCTACTGCTTATTATCTTCACGATAGTCTTGTTGCATATTATCTCGATAACAACCCTGCTGCTTATTATCTTAACAGCAGCTATGCCGCCTATTATATCGAATGCAACCATTTTGTTTACTATCTTAGCAAACACCCCTACTACCTATTATCTTGTTCTATTTAGCTTAGCCTGATACGACTACCTATTAGTTACCTGCATCAAACTTGGGGGAAATCAGTTGGGCGTATATCATGCAAAAAAGATTATGAAGACGATTCATGAAGCTCATGCTAAGAAAACTATGAAGATTATTATTGGTGATATTACTCCATGTGACAACCGTCAATTTCTACTCAAGTCAAAGTCAAATAAAGTCAACAAGTCAAAATGGTCAACTCATTTAACCCTTGTATATTAGGGTTTCCATTATGTTTCATATTGTACTACTCGCAATCTTAATACAAAGTATCACTTAGAGTTTTCACGTGTTGGGAAATTCTAAACCCTAATCAGGGCAAGTGATGAAACTACTCGATAAAACATTAATACATACCCTTCGGGGGCGTATAACGCTCATAACAAGGCAAAACGGGGTTTACAAACCTCGCATTTCGAAGTTAAACACTCGCAAAGGTCACAAACAAAGTCTCTCTCAACCTCTTTCACTCTATCTCTCTCTATCTAAAATCTCTCCCAAATCCCTCCCAAATCTCTCCCAAATCTCTTTTAACTTTTTAGAATCATTCGGGTCATCCCAACACTTGACTTGGTGAAAAACCGCTCGAAACGGGAAGTTCTTATGAAAAACAGCCTTATAGGACCGAAGTCCCTCCTAGAACCGAAGCCTTCCCTATTAGAACCGAGACCTGCTGGACCGAACTGCTGAAGGACCGAAGCTGTATTGGACCGAACCCGAACCTCCCCCTTCGGACCGAACCTCCTTTCGGCCCATTTCGCTTTCGGTTCATTTCGCCTTTGGCCTATTTCGCCTTCGGGCCATTTCGCTTCTATTGCCTTCAGTCCATGACTGCTGGGGACCGAACTTCGGCCCAATCCGAGGAACTTCGTAGATTTCCATATTTCACCCGGTTTTCGACCACGACTCCGTTTTAAGCCCGTTTTTCATTATTTTAACGTGAGATTTTCACCCAAACTCTTATTTTGACATATAAGACCCTATATATTCATAATTTAAACACATTTTTAGGGAAATCTTTATTTAGGAATAAAATCTAGTGGGTATGGCTTAGAGGTGGAGTGTTGACTTTACCTTTGAGTCATGACACAAGCAACCCTCTACACCCACTCCAAGACCATACACAGTCACTATTCACCCATATCTAGTCAACTATTTGTCCTTTCACCCTCTTTCTCCAGCTCATAAACTTGATTAAAGGCTGGAAGTTATTATCTCTCCTCCCACTTTATTCATTATTTCTCAAAGAAGAACAAACACACTTCTCTCATTTTCTCTCTCTCTCGAACTCGAGACTCCAAGGCTGTGATTGAGCTTCTCACTCACTTTTGGGTAAGTATTTCCATCCTACACTTGATTATCTTACACCCTTTCACACAAAACATGGATTCCTTACACAAATATCATCATATTTGTTCATAGAACCTTCAAATCTTCAAGCATCTCCCAAGTGTTCTTGATTTGGAAACTCCTTTTCTTCATCATACATCTACTAAAATCACTCAATGTGAGTTCATACCCCTACATTTTCATGTTTTCTTCAAGTTTTAGGGGGGGAATACAAGTTAAAATACCAAAAACTTAACTAAATTCAAACAACAGCTTTCATCAGAAAAGTTGAGTCCTATTCACGGACTGTTTTGACCAACTTAGACTTAATATCTTTCAAAACTATTTAATATACAAATAGTTCAGGTTCATACCTTTAAAATGACTACTTGCAAATCTCCATACGATTTTTCTACAATTTATGGCGATTTTTACAAAACTGCCTATCATTTCAGAAACGAATTCGGACCAGTCTGTGAATATGAACATTTTCACACAAGTTAGGGACTTTTAAAAATCATAATAAAAATTATGAATAAAATAGACACATTTTTTAAACTCTCCGAGTTTACGGATTCAGTTTTCGACTTCGTATGATTTTTCTATGATTTTTATAAAACAGTGCAGAAAGGTTAAAAACTAGTTAACAACTTACAACTTTCATAACACTTTGTAACATGTTGAGCAAAGTGCGTAACAATAAGTTTCTAAATGTTGAATGTATTTCTGGTTAGTTTATCTTCATAAACAGAAATTAGTCATTCATGATAAGGTTTTCATTCATTTCGAACACATATAATAAACTACGATAAAGTATAGTTTATGGATTTTACAATAAAAGCATACTACATGAAAACGGTTTTACTCTCAAATCAAACAGGTTTTTCATATACTACATGATAAACTATAATAGTAATAGTTTATGGATTTCACATCACGAATTTTGTAACGCCCCGATTCTCAGGTATCATTTAAATAAGAGTTATTGGATGAAGCTCTACTCGACGAGTCGGTTGACCTACTCGTCGAGTAGCAGCGGGGTGGGATCGCGTGTTAAGTGACCTACTCGACGAGTCCATATTGGGACTCGGCGAGTAGGAGCTGGTAGATGAAACCCTAAATCCCGGGGTTTTGCACCCTATTTAAGGAAGCATAAGCCTCCTTTGGCCTCTTTGTAGTCCTTGAGAGCTCAGAAAAACCCTAATTCGTGTGGTGTTCATTCTTGTGTGTGTAAAGCTTTGGAGAGGAGATCTTTTGAGGAGAGAAGCTTGGGGAAATAAAAGGCTAGGAGCAAGGAAGTGTGGAAGATCAGAAATCTACCTCAAATAGCATCATTTGGAGGTATCAAGTCGTCACCTTTTCTCCTTTTTCTTTCTAGACCTCTTTTGGTTGAGATCTAGGGTTTTTATGGTTTGGTTGAGATGGTAATGTGGGATATGAGCTAGATCTGAAGTTGTAACTTCAGATCTGTAACCTTCTTGGGTTCTAGAGTCATAAAGCTCTGATTTTGGTCGAGAATGAGGCCCTCCTTGTGCATAAGGCCCCATTAAGAACTTAGTTTTGGCATAAAGAGCCTTATTAGTCATGCATGCACGTAAAGTTTGCAACTTTACGTGAAAAGCATGCCCTAGAAGCTTGGATCTGTGATTTGGAGCCGCTGCATGGCTCAAAGCAAGTCTGTATGGAAAAAGGATTGAATGGACTCGGCGAGTCGCAAGGTTGACTCGGCGAGTCACATGAAGATAGTCGTGAACTCGACGAGTTGGATGAACAACTCGGCGAGTCCGATGAAGATCACCATAAGACTCGACGAGTTGAAGAACAACTCGGCGAGTCGGATGAGTTTTCCCTAGGATATGTATGCATGTGTACCCGTCGAGTGGCAAGGAGGGAACTCGACGGGTGGCCTTAGAGTTTGATCGAGAATCGAAGGAACTCGACGAGTCACCCCGATAACTCGGCGAGTGGAATGTGCTTCGAGGAACTCGGCGAGTAGCCAAGGGTACTCGGCGAGTTGGGGGTCAACATGGACTGTTGACCTTGACTGAGGACTTTGACTTTGACCAGGGGTTGACTGGTGGGTTATGGAGTACCTTATAGAGTTAAGGACTTATGAGTATATTGTACTATGGTCATAGGTGGTGGAGCCTGTGACAAGTGATCCGAGAATTGGAGTTTACCTTTCGAGTCGGCATCTGCGAGGTCAGTCATCCTCACTATATCGATAGGGTCTACGGCACCAAGGCCGACCCTTTTGTTGTTATTGTTATGGTATGCTACATATGGTTTGGTCTGCTAGATCGGAATCAGGGTAGACAGTATGTTATGCTTTATGATCCGTAAGGATTGGTATGTTAGTGACCTGCTAGGTCGGTACTCTCGTTACGAGAGGATTCTATGGTTGATGATCAGTATGATAGATATGTTTGATGTTGTATATGCCAGTATATGATAGTTATGTGAACTTGGTTATTTGCTTATTGGTTGGGTTGAGGCGGTCCTGCTTTGTGCTGAAGGCCAACATACCCTATGAGCGGTCCGGGGAGACTGCAGGCCACGAGGCCGACCAGTCATGGCGAAGGCTCGGGATAGATTCAGATAGACTGTAGGCCCAGTAGGGCGGTCCAGTTAGGCTG